>NW_023416318.1:28660234-31060234 GCF_014108235.1 Myotis myotis
TTGCATAAAAGTTAGGCAAAAGTTACACTTTTCCAATAAATTTGTTTTGAAGGCATTTACAGTAGGTCTCCTTTAAAAAATGCACTCATCTATTATAATTCCAGATGTGTGTCCATGTGATTACTAGTTTTTCCATGACTTTAAACAAATCCTAGGGTATAAAATATAATGAATCTTAGAAGTATGCATATATTTTAAATATATTTAATATACATGCACACGCGCAAACTCCAAACAATATATAACTGTGCACATTCACACATGTGTACTTACTTGTGTGCACAAATTTCATGCCAACCACTTCTCTTTAGGTTTTAATTAAAGTGCCAATTCCTAAGATTGATGACGACCAGGAGTAGGTACTGAAAGAAGTAAATAAAAGGGCCAGTGGCATTTTGACAGCTGACAGTGTGACAGGGATGCATTGCCCAAGTTTTACTAGAATAAATCACCTTCATGCTAATTTTTCACCTTTGACTCCTTTCCTCTACTTGTTCCCAAATAAGTGCTGAGAGGGATGCTTGCTAAGGCAGAGATCAGACGCACAGAATAGAGACGGATCCTCTTTAAAATCTTCCCTGCAATCCTGTATAAAGCAATAAGAACCAAAGAGCAATACATCACTAATAAAGATTTAATGAACTGGCTCAAAGTCTTAGTTTTCCTTTCCAAGATTTGTCCTGACTGTGGGCATTCAAACCAAGGGACTATATCAGAGCCATGAGAACAGATCACATCTGGGGAAAAGACAAAGTGGGTGCATCCTTTGAAGAGCACATTTCTGTGTTAGGTTTCATTTTTCCTTCCACCGCTATCACTGCTGGCCAGGACCTTTCTTCACATCTCTGGTCCTCTCTTTGAGCAAAGATTCACCCTCTGATAAAACCAGCCATAATCTGGAAACCTTTATTTTCTGAACAGAGCCTTCCAGCCACACTAAATCCATCTGAGTGAAATAAGTTGTGATTTGAAACATTTTTTAGATTATATCCCCCTCAATGTATAACCCAGACTAAAGAGATTTATTTGGATGAAATGAGAAATAAAAAGAGATTTATTTGGATGAAATGAGAAATGGCCTTAAACTCTGTCTTTCATTTGCACCAAACCTCAAAGAAACTTGCCAAGTTTATAAATGTTTATCCATCACTTTCCTTAATCTTTCTTCTCATTTGGTATATGTACCCAACTCTACTTTCTTGTCTGTGAGGAAGCAAATATGTCAAAAATTCAAAAAAAATTGATTAGAGTTTTTTCCGCACCATTTTGCTGATTAGGAAGCACAGGCTGCACACATGAATCTCAGATAAGCATCCAAACGTTTTTTGGCACCAAGTATCAATATCTGAATTTAACTCTTACTAAATAAAATGAATCATACATTTTGTACATTCAATATCATGCAACTTGATAGTGTGTGCATTTATTGAATGGAAACATCCTAAATCACTCTCCCTATGTTATATGTCCTAATTTTATCTTTTCTTAGCAACTGTTGATAGTTAAATTTTCTTGCTTCTAGCATGTATATGCAACTAATAATATGTTGAAATGTTCTAAGACAAGTAGAGTTATCTAACCCTTACCATTAAAAAAATTAAATAGATAATAGCTATATTTGTTTTGGATAAACAACCCTGACAGTCCCCCCAATGATTATATGCCAGCCTTTGGCAAACATCTGACATCAGTGTCCTCTCATTTCTACTTTTATAGTTATGAGTTAGGTAGCAGGAATGTTTGTGTAAATATTCTCAAGCTCAGTGGAAACTATAGATATTGAAAACTGTTTTTCTAATACTTCCTTATAGGATTTAATTTTCTTAAATGTGGTGTGCTATTATCAGCATCCCCATGATTTAATGTTATTAATGATGTAATATACCATGCATAGCATCCAGATCTAAAGATAAAGAAACAAAATCATGTTAAATTATGTTGACTTTCTTAAAAACTCTTGCTGTTTCCCCTAACCTCTTTTAGATTAAATTAACTTGAAAACAATACTAGAAGATATTATATGATATTACAATACTAGATGATCCTGTCTAATAAAAGAGAAACATGGTAATTGGCGTACGACCGCTACCCTTCCCATTGGCTAATCAGGGCGATATGCAAATTAACTGCCAGCCAAGATGGCGGCCGGCAGCCAGGCAGCTTGAAACTAACATGAGGCTTGCTTGCTTCAGTGACGGAGGACTCCAACGTTCCCCGCCTGCCGCTGCAGGCCTCTGAGCTGCAAGCAACTATGTAACAAACATAGGAGCTAAACAAAACCCCAGAAACCTGCCGGGCTTCAGCCAGCAGGATCACAACATTGTAAGCAAAGGCCAGAAACCTACTTTCAGCAGCGGAGGCCTAAGAGCTGGAGCCAAGCCTCAAAGCTAAAGCTGGCCCAGAATAAAAAAGAAAGAAAAAAGAAAAAAAGAAGCAGTTGGGAGCTTCAGTCACCCCCAGCCTGTAAACAGCCCTCAGCTCCTCACCCAGACTGGCCAGGCACCCCAGTGGGGACCCCCACCCTGAAGGGTGTGTGACCAGCTGCAAACAGCCATCATCCCCTCACCCAGGCTGGCCAGGCACCCCAGTGGGGACCCCCACCCTGATCCAGGACAGAGCAAACCAGCCGGCACCCACCCATGCACCAGGCCTCTACCCTATATAGTAAAAGGGTAATATGCCTCCCAGCACCGGGATCAGCGGAGCCGCGAGGCCTCCCGGCACCGGGATCAGCGTGACAGGGTGCAGCACCCCAACCCCCTGATCGGCCCTGCTCTGTGTGTGACAGGGTGCGGTGCCCCAACCCCCCACCCCCCCACGGGCCCTGCTCTGTGTGTGATGGGGTAGAGCCATAACCTCCCCATTGGCCCTGCCCTGAGTGTGAGAGTGGCGGCACCCCAACCCCCTGATCGGCCCTGCTCTGTGTATGACAGGGGGCAGTGCCCCAACTCCCCAGTCGGCCCTGCTCGGAGCCCGACCAGGGGCTGCACCTAGGGATTGGGCCTGCCCTCTGCCACCCAGGAGCAGGCCTAAGCCAGCAGGTCGTTATCTCCCGAGGGGTCCCAGACTGCAAGAGGGCACAGGCCGGGCTGAGGGACCCCCTTCGCCCCTGAGTGCACAAATTTTTGTGCACCGGGCCTCTAGTATTATATAAAGTATCATGATTGCCATGGCATAAGTATATTTCCATGAGGTATACATGACCAATGAACACCGGATGGCATTAAATCAAGCTGTGCTCAAAAGCCACAAATTGGCATATAGAGGAACATGAAGCTGACCCTTAACTTGTTACCTACTTGCTTCCTGAGATTTTCCCAGTATCGCTTCATATTCCAAAGATTCCTGCTGTGCAGTTCCATTATTCTGCTTTATAAATGCAAGAGTCACAGTGACATGCTAAAATGTTAGGCAGAATATCAACTCATCATTAGAACATAATATCCCTAATGCATGTGATTTTGATATGAAAAACTTGCTCATGAAGTCATGTCTGTTCACTTTAATGTGACATTGTGTTGGTCAGCATGTGATGATGCTGCTAGCTGGCTTCCAGCTGTCTGCCCAAAGAATGATATTCTGTTCATTCAGGTTATTTATCCCCGGGACATTCATGCCTCCGAGGGACTAAATCAACCTGGAGAATGTACAGTAACTCTTCTATTTAGTTCATTGGGTCATCTTGCTGCAAAGTCCCTCAGAGCCATGAAAGAAGTAAAGCAGTGTTAAAATGAATTCTCTTTGACAGGCAGTACCTGGGAATAATTGTGGGAAGTGTTGTTTCAATTTTAATGTTTTCATTTTCCCTTATTTTTCTCCCACTGCCCTAACACCAAATTGGCATTAAGCAGGTTTTCAGCTACTTCTTCATGAGGGATAAACTTGAGACGATAATTTCCAGACTTATTGGTTCATCAGAATCACCTGTGAGCTTTCAAAAAGTACAGATTCCCAACTTCAGAAATTTTGATTCAGTAGGACTCAAGTTTGAAAAGTTTTTATCTCTTCCTTCTTATTATAAGACTTTGATAACCTGAGTAGTTTTGAAGATCCTAAGAAAAAGATCCCTAATTAGACATTTAGGCTTTAATAGTCATCTGATGAAAATCTGTTTTGTACCATATATCACCCTGTATCCAATCTCATGTTTCATTCATGCGCAGGCCAATGGTATCTGGGAATACAGACTTTTTCTGGACCCCTTTTCTGTCTTATATTTTTGTGATTTTTAAAAAATTAAGTATAATTTGTATACAATATTATGTTAGCTTCAGGTGTTAAATATAGCGATTTGACATTTGTATGCAGTTGAGCTTTTTATATAAGGAAGGACCATGTGCATAGATGTTAAGCGCATCAACTCTTATTTAAGACGTCTTGTGTTCAAATAATGCCTCTGCCACTTGCTACCTCTTTAAGCCTCGGTTAAAGTGAATAATAGCAGTATTGAATCCCAAAGGATCCCTGAGAGAATTCATTGACATAATGGGTGTTTCACAGTGTGTCAAATATAGGAAATACTTCATAAATTTAAGATATTTTGACTATTGTATTTTTAATGATTTATTGGAATCATAAATGTTTTACTTTTCTTTTTGGAAATCTTCACCACTTATGGTAAGTGGAGTGCAGAAAAGTGTTTCCCAGACAGCCTAACCTCTTTGACTATAGTGTCCATTTTCTATTTGATGCACAGTAAGCTGATCTTTTGTGGAAAGACAAAATAACACTCACCTTAGATGTCATAGAAGAACTCTCATATCGTCTCTTTATTTTAGTAACTTTTGTGTGACCTAGGCGAATATCCTATTTCTACTGACTTTTGGTACTAAGCTTTGCCAACTGTTTCAATGAATTCCTCCCAGGCTTTCATTTATCCTGGTCTTAAAAGCTGTTAATAGAGTTACCTAAACTTTTCTGGGGACATTACCCTACTTTTCTCAAGCTAGGTACAAGCACTTCTTTCATACTAACAAATTATCACTGATTATTATACTTGCAAGATAATTATAAATGATCCACCAAAACAAGTACTTTAGTAAACCATTCACATTTTGTTATCTTCTAGCTTCTGCTGGAATGAAACCTTCCAGGCTCTCTTAGAAGCTCTACCAGTGCTACTGAAAGTATAGTCTGCAGACCACAATAGTCCATAAATTGTTAGAGATCAATGAGCAGATAAGAAGCTAGGTTAGAATATAATCAACCATGTCACTAGGCATATTATTTAGTTTGTCTGACATTTTTAGTAGAAAAACTTCCTTAATGAATGAAGCACTGTGTCAATTCACATGCTATCCAACTGTTAAACAATTCACAGACCAGCTACTTTGGGTAGCACCAAGCTAGAAACCATGCTGTGTCAGAAATACAGCATTGGAGTTGAGGAGACACTAAACAAGTTGACATTAGTAACTTTTAGCAGTAACAAAAGCTTAGAAGAAAGCAAAATTAATGTGATAAAGATAATCTGGAGGAAGAGGTAAAAAAATAAAGGCTTCTGTAGGAGGTAACACTAAGACTTGAGTGCTATCAAGTGCAAACATAGGGAGAAGAAAGAGCATTCTAATGGGAGGAAAAAGCTAATACAGAGGAAACAACTTGGAGTGGCCCAGGAAATAAAAGAAGGTCAATGGCCGAGTGGAAATAAAAGAGGAAGAAAGCATAGGAGGCGACTATCTGAATAGTAGTTGGCAACTAAATCATGCAAGGCCTTGGAAGTAATTTACATTTTATTCCTGTTCTAATGAGAAACCATGGGAAAAATCCTACACACAGGAAGGTCATGATATGGTTTACATTCTTTAACTGCAATCTACTTTTCCTCCTAAGAACACCTCATTCTGTAATTGTGTCTTTGGTCTTTTTTGTTGTTTAAATATGATTGATTAATTTTTAGAGAGAGGAGAAGGAAAGTGTAGAGATAGATTGATTAGCTGCCTTCTGCACGCCTCCAACTGGAGATTGAGCCAGAGACCTGGGCATGTGCCCTGACCAGGAATCAATCCGGTGACCTCTTGGTTCATGGGTCAATGCTCAACCACTGAGTCACACTGGCTGGGCTGTGCCTTCAGTCTTGCTCTTTTTACTTACTTGCTTCACCTTCTTGTCATTCTTCTTCCCATATGCTTGTCTCCTACCTTTCAAAGTTCAAGCCCGTTTTCTTCCACTGGTGTTTCCTAACTTCTTACATGGTTACATTAAAAAAAAAATTATGCTGGTCTTCAGGTCAGGTAAATTACTCCTTGTTTGCTTCTTTAAAACACCTATCTGCAATAATCAATAAGCGAGAAGTGAATTCCTATTAACTGACCCTCTGTTTGCTTTCAGCACCATTGGCTGAGAAAACAGGAGAGTATTTAAAGGAGTAGGAATTGGTAGAATATAAATATGTATAATAGAGAGAGGGAAAGTGTTCCTGATGGAGAATAAATGAACAAAGGTGAGACCATTTAAAATGTACAGAAAAAATGAAGAGCATGAGCCTCAGCACTTCACCACTCACCTCACTCCCAGACAGATCTATTCATTGGGGCATTCACGCCGTTGAATTTCTCATAGCATCAGCCAGCCATTTGGTTCCCAAGGCTTCTGCTGTTTTTACACTTTTCTATAAACCATTGCAATTGTCCCTTTGTTCTTTTTTATATAAATGGAACAAGAGTGCAATTATGAAATACTTTAGCCCCTTCTCTGATCCAAGTATCTTAATTTCTTATTTTGGACTATAATGTTCTAAATGTCTTCTCATCTGATCTCTTGAGTTCTAGCATAAAGTACAGTTGAAGCCACTGTATTTAGACTGCTTTCTCACATCTATTACCTAAGATTCTCCTCGCATTTCTTAAGCTTCCTTTATCTGTTCCACCATCGTCTTGAAATCTACCTACTGTTCAGCTCTCAATTTTAAATAGTTATTCTTGTGAGGTTGAATGGCTTCTTTTGAAACCCAATCAGTAAGATTCTTTTCAGATTTCAGTACTTATCTTGCTGAGGGCTTACTTAGTAGATTATTCAAGAATTTAGGAGGTTAAATAGCTGCTTCAGTTTCAGGAAAAACTATTTGGGAGGGGAAAGAGAGAAGATACTGATGTTGTGTTACGGTCTTGTGAGTTTTTCTCCTTCATTTATTTTCATTAAAATAGATAACTGCAGGAAAACAAGATTTTTTTTCCTCCTTGAGGATGCACCTGCTCTTTCTGTGATGCACGACTTACAATTTCTTCTTGTCTGTGACATCTGTTATTTCTAGTGGAGTCTGAGATCATGTTACCTGTAGATAAAAAAAAGCTAGGTATACATCAATTCTTCTAAGCTAAAAGGAACAACAGTCCTAAAACCTTGTATTTGGTTGTTTTGACTGTCAAAGATATTTCATTCATTCATAGAAAGGATACTTTTCTAAGAAAATGGCTGCTCAGAGTGAAATCACTTATTGCTCCTGCCAATGTATATAGAAAAGTGGCATGATCAAGAGTCAGAGAATTCAGAAAGCAGATTGCTAAAATGACCAGAATATTTGTCTTAATAAATGCTTCAGGATACATGACTTTTCACATGTCCTTTTTCTCCTAATAGATAAGGTATAAAATTATCCAGTAGGTACTTGCTATATAATGAGAACTAAACACTTCTTTCTCCTGTTGTCAATGTCACTTTTAAGTAAAGATAACTACTAGTTTGCTGCCTAAATAAAAGGGAAATGCAACCTGGTTTGCAAAACAGCATATCTACATTACCACTAATAAGCAATTGTTCTAGTTGTGCTGGAGGTGGTCAAAATTCATTTTAGGTTTCTACAGACTGGACATAGGACTCTTATTTCCCTCTTTCCTTGCTGTTTTCTTTATCAACTTTTTCTCTTATTTTATTTATTAAATAAAATAGGGAAGAAAGAGCTCACTTTCTATAACTCAATCAGTCCTAGGTTTTGAGAGTGTTCACCATTTCTATTTACCTGCTAACTTCTACACATAACTAACTGTAGTTTCACGGGTCGAATTCACACAAAAAAATAAGGAATAAAAAGAAGTTAAGATTCATTATTCTTATACATGAAGTGGTAAAAAAAAGAAAAGAAAAACATTGGATAAGCTAGGGTCTATAATTACCCAGCTATGTCATTTATTTCACTCACTGTGTCTCATGGGAAGGTCTATTTTCTTTATACATTTTTGAATCATCTTCTCAGTCTCTTTTTATGGGTATATGAAATTTTGACAGCTAGCTCAACTCAGGGAAATTCATCATCATCAATATTATTAATTACCCCCAAAACATCTGATGTTGTACAAGGCACTATATCCATATCCATGCATGGATGTCATTTACTATTGTATACTTTGCACAAATCTTAATAAATTGTTTAGTGAGGATTAGGAGAAAGATTACTTGGTCTAGATAATTAGTTCAAAATGACATTTCATATAGAGATTTAATATCAAAATAAAGAACCATGTTATATTTTTTCAAAATATGTAAATGATTTTGTATGTTTTTACAATCTTTTGATATTTTTGACTGTTTAAATAAATTTTACTCCCTATGGGAAATAACGAGGTTAAATGATTCCTGTTTTCCATATTAAAGCTTGTCTTATGATAGGTATATGTAATTTGTGGTAGGAAGGACTGCCATTTTAAAAGTCCCTTCTTCTTTGCCCCAAGAACTCTCATAATATCTCAAATTTTACTTTCAGAGATTAATTTGTTTTGGTCTGGAAGGCTTTTGTGCTATAAAGAGTTCTCTATTAAAACGCAAATGGCCCTAGGAGTGGAAACATTTTAATCCAGTAATGAATAACCTGAGGCTCCATGTAGCTTTAAACTATGGCCAAAATCTAATTCTGCATTAAAATAGGGTTCAAAAGTTGCCTCCTTGTTGCTATTTTTTTTAATATACCCTAATATTAACTTTCTAGTGGCTAGAAAGTATTATTTTCTCATTTACATTTTTCTATTCAATAAAGTAAAGAAAATAAATCATTAGGATATACATTATAATATTAAATCAAGATAAAGGATGAGTCAAAAAAAGTTGACATAGTTAAATCTAAGATTAAAAGTAGAATTTGAGCTAGCTTTTGATATGAAATCTTTATGCCTTTCTCAATATTTTATTTACCAAAACACTAAACTATATATATGTAAAAATAAATCATGGTATATTAGTTCAATTCAGCAATAGCTAATTATGAAAGACTAAAATGGAAAACAACTATATGTTCTTAAATATGTGTGATTTGATATGATTGCAGAGCTTTATTTTCAAATGTGATTTAAAGTTTTTATGAATGCTTAACAATTAGAATTATATTTAACAAATTCAATTGAACAACAAGAAAAGATTGGGTCCATAACAGATTTTAAAAAAGAGAAAATCTAGGATATTGTAAGAGAATCCTGAAATGTAAAAAGCAGATGGATTGGGCCCGATGAAACTGGGTAAACAACAGCATAAAGCATGAGCAGGTAAAAAGTATCATGAAGATAATCACAGACAGAAATATCAAGCTCAAAGTGAATACAAACAACAAAACAAGCAAAAGAAAATAAGATAAAATGGGTTCCCGCAACAATCCAACAGAGCTATATTTTAAAGAACTATATTTAAAGAAATTGTGCTAGTTGGTCTCTACACACACACACACACACACACACACACACACACACACACACTGTCCTCAGGAAATTCTAAAACCAAGTCATAAGGAAATACTTTATAGAGGTGAGAGTCTCAGGCTGGATTTGAATAATGGGAAAAATGCTGGCAAAGAAAGAACAGAAAGAAAAGAGATGTGGCTGAAAGGGGAGGACTGGAACAACTGAAATGAGAACTCAGATGCTGAGTTCTCCATTACAAAATTTTAAATTTAAAATAATTAAGGAAATGAGAATTTATGCAAGTCAATTAAATGTCCCAAATGTTTGCAATAGCTAGTCTTTGCTCACTAGAATTAGGAAAGAAATGAGTTCATTTCTTTTTTCATTTTCTGACCTTATCACATACTCGCAAACTTCTATTTTTGCACAGACAAAGCCAGTTTTGAAAAATACATGAAAGGCCTCTTTGGGGATTGGCGTCGTTAGCCCAGTATATTTATCTTGTTTTAAATCATAGTATAATGAATAATTCTGGTGGTAATGACTGAACCTCCGTATTTATAGAAAACTGACATTTCTTGAACACGAAATTGTTCCTGTTTCTATGTAAATGAAGCTCTGCATTTAGGTGCAGTGGCTTCTGTTCATTTTACTTGCTCTGTCTTATTTAAATAAAAAGATTGTATCACCAGTTTTCACCCTTCACCACCCCCACCCTCCAAACTCTGTAGGGTCTTCGCTCTGGCTCAGAGAATATTTCCCTTCCTTTATGTCTCTCACCCAACATGTTGATTTTTGTTCTTGCTGGATTATAAAATTATAAATGTCTTCTAATCAAGCAAACTTGTTATATCAAACTAAAATAAAGTGGGATATGTGTGTGTGTTTTATCTCCCTCCTATCCTACTTATACACAACACTTGCACTTGGAACATTTCCCTTCTTGACATGGGTCTTGCCAGTGTTTTCTGTTTCTGGTAGAATATAAAATCTGACAGGGAAGAGGCCGCCTCTCCTTTTAGGATAATTTCTGTCTGAATCAGCTCTGGCTGCTATAACGAGGTACCATAGACTGGGTGGCTTACACAACATAAATTTATTTTCTCACAGTTCTGGAGGCTCAGAAGTTCAAGATCAAGGTGCAGGCAGATTTGGTTTCTGGTGAGAACTGTCTCCCTCTCTTGCAGATGGCTGCTTTCTCACTATTCACATGGCCTTTCCTTGGCACATGGACATGGACAGAGAGAGAGACCTCCCCTCTGTCTCTGCCAACCCCCTCTTCTTTCTCTTCTCCTTCCTCTTCATCCTCTCCTTTTTCTTCTTCTTCTTTCATTAATCCTATTGGACCCTCTTAGGACCTCATTTAATCTTAATTACCTCCTAAAAGCTTTATTTCCACACATATGTTGGGGGGGTTTAAGCCCATAGGAGAAAAGGAGAGGATGCAGAATTAAATAGAGAGAAAGTGAAACTGCTATTCAGGTCCAACAAAACCTCATTCAACCCCATACAAGCTCTACAGCTAGTCAAAGCTATCTTACAATTGGCCAAAATGGCTAGGCCTTTATACTCCTGCCTCAATAAGCCACTGGATATGGTCCTATCTCCCTCCTGACCACTGGAAAGGGTATACCATTGGACAAGGTTCTCTGTGGCTAAGGCAAATGCTAAAGGAGCTAATAGGACAAGAAGTCCTTTCTTGAAGATGTATCTGGATAGCACATCTGAGTCCCCTACGATTGTTCTGCAGGATGTTAAAAGATGTACTGGTAAACAACACTCTCAAACTAACTGCTCAGTTAAAAGAAATTTAAAAAGATTTCTCTATCTCAGGGCTTCTCAAAGCCTTTATAAGGTTAATGTGCATTGTAATTTCCTTGAAAGGAACAAAAAACATTCCAAGATGCTTTCATTTCGTTTTTACCAGTTGAAAAAAAATCACTGATCTATTCTGATATTTTATTCTTACAATGATAGAGTCTTAGGAATAGTAAAATCCTATTTCTGGAGAAAATATAGCCACAATGAAATACATTAGGGATAGCCGAAACCGGTTTGGCTCAGTGGATAGAGCGTCGGCCTGCGGACTTAAGGGTCCCGGGTTCGATTCCGGTCAAGGGCATGTACCTGGGTTGCGGGCATATCCCCAGTAGGAGATGTGCAGGAGGCAGCTGATCGATGTTTCTCTCTCATCGATGTTTCTAACTCTCTATCTCTCTCCCTTCCTCTCTGCAAAAAATCAATAAAATATATTAAAAAAAAAAAATACATTAGGGATACACCACTTTCCAACAACATAAAGAATGGTTCAGTCATAGAAAGAAGCAAGCTCTGAGTGTCGCTATCTCTTATGATTGGTTATGAGATGATATTTTCTATTAATTAGCAATTTCTATTGATTTTTTAAACTTAAAACTGTCCATTTTTAAAGGGCTTAAAGTAGCATTTTGCAAAACTTGCCAGTTGTGTTAACCCAATGAATTGGTACTCTCTCAGAAGAAATGGATTGAGACACTGGTGAGCCCTGCAATGTTTTGGAGATGTCATCAAAAATATTTGAAAGGATAAAAAGGAAGTAATCAATGTACTATACTGACTATCTCAAGCTCAGCACTTTTCTTGGTTAATGAGTTTTCCCTGCGATATTATATTTTAAACTAGAGGACTGGTGCACAAAATTTGTGCACTGGAGGGGAAGTCTTTCAGCCTGGCCTGCACCCTCTCGCAGTCCAGGACCCCTCGCTCCTTACTGCCTGCCTGCTTGCTGTTCCTTACTGCTCAGCTCGCTGCTCCTTAGCACTGCCGTGGAGGCAGTAGAGGCTCCTGCCACCGCTGCTGCACTCGCCAGCTGTGAACCTGGCTTCTGGCTGAGCGGTGCTCCCCCTATGGGAGTGCACTGACCACCAAGGGGAAGCTCCTGTGCTGAGCATCTGCCCCCCATGGTCAGTGTGCTTCATAACGACCGGTTGTTCGGGTTGTTCCTCCATAAAGGTCATTAGGCTTTTATTAAATATATGCTCAGAAGGTCTTTGGCCCTGGTCTCTGTGAAAGAAGGAAAAAGTGTTTTGTTCTTCTTATGAAAACATTTAGGAAGGAATCCATTTTTGTTTTCTCTGACTGAGGTAATCAAAAATATTTGCAATGAGAGTTGAAAACAACTGAGCGAGTTGAATTCGCTCAACTGTTTATGGGATCATCTGCACACAGCAGCCTATTTTCAGACTCCTTTGTCTCTTCCTAAAAGGAAATGCTAAGGTATTTCGGAGTTGATTTTCACCTATTGTTTGCACTAAAGCATTATGCCTCAGTAAAAGCTGTGCGCTACACTGGAAATAATATGGCATTCTGATATAGCTTTACCTTCTGATGCCTCTAACTTGACCCTTATTTACATAAGGACTGGCTGAGTTTCAGTTTCCTCATGAGTAAAATGGAGATTATTTGTAAGAGAGTTACTTGTAAGAATTGGAGGCATTGTGTATCTTAAATCTAGTTCTCTCCACCGAGCAACCAATAGGCATTCAATAAATGGAGGTAGCTGTTATTGTTATGAGTACAAACACTGAGGTCACTATTCCCCTCCTTTTTCTGGAAATTTCTGTTGGATTTTTAAAATCAGACAGTTTAAGTAGATAGTGATTACCTAACTCTACTGGATTCATTATTTATATTTAAATAATGTGAAACGCTACAAAGCATTATTTCTTTTGGTGAAAATCTATCTCTTGCATTTTGCTGAGATGACAAGTAGCTATTGCGCACATGACGTCAGTGAAGCTTTTAAACAAATTGCTCTCCTGTAATCAAAAAGAGAACACTATCCCTAATGCTACAACTCTTTTTTAATAATTATTTGTAATAGAAACAGTGTAATAGGAGCTCTAATGTTGCTTCCATAACTGCTAATTAAATTACATGGTGAATACATGTGCAATTGATTTAAATGCCTTAAATTCTTTTCAGCATTGTTATGAATAAATGCACATATGCTTACAGATCCTAATGTGATACTTTATTCCATTATCCTGAGTGGTCTGCTCTCTATGTCTGTAATGAAAGACATACAAAGGAAAATGTGTGGCTTTCAAATGCCCCGTGCAATGAGAAATCAAGTATTCCAGGAAATGCCATAACAGGCTTCTGGGAATGTGAATTTTACAGTCTCATCTGTCCCTATGTCTTCTGAAGATGAAATAGCTACTTAGATATAAGAGAGAAGAAGGCAATACGTAAATGGGTTGGGGAGAGGTCTCAGAAGATTAACATTCCTAGAGACATCCATAAAAATGGTTTGTAATTGCAGGTGTCTTGACAATGTTTTGACTTTATTAGGACAAGAGAAGAATTTTAAGTATGTTTTCCTTAATGCTATTTAAAACACACACACACACACACACACACACACACTAAAAGTCTGTGATTGCGTCTTTCCGACTTTGAAAAGAAGTGTTTGAATAGTTTTTCCTTTATGAAATGAGAATAGAGCAGATGATGGTTTCATTTTGTTATATATTAGTGTCCTTTCTGGGTCTAATAAAGCATTAGCAACGCTTTGTCAGTTACCCAAGTTGGTCAAGATATTAAAGGTCTCTTTAAAAAAAATAGATATACATGAAAACAGTGAGAACCACTGATTTATAATGCTCCTTCCCTTCCCCCAGGAGTCTGTTCTTATAAATAACTTAGGAGTAAAAACTAAAAGAAACCAAAGTTTGATTAACCGTCACTATTACTAACTCATCTAAGGATTATTTCATTTAACTCCCTATGTCAATGCTATGGAGGCTATATCAAAGGAAGATGTAAATGTGTGCTAGGTGGACTTGCTTCCCCAGTCCATCCACGAGGAAGCAGGACTCATGCTAGTTTAAGGTCTCAGCACTTGAGACCCTTCTAAGGAAAAAGAAACTCCGTCTTGTCAGATCCCTTCCTGAGAAGTCATGGTCATGCTAAATGGAGACAGTTAACACTTAGGTAGGACTCTTCATTTTTAAAATATTTCTATCTCATTTAATATCGAAAATAACCCTTTGAGGCAGATTTGACTATCACCTTTTTTCAAAAGAAGTAACTAAAATCTCAAAACAGGAAAAAAAACATCTAGCTGGAAAGTGGCTTGATCTTAGATTTCCTACCCAAAGTCAAGCTCTTCCCTGGACCACGGCTATGGAACACTTCTAGTCTTAGGACTGGGGTTAAAAGAGGAGAGTTCTGTTCTCTTTCCCCCTTGTTTCACTTTAGAAACTGGAGAAGGCCCACCTCTCTGGTCCCAGCTTGAATTGTCCTCATGTCTGACATCTCCTGTGTTTCCCATTCTTTCCTAACAGACTCAGTGCCCTGGGTTCACCAGCTCCAGAAAAAACAGCTGCTGCCTGAGATTTCTTTGTTCCTGGTGTTTGGTCTGTCTCTATGAGATGTCACAGCCACAGGGCTCTTGCCACCTCTCCTCGCCATCATCACTAGAGGGCGGCACAGCAGGTGCCTACTGAGCACCAGGTGTAGCCACTGAATCACCCATCTCTCTGTGGGATGCATCTGCCAAGCCTTTGGGTGATGTCAGGACTGGCCAACTCTACACAATGTCACAGTCCCAGCTGTTCTGTCATGTGTCCCTTTGGCTCAAGTGAGCTTGGTTCCCTCAAGGCTAAGTGTGGCAAAGCGGGGGATATCACATCTGACTGGATGACAATATCCATGTCTCTAAATTCCCTCTCCCACTTCCCATATCTGGAGACACACACACAAATCAATTCAAAGAATCGCCCTGAGCATTCCACAGCTCCCTGAGATAAACATGCAAAATGAAATACTGACCTTGGATTTTATTCTCAAAAGAAGATTAACACCAGGCCAACTCTAATGTGCCGGACTTCAAAAGACTCTGGGAAGCTGAATGATTTAAAGAATCATTTTCACTGTTTGTTGATGATGGGGTTTTTTAAGTGCCAGGACTTGGGATGTTTCTGCGAGCAGGCTTTAGCATTTTTGCACAGTCCTAAGCAGCTCAAAATTGAATTAGAGCAGCTTCTTGCAAACCATCATGAAGAATATGTATTTATCAGTCTTAAAAGCTTCCTGGAAGATTTAAGAGGGCAGGAGTATTTCAGTCACAACCCATTAACCCTATTTATCATCCATTGAAAATGTCTAAGTGTGAAACTATTTTCAATCTCCGTTAATGTGCCTAGAACTGACATAGCGTATCATACTTAATTTCCACACTGCATTATGTAGTTGTGTTTTATATTTGTGCATCCAGAGATGGCAGATCTCGCATACGCAGGGTCTCCTTCCTGCACAGCCAGCTGGCATGACTGAGGCTTGAGCCTTCCATCCTTTAAATGAACAGGAATCAAAGCTACTATGCAAGGCGGTTCCTCTTAGTCCCCTCAGAATACCACACCTCTCCATCTTAGAAGAGATGGCACTGAGCATAACATATGGAGTCAGTTTGATTTATATGTATACTTCAACTCTGAAGAACATGCTGTGCATGTTCTAATTTTGGTTTTTCTGGCTATTTTCCCCATTGATTTTGCACAAAGTCTATTAACCTTCTATAACATGTGATTGGACAGCAATTGGTACAATAAGTCACACTTATTTAAAATTTACTATGTTTTAGTTACTGTGCTAAATAGCTAATGGGCAATGTTTCACTAACCACTGAAAAAAGCTCTAAGACTTAAAGAAGTGCTGGTATGACCATCATAACCATTTCACGCGCAAGGGGGGTAAGAAAGACTCAGAGAGTGTAACTGGCCCACAGACACAGTTATTAAATGTGATTCAAACCCAGTGCTGTCTGACTGTGAAACCCAGCTCCTTGTCTATAAAACACAAGGAGAGCCAGAGAAAAGACTTGAGAAATAAACACCCATAATACCTATCATGTATATAAAGTGTAGAAAAGTATATACTTTTTTATACACCAAAGCATATAAAAGCAGAAAAGTCAGGTGAAGCCCTCAGGCAAATTCGAATGGAAAGGGTGAGACCAGGATTTGGGTTGCAAGTAAAGAACGTAACTGGAGGGCCAGGATGTCTACGGGGGCAGCAGGGCAAAGATGTGCAGGGAAGGCCACAGGGGATGCAGGAATGAAGCAAAGAGACAGGGGCCAGGATTCAGGTGAGTCATAGAGCGGCAAAGGGTCAAGGGGACACATCTCCATGTCATGCTTTCATCCTTTGCTGAATGCAGGATGTCTGGGACTGTTCTGGGAATACACTTGTCAATAATCAAGGGTGAGGCTGGTCCAAGTAAAAGTACCTCATAGGAGGGGAGGTCAAAACATGCTATAATCTGCGGGGAATGGAAAAGTCCCACCATTGAAACAATTCTAATTTGGGCAGAGATTGTGGACAAGGTTGCACTGCAAAACTGGGTGGTGCATGGGGCTGAAGAACGGCGCTCTTGGCATTGTGCAGGGCTCAGCTGTGTGGCCCTATCCATCCACTTAAATGTATGAGTCTTTCTTTACTCCCACTCCAAACTTGCTTCAGGCAAAAATCAGCCATATATTCCTCTGTGATCTCAAAGCATTGGGTATATGTCTCTCTTTGTGTGGCACTTACTGTGTTAGACTAGTGTGTCTCACCCACTAGCTGTGAATGTTCTGAGGGCATATCCACTGGGAACATACTATTATTTTTAAAATATTGTAAGTTTGCCTTTAACAAACACACTCAGTGTTTTTCCCCTTAGTAACTTTTTTTTCAAGTGATGGGAGAAACGTGATAAAAGACAAGGGAAGTGACAGTAAGTAAGGAAAGGTATGCATAGTGTAGTTTGGGACCCCAAGAGTCCTTATCAACTGAAGTTGGCTTATCATCTACATGCTTCTAAGGATTGTTGCCCTACATGTTGTACTAATAAGGACCAACTCAACTCAATTTACCTGCTTAGAGTGCTCTGGCTGTCTGAGAGCAAGGACCCATTCTTATCCGGTACAGTATTCTATTTCTTTGGGTTTCATTCCTGAACCACATAGGGATGCTGCTGAGGCAGCTGACATCCCAGGAAGTAATGGGAATGGAAGCCCCTCTTACTGGTAGCTTGGGCGAGAGCTTGCTTTAGTAACCCTGCTAACCAGGCAGACTGGGAAGCATACACAGCATTCCTCAATGTGCCCCTGTACTTTTTTTTCTCTATGTCTACGTTGAACCATACCTCCTGAGCCTGAATTTTCATGCTGATTTTAATCATGTGTGGGAACGAATAATGCATCTCACTTTACGGAGCTCACAGGTGCTTAAGTAAATTATTAGTTCCATGTCTTGAAATTATTATGCCTACAAAGGTCAGAGGAGAATATAAGCTTTGCTTGCAGAGAAAGTGATAAGTCCTTAACAGTGACATTTCCAGAGGATGTTCTCTATGTAATGAGTAAACGTGCTGATTGTCTAGGTCCGGAAGTGGTCAACACAAGCTTGGCTGTTCTCTGGCGGCAAGTGGGAGGAGATTATACAAAGGTGTTGAACTCTTCTTGTTCCACATCTACTCTATACTGGGGAGAAATATCATTTTGTGCTTGAGAGTTTGAGCTCTGGAATCATGCAAACATGAGCTTGAATGCCAGCTCCTCTATGTGCATGCTACTCAACTTTTTGAAGACTCAAAAATCCCCATGTCTAGGTTGTAAGTAGTTCCTAAATTTACTGCCTGACACACAGAAAGTACTGAACAAATGTGAAAAAGTATGGGTTTAGATCTTCAAAGCCAAACTCAATCCCATCCCTCAATGAGTATTTTGCTCACAGCACTACCATGTCTTAACGTCTGTACCAGTGTCCATATCAGGACACTAGTCTAACACAGTAAGTGCCACACAAAGAGAGACATATACCCTGGAATATGACCCTCAGCTCTTGACACTCTATTTTCCCATCATTGTGGTTATAAAAATGAAATGAACATCTCAAAAATTAACAATGAAAAGATTTCACATGCAAATCCAAATTTCTAGCTCGTTTTCAAATTCAGAAACCCTGAGATATGGAACCCATTTCCATAACCCAACAACTACCACTAGGTCAGGAGGTGCTGCTCTCCTGACATATGTGTGCTCTCCAATCTGACAGGCTCCATCACACTCCACTGTCTCCCAGAAAACAAGACCATTGTCAGTTGCCTTTTTTCCCACTGGATTTTGACTGTAATTTTCCAATACAGGTTAGGGCAAAAGTAGGTTTACAGTTGTTCATATGAAAATAATCTACACTAATAAAAGAGAAAAATGGTAATTGGCGTACGGCGCTACCCTTTTCATTGGCTAATCAGGGCTATATGCAAATTAACTGCCAACTAAGATTGGCAGTTAACTGCCAACAAGATGGCGGTTAATTTGCATATGTAGGCACAATGCAGGAAGGCGAAAGGGAAAGCAGGAAGAAGCCCCTTGCTACTGACAGTGATCGGAAACCCAGGGGGGAGCTAAGAGTTGGGGGGCAGGGCAAAGGCGGCCCCAGGGCCGCCTTTGCCCTGCCCCCCAGCCATGATCGGAGAATCAGGTGCCTTTTCTGCCCTGGCCAGTGATAGCAGGAAGTAGGGGTGGAGCCAGTGATGGGAGCTGGGCACGGTCGAAGCTGGCAGTCCCGGGAGCTAGGGGTCCCTTGCCTGGGCCTAAAGCGAAGCCCACGATCGCGGGGCCGCTGCAGCTGCGGGTCCCGCTGCCCGGGCCGGATGCCTCAGCCAGAGGCGTTAGGCCTGGGCAGGGGCGGAGCCTGCAACCGCGGGGAGCTGGGGGTCCCCTGCCCAGGCCTGACACCTCTGCCGGAGGCCTCAGGCCTGGTCAAGGGGCCGATCTGGTGATTGGTGATCGGAGGGTGATGAGGGTCAACTCCTCTGGCCGAGGCATCAGGCCTGGGTGGGGGGCTGGGGGTCCCCTGCCCAGGTCTGATGCCTGGGCCAGAGGCATCAGGCCTGGGTGGGGGGTGGAGCCGGGGATTGGGGGGATATGATGGTCCCCTTGCCAAGGCCTGAAGCCTGGGTCAGAGGTGTCAGGCTTGGGCGGAGGGTGGAGCAAGCGATCAGAGGGAGATGGGGGTCCCCTGCCCAAGCATGATTCCTCGGCCAGAGGCCTCAGGCCTGGGCGGGGTCCAGAGCCAGTGATCGGGGGGAGATGGGAGTCCCCTGTCCAAGCCTAACACCTCTGGCGGAGGCGTCAGGCCTGGGCAAGGGGCAGAGCCAGCAATCGGAGGGGTCTGGGGGTCCCCTGCCCAGGTCTGACGCCTGGGCCAGAGGCATCAGGCCTGGGCTGGGGGCAGAACCAGTGATGGGGGGAAATGAGGGTCCCCTGCCCAGGCCTGACGCCTCTGTCAGAGCCCTGGGCAAGGGGCTGATCCTGCGATTGGAGGGTGATGGGGGTCAACGCCTGAGGGCTACCAGTATGTGAGAGGGGGCAGGCTGGGCTGAGGGACGCTCCCCCCCCACACACACACCCAGTGCACGAATTTAGTGCACCAGGCCCCTAGTCCTATCTAATAAAAGAGAAACATGGTAATTGGCGTACGGCCGCTATCCTTCCCATTGGCTAATCAGGGCGATATGCAAATTAACTGCCAGCCAAGATGGCGATTAACCGCCAACAAAGATGGCATTTAATTTGCATATGTAGGGGCAATGCTGGGAGGCGAAAGGGGAAGGAGGGAAGAAGCCACCTGCCCTGACTGCAATCGGAAACCCAGGTGGAAGCCAAGAGCCAGAGAACCGAGCTGCCTTTGCTCGGAGAAGCCAGGCCGCCTTTGCTGGCCCTGGGCCAGTAATCAGAGAAGCTGGGTGGGGCAGGGAAGAGGCGGATGTCTGCCTCTTCCCTGCCCCGCCTGGCTTCTCAGATCACTGATCACCAGTTATGGGAGAACACCCAGAGGCAGGGCCAGAGGCCAGGCTGCATAGCTGCCTGGGGACACCATCTGGACTCCAGGGGCGACCCAGAAGGAGACCCAAGCGCTGGGGCTGCATTGCAGCTGGGGCACTATTGGGTCCCTGGGGTGATGCAGCCAGGCCCCAGAAGGAGACCCAGGTGCCAGGGCTGCGTTGCCGCTGGGGCATGCGATCCGGTCCCTGGGGGCGACGCAGCCAGGCCCCAGAAGGAGACCCAGAAGGAGACCCAGGAGCCAGGGCTGCATCCCTGCTGGGGCACGCGATCGGGTGCCTGGGCTGAGGAGACCCAGAAGGAGACCCAGGGGCCTCCCAAGAGGAGAGTCTCCATGGTCAGATGGCGTGGTGTCGGGACAGGAATAAAGACCCGAGGTGACTCAGATGCCTGGCCACAGGGGTAGACCAGCCAGCAGGGCCTTTCAGTTGGGACTGGGGTGGGGGTGGGGTGAGGGAGGCAAGCCAGAAATAGAGAACTACAACTCCCAGGAGGCTTAGCAGCCGGGCCTGGGTGCCTGGCTGTGAAATTGGATGGGCTGTAGTTTTGCAAGCCACTTTAAACTAGAGGCTTGCAAGGTTGGAAGTTCTGCGCCAGGAGCCAGGGAGAAATGGAGCTGAAGCAGAGAGAGGGGCCCATGGCAGCCGTGGGCTTTGAGGAGTTCTCAGCACCTCCTGGGTGGGAGCTGGCGCTGCCTCCGCTGAAGGTGGTCACATCCTGGAGAGCCAGCTTGAGACCAAGTGGAGTTCGTGTCTGGGGGTCTGGGCAGCTCCAGCCTGCAGGAGCTAGAGGAAGAGGAGGAGGCAGCCTGATGCTGGCAATGGCAGCGCCAACGGGAACTCAATCGCAGGAAGTACCAGGCGCTGGATCCGCGCTGCAGGGAGATTGAGCAGGCGCAGGAGCGGGTCCTGAACAGGCTCCATCAGATACAGAGGGTAACATGGAGCGGAGGTTCCTCATGAAGGTGCTGGACTCCTACGGCGACAACTACCGTGCCAGCCAGTTCACCATCTTACTGGAGGCCGAGGGCAGCCAGGGCACAGACGCCCCCACCCCAGGCAACGCTGAGAAGGAGCCTCCAGAGAAAGAGGGGCTGTCCCTGCCCAGGAGGACATCAGCGCCCGCAGAAGCCAGCAGCCCGGCCCCTGGCGAGGGGCCCAGCGGTTGGAAGAGGCTGCGAGTGCCACCGGAAGGGGGCCGGGCGGGAGTCCCGCTGACTCCGGAGCTGGCCCCCGTGCAGACAAAGGTGGAGGAAGACTTTGGCTTCAAAGCGGTCCAGGCTCTGGATTCAAGTTGGGTTTCTCGGGGGCCAGACAAGTAGCTGCCCTACCCCACCCTAGCCAGCTCCCCCTTTGACTGACCCCCCAATAAACGGACCCCATGCTCTCTTCGGCAAAAAAAAAGCTTATAGAGGCATGCTTATAGGATCAAATAGTATAAATATAGATGTAACAGGACAATAAAAAGAGATCCTGGCTATGATGATCACCTGAACACTGCCTCTGTGTCATTCCTTCTTCGCCGACTCCGTCCACACCTTTGGGAACCTCTGGACCTGCTGGGGCTAGACCCCAACATTCATCTTCTTATAAGGACTTCAGTGAGATGGGCTAAGGGTCCCACTGAAACTGCCTCAATTTAATGTAATCCCCTCTTTAAAGATCTTATCTCTATATACAGGTACATTCTGAGGTTCTGGGGATTAGGATTTTAACATACATTTTTGTTGATTACCCAAATCAGACCTTAACAACCAACATGTTTCAGAAAGTAGATTCCAACAGGGTTATTTACCATTCAGAAGTATTTTTAAAAGAGCTAAGCCCCTCGCCCACTGTGCGGGCCCCTCCCGGCGAAGAGCGAAGGCCTGGGTTCCAGGCGCTGGAGGAAAACTGGTGCCAGCAGCCAGGGGAAGGGGCCCCAGATTGCGAGAGGGCACAGGGCTGGCTGAGGGACCCACCCGAGTGCACAAATTTTTGTGCACCGGGCCTCTAGTTAATATATAATAAAACAAGAATATACTATGCTTTGTGTACTCACAACTATAAACCTACTTTTGCCCTACCCTGTATATTGAGGCTTTATTAAAAAACAAAACAGAAACAAACAAAAAAACACTGTGCTCTTAAGTTATTGGACTTAGTATTCTCTAAATATAAAGTAGACCTATTGGGTTGGCTGTGCTATTTAGATCCTTTATATTCTTGTGTATTCTTTTGCCAACTGTGTCTAATAAGTATGGAGAATAAAATACTAAAATAGGTAACTATGATTACAGATTTATCTATCTTCTTCCTTTAGCTATGTCAAATTTTTGCTCTATTAAGTCTTGAATCTCTGCTTTGAGTTATATGCAACTTTAGAATTATTATGTCTTTCCATTGATTGTTTCCTTTATCATTATTAAATGATCATCTTCATGTGAAATGTTCCTTTCTTATACCCTTACCATGGCATGTCATTTCTAAAATTCTTTCTTTCAAACCATCTGTGTCTTTATATTTAAAGGGTTTCACTTTTATATGTTTGGGCCTTGCTATTTTATCCAGTCTGTTAATATCTAACTTTAATTGGAGTGTTTAGTTTATTACAGACATACCAATTTGCTATTGTTTTTCTATCTGCCCCCATGTTTTCATTTATTTATAGTTTCCCCCCTTTCTCTTCCTGTTATCTGTAGGCTAATTAAACATCTTTGATATTCTATGTAATCCCTGCCAGAGATCCAAGGGCTTGCAGTACTGCTTACTGTCAGTGCCTGAAAGATGCTGCCTTATATATTTCTCCCAGTGTTATACTTCATGGAGGGAGTCAACTCCAGAACCAGCTGCAGTGTAGTTGAAAATCCCACACATTTTCCTTTTTTGATGAGCAACATACAATATGAATTTTTTAAAATTTCTGAATTTGTAGGACACAAATTTGTAGCAGTGCTGAAAAAGTAGGTACAATTGTTTTTTAAGTCACACATTTTTATGTACCACGACTGAAAGTTGACATAGGTAGAGTCTTTCTAGAGGAACTTCCTCATATGCCCTGTTCTCCAAACTTTTAATCTGGACTAAAACCAATATTGTTTTACAAATTGTTTGTAAATCCAGCAGGAAAGCAGACGTCCTGCCCACAGGACTGATGACTATGGACACTCTTTCTGAAGTTAGAATAGTGAGCATGTGTAGCCAAGAGTAGCTCAGCTTAGCACCTACAGAAATTCTTTCTCCTGTTAATGTAACTATTCCTTGCCTTTTCCCATAAAACCCCCTTTCCTTTACCCTATTATCAGGACACTATTTAAATTTCTGCCTGAATCTGTGCTTCCAAAATTGCAATTCTTTCATTATAAATAAACTATCTTCAGTTTTTTGTTTTTAAGTTAATATACCTAACTATAATACTACTGCTAATACTAAATACTAATAATAACAATAATAATAAAAAGGAGGAGGAGGACAGGAAGAGGAGAAACAATAGAATTGTCCTTTTATTCTCCCAATAAAATATAATATTACACACTTGTCAAATAAAGAGGCAATAAAAACCATGCAGTCAAAATAAATAGGAAAAAAAAGGACTTTATGTAAGTGTTTTAGGCATTTAATTAACAAAAATATTTTGCTATTTTTCTGTACTCTGAATTTTGATCTGTCAGCATTTAACAGTTGTTTTCCTTAACAAGCATTCAAAAGAACATATAGGTTTCATGGCCCACAAAACCTAGACTTTAGAAGTCTGAAAGATCCTGTAATTATATTTAAGTAAATCAATAGAGATTTTAGATTAAAAAAATAATAATTTGAAAGAGTTTAATTTGCTTAAAGCACCATGCAACAATTTTGGAGGGGAGGGATAGAGGGGCATTGGTTGGTGATAAGAAAAGAACAAACCCACCTCTTCTATCATTTGTGCCTCCTTCAGTTTGGAGAAGGTAAGCACTAGGGAAATAAAGATTTCTTTAAAATTTCTACTTGAATGACTGCATACATCATGGGGGATAAATCTATTAAAAGACTATAAGGAAAAGCAAATATCCAAAGCTCAATTTCCAAGAGAAACAGAATACACACATGCAAGTAGACACATATAAACATATATATTTTCCACCTCCTATTTTTAAACAATATAAATACGTAAGTACATTTGGAGAATTAGCTCAGACATACAGATTCCCAACAATGAAGATGTTTCCCTCCCATCCTCCTCAAATCCCACAAAGAAGTTGGTGAGGGGAGCAGCTTCCATTATCTGTTAGGCTCAATTAAGACCACAGCTGTCTTAAAAAATAAACAAGAGAAGAGGCTATTTTGCATTAGAATGCATTAGGGGAATAGACCTGGGAAGCACAGATGGCTGTAAGCAGGGACACTGGAAAATTACTACTCTCTTTATTTTTCCAATGTCTGTGTGACTTTCAGGTTTCAAAAATCCTATCTCTACTCCCTATCATAGCCAATTAGGAATAGAAATTTTTATCACTGGCTGTGATGGCTGTCCTTTTCGAGCTAATCTTGTAAGGATAGGTGCCCATTTCTTTCTGGGCAATTTATAGCACACATGCTTGTTATGTATTGGAGAGAGGGGAAAAAATGGAGCCAGGTTCTAAAAAGATATTTGGCAACATAGGTGTCTATGAATAAAGCACTTCTGGGCATTTAAAATGTAAATGAAAATGACACTATATGATATGTTTAGGCCCAAAGCTAACTGGCAAATTGAGAATCAGAAATCCTTGGCCCATTCCCCGTTTAACTAGTATCTCATTTTATAAACTCTGCCCTCTCCATGTCATTAAAATGCCTCTAATTAAAACTGTCTAGCATTTTAGTATCTCTCACTTCTTCATCAATATACTGATGAGAAGATAAGATTCTCTTTTCTTCCCAAAATACACCTGAGTACTTTCCAAGGAATAAAAATGAATACAATAGATACAAAGTAACAATAACACAAAGTGTGCTTGTTTGGGTGTGGGCACTTGACTTTGAATACTCCTGCCTGGTTGAGTGGGAAAGATCTCTGGAGGCTCTGGCTACTGGGTGTGGTTGTTGAGAGCTACTGAACACTTAGCAAAGTCTATCCGCGTAGAATACCCCCACTGCATTTGGGGTCAAGTGCAACTTTGCAAGAGTTACATTTTTACAAGACAGTCCACCATGCACATTGTCATCCTGTGCACTGAAATCCCCACTCACATTAAAGAGTGGTTCTCTTCATTAGAGTAGCTCTTCCATGAAGTCCCTGGCTGCACAATGGGATAGACAATACATAATGTTCAGAGGAAATGTAATTATGGTGACTTTAACATTTAATAAAAGTGAAATCATTAATTTCCCAACCAGAAACTACTTGCTTCCTAATTATAGTCTAAAAAGATAAAGGGTTTATTTAAAACCCAATTTTAATTGACCAAAAGTAAATTTAGGCAAGTTTTTTTTAATATATACTAGAGGCCCAGTGCACGAAATTTGTGCACTCAGGATGGTGTGGAGGAAGGCCCGGCCTGCACCCTCTTACAGTCTGGGAGCCCTCGGGGGATGTCCGACTGATGGCTTAGGCTTGCTTCCTGGCAGTCGGACATCCTTAGCATTGCTGTGGAGGAGGGAGTGGTTCCTGCCACCACTACTACACTCACCAGCTGAAAGCCCAGCTTCTGGCTGAGCAGCACTCCCCCTGTGGGAGTGCACTGACCACCAGGGGGCAGCACCTGCATTGAGCGTCTGCCCCTGGTGGTCCATGTGCATCATTGCAACTGGTCATTCCATCAATTTGCATATTAGCCTTTTATTATATAGGATTTAAATTGACTGTATCTTCTTTTAGAATTTAATTGTTAAGTATGTAGTGAAGAAATTTTATAAGAAAATTAATTATTTTTGGTTATGCTAACCTTCTACTGTTTGCAATGGCTCTGAAGTAATATACCTAATAAAAAACCCCCCAAACCTCAACCTTATATAAATACTCCCCAGGATGTCTACTTTTAACTGACCACATTCCCCCTTTGAGGACCATGCTTCTTATTCTGTCATCTCAAATTGGGACCTTGGGGACCACAGGTGAGGTTGATGTTCTCACTCTCTGATGCTATTTTCCAACCTCTAATGAAAATCCCTGCTGCTTTGATTTCTAGGCCTTTCAGCAATACCACCCCTCCCCCTTCTCATTGCCATAATCAATCACATCCTTGATTATTAACTACAAACTTTGGCACTTGGTCCATTACCCTGCTGAAAATTTGGCACTTCATCATCCACATGGATTCCTTATCTAACAGCCTGACCATTCATTTCTTTGACCCCCTCCAGTGACCTACACTACCACTCCATCTTCAATGCTCACTCCTTAGTCCTTGCTGTACCCTTTGTACCACTTTCAAAATAACTTATTTCTACCACCTCTCTATTATCACCCTTATTATCCTATCTACTTTTAAATTTGATCATGATCATGATCAAGTATCTCCCATATAAAGAACACATGATCAAAAACCTCTCTTCACCTCCATTTCCCTCCTGATTCACCTAACATCCTGTCTTTTCTATTCCCCTTCAATGTCAAACTTCAAAAGGAGTTACATGTCCTCATCATCCACATTCTAATCTGGTTTCTTCTATTCATTGCTTACCAAATGTCTCCATGTCACTGAATCCAGTGGCTATTTCACAGTCCTCATCTTACTCAATGCTGCTGACCACTTCCCCCTTCTTACAAGACTCTGTTCCTCTGATTCTGAGATTTACCATTGCCCTGCATCTCCTCCTCCTCATGGCCCCTGCCTCGTCTCCTCTGACATCTCATCCTCCTTCCCACAGGTATTAAATTCTGTAGTTCCTCAGTGCTGTCCAAGACCCTCAACTTTATTTACTCAATATCCACTCCCTAGGCAAACTATCCATGCCTTCAGCTTTAAGTCCCACCAGTACAATTTATAGTTACATCGTTATCTCCAGTCAGACTTCCAACTTCAGTATATATCAATATATCCACTGCCTATTTAACTTCTCCACTTTGATGTCTCAATATACTTCATTCTTAAGTTATTCAAAGCCAAATTAATTATCTTCCCGTACCAACTCCCACTAACTAAATAAATAATAGGAACTGGTTCTATTCCAAGATTTGGTCAACCCCCTAAGCTGATTCTTACAACCTCCATATTCATCATTCTGTGTCTATTTCAACTTCTGCTTATGCTACCTTCTAATTGTCATTAAAATATATCTTATTGTGTCCATAGCCACTACCTTCACCCAAATCTAACCTACCAGTACCTCTTACCTAGACAATTCCACTGAAATAGCTTCCTAACTGATTCACCTTTACAAACTCAAGTGTTATTTCCCCAAAATAAAGTTTATCATGCTCCCCTAATTCTTGAAATACATAATGGGTCCCCACTGAAAATAGAGACCTAATTTCTGCCCTTCCAGGAGCCAGTTAAATTATGTTCCTTCAGATATCCTCTAGATGTGGCCCCTCTGAGAAACTTTCCCTGGCTTCCCTGACATCCTCTGCCCCCTGCAGCAGCCCTTTACGAAGTCCTCATCTTACTCAATGCTGCTGACGAAAGTTCGAAGTCAAGTTTGGGTGAAGCTGATAAGTAATGAATGAGAGAAATCAGAAGCCTCACTCTTCCCATAAAATCTGAAATGCTGCTGGTAAAATTCTCCAGCAAAAATAGTCCCTGTCTCTTTCAAAGGCCATTACCCTTCTTCACCAAAAATGAAAATTTGTAATTCCCAGCTTCAACAGATTGTTTTTTACCATGCCTGGCAAACATGGTCTTTTTATCCATTCACAATTCAGCTGAGAGCAGTCAGTCAGCACAACAGAATGAAGAGGTCCTTTGACTTCGGAAAAATGACAGCAAATATTAAATAGCATTTAGTGTTCACTGTTTCAATAAGCTCATTAGAGGTCTCTAGTCTAACTTCTATAGAATTATAAGGCTATAATAGGAACTTTTACCAAAAGTGCTAAGCCATTTTTCAGGATGATTTGGTGTCCCCAATATTGAAGAGAATCATTTTGGAACCATTTCCACAGATCACCTTAATTCAACTTAAACTAAATTCATTTATGAGAGCTGCTGGGCTGTACATCTCAACTTATCTCTGCCTTGAATTTGCCTACGATGGATATTGCTCGAGTTGCAGGGATCATTGAGCAGAGAACACTTCTGCCCTTCCTTGCCCTTCTCGGTAATCAGAGGGAACTTGCGACTTCTTATGTTTCCCTAAAGGGAAGTTCAGAAGTAGCCATTGCATGTGGCCTGAGAAGGGGCAATAGAAAATGGCCTTCTCCACCCTCCAGGGTTGTTGTTCTCTCTGTCAAGAGTGGTGGAGGGTGTGGACAACAGGATGGAAGTGAACTCAGAGAAGCTGTTAATCAAGGCTGCACTCTCTGGGTCTGGGACACACCCTCTGAACCTGACCGCCAAACCAGAGTTTGGGAACATGCTGCTCTCACCTCTGCCCTCTGCCTTTAACCGGCTTGTGAGGCCTAGCTTTTCTTTAATGGTACTTCAGTTACAGTCCTTTATGAAACTAAATATCTCTCGGGTCTCTGTGCTAGTCTTTTTCATTCTATGCACTCTCGTTGCTTCCATCATCTTCTATGTGGTAACGATTCCCAAATCATAGTTCTTGGTCAGCAGTCACTCCTGAGCTACAGACACAATTACCTCTTAACCTAGACAAAGGCACCTGGATGTCATATAAGCACCTCAAACCTGAGATGTCCAAGTCTGACCTCAATATCTTGCCCCCAACATCTGCTCCTTTTTCTAGATTCCCTATGTTTATGGAAACCATCAACTCTCTTCCAAGTAGCCCAAGCCACTAACCTGATGTATTAGTCAGCTATTGCCATAATAATAATGAATAACAAACTATATCAAAGCTCAGTGGCTTACAATCCCAAACACGCATCCTCATGTCTGTAGGTCTAAAAGTATCATTTGATTAATCTTGCATGAGCTTGGCTGGGCAGCTCTGCTTCCTGCTGCAGATCAGTGTGCTTAGCTCAAGTGATAGTCTGGGTCCAGGTCTGCACCACATGTGTCTGGAGACCTGGCTGTAAAGGCAAATGGCTCTCCTGAGCATTTTCTTCAGATACCACACTATTAGAGCGCCAAGAGTCAACCAAGACTGCCCAGCGACACTTAAGGCCCTTGTTCTGGTAATGAGTTACATGGACACATCTAACATCAATGAGATGGAAGTAAGTATTTTCTCCACAAATAATTTAATCTATCGGATTAAGCATAATTATTTTTTTAAAATATATTTTATTGATTTTTTACAGAGAGGAAGGGAGAAGGATAGAGAGTTAGAAACATCGATGAGAGAGAAACATCGATCAGTTGCCTCCTGCACACCCCCCACTGGGGATGTGCTTGCAACCAAGGTACATGCCCTTGACCGGAATCGAACCTGGGACTCTTCAGTCCTCAGGCCGATGCTCTATCCAGTGAGCCAAACCGGCTAGGGCAAGCATCATTATTAATGATCCCTTCCCCTTTATTAATATTTTATCACTCCTCTACCACCATCATTCCCAGTCAATTACTAAGCTCTGTTCATTCCACTTTCTAAACATTTCTGGACTCAGTGGTGCAGGTCACCATCATGTCCTCATCTACAACAGCTTCCAGCTCTCTTTCCTGGCTCCAGGTCTCCACTTCCATGTCTTGATAGAAATATTGATAAAATTCTAACTCCTAAATGTATATCATAAGTACTTTGTTAAACGTAACTTCATTTACCTTTTAAATTCCAATTCTTGCCTTCCCATTCTATGCTCAAGCCACCAGAGTACCTTTCAGGTCTCTGAATCTACATTTCTCTATCTCAGCTCTGGATCACTGGATGTCTCACTCCCTTGATCTAAAACACACACACCCATCTCCCTCCCCACCATAGTTTTGTGTGGCAATTCTTCCTTTTCCATCTATTTATCAGTTAAATATCTTTTCCTCTGGGAAACCATCCCTGCCCTCCAAAGGCATTGTTGGGCTTCCCTCCAATGTGCTGCCACACTGCAATAATCATCTGCTTATTGTCTGAATTCCCTATTTCTCACTAGACATCACCTTACTTACACACAGCGTGGGATCCATCTTAAACAATGTACAGCACAGAGTGGGTGCTCAGTGTATATATAGCATAAATGAAGATAAATATGATTCTAATAAAAGTATCATGCTTAAATTTGCTATGAGAACTATAAAAATTATCAGAGTTGGTGAAATCATCCTATATAATAAAAGGGTAATATACAAATCGACCAAACGGTGGAACAACCAGTCGCTATGATGTGCACCGACCACTGGGGGCAGACACTTAACACAGGAGCTGCTCCCTGGTGGTCAGTGCGCTCCCATAGGAGGAGCACAGGTCAGCCAGAAGCTGGGTTCATGCCTGGAAAGCGCAGGGGAGGTGGCGGGAGCCTCTACTGCCTCCGCAGTAGTGCTAAGGATACCCCCCAAGGGCTCCCGGACTGCAAAAGGGTGCAGGCTGGGCTGAGGGATCCCCTCTCCTCCAGTGCACAAATGTTGTGTACTGGGCCTCTAGTCATTAATAAAAGGGCACAGAGATATGTATCCTTTAAATCAGCGGTCACAAACCTTTCACACCTTATGGACCACCAGTGGTCCACAGACCACCGGTTGGTGACTGCTGCTTTAAATAGCCCAAAACTGATATTTAGAAACAATACCCTCTCTGTAGTATTTATTTCCTACAACCCTTTTCCTAGTTTGGTGCCTGAATTCCTCATTCCCACAGGGCAGGTAGCAAATATGTGCTAGATAATCCCCAGTGCATTAGTAGAAAAGGTTTAAGAGTTATGCTTCCCATTGGTATGTACATTTAAACAATCAGTTTTTTAAAGATAAAAAAATTTAAAGGATTTGCTTGTTAATGGTGGGATTTCAAGCACTGATGAAAAATACAAAGAGAGATATTTAGAGAAAGCAAGACATTCTTGGGAAATTTCAAATTGCACTGGATAAGTGGTCACTGACTCCATATATAAATAATAAAACCAATCCCTGAAATTCCTTCTGTCTTAGATTTTGTATTGCATTCATATACTCTGCCTCCATTGAATTTTGCAATAGAAATGATGGACCAGTTTTAGAGATGAGGAAACGAAAAAGCATAGGGACTAGTATAAAAGAACAAACAAAGGTACAATCAATCCAAAATTCAGAACAGAATCCAAAGCCTATACTTTTTGAAGGAGAGAGAGGGAGTGAGATAGAGAGAGGGAGAAGAAGAGGGAAGGAGGAGGAGAGAGAGAGGAATTAATTTAATAATGCTGATCTAAATTAACTATCTAGGAGATAGGAATCTGCAATTTGTGATTGGTCTTTGTTCCTCTAGAGCTTTAGTATGAGCATTTGGTTGTGCTAAGAGTAATCCCCATATTTAAAATGGAAAAAATTGTTTACTGTGACTCCTAAAGCACTAGCTAACAACTTTAGGAAGCAGTTTAACAGTGATTAAGAGCACAGACTCGCCAAAACCACTTTGGCTCAGTGGATAGAGCGTCGGCCTGGGGACTGAAAGGTCCCAGGTTCGATTCCGGTCAAGGGCATGTACCTGGGTTGTGGGCACATCCCCAGTGGGGGATGTGCAGGAGGCAGCTGATCGATGTTTCTCTCTCATCGATGTTTCTGACTATCTCTCTCCCTTCCTCTCTGTAAAAAATCAATAAAATATATATATATTTTTAAAAAAAAGCATAGACTCTGGATGGAGCCTCAAATCCTGCCTCTGAATCTTACTAATGTGTGACCTTGGGCAAGTGATTTAACCTCTCTGGACCTCAGTTTCGTTAACTATAAAATAAGGATGCTAACACAGTGGTCTCATAGGATTGTTGTGAGGGTTAAATACCTTAATGTCTTCAAAGTCCCTGGCACATGGTAAGTAATTATAGAAAAATAAACTATTCCTATCTTCTGCTCAACTGAACAAATAACTGTTTGAAAGTATTGCAAGCAGGTACTTTGATCCTCAGTGCAGCACATAATGCATTTTGTGCTGTGTGTTATGGATACGAGGCTGCCCCTTCTCAAACTCTAGGAGTGCACTGATTATTTCACATTTTATAAGGTGAAGAAGCATGCTTTAAAACAGATAAATAAATAAATAAAAATAAAAAACCACATCCAATGGGTTTTCACTTGTGTTTAAAGGGTCTTGGACTTGGAGGTCAAAACAGAATTTGAGCATTAAATTGAGGGTTAGATATCACTCTAGAAATATACTTATTGGCATCTGGATAGTCAAAAAAAATGTTGTAATTATAATTTAAGAATAAAGGGACTTTCCCAACCAATGCCATTTGGTGAATATTTTAAGGCCCCAAACAAGGTGAAAATTTCTACGTTGAAGAGACTAGGAAGTTCTCAAATGCCAAAGACCAGTTCTTAGGGGAAAGTGTTAATTCTAAAACTCAAGAGTTAACTCAGGCTTTGTTTTCTGAGGAACAGAAGGTTCTTAATAAAGTTGCCTAGACAACAGTAGCTCAGTCCCAGGGCAACCGTCCCTTTGATTTCTCACCATCCTACACCAGCTCATACCAACCCCATAAACAACTTCAAAGCCATTCAGGGCCCCTAGGAATGGCTGCTGGCTGCTGTTAGTAGACCCATGTGGCTACAAACAGAAGGATCAACATATCTAATTCAGCCGGCCCAAAGTATCGGCAGGATGTAGGTCACAGCGGAGCAGCTGGTGCTTATGGGAGTCTCATATCAGGGTCAGCTACAGAGTCAATCCTCCCGCGGAAGAAAATGAAGGATGGACAAAGGAGGTTCAAAAGAGCACAAGGTCATCTCCAATGTTTACTTTTTTCTCTAAACCTTTCTGAGTTTTTCATCTGTTTTTCCATAATAAGCACTTTGTTTTTCTAAATATTTCTAATTGAAAACATGAACATATTTTATAATCAATCAGGAAACAAATATTTTGTACCTCTGTGTACGGACCATAAGATATTGAAACAGAAAGATTTTGATCCTACATGTCTCCTTCATAGTACTTTATCACAATTTTGTTCAATTGTTAAATTATTCAGATAATGTCTCTCTTTCTTTCCAGTCTGCAAGATCCATAAAGATATTTATCTCTTACAACAATTTCATCTCTATGGCTGTATTGCTGTCTTTCACAGAGGTGGTGCTCAAAGGTGACTATTGAATGAATTTTTAAACTTTATAAGCAGTTAAAACTGCAGCTGCTTATAATAAATGTTGCAAGTTATTTGAAGAAAGTCCTCTTAATTATATAGGGAATCATTTTGCCAAACTTTTTTGGTGAAGCAGATAAAAGGCAATTATGAGGAAAAAGTAAACTGAAATAATATAAATGATAATGTTTCAGAGTTAGATTGAAAGTATTCTGTTTAAAAAGGAATAGTGGGTATATCTTTTAGTGGATCTAAGTCCACGAAGACAGATTATGTTTAAATAAAAATATATAAACACAGATAGATATGACAAATAACAATATGTTATATTGTGTGTGTATATATGGTAATAATATATATATTTATAAACACTACATATATTATATATATAAATACATATGTACATATTCTTAAAAGTTAGCAGCTTAATTAAACAAGTACTTATTATCTTATAGTTTCTGTAAGTCAAGAATCTGGGGGCAGCTTAGATGGGTGGTTCTAGCTCAAATCTCTCACAAGATTGCAGTCAAGCAGTGGCTGGCGTTACCGTCATCTCAAGGTTGCTAGAATGGGGCTGAAGTATCTCCTGTCAAATATACATAATCACATAATCACCACCACAATCAAAATACAGTGTATTTCCATCACTCTCGCAAATTCCCTCATGTCCTTTTGAAATCAATTCCTTCTCCCACTCCCAACCACTGATATGTTCTCTACCCAATCCCTGTAGTTTTGCCTTTCCTAGAAGATTATATAAATGAGATCATACAGTATCATACGGTCTTTGCCTCAGCCTCTTTCACTTTTTAGTGCTTTTTATTGCTGAGTACTATCCCATTGTAGAAATATACCACACAATTTTTTTCCATATACAAGTTGATGGACATTTGGGATATTTTCAGTTTGTAGCAATTATGACTAAAGCTGCTGTAGACATACATGGAATATTATTTAGCCTTATAAAAGAAGGGAATTCTGCCCTTTTCCATAACATTGGTAGATCTAAAAGACATTATGCTTAGGAAAATATACCAGTCACATAAGGACAAATACTGTATGGTCTCACATGTGAAAACTAAAATAATCAAACTTATTAGAAACAAAACAGAACAGTGGTTGCTATGGGCTGAGTGGAGGAGAAAAGGAGGAGGCAAAAAAAAGAAAAGAAAAAAAAAGGAGGAGGCAATGGTCAAAGAATACAAAGGTTCTGTTAATCAAGATAAGTGTGGGAGATCGCCACAGCTTAGGGCCTATGACTAATAATACTGTATTGTGTATATAAAAGTGTTGCGCCCTAGCAGGTTTGGCTCAGGGGATAGAGTGTTGGCCTGCAGGCTGAAGGGTCCCGGATTCGATTCCGGTCAAGGGTACATGCCTGGGTGGTGGGTTCAGCCCCCAATATGGGGCATGTAGGAGGCAGCCAATCAATGGTTCTCTCTCATTGTTGATGTTTCTATCTCTCTCTTTCTCTCCCTTCCTCTCTGAAATCAATAAAAATATGTTAAAAAGTAAATAAAAATGTTGCTGAGAGGGTACATCTTATGATAAGTACTATTACTAGAAAGGAAAATAAAATAAAAACAAAGGAGGGGAGAAAAAACTTTTAGAGATGATCGGTAAGTTTATGACATTGATTATGGCAATGGTTTCACATGTGTATACTTATCTCCAAACACACAAAGTTGTATACATGAAATATCTATAGCTTTGATATGTCAATTATTCCTCAATAATATGTTTTTTAAGTAGGAGTAAAAAAATGATAAGAAGATTAACATTTTCCAGAAGGATAGTATAGAGGAAATTACCAAATAAATAAAAAAAGAAAAACTAACATAATTGAAGGTCATGAGTCTCCAGACTGAAGAAGGCTACTGAACACCAATCAGTTACTTTTTGGCCCAGCAATGAAAACTACCTGCTGATGACAATAAGGTTAACATAAACAAATTAACAATTAGGAAAATGGAAAATGAGAAAGTGGAAGAATGGGTCATGGTAAGTTTGCTAAGTTCTCCTGCCATCTTGGGGGAGATGGAGCCATATTACAATTAGCCCGTAATGTATACCTTGTAATTTCTGAAGGACTAGTTTTCCCCCTTTATCTGCCATGGATTAACATGCGGTCCTATTGTATATGATGAGACTAGTATGAAGATCATTACACCCACTGAGCTGGCTTGTGCTGGCTCAGGAGAGCTGGTTGTTAAATTTTAATTATTTGACATTACATTGGTAGCTTGAAGTCAACCATGGTGGGGTATTTACAGAAGAAATCAGCAAATATTACAAATCAAGGAGGGTATTTTGTTGTTAGCTTGCTTCTTCTTGAGAGCTAGTTTACCTGTACACCACTACAAACAATTTACCATGTAAGTATAAAAATGTATGAAATGATCTATACCCTGTCCAGTGAGATGAGACCACCAAACATTGAATGTTGCAGCAATATAAAATTTCTATAAAATTTTCTAAACTCTTATAATTTTTGTGCTTACCTGGTCATAGACAGGTAACAAACACCTTGCAGCCTGATACTGATTCCTGGACCACACAATGGGTATATAAATTCTATCCTCCACCTTTAAGTCAATTTCAGTCAGCTTAATATCTTTGTTAGTTCCTATCAAACAATAAAACTTTAATATGTGCTCAAGGTAAATTTGTCTAACAAGTTTTACTTTAAAGATATTTTTTTAAATAAATTAAATAAGCCCTAGCCAGTTTTGCTCAGTGGATAGAGCATCAGCCTGCCAACTGAAGGGTTCCAGATTTGATTCTGGTCAAGGGCATATGTCCAGTTTGCAGACTTGATCCCCAGTGTAGGGCATGCAGGAGGCAGCCGATCAATGATTCTCTCTCATCATTGATGTTTCTATCTTTCCCTTCCTCTCCCTTCCTCTCTGAAATCAATAAAAATATATATATTTAAAAATAATAATAAATAGAATAAATTAAATTAAACACTGAAATGCATAGGAAAGTCCTTATCACACAATAAATGATCAATAAATACCAGGAGTAAATATCATTAGCAGATTAAGAGCTTTTTGATTCATGGACCACTGTTTTCGTTTGGTTTTGGCTTTGTTTTACATGTATGCTCCTTAATATTTAGCATGATGCTCGGCCCTTCCTATGTGTCCAATACCTACTTATTGACTAAATTAATGATGAACAAATAAATAATTATAATGCTTATCTTCCTAAACTTAATTGATACACAGTTTTGACATTGAGACCAAGGCACAGGAGTGAGTATCAGGGCACAGGAATTTTGCAAACCTCAACTTGCACAAATCCATTCTGAGCATTTCCTCTGATCCGAGGAAGTTGCCCATTTTCTGAATTTAGTCTCAGAATTTGACAAAAAAGAACAATGCAAGGATTTGCATTGAACTCACATCTAAACTGATATGGAAGCTTATATGGCCCTTTGGTTTTTCCTAAAGGATACTAAGGTTTACTCAGTGGAAAGTGACCTGGCCCCAGTCATCTCATCTGTCAAGTGAGAAAACTGGAGATTTTTCTTTTATTTCATTTTAAGTTCTATCATTTTGCATCATTAATGAATTGCTTGTGCAGAAGGACTACCTTACCCCAGAATAAAAATTAGCTGTGCTCTGTGCAATGAAGTAGAAAACATTACTTTTTTTGATTAGACTTGCTGGTCTCTCAGTGTCATCAGGAAAGACTTCATGGAAGCTGGTGATTTGACAAGTTTGATTCAAATTTTGTGGGCACCTAAACACGTGGTGTTGCTCCCTCTACCTTCTATGCCTGCCATCTATCATCATCAGGAAACAAGGTGCCAACGACCATGAGATTCAAGAAGTAGGACATATTTCTAAGAAACGTATAAGGCCAGACATTTCAATGGCAACTGATGAACCGTGTAATAACATCTGTATTTCCCTGTAAAGGTTTTGTCACATCTAACTGATGCTCAGAATCCTAATAGAATGTAGTAGGAGGAGTGTCATTCATCAGATTCAGAAGAGCCAAGAGTCTGGCTTACAATTTATGTTTTAAAGCCATGGTTCTTAATCTCTCTATGAAAAGCCATGTGCCTTTTGCAGAGAATTTAGGCAGAAATTTTTGCAGAAATTTAAGAAGGTCTATAACAGTGATGGCGAACCTATGACACGCGTGTCAGAGGTGACACGCGAACACATTTTTTTGGTTTATTTTTCTTTGTTAAATGGCATTTAAATATATAAATATCAAAAATATAAATCTTTGTTTTACTATGGTTGAAAATATCAAAAAATTTCTACATGTGACACGGCACCAGAGTTAAGTTAGGGTTTTTTAAAATGCTGACACGCCGAGCTCAAAAGGTTCGCCATCACTGGTCTATAACCTCTGTAGCTAAATAATTAATCCAGATTAAGAACCTCATATTTGGTTGAGTTAGGAAACCCTGAGATGATTTCTATGTAAGTGACCCGTGTTTGGGTGAGGAGTTTGAGCTAAGGCCAGAGCGCTTTCTGGCATGCCCAAATAGATGGGGGTGGATGGAGAAGATGCATGGCTGCCTGCAGAACTGGGAGAGCCAGCCTTGGAGATATTGTGGGTTTTTTTTTTTAAAGATTACATATCTGGGAGAGAGTTAAGGAGATTGGAATGTAGTTTTGCTTTTGCCTCCAAATGCCTAAGTGATGTCATATGATTTTCTTGGTGCCTTAGTTGTCTCATCCGAACAAGGATAGAAATAAATTAGACAATTCTTTTAATTCTAAAATTCTATCATTTGGGACAAGATATGTACAGAGTATAGGAAAGACTGGCATAATGGAGAGAAGTTGTATGGCAAGTAGATGAACCAGTGCAAAAGTTTGCCTGAGGGCTAAAATGTATATCCACCATGGTGTTCCTGAGTTATAATGAGTCCTCATGCCTTCTTCCTTTTTTCCCTAGAAGAACATCACTCCCATCTCTTTCAGCAATAATTGTGATCTCAATTTGAGGAGAATAAAACTAGTAGTAACCACATAGGGTACATCTAGAATTCAGACTGCCTTGGGTGAGACAGAAGGAAAAGAAAGCAATATAAACATTCCAGTTTAAGCAGCCTATATATATTTTTTATTTTTTTATTAATTTCAGAGGGGAAGGGAGAGGGAGAGAAACAGAAACATCAATGATGAGAATCTTTTATCGGCTGCCTCCTGCACACCCCTACTGGGAATGGAGCCCACAACCCAGGCATGTGCCTTTGGCCAGAATTGAACCTGGGACCCTTCAGTCTGCAGGCTGGCTCTCTAGCCACTGAGCCAAACCAGCTAGGGCTAAGCAGTCCATGTTAAGTCCATAGCCAAGACACTGGCCAGTCTGAATGGAGCCAGAGTGGTTTGTTTCAATGCAGTGTGCATCAGGATAACCACTAATTAGTACTTTGCTAACCTGGCTCTTTGATTCAAATGTCCAGATTTCCAACTAGATCTGCTTTTCTGTCTTCTAGCTTTCAGCTCCAGCCTCAACCTCCAAATCCAGTCTTATCTATGTTTCAGAGGGATTAGAAAGAAAATTGGAAAGTATGTATCAACCAATCAGAAAGAAAACTTAATACCAGGTCCTTTGGCAGAGAAACAAAATTGATTTTTAACTTTTCAATAGCTATGTAAGGAATCAGACAAACTTACATCTCTTGGTTTCTCCAAATAATGATACATAATTGACTTAAAATTATATCCAGCTTTCAGGTTTGTATAGACCTCACTGCTATAAACAGTAACTCAGGCTTAAATTGGCATTGTTGTTGTTTTGTGTGTCTGTTTTTCTGATAAACTCAAAGGACCTCTTTTCTCATATATTAGCCTTGGAACTTTAGTAAACTCAGTGGTTCAGAAAATTTAAAATAAACATGCTTCAAGTCCATGAAAAACATGTCTACTAATTATATTTGTCTACCAGGCACTCAGACTTATGGTTTGTTATGGTAACTGGGACTGGCCTCTCCCTACTTCATTACTAAGTACTATGTTATCCTTTGCAAGGGCATTTTCTATTACATAGATCTATCCTTTAAAACCAGAATATGGCGGTGGGGGGGGGGGGGAGTTTACCATTCATCTACTAGTACCAAACACTGCCACACACACTACCTCTTTTAATTTTCACAGTATCTCTAGAAAGTAATATCATATAGGAAACTAAGTCCCAGTGAAACCAAATTACTTGTCCAAATTCTCTTATTTATTAGATAAAAGACTGAGGATCTGAACCCATATATTCTAACTCCAAGGACAGTACACACTTCTTCCTCCTGAATCCAACTGCCTCCCTGTACTACTAGGTCTTTCATTTGCCAAGAGCAGAGACTCCATAAATCTTAAAATATAGAACTTTAATTAAGAAGCTAGAATTTAGGATTCAAAAATATTGTTTGGTACTTGTTGCTCTATCCATCTTTCTCCCAGAGCCCATGATTTCTCTCATTGTAGGTCTTCTTCTCCATGTATGTCTCCTGCTAACTAGAAAATGTTCTAAAATCTTCCCATTGAAATTCTATTGACACCAGACCTAACTAGCTAGCTAATAACCCAAACTATCATTCTCATCATTGTTACAATGACTTTTGCACCAGGATGCCTATTGACTTACTGATTAGCCTCTGGGTGGGCCACTCTTGGGGGAAGTATCTACTCTTGTCCAATCAGAGCAAAGTTTCCTTGCTCGAGCAGGGGTTATGGGTGGAATTATTTCTGCCCAGAACATATACTGCACCCAGAGAGTACTGACTGCCATTCCTGAGCACACTAGAGCTCTGGTAGATGTACAAGACATCAGCTGGAGGAAGGCAGGGCATCTGATACCACTGTGTCCCCTGACGTCACATATGTACATAGCTCATGGCTTCTGCAAATGCTTCCAGGCAGCCAGTTAATGTAAGTAGGTTAATGTATGACCTCACACTCTGTGCCTTTGCTACATTCTGCTTTTTCCTCACCCTGAAGCCCTTTAAATCATCCATGCACTTACAGCATGGCCATGCAGTTAAGTCACTATATCCATATGGTAAAGACATTTTTACACATGAGATAATTAAGCATCATATATAAGAATTAATCCTAAAAATACTTCTATTGATTACTATGTTGCCATAGGGTTCATTGTTGTTTTAAAAAGGCGAAAGATTTATACAATCTGAAGAGAAACCAGAGTATGATTGTTGTTTTAAACTAATATACTTGCATAGTCTTTGCCTGAAAGCTCTCTTTGATTCATTGTGCTCTGAGAAGTAAACCATCTTTTAAAATCTGATGAGTGTCACAAATCTAATTGGATCTTTATATTGATAAATTATAATATTTTAAGAAATTAGATCAAAGCATGTGATTCTGCTAGATTGATAAACAGTTTATCTTTCCAAATGCTTTCAATGGACTCATTTATCTCTGAAATGATATTATTCTGGCTCTTTTTAATGTCTTCCTTTTCAAAAGTGGCGTTCCAATTTGTGGCATTCCAACATATCACATGTGTGTTGTAGTCTAATAAATTACATGGTGTGTGAGCAAGTAGTTAAACACGCCACATGGCCATGTAAACCCCACACCTTTCTTCCTACTATGTACCAGAAGTGCCTGGAGTTGCTTTTCTTCTACAGTCCCTCATGTTTCTTTGTTTTGCTTCTTTTCTGTCTCCGTTGACCTTGTATTTGGGATCGGCCATGACTTCCTCCATACTCCAGCCATTCCATATAAACACAAACATACACTCTGTACCACACTTCCCTCCACACACACCCTTCTCCCATAAAGAGAGGGCACTGACACCATGGCTGTAATGAGGACTCAGGAGGTCTTGGTGGCTCCGGGAGGAGGTAACTGGTTGTGATACAGTAGTTTGCAAAACTGTGATCTTGGACTTTTAGTTCTATAGCCCTGCCCCAGAGACTTAAAGGGGGAGAATCCCTGGCAGAAAGGACCCCCTTTTAACAACCCCTATTTCAAATAAGGATTTATAAAATCTTTTAGAAATGGGGATTTATATTAGGATGACTTCCTGGACCCAGATCCTGGAATATAGATTCATGTAAAGTAAGAAAGTGGTCTGTAGCCTGATGCAAGTCCTTCAAAGAGAACCAAAGTAGGAGTTGTTAGAAAAAGGAAGGACCCCCAAGGGGTCTCGGCACAGCAGCAATAACGTCCACTATAGGCTTCTCACCTGCCAAATCCCTAGATGTGCCCAGTCCTCCTTTCGCCTATTTCTCAAAGGTATTCCCTCTGACCTCAAAAGTCTTTTGCTTTGTCTTCTGTGACCTGATCATCTTTTGATCATTTTAGCAGCTCTTGCCCCACCATTCTGCAAGGTCATCTAACACTGCTCTGACAATTAAGTTTTTGGAGTTCCTCAAGCCTTTGTTCTAGGCTGCTGTCCTTCTCTATACTTGTTCTGTCTTCACTCTCATTTGTTTTTAATGTTGATATCTCCAAACCAGGCCTTCATCCTGATTTCCAGATATGTGGTGAACATAAGTGTCCTCTTTTCTCCTGATACACATATTCATATATAAATAGTTTTATGTAACCATCTGTATCTACAGTAAGCTAAACATGAGTTCATGTTGGTGACTCCAACTCTCGCCTGTTACCACAGGGATCATTACAGTTGCCCCCTCCTGCTTATCTGTAAAATCCCACTGCAACAGTTTAAAACCTGGCTCCCACCACCTATCCAGGATACTCACATAGCAGTGTCAGAATTGTTAACTCGCACCCCCACAGGATGCAATTTTATCAACTAGAGTACATAATAGAGTTTCTTTTGCCTTTAGTTTTACTGACTCTAGTCACTTCCAAAGTTACTTGGGTCAGCACCTTTTCCTCTCACCCTCCAGGATTAAGTTTTCGTCATTATTCTCACTACTGACGAACAGCATCCCTAACATAGAGTGAGTGAACAATGGGTAATTTTTTCACAGTAGCAAAAAATTAGAGTATTTAATTTGAAAACTTTTGATTGCTTAAGAGAGAGATAGGAGGAAAATTAAGACAAGGCAGTGTTTGATTCAAGCTCAACCACTAATTATAATTTGTGCCAAATTAACATCTCTAAAACTCAGTTTCTTCACCTATAAACTAGGGATGTTGATAACCTAAAGGGACTGTTGTGAGGAAAATATGAAAGAATGTGCATCAATTGCCGGGAAGAACATCAAGAACACATTTAGAATAATGAGTATATTCTAAACATTAGTTCCTTTTCTATTTTTGGAGACTTCTAGAATAATCAAAGTTTACTTCAAGGGTTCCAAGAAGTACCTAATCACCACAATTACTTTTCCCTGTCCAGCTAATGAGCCCTGAAATTCTTTCTAGAGGCTCTGAGCTTTGTATTAATGGTGACAATTTAGGCTTAAATGCACACATTTAGGGAGAAAGACAGTAATACTTTTCCACGGAAACAATTAACAGCAATAATATTAACTGCTAAGGAATTTTAGCAATTGCTGTGCTTCGTGCACTGTGCTGAGCCCTTTGAATACAAGCCTCACAATGATCCTCCTTTAAAAATACCATTTTTAACCACGTTCACACATGAAGAAATTCACCCATATTTCAATCCCTGCCTTAATACCATAAACCAAACAGAGAGGCTAGACTGCTTCATGGTGGCAGGTCCACAGGCTTAGAACTGGGGGTCTGAAGCATAAATATGGATATTTCTAGTAACTACTTTTGCTATAGTTATTTCTCACCCATTTGGATTATGTCAGACACTGTGCCTTCTAGAATTCAGCTCATCTGAAATCTGCCACTCAGTGACCTCAGGCAAGTTATTCAACAATGCGTGGCCTTAGTTTTTGGGTTCCTTTAACATTGAAAATTCCAATGTGCTGAGCAGGCTTTGAGAATGTCTTCCTGGGATGGACTTGACTGTAGGCTACTTATTTCCAAATGTATAGCCACACTTTCTCACTCTTGCCTTCTGCCCTAAATTATTTGCAAAAACGTAATTTGCTGTCCTTACTCTTAAACTGGCGTCAAATCATAACTTCCCTACTGATTTCTCTTGCTGCATGTTCCTTTCATAATTAAAACAGAATTTCATTTCATGTAGTGAAATCTGGTTTGGAATGCCAATATAGCAAACCCAAAAGCAAAGTGCTGACGGCTTTAAAGGCATTATGTTATCTTACTCCTTCTACCAACCCTGTGATATAGTTACAGATCTTGTCATCCATTTTTTCAGGTAAAAAAAAATAATAACCCACACATATACACCCACACATACAAACCAGCTCCAGAGACCTTGGGCAAATTGCCCAGTAGGTAGCAGCAGTGCAGAATTCTGAATACCTGACTCCAAAGCCCAAGCTTTTGACTTTTAAACTTTGTCCCTTGAGACAGGTGATAATTTACATCAAAGTGTTAATAAGAGGAGCATTAAACCAAGGTTATAGAGCTGGTGTATGACAAGGCAAAACTGTGCACTAACTGTACAGTGTGTATGGGACACTGAAATGTTACAGTCAGAGGGGAAGTTACTATTAATACTTCCATTTGCCAAAGGAGGATGATAAGATTAATAAGTCTAAGAGACTTGTCAAAGGTGGCTCTGACTCCTACCCAAGTAGCTTCCTATTGCCAAGATGCCAATGTCAAAATTATTTAGAGATATTTACTTTAATCCAAACCAAAAACAAGTTGTAATTCAGGAAACCTAAATCACCAGGTGATTTTTAAAATATCCCAGGAGCTTCTGATATATTCCCAAGTTTACAAGCATCATACAAATTTGCCTAATACAGGGTAAGTCCCATGTATAATACTAAAATTCCAGGTCAGTACTGATGAAGAGAATTTCTGATTCATTCATTATCTCTCTCTCTTTCAACCTCTCTCTCTCTCTCTCTCTCTCTCTCTCTTTCTCTTTCTCTCTCTCTCGCTCTCTCTCTCTTCCTCCCCCCCTTCCCTGCAAACATAGAAAACTTTCAAAATGCATTTGTACATTGGGTGACAAGAACACTCTTACTTCAAACAAGATCCTAACCCTTCATTGTCTCTGAGGCAATGGAGACCCAGGGCCTGGCCCTCCAGCTCCTGGTATCAATATCATGTCTGTAGGATGGGATACTTGAGAACTGATTTTTCTCTTTAAATCTGACCAGGCTTGCTTTAGTAGTGATACCTTCACCTCACTCCTTAAGCTGCCCTACCCTACTGCCCACCATGCTTCTTCCTTTCACTCCATCAGTCCTGTACCCTAGGATAGTCCCTTCAAACAGTCACTTTCCTCCTCAGTCAAAATACTCCCTGCCCTACTGGTATTTATATTCTACCTTTTCCTTTTCTTTCACCATCCATTTATTCAGTAAATTAATTCAAAAAATATATTTTGAGCATCTGTTTCAGTGCCATTTTAGAAGCTAGGGAGAAAAAATCCTACAGTATTATGTTGCTTATTCTCTCTCTCTCTCTTTCTCTCTCTCTCTCTCTCTCTCTCTCTCTCTCTCTCTCTCTCTCTCTCTCTCTCTCTCTCTCTCACACACACACACACACACACAACAGATGCATGCCTTGGCCATGGCTTCCCAGTAGGAAGTCCCACATACAGAGAGTCCCATTTTCTGAACCTTTCCTGAATTCCCCCTTTCCCCCTTTGTATGAACTAATACTGTACACAATGAGGGTCTTATCTCCCACTTGAGGATAAGCCAATCAGATGGCATCAGTTACTGACTATGAAGTATGAAGTCTCTCCTCCCAGATAACCTACATTTAATAATTAATTTCTTTTATCTAAATCTCCTTCTCTATGCCAAAATGTGGGGTATCTTTGGCATGCAAAAACGATTTTCAACTCTCTTCAAGCCACTATAACATGCAGCCAGCTCCTTCAGTCCCCAAATCCATGGAAAATTAGTATCTACAAGGATCTTGTTTTTCCCAACCTAGAAATCACAAAGTTTATTGCTCTACTCTGAGTCATCGTACATAGTTTCACCTAGTTTAAAGTTCTGCATAAATTTGGAGCTATTTTAATGTGCCTTTTCTGCATTTTTTCCTTGCAGTGTTCCCCTCATCCTTCTGGTTAGATAACTAATCCATGCACCCAAGTGCAGATACATAAAATAGAAATTGCAAAAAGTTTTTTGTTATCCCTGACTCTGCAAGAGGATATAAAAGCAGGTCATTGACAGAAATAATTTTGGCTTACACCTAGTCAGGAGAAACATGTTATTAAAGAAACACCCCCCATCAACTTTTTAGAGACCAAAGACCCTACCTCATTGTGAGTTGATTTTCAGATCTTTTCCTGAAAACAGGCCCCCATAGAAAATCAATAGTTAAAAGTGCAGCCCATCTGAGAAAGAATGGAGTAGGCATGCCACAAACAAGGGGATAAGAGTGCGTCAAGGAGCTATTGTGCCACCAGGCACCTTTTAGTCCTCTTATGTTTACACTCTGGAGAGTAAAAGCCAAAGTCAGCTCCAAGGCCCTGTATGATCTGCCCACTCCTCCAGTTATCTCTTGCCCATCCCTACCATGCTCTTTCTCACCTACCCCACCTCCACGCTCCTCCAGCAGAGCCGGCATGCACGTCACAGATGTTATTGCTGCTGCCCGAGGTATTATTTACCAATGGCAACCATATCCCACCCCAACACTCTCTATTCCCCATCCTTGCTTTATTATTTTCTATAACATGGGTCTCCCTCTAACTTACTGTATATTTTACTTACAACTTATTTGTATATTTTGAATCTCAATCCATAGAATATAGTTCTATGCAGGAAGGGATTTTGTCTGTTTTGTTTACTGCATTTCCACCATCATTTAGAAAAGTACTCAGTACAGAGTACATGCTCAATAAGAATTTGTTACACAAAAAAGTTGACCCCGCAACCATGATCTGTGATTATAAAAACAAAACAAAACAACAACATAATTCAGTGTTTTCTGTTCTGAAACTAACAAATAGGAACTTTTAAGTATCTCATGGGCAAGGCATTGACCATCATGAATCACTGGAAAAAAAAAGTCTATTCCCTTTCCATTTTTTTCTGATCACATCAGGAACAAGATTCTTTGGGGACTGCTCTCACTGCAGACACAGCTGATTCTCACAGCCAGTTGGCCTGGAGGTCAAATCCCCGCCAGTATTACCTACAACAATCTAGGCTTAACTACAACAAGACTGCGCATAAAGACCACTAGGGGTTGCACCAAGAAAGCATAAAAAAAATGCAGAGACAAAGATACAGGACGCAGATGTCAGAAATGGAAGATATAGAGCTCAACACCACACTTTTAAGGTCTTTCAATAATTTTCTAAAAACTGCTGATAAATGTAGTGAGATCCTCAAGAAATATAATGAGACCCTCGATGTTGTGATAAAGAACCAACTAGAAATTAAGCATACACTGACTGAAATAAAGAATATTATACAGACACCCAATAGCAGACCAGAGGAGCGCAAGAATCAAGTCAAAGAATTGAAATGTGAAGAAGCAAAAAAACACCCAACTGGAAAAGCAAAATGAAAAAAGAATCTGAAAATACGAAGATAGTGTAAGGAGCCTCTGGGACAGCTTCAAGCATACCAACATCAGAATTATAGGGGTGCCAGAAGATGAGAGAGAGCAAGATATTGAAAACCTATTTGAAGAAATAATGACAGAAAACTTCCCCCACCTGGTAAAAGAAATAGACTTACAGGTCCAAGAAGCGCAGAGAACCCCAAACAAAAGGAATCCAAAGAGGACCACACCAAGACACATCATCATTAAAATGCCAAGAGCAAAAGACAAAGAGAGAATCTTAAAAACAGCAAGAGAAAGAAACTCAGTTACCTACAAGGGAATACCCATACGACTGTCAGCTGATTTCTCAACAGAAACTTTGCAGGCCAGAAGGGAGTGGCAAGAAATATTCAAAGTGATGAATGCCAAGAACCTACAACCAAGATTACTTTATCCAGCAAAGCTATCATTCAGAATTGAAGGTCAGATAAAGAGCTTCACAGATAAGGAAAAGCTAAAGGAGTTCATCACCACCAAACCAGTATTATATGAAATGCTGAAAGGTATCCTTTAAGAAGAGGAAGAAGAAGAAAAAGGTAAAGATACAAATTATGAACAACAAATATGCATCTATCAATGAGTGAATCTAAGAATCAAGTGAATAAATAATCTGATGAACAGAATGAACTGTTGATTATAATAGAATCAGGGACATAGAGAGGGAATGGACTGACTATTCTTGGGGGGGGGGGGAAAGGGGTGTGGGGGATGCGGGAAGAGACTGGACAAAAATCGTGCACCTATGGGTGAGGACAGTGGGTGGGGAGTGAGGGCGGAGGGTGGGGCGGGAACTGGGAGGAAGGGAGTTATGGGGGGAAAAGGAGGAACAAATGTAATAATCTGAACAATAAAGAATTAAATAAAAATTTAAAAAAAAGATTCTTTGGGGACTAAAATGTCACAAACATTTACTAATTTGTTTTTGACAAAATCAAAGGTTAAGTTTCAGGTTCAAATCCTTGGTAGGCAGCTGAATCTGGCTAAAATGCAATAACTTTTTTTCATGGTTTCTTAATTTAATTTTATTGCCAGGTAATGTAGTGACATAAAATTTCTTTCATTAAAATACTATTTACAGAAAGAAAAAAAGATGGGGAAGGGAAGAGGGAGATGAGAGATAGAGAAAGAGGAAAGGAAGGAGGGAAGGGAGGGAGGGAGAAAGGGAAGAAGGAAGGAAAAATTAAAGAAAACAGTGGCAGGGCATTGACCCATGAACCAAGAGATTCCTGGTTTGATTACTGGTCAGGGCATTTGCCCAGTTGCAGGCTCAATCTTGACTGGGGACATGCAGGAGGAAGCTGATCAATGTCACTCATTGATATTTCTATCTCTCCCTTCCTCTCTGTCTAAAATCAATTTTAAGATATTTTAAAAATAAAATAAAGTAAAACATCAGTTCAGATGGTATATATATTTTGTAATAAAAATGGTGAAGATGGTATAGCAATTACTAGCTTTTGGAAACACCCACCCTTGTGATTATACAACTCCTTCTCCTTAAGGGACACAGGAGGCATGTCCTTTGGATATTAATCACTGTCAGCTGTAGCCGCCCAGGATCCCGGTCATACACACAGAGGATACATATCATACAAAATGCATGCTCTGGGATAGCCCCTGAGTGCCGACCAGGTGCTAGGAAAGTTGCATGAAAAGAGAAGAAATTATTAAAGGGAAACAAAATTCATGACTCTTACTAGCCTCCTGTTAGGTTGAGATTGATGTTGAGAAATTGGGTGGAATATAATTGACCTGTGCAAAGCCTGGGGGCTGTTTCCAGGTGAGCCTCAGAGGATGACGTGTCATTTCATCATGCCAGTGAGTGACAGTGTGGAGCCCAATCCCGGTCAGGCGGTGTGTGTAGTCTGTGCAAGAACACTGACGTGCTCCTGCCCCTGCCTGAACTCATCTTACCCTCAGAATACAGCATAGCAACTTGCTGATTGTCGAGCCCCCAGGGAACGTGGACTGACTGCACCACAGACCATGAGCACTTGTCATTCTGATAAAAGAGCCACAGACATATTTGAACTACACAGAAATAACAGAAAAAAACACATCCTTCTTATCTTTCATTGTGCATTTGAATGCAATTTATTTTCATTTTTATATTTTAAGGGGAAACTGTTGAAGATTTCATGGTTAGAATAGAAATGAAGTGCAGAGCATACTGCCTATTTTTTTGCAAAGGTGGCAGGATGAATATATTTGCCTTCAGCTCTGAAATTTGTATTCTCTACTATCTGGGAAAATAATACACGATAATGTACATTCTGCTGCCTTTTGCCCCATTCTGTTCAACCTCACAAGGTAGAATTTTAAAGAAAAGTGAAACACATTCATCTTTAGCTGGTAATTTATTTTTCCCCTCCAAGGCCCGGGTTCCAGGTGCCGGAGGAAAACTGGTGCCGGCAGCCAGGGGAAGGGAAGGCCTATTGCACGAATCTTTTTGTGCAACAGGCCTCTAGTATTATTATAAGTGACCTTGCATTTCTTTTAAAAATCTGCATCCTTTTCCCTCCTTTAATTTTTTTAACTTTTAGTGAATTGAGGTGACATCCTATCTAATAAATAAAGAGGGAATATGCTAATTGACCCTCACACCATTGCAAAGATGGCAACACCCACAGCCAATAAGGAGGGAATATTCTAATTGTTGCTCCTCCCTCAAAGATGGCAGCACCCACAGCCAATAAGAAGGGAATATGCTAACTGACTGCCCCGCCCTCAAAGATGGCAGTGCCCACAGCCACAAGATGGCAGTGCCCAGTCCCATCAGTCCCGCCAGGGTGGCAGGTGCACTGCAAGGAGGGAGTTTGCACTAAAGGCTTTTTCCTCCCCAGAACAGAAGTAGCCAACCAAGTACTGTGATGAGGAGAGATCCTCACTCCTGGGCACAGTGCATCACAGAAGCCCTGCATGGAAATTCTGGGTGGGGCCCTGCCTTAATTCCTGTGGGAATACAGAGGCCCTGTGGTCCCCTGTGGTAGCCTTTTGTAGTTACCAGTTAGGAGCAAGGCAATCAGGGAGTAGACAGTATAGTGCTGAGAAAATGGCAGGTTTGAAGTAGAAAACTTGAGTTTAAACCTTGGCCCACCACTACTTATTTAGTTACTGTGTAACCTTGGGGAAGGTACCTCTTCTGCATCCTCACCCCACACTTGAGTTGATATTAGCTATCTCACAGGTTATCAGGAGGGTAAAATGTAAGAATGTAGTAATCTCTGATCCTTTGTTTCCACTGTGAACAAGGAGGATAATAGCATCCATTTTGGATGATAATAAATCCGCGCACCTGCCTCCAGAGTCCCCCAGTCTCCTCAGCCCCCCCCCCCCCCAGCCGCCCAAGGCCGGCCCAAGGCGCAGGCAAGCCTTGGATGGAAGCTGCCCAGCTATCCATGGCCAGCCTGAGGTGCAGGCAAGCCTTGGATGGCGGCTGCCCAGCCGCCCAGGGCTGCCCGAGGCTCAGGTAACCAAGGCCGGCCAAGGCTTGCACTGCCGGCAGTAGCAGCAGCAGAGGAGTGATGGGGCATCACCTTCCCCTGATCACCAGGTCACCTCCCGCCTTTGAGGGCTTCCAGACTGTGAGAGGGGGCAGGCCAGGCTGAGGGATGCCCCCCTCCAGTGCATGAATTTTCATGCACCAGGCCTCTAGTTGATTAATAAAATTATATAGGGTTCAGGAGCAACAATTCTATAACATATCATATGCACATTATATTGTGTGTTCACCACCCAAAGTCAAGTCTCCTTCCATCACCATGTATACACCCTTTCCCGCTTCTACCTCCCTCAACTCCCCCCCGCTTTTCTCTCTTGTAATCAGCATACTGTTGTCTGTGTCTATGAGTTTGTTTGTTTTTCTTTTTTGCTTAATCCCTCACCTTTTATCCACTACCCCCCGCCCCGAAACACCTTAACATTTCTCTCCTCCTTTTAAAGCTGAATAGATCACTGAGCTTAATTCAGTCTCATGGGATTACTTCTTATCCTTAAGTCCACCTATGCTTCCAAGGACACCTCTGCATTCCTTGGAGAATGTCCACATGGGAAGGGGGTGATGTGTTTGGAAGCCATAGGTCATTTCAAAATTCAACTTCCCCATGGGATCTCTTGATAAGGACTTCTAATACAAGTAGTACCTCCTTCCATCACTGAATTTGCAGAATGAAGCCATGCCTTCATTAAGGGAATCTGTGGTGTTCCTTACAATCACCATCTCAACCTCAAGTTAAACCAGAGATATCTTCCATCAGTTTTGAAAATCAAGAATATTGCCAATTACTTAGAATTAAGCTTTGAAAAAGAACAAAAGAAGGGTGATGATTTAAAACTAATAAGGCAAGTAGTAATTTATGATAGGAGTGTGGGAAGGTTGAGCTGGCCTCTGATTACCCCTTGAATCTCTTCTGACAATTTTATCCTGTGTACAGATTTGGCTCTGACCCCCAAAATAATGAATGTCTTTATTGAATACTGCTTCACAGTTCAGGATTTACCCAGGATTGTCTATGATCTGGAATGCTCTTCTGCCTAACTCCATTGTATTCTTGGAAAATTTCATCCTCATTCAAGAAGATTTTAAGCACCAATATTTTATGGAACTAATAATGATACTATCTAATATTAGTTTATTTTTTACATAATGGTGATTTCTTTGAATGATTATCTCATTCAAATATAACGTCGCCACCATAAAACAGATATTTTTATTCCCACTTTACAAATGACAGATACTTGAAGAATCTTAGGGTTTTCTGTGTATAAGGTCATGCAACCAGTAAACAGATAATTTTACTTCTTCTGTTCCAATTTGGATGCCTTATATTAGTTTTTATTTCAAACTAGAACCTATTTGCTTGAGCTAGAACTTTTAATACTGTGTGAATAGAAGTGGTGAACGAGAGCACACTTGTCTTGTTCTTGATTTCAGAAGAAAAGCTGTCTTTCCCAAGATTTGCTTTCTGTTTGTTCTTTTGATTGATTGTTGTAGGATGTGTCTGTGTCTGAGGTGTAAACTGAGGATCCTTCTCAGGTCTTTTCTGAGCCTAAGACTTTCCCTGGGATGTGAAGTGACTTTCTGATTTCTCCTGGGCATGCAGTTGGTTTGAATGTCTTCATCTTTAAATGAGTGGCTCCCAAAAGAAGAAAAAGTGGGAAATGAAAAAGGGAAAACCCAGAGGTGCCAAGCCTTCACCTGAAAGCTTCAAGCCTTTGAATAGACGTGAGAGTTTCAAAATACTTATATCAGACACATTCTGCAAGTATAATGTGTGAGGGAAGCAGATTCATGGCACACCTATCTTCCACCATCTTCCCTAATATCCAAGGCTTACATTTTTTTTTAAATCCTCACTCAAGGATATTTTTCCATTGATTTTTAGAGAGAGTGGAAGAGAGTGAAAGACAGAGAGAAATATCAATGTGAGAGAAATACATTGATTGGTTCCCTCCTGCATGTGCCCTGACCAGGGCCTGGGCCAGGGAGGAGCCTGCAACCGAGGTACATGCCCTTGACTGGAATCAAACCCAGGACCATTCATTCCACAGGCCGATGCTCTACCCACTGAGCCAAAACAGCTAGGGCTCCAAGGCTTACATTTAAAAATCAATTAATTTTTCTACATTTTTGTACCCCAGGTACAAGAGGTGCAGTAATTTTGAGTAATTACTATCCTTGTTCATAATAATTTTCAACTGTTTTTCTATGCATCACCCACTTTTATTTGATGGCTTGTCTGTTCATCTGTTTATTTATTTATATACTAGAGGCCCAGTGCATGACATTTATGCACTGAGGGGGGGGGCAGTGTCCCTCAGTCCAGCCTGCACCCTCTTGCAATCCAGGACCCCTTGAGGAATGTCCGCCTGATAGCTTAAGCGTGCAGTTGAACATCCCTCGAAGGGTCGTTAGCACTTCCAGGGAAGTGAGAGAGGCTCCTGCCATGGCTGCTGTGCTCACCAGCCTTAAGCCTGGCTTCTGACTGAGTGGTGCTCCCCTGTGGTAGTGCACTGACCACCAGGGGAAAGCTCCGGCATTGAGCATCTGCCCCCTGGTGGTCAGTGTGCATCATAGCGACCGGCCGTTCTGCCACTTGGCTGATTTGCATATTAGAGTTTTATTATATAGGAGGATTCTCTTGTTTATGTATAATATAATGGACTCTTTAGAGCCCTCCACCTAGTGCAAGGACTAGAAACTATCAATAACTTAAATCTTAAAATCTTTTTATATTACTTATTACATGGCCTAATAGCTCATAAATTTCTGAATATTATAAACATAATTTAAAATAATGAATTTTTGTTTATTAAATTCAAATTCTATATTTAGCTTTTAAACTGAATTTATTATGATTTCCAAATAGTGTTCATACTACTGTGATCCCTGGGAAAGAAGATACCTACCAAAACAGGCTCCCAGAGGCTCAGTGGGCTCAAATTAAAAATCAGAGCCTAGGAGCCGTTTCTACTCAGGAGCCTTCCACACAAACTGTGCTTCAGGGAGAAGCTTGCACTAAACTACCTGCCTCTGCACTGAACTGCCTGCCAGGCTGTGTTCCCGCCATCTGAGCCAGCCCTTATAAAGAATTTCCTGAATCCTATTTCAATGAATAGGGCTGAAGCTTTTCCCTATTCAATTGCAGTTGTGCAACTATATCCCCAACAGCTATGTCACTGACCAACCAGAGTGGCTGCATTTTGACCAATTAGGACAATGCCTTTTGGACCAATCAGACTTTGAGGATTGGGCCCTTGTTTGCATGAGGATGAACCAATCAGGAACCAGGGGCAAGAACTTCTGTCTATGAACCAGCTCCCCTCTGGCTCTGAGAGCACACTTTCCCCTTCCACTGAAGTCTGAAGACTGTGTTTCCCCTGCTGGAACTGAAACACCGACAATGTCTTGCCAGAACTGAGTGGAGCAGACGAGTACAGGGCAGAACAGACCTGCATGAAGCAGAGCAAAGCAGAGCTGTCGACCTGAAAAAGGGTTTGGCTGCCTCAACCCAGGGCCGGTTTTCACAATCATGCTGTATCACAATTCACTGAATAAATTTCCTTCACTGCACTCCAAATTGGGGATCACTGTTGATGTTGAATTGATGCCAATGACCTTCAGTTGATACTATCTTATTTTTTTCTTCACTATTTAGGTTGTTTCTGTGGAGAATATGTTTCAGAACTGCTAGAGCCTCCATTCTCATAGTGGAATTCTGATCGATCTCTTCCTAATGTCTTCTGAGATGGTTTCTCAACCCAATCTTCCAGTATATTAGCTCAATTATAACTTAACTTTCCTTTTTACATCTCTCTCACCTTCCCCTGACTGCAGGGAATCTCTTAATACTTCAATCCCAGATAATGCTCTTTCCGGGTTCCTCTAGCTTCTTTTATATTTCATTGGTCCCCTGGCTATAGATGGGAGGACTAGGAAGAGGGGAGAATGATGCTCTGGGACAGATGAGCATGTGTGCAATTTTTGGTGTAGCATCTATCCATTACCACTCGATTTCCATGCTGATATGAGCTTATTGCCTATGGCTGGTACTGGACTGGATCTGCTACTTCCCTCTCCCATGGTAGCTATTGTGCAGGTGATGATCTATCCAAAGCAATACAATAGCGAGGAAAGGGCATGATTTAAAAACTATTTCTAGAAACCCCCAACATCCATCCACATTTTATACCCTCATCCTTCTCTTGGTCTTCAGCCACACCCCAACCCCCCTCCCACAAACACATATTCAGAGGCCAAATCATCTTATTTCCAAAGTATTTCACAATGTTTTAATTTTACTTGGTAAACTTGTTCTGAAACCCATCAACCTCCTTTTCTCTTTTGTGGAAATTCTAAGATTCTAGGGAAGAAAACAAGGTTTACTTGTTCTCCAACTGGTCCAGAGCTAGAGGTCAATTTTCTATTACTTGTACTTTAAGACAGCTTTATTTGCTACTAATCAATCACATCTTAGTTCTATTACCTTCTAGTATGTGAGGAGAGGAATCATTTTTTCTTCCTCCTTATGTCCCCTGTGACTGGAAAGTATTGGAGAGACATACCAAGGACCTGATATGGATTAAGTGCTGTGACTTTTATGAAGGGAAATAACCTGGAATCTCAAATGTCAGGCAGCTTAGTATCTAGCAGAAGATGAAGAGAGAGAAACACACCTGAACTAGTCTTTTCTGTTGATTTCAATGCTGGAGTAAATGAACCTAGCTTATCAAGAGTTAAACACATAAATTATATTCATTTCAGAATGCCAGTGTATGAAGAATGATTTATTACATTCCAACATGATTGCATTGATAACTAATGCAAAGCTAGCTTTTCAGCTGTGTATCAAAGCCTTTTCTTCTACCAGGTATAACGGTACTTAAGTGCCTCCCAAAGCAATTGCATTTTTGTTTCTGCTTTTAATACCAGACCATTAATCCCAATGTTCTGTTTGGAATAAGGTGATATGCGTGAACCCCGGCTTAGGAATTATGATAGTTAAAGGGCCACATTTAAAGAGGCAGATGCAAATGGGATTTCATTTCTTTCTGGTATTAGGTTTTTAAGTGCCAGAAAAATAACAATCTACAGAGAGGAATTTTTCAGTAAGAGCAGCAGCTCTGATATTTTAGTCACAGTTCTACCCAAATCAGCTGCAGATATGAATCGTATTGGAGTAATGGTAGTTCAAAAATGAAATTGTATAAAACTGATTTAAATTTTTTTGACAGTATGTCTATGTTGTATAGTCAATTAAAAATAAAGAGTTTCATGGGACAAGGAAATTATTACTATAAAGCAGATATGAATCTTTCTTGAAAATTATAATACAAGACTTTATTCCCAAATGTTTTGCCTGCTCCTTCCCCAGCAAGCTTTGCAGCCCACTTGAATCAGGCCCATTTACTTGATGTGTCTGATGGAAAAAGTAAAAGTGATTGAGAAACATGCATTTGGGATCAACTGTCATTGAAATGGAAATATTTTTACATTTATACAAAGAATGAGAACTTTTCTACCAGAAGTCCTCAGATTTTTTTATGTTTTCTAAGATTAGAAGGTATCCCCACATGATAACACAGACCAAGTCTCTTTTTTGAGAATGGTAAATGAGACACTAAAGTTCTTTGTGACCTAGATCCTTCAGTGGATGACTTTGATGCATTAATTCTCCCACCAGGGGAGGTGAGTTCCATTATCCTTGCTATAGGTGAGGGCGTGAGGCACAGGGAAATAAGGTCACAGAGAGAATCAGTGCCACAACCACAGGCCTTGCTTTCCTACTCCTTGCTAATTCCCAGTGATCCATGATTGAGGGGAACTCTCTGCTTTTACCAAGCCAATATATTAAAATCCACAGCCACTAGGTAAGAAATACAAAGATGTTTCTTTACAGCGCAAAAGAATTTCCTAGTAGATCCCCTTAAGTGGCCAAGACATTAAAAATACTAACATTTAAAAAATTAATATTAAAAATATTGAACCATTTATTTTATATTTAATTTGCATTCACCATTCCAACAATAGTTTCCATTTATCAAGTATTTATATATTTTATGCATATTATGCATTAATTCTTCACAATTCCCCTGTAAGATGGGTCCTATTTTAGCCAACATTATATAAGTGAGGAAACTAGGGCACAGAGGATGAATAAATCTCCTGAGGTCATATACTTAGAAGCGGATGAAGGCAGGATTTGAAACTTAGTTTTTTGAGTCCTAAACTCAGGCTCCAAGTCAATACACCATATCTCTGTTGCATAGAACATTTTTCCAACGTATGATATGACACTATGCCACTCAGGAACTTCATCCTGTTGACAAATCACTTTACTGATGGTCATGTGAATTTAATTTCAGACAGGTGCTGATTTAAAGTTGTTACCTGAATTTGCCCATCAGTTCACTGGATGAGGATATGGAGGATAATGGAGTATGATGTGGTCACTGTCCTGTGGAAATTTTAGTCTATTGGAAGAAATCTCTTGAACACTATCAGTGTATTCTAAATATAGAGACCTATTTATTGAATTTCAGTGTTGCTTTTTAAATAACTATTTTTAATGTTCTATTTAAAATACTACTTTACAGTGGTTTATACATTCTTCTAAGCCAGCAGTTCTCAACCTGTGGGTCGCGACCCTTTTGTCGGTCGAACGACCCTTTCACAGGGGTCGCTTAAGACCATCCTGAATATCAAATATTTACATTACGATTCATAACAGTAGCAACATTACAGTTATGAAGTAGCAACAAAAATAATTTTATGGTTGGGTCACAATATGAGGAACTGTATTTAAAGGGCCAGAGGGCTGAGAACCACTGTAAGCTATCCTATGCTAGAAATTGGTCTTTGCAGCCATATCCTCTATTTTAACTAGCAGAATTTTTTTTCTTCATGTTTTAACATTTGGAAGGTCTACAATATTTCTGCACCATTTCTCACCTTTTTAGAACTTTTGAAGGAGGGTAATCTCAACTGTACAAAAACTATAAGTTAACATTACATTAAAATAATGCTTTAAATTTCCAAAAATATTAAAAATTAAGCAAATTGATTGACTCAAGAGAAATGACACCTTCAGTATTGATTTAATCTTTCAACTTACGTGTATGCTTTTGTCCATTCATTCAAATTTAGCTTTGAATATTACTAATACTACTTGAAGTTGTCTTGCATGAAATTTCTCATTAAAATATAACTAAGATGAATTAACTTTTTTAAGTTTGAAAATTAAAATTTATTAATTAATTAACATATTTGCTATATTTTTAAAATTACTAGTTTTGTATTATATATTTGTTAAATTTTCTCAATTTTAGTAGTCTTTTCCTTTAAGTATTTGTGTTTTTTTCTTATAAACATCTTTATTTCATATGTTTTAAAACACTTCTCTAAATGCATTGAAGTCTTGCTTTTAAACCACAAGGAAGTGGTCCTTCGTGCAGCTCAGCCTCACTGAGAGGTTTCCCAGAATCCCAGCCTGGTTCAGGGAGCCTGCGAAATGGCCATCTGAATGGAGAGCCCAGGACACATTTATTTCCCCTATTCATCCCACTGCTATTTCACCAGAGAAAAAAAGGGGGAAAAATGGTTATTAAAATATTTTTACCATAATTAGGCTTAAATTGGATATTTATAGAGAGGATGGGGCACTGCCTTGGAGCCCTGACTGGTGTGGCTCAGTGGCTGGAGTGCCAGCCCATACACTGAGCTGCAGGTTCGATTCCCTGGGGTATGTGTAGGAGGCAACCAATCGATGTGTCTCTCTTATAGTGATGTCTCTCTCTCTCCCCTTTCCTCCCCACCACTCTCTCTAAAAAGCAATGGAAAAAATATCCTCCGGTGAGGATTAACAACAACACAAAACATTTTTAAAATGAAGTATTGTTTTGGAGGCTTCAGGGAGCTTAGAAGTTGCTGCCAGTCTTCTCTCCCTGGGCCTGAAGGAGGTCCCAGAGGATTTAGACCACATGCGTGGTCCTGTGCTGCTACACTGCTTTTCCTAACCATCAGGCGATGGAGCACTCCCAGCCAAGCTTCCCAAGCTACAGACTGCTTTAGATGCTGCTTGTGCTGCTCCTCTCTCCAGGGAAGCCCATGAGTGGGTGCAGGGAGATCTGTGCCTTCGTTTTCCTAAAAGACGATGAATGTCTGAGAACTTGGTATTCAGATAAAACCTGCAACATGATGTTGAAATGCTGATCTAAATAGTACTTAGAGGTTGCAAGGCATTAACAATGCCTACAGGCCCCGAGTGTTCTCTAGCCCTGCACCACCAACCTTCATCGTTTCATGCTTGAACTATTAAAATAAGATTTGGGCTGGTCTTCCTTTTTCCCCACCATGCCTTCTTCCAGTTTTTCTTAGGGACCTTGATCAGATCCAGCAACTTCAAACTGCAATTTTCAGCCTGCCATTCTTCAGCAAAATGTTTTTATTGACTCCCTATTATATACGGTGGGGCAAAAATATGCAAAACATGAAGTTTGTTCTTGTATTATTATTTATTATTATATTATTTTTCATGCAAACAATTGTAAACCTACTTTTGCCCCACCTTGTATGCAAAATAAAATTCAAACTCTTTATCATGGCATATAAGTCCCATGAGTTTCCCCTGTGAACTTTTACTCTATCTAGTACATTGGCTCTCAACTGTAGGCAACTTGACTCCCCAGGGCACATTTGGTTGTCAAAACTCAGAGGAGGGGAGCTATTGCCATCTAGTTGGTAGAGATTAGAGATGCGGTTAAACATCCTACACTACCCACCACAACAAAGAATTCCACAGTAACATCAATAGTGCTGAGATTAAAAAACCCTGCCCCAGACAAATGGGGCTGGGTTGTTCCTGAATGTGCCTTGCATTTAGGCCTCAGCCTCCACCTTTGATTCCTATGTGTAATTCTTGCTTCAATTCCTACCAACTCCCAAAGCTTTCCAAGTGCAATGCCCCCTCCCTCTTCTGCAGTTTTATAGTACATTTTGGTCCTATTTATGTTACTCTTCTTAAATGTTTTATTTCCCCAACTGCATTATACATTTTGAAGTATAAAAAATCTATCTCCTCTCATATACCCCACAGTACTTATCACAGGGCTGCACATATAATGGCTCCTAAAAAGTATTTGTTGTTTGACTCGACACAAGGAAAATAGTTCATTTTGACGGTGGCCTCCCTTTATAGCCATGTCGCTCACTTACCATATAATTTGATTATGGCTACTGCAGTCATTGAATTTCTAATATGTAGACTCGAGTTCAGTTTCTTTGTTTTTTAAAAGACACTGACAGTTTTACCAGGCCCACAGCTCACGAAAACATAATGGAATATTTGGGATCAGGTACGGTCTTATGTCCCTTTGTCGTGCCTCTTGGCCTGTTATTATCCCAAATGAGTGGCCATATGGAACAAATCACTAACATGAAGGACAAGGCAAAATTACCAGGAAAGAAAGCATGAAATGGTAAATGTTTTATTTAATCTAGAATGATATGGAAATGTTTCATCTGATGCCAGCCTGCTGTTTTACACAGCCTCAGTCTCATTATTCAGAGCCACGAACGTTAATGTGTGTTTGCAGTGGAAAGCTTGCTGAGTAGGCTACACAACACAGGAGTGGGCTCCCGTCTGTCCTGGCCGCTGCGTCTCATACAGATAAACAGTTCGACTGCATTTAACTTATTGAACATGTATGGAGCATGTTTACATAAAACGTTCAGACGTACAGGGCATTGTTAACACACATGGCATGGTGGCTGATATTCAGTTGCCCTCAGAGGACTAGCACTTTGTGACCCTTTTTGTCCATACACTTATCTAGAGATAACTAATCACTCCTTGACCTATATCACCATTGATTAGCTTTGCCTGTTTTAAAACTTCATATAAATGGAATCAAACAATATGTACGAACTTTGTGTTAGGCTTCTTTTTTGTCAATAGTTTGTGAGATTAATTCATGCTCATACAACTATAGCAATAGTTCATTTTTTGTATTGCTGTGTATTGTTCCATTATATGAGTATTCTACAATTTATTTACCCTTCCTATTACTGAGAGGCATTTCAGTTGTTTACCGTTTGGGGCTATTGTGAATAAAGCTATCATGAACTTTTATTTGCATATCTGTTGTTTCATATGTATACACATGTTCAGCTTTAGTAGATACTATTGAGTTTTCAAAGCAATTATACCAATTTACGCTCCCACCAGCAGTAATAAGAATTTCAGTTGCTTCACATTCTCAAGGACACATGATATCATTGGACCTCTTAATTCAGGGCTTCAGCTGGGGTTATTATAGCAGTATCTCACTACTGTAATTGCATTTTTAATTTATATTTTCTTGATGACTATTGGTGGTGAGCACCTTTTTCATGTTTATTGGCTATTTGCATATTGTCTTCAAATCATTTGCCCATTTTACTTTTAGTTCACTCATCTGTCTTTTTTAAATGGTTTACAGGTGTTCTTTATATATTTTGAAATGAATTCTTTGTCAGATATTTGCACTGCAATATTTCTAACCTGTGACTACTTTTTCACTCTTGCAATGATCACTTTGGGTGGATAAAATTTCTTAATTTTAATAAATATGATTCAATCAATCTTTTTATGGTTAATATTTTTGAGTTATATTATTAAAATAGCTGCCTACTCCAAGAACAAGAAGATATTCTCCTATGTCATCTGCTATATGCTATACGCTTTATTGTTTTACTTTTCACAATTAGTCTATGATTCATCTCAAAATACTATGGTTAGATAGGCATCAAGTTACATTCATTTCTATATGAATATCCATGTACCTCAGCACCATTTATTGAAAATACCATCTTTTCTCCCTGATTTATAGTGACATCTTTTGCTTTAAATCAGGTGTCTGTAGATATGTGGGTATATTTTTGGACTCCATTCTGTTCCACTGGTCTATTTGTCCATTCTCTTGCCAATATATCACACACATGCTAGGGCCAGCGATGGAATAACCATAGAGTGGATTCTGACTAACAGTATTTTCATTGGTTAGAACAACCAACAACTTTTCATGATGACTATATAATCTATTATAATTATTCTACCCCGTGCTAAGGTGATCTTATACATCAATATTTACACTGTAAGTTCCTTGAGGAAATCAATTTTGCTGCCTGTTTTGTAATTGCCATCCTATACCTCGTAGACAATCAATAATAATTGATTATATCAAACTGTGAAGTTTCTCAACTAATAGATAAATAAGAATGATGGTGTTAGAATATTTAAAAGGCTAAAATCTTCTTGAGAAAAAAAAATAAACACAGGTAAAGTTATTTTCATAACCCCAGGCAAGTCATTTAATCTTTTGTGCTCTGTTGACCTATGTGTGAAAAGAGAAAAATACTAGTATAATAATATTTGAACCTTATAGAACTACTGTGAGACTGAATTAAAAACAAATTTAAAAAATAATTTTTCACTTGCTAGGAAAAGCCAGTTAAAAAAAAATATGAAATTCACCACCAGTCCATATTTATATTGTAAAATTTGTATATATATATATATATATATATATATATATATACATATATATATGTATTCTAAAACCTTGTAAGATACAACTGAACATTTAAATTAGCAATAGGAGAATAGATTAATTTTAAAACAGATTTAGAGTTCATTGTGCTAGTCTTTGGCTGAAAACTGATCAACAAATTATATTATGCATATATACAGCAACTCTCTATTAACTAGATCCCTTTCTTAATTAATTTGGCCAGAGAAATGAATATTTGTAATAGTCACAAATGCTCAATTAAATAATTGAGACTTTCTTTGGATTTGTCCAATTTAATTGAGTATGCCCATGAAATCAGAATCAAATGTAAATAATGGTTAGAAAAGGTACAATCTAAACAATACTTATATAACACAGAGATAAAAAGATTTCTTTCTCTATTTCTTCCCGGAGGAAAAGAAGATGTTTCATAAGAAAAAAGAAAGCCAGAATAAATGCTTTTCTTATATTTGATTTTTAAAACTTATTTTTAATTTCAGTTTTCCTCACCACATGGTGTTTGTCTAGCCCATATTTAGTGTTCAATAAATGTGTGAATGAATGGAAAATTGCTCCTTTGTGCTTCCAAAGACTTGTGTTATACAAGTTGCATATCTTATTATGATCATTCGTTAACATGCAGTTTCCTCCTGATCTCTGAAGTCCTCAAGGGTGGAAACTCCTTTAATTATCTCGCTGCCCCAGTGCCTGACACTCAATAGACACTTAGAATATGTCTCAGCTAATGCAGATAGGCTTCTCACAGTAACCTCATGGTGACCAGCGAAAACATAACCTCCTGTAAGGCTTTGACAAAGACGATACAAAACTGAATGGGAGAGTATTAATTAGCACATTGTGTTGGGCAGGGCATGTTTGCACACAGGCGAAAGGGGACTGACAAGGAGGAGGAATGCCCCCACCAAGGTAGAAAAACTATGAAGAAGTCAATTCTGTACACAAAGACGGTGAGCTTCCTATCAAAAACAATTGACCACAATACAACGGGACATAAGTTCTGAACTAAAAGAGTATTTATGGAAATTCAATAAATAGATATACTTCTAATATGAGCTGTCTTTGCCATGATAATGAGTTTATATCTTTCTGTACCCTACCCATTAGAATGGATTAACTATTCATCTATCTAGCCAAATTTGTCTAGCCATTTGTTCTCTTCTTCACACTGTCCAGAATGGTAATGTTAAGTCTCTGTAGTCGAAACATGCCAGCAATATTGCCCTTAAAGGACTATACTGTGTAGGTGACCCCGCTTGATGGGAAAGAGAACTAATCAAGATGATGAAGTAGATAAGCTCTGTGATTGTCTCTTGCCATGACTACATTAAAATTGCAACTAAATTATAGAACAGCCACCCTGAAGAATCACCTGAAGACTACCTGAACAGAATTCCTATAACCAATAGCCTGTTCTCTGAGCCTAAACGTTCACAGTGTCAAAATGAGAATACCTGGCTTTGGTGATGAGGAGGATGAGCATTAACAAGTAAGATTCTTGATTCCGTGAAGAATCAGGGAACTAGGCAGAAAGGCAAGCAGGAATGTAGGAGCTGGGAATTCAGCACCAGGAGGACAAGGACTGGGTCTTAGAAGCAAACAGCAGGGTGTATTCAGGAGCAGTGGAGCACATGTCAGAGGGCAAGCCCCTGCCACACCTGGCCCATTCAGAGTTAGGCTGGAGCTACTTAGAGCCAGGGATTAGAGAAAGGCCGCATTGTGAGACCAGCAGCTTTTAGCTGCGGGGAGAAGAGGCATGCAGAGTCCGGATCCAGGCAGGGCCTGACATACCTAACAAATGAGATCAATTATGTGACTTTTCCCACAGATTTTTCCACGCAAACTCTGGGCTGAGTGTCAGCCTTAGCACCCGCGTATGTCAGGGCTCAGAGAACAGTCTCTTCAGCCAAATAATACAAATTGAATTTATGAAAAAGGGAACTGACTGTGTGGGTTAAACCAGCATTTTCCAGAGATGCTTTATTGGTTTCAATAGACCTTTATTATACATTTTGGAACACATTTCAAGTCAAGAAGACAGCTAGGTTTTTGTTGAAGACTAAATTTCAGCAGCAACATTTGAAGTCTGTGGTGTGTGCATATTAAACCATAGAGGCCTTCACTGCAGAGGATGAAATGATTAAGCTCTGCCTCTATTCCTGAGATCCTATAGGATGAGGGAGGGTATGTGTACTGTAAACAGTTTATTTATAGCCTGGCCTTGAGACACAATATTCTCCCTCAGTGTGCTCACTGGGTGCCTCTCTGTCCCTTTAGGTATGTGTCTACATCATGTTGGTCTGTGTCTGGTTAAAAATAATATGAAATAAGGTGATGGCAGAGCACACATGGGCAGAGATGACCTTAGTCACTGCCTCCCTTTGAGACTCTCCTCTGCTCACATTACCTCACATTCCCTGCATAGAAGAGCAAGCTGGGAAACATGGTCAGGGTGCCCCATTACCCTCGGAGAATCTGATTTTTTTAAAAGATGAACCAAGAAGAAGACAAGGACTAAAGGGAAATAAAGAGTTAGGGTGATGGGATTGAAAAGGCCTGCGCTTGGGTCCTGGCTCCATTCTCACTCTTGCAGCTGAGAAATCACAAGCAAGCAACACAACCCACCCCTGCCTGTGCTCCATTATTGTAAAGTGGCAGCCATGAGGTCTCTGACACCTTGGGCTTAGGTGAGATGAACAAAGAGTGGTATGTGTTCAGGGCATGGATCCTGGGCCATAGCAGCCTGGCTGAAATCCTGGCCTTGCCACTTAACCACTGTGTAGCCTTGCCCCAGTCACTTATTTCTGTATCTCTGTGAAATGGAGAAAAGAATGGCCCCTAGCTACTAGGGTAGGTAGTGTGAAGACTAACTGGGTTATGACATGTTATAACAAAGAAATCTATTTTCCCATGTTACTGTGTAATTTACCCTGTGCAGGTCACAGAAAACAGACTCGGACATTTGGCTGAGTTCAAAGGGGAGTAGGGATGATGAGTCAACTTGGTATGGATTTATTTATTTCCTTGCTGCTTTATTTGTGGTTTTATTATTATGTGTATAGTTTTATTAAATAATTGCCCATCTCCAGAGTTTCGACTCACATCACCATCTGTGGGAATGCCACCCCCAGAGCAGTTGTATGCGGCAGCCGTGTGGCTCTGGGCACAGATTTGATCATGTAATATCTCTAACCATGGAACCTTGCTTATTGCAGGGTCAGGAGGGATCACAAATGAAAACTGACTTTTAATTTCTTGCCATCTAGGTGGGATGAGGCTCTGAGTCAGATTTAATGTGATTGGAAGGCAATAAAGAGCTGTGGCTGTTCCTGTGCACCCCAAAGTTGTAATTTTATTTCTACCACAGAAGCACGGAGTCATGATGTTATCTTCACTCCAACTTTTTTCTCTTCCAGTCCCTAGATAACTTATCCAAGTTCCTATAGGGAACATGAACAGTACTGTAGGAGACTAAAGGTATAAGACTGGAGGAAGTTGGGGAAGGCCTTTATCCAAGACCATGAGAGTCGTGCCTTAGGAGAAAGGAGGCCCTCGCTTTGGCAGAGCAGGTGGCACCACAAGACAATGGCAGGCGCAGAACTAAATCCAGGAGGAGTGATGTCATGGCCATCTGATAAATCCTGGACAAGCTGAGGACAATCTTCCCCAGGTGAGGAGGAGGCAGGTATGTTTAGAGTCAGGAACAAAAGTATAATCCTCCTGACCCTCTAACTGGCTTGATCCGGGGACAGTGGGTTATAGGTGTACCTGAGTGTAGGCAGAATTAGGAAGATAAGTAGTTAGAAAACTCCTAAGTTTAAAAAATGAAAACAGAAGGTTCTTTGAGCTTGAGAGATTTTAAAAAGCAAGTTTCATCTGTCTCCATACCTGACTGTCTGATTAAGATGGTGAGAAGAGTCCCTATAAAGACAGGGTGGTTTATTCACATGTATACACCGAATTGAACTAATCTAAGTCAAAGAGGGGCAGGCCTAGAAGAAATCCCTAAGTCACCATAAATAAGTCTTCAGCACCTCCCCACTTATGAAATAGTAAGGTTTCCTCTCCATAATTTCTGCCCAGGTTTTGCTCTATGTACACCTCATCTCATCACAATCACTAATATTCTCACTTGGAGCACTACTTCCAAAGTCATGAAGTTACAAAGCATCTGAGTGGGTAGGAACTTTGAGATCACTGGTCTGAAGTCCTCATAAGAGAATAAACTAAAGCCAAGATATGTTACCCAGAGAGATGCTCCAAATAGCACAGCAACAGAGGTGTAACTGGAAACCAGGTGATGTCTATAATAAAAAGAGGATAGAATTAACCACCAAAGGGATCTGGATTATAGTGTTGCTTCCACTAATGAATAACTGTACAGACTTAGGAAGAACCTTACACTCTGCATGCTTCAGTTTCTTATCTGCAAAATGAGGAAGCTAATCCTCACAGTGCATGGTTGTGAGAATTTAATGAAATAAAATGTTAGAGAACAGCAAGTGGCAAGGCTTTGCAGCTGCGAGAGAGTAGGCAAGGGTGGAAGGAAATGAGGTCATCCTGGAGATCACATTGTTTAGATCCTTTGGGTCATGATGGAGACTTTGGCCTTTGCTCTGAGTGAGAAGGGATACTCCTATGGAGAGCTTTATGCAGAAAAGTGACATGGTCTGACATGTCTTCTGAAGTATTCATCTGATTGCTATGGAGGAATAGACTACAGGAGCAGCAGAGAGAACAGGTAAGAGAATACTGCTATAATTCTTGTAAGAGATAACCAGGGCTTGGGCCAGAGCATGACAGTGGAGATGTTGACAAGTGGGTGGATTCAGAAATATTTTGAAATTAGAGCTCAGAGGATGTGCTAGTGGAATGGATATGAGGTATAAGAAAGAGAGAAGAGTTAAGGATTACTTCAAGTTTTTTGGTTTGTTCAACAGAAAGAAGAACAGATTTTGTAGAGGGAAGCAGTTTTGGGGAGAGTAATTTTTAGTACAAGGGGAAATGTTGAGTGAACAGTTGGGTATATGAGTCTGGAGCTCATGAGAGAGGACCTGGCTAGAAATACAAAATGTGGTAATCATTAGGATACAGGTGGCATTTAAAACCCTGTTCCTAAATGAGATCACCTAGAAAATGCATTTGGAGAGGATGGAAAAGTGTCACAAGACTAAGCCATGGGGCATACAGGGCACATACAGGTCAGAGAAATGAAAAAGACTGCAAGGGAAATTAAGAAGGAGCAACCAGTGAAATAAGAAGAAAAAGCTATTCCTGAAGAAAGAATTTTAATAAGGAGGGACTTTTCAACTGTATAAAATATTCTTGACTGGGTTAGTTAGATGAGGACTGAGAACCTACCATTTGTCTTAACAACATGGAGACCACTGGAAATCTTGAAAAGAACAATTTTAATAAAGTAATGGGGATGGAGGCTTAATTAGAGAGGGTTCATTAGAGAAAGTGGGTGGAGAATTGACTAGCCTTCCTACATATTAAAATATATTACAAAACTTCAGAATTAAGACAGGTTTTATTGGCACACAAATGGAAAGACAGGCCAATGAGCCAGAATAGATTTTCCAGAATTAGATCAAAATATATATATGAGAATTCATTATATGATAAAGGTAACATTTTAAGAATAGATGGTGTTGAAATAAACTGTGTACCATATGGAAAAGATAAAGTTGGATCCAATGTGAAGTTTTCCAATGAACTGCTTTGATGAAGAAAAAAGTTCTGAGAAAACATGGGTGAGTTCCTTTATAAACTTGGAGTGAAGAAAATTTTCCTATCTATGATTCAAATTCCAGAAGCCACACAGAAGATTAATAAATTAGTCTAAACAAAAATTTAGCAAGCAGGTATTTCAATAAAGAAATGATAAACTAGAAAAGATATTTGTAATGCATATCACAAAGCACTAATAATTGTAAATTGGAACAAAAATTACAGTAACAAACCAAAAAATTGGCAAAAGTTATAGAGAATTCATAGAAAATGAGATATTAATAATTGTTTTTCATGTGACAAGATACTCACTCATGAAAAGGAAAATATAAATTAAAGCACTGAAGTATCATTTATCACCTCTGAGAAGGACAGCCACCCAGAAATTTAACAAATACCCTCTGTTGGTGAGGTTCAAGGATACCAATCATTGCCATGATTGCTGGTGAAGGGGTGTATGGTGAATGTCCATGGAGGCTAACCCAGGAATAGTTATAAAAATTACGAATGCACTGCATTAGCTTCCTAGGACTTCCATAACAAAGAACCACAGACTGGATAGCTTAAACCAACAGAATTTTCTTTCACAGTTCTAGAGAGCAGAAGTCTGAAATCAAGGCATTGGCAGGACAGTGGAGTAGGCTCTCGGGAAGAATCCTTCCTTGCCTCTTGGCACAGTTAGAGATGGAATCTAAGCTGGGTAAGAAGGGAAGCGAGGGCATGCGAAATGTCAGTGTGCAGCCTTCTTTTTGCATGTGGCATATTTGCATGCCTTGTATGTATTATTTATTCATTTTCTAAACATTAATTGAGTGCTCCCATATGTGTCATGAACCATTTTAAACACTCTAGGAGATGATATTAGCAAGACGGGAAAGTTCCTTCATGCCACCAAGTTCCATTCCAGGAAATAGTTCATACACAACAAAGAAATATACACACACACACACACACACACACACACACACACACACACAAACACACACACAAAGAACAAATTAAATAACGCTCACAGTTATGCAGATAATTAAAACTGGGTGATTGAGGAAGGTTAATTACACAGCTAATACATTTAAGGTAGTCAAGAAAAGCTTCTATGATGAGGTGATATTTAAGCTGAGATCTAGTTTGTTAGAAATACAGACAGGAGGCCAATGTAGCTCGAGCAAGAGAGCCTAGGTGGGAAGGAAGGACATGAGATGGGAGAGGTAAATGCAGGCCAGATCAGACAGAGCTCTGGAAAGCACAATAAAATGTTCGGTTTTATTCTAAGCATGAATGGCATGATATGAGCTGATTCGTGTTCATCAATGCTCAGTCTAGAAGCTGCAGAAGGAATTATAGAATCAGTTGCAGAGGAGTAAGGGAGACCAGTTAGGAAGTTATTACAATAATACAGATGAGAAATTATGGTGTTTTGGTTATGGAGATTGAGAGAAACATAGATTTAAGATAAGTACTGTTCAATATTTTGCACTTTTATAGTGGCCAATGCTTTATGCCTAAAAAGGGACACATATGACAGGTCAGAGAAAAATCATTCTGAGAGGTAAGTGAATACTTGACTCCAACATTGAATATTGTCCTTAATTATATCCACCCCCTGTAGCTATGGGCCCTAGAGGCAATCTCAGGCATATTCATTTATAACAAACTAGAGGCCTGATGCACGAAATTCGTTCAAGGGGCTCAGCCCTTGCAGCCCCAGCTTCATCTGGAAGGTCATCCAGACAGTCATCCGGAAGGATGTCTGGATGGTTGTTCTGCTGTTTGGTCTAATTAGCATATTAGCTCTTTATTATATAGATGATTCCATTCTACCTAAAGCTTACTACAGTGCCAATAGGGAATTCACTCCTTTTCTGGAAGGAAGGGGAGAGGGAAGAAGTGAGGGAGGGAGGGAAGAAGAAAGAGAGGAAGGAAGGGGAAAGGAAGAGGAGGAGAGGGGAGGGGAGGTAAGAGGATAGGAGGCAAGGGAGGGGGGAAAGGAAGGAAAGAAGAGCAGAAAGGTCATTGAAAAGATGGCTATATTCCATCAAAGGGACTTTTTAGGGGAAAGGATACAATAAATATGTAGCTCAGTTTTCAGTTCTTAATTGCAGACCTGTATTTATAATATTCAGCATGTCCTTCTCAGAGGCATGATTGGAAAAAAATAGCGTTTCTATTTATCTAGGAAACGATTAAACATGCACTTGTCCTAATTTTCTCAGCCTGCATGTGGTGGTGAGCATATCTGTCCCTGCTGTCCTCTATAAACAATGAGGGTACTAACTGCACTGCCAGTGCGATCATGGGATGCCTCCATCCACAGTAACCTTTAAGATGAGGGATAACATTTGCCTTTGTATGAGGTGGGGGCACGGAAAAGAAAAAGCCCCAAAGACATGAGGGACAGCAACGGGCTGACCGTGACATAAATAGTAACTACTAGTCTGGAATGACATTGCAGTAAAGCCTTTGTAATAACAGATTGAAAAGAAGAAGGAAAAAAAAACAGCTTAAATTGAAAACCACAAGTAATTTCTAACGGGTAAAGATACAGGTCAGCTCAGTGGATTCCAGTGAAAGTAATGGCAATGGTCTGAGTAGGGGAATATGCCTTTAAACAATTCCCAGCAGGACAGCCAATTTAGAAACTCTGGTCCCATATCCAGCTGTATGATTTCAAAAAGCAGGTCTGGGAGGAAATATAGAGATATTTGAACCCGAACACTAATCTTAACATAATTTAAATGTGCTGTGGACAGCCACACCTATGCAACTGGCAGTATTTTCAGTAATTAGAGTAAACTCTAACCTCAGCAAGATGTGGTTGGTATACAGCAATTTTATTTTCTATCTTTTTAGGATGGCTTTGAAAAGGTTCTGCATTTGTGCCTCACTTGCTCACAAGTAATAGAAAGAGTGATATTCACACTTTTATTTTTTAAAAGTCTCAAATTGGAGAAAGGATGCCCTCAAACTTAGATGTTTTTCACTTACTGATAGAGTTTTAGAGAAGGTACTAAGAATGGATAATGGTGGATTATCATTAACATTTTCTGGAGAGGACATATTCTGATAACATAAATTGGAAATACAAGTTAATCGTTAAGCAAAATTGTAATGCTGGTGAATTAATGCATAAAATTTGTGTCAGAAGCATGACACCTGTCAGAGCGTCTTTTGACACAAGGTGACCAGAGTTGTGATGCTATCCCCAGTGCTTAATCATGTGACTCTATAAAATAGAGCATTCATTTTAGAATTGCTGATGCCAAGGAGCAAAAATAGGAGCCAAAAATTATGTTTCTGGAAGATGCTGTGATGAAACTAAAGCGAGTAGGCCTGAGAGGTATTCTAGAATCAAATTAAAATGCCACTGGTGGAGGCAGGTCTATGCTGGAAAAATTGAAGCAAAACATTCTTGCTTCTCAATGCAAGAAGCCACAGGGGGATGCAGGAGAAAGGGCTGTGCCAGCATCTCCCAGGTGAGAATGTTTTTTCAGTACCAATATCTCTAGAAAACCTCCCTTGACTTCATCTTAAATGATCAAGTCACTAGAACAGCCTCTGAATAAGGAAGAGCCCTTGGAAAAGAATTCTAGTCTCTTAACTCAATTCTGCAAATTAGGGTTACAACTAATAAATTCTCAGCAAAGAACAGAGTATGGCAAGAGTATATTTCAAAAGGTTGACCATTATTTAATTTCCTTCTCAGCCCTCCAGACAGTCCAACATAGTGCTGGATACATGGTCCGTAGCTAGCCCTCCATGCTGGGTGACTGATCCAAACATTACTGAAGTGACTGACCTCAAGTTTGAGAAGGCAGGTACTGCAGGTATATACACTACCACCATTTTGCATGAAGAATAGGGGTTGTCTTGCTGATTGTCTAAACTTTTTTAAGTGATGGAGAAAACAGTAATAATGCATATTAAATTTATGTGTGTCATTCTATAGTTGTCATATCGTTAATAGCACAAAAAGTTGAGGAAACATTCATCAGGTAATTAAAAAAACTATTATCTAATTCAACAACAAAATTTCTTAAGGCCTTGGAGAAAGAATAAGTTTCTGTCATCCATCTCCATTGTTTTATGTTTGTCTTTCTCTTTAATGCAAAGACGATTTCAACCAATATTCATATTGGAACTCCTCATATTCATCAGTTACAACCATAAGCTATCTACAGATAAAAAATTTCAACAAAAATATTATATGTGAATCAATTGGCTTTATGGAATTTAGAATAAAGAATACTATTTATATTACTATTAGTCATAAATTGTATGCTACACATACTTTATATCAATAAATTCATAATAAGCTCTGTGTGTGTGAGAAAGAGAAAGAGAGAGAGAAAGAGAGAGAGAGAGAGAGAGAGAGAGAGAGAGAGAGAGTTAGGAGAAACAGTTGTCAGACACTTACCACAAACCCACTGAGGACTGGGGATAGAGTAGATAGTTTCAAAAGTAAAATCCCCAAAGGCAAAGAAAATGAGGCCTGAAATAACCAAATTCCCATATTTAAAATGTAGAAGTACAGATGGAAATCTGGGACACAGGAAATCTAAAAATGCAAGAATTAACAGATGCTAGTCAAAGCAGGTAGAATTGACCAGTGTTCTATGTTTTTGAGCATACCTGTAATCTTTGCTCATACTTTCCTCTCGTCACAGAAACCAGTAACTAAATAACTAATAATTATTAAGTAATTACTATATATCAGAAGTATACTAAACACATTGTATAGACATCCATTTAATGACAGTACCCAAGGAGTCAATATGGTCACCCCCATTTATGACAAAATAGAGGGTAAGTGTGATGTGAGGCATCTTGCTCAAGGACACAACCTACTGAGTCTCTCTCCATTGCCCAGTCTCAAACTCTGTGCTGGTAACTGCTTCTGGGAAGTTATTGGGTTTTTTTAGGCTAAAAAAAAGTGCTTGTCATTTCTACTGGGGGGAAAAAAGAATAAAAAGCTCCTTCATTTGAATCAAATATTCCTGGATTTAATCTATCTTTCCAGCCCCTATTCACCACAGTGACTCTTCAACAAGCTACCTCACCTAATCTTTCGCTTACATATGTTGTGTTTTCTACCTGTTTGCTTTTTTTCAGGTATCCTTCTTCAAAATAACTTGTCCTCACAAGTCCCAATTCCAAATTCTACCTAGCCCTTAGGATTAAATTTAAAAGCAGTATTCTCTGTGGATTCCTTGATTTTCCTAGAAAAAGAAAAAACCCAACCCTCTACTCTGTTCACCCAAAACAGCTCTTAACCCCTTTCCACCCTGAGTTAGGCAGCTTTCCCAAGCTAGAGTCTGGAAGAACTCTCCCCAGTTGGCCCTACAACTGCCAGTATCTATTAGCATAATCAAAGGCTTGAGAAATCCCGCAGTGCATAAGGTTTTTTTAACTTTATTTTCCTCAATGTTACCCCCATTGATGTTACTCTGGAATCCATTTATTTCACCCCAAATACTCATTAATGCACATGGCTCCAGTGTTTCAAAGCAACAATTAGGGAAATACCGGTATATATTATTCTCCTTGACCATGGATGCAAGGACACAAGATCAGATTTCATCTTATATAACTCAATGCCACATACCCATTGCTTTGCATTTAGAAACTGAGAAAATATTGGTGGAATGAATGAACATGAATAACAAGTTATATATACTTGAGTGGCCACAGACAAAATGTAAACTCTGCATAAAGCTTGCTTTCTGGAAGCACTCATTTTACAAGTGTCCAACTAGATAACATCCCTATAACACAGTTGGGCCAAAGATCAGCCTAAGTAGCAATTGACAGAGAACCAGAGAACACCACTAGATGTCTGTCTGACTCCTTCTCAGTTTACTGCACAAATAGGATAAAATAACAGCAAAGATTTAGGAAATATCAATACAGCCTGTTATTATCTCCAAAGTGTCTTCCACACTATCTTGCCAGAAGTCTAAACTGTTGATAGAGGTTCTTTCTTTTGGGTAGGCCTACTCCCTATGCCTCTAATTGCAATCTTCTGGTAGGAATCTCTCATGTATATCTTATGATTTTATCCTATGATTTTATCCTCTTTCTTCAGATTAGAGGAAAAGGACCACAAGAGACAATGGGTACCTTCCATGGAGAGACTCCTGAGGGGGGAGTGAGGGGGGGGTACTTAAAAGAAGGTCACCATAGGACTAACTTAGCAAATGTCAGAACTTTCCCAAATATGTATATGGGTATGTATATTGGTATGTGCCTATGTGTATAAAGGTTTCTTCCTTTTGAAAGCCTTTTTTTTTCAGCGACTGACATCTATGAAAACATTGAATAGTTAGAATAAAATTTGTATTAATAACAAAATTATTTTTCTTTTAACTTGATCCAGAGCTGCCAGGAGGAAAGATCAGTGGAAAAGTTTGAAAACTGCAGACATAATGAACCCAAGTTCTGTACAGCCTAGCAAAAAAATGATGGAAAGATGCATCTTTATTACCAATTACAGGCTGCCTGCTGTGTAACCTGAAAAATGATCAAATCTGATACCTCCTAAAAGCAAGTCACTGATGCATGCTCCTCCCCTGCCCACCCACCTGGGGCTGCCTTCTCCTGCCTCGTGCCCACACACACTCTCCCCCACCATGATTTATGGTTCAGGAAGAAGAGGAATGGCTGGATTAGTGGTACGCTAGAGCAGAAGCAAGTAAAGGGAAGGAGTGAACAGGAAAAAATAAAACAACTATAAAATAATTCAAGACAATTATGCAAAGGAAAACACACTGAATGGGAATGAGGGAAATAAATAATTGAGATTTAAGGCAGAAGGAAAAAAAATAGAGTGAAAAGAAGAGGAGATGAAGGAGCTCACTCAAGGGAGAAAAGCAAGAAGGCAGTGGTGGTCCTGGCAGGAATATTTATAGCTGGATAAAAAATAGAAAAGAAACAGCTCATAATTTCTTGACATCCTCTGAAGAGGCCATCAGCTCTGAATCCTTATATTTTGCACAGGTTTGTATGTTTCTCTGGCCCAGTCAGAGGCCCTTTGGAGTAAAGTCAGGTGGGTATGGGGCTGACAGTGACTTCTGGAAGTAGTAATCTGGGGATAGTGGCTAAGCATGAAAGGGAAGGAATTTTAACTTTATTCTAGAATTGAGATGCTACAGATTCTGAACTAATAGTGAGGCATGGTTCGTCCTATGCTGTGGATATTGCTCCATTGGAGCTATATTTTTTCCTGGTGATCAGTGAAAGTTCTCCTTGATAACAAATGCGATGTATATGAGAGTCAGAGGAATGCAAACTTTACTTGACAGGAGGGAATCTGTACAGAAAGGAGATCCTGTGACTGTACTGAAAATGGGAAATTAGGGGAGCAAATACTTACTCAGCAGACATTCAATAAGCACTTTCTAGATGCCAATCTATCCCCTTCCAAGTGAGTGGAGCTGGAAATCTGGAATGGAGCCCAGGATCTGCAACTTAGCAAACACTCAAGCTGATTCTGGAGTGCTAATCCACTAAACATTTTTCCAGAAACACTATTCTAGGGCATATATTGTATATCTGTTTATATACTACTAGAGGCCTGATGCACGAAATTAGTGCAAGAGTAGGCCTTCGCAGCCGCAGCCACAGCCGCAGTGGCTGCCTGGATCCGCCCCTTGCAGCTGCAGTGGCTGCAGCCCTGGCTTCATCCAGGAGAACGTCTGGTCTAATTAGCATATTATGCTTTTATTATTATAGGTGGCCCTTTGAAAGACCACAAACTATTTTATTTTTTTTTATTTTTTTCAATTAAATCTTTATTGTTGAAAGTATTACATATGTCCTCCTTTTTCCCCATTGACCCCTTCTAGCCCACCCAGTTCCCTGCCCAGGCCTTCACCACCCTATTGCCTGTGTCCATGGGTTAAGCATGAACTTGTTGTTGTTGCTGTTAAGCTAATCTTCCCTAAAAGACACTTTAAGAACAATACTTGCATAACAAGGGAGAGTGTGGTATAGTGGAAAGGGCACAATTATTATAAGCAGACAGACTTGGGCTCATAGCCCAGCTCTGACAGATACTAACAAATACTAGAGCAATGGTTCGGTTCTCAAAGTGTGGTCCCAAGTATCATCTGGAAACTTGTTAGAAATGTCAACCCCATGGTCTCACTCTAGACCTACTGAATCCGAAATGCTGGGCATAGAAACCAGCACTGGTCTAGGCTTAACAAGCCTCTCAGATACTTATGAAGCACACTAAAGCAGACGCTTTATTTAAACTCTCAGAGCCTCATCTGATCCATTTGTGAAATGTTGCTAACAACCTGCCTTATGGCTTACCCATGGCTTGAGGTAGGTATTTTTAAATGTTAGAAACATATATCAGTCTATAGGTCCTTTCAGAGTTACAGATGACACATTCAAATTATTACATTAAAAAGAGTCCAGTGAAATCATAAACCTGGGGAGAATTGATGAAGCTCACACAGAGGCTTGGGTCGATCCTCCATACTCAATACAGGGCAGGTGGAAGGGAGGTTAGAGAGATGCCCACCAAGTGCATGGCTCATGTGTTATAGCACCTACAACTATTTTAACTCTCTGATACCTATCTTGTCCCCTTCATCAGACTGCAAGTTCCTCAAGGGCAGAGCCCATGTCATCCAAATTTATTTTTCTATACCCAGCATAGTGGGTCATCAATTCATGTGTGAATAAAAAATCACAAAGGTTAAAAAACAGTCTCTGGATTGTCTTGACATCAGAAAAGAGAGAGGAGAGAGCTGACAATGAGATAACAACTCCTCTAGCATGTACCAGCCCACAGGATTTGTCACCAGCCCAGAGCAAGTTGTTCCAGTTCCTTGCTTAGATTTCTGTGTCTTTTAAAACAAAGGCATAGTGCATGAGGCTAAAGATGGAGCCTCAGCAGCACAATTTTTCTGGATATAGCTATTTCAAGCTCCCTTCTGCTGTGCGCACAGCTCCACTGCAATGTATATATGTCTCATCACAAGCAAACTTTGTCCTGGGTTTGGTGAGTTTGATAATTATCATACTGTAGGCAGGTCAGTGGAAAGATGGGAAATATAAATGGCTTCCTATGACTCACTGGGTAAATCACCCCTCCATTTACAGACGCTTAGAGAATTTGCTAATTGATCTAAAGCAAGATTTCACTTGAGGGTGCATTATAATTCAGAAGAGAGTGGGGCGCTCCTGGTCTTGGACATAATGCTTTGCCTGATCCCTCTTATCTGCCCACTAAAGGTCTGAACACAGGTAGGGCTGTGATCAATTAACAAGATGACAAACATTCCATCTGTTTGGTCTGCTTGGTGAAAAAAATCTTTTCAGTCTCTAGTTTTGACGCATTCAGTTCCTCAGCAGCCCCAAGTCTTTCTTCAGTATGTATATTTCTTTCTCTACTTGATCTAGCCTTCAGCTTCTCTTTATTTAATAAGCAATGCCCAGCATATGTTCAGAAAATACTTAGTTACTCCAGTTCTAGTCCCTGCTAGAACTCTTGTTTGATCCTATCTGTCTGTCTGTCTGTCTGTCTGTCTAACTGACCCTTGTTTCGGTTCTTCTAGTCTCCTTAGACCACTTAATTCCCCCTGATATTTTTAGGGTATTAGCAAGAGAATTCATATAATCTCCCAGAATCTGCTTCCTAGTTGATTAATCACTCCCATTTGTCAAAAGTCATACTCTCAATAGTGCACAAGCCAGTTCATTTTCTGCTTTCCCCTCCACCTCCAGTCAGTGGCATCTTCCCAGGAATATTAACTCAGAGTCGTGTATTGTTTAGGATACCATTCCCAGGCTCCAACTTGCACTTACTAATATTACCAATAATATTAATATTTCCAAATCCAACTGCCATTTTTCTCTCCTTACCCTAATCAACCTCTCAATAGCATTTGACACAGTTGACCCCTCTTAAAAAACATGGTTTGTTTTTCTGTGACATCATGTTTTTCTGTGTTGTGTTTGTTTGTTTTTTCTATCCCATTGTCCTTTGCTAACTCTTTCTCCTCTACTTCATGTATGAATGCTGAGGCCCCTCCCTCTTCTCTTCTCCCTCTGTACTCCTCGCTCCCTGGGTGATCATAGAGCTCAGATTTAGGATATTAGAGTAAGAACAGTCTAGTGACATCAGGACCTAGGAAGATCTGACTGACTGAGCAGATTAATAAACCAGGAATCCAATGTTTTTGGACAGTTGCCCACATGGACCTTGAAATCACCCAAAAAACAAAACAAACAAACAAAAAAACCATGTCAGGTAGTGGAGTAGGATAGCAGTTGTGAACTGGTTTTCAGATCATTTGATGAATCTGAAGGCAAGCCTGGAAGCTTGGATGAGAGCCAAAGCAGGAACCACAAGAGGCTGGGGGCTGAAAGCTCCCTTGGGACCTGAAGTGTGGTAACAATCTCACCTCTCAGTTACTAATAACTTTAGTCATCAGTGACCTTTCTCCTCTGGACCACATACTGTAAGTGTGTCAAAAGATGCAGCTTTGTACTATTCTCTGTTGTTGGCCATGCTGCAAGCCCTGGACCTGGGCTCAGGAGAGAAGGAACTGGGTCATATACTAGTATCCTTTCAGCACTGCTCATCCATAATCTCACACAAATAATAGACTAGCACCTAGCATAGGGCTGGACAGGAAGGGCCCAGGAAGTATTAATATAGTTTTTGGAAAAAGAATTATCTTTTCCCTCAAGTTTGTAAAATACTTGGAGCCTATAAGGTTCCCTTTACTTTCTTTTTACATAAGGAACAATCATCCTATCTGGACAGATGTAGTGAAGCCATAGACTCAGGTTGGTAAGAGGGGTCTGAGGGTTTATTGTGAGTTGGGTCTTGAGTGTCTGTTTCTTGAGAATCTTGTGCAAAGAATAATCTGGGATGGGGAGGGGGGTGATGCTCAGATGTTTGCCTCTGAGATCATCAAAGTAATGAGAACCATTCTATTCTTTTCAGGGGACCAGTTTGTGAAAATGGGGAGCATGCTCATCATCCCATGATTGGAGAATTCAGGCCTACCATCCTTGACCCTGGACTTTAGTTGATTTTCACAAATTAGATCAATCCAAGAAATATCTGGATATTTCCCCCCCTTCCACTTAACATTAGAGTGTTCTGGATATGAACATTGTAAATTCAACTTCCTTGGCATCAATTTAGGACTTCTTAAAATGGCTCAGGGGCATTTCAGTGAGTGAACTAAGAACCAACGCTAGAAAAGGCCACCAAAAGCAACACTTTAGAAAGTCAAAATGGCATTTTTGAGGGTTCTACAATCTATCAGGACTCATAGAGAGCTCTGGTAGAGACAACAAAGAGAGTATCCTCTTCTTTCTGCTTCTTCCAGCCAAGTTGGGGAAGAAGTAACATTAAATAGTTTATTTTCTCTGGTGATTCATTTTGTCTATGCATATTTTTTTTCTAAATATGTTTTGTTGATTTAGACTCATCTTTTCATTTCACAGTAACCATCACACCCACCATTATCGAAGAGAGCTGCCTACGATTTTAGGCTGGGAAGACATTAGCAGCCTCTCAATCCAAGTCTTATCAGAGGAAGGTACACTCCCTGGGCACTCAGGGCCTTCAAGCTTCATAATTAACATGAGATCAAGCTCATTGAATGGAATTGGCCCTAAAAGTCCCTAACATTTGTGCACTCCTATATCTGCCTGTTATATTGTATACCTTACCATTGGAAAATGTGGTTGCCGCTTTCTAAGTCCAAGTGACCCGAACAAATCTCCCTTCCGGCCCAGCCCCAATCCAGCACTTGTGTATTTTGAATTTATGGCTACAATTCTGTTTGTTCCCAGCAGTATTCTCTAGATTAAAGCTGCATCGGAAATCAGATTTCTTTTTTTGTTTTGTTTTGTTTTGTTTTGCTCCTGAAGAGTATAGTAAAAAAAATAACTCAATAAATCTGGCAAATTAGCAATAAGATCTCAAACTTTGGGACATATGTGTAACTCTGCTGTTGTGGAAGAAATGTAAAACTACTGGCAGCTGAACCAATCAGACTACATATTACTATTTACAAGCAGGAAGGATGAAAGACAATTCTTCCACCTAATTTGAACCAAGTTCACCACAAGGAACAAAAAACTTTCAGGGGTGGAGAATATCCTCATTTTCTATGCAGCTATTATAATCTTATGTGAAATGGAACATTTTGAAAAGTCATTTCTTCAGATTTTTTTCACTCTAAAGTTGAAAACCTGGACAGGTGTGAGTTTTGAAGCATTTCCCCTCAAACCCATCAGCTGCGGTATTGGGCTGGATATGAAATCACCTTGACCTGATTTATGGTCTCCTGATTGTAATAAAAGATATATTAATTTCAAGTTCAAAGATATTTAATTTCAAGCACTTAGAAAGGGAAAGTAAGGATGTCATTCATTGAAAAGCTTGTGAGCACTCAGACCACTGAGATCTACTTTACTTGAAAGGAGAACTGGAGAGCATGGGGCCATAAAGTGGCTTCTTGTTTGGGGGTTGTAATTGAGTCAGTTATGAGTAATCAATATCCCTGTCTTCATTATCCATGTCTCCCTAAAATAATTTTCTTCCAAGACAGTGGCTCATAGCCCCTGTCTACAGTGACTGTCATGGACTTCAAAAGCAAAGCAAAACAAAACAAAACACTTTATTCCCTAAATCTTCCATCTCAAAATATGCAGCTTCAGGTAAAGGGCTGAGTATGGATGCCCTTAAGCCTTTGAAATCTCACCCTTGCACTCAGCATTCACCCAACATGTACCACGTGCTCCTCAGTTCCAGGCCCTTTGCTGGACCTGCAGTGGTAAAAGGCATTGACTCCTCTCTGAGCAGGTTACCAGTGTGAAGCTTTACAGATACTCTGCTCTCCACCTGCAATGCATTTCTTTACCTTATTTCCATTTGTTCCAACTCTATTATGAAAATTTAGAGTTCTATTACAGTCCCACAATATTTGTGAAATATTCCCTGAAACTCTTTTTCTCTTGAACACATGAAGTCTGTATTGCCTTTTTGACATTGAATGGTTCCTAGTCCGAGTTGTGACATATATAATATTATTATAATTAATTATAGAACAGTTAACATGCTCTGTGCATTTGTGTGTGCTTTTTTGTTTGTGTTGTATTTTTTAATATATATTTTTATTGATTTCAGAGAGGAAGGGAGAGGGAGAGAGATAAAAACATCAATAATGAAAGAGAATAATTGATCAGCTGCCTCCTACATGCTCCACACAGGGGATCGAGCCCACAACCCAGGCATGTGCCCTGACCGGGAATTGAACCATGACCTCCTGGTTCATAGGACAATGCTCAACCACTGAGCCATGCTGGCTGAGCTTAGGGCATTTGTTTTATTTTCCCAGGTTAGGACATTCTTGAGAGCAATGACAGCTTCAACTATGTTTCTGGAACCCTCCAAAAATCTTAGGTAGTACTGTATGTGTAGTAGGCATTCAGCTACTCTTTTTTTTTAAATAAGGAAGGAAGGAAAAAGAGAGGGAGGAGGGAGAAATAGCCTAAACATTTGTGAATTCTAATCTACCTAATCAAATCCTCATCAATATTAGTAAGTTTCACAAAGGCTACAAATATAAATCTCAATGGATGCCCGGTAAGAATATTATGGCAATAGTGAATTTTCTCTGTAAATTAGAAAGCTAAGTTTAGTGGCCTTACTATTTATGTTTAGTGGTGTGTGTGAAGGTAGGAAGGGAGGGAGGGGAGAGAGAGAGAGAGAGAGAGAGAGAGAGAGAGAGAGAGAGAGAGAGAGACCTATGAAAAAGACATTGAAAATATAATAGAATCCAAAAAGACTGGCTCTTAAGTGTTTAGTCCTGTCTAATTCATGTTTTTACTTATAGTTTTAGAATCACAATATTTTTCTGCACTCATCCATTCCTATCATCTTTCTCTCCCAAGACCTACCACCTCTTAAACAAAAAGGCAACGCTTCTATGAATGATTGACAGTGGGAAATGTCAGCTGTCAGCAAACTGACACCAGCCAGTGTAAGTACAGATGGGATTTTGGCCCAGGACCCCGACTCAGCTGGTGAGTGAGGATCTTAGAAGTTACAGAGACAGCTGTCCTCCACAATAAATGTTAGTGAAGACAATTTGAACCCCTTCCAATTCATACATCCTGAGCAAGGAGCAAGGTTGACAGAAATGAATTGGCAATTCTGTTATTTGGGTAAGCTGATCAATATATCCAGCTGAGCAACATCATTGGCTTGCTGAAGCATGTCCTGGCCTGGGACAGAACTTTAGCCAGACAGGGGCACTGGAAAACCATGTCCTCAATTCATCTTCTGGCTCCAGGATTTTGGGGGAAGAGACACAGAATAGGAATGATGTGTCTTTCGCCCAAGGAAGCCAGTGTGTTGTATACCTTATTGAGGGTGTGGAGTGGGGAAGCTGTACACATGGGGTAGGAAGTGAGTAAACAATAATATCAAATGAAAATTTATGAGGTTTCAAAAATATAAGTTGTTGGAATTCAGCACTAGTGGGTTTATAGGAAATTGGTATTCTCAACTTCGTAATACTCAACTTATAAGAGTCACAAACATATAAACAACTGCCTAAAACAGTTGTTAAGATTTTGAACTTCTGGGCTATTACAAATAGCATGATGTAGAATTCTCTGCATAATGGGGTATCCAGCAAAGACCAAGCCTTAACCATTTTTTTTCAGAGCAGGAAAAATCTCTATTTAAAAAAATGTAAGTCGTTTGTGTTTCTGGGGTTCAGCTTTTGGGCAAGGAGTCTCTTTGGGAGGAAATGTTTATAAAGTTTGTTTGCAAACCGTTTTTCTTAGGGGCAACAACAGTTCTTTTTCTGAATCAGGGGAGTTCTGCTGGATCTGGATTCTAGAGTGTAAAGAACCCTGGCGATCTTTAGTAATTGGTGGACAGTAGGGATAGTGTAAGCTTGTTCCTGTCCTGTGGTGAACATCAGGGAGGTAGGCAGGGAACATGTCCACTAAGAAACTCTGCAATACAATTGGGGTATATGGTCTCTACGAAGTGTCTCCCTGCCAGAAGCCAATTCCAGCATGACAGCAAGGGCTGAATCATCTGGAGTGGCAAGGGCATTTCCCCAAACCTGAAAAGGGATGATAGCTTGCTGCCAGACAGCTCAGGGCATCTTAATCTACATGTTATTGCCTCCCACTGGCCAAACACCTGAATAGCCGTAAGCAAATTCCCCCATTCTGACAATGCTGTGTATAGGAAAACCTGACCCTTTGATGTATAAAGCTCTGCCTCGCCTCAGGACAATTTGTGTTAATAAAAAGCATGGGGTCCTGAGTTGAGGAGATCTTAGTTTCTTTAGCTTGGCTCCTCTGACCACCAAATGCCTTTCAAAATTATGCTTCATCTCTGGAATCTTTATTAAGTTCCACACAGCCCTTCTCCAGATTGCTGAACCCTTCTAGATGCCGGAACAAGAACCCCGGCACCTCCCTTTAAAATAGAGGACCTGGCCATATTTCAGAAGAAGTAACTCAGGAGAAAGCCATGTCCCCTGTGGAGGCCAGAACAAAGGTACTAGCAATGTCATTAGCCTAGAGATTGTGGTGCAGAAGGAGCAGGCACACCTAAAGGAAGACAGACTCAAGAAGGAAAGTGGTAACAGGCAGAAGCTCAGAGGGGCAGCTGGGAGTCAGAGGCTGGCTAAGACAGGAAGAGATGCCCAGACTGGTTTGTGAAGCAAGTATGAGTAGGCTCTGGAGATGAACAATGCGGCAAAAAGACAAGGCTTCCTGAATTTAAGCAGGATGGGAGCTCTCACAGTAATTTGGATATCAATGTAACTGTGTCATTATTTTATAGACTCACACTATTCAGGCGAGGGACATGTGAATTATACCTGTAATTAGTGTACACGTCTTCCTATTTTTTCCCACATAAGAAGGTACGGTAGATAAAAATAGGAAGGCTGATTACCACCCCCTATCTCCTCAAAAAAGAGAACATGAAAGAAGTCTATAAAAGGTGAGGCATTTTTCTGGGTCACATAGAGATAAGAGTTTCACCAATATTCTGTTAAGAAGGGGAAGTCAGTATTGGCATGCAGTATGTAATAATACTGTATAGCTTGTTATACTGCAACTATGCTTGTTATTTAGCTAAAGAGGTGTAATTCACCCCATTGTACATAATCAGCAGAAAAACCCTTGTTTGTTAACTTACAATGGTTATATTAAACTGACAAATTCTCAGATACCTAGAAAATCAACACACAAAAAAATGTCTAACTGAAGTATTTACCTCTTCTTTGAGTATTACATACCCTTAAAGAATGTACATCTTTCACACTAAGATATCACCTCACGTCTTCAGAATGGCTATAATCAACAAATCAACAAGTATTGGAGAGGATACGGAGAAAAGGGAACTCTTGTGCACTACTGGTGAGTTATAAATTATAAATTGGTGCAGCCACTATGGAAGTTACTAAAAAAATTAAAATTAGAACTACCTTATAACCCAGCAATTCCACTTCTGGGTTATTTATCCAAAGAAATCCAACACTAATAGGAAAAGATATATGCATCCCTATGTTCACTTCAGCATTATTTACACTAGCCAAGACATGGAAGCAACCTAAGTTTCCATCAATAGATGAATGGATAAAGAATGGTATATCTATCCAGTGTAATATTATTCAGTCACAAAAACAAGAATGAAATCTTACCATTTGTGACAACACAGATGAACCTAGAAGGTATTATGCTAAGAGAAATAAGTCAGACAGATAAAAACAAATGCCATACTCTTTCACTTATATGTGGAATCTAAAAAACAATATAAATGGACAAACTAAACAGAAACAAACCCATAAATGCAAAAACAGATTGGTGGTCACCAGATAAAAGGGGATTGAGGGAATGAGTAAAAAATGTTAAAGAGAATAGGAAGTACAAATTGCCAGTTATTAAAGTAGTCATGAGGATGTAAAGTACAGCCTATGGAATGTACTCAATAATATTATAATAAGTATATATGGTGTCACATGGGTACTAGACTTATTGGGGTGATCACTTGATAAGCTATATAAATGTCTAATCACTGGGGTATACACCTGAGACTAATATAATACTTTATGTCATCTTTAATTGAAAAATAATTTTTAAAAAGGAACATACATCTCTAAGAACAGCATCTAGAGGAGTTGTATGAAGTGTCCTTTTCATAATCATGTACCAATGCTTTGGGGGCTCAACAGTCATGTTCACAAATCAAGGGCCAAATGGAAGTACGGAAATCTGACAAACCCAAGCCAGGTGAGATGCCTATATTAAAAACCTCTCCTTGGCTATCATTGGATACTTTTCCTTATATCACTTTTTTTTTTCAGTGACATTAACTTTTAGATGTAGGGCAAAATTTGAACTATTTCCTGATTTTGAGAGCTGGGCCAGTAAATGGATGGATGCCCTAAAGGCATCCTCAGGAAAGAAACTTAAAATAAAATCAAGAAAATTGTGCGAGTCCAGAGAGCTAGTTGAGAATCACTTTTACTCTGACCAAAGGCAGCATGGTATAGGATTAGGGGTCAAAGTCAAGTATTGGGCCTGCTGCTTAATTTCCATGTATGACCTGGCAAAGCAATTATGTCTTTCTGAGCCTCAACTTCTCCGACTTCAAAATGAAAAGATTTATGAAAACCAGCACATAAGTTTGCTCTGAATATTAAGTGAAATGGTGTATTTGGGAAGCATTTTGTAAACTATATCTGTTCATACCAAACTATAATCTTCAGGGGGTTTGATTTGGAAAGTCCAAAATTGACACTGGAATAAACCATTGTGTTTTTATAGGTGTGGATGACAGGAGTGATGAAATACTGTGTCAGAGGGAAGGAGACTGTGTGGTAGACGAAAAATCAGAGTCTGAAAAAAACACATCTCTATGCTGACCCCTCACACCTGTGCTGAGACGGGGGCAGAGAGTTTTCCAGTGCAAACCGATGGGGCTGTCAGTGCACAACTAGGCATTTCTCAGCGCTTCAGGATCTAATCGGGACCATGTCTTGTAGCCTGTCAAGGGTCAGAAACAGTGAATAGGTGAAGAATTAAGTTCTTGGGAAATCTAGTCAACCAAATGTAAGTTTGAAAAGATAAAAGAAAAAGAAGTCGTAAAAACTCTTTATAGTTGACAGAGGGCATGGCTGTGGAGGTGAGATATTTTGTTTTGCTGTATACTGTCAGTAAAGCAATTTCTTCTCTTAGAAAATGATGTTTCTATTGGACTCTGAGCTGTTTGTTATTCTGAGCCACAAACAAAATATTTTTCATAAGAACATCAGAAATGCCATGCTGTGTCAAACTCATGGTCCCCCTAGTCCCGGGTTTTGCCTTTGAAAGTAGCACCAAGAGAGGGTTCAGGAGAGGACACACATCTTTATTTTAGTGGCTTTGAAAACATTTTTACTGTGGCTCACACTTAGAAATATATTTTTCACTGTAATCCAGTATTCTCATTCTCTCTCTCTCTCTCTCTCTCTCTCTCTCTCTCTCTCTCTCTCTCTCACACACACACACACACACACGCAAAAAAAATTATACATATACATACCTATGTATATGTTATGCTGTGTATAACTAATACTTTGTATTTTATTTGATTTCTTTTTAATTTTTCACTACTGGCCCCAACCCACTTAACTGATTTCATGATCCACTAATAGGATTACAACATATAGGCTGAACACCGTGCTCTACATGTTGTCAGCCTCAAAGAATCTATTACCCATGAATTTACCCAAAGCCATCTTTTGGGGAAATTAGTTCTACAAGGTAAGGACTCACAACATGAAGTGGAACTTATTCTCACTTGTGATTCTATAGTACGTTAGGTAAGATAAATATGATCAGATGATCTAGATAAAGGACAGCAGGCTTGGTTTTCCTTCTCTTTCTCAAAGATTCCATCTTTATGGCAGAGAGACTACAAAATGAAGCTTACACTGGATGAATCCTTATCACAGTGAAAGGCACTGAATATTTCTGAATTGATTTTTATGACAAGGTGTCTCAGGCATGGATTTGTCAAACATATACTAATTATATCAGGTTGTATTTCCCAAAGATGGCTGCAAAACCATCCTCCATCTCACATGCTTTTCTTCAATGTAATCTAATCACATCCCACTAAGAGATGGGTCCATTTCTCTACCCCATCAAATCTATTTGGACTCTGTATCTGCTTTGACCAATAAAGTATGGAGGAAGTGACCAGTGCCAGCTCCAGAAATAGTTCTTAGTTTTGAACTGGCAGCATTGCCTTCTTGCCTTTGGGAGGCAGCATTTGGGAAGAAGTGTAAGTACTCAGAGACCCTCATGGGAGAAGTCCAATTTAGCTGAAGGGTCCCTGCAGGATGAGATGTCACATGGAGATAAGAGACAAGTCAAGGAGAACCATGTATAAAGAAACTCTCTCAGCAGAGACTTCCCAACTGTAGGGACCAAGCATTCAGCCAAATCCTTCCTGAATTTCTGACTCACAAAATTTTGAGTAAAATAATTTTTGTTTTAAGCATCTAAACTTTAGGGTAGCTTGAAAAGCAGAAATATATGAGCAAAATAATTATCTATATCATGTAAATCTGAAGTTCTTCTATGGTCTAACAAACAGAATGGACTTTGTGATTTTTCTTTTGAATTTAAATTTTTGCTTTTTGTCTAGTAATAAAATAGAGATAATAAAATTGGGTAAATAAAAATATGAAGCACATGTTCACAAAGACAATGTTCCGTTTCACCAATATTTGTATTTCACTAGTATCTACCCATTATTTATTCTTTTTTTTCCTACTGGGTGCTTAGTATGTGTTAAGCATTCTACATTTAAGCTGGATCTTAGAGGAGGAGCAGATCAGGAAGAAGAACTGGGGGAGGGACACGATAGAGCAAAATAATGGAATTCCAAGAAGAGAAGATGGAATATTCAAAGGCAAAAAGAAATAAAAATGTGTTGGGCTGGCTGTGGTTCAAGGGATAAGTGATCAGTGGATAGAAAGGAACAGTAAGGCTTAGTTAGTGTGGTTGGGGCCATATTATCAAGGGCTTCGGATGCCTAAGAAATCTAGACTCAAACCAACAAGTGATAAGGAACCAAAAAACTACTTTCGAGTAAAAACATGTCCTGAGTGCTTTCATACTGAGGAAGAACTCAGCAGAGGATGTACAATGTGACATGACCCCAGGGTCCCAGTTCCCCTCCCCCACATGCTCTGGACTAACTCACAAGAGATAAAAGCACACACCAATGGGAATCACTTCCTTTACTTGTTTCCTGTACTAAAATGGAGGGAGGGCAGCCACTTCCTAGGATCACTGTTCACCTGTGAGTGGTATATAATAATAGGGAAGAAAGATTTCTCAAAAATAAAGGAAGGAAAACAGTTCATCAAAATTACAGCAACTCAGAGTGGGGAAAGTTTGCACTGGGGGCATATATTTCAAACACTGGGATAATACACTTTATCCTCAAATCTAAGACCACATTCCTATCACAGCTTACAAAGCAGAAAACATAAATCACTAGCAGACATTTACCTTTCTGAGGTGCATTTAGGGGTTTTCTCTCTCCCTATGCACAGGATTCAACTTCAGAATTTACACTTCCCTAACGTTAGAAAACAAGTTTCAGCAAAAGCAGGGGTCAAGATGTTTGGGGTTTTGCAGCTAATCTTATTATTACTTCAGAGCATCCAAGCAAAGAAAAAAGCAACCAGACCAGATCGCCCATGGCCAAATACTGTAACATAAATGGACATCGTAGCCCAAGGAATCTTGCTGCTGGGAACAAAGAGGCAGAAAAGCATCTTAACCTCTTTGCATACAAACGTCATGGAAATGACACAGGAAAATAAAATTCTCCATGGTGGTGTACAGCACTTTATTATGATGACCCAGTCTCCAGGGATATTTAAAATTCTGAACCCAGGTTCACTGAGTTTTTATTCCCTTCCCATCAGAATTGCTATCCCAATTTTAACTGCACTTCCCCGAGGGCACAGAACATCAAGTCACCATATTTATAGCTGATGCATAATCGCTGTATGCAATATTTACCTGGCTATTCATCTGTTGTGTGTCTTCTGTAGCCGGTGAAACTGTCAATAGACAAGTTTCTCAGGATCTTGTAGAGGAGTATGTCATTCACTGGATATTTTATCCATTTGGCTTGTTCCTTTGTTTCTTAAAGGAGTCACCCACCTTTACTTGTACCTTCTTAAGAAGTTTCTTTTGCTTCTCAGTGAGGTTTATGCCCCCATTGGACTTTTAGTTCTATCTTGTAACTCTCATCATTGATGTATTCCAATGTTCCAAGTTATCTTTTTGAATATTCTATACTGAGCCCTTTACCTTATATAATCACAGTACAATTTCAAGCCACTGGAATTAATAAATAGGATGAGTATTTTAGTATCCTTTAAAACACTCCATCAATGTATATGTATATTAGCACTCGAAACTGCAAGAGTGTCATCTTCATACTTTCTAGAGATTCTAATCTGTGCGTATAAGGAGAGGAGCCAGGCAAGGTTTCTCTAGAGTCCACCCTCTTTCACACTCAGCTGGTCAGAACTTCTAGCTGGTGAGAAGAACTCCAGCATGGTAAGCAGCCTCTTCTTAGCTCTCCAATTTTGCCACCTCTCAGTTTTGATAAAATCCCAACTGAGCCTTAGTACAAGTGTTTGCCTCAAGACTGGAGAACCTGGTTAGCTCACTACCACACCAGAAATATGAACCATTTTCTTCAACCTCTTTATTTCCCAAAGCTTTGACCAGGGGACATTTTGACATCCTAGTTTGATACTAACCCAGGACTAATCTATAGCAACGAGAGTGGCTGTATTCTCTAGAGCTGGTTGGCCTTGTCCGAAGTTATGATTTACCATCTACCATTGTTTCAGCTTTAATTCTTGCTTCCCCAACATATAAGACTTATGGAATTGGAGAAATAAATTTTATTTTGACAGTCAAGCTTTCCTTCACCCATTGTAAATTGTCCAGGGAAAAGTTTTGACCTTCATTTTTTCCCCCATTGTGCCTAGCAGAATGCTGGAAAAATGGCAGATGGATAATTACTAATTTTTCATTAGTTGATCTTAGAAGATTTATCATTAAAACTTATTGCTTTAGTTTTGTCCTTCAACATAGTCTTGAATTCTAGCTCTCAATGTCTCTCTATGTATCTACATTTCTATCCTCTCCCCCATGCCTCCTTATTCCTTTAGGTCTTTTATTTCTTATGAATCTCAGCCTTCATCACATTCTTCCTACTAGTTTAAACCTAAACAATAGGCAATGGTATCTAAGTGTCATCGTTATTGAGGGGCAGAGGGTGAGATGGGATAGGAGGTACATTTCTCTGGACAGGGAAGCCAGAGCCAACCTCCTCTGGAGCCCAGCACTCCTGCTCTCCCTGCTTTGCCTCCTCTGTTGTGGATGCTATGGAGATACCCCCTGCAATGCCTCCTACTCTTGGCATCTGTCTGTTGTAGCTCTCAGCAACCACCTATTCCCTGCTCCATCCACCCACTTCAGTGAACAGGGCAAAATCCCTATCTCTTTCTTCCCTGCTGTTTGTAATCATTTCAGGAACAACAGTTGCCATAACTTCCCTGAGAAAAGCAGGTGCTAACAGCTGTGTGTGGGCCAGACACCAACTAATAATCCATAGATTCCTTTGAGAACGTCCTCTTCTGCTTAGATTGGCCACAGCTTTCAATATGATATCCAAAGGGATAGGGAACTGACAAACATTTATCTCCCTCCTATCACTCACATCCAGAAAAAAAAAAAGTCCAGTGTACTTTAACTTATTATTGTAAACTTGATTTGCTAAGTGGTAATTAGACAGTGGAAGATGGGCAGTCCAGAGCACCCTTACTATTTATAGACCATGTCATAGCTTTATTTATCACTACTACCTCTCCTCAGATTCACTTAACCTATGAATTGTCAATGGTGTCCATGGAAACAAATTGGCATAATGGACAGTGCTCTTGGAGAGGGAAAGAGAGAGGGAGGGAGGGAGGGAGAGAGAGAGAAAAAGAGAGAGGGGGGGGAGAACACAAACGACAAAAAGAACCATATCAAAAAATAAAACCAGTTTTCTTTTTAAAATCACACACATGTCATTGTCATTTCATTTGTGATTTCAAAAGACAGAAATCAGGACCAGTTTTTCCTCCAGCACGATAATCACTTTTCCTTCTAGGAAGTTGGGTACAGCTGGCCAAGAGAAAGCAGGCAGGACCCACAGGCAAGCCTAGAGGACCTGGCCTTTTTGTCTTGAGTGTCCCCTCTTTCCATCGTCTCTGTCCCTTCCCCTTCTTTGGTCCTCTCCTCCTCCCACTCTGGCATCCAGTGTTTGCACTCTCCCCATAGAGAAGTTTCCTGATTGCCTACCTTTAAGTACAGCTGAAATGACTGATCATTAGTCAGGGGTGTTGAGAAGGGAAGCCCTAACAAAGAAGGAAACTCAAGTCTTTGAGCTTGAAGTTTTATTCTTCCATCCATTGATTTTTTTTAGCAATCACACTGATATTTAAGGACTTAATGCACCATCTCTCCTGATATTTCTGCAATTTCAGAAATCTTTAGAGGCCAATACTTTAAAAAGTCATTCAAACATCACTGTGCCATAAGTGCTTTATGTCTAAATGTATGCTAAGCCCAAAGGAGATACCGAGAAAATTGACTTACTATATAAAACCATTTGTGGAGAGGGGAGGGAAACTCATTCATTTATCCTTCCCAGTATGTCTTTATTGAGCTCCATCATGTCATAAAAGGGCAAGTTGGTTGGGTGGTAGAAGAGTGGCAGGATACAAAAAAATAAATATAAAGAAGGTCTATTCTTATCATTATAGAGGAAAAAATATATAATTATAGTAATAAGAGCTAAAATTTATTGGGCAGTTTTTTCCATATGCTGAATGCTACTCTAAATGTTTTGCATTATAAACTCATTTCATACCCACAACAACCTGTGCCTCTTCTCAGACTCACTTAAATAAGCCATAAATTTTCAGTTGGTTCTATGTGAACCAACTGGCAAAGTGGACAGTACACCTAAAAAAATACAGAGGACAAAAAAGAGCTCGTCAAAAATAAAACCAGTTTCATTTCTAGAATCTCACGTAATGCATAGTCAATGCAATGATGTTTTAGAAGATAGAAATCAGGGCCAATTTTCCCTCTAAAATGTACAGAGTGGGACAAAAGTAGGTTTGCAGTTGTTTATATGGAAAATAATATAATAATGAATAAATACAAATACAAGAATAAACTGTTTCGCCTACTCACATTGTAAACCTACTTTTGCTCCACCCTGTACTTTCGTTGCTTCTCCAGGGAAGGTGGATAAGGCTGGTCCAGGGGGAGCAGGGCAGATCTGCAGGAAAACCCACAAAGTCCAGAACTTTCATCTTGGGTGTTCCTTGCTTCTACATTCTCTGCACCTTCTCCCTTTTTTGAGCTCTCTCTCACTTCTACTCCATCAGGTTAGTTTTATTCCTCCCATTTTGGAAAGGAGGAACTTGCTGAAGATGACACAGCTGGTAAATGGCAGAGCTACAGCTTAACTCGGGGAGCCTGGCACCAGAATCCATACTTGTAACTCCCTCCCTAAAAGTCACAATTATCTCATGAAATAGAGGTGCTTACAATGTGCCAAGGAGCACAGACGAGGACAATTTCTTTTGCCTATAGAGTTAGGAAGGGTGTTATACAAGAAGTGGCTTTTAAACTGAATCTTGAGAGATGTGTAGAGATACACCAGGAAGGAAAGAGCATTTCACAGAAACCAACAGCATGTGCATCATAAAATAGCAGGCCATGTTAGGCAAAGGGGAGGTATTTGGATGTGAGTGCATCTTCAGATGTGCACGTTTAGAAGCAGGGACACTGTGACAAGAGGTAAAGCTGGAAAGATGAGCTGTGTTGAACTTACAAAGGAACTTTTACTATATTACCCCCCCACACACACACACACACACACATATGGTTAGATTTAAGTGAATCCTTTAAGACTCCTTACGCATCATTTCTTTGAGAAAGTCTTCACTCTTTCCAAACATTCCTGCAATTTCAGAAATATTTAGAGGCCAAAAACCTTTTCAAGGTTGTCCTGGGGGCTGTACTCCAGCAGTATCCCATGCATTCCTGTATATTAACAGCATACTATGTTGTTAGTTTACTAATCTCTCCTCCACTACTCTGTGCTGTTCTCGTGGGCAGAAAATGAGTGCTTAATACATACAGTAGTTCCTTGAATAATGCCTGCCATGAAATAGATATTCAGTAAAACCCATAACTTATTTTCTATTCACGAACATCCCTGCAAGTATTCTATCTTTCTTTTTCATCATTTTCCTTTTATTGAATTATTCTCATCCATCTAGAAATGGGTCTCTGTTTCTTCCTTATTAAAAAAAAATGTTTTGACCCCATGTTGTCCATCTAGTGACTACACTATTTATCTTATTCAGTTCCATAGCAACACATCTTAAGAGTTGTCAGTTCTTGCTTTCTTGACTTCCTCACTTCCATCCTCTCTTTGACTCATTTCAAACAGGCTTATATCTCTACCTACCTCTCCACTGAAATTGCTTTTGCAACAGTTACTCATAATCTTCATCTTGCCGAATTCAAAATTCACTTCTCTGATGTCATCTTACTTAACTAAACCTCATTTCTTCTTCTTTCCATGATACCACATTCTCCAGAGTGCCCTGAGATTTGGTCCTGGTCCCCACTGTCTTTCTCTGTACACTTCAAAACTGAACCCCTGATTTCTAGGTTCAGAATTGTTTCTTTTTTGTTCTTCCTCATCTCAATCAATGACCCAATCTGCTGTATAGTCAGTCTAAAAACTGACATGTTATTCTTTATACCTTCTATTTGGAGGGAATAAGACTCTGTCTACACATACATTCTACTAAAAATTCTTATTAATTCCATCTCCAAACTGTGTCTGAAATCCACCCACTTAGCTCCATCTCCCTATCCACCATGTTGGTTCAGCACCATCATCTATCACATAGACTCTGGTAGATTTTTCATTTCTCCCTGTTTCCATGCTTCTCTCTTCAAATCCACTCTCTGTACAGCAATCAGAATTACACTTTTCTTATTTAAACCTCTTTTTCTGTCCAGAAATAAAATGCATATCAGAAAGTACATAAATGTTCAACTCAATCATTATTATAAAGCAAATATCCATGAAACCACCCCTAGCTCAGAGACTAGACTCTTACCAGCCCATAAATCTTAAACAAGTTCCTTCTAATCCCCAACCATCTCTCTCCCCCTATAGATAATCTTTTGGACCTGTTTTCTATTTTCATTATTTCTACTACTTCTCATTTACATTTTAACTACATACACCTGGTTCTTTCATTCTGTGCCAAAAAAAAAATTGTACTTTAAAATTATTTATAAAATTAATTCGGGCCTAGAATGATGTTATTTTCCTTGACAGGAGATGCCACTTTGTTTTATCCAAGTACCAGTAGAAACTACAATTAGGAATCACCTTCATACAATTATAGGGCCTGAGAAATCCTGAGTCACTGGGAGGACTCAGAACTCTTTAGTCAATGCAATAGCTGGTTTACAGGTTTGTCCTTTCACCTAGGGTGCAGCTCTTCAAAAATTTTTCAGGGAAACTCTTATCCTTCAGGTCCAATCTGCTGGCCCTTCAGTGCTGTCCAAATGGATATGTCTCTTCCTAAACATCTCTTCTGATCAGCAAATGCCTCTTGGGCAAAAGTGGACCTCAAGTGCTAGGATCTCTAAGATGGTATTGTAATAACTGCTTAGTTCTCAAAGCAGATAAAAAAATAAAAATATTGGTCTATGTTTTGTCCTCAGTAGAATGGTTAGTTTGAACTACCTAATCTACTAGTAAAAGTTCCAGAAGTTGAAATTTAAATAATATTTTTCAAATATATGCAATGGAGCTTCAATTTGAAGCCCCAAACAATAGATATTAAATACAAAAGTGAGTTGTCAAAGAGGTAGATTTTTCAAAGTAGATTTCAGAGAGCCAGTTAAATGATTGGCTCACAAGAAAGACAAAAATGTATCAAGAGAAATGCAACAGAAGTGTGGATTTTCTAAAGCCCAGAGAAGGGATTTATGAAACTAGAGTTGGAGAGTTTGAAGAACATTCTCTGTAGTTCAAGAACAGTGCTGACTCAATCTGAGTCCAATGATGAGAGGCTAACTAAGGCATCTCATATAACAGAGTAGAATGCTTTATCTATGAGCTAATTACCCTTGGGGATGGTCAGAGATCCATGAATGCTGGGGACCAGATATGGAACTTATGGTAAAAAATACGAGTTGAAGATCATGCTTAAGGTGATCCTGCATCAAAAGGGTTGCTTCCAGCCCTAGCCAGTTTGGTTCATTGGATAGAGCATCGGCCTGCAGACTGAAGGGTCCCAGGTTCAATTCTGGTCGAGGGCACATGACAGGGTTGTGCGCTCGATCCCCAGTAGGGGGCATGCAGGAGGCAGCCGATCAATGATTCTCGCTCATCATTGATGTTTCTATCTCCCTCTCCCTTCCACTCTGAAATCAATAAGATATAATAAAATAAAATAAAGGGTTGCTTCCAGGGGCAATTAAATTACAACAGAGGGTATATGTGAGGTGGGCCACCAGGAAACCAGAAGTTGAGGGACACAGGGAGCAACCAGTCAAAGAGGAGTCAATTGCCAAATGAAAGAAGCTACAGTCATGGGGCCCAGCCAGGGAGCCTCTAAAGAACCCACAATTGACACAAGAGAGTCATTTTATACATCTTTGAGTCAGCTGGAAGGCAAAACTGTCTTCTAACAAGTAAGTATTTTTGTTCCACTACCTTCTTCTTTACATGCACCACAATCCTGAAAAAGATCAGTAACAGCATCTAGTGAGTAGGAGAACAGGTGAGCAAGCAGAAAGGATGGATCTGATTGCATTTTGCTCCTTGAAGGCAAGAAGGCTCGGCTGCAAGAGAGTGGGAGAACTCTTTCCATTAAATGAAGATTAAAGTCTTGCTTAATATATTGGAATGGACATCTTGCTTTCTGCATTGGGTTTATATTTGTGGCTTACCGCAACAATAGGGCTTTCTATTACCTATGAGTCACTGGAAAATTCATGAGGGTCACTAAGGTGTTTGTTCAGAGGGGAAGAAAGAAATTTTCAGTGAATTAATTTTTAAGGGTCAACGGAAGGTAAAAATAAGTTGAGTTTTTTATGAGATCCCACTTTTCTAAGTAAGAAAAAAAAAATGACATCAGAGTTTTAATAAGATGATTCCAGAAGGGGAAGGTAATAGTATAGACAAAGTAGAGAAGAGGTTGAAGTCAGGAAGGTCTGAAAAGCCTCTATTACAAATAACCCAACGTGGGATAGTGAGAGAATGGAGGCCTTTCAGGTGCTGGGCCTCTAGAGGTAAGAGGTGTTTGTGTCACCCCCAAATCAACTGGGGATGTAAAAAGAAAAAAAATTCGTCAAAAACCCTCTGTATATTTTCACCTCTATAGTTTATTTTCCATATTGCCATCAACTAAACCTTGCTAATCCACACTTTCTTCTTCTATAAAATAGAAAAAATAATACTTGAAAAATAAATTGATAAAATATCTATAATAATAAAAGCATAATATGCTAATTAGACCAGACAGCTGAATGACCTTCCCAATGAAGCTGGGGTTGCGAGGGCCAAGGCAGCTGCCATGGCTGCGAGGGCCGAGCCCCTTGCATGAATTTCATGCATCGGGCCTCTAGTATAATGATAAATGAAATCACCATTAATTAAATGAATAAAATTGAGTTATCGAGTGAAGAATGAATGAATGCCCGTCTCTGGTGTGGGACTGGGAGGAAAGAAGGGATAAGCTCCACATCTTGAAAACACAATCCAGATGCTACATTAGACCTGATCTTCCCCATGTAAAAAATTCCTTGTGTATGTTTTATTTTGATAACCAAAGTCATGTTGAATATTAAGTAGATGGCTCTACTGCTTCAAGGGCAGTCTGGAGAATCCACCTAGACTGGCACAAACATGTTGGGGTGAATGGTCCTAATTTCTATTCAGTTTAGTCTTTACCAGCAAGAGTTCAGTCAAAGCTGGATGCTAAAGGCTGCTGTAGAGTCTTCCCATGACAGCTGAGTTGAAATTAATGCCAAGATGGTGTCAGCTGCTGGCTTGCATTAGATTCTCTTCGACTGAGTTAAATATTAAACTAAGGCCACCTGATAGAGTCATCTTGGATTCCTGCAGGAAAGGACTGGACATGCTGGAAGCAAAATGAGGTGCAGGTGGGATAGCATAATAAGTTCTGCAATTTACAAGTATTAATATGAAAAATCAGAATGTGAATCTCACCGGAAAGGATCTATAGGCTATTTATCTACTCAAAGTGACCTTGTAATCTATCAGTCATTAAAGTGGTGGCAAAGAACATGAATGCCACCCTGTGGCTACCAGCAGAAATTATACCTAATCTAACTTAATTTTACATAATTAGAAGGTAATGGGACTGTGATTAGAAGAAATAATGCAGATGCCATGAGAATGAGGGATAGCCCAGATAAACAGTTATCACTGCTAATATATGATTCAGGGAGACATTACCCAAAATGTTAAGGAAAAAAACTCCCTTGTCTCTCCTCTGAATAATGGAAGCATAAAAACAAATTCTAATTATAGACACACAAAGCATTAGACAAAGACATAAATAGACTACTGATAATAATAGAGAAGAGAACAGAAAAGAAAAGATATGTGTTGTGGTAACCTTGTCACTCAAGCATATTAAGTTTATGTAAGACCCTCACATATACACAAAGATAATTATTCCTACATGCATCTCCTTATACACAAATGTGCACATTCCAATTCACGAACACCTACATCAACCCATTTTTTCTTCTTAGTTTTTTTCTGACTAATGCAAAACAATTATTGATGTCATTCCTTTATTCACCAGATGTTCATGGAGCCAGGTACTTTCTTAAGTTCTGGGGCTATAATAGTAAAGGTTCCTGCCCTCACTCAGTTTACATTCTATGCGGACCAACAAACCAAAAAAAAAAAAAAGTAAATACATATCGGGTGGTGAACAATTCTATGCAGAAAAATTGAACAATGTAAATGGAATAGTGACTCTGATGGATAGAGGAGGGGTGACAGCTTCTCCAATAAGACAACATTTGAAAGCCTAAAGGGTGGAGTGGGGGAGCAAGCCATGAGAATATGGGGCCAGGTAACTCCCAGGCAAAGGAGAGTGCAGTGCAAAGGCTCCAAGGTCAAGTTTGTTCGGTGTGTTTGTGGAACGATGAGGATGCCAGAGTACATAGAGCAAGTGAGAGGAGGAGTGTTTGGGGATGAAGAAGGAGAGCTCATGGGGGTGGGAGAGCAGCTGCACACAGAGCTTTGTGATCAGTCTTGAGAAATTTGGTTTTTACTCAGAATTAGAGCTTTCTGACATGCTCTCACTTATGTCTTAAAATTTTTTAATATTTTTATTGATATTTAGAGAGAGAAAGGTAGAGGGAGAAGGAGAAATATCAATGTAAAAGCAGAACATCAATCAGCTGCCTCCTGCATGCCCCTCACTGAGGACCCAAGCCCACAACATGGGCATGTGCCCTGACAGGGATCGAACCAGTGATCTTGTATGTGGATGACACCTAACCAACTGAGCCACACTGGCCAGGGCTCTGACTTATCCACACCTGAACCTTATCCACAGTTATTCACACCTGAAGTAGACGGAGGTCAGCTGCAGAGCTGTACTTCTCCCAGTGTGTCTGTAATAACACTTCTTCCGATACATCATTCCTTCTATCACATTTGAGCTTCTATAAAAGACATGGACAAACTGGCTGACTTCTTTGTTTCACAGTCCATCCTGAGTCACCATAGTAACATAGGTTCTGAAATTATTTAATCTACTTTCAAACTCCATCTCCAGGGAGTGTCCAGCCATTTGAGTGTCCGGCCGGATTCTTCTTTCTGTCCTTTTTTATAAATTAATCTGAGCGGTAGAACCACAAGTCATAAAAAAAACCTGCCTTGGCTGTTGGACAGATCATGGTTTGTGTCTTGGTTCTGCCCTTCCTAATTGCCGGATCTGAGGCTTATTAATTAACCTCTCAAACTCTCGATTTCTCCATCGGCAAAATAGAAGTACTAATAGTACCTGGCATGGAAGAATTTTGTAAGGCTTAAATGTTTGTGCCTTTATTAGAAAACCTGCTACATAAAAAGTTCTCAATAAGTGTTTGAAACCTCTTTTATAATCATTAATGCTACACAGGCAGTGTCCAATAGTGAAAAACAGAACAACAGCATTCATAGTATAAGCAACTGGGGGGGGGGGGGGGGGCGGATATTTCCCATTTAATTGCCTCCCAAGCTCCTTGCTTTGTAACACATGGTGAATTCCCCTTTTACAAATGACTGTGGAAACCATCGCTGCCCTGACAGAGGTTACAGATGCCACGCTGGACCTCGGCCCTGACTCCAGGAGTACTCCACTCACCTTGGCATGGCTTCACTGACATATCAGGACCCAGGTGGGCACTGTAATACTATCGTCTAACATGAATTTTGAGAACTAATTTATAGAAAGAAATAAAATTAATGAAAGAAAGTGTGTGCTATATAAACTTTAAACATGGAGATTACAAATCCCAGTTTAAGAAATCACCAAATTTTGTTTTTATCACTCATGAGAATATAGTGCTTGGAATAAGTGGTAAAGTGGGCTTGGGAGGCAAAGATTCCATAATTCCTAGAGTTTGGGCTTCCTACTCTCAGGGGATATCTTCTCCACAGTCAGAAGCTCATTTCTAAAGGTGATTCCCTAGAGAAAAGGCTTTGGATCTTCCCAGCACCCCTTCTCTCACTGTTCCCTGTCCCAGGCCGCAATTGAATTCCTGCTTCCCCACCCTTTCCTCTTTATTCCTAAGAACAGTCTGCGGCACACCTTTTCCTTCCCAGAGCACATGTGTCCACATGCAAAATGGCAACACAGCACTTCCTCAAGACTGCATCAGCTGCGTCAGGCCCCTGAGCTGTGTCATCTGATGAACTACCTGTCACTCTAGATTGCAGAGGAAGGAGGAAACCTTATTACTTAATAATACTAATTAATAAAAACACATGATGATATTACTTCTCTTTAGGGAAGCAGGATGGATATGGTGTGGTCCACATATTAAAAGACAAACATTTATGCAGAAAAACAATCATCTGAGATAGTAGCTGAACTATATGAAATTGCTGGTATTTGGTCATTTTTTCCTGCAAATATAGCAATCTCATACAGTTCAACCTAATAGAAACATTACATTATTTTATAAAGTGCATATTGCCTCTGGAGGGCAAAAAAAAAAAAAAAAAAAAAAAGTGCTGGAACAGTGAACTACTATTTGCCATCACAAAAAGGCACCGTAGGCGATCAGTGTGATTCAGAGGAACCCATGAGTTTTCCAAACACCTTTTCAATAGTATTCAGAATAAAGACACCGGAGCGGGCACCACAGCCTCATTTTGTAGATGGGAATTTGAAAGGACCACTAAAAATAAATTGACCGGCCATAATGTAAATCGATGGCCAAGATGTTTCTCATTTAGTGTCCAATTTTTGGCACAAAAAAATAGTATTTCAGATAATGGGAACATAGGAAGGAAACTGTTGCAGAGAAATAAAAGTTGTGAAAGGGAAGGTCCCTAAGAGTTTAGAGGGCAGTAGAAGGGGCGTTGATGCACTAAACACGCACAGCAAAGTCAGTAATTCCAATCACTGACCAAAAGAAATTTCTCCATCTCAGTTTAGAAATCACCTAATTCATCTCAGATTTTCTCTTACCAGATTCATTATATGTGTTTCTAAGACACCACTTCTCCATGGCTGTCATTTTTTCCCCCTTCAAAAATTGTTCTTGGTGAGTAGACCTCAGCCCTGTTTTTTAAAAATCCCAAAGATAGCTTTGAAGCAAGAAGAAAAGAAAAATCAACAAGTCACCATGAAAAGAAGGACCAGGAGGCTGAGTTCAAAGGGACACTCTAAAGAGCCCTACTCTTTCTCATTCATATGTGGGCCTAGTCATCATATTATTTAAATTCATTCAGAATCTGGGGCCTAATGCAATATACTTCTATGAGATGTTTCCATTTTTAAAACATATTCCCAACCATTATCAAATCAACCCCATGAAATAGGTTAAGAAAAATAATGTTATTGCTATGAATAGGTAAAAAAAATAGAAATTGTGGGCTAATAAGGAATGGGAGCCTCGTGTATTTGCTCCTGACCTCACAAGCATTGCCAAATCCCTGACTAGAATCTAGGCCTTCCGGTTGTTAGTTTCGGAAATAACATGCAGTGGGTGTAGAGAGGTCTGAGTGCCGGCTCTCCAACCACTGCCCTCTGTGTGCATCTAGGTCTGTCTGGTTAGCTGCAAAAGGGGGGATACATGTGTCTTATTTCTTGGAGCCACAGGCTGTGCTCAATTAATGTTGGTTCTCATTCCCCTGCCTTCCCAAGGAAGAATGTTAATTGGGGAAAGTGAAGTAAAATGAGTGGATATAAGAAATGGTTAACCATGAAAAGAAATGAAGGAAGAGAGTTTTCTGGGTCAACATTTGAAACAAGAATTATGTCTTTTGAAATGTTGGTGCCTCCTAGACGGTGTTCTCCAAATAGCTCAGAACTGTGGTTTCAACCTGCAGCTGACATCCCTAAGGTTGTTAATTTTCTCTGTTAAACGCGAATAATATGCTTTAACCTGGGGATTAAATAGACTTTAAAATCTAATTAAAAAATGAAGATTGCAATGTACTTCCCCTTATCCAAAGGAAACAAAATACTAAGGAAGTTGCCCTAGAGGTTAATGTGACAAAGAAGGTGTTATCTTGATTCTTTCGCCTTCCCGAAACATTTCAATTCAAACCTAAATTGAATATTGGATTAGTTTTAATGAAGGATGGTAATTTCTTGAAAAAGACAATTATTTTGTATCCTTATTTACAGAGAGAACCACTGAAACAAAAAACCCTAAGACAGAATATTGCCTCAAAGTATTTTCTTGTCATAAAGGTCAGAATACAGGTAATGTTGTATGATTTGAGGGAACACAAACTATTTCTTCATGAACATACACATCTTTGGGGGTGGTAAACACAGTAAGCTATCACCTTAATACAAATTAGTTCATTAAGTTCTCACCTCCACTCTAAGCTAGTTGTCACCTTCATCTTCAGTAGACCATTGAGGGAATGGGACATGGGAACAATGCATTTTGATGTGGGAACACTGAATTCAACAGAAACACTCAATTCTCAGTGCTTCTGGGAAGCATGAAAGCTCATTACCTTTTGCCCAGATAAGATACTGTATTGAAATTTACAGGATATTAACCACTATTTTTTCAAAATTATTTATAAAATATTTATTCATTTTTTCATTCACTATTTTGAGCACTGGCCATTTGCCATACAAAATAGGAGGGCTTAAGTGGGGGGAGGGAAACTGATTAATTCATGACTAATGTTCTCAGTTTAAAATGTAGTGAGATAAACTTGTTTTAAAATAAGCTTACGTTCTTTGAATCATATATACTGGAAATGACATTAGGAAGTCACCAATCGAACATTAAAAATTAACTGCGAGCATGGCAAACTAGATAACGCATTAGTTAAATGGCTTATGGTACATGTGTAGTGGAATATAATCAAATCATTTAGAAATAGGATTCTTGAGTTCTATTTAGGAACAGAAGAAATTTTCACCACATATTAAGTAAAAAAAAATCAAGTTTAAAATACCACATCAGTTTTACCCCCACACGTAATGGCTTAAAATAACAATATAGTAATTCTCTTAATCTTTAGTTTGCTAAGGAGTCTTTTGCTGGAGTCTTCTGGGGTCACTAACAGGAATGCTATGCAATGCAGCTACTGGCTCACCTGGGGACTCGCCTATCTGGAACCTGTGGGATGACTGGATTTCTCTATAAATGTGATCTTCAATCCTCAAGGAAGCTAGAGCAGATAGCTGCCAAGCCTTCTGCTTGCATCATGCTTCCCAGTGTCCTACTGGCCAATGAAAGTCACAGGGCTGATTCCAAAGTCAGTGTTGGAAGGTACTATCCCAGGCATACACATACCTGGAGGGATGACGCACTGGAAGCCATAGTGTACAGCAGGTCCTCAAATAATGTTGTTGCATTATAATATTAATGAGAAGAAAATCGATTCCCAGTTGGACCATTCTGTGCGGAGTTTGCACATTCTCCCCACCCCCACATGTTTTCTTTGGGTTCTCTGGTTTCCTCCCACATCTCAAAGATGTGCTCCTTAGGTGAGCTGGTGAATTTATATTGTCCCAGCCTGAGCTGAGTGTGTGTGGGGGGGGCGGAGGGGGGGGGGCGGGGGGGGGGAGGGAGGCGCCCTGTGATGGAATGCTGTCCTGACCAGGGACGGTGCTCACCTTGCACCCTGAGTTTTGGGATAGGCTCAGTCCACCTGAGACCCTGAACTGGAATCTGCAGGTTGGAAAGTCATGATCTTACTTGTTTTTATTCATCTTCCTTAATGTATAAATAGCTCAAGTTTATATCAGCATTTAATATTAGAAGTGTTTGGGGTCTTTATTTAAAATTTGGTGATTTTTTGGTGACCAGATAAGAAATATGCTGTAGGAACTTAACCCTTATTAATATCAATTAGACTATGGTAAAATTACTTCCATTATATATCGTTTGCTTAAAGTCACATTTTCCAAGAACCTATCAACAATGTTAAGTAAGGGCTCACTTTATATAATTTGCCACAAATTGTGTGCCATTATAATCACATTTTAACACACATACATTCTCATACACACAGTCTGAAGGAGATACACCAAAACATTAATTGATCTTTGGGGGAAGAACAGTGTACATATAAGTATTTTTTTTTTTAATTTTTAAAATGTGCCCTTAAATCTTTTTCTACATTGAGCAAATATAGGATGCATTATTTCTATAAATATCCAAAGTTAGTTCAAATAAAATTACCTGTGGATATTCCCCACCCAACAATATAGAATTGGTTCGGCTGCTAAAATGTCTGAATAATTCACATTTCACACCAAAAGTTCTACTTAGAGATATTGTCTTGCTTCTCTCTTTAATTCTTCTAGAAGGAAATTGGCAGCCCTGTCATTGCTATTTTTTTAAAACATTGCTAAACTTCACCCATCCATTTCGATTTGAGTCATGTGCTATTCATCAAAAATTACAGTAATATTAGCCTGCTTTCAGACAGTGATTTAAATACACAAACTGTAGCCAAATCAAGTTATATTCCTGAGGGTCACCTTGTTCTTCAAGAACATTCCCATCCCTCAAGCCCTGCTAATGTGCTTTCTGTCTTCCTCTTGTCCTCACCCCTTTTGTGGTCAGTCATTTCCTTCAGGCCCACTTTGTCCCAAATCCTTACCTCACTAGCTCAGCCCACACTGATATCTTTTTTTTTTTGTAGTTTATTTTTTTTATCAACTTGTTATGTTCAGTTTTATAATGTCATTCAATGGCCAATCTAATGTGCGTGCAGGTCCCTGATGAACACAGTAGTTGCTCAAATATTTGAAATCTCTCATAAGCTCTGAGCTTTGCATATAGCTCTTGAACATAAAACTTAGATTATTTAAATTTCAAATAGTTGAGCCTTCAAATTTCAATTAGTCGAGCCTTTGGGCTTTCAAAGGTAAGGAGCAGTTTCCATCCTGTCCCTTGCAGCAGGAGAATAGAGAATATATAATTTCTTGCTTATGGCCACTCGGCATTTCTTCTGAGCTGTGACACTGTGAGAATAAACAAGTAATCTTTTCTGTCAAAGAACAGTTTAGGCAGCCGCCATTTGGGGCCTTGTAACTTGGCAGCCACCGTTTTGGTCCACATGATTTGCAGCTTCCCTGGGGGCCGCCATCTTGAAATGGCCAAGGTCAACCCCTTCCTTTAAATTAGCCAATCGTGAAAGACTGTGAGCCCGACCTCCAATCAAGAGTAAGGGACAGGTCAGGTGCGTCAGGATTAAAAAGCCCAGCAGACCACTGGCTCAGTGTACATGTGTTCCCGGACCATGTGCCTGCGCACTCTCCTGCAGGAGTAAAGGTATTTGCCTTGCTGCCTGGCTCCCGAGTATGCTTTGTGTTCTACCAGGACCCCTGAATTTGGGGGCTCACCTTATTTCTAACAACACCATGTTTGGGGGGGGATGGGATCTCCTTTCAAGTGGAAAGTCCTGGCCTTGGAGCAGGTGTGCCTATTTTGGAGATCTGCTGAGGGCATCTGGTGAGAAGGCATTTTAGTAAATGAAGAAACATATCTGCAGTGGTTGCTTTTACTAGTCAGAAATTGAACAAACTTATTTTGAAGACCCCTTCTCTTTCCCCTCCACCTACTTCCTGAGTTCTTTCTAGCATCTGGAAATGAGGGAAGATGGTTGGGCAGAGATAAGATTTATACATTAATATTTCCTGGAGTCAGAGTGGAGGCAGACAGCTCTTCTTGCATTATGGAGATATAAGGAAATGGGGTTGTTTCAAAAGCAATAAAAGTTTCCTTTATAGTCTCCTGTTTTTTATGCTAGTTGTTTAAATGTGAATATTTCCTGGCTTTTTCAGATGATAAAATAGGTGGGGAAATGTTTATCTAATAAAATGCATGCTATTAAATAAGCAATTGTGTTTTGGAAAAAGGTGCATCATCACTTTCTTCCACTAGAATCCAAAGTAGGATTTAGGAACATTTTCTTTTTTTCCTTTTTTTCTTTCTTTCTTTTCTTTTCTTTTTGAAATCTCAGCCACTCCTTCTAGGATCAGTATCCATGTCTGTGTCCTGTCACTGCCACAGGCACATGGTGGTCTCCTCACGGTGGTGATTCCCCTTCCGTAACTAACCTCTTTCTGGTGGATTTGTGTGAGAGAAGACTGCTTATCCAAGCCAAAAGGAGTTTTCCAGGCTCACAACTGGTAATGAGCAAAGCAGGTATTCTGGTCAATTGTGGCTTCCTCCAGAATCCAAGGTTCTAACCAATCTCCTTTACTGCCTATGGTTACACCTCAGAGAGTTTGCAAACTCACTAAAATTATATGTAAAAATGTTAGATGTATATAAATGTTTTCTTTCTGATAAGTAATGAGAGATACTCAAAGGGCCCAAAATGGTCCTAGCTTTATGTTGAGCTTACCTATGGGACTAAAATCTCTTATGAAAATAGACACTTGCTATGTCCCATCCCCCTCACCCATCACCAAACCTGCCCAGACACGTCTGAGCCTTCATAGTGGATGCAGCTCAGGCCACTGTTAGAAGCTACTATTAGCAGATCCAGGACCACGTGTTCAGCTGTGTAGACTTATTCAAACAACAAGACCATGTGCTTCTTGTTCCTATCTGCATAGACTTTCTACTTGAAGTCTTTGTGGGAGACTGAAGACCCTATGAAATTGAGGGTTGAGGCTATGAAAACTGAAAAAATCCAATCCATGCGAATGTTGAGCAGATTGGCAGCCCAGTCGGTGGAAGCCACCTTTGTAAAGGCCAAGAGCAAGGGCATCCCTCCCCACCAGTGTTTGGAGGCAATGAGGTGGCTTAGCCTGCTGCAGCTGTGCACATTTCCAGCACTGATAAAACTTTGCCTGAGAGGTATTTGCTGATGATTGTCAACAATCAAATGAATTATAGATGATGTTGGTAAACAAAATGCTGCCTTGATGAACGATGAGTTGGCTCTTTTCTGACATGACTGCTAAGTCATTCAAAGCGCTGATTAAACCCATTACTGTAAAATAATCACCATCCATTACCTTTAATGTCATGAACTGACATCCTAGTTAAGGCAGCTGATGTTGTCAGTAGAGTGATTTGTTGTACTGCATGTCCATTGACAATAAATCACTTCAATAAATCAATGAACAGTAGCAATAAAACAATATATTTTCATATTTCTTGACATTCAATTACAGAGTGGGTATACTGACTTATTCTTAAACACAAACACCCATATGGAAGGATTTAGCATTCACCAGCAATGAACACAGGATTAATTCTATTTTAGCCTAGACTGGAGGAGGCTTGTATAATAATGCATGTGTGTGTGTGTGTGTGTGTGTGTGTGTGTGCACACTCCTTCTTCAGATAGAGTTGCTGCTGCCAAGAAAACATATTACACAAGCATAATGATGATACTAAAGATGTTCCTCAACCTAAACTTAGATAAGAAAAGGCAGTAACATAAAATAAAGAATAGGGGAGGAGGAGGACTAGGGAGACCTGAGAACTATATTTTAAACCACCTGTTTGACCTTCCACAAGTCACTTAACCTTTTCGGGATTTCATTTCTTCGTCTCTAAAATAGGGGTAATACCTACCTACTTCAGAGAGTTCTTATAACAACCAAATGAAGAGATAATATATATGAGAATCCTTTGCAAAGTGTGAAACCTTTAAAACTTACTTTTCATTTTCCCTATCAGTAAGCTACTATTAGCTTTAAAATGTTCTTATCTTATACAGGGTGGGGCAAAAGTAGGCTTACAGTTGTGAGTGCATAAAACACAGTTTATTCTTACATTATTTATTAATTATTATATTTTATTATTATTATCAGCCTACTTTTGCCCATCCCTGTATGTTGAGGGCTCTTAAATCTTACCTAACTCAATTTTTAGTACAGTGATATTTTATGTACTGAATTGTTCCTTATTCACTGACATATTATCTAGCACTTAGTTTTGTGCCAAGCAATGTCCTATGCTTTGAGAGGACAACAGTGAGGAAAAAAAGTTTACCATTTAATTATGAATACAGGAAAAAAACAGAATTTGTCTTGAAAAAATCATTGTATAGAAATTAGTTCCCCAGATACCCCCAAAATATTTTGTTAGCCATTATGGTAGAAATTTTTAAAACTATATCACACATTTTAAGTTTTCAGTTCCACAAATATTTTTCAGAAAACTATGTGATATTAGGGGCTGTGCAGGTTAGATGTATATGACTCCAACCCTCAAAGGGCCTACTATTCTAATTGAGAGTAAAAGTCAGTATACTAATAACTACAATATGAGAGAGAATTTGTGAAGAGCAATCATAAAGGTAGCTACCAAGTTCCTTTATGATTAGAAGAAAAAGAAATTATATCTGATAGGGCAAAGCAAGGTTGGTTCTGGGAGGATGAATAAAATTTAAATAAGTAGAGCAATGTGATGAGAAATGGGGGAATTGATTATGCAAAGAAAGAAGTTCCCAATGGAAAGATAAAGGCAAAGGTAAGGATATGGGTAAGGGCAAATTGGTATGGGAATTGGTGAGTTCGCCCACTCTTGATGTATTTGTTTAAATAAGCTAGGATATGTTGTGGTAACAAATCCCAAATCCCAATGGCTCCACAGAACAACACACCAGCACATCAAAGGTTTATTTCTTGCTCACACTGTGTATCCATCAGAGATCAGTGGGGACTCAGATTCTACTCCTTTGTAGCTGCATGATCTGAAATTTGCAGCTTCCCCTATTGTTTTAGGAGAATAAAGAAGCCTGGAGAACTCACACCTGTTCTGTGCTCTGGCACAGGAGTGGTACATGTCTTGCCTGCTAACAGCCAGTTAACCATAACTAGCTGTATGGTCTGCCTAACTGCAAAAAGCTGGAAAAAATATATAAAGTAGGTTATTTGGTGAGCATTACTATCTCTGCCATCACTGGACTATAAAACATGTATACTTGGGAGTAAAAAATAAAACAAGCAATGTCAGTTACTTCTGGCCACCCATGTCAGGATGAGGAGTTTTGCACTTACTGTAATAGAAATTGGGGTGTCCATGGAAAGTGCTCGATCAGGGGTATGACCTGATTGGATTAGGCTAATTCCAGCTATTATCCTGAAGGGGGTCTTCTGGATAAATTGTGAGGCTATGGAGAGATTAGGGTGATACCTATATTAGAGAGGAAGAGAGAGTGAGAGGAGAGAGAGAGAATTGAAGCCTAAACTGGTGTCACAACGATGACAATGGAAAGAAGAGGACATGTGTAAGGAAATGAAGGAGGGAAAACCTATTGGATTCGCATTCATTGAATGTGGGACGTGAGGAGTAGTGAGTAAAAAGGAGAGATCCAGTGCTTTGAATGATTGTGGTGCCATTGTACAGGTAGTCCAGAGGACGAGCAATTTGGAAGACTCCATACCTGGGAATAAAAGTGGTCAATATGAGAATCAGTGTTGAACTGAAGCACAGGAACTATAGCAGAACCAGAGTAGTGGGCCATGTCTAGGGTGCCTTAACATCCATTCAAAATTGTTAAGACTTCTCATAGCTACTCTGCTATTTCTTTACTGCTATTATGGCCACACACATTACCACTAAATGATACTATGTATCTTAATAATTAACAAGCATGGTAGTTTTTAAGGCATTAATATGTCTCAACACCATGAATAATTACTATTAATAATTCAAAATATAATTCTTAAGTTTATATTGATAGCACAGTGGAATTAGGCTGCTTGAGTTCTGCCTTTTGTACTAACCAGGTGTCAGACATCAGGGAAATTACTTCATGACTGTATTTTCAAATTTCGCATGGGATATGTGTTGTTTGGAAAAAAAAAAAAAAAGTCGTCATTGTGAGGTCCTTCTTGGTCACTCCACCTAAAAGTCAACTGCCACCCTCCTCCCAACATCACATATGCTTTATTTTTTCTCCTTACCCTCTAATATGCTATATATTTTCCTTTTTATTTATAGTCTGTCTCCAGAATATATGCTCCATGACAACAGAGATATTTGTGTATTTCAGTCATAAATAGTGCATAGAGGGTTCTCTATAGAGAAGAATTATTACCTTAAAAGAGCTTGCAATAGGACTTGTTAACAAAGTAAATATAGGAGCTATTGTACTAGACTTTTTTAACTCAAATAATGTGTATTTCCTTGACCCTAAATATATTTTTACATTGTCGTTTTAATATATGCATAATATTCCAATATATGTCCCTTAAATTTGTATTGCCATTCCCTGTATCTTTTATTTAGGATCATATTCTTAGTATGGACTATACTATAATAAATATCATTGCACATATAATTTTGCATTATTCTCACATCATTTATTATATTCCTAAAAAGTGAATTCTTGGGCAAAAGCATATGAACATTTTAACAACTTTTGTCATTAAATTGGTTTTTCCAAATTGTCTTCTGTAAGGGCATTTTTAATGTATATTCCCTTTTAATGGAGGTGGCCTTACAGTGATGACTAAGACTAGGATCTCTTAGAATATCTCTGGGTTCAAATCTCAGCTTAAGAACCTCTTGGTAAAAGTACTGGGTAACTTACTAAATTCCTATAGGTTTTAATTTCTACATCTGAAAAATAGGTAAAATAATGATATTTATTTCATAGAGTTAAGATTAAATGTGAAAATATACATAAAATGTAAAATAGAATCTGACACATAGTATATATTAAATAAAATTTGACTGTTGCTATTTCAGTGTATGAGATTGTCTTTTGCCCATATTCTTATCAACACTGGATATTTTTCTTTTATCATCTCAAAGTCAAAATATGTTGTTATTCTTTTTTAATATGTTTTTATTATTGATTTTAGAGAGGAAGAGAGAGAGGGAGATAGAGATAAAAACATCAATGATGAGAGAGAATCATTGATCAGCTGCCTCCTGCACACCCCACACTGGGGACCAAGCCTGCAACCTGGGCAGGTGCCCTGACCAGGGATTGAACTGTGACCTTCTGGTTCATAGGCTGATGCTCTACCACTGACCCACGCTGGCTGGGCCACATATGTTTTTATTGGTAATAAAATTAGCATTTATTTGATGACTGGTGATGATGAACATTCTTTCTTATGTTATTACTAGAGACCCGGTGCACGAATTCGTGCACCAGTGGGGTCCCTAAGCCTGGCCTGTGGGATCAGACTAAAAATAGCTTTCTAACATCCCCTGAGGGGTCTCGGATTTCGAGAAGGTGCAGGCCAGGCTGAGGGACCCCTCTGGTGCACGATTGAGGCCAGGGAGGGATGTGGGAAGTTGGCCAGCTGGGAAGGGACCATGGGAGGGCTCCAGGGCATATCTGGCCTGTCTCGCTCAGTCTCAATTGGCTGGACCCCAGCAGCAAGCTAACCTACCGTCGGAGCGTCTGCCCTCTGGTGGTCAGTGCACGTCATAGAGACCGGTCGACTGGTCTACTGTCTGCCCCCTGGTGTTCAGTGCACATCATAGTGAGAAGTTGAGCGGCCTTAGCATATTATTAGCATATTACGCACTGATTGGTTGAATGGACTACCAGACGACCAGACACTTAGCATATTAGGCTTTTATTATATAGGATTTCATTTTTCCATTGAGATCATCATGTCTTACTGATCTATAATATTTCTTTAAATGTTAAGCAAATTAGTCTTTTATCTGTCTGATGTATTATAAATATTATTCCAGATTGTGCTTTGCTTTTTCATTGGGTCTATGGATTTATCTACCTTACCAAATTTTAAAATTTTGTTATTAAATCTATCAATATTTTCCCTTAGCAGCTTTGTTTGGGGATATGCCTATGCAGTTTTCCTTTACCAAGTATAATTATTATTCAGTTCTTTCTTCTAGTCCTCTCAAGCTTCTGTTATTTATATCTAAAATTTCAGCCCATATGGAATTTATTTTGGTTTAAGGCATGTGGTAAGCATCTAGATTTTTTTTCACACACTAATTCAATTGATTGTGTTTTCTGTTCATAACTTCTATTCTTTAGGGCTTTGAGTGTTGTTTTTATTTTCCCTGATAAACTAAAAGAAACAAAGGTACCAGGAATAAAACATTAACCAGATTAACTAAATCCAGATTACTATTTTATGCAACATTCTAACTTATAGAACATGATCTGACTTCTCTAAACTTATTAATAAAGCTCAATAAAGTAAATGGGCTTTGTAACAACTATTTTCCTGATTGTGTTCCCTTTTTGCTTCTTCCAAACCCAGTCTTCAAGCTGACTTTGCTCTAAGAATACCACAGGCACTATAAGCATTACCTTTGCAAAAGTTGACATTGATACTACTCATAGGAATGTTAGTTTCTCTGGAAAAAGTTGCAGAGAGAATTCCCAAAACAATATAAGACTACCCTGTAGACACTTATTTCAGGGGAATCTTCTTTAAAATTTCAATTTTACCTCCCTAAATCTCTCCCATTATCTCAAATAGAATAGGGTGAACATGCCTCTATATCTATTGGAAGTCAAAACTTCATGCTTCAAAATATAATTGATTTTTAATTATTTTTTTTCAGCCTATAGAGTCAAATCTTCCCAGAGATTTCTCAAAACTTATTGGTATTAATAATTTATCTGAAATAAAATAAGAAGACCAATTTAAGACCTCTTTTAGGCTCTGTGGTTCTTTGGGCTCAGTGAGCATAAGACTTTCTTCCTATGACAAGGATCTTATAGAAACAGGATTGCAATGTAGAATTTTATTACTGAGAGTTATTATTGATCTAATGGCGTCCCACCCATTTCCCCAACCCTAAGCCTTAAATGTCTTCTTTAGGCTCATAAAAGCAAGCTCTGTTTACCAGCTGGCTTTGCAGGCAAAGGCTCTTGGCCTTCTTAACTCTTTCTAGAGGTTCTGCTCTTGTTTGACTTCAAATCTCCTTGATTTTGAACTATTGATTCTCTATTTGATTCTCTATTCTATATTTGATTCTTTAGCTAGATCCCCTAAGGAGAGACTAGCATGTTCTGGAATTCCCACAATGACTAACATAGTGTTAAGTGCACCATACGTGCTCAATAGATAGTGGACTAGCAGCGCCATTCCCAAGCACTGTGGCATCATGGAAAATTACCATATAATGGAAAATGGGGTTTGCCTATTCTGATTAGAACTAGTTCAAGGAGGTAAAATTCCCAATGTGCCCTTTTTGTCCATGCTGTTGTTCTCCATAAAACTCATACTTTTTCTTTACCTCCCTCTAGCCCTCCTCTCAATTTTATAGATGACTGTGAATGATAAACATCTATTTATTTTACTAAAAATATATATACTAGTTTGATTTTACTAAAAGGCCTTAAAGCCATCATTTTGTAACTTTTCAAGTATTTTAACAATCAATTCTGCAAATTAGATAAGGGTAACATTTGTTTTATCCTCAATATGTTGATGAGAAAATGAGATGTGAAATTTTCAAGTGGCTACTCCAGGCTCGTATATTTAGCAGTTAGCATAGGTGAGAGTAAAACATAATTCATCTAGCCTAGAGTCAGTGTCTCCAGAACTGGACCAGTGCTCATTTCACTAAGCCCCACTGGCCCTCGGATACTATAAGGCCAAATTCCAATTAAAATCCATTCCACTTGAAAGTGTATATAAACTTTAAACAGTGGCAAGGTCTCGATATTATCATGAACCATTCCTCTCTGGTACTTTACTAAAAGAGGATCCCAGAATTTAAGGCTATGAGTTGCCCATCTATTTTATCCCCTATTCTTTCTCCTTCAGAATCAACTATTCCCTTAATTGAGCCACTCTTTAAACTGGAAAACATGTTCATTTTTCTGTAAGAGGCATTTCAGTTCCTTTTTACTGAATTGGGTATGAGGATTGCGTCTGAAATTAGTTAGGGAGATAGAGTGGCAAGTGTGGTATTACTACTTGCAAAATGCAATTAAGCCCTGGGATGGTGGCCAAGAGCCCTGGCAGGCAGACATGAAACTAAGGGAGGGATTATATTGGAGCCATATGAGTACCATCTAATTGCTGTTTTAACTTTCTCTTTTCAGCCATACTGGTTGTCCTGGCAGGGACTTCATGCCTCCAACATAAGGGCAAGAGCCAAAGCGAATTTATCATTAGATTGAATTTGTTTGTGTTTGAATTAGTCTGAAACCTGGCCATGAGAAATTGTTTCCTTTATCCCTCTGGTATTGTTCCAGATGTTGCAGCTGCTTGTAGGTTGTCATGCTGCTGATTCAGCCCTGGCCCTAGGGCTGGGAAATGAGAGCCGATCAACCTTTAGAAGTCCATTCCCAAGTTAACTGTTAATAGGTTTGTGGGCATTCCAGAGACTGAGGCTTTAGAGAAAAGTACTTACATATTACACTGAGAGAGAAATAGCATTTAAATTGCTTTTTCTGGTAAAGGAAATTGTAATATCAGGATATCAAACATAGTATTTTTTTGCAGGAGAAAATGACCTTTTTTTCTCAAATATCTCCTATCCCTTTACCTGCAATTCTGTACTAATTATGTATACTAGAAAGTGTCATTTACTTCAAAGTTTTAAAATGCAAACTCTCTTGAGTTGGGGAGCACATCAGCTCTAAAGTGTCAGTGTGGACAAGCAGGAGAGACTGTGTCAGCTTGAATGAGGTGAATTTACAAAGGAGAGGTTGTACAGGATGAAGCAAATCTTAGACTGTAGCTTCAATACATCTTGTTAAGCCAACATTTCTCAAAAATTATTGTCTTATCCAGTTCACCATATGTGTATACCAAAATTTTAAAGCAATAATCAGATACCAGACTCAAAGAACACCTCCTGTAGTTGAAATTAACTATTTTAAAATTCTTTCACTAAAGAGATTTCCTTCACGTTACTCTTCAAATGCCTGCTATCTATTTCTGTTATTTATTTGCATCTCTATTTGCAAGATACTAGAGTGTCATTTCTATCTTTGTTCTGAGTGTCTTATATAGTAGCCTTAAAAAGTTCAGCATTTAGTTATATAAAATAAATAATTTCTGTATATCTATTATTAGCATAGTGCCTATAGCTAGCAATACTGTACTGTATAATTAAAATTTGTGGAAAAGGTGGGTCTTATGTTGTGTTCTTATAATAATAATAATAAACTGTGGGATGTGACAAATATGTTTATGGTATTGATGGCAATAATGGTTTCATGGGTGTATACTTGTCCCCAAACTCATCAAGTTGTAACACATTATAATATGTGAAACTTTGTAATGTCAATAATACCTAAATGAAGTGGTTTAAAATAAACTCAGTATTCTGCATTTTGCCCATGCTGCAGAATTTTGCCTGAATTGCAGAATTGGAATGAAAAAAGTCACAGCAAGTTTAGAGTCCAGCTTTCAAAGATATTCACATGGAAACACAGATACCATGATATATTGAGCATAACACCCACTGACTTCATCCTCCCTTGGCTACCAGAATTCTCACCACTTGGCTGTTTACCATGAACCACTCCTCTCTGGTGCTTTCCTAAAGAGAATCCAATGTTGTTACAGTAAATGGCAAGAATAATGTAATCACTTTAATCCTATAAGAAACATTTCTTCTCCTGCTCTGTACAAAGCATATACTGTGGTCAGTATTTACCTTCTGACTAGACTAGAGTGACTGAGAATGTGAGGAGCCTCTTGTTTGAGCTAGGATGTAAGAGAGTAGATGGGACATGGAATAGCAAATATGACTTGAAAGAATCAAGTACTAATGGGAAAGTAATAACCAGAAAACAAAAAAGGAAAAAGAGAAGAGGCTATTGAACAGCTAGGGAAAAAACACACCCTGTTGTGAATTAAACAGGACACTGGCTTTGAACATTTATTTGGTCTAAGTGATTCCCAAGAGAAAAGTCATGTGACACTCTAGCTGCTGCATCACCTCTAAACCTTAAGAAAAGTGCTTCAGCTAACCAGAAGGCAAAAGTAGACTTTACTTATATGATCTATTAGTGCTGCCAAGTGAAAAACTTGTGATGTCTATAGCTCCAGCCTCCTAACAGTCTTTCATTACTCTCCTCCTCAAATCCATTCTCCACAAAGCAGCCAAAATGATAATTATAAACATAAATTGGGTTACCCCTGCTTAAACCCAATCAGTGACTTCCTTTGCATTTAGAACAAAACTCAAACTCTTGACTATGGCTTACAAGGCAATCCAATTCTTGCTTACCTCTACCTTCTCATGTGACTGCCACCCTCGCTCCTATTGCACCTGCCATCCTGGCCTTGTTTCTGTTCTTAAACATGCTGATTTTATCCACACTTTTGGCTTCTGCGAGCCGAATCCTCTTTCACTTCTTCACTTGCCTGCCTCTTTCTTGTGAGCCAAGTTTCCAGCATGAATGTCATTTCCTAAGAGAGGGCCTTTCAATATGTATTTTGCAAATAACCCTTTGTTATTTTCCTCTCCAGCACTTTGAAATATATAAATCTTTCCATGAGGGGAATAGTTTGTTCTTTTTTCATCATCATTATATTAAAAAGATCCAACCCACTGGGTTGTCTGCATATAGCAGGCACACAAGTATTCATTGAATGAATAAATGGTAGGAGGCCAGTATCCTAGGGAGAAAGATATGTGGACCAAATAGTACTTTTAAGAGCAGTCAGATGTTGTAAATTAAAGTTTAGACTTTTCAGGAAATTAGACTCTGCCTCTTTTTGGCCAAGTGCAAAGTTCCCCAAAGACTACTAGTATGCTTTTCCCTGTTTTCCTTTCTTCCTGGTATCCTTCAGTACTGGGAATCTTATACTACAACTGGCCTTTTTAAAATGTCTTTTTTGTCTTCTTGTTCTACATGATTTTGTTCACTGCTTTATCTCTAGCCTCTAGACCTCTGCCCGGCATCCAGTAGGTGCTTAATGGATATTTGTTGAATGAACAAGAGTAGAAATCCTGAGGACAAGAACCATGCCAAACACCTCTGAGCCATTTTTAAAAATTAAGTAACATGTCAAGGAATGAGTTGACATTAATGAATTCAGGCACCAATATTTAGAAAAATAAACATACTAAAATCTTTCTGAAATACGGGATGCATATTTTTGTCTTCTTATATGTAGACCACTGAACACAATTTTCCATTTCCTTCATGTTTTGGGGTTATTAATATAAACATCAATTCTTGTTTACTTTGGCCTCTGAGGATATATTTGAGTCTAACAGATGTAGGAAAGAAAGGAGGCGCACAAGCCAATGTAGCCCCTCACAGCTCCCTTAAGCTATTACGCCAAATGGCCCGGAGCATGCAAGACAGACATTCTAAGATAACCAAACAAACAATTTCCTTGGGAAAAAGAAACTGATCCAAACATGATCTCTCTAAAGATAGTAACAGGCTTCATTTCTGGTGGAGGATGGCTCTCTCCTTCTCTCTTTCACCATATTATACACATTTAAGAAAATAAGTTGTCAATTCTATTCCTGGGGCTTCCCACCTAACCTTATGCCATTATTCTGAGAAAGTGTGATGAAAAGAGCAGAGTCTGAATCTCAGCTCCCTTCCAGCCCTGCAAGGGAGATGTGGGCATCGAGTTACACAGCCCACATGTCATACTTTACACAGAACCTGGCACACAGTGAATGCCTGACTCATGGGGTTTCCTCGTCCTTCCCCAGTGTGCCCTCTGCTCTCCCAAGGACCCAACTGACCTGTGATCCTCATTCTCCTTTCCAACACCTTCTGCCACTTCTCAACAGTCCGACGGAAAGAATTTGATTAATGTACCTAAATATACTGGGTTCTGAAAAGTACTGACATGTTTTTCCTTCCAAAGCCATTCACGTTTGGAAAAGGAATAATAAATTCATCCATAGGAGTGGCTCTTAAATAATAGAATAGCAGGCATCATGGCCAAACTGGAAGTAGTCTGTCCGGGGTGTTGTTTTGCTATTGCTCTTCAAATCTTACTATGATAAGCCTTGCACCAAATATTTTAATGTGTACATCGAAACTTGTGGCGGATAGCTCTGGGAGCTCAGATTTACAAAAACTTTCTTCTTCAAATGTAATATGGTTCAGCATAGCCCACACATTCCCTACCTGGAAAATAATGCAACTGCTGTGTCTTTATATAGTGGCATCTCGTTCTGACTTATTGGCAGATTTTGACTGTTCATAGAGAGGGTTTGAACGAAGCCACTCTAAGCCCTTTTTTATATCTGAGATGATAAAAGCATCAGCAGGACTTGTAAGAGATGGCCTGGGGTTGCCATATGAATGTCTTTAACAGCGGAAACCTGCCCCTATCCAAAGAGAGCACTTTGCTTTTTATTAAGATTTAGGGAAGAGACTGAAGTGCAAGCATGATGCAATTTTGAAAGACCCCATTAAAGGTAGACATTTTCACACCCACTGGAAATGGGGATCGATTTACCTGAAAGTTCGCAGGTGGCGCATTTTCCATTTCTGTGGCCATTACAGGATGAATTCTGGGTGGAGATTGCCCTGCAGATATCAAAGTTCTCTATAACTAAAGAAAATCTCTCAGGTAAACCAGTAATACCTAAAGTGATTTATTTGGTAATTTTACATAATCTATAATAATAAAAGCATAATATGCTAATTTGAGCGGACATCCTTCCATACGTCCTTCTGGACGGAGCCGGGGCTGCAAGGGAAGCCCAGGTCCCCGGCGCCAGAGGGAAGCCAGTGCCGGCAGCTGGGGGAAGGAAGGCCTACTCTTGCATAAATTTCATGCATCGGGCCTCTACTATAGAAATAAAAACTAATAACATATTAATTGGAGTCTCAAGAAATAAGTGTATATTCCAGCGTGGAAAAGGAGGTGGTTTAATTAGTTTGGCTGCCTGTCTCTACTGCTTATAAGTTTATATGTTTAGTCACTAAAACTAAAGAATTAGGCTGTCTATGCTATAAGCCCAATTTTCATCAACATTATGCTAAGTACTGAAGCAGAAACCAAGAAATATACTGTTTCTTTAAGAAAGTAATAGGTTGACAATTTCTGAAATGATCCCCACTTCCTGGTATTCACTCGCCTGTGCGATCCCTCTGCCCTCATGTAGGGGCTGGATATATAGTCAAACCTCGGTTTTTGAATGTCTCCCATCTTGAACAATTCCATTCTGGACAAGTGTTCATGGAAAAAAATGTCTGGGTCTTTGAACAAAACTTCAGTTCTCTACCTGACAAGCCTTGCATGCTGATACATCAGCATGACAAAAAGTGTCTCGCAGGCCACAGAGGAGGGGATGCAGTCAGTTACCACTAAACCTCTTGTTTACATCTCGGGAAATGGTGCTGTGAATATTTTTGCGTGTGGGTTTTTTTTTTTTTTAATTTTGTTGCTGGCAAAATGGACAATTAGCACAATTTTAAAACATAAAGAGGCTAAGGGTGTGAAGAAACAATGAAAAAATCACAGGCAACTGAAGAGGGAAAAAAACTGTTGTTGATTTGGATAAAGGGAAAACAGGTGATGACAGCATTTCAGAGGCAGTGATATGTGAAAAAGCAAAGATGCTGTACACTGACTTCTTAAAAGGCACCCCTGCAAAGAGTGCTGAGAGTGATCTATTTAAAAGCATCAGCAGGTCTCATTAGTAGGAGGTGGTTTGATAAATTTAAGAAGTGTTTGCTTATAGATTAATCTGTATATTAGACATGCACTAATGTATATAGACATGTATATAGGAAAGGTTAAAACAGGGAAACATTTGGGGGTCTGAAATGAATTGATTCAATTTACATTATTTCTAATGGGAAAACATGATTCGGACAAATCGCTTCTCAAACAGCCTTCTGGTACGAATTAAGTTAGAGAACTGAGGTTCCACTGCAGTGACTTGCTTCCACCAAATAGAATATGGAAAAAGTGGTGGGATGTCCCTTCCAAGATTAGGTTATAAGCCTCTCTCTCTCTCTCTCTCTCTCTCTCTCGCTCGCTCGCTCTCGCTCTCGCTCTTGCTCTCTCGCTCTCTCCTCTCTCTCCACTCTCTCACTTCTCTCCCTCTTTGCTCCTGCTTTCTGTGATGGCCAGCCCCCATACCAGGCAGTGAGCTCCCTTGCTGAGAAACGCCATGGCAAGGAAGTGAAGGCAGCTTCCAGGTAACAACCAGCGAGGAATTCAGGCCTTCAGTTCAACAGCCCATGAGGCACTGAATCTCGTTAACGACCACATGTTGGAAGCAGATCCTCCGCTAGTTAAGCCATCAGTTTAAGACCAAAACACCTGCCACTGCCTTGGCTGCAGTCTTGAGAGACCCTGAGCCATCTGTCCCAGCTATGTCACACCCGATTCCTGACCTACAGAAACTGAGTTAATAATTGTTATTTTAAGCCACTAAGGCTTGGGGTAATTCACTATGCTATAATACATAATTAATGCAAGAACATTTGAATAGATAGCATGCAACAGAAAGATAGATAATGTGTAGTATATTCATATAATATAAAATAAGGTTGAAGACTATTTGATTACACGAAAATAATTTCTATGTAGTTACACATATGACCTCCAAATAAGACTAAATCAACTCCCTCAGAAAGCCAAGATATAGAGAAACCAGAACATCAGGCCAACATCCAGAAATAAGAAAACACTTTATCAAAAAGCAAAGAAAAATCCTGATTTTACTTTTTAAAAATTCTGTTCTTTATCAGCCAGTGCCCAGGAAGGTAAACAGAAACCACTCTGGAGACAGAGAGATTTAATGCAAGATATTAGTTAGAAAAGGGCTGGAAGTTCCCCAGGAGCAAAAGAGGGAGGTGGGATATTGATCAAGAAGCTGCTGGTGCCCTAACCGGTTTGACTCAGTGGGTAGAGCGTCGGCCTGCGGACTGAAGGGTCCCAGGTTTGATTCTGGTCAAGCGCATGTACCTTGGTTGCGGGCACATCCCCAATGGGAGGTGTGCAGGAGGCAGCTGATCAATGTTTCTCTCTCATCGATGTTTCTAACTCTCTATCCCTCTCTCTCCCTCTCTGTAAAAAATCAATAAAATATATTTTTTTAAAAAAAAGAAGAAGAAGCTGCTGGCGCCATTGCAAGAACCTGAGGGAGGACACTTGCTTCTAGTGCCACTGAAGGTGCCAAACCAGAACCAAGACCCTACTGCTAGCACTGCTGGCTCGTCTGCCTGAGGTGCAGCCACAGCGGAATGGCTCCTCCTGCCCCCCTGACTTCCAGGATCCCATGAAGGTCTCCTATGGACAGAGCTTCCCTTCAGCCCAAATCAAATGTACTACAGTCAACAATACCTGCCACACAGATGAAAACCGTTTAAATAATTCTCTTTGAGAGATGGTACATATTTTTCAAGACTAAAATTATCACAAGAGGATACTTGGTACAAATTCCTCAAGTGCTTTATATTAGTTTTACAAATTAAGCCCCAGTTCACCACTGTATTCATGTGATAACAACTGGATGAATACATTCACTTCATCATATTTGAAACTAAGGGACTCCGGATTTTTAAATGTTGCTCAAACCTGTTGTAAGAGTGGGGTTTGACTGAAAAATTTAGATAATCTAGTCAGAACAATTTATTCAAAATTCCCTTATATATAATACTTACAAGTCTGGTATATGCAGATTTATATTCTCATTTTATTGAAAAACGTAAGTAAAAATGTGTCAGTTATGTACGAGTGCTTTAGGATCCAAGTATTTTCCTTGCCCGTGTTCATTCACAGAACTATTTTGGATCCCAAAAATCTAGCCACATCAGGTGATATTCAGTACCTTGAATATTTTACATAAGATTTTATCACGCAATTACTCTCTCCTCAGCTTGGTCAAGTTTTTCAGGCCCACATGGGAAGGGAGCTGGGTAGTTAATTTCCACCTGATTATTACTCTAGCTTTCAGACCTTCTAAAGCTTTGTTTCTTCTATGCACTCTCACATGCTGCCTTTACCTCGCTATCCAGAGAGCAGGCTACTTGACAGCAATGCCCATATTTTCACTCTAATAGGTATATACTAAGGGCAAAGATGTTCCAAGCACTGTGGTAGGTGCTACCCCACATCTCTTTTCAGTTCTAATAGTATGAGCCTCACACTCCACCTGCCCTGAAGCCAGTGCTTAGTGAGTAGTTATCAAATTGCTGATCAGCTCAAGCAAAAGTACAGATTCAAGAGAACTAAGGGTTTTCCAATCAAGCCACCATCTGCCACCTAAGGCAGACAGTTTATTCCTATCTGCCTTCAGAATCCCTGGTAACTTGTCAAAGGCATGGCTACTCCAGAGAGAAAAACCTGCATGCCCTGCTTTAACACTCGGGTTTATACCGGTAATTGGATTTCTTCCTTCTTGAAGAAGTTCAATTAGATATAGACAGTCTTGTCACTAGTCCTGTTCCTTAAAGAGCCTCCATAACACTCAACTGCGATTTCCACACTCCTTGTATGAGCCTTTGCTAAGCTGAGATAAATGGCAGCATCACAGCCATTTCTGAAGGCTGATGTTGAGGAAGGAAGTGTGGGTGTTGATAGTTGTATCTGAAAATCTGTACTTAACACTAGTGTATTTTTCAGGCTCTGGAGTAAGTAAGGGCCTTTCATATGGTTCTTACCCTGGATTCTTATTTGTTCATCTGAATGAACCATTCAAACTGCCAGTGTTGACTCAGTAGGGCCTGAAAAGACAACACATCTGGAAAATAACACAGTTGGCTCAGGTGCCAGTGAAAACTGGCAGATGACAGAGTGAGCATAAGTGTTTACCTCTGCTCCCTTTCAAGACCTACTGAGATGATAGCAAAGCAATATTTAAAAGGTATAATATTCTCTCCTAAAGCCAAGGAGAGAAGGCAACATTATGAAATCTGCCAAGCAGATGCACAAGGGCAAACCCAAAAAGCTGATTCTTAAATGAAGGAGAGAATGCTGAAAAGCAACTTGGCTCACACTCCAGAACCCCACAAAAGGCTTAGAAAGGGGCATCCCCTGTCACCTCTGCCATGGGGTGTGGATGGGGCTCCAAATGGGAGAACAGGTTCAAAGTATGTTACAGAGCCATTGGACCCCATGATCATCTCTCTGATTTAATGACGGTTCTACCCCATCAGAAGACTAGAAATGTATTCTCCGGAGGGAAAAAACAACAACAGAGTAGCTTTGATTTGGAGGAAAGAAAGCACTGGTAAGAATAGAAATGTGAAACCAAGAAAATAGAGAAAATATAAAAGCCTACATGCAGAATCTTGATACTCTCACCACTAACAACAACCAGGAGCTCTCTTTCATGACCAAGTCCAAGGATGCTATTACTCTTAGAAAACTAAACAGCTCTAGAGAACGGGCCTGACCCACAACACTGGTGATTCCCATAAACTTGAAGAGTGCAAATCAAAACAGAGAAAAGCAACTTGGGGGAAAAATAATAAAATACAAATATATCATTCATATACTTAGAGAACTGAGTGTACTATGCTATCCAAAAGTAATAATCAGATGAAAAAAAGAAAACTTCTGTAAATTAAAACTATGATAGCGTGCATTAAAAATTTAATAGAGAAGTTAGAAGAAAAGATTAAAAAATTATCCCCAAAGATGTTCAAAATGAAAGAATTTTCTTTAAATGGGAATTTTTTTAAAAAGAAGTGAGGTAAGGCAGAAGAGAGAGTTAAATTATCCCAATTTTCCAAAGGGAGAAGTCACTATATAAATAATAAAACTGGAAAATCAAGAAACAGCGTACACACGTTGTATAGAGCTATGGAGGTAACCAAACTGATAAAATAATTGGAAGCTGTTATCTTTGGGAGATGAAAATGGAAATGATAAGAGCAGAAGACTGCTATTTCTGGTAACAAGCCTTATATAATAACAGTTTACAATATTTTCATATGTAACTTTAATAAAGATAAGCACTTACTTTTTCTAAACAGCACAGGCTTTGCATCTGGCTTTAAAATCTTAGCTCCACCACCCATAAGCCTTGGGCTTATCACCTGACTCCTTTAATGCCTCCTTATCTATATTCTGGGGGAAATAATCTACCTCACAGAGTTGTTGTGAATGTCAAATATGATGTTTGTAAAGAGCTAATCAAATAGCCTAGCAAATTTAAGGGCATAACCATTATTATTATTCCCTAAGTAAGCTAAAAGCAAACTTGTCATTTGCCAGAGGATTCCCTTATTCCATCCTTGTAATAACAGAGATGAAAGAAGTTTTCTAAGAAAACTATATTTCTAGAGTTGTCTCTGGCCTCTGTGAATAACACTGGCCAACAAAAGGCTTCTATAAATTAACCCTTGTTACCTATAGTTATGCCTATTAATCATCTCTTTAATATAAGAGGAAGAAGTCTGGGAGAATTATGAAGGCGGTAATGCGGACATCCTTATTCCATGATAAATAAAAGAGCTATTTTCATGTTATTGCTTAATTACTCCTATTAACCTGATATGTTTTCCAGCCACTAATAAGTAAAATTGTAACAATATATGGATAAGCAGAATGGTACTCCAAGGATATCTATGCCCTCATTGCTGGAATCCGTTCTATTACATGGCAAGGGGAACTTTGCAAATTAACTAACCTTATTAAACTTTTTTTTTTAATATATTTTATTGATTTTTTACAGAGAGGAAGGGAGAGAGATAGAGAGTTAGAAACATCGATGAGAGAGAAACATCGATCAGCTACCTCCTGCACATCTCCCACTGGGGATGTGCCCGCAACCCAGGTACATGCCCTTGACCGGAATCGAACCCGGGACCTTTCAGTCCGCAGGCCGACGCTCTATCCACTGAGCCAAACCGGTTTCGGCATAACCTTATTAAACTTAAAGTAGGATAATTTTTCTGGATTATCTAGGAGGCCATATCTGATCATATGAGCCCTTAAAAGCAGAGACTTTTCCTGACTGGAGGCAAAAGAGAAGTAATATACACTGAGTGGCCAGATTATTATGACCGGCCAGATTATTATGACCACCCCATCAGTAAAATGAAGTGAGTTAGTTATGCAAATAATAATAATAATAAAACCTTGAGAGTATTTGCTTAGGAAGTTTTCAATATTCAGTATTTTTAGAAGTGTCAATGAAGTACTGATGGGGTGGTCATAATAATCTGGCCACTCAGTGTAAGTGGAGGCCAGAGACATTAAAAGCAAGAAAAGACTCAATCTGCCATGTCTGGGGCTACTTAGAAAGCATGAAAAGGAATTCAGGCAGCCCATAGGAGAAATACCAGTCCCTGGCTAATGACAAGCAAGGACATAGGAATTTCAATTCTATACTTGCAGGAAACTGAATCCAGGCAACCATCTGAATGAGCATAGAAGTAGATTCTTCTCCAGAGCCACCAGTAAGAATGTAGCCTTGCCAGCACCTTGAGTTTGCCCTTGTTGGACCTCATCTGATGATCTAGTGCTGCCCACCCAGACATCTGACCAACTAACTATGGCACCACAGAAAACTAATGCAATATGCCAATAGGTCATACTTCTAGTAAATTCTCATCTGATTCGGAATGGATAATCTGATCCACTGGATATAGCACATTTTCCAAGGTTTTGTAATATAAAAACATTAAATTACACCACTTTGTACTTTTAAAGGGGCCTGTAAGATGTAAACATTAAGTACTTCCATCCTGAAGGTATCAGTGAAGCTTGACAGATCTACATGTTGCTGCATATAAGATGAGCTGTAAGGGCCAAATAATCAGCCAAAAAACATGATGTTTCTCAGCATCAACTGTCTATTGAATGTGATTTAGTCATTCATAAACTTAACACATAGCTACAGACACTATTATATACCATAAAGTATAACTTGGCAATGTTTTCCTGTTATAGTTATTAGACTACAGTTTAGCCTCCATTGAAAGATAGCAAAATACATTATAGAAGGCTTCTTAATTCATTTCTAAAAGGGAAAATTTAAGTACAAAATGAATAACATGAAGTGTTGAATTTCAACACTAAATTCAATAAGGAATTTAGATCTTATCAAGTATTATATATAATAGCACTTTACTCTGGGAAAGATATCTGGGTTAGAAACTAGAAAAGAGAACAAAAGAAAATAAGATATGTTCTAAGCAAGATCTTGAGGCTTACTGTAAATATGAGACAATAAAAATTATGAATAGTCATATTGGATCACATTAAAACAGTGAGCCTGGCCAGCATGGCTCAGTGGTTGAGTGTCAACCTATGAACCAGGAGGTCACAGTTTGATTCCCGATCAGAGTATATGCCTGGGTTGCAGGCTCAATCCCCAGTGTGGGGCATGCAGGAGGCAGTCGATCAATGATACCCTCTCATTACTGATGTTTCTGTATCTCTCTCCCTTTCCCTTCCTCTCTGAAATCAATAATTTTTTTTTTAAGTGAAAGAAGCAGACTGTCAAACCTCAGAGGGAAGGTAGGGGAGGGTAGGAATAAGGGCGAGAGATCAACCAAAGGACTTGTATGTATGCATATAAGCCTAACCCAGTGGTCAGCAAACCGTGGCTCGCGAGCCACATGCAGCTCTTTGGCCCGTTGAGTGTGGCTCTTCCACAAAATACCACGTGCGGGCACACATGTACAGTGTGATTGAAACTTCATGGCCCACGCGCAGAAGTCAGTTTTCAGAAAGGAGATAGAGGAAACAAGTATACAAGACGAGTGTGGATGGGAGAGTTGGAAGGGGTCGACCTCAGCGAACGTACCTCAATCAGATTGAGGACGTTTTTAGCAAAGGCCAGCTTAGGAGTACCCTAATTAAGTTAATAACAATGTACCTACCTATATAGTGTAAGTTTAAAAAATTTGGCTCTCAAAAGAAATTTCAATCGTACTCTTGATATTTGGCTCTGTTGACTAATGAGTTTGCTGACCACTGGCCTAACCAATGGACACAGACAACAGGGGTTAAGGGCATGAGTGGGGGGACTTAGGGGGTAATGGGGGGATGAGGACACATATGTAATACCTTAATCAATAAAGAAATTAAATAAATAAATAAATAAATAAATAAATAAATAAATAAATAAATAAAAGTGAACAAAGGAAATGGCAGGACACTGGGAAGAGGGCTCCAACAGCATCATACTCATCCAGTCTCCTCAAATCCCTGCATAAAAAAAACAGACAAATAAACTAGGAATCCAAAAGTCTACAGACCACGTCTATTACAAGATGAGGTGACAAGATATCACCAGGAACACCAAAATACATGTCAGTGAGTTCTGATTACTAACTAGAAGACCTGTATAATAGCAACTGTACAGGGTAGGTAAAGGGAAGGAAAAGGAACTCCTGGCACCTGAGTTCATGCGCCCCTCAAAATAACCTATGGATACTTACTAGCAATCTCAGCAGGTTAATACATGAATACTGTCTAAACTGGAGAAAGTTTTGCAAACTCCAAATCTTAGGTAAATGCCAAGGGACAGTGGTAATAAAGTCAAATGAGGCTGGAGTGGTCAGGAGCTAAGAACTGTGAACTATACTAACTGAAGTTCCTTTCAAGAAAGAAAATACAAATATTCCGAGGAGAAATTGCTGAGCATAGAATGCAAATTAAGTAGAACAGGAAGAACAGGAGAGAGAGAGAGAGAGAGAGAGAGAGAGAGAGAGAGAGAGAGAGAGAGAACATGTAGATAAAAGTGAAGAAGGGAAAAGAGTAAATAGACCTTGGAAAGCAAGAGTCCACATTTTGTAAACAGACGAGAGGGTTCAAAAGCTCTGAAACTGGAACATTTACCTGGCCACCCTCCCAATGAATGTACAAAGGAGTTCACGTCATTTAAAACAGAACAAAAGAGGAACATGGGTGAATCCTAAATAAGATCAGTACAGGGGAAACAAAAAAAGAACAAAATTCCCATATAAAGTGAAGATGTGCAAGAAGGTCATGCCTGTATAACAGGGGGAAACAAACAAATAGTAGTCCAACATTTCAAAACGAGCTAAAACATATCAAGAAAATTATAGAAGTTTTGAAAACAATATATCAGAATTAGAAAATTTGAGAAATGAGGTTACTATTCAAAGTACAATTTAAAAAAGAACTTAAAAATAATTTAAAATAAAATATTATTTCAGAAAAGAAGAGTAGCTGTGACAGACACTTATATGGCCCATGCAACCCAAAATAGCTCCTGATTTTCTTCTTTTACAGAAAAAGAGTTTGCTACTCTGGTGTGAGTCCCCATATGCCATGCTTACATTGTTGAACATTTTTCCTATCAACAGTTAAAGAAATAAAATAGCTGAATAAAATCAGAATCATAGATCAGACAGCAGTGTAGAGGATATATTAGCTGAAGAAGCAGCTATATACAGATCAATCACTTGGATATTATTGTAAGGACCAAAATTACAAATGAAAAGGGAATGCCCTTGGAGGAGAGGGTGGGAGCAGTGGAGAGAGGAAGGGCATATGTTGTGAGACATTTATCATACAGACTTGACAAAACCTGGCTGGGGAGAAGGAGGGAAAAGAGTGGAGAGAAAAAAATCAATATTGTGAGTTTGGTTGGCTAGAATGACATGATTTGAAGAAGAAAAAAAAGGAGGAGAAAAATTGAGGGCAGGAATAGAAAAATAAATGCAAATGAATTTGGCATTGTACATTAAAAATGTAGTATACCTGAAAAACCGCCAGAGAATCCTTGCTGCTAAACATTTGCAACATACTCTTATGTCATTTATTGCACAGGACGTTGGGTGTGTTTTTATATAAGACTAATCTTAAGATATAGTAATCTCTCAAGGATATATCCTACATCTCATTCATTTAGTGCCTGACACAATATATTGTTTAATAGGTAATTCCACTTATTCTTGAATGAATGGATTAGATTGTCAACTCCTTAAGGGCAAGAATATGTTTTAAACTGCTCTAGAGCCCCTCGGCACCTGAGGTATTGCAGAGAACACAGTAAGCAGGAACAAGTGGTTTGTGATAGATGCCAAGGGGACAGACCCTTCAATGAACAGGAGGAGAGTGCATTGGCCATCAGACTGCCCCCTGTCTTTACTTAGTCAGTGTTCTGTAACACCACTTCAGGTGGAGATATAGTCCGGTCGAAAACCTCTCTCTTAGCAGGTGGATGCTGCGAAAGCAGAAACCTTGGTTTTTTCCTTTCTGTCTTCAGGGGACACAGAGAGACAATGGTTGCTATTTCATAAGACAGGTTATTGGGAAAGTTGACAGTTTAGATGAATGGGTGAGCATCTTGCAGTGAAAAGAATAAACACGGGGGCATTAGGAGAGACATCAAGAGATGCCATCCCTAGAGGCTGAATAGACTCATCTGCCAGTGACACTATTCAAAACCACAGTCCAAACTGCGATCGTTTGGCAAATAGACTCTCACATCGTTAGAGGAAAAATATAGGTAGTGACAGGTAAAATTGGACGAAGTTTACCTTGTTATATGTAGTGCATGCCTGAGGGTATTTCTGAATGTGTAGATTACCATTTGAAATTAAAATCACTCTCCAGTAGTTGGGAAAAAAAAGAATAAAATAAAACAAAGGGATGCTGTGTGGAGGCCCAGTGAATGCAGGACTTGTGCTGAATTAAAAGCGGTGATTCCTAGGAGGCAAAGGGCAGAGTCAGATAGGTATCCATAGCTACAGTGAGGTCTTGCAAGTAGGACAGAGGAGAAAAGGTCATAATTTAAAATGACTGGTCTCATGATGAATGCCCCTTACTATGGACCTTTGCTCTTTACTTCTTTGGCTCATAGTCATTACCTCCTCATTACAAACCGGGGTCCATTTTCAATACATAGTGCTCAATGGTACTATGGTAGACTGGAAAGGAATAAAAAATATATTCCCTCCTTTTACCATTTAATGTCTACAGTTAGTCAGCCAAAACCAAGCTTCTCATCAGCCTTTATATCACCAATAATCCTAAATTATACTTACTTTTTAAAGGCATAATGCCTCTATTGACCCTCTTAAAGAACAGATTTACCCTAGGATAGTAGCATTAATAATTTTCTAGGGCACCCTCAGTGTAAGATGTCATGTGAGACATCTCATTTTATGAAAAATGGCCAGGCGCAATAACAGGATCCCTGAGAGAGAGAAAGAGAAAACTGACCCTGGGAATTAGAGAGCCTCTTAAGCTGAACAAAGCCCACTGTGCTCAGGTCACTGTCGTCAACGAACTGTCCACAAGAGTTGCTGTCGCATCTACAGTCTTGACATGGGGCAGGGAGCAACTTTGCAGATCAGTTTGGGCTGTGACAGCCTCTGACCCCATTTTTGTTCTTGTCAATCATGCAGAATTCACCCATTAAAAAACAAAATGAATTATTCTTATATTTTATGAGTGAGCTTCAATGAAGATTTCAAAGCCCCAGCCAAATTCTCACATCTGTCTCTAGAGCAGCGGTTCTCAACCTGTGGGTCGCGACCCTTTTGGCAGTCGAACGACCCTTTCACAGGGGTCGCCTAAGACCATCCTGCATATCAGATATTTACATTACGATTCATAACAGTAGCAACATTACAGTTATGAAGTAGCAGCGAAAATAATTTTATGGTTGGGTCACAACATGAGGAACTGTATTTAAAGGGCCAGAAGGTTGAGAACCACTGCTGTAGAGAGACAGAGCATATGAAGTTCTTTTTAAGCTATGATTTAAAAAAAAATAATAATTGTGAATCACTGGAAAATAGAGTTTGTGGGATGGGTCATCCTTAAAAAATTGCTCATTGAAAAGACAAAGTTTATAGAGACTTCCCATGGAAAACTTAGCCGTCAATAAAGTAGAACATTGTGATTGATCATATGCTGTGGCCAAAGATGAGGTCAATGTTGAGGGAAATAAAATAAAAAAGAATCCATCTCTGCCTCAAGGAGGATGGTATGAGGAAAGAGAAAGGAGACACCCAAGCTTCTGAGTTAGGCAGAGCTACATTTGAACGCTGCCCCTATTGCTTTCTGTGTTGAGTAAGCATTTTAACTTCTATGAGGCTTAGTGTGCTCATTTGTAAAACTAAGTGTGATACATTATCTCACAGGGTGTTTGTAACAAATGTGGCTGGGACATGGTGGGTGCTACATTTGATCTCCCACCTCAAGCTGGGCAGGCAGGGCTTAACCAGAATAACAGCAACTTAATAGAGGCAGTTTGGTAAATGGATACAGCAGGAAGGAGCCGAAAGACTTGGCTCTGAGACATGACTCTGCCACTACAAAAGCAACTGCTTTTTATAGAAATTTCCAGTTTATAAACATGCTACTATATATTCCCAGTGGGTGATCTAAAGTCAGTAACAGTATGTCACTGAACCTCAGTTGCATCATCGAAATCGTGGTTACATCATGAAAACATCGGATATGTTCTGTAAGGGTTCCTCCAACTCTCCAATCTTATGAGTCTGATTACTAAGCTTCATAAAATAATTAATACTTGACAAAGCAGTACAACAAACACAGAAAGACCCTGGTGAACTTGAGAACATGAGTAGATCATGAGATCTTTGCATGTCCCTTAAAGTATGGGTAGGGTGCAAATAGATAAAGGGAAGGTAAGAGGATGTCCCCAAGTGAGGGTGACAGCCTGAGCAAAGGCAGGGAGTCAGAACTGAGGAAGATGTGCAAGGTCAAAAGAGGATAAGAACTTGAATGAAGCAAACACAAGTGCTGGAATATAATGTACAGAAAGGCCAAGGCCAGCATTCAGATACACCACAAAGCAAGGATAAGATACCTACAGCAGGAAACAGGAGCTATTCAAATTCTTGTGTGCCTGAGCCTCTCTCCTGTCACTCATGGCTATCACTGCAGTGAACAACCAACATATTGAACAAACAACACCCCTAAAACATTTTCCAGTCTTTCATCTTCCTAAGTGGATATGTCCAGAGCTCCAACTACAATTCATGTTTGTTTTGTAGGGGGCTGAGAGCAGATACCTAACAATGCACAGGAATTAACCAGTGGCTGCACCAAATACAATGCTATAATGATGTGATCCACATAGTTTGGCACCAAAATGGCACTGCAGTCAAAGAACATGGGCCATACAACCAAAATAATACAATATAATTTAGCACCAATTTTTATTTTTTTCTCTGACACCTAACACCATGAAAATAACTTTAGTGAACAGCAACACTTCTTAAAATCTCTTTCCTTCTCCAATGCATGAATTATACACATTGAACCTTCTCTCGGGTCTTTTCTCAAAACCACCTGAAACCTCCCCTCAAAACCTTCTTTTTATCACTCTCTTCCCCCCACCAATTTGTCATCCCCAAGTCATATAATGAATCCAGGGGAAAAGTAGAGAGATACTGAAACAACCCACTTAGAATCCTTGACAGCCAGAGCAGGAGGGAAATTTTGTAGCTGTTCACATATTCATCATTTCACAGAAATTTCCAACATCTACTTTACATTGAGCCAAATATGGCCAGGCATGTTCAATATTTTGCATCTCATCTGGATAGTACAAGATAGGGGCTCCAAAAAGCGTAACTCCACAGACTTCACAAGAAAGGAGTGTCAGCAACGGCATTCTGTTCAGAGCACATCTCTAGACCAGGGTCAGCTCTAGAGGCAAGCACCCTGGCTGCATCTAGACTGGAGCTTGGGATTTAAGCAGAAAGAAAGAGAAGGGCTATGGACAGCTCGGATATTAATATAAACTGCAAAGTTCTTCAGTGGAATTTTGAGTTCCTGCCTTGTCTAATCTCAAGAGCGTCTTCATAGAACACTTAACTTTTCCCAGTTGCTACCTGCTACTCCTGCAATCCCTTTGTAAGGATCAAAACACCACCTGCCTCTTCTATTCCTGGTGGAAATGAGAGTAACTATAATCCCCAAGAGCTAAAGGAGCCATGCCTCTGGGGTCCAGGGGCAGAATTCCTGCAACTCTTCAAATAGCACAGGGGAAACCAAAAGGAAGCTTATCTCTCCCGGTTATGCAAGTATATTCATTCCGCTATCTCTTTCCTTTCTCTCCGCTTGGCACGCAAGTCCCTTTCTATTAATTGAGAGCATCCTAAAGCCAATTTACATATCCCCACATTAACAAATCCTCATCTACTTTTTAAGACAAGCCTGTGCCCACCTACAAACCTCTCCCAAAGTACATGATGAAAACTCAGATTCCTGGGAGCTGTGTTTCTGCAAGTCAGAAAGATGCCCTACATATTTTTTTTAACTGATCAGTCTAAAAACAGCTTCGGCCAATTTAAACCACTTTTTATAAAATACCATTTGCATCAGGTTTGACAGTCCGCCTGCCACTTTTCCATGCCATTATGATATAAAACAGCTGAGTTACCAGTTCTGGGAAAAACTAACTTTCTGTTTGAAATAGCAACTGAACAGTAATGGTCATAAGACTGGAAGCCGCCTTAGCCCTCATTATGAAGCTCAGCCTGGGAAGTCTAGGAGAAATTAAGTCAATCTGAAGAATGCAAGGAAAATTGTGTGTTAGGTAATCGGGGACCAGGGCGCTGGTGGCTCTGTGCTCAGTGTGGCTTCAGGGGATTTTAGGAACACTCCTTAGGAAAGCTTTGCTCTCCTTGCTGGGAAAACTGCTCCTTCCCCACTGGATCCCGTGATCCTCACGAGGCTTCCTATCATCACCCCCAGCTTCACTGGCCATTGGGACGGGCATGTGACCAAGACCAGCAATTTACAGACCTTTCCTCACAGTATCCATAGTCCCTGGTGGATTTGGAGCGAATGGCGAGCCCTGCCTCTGCGTTCATGGACTAGGAAAAGTGTGAGCTGGGGTTTGTCTCTCCTGCCTCAGTGGATAGCGTTGCTTATAGCAGGAGAAAATGAAATGGGGACCATTAGAACTGAGAGATGGATGTGCAAGGAAAAGAGCATGTCACTGTCAACTCCTTGTTTGTTCTTGATGGTCCCAGAGCTGCCCTTGTGCCCTTAGCTGTACTCTTATTTCTGTGAACCTATTCACTTAAATGGCACAGTAAGACCCTTGTAGGATAAGCCAGTTTGTGTTCAGTTTCTATTACATATGTAGAGATTACTTAAAAAACAGAAGTTAGTCATTAGAAGTGGAGCATTACAAATATTAGGCCCCAGAATTCAGAACTACTTGATTTTGGTAGTGTGGTTGATAAGATTGCTTTCATCTGGGCTGGAAAATGGCATTATTGTTATATAATCTCATAGCAGATGGTTAAATGATCTCATAAGCTCTTGGGTGATAGACCAGTTGTACATACCAAGGGGGCCTTTAAGGACTAGGAAGAGTAATGTAGGGATCGTGGAGGGTGCTGGCTTCCTCTTATGGTTATCAAGGGGTTCTATTAAAGAGTAAGGTCTTAGTACCAGCTGACATGACTAAAACTATAAAAGAAACCAGGTTTAATGTTCAATGTTTTTTTAAAAAAATAAACCCTTTTCATCTGTTATCAGTATCCTTCTTGATCCTGATCAAGGCCCATCTCCTGCATATAATTCAGAATCCTAAATCTATGGCAGTTCATTGAAGGAGATCTGGCCATGTGATTTTCCCACAAAAGAAACCACAGTAAGCAAGATATACATTCAGAACAATAACTGAGTGCCCAGTATGCGAATTTGACATGACTTCTGCCTTTGGGGAGTTCACAGATTCCTGGAAGCATTGTTGTGAACACATTAGGATCACGGAGATCATCAGATAAACCAGCCACTGGTTCCCTTTATAGGAATTATATTTTCACTCTCTCCTAAAATCAAATCAGGCCAAAGGAAACTATGATGAATTGTGAACTGTTGGACAAATACCAAAGCTATAAAATCACCTTGTGACCAGGATGAAACCCTTTTAACTGCTGAATAAAGTTCCTTTGTGTTCTTAGATTAAGATTACTGCAATTCAACTCTAATTATCAAATGAATCTCTAAGTTTACTGTTTCATTCATCCATTCATTTGTTCATCTGTTTGTTCACCAAGAATTTATTAAACTCATGCTATGCAGCAAGTGGCAGGTCAGGTAAAACCAGAAGCAGAATAGAGCTGAGATTGAGAAAATGATTACAGATCGTGTTTTGCAACCAAGTGACTATGTGATCCTGGGTCAGTCATGAAAATGCTCTGCATCTCAAGTTCTTTATATGGAAAATGGGATTAAAATATGCATCTCACATTTACAAGATTATCCAGGAGCATAAAATGAAATTAATATGTATAAGTCTATATTGACATAAATGAATGGTTACACAGATAAATTAAGGAAAAAGGAGCAAATCAGAAAAATTCCAAAAATAAATGTAGAAGAAATTAGAAAAATAAAAGTGTCACTAGATAGATAAATGCTATAGGCAAAATCCACAGGAAATTACTAAAAAGCAGTGGATAAAACTTTAAGGAGAAATGGGATATTTTCATAGTCTCAAAATATCTTTCTAAAATATATACTAAATATGGCAAATGCAGTCATAGCCATGGCTTCTGTTGGCACCTCCTCCAGATGATGTCAAAGTGCTAACACATCATCATAGAAGTGTTGGGCTCCAGCTGGCCTCACACTTTGTTTGTGACTTCACAGCACCCTGGTCCAGCTTCTCTCTCCTTCCACACAGACAAGCTCCTGCCTCAGGTCAGCAAGAGCTATCCCAGAGAACTCTGCAGAGGTGGCCAAGGAATTAGCTTATAATTGGTCCTAGACCAGTAATACCTCTCAGGTGACTGACATAAACAAATTAAAAACTACCCCACGAGGAAATATCCTCAATTCACATCACACAGGATTTCTACAGAAAACTACCCTCTAAAATGGGCTCAAATTTCCATTGAATAAATATTAACAATCTATTATGAATGAGTCAGCAAAAATAGCAGAATCAGATCACCTCAAAACTTTAAATAATTGAGTTATCAAATATATACTAAAAATAAGAATTTTCAAATAATTATAGAAATAAAATAAGAAATAAAAATGTGAGAAAAGAACAAGGCAGATTTGAAAAGAACCAAATAAAAGTTAAAATGCAGTGATAAAAATTGAAATTGCCCCAACATAAGAAATCCTTACAATTTCTCTGTTAAGTTCAATATCTAATTATAATATTATTTGCCTTTGTGTTATAATTCTTTTATCTGCTACCTCTCTCTATGGTCTTCAGAGTTGTAAAATATTTTACTACCCTTGATCAGGAACTCTGGAACTGATCTTCCTTTTTTGGAAACTCGGGAGCCTCCTGGGTGAAATCCTACACAAGGACAGTAAGGAGGGACCAAAGAAAGAGGCAGCCACGGCAGATTGACAGGTGGCAGACCAAAGACACAAGGGAACGTACTTAGGAGGCTTGTCTTGGGTGTTTGCAAGACCTGTAGATCTCTGCACCCACCTGCCAGAATCTCGGAAGTTTATGTAGAGGCCTTAAATGGGTTCAGTCAAGTATATGTCCAGATGGTCTCAACAACACATTATTCCCTCACGACCGTGCTCCTGCAAGAGCTCTTAGTATATGAATGGCAGGTGAAACATGCATGGACAAGGGAGGAGATGAGTGGCCTCCAAGTGCCTGGATCCAGCTCACAGGTCAACCAGGGGTCATGGCCTCTGAATGATCTCCAACCATCTTTTGGAGAGCTCAGTAAAGAAACCACAGTTCAGTTTCCTAATACCGTGTTAATAGCTAGCCTAAGGTAACGCATCTTTGTTTGCTTTTCCTGGCAGGTTTTCTAATGATTCTGGCTTTGCCTTGAATACCTGCTGTTGAAGACAAGTCTCCGACAGCAGAGATGTAGGCTTGCGGTTTCTACTGTGGCCTTCATCCATGGACATATGTTCCAAGGCATCTCTGGCCACTTTTTCTAGTCTATGGGCTTCTTTCATTAGTGATAAATAGCCAGATTGATCGTGATGACCTTCTGGTCAGTATTGGCCTCATTCTGATCACCTCATCAAGCTGGAACCAAGACAGAAAGGATGTGATGGCCAGTGGTTACCTGAGGAAGTGCTTACTCCAAATGTTACTAAAACCCCACAACTCTAGGAAATCTTCTCCTAATAGTAAGGAAAGAAGAGGACAAAAAAGATAAAGTTCAGAATAGCTATTTGTGGAGCAATAAAATATGGATTTTGCAACTACCTTTGGATGCTCTTGGTACACTCCTTGCCGCAGGGACTCAGCCACACACAGGTGAGTTGCAACAAAATAGCAAACACAGCTTAACCTGGGGAGAGAAAAACAATCATCTCTGTTGATTTCCCAGAGCATTTGCTGCTATAACATTATAGTAGATTAAGGTCTTACAAATCAATAAAAATTGTAAGGGCCGTTGCTTAACTCTGGATGCTACATCCTACCCCAGGCAGAGGGGTGCACTGTGCAGGGGCTGAGATTGACTGGGATCTGTACAAGTGAAAAGAGCAGCGAATGAAGTCCAGAAGAGACAGACTCACAGAACTGAAAGAAAAAATCCTAAAGCACATTGGTTACAAAAATCTAAAAATGCTAGCCATTCTATTTTTAAAGGGCTTTTATAAATTAATGAGTAAACCAAGAATTAAGTAAATGGATTCCTCTAAGTTCAGAAGAAATAGGAATGTGAGTCTGGGGAGATAAGCCAGCACTGTAGCTGTTGCATACCCAAGGCACATCTAGGGATCCATTTGGGCTGGAATATTGTCAAGATGAGAGGGAAGAATAACTAAGCTTGTGCGTGCCCAGGGCAGCACACTGGGCCTTCGATCACCCCGCACAAAGAAGGGCTCAAGAACGGGTATGTGCGGTGGATCAGAAAAAAAAAAAAAATCACTCAGTAGAGACAAAAAATAAGGATGTATCATGCTCTTTGCTCTAGATCCCCTGAGATCTGTCTGGGTTTGGATCTGAATTTATACTTTCTTTTTTCAACCTGAGAATTTAATTTAAAGTATACATGGTCCCTAGCCTGTTTGGCTCAGTGGATAGAGCGTTGGCCTGCAGACAAAAGGGTCCCGGTTCAATTCCAGTCAAGGGCATGTACTTCGGTTGCAGGCTCCTCCCTGGCCCCTGCCCCTGGTTAGGGCGTGTGCAGGAGGCAACCCATCGATGTGGTTCTCTCACATCAATGTTTCTCTCTGTCTTTCCCTCTCCTACTCTCTCTAAAAATCAATGGAAAGATGTCCTCGGAGGAAGATTAAAAATAATAAAATAAAAATAAAGTCAACATGGTTCTGCAGTACTGCCTTTGGATGTCTGAGGAATCAAAGTGCATCCCTCAGGGGAAATACACCTCAGCATGGGCCACTTACACTCCTACAGAAAGTGAAAGTCGGGAAATACAAATAAAAGAAACCACACACAGAGAGACTTCATTTATGAAATAAAAATAGGAGAAATAGCAGGAGACTACCCAAAATGAAGAAACTGGTTTGATAAAGGTTCAGTTAGAATTTTTAGAATTGAAAAATATGATGAGGGTGGTGCAATAGAGGGTTAAACATCTGAAGAGACACATTTGTAGAGGGACCAAGTAACTGGAAGAGAGATGATGGATGAAACTGTACAGAATGAAGGAAAAAAACAGAGATTGAAAGTAGGAAAGAGAGGTTAAGAACATGGGGAGTGGAGCAACATACATCTAAGTACTGTGGCAGAAGGAAATAAAAGAGAAAATGGGGAGTGGATAATATTCAGAGAGATAATGCTGTAGGGTTTCTCAGAATCTATGAAAAACATTTCTCAGACCCAGGAAGTCGTTGAACCCCAAGAAAAGTAATATTAAAAATTACATTCTAAGGTACAGTGCAATCACATTACACCAAAGATAAAGAGAAGGTCTTAAGCAAAAGTAGAAAAAAAGGTAGACTATGGACAAAGAGTAATATTTAGATTAACTTCTAATTTTTTGATAGATAGAAAAAAAAGCAAAAAGTTAAGAAATAGTACTTTCAAATATATTCAAATTTGCATCCTATTAAGAAGTATATCTGAAGAAAAAGAATGAAATAAAAATATATTCCTGTAAACAAAAAATGAAAGGGTGCCACCTATAGACTTACACCAAAGCTTATAAAGGATAATATTAAAGACAAAAGAAAAATGGCCCTAAGGATTAAAAGGGAGTAGAAAAAATGCTAGGCATATGGATTAAACTAAACGAACAATTCCTGTGCAAAATTAGAAAAATAATTAATAATATAAATATTATTTTAAAGTAATAAAAGTAATTCGTGAGGTTAAAAACAAATAGGATATTAAAAAGCTAAGAATATTATGGAAATTTGGAGCTTGTGTTCACAATTAAAACATTCATCCACTTGACAATATTCGGTGAGCACTTACTATAAGCAGGAATTATCTGATCCACTATCTTTATAAAAGTGAGCAAAATAAAAGATTCTTGTTCCTGTGAAATTTGCATGTTAGTATAGGAAAGCAGGCAATGAGCAAAAAATAAAGAAATAAATAAAGTCAGATGATGAATTCTATGGATAAAAATAGAGCAGAGGGAGAAAGATAAAGAGAGAGAGTGCTAAAGAAAGATAAAGGGAGAGTGCTTTTTCTCCCTCATATCTACCATTACAGTCCATATCTCCTTTCTATATTCTTTCTTGTGATAAATAGAAAATTATTCTAGGTTTTTTATATTTTTGAAGGAGAGTAAAACTCAATTAAATTTAAGCTTAAGTGTATGAAGTATGGAGGTTAAAATTTCAAAACTAAATAATAGAAGTAATGTATGTATATATCTTCCAAATAAATATGAGGAGGGGTAATAAAATGAGGGAGAAAAAACTCAAACAAGTCAAAAGAAACCAAGAAAGGAGGAAAATCTGAGATATAGAATTAGAGTAGGACAAATAAAAGCTTAAAAATAAGATAAAAATAAAAATGTTTCAGAAATTACAATAAGTGAAAATGGACTGAGTTCTATGAGTAAATGGCATGAACTGTCAGATTGAATTACAAAAATCAATATATGCCCTTTCGGTGTTTCAAACATAAAGGCAGAAAAATATAGACGATAAAAAGTTGAAATAAACATATTAGGAAAATATTAGCCAAATATATCTAGTATCTAGTGTATCTATGTCATACTAATTAAAATAGGCTTTCCCACAAATATATATATTTTTTACATATGTAGATATATAGTATATTTTATATAAACATGTGTGTATGTATATGTGTGTATATATATATATATATATATATATATATATATATATACACACCCATATGTGTATAGGTACAAATATACATATATATATATATATATATATATATATATATATATATATACTTATACTAGAGGCCCAGTGCATGAAATTCGTGCATGGGTAGGGTCCCTAGCGGTTGCCAGCAGGGGCCTTTTTCGTTCCGTGCTGCTCCCTGGTGGTCAGCACACATCACAGCAAGCGATTGAACTCCCGGTCAGTCGAACTACTGAGGGGACACTTTGCATATTAGCCTTTTATATAGATAGATAGAGAGAGACAAATATATATAAACCAGAGTTGAAGATCATGCCATAATGGAAAAATGTTTTAGTTTCCCTGGGTGATGTAATAATTCTAAATCTGTATTGCCCTAAATATACCCCAAAATATGTAGAACCAAAAGGGAAAGAACTATATCAACATAAAATCAATATAAAATGTTAACTAAGTATTTTACATTTTTATACTAAATCTTTAAAACCTAGTGTAAATTTTATACTTTTGGCATATATCAATTAGACTGCTCAGAGAATGGAACTCTATGCAGCAATAAAAATGAAGGAAAAGCAGTCACACACAATGCGAATGAATCTCAGAAGCAAATGCTGAAGGAGAAAAACAAGTTTCACAGGAATATATATGCGGTATAATATCACTTTCATAAAACTCAAGAGAAAGCAAAAGTAAACAATATGTTTAGGGATACATACACATGTGGTAACTGTTAGGGTCGTTGAAGGAGGAACATACAAGGTCAAAAGGGGTAAATAATTAGCAAAAGGGAAATGTTGGTTGTGAAGTTGTCTAAAGGCCAATTCCCAAGGGAGGGGATACCAATTCAATTATTTAATCAGACCTAACAGTAACATTATGAAGAAAAAAAAGACAAAGGAAGACAGTGGTTACCTCTGACGGAAGAGAGGAAAATGGAATCAGAAAAATTCAGCAAAGCTTTAAGGATCTATAGGTAATTTTTCATTCTTCATGGTGTTTTCATGGGTGATCAAGTTAGTATTCTGATTTATAGCACATATTTGTTATATTGTATGTATTAAATTCTTCATATTAAAATGAGAAAAAATAAAGAGGTTGTTTTGGAAAACACCAGATCACTTTGCCTATGGTCATTTCCCTCGTCCCCTTCACAAGCTTTCAACATTGCTCTATAGTTGTGGAGGAAGGAGAGAATGGCCAGATTTAATGCATACAAGTTGCAGTTTAAAAATAAATATGTATCAAGTGTCAAGCACTGCACTAAATACTTTCTAGTACCCAATATCTTATTTAATCAGTACAAAAACAACTGGGTTGGCACTTTTATGGTCTCCATTGCACACAGGAGGAAATAAGAGAGATAACAGATGAAGTAATTGTCCAAGATCACATGGTCAAGTGGCCAAGCTAGGATTAGACCTCAAATCTGATGAATATCAGAGCTGAGCTCTAACACCTGATGTTAGGAAAGCTTGGAACTGCTAGAGTCAGGGGCAACGAGGACATCAGCCTAGACTCTGGGTCACAAATAAACACTTGCCAATGATTAAATAAGTTAACTATGTACTAATTTAGATCTTTCTCTATACTGGGTGATGCCTTTGTTTCAAGTCTAATTTTCACCATGCAGCTGGATAGTTCTCCTCTTTTGCAGATGAGGAAACTAGAAGATGGCAGTGCTGGAATGCAAACTTAAAACTGAGGGTGCTTCCCAAATCTTTATAAATGCTAAAGGGATGCAGGTGAGTGGTCAATATCTTGTCAGGAGAATATGAGCTGGGCTGACACTGCAGGTGAGATATTATCTTTCCTCTTGTGATCATGAAGGCCTTTAAAATGTAAATGATGACATTTACATGGATCGGGAGTATGTGTGTAAAGCACACCCTTAGGTGGGACATGCCTGAGGCAAAACAGGATGGGCTCCTGTTACTTTATTGAGGTGGGAGAGGTAGGAAGGGAAATCAAATCAACAAGATGGCCAGGAAGGAAAGTGGGCAATGATTCTAAAGATGCTGTCCACTTAATGAAAATGAAGGCAGAGGCAAAGCATTGGGTGTTTTAGGCAGTTTTACTTTGTTAAAAGTATACTTTGAAGCCTGATGCTATATATAGTGAATTATTCATGCTCTCTGGGATCACAGAAAGGCTTTGAGATGCTCTAGGAAAAAGAAGAAGGGGTGAGGGGAAGCTGTCCAGAGGGGGTTGTGGGTTTGGGAAGAGAGAAGTGTGTGTACTACATGTTAATGCAACTCTAACCAGGTGTCTGGATCAGCAAATCTCTCTGCAGATCACGTGACAAGGAATCAGACTGGCTTGCTGTGGGAGTTCAACCAGCTTTGCAAATGGTTTTTAAAAAATCATCACACAGTGAACATTCTGTTAGGTCTGCGAGGCTGAAACAGCCTGCCTTTTTTCTTCTCCTTCATTATCCTGACAGGTTTTTGTCTCCTTTAGCTCCAGGTCGGCTTTACCCACCGGTGTCCACCCCCTGCCCACTTGGAGGGGCAGTAGCTCTGAGATGTTGGAACCAAATCTGAAAAACTTGTGATCCAACAACTGCAGGGGGAAGGTAGAGTTGAGGAAACCCCACTGGACAATCTGATCAGGATTTCTGTTAGTTCTTTGACTCATAGAGATATTTCAACAAACCTGCAGGCACAAAAGGAAGAGAACAAGAAAGAAGATCATTTACACTAGAAAATCCTCTCACCAGCCCACTCCTTCTATTATCTTAATTTGCTAGTTAAAATTAATAAAGGGAAGAGAGCGAAGGGAGGCCAGACATTATAAGCATGGTGAATCTGGGCAGCTTCACCAGGGAGCTACAGCTTCACAGGCCCCAGGGAATCACCCATCCACTCCCTGCAGATCACTGAGGGAAAGGATTGAACAAAGGAGGAGATGGGCGCATGCACAATGCAGTTGGGTAATGGGGGGAAGGTGTTTGTCTATCAGTCTAGCCTGGGGAACAATGGATTGGCTAGGGGGTGGACCGCATTAGATGCATGCAAAATCTTGGAAAGTTAAAAACCACAAAAAGTTCCCTCTCTCTAGCACCTGCTTGCTCTTCTTGCTCTTGCACTTGTCCTCTAGTTCTCTCTGACTTTGTGACCAGCACACACCTATGTGCTCACCTGTTCTCTCTCCATAGCTATGTGGCTTTAAGCCAATGGCCATGCAGTCCCCATACCCAATGGACTGCAGCTGGGAACACAAGCCAAGCTAGCCAGATGCTGGACTGGACTGTGGAGCAGAAACTATGGGCAGTGGCCTTTATTCTGGTGCTGATGAAGACAACATTGGACTTCTTCCATGGCGAGAGGACCGAGATGGGACCTTGGAGGGGAACCCCCTTAATTTTATATCATCAATAAAGCTTTCCATGAAACCCCATCCTCCCATGGGGCCTCAGGAAATCTTTTCATCATGCACCCCAAGAATTCCACTTCAACAGGTTTCTCTTATAGGGAGCTGAAGAAACCCACAGTGGTCCCAGGCAACACAATAGATACGGCTGGAATGTCCCTTGAATGGTCACAATAGACATAATCTAAGCAAAATCAAAAGCCAATACCAGAAAAACTAAAAGGCCAGATGCAAGAGGTGACTGAGAACACAAGTCAGGCAGCCTTGCTGAGCAAGTCAAGAAGGTTCTGGAAGCAATGTTCAGACAACAAGAACTGAAGCATGGCTTCCCTCCTCAAAGGTGACCCATGCTAAAGAGTGGCTAAAGAGGGATGGAACCTCTAGGCAATGAGGTCTCACCAGACTGACAGCCTTGGCTACTTCCAGAGATGGTGGTAGTAGCTGGCTACTATTTTAGTGAAACTTCCCTCTGGGAGTTCCTGAGGCTTTTCCAGCCCGGCCATCCTTAAAAGATGGTGCTCCCAGCAACAGCAGCGGCGCTCAGTGCTGCCCCTACAGCAACTCCTATCTCCTTGATGGACCCTACCATCTCTTGAGTTCTTTGGACCAGAGGTTTTTTTTAAAATAATGATCATGATCATGATCATGATCATAATGATGATGATGATCATATTAATGATGGTAGTGATGATGGCAATAATGGCTTTTACTAAAGCATTTACTATGTGCCAAATACCATATACTGAGAAGCCATTATTTCATTTATTCCTCATAATAACACCACAATAAAAGTATTATTACTATAAACCTTTTAGCAAATCAGGAAAATAAAGCACAATTTGGTTAAATAACATGCTCCAGTTTATATTTTTTAAATGCCAGAGCTCATATTTGAACCCAGGTTTCTCTGATTTTGAACTGTAAGCTCTTAATCCTGTAACAAACAATGTCTCCCAAATTTGAATGATGCACAAACTTCTTTAAAGGAAAAAATAATCTTGTGCACCTCACCTCTAGTATTTACTTAAATCACTTTTATTATCCTATCTAATAAAAGAGAAAGACGGTAATTAGCGTACAACCGCTACCCTTCCCATTGGCTAATCAGGGAGATATGCAAATTAACTGCCAGCCAAGATGGCGGCCAGCAGCCAGGTAGCTGATGCGAACAGGGAGGCTTGCTTGCTTCAGTGACGGAGGACTCCAACGTTCCCCGCCTGACTTGCCGGCCTCTCAGCTGCAACTGTAAGCAACTATGTTGCAAATATAGAAGCTAAAAAAACCCCAGAAACCTGCTTTACTCAGCCGGGCTTCAGCCAGCCGGACCGCAACATTGTATCAAATACAGACGGTAAACAAAGGCCAGAAACCTTTTTTTCAGCAGCTGAGGCCTCAGAGCTAAAGCTGGCCCAGAATAAAAAAAAAAAAAAGAAAAGAAAAAAAGGAGCAGTTGGGAGCTTCAGTCACCCGTCAGCCTGAAAACGGCCCTCAGCCCCTCAGCCAGACTGGCCAGACACCCCAGTGGGGACTCCCACCCTGATCCAGGACACCCTTCAGGGCAAACCAGCCAGCTCCCACCCATGCACCAGGCCTCTATTCTATATAGTAAAAGGGTAATATGACTCCCAGCACCAGGATCAGCATGACAGGGGGCAGTGCCCAAACCCCCTGATTGCCCTGCGGCTCTGTGTGTGACAGGGTGCAGCACCCTAACCCCCTGATCAGCCCTGCTCTGTGTGTGACAGGGTGCAGCACCCTAACCCCCTGAATGGCCCTGCTCTGTGTGTGATGGGGGGCGGTGCCCCAACCCCCCTGATGGGCCCTGCTCTTTGAGTGACAGTGGGGAGCTTCTCAACCCCCTGATCAGCCCTGCTCTGTGTGTGACAGGATACGGAGCCCCAACCCCCCTGATGGGCCCTGCTCTGTGCATGAAGGGGGCAGCGCCCCAACCCCCTGATCCGCCCTGCTCTGTGTGTGACAGGGGGCGGTGCCCCAACTCCCCTATTGGCCCTACTCTGTGAGTGACAGGGGGGAGCTCCTCAATCCCCTGATTGGCCCTGCTCTGTGTGTGACAGGGGGAGCTCCCCAACCCCTGATCAACCCCGCTCTGTGTGTGACAGGGTACGGAGCCCCAACCCCCCTGATTGGCCCTGCTCTGTGCGTGACAGGGGGTGGTGCTGCAACTTCCCTATCGACCCTCCCTTGAGTGTGACAGGGGGCGGTGCCCCAACCCCCCAATCGGCCGTACCCTGAGCATGACTGGGGGTGGCATCGCAACCTCCAGATCCGCCCTGCTCTGTGCATGACAGGGGGCAGCGCCCCAACTCCCCCAATCGGCCCTGCTCTGAGCCTGACCAGGGGCTGCACCTAGGGATTGGGCCTGCCCTCTGCCACCTGGGAGCAGGCCTAAGCCAGCAGGTCGTTATCTCCCGAGGGGTCCCAGACTGCAAGAGGGCACAGGCCAGGCTGAGGGACGCCCTCTCCCCCCCACCCCCCGAGTGCACAAATTTTTGTGCACTGAGCCTCTAGTAATATTATAAAGTGCAAAAATAAAAATAAAACTAGCTATAAACTCCTCCTAAAATTATGAAACCAAAATCAAACATATATTACAAACATTTAATAACTACACTGTAAGACCAATAAAATTAGAATTAAAAACACGAATTCAATGAGTTGAAGGATGTTATTCTGCTGAAACTAGATTGTCAGTGTGGGTTTTAATAAGAGAAAAATGAATCTCAGGTTAGGTTCTGTATTTAGTAATTTTTTGAAATGCATTTTGGCTTCAGTAATTCAGATATTGCCTGTTAGCATAAGTATGTTATTAATTATTTCAAAGCTTTGCTTGCAGGTTCACAATAAATAGACCTCATATGTTTCCAGAACACTGCCAACAAACAATCTTCAAGTGTCAATTTTAATTGTCATTTGATAATTGTGTAATGCTGTCTTGTTTACTTGAAAAGAAGGTTATGATTGCAGCATTATTAAAATTTTCATTAAATAACCCTGATTGCCAGAGGCAGGTCTCATTTCATGTGCTTGGCCATGCTTGCAGTGAATGAGCAGTGACTGGCATGTTCAAAGGCAGGTTCTATGGATGTCTGTGCAATTTGGGAGTGCCTGCTGGGGAGCATATTGTTTTGAGTCTGATGTGCATATAGGCCATGGACCCTTTCGCTCTCTGAGAGCTCAGATCTCCCATTATATTTCTTCCTCTGATACTTTTATTAGTGCATCACTCCCTGAAGTCATTTGATCTTCCCTTAGTAAAATTAAATTTATAAAAACAAGTGCAAATGTCCACATGGAGATTGTGTGGCCGTTCTTAGAATGATAATCTTTTTTTTTTAAAATATATTTTTATTGATTAAGATATTACATATGTGTCCTTGTCCCCACGTTACCCTCTACCCCCCCCCCCCCCGCTCATGCCCTCACCCCCCCCCCCATTGTCCGTGTCCATTGGTTAGGCCTATATGCCTGCATGTAAGTCCTTTGGTTGATCTTTCCCCCTTACCCCCACCCTCCCCTACCCTCCCACCAAAGCCCGACAGTCCATCTTAAAGTGATTCGAAATATGCCTGCTAATTTATCAGATTGCCGGGAGCCGGTCCATGCTTGCTGTTTCAAGGGACCTGGCATATATGGCATACTGTTCTTAAAATGTTCGCTCACCTTCTTGGCACTATGTGTTTTAACCAAGGTCACCTCTCCGAGAAAGGTTGTTTCCCCAGGTAGGGATTTTTCCCTGAAGTTAGGGAGGGAATAAAACCTCTTAACTAAGTGCCAGGCGGGTAGTTAATCACTTTAACTACAAACAATCATGCTTAAACTACATAATCTTTACTCCCTGGAATGGAGATAAGAAACGCCCTAACCTTTGGAATAGAGATTGATAGGATTGGAGTCAACTGGTATAAATACAGATGTAACAAGACAACAGGAGACAGAACCTACACACAGAACTTAGAAGACAGAACCTACACAGAACCTACAGACACAAGAACTTCGCTGGAGAGAACATGGCAAAAGATCCTGGACTGAACCTGACTACAGAAATTGGCAAAAGAACCTGACTAGAACCTGGTGACTGAACCTGGCTGGAGAACCTGGACAGAACCTGGCTGGAGAACCTGGAGAACCTAGCAAGAGAACATGGACACAGAACCTGGCTGGAGATCCGAAGCAGAACTTCGCTGGAGATCCAGACCAGAACTTGGCTGGAGATCCTGGCTAGAGATCCTGGCTAGGCTGCTGATCAACTGAACGCTGTCTCTGGGTCATTCCTTCTTTGCCGACTCCATCCACACCTTTGGGGACCCCTGGACCTGCTGGGGTTGGACCCCAGCAACAGATTACTGTTGAAATGCAACACAAACTTAAAAATCCTTTAATGAGATATTTGGACTGTTGAAAATTTGCCCATGGGATCCAGTTTGGGAAATAGGAGCCATGGCTGCTGATTTCCCAGCATCCAGTGTGTAGGGAGTGCACAGCTCTTTCAAGGATTCTCTGCTATTAGAAAAACTTGGTCCTAGAGTCACCTCTCAGGCTCTTTCTACTGGACCCTAAATGAAGCTGCACATTCTAGTTCCTTCTTCTTTTTTTAATCCTAACCCAAGGATATTTTTCCCATTGTTTTTAGAAAGTAGAAGGGAGATGGGAGAGAGAGAAACTTTGATGTAAGAGAGGCACATGGATTGGTTGCCTCCTGCATGCGCCCCTACCAGGTGGTAGATCAAGCCTGCAACCCTGCAACCCTGCCCTTGATCGGGAATTGAACCCAAGACCCTTCAGTGTGCAGGCCAATGCTCTAAACACTGAGCCAAAGGGGCCAGGGCTCCAGTTTCTATATGCCCCGCACTGATGTAAGGGAAGTAACAGCCCTGAGTCCTAGATTGACTTGTTTCGTTCTACATTATAAGAAGACAATCTTTATCACTCTTTTTGAATGGATGAGGAAATTATAGCACAAAGAATTGACTTGTCCAGTATCACTGAGAGAAGGAGTTACAGATCCAGAATGTGAACCCCATGATTCCTGGCTCCTGGTTCATCCTGTTCTCATTAAAACACACTATATCATCTGAGTACCAGACCTACCCACCTAGTAGCAGCAGGGGCTCCTATGTTATTACTATGACTGGAGAGGAAGGAGGGAGCACAAGAACAAAGGGAAAATTCAAGCAAGAGCCTTTATGCCCATGATATTAGAACCCTCTTATTCTGTGAACAGAACTGAAACAACAACAATACAGATGATGATGCAATATTTTAGATTAACTTCTCTGGCCATTGCCATTTGTTCTATGTGCCATTGGTTTGGGAAAAAAAAATTAATGAATTTTTTTAATCACAAGACTCTAAAATTTATTTGTTAATTAAAAAGATACTTATGTAATGAAATATCGATGAAGATAAACTTTAAATGTTTTGATTTTATTTTAATGGAAAAATAGCTATTTGGGAATTGCTAGATAATTTAGAAAGACTTTCTTGGTTTGGGAGAAATTGACAGTTCTCAGAGAACACTGATTTTCTCACAAATGTGAATGCAGATGGTGCAAGCTGAAGTTCACATATTTTTAGCTGGGTAAATTGGGTCCATTCATCGTAAGCCACACTGGGCCCTTAAAGATTTAGATAACTGTCCTAAAGCAGGATTAATAATTAATGCTCCTCAAATGGCATTATTTAAACTAGAATACTCCAAACTTGGGGAAATATATTGCTGACTATTTCAAATGCCTTTTCTAGAGTTCCCTTGAAACAGAGGGGTGTTTGCATTTGAGAGGGGATAAAACTCTCTCCAGACTCAGGGACTAGTGCCTGAGGGGAGAGGGGGTGGTCCCAGGAGTGACCACTACTTATGACCCTGCATATTAAACTTGGGGCTGTCCCTCCATTATCCCACAGCATTCTGTAATGAGCCTGCCTTAGCTGTGCTTTTGAAGACCTAATGGAGGAGATAGTGTCATCCTTAATAATGGAGCCAGCAGCATGGAGAAGTAAATCATAAGGTAACTCGGTGATGTAGCATTTGGGGGCAGCAATGATTTGGAACTGAGTTGGTGGGCAAAGTAACAAGTAACTACCAAGATTCATTTGAGGAACATGTAAGCATTTATTGGGGACCCTCTTGGAAGATAAACTTGGGAGAAAAATTGGCTTTCCTAAAATTTGGGTCATGAAACACAATTAGGATTTCGAGCTCCACAGCTGCATTTATCATTTGGATGTACCAGGCGCAATACCTGGAATTGGAGATACAAAGGCCAATAGAACATGGCCTCTGCCTTCAAAGTTCTAGTGGGTGGTCATCTTTGTTTGTATGTTGTGAGGATGAGAGGATGGTGGGCAAGTTGGGAAGATTGCCTTTTAACAGTAGGAGGTCAAAGTATGAGTAGCCATTTCAGGTTTGTAACCTGTTATAAGAAGAAAGCACTTGGTGCCTCAAAATGTTCCTCCTCTGTTACCAGCCATTGGCTAACCCAAATCAAAGGGCAATGACCCAGCAGAAGCCACTTAGTCACAGGCCTCTGGGAGGCAGGGGTTGCTCCCCGGGAACTGTGATTAATCCCAGTCTTTATACAGTAAATGAATGGATATAACAAAAGAGAAATTAACGTGTGTTAAAACATCAGAAGTGTGCAAATGAAAAAATGAATCTCCGTGAACTGAATGCCAAAAAGGAGCAGAGAGGGTATCTCATAACCAACATCATCTACTACTAAGGAAGAGGAAGGTTGTACTCTGAATTTCAGCTGCTGTGTTCTTTCCCATCGCCATGGCAAGGTAGCTTTAGCTTCTTCCTTGGGTCCCCTGGGCCGATGGCAGCAGCCAAGATTCCTACAGCAGAGATTGATGGAAAGCCACTCCATGCATTATGTCTCATGAAGAAAGATGACCGTTCACTCAGAGAAATCGAAAAACATGATTTCTGACTGAAGAGGCAAAACTCAAGCAAGTGTCAGATTTGGAAAAAGCCATTTCTCTTCCCACCTCTCTCTCGACATTGTTCAAGTATTGACAAGTTATTGAAAGGTTTTAAATGACTCACCACATATAACAATCAGACAGAATTGACTGCTCTTGAGGTGGCTTCTGAGACCTTGATCAGCACACTCTCTTATGTTTGAAAGAAGTGGTCTCTGTGAATGAGGGAAATTAGCTGATCACTGGGGCTAAGACTGCTTGGTTCCCTTAACTATAGAAGTTCAACATATACACAATATAATTTTCTGACAAGTTTGGTGTGCAGCAGAATTTAAGTAATTAGTTTATGTGTGTCATGAGATGAAAAAGGTTGAAAATCAATGATCCCAAAATAATGAACTCCTCCCCGCTGCCAGCTACTGTAGGGTAGTTTTATTCCCTCGTTCTCAAACTGGAGGCTGTGGTGTTAGGCCAGCAGTGATGTGAAATTGCATAATAAAAGAGTAATTCCTTTGCATATACCTCTTATTAAAGGTGTTTTATAAAATTTGTCAGTAAATCAAATAGCTGTATTATAAAAATAGAAAATAAAATTTGCATGGATTTATAATATAAAATAAGACACTCCAAAGAAAAGTTTTTTACTGAGGATCTCTCTGGAAAACTCTCCCCCTGCCCACCCGTCTGCCCAGTAAAGGTAGTTTGATAGAAATTGTTGAGGAACCTGGCCTCGGAGAAAGCATCACTTTTCATTTTTGGCATTAGCAATAAAAAATCACGCATGTTTTAAACAAAGGAAATCTTTCTCTCATTCTCGGAAAGACTTAGACCTGGAAGCCACTATCTAAACTGATACTGTCAAGTTAATCCAAGAAGCATTTTTATGTTTCTTTATTTCTAGACGTACCACAAAACAACATGTCATTTGATCAATGATGCTGTCATGAATGAACATCCATGTGCCAGCACAAAGACAAGAGGGCCAGGGACTGAAAAGAGGAGTGGCCTGGGCTGGAAGTCCACTGTCACACTGGAAGGTGTTCTTGGATCTTTTGGCTTCAAGACATCTAGACTGTGCTCCCTCTCTCCCTTCCCTCTTTCTTCCCTCCCCACCGCCTTCCCCACTCCTCACCTGTTCTTTTGGAGCCTCAGACCAGCAATATGTGATATTTTTCAGATTATTGCAATGCCTTTGGTTAGATTCCCTGTTAAAAGAAACTCCAATGTTTCCTAGTATGGGCCAATTTATAAATTTGAGGTAAAAGTGTTAAAAGATCTTCAAGAATAAGTTCTTTACTTCTTATACGTGAGGACAGTCCAAATCCACTAACTTTGGCAGTAAGCAAGAGGTTTCCACGTAACAATGTCACTCTGACATGGGAAACCAGAACTGCCTTGGCTCCTTATGGGATAAGTTCAGGTTGGGGGACTGAGTTGCCCAAATGCACACCCCAAATCACATACAGTGGCCAGCAAACTGCAGCTCGCGAGCCACATGCGGCTCTTTGGCCCCTTGAGTATGGCTCTTCCACAAAATACCAAATTCTGAGCATGGGCCACGAAGTTTCAATCACACTGCATGTGCGCGCCCGCACGTGGTATTTTGTGGAAGAGCCACACTCAAGGGTCCAAAGAGCCGCATGTGGCTCGCGAGCCGCAGTATGCCGACCACTGACATAGGAGATAGCCTTTGCTGCAGTGGATGACGTTCATTTCCATTTGGCTTCTTCCTGTCCTGAAGATGTTCTTGTCTTATTTCCATGTTAAAGCTATCCCTTGATCCCACACTGGTAGGGTGATCATAAGACTCTGCTGCCCAGGATAGTGCTGGCATAATTACTAACAGAGTCTCCTTTTACTCATAAGTATTCTAATTTACATGATACATTACATGTTTTCTTTTAAAACTTACTGTAAAAACTAACATTAAAACTAAACTATTTCCAGCTAAGTCAGAGCCACAAAAATAAAAAGACAAAAAGCACATGGATGCAGGTTATTTGGCCACAGTAAGGTTGGAGTGACTCAGCAAGACCATTCAGCGGAAACAAATAAGGGACCACCACCTCCAGGGTCACAAAGACAACAGAGGGAGGGGCTCTCTCCTCTGCCAGCCAGTCTCCCAGCCTCAGCCAGCCACTTCCCGTTGGTCCCCTCTCCTGGCTGCCCAGCGTCCCAAGGCGGTGCTGCACCTACACAGAGGGGTGCTGGCTTTGGAGCCCTGGCATTTGTATTTTAATTCTGGGCTAAACAGTTACCAGCTATGTGACCTGAGCTGATTCACTCTACCTCTCTAAGCCTCAGGTTTTCCATCCACAAAATGAGGATAATCAGAGTTGCCTTGCAGCATTGGTATAAGGATCAGAGATTAGGTAAGTAAAGCATTTAAGCTGGGCTCTAGTGCAAAGTTAGCACAAGATAAATGGAAGCTGTTTTCTTAGCCTAAATCTGAATTCGGAACAATTTAGTAGATGACTCTCCATATCTTGTACATGGGCCCCTATTTGTATAGCCTCCCTCCCACGGGTCCTGGGTGCCAGCAAATCCCTTGAGGACAGTCTTCATTTTATACCTCAGTTTGCCCACAGCACCCAGTGTTTCAGAGTGCAAGGCACAAAGCCGTCCTTCAGCTCATTGCTGAGCGGTTAATCAAATGCCTCCCAAGCACGGTGCATACTCCGGGCTGGTCCTGCCGGCTCTTCCCCTGGCCCTACAAGGCATCAAGGCACCAGGGTTGCCTCAGCATCCACAGAGAAGGGGACGTCTTGTGAGGCAAAGGCATGAGGCCTTATGTGGAGTCAAAATAAATTATTCTTTGAAAGCTGTGAAATTTCACTACATCTCTTTTCTTTAACTATGTTCATAAATAATGGAATGTTGGCATTACTTTTCCTCATTCTGAAGAATAAAAACAGAAAATAGACCTTGGGTTTTCAGTTTCCAGAGCTGTGTTGCTGGCAACTGAAATTCATGCTTTCATAAACAGATACCCCACCCCAAGGTGCTATTTGATTTGAATATGTGTATATACTGCATATGTATACATATTTAACATTTATATACATATATTTAAACTACATATGCATACTATTGAGAGGTCTAGTGGGTACAAGAATCAGATAAGCCAGAAAAATGCCAAATCTACTTTAATTTTACTGCTATGGAGACTTGGCTTATAAGCCAATGTTTCCTCAAGCACTATGGCATATATAGCTTGTAATTAACTATAATGCAATACATTAATTCTCATTTATATTCCTATGAAGTAAAGAACGTCATATGCTGTAGTTATGTTGTCATAACAAAATGTTTAAGCTCCTCAAGGTAAGGGGCAGATTCCTAGACTTTGGTACTCACCAACTCCTGGTGCTAAACTTTTTGGCTGATATCAGGTGTTGGTTTATATTAATACTGGCTTTACTACAAGCATTCCTGAGAACATTCATTTGCCTTGAATTTCTATGAAACTTCCCATGATCAAACCACCACCCCACTTCCCCCAGCCCCTCCAACTCCCAGACCTGCTCCCTCTCAATCTCCGCTTAGTCTGAAACCTGGAAATGTTGGGCAACCAAACAGAGACCCAATGACTCAGATGTGATTTGGATTATCTCTATTTTGTTTTTAAAGAGCTTGAGACTTTCTGTGTCTCTTTCTGAGAAATTACACTAGCACAAGAATTTCAAAACCCACTTTGTTTGCTCAAAAGCATCACCCAATTGCCCATCAAGCTTACAAAAATGCCTTCTTTCACCTAACAGTCTTCAGAGTAACATTTTTGTTGATATAAATTTGGCTGTGGACTTCATAAAGTGGTCAAGGACAAGGCAGGAAGGGTACATCATGTCTCTGCCCACACAGGTCAGCCTTGAACTCCTCATGTCCTGAGTGGGATAAAGGGTCTAAGAGGAGAGACAGGGTCAGTGAATGGACCTGTTACCAATGGTTTACGATACCTGGCTCAGGCATGGCCAGTGGCAGGCAGTTTTGAACAATCATGTGACCAAAGTTGTCCACATATCAGTTCCATAAACAAACTGGAAAACTGTCATTAAAAAGAGTCACTCTTTCAGGATGAGTAGTTTACTTTTTCCTTTCACAAGAGCAACAAGAAAATATCACGTTCGTACCAGTCTCTCATGTGCTTTTACATGTGCATCTCATTCTGTCTTCACAAGAGCCTTGTACGCTAACTGTGTGAATTCACATTTTAAAGAAGAGGAAACTGACTTCTAGGTGATTAAAAATCTCCTGAGATGCCACAGTAGTGACAAAGCTATGACCAGAGCCTGGGTCTCCCAACTCCAGCATACCACTCCTTCTGTTGCTGGCCTGCAGAATAGGTAATGCAGACCATCAGCTGGGTGGTGTCTTGAAGGATGCTCCTCTGGACCACATCCACATCACTCTGAATACTGTCACGTGTTCTCAGCCTCCACTGCTAGTGCCCAATAAACTTACCCTCATCGGGTCAAGCACTCATCACTGGCATCCATCCTGAGTGTTAGTGCAGGGTCACTGGTGGAGGTGTTTAGTTCGTACACACCCCAACCCAAGAGGGTTCATTAACATTACGGCCAAAATGACTGTCCTGTCTCAATATGCAAAAAGTGTGCTATGGCCCATCAGGCCACATATGACTGGTTGTGGAGCTGGTGTGCTAGGCTCATAGGTAATGCCCCATCTAAGTTCTCCCTACTAATTATATGATAGAACAACAAAATATCAATAAATAAATCCTAACATAAAAAATAAGCATAACAGGAACTATAATTGGATAATATTATAATACTAAATATAGTTCCTGTTATGCTTATTTTTTTATGTTGGGCTTTATTTAGGCTTTTTTTATGAGTGCTTGACCCGGTAAGGATAAGTTTATTGGGCACTGGCAGTGGAGGCTGAGAGCACGTGACAGTATTCAGAGTGATGGGGACGTGGTCCAGAGAAGCATCCTTCAAGGTACTACACAGCTGATGGTCTGCATTACCTACTCCACAGGCCAGCAAAGGAAGGAGTGATATGCTGGAGTTGAGAGGATTCCAGAATGCTGCTTGAAATGAAAAATGATCATATTTTACTAAAAAATTCAGAAGCTAGATTTTTATGTCCTTGTCATATCATAAGGAATTTTTATTCCTGCCATAAGTCTTACAGTATACTACATTAAGGTCTATAATATTTTAGCAAGGGTACATTAGATTCACATGAACAGCTGAAATTACAGCATGATAATGTATAAAAAGAGAAAAAGAATTTGTTTAAAAAAATAAATATAAGGATACAAAATATGAATTTATGAATGGAGAATATATATCTTTGGCCATTTTATAATATCACTAGAGGCCTGATGCACACAATTTGTGCAAGGGGCTTGGCTCTCACAGCCATGGTGGCTTGCCTTGGCCCTCACATGCCTGGCTTCATCCAGAAGGTTGTTCGCCTGTCTGATCTAATTAGCATATTATGCTTTTATTATTATAGATAGTTTTAAAAAGACCAGCTTACATTATTTTTCCTCCTGGGGTAGCAAGATGCTCAGTTAATAATGGAACACACTACTAAAGGCTGAAATGAATCTTTAACATTATCAGTGTCAGCATCTCTATTAGTTGGCCTAACTTGTACTTTGGAAAACAACAAGAAAAACAGGATAAAAATACCTAGCAATGACGACGATGTCCTCTCTGAATGCTTATGCACCTGCAGTAAATGTTGGAAAAGTGGCTGCAATTATTCAGACCGATGTGAGTGCACCACTTAGCCATTGCATTCCTCGTAGCTGTTGTGTTCCTCTCATCAACAGGCAGTGTCTGTGTCCCCAGCCATTGAGTCTGATCAGACTTGTGACTTGGTGTGACCAACAGATTCCAATAGAAGTTATAGTGTGCCAGTTCTGAGCCTCTTGGAAGGCCACCATGTGAACAGCACCAAACTAGCCTTCTGGGGGATGACTGATTATGTGGCGCAGATCTAAAGCTGAAGCCATCTCGGACCAGCACATCCCAACTGACCCAATAGCTGACCACAGACACATGAGTGACCTGGCCAAATCCAGGACTACTCAACTGAACCCAGACCTAACTGCTAACCCTGCGAATCATGAATAAAACAACTGGTTGTTTTAAGACTAAAATTTTGGGTTGGTTGTAAAGTGTCAAAACCTAACTGACTCAACATGTGAGAGGAACAATCATCTTCTAGTCTTTAAACTTAGTGTCCTTTTGTCAAAAGAGTCTCTAATAAAATGTTTCTACCTCACTTCATTTTACAGTCCTGCTTGTAGGATTTTATTCTTTACTAGAGGCCCAATGCACAAAATTGATGCAAGAGTAGGCCTTCCTTCCCCCTGCTGCCAGCACCGGCTTCCCTCTGGCACCCAGGACTCGGGCTTCCCTGCAGCCCTGGCTTTGTCTGGAAGGACTTCTGGCCTAATTAGCATATTGCACTTTTATTATCAAAGATAAAAAAAGATAGATAAAAAAAGCTTTCCTATCATTAGGAAAGCTTTCTGCCCAGCCAGCAAACACAGGGTGTTCTCCCACTGACCCCAAAAGCCCTATTTTTACATGACTGCCCTGAAAGGAAAACTGGCTTGGAAATTAATTTTTCACATTTATTTGTAAGCCATTTCAAATTTCTGACCTGTGACAAATCTTCCATAATGGAGAGCTGTACACAGTTGTGTGAGACCGTCAGAGTCCCTGGAATAAAAGTTGCACTTCACCCTCCAGTGGTGCAAGTACATGCTCCTACCTCATCTTGAGGTCTGAGAAACAAACTTTAATTTATGAAATCAGGAAGCTAAAAGGAACCTTGAACTCCTAAATTATACGTTCCCAAGAGAATTCCTAAGATAACAATCATACTCACCATCACCTGATGTTTGCATAATTCTTTTTTTTTTAATCTCTAGGAAATCTACAGAGAAGTCTGAGCAAATGGCCTCATAAGAAAGCTCTTCATGAAATAGAATAAATGAAAAACAGGTAAGGGAAGCTAGTAACAGGATCAAAAGTATGATGGTCAGGTGGAAGATACACAGGGGATAAAACAGATCTGTAGCCACACAATTTTTCAGGACTGAACACTCAGTAGTAAGATGTCTAATTCAGGTTTGTCACCACGAATCTCTTGGAAGGAGTTAGAGTCTCATTTTCCACATCTGATTCCTTTTTATATTAGAGAAAGTTTTCTCCCTTCTGTATCCAATCCCAATGCCGAACAGTTGCCACAATTGCTCTGCCCAATTCTCTGATTACAGTGGGAGTAGCCATTTTTCTGCCCTGCAGGAGAAGTGTGCAACTCTAGATAACTGCTTCTGAGAGCACCCATATATGTTTACAGCCCACGCAGTGTCTGTCTGGCCAAACTCTCACAAAGCTCCTAGAACTCAGTGGTGTGAAACAACCCACAATGACATTTTAGGCTTCAACCCTTGAGCTAAAGCAGCCCATGTTGGATATTGTTCTAAAGTGAAGCTCCAGATAAACTGGAGAACTAGCAAAGCTCTGTCAGATAAGAAATGGTGGAAGAAATTGGGCATTACCTAGACCAGTGGTCGGCAAACTGCAGCTCACGAGCCCCATGCAGCTCTTTGGCCCCTTGAGTGTGGCTCTTCCACAAAATACCACATGCAGGCACGCAATACAGGGCGACTGAAACTTCGTGGCTCATGCGCAGAAGTCGGTTTTCAGCCTGGGCGAGTCTATTTTAAAGAAGTGGCGTTAGAAGAAGTGGGGGGTGTTGGTCGGTCAGGCGACAGGAGACGCGGTGCAGGTGGGGCACGGGATACACAGCACAGGGGAGGCACGCATGGGAGAGTTGGAAGGGATCTACCTCAGCGAGCATACCTCAATCAGATTGAGGACGTTTTTAGCAAAGGCCAGCTTAGGAGTACCCTAATTAAGTTAATAACAAGGTACCTACCTATATAGTTTAAGTTTAAAAAATTTGGCTCTCAAAAGAAATTTCAATCATTGTACTGTTGATATTTGGCTCTGTTGACTAATGAGTTTGCCAACCACTGAGTCCTAGACAAATGAGATGATGATTCGAGAGGCACAAATGAGCCGATGGTAGGTCCAGCTCTTACCAGCTCCCAAGTGCAGACTGGTAAATGTGCAGGAATTTGACAAGCTGGTTGACATCACATTGGTAGTTTGATATACACTATGACAGGAAAATTTACACCATGGAAATGAACAAATGCTACAAATAAGAACTTTTTCTGAAAAGCTGATTACCAAACATTTATCAGCATATTATAGAAAATAGCTATCCTCAATTATTTTAAGGATTATCTTTAGAGAAATTATATTGGGTCATCAGCAATGCTTTGCAAAGCTTTCCAACAGTGTCTACAAAGGCAACTTTATCCTAAAATTCACTTGCTCCTGTTTCCTCCTTATTGATAATTTAATTGATTCATGACATGTCATTATTCCTGGGTAAATTAGGGGAGATATTTACATATGTAGCAGTTTCTCATAACTCAATTTTATGCAACTAATTACCTAAGTATAATGCTAAAATTTATTTTAGCAAGTGACAGATTGTAGGCGGATCTTAGAGAATATTCTGCCTTTCAATCTTCATAGATTCTGGAGTTGAAAGTAGCAGACCACTTTACTGAGTGCTGCCAAACGTTCCTCAGATCCCTCACCATCAAGGAGATTGTGAATGCCATCAAAAGAGCCAGGATTGTCACCCACAGGGAACATTTAAAACTAAGTTAAGAGCACAGATTAAGTAAATTCATTGGTGTCAACTTCCAGAAGGCAGTGTGTAAAGAAGTCAGAAAGAATGTGCAATAGGCATGGACTGCCAGCATTTACCAAATCTCCACTAAAAACAGCCCATTCCTTAGGTCCCTTAGATTGGTCAATTACCTCTGGGATAACCCTCTCAGACGTGCCTCCCACCTCCTGAGATCGGATTGTCCTGGGGCACACTAGCAGCTTGTCTTCTGAGCAACACCATCTCGGGTCATTAATTACAGCAGGAAAGAGGACTGGTGACTACCACAGAAGTTCTGCTGTTATATCAAGTGGGCTGGAGGAAGACATTGGCGCCAAGACCGGAACAAGTCCCCGCAGTTCATTCTTAGTGGCACATTGTAGGTTGTGTCTCTTTTTGGAGAAAGTCATCATGTCACTCTGTTGAGAAAAGAATGGTGACCAGCAGGGACACTTCTACAGTGAAATAATGTAGCCTATGCCAGACACTTGCTATCTTCCTTGGACCAGGGTGTAACAAACCCAATTAAGAAGAATGAGGGAATAGCTTATTTTGCTCCCAAAATACTGGGGCACACAGGACTTTTGCTATTCTCCTGGAGTGACAAAAAAAAAAAAAGCATCCCTTGGGTCATGTGACCCTGGAGGCAGCTCTCATAAGGGCGCCAAGTGGAGCCTCTGAAATCTGTAGAGATTTTTCTCTGCAAATGCAGGAGGAAAGCAAGTGGATGGATAAATAAGCATGGCCTTGCTCCTGGTCTCCTTGCTGGCCTTCCTGACCTTGGGCTCAGGATGTCATCATCGGATCTGTCGCTGCTCTAACAGGGTTTTCCTCTGCCAGGACAGCGAGGTGACAGAGATTCCCCCCGACCTCCCCAGGAATGCGGTTGAACTGTGAGTATCAGAGGCTGCGGGAACTGCCACGGCAGGCATTTGTGTGTTGGGTGCTGGTATTATTTTCACATTCGGCTGATAACTGCTGAGCTGAAATATTTCTGAATGCTTGAATAAAACAAACTCCCCCATCTTAACACTCGCGCCCCGTGTCTCTCCAAGGATTTTGGTGAGTGTTGGTCACGGTGTTTGTCGGGGACGAGTCATGCGGAAACCTGAATGTCTTTTCAACATATCTGCGCTTGGGTTCCATACTCTCTTTGGTGGAAAAGAAAAACTAAGAAAAAGTAGAAACTTAGAAGACCTAGGAATTAGAGGCAGGAAGACAGCTTTGATTTAAGTGGTATAGACTGTGAGTCTCCTGAGGACACTGAATTCAAGAATACAAGGGCCCTTGTTGCTTTGGAGGCAGGAGCAAATAATTCCCAAACTGAGATTCTGCTTCCTGGGGAGAAAGAGGGATGGAGGAGACAGGGGAAGGGGTGTGAAGGAAGGGAGAGAGAAGAGAAAAAGGAGCTGGAGAGGGAAAGGGAGACAGGATAATCTTTCATACAGGTGAAAATATATGATTCACAACTTTAGATTTTTACTGAACTGTTTCAAGAGAAAGTAGACAGACAAGGTTGAACAAGAACTTCAATATAATGTAACTCTATCTCTTTATTTTGCAAATGAGATATCTGGGGTCTGAAGAGTCAAGAGAATTGCCAAACTCTCACAATGAGTTGAGGCAGAGCCAAAACTAGAAATCAGGCCTTTTGACTCACATTCTACTGCTGTTTTCTCCCCCCGAAATCCCATGTCTGTCTACATTAGAGAAAGATTATTGCTTCCCCTGAGAACTGGTAACTTGTGGCTCAGAGATTATAGATATCCTTGGTGTTTTTAGTACAAGGATTTTAAACAGAAGCCACTATTCTGGAAGCCTGTTTTAAACCTGGTCCCCCCTTGAAGCTATGGATGACTCTTGCTTTATTGCAGAAGGTAGTCATCGCTTCAGTTCACTCAAACACATTGGTGTTGTATTTCTGAGTTTCACTCAGGGACAAATGGTCACAGACTTGGTTGGTCCTGCTGCTACTTTTTCCCTTGATAACCCAAGTCCTCGGTTCCTATCCAGAGAAAGCTGCAGTACAGGGAAAATAACTGGTCTGCTCTGTGTTTTGGCTACACTGCTTTAGATGAGACAGCTAGTCCTGATTATGGAAAAGTCAGTCTGGTCTACTAGGTAATAATAAGCACAGGAGATGGCCCATGTACCTGAGCTCCTGTAAGAAGTCACTTGCTTCTATGACTTTGAACAATTACGTAACCCCCTTTGAGCCTCGGTTTGTCACTTCTAAAGTAGTTTTAATCCAACCTGCTTGGTTGGATTGTTGTGAACACTAAAAATTATACCCACACACACACCCAAATACACAACCATTTCCATGTCTCCTGTCTCTTCTCCACTTCTTCCTATGTTTTTCCTGTGGGTCAGATAGTGACAACCGGTTAATAAAGCAGAGAGCCCCTAATGAGGTTTAATTTGGGGTGATGCTCCTCTATCCAAAACTCCCTTCTTTACTAGACTATCTGCTTTCTGATATCTTTTTACAAGAAGAGAATAATTAAAAATAGGGATAAAAAAGAGAAAACAAAAAAAAGGGCAAAAGGAAAAAATAAAACAAAACAAAGAGAATTTTTTTAGAAAATTCTGCATCAAAAACAGAAAGGAAAGGAGGCAGGGTGGAAGGAAAAGGAAAGAATAAAATTCACCCTCAAACCCCAAACCTCAGGCAGTGTTTGTATGTATGAGTTAGTGTGAGAGGAGCAGGGAAAGGACTTTTTTAAAAAGTCATACTAAGATATAAATGAGTAACTACATGTCTCTGCCCAAGAGCTTGCAACTGAGGAAAGAGATTGTAAAAGAGGATGTGTCCAACAGAACAGCAAAAACAAATGTCACACTCTTGACAAAAGCTAACCCATGGTCAACCCCTTACTTAGGGGTACGTAACAGTGCCCAAAGGTGCTAAAACTATGAAGGGGAAGAGAGTGCTTGCCTCTTATTGGCATTTTCCCCACCTGAGGGATGAGTATGGTTGTTTGAAAGCTTTGAGGACTAAAATAGTCCTCCCAGATATCTAATCTTGAGAGGATTCTTTCCTCTGCACACTCATTAGTAGGGCATGAGTTGAACCATTCTGAAGTTCAGATTGGCAATCTTCTCAGCAAGATGTATTGAGGAAAGGAAGATAAATGTTACTTTGGCAGTTAAACAAAAAAAAGGAGAAAATTATTTGGGGATATTTTTCAGGTCAGTTTGTTAATCTGATAAAGAGCAGATCAATTGCCAGGTGAACTAGAACTCAGACATTGTGGTAGGATGAAAGAGCAATTATTTTTGCTTCCTTAAAAGGACTGGACCAGATTTACCTGGAACACTGGTAGAAGGAAGATGAAGTGGCTTGTTCAACTAAGTCTTTTTAATTCATCTGCAGTCTTCCAAGTTTGGGTATTGACTTTAATGATGATCACATCAGGTGGAGGTTGATGGGCTTCCAGGATGGCAATTGCTTAATCCATCAACACGTCAAAGCGTCATTGTCAGTCAGGTTCCCCGGGGGAAACCTCTCCTAATTTTACCTTGTACATTTTCATCCTATCAGATTCTATCCACCTTGCAGTGGTCTCATTTTATATACCTGCCAGGTATTGCTAAAGATTTCTAATACCCTACAATCTACACATGCTGATATCAACAGCAAAAGCAAACAAAAGTATCATCAACAGGCAGGTGGATTCATTTACTGAGGGGCCCCTATTATTTGCTTCATGCTTTACACATACTACTTCATTAAAACTTCATAATAGAACTGCAAATTTTGTATTATTGCTCCATTATTCAAATGAGGCAAACTAAAGAACAGAAAAGTTCATTCAGTAACTTGAGCACAATCACCCTTGCAGCTCCCAGATGGCAGAGCTGGGATCCAAACTAGCCTATTTATATCTCCTCTGTGTGTGTGTACAGTGAAAATCTTCTGACTCCTTTCACTCCCTCTTCTTAAAAAAAAAAAAAGTGTCCATCCTGGCTGGTGTGGCTCAGTGATTGAGCGTCAACCCATGATCCAAGAGGTCATGGTTCGATTCCTGGTTGGGACACATGCCCAGGTTTCAAGCTTAATCCCCAGTAGGAGGTGTGTAGGATGCAGCTGATCAATGATTCTCTCTCATCATTCATGTTTCTCTCTCTTCCTTTCTCTTCCTCTCTCTGAAATATATATATATATACACAAGGGGCTCAGCCCTCACAGCCCTACCCACTGGTCATTCCGGAAGGTGGTTCTGCTGTTGGGTCTAATTAGCATATTAGCTCTTTATTATATATACTAGAGGCCCAGTGCACAAAAATTTGTGCACTCAGGGGGTGGTCCCTCAGCTCGGCCTGTGCCCTCTCGCAGTCTGGGACCCCTCGGGGGATGACTACCTGCTGGCTTAGGCCCACTCCTCGGGAGATTGGGCCTAAGCTGGCAGTCAGACATCCCTCTGGCAGCCAGGGAGCCCTTGGGAGATGCCCACTTGCCAGTGGGGAGCAGGCCTAAGCTGCAGTCGGACATCCTTAGCGCTGCTGAGGAGGCGGGAGAGGCTCCCACCACCACTGCTGTACTGGCAGCCATCAGCATGGCTTATGGCTGAGCAGAGCTCCCCCTGTGGGAGCGCACTGACCACCAGGGGGCAGCTCCTGCATTGAGCCTCTGCCCCATGGTGGTCAGTGTGTGTCATAGTGACCAGTCATTCCCAGTGGTTCTGCTGTTAGGGCCAATTTGCATATTACTGTTTTATTATATAGGAGATATATATATATATATATACAATGTCCTTTTGAATTTTGACCAGAGGTCAACAATTTTTTTTTCCCCATAAAGAGTCAGAGCGTCAGATAAATATTTTAGGTTTTACAGGCCAGTCAGTCTCTGGTGCAACTACTCAGCTCTGCCATAGTTGTAGGCAAGCTGCCTCAGACAAAATGTAAATGAATTAGCATGACTGTGCTGCAACAAAACCTTATTTATAGACACTGAAATTTGAATTTCATATCATTCTCACAAGTCACAAAGTATTATTTTTTTTATTTTTTTCAATCATGTGAAAAGGTGAAAAACATCCTTAGCTGATGGGCCTTAGAAAAGCAGGGGGCAGGCTATATTTGGCCCCCAGGCTGATTTAGACTATAGATGAGAGTGGTTAAATATGACTGGCTTAAGTAGGGTTTTAGCAGCCTGAGAGAACATGGCACCACAAAGAAAGTACTAAACTAGGTGAGCTGGGTTAGGAATAGAGGGAGTTCTAAGGCAATATTCACAGGTGGGCCTTTAATTGGTTCTGACAAGTCAGAGATGATAGAGTGTAGCATCTAGATTGTTTTTTGCTCTATCAAGTGGGCTATTGGCTGTACAATGGAAATTGTGTCTTCCAGAGTTGCTATGGGGATTAAGTGAAACCAGGTAAATAAAACGCCAAGCACAATGTCTCTCAGGTGTTGGTGGTGGTGATGGTGGTAGTGATGGTGGTGGTGGTGGTTGCTGTTGTCATCTGTAAAATACTAGGAAAAAAACACCACAGAGAGCATTCATGGTGATCAAATGAGTCAATAGATATGGAAATGCTTTGGAAAATTTATGTAAAGATCTTCATAACTCTGAGATAGTTCATAGTCTCCCACTTACTTAAAAATAACCTTCTCCTTCTCCTAGTGGCTGAAACACTTATTTTGTGTGCATTTTCTTTCTAATAAAATGTTTTCCTTCAGGCTTTCAATAGCTTTCAAGATCTCAGGGAGCGGGTTTCATTCTGACCATAGTCAACGGAATTTTGATGTCTGACTTATTCTAGGAATTTCACCTGGAGGCAGTCAATGAACCTAGAAAGGACCCTTTGATCTTGCTTTATTCTTCCTAGAGGTAGAATTCCTAAGGAGAATGTGAAAACCTATTCAAAATCTGAAATTTTAACTCTAAGTGACACTGTGGATACAGCTAACTTTTTATTTATCAGGGTTCAATGACCACAATACTAAGAGGAGAAAAGGGTCCACTGATGGTCTTTCTCAGCATAGGGAGACCTGTACTCAGATTATATCGTAAACTGCCTGTATCGACAACTCTCTTCACAGAAAATTCCTCTTATCTCACTACAATCTCAACTGACCAACACTTCTAATTACCTTAATTATATTTTCCAATTCTATTTTCTTCCTCTGCCCTATTCTTTATCTTGTTGTCTTTGTTTAGATCACTCTTAATATCCTGTTACCATAGAGTATTATTTAGTGAGGAGCATTACAGTGTGCCTAGTTTAGCCTGGCTGGTGTGGCTCAGTGGTTGAGCATACATCTACAAACCAGGAGGTCACAGTTCGAATCCTGGTCAGGGAACATGCCCAGGTTGTGAGCTTGATCCCCAGTAGGGAGTATACAGGAGGCAGATGATCAATGATTCTCTCTCATCATTCAAGTTTCTATCTCCCTCTCCCTTTCTCTGAAATCAATAAAAAAAAACATATAGTTTTAAAAGTGTGCCTAGTGTCATCTTTCCTTTGTACGTCCTTAGTTCTACAGGATGTATTAGTGTTCTGTGCCTACTAGGGAAGCCTTTGCTGTGCCAATAAGTTCTGTGATCTCCAAGAGGGAAAAAGAGTTTTTGATGTTTGCAAAAGAGTTTTTGATGCTTGTTTAATTGTGGAATCCTTTTCTCTAAGAGCATCTTTATCTAAGAATGAATATTCTGCAGAACATACTTTGGGAAAGGCTGATCCACTTGGGATCTATTCAACCCCAGCCACTGGAACAAACTCCTTGCAAACTCTGAATTATAGCCCATGCCTCCTAACTCCTAAGTCAGTGCTCAGTAACAGCTAGTGATGGACTCTTGGCTGGGTTTCCATTGTTTTGTGCCCGAGCAGTAGCTGGGTAAGGATGTACTGTGCTCTCCTAAAGGAGCTAGCTCTGAAATAAAGATGATGGCCATGATGGAACTAGGTGTTACTTGTTCTGAGTTGATGATAGGGACAATAAAACAATGGATTACAAACCTGCTAAAACTACCCTGACAATCTCATTTGTTGAATAGTGATGGTTTAAATCTCATCATGCAAGTTTCACTTTCCTGATTGCCCATATTGAATAACTTTTACAAACTCCCTTCATACTACTAGAAGTGATTCATTGCCATCATCTTTTCTGGGATCCTGGACTTCTAAAGCCTTGATTGTATGATAATTTCCTGTTTTATCTCCTTCCTACCAATCTCTCTCTTCTCCAAACCCATCTGCACACTGTCATCCCTCTCTCTCCATAAAACACCACTGCTGCCATATTATGATTCCCAAGTACAAAATCCTGCAATGGCTCACCTTTTTTACTTTACCGCTCACCATTCTCATAGGAGCCAACTACTCTGCAAGACTGATACATACTTGCTCTCAAGCCCACTTGTGCATTTCTCCGCCCTATGTCTATGTATGCCTGCTACTTACACTACCCTCAATTTCTTCTTTGCCTCTTGAAATACAACCTACTTATCATAGTCTTACTCAAAGGTTGCCTCTTTCATGAAGTCTTCCCTGACGACTTCCATCTTTATTTAATCTGTGCTGTTCATCGCACAATCTTGCTTTGCACATAACTTTTCATGTGCATCTTGTTTTCTCAATAGCAGTGAACATTTCCTTTGTACTCCTTATGGTGCCTGGTTCAATGCAGTGTGTTATTCTAGCCCTCAATTACGTGTAGAACAAATGATACAATAAATAAGGGGAAATTACATCTGTTTATTTGCTCTGCTCCTCAGTACTGACGAAAAGAATCTTATAAGAGACTAGAGGTCTGGTGCACGAATTCATGCACCAGTGGGGTCCCTCAGCCTGGTCTGCACCCTCTCACAATCCAGGACCCCTCCAGGGATGTCAGACTGCTGGTTTCAGCCTGATTCCCACAGGCCAGGCCGAGGGACCCCACCAGTGCATAAACCCATGCACTGGGCCTTTAGTATGCATATAAGATCTTTAGTTAATCTCTTCTCACCCTCCCACCTCTTCCCTTCCCTCTAGTATTCATCAGTCTGTTCCATGTTTCCATGCCTGTGCATTGAGGGTCAGTCCCCTGGTGGTCAGTGTGCATCAAAGCTACTGGTCAAACGGTCAAATGGTCGCTTAGGGTTTTATATGGGAACTACTATAGGATTTGATAGTTTCCTTGCTTTTTCATGTGTTTGTTTTAAGAAAGTGACTGTATGTTATTTGATGATCCATTAATTTATTTAGAAAGAGAGATACATAGACTTGAAACAAGGTTCCTAATTTAAAAAGTTGAATATTCTATATTCTAGGCATATCACTCAGTTCTCTTGACGTAAGTAATAGTACCTGCCCCTCCATACCTACAAAGAATATTAAAAGGATGGATAAAATTGCCAAAACAAAGTCACCTTAAACCAGGCAGAAATGTTCAAAGAAATATAATTTTTTCAATTAAGGTCAGATTCCAAACCCTGAATGTTAGGTTTCCGGTGCTCCCCAGATGCGCTTTGAATATTGTAATTCTGTTGGGATATCAAAAACAAACACCCCATTGTGCAGGCTGCCCTGGGTGCCCATATCTGGGGACTCCCACTGCCTTGTTTAGATATGTCTCAGAAAGAAACAAACAGCACCATTGTCATACTAATGCTTGAAATAAGCCTTTCTCTCAAAACAAAATCCTGCACCTGCTTTTGTGAGAAATTGTATGTCTATGTCCAACATTTGGAAGGTAACTTGGCTGGGGGTACGGGAGGCTCATATTCACTGCAGAGGAATCAGAAAACTGACTCGAGTAATAGCTACAGGATGCAGTACCTTGAAAGGAAAAGGTAGAAATTATATTTCAGGGACAGAATGCTTTAAAAGAGGAGATGAACTTTTACCCTGCAAATTGGCTAAGAGCTATAATTTACAGAGTCATTATCAGAAATTGAAGAGTAGGGATTTGATAGCTCAGAAGTGCACTTGCTTGGTGATGATAAAATCCCCTGGTTTACCTAAAGGGGAGTGCTGTCCTTCCTCACCCAAGTCCTCTACCAAAGAACCCTGAGCTTCAAAAGCAGGACATCTTGGCCACAAGTGGGAAATTTATTTAACTTTTTAAAAATGTATCGCGGTGACATTGGTTAATAAAATTATGTAGGTTTCAGGGGTACAGTTCTATAATACATCATCTGGATACTGTATTGTGTGTTCACCACCCAAAGTCAAGTGTCCTTTCATCTCCATCTATTCCCCTTTTACCCTCTTCTACCTGCCCTCATGTCCCTTTCCCTCTGGTACCCACCATACTGCTATATGTGTCTATGAGATCTGTTTTGTTTTTTGCTTAATCCCTTCACTTTTTTCAACCACCCTCCAATCTCCCTCCCCTCTGACAGCTGTCAGTCTGTTCTCTGAATCTGTGACTCTGTTTCTATTTTGTTTGTTAGTTTATTTTGTTCATTAGTTTCCACATATGAATGGTATCATATGGTACTTTTCTTTCTCTGACTGGTTTATTTGACTTAGCATCATTGATTATCCTTCTCCAAAGTCACTAACTGTGTTATTTAGTCACCGTGAATGATTGGGCTGAACTCTTTTTTTTTAAACCTGCTAGACATAGACTCTCCAATTTAGCTTTATTTAGACTAGATTCTAGCGTATGCATCCCACAAGGTCAGTTAGGAAAAAGAGTACATAATTATTTTTAATTTCTTAGGATCTGATTATAATGAGATTTGGATGTTTGTTCTGAATCTGACCTCTCCCTGAAGTATCTTGGAGGATGTTTTGTGTCTCTGACCTGAACATGCTATTACCTTGTTCTTTCATATGGAATATGCCAACTGCTCCAAAAATCCTCAAGGGGTGTACAAGAAATATTTGAATAAAGCAACCAGACCCTTGCCATAAACTTGAACTCAATTATATTTTTAGTCTTAGAAGTGACCTGAGTCCACCTTTTTTCATCCCTTCTCCCAGACCTATTTCAGCAAGAGCCAACACAGCCATCACATATTCCTGTGTCAGAAATAGTGGAAAATGCACAGCATTAGCCAATTGTTTGTATCTCCTTAATGCCAAGCTTGATGAAAACCTCTAAGAAACATGGACCCAAAAAGTTCAGCTAGATTTCAATGAAACAAAAAGATCAATTGAGGACATGAAACAGAAAATCCATCAGTAGATAGGTGAAAAGTTGAAGTACAACGATGCTCAGGTTTCCTTCAATTCTAAAATGCTTTGATTTCACAAACATCTTTAGGCACCAAACTTCTCAGAATCAATAGTCTCTTTCTAAGCTTCAGACTCCAGGGGGTATGCAATTCCTAAACTACTGTGAATTCAGATGTGGGTGTTGGGAAAGGAAAGGGGCTGGTGAGAAGGGCTCCCTCCGTCTTAATACACAGTTCTGTTAAGCAAGGGGTTTTAGAATTTGACTTTGTAACTAAATAAACAAAGGCTGATGGGAGCCCATGGAATGTTTCATTCAGAATCCTCCTGGAATAAGAAGGGAATAAAAAAAAAAAAGGCCCCTTATATGGAAAGACCACAGCCTTGAGCACTAGATTTTCAAGAGTGGCTCCAATTTAAAATATTCTGTTCCTTCTAAGAAAGTCTACTGAATCATCCATCAGAAGACGGGATTAAATCCCTAGAAGACAGGATTGCCTCTACTTATGCTCTCTTCATCATCTCATGGTAACAGTTCTGAATTGGTCTCTGTCCGTTCTTCCCGCCCCCTCCTCCTTACTCGGTTCCCCCTCCCACCCTCCCATCCCCCCGCACCCCCAGCTCCTGCTTTGAGCTCTTGTCTAATTCCTCTGTGGGCTCCAATGCCCAGATTCAGGACAAAAGTTCAAGATTTGGCATTAAGATTCTCTACATTTTGGCCTCAAATGAACTCTCCTGTCCTCTCTCATCTCCCATTCTTTCAACCCTTTGCTCTGTGCACTATTTTCTATTCCCCAACTGCCTAATATATCTTATATTCCCCTACCCCAATACCATTATTTTCTCCAACCTGAAATGCATTCTCTTACCCCAACATTGTTGTTTATTGAGATGAGTAAAGCCGCTCATTTTTTATGACGTTTCTTTTAACAGCAAATATTTATTGATTATATTTGTACAAGGCACTGCACTGGGCATTTGGGAGAGAAGAATCAATAGGAGAGGCACAGTGCCTGCTCTCACAAAGTTGCTAAAAAATGAAGAACATCACACAGGTAATGACAATAATGTTTTTCCTCACTGTTACCCACAATAATCAAAATCCCGCCTCAGAACCCAGAAGGGTCATTATCCGTACCACTCATTTGACATGTAATTGCAAGTTGCTTTGTGCACTCTGAAATCATAGTCTGAGCATTGAAAGACGTGCATGCCAAGTGAAAGAAGATGCATGCCTGCCTGATGCCAGAAGAGAGCTGATGAGAAGACAGGTGTCTGTCTGTCCTATCAAGATATGACCTTATGCCAAAGGTTGATTTCAGGAGCTGCACAGGGGCACTTCGAGAATACCCCACTCTTTGAAAGGTCAGAAAAATCCCTGCTCTATTTTTTAATGAGAACACCAAGCTGAAATAAAACAGAATGACAAATGAACATCAGCAAATTTAAGATAGTGCTAAACTGCCAGATGTCCAATTATTTAAGTTTGACTAGAAGTTTTCAAATTATAATAATACAGGGACGGGTGGAAGCACCAAAGAAGGAAACAGGCTGTGCTGTTTCTTTGCCAGTCTCATAATTTTTCCTAAAGTCCTTGTGCTCAGGAATACCAAGATGTGGATCTTGCAGAGGCAGAGCAAAGGGTGTTTACATGTCAATGGGTTGTGTATGCCAGTTTCCCCCCAGAGCAGCTGAGGCCATCCCTGGCATCTGGTAATCACACCATTAGCCTTAACAAAACCTAGATATCTCTTCTGAAGAGGACAGGCCTTAAAAATGTCTACTTTGACAAAGGGGACACTTATATGGAATTATTGCATGCTGTCGAACTCATCAGTAATTTTCTTCTATTTTAAATTTCTAACTATTGTATTTTTTTGTATAGCTATGTTTAGAGTTTAAAAAAGAATTGAGTGCAAAAGAATGATTGCTCTCCATCAGCAGATCGCAGCCTGAGCAAGTACAACAGGCAGTCCCTAACCTTTGCCATATTCCCATCAAAACTAATTTCTGGTCAGAGCACAAAAGGAAGTAACTTTCATTTAATTGGTATTTGTTTTGTGGGTAAGCAATGTAACATTTCAAAAAGTATATATATATTGGGCTCGGGGAGGATGGGGGGCGGGGCAGCAGAAAATGCAACCAAAACACCTTTTAAATTAAAAATAAAAATTTAAAAGGCAAGGGAAGCAAGTGTAAGGATTATGGGGAGCAACAAAGAGGTCATCTGGAATCCTGCATACAAGAGCAAAATTGCTTATCAGGCCCCTGATTGTGAAAATCTGTGTTCCTTGAATAAGCACATACAGTCTTGGAATGGCATCTGATTCCCCCAAACAAATACTAGAGAAAAGAGGAAAGAGAACAAACAGTTATAATAGCGAGATAGGATAATTACAAAGTAGCTCGGGTAAGATTCAGGAGAAAGAAGAAAAAAAAAAAAACAGCAACAGAAAGAAACGGCAGGGCCATGGAATTGGGGAATCGCTCTGTCAGTGTATAGACCTTCCCTCTTGGGCTGGTCAAATTCCCTGGAAAAGATTCTTCCAAACTCCTATATGGAGGGTGAAGCCGTAACTGCCAGCATTCTGGTGAGTGGGAAAAAGGGGTGGGGGGGAGGTCTCAGTATCCAGCAGTCATAAGCGGTCCCTGGCATACTCTAGTCTGGAAACTCTCTGTTCCACTTTCTTTAAAAAAAGAAACCTTTGGTGTTTTGCTCAGGTGAAGAGGAGCATGTGCCTGACTGCTCTGAATGGGACTTACGGCTGTCTCTGTTTTTTAATATAGTTTTATTGATTTCAGAGAGGAAGGGAGAAGGACAGAGAGATAGAAACATACACTGAGTGGCCAGGTTATTATGACCACCCCATCAGTACTTCATTGACACTTCCAAAAATACTGAATATTGAAAACTTCCTAAGCAAATACTCTCAAGGTTTTATTATTATTTTTATTATTTGCATAACTAATTCACTTCATTGTACTGATGGGGTGATCATAATAATCTGGCCGGTCGTCACAATCTGGCCACTCAGTGTAAGGATGAGAGAATCATTGCTTGGCTGCCTCCTGCACGCCTCCCACTGTCCACTCCATGATAGCAGCATTTCCACTGCTCTAACTTATGACCCTTTTCTTCCTTAAACTTACAGCAATTTGAATATTGTCATGTTGTTTTCCTATTTATTTCCCCCTGCTAAAAGCTAGAACTGAAGTTTTATGACGTCATGGATTCTAGCATGTAAAATAGTTCCTTACACAAAGTAAATTGCTCAATACATACATAAATTGAATGAATGAAAGGAAGGGCCTTTCAAGCAAATAGGAACTAGAAGATCGAATGTAACAAATATCTATTAAGTCCTACTATATCACCATGCTTTATGCTTCTTACAGTATTTTGCCCAGTTGTCTTGCACTGTAGCTATTATTCTTCCAGTTTTAAGAAATAAGAAAAATGAAATCCAAAGAACTAGCCCACACAGTGTCAGAATTGAAATTGAATTACCTGAGCCGAAACCGGTTTGGCTCAGTGGATAGAGCGTCGGCCTGCGGACTGAAAGGTCCCAGGTTCGATTCCGGTCAAGGGCATATACCTGGGTTGCGGGCACATCCCCAGTGGGAGATGTGCAGGAGGCAGCTGATCGATGTCTCTCTCTCATCGATGTTTCTTACTCTCTCTATCTCTCTCTCCCTTCCTCTCTGTAAAAAATCAATAAAATATATTTTAAAAAAAATCTTAAAAAAAAAAAAAGAAATTGAATTACCTGATATACCTGATTTAAAAATGCCTAGTGTTATCAGGGGCATTGCTTCCTAAGTTATATAAATGTCTAACCACTATGCTGCACACCTGAAACGAATATAATATTAAATGCCAACTGTAGTTAAAAATTAAGGGAAAACATTTTTAAAGCCTATTTCTTTTTTATTAACTATGAAGAAAGGGAAAGAGGATCTCTCTGTCCTCTGAACTCCTAAAGCAAAGATCTAAGCTCTTCATCTGAGCTTAAATAGTCACAAGTCATCCACAGTACAAAACATGCATGATCTTGCCTCTCAAATACAGTAGGCTCTCTGAGGGGTAGCACTGCCTCCCTCTCTCAGACCAAGCAGGATTGGTTACTCAATAGCTACTCAATAAGGAGGACAGAGAAAGACAGAAAATGTGTGAGTGGAGTCATGAATAAATAGAAGGAGGGCTGAAAAGTAAATGTCAATGGCCACTTCCAGTGATAAACTGCAAAATAACCAGGAGCTGTCTAATAATCCTGAAGAGGAATTTGAGTGACATGTGCGCCTGTGGAGGAGGCAGTTGGAAGGGCTGGTTCCACCTCTCTGTTGTCCTTCACATTTCCAATGAAGATGGTTCCCCAGTCATACAGTGGGGCCTTGACTTACGAGTGTCCCGACTAACGAGTTTTTTGAGATACCTGTTGTCTCTCGGCCGATTTTTTGCATTGAGTTGATAGAGTAATTTGAGTTCAAGGCCCCACTGTACTTCTCAGGATGCCGAGTAGCGGATCTTCTGCAGGTGTGGAGGCTTAGCAGCAGTGACTACCATGAGAACATGGAGCACTTGATGGAGGCATTGGATCTTTGTAGATCCTCCCTAAATGATCCTCATACAATTAGATGAACCCTGATGACGTACCTTTGTTTTCTCATTTTGGATATGATTTAAAGTCTGGACCAAGGCTACTCTAACTAGTTAACAACTTCCAATGTGATCTGATTGGCTTGGTTGCCCCCAAATATGGCCCCTATTATTTGTCACAGTACCACCATTAATAAATTAAACCATGAAGCTTTAAAGATTTCCCTAATTTCTAAGACTTTTAAGTCGCAACATGTATAAAACCCTCTTGGAGGATAAATATCTTAAGCTCTTAAAGTCTAGTCCTTTAACATTTGTAAAAGTGTATTCCTCACAACCTTAGTTTCATAAGACCCTCCGGGAAAAGTAAATGTTTAAAAGATCTTCCATGATCAAATAGGTTTGGAAAATGCTGCATGTTATACCGCTGTTCTAGAGATTCACAATGCCATAACATATTCAAGGCTCTCCAAGGCATTCCAATTTTATAGACCCCATAAGTGTTCCACAGAACACACTAGGAAACTGTGATTTAGTGAGATATAGTTAACCAAAAATATGCTTTCACAAATGGGTCTCCATATATATCCATAGGAACTAAAGGGTTGAGAAAGGTATTATATACAGCCCCAAATATGTTGTAGACATAAATTTTATAATTCTATGTGGGCCAAGTCTTCACCTGTGTGAACCTGCTTTGTTCTTTAAATCACAGAATTGTTTGCTGGATGAACTTGAGTGAGCATACATTTCCTCCCTAACCTTACTTGTTTTAGGAATAAGAAATGACTTCCAGTAAGATGATTTGTCTAAGGTCATGTGAATAATTGAAAGTATTGTCTATCATCTATTTCCAAAGCCAAATGCTTTAAATCCTCAATTTCCAAGCTTCTATGGCAAGCTTGGTGATAAAACATATCTCTCAACTCCAACAAAACACAGGCAATGGCTCCCTGTCCTCCACTACCACCACCTCTAACTTTTATTCCAGGGCAGGGAGCATTCTGCACATGGGCCAGATAAGGCCTGTAAAATCATTTGGTCTGGTCCTGCCAAGGCAATAGGGGTGAGTTAATTAAATATTTGACCAAATATAGCAGGCTAATTTTTAAGTTGATAATGTTGTATGTTCTACAAAATGTTATAAATATCCTAATAGCCCTTGACAAAAAAAAGTTTCCCCACCCTTGTTTTATCCCCTTACTTTCTGAGGCTCTCTCCATTTTTCTTCTATCATTTGGCTTGCATAAGCTCTATTAATCCATTTTTAATTTTACTAATTTTTTTCTCCTGCAAGTTCAAATCTACTAATAATTTTCTGTTAAATCTGACATTTGGTCACTCTCACAGGCAGTTTCTGCTGTCTGCTGTATTTTTTAGTGTATGGGTCATATTTTCCTATTTCCTTGCATGTCTCGATCTTTTGCTAGAAAGAGTTTAGATAATATATTACAGCATTCTGGGTACTGGTTCCCACTCATGACTTGTTACTGTTACTTGTTTTATGGCTAACGGAATAATATTAGTGAGAGCCTCTGATGTTGCTCTCCCCTCTCCCAGAGGCACAGCTTTGGAAATATCCACAATCACTCTGGGAGAACCATCCTAGTAAGGCTCTTTCATTCTTTTCCTGACCACACCCACATGTTAAACTTCACTGCTTAGACAGACTATGCTATTATTTCCAACAATCCTCTGGGAGCATAAATCCTACAAACAAATCCAATCAAATTGTAGGTCCTTTGAGGAGGTCATTTCTGAGGTCAGTACTTGATGTTTGTTCTGTCGAGGGGGGTGGGGGGGAGGGGCGGCTTCCAGCTGTTTTATTTTCCCAGTTCTCTCCTGCAAACCAGCTGGCCTACATTAGATGTTCATTAGATCCACATCTCTACCGCTCTTTTTCCCCCAACAGTCATGTTTCAGTCTTTCTTTTTTCTTTTTCTTTTTAATCTTTATCATTGAACGTATTACATGTGTCCCCTTTTTCCCCCCCATTGACCTGTTATTGCCCACCACCGCCCCCTGCCCCAGGCCTTCGCCGTCCTATTGTCTGTGTCCATGGGTTATGCATACATGCATACAAGTTCGTAGGTACTGTTCTTAAGAGTGCTCTTATGCTTAAACATCCCCATGCCCTGTTGCAAACAGAGTTCCTTTGGGAAGTGAATAAATGTGTATCGTCTGTTTCTCTTCCTGGGCAAGGTCTAAACCAAGGCTCTGGAGCCAGGAGTGGATTCATTAACAAACTACTAAGACCCTTATTCTGGGAACTAAGCACTTGGTGGAGGTTAAGGTAACAGCCTGAAATCCTCTGGGCTTGACTCTTCTGTCATTAAACTACCACCTCATACACCCAAGCAAGAGTTACTGGGACCCAGGGCTCTCAGCAGGCTGCACCCCATAAAGCCTCTATGTGCACAGTGTGGTTTGGTGAGAAAGCACTTGCCCAGGAACTAGCCACAGCAACAGGCAGCTGGAGGCAGAGTGAGAAATGTTCAAGTACTGCTCATCCTGGGAGAAAGCCCTCCGGCTGGAACCTGAAAGGAAAGGAAGCCCTATTCTTAAGTATAGCTGCAGCCATATGAAGTGGGGTGGGATGGGAGAGGTGGGCCATGGTCTTGGTTTAAATTACTAAAGACTCACCTTTTTTTATGGATTTTCATAGCTTTTCTTTTTTTTTAATAGCTCTTTCCTCTTTTGCTTTTTGTGCTTAGGACCATTTCCAGAGGCTTTGAATATTGTTTGTTTATTTGGCTTTGTATTTATAATTTTCACCAGTCTCACTACAGAAAAGGTCAGCGTAGCTCCTCATAAAGTCATGCTGAAAGTAGGTCCCAAGGCCATGGTTTTGACCAGGCAAAAAAAAGGAGGGGGGGCGGGGGAGGGCAGGGGCAGTGGGGAAGGCTGAAAGCACCAAAGCAGTCTGGTTCTTAGAGTTATCATGTCTGAAGTTCTGGGTGTGCCCTTGAACATGGGAAGACAGTTGGGCAAGCAAAGAGGAAATAAATGTTATTACAATGATGTTCTCTCCCATTTTTACTTTAACATTCTTCATGTGCATTATTAGTTTTAAATAATTCCGTTTGCATGTCCTAAATATTGGTCTGGTGACTGGTAATGGCTTTATCACCTACAAAATAAGGCCACTGATTGCTCTTCTTGGCAGGCATAACAGTTGCTTAAACGTTGTGATATGGTGAGTAAAACAGAGGGAAATGGAATTTCAATGGAAAGGGTGCTTTCCAGGGCTGCTTTGGTTTGTGAGATCAGAGGACAGATTTATTTTCTCCTGAGCAGGATAGAGACAGAATGACCTTCTTCCTGTGTGTTTACAGTCCCGACCATTCGATGGAAGTGATTTCAGCAACAGAGAGCATGTACTTGTACCAGCTGGAAATAAGCCAAAAGTAATGTCAAAATCCTGAGTTCAGCATCTTCACAGGAAAATCATTGAGACCCTAAACAAAGCAGCACATCAGCCACAAGCTACTACAGGCAACACACCTTTATCGAATGCTGACTCTGTGTTCAGCTATTGCTGAAATGTAAGGGCCAAAGGCGCAGCCCCAACACACAGTCTATGTCAATGTAGCAGAAGAGAATGGGCAGAAATACACAGACACAGAAAGAGGATAAGGCTTTTCAAGTCATCATGTGCTAATATGAAAAGGATAGGACGTGCAGAACAAAATTTGAGTACCGTAAAAGTTCTCTAAAGGGAGAGGTACCTACACTTGAGAATAAACGTAGGGCACTTTCTTGAAAAGGTATTACATGTGCTGGATAGAAAAAAAAAATATTTAAATGCATGGTAATGAGGGAGAATGCATAGTAGTTAGAAAGAAGACCTGGAGAGCCAAATGACAATAAAAAAAGAAATCATTTTTTCTCCTAAAGAAAATATTATTGTTTCTGGATTATCAATTTCATTTCTACAACTGTGCCAAGTATAGCACTTAGGTGAGAGTTTAAGAAATTATAACATTTTTATTCCAGATCTTTAAATTCAAGAAAGTTTACCTAGCAGGGGGGAAAAAGTGGTTCTCTTTTAGTATAATTCAGAGAAATGAGTGGGGTGCAGAACAGGGCTTTAAACATCTCTATGACTGAATGTAGAACAAACTAAACCCAGCCTTAGTTTGCAGTGAAGAAATACAAATTACTTAAGTCACTCTAAGTCTTTTCAAATAGAATTATTTTTATTCATTTATTTGTTTTAATTGCCTGGAGCAGGGACCAGCTAAGATCATATTATGCCTAGAAGAGCTTCGGATCTAAAGCGACGTTTCTGAAATAATTCCTTCAGAGAAATTACTTAAACCTTGGGTTAGTTTCCTCTTTGACACAGTAAGCAAACAGACGCCATTAGATCAAGATAACTTTTCCTAGAATTAACCTACACTTACCATTTTTGTTTGTTGATTCCCTAACTCACCTTGCTTTTCAAAAGAAACGAGTAAGAAAAAAAAAAATGAAATGAGTATAAAACAATAAATATCAGAAATTTTTCAAATATCCTGCCTCCCCATTGATTATATTTTTTCTGACTCTGCCTTCAAGGCGAGAGCAGTCAAGATCAACTACTGATCTGCAACCCATCTAATCTTGTTTTCTGTATTACTCTGTTTTCTCCAGTCCAATAATCATTATGGGGTAAGTGACACTCCAGGGGAAATCAATTTCTTTGGCCTAAACAGAACAGCCCAGTCTACCTCCCTCTAATTGTAATTGGGGCTTTGTTTATCTTGCTGTTGTTGGGACTGGCCACCCTCTTGTTTTCACCTAGGTGGAATATTGTCTGCTGCAGCCTCTGGGAAGATTAGCCGGCCTTTGGAAACCGCCCCCTGGCGCAGGGAATAATTAGAACCACTTAGACATCGAATTGCATTTTCTAGCAGCTGCCTAGATGTTGTTTTCCTCAAGGTTGTTTAAAGGAAAAGTCCTTTAAACCCCTAAGAGGATAGAGACTGTCTTATTTTCTCTCCACTTGGAAAAAAAATTGTGAAGCTATAGAAAGCATTCAGATTTGTTAAGAATCTCAAAAACAAAGATCCCCATGCCTCCTTTCTGTCTTATGTCTGCTAAGTATTATGCATGTCTTGGACCTCAGGAGATGTTTGTGAATAAATGAAATGAATGACTTGCACTAAACGGAATAGATGAGTTAAATTGAATTGGATTGGACTGGATTGAACTGAACTGAACTGAACTGAGCTTCTCTGGACTGACAGTAGCTATCATGAAACCAGAGGGAAGGGCAGTGTCACATTCACCAGCCAAGCAAGGCCAGAACTTGGGATGATCGGGTAGTCCAGGCCCGCCTGGCAGTTGAGGAGGAAACAGAGGTTACATGGTTTCCCAAGGGCAGATAGCAAAATGGAAGCAGAGCAGACGCCAGACATAGAAGCAATACAGACAAATAAATAACTGGGCTTGCATGGACTGAGTACACACCATGTGTCAGGGCCAGCTCTAAGTCCTTCACTTTTATCTGCTCACTTATTCCTCACGGCAACCCCTCAGGGCAGGGCGCACTGTGATCCTCGCCTTCAGATAAGCACCCCTGCATAACACAATTAAGTAACTTGCCCCTGTGGCACATCCAGAATTTGGACCCAAGAAGCAAGACCCCAAGATATTGCTCTTAACCCTTTCAAGACATCATGGGCAGTAGAGGAAGAGATCATAACATACCTTAAATGAGAATTTTTTTAAAGGAGAATAAATATTAAGGAAATGGGGAAACAGAAGAAAGGATTCCACTCTCTCTCCCCCCCCCCCTCTTGAGGACTTGAAATTATAAAACTGTCCCAGTTTCCTTGACTTAAACATTTAAAAATATTTATATGTCATATATCTTGGTTTCCTGAAGTTAGGCCTGATAAGGTCTGCCAGACTATATTATACAGAGCTTTATATGGGTGTAGGGGTTCTAATTTCTGGGAATGCCATACAGGCTTTGTAAAAAGCACATAACTCATATTTACCTATCCTTCATATTCTATAACAAAGCTCCATAATGTTGAAAATGTTCACCGATGTCTTGGGACTTGAAGGCCCCAGTCAGTGCTAGACACTGTGCTATATGCCCTTACTTGCAGAATGACCAGAAATCTTGATGGAATTGTCTCTCAGTCTTTGTACCCAAAGGCCTGCCCACCACTGAATGTGCTGCTCCCATCAATGAGTAGTAATTGACTGCCTCTAAGCTTTGCACATAGAGGTGGTCTGGTCATCCTATTGGAATCAGAACTACAAAATTATTGACTCTAATTATTGACTATTCTTGTTCTGAAGATCTGAGCTCTTTAGCGTCCTGAGTTCACAGAAGTCATTCCATACGTTTTGGGAAGTAACTTATCAGTCAGTCCCTACTCACTAGGAGTCAGACAGTAATCAGGCTATCTGGGCTGGCTGTGGAGGCAGGGAGGCAAGGGCTGGCTCAGAATCCTCAGGGGTTAATGATGGACTTGACCTATGGTGTGAAGGAGAGGCAAGTTGCAGGATAATCCCAGCTCTGACATGAGATACCCAATGGATGGCAGTATCATTTATTTACTGGGCTATGTGAGGAGCAGATTGGCAGGGAAGGGAAAGTGTGAAGAGAAAATTGTAATTTGAGACATAAGTTTAAGATCAGTTTGAAATACATGAGTGGCAATAAGGAAACAGATAAATTATCTGGAATATTCATACCACCATCTGGGATGAGGGTGTGAAGTTAGGATTGTTGTGTCATGCTCTTAATGAATTCAAGCTAGTTTCTAGGAATTTTTAGTTTTATTTATCTGTTTCTTTCCATTGTTTTGTAAATATTCCTAAACTATCAGTTGCAAAATTTTAGAAAAATTATTAATAGGATTGATGTTTTCCGGTCAGTACTTTCTAGAATCTGTTTTCCACCTTTCGGGGAAAAGCGGGCATTACTTGTTACTCTGCAGTCATCCTGTTCTTCAAAGATGAAGGCATTTCTTCTCCATTGCTCCAGGTTTTCCCAGAGCCTTAAAATGCCGCTCATCTGTGTACGGAAGTGGAAGCTCAATGGAAGCGGCTAGCTCTTCCTTTCCGCTCTCTTCTCTTATATTGAATTTCATCTCCAATATGACAAAAGACTATGCAACAATTCCCAGGACTATTTTCCCTAATTAAGAAGGTAGAAGTCAAATAGAAGTAAGGGGACCCTGGGTTCTGTTGTCATCTGTGAGTGTCACAGTAGCAACAGGTTGAGCGACTCTAACTTTTCTTCTTGCCCGAAATGTAGAAGGAAAGTCTTTTTTTGTAGGTCTTAGAATTTCCCCCAAGCCCCAACACACTCTAAGATTGAGATTCCTGTCACTGTTTTGTTTTGTCTTTTCTACTGATTTTATTTCCTTTTTTATTTTTTGTATACAGTATAACTTTCTTAGTGTAATATTTTTCAAGACATTTTCTCATCCATTGTTCCATTTGTTCATGTGTGTATATAATATCCCTTATAAATACTCATAATTTTATTACTGTTACTCTAAGAAAATTTCCCATTCATTAGCTCATTCACTCAACAAATATCCTTTGAGCCTGCATTGTGGTAGTTACTGTGAAGCACAGAAGGATGGATCAGAAAGAGATCTGAGCTGAGGAAGCTGAAAGACTAGCATGGGATCAAGCCATGCATGAATCACAGGAGCCATAAGAGACATGTCTTGTGGGAATTCAGAGGAGGCAGGTGCCAGAGGCAGCATTTGTGGATTAAGGGTGGATCATAGAAGGAAGGCTTCATGGTGTGGATGGCAGTAAACCTGTACCTGCACCTTGATTAATTTAGATAAGGGAAGATGAAGAAGTGTGTGTGTGTGTGTGTGTGTGTGTGTGTGTGTGTGTGTGTGTATGTGTGGTGGTGGTGTGGTGGTCCTTCTTGAGAGAGAAGCAATAAAGGAATAAAGACATTATTGAATATCAATCTTTAATTAATAAAGGAAACTTAAGAGTGTATAGAGTTTCATTTCATTTCTTATTCCTTCTTTTTTTTCCATGATGCACGTTTCTTGTTACTCTTTTATATATGAAGATATTTCAATGATTTGTGCCATCTTAGGATTCTTTCTTTAAAAAAATTTAAAGTGTTTTTTAATTGATTTCAGAGAGAGGAAAGGAAAGGGAGAGCGAGAGAGACAAACATCAATGATGAAAGAGAATCATCGATTGACTGCCTGGGAATTGAGCCCGCAACCCAGGCATGTGCCCTGACTGGGAATCGAACTTCCTGGTTCATGGATCGATGCTCAACTACTGGGCCACACGGGCCGGGCAAACCTCAGGCCTCTTTTTCACCCAGGATCATTATTCTCTGCCTTTTCCCACTTACCTTTCCTTCCCCTGTGTCTGCTCAAACCCACCCTTGGTTCATCACCCTTTCTATGCCAGCTTGACAGAAGAAGACAATCTTTCTCTCTGAAAGCACATAGGATGGATGCCTCCTCATGGGCCAGGCCTGCAGGTCACCTCTGTACCCTTACATTCCACCTGGTGAGAATGTGTCCTAGGGGCAAGGAGGCCAAACAGCACAGTCCAATGCTCCCAGAGCTAGAAAAGAGAAGACCTGGGTTCTGGTTTCAGTCCCAAGAGAACCTCATTATACAGCCTAACATACCTGGCCCACAGCTTACTCCTACACCATGTGACAGAACTAAACATAATGATCTCCAAAGTCACTTCCATCCCCACTAGGCAGAAGGAATAGTTGAGCCCCGCTAACACACTGTGACCAAAGTCATTCAACCATTGAATAATCGATACAGTAGCGTGTCTAGTAACTGGCCTTTCCAGTCTACCACTTCCAGAGACCCTTTGCAGCTTTGTCAAGTGTGACTCTAGGAATCTCACATGTGCAGTGAAAATCCTGCGTATTTGCCAGCCTCTTTCTTTTGACTTGTCATGATTAAGTGGCAGCAGGAGCAAGTGAAAGGACTCATTGTCTTTTTATTGACAGTTTGCCCTCTAAGACCCTGCTCTGAGTGAAAAAGAGCAGAGGTTAACAAGCTCACCAGCCTTCTGCAGTTTCCTAGTTTTTATGTCTGTCAGCAACTGACATTCCATCCGCACAGATAGTGGCAAGACTGGGGAGTAAGGGCCACTCCAAATATATGTGTATGATCATTCCTGACTTCCCTTTTCCAACTCCCATATTTAAAATCAACAATTCTACAAATTTGAGGCACAAGATGGCTTTAAAATTCCTCAAGAAATTGAATGATATTTCCTAGGAAAAAAGAAAGCAATGATTTCTGAGCACCAATTCATTCATTCATTCATTCATTCATTCATTCATTTGTTCATCCATTTGACAAATACTGGCCTACTGTGTGCCAGAGACAGCTCTATGTGCTAGAAATACAGCAGAGAACAAAACAGACTGCAGGAAAATATGGTAAGTTCTTATGGAGCTTATATTCTATAGCAGATGACCAATAATGAACATAAAATATAAATAAGATATATAATATGGTTCCCAACCAGTGGTTCCCAACGTGGGACACACACCCCATAGGGGGGCAATTTGATTTTTAAGGGGGACAATTTGAGAATGAGTTATTAACAGTGAGTTTTTTGCATTTCTTATAAACATATACAGTATATAAATATATGTTGTGACATAATTATGCATTTCAGTTCTCTATTATATGTTTTGAAACTTTATTTGCTATTTTTTCATATCACTCCATATTATTATTTTTTAACAATTTCTTAGTGATTTCTTCCTTAGAACTTCCACTGTCCTTTTGTTCTTTTATTTTTCTCTTTCATGGATGTCATGCTCTTTGGAAGCATGTTTAGACCAAGTTAATGGCCTTTTAGATTTCCTCCACGTGAATAGGAGTTCACTTTTTGAATAATAAGAATTATGTGTCACAGGGGAGGCATCAGAATTTTAGAGATCTTAGGTAGGACATGGCCAAAAAAATAGGTTGGGAACCACTGTGCTATATGATGATATATACTACCAAAAAAATAAGATAAAACATGGAAAGGGAAATATCAGAGATGGTAAACATTTCAGCCAGGAAGCCCTTCTGAAAAGGAACTAATTGATAAGTCCTAAAGATAGGAGAGGAAACGGCAAGAGCAAATACTCTGAGGCAGGAACAGGTCTGCACCCACAAGGAACAGCAAAGAAGTCAGAGTGACCGAATGGATGAGGAGAAAGGGCATAGTATAAAATAAGCTCAGAGAGTCACAGTGACGTGTGCAAGTGATGAAGAGCCAATACCCCTGTAAGGACCCTGGCTTCTGTTCAGGGTGAGATGGGAAGCCAAGGGAGGTACATCATCTGATTTAAGTTTTAACAGAATTATTGTTGAGAATAGACTGAAGGATGTCAACAGAGAAGCAGGAAGATTAATTAGGAAGCTCTCACAATAATCCCATTTGAAAGATTATGGCTCATATGAAGGTGATAACAGTGGAGATGATGCAAAGGGGTCAGATTCGGGGCATTTCTGGAAGGTAGATCCAGCAAGATCACTGACAAACTGAATTTGGGCTGTGAGAGAAAATTGTGTCAAAGATGCTGAGAGGGTTATAACCTGAACAAAAATGGAGTTACCTTTCCCAGGATGGGGAAGGATGCTGGAGAAACACAGCAGGGGACCAGGGGAACGTAAAAATTATAAAACAGATTAACCTAAGGAAGTCTGATCTTTATCCTCTTAAAAAATAATTCTATAGTCTAAAGATTGTGATTTGGATATTTAATTACATTCTTGTCTTCTGATGCCACCCAGCCTAAACTTTTGCCTAGCCCTAACCCTTGCCATTAGAATAGCACACTAAAAACTTATACTTAAAACTCAAGAGCTTCTGAAGCATTACATTATAATTTAGGATTAGTTTTTGAAAAAATGCCTTCTTGTCAGGTGGCTCAGTGGGTTGGAGCATCGTCCCATGCACCATAAAGGTTGTGGGTTCCATTCCTGGTCAGGGTGCATACTTAGGTTGTGGGTTTGATCCCTGGTCAGGGTGCACACTAAAGGCAAATGATCAGTGTTTCTCTCTCACATCAATGTCTCTTTTTCTCTCACCCTTCCCTTCCTCTCTCTCTAAAGATCAATAAAAACATATCCTCAGGTGAGGAATGAATAAGTAAGTAAGAAAGTAAGTAAATCCTTCTTAAATGTAGAAAATAACATTTATTTTAAAGTGCCTTCTAATAGCTAAACAAGTTCCCTCCAGCGGTGAACATGGCCATGTACTCTCTTCTCTAATGATGATGCAGAGAGGACCCTCTCTCCCTTCCCTAAGGACAGTGCTGGGTCTGTTCATTTTATCAACACTCTCCACCTGTCTGCTTTGTCCCCTCCCTTAGCAAAGTCCCAGTGCTTCTATCCAATCCCCTTTCCCCCTCGGCACCCTTTCCCCTGGAGAACAACTCAGGATGGAGGTCTCTGACATCTGAACCTTGCTGGGAGGGCATGGTTCCTTTCAAAGCACTTTACAGACATAATATGGGAAGGTAGAGTCTATATAACTCAAGTAAATATGTCACTTAAATTCTTCATGTTCTGGACGTTTCTTAAATCAAATGTGGATAAAAATAAAAAGGGAGGGAAAAGGAAGAGATGTACAGAGGGAAGTAAGGAGAGGGGACTACTATAGCTCTTAAAGAAAAGAATTATAGATTAGGTAAATTGACCCCAATATATTTAATATATGTTTCATTTTATAAAGGTAGAAGTTGAATGAAAAGAGGTGAGGCAATTGCTTCTTGGTCTTTATGGGAGAGAGGTGAGGCCACCATTCTAAAGACTCAGATTCAGGGTTTGGCAAAGCCAAGAATGGAACCCAAGATTTTAGAGTCTAATATTTAACAGAAGAGCCTTCTCCACCAGGAAGGACTTTGAACGTGAGGCAGAGGATTGCATGTGTAATACAGCAGGCAATGGAAAGCCATTGTAGGCCCCGGAGCAGGAGTGAGAGGTCATGTTTTTGGAGCATTTGCTTGAAGGTAATTGTCCAAGGCCGATTAGAAAGGGAAGAAACTGGTGAAATAGAGATAGAGTGAAGACTGTTACAGTTTATTCAGTTATGAAGTGAACAAGACTCTTGACCAGAATAAAACTAGAAATGGAGAACAGCGTGGATCCAAGGGAATTTTCCAAGGAAGAAGCAATCAGACTTTGGGGTAATGGAGGTTGAGAAGAAGAGAAAAGTCAAAGAAGACCCAACTGCTATAACCATGGAAGTTGGTTCTCTGGTTCACAAGCTTATAGCAACCCTGTGGATCCATTCCTAGAGGAAGCCAGAGCCACCCTGACCCCTGACAGAAAAACTAATAAGGCACCAGTTCATTTCCGTGCAAGCCAAGAGCATGCACATTGGCCTGTCAGTCTGTCTTCAGTTCTTTCTTTCTATCTTGAGGGTACAAAGAAAAATGCTCAGAGTGTGCTTTAGGCAAAGCATATTTCATCTCAAAGCTGAGAAATTAAAAAGTTCAACTCTCCTGCCAGGAATTTGAAAGCACCAGGAAGTGGATAAAAGAAAATAAGCTCCCGCAAGGGCTGTTTCTCTAGTTAGGGAGCAGGCATTGTGGAGGGGAAATACAAAAGGAGGTTTAATCAAAGTGTTTTGGATGACAATTTTCATAAATAAATAAATAAATAAATAAATAAATAAATAAATAAATAAATAAGTGGAAAGGCATCATGTTCAAGATGAATAATGTGGTGTTTTTGGTGTGTGTTTTTTTTCTGAAGACACAGATCATGAAAGATTAGGCAGAGAAGTGATGCTACTTTATGGATATATTCTTTTTTAAGAAAATACAATCTTTGTTGTTAAAAATGAAAGACTTGGGGATTTTGATGTGGTGGTTCCCAATCTACTTATGATGGACTTCAAAGCTGGAGCTTAGGCTACTATGCATGTAGCTCTGCCCCTGAGCTTTAGTCACATGCATGGAGGTGTTCCAAATGGTAACTCAAAGGTAACGGAGGTTAAATTATGTAGGACCCCCAGGCAGGCATGCAGAAGCCTTCACAGAATGTCTAGATTAGAATGTAGTTGAGAGCCAAAAAGTGATGAGTCCCCTTCCTGCACCGCTCTCAGCTACTAGTATAGCAATGCGCACACGGGGTGCGGGGTTTTTAGAGACATCAAAACAGGCCTGATTTCTGTTCCTGACAGCTCTTTTAATTCAGAGCAATAGCCAACATTTACAAAGTAGTTGGCAGTTTTCAAAACACTTTGACAGGCATTTGGTTCTTATAATGTGTAAGTGTCTATTCCTTTTGGACTGCTATACCAGAATACCATAGACGGGTGACTTAGAGACAATAGAAATTTATTGCTAACAGTCTGGAGTCTGGGAAGCCTAAGATCAAGTCACTTGTAGATTTGGTGTCAGTTGAGAGCCTGTTTTCTGGTTCATAGACAGCCGCTTCTCACTGTCTTTCCATGGGGGAGGTGGTGGGACAGCTCTTTGGGGCCTCTTAGAGCATTAGCCCCATTCATGAGGGCTCTACCTTCATGACCTAGTCATTTCCCCAAGATTCCACTTCCAAATACCATCATTTAGACATTAGGATTTCAACATATGAAATTTAGAAAGACACAAACACTCAGACCATGGCAGTAAGGTAAAGGGTATTATTCTGCACTGTACTGATGAGAAATAATAATAATAATAATAATAATAATAATAATAATAATAATAATAATTAGAGAGTCACGTGAAATTGACTAATAATAATAATTCTATTGAATTCTATGAATAATAATTCATTATTATTATTATTATTATTATTATTTTGTACTGATGAAGAAATGGAAGATCAGATGATTTATCCAAAGGTACATACTTAATAAATGATGAAAACAGAATCTAAGTCCAAGGTTGCTCTGAAGACTAAAGGTAGTTCATATAAATCCCTCAGCACAGTATCTGGCACATAGATGTTAATAATAGTGCCACCTGTACCCCAACACACAAGAACTTCACCAAAGCAATTTACCTAATACTCCAGCAAGTCTTCCTTCAAAGGACAACCATGCAAAGTAGAATGACTTGATTCACGATCATTTGCCCTCTGGAAGTCTCTAAAGGACTTCTCGTTCCTGCTCATTTATTAAGCCAAGAAGAAAAACTCAAATTCACTTTTCCTCTTGGTACATTGAAATGCATTTTGCTTTCGTGCTCTTTTTTATTTGTTTGTTTGTTTGTTTGTTAATATCACATGAGGATATTTTTTTCCATTGCTTTTCAGGAGAGTGGAAGGGGGAGGGAAGAGAGAGAGAAACATCCATGTGAGAGAGACACATCTACTGATTGCCTCTTGCATGCACCCTGGCTGAGGGTGGGGAGCCAAACAGCAACTCAGATACCTGCCCTTGACCGGGAATCAAACCTGAGACCCTTTGGTGCTTGGGCCAAGGCTCTAACTGAGCACACCAACCAGCGTGCTCTCCTATTCTAATACCCAATTGACTTACACTGAGTATAATGTTGATTTAGAACTTAAAAATGTGGAAGAAAGTGGAAAGGAAACCAATATTTACTACAGGTCAGCAGCTATGATGAGCCCATTTAGAACAGCTCGCATTACTGCCTCTTAGTGCAGAAGACAGAGAGGCTCAGGAAGGCTGTTTAATCTGTCCATGATGTAACTGGTGACAATTTTTCCCCTGACTTATGTTAAAGTGTCAGTTAACTACAAAAGACACCTGTCCAATGGCAGAAACCAGAATTCATTAGTTTCATCCTCAAGTTACATTAGTTACATTCCCCCAAAATTTTGAGTCACAATGAATTCCATTCTCATCTTGACTTAGAGGATAGGAGTCTACACCCAGAGCACAAAGCAGTAACCAGCTACATCTCTAATGAGCCACCATCATCAAGGCTCTCTGTGTCTGCCACCGCCATGTGCTGTGTTCGCATTCTCTCATCTCATCCTCATGGTGACCCTATGAGGTAGAGACTACTATTAGCCCCAGTGTGCAGATGGGAAAACTGAGGGTCAGAGAGTTTGCACAACATGCCAGCTCACACAACTCTAAGTGTGAAATGGGACACGGACCTGGAATCTGGGCTCCTTCCTCTGTTTTTGTACTTCTGTTCATTCGTTCTATGTTGAAAATTGCCTCTTACAATCATCAGCTGAAAAGGGAGTGTGTCCAAGGGTGTTGGGATCTCAGTGACAATCTATATAAATGTTTGTTTAATATTTGCGCAAGAGTCCTGTAAGATAATTTAGTGCTAATCAATTTGATCAAACAAAGCAAAACAAACCAGTGATTTAAAATTTGCAGTGGCAAAAAAGGAATGGAATTGTGCAGGTGTGAGGTAAATTAAATTGATGGGTTTGAAAGGGAAGTCAAAGAAAAATGTTAGGTGCATGGAACCTTCTACAGAAGAGAAGGTTACTGAATGACAAAAAGGAAAAAGAAAAAACGAGGGTTCTTCTTGTCTGAATGTTTGGCCAAACTATGCAATATTTGCTTATGGAACGATTGATACAAAAATGTCCAAAACTGTAGAGAATTTGTGTAAGAATTTATTTGAGCCCAAACTGATGACAATGCTGAGAAGCAAGATCTCAAATGTTCCCAAGAATGAGTTTTGCAGTTTCCTCTAGACATTTTGAATTAAAGAGGGAACAGAGAAAGATTACAAGGAGGTGGGAGAAAGTAAAGTATGGGATAGTTAACAAGATTATGAGCTCCTGGTGGGGTCTGTAAAGAGGATCACTTCTGCCATAATCTAGATGTACAAAAACAATGGATAGGGCTATGACTACCCAGTTAGGAATTTATAACCCTATGAGGTTACTTTCAATTAGATTTATTATAGCACCCCTTTTTCATTCACAGAACACTTTCAAATATATGTAGCCTAAATTTCCTCAAAGCCCACCAGCAGAGTAGAAACAAAGCACATTGTAGTGACAGTAAATTATAAAGTCTCTGGCTTCTTACCCTATTCTGCCACTCCCCAATAATGTCACTTTTCCCTTTTCCCTTAAAGGGTCCCCAAGTTACACTGGCAGTTCCTGGAAGTGTTGCAGAATTTACCAGGTGACTGAAAAATACACAGGAGTACTGGAGATACAGGAAAAAAAAACACTTTTATTTCCAGATGTACTAGTACCATGACTCAGGGGAGCCTGTTTCCAAATCCTGAGCCAACCAATATGGAGGAAGCTTTCTCTTTATACCCTTTGGTTTCTTTGTTCCCCCAAATAAGGATCAGACTTCTGGACCTTTCCCGGGCTTTGCAAAAAGCCCCTGTGTTAGGATGGGGACGTGAGACCACACCTAAAGCCCTGGCCTGGCATCAGTGCTGATAACCCCCACTGGGGGTTGTGTATTGTTCATGGTTTATGGCCTCTGTAAAACGTGAGTATTTAGGTAAACAGGTCTTGCAAGACCAGATAATTAAGGAAGGGACAGTGACTTGATTATAAGCTAACAAGAATGTGCATTAAGGAGACTGATTAACTAGGTACAGAGTCAGATTGTTGCCCCTCCCAAAAAATGTAATTTTATGTTCCCCATCAGAAGTGGACCACATGTGTCCAGAAGCAATCTTATCCTATTCTGAGCTTCCTCATCAAAGTCCACTGTCCATGAAGCCAATTCATGTGATGCCTCTCCAGTCCCTCTGATGCCACAATGAGGGTCGTTGGGGTAATGAGCCACCATCTCTCATAGAGCAACTAGGAGTACTCTCCCTAGTGGACTGGAGTCATCAGTTGGTCCCATTCAGCCAGCCATTCACCAGATCCCCTGCACTGGCTGTTTCCCTGACACACCCCAAACCCACCTCCATCTTTCCCCAACCTCCCAATTCCCCTGCACTTCTAACCCCCCTCACGCCCCAAAAAGCTCCCTCAACTTCTACTTCTGCCTAGGGCCCTCCCTGCAGGGCACTCAGACACAGTCCTCAGCCTTGGGAGGTGTTAGATATTCTGGGTTTTCCCTGTGCCGACTTTGCTGCCAGGCCCTCCTCATACAAATCCTGTTCCTCAGCGGCATCCTCTCCTCACCAATCCAATAAATGAACATTTTCAAAGAGATGCCCCATAGCTCTTGGCCACACTATTTATCAGCTAGGTCCAAACACTTCTAAATCTCTAGCACCCTAGTTCCTAGTCCAATGTGCATCAATGTTTTCTAAATGATTAAATTTGGTTCCACCTCACATTTTCCTAAGATAATCCCATAACTCCTTTCACTGGGTTCCCTACCTCTTTGCTATAATGTGTGAGCATCACTGTGATGAAAATAGAACCCATGGAAGTCAATAAAAATGATAACATGAGATCAGGTGGAAAAGTTGGGGTAAAATACTTCACTTTTAAGGATGGTCAGGGACATAAACAATGAAGGTGGAGCTAGAGGCACACATGGAAAGAAATCTGAGAAATAGACACGAGTGAGGAGGTTAAAAAATGTCTCCCTGGTGCTATACTCAACCCAACTCACTTTAACATATTTATTGGGCTCTTGATATTACTGAGCCTTTCTTTTTCTTCCTCTTCAGCTGCATTGTTCAATGCTTCAAGAGTAGTAAAACCCTACTCTTTAGGACCCTGATTAGTCCTCTGCTCAGGTAAACAGAGAAGCTGCTAGTCAGATTGAATTACAGAGAGAGGAAAGGGTAAAATGATTATTCATGTATAAACTGATTTTCCTCTGCTTCCTCTTTGTCTCCCATCAACCATTATGGAGCAGATTCTCAGGAGAGCCCGAGTAAGCCCTATCAGATGGAAGATGTTAGCTGGAATGTCTCATTCAGTAGAGAAGTTCCCTCACTGCCACTCATGGCAGGAGAGATGCACAGGTGTGTGTGGTGGGGAGTGAGGGGGCTGCTTTGGTTTGGAAGGCACATCCTGGAAGCCTAGGAGGATCGGTATTAAACACGGAAGCTGCATATGCCATAGTTGCCCTCAGTAATTTTTTTTTAATCTGAAACAGAAGTAGATCTCTCCCTTGAACCTTTGTCCTTGGTCTGCTTTAGGGCTGTTGGCCTCCAACCTCTGACCAAGTCAATGACAACAATCCTAGCTAACAATGGTTGGATGCTCAATAAATTCCAGGCCATGTTTTACATAGTGGTAGATGAAGAAGGAAAAGAAGCCTTCCCCTCCTCCAAGCTCCCCTTTCTCCCGTGTTTTTCTTCCTCTTAGAGCTAGCTGAACTAAAATGTTTCCACCCTTATCAAAGTCTCAGGCAGAAACAGAATAGGGCAGGGGAATGCTCCCTTGTTTGCGTTTTGGCATCTAATTAAAGCCAACAAAGCAGATACAGGGGGAAGGAGGCTGGAACCTTGAACTAAGAGCATTGCTCTAAGAAGTACAGTAGCAAAATGTGGGTATAGAAAAGGTTGGGGGTTATGAAAAATTCTAGCATTTTCAACTATCATGTATCAAGTACTTAACTATGTGTTAGGTATTGTGCTAAGGACCATCCATGTATCCACATTATCTCATTTAAGCCATATTGGGAAATTTGGGCTTTGTCCCCAAGGAATGTAGGGAGCCCTGAGAGATGTTAAGCAGGGGGGTAAAATGAACAACATCCTTATTTGGAAGTATAATTTTTATCCTCATTGTAGAGAGAGGAAAACTGAAGTTCAGTTTTGACTTATACATAGCATAGCAAAGACTGAGATCCTGATCCATCTAACACTAAAGTCATACCCTTAAACTCACCATGTTTGTAGAATATTTGAACTCATCGTCCTGCCTCAGTCTCATCCCTCCCACCCATCTCCACATAGCAGCAGAAGAAACGTCTGAAACGCGAGTTTGTTCATTTCACCCCCCCCTACTTAAAACCTCTCAGGGCTCCCTACTTTCCTTGTGGACAAAGCCCAAATTCCCCAATATGGCCTAAGAAGAGCCCTCCTGACTTGAATTTTGCTCACATACAGATGCAGCTCTTACAAATTCCTTACCCTTCTGTTCTACCTATGATGACTTTGCTATAATTCCTGGAAAATGCCAACTTTCCTCTAATTTGTGGCCTTGGTACAAGATGCTACCACACCCAAAGTAGGCCTGGCTACATGTTTTATTCTAATACAAATACCTCATTTCAGAAATCTCTAGGACCCCAAAGGCTGTCCTGTTTTCTGGGGTCCTATAGCCACCCCTGTACTGCATCATGGCAAATATCACACCAAATAAGTTTTTTCACAGCCCTAGACTGGGTCGTGAGAGCAGTCACTGTTAAGTATTCTGTTTCAGCCCCAGAACCTGGTACCATGAATGACATAACCCCAGCTGCACCATAAATCAGCCGAGTGAGTGAAGAAACCTTGGCAGCAAATGCTAACTCTTACTAATGTTGCAGTAAGGGCAGATCATGAGCCACAGTTTTTTTACCCTTTTGTAAGATAATTTATGACTTGAGTTGAGGGGACTGTGTCTCTAGCAGCATGTCCTATTTGAATGCATGTGGTCCCCTAGGTTCAAATCTCAGCTCTATTACTAATGATTCCCTAAAACCAAACATCTCCAAGAGAAGCTTTTCCTTGTCATTATTTTCAACTTCTCAGCAACAGCCCCATGTTTGTTTTCACCCTAACACTTAACCCAAATTTCAATGATCACTCTACTAGACTGCATAGTCTTTATGTATCAGGACCATGCCGATCTGTTCTCTCTCTTCTCACAAAGCTAGAATCATGTCTGGCACATAGAAGGTGCTCAACACATATGCTCTTTGACTTTGCTGTGAGATAATAATAAATATCACAGGGATTGTGATGTCCCACATGTATGAAGTGTTGGGTCTAGAGAGGTCCATCCAACTGTAACAATCTCTCTCTGCTCTCATCCCTACAGATGTCCTGGTTGGATCCTGTGGCCAAGTCTTTCTAACTTCCCTCTTCCTATAACTAAGGGGTTCTCCACTCACCACTTCGGGGTTTCAGGGAGCCAGCTGCTCTCCTTGCACATCCTGTCCCCTAAAACTGGTCTTAGGATTATTCTCTAAGGACAGGAATGAGGCCAAATGAACTTTTCAACCAAATGACTTAAACCAAATTCTAGTACTTTGTATTTTAGCATTAGGTAATAATACTTTTTTCTGTACCTTCTTACCTTTGAAAGATAAGGTAGCTTGTATCCCCTCATGTCACATTGTCTTTACCACACTCAATAGCTTGAACCATCATTGCAGCAGTATTCAGCTCTGAGCCTAATATGTTATTAACTAGGGGCCCAGTGCACGAATTCGTGCACCTTGAAAGGAACTATGGGCTGTGAGGCTGTGGTGGACACAGGGACAAGTCTCAGCCCATCCTCCGTGTGCTCACGCCCCCCCCCCCCCGTCATAGCCCCTGGTCGTGTCTGCTGGCAGCCTTGCTCCCACCACCGCCACTCCCATGCACTGACAGCACTGGCCCCACTCACACCAGCTTATGGTGTGGAGCTATTGGTGCCAGGGCTATCAGTGGGTGTGAGCGGCACTGCTGTCCCGATCACTCCTCAGGCGCAGGGGTAGATGGAGAAGCCCTCAGAGGCGATCGACCGGCAGCCGCCACTTGCACCCGCTGGCAGCACTGAGCAATCAGACTGATGCAGGGCACTGGCAGCGGGTGCAAGCAGCGGTTTCGGTGCCGGCTGTGGGTGTGAGCAAGGCCGTTGCTGGCAGCAGGTGTGAGAGGCAGCTACCAGCCCTGATCACCCCTCAGGAGCAGGGGGAGGTGGAGAAGCCCTGAGGGGCGATCAGGGCTGGCACCAGGCACTGGCAGCGGGTGCGAGCAGCAGCTCCAGCACCAGCATCGGGTGCGAGCGGGGCCAGAGCCAGCATCAGGTGTGAGCACCGGGCAGGACTGCGGTGTGTGGGAGCAAAGTATTTTCAGTAACCACCAGAGGTTCACCCCCATGAAAGCGACTGGCACCCCACCTTGGTCTGGCACCGCTGCTCACATGCTACACCATCCCACTGCAGCCAACGTCCACCATGTTTCACATGCGCCCCCTGTGGTCAGCACGCGTCATAGTGACTGGTTGTTCGGTTGTTCTGCTGTTCAGTCTATTTGCATATTAGGGTTTTATATATATAGATGCTCCCTCCACCTACAATTTCTTCTTTTATTTGAATTCAGGTTGCCTCAGTCTCCCCAAGGCAGAGTGAGAGAGAAACCATCTAAACTTCTTCTTCAATAATATAAAAGTATTGTGATTGTTCCCATTATCTTGATGATATTTTCTAAGATATTTTCACATGTATTGCCCATTTTGAGGACCATGGTAGGCCTATAGCAGGGGTCCTCAAGCTTTTTAAACAGGGGGCCAGTTCACTGTCCCTCAGACCATTGGAGGGCCGGACTATAGTTTAAAAAAAAACTATGAACAAATTCCTATGCACACTGCACATATCTTATTTTGAAGTAAAAAAACAAAACAGGAACAAATACAATATTTGTATTTGCATGTGGCCCTCGGGCCATAGTTTGAGGACCCCTGGCCTATAGGCTTCTTACTCTCATTATTTTTCTTAACTGTGGCAACAGAGACTTAGAAGCAGTAACTCACGCACCCAAGGTCACACAGCTGTTAAGTATTTCAGCTACAGATTGAACGGGGACTCCAAGTTAATGTGCAGACCTTCTCATTGTGCTTCCCCAAAGGCACGACTATAGTTTATCCACAAAGGAAAATCTAGCCCGCTGGCTCTGACACATTCTATTAAAGCGATGCATTAAGAGAATATTGTCTTGGTCAAGAATAAATGTAGGAGTCCACAGGGGCTTCCCAGGACGCAGAATTAATTGTTCCCTAATCGCCTTATTTAACACTTAGATAACACTCAGCTCTGTGATCTGAGATGCAGCAAAGCTTAGGTGCAGGTGGCTATGCTGGCGATGGGGCAGTGCTGGGGCTCCAAAGTTATTCATCCACACAGTGGACTCTGTGTCACCCTCTGGGAACTACAGAGGGAAGCAGAAGGATGAGTTTGCTGGAGAGCAGGTCTGTAGCGAGAGAGGCACGGGAGCATAACCATCCTGCTGAGGGGACAGCGGTCTGATCTGAGTCTGGGGAAATGTGCTTTTGACTGGCTCTGCCTTTCTCTCTAAGCCTTAACTGTTCCATCTTCTGAATGGGAGTAATAAGTTCCTTTGAAACAACTCACAGGTCACTTGAGTATGACGGGAGATAATGGGTGTGGGATAACTAAGGCTCTTTGTATTTAATCGAGGCAAAGGCAGAATTTGCTGCCAACAAGTCTGGCATCTCTGTCGGAGCCGGTGTACCTGGGCTCCAAGCCTCCCTCAGTGCATTCTGGGGTCCCTTTCCGCTCAGTTTTAGTTCAGAAACCACTTCCACAAAATGTCACTGTCGCAATAGGAAACCAGAAGCCAGGTCTCTAATAGAACAATTCAATGCCATTAAAACTAGTTATTCTTGGGATCGGGGTAGATAAACAAACTCACGTTCTTACAGGCTCTCCTTAGTTATCCTTGACTTAAAGGGGGAAAATGCATTTGGGCCAAAAGAAAACAAAAAAAGCCTTGAATGTTTTTTTATTTAAATCTCCTCTCCTAACCTGCTGAGCTAACATCAGCTCTCTCCCTGTCTGTGCAAATCCACAGCTTCCCAGAACATAAGGTGGAGATGTTGCTGGATGAACTGTTTTCATACATAATCATCCTTTTGAAATCCAGCGCCGAGGGGACAAGAACTCATGGGAGCTGAGAATATAGCTTTCTTGGGCTTAGCCTCTCACCCCAGCACCAACCAGATTTGTAGAGCCACATAAGGCCATCTGCACAGTTTCCCAACCCATGTTTTGCCAGCAGGAAAGCAATGTGTTACAATGGCTTGGCCCTGTCAGGCAGAACTGGCTCTGGAGCTATGAGCCTCACACATCTGGAGGCATTGGCATCTCCTCAAGGTCACCGGTAACTAAGGCTGGTGGTAAAGGGCGCTCTTCCCATAGCGTATCCGTTTTCACGTTTTAGGTCACAGCTCCCAGAGCGCTGTCCTGTCTCCCTGGGATCCTTTCTATTGCTCAAACATGGTCTATCAGCTGACCCTTTCCTTTCCCTTTTGCAGTCCTGGGGCTTTTTCTTCTTCCTCTTCCACCCCACCCTGCCCCAAATGCTTTCTCCCAAAAAGACATCTGGGATATGTCTCAGGAATAAAAGTTTTCAAGACTGGATCTCATTTTGCCTTAATGCATCATTCAATATACAGCATGACCAGCTCATCTAAATATCTTGATGCAACTTAAAAATCTAAATAAAGCATAGTTCACAACAACAGCATCCAATGCTCTCTTGTATATGTCATCCAGTAGTCTGCTACTTCTGCTTGAAAATTTCTCCATCTATCAGTGTATCTTTATATGTCTAGAATTTTGTTTTAAGGTTTTAAAAAATATTCAGAAATGTGCAAAAAGTAACATAATAACCCTAGTGTCTCAAGACTCAGCTTCAACAATTATCAATAAATAGCCAATCTTGTTTCATCTATGTCTACCACCTTCTCAAAAACCTCCTCTACTGTATTATTTTAAAGAAAATCCAAGACACAATCATCTCATCCATAAATATACTCAAATGAATTTTACCAGAAAAAAAAAGTGACATTTCTCTTTGTCAACCTCACCTTCTTATAACAATACATATACATTATCCTGAAGCCCCTTGGTCGTATCTATTTAAAGTTTTGTGAGAAGAAATGTAATTATTAGAATGGGATTTTTCTCTTTGCTGAACTTGAGGACTCCAATTACAAGAAGCTCACACACATAACCAAGGCCTAATCTTGCTTTCCATGGGAAGTAACACTTTAGGTGAAAAGAATATGTAGGGGGTTCTAGTTGCTGCCCTATCACTTGGAAGCTGCCTTGTGTCAACTGCCTTTCCTCGGTTTCCTCTTCTATAATTTAGGGGGAAATTGCCTGCCCTCACTTGCTTCACCAAGATGTTGGGAGAATCCCAACATGGGCTGATCCATGTGGAATCATTTAGTAAAGAGGACGGACTGTTCCAGTGTAAAAAGTAATTACTAAATAGAAAAAAAAAAAAATAGACGCATTGCAGAATGCATACGGAATATGGAGATTTCCCTGCCAGCTGTCCTGCTGTGCTTCCTGGCGCCCCCGGTGAAAGCTCCTTATGGTCATCTGCTGGGAGGCAAGGAGAGCAGCAGCTGCAGGGTGTCTGTGGGAGAGGCCTCCTCATACATGATCCTAATCAGTAAACCTGCCATCCTGGGCAATGACGGCTGCCTCCTCCACTGTCGGGGCGCTCAGACACAAAAGCCACCAGAAAATGATATTTTTCACCTTCTTTTGAGACCTGAACAGAGGAACAAATCACTGTCTCTTTCCCTTGGAGAGAAGAGAAATCGTCTAATAATACTTTCCCCAGCCAACCAGAGAAACAGAGTAACCAGCTGAGCTGCACGCTGAGGATTATTCTTTCAGCAAAAACTATGATCGGTCTGCATTCAAAGACCAAAAGCAAAAACACCTGAGGAGAAGAATGGACAGTGGATTAAAACAAAACTTGTCCTCACCAATTTTCCTCACAGGACCAGCTGAAAAAGAACAGGAGGCAGAGCAGGCACTGGGAAGGAAGGAAATGATGGTTGGTTATACAATGGCCCTGTGTCTGTCAGAGAAGGTTCTGGGGCTACCATCTCTCCTACATTCAGAACATGGGCTCTCACATGCATCATAATGTTTCAATGAGGACAAGATGGTGACAACTAATTAGGACAAAAACAAGTGGGGGTGGGGGGTCTTCCCACAGTCAAGTTACATAGCCAAAGGCATGTGTGAAGCAAGACTCAGCACTCCCCCTCCCCTTTCTTTTATTTTAAGGAATCACTGTGTATTCATAATCATTGTGTGTTCATAAAGCTAAGTGCTATAACAAGCAACCTTGACAAATCACAATGGCTTACATGACAAAAAATTTTATCTCCTTCCAGCCAAGTCCCTGGCTGGGTAGCTCGTCCACTGATTCCATTGCCAGAATTCCAAACAGCCCACCATGATGCAAGGGGGCTGGAAATGTTGTCTCTGGCTGGGCAGCGATCTCCAGTCCAAATGTCCGCACGGTGGGAGGGTAGCACAAGAAGCAACTCAGACATAACCTGGTATGGTTGGAAACTGTATGAATTTGTTAAATGTGGGGAGGCTGAATTGACTGATAGGCATTTGTGATCACCTGCTCTATGCAAAGTTCTATACCACCTGTTGTAAGGAAGACAGAGAAAATAGAACCCACAATCCTTAAAAGGCTTAAACCTAATGATGGTGGCAAAGATGCAATCAGCTAAAAATTAACTATTATGTTGAACCTCTGCCCATTCCATTTTTCTTGAATTGTGTCAGCTAATTTACTTGTATGGACTATTAGTGAAAGTCATATATCTACCTAAAAATAAATGATTTACAAGACAAGTACTCTTCACAGAAGAGTTCTATTGAGGAATTTAATGAGCAGAGGCAATCTACTAAGTGATAATGAATCAGCATTAGGGCCAGACAGCTTATGTTCAAATCTTGAGTTTGTCACTTCCCAAAATATATATGCTCTGTGCCTCAGTTTTCTCACCTATGAAATGAGAATGGAGACTGTTCCTACACTACAGTTATTGAAAGAATAAGCTGAGTTATAAAGGTAAAGCACATAGAACCATGCTTGGCAGGGAGTGAGCATTAAGTTACTGTTGGCTATTATTACTGGGCAATGTTGTATTAAATATAAAGGGTGCAGACCACATGGAAACATGAAGTCTTGTGTGACTCAGTGTGAAAACCATCAACATCCAAATCTTGCTCTCAAATGTACCTTCCTGGCCTCCTCTTGTTCTGACCTCAAGCACTTCCCCTGGGCTGGCCACCTTGATGGCCCTGCTCCCCTAGACTGTTTTTTTTCTTCCTCCTCAACTCTGGTCCCACCTAAATAGCCTTGTCTTAATTTCCTAGAACAAGTGGAAAATTTTTAATCTTTATTGAAGGACTAGAGCAGTGATGGTGAATCTTTTGAGCTTGGTGTGTCAGCATTTTGAAAAACCCTAACTTAACTCTGGTGCCGTGTCACATATAGAAATTTTTTGATATTTGTAACCATAGTAAAACAAAGACTTATATTTTTGATATTTATTTTATATATTTAAATTTATATTTAACAAAGAAAAATCAACCAAAAAATGAGTTCGCGTGTCACCTCTGACACGCGTGTCATAGGTTCGCCATCACTGGACTAGAGGCCTAGTGCACAAAATTTGTGCACTCAGAGGGGGTCCCTCAGCCTGACTTGCACCCTCTCACAGTCCATGAGCCCTTGGGGTATGTCTGACTGATGCAGAGGCAGCAGAGGCTCCCGCCACTGCCACTCTGCTTGCCAGCTGTGAGCCCAGCTCAGGGCTTCTGGCTGAAAGCGCTCCCCCCTGTGGAAGCACACTGACCATCAGAGGGCAGCTCCTGCATTGAGCATCTGCCCCCTGGTGGTCAGTGCACATCATAGTGACCAGTTGTTCCCCTGTTTGGTTGATTTCTATATTAGGCTTTTATTATATAGGATATCATATCCTTTTTCTAATTTGAAATTTCATTTTCCTAATGTGACAGAGTTGCTTTCCATCTTCCCTTCATGTGGAAAGAAAGCAATTTCTGAGGGATTACGGAGGGCTGCTTAGAAGTGCTATTGAGCTGTGCCGGGTGTGACTGGTGCAGGATGCTTTCCATGGCAGGTGGTTTTCTCTTTATTTGACCAGCTCTCATACCCAAAACTATAGTTGCCCTATTTCCCCTCCTTTTCCCAACTTTTCTAACTGTCCATTTGGTCCTAACTGTCCATTTGTTCCACTCCTGGCACAAATTAGGTTATAAATATTTATGGAATGGATGTGTGAATGACCCTTCAATACTCCATATACACTGAGTGGCCAGATTATTATGACTACCTCCCCAGTACTTTGTTGGGCCACCTTTTGCCTTCAACACTGCAGTGATTCTTCTTGGCATTGACTCCACGAGATGTTGAAAGGTGATGCGAGGAATCTGACACCAAACCTGATAAATAGCTCTGTCCAGTTCTGTGAGATGTAATGGTTGTGCAACCAGCTGCCTGATGGCTCTTTTGACTTCATCCCATAAATGCTCAATTGGATTGAGATCTGGTGATTGTGGGGGCCTAAGCAAGGTAAAGTCTGCCTCATGTTCTTGAAACCACTCCTGCACAATACAAGCACCGTGGCGTGGCACATTGTCTTATTGGAAGAAGCCATCTCCATTGGGATACACCATCAACATGATAGGATGAACTTGATCAGCAGTGATACTTAGGTATGTTGTGCTATTCAGACATTGTTCCACATGAATTAAAGGGCCCAAATCATGCCAGGAAAACATGCCCCAAACCATAACACTGCCCCACCAGCTTGAAGGGTTGTACTCATGCATGTGGGGTGTATGCTTTCATGCTGTTTCCGCCAAATTCTCACTCTGCCATCTGCATGATGCAGCTGGAAACGTGCTTCATCGGACCACATGACTTTTTTCCAATGATCAACTGTCCAATCCTTGTATTCCTGTGTGAATTGGAGAAGTTTTATCTTGGTAACTACAGACAGCAAAGGTGTTCAAACAGGCCTTCGGCTTCCATATCCCATATGATGCAGTGTATGGCTAATTTGCCTACAATGTCAGGTGGGCATAATAATCTGGCCACTCAGTGTATAGTTAGCTATCTAAACTATTGACCCTCATCACAGTTACCTTCACCTTAGGCCAGAACTTGCCCTTCCATTTGAGAACTCTCCATGTTCTCAAAAGCAGACCCAAACTACTCTCCCTCTGCAGTATGCCTCTCTCTGTTTTGCTTTCATTTCTGAAATCCTCCATACTCAGCTGTTACATGATAGATTCTTGGCATAGAATTATAGATTGGACATAGTCAACATTTAATGAGCTTCCCCAGCCCTCTGCCTACTTTATAACTAGATCTCAAGATGCCAACATTCTAAGCTAGGTTTGGTTTACACGTATAGACCAAAGCAAGGGCTAAGGAGACAAAAGGCATGTGAGAGTTGGAAGGTAAATACACTCAAATATTGATATGTACTGATGTGTCCAGGTGAGGAATGTGTACTCAACATGAATCTCAATATGCGTTTCATAGCCACGGTGGGAGAAAAGAAAGGGCTCCATCTTTGTAGTCAGAAATGCCTTCCCTGAAACTCATCTCTTCTGCCGAATAATTGTGTAAACTTGGGAAAGTCACCTCACCTCTCTCAACCCCAATTTCAGTGGATAGCTGTTCTTGCTTTGTGGGGTTATCAAGAGAACTACAAAGTACGTATGTAAAGCCCCCCACCCCCATATACCAGTAGTTCTTGCCACATAGTACATTTCCAATAAAAGACAGTGATGGTTAAGAATTTTTTGATTAACCATTGTCAATCAGTTTTCTCTTGTACAATCATAGATGGAGCAATTATTGTTTGATATGTACTTATTTTTTTAATATATTTTATTGATTTTTTATAGAGAGGAAGGGAGAGGGAATAGAGAGTTAGAAACATCGATAAGAGAGAAACATTGATCAGCTGCCTCCTGCACACCCCCCACCGGGGATGTGCCCGCAACCAAGCTACAATCCCTTAATCGGAATCGAACCTGGGACTCCTCAGTCCGTAGGCTGACGCTCTATCCACTGAGCCAAACCGGTCAGGGCCAATATGTACTTATTAAACAGCTCTTATTTTCAAGATACCAAATGAATAAAATACAGTGCCTTTCCTTCTGGGGCTACTTATGATAGACTACACATACTCCAGGAAGATGTGCAATGACACATTTACACCAAGGAGTCAGTGACTGCATCAGAGATGTCTGGAGAGACAGGATTGAAGCATGAGGGAAAAAGAGAGAGTGTTCCTGTGGTTGGCTCAAGAATAGGGATCTGAGTGCATAGGGAAGGATGAAAACAAGGGAAGACAAGATTCAATGATAAAAGTCAATTTTATAATTTGGCTGGGGGCTAAGCTTACCATTCAGGCCTAGACACTTATAAAGGGAGGTGGGTTGGGAGAGAGCCTTATCTTCACATCCTTGAAATCTCTAACAACAACCACATGGTATTTAATAGTTACCCAGAATCGCTTCATTTGACCTTCCTAATAACTTTGTCAGAAGGCAGAGCAGATGATCATATACCCACTTTACAGAAAAGGAAACTGAGGTCTGGGTGGATTAACTGATTTGCTTACGGCCATGCAGTTCACTTTCGAGGTAAGGTCTAGCTTTGCTGAATGACAGAAGGAGGGGGTACCCTCAGCTTGCCACGAACCTCTTCTGTGTCAGCATTCAACTCTCATTTCCACTTGGAAGAACTTACCAGCCCCACAAGGTGAATTAAGGTCAGTACATCCAGACGCATCTGAGCTTTGTTTATCTGACTGGTGACCTTGAGTCCTGCAGCTCCCAGCTGGATGGCAGGGGGGCATAGCTTACAAAGACAGAGGTGCTTTGTTCTGAAAGACTAAGTGTATCAGTGTTGAGATTGAGATGGGACATTTGGGGAGTGAGAACCAACAGGCACATTGATGAGAGTTAGTTTGCAGAGCCTGATCTTTCTGAGGAAGCAGAAACTTCAACTGTTTTTCTCATTTAAATCTTTTCCACTTATTTTTTTTTTTCTCAGCTTCCTGACTTTTGAAATGTAATTGCCAACTTCTGCTTTTAAGCACAGAAGGGGAGGCATTTGGTCTTCTAATGCATGAAGTGACCTTAAGTAAGCTCTCTTGGGACCATAGCGTTTTCACTGAACTTAGGAAAGAGGTCTCACTCCCCCCAAGCCCCCCACATCCCTGGCCCCACACACACATACACGACATCACTACCACCACCACCACCACCACCACCACCACCACCACCACCAAGGAAACTACCCTTGCTCTTTCAGTGCAGGCTGACCGTTTTTGCTCTTTAAGACCATTCCTGATATTCAGATAAACCCAATTACCTTGGTTAAACTACACTCAATCTTTAAGCATTGTGTTATGTTTCTTTGAGAAGCATCAAGTGTGACTGGCCCCAAATGCTCATCCCCTGCAATTACCCTGTCCAGGATTGATGGCTTGAACCCTTTCCCCCAAAGTCTTAGTATCTATTAATTTTTTTACTCAAAACAAATATTTCTATCTGTTACCTGGATTCACTGAACTTTACTTCTGAAGTCTCCACTGCCAAATCCTTTTACCCTCCACATGCCCCACATAGTTTTGGAGATCTGTTCTCCTATCTACTCCATCTCCCTCCTCCCCCTGCCACACACCCAGAGGAGCTTCGGGCATTTCAGGGCCAAGCAGGGCTGGACCAGCTAGATTGCCTGGGTGGGTGGGATGACTGCACCCTTCTCTATCTGCCCTATTCCTTCCAAAAAAAAAGAGCCATGTGAAGCAACTGAGTCTTCACATTCATGGCATCCTCCAGTCCCTTATCATACTATCCCACAGGCCCTTGGGAATAAAATATATCTCTCTAAAAGCCTTTTTTCCCTTATTAACTCTGTAAATCAACTTGCTTCCATCAAAGTTACAGATTGACTGGAATGCAAAGAACAGAAACATTTCTCTTTCTTCACGTTCCCTTCTATGTAAAGGAAAAATCTTGATGGATATGAAAGAGAATGGAAGCAGAATGACTCTCAGAGCAACTTTCCAATGTGAATTATTATAAACTCTGGCTAAACAAAAGCACCACCATGTTTCTACCCTTACCCTCCTTCACAAAGAATTCTGGCTCCGGGGGCCTCTCCATAGCACAACTGGTTCCTACTCAATACAAAGCAAGTCTCTGCCTGTACTGCAGGGAAATGGCAACAGCTGACCAGAAGGTCAAGGTGTGCCTGTTAGTCTGACCAGCCTTCTGGGATGCTGGAGAAACGCAATTTGCCAGTTTCAAGGACCATCCCTTTCTCTGAGGGGTCACTGGGGTCAGGGTCAGCATCTTGCAAAGATTAAATCTACTTTAATCTTCCTCCATGTGAGGGTTTGCTACATAATGACCTTTTCTATTGTCAAAAGAAAACTCAGAGGGCTTTATTGATATTAATATTTTATTAAGCAAGAAACAAACTGTTCACACACAGGGATAATTCAAACCTGAGAATGGTATGACTCTCAGAGGGAGGATGCTACAGGATGGCTTATAAAGTGAAAATGAAGACACCAATTAACCTTTACAATGATTGGTTATTACAATGAGGGTTTCCAGACGGCAGGGGATTGGTTAAAACTGATTATCTTATATCATTTTAGGAAGATGACTTCAGTTTCACTTATGATTATCAGAAGCACTTACAAGAAATAACCTAAGTTAAGTCTCTCTTACACTCATGAAATGTGCTAGATTAAGTTTCACTTATGTGGTTTAACTGTTTTTGTTTTTTTTTTCTGTTAAAGGGATCATCAAGCCTGGTCTCATTTTATTTTATTTTAACACTAGAGGCTCGGTGCACAACATTCATGCACTGGGGAGGGGGGGGTTCCCTCAGCACGGCCTGCACCCTCTTATAGTCTGGGACCCCCTGGGGGATATCCAGCTGCCGGCTTCTAAGCCAGCAGTAGGACATCCCCCGAGGGGTCCTTAGCACCGTCACTGCGCTCGCCAGCCATGAGCCCAGCTTCTGGCTGAGTGGTGCTCCCCCTGTGGGAGCACACTGACCACCAGGGGGCAGCTCCTGCATTGAGTGTCTGTCCCCTGGTGGTCAATGCACATCATACCGACCGATAGCTCCACCGTTTGGTTGATTTGCATATTAGCCTTTTATTATATAGAACTATTCTCTCTGGCACGATCACTGATATTGTCATCTCCCCCAAACATTTACAAACTGAAATCACAATGGTAATGGTGAATTCCTTCTATGTCACTCAAATCACAGTAAAAGGGAAGAAAATGTAGCTGTTGGTGTCCTCTACTTGCCCTGCTGTAAGTTGATCTCTTTTTATTCCAAATTTCACCCAAAGCAAAGAATGGTATGGGCTTTCTTATGTCTGATCTGCCACATCATGAGAAAGAAACCCTGGACCTTATATAGATTACTACTAGTAGTGGCCCAGTGCACCGATTCGTGCACATTGAAAGGAAATTAATTAAAAGTTGGTGGGCAGGGCAGGACTTGGCAAGATGAGCAGGACACACCCTGGAGCCAATCTCCCATGGTCCCTCCCCAGCCGGCCACACCTGGCGCAGCACTGGGGCTCAAAGGGCATCTGCAGAGTGAGCGGGTTCCCTACGGCAGGTGGGGTCCCTCGGCCTGACCTGTGGGGGTCGGGCTGAAACCAGCAGTCTGACATCCCCTGAGCGGTCCCAGAGTGTGAGAGGGCACTCTGCAAAGTTGCTGTTGCTTGGCAGCTCCTGTGTTGAGCATCTGCCCCCTGGTGGTCAGTGCATGTCATACCTACCGACTGGCTGGAGACAGACCATGGGAGATTGGTTGGTTGGTCGGACGGTTGCTTAGCCTTTTATATATATAAATTATTTCATTAATATCCAGAGTCACTGGCGTAGAGATTTCTGCTACCCAGCCCCGCCACTCTACTTTCACCCTCACTTAACAAGACAGGAGCAGGGCCTCTCTGCTGATGAGCCACTCATTAGAGTAGACCACCAGCTCTGTGGGGATGCCATCTCCAATGTGCCCTCTGCTCTGAGATGTTACCTTCAACCTGTGACGAGCTGAGATATTAGGCACTACCTACGATGAGTGCTGAGGTCCATGTCTAGTGAGAGGGGCTGCAAGTTTTCAGCTTTGGAAAAGGTGGGCAGAAGGGAGCCTTCATGGTCCTACCTGAAGCAGGCCCTCCTTTTGTTTCTAAATCTTGTCTTGCAACCAATGTGTGAGAGATTTGCCCATCCTTTTTTTTTGATATGAGGCTGAGTTGATGTATGATCCTTTAATTTCTGTAGGAAAAAGAGCCTGACAAATTATTAGAAGAGCCATGCCAACATTTCAGTATCAGCCCTTTCCTAGAAATCCTCAATGGTTCACATGTCTTCTTGAGTCAGGAACCAAACCAGCAACCTTTTGATGCATGGATTACACCCAACCAACTGAGTCACAATGGCCAGGACTGCTACATTGTTTGAATTTAAAAGATTAAAGCAGTCTTGCATTCTTGAGATAAATACCGCTTGCTCATTGTATGTAATTCTTATTATATGTTGCTGGATTTGATTTGTAGTATGTTGCTAAAGATTTTTATGTCTGTTCATGAGGGATATTAGTCCACAGCCTTCTTCTTTTGCATTATCCATATCTAGTTTTTGCTATATGAATTTTAGGATCAGCTTCTCAGGATGCAAGGTCAACAAGTAAAAATTATTTTTACTTCAAATTGACAATGAACAATGAGAAAGCAAAAATAAAATCCAATACTATTTGCAACGGCTCAAAAAGTTTTAAAATACTTAGGTATAAATCCATAAAATAGAAACAAAATTTATATCCTGTAAGCTACAAATGCTGATGAAAGAAATAAAAAGAAGGCCTAAATAAATGATGAGATATACTATATTGTATTTATAATTGGAAAATGTAATACATTTAAAATGTCAATTCTCCCCAAATTGATCTATAAGGTAACACAATTCCAATCAAAATCCCAGCAGGATTTTTTGTAGTTACAGATTAGAGCTTGTTCTGACATTTACATGAAAAGGCAAAGAAATTAAAATAACCAAAATAAATTTGAAAAAGAACAAAATCAGAGAATTCACATTATCCAGTTTTAAGATTTACTATACTACTACAGTAATCAAGAAAAATATGGCATTGACAAAGAGATAGGCACATAGATTAATGAATCAGAATAAAGAGTCCAAAAATAGATCCACACAATTATGGCTGATTTTTGACAAAAGTGCAAAAGCAACTCAATGGAAAATAATAATCTTTAAACAAATAGTGTTGGCGCATATGCAAAAATGAAAAAGAGAGAGAGAAAGAACCTTGACCTAAACTTCACACTTTTATTAAAAAATTAACCCAAACCCAATTTGGATCATAAATATAAATGTGCAACATAAAATTATAAAATTATGAGAAGAAAACATTGGAGAAAATTTCTATGACCTGGAGTTAGGCAGAGTTTTTAGAAATGACATTAAAGAAACAATTGATAAATTGGACTTTATCAAAATTAAAAACTTTTGTTCCATGTAAAATACTGTTAAAAGAGTAAAGACAAACTACAAATTGGGAGAAAATCTTTTTAAGCCACATATCTAAGAAGGGTATGTATCCAGAGCTCTCAGAACTCAACAGAAAGAAAGCAACAACAAAAAGTCAGGGTAAAGACTTAGACACTTCACTGAAGAAGATATAAGGATGACAAATAAGCACATGAAGATACGCTCAGCATCAGTAGCCATTAAGAAGATAATTAAAACCTCAATGTGATAAAACTGTACACCTATGAGGATAGCCAAAAACAACAAAACAAAACTGATACTACCAAGTGCTGACAAGGATGCAGTGCACCTGGATTCTCCTATACAGTTAGTGAGAATGCAAAATGGTAAAGCTGTTCTGGAAAACAATTTGGCAGGTACTTATAACTCTCTAATTTCAGTACTAATTATTTACCCTAAAAAAAATGAAAACAAACATTCACACAAAAACCTGCGTATTAATGTTTATTGTAGCCCTATTCAAAATTACCCCAAATGAAAACAACCCAAATGTCTTACAATGGGCGAATGAGTAAACTGTAGTGCATTCTATACAATAAATTGCTACTCAGCAACAGGAAAGAAAAAGCTATTGGCCTACACAACAAAATAGATAAATCTCAAGTGAACTATACTGACTGAAAAAAGCCAGTCTCGAAGGTTATATATTGTGTAATACCATCTTGGAAAGGCAGAACTACAGCAACAGAACACAGATCAGTGGTTGCCGGGGCTTAAAAGTGGGCGGGTCAGTGTGATTTCAAAGTTGTGGCATAGGGAATTTTATGGTGATGACACTGTTCTGTATCCCAATTGTGGTGGTAGGGGCTACATGAATCTATGCATGTGCTAAACTCATAGAACTCATAGAACTGTACACACACACACACACACACACACACACACACACTCAATTTTATTGTATGTTAGTTCTAAGAGATACACTTTATTACACTGCAGTGAGAACTAAAAGTGAAGTTCTGTGATAAACAACTTTAAACTATGGCTGTACATAATAGGTCCTCACTAAATGTTAGTTCATTTTCCCCACTCTGTCTTCCTCTTAGCCAAGGTCAAGCCCCGGTCCAGTGACCAGTGCCCCTACAAGCTAGAATCTGTGTGTTTTGCATAGTTCAGCACTAGAAAAGCCTGGCCGAGACTGTGCAGATCTGCACCCCACCACCTGCGACTCGGCTCCTCACCACCACGTTTTAGTGTAAAATTAGTGTAAAGGCCCTGTTTAACAGGAACATCTGTTGCTTCGACCAATGAGTGTTTTCAGAACAGGAAATGTCAAAAGTCAAGACACAGATTTTATTCTTAGAGTAACATGAAATGTATCTCCATGTTCTGGAAATTGGAGACAGACCCTCTGTTAAATGCAAGGTATCAATACTATTCTATCATTCCCGCAAAGCTGCGCTTTGCCACACACCATTACTCTAGGCATTATCATTTATAAATTTCAGCATTTGTAATGAAGGGTCCCTGTATTTCTATTGACCATTGCTATTTATATCTACCAATTAACGATTGTAGACAATTGCTTTGTTTCTATAACAGGTGAACTATTTATTCAGAATCTGCTCTGGGTTAGAAGTTAGTACCTAGAGAAGCATAATGTGAGCTTAATATTATTTTATGTTCTTTTGATGCAAAGCATAGGTATTTATCTTGATTTCTGGTGAAATCTCTAGTTCTTATTAGAAAAAACACACAATGCTAAATAATGCTTTCTTGTCATCCCCACAGAGGAAATTAAATTTTTCAGGGATGTTTCCCTGTCAAAATACATGTTGCTCTTAAAGATTAGGTATAGATATCATCAGGTTATTGCCTTGAAGATTAAATAATTCATTCTTCAAAACCCTATATTAAATAACATATTTATTATCTTGGGAGTGAATTTATATATAGGGTTGCATTCTGAGCACCGTCCTGTTCCTTTTTCTCTGTATCTATTTTAAATGGTTCTATGCATTTGTTCTTGTCTCTAACAGTGTTCATTTGAACATTCAACATTTGCATTTTACACAGTCAGTAAAAGATAATTATTCAAGGCATATGCTTTCTGATTAAACGTGTGGAGCTTCTAAATAGAAAACGGAAATTAGTTTTAAGTGCATTGCGAAATACTTAAATTTATCTTTGGTGCATGGTGCAGTGATCAGCTTTTCCTGTGGTGTTCCTGTGTTTCATTTTCACTGACTGTCATAGTCAGCCAGAGCCCATAGATTCTAGAAGGAAGTGTATCCCTGGTTAATCCTCTCACATCTTAGCAAAAGCAGCTCTAAACTGACCTTTATGTGACAGTCGCCTTTTATTATTGCATCTTGAGCTAAATGTTGTCAATAAATATCACAGTAAAATCAGGTTGACATTAACTGAGAGGACCAAAAGAACTGCTTTAGAGGCATAATATGTTTGCCATTGTATCAGATGCTGTCTGAGACCCTGGTGAATCATTAAAGTGGAATCCTCTTTATTCACTCTGACAGAGTAAGAGTAAGGGCAGCCCTCCTTCCATTACCGTCTATCCCCCCTACACCCTCTTTACCTCCCCACCCACCTTTGGCTCTGTAATCACCATACTCTTGTCTGTCTATGAAGTCTTTTGTTTTTTGTTTTGTTTAATCCCTTCACCTTTTTCACGCAGCCCCCTACCTCCTCCCCTCTGACAGCTGTCAGTCTGTTCTCTGTATCTATTGAGTCTGTTTCTATTATGTTTGTTAGTTTATTTCGTTTTTTAGATGGAAGGAGATTTGACTTGGCCAGGTGCCGCCCACTTGCTAGCCCCGTCCCCCGCTTCTGCCGTCAGTCGCCTCCCTCTGTGGGGCAACCAGTGGGATGATTGCCCCCCCTCCCCCACTCTCACTGCCTTGGCTGGCCTGGCACCGCCCACTCACCAGCCCCGCCCCCTGCTGTTGCCACCTATTGGGGCCTATGAGCTGGGGACAGCTCCTGCATTGAGTGTCTGCCCCCTGGTGGTCAGTGCACGTCATAGCAACTGGTTGTTCCAGTGGTTATTTTGCTGTTCAGTCAATTTGCATATTAGGGTTTTATATAGATAGATTCCATATACTCAGAAGATAGTACACAGACCTGTAGGATTTTAGTACATATATAACACAAGCCATTTATTAATGGTTAGGGCGTGGCTACTTTGAATTTATACACAGGAAGTAATAGAACATTTCACTAAAAAGGAAGTAGAGGTAGATTATGGAGTGCCTCAAATGGAAGACAAATAAGTTAAGACTTCTAAAGGCAATGGTGAGCAATTGAAGAAGCATATTTATGGCTTTTTTTTTCTTTTGCCTTGTCTTACTTTTGAGTAGGAGAGTGTCAAGGCAAGCAGTGTTAGGAAGAGCACTCTGATTATGGTAGATGAGACAGACTGGACAATAGAGACCAGAAGAGGAGGATCTGCTAGCAAGTCATAACCAAGGCTGCAGACATGTGGGAATGAGATCTGGCCTGGGTGGTGGCAGAGGGACGGAAAGGAAAGGGTAGGCTCAAGTGATTTTGACCTTTACTAGAGAAAAAGAAGGGCTAACTATTATTCAGTAATCCCTTAAGATGGTTTTCATTCTTTGTTGAGCACTTAACATAAAATTATCTCTTTTGCTTTAAACAGAATATGACTGAAATGGGAGAGCACTTGAAGAGGATTCTACTATATAACACATTGTAAAGTTTATCTGATAGGACCTTAGAGATCATCTGGTCCAACCTCCTCACTCCACAGATGGGGCTTGACTTTTCCCAATTACTTACATACCTAGTAGCAGAGCCAGCATAGAGCCCAGATTTCTAATCTTTTACCCTGGTGATCTTTCCTCTTCACTATGTTGCTTCTTCATGCTGAGCTTTTATATAAATGGGTTATAAATCAGGTATCAGATTCAGGTCAGAAGATGAATGTGAACAGGTGATAAAATGAATGTGAACAAGTGATATGATGTGGTATAGAGAGTAATTCCAGAACTACTCAGTGCAAACAAGGGATGGGGGAGTTGGGAATGAAAGCCTCAACAACCTTGATATAAAGGTTGTACAAAGGAAGAGATAAAGTCAGCAGTGATATACAGTTAGCAGTAGTGCCTACATTGCTTTCCTCAGCCCAGGACAGATGTTGAGATAAGGGAACATAAATGGAAATAAAAGGAAAGCAGATTCAAAAGAGCTATTAGAAAGCCCTGTTCCCTGAAAGATGATAAAAGTGAGGAATCGCCACTCTGGAAAGGTTGTGGAGGGGAAATCGTGGAAGCTCAGGGCACAGTGAGATGTCATTGGAGCTGGGCTCTGAGTGGCGCCTGCCTCATGAGTTTCTCTCTTGTAAACATAAACTTTCCCTCCTAAATGAAACATCCTGGCATTATAAGTTGACACAATAGCTTGTGCCAGAGTCTACATAGAATAGATTATCCAAAAATTTAGCTGAGTAGATGGTCTAATGGAAACAACATCTACAAAATTGGACCACCCCTCTCCAGCCATTCTGGTAGCAGGTAGACAATCCACATGGCTGAGCTCCTGACTTGCAAATGTTTCTGGAAATCCTAAATGATGCCAAAAGGTAAAGCCAAATTACCCTTCCTGTTCTAAATTCCTCAACAGCCATGTAATAAGAACTAAATAACAGGGGAGAAAATAGGCATACGAATGCTTGTCATGCCTTTCCTTCCATTCATTCTCCCATCTACACTAATAAAAGAGAAAAATGGTAATTGGCGTACGACGCTACCCTTTTCATTGGCTAATCAGGGCTATATGCAAATTAACTGCCAACTAAGATTGGCAGTTAACTGCCAACAAGATGGCGGCTAATTTGCATATGTAGGCACAATGCAGGGAGGTGAAAGGGAAAGCAGGAAGAAGCCCCCTGCCACTGACAGTGATCGGAAACCCAGGGGGGAGCTAAGAGCTGGGGGGCCGCCTTTGCCCTGCCCCCCAGCCATGATCAGAGAATCAGGTGCCTTTGCCGCTCTGGCCAGTGATAGCAGGAAGTAGGGGTGGAGCCAGCGATGGGAGCTGGGCACGGTCGAAGCTGGCAGTCCTGGGAGCTAGGGGTCCCTTGCCTGGGCCTAAAGCGAAGCCCACAATCGCGGGGCCGCTGCAGCTGCGGGTCCTGCTGCCCGGCCTGGACGCCTCAGACAGAGGCGTCCTGCAGGGGCAGGGGCGGAGCCTGCAACCGCGGGGAGCTGGGGGTCCCCTGCCCAGGCCTGACACCTCTGCCGGAGGCCTCAGGCCTGGTCAAGGGGCCGATCCAGTGATTGGTGATCGGAGGGTGATGAGGGTCAACTCCTCTGGCCGAGGCAACAGGCCTGGGCGCGGGGCTGGGGGTCCCCTGCCCAGGCCTGATGCCTGGGCCAGAGGCATCAGGCCTGGGTGGGGGGTGGAGCCGGGGATTGGTGGGATATGATGGTCCCCTTGCCCAGGCCTGAAGCCTGGGTCAGAGGTGTCAGGCTTGGGTGGGGGGTGGAGCAAGCGATCAGAGGGAGATGGGGGTCCTCTGCCCAGGCATGATTCCTGGGCCAGAGGCCTCAGGCCTGGGTGGGGGCCAGAGCCAGTGATTGGGGGGAGATGGGGGTCCCCTGTCCAAGCCTGACACCTCTGGCGGAGGCGTCAGGCCTGGGCAAGGGGCCAATCAGGTGATCGGAGGGTGATGGGGGTCTATGCCTCTGGCCGAGGCATCAGGCCTGGGCAAGGGGCAGAGCCAGCAATCGGAGGCGTCTGGGGGTCCCCTGCCCAGGCCTGATTCCTGGGCCAGAAGCATCAGGCCTGGGCTGGGGGCAGAACCAGTGATGGGGGGAAATGAGGGTCGCTTGGGCAAGGGGCCGATCCTGCGATTGGAGGGTGATGGGGGTCAACACCTGAGGGCTCCCAGTATGTGAGAGGGGGCAGGCTGGGCTGAAGGACACTCCCCCCCACACACACACCCAGTGCACGAATTCTGTGCACCGGGCCCCTAGTTATGTTCATAATACTTTTTCTCTCAGAGACAAAGCATTACAAAGGATGACCAACTCAGAAATCATAGCACATTGATCAAGATGGATTTAGTAGGGTACAACCAGCAAATCACTAGCTTTACTACCACTGCCAGGCAAGCCTACTCTGTTGACGCATTTTCCCCCACCCCAGATGAAATAGGGGGCAGGCATAACTGTTCCAGGCTCATAAATGTAATGAAAGGCCACTGTTATCTATTATTAAATGTCTACTCTCCTCTGATTTAAAACTTCCCTATTCCACTGCTTGGGCCTGCTTCGGACTCAAAAATCTACAACTGGTGAGGAAGGAACAGTTTCTTCTCTCATTCTTATTCCACCTCCTTCCCCAGTTGCTGCTGACTCTGGCCTCACCTGGGTTGGGCCCAGGAAGGAGAGAGACTAGAGGTAAAGGCACTGGAGGTAACGCTGCTGGTACAGTGGCCCTCTGGCTTTGGGACCCTCTGGTGTGACGCATGGGCTCCTCGGGATTCCTCACACTAGAGACCTCCACCTGTACTCCCCGGAGATTGATTCCCCTGCCCCGGGCTTCCAGCAGTCCACTCCCCGCAAGCTCTCTTTGGGGTCAGTTTATTATCAAAATAAGTCCATTTTCCTCGGGCTAAGCAGTCCAGCTCTCTTCTGCAGGGTCCAGATTTGGCTCCTGGGAAAGCCACACCTTCGTCTATGGAAAAACAGCTCCCTCCCAAAGCAGCTGGCCTCTTCTGACCTTTAGAGGTCAGCCTCGTCATGTTTCAGTCCCTATATCTCCCCAAATTGCAAGAAATGCGTGTCAACCCCTATAATTTGTTCTCCTAATACCTCCCACATTTGGCTTACGGTGAGGGACAAGTGCCCACTCCACACCATGGAAAAGGGGAGACAAAGAACATTGACATGGCTGTCCCTCAAGGGAGACTTCGCAACCACCAATGCATCCTTGGCATTTGTGTATACAGCCTAAATGTGTGCTAAAGGGCGAATGCTAACTGCACTCACATTAAGGTAAGGAACACATCTGTTTAGTTGTTCTAAACAGTTAAGACCCACGCCAAAATGTGGAAAACTTTTGTTTTTAAGTTTAATTGTAAGTCAAATTGTATATAGAAGCCACCTCTTCCTACCTTGGTACCTCTTTCCTGCTATTCCCTTCCCCACAGGCTTCAAGACCCATGTATAACAACAAGGAAAATGTAAACAACTGGATGTCCAAATGATTTTGACAGTAGGTAGTCATCAGCTGGGTCACGGTAAATAGCCAAATCAAGTTATTTTAAATCTTTATTTTTTCTGGATGATTTACTTATTTAGTTCAATCCACCTATTTGGATAGTTTTCATACACACATTTCCAGGAAGCTGATGAGGGTAAGTTTGACCTAAAAGTGTGAAGCACAAAAACTCTTGGCATTTTGAGGTCAGGAAGATGATCAATTTCTTTTTTGCATATCTTTTGCCAAGCTGTTCTCACTCTAATTTTTAAACTGGTGTGAAATTCAAAGACCACAGAGCCCAGTGTCATTTACACTTGGGCCATCATAAAAAGGCAGCTTTCTCAGAAAGAATATTGGCTGTTTTCCAGGTGGCCAGAGCTTTTTATGGGATTTTTTAAACTATTCTCCTTTAAGCCAAAAAGGGAAATTGAATTTAGCCAAGGGTGAATGAACTGCCCAAGATATGAACTGCTTCTAACAGACACATTCAAGGGATCCTAAAGCTTCCCAATTTCAGGAAAGAAAACAGTAAATCCCACCCACCTCATTTATCAGGGAAGAGATATTAAGTAACTTGCAATAGTAAAGAAAACATTTATTTTCACAGCCAGCTTGATAAGTTGTACATTTTTTTTAGAAATCGCCCAGGCACTTTATTCCATCTTCCCTGGTGGAGCAAAGGTGCCATCTGACAAGAAGGGTATGACACCACTTCTAAATAGCGCTCTCTCTCTCTCTCTCTCTCTCTCTCTCTCTCTCTCTCTCTCTCTCTCTCTTTCTCTCTCTCTGTCTCTCTGTTTAAAAAGAAATGAATAAATAAGTGATGCTTGGGATATGGCCTGGTGAGAATTTCAGTCTTGAGGAATTAATTACGAAATATTTCAAGCACAAAGTATATAGAATAATAAAAAGTAGAAAATATTATAGATATAGTTGTTTACCACTCTTTTTCCTCCTGTCACAGAGGTGAGCGCTATGATGATTTTGGTGCTGAATTTTCCTTTCCATAAATATGTATGCATCACTACACATGTTTTAATATATAAGCTTTATTATTATGCTGGTACAGGGAGGCCAACAGATCAGAAGGCTAATGCTACTGAAAGATAGTTTGTTACACTCACAGATCTAAGAGAAGAGTGCATACCACGCCAAGGAGGGGCACACGGAGAAGCACCAGGGTCAGTCAGGAAGCAGAGGGAGCCACAGGAAAACATGGCAGGAGTCATTATTTTGGCCTCCATTTAAATGAACAGAAAAAAAGAGGGTAAACAAGTTTAGAATTGGCTAGTTTGAATAGTTTCAGCAGACTATGGGGTGTAGGGACTCTCCTGTAGGGGTGATTGGGACAGAGGAATAGTGGCCCAGAGAGTAAGGGCTCCAGAAGGAAGGCGGCAGGGCATACAGGGTTCAGATTGGCTGTTTTGCAGATGAAAGGCACACTCACAGGCCAATCGTGAGCCAACTCTAGGAATTCGCCTTGGGAGGAGGAGTTCCTCCAAAGACACAAAGCCCCAATATATCAAAACATCAAAATAAAGAATAAAAAGATGACTCGTGCAAAACAGTATACTGTTTTATGTGGCAGGTTGTTAACCTTTACAAAAGTCATATCATTCTGTACATATTGTATACATCTCACCAAACTTTTTTTTTCTCAACATTATGCTTTGGGAATTTATCCACATTGCTGCATGCAGCTCAACTCAGTTCATTCCTTTTCACTGCTCTATAATTTGGCATTGTGTCAGTTTATTACTACTTATTCATTTGCTTATTCATCAGCATTTGTCTCCAGTTTTTTTACTATTACAAATGATGTTGCAGTGATTAATCTTTTACCTGCCTCCAGGTGCACATATGGCAGAGAGACCTGGAAATAACTAGGTCCAAGAGCATTTGTACCTTCATCTTTAATACATATTGCCAAACGGCTATTCAGAGTACATGTAGCAGTTTACCCTTCCATCAAGAGTACAGAAAATGTCCCATTGTTCCACTGCCTCTGCAGCTTTGTTATTATGAAGTGTTCCTTTTAATGTTTGCCAGTGAGATGGCATGTAATGGTATCTAATTAATGTTTAAATTTACATTCTCCTGGTTACTAGTGAATTTGAGCATCTTTTCATTTGTTTATTTGACATTTGCATTTTCTCTTATGTAAATTGACTGTTCACATCTTTTGCCAATTTTCTACAGGGTTGTATGTATTTTTGTTGTTGTTGTTACTTTGTAAAGTTCTGGTTGCTAACACTTTTTTAGTTGTATGTGTTGTAAATATCTTTCCCAAGTCTATATCTCATCTTATCAATTACTTCATGTATCTTTGTTTTACAGAAAATTTAAGTTTAATATAGTCAAGTGTATTGGAAATTTTCTTTCTAATTTTGCTGTGCAGTTTTTTGTGTCTTTTTAAAGAAAGTTTTCTAAACAGAATATTGTATTTTATTTAAAAGTTTTAATGTTTTGCTTTTTCCCATTTAGATCTTTAGTAAACCTAGAAGTGAGATTTTTAATATGGTAACAAAGAAGGATCTTATGTTATTTTTCCACTAGGATAAACAATAGTATCCCTTATTGATTAGTCCATATTTTTCTCCATTGATTTTTAATGCTACCTGGTCATTTGCCATTTCCTATATTTTATAGTCTATTCCTGTGTTTTTTATTCTCTTCCATTGATCTATTTCTTAATCCCTGTCAATACCACAGCATTTTAATCATTATAACTTCATAAAAATCCTATTACCTCACCTATAATTTCCCCAATCTTGTTTTACTACTTAAAAATTGTTTGGGCTATTCTTCCATCTGAATATTCATCAGCTAGTCAATTTCTATGCACACATATCAAAACAAAACAAAAAATATTGGGCCTTAGATGGGTCTTGCATTTAACTTATGTATTAATATTAAAATAGATATCTTCACAATATTGAGACTTCCCATTTAGAATGTGCTATTTTTGTTTGCTCAGGGCTTTTCTTAATGCTTTTAAATTAAATATTTGATTATGCTTGCTCCATAAATTGCTGTCTTGTTTTCTTAATGTCTTATTGTATAAGTTTTGTGGTCATTGTAACTGATATACTTTAAAATATTAAAAGAATGCAAATGATTTTGTGTACTAATTATAAAGCCAGATACCTTACTAGACTTTCTTATTAGTTCTAATAATAATCTTAGATTATTTTAAGAATAAAATTTCTTTGTTGTATAGACAATCATGTTACCTTTAAGTAAAGAAAGTTTTAAAATAAAAAATCCTAACATATATTTTTCTTCTTTTACTGTGTAGACAAGATATCTAGCACAACATTAAAGAAATATGTAATGGCATACATCCCTGCCTCATTCCTAATTTTAATGGAATGTGCCTAATATTTCACCATTGAGTATATTTATTGTAACGGTTGATAGACTTAATTCTTTAACAGATTAAGAATACTCCCCCTTCTCCTTATCTGTCAAAAGTTTTTATCATGGCCCTAGCCGGTTTGGCTCAGGGGATAGAGCGTCGGCCTGCGGACTGAAAGGTCCCAGATTCGGTTCTGGTCAAGGGCATGTACTTTGGTTGGGGGCACATCCCCAGTGGGGGGTGTGCAGGAGGCAGCTGATCCGATGTTTCTCTCTCATGGATGTTTCTGACTATCCCTCTCCCTTCCTCTCTATAAAAAAATCAATAAAATGTATTTTAAAAAAAAGTTTTTATCATGAATGGGTTGTTTTTATCAAATACATTTTCTATGACTCTTAATAAAATCATGTGGCTTTTCTCTCTTAATTCCTAATATGTGGAAATTTTCTTTAATAGAGTTTTCTGATATTTAACAACCCTTTAATTCTCGGACAAACCCAAACTGATGATGATGTGTTATTTGTTACCTCTATTGGATATATATTGGCACTATATTATTTCAGATTTTTCTATTTATTTATATTAATAAGTGAGACTGACTTAAATATTTTCATTCTTTTATTGTCTCTGTCTGGCTTTGTTACTGATGTTACACCAGCCACATAAAATGGGTTGAAGAGTATTCTCTTTTGCTAGTCTCTGGAATAGTTTGTGTATGATTGAGATTTTCTATTATTTTAAAGAGGTAGAATTTACTTTTTAAATCAGATGATGCTGACCTTGTTTTATGCTGGGTAGCTTTTAAACTACCAACCCAATTTGTTAATGTTTATAGATCTATTAAATTTTTCTATATCTTCTTGAGTCAGTTTTGGTTAAATATGTATTTCTAAGAAAATTGTCCATATTGTCTGATTTTTTCAAATCTAATGTTATAAAATTGTTCTTAGGTTTCTCTCATTTAAAACCCATTATACTGGTAGTTAAGTGTCACTTTTCACGTTTCTCACTGTTTTATTGTTGTTATTTTCTTGCTTAAAGTTAATATATTTTTATTCTATTAATCTTTCCAAAGAATTAGCTTTTGATTTTGTTAATACATTTCATTGTTTTTAATTAATTTCTACTCTTATCTTGATTATTTTTTCTCTTCACTTTCTTTAGATTTCTTCTCTCAAGGCATACTTAAACTTTGCACTGTGCTTTAATCTGTTAGACTCATTTACTTTATTTCTAAAATGAAAATTCACTAAGAATAAAGTTCCTTTTTCTTTTGCCTTTACTAATGTTCCTTATTTAAAAGAAATTTGCACACACATTTTATTTTAATTAATTACAGCTAAATCAATAAAGACATAACAAATTATCAGAAAGTTTCTGGTTAAAGCCTTCCATGATAGGTCAGGTTTGCAACTTTAAGTGATAAACAGTTTTCTTTAAAAAACATTCAAATAAGGTTACTTTTTTATAACAATCATTTTTAGTGTTAGATTTCTAAATCAAGAGTCCTTGAAACTATTGTAATAAAGTTTTCAATATTACAAGAAAGTTTCTTTACCCATCTTAGCATAAATTTATGTAGAAACTTAACCTTAAAATTGTGAAATACCACGTTTAGTATAGATTGAACTTAAATTCTACGTATCAAAGTAAGTTTAGCTGAGTGTTTATCTTCTCAAAACATTTTTATCAACAGTTTGTCATTTAATCAATTTTCTTAGTAAACTGCTTTTGAGTTTGCACCTTAAGTTCTGGCCACAAATGGAATAAATAAATATTGGATTTATAATTTTCTGTTTCCAGGATTCTGTTGTTCTTTCACTAGTTTCCTATGGAAGTGTAGCTCATTAATTTTCCATCTTTTTTCCTTTTTCTGGTATAACAGAACTACAAATTTCTCTATAAGTAACAGTTAAGCTACAACCCATAAGTTTTATATGTTGCATTTTAACTAAATTCCAAGTAATTCCTAATTTTTATTGTAATTTCTTCTTTGACCCGTATCATTTAAATGGATGTTTATTTTGTTTTGGTTTAGATTTTTCCATTGGGTGCACATGTGTTGGGGTGGGGAGGGGGGAGTTCATTTTATTTTCTTGTTGATTTCAAAGTAATTAAATTGCATCATTGTCAAAAAAATGATTTGTTTGATACCAATTTGTTTGTGACCTAGTTCTTAGTCAATATCTTGTTAGTATTTCTTATTAAGTAGGTAAGTTTTCCAATGATTATGAAAATCCACCTATTCAATAAGGAGCACTAATTTCTTAGTTCAGTATTCCTTCTTGCTTTTTGTTCTTCCTCACTGAATTAATTTTTCTTATTTATAAAAGAAGTCTTTTGCTAAAACTTTGTGGTTGTGGCTAATTAAATTTTTCTAAATGTGTCTTTAGCATCACATTTGAAAATAAACATTTTGTGATATAGTACTCTAAATTGGCAATTATTTTCTCTAATAATTCTGAAGATATGTTTACAGGTTTTCTAATTTTTAATTTGATGATGATATATCTTTTTCTCTCTGTTTGCATTTAAAATATGTTTATTGTCTACAGTTTTAACTAATAGATATCTGGCAGGGGATTTATTTTTGTTCCTGTCCTGGGCTTTGTTGAGATTTCTGAATCTGAGGATTTATGTCTTTTATAAATTATGAAAAATTTCCAGATTATATTTCATTGAAAATTGTCATCCATCTTCTGTACCTTTCTTTTTAAAATGCATGAGAAAGAGAGAGAGAATGCACAGACAGATGAAAGAAATGGATCTTTGCATCCCTCTTCCATGTTTCATCTCATGTACCAGTTTTCCATCAAAGCACAAATCCTTTAGCTAAAAAGTCCAGAAAAACTGCCCTTCCCCACACTTTGGCTTCAGTTTACTCTCTTAGTATTCTGCTTTGTATTCATTGTTCAGGTTTTCAGTTGGACCCCTGGAGATTTCTCATATATTCTTGCAAGCTCAGCTATGCATTTAGAACAATATTTTTTATATGTTACATAAGAAATCTAGGCTATTTTTAGTGGAAATATCTTCAATTTATCTAGTTTAAAGCCTTTCAGGAAACGGAAATCAAGACTTTCAATCTTCAGAAAGGATTTAATTATGTTAAGTTTTAAACACTTAATACAAGTACAGGCCATAAAAATTCTTAAAATATGCCTGCTACTACTATTGGGTTCATTGTCTCTTTGAAAGATCAGCTACGAATGACAAAAAGGGAAGAGGTATTCAGGGTTGGAGTAGAGGAAGGGCTACAGTAGGCAATATGGGATAGGGGTGACAAGCAAGGTTCATATCCGGCTCTACCATGAGCTGTGTGACCCTGGGCAACTGTTTTAACCTCCCGAAACCTCAGTTTCCTTTTATGCAAAATGGGGATAACAATAGTGCCTGCATCACTGCTTCACTGCTTTGTGGTGAAGATGAAGAGAGACCATGTAAAAGCAATTTCAACCATCCTTAAATGGCAAACACTCAGTGCATGTTTGCTGTTAGCTGATAACAATACATTAGACACTTATTTATGAATGGATAGGCTGTGATATTTTATGTCCACTCTCTTTTCAGGAGGTTTGTCCTCACCAAGCTTCGAGTCATCCCCAAAGGAGCATTTTCTGGATTTAAGGACCTGGAGAAAATGTATGTACCTGACAATACCGTGTGTGAAGGCCTCCATCGGGCCATGGGCAGCAGCCTCAGATCACATCTAGTGGGATACCCTATGCTTAGAAGCCAGAAAACCCTCCAACGGCCTCCGTTTTATTTCCGTATCACAGCTCCCAAAGAGTAATGTGGACTCTTTCCGAGTGGGGCACTGAAACGAACACAAGCAATCCAAGAATCCTCACTGCTTCCTTCTATAAGGTGTTGCTTCCAAAGTACTTGCGGGTGGAATTTTCATAAACAAAAGCCTGTTTTCTCTGGGAAACCTTCTATCATTTCTGACTAATATTTAATTGACAGCAGCGCCTAACATTTGTGCTTTAGAGCTTTGCTAGGCTTCCTGTTGCCAAGCCACACTGACAAGTGGTAATTGATACATAAACATTTAAAAGTACTGGGAAGGTTTACAGCACTGGGGGAGGTTTCCTTTGAAAAGAGAAAACTCCTTCGTTAATGCAAACATTCACTTCTTATTGGGTTAGTTTATGTAGGGATTTTCCCAAAATGGTGAACAGCAATAAAAAGCAGAACAAATTCTCCCATATTTTAGGTAACCCACTCTCCCTTCGAAGGCTCTTAATTCCATCTCCCAGGCCTTCCGAGCCGGGAAAACGTGTTCTTCACTGCAGTGGCAGCCAGATGTCAGGACTTAAGGGCCAATAAACACAGCAACAGATAAACTGATCACACCAAGGGAATGAAAGCAACCCTCCAGGTGACATGTGCTTCTTCCTGAAGCCATTCAATTTTTCCTCTTGGTTCTTTCTCTCACCCCACCACCCCTTTAAGAATATTTACTGAGGTTTGAGGGAAAGAAAGAGAAACCCATGAGTGAAAGAAACACAAAGCAGGTAGTTATTAAACCATCTGCTTAGAGGGGAGTGGTCAGAATCCTAGGATTGGGGGTTAGTTTTAATACAAATTTACAGTGTAATCTCAATTAAGTCACTGTATCTTTCAGGGCCTTGATTTCCTCACCTGGGCACTAAAGGAGGCGTTCTATAAGGGGGAGATGGTTTATGTGGTCTCTAATTTCTCAGTGCAAGCACGCTCCAGGTGGGTGAGAGCCCAGTTTAAGACCTGCAGTCTTCAGGATTTACCTTCTTGAAGACATTCAACACTCACAGGAATTGGGAGGTGGGGCACTCGTCTGAGCAGAGCTCACCAAGGGAAAGAGGAAAGCAATAGACTTGGCGAGCTTTTGGCTCAAGGTGTGTTCCTGATGGATTACTATTGCCCTGCCTGAAACTAACATAGACTAGATTATTGCCCCATAATTGAATCAAAATTATTCTAAAATACAGGAATATCAGACATCACAAATAATCCACCTTAATAAAATTCAATCAGCAATGTGACTGGCCGCTAATTGGACGTTCAGCCTCAGACAGGACCTCTCTGTGGTGATCTAAATGGTTGAGCTGAGCTGACATAGCAATGATTTCAGAGGCAGGGCAGCTAGCTCAGAAATTCCTCGACTTCCTCAGCTGCAGCTTGTCCATCTCTGCCTCGTGTCTTTATTACCCAGCCTGCACGAGCACAGTGAGCACTCAAAAATTAAAATTATAGTGATCTTACTTTTTCCAACACCGTTTATGTCCTGAGGCTTCAAAAACACAACCTAGTAGAGAGACTGGCACTAAATTGAACTCTGAAGAGACTCTTTGTGCCCTTCCATCTCTGTGCTCACCTTCATTCATTGTCTCCCCTTCTCTATGAGTTTTCATCTCCTTTCCAGATCTTTCCCCTGCATTTTTCTTTTTCCTTCTGTTTTTATCCAGTTTCCTGAACTTAATAAATATTGGCTTCCTCTCCAATATCACCCTCTCCACAAGTCATAAAATTCCTTTCATTAATTTCAACGTGTGGCCAAGGTTCACCTATCCTTATTTAAAAGAAAGGGGGGGATAGTTTTCTGTATAAATTCTTCCTTCCTTCCCTGCTACCTTCCCCTCTCCTCCCATCACTACCACTCTTTAGAAAAAGCACCTATATTCACTGCCTCCCTCTTCTTTCCTTTCAATCACTCCGTAGGCTGCCCACGTGCAAGGTGGCCACCGATTACCTAACACTATTATTCTAGTAAAGTCCCTAACAATACCATAACTGACTAATCTAATTACTTCTACTTTGTCTTCCTGGAACTTAACTTACGTGCACTGAAATAGATTTCACTGACCACTCATGCCATTCTTAATGCTGTTCCCCTTTTCATTTCAGTGACGTCACACCCTTCTGCCTGCCCTCTTACCTTCCCAGACTACTCCATAAGCCATCTCTCCATCTGTCTTGTTCCTCAAAGTTCAGATATTCTAGGGATCCATTTTTGGCCATTTTTCTTTTTTATAGTCATATCCCTAAATCATTATTCATCAAAGAATGTCATACTATCATGGCTCCTTAACCTTCATCTTTAACCCCACCTCTCTTCTGAGACTGTAATTTTTGTTTTGAAATGGAAAACCTCCAAAATATCCACACCTAAGTAAACGGCAAGTGCCTCAAATTCAATATGTGCACATTATCTCTCTCCTTAAATTTCTCATCTTCCCATGCAGCCCAGAGAATAATATCACCATCTGTCCAGACCCCAAAGCAAGGAAATTCTGTCTTCCTTGACTCAGGACCCTCTGTCCCTCATATCCAGGTGCTCCTCAGATCCTATTTACTCCCCCACAAAATAATCCCCAGAATGCCCTCCTCTCACTCCTGCTGCAATTAGATCCAAAGTCTCAACAACTTACATAGCCTCCTGCATGAGGTTGCCATGCCTGTCTCAGCTTCAATCTCCCCACCACTCTGCTGCCAGACCTGCACGGCTCAAACTCACTTGCAGAAGAAACTGGAAGGGACCCTTATTGCTATGGATTTAGTCAAAAGCCCCTGGCACATGCATTGTATCACACACTTTCACCAGGTAGGAAAATGTGCCATTTCCCAAGCATTTTCATTCCCAGAAATAATATTACCTATTTAGAATGTGATGGCTGGTTCTTTGGACAATGCCTGGCACATAGAGGGATTAAAAAATAGTAGCAGGTGGAGGAAGGAAGGAAGGAAGGAAGGAAGGAAGGAAGGAAGGAAGGAAGGAAGGAAGGGAGGAAGGAAAGGAGGAAGGGAGGAAGAAAGGAAGGAAGGAAGGAAGGAAGGAAGGAAGGAAGGAAGGAAGGAAGGAAGGAAGGAAGGAAGGAAGGAAGGGAGGAAGGAAAGGAGGAAGGGAGGAAGAAAGGAAGGAAGGAAGGAAGGAAGGAAGGAAGGAAGGAAGGAAGGAAGGAAGGAAGGGAGGAAGGAAAGGAGGAAGGGAGGAAGAAAGGAAGAAGGAAGGAAGGAAGGAAGGAAGGAAGGAAGGAAGGAAGGAAGGAAGGAAGGAGGGGAAGGAAGGGAGGAAGGAAAGGAGGAAGGGAGGAAGGGAGGGAGGGAGGAAGGAAGGGAGGAAGGAAGGAAGGAAGGAAGGAAGGAAGGAAGGAAGGAAGGAAGGAAATATTAAATATTTGGGCTTATGTAGATGCTGTCCCTCTGCCTAAAATTCCACTTAAAATTGAAACAGAAATCTCGCTTGTCCTCCAGGCTCCAGTTCAAATATTACTCTTTTGTCCTGTCTTTCCAGAACTCTTCAGTGTTTCCAAATCACAATCTCATGTTCGGAGTATTAATAGCATATTTATAGGATTATATTCAGAATTTATAAGCTTTTCCAGATCCCTTGATTGTTCTTAACTTTGTATTAAAGTATAACAATAAGTCCTATTACTTACAACTCCTTACTATACCTCTTATCTACTTATTGTCTCTCCAGCTTCCATCAGCATGCTCTCCCCTCAGCCAATCCATTCTCTACAGAGCAAGCAGAGTGATATTTTCTGAATTCATATCAAATCATGTCACCTTCCACACCTGACCGCCCCCCCACACACACACACACTTTCCCTCCATGCCTTACCATTGCTCTTATCATAGGAAGGAAGGAAGGAAGGAAGGAAGGAAGGAAGGAAGGAAGGAAGGAAGGAAGGAAGGAAGGAAGGAAGGAAGAAAGGAAGAAACTGGACCTCTCCCATTTTCTCCTTTGCTCTACTAGCCCCTTTCTAGTTCATAAAATGTACTGTGTTGTGCTTCCAACCAAGGCCCTTGCTGGGCACACTCTCTGCCCTCTGACTGGAGTGTCTGAAGTTAGTTGGCTCCTCCCATCCTTCAGATGCCCACACCAGAGTCACTTGCCCAGGAAAGTCCTCCCTGACCTCCCAATGAGGATAACTCATACCATACACTCATAGCACCACTGGTCTTTATGTGCTATCATTTTAGCAATTTTATACATATTTAGGTGATAATTTAATTAATTTCTAACTCCCCTATTAGACTAAAATTTCCATGAGCACAAGGACATTTTTGCTTTCACTTGATATTGAATCCATGGTGCCTCACACAGATTAAATACAATAAATAACTGATAAATGCATGAATAAAAATGAATGAATAAACAAATATAATTAGTTGGAGAGACAAGATATCCAGATATAAAAAGAAAATACTAAATAGTATGAATAATAATGATAAATAATGTGGAAATTTAGAGGCATTTTAACACTGGCTGAGAATCTACTATGATCTAGACATTTATATAGTTAGAATTTAAAATATAACCCAGGACAAAAATGTACAACCTAATATGTGCAAAATGAGTGGTACAAACTTTGCATTTGTTAGGATTCCTTTTGTTGTAAGAGGCAAAAGAAAATAAACCTCAAACAGGCTTAAGGGAGAAAAAAGGGAATTTAATGGCTCATTTAACTTGACGGTCAGAGAGGAAGAATGGCTTCAGAAGCATCCCTATTCAGGTTCAGTGTCCTTAGGACTTGGCCTCTGTGCCTCTCTCAGGTCTCCTTCCATTATGTTGATTTCCGTCACCAGCCCCACCACTAGTGGCAATACAAGCAGCCCCAGTTCTGCCTTCACGTCTTGGGTTCTATTCAGAAGGACAGAGCTGAACTTTTCTTGCTCCATGCCAAAAAATCTGTAGATTGGTATGGCTTGCTTAGATCACATAACCATCCCTGGACCAAACACAGCAGCTAAGAGAATGTGATATTCCAATTGGCCGTGGCCTGGGTAAACAGGCTCCATTCTTAGAACTGAATGCATCTACCCCAACCACATGGACTTGGAGTCAGGGAGGGAGATCCACAGACAAAAACTGATATCATTGCTGGAGAAATAGTGGCAACTAGGTGCCAGTAATTGGGCAAACAACTAAGGTCTAAAGAAAACTAGTCCTGTTCTCATCCAGAAGAGAAAGGTCTCTATGGGCAGGGTGGATGGGGATTTGATGAATTTGATTCTGCCGTCTTCCTCCTGTTAGAATGATTGAAAGAATCCAATGACTCTGCCCCAGCCCATGCTGATGACTCTCCTTCTTTCATTAACCCAGCTTAACCCACTCCCCTCTGCCTGAATTCAAAAGGGAAAGGAGTCTTTTTGGTAGAACTGGGTCAGGAGTGTCACCATTGGAAATGAAATGATCACTGTTCACACCTTAGCTTTCATCAGCATCATTATCTCAAACCTCTTCACTGCTTTGGGACCGGCTGGGGGAAAAGGAAATCATTAAACTCTGCAATGTGAAGTGGCTTTGCAAAGTGCACCGTAAACTGTTTACATTGACTTTAATTACTTCGGAGCCTTATGTCAGCTTGGTATAAAGTGTGAAGATTACACTGAATAGGGTAGGGGGACTAGGTGACAATGTGGTGATTTATGGTAACCAGGAAAATTATGTATGGAAATGAGAGCAATTTAAAAACATATCTACCATGCTATTATAACACTGGAGAGGGATGAAAAGGCAGTATATAACAAAATATCTTTGAAAATAGGAGCATGATGAATATGTAAATGAGACCAATCAACATCAGCTGAGATACGTATATGCAGATGAGACCGCAATGAGCCAAAATGTGAAATAGCTCCCAAACCATAAATATGAACCATATAAAATTCATTTGAAATATTCATGATAACATAAGGACAAAAAATATAATCAAGTGATTTACTTGCATATAAAAATGAGAATACTAGTCTGACACTCCAGCCTCCACTCCCAAATCACAGGGGAAAGAAAAGTTAACAGAGGGACTTATAAAGAAAGATTTATTGGCCGAGAACTTGCAAGCACACTAAAAAAGTTGAGGATCCTCCAAATTCTCAATCCGTGGACCTTATTCAGCACAGATAAAAGGAAAGGACATAAACCGGGTAACTAAAACCATAATGGTGACAGTGCTAGAAAATGTGGGTTCCAATCCAGTTTGCCTCCTTAGATAATCTAACAGCACCTCCTGTTAGATAATGAAGGGGTAGGTACATTCCTACCCCGGCCTTCCGTGACTCTGAGAATTAATGGGGAAAGTTCTACTTACTGGAATAGCAAAGCAAGAGGTAGAGGCTGATGATTCTACAGGCTCCTAGTAAAAAACTGGGGGCCAGTGTTGGGACAGTTAGATTCTGAATGGGAAGAGGGGATTCGAGTCCCTGGGCCTCAAAAGGATAACAAGGTTCAGTGGTTCTCATCTCAGATTGCACTTTAAAGTCCCGTAGGTAGCTTTTAAAATAAACCACAGGCCTACCTTTTCCATGGATTTTAAAATCCCGCTTGTCTAGGGTGGGGCCAAATATTGATCATTTTTTAAAGCTGCCTTGATGATTCTAACACACATCCTGAGTTAAAGCTACTGAGATGGAAGATGTTTAAGTCTGAATCCAACTCACAGAAAGAACATTCATGAACATGTGCAATGTGTCTATATGATGTAGTTGGAGAATTTTTAAAAAGGGAGGGTGGTAAGAGATAAGGCCAAAGAAGAAGCTGGGGTGTGGCCATGGAGCTCATGGCCATGGGGCATGCTCGAATATCATAGTTAATGATAGAAATTAAATGAGTTATTTTGAACAACCACATGAATGATCTGATTTACATTTTTGCTTTCAAGTTCTAGTGTGCCAATTCATTTCTGGGTAAAGCTTGGGATCAGACTGGCTTTAGTCCAAGGGTTGGCAAACTGAGATGCCTGTTTTAAGTTGCAAATTAACTTAGTCAGCAGTTGGGAAGTGTAAGAATTTGGCCAATTAAGTTGTCATTATTGACCCAGGTCAAACAAACATGAGTTAGTGTCTAGAAGTGAAAGTCCTTACCTCATTTCTGTTCTCCATAAATATTCTGAAAATAAGTAGTTTTACTGTATTTATTGCTTCACCAAAAACACAAGAAGCTGTTTTCTTGTCACATTTTGGATTGATGTGGTTTTAGTGTTTCCATTAAGTCTCCTGGTTTCAACTGTTTCTGTGTGGGTCCTTAAAATAAACTTTACAATATCTAATAGCTACCCAGCTCAAAAAGAGAATAATGTATTAGGTGTGTATTTTTATGCTTGGGTTTTCGCTTGTTTGTTTCTGCTTTGATTTCTTTTTGTGTGATGGGTAAGGGAGGGTGAGTCTGATAGGGAAAACAGATTCTTGAGATCTAGTGATGCTATGAATGCTTCCAACACTATATTCCTTGTAACTCTCCACATCTCAACCCCTTATGCTTTATCCATAAAGATAGTGTAGGATTTCCTTTGCTAGATAGGATTACAGGAAAAATACAAGTAAGAGCTCCACTGTCTTAGTCTGCTCCAGCTGCTATACTGAAATACCAGACTGAGTGGCTCACATAGCAGACACTTACATTTTACATTTCTGGAGACTAGAAGTCCAAGACCAGAATGCCAGCATGGTCAGATTCTGGTGAGAACCAACACCTTAGCTGATAGACAACTGCCTTCTTGCTATATCCCCACACAGACGAGAGAGAGCTCTGATCTCTTTATCCCCTTATATGGGCACCAATCTCATCATGACCCTTCTACTCCCATGACCTCGTCCTATTACTTCCCAAAGTCCCCACCTCCAAACATCACCCCATTAAAAATTAGGGCTTCAACATATAAATTGGAAGGGGGAAAGCAAATATTGAGTCCATAGCGTGCACTGTGAACTAGCAAGCTTATAGCAATAAAAATGTACATATTGTAGATGATCACTTGATGAGGAAAGCATAGATGCGCCCTCATATACATGTTCCATCTCTAAGGCCCTCTACCTTCTTGGCCACTTGATGCTCCAAGGCATTCATGGTCCTGGTGACCTCTGCTTAGTGCCTTTCATTCAGCAGCTAAGGCTTCCAGGAGGCAAGACCTGACAGATTACTCAGACAAGGCTTTTCTGAATTGCCATCAAATACAAGCTTCCATTTTCTAATCAACAGCCACGCAACAGCTCCTTTTAAGACTTCTGCTTCAGCCATATAAGGGGATAAAGAGATCAGAGCTCCCTCTCGTCTGTGTGGGGATATAGCAAGAAGGCAGTTGTCTATCAGCCAAGGTGTTGGTTCTCACCAGAACCTGACCATGCTGGCATTCTGGTCTTAGACTTCTAGTCTCCAGAAATGTAAAATGTAAGTGTCTGCTATGTGAGCCACCCAGTCTGGTATTTCTGCTTACCCTTCCCACCTTTCTTGACAAGGCAAGCTGTGGGAGAGACCTTCAGATGTTTGTTGGGGCTCACAGATATACCAGAATATGAACGGGACTTTTTTTTCCCCCTCTGCCAGTAACTCACTGTTTTTGTCTACTCAGAGAAGATACAATTAAGGCAGCGTAATACTCAAGTTAAAAATAGCCTTCTGGCTCTGCCCTGGAGACTCTTGCTAGGTTTTGTGTGTGTGTGTGTGTGTGTGTGTGTGTGTGTGTGTGTGTGTGTGTGTGTATTTTAATAGAATGGTATTAAAATAAAAAAGATGCAATCTAAAAGCAAGCTCCAATCGATGCACAAACTATTCATTTTTATTTCCTCATTTAGCCAATGCCGATCATGACCACATCCATCTGGGTCGTTTATGACTTAATAAGATGCTTTAAACAGTAAAAGACACAAATAGAATATGGACCCACTTGCCTGCCCCCTCCCTAACAAATAAACTACCTGAATCTTACACCTCATAAACCTCTCTTATGGTGCTCAGATCCACCCTGGTCAGCTTGCGTGGAAATCAAATGATCAGAGATGTGTTTTTATAGTTCAGACCATTCCAGAAGTTAAACAGGCAGAGAGGAAAGGCATAAGAGTGAGGGACCAATGCCAGAGGAGCCTAAATGAATAAAGTGGAAGTTAACAACCCCAGTGGGCCTGAGATTCTGAAATAATCTGGGCACAGAGATAGCAATTGTTGATGCCAAGTGCTTCATAAACATGTAATTTGCACTTGGATGTGAGCGCGCTTCAAAAAGTTAAAAGTGCATATAAAAACAAGGTATGAATAATAAAAAGAGCACATTTGCTCTGCTTCCCCTTCATGGTGTCTCAGCTCAACTGCACACTGACTACTGCCCTTGCCCTTCTCTCTCCTCATGTCCCTCCAAAGCACCACACAGGGCTGGGCACGCTGGAAGGGGGATGGTGGGCAGAGTTCGCAGGTCTGTCAGCTTGGGTCCTTTCCCAACCATTCAGAACTCTTCCCCAAATCAGGCTCTCAACATTTTTAAAAATCTTCTTCTTCATTCTTCTTTCCCAGTAAAAAATACCAGCATCTGAAGACTGTGTTGGCATTAAATTCTAAGGAGTTCATGAATTGGCTCCTCCAATACAATTTGCCTTTGGAAAAAAACACGAAGGGGGGAATGACAATTTCAAAGGACTGAATCGCTTCTGGTGGGATTTCCGTTAATGTGGAACATGTGCTTAAGGAGATTTGCTTTCATGAATGAAAAACCATATCTGGATTGGACTTATTTGTTTGGACCGCAAAGTCCATGTGTACACAAACGGAAACTGGAGGAAGATGAGCTTCCCGTAATCGCACTGATATCAGTGCCTTCGAGTTCCCACCTACTGAGGACAGGCTCCCTCTCCGTCTGACTGACTTATTAGGTACCTGATGTTGGGCAAGTCATACAGCCCATATGATTTCAATGTCCTCACCGTAAATCAGGATGATAAGATTATGATAATTAAATGAGATAAAGCATGTAATGTGGCGCTTTACATGTGGAGAACTCAGGTAGTGCTTTTTCCCTGAATGTTAAAAATTGAGGTGTCAGTCTTCATGTATTTATTTAAAATGTGCCCCTTACACCTTCCTTTATATTTCACCTTCCCTGCTTCTCTTTATACGTACATAAAATTTCGCAGTCCAATCAAGTAAGACACTTAAGATGTGACTTTCCATTTAGTAAAGCAGACATTTGCTTTGGGGGGAAAGGGTGGTTGGTTTAGGTCAGCACCAAATTGCATACCAAAACAAAAGAAAAAATCCTACAGAGAGAAGTTCCACGCTAACTTCAAGAAAACGAGGCCAAATCAGAGATTGCCTGTTGGGGCTTTTTAAAGGGAGCAGATTTATAGACTTCAGTCAAGTACTCAAGACAAGTGCAGGCTGATGGATGACATGGGCAAATCCATCAAATGATTTATCAGGGTTCACAGAGTAAATGATTGTGACTTCCATCACTCCCTGAACATCTGTGAGGATGAGGCTTGTAGAGCTAATGAGCTTTCTCAAGCCAGGGACACCTCCTTCTCACTAGTGTATGTGCTGTTGTGTTTGTTCTGTTCTATTTGTGAGCAACTCCAGGACAGACCAAGCAAACTCAGAGAAGCAGAATCCATCCATCAGTCAATAATTCCACAAATCCTCCTTGAGCCGCAAAATATGTGTTAATCAGGTAAGGGAATGATTTGAGGAAGTGTAAGTACCTAGAAGATTATCGCTAGATGTTCTGGGCAATAAAGATAAAGATGCACCGTCCTGCTCTAAAGAGTTCCCATGCTGGTGAATAATAACAATCACAGCTGCCATTTATTGAGTGATTATTTGCCAGAAACTGAGATAAGCCACTTTACATGTTTTACCTTATTTAATTATCGTAATCTTATCATCCTGATTTTATGGTGAGGGCATTGAAACCATACAGGTTGTATGACTTGCCCAATATCACGTACCTAATAAGTGATGAAGCCAGGATTTAAACCCAGGCATTCTGATTCCAATGTGCACACAGTAATCTATTATTCTGCAGTATCTCTGAATGTAGCACCAAGGTCCAGATGATATGTAACATAGGAGGGTGGTAATATTGCTCTCTAATGGAGAGAAGTAGGACATACAGAAATGCAAATTTACAAAGTTATCATCCATTTTATTTGTAGTAGTAACAGTAGTATGAATATCTTTGCACTGGTTTCCTATTTTATGATTTCAAAATGCCTCCTATACCTATTAGCTCACCAGTCCTTCAGTGGTAGCTGGGGCAGGTATCTGTGCTCATCTCACGGGTGAGGACATGAAGTTCAGAGAAGTTGGGTAAGTGGTCGAGATCAACATCTAGGAAGTCATGGAGGTGGGATTCCTCTGGTGCCACATCCCGTGCATGTTCTCCATGTAGTGCTTTGCTTTTTGCAGTACTGCCACTCACTTACTAAAGAGAAGTTACACCTTCAAAGTCTTACAGTTGCATCAGTACAGATAGTCACAGACTATCCAAATCAGAAGAAAAAGCAACAAGTATTTCCAACAAGTATATAACTTCACATGCAGGTGTTTTTGCTCAGCATTTCTCATACTTCCTACTAAATCTTGATGTCCTGGAAGTGGATGAATGTCTGATCCAAGCAGTGAAAATCCAAAACTGGCCTTTTCCATCCCTAAGAGGAAATGCTCCAAAAGGGTGTGTCTATTACTAAAAATTGGTCCATACTATCTTATCAAAACATCATTTTAATGGAAATTTCCTTTCTAAGTCAACCATATTTATTGGCTTATTTTGTTCATGTTTTTGCCTACTTCTCTCTGCCTCCCCTTGGAATTAACATTCGAGTAACATGTAGATTCATCCAGAACTTCTTAGTCAAGACACAGAATTTCATCTTTGCAAGAGAGAATTTTTCTTTTGGTTAAATGCAATGAGCACTTTATGAATTCCTGCTAAGTGTCTCCTCCATCATGGCATCTCAAATCTTCATGTGCATACAAGCCATGTGGGCAGCTAACTAATAAAGAGAGTCTGACTAAGGAAATCTGAGTGGAACCTGAGATTCTGCAATGCTAACCAGCTCCCAGGTGTGACCAACACTGCTGGTCCATGGTCCTTAAGGAGTGACAAAATCTAAAAAATACTGCTCCTGTGTAAGGAGCTGTGTAGTGAAGGATCTGAGGTAAATGGCTCACACTCCCTGTTCCAAAGTAGTTGTTGATAAAATACACATGAAACAATTAGAGAAAAGCACAGGACAAATGCATAAACTTGTGCCCCAGTGTTATAACCAAATGATAATGGGAAAAGGTGTTCTCACTCTCTTTCTCATTGTCAGATCACATTCTATTGTTAAAATAGTCCTCAGTTTTTAGTATAGTTAGTCACTATGAAAGTATTGTCTCAGATCCTGAAAGCCCCTCTGACGGTGCTCTGGAAATACAGTCAGACATGGAAAATGCAATTCACATGCAACTATTTCAAGAGCTAACCCAGTGTATGGTTCATCTGGGCAAATTGAACCTGAGCACTCCTTCTTATGCCAGGATTTCTATATTTCAGGCAAAATGTAGGAGACTACATATATGCATTTATGTCCTGCAGTTTGAGGTGGGCAACGGTCAGAGGGAAGCACATAAGGTCTTATCCAGATCAAGCACAGCTGGGTTTGTGAGTTAGGTGGGTTGGGGGAAGTGAGATGAAGGAAGGTCAGTGGGAATGCTGGAAACACAAAGACCTTCTTGGCTCCTTCCTCCTCCAGCCCAGATCCAGAGACATTCCTGGCACACCCAATGAAGCGCACTGGAAACCTAGAGCGGAATGAAAGCTATGCTGCTCTGCATGAGCTCCAAAGGAGGAATGCCACAGAGCTAATCACTGGACTGAGATTGCCGTTTAATGCCCTTCCTCCCCAAGCCATCCATCAAGTTTATAGCAGCAACAAGAGCTCATTACCGAGTTCCTGTTTTGCACATTCTTGAACAAGGTTATGCCTCCAATTTTAAGTGTGGTGTGTAAAATGAATGAGGGAAGGTAGGAAGGTGAGAGGGTTCCTGGAGGGAATGGTAATAAACAGAATAGGTGCTCCTCACCAACTGGAAGTGTGAATCTCCCCCATGGCTTACACCTAGATAATCAGAAAGAACAACACATCGCAAACTCTCAGGTTCATTCTTATGAGAAGTTCCTTAGCTGCTTTTAACAATCTATCATTTGTCTTTTTGTCTTGCATATTAGGAGCAAGGTGGGATTTGGATGTAACCCCCAAGAGGTTTGTAATGTAGTTATAGAAATAAGAGGAATTTGTGTGAAACAGAGAACACAAATCAGAACATAAGAAACCTCTAAATATTATTGTCCAGACCTCAGGGTGTGGAAAGCAGCTCAAAGAGGTGGGAGTTTGATCAGTGTGGAGCACAGAAGGTTTTGCAAAGGGGAGAGGGGAAAGTGTTCCGAGTGGCAGTTATTAATGAAACAGAAGCAAAATCATAATGAGAATCCGAGGTCTTCCTAAAGAGGTACCCAGGCTCCCACAGCCCTTGTCCTTCCATCACATTACGCACCTGGGGCTTCCACGAAGCTCTGAAAGATCAAATGATAATAGAAAGAAAAGCGCCATGCTCTAGGATAACTACCTGAATCCACCCAGGTATTGACTCCTTTAATGCCCCACCCATGATTCTATAGGTAAGATGCTAGGAGCTTGTCCATCATTGTCCTGATAGCATACTGGCCTGTGAACACAGGCAGAATCAAATTACATTTAAAATGCCTTAGTGTCATTGATTTGGGGGAACTCTTATTTAGGAGGTCAGCTCTCTCCATGGCACAGATGTCCCTTAGACTGGGCTTATGAAGAACAAAGGAAATGGGAGATTTACATATGTCCACTTACCTCAGCCTAATTACACAGTCAAATCAGGGCACATGCAAAATTCATTTAAGCGCCCAAACTGCCCAATTTCTCTGCTTTCATAGATTTAATTCACTGAGTAAATAATAAACACATGCCATGACCACATCGAGTCAGAAGCACAGTAAAAATGGCAGACCATGCCTGGGATAGGCTGGTGCAACCAGATCTTTTAGTACAGGAAGTGTTTTCCCTTCCTGAGCACAGTAAAATTCCTCAGTGTTCCCCCAAACCCAATAGGGCTCAAGTCATAAAGGGACAGATTCTTCTCCCAATGAACAACAATAGTATTTTCCTGACCTCTAGAGAAAGTCAAGTGAACACTTAATTTTCTTCGTCATAGAAATATGAGGTGTTGGTATGCTTTTAAAAATGCTCTAAGATCTCCTATATGCCACCTTTTTTGTTTTTTCATAAAGTGTTGTCGATGTCAAGATAAAAAAATAAGCTATGTCTACTCAGTGAGTTTACAGGTGACACAACACTACAGCTGGTCTCTGCCTCTTGGCAATCCTTAAACAATGCAAATGACAGGATTTGACTGAACTAAATATTCCATTTCCTTGGTCCTTCCTCATCATCTCCCTTCCTTTGGTCCTAACCCATTTGCGCTCCTGGCTCCTGCCACTGGAGTCTAGGCATGCCAAACTTAGAGATACATTTGGCTCTTTAGAGCTTAATATGTCACATTGAAAGCCATAAAAAAGGGAAATTGCTGTTCCAACATTCACTAATGTATGATTAAAAGCAAAACGACGTCCTTTGAAGGACTTCAAAAGATACAGTGACAAGCACGTGTGGATTCTGTGCCCATCCTATGTAGAGGAGAAAATGTTGATGGCAGTGAATTTTTCAGCCCTTAATCAAGGCCATTTGTGAATTTAGACTCCCACCCTAGCCAGATTTCCCCTGGCCCCCTATTGAGACTTACCACACTGCTCTGACTATCCTTTTTTCAGGTTGCGGTGTCTCTCCACTATTATTCTATCATCCCGTCATTGGCATTTAAAATCTCATTCCCCCATCAACATCAAATCTGGTCTGAGTCTCACTCCAAAGAATTCTTAAACACAGAGGTAGATGGTCACCTTTGAGCCATAGGTTAAATGCCCCAAAATTAGACCACTGGGCAAAATTTGGGAAGGTCAAGTTTCAAAAGCACCAGCTCTAGATTCTACAATATAAAATATGATACGAAGAATGTGCACTTGCCTTGCCTATGTCCCTGGAATACTTCCAAAATGAAATTTCTATGTATATGGAGGGAGGATGGTGAAGTCCTGTTAAGCCACTATCACGGCACCATTTCTCCAGTGTCTTCTTCCTCTTCAGTTCTTAAAAGTAAATGTCCCATAATGACACCGGAAGGAAGCTCTGTCTGAGGCTGGAAGACCCTATCGCCTTCCCTGCAGGCAAGGGGGTCAAGGGGATAACAAGGAAAGGATCTTAGGAAGGTCCTCAGGAAGGATCTCAAGGAACTCCTCAGACCAGACTCACTGTCAACTCTAGTAAATTGCTTCTAAGGTTTCCGAGCAACCCTATTTTGAATCTTTCTTAGAATAACCCAGAAATATATGTCTAATCCTCCAAGGTCAGCAATCAAAGATAACATGAGGACCAAAATAATTCTTAATAAGAGATATGCACAGTTCTGGAAAGAGAGGGTCTCAGCTCTGCCCACCCTAATTACAGTTCTGTTTGCTCGTATAAGTTAGATTTTCTGCATGGCCGGCGGAGCTCTGTGACATGTCGCCCTGAGAAGCTGGACTAAGCAAAAAAGTGTGCTCTCCCTTTTCAGAAACAGCCAAGGCATGCTCACTGTAGTATGTAAACATTTTATACTGAGTGAATTCCATTTCTACCCATGCTCATCACAAATGAACCCCACCAAAATGCTCCAATATATATGCATGGGGGGGGGGGTGGCTCTCAAATGCACTGTATGAAAAAATTAGAGCTAAGCAGAAGGCACAGCTCAGTTTCATTTAATTAGAATTTCAGAGAAGCCTAAAGAAAAAAGTCGGTATCTCCTTAAATGTTCTGTTTCTGCACAAGTATAGCTATCTTGCATTGTCAGGTGGCTTGAATTTGAAATGATTCCAAAGGCACAGCCTTTAAACCCTGAATGTTTGGCTCAGGTAATATTATCACAGACAGACAATGAAAGAAACCATTGAGCTCATTTCTATTCTGAATTTTGTATCAGTGTCCACTTCTCCTTTAATCAGGCTGAGAGACTCTTCCCCCTATATCAATGCTTGAGCCCTGACATAATGTCATTGCACTCAGCACATCCCCTGAGTGTGCTCACTCCTTATTTTGATTCTTTCCTGTCTTATTTTCAAGTCTCTTTATTATCATTTTTCCTCAGCTCAACCATCCAACTTTGTTTGCTACTGTTCATTTACAAGGACCCTCCTGCTACCCAGATCTAACTCCTCATGGGCCCACATCCATGCTCTCCCCTTTGTTGCCTTCTAATTTCTACTCATACTAATCCCCATGCCTCTCTCCCTACACACATAAACATGTAACATGCATTTCCTCCCTCGGTATACATTTACTGGGCACCTACTGTTTACTAGACACTGGAGAGGCAACAGTGACCAAATCAGACAGAGATCCTCACCCTCGTGGATTTTAGATTCTTAATCTTTTGAAAAAGATCAAGTACCTTATAGAAAGAGTAAGATGGCAAGTTCTAAGTAGTGATGGGGAGAACAATGAGAGCAGGGCAAGGGATCAGGAGAGCCTCTTCCAAGAAGACTTGCTCCCTGGTCTGAGGGACAACGATCAACAACAATCTCAAATTCCACTTTGGACTACAAGCCACACTATCCCCATGCCCACCTCTGCAGCACTTCCCTGGGCCTATTCCTCAAATAAATCCAAATGCACTTGAATAGGAAACACAAAGTGAACAACAACTCTGTTTTCTAAGTAGCTCCCCGAACCACGGCGAATACTGTTTCACAGGGCACCGTGTCCTGGCACAGCAATGTCTGCCTTCCTGTAATAACCTAGCAACTCGCCCAGACTGTGGAGCCAGAAATACTGTCCCTGATGGAAATGGGTTTGGTTTTGTTTTTTGTAATTAAGATAGGAATTTTTATGACTATAAAAGCAATACATGCTTGCTGTAGGAAAAACAAACAATGCAGAAAGCTTTTTAAAAAATGATGGTTTTATATAATTCCACAATGAGATATCCGCTGCTAACATTTTGGTGAACAGCCTTTCACAATTCCTTTTCTGCTGATACACGGTTTTAAGAAATCAAAATGAGATTCTATTATGCATGCTCTTTGTTTTTATTGTTGACAGTATAACAAATGTCTCCCAATTCCCTCCTATACCCACCTCCGCCCAGCCCCTACCCACCCCCACTCCCAGGTCTTCACCACCTTATTGCTCTTTTGTATTCTAATTATTTCATATAACTACATGCTGACACGATGTTTTAGAGAATACTGATAGCTATTGAAGTGTTAAAAGACAAGGGCAAGGATCCCTAATTCAGGAAAATGATAAACATAGGGATCAGGTATTGTTTGGGGAAAAAGAAGGAGTCTGCAAGGAACATGTCTCCTCTAGTTCAAACTGAAAGCCTTGCAGAGTGCTGAAAATCACTGCGAGACACTTGTATGACATGACGAAGGTACACTCTTTGTTAGTCTTGGAAAGAAAATGAGAGAGTAGAGCATCACTTTCCTTTTTGTGTTCCTCTGAATCCTCCCAGGAGGCTGAGTCTGGGAAGCCCTGTGAGACAGGGGCCTCTCTGAAAGGTTCTGTGAATTTGTTATCTTTATTGTCAGAGGGTCTTGAATATTGTTAGAGGGAAATCAATGTAAAAGACATCCAGTCTCTGGAATCCAAGCCTGGCAACACAAGAAAAACGAGACATTGGGCTCCTTTAAAACTGACCAGGAAACAAGGGTGTAAAAAGCCCCTAGAGGCACCTGCAGTGGCTTTCTCTGAGATAAAGAACCTGCTGGCTGCAGCAACATGTACACTCCACTTGCTACACCACAATAACCTGGGGCAATGCCACTCTGGTCTATGCATGTGTTAAAACTTTGCTTTAGATTTACATTTAAGAAATACACACGGCCTTATGGAAATAAACTTGTGATCCGTCAGAAGACATTTGGCACTCAGCACCTACACATATAAGTAACATATAAACATGCCATAGTAAAACCTTTCCCATGAATGCTTGAAATGTCACCATTATGCTTTTTTAGTCTCCCTTTCTTCTTCTCTACTCTTCCAGAAGTTACATGTTCTACTTGCTTTATAGTTACCTTATCATTTTTCCAATCCATTAATTGAGAGTTTAATTATCTTGAATGCAAATTATTATATCAGCATTTTCCATGGATATTTTTTATAAATCTGTTCCTTTTCACAGTTTTCTATTTTATCTTATGATTCCTAAATCTTCCTTTATTACTTTGAGCATTTGAAAAATACTTATTTTTAAATCTTTTGTAGTCTTATTTTAACCCCCAGTCATTAAGGTATAAATATTCTCTCTGGTGTGGTATTTCCTTGTATGATTTGCAACATTTTCCCTCAGCCTATCTTAGGACCTATGAGATATGTTCAGTGAGAGTCCCATGCTCTGGGTATAGAAACATCCTAATAGACAGCTTCTCGTTTGCTGCTGTAGAGCGTTTTCATAGTCTCCAGTTTAGTGATGATCCTTCCATTAATTTCATGGCTTGAGGTTACTGTACCCAGTGATGGTGTGAATTCTCAACCAACATCATCATGTGTCACCAGCCCGGTGTTACTACCACTTGCAGGTGACTGTTCCCACCTGGGGCCTAGGCTGCTTCTTTGATGTTTCCCTAGTCACTAAGGGGAGTTTTGGAGCCCCCATCTCATTAATATGGAGCCTTTCCTGACTCCTGACTTTATGTGGGTGGTTCAGCTCTAGCTCCTCTCAGGCAAATACAGATCTGCAAGTTCGGAAGATCCAAGTAGTTTTAAAACTTCAAACCCTGCCATTAAGCTCATTAGAATTGTTCCTTGGTCCTCCGGCTTCAGTATATATTCATCATTCTGATCAGGTTAGGGATAGAGTAACTGTCATAGTTTCCAAACTGACTAAGTATTTTTTAAACGCTTGATCTATGTCATCCAGCATTGGTATGTATCTGAAGGTAGAGAGGCCAACATATCAGACTTCCATATCAGCCAGAACTCTCAACATCAATGTTTTATTGTCTATGATAGTATACCATCCTCTCCTGGCTCTCCGTTGAAAACAGGATGACAGACGGAGGTAACCAATTATGTAAATAGAAGATACACTTTAGATTACCTTCTACCTTGACAAACTGGGCTGCCGGAAGCTACTGAGCATCTCAAGGAAAAAGAAATGATAGAAAGGCAGTAAGGAGTTGCAGAAACAAGATGCTGAGGACACCAAAAGCAACTTTCCCCAAGTTTTAGCTCTAAAAATGTATAAATGTATATGCATATCTACAAATATGTATATTACTGATAAGTGGAAAGTTAAAACTAGATGGCAGCTGCTGATCTTGTACACACGGCTGTGCTCTAAAGGTGTCTCGATGGCCACAAAAACTCTGCTAGAGGAGAGAGATCTGAGAATGTTAGCCACAGGGGAGCAGGGCACCTTTCCTTAACTATTCAGGATCCTATTAGGGGTTGAGCAGTATTCCAAAGCCTGATCTCCCCAACTTTCAGGAGCTCCATCTCTCAGCCTCTCCCCTCTCATAACTGGCCTTCTCCCACTCAGTCACTAGGCAGAGAGTGCCTGGGGAAGGGGAGATTGGGAGCAGCAGTATCAGGCAGAAAGTTAATCACATGGATGTCAATCATTTGAGCCCTCCAGACTCCAGGTCTTGCCTCCTTAACACAAATGCTCCCAGGGAGCATGGCTTTGTGTTTGCTTTCCATGGTGTTGCATTGTGTCTGAGAGACACCTAAAGTTCAGCTGCTGGAACAATTACTTCATTTTCCTCTTTCTTGTGAGTGGGTGAAGAGCTGGAGCTCATTTTTAACCAGCCTGTTATTAAATCATGGTAGATCAAAGATGTGATTTAAGGGTCTCCAGAAAGATCCAAAGGCTCCAAAAGTACTTCTACTATCTGTTCCTGTGTATCCAATATTCATAACAACTCTTTTGTTAAAGCGTTGCTTCCTATTGACATGTAATCCCCACCCACCTCAATCAGATTTAACCAGTTGTCAGACACTCACACTGGTGTGAGTTTTCCTGTAAAGCTGAGATCAGTAGAGGGAGGGAAGGAAGTGGAAGCCACTGAAAGAAGCTAGGATGATGCAGGATCAGAGGCTAATTAAGCTCCCTATGATGCCTGGAGCTACACTCAACTCACCTAGCCCCCCTCCAGGCAAACTTGGTTAAGGACCATCCCATTGCATTTCCTCTCAAATACCTTCATTCATTACTCAAGCTGAAAATAGCTCCCTGAGTTTGACTCATCATTATCAACCCTTTCAGCTACTATTTATCCTCACTTTTAACTTGGTGATTTTTAGTCCTTAGTTTTGTAAAGTGTTTGGGGACTAGAGGAAAGAAAAACCAACCTCAACTGAACATCTGTCAGCCTCCATTCCCCAGTTCTTGCTGGCAGGTTATAAACTGTTGCCACTATAAGACACCTCTTTAGGTTATACAAGCAGCAAGCAATAAAAGACTCACTCTCAACTCCTGGGAGATATTTTCCAATAGTCTTCTCATTTCTTCATTGTCTTTGCACCTCCCTAGCTCTCTTGAAAGACTATGGGGCTTACTCTGTCACTGACCTTGTCTAATCATATTGATTGTCAGCGATTGCAGTCTAATTGGAAAAGCAAGTTGCTATGGTAATTCCTGTGTTTTATGGCTTACATTTAAAGATACAATAATCCTAAAAGGAGGGAAATTGCTTGTAGTTGGTGACATAGGAAAACATAATTAGATATACAAGTTGTGAAACTAATCTATTCAAATGAATTCTGAAATCTAAATCAGGATTTGATATAATAAATTGGTACCAGAATTTCTACCATTTGGTCAGAATGTTTTTCTTTTCCTCCAAATACTTACATTTTTAGAAAAAAAATAAAGAAAATGTATCATGAACAAGCAGGAAGGAGGTGACTACTCATAACCTAAAGTTAGACATAAGGATCCATAGCGTCAGGATGCTGTATTGTGTGCTTGGAAGAACATCAGCATGCAAGTTGACAGACCCAGGTTCTGCTTCTCTACCTTTCACTTGCTGTGTGACTTTAGGTAAATTACCATACCTTTCTGTGCATTATCATTTTCACTGATAACAGCTTTTGCTTCTTTCATTAATTTAGTCAGTCAACAGGAAGCCTTGAAAATCAGTCTCAATGGAAAAGACTAAAGAGCAATTTCTTATTAGAAACATCTTAAAGGCAGAAATTGTATTCTGTTGAATATGACTGAATAAGAGACCTGAAAAGTAATTTGAGATTTGGTACCAAAAATGCTAAGGCATTCATTTTTAATACCTCTTCCCTCCAACTCAATAAAATTTAAATGCATGGTGTGATGTAATGGATTTGTTCTATTGAGAATTCAACAGTGGCCACAGTTCCAGCCCTAAGGGGCTTAGGACTGGAAGGAAGCATAGCCAGCATGACTGTTAGTCCAACTATGATTAAATACACTGGTAAAGACACAAGGAGTGTGCTAGGGAAGCTCAGAGGGAGGCAAATGTCTTGATTCTAGAGGATTAGAGAATTCTCCTTGGAGAAAACTTTAAAGGTTGAGCCTTAGTATTGGAATGGGTTTCCTTCCTGCTCCACTACTCAGATGTGAGGGCAAAGCAAATGTTTACTTTAATCAATATAAGACAAAGGAGCCTAGCTGGTGTTGCTCAGTGGCTGAGCATCGCCCCATGCAGTAAGAGGTCACAGGTTCGATTCCTGATCAGGGCATATGCCAGGGTTGCTGGCTCGATCCTCAATAAGGGGCATACAGGAGACAGCCGATCAATATTGATGTTTCTCTCTCATTAGTGTTTCTATCTGTCTCTCCCTCTCCCTTCCACTCTCTCTAAAATCAATAAAAACATATTTACAGGACTTCAAGCCCTGCAGATGCCATGTGTCCATTCAGCACACAGTTATGGAGTGCCTGCTAGGTGCACGGATGACAAGTTAGAAATATAACAAATTCCTTAGCCCTAAGGAATTAAAAAATAACAACTATGGTACTAAAAAAACAATTTCTTTAACACTTACTAAGCTTCAGATACTTAAAATGTAATTATTTAACAAGGTAAATACTATTGTCCTCATTTCAGATATGGGGCTCAGAGAGGTTAAATAACTTTACCTATTTCACACAGCTTGTCGGGGTCTGCAAGGCTAGTTCTATTGTCTGGCTTAGAACACAGATAGCCCCTTTCCTGGAAGTCAGCTAGCTTTGACTATTGTTTCTACAACTCCAGCAGGGAGACCCATGTAACAGAACTTGTTTGGGTGAGTAAAAATTCACTCTTATCATCATAAATAAGGAACATTTTAAGCTAGACCAGCTCCGTTATTATTTTCTCACATAAATACAGTAAATACAGTTTCTTGTGCTTTTGTTAATTTATCTGTTACTTTATCTGAAGAGAGGAGAGGAGGCATGAGTAGGAAAGTAACTAGAAGATAGCTACTAAAATCCCTTCCTTCCTGTGCCGATACCAGGAAATTCTCTTTTCAGGGGCATCACAAAACAAGATAACTTTTCCTAAAAGATGTCTTCCTAACAGGATCTTCATGACCTGAAATTATTTTAGTAAAACACAAATGTGTATTTCACAATTAAATTGCACATATACCTAGGGGTACAGAAGAGCCCCACAAAGCTCCTTAATTGAGGAAGGAGATCTCGGTTCTCTTCTGCCCCATGCAGCCGACACCCCAGACCTCAACCGGAACAACTCCACCATTCATTGTTTTGCTTCTTTCTTTCTTTTAAAATATATTTTTATTGATATCAGAGAGGAAGGGAGAGGGAGAGAAGGATAGAAACATCAATGATGAGAGAGAATCATTGATCAACTGCCTCCTGCATGCCCCCCACTAGGGATTAAGGCTGTAACCCGGGCATGTGCCCTGACTGGGAATCAAACCAGTGACCTCCTGGTTCAAAGGTCGACACTCAACCACTGAGCCACACCAGCCGGGCTGTTTTGCTTCTTTCTAAGTGATTGGGGTGTTTTTTTTTTTTGGTTTTATTTATTTATTTATTTATTTATTTATTTCTTAAAGTATTACAAAGGGTATTCTAAGTGATTGTTTAAACAAAGGTTTCCAAGGCACAGAAAAGGCCTGGACATAAACTGAACTGGTTCCCAACATCTTGGGTGGCCTTGACCAGCTCAATCAAAGACTAATGTTGGCAGATAATCCAGTCTCCTCCTTACTTTCTAGAATTACTGCATTTTTCTCCAGGTAGTTGCAAAGTCTCATAAAATAGGAAGCTCTTTTTAAAAACCATCTTCCTTTTTCCTGACCTATAGTTCTCTTTGCTGTAAAAACAGGGACATTCTCAGGACCAATGTGAAGCAAAAAAGAGCATGGAGTCGGGCTTTGGATTACCATTTGGGGTGAGATAGGTAAATGTACTGCTCAGAAAGGGATTATGGAGTCAGTGAAAATAGGCCCCTGAATTTCTAAATTCAAAGAAATTCAGAAAACGTAGCAAAGAACAGAATGGATAACAGCTCTGCATGCAGGGTGCTTATCAGGGTGCTACACTCAAGCATTCCAAAGAGGAAAAGAAAACAATCAATGTGACTCAAATTCAGAAATGACCAAATGTGATTTCCTTGTTGTTCCCTCATTGCAGCCCATAAAGGGGGCACTTTTGTGCCGAGAATCAGAGTTAATGGGGTGGAAAATGAAGGAGCATAAAAGACAGAGTAATTATGTATTACAGAGTGAAAACAGAGGCTGGGAGGAGGATGAAAGCCAATGGGGGGGGGGGGGTCATGTTACAGGTGTGCCAAGGATAGCAAAAAGACAAAACAGATCCCAGAGAGATTATTAAGGAAGATTTTTGGGTGCTGTGGGGTGACAGAAGTGGACAGGAAAGCCCACAATAACTGCCATGTCTACACACATTTGGTGTTTCTTTGGTAAAGAAGCTTGGGATAGATGACAAGGAATAAATCAACACAGACTTACAGGGAGCTCAATGGAGCCCTCTTTAAGATGACAATAAAAACCTTAAGGAGAAAAATGATCCAGGCCAGGGGTAGTTTTTTACCATGTCCAGAGCTGAGGGAGAATGGCCCTTTCTGGATACCCTGCTGCTGCTCCTTCATGGGTCTGCCCACAGAGCTGCTCCTAAGGGAACAGGTGCAGTGCCTTAAGAAGGATGCTTCACAGAGCGCCTGCCTTCACCCCAGCTTGTTAGAAATGAAAGCTGGCTATCGTGGAGAACTGCCAACCATGTGGCTGGCTGTCTTTAAATAACAGAATCACAGAAATAATTAAAATCATGGAATTCTAGGGCTAGAAGGAACCCACAAGATTATCTGAATCAATAGTGTTGTTTTATAGATGAAGAACAAAGGCCCAGCAAAGGTAACTGATTTGACTCAAAGAGAGTTGAGACTAGACTACCTCTCCTGGCTCCAGTGATGTAATAAAAATAATAGTAAGCAGCATAACCTTTGCATAACACTGTGTGCTTTTGTTCCTCCTGCATGGCATGCATTATTCATATGGTCATCAATAGCCCCGCCAACTACAGAGGATGGAGTATACAATGTACTGAGAGATAGGGTCTTAGCAGTATCTCACAGAGGAAATGGGTCTCAGAGAGCTTCAGTGATTTGCTAAAGTGATGAAAGACTTACTCCTGCCACTTGGGAGTTCTTTTCTCCTCATGCATCTCTACATTGCTGCAGTGTAGAGAGTGGAAGGTTCAAATTCCTTAATATGAACACCTCCCAGGGTCTGTGTGCTAATGGATTTAGTAGTCCCCATGGTTAAAATGTTGTTCTTTCTAGCAGACCACACTGAAGCCAAGGAACCCAATCAATGTCTCTTCCCTTTCTTCTCTATTCACAGTGTCCACTCCCTTATGACCTTCCCAACCCTTTGTCTTCCATTACTCAGAACTCAATGAATGAATGTTTAAACAATTTCTGAGGTGCATACACAGAGTAATAAAGGAATTGTCTACCGTTTCTAACTTCTAACTTTAATACCATTCTACCTCCAGAAAATCTCTTTCCCTTTCCCTCCTGCTCTTTCTCCCTCCTTCACTTTTTATCCCTCTCTTTTAATTACATTTGCTTTCCCAAACAACAATCATACTCATGGCACCCAATTGTAGGTATTAGATACACTCCTGTATCCAGCCAGAGATAAACTCTTAGGCCATCACCTTCTACTCCACCCTTTTCTCCAGTAGCCACTCCATTTTCATTTTCTTGCATATTACATACATCACCTTGAATCTACTCCAAATTTTAATTAAATTATCAGAACACTTAATTGAAAGAAGATGACTCATGGCCCACTCAAACCTCTCCTGAGTCATCAGTTAAGAACTGCTTGTCTAACGGAAATTACAAAGAGCCATTATTATGATAATGATGGTAGGAAATAAAAAGACTTTTGCAAGAAATACTGAAAAAAGTGAGAGGATTTAGGATATATTCAATATTAAAGAGTAGTCAGATGACCCCAGGATTTAAAGCTTGGGTTGGGCCACTGAGCCAAGAGGGATGACAGATGGAGCTGTTGGCTGCATCTGTGATTAGGGAGGGGAGGAATTGGAAGAGGAAAATAAACCTGCCCGGCCTAGCTGTCCATGAAGGGTTTGCAGAACATGTAGTAGAATATGACTTTGGCAGCTACAGACCTGGTCTAACAAGGAAACTAGTTCCAACGACATGTGAGGCATCAACAAAAGGTACTAACAGGACAAGCTTGAGTGATACTAAAACAGAGCTTGAGAAATGCTGACATCTAGAGTGATTTGAGAGGGAAAAGCCTATCTAATAAAAAGGGAATATGCAAATTGGCTGTCACACTGTCACAAAGATAGTGGCGTCCAGTTCCCTCAGCCCCGCCAGAGTCCCACAGTCCTTTCAGCCCAGCAGGGGTTGGGGGGAGGGCGGCAGGTGAACGGTGCGGCTGGACCCACCCCCAGCCCCCCAGATATCCATGGTGGGCCTGAGGCACAGGCAAGCCTCAGATGGCAGCTGCCCAGCCACCCAGGGCCGCCCAAGGCTCAGGTAACCAGGGCCGGCCGAGGCTTGCACTGCCGGCAGTGGCAGCAGCAGAGGTGTGATGGGGACATCACCTTCCCCTGATCTCCTGGTCGCCTCCCACCCCTGAGAGCTCCTGTACTATGAGAGGAGGCAGGCTGGGCTGAGGGACCCCACCCCTCTAGTGTATGAATATTCATGCACCGGGCCTCTAGTATGGTATATGGGTGTTTTGTGAATTCAAGGACCTCATCTGGGACCTAGATAAGTAGAGCTAAAGGCATCCAGACATCATCAGTACAGCAGACCAAATATACATGTGTCCATTGCATGCTGTATTAAATGTAAAATCCACTGGGACAAAAGCCTATCTCACAGACAAGCTAACCTTGCCACCTTTTTCCAGACTTGGGCATGTTGCCTAGAGAAAAGAGGGTAAATAAATACCGAAGACAAACTTCATCTTTGCAGTTTTGTGGGTGCCATTATCAGGACTCAAAGACTACTTTTCCTTCAACTATCCATCCATCCACTAAACATTTGTTGAGTACCTCTTACATGCCAACTTACCGCTAGATGCTGGAGATACAAAGACAGACAGATAAGATACCATCCAGAAACACAAAGCAGGTTGGGGAGTTAAACAATGCCACTACCACCACTCCTGAAAAGCAATGACAACATAATGTGTGAATTGCTTTAACTGAGAAATTAAAGAACTCTTGTGAAAATGGGTAGGAAAACTTTAATGATGAGAGAGTAAAGGAAAGCTTTTCAAAGAGGATTTGGGGTTCTTAAAATCAAGTACTTCATTCCTCTTAAGTTGATTTGCACTCTTCTATCATTCTTTTCACATCTTCTCCTATGTCTGTGTTTGGGAGAAAGATCTGGTGGGTGTTATTAACCTTTGTTCTAAAGAGCCTTGCAGTCCAAAGTGTGATCTCAATAGTAGCATGATCCCTTTACCTGAGGTACTGGAAATGCAGAACCTCAGACCCCACTCAAGATCTTCCCCCGGGAATCTGAATTTTAACAAGATCCCCAGGTGATTCACATGTGCACGAACAACTGAAAAGCACTGTCATAGAAGATGAAAGCCTCATCTCAGGAAATAAACTTCCCACAGTCAGGCCCCCTCGCCCAAGAAGGGCAGCATTCAGTGTCTACCTTGGACAGTTCCAAAACCTTTTGATCTCATGATCTCTATATACACTTTTCACTTATTAAGGACAGCAAAGAGATTTACTTATATGAGTTATAGCTACTGACTTTTACAATACTAAAAATTAAATTTGGAAAATTATTTGTTAGTTCATTTAAAAACAACAATAAATTCCTACATGTTGATATAAATAATAGTTTTCAGGCAAAATAACCACCTTTTCAAAATGTATTAGTAAGAAGAGCACCATGGTTTTACATATTTGCAAATATTTTAAACATCTGGCTTAACAGAAGACAGATGCATTCTCATATCTGCTTCTGTGTTATAGCTGTTGCCATATGACACATCAAGTAGGGTCCCATAATATGCCCACAGAATGAGAGTGAAAATTTTTATTTTAGTATTATTATTAAAAAATTGTTTTACCATACAGACCACTGGGCCGCTTTGAGATCTATCCCAACCCTAGAGCTCTCCTCTCTCATGGACCTTTACCTCTAACTTTTAGGAAACACCATCACAATTCGAATTGTGCCAATTGTAATGATTTGTCACAACTGCAAAGAATATTCTTAACAGAATCATTTGAGACAAAGAATGATTTCTTAATTAGGTAAGTTCTTTAGATGGAAAGATTTCACATCCTCCCTTCAAAGACCAGTTGAGTGATCCCCACAATTGTGTTATCTTAGCCAAGCCAGATCACCTGTTAATCTACCTGGAGATGGTATTGGCTGCACTAACTCTAATATGCACAGGTGCACTGAAAATGAAGGGAAGCTATACATTAAAAAAATATATTGTTAATTAACTAACTAAATGTAAGGTGTTACTACATATTTTCTACATCTCTTCCTACACATTTGCAATGTTGTGACTCTGGTTGAAACTTTCTTACTTATGAAAAAATTAACCTAACTCATACCTGCTCTATTTACTCCTGTCTCCAGGTTCTATCTCCAGGTTCCTCTTTCTTCTATTTAGTCTCATTATCTTGTACTCCAGGAACCTTGTTTATTTAATTTATTGTCTTAGCAGACAGGGAAAAATTGTCCCTTGTCCTGAAGCAAGTTTTAAGACAGAAATCATAGATCTAAAAGGACCTTTTGGCCATCTCGTCCAGCAGGTCTCAATCCTTCATGCGCGGTAGACTCACCATTGCTTGGAGAATTAAAGGGAGAAAAAAACAACACCAGAGTCAAACCCAGACCAAACAAATCCAACTCTCTGGTGTGGACCCAGGCGCTGGAACTTGTAAAGGTCCATCAGAAGATTCTAAAGCGCAGCCAGGGCTGAGAAACTCCGATCTAGTCCAACTCTTCACTTTCCAGATGTGGGATGGGGGGAAAGACAGCCAAGTTGGGAAGGAAGCTAGCATAGAATCACCAAAATAGAACTAGAATTTGAACACCACATTCTGGCCAGACAATATGACCAAGATTCTCCCATTGTTCTCTTAATTCAGTCCTCAAAATGAAACAAACAAAACTGGAGTTTTAGTCTTCTTCCTTATTAAGAAGGCATTTTTCAAATAACGTTAAAGTATATTTTATATACAATAAAATATATGTACCCATTTTAAGTTTAAAGTTCAATAAGTTAGACACATATATACACACACACCCATGTTAGTACCTCCTCAACCTTAACATAGAATATTTTCATCACCCCAGAAAGTTCCTGTGCCTCTGCCCTGTCAGCAACCTCTATTGAGGCCTCAGGCAACAATTACCCTGGTTTCCCTGACTGCAGATTGGTTTTTCCTGTTTTAGAACCACATAGAAATGGAATCATACAGTATGCATTCTTTTATGTCTGCATTCTTTCACTCAGCATAATTTTTTAAAGATTCAATGGTGTTGTATCAGCAATTTGTTCCTTTTATCGATGAGCAGCATTCCATCACATGAATATTCCATAGTTTATCCAACTGGGTTGCTTCCGGTTTGGGGCTATTACAAATAAAGCTGCTATGGGCATTTGTGTACAAGTCTTTGAAAGTGCATAAATTTTTATTTCTCTTGAGTAAAGATATAGGAGTGGAAATATTAGGCCCAACGAGGCCCAGGAGGCAAGGTACATACAAGAAAACGGTTCTGCATCCAGGCAGGGCTCTTTATTAACATAGAGATCAAAATGCTGACTTCATGGGCATGTTCAAAGGATGGGAGAGAAAGCATGTAGAATGTTGGTAAATAGAAGACACTTAATAAATGATAATAGAAATAACTAGAAACAGAACTGGTTGGACTGTTCTCAGTGAGGTACTTTCCCACTATAGCACACTGTTCACCTCCCCCCAGTGCTCATCCAGCCAAAGGCTCCTCCAACCCCACCCAACCCCTATACCCCCTCCTATCCTTCAAGGTGAGGCCATAAAATGTGAACTGCCTTCTGAATTAATCTAGAAGTGTTTCTTGGCTTGTTTGTTCTATTAATTTTTAGTTATCTTTTAAGGAGAAATGCCTACCTTTGGGCCATTATTAGACTGAGATATGACCACAAGCGGTGACCAACCTATTGATAACTGTAAGTGAACCTGAAAATAGCTTTCAGAAAATATGACTTTATTTGCATTTAAACTCCCTCTGTTGTCTAGTTCTTTCCCCCATGCCTTATGTTCTTCCTGTGCAAATCTTCTACTCCTCCTAAAAGTGCCCTTTTATCTGCAGGACAGAGGAGCAAGATAAATGGCCAATGTCCGACATGTTCTATTAAACACACACACACACACACACACACACACACACCTTATCTATGTTCAACTGTAAAAGCTGTGAAGACTTAAATTTACCAAATGAATCATAAAAGATGCTATCCTAGAATAAGCACTTTTCTCTCGTAAAATGTCTCCTCTCTCATGGGGCCTTGTGAGAAATGACCCTATCTTCACTGAGGTGACAAGCCCCAGATGTCACCAGCCCCCCCTCACTGAGGTGGCTGCTGTTCACAGTTATACTTCCCCTCTCCCACAAGGTGGTCTCCTGTCCTGCCCTCCATGCTGATCCCTTGATCAAGGGGCCTTTTTGATCTCTTCAGATAAACAGGCCAGCAAACAGGCCTTTTCCTCAGCCAATTTGAATGCATGCTGCCTTGAGATTCCAGAGACAATCAGCTTTGGCTTTGGAACTGCATGCGGGTCTTCCTTGGGAGGCCTAATAGCATGTTTCATCTGTGAGCCACTTTATAAAAATTAACTGATTAAGCCACTCTCTCTCTTCACAAACTCTAGGCTTTTGCACAGTGGACTACATTCTCCACTGCCCTCAAATTACTCCAGGAGGAAAGAAACTGGGGTTAAATGATCTTTGAGGGGTATTTTATGCCAAGATAACATTAATGCCAAAGACCTTGAAACAGCAACCCCCACTTGGGTAATGACTTGACCAGGGAAGGATTTAAGTCCATGCATGAAATTTGTGCACAGGGGGTGGGGGAGGGGCTGTTCCTCTCCAATCTGGGACCCCTCAGGGGATGTCTGACTCCCGGTTTAGGACATCCTAAACTGGCAGTAGGACATCCCTCTCACAACCTGGGACCACTGGCTCCTAACTGCTCACCTACCTGCCTGCCTGATTGTCCCTAACCACTCTGCATGCTGACCTGCTCACCCCCAACTGCCCCCCCTGCTGGCCTGATCACCCCCAACTGTCCCCCCTGCCGGCCTGATTTCCCCTAACAGCCTCTGCCTCGGCCACGCCACCATGGCTTTGTCCAGAAGGACGTCCAGAAGGTCTCCCAGTCTAATTAGCATATTACCCTTTTATTAATACAGATTTTATTGGGATACAGTCATGCTCATTTACGTGTTAGCTATTACTATTTTTGCCCTAAATTATCAGTTGAGCAGTTGCAACTGAGACCAAATGGTCTGCTGAACCAAAAAATATTTACTCCCTGGCCCTATAGAAAAAGTTAACCCACCCCCAGTGGAGGTAACTTAAACTTTGTTCTCATCCTACACATTCCCTAAATATCTTTAAGCAAGGCTCTTTCCCTCTGCAGACTCAGTCACTACATCTATTGATTGAAAAGCCTGTAAAGTGAGGCATCGCCTTGGGTTTGTTCTCCCATTGTTCTGCAAGTATTAGCATCTAATATTTTCGTTCTATTACAGCTGACTTCATGGAGGGCAGAAAAGTGTTCTGTGAGTCTCATGAATCATCCTAACTGCCAGCCTCTATGCTAAGTCCTGAGTCCATTTATGGAGTATAACTTAACTGACTTAAATTATACATCTTTCTTCACAGAGAGATCTCACAGAATGATGTCTTGGAAGTAATAGAGGCGAATGTGTTCTCCAATCTGCCCAAATTACATGAAATGTAAGCAAGAACCTATGGGGTTTGCTCATGACTATTCTTGACCATCACCTGAAAGTCTGCTTCTATTCCCGGCTCTGCTCTGTCCTCATATCCCTACAATTTCATTTTAAGATGAAAGTCAGCCCAAAGGGCACTCTGCCTGTGTCCAGGCACCAATCCAGAACCTAATCATACCCCATTTCCCCTACTCCCAGAGTTGTTTGCATAGTAAACCCAAAAACTTGGCTCTGAGACTGCCAGCAAGTATCTCCACCTCATCCTCTCATTCAAAGTTATTCCACAGTCAAAAGCCAGTAGTTGAAGATGAGTAGTCCTAGTCTGAATACTTGCCTATGTCATATAATCACAAAAAAAACTTTGGCCAAGATACAAAATCATTCTGAGCCTTAGTTTTCTTATCTATAAAATGGGAACAATATAATTGCACGCCTCATAATATCACTGTGACAAGTGTATGATATGATAAATGTAAATTAGATCTAACACATCAACTGGCATGAGTGTGTCAATGATTATTGTTTCCCCTACTCTTCCATTCAAATTTCCTTTCTCTTGTTGACATTCTAGGTTACAATATGTCAGTAGTCACACAGATCCACTTCCGTTTCATATAATGACCATAAATTACTTCATAGAATCATAGGCTAGCAGACACTTTAGAAATGGTCTAGTCCAGAATTTTCCAAAGTAGATTGCATATCATTAAACACTCAGGAATTTTTTGTGTTTAAAAAAGAATGGGAGATTATATGGTCAAATAAGACTAGGAAACATTGGGAAAATCAATCTAGATTCACTTCCTATAGGAAAACTTCTCAAACCTGTAATATGAGGATAGACACTTGGAATCTCCAAGAAAGATATTATATTAAAAGGCTCTCAACTAATGTCTCTGCAAAGGTTTCTTCTATGGCGTATACATTAACATCTCACAAAATTTTCATGAAAGACAGTTAAGAGAGCCAATGAATCACTCTTCCAATTTTACAGATGAGTGATGAAAGGCATAGAGAAGTTATGAGGCTTGGCTAGAGTCACCCAGCAAAATCCACAGCAGGATAAGAGCTTGAACATAAGTCTCTCGGCTCTTGTATCTTTTTAAAAAGTATTAAGTATTTGCCAAGTATCAGTAGGGAATAAACATATACGTACATATATGGTCTCTAATGACCAGCATGTAATACACACACACATACACACACACTTTGTTTAGGAAAGACAGACACTCAGTCTGTCCATTTTGGCAGACTCTCCCTCCCTTTTCCTTCCTACCACCCACTCGGCCCCCCACCCTCCTTCTCCTTCATTGTCATCAATCCTCTGCAACTGCTGCCTTCCCTTCCTCTTCCCATTGCCCTCCTGCTCCATCCTTTCTCCTCTCTCTGCTTGGCCTCTCCTTCCCCTAGTGGGAAAAAAAAGACATGATCAGAGTCTCAGAACCCACAGGAAATATCAGAGAAATGAACCACACAGCACTCAGCCCTCTAAACAGGGTCAAGCAGACATCCCCCTATGCAATGGGTAGTAGAGCTAATAGGACAGTTCTTTCCTGCATGGAGAGGTGCTCACCCCCATGTAGCACTGACTGTACTTAAAATGATCAATTACCTGGTACTTGGATCTGGTAGCTACATGTTACTACAACATAAAAGCTAATGAAACAGGGAGGAAGTAATTAACACAGAGCATCTCTGCAAATATACATTGATCCAGCAAGATGAGGAAATGGCAACTTCTCTGTTGGAATACAAATGCAAACATGCTCACCTCCAAACTATTGATCAGGACATGGCACGGGCCAACCTGGAGAAGTCACCACCTCCCACCAGGCTCAAGGGAGCAGCCTCAGTCTATAGCAGGAAGAGAATCACTGGCATATCTGCAGCTACTGTCTGCTCAGATTTCAGGGTTAAAACCAGAGATGCCCACTGTTTGCCCCCAATCTTTGTCTTCCTTTGCCTCTTCACTCTTTTGTTCTCCACCCCATTTTGTTGTTTTCCATCGCCTTATCTTTTGTCTGCTGACCATACAAATGCTCCATTCCCCATATTGGTCTCATCCCTATCTTCTTAGCATCCTCACACCCTGGGAGATCCTTACTAGTAAAAGACTCAGCTGTGCTCAGGGTGAAAATAACCCACCCACCAGGGCTTTGTTTGCCTCTGATGGACATACCAGGAGGACTTTGGTGATGAGAGTTAAACAGGACAGAGTTAATATTTAGTTTGTGTGGGTTAGCATAGTAAAAGGCACTGCATGTGTGCTCAATTTTTATTGAAACAATAAATGGATAAATGAATGGATGGATGGATGGATGGATGGATGGATGGATGGGTGGATGGATGACTTTGATATATTCTTCATAATGTGAAAAATACAACAATGTTCCTTACTGTTGAGATTATGTTCATGTTCTTTTACAGAAGAATTGAAAAGGCCAACAACCTGCTGTACATTGACCCTGATGCCTTCCAGAACCTGCCCAACCTCCGATATTTGTAAGAACTCCTGAATTCTGGTGCCCCCTCTATGATCAAAGTGTGTATAATACTCTTTTAAGCAAAATGTCCACTTGCTACTCTGGGAAGCAGTTGCTTTTTATCAAAGATGTGAGGCAGAAGTGGAGATGGAGAGACACTTGCTGGTGAACTTTAGTTGAGTTTAATGAGTGAATTTCACTAATATAATTGCATTTTGTTTTCATTTACTAAAACAGACATCACAAGGAATGCCATTTGCATTAATGGGCTGTCACACAGACCTCTTGTCGAACTCAGTCTTAATTTAGTGTTAATGCGATGCAGCCAAAATTTCTGCTGGCATTTACCTTGCAACCTTGACCTCAAAGGCATCATCTCCTCTGTTCTGAATTTTTTCTTTGACAGATTACAGTGTTTGATTTTGTAAGTTTTGGTTAATAATAGACATGGCATTGATCAGCAGAGATTCCTGGTGTTTGAGCTCCATCCCTCAGGCTTGCCCCCATCAGCAAAAATACTGCTTCTTCTACTTAAATAGCTTTTAAATTAGCCAAGGGCTTGACAGACCCCTGGATGCTATGACATGGGCCCACAAAATAACAGACAAGAATGTGGGCCACGGAGCAAATTTTTCTAGGCCCGTTATTTTTCTCAAACAAGCTTGTTTCCTTGTTGAGAGAACAGAAATAATAAATCTGTTACTTATTAAATAATCATGATGCATAACCAAATACCCTATAAGAAAGAGTTTTAAAGCAACAACTATTTATCCTCTCTCAGCTGTGAGTTGATCAGAGGAATGGTGCTGCTGACAGGACTCTCATTTTCCCGACTTCAGCTTAGCTCACTCATGCATCTGCAGGTCAGCGGGAGGCTGGCTGATCTGGATGGTCTCAGTTGAAATGACAGCTCTCCTCCGAGTGGTGCTCATTTCCAGCAGGCTAGCACAGGCTTGTCCTCATGGCAGCCTAGGATTCCGGGAGAGAGAGCTGAAGCTTTCAAGCCTCTTGAGATTTAACCCCTGAACTAGTACACCATCTCTTCTGGTGAATTTTATGAGCCAAAGCAATTCGAGACCAGCCCAGGTTCAAGAGGGGCAGAAACAGACTCTTCTTCTTGATGGGAAAAGCTGAAGTCACAACACCAGGTATGTGAACACAGGGAATGACAGAATTGAGGCCATGCTGGCAATCAATTTAAAGCACATACAAAGATTTGCACAGTATCTGTCACATAGTAAATGCTAATACATATTAGCTACTATTGATGTTGTCTCTGTCCCTAAATTTTGATCTATAAGAACTGGAGTTAGTCGGTATACTAAGGAACACTAGGCCATTATGTGCCATAGTGAATGGAGACTGACTGAAGGAATAAACAATTTCACAGAAGAGAGTTCATATGACCTGGATCTGAGAAAAAAAAAACAAGGTCATCCACTTATGAGTTGTCAGTTGGAGGACTTGCTTGGTTGGCACAAAACCTGTGCAGCTGCACAGGGCCCTGTGCTCAAAAGGATCCCACACTCTGAGAACCTCAGACTAGGATTAGTTCTCTGCTGCTTTGTCTTAAAAGAAACATTTGTGAACAAGGGGGCCTGCATTTTCATGTTGCACTGAACCCCATCAATTATGTAGGCAGTCCTGCTCAGAGTTAGGGTTATGGTCACTTCTAGTTTCAGAGTTTGGAGTCTTGGCTCCCTAAATGGACTTTGCTATACTCTCTGCAGAGGCTAGCCTAGATCAGGCACAGAAGTGGAGGAAATGTGGATTAACAAATAAGGTATGGGTCTTAGACTCAGAAAATCTAGGGCTTAATCCTGACCATACCACTTACTCTTGGGCCAGTCACTGCACTTCTGGGATGTACATGGCTCTCATGAGCCTCAAGTGAGATTTATATATGAAAACGTCTTTTACAAAATATTGTATACTAAAAAGTTCTCAAAAGACATTTTAAAATATACGATTATTTGTAGAATGATTATTTCTGATCAACCGAAGTCTACAAGTCTATCCTCAGGGAAATTCCTATAAGTGTTGAATAGTTAAGTATTGAAAAGCTAAGACCTTTAGCTTTTACCTAGAGTGTTTGGAATGAGTTCAAAATGAGAACTTTGGGACATGCCTAAGCAGTATAGAAAATAAAATACATATACTCAGAAGGACTAGATTCCAGATACTTATTAGCTAGACTGCCTATTACCTTTTCTAAGACTTTGTTTCCTTATCTGTAAATTGGGTGGTTGTGAAAACCAAATAAGACTATGCCGGCAAAAACATTTTGCAAAATTGTTTTTCAGTATACAAACTGTAAAGAACTATACAAATATAAATTAGTACCTGCTACCCAGTTTCTTTCATTTCATTTTCCCTCCTCCTTTACTTCCCAACTACTATCCCTCTCTCCTTCTCTCTTTTCTCCTAGAAAAGTCTGATTGAAATCTGGGAGGCGCAGACCCTTCAATAACAGCAAGAGTACCCTAGGACATGCAAAGGGGCACCCCAGTTTACATACTATCACATATGGCTAGTGAAAAGCACTGCTACAGAGGATAAACCCAAGAAGAAAACCACCCCCTCACACACATATTCCATGGCCCATGATAATAACAGCATGAATAACAGTGAAAATGGTAGACTGGGAGCAGATGAATAAAGAGATGAAGAATCATTGCAGCCTTGGCCAGGTGGCTCAGTTTGTTGGAGTGTCTTCCCATCCACCAAAAGGCTGTGGGTTCAGTTCCTGGTCAGGGCACATACCTAGTTGCAGGTTCAATCCCTGATCAGGGTGTCTATAGGAAGCAACTGATCTCTCTCTCTCTCTCTCTCTCTCTCTCTCTCTCTCTCTCTCTCTCTCTCTCCCTCCCTCCCTCCCTCTTTCTAAACCAATAAAAACATATTCTTAGGTGAGGAATTCATAAAAATTAAAGAAGAATCATTGCAAAATAACATTTTCAAAAAACAATCATTGATGCAGAATTTGACCCCAATATTGTCCCCCACTTATGACCAGCACCATTCATTCTTATTAACAAGGACCCTTGGCCTTTTCTCTAGGGGCTTGAGTCTGGGGAGGAGCTAGGAAGAATGTGGGCATAGAAGAAGAGGAAACTTTGGCAGAACTCAGAGGACAAAGGTGTGACTTTGACTCTGGAAGAGGCTGAAATCTGTGTCATCTGTCATCGCGTCCAGCCTCTCCTTGGTGTCCTTTTCTCACATGGAGGTGTTGAGTAGTCCCCATTCCCATCTGGCTCCCTATCACATTCAGACAAAGCTGGAGGTGACCGACTCCAGCTCCATCCTTTCCTGAGAGGAGAATATTGTTCACAGAGCATTTAAAGTGTGCTTTCTAACTGGGAAGAGAAAAGAGTTAGTAAGCAGCTTGGAGTTCTGTCATTGTCAAAGGATCTTCCATGACTGCTCCAAAAAAAATCCTTACATAATTCTACAGTGTCCAAAAGTCTGTCACATCCACTGCCACGCAAATATGCATCAGGAAGGTGAGACAAAGGGTTGTTCATCTTAAGTCTTTTTCACTTATTTCCCAAGATGGGCCTCTCCCACCTGCACACTCCTCCCCAGGATGTGGCATCCGGTGACCCTAAGAATCCAAAGACATTAGCAATATATCTATTCAAGATTCAGAAATATTTTCCCAACTGCAACGAGGAATCACCTAAATTCATGGTTGGTCCTCTACTCTGAAAGCTTATATCATGGAAACAAAGCCCAGGTAAGCTTCCTTCCACACTTAGTGTCTGAGCAGAAGTCATAAATAACTTTACCATCCAGCAACCAGGCAGAGGTAGACAACAACGATTTCAGATATTCTTTTGGATGATGCAGTACATGCTAAAAGAAAAGAAAACACACACACACACACACACAACACACACACACAAAATGGATGAAGAAATCAGAGGGACCAGTAGAACTGAGGAGTTGTTTATTTCCTTAAGCCAGGATAAATGCCTATCATTACAGCCACCAAAGCAGGAAATTAGAAGGCGTAGGGGTGAGTTGTCATTTGACTTGAGCATCCTAATTGCTGCACACACTCACTGAGAAATGTTTTTCTTCCATTTGATGTTGATCATTTTATGGCACAGTATTCAAGACAACCAGAAATCAGTATTCTTCATTACTGCCTTCATACTTCACTGAGGAACCCAAAGTGGTTAGGGAAAACACTCATAAATAAAGAAATGTACTTTGACTAAAGAAATATATATCAAGGAATTCACCTGGACGAATTTTTTTTACATCAATATTGTACTTGCAGGCAATGTTTCTCTCTTTATCACTCCACCTTCCTGAAGCTGACCTTTTGTGTATGAAAGATTACCTATTGATCTATAAATAAGGTTCATACAATATTCTCTTGCCTTTGCATCCTGTCAATGTAATTCTCAGGCAGCTGGATGTTGCTTTTTGCTACTCAATAAACCATAATCCCATCTTAGCAAACCCTTCACACACACTGGTAGGCCCCATCTAACTGATGATCACCTTCCACTCACATGTGGGCCTGTCAGACCTCCTTAGGCTATCTGCTAAGGGCAACCACGCCCTCTACTTTCTCCAGTTGGGGATAATTCCTGGAGATTCTTTCACTGGGACTCACCTCAGCAATTCAGGCTATTTCTTTCCTGCCCCTAAATTCTATTCTGTCTTTCCTTCATTCCTCTTTCATTTGGTTTGTGGGGATAATGAAAGTAACTTTTCTTGTTATAAAAGTATTTGTTGGACATTGTATGGCAAAGGCACGAAGGGCAGGGACTGGGGAGGTAGTATACAGTAGCAAGGAAACACACAGGTTCCACTGCCACCTGTCTGGGCCAGGTGTCAGCTTCTGCCCTTGCTAATTGTGTGACTTTGGAAAATTGGCTTAACTTCTCTAAGTCTCAGTCTTACTTTCTTTAACTTGGGAATAACACTGTCTGCATCTTTGTATTAAATGAAGTACTTGCATTAAATGAAGTACTTGGAAGAATGACTGACATTTAGAAAATTCTCAGTAAATGTTAGCAATTCTTATTAAATTCCTGGCCCTGTGATTTATTAGCTAAGGGAGCCCCTGTAAGGAACTTCATCTCTTTGTACCTTAGTTCTCCCCTCTTCTTAAAGGAATAATAATACCTACCTTTTGAGACTATTGTAGGAATTAATTCAGTAATGATAATCATGGTGATGATGGTGGTATCTCCTTCCCTTTCCAATATTTATAAGATTTTGAAGGCCTCTTTAACTGTTTCTTTTGGATAGGATCCACTGATCAGCATTCAAACATGGAAATACATCATTTGTATTTTTCTAAGAACAAAGGCATCCTTCTTACTGAACTCCTGAGATATCCATAAACATCCTTCCAACAAACAACAGTACATTATCCTGCAGAGTTCTAATGGAGGGCTCCTAACTTCCCTGTACTGTTATTTCCAACCTTGCGGTCCACAGTCTCTCTTACCATCTCCATCAAAATAAAGTTCAGTTCTTCGCACTGCCAGCTGGTTAGCTAATGCTGCCCATGTTTATGTTGATTTACAATTTAATGCTTTTTTTAAATCATACTTTATTGCATTTAAACCTCACAGCAATCTGACGAGTAAGCAGCACAGTAAGAGAACATATGCATTTTATAGACGTAAGCTAGCCTTGCCCGCGGTCCCTGGTCAGTGGGCTCTTCTGAAAGGAATGTGCAGTGCCCTACAGACGGTATTACTCTGAAACATTAGCTATTTATTCAGCAACACTTTCTATGGTGGCTTGGAAAGGATATATACTGGAGTTAAATTTTATATGTTATGGCAGCCACACACATGGCGGAAAGGGTTGGTGCCTCCCCATTTCTGCATCATTTTGGATGTGACTTGGCCAATGAATGCAAACTCATTTGTTCAGTCAACTTTCATTTATTGAAGTCATAGTACATCCGAGGCTTTGTTGTGGATGCTGGCTGTACAAAAGATGACAAGGCAAATGGAGCCCCTACCCTTGTGGAGCTTACTGTTTGAGGAGATAAATAATGCTAAATAATGTCATGTGGTGAAAATGGTATAATGAAAAATAAAGCAAAGAAAGCGGAGAGTGATGCCTTAGAAAGGGTGGTTGAGAAAGGATGGAGGGCCTTGTGAGAGATACAGCAGACACCTGTAGACAGCTCTGGCTCACCTCAAGGAACACAGTCTTCTGGGGGGAAAAGACTATCAACCATTGACCCCTGAAAATAATAACACATCTGTAGAGCTGTGTGGTACTGGTAATAGACAAGAGTACTAACCCAATGCCTTGGCTGGACTCATCAGAAAAAGTTTCTTGATAATAAAGTGAACTTAGCTGCAATTTGAAGGATAGGCAAAATTTAAAAAGATAGTAAGGAAGGAGAAACTTCCTGTGGAAAAAATAGTTGAGTAAAAACAAAAATGTGAAAGAACCATTATGGAATAGGCAGAGGATGGGGAAAAACTGGGTCCCAACTAAAAAGGTGCATATATGCATAACCCAGGGACAGCGGCAATAAGGTGGTGAAGACCTGGGGTGGGGGCAGGCTGGAGGTGATAAAAATGGGACATATGTAGTGTTTTCAACAATAAAAATTTTTTTAAAGGTGTGCACTGGAGAGAAATAAGTATGACTATATTTGGATAGGTTGGTTTTGGTAAGATTGGAAAAACATTAATACAGAGGCATTTAGGTCTAATTCAGTAGGAAAGAGAAAGCCATAAAGATTCTTGAGTAGAAGAGTGGCAAGGTGACAGTGACTTGGGCTGTGGATTGACTACTGGCAGGGTATAGACACACTCAAGGGAGTCCTGCTCAGAGGAAGTGGCCATAATCCAGGGGTACATTAATGGTGGCACCTGGAGAAATAGAAAAGTAATGGGAAACACATTTCCACACAACTATCACTGGTATATGATTCACCTCTATGTCAGACACGGACCAAGTGACTGCAGTGATTTTTGCCCACTCACATCTCATAAACCCCAGTGTTTTCCACACAGAATAATCCTGCAGACAGCACTCATCAAGAATTCAGTCTGGGCCAGAAGTCATCTTACACAGGGACTGTGATGATTGGGAAGAAATTATTAACCACCTCCCTGGTTGTCAGCATTATAAGTATCTAAACATGTTGTCATGACTACAAGGATGTTAGGGCACAATGGAAATTATACAATTGCTTCTTTTATCAGTAATCTATCTAGCACAGCCAACTTTGCCTGCCATTGTCAACTCCAGGAAAATATGGCCAGATTTTCCTTCTGGAACACTAAAGTTCAGGACGAGATTTTAGCCTGAGCATGTCAGTTCAAGGAGGGCAGGACCTCCTCTTGTCGGAGGGCCTAATCTGAAAGAAGGTGACATTTTTAGGCCAGTAACCTCTCGTCCTTGTTCCTCTAACTTGCCCAGTATGCCTTCTCCTGCAAGAAGACCAGGTCTTTTCCATCTGCAAGATAATTATTTGATCCATTAACTCACATCAATATGTTCAGGTCTTGATATTCTTTCCAGGGGATTTTGTATTTTTAAAAATGAAGCCTGGAAAAAGCAATGCTAAGCCCGAGAACTGATCATGATAGACTCCCAGGCAAGGGGCTCTGAGAGAGAGAGATACGTCCCTACAGGAGCCACTCATATAGCATATAGGTAACCATCTAATCCACTCACCTGCAGAGTCTCTGAATTATATTTTCTCAGGCTACACCTTCTTATGAGGTAGGTGTATCCTCAGCTTAATTATTTTGAAATAAGATCTGTCTCTGTCATCAACAGAAATCAGATATAAGGACAAGTCTAGAGAAGGCTCAGAGAGAAAGAAGTCTCAGATTAGCTGTGTAAAATCAGCCCAATTTCTTCCTCGTTGCTAGTATCACCCCCAGACAATGATGGACTAAACCCTTTAAGTCTCAGTTTCTTCATCTGCAAAATGGAAATAACAGAATATGTTTCATGAGGTTAGTCAGATGAGGAAAATGGACTCTACATCCTCGATGACCTCTTTAAGCCTTGTGTCTAATTGTCATCTTCATCAACCTGGGACTCCCAGTGTCGCTGTCTGTCCTGAGTTCAGCATATTCAGACCCAGTATGGAAGGAGAAAGCCCCTCCCCGAGACAGGAGGATCCAGCATCTTATAGATCACTATTTCCCAGATCAGGCTCCTCTCCAGGATTCCAGCTGAGATCCTATGGGCACATTAAACCAGCTACCAATTACTCTCCAAAGCTCAACTCCTGGAGCTAAAGGAATGGGAGGATGAACCCCTGCCACTTCGGTCCCTCACGGATGAGCACAGCCAGCCCCAGCAGGGCCGTAGAGGCCCCGCATGTGGAGGTGAGGCTTAGGAGGCAGGCAGCCCCCGGCGGGCATTGGAGAGGCAAATCACAAATCCTGGGCGCCTGCCTCAGGCACAGGCAGGAGGGAAGACAGCTCAGTGAGCAGGATCTGAAGGGGAGTCAGGAGAATCACAGCCCCCATGGAAAATAAACTGCTGCTGCTGCTTCCACCACTGCAGCCTCCATGCTGGGAGTTTTCTATGGCTGTATTGTCCTTCCAGGCCCTTTCAGATTTGCAGTTATCCCTGGGAGAGGCCACACACTAAGATTTAGAGCGAATACAGGAACTATCAGCCACATCTCTGTAGGGATGAAGGCAGACTCTGAAGCAGAGATGGGCCAGAGGAGGCTGGGAAGTACAGTGGGCAGCAGGGGTAGGCTGGACAATGAGAGGGGGGAGGGTGTCAACTCCAATTACCAGATTCTGTGCCACTCCAGGGTCAGGACCAGGTTTTCTTCATCTCTATGTCCCCAGTGCCAGGCACAAAAAAGACCCTCAACTATTCATGTTTTTCTTCCAGAGGACCCTGGCTGTGATCTAGACCTCTCATGCACCTGTTCTCAAATCCTCTGCCACACTTATTGAGGGACCCATTATTTTCCTCTCTGCCCTCATTCATCTCCTCTGCTTTACCCTTCACAATGGGTGTGAACACAGGCATATTCTAGCCGAATGCTCCCAAAGTCAGCCTGTCCATCTGGGAAGATGTGCTCTGTCTTTTCCATGGCCCGGCTGCAGGAGGAATGCGGTCCAGCTGGCTCAGGACTGAGGGCAATGAAGTGACAGAAGTCACCACGTGATTCCACTGACCTCTAATTTAAAGCAAAATCTATGTCACAGTACAGGGTCTGCCACAGGTCAGCTCCCACACAGGGAGCCATCAATGGGAACGTGTTCGGGTTGAACTTTTCTATTCGGGTGGTGGAGGGTAGCAGCTGCTGTTTTTAGAGAAATATCTTGGGGCGTTACAGCATGTGAACACTGAAGCGGCAAATGCTCTAAGGAAGAGAATTTTCATTTCCAGCAAATATTGTACAATCTGCTGCCATTTAATCATGAGCTGACCCACACCAACCACCCCACAAATAATGTCTAGTTCTAGAGGCGATGAATTGGGGATTCAAAGATAGTAGTGCTAGGAAGAGGGAGCAGGATGTGTGGGAGACGTGCATCGGAAGAAATTAGGCAGCAGCCTCTCTCACAAAGCTCACCCAGCGCAGTCTCTCTAGACAAGAGTCAAACCACAGCAGCCACCAGAACACAGATTCACTGGGCAGGACACCAGAAGCTCTTCTCCTTATAGGAGAGCCACACACCCAGGTCTCAGCCCTTCCCCTGCTTGTGAGAACTTATAAGCAAGGACCAGGCTTCTTTGGGCCTTGAGTGAAGTGGAGAGAAAAAGAATGACTCTCTGTCCTTCAAGCCAATGTAAGAAAGGGAGGAGATGAGTCAGAGTGGGAGAACTTTAAAAGTTCAAAACAGCAAATGAGTGCAAGCCCTACTAATCGCTCAAGGCATTGCTGGGTGGTGTAGGGATAGGGAACAGAATCAAAATTTAGGAAGTACTTTCACTTTGTATTAACTTATGTAGACTTTTAAAAGCCCTGTGAGATATTTATGGATGGCTCCATTTTACAGATGGGAAACTTGAGGTTTGGAGATGACTGACTTGCCCAAACTCACAGAATGGACTTAAGAAATGATCTTGGGGCAGGAGGGCAGGGAAAATGGTACTTGTTGAGCATCTACTTACTAAATGGCAGACCCTACACTAGGCATCTCATTCACATAATTCATCTCATCTTCCAGTCTTCCAAAACAGTGAGGCCTGTATTTTCCCTGATTCACAAATGAGGATTTTTTTGAAACTCGGAGATTATGTATTTGATAGAACCGAGCACTGAAGGCAGGAATGTCTGACTCCCACCCAGTACGTCCTGCTCTCAGCACCACATACCTGGAGAGGCGTAGGGTGTGGATGACGCCTATGCAAGTGGACCCAGTGTTCTGAGCACAAAATTGACACTTCATTCGCGTTTGCCATTTAGGACCTGTGAGCACCTACACAGGCTAAATTGAAATATACCTAAAAAGTAGCTTTCTAAATAATTAATGTTAGAAATGAGTTTGGGGAAGGGTGTGCAAACTGTTTAAAATATTAACTCTTCTGCAACTCCCCTATGTAATTTAAAAGTAACCGCTTACCACGAATTAATAGTTTGATTAAAGTTATTCTTACATCAGCATCCAGGAAGGTCTCAAAAGAGTAGCACTTGGCAACGCTCTGTTAGCATAGGTCTAACCTGGAGAGATCTTTAGGTTTTGAAAGTCCTTGTTGGCCAATGTGGTATAATGGAAAGAAATCAGCAAGAGGCATGGGAACCAGAATGCCTAGATTTTTTTCTTCCACCTTCTAAGAGACAAGTTAACTGAAACTCTCTAAGCCTCAGTTTCCTCATATACAAAATGGAGCTACTAATACCTGCCTCATGAGTTGTGGGCAAAATTAAGTGACTTTATTATAGGAAAGACATTTACAATGGTGCCTAATATGGAAGTAAGGGCACTGGTAAGCATTAACTGTTATTCTTTCTTGTTCAAGTCTAGACATTTAGGCAATTCATTTACTCTCTGTGAGCATTGCCTCCCTTCTCTATAAGGTGAAAATCATAATTCTGCTCATCTTAGAAACTCACTGTGAAGTCAGATGAGGTACTCTAAAATAACTCTGTGGGTCATATATGCTACACAAATATGAAGCAAGGTTTTTTTCCAGTCTTTTCTTGTTAGAGGCTGGGTCAGAACTGTGACCAGGTCCTAGGACTCCAGTTACTTTCTAAATAGCAGTCCACTAAGCTATTGCCACCTTAGCCAGCCTCTTGCTTGGGCCCAAGTCAGATACTGGTCACTGGGCCCCCCAAACAGGAGGGGACAGCCATGCACCTTGCCACCTGGTCTTCTTAAAGTCCTTCTCTCAACCAAGTGAAGTAGCTCCCACCTTTCCCCATGGTGGGAAGGGAAAATTCACAGTTGTCTCCAGAAACCCTTCTCACAAGGTCTCTATACTGTTTTCATGTCCAATAGGAATGAGCGGTTAAAAATTGTGCAACTGGATGCCAGAAACCTGGAATGTAGCACCTCTCATAGTTTGGTGTGTCAAGGAAAACTCGGACATCCTGATACACTGAGATCCGCCCTAGCCCCAAAGGGATCCTGTAGCATGCTCCAAGCTGAAAGAACAAATAACCAATAGTGAGAGCTGCAAAATAGCCCAACACAAACTTCTTTTTGTACATTAAAAACACACCTTTTATCAAAGGTTCATCTTCAGTTTCGTTTCCTTTTGATTTGGTTGGCCATTAAAGAACATGGTTTCTTTTTACCCAGACATGGTATGTGTAGAGGTTAATGGTTGGGCTAGGAGTAGGGATCTCATCCTGTGACTAATGTATTCTGTACAACTACAGAGAAGTTTTTCAGAGCCTCTGACCTTACCTCTCCAGGCTGTAATCTAAAGGGGGCCATCTAAAAATACCTGAGCTCACTAAGCTGGGCCCCTTCCACTCTGATATGAGGATGGTAGTGATACCTGTCTCCTAAGGTAAAGGAGAGGAATAAATAAAATAATCAATGTTAAGTGCGTGGCGCGGTGCCTGGTGCAGAGGAAGTGTTCAATAAATGTTGGCCATTATTATTATTAATCCTACTTTCCAGAGCATTGCAGCACAAATCTATTACCATTTCCTCCTGGCAGCCCTTCAGAATCTCAGGCTTATCTTCCCAAGCAAAACATCCTATGCATTGGACAATTTAGTCTTGATTCCTCACCCCATCAGCAAAAAAAAAAAAGAAAAGAAAAGAAAGAAAAGAAAACTTGTCCCAAAATAATTGTATTTATTTATAAGCAGATGCACATGCAATTGCAGTATAAATGTGTGCATTACAAAATATACACAAAAATAATATTGTAAAGTATAAATAAAAATGAATTAAATAATATGCTTTTACATTTACATCTTGCCTCATATGCCATTTTATATGGCACAAAAAGCCTATTTTACTTTCACTACATTTGTTATAGTAACAAGACTTTAAAGAAATAAATGTCATAGGATGTGCTTCATTAATTTTTAACTAGAGGCCCAGTGCACGAAATTTGCACTCGGCGTGGTGGGGAAGGGGGGCACCTCAGCTCAAATTGCGAGAGGGCATAGGCCAGGTCAAGGGACCCCACTGGTGCACAGTCAGGGCTTGGGAGGGATGTGGGAGGTTGGCCAACTGGGGAGGGACTGTGGGAGGGCTCCAGGGCATGTCCGGCCCATCTCGCTCAGTCCCAATTGGCCAGACCCCAGCAGCAAGCCAACCTACCAGTTGGAGCATCTGCCCCCTGGTGGTCAGTACATGTCATAGCGAGCAGTTGAGCGGCCTTAGCATATCATTAGCATATTATGCTTTGATTGGTTGAACAGACAACCAGACACTTAGTATGCTTTGATTGGTTGAAAGGACAACCAGACGACCTGACACTTAGCATATTAGGCTTTTATTATATAGGATCCTTTGTTTAACACTGATAAAAGCAATTCACAGGTCATATCAATACTAGATTTCAATGGCTGTCAAAGCTGAGAACAAAACTTCACTGAAATAAGTAGATACAATGGAATGCAAGCCTATAGCTGCATCCTTGACTCATGCTTAGTGTTCAACTCCTAAACTTTTATGCAAATATTTTTATGAAAGTTAGCTAGTATATTTTCTTTCCTAATGTCAATCAGATGTTCTTACCAACAATCCATAAGATGTACACTTTTATAATTCTCATGAAAGTATGCAAAACCTAATAAAAACTTAAATAGGTTATAAAGTTGTATTTCCTTGTTTTTAAAAATATGCAAAAGTGTTCATAAATGATGACATGCATTATTTTTAGCAATAAATTAACCATTTTTATGCATTTTTAAAAATGCTTTTTATGCCACAGATTTCTTTCAAATGCTGTTTTATTCCTCCTCATTGATACATCACCTTTCACTTAAAGATACAAATAAAATATGTCTAATTGAAAATATCTGTCTTTTAACACTATTTGACAACCATTTTTCATCACAGAAAAAGTCAATAAATTTGTATCACTTGTATGTTTGTTTTAAAAATGTGTAAATCACTTTCAATTTTGTCAAATCTTTGTAGTAATTGCCCTTGAGATGGCCAACAAACCTCTAGGTGATGATATGATCAGGACCTAGAGACTAGACAGAATCAGACAGAAAAAGGTGGATCCAGGCAGGTTTAACAGAAGGAAGAGGAATAAGTTAGAGAAAAGAGGAAGGAAGAATCTGGGAGACTTAGCTGTGGCTTCCAGTGGTTCCAAAAAGACACAAGGAGCATCAGGCAGCAGATAACAAGCCAGACCACTCAGGCATCATGGAAGGCCCACGGAGACAATGAAGAACCAGATCTAGAAACAGCATTGCAGTACCCAAAAGAACTAAGGAAAAGCAAGGTCATGCTCCTAGGGGAAAACGGATATCAGATGGGTCTCAGTTATGGCAAATGGAATATAAGGCTGGAGCATGACGTTGGATGTGGTGCTAAGTTCTCCTGTAGGGTAAATTCATCATTTCCCTGGAAACAAGGTGAAGGAGCTAAAAGCTTCAGGTATCCCTTTAAGGCCATACATATTAAAAAGTGGTATAGCCAGGACTTGAACCCAATCCTCTAACACCAGAACTGCTAGCTTTGAGGCTCTGCTACTTGCCTTGAGAATAGGACCAGGGCCCAATTGTTAAACCAGAATATTAGGTCAAAACAGAATATGCAGCCAGGCTAATAGGGATGAACTCTTTAAAATCCTGCCCTTGGGCTCATTAAATTCCCCTTGATTGCTAAGGAGTCTGGTTTCCATGGAGACTGAGCCAAGTTTGAGCTGAGTATGAGTTAAATGGGCCCAGTTATGAAAGTGTGAGACAGGAGGCAGGAAACCAGGCAGGATGTGAAACAGGGCACAGAGGTGTCTAACTTGATATTACTCAGTCCACAACCTTTCCAGTCCAGAGATATGAAATGGCTTGTGTCCAGTTTAGGCCAGAGTTGGCATGTTGGTTCTCCTGATCCCTGACCTCCAAAACTCCCTGCCCCTGTTTAAGATTAATTACTCCAAGTAGCAGTGATACCTGACAAGTATGTTAACTAGGATTTTGATACATTCTTGGTGAAAAAAAGCAAGAAACATCTTTGAAACAGCAACCAATTAACTCAATATTTTATGAACACATAATGCATTCCAAATCTACACACAGATTTAATAGATTGTCAGAAAATATTAAATGTGATCCTTGTTTTGATGTTTCATTATGGGAATGTTGCATAGACACATGAGAAGAGATCTAAAAATAAAAGGCTGCTATGATTAAATAACAAATGTGGAGTAGGACTGTGCCAAGCTAGTAGGTATTTAGTTATGGCAATGTTTCTGTTGGGAATGAGTAGAATTGCAGAGGTTATAGAAAGCAACCATGAAAGCTAATTGTTCTGGATGACACATCAAACTCCAAAGGTTAACAGAAGTTATCTCTCAGTAGTGAAACTAAAGATGATTTTTACTTTCTTCTGAAGATGTTCCCAAATTTTTCCATAAGTCTCACAATAAATAGATATTACTTTTATATTCAAAGAATATATTTTTTTAAAATAACCAAAGGATATAGAACAACTAGAACTCTTATACATACATTGCTGGTGGGAAAGCAAAATGGTACAGCCACTTTGGAGATCAGTTTGGCAGTTTCTAACAAAGTTAAGCATTCACTTACCATACTAACCAGAAATCCCACTCACAGTAATTTACCCAATAAAAATGTTTTCCTTCCCTCTCCTCCCTCCTCCCACAGTACACAAATGTTTAAAAAGCTTTTTTTATATAACCACAAAAAGTAGAAATGACCTATGTGCCCTTCATAATGAAGGTGAATGGATAAACTATGGTATATCAATGCAATGGACTACTACTCAACAATAAAATGCAATGAACACACCACGACATGGAAGAATCTCAAGTGTGTTATACTATGTGAAAGAAGCCAGATTCAAAAATTTCACAATATATAACTGTACTGATATGACATTTTATAAAAGGCAAAATTTCAGGAACAGAAATAAATTCGCAGGTGCTAGGTATAGCATGTTAACAATCCCTTCCCCCAAATAAAAAGCATTGGAAGACCATCTCAAGGGTGGCTGAAGTACATAATCAAAAGAAGAATTGAGCAAGATGGGTTCTATATAGATCATTAGGAATGAAGAGGGACCAAAAGATTTGAGAACCATTACAGGGAGCCCATAGGAAGAATTCCCTGACTCTTTAAATACAGAGAACAAGACACCAAAGACTACTCTAAGACCATAAGCCCCCAAAGACACAATCCTTCACAATGATGAGAGCACCAGTGAAGGTTCTTTCGACTGACGCAATCATGACCAACTCTGGCTTAGGAAGCCACACACAGGAAAGGTAAACGGGAGCGGGGAGGTATGGGAAGGATTCTGAGTAACTCACAAGAGTGAGGGAAACGCTGAGGAACAGTGTGTCAGACAACTCTCAGATGTCACTTGAAAGCCTTCTCCACGACTGCTGTGGCACCCAGCTCCACCCAAATGTCAACCAGCTCAATGCAGGTACAAACTGAACAGCACCCAGGCTGGCCTTGTGTACCACTCTATCCTGGGGATTACCACTCTTTCATACCACTCTAGGATACCCAGTAGGAACTCACTGGGCACTCTCAGTGTGCGAGGCAGAAGCAGAGAGTTAAGACCATTAGGACACATTGGACCAACAGGAAATAGTAGTCTATAGATAAATGCTTTCCCTTGTCCCTTATTCAGAGGAACAGTTCTGAGATCCTTCTTGAAAACTTCTAAATTAAGTCCTTGGCATTAAGTACCAGTCACCAATTGTGGTGGCCAACTCAATACCTTATCCTGGTATTACTTATCTTTCCTCCCTCCCTGTTTCATTCCCCCCAAATCAAACTCTCTGAACTCATATTATCAAATATATACCAACTCGACTCTAACCAGACTCCAACCTTTTCCCAGGAGACAGTTACATGCATACCCTGCTGTGGAGAGGCATGGAACTCATGCTCTAATCTCAACCGAATAATTTGGAATGGAGGAGAGACAGTTCTCCAAAGAATATGAGGAGATTAGAAACAAAAAATGATTTGGGAAAATTTTGTTATCTAGTTGAAAAGCACACACTTTGGTTAGGTTTTAATCATTATTGTTGAAAGTACTACAGATGTCCCCTTTTTCCTCATTGACTCCTTGTGGCCCATACTTGCCCTCCACCCGGGCCTTCACCATACTATTGTCTGTGTCCATTGGTTATGAATATATGCATATAAGTTCTTTGGTTAATCTTTTGGATCATACTGACTTCTTAATCTTAAAAAAAAAAAAAAAGTCTGCATTGTGGCATACTAGCCCCTGAGTGCCTGAGGTGCAAGTTTCTCTTCTCTAAGGATTCAATAGCTCACTAGGCCTTAGTTAAAACCTTAAAATAGAAAATGTAAGTATGATTCATATATATTATGGGATTTTTCTGGTACGTTTTTCTAATAGCTCAAAATTAATATTTTAAACATAAAAAGCTTATACTTTAGCAATTGTTAAAATAGCCAGTTTTATTTTACCTCATTCTCATTTTCTCTCTCTCTCTCTCTCTTTCTCTCTCTCTCTCTCTCTCTAGGTTAATATCCAACACGGGTATTAAGCACTTTCCAACTGTTCACAAGATTCAATCTCTCCAAAAGGTTCTACTGTAAGTTTCTCCTTGAGTGGTTACCAACACTTTACTTGGGAGCTGTCTTGCCCATCAGCCTCTGGGCCTGTAATATGCATTGTTTAGTCTGCATCTTCCAATTATGTTGTTTTGGCTGAGCAGAGCTAGGAAGGCAAACAGCGAATGGCCTTGGTTTTACCTAAAGGCCTCTAATCTCAGTCTGGAGGAAGTCAGCAGGCTCCTCAATAGGACAGGTGTCAACAGAGCCAGCTTGTAGCAAACCAAGCAGTCTCTCCTGCCTTTGCTATTTAGTGCCTGGTATACGGTTTCCCCTGAAACGTCCCTGTCTTCCACCATCCTTTCTTCTTCCCCCCAGAATGCCCATGCTGCTCCAGGACTAAAGAAACCACCTGACAAACAAATTCAAACTATATTAGTGACATAATGTATTTGCCTTTTCTCAAGGCACCTGACTTTGAAAGAGGAGGAGAAAGGCAATGTATAATGTGAAGTTGTAAGAATCTGAACAGACCCAGAAGGAAATGGAAATGGTGGCGGGGGGGCGGGGGGGGGGGGTACATAGGCAGCTAAGGAGGAAGGAGAGGAAATGGAGATCGAGAGGGACAAAGAAAGATAGAGAATCTCCCAAAGTTTCTCAGATTATTCTGAGCAATTTACTACTTCTACGTTTATATGTTAGATCAGACCCCACAGGGAAGACAGAAAAATGAGACTTTCTCCAGCCTTTTGTTCAGGAGAGAAAAACCAATGATAACACTTTCCTGTGACCCCAGGAGAACAGAAGACAGGAAACTGGCATAAGAAGGGGATGGAGGTGGGAGGAAGACGAAGGCCCAACTAAGGTGAATGGGGGAGTTTGGGATGGAGCTGAAAGGTCAGCTTAGGTGTTTTGTCATATTTGAGCAGACACCAGCTGTGGAGACAAGAACAATAAATGTTAGGACCTTAACACAGTGAAATTAGCTGAGAAAACTTTCAAAGAGAACATCTTACATGTATATAATTCCATTGTTAATAACTAATATAATAAAGGTAACTTAGATGTCATTTATTTCCCAAACTTTGAACTCATCATTGTTCAGATATAATGATTGAAATATTACCTCAGCTAAAGACTACGTTATGCCAAGTAACTAAAAGTGGGAAGGTCACGTGAGTGGAGCTAACTAAACATCTAATCCGTCTGCACTTTCTTCTAGAGATGTTCAAGACAATATACACATCCACACAGTGGGAAGAAATTCTTTCATGGGACTGAGTTTTGAAAGTCTAATTCTGTAAGTAGAGAAAAACAAAATCCAGTGGAGGACCGTTTGGTTTTTCATTTAATCATCTCTCTCATAACAGGATACTCGTTTTTCATCCGGGTAACTTTGGCATCTCACCATTTAAATTTCTCCCTGGTTCTGTGTTTTTCTCTCATGGCTCATCTTTGCATTTCAGAATCACAACATGGAATCGTGTTAATAATGTATGAAGCTGTGGTGTGATTCAAGTATTTAAAATTGCTCTTTGAATGATGGTCTCCTGTGATGCAACATCTGTTCAGAAGGACAGAATAGCTCACGCATCAATAAAGCTAGTTATTGCCTGGCAAGGCTTTTGTTGCCGAAAGAAAAAGACAGGAAGGAGGCTGAATCCAGGAAGATACGCATCTTCCCTGAGAACTATGCGAAGCAGCTCCATTCAGTCCCACGCTGAGCATAAGATGACTTCTCATTTTCTTGGAACAATCACGTTTTTTTAATGAGCTTGAGTTATTCCATCTGACTTCTGGGAAAGTTCTTAATGCACTTTGTGTCATTAGTGAACTACCTTCTAATATTCTGTGCCAGGATCCTGAGTGGCAGTGTAGCCACTTCCCCCGATGGCCAAGAAATAGGGCTCTAGGGGCTCCCCAAGTGTTTGTGAGATCCTTGGAAGTCAGATGAACAGATGACTTTTAGGGAACCAGTAACTGCAATTACATCTGTAAGGAAAGCATTTTATCTTTCTATTTCACACATTGTTGTATTATTTTAAAAATCTATACGTGTGTTTTTAATATGCCAATGTGTACAAAAGGTAAGTTTCAGTCTGGAAAGAATTTTCATCCTTTTCAAAACAATAATATGACCAGCTGGGGAGAGGGAGAGGGAGAGGGGGAGGGGGAGGGGGGAGAGGGAGGGGGGAGAGGGAGGGGGGAGAGGGAGGGGGAGAGGGAGAAATAGTAGAGATAAGCGCATAGTTAAGAATAAAGCTAAGCACAGTATTTGATATAAGTTAGAGAAAAAAGGAAAAGGTTTGAAAGAGACTAGCAGAGGAATTGGATGTGAGAAGGAAAAAAATAAAATCAAAGGCATATATTCAGAGTACACAGTATTAGAATAAAAATTATAGATGAATAATACTTAATCCTTTCACTTAATATGTTCTTGGTAATTGGAATTTGTGTGTGTGTGTGTGTGTGTGTGTGTGTGTTTGTGTGTGTGTGTGTGTGTTGGAATGAGCTGATGAAGGTGTGGCAAGTATGAGAGAATGAGAAAGCAAAAGAAATTAACTAAAATACAAACAAAATAAAAGACATGCAAAGTAAAAGCAACTATTCTAAAAATAAAGAAGACAATTTTATTCTGGTTGGCCTGTGATGTGAAGGTTGAAGAAAAAGTTAAAATGAGGAAAAGAAGGTTGAGAAAGGAGGTTGTGTCCAGTTGGGCTTTAAAAGATGAGTGGGGTTAGGCAGAGCAAAGGGTAAGCAGAGGAAGCAGAATCATCAAGACCATGGAGGTTAAAAAAGAAAAAGGTAAAAGGAGCTTTTAGAAACTAATGAGTACCTGCCCATTACGTGTAACACAAACACAACAGAAAAAGGATTCCTGGGCCACAGTACAGAGGGAGAAGATTAGTGACCAATGTAACCAGTTGTACCTGTATGTTGGCATTTCTTTAAATCTTTCTCTAAGCATATGTATTATTTTTAAACTCAGTAATTCAAAATTAGTTAATATTATAATATGGCAAATTTATCAATAGAATATCTTTCTAGAAAAGATATAATTAAGCAGGAGTGGGCTGTCATTCTCACAGTTTTGCACATTAACATACATCTTTTTTGTCCAGAACCTAAGACAGAAGGCGAAGTATCCTAGCCCTTTTAGCTTTACCTCTCCCCAAGTGGAGGCAAAGGCCTGAGGGAATAAGAATTTATGAAGGATCCTTGCAAACCCAAACCTACAAACGAAATGTGCATAACGTAACTGCTCTTTCCCAACTCCTATTCATGGACACTGTGGTTCCTCAGAATTCAGAACATACTTTCCTTTCCAAAGAATTAAAACTTGTCAGATATGTCTCTAAGGATAAAGTCACATTTGTGAGAACAAAATCCATTTTTCTTACTTCAGATGGTTCTTAGTCCACAAATAATAGAATCAGAAGATCCATACTCAACACAGCTTAAGATGCCACTTATTCTTAGTTTGGGTGCCATGACTGGACACAGGAGCACTTCCTCCCACCAGGGACATCCAAGTACATGCAGAAAAAAAATGCATGACAAATGGCACTGATGAGTGAAAAAGTTCTCAGTGCATTGGCATTTTTCAAAATCCTGAGGCCCTATTCAGATAGATAGATATAGATAGATATAGATATAGATATAGATATAGATATATAGATATATAGACTAGAGGCCCGGTGCATGAAATTCGTGCAGGGGGGGGGGGTGTCCCTCAGTCTGGCCTGCACCCTCTCACAATCCAGGACCGCTGGCTCCTAACCGCTCACCTGCCTGCCTGCCTGATTGCCCCTAACCACTCTACCTGCCTGCCTCATTGTCCCTAACTACTCGCCTGCCTGCCTGATCACCCCTAACTGCCTCTGCCTCAGTCCCCACCACTGTAGCTTCGTCTGGAAGGATGTCCAGAATGACATCCAGAAGGTCGTTCAGCTGTCCAGTCTAATTAGCATATTATGCTTTTATTATTATAGATATAGATATATATACTTATATATATAGATATATATACTTATAAATATATATCCAATAATGAAGGATTGTCAGTTGACTAGTGCCTTGGGGGAAATAGCAGTAAAAGCCTACCTTGTGGAGGCCTCCGAATCCTTCCCCACCACCATCTGCTCCTACAACCCGAGGGTCTGAATGGAGAAAGTACCTAGTTATGGCCAATCAGCAGACTGGCATAATTCAGAAAAAAAATAATGTTACATGCATGCCAGTTCCCAGCACACCCTGACCACAAGACAGGCTCACTCCAGGTGAATTTCCTTCCTTCCTCATTGGCTTCCATCTCACCTGCTTGCCTCTCAATGAAGTTCCGTGGGCCAGCACCTTGACTCTGTAGGCTGAAGACAGACTTTGTTTCTGGAGCCTCCTAACCCTCTACTGAGTGAACACTCTAAGGACACCATGACTTGGTTAATCTTTTGCTGATGCTCTGTCCAGGTTGTCATCATTGCTATCATCATCATCATCATCATCATCATCCTCATCTTATTTTAAAACCAGCAATACTTCTCTTAAGAGACTAAGAATGTAGTTAATAAATGTTGTCTTCTCTGTGTTAGTTGTTTGAGAGTCAACAGCCTAATGTAAACCCCAGGGTAGGAGTGCTGGACAGTTTGTTTTTTTGTACGATGATTCACTGTTGGCATAAAAAATAACACCACCACCATCACCACCCCATATAATGGTATCTGTTGATTGAGATAATACATAAAGACAAAAGGACTACTTTGAATATAATCATTCTTTTAAATTGGTCTGTGTATTATTTATTCATAGTGACATCCATTTGTAGGACATATGTGTTCAGAAAATAATATCTATTCTACAGAAAAACAGATGGAGCCCATTTGGATTTACACAGCCCTGTGTTAGATTAAAGGTCAGCCAACCATGGCCCATGAGCTAATGCTGGTTTCTACAAGTGAACATTTTGATGATAGAAGCAATTACATCTAACCTACATTAAGCCAAATGCTATCCCCATGGAAAGAAACAATTACTATTTTTAATAGTAAACTTATATCCCCCCCCCAAAAAAAAATGTACTCAATTATTACTATTATATTTTAAATTTGGTCAAAAATTTTGTGGAAATTATTTTATAAGTGAATATTATAATGTATCTATGTAGTAATCCCCATTTTGCCTCTTGGCCCACAAAACCTAACGTTTACTAACTGGCCCTTGACATAAAAAGTTTGCTGACTCCTGTGTTTGATCCAAAAACCCCTAGGGATCCCACAGGTAGGGGCAGCTGCTCCAGCAACTCTCACTCTCTGTGAGGGGCTGACAAAGAAGTCAGGAGGCTGGATGTGCCTGGGCCAGGCTTTCTCCTGGGTAGGGGATGGGCTGGCAGGATATGGGGGGAGGTGCATTGTTACTCCTAAACCATTAGAAGCCACCAATTGAATGCTAATGCTTTAAAAGATTTATCTTGCTCAGGTCTGGATTTTTCAGCTAAACTGGCTTCCAGGAAGAAGAAACAGATCATAGTTGTTCTCCTGTGATTTTCGGCGCCTTCTAGCCATCCAATGCAGTCTAGAAGCTAGCGTCCTGAGTATGCAGGAGCTTCTCTGGGCCAGCTTGTGAACAGTGTTATTTGTAAACCCACTAAGCCCCTCAGGGAAAAGAACCTGACAGCACATCAAAAGCAGGTGGTCAGAGGCTCTTTGGGCTAAGCTCTCCCGCCCTTGGATTTTAGTTTTGTCTCCAGATCCACCCAGGAACACAGCAATGCAGAGCTGATGGCCCAAGGTGTCCCTGGGTTCCCTGTCCAGGGAAATCTGCTCACTGACCTTCTTTGCACAGTCAGGATGCCTGTTCCATATACAGCCTCCTCCATGCTCACTCACACCACCTCGCCTCGCCACAACCCAGTCTCTGTAATTGATTTCTCTTCCTTTCTGGCTTAACCCAGAGCCACCTCCACAAACCTCCAATAACCAGGTCCCTGTGGGTTACAGGAGATGTTCAGGTTGTGTGACAGCTTAATTAGATCACTTTGTGATGACAGCCAGGCATGCTGCTGTGGGTGAGCATGGGTAAGAGGCTTAAGGCCTCAGAGAAAGGGGATACAAAATGTTCGCTGTCTTATAAACAATTGTTCAATCGTCGTTTGATTTCTGTCCTTCGGGAGGAGGATTTCCATCAGCTCCCCCATGGCATCATCTCTGCACGCAAATGATGTGTGCCAAGACCTTACAGGAGCCAGGCTGCTATGCCTAAGTGTGCCTTTTCAAAATCAAATTTCATTTATTTCTCTGAATAGGTAATACATGCACACAATGCGAATGTCAAACATTTCAAAAGGTTATGCGGTGATAAATCAGTCTCCCATCCACCCCATCCCCAAGACTTAGGGTGTCATTGTATTTCTGTCACTAACCTGCACTGTCTGACCTTGCCCCAGTGCTTCCAATTATGAAACCTTGTATTGTTTGCATCTGACATTATTGGTTTTTTCAATGGGCATTTTATTTCAGATGGCTGAGTAAGAATGGGATTGAAGAAATCCACAGCTGTGCATTCAATGGAACCCAACTAGATGAGCTGTAAGTAGACCTTGACTGTTCTTCCAGGCCATTGAGAGGAAATGGCTCTTAGAACAGTGATGTTTATGTGGCTTTGTGTTTCCCTTCTTCCTTCCTCCACTCCATCCCTAGGAATCTAAGTGACAACAACAATTTGGAAGAATTGCCTAATGATGTTTTCCAGGGAGCCTCTGGACCAGTCATTCTGTGAGTAGCTTGTCCCATTACCATGCACAAGAGATCAGCGTGTAAAAATAAGTTAGAAGTCAACTTTCTCCAATTCATAAAAGCTTCAAGATAGGGCTGGCAATCCAGGTCAATTTTGGTCTGTCATCTGCAAAATATAGGGACAATTTAGGGCTGGTCCACATTCTAACTTTCAGTGATTAACAACATTTAAGGAGCACTTACCAAGTCCCAATGTTTTAAAAGTGTAAGATGCCTTTTCTAATTTAATCCTTATAATAACCTCTGCAGTAGACCCTACTAGTCTCATTTTAGAGAAGGAAAAACTGGCTTCCCTGGAGGGGTTAACTAACTCATCCACAGTCGCACAAATTTTAGAGCAGGACTTTAACACCAAACTGGTCTGACTCAGTACAGACTTCTAACTACTCTGCCAGATTCCTCTTCCCTGGAAGGGAGAGCACATTCCTTCCTTATCCAAAATGCACAGAACTTTTCCTCACCCAGTGAGACACACACACACATCCATTTTTGAATCCTCGCTACCTCGATTCCAGATCTCCTGGGATTCATTCAGTGCCTTATAGTCCTGCATCAGCACCTTTGTCTCTATTATTGCTTCTACATCTCCCTCTCTCCCTCCAGGAGTGACTTTCCCTTATTCTCTTCTCATCTGCCTCTGCCCTTCCACAGGGTCATCCTAATTCCCACCTCTTCCCTCGGCCAACAGTGAATTCTTCCTTCTGTGACTCCCACAGCCTTCATGGCTGCAAGGACCAAAATCTGCAAGAGCTTTTAGAAAATGTGTTTTCCAGGGCTCTAAGCAAGACCTACTACACCTACTGATGAATTTACTATAGGAAGAAAGAAGGAACCCAGAAGGAAGGAGTCAGATGCGAGAAGAAATAATGAGAGAAAAAAAGATAAACACATGAATAAATCTAAAGGTTTTCTAGGTGGTCCTATATAGCTGTCTAAGGTCAGTGAGCATCTGGGAGCCACTCGTCTACCAGTATACCTCTTATTCAGCAGTCAGAATAATATACTATGTGTGGTTTCCTACCTATCACCTATCAACATCACTTTCATTTTCACCAAAAAGTTTATATTCATCTCTGGCTGGAACTTATGTATCTTCTAGGTTCTTTTCCCTATTGGGCTTAGTGTGTTTACAAATAACACTAGACCCTATAGCAGTGATGGCGAACCTATGACACCTCTGACACGCGAACTCATTTTTTTGGTTGATTTTTCTTTGTTAAATGGCATTTAAATATATAAAATAAATATCAAAAATATAAGTCTTTGTTTTACTATGGTTGCAAATATCAAAAAGTTTCTATATGTGACACGGCACCAGAGTTAAGTTAGGGTTTTTCACAATGCTGACACACCGAGCTCAAAAGGTTCGCCATCACTGCCCTATAGGGTGAAGCAGAAATTCATAAAATGGTTGATATTGATGACAAAGGATGTGTTGTAACCAGTACATGAGACTCTGCCTCTTTGAAGAAAAAAAGTTCAAAGAAATATAAGCAAAAGGAAGAAGTGTGAGCATGATGAAAGGGGAGGTGCCAGACAGACTACCTGGGTTTAAAGCCAGTTCCTTCCCCTCTGCAAGCCGTTATTTCCTCACCAAAATAAAGTGGCAAAAACTATATAATACCTTATTCCTAATACTATTGGAGGCTTAACAATACTATTTATGTACATAAATGTGTGTATGTGCATATTTATATATTCACTCATTGAACAGGTGGATATTAAGAACCAGCCCTGTGCCATACACCATATATAGTGCAGGAGACAAAAGAAAGCTCCTTCTCAAAGAAAGCTTATATTCTAATAATGGCCAGTCAGACCCTAACTAAGCATATAACAATACATCAGGCCATGATGCATGATATTAACACCAAATAGAAAAGAGCATAACAAATAAAGAGAGCCGGGCATAGTCCATGGGCCCAATTACACAAAGTGCTTAGAACTTGTAATGCTTAATTAATGTTTCCTATTCTTAGCGTACTCAGAAGATAAATACACTTAGAGAAAGTGCTCTGGACATATCTGACAACCAGAAAAGCAGTCTGTCAATTCACATAGCTAAAATTCCTAAGGTGCTTGAATGTTCCTAAATAGGTACCTCCCTCTGTTATGGCCGAACATACCTGTGATAGGAAGGATAGCTTTCCATATGTCACCTGTACCAGGTGCACTATTAAGTCATAGCACCTTCACCACTGACTGCTACCGAGAACATTCAAGTTGGACAGAATCCCCAACTAGCTCGCTATCCTGGGAAGTGACCCGCTAGAGATCAAACTACCACCATAAGCCACAGAGCTTGGACCAGAAACTAGGTCTTCTGCCTCACGTGCCATGTATTCCCACAATCTCATGTTACCTCAAGTACAGAAATATATCTAATTAGATAAGGCCCCTGCCATTGGCTGCGAACTAAAACAGAGGAGGGAATAATTATAAATACCAGGCTCCCAGCCCAAGAACATACACACAGCACAGAAGACTGTCTCCTGTGGCTGTACAAGCCGGTCCCAGGCTGAGGCACAGTGTGCGCAGTGTGTGCCCTCAGAGGGTCTGATGGAGAACACGTCGGAGGCCACCCGCTGCCTGACCACACGGCCGGCAAGAAATGGGATGTCACCACAACAGGCAGCTATGGAGGGTCCTCAAGTTACAGGCCCATTTTTCACCCTTTTTACCATAGGAACATACCTGGCCAAAAAGAAGTAAATGAAATTTACAGAAAATCCAAAGGAACTATGAGCACTTGCCATGACTTAAAAGGGTAGAGAATGATACTGCATTCCTCCGCCTTTCAATCTCAATGCATGAGCATATATATGCAAGATCCTGGCCAAGATCCCCGCCTATCCTATAGTAATTGCTAGTGTCCTTCTCCTCCCTTTAGAGGGAAGAAGATTGATCACCTTAACATCAAGGCTCCCATTCTGGGGCTTTTAGGTTAGTCCATAGATGTCTTTCCAGCCTCTCTGCTTGCTGACCTGGGACTATGGCCTTTCCCATCTTCTACTTGTGCAACCTGATGTGCCAACCCAAGCTAAACCCTGGCCTGGGAGCTACTTGGTAAGGTATGTGCAGAAGACCTGCCCACTCCAGGTGCTGTGGGTTGATGGGTAGGAGAAGGAGTGTGTACAGACTGCTCAGCCCACAGGAGATGCCACCCAGGCTAGTGCTGGGACTGTGCCTTGGGTCAGATTCCTCTCCCTGCCAATGAGACTGTGATATGGATATTTGCATGCAGGGGGTTTACTGGGAAGTGCTTGATGGAAGAAAACTCAGGCAAAGAGAGAAGTTGACAGCAATGCATTTGCAACAGAGGCCTCAGCTGATCCCACGGGGAGCTCTGGAGTTAAGATGGCCCTTCAAAGTTGTACTGGATTAAGGCAAGGGGCCAGTCCTCTTCATCAGCAGTTACAGGGTGCAGGCTGTCCCTGGGCAGGAGCCAAATCTTGGGTAAGTCAAACAAGGGCAATTCCCAAAGTAGAGCTCAGCTATGAGCCATCTCAGCAGTGAGATGGTGCACAACTGCCCTCAAGCAGTGGTTCTAAATTTGACCATACATCAGACTCACCCGGAGCGCTGGGGAAAGCCTTGAGAGCCGATCCCCACACCCAGAGTTTTTGATTCAGCAAGTCAGGACTAGGGGGGAGGACAGTTTGAGAAACTGCAGCTCTGAGAACTTCCCAGCTGACATTGCTGGTCCTCACAGCACAGAACCACTGCCTTTGCACCAATGCTGGGGCATGAGAAGCCTCGCCCTGTTTCTATACATTCTCTTCCATGAGCCAGCGGTGTGAATCTTCCTCCCCAACCGCAGGCATGTGCAAGGAATCCTAAGGGAGTTCAGGGGAGGGCACCCAAACAATAAGAACTCCTTTCCTGAAGGCAAAAATGTTAGTTGAGTGTAAAACAGGGAGCCTCTGGACACCCGAGGGTACAAGGGCGAGATGTTCCATTGCAAAGAGAAATAGATTCAGAGAAAGCCAGGGGCACACAGACAAGCTGCATCGGGTTTCAGAGGAGCAGCCTAGCATCCTGATTTCCCCCTCATGAGTCTTGACCTTGAATGCCAGTGGCCATTTGAGTTTTCACCTGATATTCTGCACTCACTCAAGTTTGTTTTCTTAAGCAATCAAGTAATTGCTGTTTCTTTAGGAAACAGTTTCCTGTGGGAAAATTTTAATGCATTGCCTTTGCAAGCTGGAGCCAGTACAATCATATTCTGATAGTTTATCAAATTGATTTGGCTATAGTTCAGATTCATTTGATAGTTGAGATTCAAACACTGAGTTATTTGTATAAGAAAGATTCTCTTCCATTACCAGTGTACCCACAGTCCTATAGACAGTAAATTGCCTTTTCATTCCGCCTGGGATCATGAAAGAGAGGTCTTCTAACCATCTGTCAGTGTAGTACACACCAGAAATGTGCTGGCACTTATGGAAATGATTGACCTATAATAACATCTTTGCTGGGAAAAATAGAAATTGTTCAAATCAAATTTGTGGCGCTAGCTATAACACACTTTATTAAACGGGGCACAGAGCACAATTTAACTCCTGCCTCTCCTGACTCAGCGTCTTATTACTGACTGCTGTCTCCCTCTCCACTTCACATCTCAAAATCAAGAATCCTAACAATGTTGAAACAGTTTAGGATTACTAAATCTCTTCAGCGCCAGCCATCATCCATGAATACTCCCATTGGTACATGTCAGGATTTAAATTCTCAAAACCAGTCACTGCCAAAACGTAGCATGTGCTGAAATGTCAACCAGAATGGCATCTTATGACTGCAGCCATTAAACCAACCAGGAAGACGAGGATTAAAAACACCAGCCCACCCAAGACTACCCCTGTCCCCTTGCCCAGCCCACCATCCCTATACATGTCAGCAATAAAGCAAACATTCTCAACTATTCATTGAGCATATTAGGCCTTACAGGTTATACATGTAGTAGATGTTGATTCAGTACCTACTATGTGCCTGATACTATGTTAGGTGTAGGGGATAAAGGGACTTAAGAACAAATAGTACCTGCACTGAAGTATCCTGTAGAGGGACAAATGTCACTGCCCAGAACAATAAGCTCTGCAGAAATTGTCACAGGTTATAGTAACATCGCAGGTGTCCAATAAATCTCTGTCATGTGATACAGTGACTTTTAACAGATGAAGTGACAGTGGGTGGGAAGGTGAGCTCTTAGCTTATGCCTAAACTTCTGCATCAGCCTTCGTCTCCTTCCTATCTTCAATCCTTTCTCCTTCTGACTCATTTAACAAGTATTTATGAGCACCTACTATGTGCCACGCTCAAGGTTCTCAAGACTAATCTTATAAAAGCACAGCTTTCAATAAGCCATTCTTCTGCTTATATAAATTCTAAACTCTGATACCTGGCTTTCAAGGTTCAAATCCCATCCTATGGTTCCCCCCTTTCATCCAGAATAATCTTGGTTGCCCAGAATAATCCTTCTGAAAACCTCTCACTGCCACACTTTGTGCTCTGGGCCTCTCAACAAGCCTACCTTATCCTATAATCATAATAACCTACTTCCATGAGATGTGAATAACTGATAATGTCTTATTTTGTTACTCCCCCAGGGATATTTGCATCCTAAGAGTGGGAAGTGCTTTTACACAGGAATTAAAACCTAACATTAGATTTCCAGGCCACATGGAAGAATCATAGCCAGGGAGTGGACTGTGTGTGTCTGTGTGCCCATGTGTTTGTATTTGTGTGTGTGTGTGTGTGTGAATATTATCTGTTGCTAAGTGTCAAATCACACTGAACAGTATCCTCTTATCTTTATCACTGCTGACATAAATTTCTATGAACTTTTCTTACTCCTTGGAGAAACCAGAGAAATATTTCTCTGCCAGTCCAAAATGTAGAAGTCTTGAAAGTTCCCATGTCTGCTAACTTCAGCAAGTATCCAGTAACCTTTAAGCAAACACATCTACAAACACTTTTATTTCCCAACCACCCAGGAACCACTTGTACTAAAGTCTTTTGCTTTATCAAACTCTTGAAGTGTCTACCAACCATTCCCTCCTTTCAACATCAACCAGGAGAAGATCTGGGTGCCAGGACTTTGACAAGATGCCTTAGTCTCATGGCAACAAAGCCACCTGGTGCAAATGACAGCAGCTCACAGATTCTGCAGCTGAAAAGGAGGAATCAGCTGACTCCAGAACACTGAGCAGACAGAAAGGCACCAGAGCTTCCCTAATAGGTTCCCAATCAAACACCAAGGCATTGGATTGCATTCACGTCAACCCACCCCACACATTATCCTATTTATTCTATCTCCTTGTAAACTGCGCAAGGTTGCTCCTTTCCTGGTGCCTTTGATGCTGTCAGTCACAAACAGCTGCCTGCTGCAGAAACACCCTTTTGCTGAGCTCCCTTTAAATCCAGATTTCCTCTCTCAGTCTATGTTGCATATTTCTTTTTTTTTAAATTGCTCCCCTGTAAGACTTGCTCCAGCCTCTCATTGTTATTATGATGCTGAGGCATCTCTGCTCTCAGACAAGTATCTATTGAGTAGATTTCATGAGCACAGCCATGTGCCAGATATGATGTAGCACACAAAAATATCTTAATAATCCCTGCTCTTAGAGCATCTGAAGTCTGGCCGAGGAGACAAAACAAATATACATGAAAAGTCAAACAATATGAAAGCATAGAAGAGATAATACAAGGTACACGATTCTTTGTAATTGCTAGAGGTTAGAAGACATCACAGTTGGCTGGGGTGATCTATTTATTCCCTTCCCCAATCCTTCAGTGTTACTCCCCAGCCTATCTTCAAACAAAACAACCATTTCCTGGGTGCTTGCAATGTGAAAGGCACTGTTTGGAAAGCAAGGAACCCTCTGCCCTCTAGGAGAGATAAAATGCAAATACAAAGAGCTACTTTATAAAGCAAAAGATAGTAAGTGGTGAGAGAAGCAGAAAGCATACAAACCTAATGCTATTGTGCTCCTCCTGGCTTTCAAGGAAAAATACTTCTACAACTGGTAAAAGTGATCGAGATGATGGAATCACAGAGACTTCAATGGGAGTATGCTTTGGTTTGCCACTGCTGCATAAAAACTACCCTAAAACTTAGTAGCTTAAATCGTTCCACTTTGCTCACAATTTTGTGTTTCAGAAATCTTGCTGTTTTGTCTCTGATCATGTGATGTGTGAGAGAGAAAGAGATTTATTAATTTATGGATAATAGCTGCTAGCCAAGTGCTGTCTTTTGCCCAGGAAGTTCTTCGTGTATTTTATTTAGCTCATTTAATTCTCACAACAACCTTCAGAGGTAGATATGATTATTATCATTCCTATTTTATAACTGAGGAAATTGAAACATGGAGAAGTGACATTTGAGCAAGGCCACAAATCTGAAAGGTAGAGGGGCAGGGTACATATGCAGGCAAGTCATTGCCATTTTGACTTTGTGCTGAGAGTGTCTCTACTACTCACCAGACTCCTCTTCCCCTTACAGTGTATTCTCTTCTCATCCTTTTCTGATATTTGGCCATAGATTCCACCCCAGCTTATCAGAACTATTTTTAAGCTGGTTTCACAGTGGGAAGGAGATTATCAGAATCCCTCACTTCTATGCAAATTTGTTGGTCTATTCTATAGACTATAGAAAGGGAGAGGGCTACATTTAAGCCCCAGATCAGCCAGGATGAAAGTATATTCAGAATTCAATGTGTCCTGTTACTTAAGTACTCCTACCACAAACACAAGGGTCAGGGCTTCTACTGAACCAAATTCCTGTTAACAGAATATTGATCTGACCGAGGTATGTTGGATGAATTGGAGTCTCCCTCCTCACCCATGTAAGAGGATCACTGCTGTGTCTGCTATTTTGCCTGTTAATGGAGCAGAAAATTTTAGACCCATGGTAATCAGGTTATGTTTACTTTTTCCCTTTTTAGAGATATTTCAAGAACCAGGATCCATTCCCTGCCTAGCTATGGCTTAGAAAATCTTAAGAAGCTGCGGGCCAGGTCGACTTACAACTTAAAAAAGCTTCCCAGTCTAGAAAAGCTTGTTGCACTCACGGAGGCCAGCCTCACCTACCCCAGCCACTGCTGTGCCTTTGCAAACTGGAGACAGAAAATGTGAGTCTTCTCCTGCCCACCCCTTGAGCCTTGCTTGGGAGTTCTCCAATGCAGAAGTTGGTCCACAACTTCTATGTACCTGTGGCATTAAGAGAATCCACTACAAGCGAGATCTTCCTGATGAAAGCCCTTAGACATATTCTAGATCAAAGCCTCAGTATTGTGGAGGGTTTTCAGTTTCTCTGAAAATGGGCTCACGGAAGAAGGCTACCCCCATGGTAGACTACCTACCAAATGTTAAATGAGGTAACATGAAAAACACCAAGTGTAGTGCCTAACGCATGGCTGATGCTAAATTAATATTTCTTCTCTTTTTCCTCTAAATATGGATTTATCCTTCAAGTCCCAACTCTTTGCCCCATAAGTGTCCCAGGAACCACCAAAGTCAACTTTGGAGGGAAGAAGCATAAAGACCACACCAGAGACTGATGCACACACATCCATGGCACATCCCAGCCACGCTAAACCTCTCTAATCCATCTTTGGCTTTTAGCACCTCACAGGGAGAACAAAGTTTGGGACATCTGTTCATTTGGCTTTCAAGTTTGGTCAGATTTAAAAAAGTGATCCCAATAGAGCCGTATCCTAGAAGATAACTGGACAAAGACAAAAAAATGAAATAATCATTGCCAGGATCTGGAGAGAGTGAAGAGGGAATACTGTGGAGCTTGCACATGTTCCAGACATTCAAAGGATCCACTGGAGATAGAATTATGGGATACCAGGAGTTCCCTGGGCTCTCACCCACCCCTGAACCGATACAATCCACAGCATGCACTACACGCAATCATGTGATGCCTTGTCACCACTCTTATATGGTAGCCCAGCACTGATACAGCTTTATGGTGCTGTTATTTCACTTTTTTGTAAATATATTTTATTGATTTTTTACAGAGAGGAAGGGAGAGAGATAGAGAGCTAGAAACATCGATGAGAAAGATCGATCAGCTGCATCCTGCACACCTCTTACTGGGGATGTGCCCGCAACCAAGGTACATGCCCTTGACCGGAATCGAACCTGGGACCTTTCAGTCCACAGGCCAACGCTGTATCCACTAAGCCAAACCGGTTACGGCGTTATTTCACTTTTTAATGCAGTGTCCTCTATTATGTATAATAGAGGACCTGCTCATGTAGACATATCTCCTGCTCAAAAGCAAAACAAAAAAAAACTACAAACAAAACATCTTAAAGTGGTTTTGAAGTAAATAGAGGTTCACCCTCAGACCCATCTGAAAGATTTTCAGGAAAGGGATCCCTTTTCAGAATTTGCATGCAAATTCACTGGGAAAAAATCCAGTACTGGACACTCCTCACCAATTAGCTCAAGGGCCAGGGAATTTCTTCCAAATGATTAAAATTCTTAAGGGCTTGGGCTGAGGCAGGAGGCTTGCCTCTTTTATATTCCACACAAGAGTTGTTCTAGCCAGGGCAAGAAATATACCAATTCACTGCCAAAATCCTGGAACTGAAGGCCTCTCGGGAGAAATCTCAAAGGATATTAAGATCACTGCAAGCACAGCACATGGTATGCTGTTGGGCCCCATGCCAATATGCCACAGGAATATATATTATCTACTGTGTTGCTCCTACTCCTCTGGTCTTGCCACCTGCTATAGTGTACATGTAGCCTCAGGGCTCTCCCAACCAGAAATCTCCAGGGTGGCCTTGCACTGTCCCATCACTGGGATCCTTCCCTGGTCCCTCCAGACCACTCAGTTCTCACCCTTTCTAGGTCCCTATGGTAACTTGCCATCAGAGCCCATCGGGTACAGCAAAGAAGAGGCCCATGCCTCTTCTAAAAAAAAATGCCAAAACAAAAGAAAATAGCTGTGGGTGTTTAGTCTTTAATTGACACATTTACACACACAAAAACAACGTAGTTATGCTATTCAGAAGATAACCACAGGATATTTTTAATGGTGTCATTTCATTGTATACCATATTAGGTGTAGTTTGGTAATGAGATTCGAGTTCAAAGTTGTAGGATGAAATTGTTCTTCCAGTCCTCATTTGGAAATGCCCAAAGTGTAAATATTAGGCCCTCATGACTGTGAGGTTTTGGTCAGTGGCCCTCCTGGCCTCTCACCGAAAGAATTTGTTAACCACACCCCTCATCTGTTACTGAACCAGTTAGTTCCTTGTCACAGTTATACTTAGCTTGCACCGTTATTTTGTTATTATTTAATTTCTCGCATATCTAGGCCTTTTCTTCACAGCTATCTTTTTAACTGATGCACAATGACATATGCCTCTAAGTGCCCACAGACGGCCTAGACCCCAGCATGATAGTAGCCACTATCATCTGTCTTCTTACTGCTGATACTTGCTGAGGGCTCACTGCCAGGCACTGTAATGCTTTGCACCTTTATCTCATTTAATTCTCACAAAGGTAACAGTGCTATTTCTATTCCTTTCCCACAGAGACAGAAACTGGGGCTCAGAGACAATAAAGAACTTAACTAGCACCAACCAAACTCAGATCCAAACCCTCTGGTCTATGTGTCTCCAAAGCTCAGGTTCTGGGCCACCCCACCATGCACTTCCCAAATCTCTGTTCATTGATTTATCAGGGTCTGAGAGTACCACTTTCTCAACTGACCCTAAACTGAATTTCCAACTCTCTGATTCTTAGAATTTGCAAAAAGACTGCAGGGGCAAGATGTTGTTTCCCTCGTTTCCATCTTTGTTTTTACTCTTTTCTCAGAGACATGCATTGTTTACCTTTTCTGCACTCATGTTGTTGGGTCACTTCTATTTGGGGAAATGAAAGTATAAATATTTAAAATATATTGGTAATGGTATCAACAGTAGGAATCTTCCCAGAATCCAACATCAGCCCCGGGAAGTGAAGGCTATCTCTAGATGGTTAAGCCAGATTTGTTCCAATGAACAGATTATAGTCTACAGGAACCAGATTACTTACTTTTTGTTCGTAGATTGTGTTGTCACTGATCCAATGACAGCGGTGACAGGGTTTGGGAGTCAGAAGTTAGAATAAAGACCACAGAGTATTCTCTTGCCCCCTCTATGCCTATCTCTGAGCTTGCATCGCCTTTCTTGTAAGATCTCTGACTAAAACAAAAGATTTTCTGTGCATTTTCAATTACATGTATGCTAACTGTGTAGCCCCCTTTGTGCCATCCATGACTGATGTGAGAAGCCCTATTACTCTCTAAAACAAAAGATGGCACAGTCTCTAACAACAACCAAAAGAGAGAGAGTCCTTTGGGCCAAGAGAAAATGATTTCCTGGCAAACCAACTCACTTCTCAGAAGAAGAAAAGAGAGGAAAGGATTCTCCCTAACAACCCTGCTCCTAGACATCAGGGGGGAGTCAGTCTTTGCAGTTTGGGACACTTGACTGCACTCACCCTTGACTTTCAAATGGTATTTCTACTTCCTCCACTCCCTCAGCCATTCTCTCCTTCTTATGAGGGTCTTTGAAGAATTTTAACACTCGCTTCCCGCTACATGAAACTATGTTAAGGTGTGAGAGAAAGGCAGTCATTTATGTTGCTGTGAGCTTGTCCCTTTGGGAGGGAGGGAGTTAGGGAACAGCATAGAGTTGGTGATTCTGATTATCAGCCAATACAAACTCAAAGTCCCCAGTTGCATCATAAAAGAGACCCAGTGTGAAACATCCCCATTCCTTTGAAGCCTTCACTTCAAAACAGAACTGTTACCCTCTCTGTCTCTACCTGTGCAATTCACCTGTCTGGGTAGAATATTTCTGACCTGGCTGTCATTCACATCACTTATGAAAGTCCCCCTATCTTGTTGACAAGGCCTCTTGTACATTTGGGTATAAAAGGAAAACTGAGACTGAAAAGTGAGCCCAAGAAGAGCCAGCTACCAGGAGATCACTTACAATCTTGGGATAAATCAGGGCCCCTTGCAACCTGCATTTGCTCTTTGGCGCATTCATTAGGGAACAATTTAATATGAGAGAGCCAGGTTTACTCTGTGGACAAATGCATGTCTGAAGCCTACTGTGGCCCCTGGAGAGTGAGATAATAATAGGAGCCTCAGTAACATTTCAAGCAAATTAGCAGGTCTCCCAATACCCAAGTATCAAGGAGCCAGGGACGGGGGCTGGCTGGGAACTAACCACAGACAGATCCTCCAATTTATGTAGACAAAAGAAGCAAGTATGTTCTAATTTGAGTCAGAAAACTGTCCAGCGACCTGAGTACAGAGTATAGGAATGGGAATAGACACTACTCGGGCATATTAAAAGATAGCTGAATGGAGATGGGGGAGGGAAGAAGTAGAGTTGATATGAAATCTGTAAATTATTTGCACTTAACAGCTAAGGCTTAGCTAGTCCCAGGCGCCTTCCTCCCCACATTCAGGTTGTGGCCAGATGGTTTCCCCAGTGGGCCATCTAACTCTAGGAATATATACACGAGTTGTTCTGCTCATTTACAGTAAGCAGCATTAACCCTTGATCTCAGCCTCAAGAGCAGACAGACTGGTAGAAAGGGGGGAAATCTCAGAAAGAAACCCCATCATCCCTACCCTATGCAAAGACAGTGATATATCTGCCATTTTGGATCCGGGATGCTGATTCTATTCCTTTGTGTATTTTTCTAGTTCTGAGCGTCATCCAATTTGCAACAAATCTATTTTAAGGCAAGAAGTTGATGGTATGACTCAGACTAGGGGTCAGAGAATCTCTTTGGCAGAAGACGATGAGTCCAGTTATGCCAAAGGATTTGACATGATGTACAGTGAATTTGACTATGGCTTATGCAGTGAAGTGGTTGATGTGACTTGCTCTCCTAAACCAGATGCATTCAATCCATGTGAAGATATCATGGGGTATGATATTCTCAGAATCTTGATATGGTTTATTAGCATCCTGGCCATCACTGGGAACATTGTGGTGCTGGTGATTCTGATTACCAGCCAATACAAACTCACAGTCCCCCGGTTCCTAATGTGCAACCTGGCCTTTGCCGATCTCTGCATTGGAATCTACCTGCTGCTCATAGCATCTGTCGATATCCACACCAAAAGCCAGTACCACAACTATGCCATTGACTGGCAGACTGGAGCAGGCTGTGACGCAGCCGGCTTTTTCACTGTCTTTGCCAGTGAGCTCTCAGTCTACACGCTAATAGCCATCACTCTAGAAAGATGGCACACCATCACCCATGCCATGCAGCTGGAATGCAGGGTGCAGCTCCGCCATGCTGCCAGTGTCATGCTGGGAGGCTGGATCTTCGCTTCTGCAGTCGCCCTCTTTCCCATCTTTGGCATCAGCAGCTACATGAAGGTGAGCATCTGCCTGCCCATGGATATTGACAGCCCCTTGTCACAGCTGTATGTTCTGTCCCTGCTTGTGCTCAATGTCCTGGCCTTTGTGGTGATCTGTGGCTGCTACATTCACATCTACCTCACAGTGAGGAACCCCAACATCGTGTCCTCCTCTAGTGATACCAAAATTGCCAAGCGCATGGCCGTGCTCATCTTCACAGACTTCCTCTGCATGGCGCCCATCTCCTTCTTTGCCATCTCTGCCTCCCTCAAAGTGCCCCTCATCACCGTGTCCAAGTCAAAGATCCTCCTGGTCCTGTTCTACCCCATCAACTCCTGTGCAAACCCTTTCCTCTATGCCATCTTCACCAAGAACTTCCGCAGGGATTTCTTCATTCTGCTGAGCAAGTTCGGCTGCTGTGAAATGCAAGCCCAGATTTACAGGACAGAAAACTCATCCAGTGCCCACAACTCGCATCCAAGGAATGGCCACTGCCCTACAGTTCCCAGGGTCACCAATGGCTCCAATTACACACTTGTCCCTCTAAGCCATTTAGCCCAGAAATAAAACAATGTGTAAATATAACCAAGTGTGGAATGATAATTGTCTTGCCTCTGAAAACTATGCCATGGAATAGCTGACAGAGTGTTTCCACATACTTCATCTAACTTTATTTTCCTTGCTTACCTAACAGGTAAATTAGTTGGGAACTGTTAACTCCATATGATATATTAGGAAGCTGAAGTATTAATAACAATATTAATAATTAAAATAATACAATACTACAATATCACATTTCTTTTGCACTTTATAATGTTCACAGTGCTTTCATTCAGACCACCTCAACTGATCCCTATAAAAGTCCCATTAAATAGGCAGAACATGGGTTATTCTTGGAGTTTTTCAGATGAGGAAATCAAGGGGTTAAGTGACTCAAAGGGTTAAGTGACTTGTTCAAAATTGCTTGGCTTGTAAGAGGTAGAGCCAGGATTGGGTGTTCTGACAACCAGAAAACTTCCAAAAGCAGCAGCACAATATTCATTCATTCATTCATTCATTCAACAAATATGTATGGAAAACTCACATGATGGCTTTGTAATGTGTCAAATTGGATAGGCTGAACTACATTTCCCAGAATTCCCTGCCTTATGTTTCCTACTAGGGTGGGCCACAAGGAGGATTCTTGGAAAAACAGGAGAACAGCAAGGATGAAGCAGCCATTTGGTCATTCATACAGTTTATTGCTGATCTGCTGATTCAGCTCATTGCAATGCAGCAGTATCTGGGCCAGCAATTGCTCCACCTTACCCTGGATCCTCCTTCAAGTTCTCTGACTCCTGGACTAGGTTCTATATTCTACCAATTAGGGTTCAACTAAAGAAGCAGAACCAGTCATGCATGCACAGGTATATATAAGGTGTCCCCAAAAAAATGTATCTGCACTTTAAATAATTATAAAGGCAGTGTTTATTAAAATACATTTCATTGTCAAAAATGAGCTATGAGCTGTTAAAGTATGAATTGAGCCTATGTGTATAGACCTCCTAGCCTAGTGCTGACTGAATACTAGGAGATCTTGAATTCTAGCCACTTTTCATTTCCTTTAACAGCTGTTGCACCTCCTTCTCTTCCTCCTCATCCTTCTGGATTCCCCAGCCCCTCTTTCATCCTCATCATCTCTCCACCCTCCCCATAGCAAAGCTGCTCTCCTGCAGAGCTGTCACTTTGCAAGGGAAATGATAAATGATTCACACCACAGTGATAATAATCTCCTAAATTTCAATGGGCTTTACACATTCTAGAAGACTTTGACTTGCACTGGCTCATTAGATCCTTAAAATGTTCCTGTGAGGTAGAAGGATGCTCTTGTTATGAGAGAAGAAATCACATTTAGAGGTTTAGTGACCTATCCAGGGCCATGCAGCTAACAGGAGGCATAGCGAGATTAGAATTTAAGTTGCCTACTGTCCCCTTGCTGGAGGTACATAATAGTAGAGATACTGGAAACACCAGTATTAGCATGAATGAAGGGCAGTGGCCGTGTCAGACACCTCTGGCAGCAGGACTGGCCCAGCTACTGATGGCTACTGTGTTCTCACACAGCCAGTGAGAGAAAGGTCCTAGGGAAGCCAGGATGGTGCGATGTTAATCAGATGAACAAGGATAATGGAGCACAGTACGGCACTCAGGTGAGCAGGATTTTTATTAATTCCCTGCAACACCATTTCTCCTCCTGATCCTAAGAGGGCCACCCTGGCTGGCCTGCAGCTGAGCTCAGCAGAAGCCAGGGGGAGAGTAAAAGTCCATGAAGTGCACTCTAACCCAGGAGAGCCCTAAGTCACAGGTGAAACTTGGCCATGGGCCAAGGTCCATAAGAAGGAGTTTGAACACTCTAAGGTATTTCCTCAAGAAGGGCATAACCTTTGAGTGTATTTTTGCTCATCCCTGTAAGAGCCCATTTGTATGAAAAGTGGCCAGGGCCTTTCTCTGCCATCATCAGTCATCTCACAAATGAAACACTACGAGGTCAGAAGTGCCCTTAGACCTGCCCAAGACACCACTATGAGGCCCCACTTCGGCCATGCCCCACCCACAGCTAGGGAGTCCAGCAGCCACAAGGCCCAGGGGACAGAACCACCCAGCCTGCATTGAACATGCTGATACTTGTGGTCCCAAAATCTCCTGCCAAAATACTCAGGGTCTGCCTTGTCCTCCCTACAGTGAGCCACACCCCCGATGTGCACACCCCCAGGATCACTGTTTGCAGGGTGTTGATGGAGCCCAGAGGTGCAGCCCCCATGCATGCAGGATGGGATTAGAATGGAAAGAGAAGGGAGGAGCAGGGGGCCAGTACCTCCACTGGCACCCAGCCCTAAGTCCTACAGGTGTTCATGATGGTCTGCATGAGGAGTAGAGATGAATTGGTGCCCTCCTATCCCCACTACTGAGAAACTAGTCAAGGTTTCCCAGGCAGCTTTCCCCCCTAGATGAAGTACTACTTATTTTTAGACCAACCATACAAAGTTCATATAATAATCCTTCAATATACAAATTGCTATCACAATAGCATCCACATAGCAGTGAGGGGATGGGGTGCAGTGGGGAGAATGGCGGGGGAGAGGAAGGTTTGAAGGATTCCAAATGCTTTTCTTGCCCAAAGTCACTCTATAGCCTGTGAGAGCATGAGGAATCCCATCTCTGTGGGCCGATGGGCAGCCAGAGGCAGGAAACCCCAATGCTGGCATTGAGACAAACCAGGCACAGCAAGTCCCTCCAACATGCCACCTCCCCACCGTGGCAGCCTCCAGGTAAAGCCAGATCCAGTTAGGAGGTAACAGGAAGGTGGTTGTGACTTAAAAGGAGACTCATCCTTCTCATCACACCTTTGGGAACAGTTTTTCAGGGGCTGTTGAATCGAAAAGACCTAAAAATCAGCCTATTCCTTCTCAGTTCACAGGCCAGTATTGTCACTTTCATTTGGGATACATCCATGTCGACCCTGCTCTGTCCTCAGAGAATTCCACCACATTATAAAACCCCAGGCAAAAGGGTATTTATTAAAACCTCTGTCTCCGCCTCCTTCCCCAGTTCTGCACCTTCATGGTAACTTCAGCATCCACATGGATCCCCAGCCTAGACCTCAGCTTCACAATTCTTTGACTTACTCATTCCCAGTGCCTTACACCTTCATGGACTTTGGTAACATGCGGCCTGATCTTATAATTTCCAGAAATTGTCCCATCCCAGAGGTTTTCCCCTTCAAAAATCTGCTCCCTGGCTCCCTCACTATTCTATCACCTTTCTCAATGCAACCTTTTCTCCTGTAACCTGCCTGTCTTTCAGGCTGTCATGCCTTTGCACTTGCTATGCCACCTACCTAGAAGACCCGCCCTGTATCCGCCTGCCTAATAAGCCCACCTCATCTATAAAAACTCAAAAACTCAGCTCAGCCCAGCTGGCATGGCTCAATAGTTGAGCGTTGACCTTTGATCCAGGAAGTCACAGTTCTATTCCCAGTCAGGTCAGGGCACAAACCCTGATTGCAGCTCCATCCCCAGTAGGGGGCAAGCGGGAGGCAGCCAATCAATGATTCTCTCTCATCATTGATGTTTCTATCTGCCTCTCCCTTACTCTCTGAAATCAATAAACAATATATTTTTTTAAAAACTCAGCTCAAACAACAATTTTCATTTAACATATGTTAATTAAGCACCCACTCAGGAGCCAGTACTGTGCTAGGCAGCAGGATTATAAAAATGAGTAAAATGTCTTCATTTCCCTGTAGAGACTAGCTCAGGAAACAGACCAGGGAACATATAATTCCATCTGTGTGGGAATTCGTCACAACTAGACCTACCTTACAAGAAATGCCAAAGGCATTCTTCAAGAGGAAATAAAAAGATGCTAATTAACATCATAAAAACACGGGCATGTATGTGTGTAAAACTCACTGGTGATGGTAAATACATAGCCAAAGTCAGATTCTCTAGCATTGTTATGGTGGTGCATAGTTTACTTAAAATTAGTTTAAAAGTTAAAAAAAAATGTATTAAAAATAATGGCAAATATATGGTGACAGAAGATGATATGACTTTGGGGGTGAGCACACAATGCAATATATAGATCATGTATCACAGAAATGTATACTTGAAACCTATATGATCTTATTAACCAATAAAAAATAAAAATAATAACTACAATAATTTTTATTGGACACACAATATAAAAACATATAAATTATAACATCAATAACCTAAAATGTAATGGGGAGAGAAGTATAATGTTTCTATATGCTAAGGAAGTTAAGCTGTTATCAGCTTAAAATAAGATGTTACAAAAATAAGATATTTTATGTAAGCCTCATGGTAACCACAAAGGGAAAACCTGCAGGAGACACAATGGATTATGATAAAGTAGTCAAAGCAGAACACTACAAGTCAAGGAGCAAGGAACAAAGGTTCTATAGAACAGTCAGAAAACAATAAACAAAATGTCAATAGTAAGTCCTTACAACCAATAATTACTTTAAACACAAAAAAAAATAAATTCTCCAAAAGAATGGCTAAATGGATTTTTTTAAAGATCCAACAATATGCTGCTTACAAGAGATTCACATTAACTTTGAGGATACACACCAACTGAGAGTGAAGGGATGCAAAAAAAGGTTTTTCAGGTAAATGGCAACCCAAAGAAAGAAGTAACTATATTCACAAGAGACAAAATACACTAAGCTGAAAAGGGTCAAAAGAGACATCGAAGGGCATTTCAAAGGGGTCAATCCATCAAGGATATATAACAATTGTAAATATTTATGTACTCAACAGCTTAGCACCTAAATATGTAAAGCCAATAATAACAGAATATTCTCAATACATTTCTCTGACAAAGGATTCATGTCCAGAATAAAAGAACTCCTACAAATGAACAATAAAAAGATAAACAATCCAATAAATAAGAGGAAAACAGTAAAGGATATCAAAGAATTTTTTTAAAATACATCATAAAAAAATATGTACATAGTAGCCTTATTCATAAAAACCAAAAACATTTCCAAATGCAAATGTACATCAAAGGTGAATGGATAAATAAATTTTGGTATATTCAAATAATGGAATATTACTCAGCCGTAGAAATACTATACCATACACTGATGAATCTCAAAAACATTACATGAAGTTAATGAAGCCAGACACAAAAGACCAAATTCCATATGATTCCATTTATATGAAGTTTAAGAATAAGCAAAATGAATGTGTGGTGACTGAAGTCCAAAATGCTTGTCTTGGGGTAAGGTTTTGACTGAAAGTGGTACTTTGAATAGTGATGGAAGCAGTCTGTTTTGTGTGGTGGTTACACAGATGTCATTACTATGAAATGTTGTATGCCTCAAAATATCTGTATTTCAACCTCACATTTAAATAATAGTCTTGCTCATTATAAAATTCTAATTTTCTTCAACACTTTGAAGATATTGATTCACTGCTTTCCCATATCAAGTACAGCTGTTGATTAAACATATCCTAGATAAGAAAAGCCTAATATGCAAATTGTCCCCTCGACCAGGAGTTCAACCACTCGCTATGACGTGCACTAACCACCAGGGAGTGGCATGGAACATGGTGGCATCACCGATGCGCTGTGACCTTTCACCGGCTACCTGGGGGCAGGGGTGATGGGGACAGAGGTGTGGTGAGAATGCAGGGTGTCTCCCGAGCTCGCTCTCACTCCCCCTGCTACTCACCCCGCCCCGGAGATGCCAGGGCTCACGTGCCAGGGAAGCCCCCTCACTCAGGTGCTGAGCACCCACAAGGAGCCCGTCCCACACCCACGCTGCCTCTTTTGAGTGAGCCACAGGGACCACAGGATTCACACAGGAGCCGGTCTGTGAGGCCGGCCAGGAGAGAGCACGCTGCCCGCTCAGCTTGCATGCAGCGCTGCTGGGCAGCCCAGAGGCCCACTCTGCGCCCCAGCCCATGGCATCCAGCCACACTCACCGCATCTCTGCGTGGGGATTCAGGCACTGTGACTCAGGCAGAGGGGGGCACATGGAGGCCTGGGAGTCCATGTGCTGCCCAGAGGTCAACTGGGACCTGTCTTTCCACACCAGATGCTCATGTTTCGATCACCGGCCAGGACTAGGGACTGCACCCGTGCATGAATTTCATGCACCGGGCATCTAGTAAGTATATAAAGTATATAAGTATAGTTATATAAAGTATGGTTATAATAAGATTTTCTTATTCCTATGGGTAATGTGCTTTTCATCTTTGAAATATTTCAGAATTTTCTCTTTTTCTTTGATATCTTTTACTGTCCCTGGCACATCTCTGCCTGAAGTTACCTCTTCTACACAACACTCTCTGTGTCTTTCCAGTTAAAGGTATTTTCTTCTATGATTCTGTTGAGGGAAATTTATACTTCTACTTCAGTCCTTCGCATCTCTCAACTTGCCATCTTGTCATCCTTTTCCAACGCTTTCTGAGAAAATTCCTGTTTCAACATTTTAGTCTAATATGTTCTTTGGCTGGATCCATTCTCATATGTAGCCAATCCACTGAATTCTTTATTTCAATTATATTTAGGTGTGTAATATCTCCAATTGGTTTCTCTTCCTATTTGTTTCCCCGTTTTATTTTTTCAATATCCTCCTTTATCTTTAAAGATAATCACTGTTTATTTGCTAAATTATTGTTCATTCAGTTTCCTGTGGTTTAGCTTATTGTGTTAAATTTATTTCAGAGAACATTTACTCCTCACATGTCTCACCAATTTTTTTTGTAAGTTCATCTTTCATTCCCTTAGGATTATCAACTGCTTTGCAAGTAATGTGTGGTGGTTACACAGATGTCATTACTATGAAATGACATCTACTCAGGAGAGATGTAAAAACTTAGGCTTTGCCCTAGCTGGACTGGCTCAGTGGATAGAGTGTTGGCCTATGGACTGAAGGGTTCCAGGTTCTATTTCAATCAAGGACACATGCCCAGGTTGCAGGCTCAATCCCCAATGGGGGCGTGCAGGAGGCAGCAATCAATTATTCTCTCTCATCATTGATGTTTCTATCTCTCCCTCTCCCTTCCTCTCTGAAATTAATAAAAATATATTTAAAAAAACAACAACAAACTTAGGCTTTGCTTGTTCTCCAGGTGAGTTAAAGAAGGATGGTCTTCAAGATAGAAAGTCTCAAAGGTTGCAATCTGAATTCAGCCATTCCCTGATTCTCATCTCCAAGCATCTATATATACAGAGTGGCCAGATTATTATGACCACCTGACGTTTGTAGGCAAATTAGCCATACACTGCATCATATGGGATATGGAAGCCGAAGGCCTGTTCTAACACCTTTGCTGTCTGCAGTTACCAAGATAAAACGTCTCCAATTTGCACATGAACACAAGGATTGGACAGTCGAGCATTGGAAAAAATTCATGTGGTCTGATGAGTCACATTTCCAGATTGCATCATGCAGATGGCAGAGTGAGAATTTGGAGGAAACAGCATGAAAGCATGCACCCCACATGCATGAGTATAACCCTTCAAGCTTGTGGGGGCAGTGTTATGGTTTGGGGCATGTTTTCCTGGCATGATTTGGGCCCTTTAATTCATGTGGAACAACATCTGAATAACACCACATACCTAAGTATCATTGCTGATCAAGTTCATCCTATCATGTTGATGGTGTATCCCAATGGAGATGGCTTCTTCCAACAAGACAATGTGCCATGCCATGGTGCTCATATTGTGCAGGAGTGGTTTCAAGAACATGAGGGAGACTTTAACTTGCTTAAGTGGCCCCCACAATCACCAGATCTCAATCCAATTGAGAATTTGTGGGACGAAGTTAAAAGAGCCATCAGGCAACTGGTTCCACAACCATCAAATCTCACAGAAATTGACAGTGCTATTCATCAGGCATGGTGTCAGATTCCTTGCATCACCTTTCAACATCTCATGGAGTCAATGCCAAGAAGAATCACTGCAGTATTGAAGGCTAAAGGTGGCCCAACGAAGTACTGATGGGGTGATCATAATGATCTGGCCACTCATGTTCAAATATACCCCACTTTCAAAGGCTGTTAAATCACGTTGTTTACCCATATCTTCAGAAAAAAATCACTTCTGTCATGGTAAACAACCTGCTTCCCTATTTATAATGGTCTGGCCCTCTAGCAACTTCAGCATGAAATTATAGTTAATTTGCCTATAAACGTCAGGTGGTCATAATAATCTGGCCACTCAGTGTATATAAAAGCCTAAGTAACCTTTAAGACAGGTCAGCTGGTCGCTATGATGTGCACTGACCACCAGCAGAGGCTCTCTATGCAGAAGCTGCCCCCCGGTGGTAAGTGCACTCCCACAGCCAACCCTCCCCCCTTGCAACCTCCACCCCCCCCCCCCGCTGCCACTAGGCAAGATGGCCCCAATTGGGCCCAATCACAGGCCAAGCCGAGGGACCCCACTCATGCACGAATTCATGCACCAGGCCTCTAGTGTTCTCATAAGCATAGCCTAGCTATGGTACAATGCCTAGCCTACTGGATGGAAGGAGAATACAGGATAAGGGAATGCTCATGGTACAGAGGTATTGCAGCTACTGGCTTCTCACTTTGGCTCTGGAGCTGCCCTCACACTACCTTGGTACTGCCACTTCTGCTTGGTCCTGCTGCTTGCCTGCTCACATCACCAGAGGAGAAAGGACCCATTAAAAATTTCTCTGCCAGCCAATCCCTTGGATGTCCCTGGCCTTCTTCCTTTCTAGCCCATCATATCTCCCACCTGGGCAGCCAAACACATTTATCCCCCTAGGGTCCTCACAGTTTTTGCCTTAGTTAATGAAAACGGTTGAAATCCAACAATCATTTTTATCCTGTGACATCTCTATTGTTAGGTTTAGAGAAGAAAGACAACATCACTGAAAGACAGTGCCAAGGGACTCCAGGTATATTAAGGCTACACAATAAAACTTTGGTAAGAGAAATTGTTAAAAACACACTGTATGACTGAGTGTAGAGCTAGGTTACATGTCCGCTCCCAGCTCAGGCTATAAAGCTTTTCTGACCATCCTCAGAACAAAGAGAGAATTTCAGAATCAATATAATTTAATCAAAGCTCACCAGGAGCACTAGAGAGAGAATATTTGACTACTTTCAACAATTGCTCAAAGGCAGTAACTCCTGAGAGGACTAAGTAGACAATCACAGAAATATATCCTGTAGGACACAGTGCCTGCCCTCATCTAATTCACCGTTTCTCTTAATGTATCTTTTCAAATTTTCATAGTTCTTTATCTGTTCCTTTCCCTCTCTGATAGCAAATCTTTACCTAATTTATTTGTTCAGTTCCAATAAAAAGATATAGACAATGGCTAGGATAAAGAGTCTTCAGAGATTCTCATATGAGAATCCTTCAATGAATTCTGGGTTAACACAAATTACTCTGAGAAAGAGCAAGACACTCTCCATGGCTCAATTATGGAAATCCTGAATCACAGAGGATAGAATCCAGTTCCTTTTCTCAGTTATCTTATTTATTTATTATCAGAATTCTCAGTTATCTTATTTGTTTATTTGTTTGTTTGTTTGTTTCTTAGAGAGGGAGGAAGGGAGAGAATGAAAGAGAGAGAGAGAGAGAGAGAGAGAGAGAGAGAGAGAGTTATTTGCATAGCATTTTATAGAAAACTAAGAGGGGAGAGAACCCAGATGGCGGCATAGGCTGGCGCCGGAGTTTGCTGCTTTGAACAACTACTTCAAAAGTGAAACCGAGAAACGGAGGGGACATCACCCAGAACCACAGGAACGCTGGCTGAGTGGAAGTCCTACAACTAGGAGGAAAGAGAAACGCATACGGACACTCAGAGGAGGCGCAGTGCTGAAGTCAAATTCTGAGGTGTGGAGTGCGCAGAGCGGGCTGGCGGCGGAGGGCGCGGTTGGCGTTTTCAATCCGGAGGGAGTCGCAGACTCTGAGCTCCAGATCCGGGCGAGTCTTTAGCGACCCAGACTCAAACGGGAGAAGCGGGACTGTCTGGCTTCGGTCAGAGCGAGTGCAGCTTTCTCTCTGAGCTTTGCGGCGGGTGCTGGGACTCAGAGAGGCGGAGCCCCTGGGGACGGGACTGAGAGCCGCCATAACTGCTCTCTCCGGCCCACCCTGTTGATCCTGTGCAACCCACACCGCCCAAGCCCTGCACACAGGCATTTGCCGGATAGCCTCAGGCAAAGGCTAGATTAGCACCTCCCTAGAGGACAGAAGTTCTCTCACTGCTGACACAGCTGATTCTCATAGCCACCTGGCCTGGAGGTCAAACCCTCCCTGGAATTAGCTACAACAATCAAGATTTAACTATAAGACTGCGAACAAAGACCACTAGGGGGTGCACCAAGGAAGCATAACAAAATGCGGAGACAAAGAAACAGGACAAAATTGTCAATGGAAGATCTAGAGTTCAGAACCACACTTTTAAGGTCTCTCAAGAACTGTTTAGAAGCCGCCGATAAACTTAATGAGATCTACAAGAAAACTAATGAGACCCTCGATCTTATATTGGGGAACCAACTAGAAATTAAGCATACACGGACTGAAATAACGAATATTATACAGACTCCCGACAGCAGACCAGAGGAGCGCAAGAATCAAGTCAATGATTTGAAATGCGAGGAAGCAAAAAACACCCAACCGGAAAAGCAAAATGAAAAAAGAATCCAAAAATGCGAGGATAGTGTAAGGAGCCTCTGGGACAGCTTCAAGCGTACCAACATCAGAATTATAGGGGTGCCAGAAGATGAGAGAGAGCAAGATATTGAAAACCTATTTGAAGAAATAATGACAGAAAACTTCCCCCACCTGGTGAAAGAAATGGACTTACAGGTCCAAGAAGCGCGGAGAACCCCAAACAAAAGGAATCCAAAGAGGACCACACCAAGACACATCATCATTAAAATGCCAAGAGCAAAAGATAAAGAGAGACTCTTAAAAACAGCAAGAGAAAGAAACTCAGTTACCTACAAGGGAATACCCATACGACTGTCAGCTGATTTCTCAACAGAAACTTTGCAGGCCAGAAGGGAGTGGCAAGAAATATTCAAAGTGATGAATACCAAGAACCTACAACCAAGATTACTTTATCCAGCAAAGCTATCATTCAGAATTGAAGGTCAGATAAAGAGCTTCACAGATAAGGAAAAGCTAAAGGAGTTCATCCCCACCAAACCAGGATTATATGAAATGCTGAAAGGTATCCTTTAAGAAGAGGAAGAGGAAGAAAAAGGTAAAGATACAAATTATGAACAACAAATATGCATCTATCAACAAGTGAATCTAAGAATCAAGTGAATAAATAATCTGATGAACAGAATGAACTGGTGATTATAATAGAATCAGGGACATAGAAAGGGAATGGACTGACTATTCCTGGGGGGGGAAGGGGTGTGGGAGATGCGGGAAGAGACTGGACAAAAATCGTGCACCTATAGATGAGGACAGTGGGTGGGGAGTGAGGGCGGAGGGTGGGGCGGGAACTGGGAGGAGGGGAGTTATGGGGGGAAAAAAAAGAGGAACAAATGTAATAATCTGAACAATAAAGATTTAATTTAAAAAAAAAAAAAGAAAAAGAAAACTAAGAAAAGCAGCCATGACTTCTTTTTTCTCCCAGAAATTTACCTGGTAGAGGCATTATTTTCTTCTAACAAAACAGTATCAATTTAAAACCCAAACCACTTCTGGATAAATGTCTGAAGTGTTCCTCATACAAGGCTCTGTGAGTAAGCATGAAATAAAAATGCTGTCATTATTATATTGATGATGAGATTAAAAATTAATCTTTAAATATATAGAGTATCACAAGACTTTCCCCCAAATCCCTCGACTGTGAAGCAGAGACACAAGACCATCATCATCACAGGTTATAAGGATTCAAGATAACTGAGAATGGTCCTGACCAGTGTGGCACAGTTGATTGGAGCATCATCCCAGGTACCAGAGGGTTATGGGTTCGCCTCCCAGTCAGAGCACATGCCTAGGTTGTGGGTTTGATCCATGGTCAGGATTTGTATGGGAAGCAACTTATCGATGTATACCCCCCACATTGATGTTTCTCTTTCTCCCTTCCTCCCTCTCTAAGAAACAAACAAACAAATAAGATAACAGAATTCTTGACCAATCAATAATTCCCAGAAATAATGAGCATTTTCTCTTTCTATTTATCCTCCTTTCTTGGTTCTGGACCTGAGCAGATCCATATGCAGACACATACGCACATACCACATACCGTTATAGAACTTTTTCCATTTCAGCCTTTACCTCTCTTCCCTTCCCTATGCCCAGCCTGTGGCAAAAACTCATACCCATGGCTCTCCCAATGAGAGAAGCATCAACAAAGCCTCTATCCACCTGACCAAATAACAAAGTTACAAAGTAGACAATGACTAACCAAGATTCTTTAATCCCTTCTTTTTTCTCCTTTCAGAGATGCTAAAGCTCAATCTCTTTTTTTCCTTCACTGGTAAAACAAGAAAAGCTCTTGGGGGAAACTGGCCCAGTCTTTGACAAGTTAGGTATTATCATTTCCTCTTTTACAGATGAAGCAACTGAGGCCCCTAGAAGTTAAGTGGCTTGCCAAAAATATCACAAGCAAATGGCAACAACTGAACAAAAATGCAGGTTTTATCCTTCCTAAAACAATATTCCCATTTCCTACATTGTAGGTTTTTAGCCAGATGCACAAGTATTCTCAATTCATCAAAGTCTGCAAAGAGTTGGGAGGACACTGGTATTCCTCAATTTTTATTACTTCAAATCTCAACAACCATTTGATTTCACAACATCAAAAATGCTTCTCTATTTCATTGTGGTAGGTTTCAACCACCAGTAATTGGCTCTGCCACCCTTAGTTAATGGGCAATTCATCAGGGCAAGATCACCATCTAGTGGTAAAAGCCACTCACTGCTGGCTACACAGCACATCTTGACATTCTTCTAAGCTCCCCTTTGCCCTATTCCCACACCAACCTCCCACCCCAGCAGTAATTTCCAGAAGACTCCCAAAAACAATTTAAAAAGGAAATAAGAACTTTCCAGTTATATAAAACATAAAGTTATTTTAAAATTATTTTGTGATTTAGGCATTTACTAAGTTGATACACTTATACTCACATATAGATAATGATCTATCCTATCAGCAGATTGCTATTAGCAGCCTAGAGCTTGAGGAGACATCAAGGAAATACTACATACAAATCGCATGGCAGATAATTGTTGATAAACACAACTTGAGATCAGTGCTGGATTTGACTTCATTAAAGAGCTCTACGGTCTCAGCAACTTCCTAAGAATCTAGCAAGTACTGAAAATTGAGAAGAGCAAAAATGGCTACTTCATTAAAAAAAAGAAGAAAAATAAAGTAAATTCTGATTCTACTCTAAAACATTTATTGAACACCTACTATAGGCTTAAATAATAATATGAGGTGTGTTAGATACGCATTAAACAATCCTCTAGCGCCCTAACCGGTTTGGCTTAGTGGATAGAGCATCAGCCTGCAGACTCAAGGGTCCCAGGTTCGATTCCGGTCAGGGGCGTGTACCTTGGTTACGGGCACATCCCCGGTGGGGAGTGTGCAGGAGGCAGCTGATCGATGTTTCTAACTCTCTATCCCTCTCCCTTCCTCTCTGTAAAAAAATCAATAAAATATATTTTTAAAACAAACAAACAATCCTCTAGCAATCTCACTTTTGCTCACAACTCTCTATTCCATAGAATCTACTATCTTAGTCAATAATATTCTAATAACTATGTATGGTGTTAGATTAGTATGAGATTTATCAGGATGATCACTTAGTAAGTTATATAATGTCTAATCACTGGGGTATACACATGAAACTAATATTACATGTCAACTGTAACTGAAAAAATTTAAAAATGATTTAGATTTTTAAAAAGACTGCACTATCTTTATATTAATTAAACAAAATGTTTTAAATGTCAAATTCTTTTTTTCTGTCTTAAATATTATGAGCTTCTCTACAGCCATTAGCACCATTGACCAAGAGCTTTTCCTAAGATTCTTTCCTATCTTTAATTCCTTGACCTTCACTTTCTTGATTATATGCCCACCTCTCTGATCACACTTCCAATACTTAGTACCCCCCACCCACCCCATGCCTCTCAAGGTATGTATTCCTCAGAGATCTAGCTTGGGGCTCCTTCTCATTTCATTTATTTCACTTTATCTTGACAATCTATCACATTTGTGGCTTCAACTATCCTGACTTTTCCTCTATGCTCTAGTTTCATATTTTCAACTGCCTACTGGGTATCTCTCACTGGAATTTCAAACTCAACATGCCTAAATCAGAGATTGGCAACTTCCCCTCCAAACTCAACTGCTCTTTGTTCACCATTTCAATCCAGGGGGGCTCCATACTTTGTTGCTACTTTACCTCCATCCTTTCCCAAAGTGCTCTCACGTAATCAATTCCAGGGGAAGTCATTTTTGTATCTGCACTGATCTCTCAGCATCCCTTCCTGCCTTTCCCCAAGGTCATTACTCCAATCCAGGTCCTCATTCTCTTCCACTCTGGCCACATCATTCAAATATAATTTCAAATATTATTCATTCTACGTATGTTTTTTGAAAATCTAATGTGCACCATTTATTAGGTTCTAGGACTACAGCCAGGACCAAATGAGATAGCAGCCTTGTTCAGATGGGGTTTATATCTTACTACAGGAAAAGAGAAAATAAACAAATATTGGGAATGAGGAAAGGCATAAAGAAAAAAAACATTTTCATCCTGCCACCTTGATTCAACAAAACAAGATCTCTATCATTATCTCAGATCCTTAGTTTTTTAGTTATTCTACTCTGCACATCTTAAGTGACCTGTAATAAAAAAAAGTTGAAGTTGGTCATAGTTGATGGAAAAAAGTGGAAAAGCAAAAGTCTATATTGTTTCCCTAAACCTCAAACTCTTTCTTAACTTTAACATTATTTTCATAAATTAAGAAACAACTTCTAAACATCTCAGAGTGGATAGAATCAATTAGGCAAAAATTGTACATATGCCTTGACAGGTCAAAGGCTGTGAAACAACCAGCTTTTGTTACCAGGAAGCAAATTAGTAGTGGATGCCTATTTTGATCATTTAGTTGGAAACCTAAAAGTCTAAATTATGTTTATAGTCCTTACTAGAGAGTTTCAGCCCATCAAACTGATACTCATTTGAACCTAAGAAGCAATCAACAAGATTTGTGTTTGTTCATATTTTCAGTATTAATTGCCAATACTTAAGTCTTTATATACTTGAGTGATTCATTCTTTCTTTCATTGAATAAGTATTTATAGTATGCCTACTATGTGCCACATGGGTCTGGTTTCCAGGGTAGAGCAATATGACATTGTAATTACCCTCAAGACATTTGCAGACTAGCATGACAAGGATCTGTGGACCAGTGAGAGAGATGAGAGTTATAATAAAAGTTCACATAAAGTTCTATGGGAAGAAATGGGCAGGAGTCAAGCAAAGCTTTACCAGAGACTCTTGAGCTGGGTGATCTTGAGAGTTGAGTGTTTCTCAATAAAGATGAAGAGGATAATGCAGACAGAAGGAAAGATGCCCTCGGGGGCATGACATAACAGGACTGGGGCAGCTGCCAAGACAGGACTTAGAGTCCTCACATAGAGTCCCAGCATTAGATAACAGAGGGAGGAATAAATCAGTTATCAAACTGAAACAGAAATACCCATACCAGGGTCATACTTGCACAAAATTGAGATATTGGCCAGTTTCCAAGGTTAGCTTGTTTGACACATACTAAGATGACTATGCGATATGAATAGACAAACACATGAATCTACTCCAAAAACATAAATCGCTGATAACTTTGCAGCCACTGACTCTGCCTTGAATCATTTCATAATTCCTCCAAGATCTTAAATTAACATACCATCAGTGTGCCCAGTTTTCCCAAGACAACGATGAATTTATTAAAAGAAACTTTAGTGCTACCCGCTGGTTTGTGTTATAAATTGTTTGGCTGTTTATGTTGTTACCACAGCAACAGGTAAATAGTTAAAATTGGCATAGAACATAGGGTACTGCTAACATATTGCTTTATGAAGTACTTTCTGGTAGTATTGCCATTGGAAGAGTTTAAGATAACATAATGAGCCACTGTCTCTGAGGAGAAATCAAAACAGAAGTAGAGGGAGTAAGACAAGGGGCTGGGATATAAAGGGGTTTCATGGACCATATCCTGTGTCAAGGAACTAATAGCTCTTACTGGGGAAATCTCTGAGGCAAAGAGTGGGGTAAACAATGTTAATAATGCCAGTGTGAACTTGACGTCCCTAAGAAGGAGAGGGTACTCAGGCTTTCCAACCTAATTGACCAGGGATCACTTTTTCACCTAGAGACTTAGGGACCATCCATGAAACATCCATTGAGGAAATGCTGAGTTAGGTAATATTAAAAACTATATTAAGAACCTTAAATGAATATTATTAAGTGAAAGAAACCAATTTGAAAAGACTTCGTATTGTTTGATTCCAACCATATGGCATTCCAGAAAAGGCAAAACTATGACGACAGTTAAAAAAAATCAGTGGTTTTCATGGGCTAGAGAGCAATGAATAGGCAGAGCACAGAGGACTTTTAGAGCAGTGAAACTATCCTATAAAGGCAGATACATGTCATTTTACATTTGTCCAAACGCACAGAATGTACAACACCAAGAGTGAACCTAATGTGAACTATGGACTCTGGGTGATGATGAAGTGTCAGTGCAGGCTCATCGGCAGTAAGAAATGGCCCTCCCTGGTGAGGAGTGTTAATAGTACAGGAGGCTGTGCACGTGTGGAGTCATAGGCCATGTGGAAAATTCTCTGCACTTTCTGCTAAATTTTGCTGTGATGCAGTTGCTCTAAAGAAACTGCTCTGAAAAATAAAGTCATTTTATTTTAAATAGTTAACACTCGGACGGGGAAAGAAACAGTGGCAATTTGGAACAGGCCTCCCCTCCTCTGCATCTTTTTCTTCCCAATCTTAACTGGGCATCAGGAGGCTCAGCTGCAGACCCTGCTGTCGCCCTGGCTAAGTGACCTTGAGTAAGTCACTTCACTTCTCTGAGCCCTTTGCTTCATCACTTCATCACTCTAGTGAGAGTTGAACTACATGCTCATGGAGGTCCTTTTCATGCTAACTTTGATTCTTCACTAAAGGAAAGTCTGTCCTTGAAACCTCTCACAGCAGAAAGAGGCATAGAAAGGGGCGAGGGAGGTAAAGGAGCAGGGACAAGGAAGGGTTCTGCATTTTTCCCCCAAAGTCAGTTCCCTTTATTAAATGATTTTTTTCACAGACCAGAAATACAAAATAAAAGTAGAAATAGACCCCACTTAGGAGCTATTTAAGGGAAATATGTCTAAAAACTTCTACATTCACTGTAGTGGGGCAAACCAAGTAAAATGGCGTTAAAGGCAAACATTCAATACACCATTTTAAACCAAAAAAATGAACATATGAAATGCTATGCACAGCACACACCATTCCTTTTTTACTTTTTTTTTTTTTTTTTGCATTTTTACAGTTGTTGCATTCACACCAACTCTGTTGCCTGCCCGTGTCACTCCCTGGTGACAAGCACTGGGCTCGTTAAGGAACAGCCCAGGGGCTGTGAGAGTGCCCAGATGCAGAGGTATTCTGCTGCATGCTCCCTGCAGCCTGTTTCATTTTTCATCCTCCAAGCAAATCCGCGATGTGCAATCCTGCCTCACACCACCAAGGTGGGGAGAGCCACTGACATTCTAAAGTGTGAGTTTAGAATGCCTGCTTCCCAGGAGTCACTGATGATCATCAAATACTGTCAGATCAGATTGCTTTTGAAAATATCCAGTTTGGCTTTCATAGATTAAAAAAATATCCTATTTTATCAAATTATTTTTGAAATAGCTTTGCATTGTGACACAGTGTTCTCATACATTAAGAACGTACATATGAGGGAATATCAAGATAGATTTGCTTTATATTGACAATTGGTGAAACTGGGTGATGGGTACATGGGGATTCAATATACTGTTCTTTTTAGTTTATGTCTGTTTAAAAATTTCCCATTAAAGTTTTAAAAATAGAGTGAATTTGGAAACTCTAAAATGTACCCATGTCGAATTTTCCAAATATATCTGTAAGTTTCATGAATAAAACTAGATGGCTAAATAGATCGGGGATTGACAATCCTCGGCCTCTGGGCCAAATCTGGCCTATTTCCTGTTTTTGTGAACAAAGTTTTATTGGAACATAGACACTCTTGGTTTTTTCATATATTGCCTATGAGTGCTTTTGCCAAACTGAATAATGGTAGGAGACTATTTGGCCTTTACAGAAAAAGTTTACTGACCACTGATCTACAGACTCCAGTTTAAGCTACCTTTGGCTGGTGTGTCCTGTGGACTACAAATACCTGATTCTAATCCTAATCCCTCATATTGAACCATGACACCAAATGCCCAACAGGAACAGAAAAGCTGGTCAGGGCTGACCAACAGAACCCTCTGTGATGGCGGGAATGGTCTATATCTGCATGGACCCATGCAGCAGTCACTAGTCTCATGTTATTGAACCTGTAAAATGTGGCTAGGAAGACTGAGGAACTGAATTCTTAATTTTATTTATTTTAATTTAAATGTAAATAGCCACAGATGGCTAGTAACTACTACCATGATAGGATTTTGATGCCTTAGCCAGTGGGGGTGCTGCTAAACATTTAATTTAATAACAAGGCAAGTTCATGCACACACACACACACACACACACACACACACTTTGATCTCTAAGTTTGCCGAGTTCACCAATTGCTATGATGTAAATACTCTCACTATGATAGATCACAAACTACCAAATGGAGAACTGAGGAGAGATGCACAGGACACAGGGAGGACAACTAAGGAAGGAAGTGAAACCTAAAAGGGCAGCATAGGGAAAATAGTTAAATTACTACAGCATAGTCTCCTTCCAACTTAGCCTCATCTTCTTTGAGGAAGATCTGTGTCAAGCAAGATGCCTTTCCCTGGGAAGATCTGCAACTCTTGGTGCCCAAGAAGAGCAAGAACAATGTACCTACTTCTCAAATCTAGAATACCGGAAGATTCCAAAGAAGTTTAATGTTGTTTATAGAAATCATTCCAGCAGCAATCCTACTTCAAGCCTACTGCCATCACAAGGACCAGACCAAAGTGATTCACTGCCAACTCAAAACTGAAGCAAAGGCTCAGGATGGCAAGGCCTGGACTTCCATTGCTCTTCCTCTGAAATCATGGAGCTCAGAGACTTCTATTTTTGGGCTGAATTTTCACAGAAGGAGTCACCCACTAGCCTTATGCACTGTTTTAAACTGGGGGAAAAAGAGAAGAGAAAGTAAGCTGTTGGACACAGGACACTGAGAGCCAGGGTGCAGAGAGAAGAGGATGAGCTTGATGGAAGTGGAAAAGGCAAACAGGAAAATCAGAGGACGTGGAATAGCAAAAATAAGAAGCCAAAACTAAACTAGATAGATTCCATTCTTCTGCAGTATTACTGCAGAAGATACTGAAGACCCAATGTACCAGAAAAGGGTGAGAGGGAGGAAAATCAGGGTAGCATTCAATAAATAATGACTGAGCCATGATCACCGAGCTAGGTGATGCAGAGACAAGGTAAATAGTGTCCAGCCCCGAGCCCCAGGTGCATAATCATGAGGGAGAGAGAAAGCTGTAAACAGGAAATTAAATATGGCATTATGGTTTCGATGGGGAAGGAAAGTTCTGAAAGCAGGGCATCTAACCCAGGGAAGTCTTCATGGAAGAAATGTCATTATCAAGACCAGTCAATACCTGAAGAATGAGTGAATAGGAGCTAAGCGGGGGGGGGGGGGGGGGGGGGGGGGAGGGGGGGGTGGTAAGGGAAGGACGTTCCAAACAGCCAGAATGATAACAGAAGCCTGGAACCTAAGTATTCCTGGTGCATTGGTGTGTGGCCACCCCTGTTCGTCTGGGGTGCCCTGGTTTGTTCTTGTTATCAATAACTAATTATCAACAGTCACACTCAAAAAGTGTCCCCATTTTAGATAAGTGATGTGGTTTCTCTATGATCTGGCAGAACATGGAAGAGAACCATGAAGAGGCAAGTGGTCACCTCCTTCTACCCTCCTACACCCCACCCTGCTACTTTCTGCTGCAAAAAATCTGCTGCAAAAGAAATCTATGCAATGGTGCAAATGTGTTCTGAAAGGGTAGTATGGCAGAATAATGAGTGGCAACCAAATTAAGAGCAGGTCCTGCCAGTACTGGGAAGAAACAGGAAAAGTAAGACTGAAGGGAAGGCAAGTGTTTCTAAAAGCCTGAACCTCATGGAGCAGCTAAACTTCGATTCTCCCAGAAAGTGGTACAAAAGTGTCTCCAGGCAAAACCAGAGAGAAACTTGACCATATTGATCCATTAGCACAGGATTTTTTATTCTTCATATAAATTATTTGGAGCAAACTTTCAAGGGAATTTAATGTTAGAAAATGGGCAAAGAAAGTCAGACCTAGACTTTCTCCCCCAACAAACAGTACAGGTGGAGAAGCCAGAAGGGAGTGGACGTTCCTAAAATATTCTGTCGCCATCACAACAGAAGAGGATATAACCTCTATTACTGGGCAGACAATCATGTGAGTGCTCTTGAAAACCTAAGGCCTTTCGTGAGTTCGAGATGACAGAACAATAACTAAAGAAAGACAATTCTTTTACCACCTGGAAATAAGTGTTAGTTCTTAAACAACATTTATACAGCTCAATGCCTGGGAGGTATTTTTCAGTGGCCACCATAGGGCTTAGGAATGGAAATTGTGTCATCCTGTTCCAGGTGACTGAGAGCTTGCCTTTCCCTCAGGTCTCAGGTGTGTAGAGCCAACCTGAGAGACTGAGACAGGACATGTGAGGGACCCAGAATTGTCCTTGATTGTTGCTTCCAACTAATTCTGTCTTTCAGCCATTTGCACCTTTGTTTGCCTTCTTTCTGAACACTCTCCTCTCCCATCCCAGGTTCCTGGCGGCTACTTATTCTTTTCTTTTGGATCTATGGAGTTCCTAAGCTATCCCCAGAATCACTAGGAAATTGATCAGTGTTATCAATGGCTGGTTCCATCACTTGTCATCATTCTACTAGACTCTACTTGTCTTGACCTGTCATACCTTCATGTGCACCCACATTTCCATTCAGGGCCTGGGAGAGATTTTGTCAGTCAAGTGGTGTCCTTTATAGAGAAACCTTAATTAGCCAAAATATTCAAGGAGGAAGCACTGCTCACTCCAGTTAACCTGATTCTCTAGTAAACAGGCAATTCAAGACCAAGGCCAGAGTTGCAGTGCGCCGTGGTAAAATGAAGAGATGTGAGGAATACCATCACCACCTATTGTTTATGCCTAAAATCTATGGGCTCTTAGAATATGAAAAAGCTCACAAATAGCTTAGACATCACCTAGTCCAGCCCATCAATTTACAGATATGAAACAGGTCTAAGGAGATTATTACCAAATTCACATATCCATAATAATAAAAGTGTAATATGCTAATTAGACTAGATGTCCTTCCAGACATCTTTCCGGGACAAAGCCAGGGCTGCAGCCCCCCTGTGGCTGCAAGGGAAGGGTCCAGGAAGCCACCCCCGGCTGCAAGGGAGGGATCCAGGCAGTGTGGCTGCAAAGGCCTACTCTTGCACGAATTTCATGCATCGGGCCTCTAGTTTCATCATAACAAAAGAATACTTGCTACAACAGAAATGCCATGTGTGATAGGAAGGTACTACCTCCAGCTACTTCTGATGACCAGCAAGGTCCCTCTTTGCCTTTGTTGCAGCTATTTGTTAAAAGTCTAACACATGGTCCCTAGTATGTTGTCAAGAAGGGAAGAACAGAGACTGGCACTCAGATGGAAAGGGGACCTAAGGATAATATGTCATTCATTCCAGCATCTCTTAGAAATTTTTCTGTTTGGGTCAATTTTTCTGGAGGGCTGGAAGACTCGCAAGAAAAAACTGTTGGCCTGGTCACTTATTCTTGGTTAGTCCAAGAAAAGGACAAAAGTGTTCTTGTTACCCATAGCAAGTTATGGCCAGTAAAAATCAGCAGTCATATGGACTTCAAGCAACAGCAAACATTCAGAATTTGCTGGTGCACTGCAATATTAACCAAGACCACTACTGAAAATGAGAGGGAAATGGGAAATTAGGAATAGAGCAAAAGGAAAAACAATAGGGTTGTTTTTTAGATTGTACTGAGACTTCACACTATAACTTTCAAGTTGGAACCAGTTCATTTTCTGGTTAAAAATACCTGTTTATACTAAAGTGCCCTGTGGACATGTCTTCCCAAGAGTTACCATGGTCAATAGCAAGTTTGTTGGTGTAAAATCTATAAAACCATCACTGACCCAGAGAGAGGTCACTCTTAAAGAGTCATAGTCTGGTAAACTGAAATGTGTTTCCAAAATGACTGCTTGTGTTTCTCAAATACTATGAATGGGGATGGGGATGTATCTTGTGAAGTTTCTTTCCTCCCCCGTCCACTTTCCTCATACCTGTAGTTATAGAGGAACCTGCTTCCCTAATCCCAACCTTGCAAAAATCTCTTCTCCCAGCTCCATCCAAAGCCTCTTGCTTCCCTCATCACTTTACCTTCCACTCAACCACATCACAACAGTCTATAAAATCTACCCAGCAGCGGCAGAACACTGATTCAAAAAGGGCAGAGAAAAAAACTGAACAAAGCCAGGCCTGCTCCTCCCCCTCCCCTTAGCAGAATTGATGCAGGCTGTACTCTTGTTTGTGAATCCATTTGACCCATCATCAGTGAGATATGGGTATTTTTGCTAAACACTTAAAAACAAGCTATTAAAGAATAATTTTTTAAAAAGATAACAGCATGACTCTGGTACAAATATAAGATGGAACCTGCATGAAATATTATTTAACTTATTAATGAGAAAACCAACGGAGAATCAAGAGCAGACACATATAGGCAATCAGGACCACTGAAATGATTTAAGTTCAGACAACGAACAATGCACACCGCAAGAAGATCTGATAATCCAGAAGGGGGCACTATACAACACCTAGTAATCCATTGAAGGGACCCTGTAATATTTTTCCCCATTAAAAAAGTTGTTCAATTTCTCCTGACAAGGTCTAGCATTTCTGTATTGACAAGTACCCTTCCAAAGTCTTCTTTGTGCGAGCATTTGATTGATTTCTGTGCCAAAATGGCCAATCCAGACGTGGAAAGAGCTGTTGCTCATCTTGGCAGAATTCATTGGCACCCTAAGTACTCTGAAGTCCCACCACACTATCCAAAAAGGGAAGAATCCCACTCCCTGAACTTTATGTAATATTGATACATAAGTCCCCAAGAAAGGATGCCTTTTACCACTAATGATAAAGTTTGTGAATTTGGTGACATAACTCATCCAGTCTTCATTTTTAGAACTGTCTTCCTAGCATCCAGGTATCCCTCCATGAGGACTGGACTGAGTGTTCATCACTATCCACATTCAAAATCAGCAATCTGTTTCAACTGGAAGACTGACCCCAACTAACAGGACCCAATTCATTTCCTCGATATCCCATGGAAATAGATTACAGGCATACCTCGGGGATATTGTGAGTTCCAGACCACCACAATAAAGCAAGTTGTAATCCTTTTGCTGCTGGTGGGTCTTGACTTGAATTTATTTTTTTTTTAAAAAAAGCAACATTTTTGAAGAGCAACAAAGCTAAGTGCAATAAAGCGAGGTATGCCTGTATTGAAACTACAACTCACCATTCCATGGGATTCATCTCAATCCTAAGGTTACAATAATTTCACCTCAAGCTAAAAGCCCTTCTACTTAGAAGTGTCTTCCTAGAGAGAGAGGCAGTGCCATGCTGCGGAGAGTTCCACCTTTGTCCTCAGAAAGACCAGGATTTAGTACCAGATCTGTTATTAAAATCAGAATGGTAACATCAAACTTTCAGGGTTGTTATGAGGATAAAAATGAAGTAGTATATATACCAAAGGTGTATTTTAATGCTTATTCTCCTATTGGTCACTCTAGGGACCGGCAGCTGCCCTGGCTTGGCTCCCATCAGCGTATTTGTCAGTTGCAGGCTGCATCGCATCTCCAGAAAGGGCCGCTCATCTCCCCTCCCAGGTGGTTCGTGTGTTTCCTATCTCCCCTTGCTCCAGGCTCAATGTCTCCCACTTCACTTGCTGATGAATGTGTCCACAGGCCTGATGGTCTGCCCGCTGTACTGCATACCTGCCCTGACGCGAGCCCTCAGCAGGTATGCATCCATAAAAAGAAAAGCTGCTTCATTCCTTTCACCAAGGCTCATGGCAGCCAGTCCCTAAGCCATTGAGACTGCCTTGGTTTTGAATGGAAGTTTGTCAAAATCCTCATAAAGGGTTCATATGCAATTCTATTATCAAGAGGCTTCTGTAGACATGACAATGGTAATGAAATATATTGATTAGAGCAGCAAAGCTCAACTTCTTAGCAGTCAAAATTATACCTTTTCATTAAATTGAGGCCCCAGAGAGCAAAAGAATAATTAAACAGATTTATGATGAAAAAGTGCAGGTAACATCTTCCTGTTCAACGCAATCAGAAGCAGAGATATGCAGAGAAGGAAGCATGTAATGCAGAAATCTGGAAGAGCTGCCTCCATGGGGCATTCAAATTGTGATCCCTTCCCCCAGCAGCCTCCTCATCGCAACTCCTTAGAGGCCACCTCTGAGTCAGCATCAGAGCAGCATGCAGCATCTGTGACCTCCACGAGAGATGCAGGGAGCTCAACAGCAACAAATAGAGCCCATGGAGAAGCTCCAGACGGCAATGTCCAGACTTACACAGATCACTCATTGCTCTGCTCAAGACTCACCAGGGGTTGGTTCTCACGTACTGCATCGAGCCCTAACTGCTTAGCTGGATACCCAAGGTCCTCTCCAGGCCAGCAGAGTCCTGCTTTCTCCATCTGTGCTAGTTAGAGCTTCATCCCAATGCGCCAAGGTTGTGAGTTCGATTCTCAGTAAGGACACATACAAGAATCAATCAATGAATGAAATGCATAAATAATTGGAACAACAAATTTCTCTCTCAAAAAAAAAAATCAATAAATGAATTCCTTGCCTACAAAATTGTGCTACCCAATTTTACAGATTAAAAAAAAATCCAGGGAGGAGAAGCAACTCTTCAAGGGTAGGACAATTGTAAATGACAGATCAGAATTCAAACTTGGGTCAATTTGACTCCAAAGCAAATGCTCCTTCCAAGGATTTTTACCACTACCATCATTGTCACCATAACCATGCTCATCTGCATTGACACTGAGCCATTCAGCTACAGAGAGACTTTTAATTGACATTCTCTGTATCTTTGTAGGCAACAGGCTTGGGGTGAATAATGGAAGACCTGAACTTATCCATAACAAGGCACAAACCTTCACATTTCCTCGGCCCCTTTCCAGAAGGATCCATCAAAGAGGCAAAGAGCACCAGTTCCAACAGGCCCTCTCCCAAAATTTAATTATCTAACCTTTGACTGACTCATTGGCTAGCTAGACAATGGTGAAGACTTGGGTCATATAAACACACAAATAACTAAAAGGTAATATGAGGAAAGGATAATTCCTTGCTCTACTAGATCTTAGCTGTGTGTACCTGGGCAAGTTTCCTTACTTCCCTGAGCTTCATCAGTAACTTAAGATCCTTTAAGTCTCCGCAAAAGGGTATGATGTTGTGTTATATAAATGTTGAAAATTAAGATCCTAAATGCTCACATTAAAGAGTAGATTCAATCTTACTACCTCTTTTAGAGAAGGTATTTAACCAAATAATCAAAGTGATTTTTGAAGAACAATACTTTTAAAAGGATAAAAATTATACCTTTTGCAAAAATATAAACTAAATGTGCCAAATATTTCATTTAAATCATTAGGTAATGAGGGAACTAGTACAATGATACACTCAATTCAAGGGAGAATTCAAAGAACACACACGTATAGACACAGGAAAACTGAAATGCATTTACAAATAGATGTGGTCAATATCCACATGGCAGTAATCATGCATTTTATGGGACAAATTTTACTTGCATTTCTATAGACAGGGATCATCTGTATTATACTTGGAGTTCTACAACTTTTAGGTTAAAAAATACATCAAAGATAATAGGACTAGACCACTATAGAATCAGATAATGCAGGTGAGTATGCTAGACAAGACCTAGAATTCCATAGGGTGCCCAGTAATTTCTTATTGCCATTATAAAGTCTTTTACATGATTAACAGTATCCCATATTCCCAAGATCCTATTCCTATGGGAGAAGCAAGAAAAGAGAGAAGAAGAAAAATTCATCTGAAGAGTCAGGCCTCATAAACCAGACCTTGCTGTACTGACCTTGCTGGACATCCTTGTTCAGTGAGATCACCTCAGCATGCCATCTAGGAAAGCCCACCTTGACCAAGTGCTCATGAGCATCCTTCCATGCCTTAACCTATCATTCTCTCTGAAGAAGGCATTCAGGAATGGCTTAGGATTAGGTCCCAGCTACTTAATAAATCAGTGTTGCCCAAGAAACAGTGCCATCAGTATCACCTGGAGCATGTAAGAATGCAGATTCTCAAGAGGCTACTGGTGGTGGGGGGGTGGGGAGGAGGACCTATGTAATACTTTCAACAATTAAGATTTTAAAATGCAGATTCTCAGGCCATGTCTCCAGCCCCCTGAATCTGAATCTACATTTTTCACATGAACTCCTAGTGACTTGTATGAAAATAAACATTTGAGTGGCTTGAGTAATCATATCATAGCTCCACCACTAATTAACTGTGTCACCTTGAGCAAGTCAATTCATTTCTCCAGGTCTCACTCAGTTTCCTTGTCTGTAAAATAAGAAGGTCAGGTCCCTGGTCTTAGAGGTCCCCTCCTAGTGTCTGAACCCATCTTACCAAGATTTATTTCTCTGATGTCAAGATTCAAAAACTAATGTCAGGCCACCAACTTCTGGAGCTTGCAGCATGTAGAGATTTAGATAAACCTTGCTCACATTTTCCTCTTGTGTCCTTCTCCAGAGAAGATAAATTGACACAGAGACCTAAAGACATTATCCTGCTTTCTGGAGCACCAAAAATGTGCCCAGATTCCCTGAGAGCCAAATGAGTAAGAAATCTCACCATCTGCTTTCAAGTCAGGATTTTCCACAGTTTTGCTCCCTGATTGAGTACATTGCTTTTTAAAGTCCCAAAATAATCAATTCTGACAAGAAAGATTCAGATATGCTTTTCAAATTATAAACACACACACAACACACACAAATTTCCTGACAACCTGATAAGATGAGAAAGTGAATTACCAGCTTGTTATTTTAAATGTATTCATTTTCTTCAAGCAAGCCTATTTGTTCTTCAGGGAACCTCTGACCCCAGTTACAGCATATAACACAGAATTTTACAAAGCCCTGTCCTCACCATGGCAACATAGAGCCCCTCTGTAGTGAGTCAGAATTACACTTAGTCCATATTTGGGGGATGTGGAGGGGAGAAGAGGAGGAACACGTAAGGATGCTTCCAGGTAGATGCAAACAGTGCTACCCACATGCAGATGAGGTGTTTTCCCACCTTGACCTTCATTACATGCACATTGCAAAGTGTCCTTCATCACATGCACATTGCAAAGTGTCCTTCATCACATGCACATTGCAAAGTGTCCATCACATGCATATTGCAAAGTGCTCTTCATCACATGCACATTGCAAAATGTCCTTCATAACATGCACATTGCAAAGTGTCCTTCATCACATGCACATTGCAAAGTGTCCTTCATCACATGCACATTACAAAGTGTCCTTCATCACATGCACATTGCAAAGTGTCCTTCATCACATGCACATTGCAAAGTGTCCTTCATCACATGCACATTGCAAAGTGTCCTTCATCACATGCACGTTGCAAAGTGTCCTTCATCACATGCACGTTGCAAAGTGTCCTTCATCACATGCACGTTGCAAAGTGTCCTTCATCACATGCACGTTGCAAAGTGTCCTTCATCACATGCACGTTGCAAAGTGTCCTTCATCACATGCACGTTGCAAAGTGTCCTTCATCACATGCACGTTGCAAAGTGTCCTTCATCACATGCACGTTGCAAAGCGTCCTTCATCACATGCACGTTGCAAAGTGTCCTTCATTACATGCACGTTGCAAAGTGTTCTTCATTACATGCATATTCCAGAATGGGTTCCCAACCAAATTCAATGTCTACTCAAAAAGTATACAGAGCACAAAGACTCTGGTACCAATGGGTTCCACAACAATGTTTAAGCCCTCACTGTAGCTATAAAGCATCATTGCTCCAACAGGAGGAACCAGTTGCAGCCATTTTCCACATTTGTCTATTCAGTTCTCTCTCTACCCCTTGGATACCACAACCCACCTGCTGTCAGACTGATCTCCTGTCTCTTCAGATTATTCAACAGTTTAATGAGAATTTATAGAACACTTACTCTCTGCCAGGTCCTATGCTTAGAGCAAAACAGACATTATCCCAGATCTCTTGTGAAGCTCAGAGTTTGGTGAGACACAAACCTCACAGTAACACAGACATGGTCACTTCAGCATGGAATTTCAGCCTGTACCAGTGGGGCCTGATCTGGTCCTGACATTGAAGAGGGCTTTTGTGGTGGATTAATCTCTTGAACAATCAAAGTACTTCCAACTCAATAAATTAATAAAATCTAAGAAAACTAGAGAGAGAATAAATAAAGATGAAAGAAAAAAATGGGGACTAAGAAAATAGAGATAAATACAGTGGCACAGGCTGACTAAAAGATCATATCTAGACAGGATAAGGAACATCTACGATTCAATAAATAGAAACACAACCCAATATAAAAATAAGTAAGGAACTTAAATAGTCACTTAACAAAAAGATATCCAAATGGCTAATAAATATATGAAAAGTTGCTTACCCTCATAAATCTTTAGCAAAATTAAAGTTGAGAACATGAGATTTCATTCCCATGAAAACAGCTAAAATTAAACAGATTAACAATATCAAGTGTTGGTGAGAATGAGAATCAATGAAAACATTTATATCCTGATGGTAAAAGTATAAACTTGTACAACCACTTGAAAAACTGGTAGTATTTGTCAAGTATAAAATTTTTAAAAATATATTAATAGAAATATATATATATATATATATATATATATACACACACACAAAAAAAAAAAAAAACAATGTATAAAAATCTTCATAGCGGCATCATTCATAATAACCCAAATATCCATCAACAAAGGATAGATATAGTTTGGTATATTTATATCATGAAGCAATCAAAATTCATGAACTATTACTACATGCAATAACATATTGCATGAATCTTACAATTGAATACCTCAGAGAAGCCACACACAAAAGCATACATACTATATAATTCCACTTATATAAAATAATAATAATAAAAAAGGCAAAATGATGGTATTAGAAGTCAGAATGGTAGTGGCTGTGAGTAACTTAGAGGGGGTCGTGAGAGGGGGACTATAAATGATGTCCCTGAGTGCTGGCTACTTGCGTGTCCACTTTTTTAAATAACTTGAGCTACAAACTTTTTAAAAAAATATATTTTAATGATTTTTTACAGAGAGGAAGGGAGAGGGATAGAGAGCTAGAAATATCAATGAGAGAGAAACATTGATCAGCTGCCTCCTGCACACCCGCTCCTGGGGATGTGCCCGCAACCAAGGTACATGCCCTTGACTGGAATCGAACCCAGGACCCTTCGGTCTGTAGGCTGACGCTCTATCCACTTAGCCAAACCAGTCGGGGCAGAGCTACAAACTTTTGATGTGTGCATTTTTAACGTGGTTATACTTCAGTTTTAAAAGTCTATTTTAAAAAAGAAAAAACTTCAGCCCTGCTAGTGTGGTTCAGTGGTTGAATGTCGACCCATGAACCAGGAGGTCACGGTTCCATTCCCAGTCAAGACACATGCCCAGGTTTCGGGCTTGATCCCCAGTGTGGGGTATGCAGGAGGCAGCCGATCAATGATTCTCTTCCATCATTGATGTTTCTATCTCTATCTCCCCCTCTTTCTTCCTCTCTCTAAAATCAATACAAACATATCTTTTAAAAATATTTTAAAAGAAAAATCTTCAACAATCAAAAGTACTTTTATATTTTTAAGTATGTTTACTTCTAATGGATTAAGCCACTGGAATTGTAGAGTTTGTTACAACAGCTAAAGCTATTCTAATACAGAACCTTAGCAGTTGTCAACATTCATTGTATAGATAAGGGAACTATGGCCTGGAAAATTAAGGGACTTACCAAGTGTCACAGAGCTAGTTAGTGAAAAGCTCTGGTTTGTTAAACTACAAATCCAGGTGGTCATTTTCTTTCTTTATCTCTCTGTCTCACTGTCCCAACTCACTTAACACTCTTGTCCCTAGTGGCTCCCAGAAAATAAACCGTAATAGAAAGTGATATCCACCGTCTCAGCAGACAATTTCATATCATAGTACCTACCCTGGAATTGCTACTGAAATTACCAGATGTCTTTCTGTAAACCTTGGTCATCGAGTTTGGTATAACACACTTTGAAAAATAATACTTTTTCTAAAATGAAAATTTCATTAGCTAATCCTGGGTGTTTGGTTACCTAAAAATCATATGGATATTCTGCAATTTTTTTACCTATTAGCATCAAGATGGACTGGACTATTGTGACTAAACCAAATTATGCCTTATAACTTCTTTAAAAAGTGTTATCAAGGGGAAACTTCTTTAAAATAAACATATGAGGATTTAAAAAAAAAAACTATGAAGAAAATCACGTGTCTTAGCCATTCAAAAAAGCAAACTACATAATCTTAAACATTTTTGGAGGACCTGGTAGCATTTGGGGGTGTTTTCTTGCCAGTAAAAATCTCAACCACACCCAGGCAGCTGTCCTGGATGTTTAGTTTAACTCAGACACCCACTGGAGGCTGAGAGAGTGGCACAATGGAACCCCATTCACCCTCCATCTTTCCCAGGGCTGGGGTTCTGGGATATGGGAGTTAAATGCAGAGTCCCCTGGTTTTACCACAGGAAAACTCGGCAAAACAAGTTTGTGTCATAATGAAGCCAGACTTCCAGTCTCCTTTTTTTTATCACCCTCTGTTTTCTTGAGCCTTGCTGTTATGGACTAGACTGTCTCCCCCTAAAATGTTGAAGCCATACTTCCCAAAGTAACAGTATTTTGAGATATGACCTTTTTAACCTTCATTATTTCCCTAAAGGTCCTATGGGCAAGGTCCTAACCCAAGAGGACTAGTGACTTTATAAGAAGAGTAGGAGACTTCTCCCTCCCTCCTTTCCCACAGAGGAAGAGCGAAGTGAGGACACAGAGAGAAGGTGGCTATCTACAAGCCTGGAAGAGGCTTGACACTGAATCAGCTGGACCATGGACTTCAAGCCTCCAGAATGGTCAGAAAACAAACATCTGTGGCTTAGGTCACCCAGCCTGTGGTATTTTGTTAAAGTAGCCTAAACAGACTAATACACTTGTCAACCTGAACAACTATGTTGCTGCCAGATCATCTCCAGGCAAAATCCTAACCTTGGAAGAAAGTACTTAGAAACACCCAAGTCTTCAGTATCCAAGATGCTGAAATTCCAGACATCATGGAGGGCCTGGTAGGAAGTCATGGATAAGAAACTGACTGGCAATTTGGATGGGCACATATCAGAGAAATTTAAATGCCCAGCTGTGTGGAATTTATTTTAGAGACAATGATGAGTCACTGAAAGTTTTTGAGAAGGAGTATCATGACCAAAACTACTTCAAGAAGGAAACTCTGCCAGCAGTGTAAACAATTTTTATTACTTCTATTAACTCCAGTGATTTTTATGATAACTAGCAGGTATTTAATATCTACTCTTTGTCAAGCACTCTGTATGCTCCATCTCTAATTAAGTGCGGGAAACTGTAAGAAAGACTTTGAAATGGACAAAAAAGGTTACTGGGTGTCTCTGATGGAAATCTAGCTATAATCTGAGTTGTGATTTTTTGAGCTATTCTATAACTCTGTAAGATGTAAAAAACTAATAATAACTAATACAGTAACTTTGTCCACTGAAATGCAAATGAAATATGCCCAGTGGAATGCAATTTATTATTGCCTTATGGAAAAATTCAGTTTGCACCTATTTTTAAATTCATCGTGGCATCATTGCCTATATCGTATGTGGTTCTTTGAATTTCCCATTAAGCCCATGGTATCATCTTACTGGTTGCCTTGTTAATTAATAAGTTACATAAAATCTTTGTCACATATTCATTGTATACTGGTATGTCGTGATTTTACCTAATAATTCTCACAACTCTATGAAATTAACCCTATTATTATCTTCTGCTTCTTTAAAAAATAAAACAGCTACAGGAAGAAAAATAACTTGTGAAGGTCACATTGCCCTTGAAATTGGGATGGGATAGCAGACTACTTGCTTTTTCTGACCCCCAGATTGCAGCCTTGATACCTGATCCCTGAAGCCTGTCTCTGAAGTCCTCCCCATCACCTCTCAGCTGAGAAGTTCTCTGCTGCATCACATTATCACTGTCCACAATATTCCTACCATCATCTGAGCCATCTGACCAAGTAATCACTTTAAACTAGTAATGGAAAAATAACAGCCAGAATTGATGTTCTGTAACTGAGATTTAGGCAGACAGAGTCTCCATCTTTTCTGAATATTCTGTAGGCACCACGCTTTGAGCATATGTAAGTGGGGAATGGCTGTGGGGCAGGGAGATGGACAACATAGGTGAGTATTTACTCTGTCTGATAATAAATAGGCTAACATCATCCAGCACCATAAAGAGAGGCTCCATTTCTCTACTTCTAATAACAGCATTGAAAGTATTAAAGCTGTTGTTCATGATGGTGATTCTAATCACTCACTTTCACATAACCCCGGTGGTCGCCTTCCCAAGTGAAACCATAAGATGACAATGATAATTCCTTAAAAGTGTATAATACTGTATGCCCTTTCATATCTATTATTGTGAAACAAACCAAATTTATGTTATCTCCATTCTACAGGTGTAGAAATTAAGTTCTATACAGATGAGGTGAGTTGCCTAAAGTCAGCCAGTAAAAATATTGCAAAAACTGGATTCTTCTTAATCCAAATCAGGTCTCTCTTTACTATCAAAACTTCCCCCCCATCATCCCATTGTTCTTCCCCCCTTACATACATGTACACGTGCCCACACACATGCAATATTAACCTTGGGCCATATCAGCAGGTCAGTACACACAGCCCCTCAGCTGTGCCCTCTCCATCCCACACTCTCCCCCTCACGCCCCGCCCCACTGCTCTAGGCTAATTCCTCCTGCTCCACTGGGGCTGCATTTACATGTCCCATCTTTCACAGTCCTGGCCTGGAAGCTGTTCCCTCCCACTTGCTCCCATGGTGCCCTATGCCTCCCCCATGAACGCATCCATCACACTACAATGTAATTGCCTCTTTACTTGACTGTGTCACCAAATAAATTGTGAGCTCTGTAAATGCAGAAACGCGGCACACTGAAGGTGATCGATAAATGCCTTAACAGCTGCAACCTCGGGTCAGACCAAGTCTTCCCTGTAAATCTCAAATGTGCACCAACAGCTAGGCTCAGGCCTGGCTTTTAGTGAAGCTGAGCATGCCAAGTCTTGTGAATTTCCAACAAGCCATGTTTCCTGTAAGAAACAAAAATGTCCCCCCTCAGGCCCAGCTTTTCCCCAGGCCCACATGTATTCCCAAAGAGCAAGTTAAGCTCTTCAAGACACTGGTTTTCCGATCACAGCCACTCAGAGAGCATCATGTAGGCCTTCAGGTAAGTCAAGGGATAAATGTTTTGCCCGTGGCTGTGTCACTAGTGAACTGGGATGAATCAGGCCTCCAGCCTTGGCTGGGAGGGAGCATAAATTTGACCTGAATTCTTTCTCCTGCCTCTGAGATCTGGCTCCTCCTCTCCGCCTATCCAAATGCCCAGCCTTCAATAAAAATAGCTAATATTTATTCAGTAACACTTAGTAGATGCCAGGCACTGTTTTCAACATTTAAGATGTACCAACTTAATCCTTACAACCATCTTATGAGGTAGGTATTATTATTATCCCAATTTTACAGATGAGGAAACTGAGTCACAGAAAGACTAAGTAACCTACTAAGGTCACACAGCCTGGCATGTATCTGCCTTAAGGACAAGTTCAGGCTTCACCAGTTCAGGGACCATGTCCTCCAAGAAGCCTACCCGAGTATCCTAGCTAAAGGACAAATCCTCAAGTTCTCTAGCAATTGCTTTTAGTATTATTTACTTGGTAATTAGTTTCTCCTCTGATGTTCTTATATGAAAGAGAGTGGCAGGGTGAAAGGTCAGGGGAAGATGGGCCTGGAACATGCAAAAGGAGAGCAAGATCATTAATTAGCTAAGAGAACACTAGTCACTCCACAGGAGAGCCTGGGTGTAATCCTAAGGAAAATCTCCACAAGATCATTCAGCAAGTTATCTGAGCTCTGAGAGGAGAAGAACCTCTCTCTAGTGCTTCTCATTGACTAAAAAAAAAATAAAATTCCCTTTGTTCTCTGTTGGATAGGACAAGAGCCCTGGAGCACCACTAGGAAGCAGCAGAATGTGGAGGTAAGGCTCTAAGCACCAGACACTGTTCCATCTCCATTTCATAAATGCTTCATAATTAATAATGCAAAGATGACAATCTATCCTAGTTAGCCAATTATTTTGCAGAAATCAATAGTCTGCCAGAGGAAATCCTTTTGGGCAGAGGCTGTTTAATCATCTTCATTACCATCATCATTATCATCATGATAGATAACACAGTGAATTCTTATGCGCAAGGCGCTATTTATGAATTATCACATCTCATCCTCTTTCTATCCTTGGGAAACATTTTAGTAACTATCAGATGGCACAAGGCACTGATTCTTCCCATTAAACCAGCGATTCTAACCTGTGGGTAGCTACCCCTTTGACAGTTGAACGACCCTTTCACAGGGGTCGCCTAAGACCATCCTGCATATCAGATATTTACATTACCATTCAAAACAGTAGCAACATTAAAGTTATGAAGTAGCAACGAAAATAATTTTATGGTTGAGTCACAACATGAGGAACAGTATTGAAAGGGCCAGAAGGTTGAGAACCACTGCATTAAACCAAGCCAGTGCCTGTCCTCAGATGGTTTTATTTCAAGCAGCCTGACAGTAGACCCACAGAATAAAACAAAACTTCTGTCATGTGCATTACTGAAAAACGAGTTTCCTATGTAAATGTGCTGTGAGCTACACATGGCCCCTAGGGAGTAGGTTCGAACACCTTCCTCAACTACTCGCTAGCTGTGTAACAATAAGCAAGTTACCTTTTATCTCTGTGCCTGTTTCCCTAGAGATAAAACAGAATTCGAACATTTCACCAAGCTCTGATGATCAAATGACACAATAGCTGAAGGCTCTTAACACAAGAAGACCCCAGGAGAGGGAACTTGTTGACCAATTTTTAGAGAAAACTTTCTATAATTTTTCCCTGATTTATTAAACAGAAAAAAGGTACATTTTTTAACCTTTTCTTAATATCCTGAATCCTCCCGTTGTTGGCTCTGCCTCTCCCTCCTCTTTTCAGGGACTTCTCAGAGTGCCAACTTCACACAGCGCTCCCTCCCAACATCTCCCTCCCTTTCTCTCCTGGCTTTGCCACATCAGCAACCTCAATTTTCACAAAACAATTACTCAAAATCGATTCTGGCCAGGGTATGCCCCTGCTGTCCCTCCTACAGAGTGACAGTCACAGGATTCATGCCAGGCTCCCCACTTTGTCCCTAGGGGTCTTTGGATATGACTTCTTCCATATGTGTGGATGTTTTCCAGATTGTTAAAGCACTCCCCCAAAATGTAGGGAACACCTGAAATGGTAGTTACTAAAGACATGCATAACGTACAACTTTTCTTTGCCCTTGGACCTGTGTTAGTTACTCAGTCATTAAACCTTATGAGAGTGGGGTGAGATAGATACAGCTTTCTGATTATTCCTTTTTTCCTCTTATATTTCCAAACCAGAGGCCCAGTGCTCGAAAATCATGCACTGGGGGGGTGGGGGCGGGGGGTCCCTCAGCCTGGATTGCGAGAGGGCGCAGGCCAGGCCAAGGGATCCCACTGGTGCATGATCGGGACTTGGGAGGGACGCAGGAGGTTGGCCAGCCAGGAAGAGACCACAGGAGGGCTCCAGAGCATGTCTGGCTCGTCTTGCTCAGTCCTGACGGGCCAGACCCCAGTAGCAAGTTAACCTACTGGTCAGAGCGTCTGTCCCCTGGTGGTCAGTGCATGTCATAGCGAGCAGTTAAGCAGCCTTAGCATATTACTCTTTGGTTGGTTGAATGGCCAACCAGACGATCAGACACTTAGCATATTAAGCTTTTATTATATAGGATACTTGGTATAGACATATGCAGCTAAAACTGAGCATAGCTCTGAAATCTATAGCTTTACCTTTCAGTGGCAGACAAGTCATGGCTCAAATCCAAAGCAAAGAGAAGTCTTTCTAACAGTCCTCACATGAAGTGTTTCCCCATCCTCTTTGCCTGTGCAAATGAAACCCATGTTTGTAGGTCAGTTAACATCCTGTCTCTACATGGAGCCTTCCCTGACTAGCCCAGTGCACCCTGAGCAATCCTGTTCTGAACACAAGCTCTTACTTTTTAAATTCTTTGTTTTTAAAGGTATTACATATAGTATTACATATGTCTCCTTTTTCCCCCCATTGACCTCTCCCTGGCCACCCCCACCCCCCAGCACATGTCCTCACTCCCCTACTGTCTGTGTCCATTTGTTATTCTTATATGCATGCATACAAGTCCTTTGATCTCTTACCCCCCTCCCATGCCTTCCCTCGGAAGTTTGACAGTCTGTTCGATGTTTCTCTGTCTCTGGATCTATTTTTGTTCATCAGTTTATGTTGTCCATTATATCCCACATATGAAGGAGATCATGTGATATTTATCTTGCTCTGACTGGCTTATTTTGCTTAGCATAATGCTCTCCAGGTCTATCCATGCTGTTGCAAATGGTAAAAGTTCCTTCTTTTTTATAGCAACATAGTATCCCATTTTGTAGATGTACCACAGCTTTTTAATCCACTCATCTCCTGATAGGCACTTAGGCTGTTTCCAAATCTTAGCATTGTAAATTGTGCTGCTATGAACATAGGGGTGCATATGTTCTTTCTGATTGGTGTTTCTGATTTCTTGGGATATATTCCTAGAAGTGGGATCACTGGGTCAAATGGGAGTTTTATTTTTAATTTTTTGAGGAAACTCCAGACTGTTTTCCACAGTGGTTGCACCAGTCTGCATTCCCACCAGCAGTGCAAGGGTTCCTTTTTCTCCACATCCTCACCAGCACTTGTCGTTTGTTGATGTGTTGACAACAGCCATTCTGACAGATGTGAAATGGTATCTCATTGTCGTTTTGATTTACATCTCTCGAATGATTAGTGACTGAGCATCTTTTCATATGTCTCTTGGCCTTCTGTATGTCCACTTTCGAAAAGTGTCTATTATGTCCTTTGCCCATTTTTTTGATTGCATTATCTTCCTTTTTTTAAAAAAAATATTTTTATTGATTTTTTACAGAGAGGAAGGGAGAGGGATAGAGAGTTAGAAACATCGATGAGAGAGAGACATTGATCAGCTGCCTCCTGCACACCCCCCATTAGGGATGTGACCGCAACCAAGGTACATGCCCTTGACCGGAATCAAACCTGGGACTCTTCAGTCCGCAGGCCGACGCTCCATCCACTGAGCCAAACAGGTCAGGGCATTGCATTATCTTCCTTTTGTTAGGATGTATGAGTTCCCTATAAATTTTGGAGATTAGGCCCTTATCAGATATAACATTGGCAAATATGTCCTCCCATGCAGTGGGCTTTCTTATTGTTTTGTTGATTTCTTTTGCTGTGCAGAGCTTTTTTATTTTGATGTAGTCCCATTTGTTTATTTTCTCCTTAGTTTCCATTGCCATAGGAGCAGTATTGGTAAAGATATTGCTACAACATATGTCTGATATTTTGCTGCCTATGGATTCTTCTAAGATTTTTATGGTTTCTCATTTTACCTTTAAGTCCTTTATCCATTTTGAGTTTATTGTGTATGGTGTAAGTTGGTGATCTAGTTCTATTTTTTTGCATGTATCTGTCCAATTTTCCCAACAACATTTATTGAAGAGACTGTCTTATCTCCATTGTATGTTCTTGTCTCCTTTGTTAATTATTAATTGAGCATAATGGCTTGGGTCGATTTCTGGGTTCTCTGTTCTGTTCCATTGGTCTATATCAGTGATGACGAACCTATGACACGCGTGTCAGAGGTGACACGCGAACTCATTTTTTTGGTTGATTTTTCTTTGTTAAGTGGCATTTAAATATATAAAATAAATATCAAAAATATAAGTCTTTGTTTTACTATGGTTGCAAATATCAAAAAATTTCTATATGTGACACGACACCAGAGTTAAGTTAGGGTTTTTCAAAATGCTGACATGCCAAGCTCAAAAGATTCGCCATCACTGGTCTATATGTTTGTTCTTGTGCCAGTACCATGCAGTTTTGAGAACAGTGGCTTTGTAATATAGCTTGATATCTGATATTGTGATCCCTTCAACTTTGTTCTCCTTTCTCAAGATTGCTGTGACTATTCAGGGTCTTTTTTTATTCCATATGAATTTTTGGAAAGTTTGTTCTAGGTCTGTGAAATATGCCATTGGTATTTTAATGGGGATTGCATTAAATCTATAGATTACTTTGGGTAGTATAGACATTTTAATGATGTTCATTCTACCAATCCATGAACACGGTATATTCTTCCATTTGTTATGTCCTCCTCTATCTTTTTTTTCAATGTCCTGTAGTTTTCTGAGTACAGGTCCTTTACCTTTTTAGTTAGGTTTATTACTAGGTATCTTAACTTTTTTGGTACAATGGTAAATGGTATTTTTGTTTGTTTGTTTCTCTTTCTGTGAGTTCATTATCGGTGTATAAAAAAAGCCATAGATTTCTGGGTGTTAATTTTGTATCCTGCTACATTGCTGAATTCATTTATTAAATCTAGTAGGTTTTTTTTTATGGAGTTGTTAGGGTTTTCTATATACAATATCATGTCATCTGTGAATAATGACAGTTTTACTTCTCCTTTTCCAATTTGGATGTCTTTTATTTCTTCTTCTTGTCTGATCACTATGGCTAGCACTTCCAGTACTATGTCAAACAGGAGTGGTGAGAGTGGGCATCTCTGTCTTGTTCCTGTTCTTAGGGGAAATGGTTTTAGTTTTTGCCCATTGAGTATGATGTTGGCTGTAGGTTTGTCATTTAAGACTTTTATTATGTTGAGGTATGATCCCTCTGTTCCTACTTTGCTGAGAGGTTTTATCAAGAAAGGGTATTAGGTTTTGTAAAATGCCTTTTCTGCATCAATTGATATGATTATGTGATTTTTACATCTCAATTTGTTTATGTGATGTATCACATTTATTGATTTGCAGATATTGTACCAACCTTGCATCCTTGGAATAAATCCCACTTGGTCACGGTGTATGATCTTTCTAATGTAATGTTGGATCAGATTTGCTAGGATTTTGTTAAGGATTTTTGCATCTACGTTCATCAGAGATATTGGCATGTAATTCTCTTTTTTTATAGTGTCTTTATCTGGTTTTGGTATTAGGGTATTGCTGGCTTCATAGAAAAAGCTTGGAAGTGTTCCTTTCTCTTGAATTTTTTAGAATAGTCTGAGGAGGATAGGTTTTAGTTCTTCTTTGAATGTTTGGTAAAACTCCCCTGTAAAGTCGTCTGGCCAGGGCTTTTGTTTGCTGGAAGTCTTTTGATTATTGCTTCAATTTCCTCACTAGTTATCAGACTATTCAGATTTTTATTCTTCCTGATTGAGTTTTGGAAGGTCATATCCAGCTCTTACTTTTTAACACACAGTTATCTGGCCCCTTAAGGTCACCTGGGGAAGGTTGCCTCTGATTCGTATTTAATTCTTCAACTGGGACCTTTTCTCCTTATTCTAACCTCTGATCACATATAGAGCATACACTACTTGAATAGTTTACTTTAATCTTCTTTGACAAGGAATTTGTAGAAATGTCTGTCCTACCTCTACCCCACCATCTGGCTCAGTCTGTAAGGAGGGGCATGCCTGGGGACAGGATTTCCCCCAGTTCTGTGCCCCCCCCACACACACACACACACACACCACCATAGGCCAAAGGGGAAGCTTCTGGCAGATGAAAAGCTCTTATCTCCAACTGGCCTGCTGTCTCCAGAGTGGAATTATTCAGCTGGTTTGGGTGCACAACTAACTCAGAGTCAGAATAAAACTCAGGCTTCCAGAGTGTGAAGAGCTAATAAATCCTTAGTGAATAAGCCTTTCTAAATTGAGTTTTCTTTCTGAGGCAATCCATGAGCACGTCTGGCTTTTTCTATTGAAGCAGCAAACTGCGACTATAAATATTAACAAGATGGTAGATGAGGATGAGAGTGTGGGGACAGAGAAACTGGGAGTCAGACATAGTTCCTAAACAGGATTGTTGTTTAGCAGGGTTCCTTCTCCCAGCCTCTTGCTCACTAATCCAGGCTGCTTTTAGGGAACTGCAATTCCAAAAAACAACAACCTGCACTCCAATAGAAAGGACAGCATCTCATTATGCTAAAACCATGGGAGCATGAATATTATTAATTCTGTGGTTGATTGACAAGTTAATATTCTGTCCCAAAGAGAGATTCTCCCATTACCTGAGTTACCTGTGGAGGATTTTGTGTGTGCGTGTGTGCATGTGTGCTGTATGTATGTGTGTAAGTACGTTGTGTGTGTGGGGGGGGGGGCCGGGGGAGTTGTTGCTATTTTGTGTTTCTGTTGGTTTGTTTTGGTGAATAAACACAGGGCATCTTTATTTTTCTTAAGAGTTCAGATCATTGCTGTGGCCAGTGTGGCTCAGTTGGTTGGAGCAACGTCCCATAAACCAAAAGATCGTGGGTTCCATTCCCAGTCAGGGCACATACCTAGCATTTGGGTTCAATCCCCAGTTGGGGTACACACAGGTGGCAACTGATTGAGTTTCTCTATCACATCTCTATCTCTCTATCCATCTATCTATCTATTTACCTATCTATCTAGATCTCTCTCCCTTACTCTAAAATAAAAATTTCCCTCCCAAAAAAGGAGTTAAAATAATTTAATATTTTCATTTCAAAGAACTCATTTGGTAATATGAGGCCAATAGTAAATGTAACGAGTTCAGAAGCAGGAGTTGAGTATTTCTCAGTACCAAGTACTGTCTTGTCATCTTTCTGGAAGTTTCCACATGCTAAATTTATAAGAGTAATGGTTAAAGCCTAGAAGGTGTTGCTCAGTGGTTGAGCATTGACCCATGAACCAGACGGTCATGGTTTGATTCCCAGGCACATGCCTGGGTTTTAGGTTCCATCCCCAGAAGGGGGAGTGCAGAAGGCAGGTAATCAATGATTCTCTCTCATCATCGATGTTTCTATCTCTCCCTCTCCCTTCTTCTCTCTGAAATTAGAAAAAAAATTAAAAAGAGTAATGGTTATAGAAAAATAGAATATGCTTTACATGGATTATGTTGCTATTACTCCCACATTAAAGATAGGAAAACTAAGGCCCCAAAACAGTCATCTGCTCAAGGTTATACAATTTGTGATTTAAACGATAAAGATTCAAACTTAGGTCGCCTCACTCCAGGAATAAGGCTCCTAACCCCTGCTGCTTTCCACTGAAAGGAGCCAACCACTTCAGTGAAAAGCAGTGGTTCCAAAGGAGTTCATGAGCCTCCCCAGAGCTATTCTGAGGCCCTCACTCTACTGGGAGTGGAGCTCTCCACTAGGCGAAATGACTGCAATGCAAGAGGACTTTCTTGGCAATAAGAACATCCCCTGAGATTTGCTAGCCCAGGATTCAGGCAACTTGCATTCTTCCCTGAGCTTTGCCCTCAAGAGCTGCATATGCCTGGACAGTTCAGCCCATCTGTACACACAATTTCAACAGGACAGTGATATAACTCTCAAGAAACTGAGAAAAGACCCAGTCAGGACCATGACCTAGGACAGTGGTCGGCAAACTCATTAGTCAACAGAGCCAAATATCAACAGTACAACAATTGAAATTTCTTTTGAGAGCCAAATTTTTTAAACTTAAACTATATAGGTAGGTACATTGTTATTAAATTAATTAGGGTACTCCTAAGGCTTAGGAAGAGCCACACTCAAGGGGCCAAAGAGCCGCATGTGGCTAGCGAGCCACAGTTTGCTGACCACGGAACTAGGACATGGGTTCCACGGTGTGTGTCAAAGTGTTAGCATATCAGTAAGCCCCTCCTGCTCCATTGTGGGCACTATGCCCTTGTCAAGTCTGTGGGTTGGGGATTTGGGCTCGCATGGATCAAAAGATTATCCCTGGACTGTAGTTGGCCTACATGGGTCAAAGCCTCAGCCAAAGGATTCTGTCAATATGGCTGGCATCAAGCACCCTTACCAACATCCACTTATCCCCCCACCCCTACACTTGGCCTTTGCCTTTTTTGACTGTGCCACCCCCAAACCCCACTACTCTGTGGTTAATGTGGTGGGTACCCTCACATCAATTGTTGTCAAGTCTCCTGTGTCTCTATTCAGCAAAGCAGTCTACCTGAAGAACGACAGTCAGATTCAGATGGATCATGCACAGGGAGTGGAACAGCACTCCTTCAGCTGCAGTTTTGTTGGAAGTACCATAGGTATCATAGTTATCAGGATTTCAAGTGAAGTGGGAGGCAGATGCCCCAAGCAGACATGTTTTGTTTAAGAATTTACAAAGAGAATGAAGAGAACCTGGTCCATGATGATGGACGCCTCAACAAGATCAAGGATACAAAACTGGATGAAAAGAGGGTCTTAAGATAAGTTGGTTGAGCAATTTCTTTGGAGAGAGGTGTTATGGACTGCGATTCCCCACCACTTTAGAGAAAGTTCAGGGATAGGGATGTAGTACCTCTAACAATTCACCTAGAGAAGATTCCAAAGCAGTCAACCAGGATGCTCTGAAGTGTGGATTTCTGCAATTGGACGATGCCAAAGACTGCCACCTGACTCACTACTAGGGAGACCACGAGGACTATAGACTGAGGTCTGACTCCTGCTCAGGAAATGTAGAAGTTGAGAAAAGAGCCACTGCTTGGTGGGAGCTGAGAGTGGCTGCTGTGCTGGACAAGTTTGTACTTCCAAGGAACATGGGAGCTCTCCCCATGAGCTACATGTATGCCACCCAGGAAAGAAAACTGTCATAAGGTCATCAGGGGTGCCTATAAAAATGAGGAGACCTCAGCTGAAAGGCTGAAAGTGTACCCATGTCCAGGAGCTGAGGAAGGAATCCCAAGGGAATACCCAAAACAGCAGGACAGAGCCCAGCAGGGAAATCCAAAGAGCCTACAGAGTCCTCAATAGAGAAAGACAATTTTAATCACTTTCCAAGTCCCCAGAAAGAACACAGTCACCCAATAAAAACTGTCCTATACCCTCACCTCTGCTCACACCAACCCCTGAGGGATCCAATTAGCAGCAAACAAGGTCTGGGGGGTGAGGAGGCAGAGGAGAAGCAAAGGCAAGGCCCCCCTTCCCACTTGGAAAACTTCCAGAGTGAGGCAGGTCCAGTATTGGGGTAAGGCAAGGGAATGTTTTATGTTGGTCAAGTTCAGGGCATATATATATATATATATATATATATATATATATATATATATATATCTGGATAACTGGGTATTCTAATTTCTGAATTGAGTCTGTGTAACAAACTGATTGAGTCCATTGGACTGTATTTCCTAAGGAGCTTGCCAGAATTTTCCTCCAGAGGCAGAGAAAGAGTTCCCCACTGAATTAAATCTAAATGTAAGTAATGTGGTATTCTCTTTCTCACACAAGTCCTGCTTCTTGAACATACTGGGCATACATTTTTTAAAATACATATATATCTACACTGCAGGGGTGGGCAAACTTTTTGACTCGAGGGCCACAATGGGTTCTTAAACTGGACCAGAGGGCCGGAAAATAGCATGGATGGAGTGTTTGTGTGAACTAATATAAATTCAAAGTAAACATCATTACATAAAAGGGTACGGTCTTTTTTTTTTTTTTTTTTTTTTTTTTTTTAGTTTTATTCATTTCAAACGGGCCGGATCTGGCCCGTGGGCCATAGTTTGCCCACGGCTGATCTACAGTCTGGTCTCCAGAGCTCTTCATTACCACCAGCCCCTCCAATTCCCACCACAAACACATGCCACCTGATAGCAGTTTTCTAAGGAGCGTTCATGGAGAAAGAGTTACCACGTGGAGGGTCAAGAGGGGGAACTGCCAAGCCAGTGTGGCTCAGTGGTTGAGTATTGACCCATGAACTAAGAGGTCACTAGTTCGATTCCTGGTCAGGACACATGCCTGGGTTGCCAGTAGGAAGCAGCCAACAGATGTTTCTCTCTCATCAATGTTTCCATCTCTCTACCCCTCTCTCTTCCTCTCTCTCTAAAATCAATAAAAACATTTTTTTTTAAAGAGGGGAACCAATGACTGTAATCTCCCTAATATTCTTTCAAACTCCTTGGGCTCTGTGGGGTATAATTTTGGGTGCTTCTCAGAAATCCTCTGGCTCCCTCATCTTTTCATTGACCTGCTCCACTGTAGAAATCTCATCATTCCTTTGTCATAGCCACCTGTTAAAATTAAATTATTCTGTAAAAGGTCAGACATTTTATGTTCATCATTCACACCTTATTATGAATTACTACATTTAAAATTTTAATTTATGCTCCTTTCTTTTAAACAGAGATATTTTATGCATGCCGGTAGTATTAACATTATCACAATTTAAGTACCATGACTAAAACAAAAAAAGTAATCATAATATTGAATATGCTCTCCAGAAATCCCAATCCTTCCATCTCAGAGGGCTCACACAGCCACCACACCCCATCATTTTGGTTGAGTCCCATCTTAAACCTGGCTGAGAGCATAATTTAGAAAACACACAAAGTGAAACTGTTTAGTACTTTTTGGTCAGGAGGTGAGGGAAAATGGGAGCAGACTTGCTGAAAACTGTAGCAAAATTATGGGTATCATCTAGGAATAGCCATCTCAGGCCAAGGGGACAGAGTAGGCATGTTGGGACCTTAGGTTCTAATGACTGCTACAGAATATTTTTCCCCAAAGGATTTAGGATGATATGTTTAGACTTGAGACCGTAAAATTCTGCCTCATAAAATAGCATCCCGTTTCTTATAATAATTCACTGTTCATCTATAAAGGTGTTTCAGAAAACCTGCTGGGGATCAGAGCAGGGAGGAGGCAGCTTTGAAGCCACAGTCCAGCACCTCTTAACAAGCTGCATGACCCTGGGCTCTCCCATACCTCCTCCAGGCCTATTTTTTCATCTGTAAAAATAGGATAAAAATAGATTCCCTGAACTGTCCACTGTGAAGCTTGAACCATCGTTAGAAAAAGTGTCAAGCACAGTGCACTGCACACACTAAGGGTTTGATGTCATTTTCAGCTATATGTATAAGGGACCACAGAAGCTTCTCCTGCAGATTCTTGTATTCCAGGAGAAACAAAAAGATGAAGGTTTAAGGACCCCATAAGATAAACCATAAAGTGAGCAGGATCTCCCCCCGCCCCCCTGCCCCCCCCCCGCCCAGGGGTATGGATAATGATGCAGTCCTGCTGCTGTCTGCTTGGCATCAGCTAGCAGACAGTAGCCCTTCATCTTTACAGTCTTGGAATTCTAGGAGGTAATCACCCTGAAGATCTTGGGGTAACCTCAGCCCGTCCTCATCCAGGTCATGTGGGGAAATCCAAAAGTGCTGGGTAGCTGAAGAGGAGTGCCATGGGGAGAGAAAATGGAAAAGCTCCCCTCTCCCCAAATGTCCTTTGTCCATTTCACAGTCCTGCCCCAGCCTTTCTCTCCTCCCACTGCCACTGCCTCACCCTGGCCCACACACCAGACACAATTAATTTGAGTCCCACAAAGCCAGTCTTGTCACACTCCACGCTAGGAAATGACAGGCTATGCTATCTGCACCCAGCTATTAGCAGGCACTAGGAGAAGGCTTCCTGCTATCTCTGCCATCTTCCCTTATCAACAGCCAGGCAGCAGCTGCAGCAACCCCAGCCGGGATGGCTCCAGCCAGGATGCAGATGAGCTGGGGCCCTGATGGAACATTCCTGTTTCTTAAAGGGACCCTCTCACCCGAGCAGCTTAGGACCTCAGGAGTAGGGTCTCCTTACTGGAGGAAATTAGGACCAGGGAGATGCTGAGAAAAGAGGTGGCAGTTCATCACTTGATGCCCCTGGACTGAGAAGAGGAGCCTGATTCTCAACTTTCCAAGAGGTTAGAAACCTGTTATTCAACCTGACCAGGGGACTGTGTTCCTGAAGCCATTTTTCAGCCCAGCAGTGAAACACAACCTCTCTCCTCACTCCCTGGTTGCCAGCCATTTCAGAGAGCCCCTCCTCCTCCCACCAGTGAGAAGATTCTACAGTGTTCCCACCCCTGCCCTGCGGCTGTCGTTTTCCAGCACCATAACAGACATTATCTTATTTAAGGCAAGGTAGGCATTTCTGTATTATTAAAAAACCTTTCAACACAGATGTAATTATATATATTTTACATTTCAGAAAAGTGAAGGTTATGGCTGATAATTAACATGCCCCAAATCACAAGTTAAGTAAGCAATAACTGAAGATTTTAACCACGTTTGCCTGCCTACAAAGTTGGCACTCTTTATTACAACAGTCAACTATCCACTAACACCAGACTGGATACAAAAATTTGGGTGACCACGGCTCCCAAACCCAAGACAATTAGGTTTTTCCCATTTCTCTCCCAACCCCCAGGAAAGGCTCTTAGAATTGACAACAGCTCCAAGCTTCGTGTCCCAGGTTAAGTCTGCAGACGTTATCCTGTCAGCCCCTGGAACACAGATAAATAACCGACCAAAATGCTCCCCTTCTATACGACAGCCATTGCTGGGAACACCACCCGACTTGGGATGGTATCTCACAGCCTACCTTGCACTGGGGGTGGCCCCACCTCTCTTGCCGATGGAATGTGAGCAGAAGCAATGTCCACCAAAAATGAGCTGAGGTTTTTCAGATATAAATGCGCCCTCTTCTCTGTTTCTTTCTTCTTCTTATGGTCAAAAATAGAGGACGCCAAAATGTGCTGGTGGTTCATTAGCTACACATTAGAATCATCTGAGGCTTTAAAAGAAAAATTCCAGCGTGAGGGTCACACCAGAAACCAATTTAATCAGAATCTTGGGATGGGAACCAAGTACATTTGTCAGTTTTTAAAGTACCAAGGTGATTCTAGTGATCAGCCAAGATAGTGAACCACTACCCCAGCGGTTCTCAACCTGTGGGTCACGACCCCTTTGGTGGTCGAACGACCCTTTCACAGGGGTCGCCTAAGACCATCCTGCATATCAGATATTTACATTACGATTCATAACAGTAGCAACATTACAGTTATGAAGTAACAGTGAAAATAATTTTATGGTTGGGTCACAACATGAGGAAGTGTATTTAAAGGGTCAGACGGTTGAGAACCACTGCACTACCCTAAGGGGATGGTGAAGACAGTAGGTAGAAGCAGCCTGGGTCTCTAAACAATGCAAGGAGAAAACCCACCCACAGACAGTAAACACAGTGAATGAGTGAGAAATAAATGTCTGGCATTTTAAGCTTCATTCCCCAAGACAGAAGACAGGAAACAATTTTAATCTATTGATACTTTGAGATTTTATTTTTTACAGAAGACAGTATCACTCAAATATGGACCATTAGGAATCCAGATTTAATGAAAGGTCATTATTTTTTATTCCTAAGGAAACTCAAAATGTGCTTCATGCCATGGTCTACATTGCCATGGGATGTGGCTCGGAACCTTGTGTCAGGAAACTACACCTGTTTCTGTCCAGAGGCCCCAGGGATCAAGCCAAACTATGCTAAACAGCAAACATGAAACAATATTCACATTCCTATTAACACAAATAGTGTTTCAAATACCTTCTCATTCATTATCTAGTTTTATCATAATAAGAGCTCTAAGAGGAGGACCTCCTCCTACGTTATGTGATGATACCATTTATAGATGGAGAAATTGTGACCCAGAAAGGGAAATGGACTTGTCCAAAATGTACATAGGCAATGAGTGGCAGAGCCAAGTCTAGAGCTTAATTTTCTACCATACCCAGAAATTCTGACCTTTACAGTCCCTAAGACAGAAGACAGGAAACAATTTTCCATGGAGAGGGTCAAACTTTGAGTTTACCTTAAAGCCCTGTATGGTGGCATTAGATCCTGGGAGGAGGGATCAGGTATAAATCTAATGAGAAGCTCCATGCCCAGAAACAGGACAAGTCTATAAGCTCTAATGTAAAGGGCACAGCCTGTCTAGTCAGCAAGACTGAAATCCCATTACTGGAATATCCTTTTCCCTTTGGGGGCAAGCATTGTTGTTTGCCAAAGTCTTCTGCTAATGCCCCAGGGTCCTCCTGGTATTGAGTCCCTGGCAGCCCAGGGTACTGAGTTTTAGAAGCATCCCCAAAACTCCAGTAGGAGAGATCTGCTGAATCATAAGAAAACTTGTTAAGAAAACAAAACTTCTCATTTCAATTCCACAAGGTTGCCAAGGGCTAGATGTACAGCCTACCCTGTTAGCCTATAATGGTATTGAATGGAGGGTATGTGGCAAATAAAAGGGGCCCAAGGTTGTATAAAAAGAAACATGGAGGTCATAGTTATGGTTCTGGTGATGTCAAAGATGTCAGTGGCCCTGGCCTAACTGGGTTAAAATAGCAATGGGATCCCAATAAAGTGCATTTCCTTCAACAATGCAATTTGTTCACACTGCTTATTGGACTGTGTCCTGGCTCTCCATATAGTTCACTGGGACCAAGAAAAAATGCATTGGGAGGTGGTCTCAGAGGCTTGATCTAAATCATGTCCATCTCCCAAGCTCCTGGTGAAATGATTCAAAGATGACTTTAAAGGCAGCTGTCATAGGCCCACTACACTGCACAACTATGATGGCCCTATCCTCTTCAGAGTCTACACCAGCCGTGGGCAAACTACGGCCCGTTTGAAATGAATAAAACTAAAAAAAAAAAAGGACCGTACCCTTTTATGTAATGATGTTTACTTTGAATTTATATTAGTTCACACAAACACTCCATCCATGCTTTTATTCCGGCCCTCCGGTCCAGTTTAAGAACCCATTGTGGCCCTCAAGTCAAAAAGTTTGCCCACCCCTGGTCTACACCATCCCCCCTAAAGTTGTGCAGTGCACAACCTGCAGAGCAAAACACTTCCAGCCCCTCCCCTGCCTGCTCCTCCTTTTAACTCACCCAGCTGAATATAAGTTTACTCTAATAGACAGGAATTCATTGACTTGGAGAGGTAACAGGTGGCAACACTAAATAAAAATTAGGCAGCATCCCAAATGAAAAGAGAGCTGTCCTCTTCATTCACCCAGGCACTTGGTAACACCTGTAGATACCTCATATTAAAACTGAGTTATTGGTTCACTTGCCCAGACTATGAGCTCCCTGAGGCCAGATACTCTCTCCTATCCCAGCACCTGGCACAGAGTCTGGAACATAGTAGGTGCTCAATACACCTTTGTCAATAGATGATGGATGAATGAATGGATGGACTTGTTTACAAATTTATTGAATGCATATTCTATATGAAGCACTGTCCTAGGAACTGGGGTTACAACAGTAAATAAAGCAGGCAAAAATCCCATCCCTGCCCACGGAGCTTAGACATTCTAGAAACTGAGTAAGTGAATAAATGAGTAAAAGCGCTGAATAAATTTAGGCCTTAGAGGCAATGTTTGTATGATAATAGTTGACAATTACTGAGTGCTAACCAGATTATGAGGCTGAATGAACCTTTATAATCTAGAAAGTAGTGTGGTGAACTGGTTAAGAGCATGACTATGAAATCATACTCTGTCATACTCAACTCTGCCACTTGCTAACTATGTGACCTTGGTCAAGTTACTTAGCCATCTCTGAGTCTCAGCTACCAAATGAAATAATACAGTTGTTGTAAGGATTAAATGATGTAATTCCCATAGAGCTCACTTAAACTGGTTCATGGTACACACTAAGTGTCCATAGGTCAATAACTACTGTTACTTTTCCACTTACCCTCACATCAGCCCTATGAGTAGGTACCATCAGCATTTTGCTAATGTGGAAACAGAGGCTTAGATAAGTAAAAGAAAATATCTAAAGTCACTGACGGACGGGAACCAACAGAGCCAGATTCAAATCCATTTTGTTCAATTCCAAAAACCATGTTGTTAACCACTTTGACTTGTACAAAGACCAGCCTTGCCAGAGTAGGCATCACAGAGGGCCTGAAGGAGCTCTAGAAAGAGCTTCTACCCAAAAATCTCCCCATGAGCCAACCACAGTGCCTATTAGCTTTTTAAGGCAAAGTATCTCACTCCAAGTCCTTTCTATAAAGTAAAGATATCCCCCACCCCCCAACTAGTCACAGGTGGCCAGCTGCAAAAGGATCATCAGAGAATGGAATTCTGGGATTATTGATGTTATTCTAAGCTATTTTAAGCTTTTTGTTGTTGGTGGGGGAGGTTGGACTAGAGACCAAGGTATCACCTAAGAAAACCAGGCTTGGGCAGGAGCTTCACTGAGATGGTAACATGAGGGTTTGAGAGGGAGAAGTGGTTACAGAAGGAGAAATTCCCACAAGAGCACCACAAGTTGTGGGTATTACATTTTGTATGATCTGGAGCAGAAGGAAAAGGGAGTAGACATGGTGAGAGGTTGATGCTACTGGAAAACACATGTGGGCAGACTGAGAGCAGACATGACCCTTACAGAATTTTCCCTCATGAATGGTTTCTTAAAATTACTTATAAGGAGGGGAGAGGTGAGTTTTCTATCCTGCTATAGGCATTGAGCATCCTGACCTTCCCTTATTAGTGTGACAGGACAGGGACCAAGGACACAGGTGAAATGGAGACTAAGCTGTCCAAACCCTCTTCCCCACCAAAGAAAAGATATAGATCACCCTGAACTCCTAAGGAAACTGAGCTAGAGTGAATCAGTGATTTCACTCAAGCAGAGAGGAGTAGAAGAGGAGAGGAGGGGGGGGGGGGGAAAGGAGTAAGAAGAAAAGGGTAGAGAAGGACCTCCCACCATCCCAGACCAAAGTAATAGTTTTCTCCTCCTGTTCCTCTGGAGACTCCACCCCTATACATTTTCCATATGACCCTTTTCAGGGTCTGGAATAAAATCTATCCACAAAACAACTCATCTTACCACCCCCACCAAAATTGTACTTTCTTCTTGCAGATCACCCCCTCCCATATTAAAGATACCAATAACTATATTTCCTAAGAACAAGAAGATGATCAAATTCTAGACCCAAGGTACAAAGTAGGAAATATGGAATTGCTGAGGGACAGAAGGAAGAGGAGGGTGCCTGCAGCACAATGCTAAGGCTGATGAAACGTTTTCAGAGCTGACATCTAATCTCTGAAGACTCTGATATCCTCCTTCAGCATTATTTCCCCATGGGCTACAGAAGTAAGAGGGGAAAGGTCCAAAAATCAATTTTAGGATTTATGGATGCTTGCCAATTTTGCTCCAAATAAAATTTCACTTTAATAGCAACTGGGTGTTAAGATTTATTAGTGGTGCTGGAAAGTCTCTGTTGCTTAGCTTATCCTAGAATAGCCATCCCATGTGTGTTGGAGAGATCCTGGGTCAGAGCATGGGTGGCTAAGTACTAATAGATGGAAGGATGCATGGATGGAGATAGACATGGATGAGTGTGTGGGCGGGTGGATAAATGGGTGGATCTCTCTATCACATATGAAGATTCATCCTGTGCTTGCAGAAAGAAGAATTTTTAAACAGTAGTCATTGGGAGTGGTATATAGCATCAGAAATGGTACCATTACTAATTTAGCTGTCTATATCATGGAAGCATATTTAGACTAACCCATCAGCCCCATGTAAGAACTCCATGGTTTCTCATGAAGTCACATTTTTCAGACTTTTTTAAAAATCTTCTTTGCACTTCTTCAGATAGCTAATTTTCTCCCACAGAAAATAGCACCTATTAGAAGAGAACTTCAGCATCCTCACCCCCAGCCCTGATCTCTGTCCTGATCTCCCATCTTTCTCTAGCTGCCTGCTCTGTGTGTTCATCTGGATGCCCGAGGAGCACTTCAGTCCCAGCATGCCTACACAAATACTGACATGTCCTCTCCCACCTCATTCCAGCTCCCTTATCTAACTTCTTTATTTTTAAATAGTTACTATTCCATTCTTCCAAGTTTTAATAATAAACTTAAAATCAGTTTTTATTTCCTCCCCATGTCACTTTATCACACTATTACAAAGGCCTTTTGAAAATGCTCCCAGCCTCTGATTTCTGCTCTCTACTATCAGTGCCATGCACATATTTATTCATTCATTTATTCATTAACAATACTCAAAGTGTTCATGCCTCCAAATGTTCAGTGCTGAGTTCTGTACTAGCGACACAAAGATGAGCAAAGCACAGTTGCAGACCTGAAGTATCTCAAAACCTCAGTAAATACTTCATAAAACAATACATTGACTATGTCTGTCCGCTCTTCAAAATTTTGGATAGCTCTTTATTGTCTGGGATCCATTACCATTGCCAGAAAACTGCCTTAGCCTTGGCCGGGGAGACTGGTTTTTAGTGCAAATTCAATTCTGTGCTTACAGAATAATTACTATGAGTCATAACCAGCTGTTTTGGAGCCTGGGTCCATGCTCTATACCTTCTCCTCTCGGATTTATGATGCCGAGACTTGGGATGCTGACTTAGGGCTCAAAGAAATAGCAGAACTGGCTAAAATTAAAATATTGGTGATAAATCAGTTGGTCACCTGAAGCTAAGAATGCTGGTGCTGAGAGAGCAGGAAAAAAAGAATATGAATAATAATAGTAAAAATACTCTCCTGGAATTTAAGTAATCAAGAAGCTCAACCCCAGTTAGCAGGCTTGGCATTTCTTAGCCATGCTAGGCACAGGTCCTAAAAATATCAGAACGACTCCTATAATCACACCCGACAACAGATTTTACAGCTAAAAATGCTTTATAAGCACAAGACTATATAAATGTGATTTTATTTGGATGGCGTGAGGAAAGAAATGAAAACAATTTGGGAAGAGGATATTGACTTCAAGAGAAGCCTGCCCTTATGAGCCGGAAGGAAGAAAGGAAGGATGGGCCGGGCCAAATTCCACCCCATGTACTGACAAACTGCTCTGTTTTACATGCGCCTGGAAGAGTTGAGAGGATCAGAGGAAATGTGTCTATTTACAAGCTAAGCAAAGAGAAAAATGCCACCATAAAACTGAGGGGGAGGATAATACAATAAAACAATACAGAGTGTCCTATAACCACGGAAACAATAACAACGCTAAAACAGAAATAGCTTATTAAGTTAAAACAACAGTAAATCTGTCAGAACAGCCCATAGAAACTCTCATCTTATGATAGTGAAAAGCCTCTTCCAGGCCTGTTGTCTTATACTTTCATTAAACTACAGTTTTATAAGCTAAATTATGGTCAATTCTTGTTCAATTCCCAGAATGAAATCGAGTTAAGCTCTTAATCTGGGAGATATATCTTTTGCAAGTGACAAATCCTTAGTGGACAGTTTCCAAAGCCTGACAACTTGGGAATGCAGGGAACCAAGACATAGAAGGGCTGCCCAACAGTCTGGATTTGGGACCCTTCCCAGATGTAGCCAATTGTGATTACACAAAGGGGACCATCCAGGCTACTCTCTGACCATTTCCCCAGGCACCTTCTGACCAGGAAGAGTGGGATAAGGAAACTGAGGCTTTCCTCCTCCAGCTAAAAGGTTCATATCTCAGGGGAAGTTGAAGTTTGAACCAGCAGCTCTATTCCCTCAAAAGCTAGGTCAACAGTCCCTGCAGGTCCCCCTGCCACTCAGCACCACATATACCAAGCATATGTAACCAAGAAATTCCCTGTATGTCCCTGCTGGTTAAGCCTTGGTTCTGAACAATTTACCTTACCTGACAGCCTGGATTTTCTTTATCCGTGGCGTTTATCAAGAAAGCATTCTTGTTTTCACCCACACATCCAGTTTTATAAGCTAAAGTATTTCCACTACTTGAGAATTGCCAAGGATGAACTTAAGTACTTAATATACCATTTATTTTTCACACAGCTTAGCACCCTACACAACATCCACCAACCCCTCTTTCACTTTCCAAACCCTAGCCCCACTGTTTCCTCCCCACCTCCCACCTCACACACACACACAACCAAATATTCTCCCCCTGGTTCCACCCCCAACTGCAGGCCTGGCTCAAGCTTTCCCCTTCACCTGCAATGACCTTGCCTTCAGAGCAAACCTCTCCATCCTTCACAGCTCTGGTCAAATCTCACCTCTTCCTTGGAGCCCTCCCAGGTTCCTCCGGGTTCACAGTAATCTCTCTCTCCCTTGATAGCCCAAGGCCCTTTGCTAATCCCTTTACTAATTAGAGCATATACCCTTGTCTACCTAGTGTATGAAATTATTGAGTGAGTTACTGGTGTGAATATTGTTTTCTTCTCATCTACCTCAGGACAAAGGAGCCAACATTGCTTTTTTTCCCAAGATTCAAGTTGAAATTTATGCACTCATACATGCACTCACATGCACACAGACACACACACACAAACAAAATTTATATTTCAGACCCATTGAGGAAGACTGGGCTGGGTTGCTGAAGGGGAGGCATGGATATGAAGCTGAGAGGGGAGAGAGAGACGCTAACAGTTTGAGGAATATTGTTTCCTTTGAGGCAGGGGTTAAGGAGAGATGCCAATGGCCTCACTAAGAGGCAGTGCCTTGGATGGGTGGGGGGATAGGAGAGTGGGGGCTGTTGGATGAGGTCACTGGGGGAGGTACAAGAGGGGCATCTCTGTGACTTCCCCACAGCACCAGGACTGGGAGGCAGAGAGATAGGATCACTTTGTACAGGGCCACTGTGTAGGCAAAAAGCCGAAGTGGAAATGGAAACACATGGCCCAAAGGGTTGCCAGTGGTTCTCAACCTTCCTCATGCCACGACCCTTAAATACAGCTCCTCATGTTGTGGTGACCCCCAACCACAAAATTATTTTCATTGCTACTTCATAACTGTAATTTTGCTACTGTTATGAATCGTAATGTAAATATCTGATATGCAGGATGTATTTTCAGGGGTCGCAACCCACAGGTTGAGAACCGCTGGCTAGCCCCTCCCTGTTTGGGGTATCCAGTAAGCCCAGGATTCATCTATGACCTCATAGATAGGGAACCCCAATAATGACTGAGAATCTGACACCCAACAGGCAGATGGAGACTCAGAACAGATAAAATTTGACCTAGAAGAGTAAAGGTTTATGACACAGATTGTATTGAAAATTCACACCTGCTACATTTGTGTTGCATCACTCATGGGCACACCTGCCTTCTACGCTGGATAGAGAACCCCTGGACTCAGGGGTCATTTCCTCCCTCATCCCACCTTTCCTCCCCTGCAAGCTTTCCTCGTCTAAATTATTGAGAGCATTCCCTGAGGCGGCAAAATAAAAACTGAAGGAAATTATGCCATTTCACCGGCAGTTTGCAGTCCACAACCGTAAAAGGCGAGTGGCTAGGTCATCTCTCCATAAATCCCCAATTCTGCTGGAAAAGCAGACAGAGTCAGCTGGGGAGCCAGGCTACTGCTTTGTTTTTGCAACTTTTCCATTGCAGTGCCCTTTATATATACAGCCTGGGTGGAATGCATCATAAAATGTGACATTTTATCACAGCAGTTTGTAAATTTTACAGAAGCAGGCTCCCTGTAAATCACCCAGCTTATTCCCTCGCTGACTTTATTACAGCAAATCCAGTCATGGATAAACTGTATGCCCGTTTACTTGAAATTTATCTTTTTTATTCAAGCCGAACTGAGTCCTTTTAATATTCTTCTCTCTTCTAATGATAAGGCATAATGATAACCTTATTTTCTATTCAGACAGTTTTAAGGACTCCCTTTTCTCTGGAAATGAAATTCCTATTTAGGGCCTCTTTTCTCCCAGAGCCATTTAGAATTTGTTTGTTGTGTCAGAAAATGTGGAGACCTGCCTGCACCAAGTCTTATAAGTCCCTGGAACTTGCACTTATTTTTATCCCTCAGTTTCCTACAGCATGTCCGCTTCCCCAGGCCCAGGACTTTTCCAAGACCTCCCTCTGCCCACCCAGCCCACTCCCCAAGGCCCCGCCCTCCAGAGCATACATGTAGAGCTAACAGACTGGTGTGACTCTCGTGCCAATGGTGGCTTATGTAAGAAAACCAACATCTAAGTGAAGAACAGCCCATCAAAACAACCACCTAGGCTTTAAACTATGCCAATCAAATAATTTCCTTTCTTTGCTTCCACACTTTATATAAGCCTTTCCCATGGCTCCTGTCAGCACAGGGCTCCTAACCACTTCCAGTTTGGTGCTGTCCTATTCTATTTAAGTTTTGCTCAAATAAATTCTTAAAATGTTTAATAGGGCTCAGTTGGTCTTTTAACAATGGCTGCATGGAATTGCTCATCCACCCACCTCCTGTGCTATCCAATCCTTGTGGCTACAGAGCACTTGAAATGTGGCTGGCCCAGGTGGGGATGTGTAGGATATATAAAATACACACTGGACCTCAACATTAATATCAAAAGAGAATAAAATATCTTATTCATAATTTTATATTGAGTACATGTTGAAATGATAATTCTTTGGATGTATTGGGTTAAATAAGACATATTGAAATTAATTTCACCGATTTCTTTTTACTTTTTAAATGTGGCTACTACAAAACTTAAAATGGCTTCTGTGGCTCTCATCAGATTACTACTAGACTGTGCTACTCCCGGCACATTCTAACCCCTTGCTAGATAAAGTCTCACCCGCTCCATCTGGCCTTTCTCATTGCAATGTTCTCTTCCTGCATTGGCTTCTATTTCACTTAGAGATCTCATAATTTAACAGATAATTGTTAATTTTCACATTCCAAGCCCACAGGTTTCTCCATATAGACTCTGAGGCTCATGAAATCAGGAAGAGATTTTTTTAGTGACTTAAATTTCCCTCAGTACCTTTAATAAGTTTTGTGCACAGTAAGGGATTCAGAGAATAGATAAATGAATAGATTTAGAACAGACCGACAATTCTTAAACCTGGCTGGCACAGGGCCAGGACCCAGCAGCCAGGAACACAACTCTTTAGTAGATTACAATTTTCTTGAAATGAAGGTCCCTGTCCTGATTATTTTCATATCCTCTACAGAGCCTAACTACAGAGACTAATTGCAAACAAAGAAGTGTCTGAATAAATGTGTATTGAGCTGAGTTCATATTGTACCAGGGGAACCCAACCCAAGGTAAAGGATTTTCATCAGGCCAAAGAACCAGGGCCGACCCAGAACTGGGCTCCCAGGATAGTGGCCAGAGCCACCGATCAACTCCTTGACTAATATTACAATTGCATTCTCTCTTAGACCATTACATACTCCTCTACCCAAAATTATCTTCCTAGAACAATGCTTTTTATCACATCTCTGCCTCATTCAAGAATCTACCATGGCTCCCTGTAGCCACAAGATAGTGAACTCTTTAATGTGTCAAACTACCACCCATCTTCATCTTACACTTCCCAATACATTCATTCCAGTGAGTGTCCTGCCTGTTCAGGATATGTGTATAGTAGGATCCCACTTCCCATATCAGCCTCTCCCTTAATTATCCCTACACATTTGATGTCTACCTGTGCCTAGAAACTCTGTAAAACTGCACCAGCTTCTCCATGAAGCCTTCCCAACTCCTCCAGCCCATTCCCGTCTTCTCATCCCCGAAGACCTACACTCCTGTATGGAATCCTTATCCAGTTTGGTGCACTGACTTTGTGTTTCCCATCCAGATGGAAAGCCACTTGTCTGCAGGGATCATAGCTCATAAACTCTTGCAGAGTGCTAGACACATTGTAATGCTGAGTGAATTTAAGCCAAATTAAATTGCTCCAGTTAAAATATTACTGCTCTGAAAATGACACTATCTAGTGCAGCCGTGGGCAAACTACAGCCCACGGGCCGGATCCGGCCTGTTTGAAATGAATAAAACTAAAAAAAAAAAAAAAGATCGTACCCTTTTACGTAATGATGTTTACTTTGAATTTATATTAGTTCACACAAACACTCCATCCATGCTTTTGTTCCGGCCCTCCAGTCCAGTTTAAGAACCCATTGTGGCCCTCGAGTCAAAAAGTTTGCCCACCCCTGATCTAGTGTCTCCACAGGACTGGGGGAGGGGGTGGTAAGCCCTGGAAGTGGCACAGAGAGCAGCAGTGGCTGTCCTACAGCATCCTCAGGGGGAAGAACTCTGCCTTGTGCCTGAAGAGGGAATAAGCAAGGCTAACCAAGGAGCCATACCTCAGAGGACTCCATAAAGGCAATTCTGATACCATTATGAGCCTTCTCTAGGGCCACAGCACCCCTAACAGAGTCTTAGGAACTTAAAACTATAAGGAGCCAAATAAATTACTGGACCCAACCCATTATTATTTTTAAAATATGTTTTTATTGATTTCAGAGAGAGGAAGGTACCACCTAGGAACCTTTCCATGCAGCCATTATGATCAAGCCCACAACCCATTTAATTCCTTGACTAGGAATTAAACCCATGACCTCCTGGTGCATGGGGCAATGCTCAACCAACTGAGCCACAATGGCCAGGCACCATCCCTCATTTTTATAGATGTGAAAACAGAGGCCTATGACAGAGAAATCGATCTGCAGAGGGCCAAGGAATTAGTGGTGACAGGGCTCATCCTTGATTGCCAGCTGGCATGAGGGTTTTTCCCTTCCATATACAAGGTTCCTGCAGGCTGGTCAAAGAACCAGCTGTATCAGTACCACCTAGGAACCTTTCCCAAAAATGACAGAGTTCGGGGTTCCCACCTACTGAGATTCTGAATCACTAGATCTGGGGCTGGGAATCAGTATTTTTCTCAAATTCCCCAAGTGACTGGCACGTTGCTAGGTCCGAGAGTCACTGAGCTCACTTGTTTTTGCTGGGACTTCCATGGGATTGATGGAGTCCTACACTTTTAGGGAGCCCCTGCTATATGAAGGGTGTACCAGAAGATGGGTGTTGAAACAACCCCTGCCCATAACTCACTGGTTGGACTCTACCCCCAAGACCACACAGCAACCATAGGTATGGTCAAAAGGTAGGGCTACAGGAGGTTGGGGTAAAGGAGGAGGATATGGGAGGGACAGTTCCTATGCCAGCCCTGGGCTATTTCCTGAATCACCACCCACCTATATATGCCATTTGGTTGAAAGCCAAACACCCCAATCAGGAGAGTAATGAATAAATATTGGAAAAAGGCTTTAAACACTATTGGGTTCTGGAAATTACAGAGGATTACATGGTCTGGGTAATTCAGGGGAAATTGCAGAGCAGACAAAGAACCCTGTGAGCTTTCCAACAGTCTTCCATTTATGAGGAGTCTTGTCTTCCAGGGGCTCTCGTTAACTGGAGTCAAGCTAACCATATGCCCCCAGCTGCCCGCTCCACAGCGAACCTCAGTTGAAAATACTGCGTGGTTATTCAGGGCCTGAGGCTGCCTAAGGTATTATTTTCACTTCTTAGTCAACATACCTGAAATACCTCGACTTCAGTGTGATGGACAGAATCAGGATTTGGGATGAAGGAAAATGAATATGAACTCCAGCTCTTTTGTTTATTATCAGAAAGATTTATCATCTCTAATCTTAGTTTCCTTGGCTATGAAATGGAAAAGAGAAAAATCCTGCCTCTAATGTAATATGCTAAGAAAACATCAGTTCCTTTTCTGGACTCTTTTTCTAGGTAAACAGCATTTGTGGCCATTCACATTTGCCACACATAGCTTGCTCACTAGAAATCACCTAGACCCATGCTACTTAAAGTGTGGTCCATGGGCCAGCAGCATCAGTATGAGCTTGTTAAAAGTACAGTCTCATTTCCTTCTCTAGAAGGGTGATTGAAGCTGGAAGTGGGACATAGTTGAAGAGGTTGAGAACATGTTTTAATCTGAATTTAGGGATTCAGAATAAAATGCACAACCTTGACTTTCTTAGCAACCTGTTTTAGTCTATGGGGACTTTGAGAACTTGAGGTACTAGGTTAACCAGGCCACAGATCAGTGTAATCCACTCAATTTCCAGCTGCAACCTGAACTTAAAATGGGTCAGCCTTGGGCTTCAGTGAGGGGAGCAGCAGTGATTCCCTTGCAAGGAAATCAGGTCACACTCCTCCTTCTACATAGAATGGATATTGGGTTTTAATATCAGCTCAGGTAGAAAGATATACTTTCAGAAGTGAGGGATGGGCAGAGCTTCCTTATTGTGGGGTTCTTCTCCTGGAATGTACCCAGGCTGATGTGCAGTTGCCATCTGGCCCTCACTATATCACCATATGGGGAATGGGGCTTGGAGAACTGATTCTAAGAAGTTGCAGTGTTTGCTATGCATAATGAAGGGTCTTTGTCTCCAACTCAGAGGTCACCTGTTTTGTTACACAACACACACACACACACACACACACACACACACACACACACACACACACACAAAACAGACACTACAGCATGATAATTTGTTAGCTTGCTTGTAGAATAAAATCTCAGACCCTTCACAGTTTCTGACTTAACAGTATAGTACACTTAAAATAATTAAATGGAAAACACAATGCTGTTGACCCAGGACAGACAAAATATGTGATGTCACTGCTCATCAAAATCAGATGACAAAGGAATATAATTTGATGCTCTTCTACAGGCAGTGACAAAACTTCCTGGCCATTGCTCTTATCTGGATGATATTTTTAAGTGTGAATTAGAAGGTTTAGCATGACATGGAACAGTAGAAATGGGAATTAAGGCAGCTAGAGTTTCAGGAATGCAGTCTGAATTTAAATGACTGCAGGTAAAGACACTGAAAAGTCTCCTTAATTGATATTAAAGTCTAGCCTTCAATAAAAAAAATTCTAAGGCCATTTTTTATGGGATGGAAACTGCAGTGAACATTGACAAGAAATTAAAAGCCAAAGTATTGAAAGAAGATAATTTGAATAAAAACTAGAAATGTCTACAATTTTTTCCATTTCTTAGTAAGGAGAGATAAGGTAATAAAATAATCACACTATATCCTGATTGTAGTTCAGCCTATAAGTTATACTTAACTCCTCTGTAAATTATACATCCATTCGTCAGAGTGGGTTCAGTCAACCCAAAATGAGTAACTTTATCATATTTATCAAATCCTAATGGAAAAACACTTTCTACCAGTTGTAAGAAAAAGTTCGTGAAGCAGTTGAACAAACCCAACCATCTCAGTTAAGAATTAGCATGAGGCACAAAACCACCTCCCTTTATAGGATAAAAAACACGTGACCCCCAATGTCTCCCCCACCTCCCTAACAACTTCTCCCACTCTATTTCATCTCAAGTCCCCAGACTACCACACCCACACTGCATAAGACAGAGCCAATTCACACTATGCTTTTCAGCTTCATCCCAAGAGAGCTTTGTCTTCATTTACCCAAGGCAACAGTCGCCTCCTCCTGTCTTTCAGGAAAGGGAGCTACTGAGAAGCATCAACAACCAGGTCTCCTCTGGGGAAAATGTCAATGTGAGAAGGTCTGCCATCCTACCAGAGATTTATCAACGAGGGAAGACGGTGTTCCCAACTCCATCCAGTCCTCAAGAGCAACACTAGTGTGACTGGAAAGGGCACTTCGTTAGAAGTCATAAGAATTGCTTCTAAAAATAACTGTTATTTTTAGAATGAAACTTAGGCAAACCACTTCACCTCTCTGGACCTCAGTTTCATCTGCAAAATGAGGATGTTTTATCGAGGATTTCTGCCAGCTTTAAAAAGCTATACCTGTATTAGTAAGAAGAGAATAGTGACCTAGATAAAGAAAATGAAAACAAAAAAGGTCTCCTGAACCCTCAAATAAACATAGAAAATAAAACCTAACACAAAGATCTCCTTTATAACTTTATTTGCCCTTTTCCATACCCTTTGTCCATTTGACCCCATGCTAAATGAACTAAAAAGAACACTTTTGGGTACATATCCCAGATGAGGAATCAGAAAAAAATCACAGTGCTGGTCAATGGCAGAACTGGCACCAAAATTAAGTATGCTAACTCCCAGCCTAGGACATTTTATCTACCTCTTAGTGGCTGTCCTCGGGTTCTAATGAAGGAGCATTTTAAGCCATATAATTTGTTTTTATTATTTTAATTTAATTTATTGGGGTGACATTGGTTAATAAAATTATATAGGTTTCACATGTACAATTCTATAATACATCATCTGCATATTGTATTGTGTTCATCACCCCAAGTCATATCATTTGGCTTCAATTGGAGAGGTTTCAACTCCACCAATACAGCAGCTATATAACCAGGTCTTAGTTCATTGATACAGAATGAAAAAGGAGCAAAGGACTCCCTTTGATCCTTTCTGGGTACTCTCCGGAGAAGCAATCTTTCAAATTCATTTTTAAAAACTGGGTATCTCACAAATATGAAACATCTCCATCAACTTGGAACTCCTATAATGAATTTGCCAAAGGATAAAAATATTATACATCCAAATATTTGGTTGCAAATAAAATGCATACAAAATACCAGGAAAATTAATTCAACTCTAATTCCAAGACTGAAGGTATAACTCCAGCGTTATGCATGCAGTGCATTCTGAATTTCCTTTTCCAGAATTCAGTCAGTCTCCATGTCTGTCACCTTCTATTTTGTGTGATCTGAAATGAAACTGGCATTTTCTTTCATTTTTTTCAAACCCCCTAATTGGTTTTTAAGTCTTAAGCTACTTTTCTAAAATAAAAGATAGGAATAAAATTTGTCACCCCTCCCCCAAAAAATAGAAGTTTGGTTTGAAAATAAAATACAAAGTTATTATTTACCTAACAGGGGGAAAGGGTGTTGTTAATAATTTAGAGCAATAGGAAACACCCATTCAACTGTGGGGTAAAGTGAAAGTCTGAAGTGATCTGTGTGTAGATTTTGGGACAACTTTTGGACAAAGTAGAATAAAGATTCTTGAGTGGTGCTGCATTTTCAAGTCTCTGATTACAGGGTGTAGGTACTTAACTACATATTGTTACTACCTGATTACATAGATCTACACTAATTTTGTAATTGTGCTTAATTACACTAATTAGGCCAATAAGCAACCCACAAAAAAACACAAAGAATTTTGTGTGAATAAAATCCTCAGTAACCTGGACTATACTTAGCAAAAAATAGCCTTTAAAAGAAAGCTGTGGAGTGGTGCACACACAATACAATACACAGATGGTGTATTATAGAGTGGTACACCTGAAACTTATATAATTTTATTAACTAATGTCACCCCAATAAGTTAAAAATAAATAAATAAAACAAAATAGATCAATAAATAAAAGCAGTATCTCACACTTGTCCCAGCCACAACCTCCCAATCTATAACTACTGTCCCAAAGTGGGACTCTGCACAGATTTACTCCCAGTGTAGATGCAACACAGGGTGAGAGAAACAGTGACTTAAAGCACTGGAAGGCAACTTTGAGATCTACTCCAACTCTCTGTCTTCACATTAGGGGGAAATGAGCCTTAGAGAGGCATCTAACTTGTCCAAAATGGCACAACTAGTGAATGGCAGAAATGGGCTTAGAACACAGTTTTCTAAATTCCCAGTTCAATGTCCTTTCCCTTCACCAAGTCTTCATGCTAGAAGTCAAGGATGCTTTAGGTCTTAGGTTCTGGAGTCTCTGAAACCAGGGCAATTGAAGATATTAATCTTAACACGTCAGCTCCAAGATCTTGCTTTTTCTGTTTAACTCGATGTTATCCATCTGGGATGGGGTTTGACAACCCAAATTCCAAATAGCGGTGCCTTAACTAGATATTTTTATTTCCTTCACATAACATAAATCCAGAGGAGAATAGATGGGAGCTCCACAAAGTTATCTAAGACCCAAGTCCTTCTATTCTGCCAGTCTTAGAGTATGAATTTTGTCCTCATCGTCTCAGAATGGCTGCATGATTTCCATCCATGATGTCTGCATCCCAAGCAACAAGAGGAAGTGAAAGGGAGAGCAAGATGTGGTGGTGCTTATATTAAGTAGAGCTTTCCCAGAAATTTCAGCTTGCTTATCATGATCTAGAACATTGTTACATGGATGCCACTAGCTGCAAGCTAGGCTGGGGAATGAGGTTCTTTAGCTGAGCACAAACTGAGGTTCTAGTAGTAAGAAAAAGGAGTGTATGAATATTGGTAAGAAACCAGCAGCAACTGCCACATTCAGTCAGCATCTCCTTAGGCATGTTAATCAAAGAGAGGAAAAAAAGATAAAGAGAGGTCAGCCTGCTATAATAGAAAGGATACTATGTTTGGAATCAGGGAAGCTGGGCCTCAATTTCCTCACCTGAAAAACAAGAGGGTGGGATAGGAATAGTGATGTCAAAACTTTTGTCAGCAATAGAAGTCATCCTTAAAAGAGACTCTTCTATAACCCCCCCATCTATCAAACAGATCAAAGAAGAGCTGCTTCTCCGTCGGTGAAACTGGGTGGAGAAGCAGGGAGGGAGACTGTGGTAGGCCCTGCCTTGTGCTACCCAGACCCCCCTTAAGGAAGGTCTTGTGCCACAGCTTCTGAGACAGCCTTTACCTGTCAGCCCTTCAGGGCCTGCCTCAGTTCAGAAAGCCCCTTCAACCAAGATCATACTCCCTCCCCTGGGCAGCCCACTTTCAATGATGGCCCAGCCATCTTGGCCCAACTCAGAACAACTATGAAGGACCATTCTAGCTCCAGACTCCTGCATAGTCAACTTGCACTCTTTTGTTTTGTTATTTTGTTTGTTTTTTTGGTTAATCCTCATCTGAGGATATTTTCCATTGACTTTTTGAGAGAATGGAAGGGAGGGGGAGAGACAGAGAGAGAAGCATCGATGTGAGAGATATATATAGATTGGTTGCCTCCTGCACATGCCCTGACCAGGCTGGGGATTGAGCCTGCAACCAAGGTACATGACCTTGACTGGAATTGAACCTGAGACCCTTCAGTCTGCAGACCAATGCTCTATCCACTGAGCCAAACCGGCTAGGCTCAAATTGTATTCTTGCTGGGCTGCATCACAGCCAACTTCTCCCTCTGCCCACTCCTGGTTTCCATATCCTCACCTAGGTATTGATCCAGTGGTATTCTGTAATAAACATCCTCCACTTTAAAACTACCTCTGGGTTGACTTGAGGGCGGGATAGGAATAGTGATATCAAAACTTTTGTCAGCAATAGAAATCATCCTTAAAAGAGACTCTTCTATAGCCCCCCATCTATCAAACAGATCAAAGAAGAGCTGCTTCTCTCTCGGTGAAACTGGGTGGAGAAGCAGGGAGGGAGACTGTTACAAAGCGGTCAACAGCCTGCCCTTCAATCTCCCCAACTACAGGCCCCCAGGAACTCCTGTGGAGGCTAAGCCCTAGTGCTCCATGGAACTCAGTGTGCTAACCATTTAGTCAATTCCTTCAAGTATTCAAAGGCAACAATGCTACAAAGCTAACCCGAAAAGATGAGTGCTAAAGTGCAGGGAGAGCTGGACTCTGAGATGTCCAGCCCAGGAGGGCTTCTTGGGAAAAATGATTAGAGCAAATAAATGAAGGAGCAAGAAACAACAAGATATACCTGGGAAAAAAAATGTAGATGTGAAACATCTTTTTGACTGTGGGTTCTGTTGTCAGATTTAAACACCTTGTATCCAACTCTATTAAAAACAGATATTGTCAGGAATATACTAGTATGTAATCTAAATTCTTTGCTAATTAGCAGTCTGTCTCCTCTCAGATAGATACTTACCAAGCCTCCAGGATGGCTTGTCCAGGAAGGCCTTTGCTGGAATTACATTTCACTGTGCTTATTCATGGCCTGGCTTTCTTCCTCGGAGAGGCCAATCAGAACAGTGCTAATGGATCTCGCTCTTCTGACCAGCCTGGAACTCCAAGCCTGTGTTTCAGGTCATGGGTTAGGCATTGAAATTGGTCCTCCCAAGAAATAGGCCCTCCTGTCCCATCCAAGAAGAAATTGCAGGCCAGTGTACCACCCGAGGCTTAGGGAGTACAGAAGATCACCAGGATTAGTGTTAGGGTTAGGGTTAGGGTTAGGGTTAGGGCAGAAAGGGCTTCTCTGAATCACAGAGTCTCAACTATGGGAAGGACTTTAATAAGCACCTGACAGTCACACGCTTAACAGACTTCACTCTGCCCCTACTAACAGCTTTCCCAACTGGATCTGAGCAGCACTAAGAATGCACCAAGGCAACCCTATCCCACCTTTGCAAAGCTCCATCCATCAGAAAGTTCTTGCTTATACTGATCCCAAATCTGTCTTCCTATAGTTTCCATGCATTGGAGCCTGATTTGAGAGATGTGTGCATGGAGCAAGATCCTGTTCCAGGAATATAATATCAGTTTTAGTGCCTAGATGAATCCAGTCATAATACATAACCCAGTGCAACACCTTCGTGGTCAAGCACATAAGGAACAGAGACATTTTAAAGAATTTAACACTTCAAGTAAATTTTTAAAAATTAATGAGTTCACATGCCACTTAAGATGTGTGCTGTTTATGGAATACATGTTATATCTCAATAAAAAAAATATTTAAAAATTAAAAAAAAAGAAGGGCACACATGGGGGCAGTGGACTTGATCTCCAGTAGGGGCCATGCAGGAAGCAGGTGACCCATGATTTTCTCTCATCATTAATGTTTCCATCTCTTTCTCCCTCTCCCTTCCTCTCTCTGAAATAAATAAAAACATATTTTAAAAATAAGAGAGCGATGCCTACAACTATTAGAAATATCAAAATAACACCTTATATTTGTCTCATATTTTAAACTTTCCTGGGCAATTTCACATTCAGTATGCTAACAATTTTTTTGACTTTTTAAAATTGAACTTATTGGGCTGACATTGGTTAATATAATTATGTAGCTTTCAGGTGTAAAATTCTATATCATCTGTATATTGTATTGTGTGTTCACTACCTCAAGTCAAATCTCCTTCCACCACCATCTACTCTCTTCTATCTCCCCCACCCATCTATCCCTCCGGTAATCACTATACTGTTGTCTGTGTCTGAGTTTTGCTGTGGTTTATTTTTTTTTTTTACTTAACCCCTTCACCTTTTTCACCCAGCCCACAACCCCTCTCCCCCCTGAAATCTGTCAGTCTGTTCTCTATCTATGAGTCTGTTTTTATTCTGGCTAACAGTTCTTGACATTGGTTGAGTCACCAATGTGAGTCTTGATTTTAAAACAGAAAAATGGTAACTTGCTTGATATGTTAGTTAGTGGCAGATTCTGCATTAGAACATTTGTCTCCACCAATTTCTAATCTGGCAGCAGCATTATAATTATTCTGTCCTGGATAATTCTGATATTAATGCAATTCAACAATGCAGAGAGTAACAAATACATTAAATCATCCATTCTTGTGACAGGTATTTCCTAGTGATGGGACAGATGTCGTGACATCCAGCTTACTGATTTATGCTTAGTATATGCTGAATGGCAGACTTTTGTTTAACCTTTCTAAGGGGTGTATGCAGAACCACCTCTCACCTAGCTAATTCATGGCTTCATGTTTCCTGCTATAAATATCCCCTGGTAGTGGACACCTCAGATGACCAACAACAACTTTGGCAACTCCACATCAAGTTCCTAACTTCTTCTGTCCCCATTGGAACTGCTGTTCTCACCAGAGCTATGATTCTGCTGTGTGCTTTAGATATAATTGACAGACTGTGGTTCAGATAGATGGGGTCATGCATACATTGAGTTCCCCAGAGAGATTCCTGGTCATCACATAATTTTGAAAAATAAGAAAGAAATCATTGTCAAGAAAAAGAGGAGATTCTAGACACTACTGTGTGGGTTTTTTTTTTCCATTTTTAAATATATTTTTATCGTTGATAGTATTACAGATATCTCCCATTACCCTCTCCCCTTTCCCCCCTCCTCCCAGCCCCTACCCACCCCCCAGGTCTTCACTACCCTATTGACCATGTCATGGGCTATGCATATGCTACTGGTTTTGTTTTGAAAACTTTATTTAAAAAATAGTGTTGAGCCCTAACCGGTTTGGCTCAGTGGATAGAGCATCAGCCTGCGGACTGAAGGGTCCCAGGTTCGATTCTGGTCAAGGGCATGTACCTTGGTTGCAGGCACATCCCCAGTAGGGGGTGTGCAGAAGGCAGCTGATCAATGTTTCTCTCTCATCGATGTTTCTAACTCTCTATCCCTCTCCCTTCCTCTCTGTAAAAAAAAAAAAAAAATAGTGGTGATGCATAAAACAGACCGAGGAATCTCAGAGGGAAGGTGGGGGAGGGTGAGTGGGTGGGAAGAGATCAACCAAAGAACTTGTATGCATATATGCATAACCCATAGACAGAGACAATAGGATGGTGAAAACCTTTGGGGGGGGGGGGCTAGAAGAGATCATTGAGGGGGAAAGGGGACATATGTAATACTTTCAACAATAAAGATTTTAAAATAAAGAAATTATAAAATAAAAAATGTAAAAAGCTATGGGACATTTACACCATGGAATACTATGCAGCTGTAATATATATATATATATATATATATATATATATATATATATATATATATATATATATAGTGTTGATTTTTAACTGCTTTTCCAAAAGTTGGCCATCGATATAAAGACTGTAATGCATTTTCCACCATGGCTTTGTATAAAAACAAGGCCTAAAATGATAGTGCTGTTTGAACTTAGATCAGGTGTATGTTTCCCACAAAGGTCCCTCACCCAATTTCATTTGACCCTTTTCAAAGACTTTGAAGATAAGACAAGTACCATCCCAGTTCAAAGATGAGAAAACCAGGACTAAGAGATTCAATGTCTTGTTCAATCATTCAGCTGGCTAGGAACAAGATCCCAGACATCAGGACTCCCACTGAGTAAGAATGTGGTGTTGGCTTTCTCCAATCACATGACAAATCATCTCTAAAACTAATGACAGAGAGACCTTAAAAATAATAATAATGCAGAACTAAGCCTGAGGCCAACCTAGGATCAGCACACTCAGCCAGCAGCAGCAACACAGCCTTCTCCCAGAAGTGCCTTGACCTTCAGAACCATCTTCAGCAAATGGATGGAAATCAGATGCTGCCTACCATGTACTTGGAGAGAGTTGGCTGAGCCTCCTTAAACATTTCTTCTGCTCCACTCAAGAGACAAAAATGGTTAAACTCAGAGGCCCTGCGGAGACATCAGCTTAGTATCTTGGAAACTTGCTATTCATATCCTCGTTAGATAATAATATTACAAAGGCTTATAGGGTTTGAGAAAAAACATTGCAGCAATAATGACACAAAAGAACATTAGCATTTCCAGTTTTCATTCAGTCCACGGTCAGGAACGGGAGAAGCCGATATCAATTTATAGAAATGGGTTTTAATTTCTGAACAGCAATCCTGCTACTTAGAGTCAAGATAAATGAACTCTGTGTGCACAGAGATAAGCATAGAGCTGTGAACTATATGCCTATTCATGCAGGCATCTGGAGAATTAAATTATGGCTTTTCCTTACATCTTCTGGCTAATGCTCATGATGTAGTCACAAAGTCAACAACAAGTTCAAGTTTAGCCAACAGTTATCAATGGCACATGGACATTCTTCAGAACAGATTGTTTTAATAGCACTTTAGATAAAAGTAAACAAAATCCAGTTTTAGATTTTATGTAATGATCAAGGTCCATAGGCCTATTTCAGAATCAGCTGGTGTGGCTATTAAAATGTCAGTTTATTGGGCCCCAGCCCAGAAATACTGAATCAGAATCACTGGGGATTAGTCCCAGAGAAGTGCAACTTTGACAGGCATCTAAGAGACAGCCAGTAAAAGAAAGAGAAAGCTAGAACCAAGTGTAAGACAGGGAGATGCAGGGCTGAGAGCAAGACCGAGAGAGGTCCCCGTCATTACCACAGCACACCTTACCCAGCTGCCTCTAACCACCTCTGCCCCTTGCAGGTTCAAGGTCAGCCCTGCCACAGCCTGTACCCACAAGAACCAGACTTCCTAATTCTATAGAAGCTCTGTTGTCACTATCAAGTGGGGCCCAGGCATGGTCTGGCTTGTACCACACCTGGCCTCTAAATTGGGGATAACAATTTTTAGCCCCTGCACACCTACAAAGAGCATCAGACTGCAAACAGCCCAACCTGTACTCTTGGGGGTGGCCCGACTGTCTATCACGCCAGCAGTCCAGGTTCCCTTCCACCTCAGCTTTCCCCAGGGAAGCTCTGACCATCTGCCCCAACCCCTCTCAGGCTCTCTTCTGATGGGACTCCACTTCGGGATTCCGCTGTATCATCCTTTGTCATCGGCTTCACAGATTGTGGGAGAGACATCAGTGGTTGTGTGGGGGTATTGTCGTTATATGAATGCTATGACCATTATCTGGTCAGATCTTACAAAGCAAGACCCCTCCCTGTGTGAAAGGGGTGGGAGCTCATCTCCAGGTTAAGTCCCTCTTAGCTTTAATTAGTTGGGGATGTGATGGACTGGCTCTTAAACTAGAAGTATGAGGTGGTTGTGATGTATCTTGGAGAAAGGTATTAGTTGTCACCTCCAAGTGAAGAGAAACAAGAATATTAAAATTGAGGCACTCACCCTGCAAAGTTGTGCCAACCTCCCCTCCCTTTCTATTACCCAGCCTTCTGTCCCACGCCCAAGGCATGCGCATGTACACACACACACACACACACACACACACACAGCTAGAGTGTAGGTTATCACAAAGGATCACAGGACAGGGCCTGAAAGCTTTGGGTATGCTAGAGGCAGAACCATAAATCTGAAGTATGGAAACCATTCCTATTTGTCCCCTAATATTTAGCAGTGCTTGAAAAAGCCAGCTGCTGCAGCTGTACTATGAGAATCAGAGACAGCATTTTTAATCTCTTGGGAAAGACACCTTCCCATAGAATGTCTGCTTGGGTCATGTATAAGCCAAACTTCAAAGGTGAGTTATGAGGACAGCCATGCTTGGGATGGGTAATTTAAAGTCAGGGGATAGAGGGGAGGAGGATATGCTCCTGAGGCTAGCAGGGCAGTGCCAGCAGTAACTGAATTATAAGAACCCAGAAAGAAAGGTGAAACACACCAGGCAGAATGTGAGCTTCTTGCTTCAACTGCCTCTCCATCACCTTCAGAACGTTGGTTATTTTTTCCTGCTTAATAAAAGAGAATAAGGAATGAGGCAGCAGGTGGAGGGAAAAGTGTGTGCCAGAGTAAGTTCAATGGTTTTGTTAAGTAACAGAGGAAAATTTCTTTATTCTCATTAGAAATGAGAGAAGTTCATCGAGAGTTAATGAGGTGTCAGGTAATTCTCCAAACTTTTGCATACATCATCTCTTATAATACACACAAAAAATTCTGGGAGGTTGGTATTATTATACTGATTCACAGATAAGAATATTGAGCCTCACAAAGATTTAAGCAAAAAAACTAAACCTGAGGTCAAATATCTAGTAAGTGGCAAAATAAAAATTCAATCCCAGGGCTGTCTAAACATGTCATAAATATATTCACCTTCAAATATGTTGTATGGCTTCCACCAGGCACATATGTAACCCAGAGAACCAACCAGAATCACTGCTTCTCAGCAGTACTGAAGCCAACCCTGGATCCGTAAATCAGCCAATTTGGACACTGACAGCAGCAAGGGTGGATGCCTTGGGTCCCCTGGCCAGCTGTGCCAACTTCTGCTGTTTTTTCAGCTTTCCTGGTCCCACCTGGTGTTTGTTGGCAGGTGATACTAATTCATTCACAAGCCCTACTGAAGGTCCTATCATATTCAGAAACTAGGGATAGGCAATTTATGATACATAAGATGGTTTCACCCATAACAGAGCTTGAAGTTCCTCTATGAATTCAAACCCACATATTTGACCACATTCTCCAGCTTTTCTAAAACCATGACTAACAGAAGTTTGCTATCACAAAGCTTGAGTGCTGGGTTGGTTGACTTTGTTTTTGAAAAGACAGCCCTTGGTGTACAGCTGAGTTTTCTCTGGCAGCATGCTTTCCTAGAGTTAGCCAAGACCAAATGGAAGTAAAAAAGTAAAGAAGCATTTGACCCTCCAAAATCCCAACAGCATGCACCAAAGTGAAGCACTCATCTACAGAGAATTACATTTCACCTTTCTTTCCTCCAAACCTTATCTTGCTTTGGTTGAAAAGGTGTGTTTGACTATGCCAAAGTGCTGCACAATAGGAAACTTCTAGAATCTAGATGCCCCACTAATCCATACGCTGAGTGATCAATGCACTCACTGCGTGGGAGACAAGAGATGCATTTCTACACTGAGGCCATAATACACAGACTCTCCCAGGCTGATATCCTTTGCTTTTAGAAAATCACCAAGAGGCCCATCCAGTGTTGCTCAGTGGTTTAGTATTGAACTATGAACCAGGAGGTCATGGTTCAATTCTCAGGCAGGGCACATGCCTAGGTTGCGGGCTCGGTCCCCAGTGCGGGGTGTGCAGGAGGCAACCAGTCAATGATTCTCTCTCTTCATTGATGTTTATATCATTCTCTTCCTTTCCTTCCCTCTCTCTGAAATCAATAAAAATATATCTTAGGGGGTAAAAAATCACCAAGAAACTGTGGACTTCATGATCATATGAGGCTCCATAACAACCGAGACCCTCCATGTGCTATTTCCCATGACTCATGGTTCTTACTATGTGGGTGAGTGTGCTTCACATTGTAGGCTTAATAACTAGGGCATCTTAGGTGAGGTATCTTTGGAAATGAATATAGAGGAAATTAGAGGTATATGAATTGTGTTCAACAAGTGAACTACCCTAGATATGTCACTCATTAGACCGCCTGTCCCAGTTTCCCCTCCAGCCAAAGCGACCTGACCCCAGTCCTTGCTCCAGGGAAGTGGTGCTGAGGTTGACTTTGCACAGAGATGACCAGTGATTTCATTAGAGACCAAAGGGCAGCACATTCACATTCTTTTTAGTGACCCTGGCATGAGGTGGCACAAGACTGCCCAACCAAGGACAGTAGTTATTAGCTGATTCAAATAGATAAGCTTCTTCATGAATTTTAGTTGGGAATGCATAGAGTAATGGTCATTGTAGTAGCACAGGAGTATACTCCAGCAAGTATATGAGTCCTGTTTATGAGAAGATACTAGAGTCCATGAACTCTACTATACATGTGAGCAACATGTGAACTCTACTATACATGTGAGAATATTTTTCTTATTCTCCCATGAATCCTTACATTAAACACCCCCTTTACTAGAAGTAAATCAAGGGACTTTGGAAAAAAGCTGTGCATTATGTCTCCCTATTGGGAGATAAAAGTTTAATAGTATACTAAAGGCTCTGATAAGTCCTGCAAAACACACACACACACACACGTTTTTACCTTTAACTCAACATTCCCAAAGGAATTTATTGATAAAATGTTCCCCTTTCTTTCTCAGAAGAACTATTAGGACATTGGGAAAACAATCGAAATCCCTCCTAAAATAATTGATACTTTCACAGATAACAACAGTCTGTCCGTTGAAGGTAGAGACACAGGTTCTGAAGAAGCTTCCAGGGTGGGGATGAAAAGGACTCTTTGGACTAAAGAGCTCTGAGTGGAACAAGCATGGCAGGAAATGGGAAGAGGATGAACAGCAGCACAAATGCAGAGATGAGCATCACTAATGGACAGGAGCGGTGGGAGAATGAGGGTCAACCTCAGGTGCAAGTCAAGTGAGAGAGGGTGTATCCAAGCTTGGCCATTAGTGCTACCAATATGTCCCCATTTCATCAAGTAATAGTCTTTTAATACATCTATGACAGCCCTTGATTTCTTTTAAGCTATATTCTCATCCCTGTTATTGTTTTAAATTTGCTGGGGATAATTTTAAACTAATCTTCTAATCTTTTTCCAAGAGCCCTCATCAATAACAACTGAAAGAATGATTAAAATAACCCTCTGTGTAGAACAAGCTAAGTCAAAATTACTGTGGGGAGTAAATTACTCTAACAGAGATATAATGTCAATGCCATCACTTATACAAGAATTGTTGCCAAATGCTATTTCAATTCAAAAGTATGCTCGGAATGTAGCCCAGTCTGTGCCAAAGTACTAGTATCTAGGAAGAAAAAAGATACACAAGGGCTGGATTTTGGTCTTCACTAGCCCACTTGTGTTGTAGGAAAGATGAAGGAACTGAGGTCGCGTACAGGTGAGGGAAACCCTAACTCTCCTCCAAGCCCAGCTCCGTTTTGTACACTAGTCACCTTCCCAGCTTGACTCAGCCTCTGTCCCTGAAATGATCCTCCTTCAAGAGCATTTAGCCCTTGAATAAGAGGGCTAATGCTGAGTTGCAAGAATGGCACAGGGAATACAGATGTCCATGGCCCCCATCAGTGGACAGAGATTGTACTCAGGCAAGGAATGGCTTCCCACAGGGTGCTGCAGGCATTATTCCCAGTGTCTGGGCCCCAGATAGAGCACTGGTGGTTAGCAGCCAGCAAGGCAACATTTGTCTGGCAAGTATAGCAGCAGAGCAGTGCAGAGAATAAATATCAGGAGAGACCTTAGAAATCATGTATTTCATTCCCCTAAATTTGAAGAATGGGAAACTGTGGCCCAGAGATGATCAGCAATTTGCCCAAGTCACACAAGCTAATGAAGGCCAGGGTCAGAGTTCTGCTTAGAGCTGAGATTTCTCACCCACATTTGCTCAAAATCCCAGTTTGACTGCCAGGTTTGGTTTTGCTTCCAATTTTGGTCCCAAGTTGTCATTTTAAATGAAAGCACCCTCCCTGTCCTAGCAAAGGCCCACTGGATAGTCAGTTTGACATTTCTCAGTGAGATCAAGCTCCTCAACCTGGTAGGACTTGACAGGCTGGCCACAGTGACCAGACTGTGGCAGCAGGTGACAGAGGCTGTTAATCTGAGCCGAGAGAGGTGAGTAACAAGTAATTCCAACTAAGGCAGCTCCTGCTGGGGCTGAACTCCTGCTGAGAATCTACATGTTGATGAAGAAGAGCTCTGAACAAGAGGGCAGTGAATCCTAGGAGCCCAGTCCTCTGAGAGCCCCCAGCAAGAAGGGCAGGCATACATTCACTCACTTGCTTTTCACTCCCTCATTCACTGTTGAGTACCAGAGACTGTGTTGGGGGCTGGTAAATCCAAGGAGGGAGCTGGGCAGGAGGGAAGCAGAGACGAATAAGACTTTACTCCAGCTACAATGCCAGAAACCAATTCAAATCAAGGAGAAGCCTAGAGGCAGGAGTGCCAACACACAGACCACAGCTCAGCCATCCTCTGTGCTTGAAAATCCCCTCCAAGCAGAAGAGGATAATGGAGTAACTAATTATCACTAAGGGCTTCCTCCTCCCAGTCCTCCCTGCCTGGCTTGCCTGTCCCAAAGACTGAAGAGGTTACAGGCAAGACCCAGCAAAGGCATGAGTGTTCCCTTAGCACTTGTCAAGCATTCGATCTTGGCTGGTGTTAAATAAGCCCCTAAATCAAGACATTTCTTCCCATGAAGGAAACAGAAACACAAACTTGAAATGCAAACAGTTATGTCAGGACCCTGATCAGGAGGAAATATTATTTCATAATATAAGGTAGTCACTGTACTCTAGGACCTTACAGTCTACTGGGTTGATGGGTGGGTGGTTGGGTGGGGAGACTACAAGACAGGGACCTGAACAAAGCCAGCGATGAAGGGCACTGGACAGTGTAGGCCAGTGATGGCGAACCTTTTGAGCTCGGCATGTCAGCATTTTGAAAAATTCTAACTTAACTTTGGTGCTGCCGGTGTCCAACCCCAGCAGGTCCAGGGGTTCCCAAAGGCGTAGACGGAGTCGGCGAAGAAGGAAGGACACGGAGACAGTGTTCAGTTGATCAGCAGCCTAGCCAGGATCTCCAGCCAGGATCTCCAGCCAAGTTCTGGTCTGGATCTCCAGAGAGGTTCTGCTTCAGATCTCCAGCCAGGTTCTGTGTCCATGTTCTCTTGCTAGGTTCTCCAGGTTCTCCAGCCAGGTTCTGTAGCCATGTTCCCTCGCTAGGTTCTCCAGCCAGGTTCTGTCCAGGTTCTCCAGCCAGGTTCTGTAGCCATGTTCCCTTGCTAGGTTCTCCAGCCAGGTTCTGTCCAGGTTCTCCAGCCAGGTTCAGTCACCAGGTTCTAGTCAGGCTCTCTTGCCAATTTCTGTAGTCAGGTTCAGTCCAGGATCTTTGGCCATGTTCTCTCCAGCGAAGTTCTTCTGTCTGTAGGTTCTGTATAGGTTCTGTCTTCTTAGTTCTGTGTTCTAAGTTCTGTGTTCTAAGTTCTGTGTCTTGCTGTCTTGTTGCATCTGTATTTATACCAGTTGATTCAATCCTATCAATCTCTATTACAAAGGTTAGGGCGTTTCTTATCTTCATTCCAGGGAGTAAAGATTATGTAGCTTAAGCACGATTGTTCGTAGTTAAAGTGATTAATTACCCGCCTGGCACTTAGTTAAGAGGTTTTATTCCCTCCCTAACTTCAGGGGATAATCCCTACCTGGGGAAACAACCTTTCTCAGAGAGGAGACCTTGGTTAAAACACATAGTGCCAAGAAGGTGAGCAAACATATTAAGAACAATATGCCATATATGCCAGGTCCCTTGAAACAGCAAGCATGGACCGGCTCCCGGCATGGTGCCATGTCACATACAGAAAATTTTTGATATTTGCAACCATAGTAAAACAAAGACTTATATTTTTGATATTTATTTTATATATTTAAATCCCATTTAACAAAGAAAAATCAACCAAAAAATGAGTTCAAGTGTCACCTCTGACACGCGTGTCATAGGTTCGCCATCACTGGTGTAGGCTGTGGTTTCAAGGGATTTGGGTAAATAAAAAAAAAAGCCCTTTGTGCTGCCTCAATTCACTTTCCCATCTCCACTGACATGCATGATAATTCACATTTCTATGGCACTTTACAGTTTACCAGGTACTGTACAAACAGCATCTCATAGGACCTTCACACAAGCTCTGTTTGTGGACTAAGAGCTCATTGTACCCCATTTCACCTTGAGAAACAAGGCACAGAAAGATTAAAGGATGAGTCAGTGATGCACAAGTGGCTAGTGAAGGGCAGAGCTAAGGTTCAAAAGAAGGTTTTACCTGAATTTCACTCATTCTTCCAGGCACATTCCAGCTTCTCCACCCTTGAAATAATTTCCCCAGTCCTCCAAAGAACATTGTTACCCCCACACCTTGCCATATTATTAGTCAACAAAAGCAAAGCTTCAAGATTTCCAATACTCAAGATTTTTAAGATTGCTTAACATTTATTGAATTCCTACTGTATGGGAGGCACTATACTAGCTATACCTGACTACATTTCTGAGACCTAGTTTTGCTGTTGTTCTTCATGCTTAAATCACTGCTGTACATGTAAAACAGCTGAGGCTTGGACAATGCCAGATGTATTATGGTCATGCAGCTGTACCAGAGCAAGAATGCTAACCCATGTGTTCCAGCTTATAATCTTTAACTCCTCAGTTCCTCAGACTTCCCTTTATAGAATATTCCAGTGAACTGAGTTGTTCTGGTATTATGATGGGATGTATGGGTTGGGGGGGGGGGGAATGCTTAATTTCTGCCCTCTGGCTGCTCATCATCTCAAACACCACCACCACCTCCCCTACTCCCCTTCACAATGGATGTCAGAGCACATGAGTACACACATACATACACACACATACATACACAAGCATGTGAGGAAAAAACAGGTTCTAAAATCAAGACCTTCTTGAGTCCCTTTGGGACTCCCTGACTGCCTCAGAATGAAGGAGAGGATCTTACATGTTTTTCATTGTGAAGAACTTATTTTCAAGCATACACATTCCACAATGTCTATGTACCATATGATCAAAGGCAGGACACCTTTGATCAAACACAAACTGAGAAAAAGAAAGACATAGTGGTTTATTAAACGAAGTTAGATTATTTTAAAATTATGAGCCTGTCACAAGAGAATCTTGAGTATGTAACTAATTTTTTTTCTGGCCTTCTAGTTTACCAAAAAATAAATAACAAACATAAAAAAAAAAAAACAAAAAAAAAACCCTGAGACTTCAGGCTTGCCTGCAAAGAATGAATTAACTTTAAAGGGATTTTTAAAAGACATCCAGGGGATGTAGCCAAGGAATCAGAAAGACATGGGTTCCAATCCCAGCTCTGCCAATTACCAGGACTGTGACCTTGGGGGTATTAACCTTTGAGTCTGTTTCTTCATCTTCACTGTGGGAATGGCAATGCCATGCGATTGTTGTGGGGATTAAAGGACATTGTAAGTTTTCAATGTTGGTCTCTCCCAATTGATGAGTCCCTAAATACCACACCTGAGACTTTCACTCCCAAACTTAGACATTTTAATATCCTGACCAGTGGTTCATTCTGGCTGCAACTGGAATCATTTGGGAAGCTCTGAAAAATTCATATGCTCAGACCCCACTCCAAATAAATTAAACCACAATCTCTACAGGTGGGACCCAGAGATGATGATTCCAATGTTAAGCCTGGTGTAAAAATCACTACCTAGATTCCTATTCCTGACAGTAAAGATTTTGCCAGAGAAGCTACATTATTCTAAAGAAGCCTAAAGTTAGCTTTCCTCAAAGATTTTACTTCGAGACATTCTTAGAGAAACTGCCCATCACCTCTTCATCCCCAGCCCTCCAACCACCTAGTACCCAATCCTCTCCACCAGATCCCCATCACAACCCCACCCCCCCACCCCCCTCAGGACAGGCATTAGGCTATAGGTCATTTGCATAGCAATGGGGATTAAAGCTGTATTGTTTCTTCAAAGTGGTTGGAGGCCTGAGATCTCATCAAGCAATCTATAAAAGGGCTTTTGAGATATCAAAATTGATGAATCCATCATGACTGAGCAGCCTTCCATTTTGCCTCAGAAATCATACCCAGAAAGTAACCACCTAGAATCCAACCCATTCTCTGTTTCTGGAAGTTTCCATCCTGGCCAGATAAGACAAGGGCTTTGAACTACCAGTTTCACACTACACTTGGCATTCCCAGGATGGGAGAGCCTGCAGTCTTTAGCTTAGAGCAGAAAGCTAAGGCAGGGAAACAAGGCTTGACCTGACAGCTGATGCCCAAGAGCAACTCTGACCAAATTTACATACTCAGGTTAATACATGCATGAAAACCACTTTCCATCACCTTGTTTTTCTCACCACAGGGTTATTATCAAGCATACATTACAGATGAAGAAATGAATACCCCTAGAGGTTATTTAAATTATCCATGTGCGAGTAAATCATAAGTAGAAATAAAACTTGAACCCAGGTCAGAGTGATGGCAGCACCTTTGAAGGCCCTGGTTTGCATGTTCCTAACCTTTAACTGAGCCTGCTGGCCCGTGCCAGCATAGATGGCCCACAGTCTCAACTGGCGTTCACACTGACTGATAGGAGCTGTGGGTCCTGACAGAACCCGAGGTGGACAAAGTGACCAGATCGCTGTAACCATTCCCACTGCTGGGAAAACAACCCAGAGAATAACCTTGCTTATGTTATCAGTCAAGGTCCTAGCAGGAAACAATTCTACTCAGATATTTCAAATAGAATTTCATGAAAGGACTCCCTCAGAGGACGGGTTAGCTCCACAAGGGTGTTGAGCTCCCAGACACTAACAGCAGGGGGAAGCCATTCTCATTCTGAGGCCTGAAGAGGCAAAGGGAGTAGTGTGATTGGAGCCTGGTGAAGGAGGAGCTGTGGTCACTTGGGGATGCAGCCTTATCCAGACCCTTGGTGCCTACCAGCAAGGAAGCTGATAAGAAAGCCCCAACTTCTCTCTCTCCCACAGCAGGGAAGGGAGTAAATGGGTCTGGACTGGGGGTAGGAGAATAATTCAGATAAAGAGAGAAAAAAATTGGTTTTACTGGGTAGTAGGTATGGATCTCAGTTCAAACTCAAAGGTACAAAAAATATTGCACCTTTTTATGTTCTAAAAACTAATTTAATTTTGATTTTTTTATCCAACCAGTCATCCTTTGGGCTTGCCAACCAAGAGGCCAAATGTACTAGGTGCCAAGGTCCTGGGACCTCCGGCCTGGGTCCCCTGTGCACACAGACTCCCTCGGGAACTTGCACTGTGCCAGCTGGAATGGCCTTTTGGATGCAGTGGCTCACTCCATCTTGGGAGAGGTACCACATGGGGCCCAGATCCCTCTACCAAGGCAGGGAACTCGGACTAGAACTTCACATACCTACAGCCATGTCCTCTGGGTCATACCAGGAAGTAGAAGCTGGGTTCTTAATGCCCAAAGACATGCAAACCCTCTCAAGGAATTAGTCTGAGGAAAGCCACCCTTCTTCTTGCTTTTTCTAACCACTTTGTTTCTTCCACATTTCCTCTTTCTGCTTCTACCTCCTCTGGGACCTCTATATTCTCTGATAGGCTTCTGTTTGTGAAAGTGTCTGCAGGCAGCTCCGCCTTCCTTTCCCACCACCCAGATCCCTTGGATATTGCACTGTGCTCCAGTGGGTGGGAGGCAAGGAGATAGAAGGAGAAATATAGTCAGGAAAAGACATAAAATAAAAGCTCAAAATATAATCAAGGTGCACATATATTTCTTTAAACTTCAAGACAACATATACTCCATTTTTACCAATCAGTTCAGAGCAGTTCAATTATCTGCCCAAGGCTACATAGCAGGCAAGGATGTTGTAAATCCTGACCCATCTGCCTCCAAAGCCTATCCTTCTAACCAGTCCAGAGATGGCAAACAGATTTTACCTCATGGACTCACTCTGATTGGCTGGTATGGCTACCTAAAAGCTATGTTGAGAAGGATTCGGATGCCATAACTAGTTCATGGGAATCACTACCATTGTTGATTGCCAATGACCTCTGTGAGTACAACTGGCCTATGTATTGTATATGCATTTCTTATATACAGTTGTATATAAGCCATTTCTTATATACAGTAAATCCAAAAGTGGTTTGAATTTGTAAAAATTCACTTTACACAAAATTAAAGAAGCACATCTATCCTTGTGCAATGTACCAACAGAAAATCCATCAGGAGAATCTCCCCCAATTCAAGAACCAATACTCTTTCAATCTTTATTTTAATTGTATGCTTCTTTTATTCAAAAGGTGGAAGAAGGCAGCCCTGTGCCTGCCTGATGTATCTTTAAGACAACATATGTTCCACTCCAACCCCAGAAATTAACTTGTACAACCTGCTATCCCTCTTCCTCCTCACTTATCCTCCCCACCCCCCACCAATCACTTACTCCAAGGAAAACAAGTCAGCAACGCATGGATTATTTTATTACATTTTTCTTATATTCCCCTTTCAGCAACTCTTAATGTCCTTCCTTTGAGCTGTAGGTTTATTGTTTTTTGTTGACTTATGTGGAACTGGGGATCTTTGTCAGTTTAATTAAGAAAAAATTATACTGCTGTATATGCTCGTCAACTTAATTTTTAGGATTTGTCTTGTTTTACATTGGAAACTTTGGGGACAATTTGTTCTGTCTTTAATCAATGCTTGAAGGTTTTATTTTCTTTTTTTCTTGTTTTCAGATTTGTTGCCCATTTGCTTCTGAGTCAATGTGGACAAAAATGCTTCACACATTCTCTTGTTTCATAACCTGTACCATCATGTTTATATTCACTTTGCTTTGAAGAAAAAGACAAACAGCTTGTGTTTTTATTAGAGGAAGCAGAGCATAATATAGACAAGTTCAAAGAGTACTGAACAAAGACTCAAATGATCTGGTTCTATTGCTGGCTTCCCAATTTTTGGGTGGCCTTGGACGGATATGTGTCTTCCCTTTTCTGTAAAGTGAGCGTAACTGAACTTGAGAGAACAGGTGTGCCACTCATGCTCACTTTGTAATGCATGGATTCTGTGTTCTTTGGTGCAAGCAACAGAAAACTACTCTGGCTAATGTAAATTTCAAAACTGAAAGGAGCCTGAGATTATTTACAAAATTGCAGAAAGAACTGAACTGTCAGGCCAAGGGAAGACGCAAACCAAAGAAGTTCTGGAAATCCCAACCACAACACCGCCAGTCCTTCACTCAGGGTCATTACCATGGAGTGATTCTGCTCTGACAGCTTTCCATCCTTCTGTATCTTGGCTCGAGTTTAGAAATTCCAGGAGAGAGACTACAATTGGCTTAACTTACTCCTGGAGCCAGGGCATGAGGTACTATCCGGAGGCCTACCCTGGAATAGTTTCAGGGGCATAGCAACTGTTACCAGAAGGGATGGGAAAGGGTCAGGAAAGACTAATTGGCAAGTAAAAAGAAATTGCTACCTTGGTGCACTGCTTGGTAGCTGCCCGAACACACACACACACACACACACACACACACACACACACTCACACACACACACACACACAGTTCTCAAGGTCCATCTCTTGGTCTGCACTTACAGATTAAATGATAAACAATCCCAAGAAACCTGAGAGGGATAGAGAAAAATAAAAGAAAACCCCCTTTTTGTATTATACAATAAGAAGAGGTAAGCAGAGGATGTAATGTCATCTCCCCAGCTGCCCCTAAAACTATAGCTGGTGTTTATGGCTCACCAGCACCTCTACTATCCACTGCATGTTCCTCTGACCTTTGACCCGACCTCTGACAGAGCTAGCTGAGGTGCTGTCATGACAGTAGGAGGGACTCTTCTAAGGGATCTAATCCCTTGATGGGTCTTTCCTACAGATGGGATATAGCAATTACACATTAACCTCGACAGCTTGGCATGGCACAATAAGGGCTTCCTAACATTACATCTGATTTCTTTATGTGGTAGCCACCTGGTTTCTCCTTGATTCATCCCAGTCAACTTCATCACTACCTTTTCTATTTCCAAATGGTGTAAGGAGCATAACATGGTGTGGTGGCAATCTCAACTTCAATTAAATGGACCCACCCCTACCCCTGATGAAAAAAAATCTTGCATTTGGTTATCAAGATCTCTTAACCAGCAGAAGCCAAATTCCCAAGAATAGAGACCAAAACTCAGAAAGCAGGTTACTAGATAAAATTATTAGCTCCTTGACACCTCACTGGGTGAACAACAATGAAGGATGAGAACCAGGCAGCTAAGAGTAACAAAACCTCTAATAACAATGTTTTAAATAAGATGGAGTATATTTCTCTCCTGTAAAAGTCCTAGTAGGTGGCCCAGGGCTAGTAGGGAAATCCATGGCTGTCATCAGGATGTTCTATCATGTCCAATAAGCTCCTGATGGTTCAGTAGATTGATCTGGTCCAAGCAAACATCTGAATTCTAACCAGTAAGAAGAAAAAAGGAGAATAGAAAATCCCCTCCTGGAAATGACACTAGTCACTCACTTCCCAATTGCCAGAATTTAGCCATTTGGCCCAACTGAGCTACAAGAGAGCTTAAATCCTATTATGGGAAGCCATGGCCTTGCAAAAAAAATCACCCAAGGAACCCAAGGATGTTTTTCCCCATTGGTTTTTGGAGAGAGTGTAAGGGATGGGGAGAGACAGAGAAAGAAACTTTAATGTGAGAGAGACACATCGATTGGCTGTGCCTGAACTGGAGGCCAGAAACGAACCTGCAACCGAGGTATGTGAACTTGACCAGAATTGAACCTGTGATCCCTTAGTCCATGGCCAATGCTCTAACCACTTAGCCACATGGCCAGGACAGGAGTTCTATTTCTTTTGAAGAAATGGAGAAAAGGTATTAGGGACAACCAGTGCTCTTTGCCACTGAGAATGCATGCAAATTGCCAATTTTTTCTGATAGGAAAAGAGTGGTGGGGTATCTCCTAGAGTAGTTTGGAGAACCAGATTTTCCAAATTTTACTCCTTCCCAAACAATGTTCTAACTAGCCAGTGCCCAGGTAAAGATGTAAATCCAACTGCTATTGTAATCCAGCAACTGTAAATCTACCTCTGTTTCATCTTCAACATTCTCCAACCCTGTAGAGTTAACAAACAATAAAATATTCTTTCATCATGATCACATAAAAGCTTCAGATTTCATTCCCTGCTTTTTGGTGAGAATTGTGAGATATGAGCTTATCAGAAGTTGTCAGGAGAATCCACCCTGGTTCCAGACCCAACATTCACCATTCCCCTTGGATGAGTCCATGACAGCAGCTATCCTACCCTTTCCCCTCAGCGCTTCATCCTCAAAGAGTATGTGGCTCCAACAGAACAATGTTGACCATCACCTTAATAGCATGAATTATAGTTACCATCCTAAAATCAAAAGGAGGAAGGTTTACTCCTTTTTGTCCTATCTTGACCAATAACCAATTGTAAGTGGCCCATATGTCTTTTGCTTGCAACCCTCTGCTGGCACTAACTTTGGCATCTTAGTTACTAGATAAAGTCATTAGCTCCTTGCCACCTCACTGGATGAACAACAATGAAGGATGAGAACCAGGCAGCTAAGAGTAAACTTAAGGTAGGTATTATAAAGGAATGTTGGTAGGAAATACTCCTTAAGGCACATACTGCTAACCTCTATAACCTTATATTGTCATTTTCTTTTCTTTAATATGTTTTTACTGATTTCAGAGAGAGGACGGGAGAGAGAGAAAGATAGTAACATCAATGATGAGAGAGAGTCATTGATCAACCGCCTCCTGTATGCCCCACACTGGAGATCAAGCCTGCAACCTGGGTATGTGCCCTGACCAGGAATCAAACCGTGACCTCTTGGTTCATAGGTCAACACTCAAACACTGAGCCACACTGGCTGGGTTATATTGTCATTTTCTAATCTCCAAGTTGCTTCCTCATTTGCAAAAAAACTGGACAACGATGTAAACAACTAATGGTCTGAAAACAAGAAGGACTCTAGCCCATATCCTGCCTGGAGGTGTATGAGATGTAGAACAAAACAGTATCCACTTGAGAGATACCTTCAGGGGCAGGTTTCAGTTATGGAGGGCAGGAGGTCCTCAAGCTTGGATACACATGAGAATCACCTGATGAGTATTTAAACATCCCACTGTTCAGGCCATATGCCAAGAGTAATTAAATCAGAATCTCTCAGAAGTGAGTCCTAGGCATCAGAAACTTTAAGATCCCCAGGTGAGTCCAATATTAAGCCAAGGTTGATTCCAACAAGTTAAGGCAGGAAGGTGAAAGAAGAAATGTTTTAAGTAGAGATGGAAGATATAGGGCAGGGTCAGCACACTTTCTGTAAGGGCCCACAGAGTAAATATTTCAAGCTTTTCAGGCCATACATCTGTGTCACAATTACTCAACTCTGCCATTGAAACATGAAGGCAGTCATAGATATAAAAACAAATAAGTGTGGTTGGGTCCCAATAAAACTTCATTATACGCACTAAAATTTGAATTTTACATAATTTTCATAAAGGAAAAGAATTTTCTAGTTTTTTCAACCATTTAAAAATGTAAAAACTATTATTATCTTCTGAGCCACACAAACACTGGCAGTAGAATGGATTTTGCCTATGGGCCATAGTTTGCCATCCCCTAATATACAGCGGTAGGAGTTGACAGGATCCCATGTCCCTCATCCTTACAACACACCTCTTGAACCAATTATTGACCCTAGATAACTCTAAGCATCTTACACCTCAGCTGTGGAGCACTGCTGAGAAATATCACACACCAGTGTAGCCTCCTAATCTGTCTCCTAACCTCTACCCCATCCTGCTCTGATCAGTTCTCCGTAACAGCACAGTGATTTTTCTAAAACACAACTCTGATCATGTCATTTCTCTGCTCAAACACCTCCCAAGGGTTCCTAGGGCCCCCCAGGTTGATCCAAAGTTCTAACATGTTTATGGCAGCAGGCTTCCTACTTTGGCTCTGCACCACCCCACTTCTTGTGTTCCAGTTATTTTTCAGTTTTTTGCGGGGTGTTTTTTTTTCCCATCTCGCTCTTCTGTCTGCATAAGATAGTCTTTCTCCACCTCAAAGCCTGCTTGCTCCCTGAGGTTCCACCCTTGGTGTCATTTCCAGCAATCTGGATTCAGTGCTCCTCCCATCTGCTCCCCTAGCACCCAGCCCTTACTCCTATCTAGACTTATCATGTTGCTTGGAACCACTCACGTCACCTCCAATAAGCATCACTCAATGAATGAATCACCTTTATTCTTTATTCCCACTCCTCCTGAAAAGTTTACCATCAGAGAGTTTTTGCCTCTTCCACTGGATGAAAACACTGGCAGGCCCTCTGATGGTTTTCATCCATCTCAGAAAACTAAGTATAATTTTGTAATTTTAAGTGTTAAAATACAAACTCCATTGAGAGTGTAGAGTTTCTACTCCAATCCCCACTTCTATCTTCATTCATACTTAGGTCTCCTTTCCATTTCTCCACCAGCTAGAAACCTATGGTAGGCAAACCTCTTGCATTAGAAAAGGGGATATGATTGGCTTCGCTCCTCTTTCCCTTTCTGGAGTAGGAATAGCAAGAAGGGAGAGGGGGAAAGGACTCAGAGAGCTCTTACTTATCTAGAAGGGTCTTGAGATCTTGCTCTTGCCTAGCTAATATTTAAATTTGATTTTCTTTCTGTTTTCAGGATTCTCAGGAGGTTCCCCATCTGGGTTCCTCTGACTTGTATCTCCAATGACGGAGGCATGCCATTGGTTCCTCTGCTGTTGCTCCTGCCTCTGCCTCAGGATTTATGGTTGTCCCTACCACCCAGACATTATCTTCATCATCAATGTATCCTTGCCCTGAGGTCAACCTGAGCAGAAGTCAAAATAGCTCCAGGAAAGTTTTCTCTCCTGCATGACCAGTATCTGGTCCACATTCCTTTTGCCATGACAAATTCTGGAGTACAGGCCAATCTCAACCCACCCATCCTTGCTCTGTGCCAATCTTGTCCTGTAGATTTCTGGAACAAGGGTCAAACCCAACTCCACAGTGTCCACCAACTTCAGGGAATGGATATTAAGCTCTCCAGATGGTCTTCTTTAAGTCCCTCTCTCTCTAGATTTAAGGTGACATGATATAATTAGTTAAGATAACATTACCTATCTTTACAAATAAATCCAAAAAATCTCAATGGGTTAGCACAATAGAATTCATTATCAGGGGTAGAAGGGTGATGTTGGACCATCTGCTCCATAAAGTCATTCAAGAATCCATGATAATGGATGTTCTGCCATCTCTAATGCATTGCTTTCAAGGTTGCCTTGGGTATCCACATCTTGTTAGAAAATGGCTTGTTCAGGGAGGTTTTTATAAGCCAGATTTGAGAGGGAGCATTCCTACTTCCACCCATATTCCACTGGCCAGAACTTGGTCACATGACCACATCTGACTGCAAGAGGAACTGGGAAGTGTAGAAAAGTTTGAGCAAGAGGAAAAGAGTTTGGGGTACAACTACCCAGTCTCTGCCACCAGGGGGAAGAACACCTTGTCTTCTCTATGGAGCAGGGAGTGGTGATTTAGGAAGACCCCTGGACACCCGATTTCAGCCCCTCTCTAACTGCCTGTCAAGTCTTAGGCAAGCCAGTTCACCACTCTCTGAGCCTTGGTTTCCTCATCTATAAAATGAGGGACTGGACTAGAGTTTCCCTAGGCCTCAGTTTTCTCATACTGTGGTGTTTTCCCATACTATCACCCTAAGGGAACACAGCTACAAATAGGGCAGAGCCATACCTCCAAAGGCAGCCATGCCATGAGTAAGGTGAGGGAAGATATTCTGGTCACACATAGAGAGAAATTTCCTTAAAGAGTATCTTTTTTCTAATCTGAAAGCCAGGGATCTTCTAGGAAGGTAACATATGGAAGTTAATATGAGGCTGGAAAGTCTAAAATATGTCTAGAATCCCACCCTTTTTCACCGTCTTCATTACTACCACCTTCATCTAAATCCCCTTCTCTCTCACCTGGATTATTGTATTGGCTTCCTAACTGTCTCCCTCTATGCAGCCTCTTTAAAAGTTTCAAGCTGTTGGACTGCTATTACATTACTCCAAATGATACTTATTTCAATTCAATTCAAAAACAATTATCGAACACAGCATTCTCATTGCTCCCATCACTCAAGCTTGGAATACTCCCCCTCATCTTGATTGCTGCCTACCTCACTCCTTCAACTCACCACCCAAAATATTCTATCTGCTCCATGAAATAACTCCTGGCAAAAGTTAACTTACCCTGCTCTCAAATCCTACCCTTACTATTTGTTATCCATTTATGTGCTCCTATGTGAGAACCGAGTTATTTGTGTATACCTTATCTCCTCCACTAAATTGTAAGTTCCCTGAATGAAGAGATCATAGATTAAACCACTTGCATTTGCACCATGCTAGCTAGGCACTTAATTAATTATTGAATGAATGAATGAATGAATGAATGGCTGATGACTGTGGAGAACTGTTAAAAGGCAGGAGTGAGGCAGTCCTGTTGGAAACAGCAGTAAGCCTGGTTTCCACTTGGCAAGTGTGCTGCTTTCTGATTGTTTTTCTGGGGGTCTAATGTGGTTGCACTGAACAGTCTGTAGGAAGAACTGTAGGTGTGACTCTTCACCCAAGATAATGATTGCACTGGGTCTGATTCAATTCAGTCAGGCCCAGGGGCAGCATTAGGAAGCAGTTAAATGAGAGATCATATTCTGTCAAATCCTGAAAAAAAGGCTGGGCATTTGCCAAATGAGAAAGTACAGCTGGTCAGTAATTTTTCTCTCTCTCTTTTAATGTGAAGCCGTGTGCTCTGAAACAAAACAGAGCAGGGAGATGAGAAGTTATTTGAAGAATTCAATCAATGTAGATAATTGTTCTGCTTAATTCAGACAAAATCAGCTGTTTTCCCCTCATAAAATTATCAGCTAGTTATATGAATCCATGTTTCAGCTTCCATCTCCCTTTAGCCTGTATGATTCAGTATAAGTCGGGCTGCAGCCTGTTAGCTTAGTTGGGCAGAGCCTAGCAGTGATGGTGAACCTTTTGAGCTCGGCGTGTCAGCATTTTGAAAAACCCTAACTTAACTCTGGTGCCGTGTCACATATAGAAATTTTTTGATATTTGCAACCATAGTAAAACAAAGATTTATATTTTTGATATTTATTTTATATATTTAAATGCCATTTAACAAAGAAAAATCAACCAATAAAATGAGTTCACGTGTCACCTCTGACACGCGTGTCATAGGTTCACCATCACTGGCCTAGAGGTTACATCGTGTCAGCCATGAGCCAAGTGCTCCTGAGGGCCCATTAGCTACACTTCCTTCACAGGCCCTGATTGTGCCTCCAACCACAGATATACAGCATGCCACGGCATAAACGGATCTAGGTAAGGTGATGGATCAGCACAAACCCATCCTCCTTACTAAAGAAGCAGCTAAGATTCAGATGCACATCCTACCAGCATCAGTCACGCTGTTTTAGCAGCACCAAGCACAGTGACTAGCCCACAGTAGGGCTGTCATAAGTATCCATCTAATTGCATTCACCATAATCACTCTCAGAAAAATAACTAGTATCAATTACTGAGATTCCCTCTGGACCAGCCGTGGGCAAACTACAGCCCGCGGGCCAGATCCGGCCTGTTTGAAATGAATAAAACTGAAAAAAAAAAAAAAAAAAAAGACCGTACCCTTTTATGTAATGATGTTTACTTTGAATTTATATTAGTTCACACAAACACTCCATCCATGCTTTTGTTCCGGCCCTCCGGTCCAGTTTAAGAACCCATTGTGGCCCTCGAGTCAAAAAGTTTGCCCACCCCTGCTCTGGACCATGCACAGGACTAGGTATTTCATACACATTCTTTCCCATCTACACAACAATCCTGGGAAGTAAAAATTAACCCATTTTGCTGATGGGAAAACTGAGGCTCCAAGTGGTCCAGCACATGGTCCAAGGTCACACAGCCAGTGTATGGTGGAGCCAAGATTCCAACTGACGTCCAAATCCAGAGCCATAGGTTTCCTACTTGAGCAGGCTGCCCACTCTTTTGCCAACTTCACCTGTGCTATTCTTGAGTCATGGCATAAAGGGCATGCTGCCGACTGCAATAGTCTTGTATACTTTATCTCATTCATTCCTTCGGGAAGCCTGGTGAAGTAAATAAAGCAGATAAAATCCCCACTTTACAGATGAGGAAAGTTAGGATTGTGTAATGAGTGAGAACTCAGTTCTAGCTTTTCTTTGGCTAGATTCTGAGCCTACCCACTGTTAGATGATGTGGAAACTGAGGCATATGAGTGAAAATTATTTTGTTTCAAGAGGAATATGTCACACTTCCCTATTTGAAAACTTCCTGTGGTCTTCAATGGCTATAGGATTAAATCTAACCCCATTACTGCATCATATAAGGCCCTTCTGAACTGGGATCCCCTGCCTCACCAGAATCTTTTTGGCTCCCTGCCTGCACCACTCTCCCACTGCTGTCTCAAGCCAAAGCAAACCATGCTCCTTTCTCTGAAGATGTCGTGATGTCACACATACCAGACCTTGCTCGTGCTAGTCCCTCTGCTTGGAAAACTCACACTTCCAGACTCAGCTCCCCTGAGAGACCTGGCTATTGCCCATTAGCCTGGGCATGGCCCCAGGTTCATCACCACCAAGTCAGATGGCCACATGCAGTGCACCGAGTGAGTGTCCATCTCTATTCATGAGAGTGCCCCGCTGGCAAAGAAAGCTGAAGTTTTCATGAAGGTCTGCAAAGCCCTGCACAATCCCGCCACACACTGCATGGCTGAGCTCAAGGCTCCTCTTCCCCTCCCCTCCCATTACTCACACTGCCCTTCCCACTCTTCTCCAACATCCAGGCAAGCTCTCACCTCAGAGCTTTGTTTTTGCCCTTCCCTTTGTTTAGAGCATCTTCCTCCCAAGCAATCACTGGTGAGTAAGACCTTTTCTAAGTCCCCTATTTTAAATCACTACCCCTACTCCTACTTTCATACCCTCTATTCCCCTTACATACGTTTTCTTTAAAGCATTTCTTAACATCTGACAGACTACACATTTTGCATATTTTTAAACTTGTCTGTTTTTGTGGGGAGTTTTTTAGTGAATAAATCGTTCTAGTCCTAACTCCTCCCACCCACAACCCAGTTCCTAACACAATGCCTGGCTGTGGAGTTATCTGTCTCCTCCGCTGCCTAGAAAATCCTGAAAGCTCAGCCAAGCCCATTTTGTTTCCATAGCCACACAAAAAGCCAGACAATGAAAGGCAAATCACAGTCCTGGGAGAGCTGTGGATAGGGCAGGCCAACTGTGTCTAGGCAGTCTCTCAAAGCAAGAGGGTCCTGGAACCACCACTATCAGGAGCAACAGCACAGGACCAAGGGAGCAGAGAGCCAGGGAAGAGGAAAGAGAGCCAGGGACAACAAATCAAAACAAGCCAGGGAGAGGGCAGTGTGAGAAAATCACAGAAGTGGTGGGCTTTGAGATGTGCCTGGTGATGAATTCCATGGGCAGACCAGAGTTGAAAAAGCTAACAACTGTTTGCTGAATAAATGAGTAATCAATGGAAAAGCCGGGGAACAGTCTCAAGCTTCTGGTGGCTGGTGCCTTTCTGGCTCCTCCCTGTGTGGGAGCTGTGATTCACATCCCAGAGGTGCAGGTGCCATGCCAGCACCAGCCTCTAATGAGCATGAGCCAACACAGAGGCCTGCACATGCTCAAAGCAAACGATTCATCTTTTGTCCTGGAAACTGAGGCCAACATCCCCAGTTCCTTTGGTGGAACTGTTCCATTTGATAAACAAAGTACAGCACAGGCTTTGAGTTCATGGTCTGCAGTCCTGGCTCCAGCATGAGGCCAGGTATCCTTTGTGGTTCCACTAAGCAGGTACAAAGCAGAGCCTAAGACAAACTGCTATTCCACCTGGAGAGAGCAAGCAAGCACACACTGGGCAGGGCTGGGGATGCCAGTCAAGCCCAGGAAAACTACACAATGGAAAAAACATTTCAAATTGGTATCACTTAGTTTAGAGAGTTATAATCTCAGGTGTATTTTGACTCTAGAAGTCAGGAAAAGGTTGGGGGAGCACACATAGGTGCCGCAGGATGCTCTCTACCTCTACGTGGTGTATTGGGAACATGGGGAAGGAGGGAAGGAACCAGAGCCAAGAAGCACCCATCTGTTCCTTTCAAGGCTTGTCATGCCATCCCTTCCATTCCACCATGAATGATGACTTTCTTAGAGTGGAGCCAGAACTGGACTAGAGTGCCGAGGCCTTAAAAATGCTGCCTTTAGCCCAGCCCACATGGCTCAGTGGTTGAGCCAGGAGGTCATGGTTTGATTCCAGTCAGGGTACATGCCCAGGTTGTGGGTTTGATCCCCAGTAGGGGGTGTGAAGGAAGCAGTCGATCAATGATTCCCTCTTATCATTGATGCTTCTATCTCTTTCTCTCCATCTCCCTTCCTCTTTGAAGTCAATAAAAATATATTTTCTAAAAATCATATACACATTTCATGCCATATGTACTACACTCTAAGTTTCACTTGTCAGCCTGAACCTTTGTCCTATGATTATATGATACTGACTTGGCTTGTTAGCATTATTATAAAAGCTTATATTCCTAATTACTATATTATTGTGATTAGTAAGGCCATCAAAGAGTTCTGTTTCCTAGGAGATGAGAGGTTGAGTCTGTGCAATTACCTCTTCTCCTGAAGACATCCGGACAATTAAAAACCTTGCCCACACACTGTTAACCTCTTTCTCAACTTGGTTACTGTGGGTTATCATTGTGTCAATTCAATCTTGGACCCTCTTTCTATCTCACTTTTGTGTGAGACAATGAATACTGATCAGTTATTCCTGGTCTTAGTAGGTTCTACTATTTTTCCCCAGACTATTTGGGAATGCATTGTTAACATCTCTAAGATGCTGTAACAACAGATACACATTTAATAGAAAAAACAAAATACTCATATATATTAACATTCTTCTTATTTTTTATGCTCAAACTGTTACAACTTGATTCTTTAGTCTGATTCCTTTGTCCTTTCAGTTCTGCCTGATGCCCTTGAAATTACCTTTTTCTTTTCAGCAACCACAGAATATTCTCCAATTTTCCTGTTCTAATACATGGAATCATTTCCCCTCCAGGAAGTTTCGGCTCCTACAAGGGTCAATACATGGGAAACTAGGAGTGTATATGAGTGTTAGCAGTGGTCAATAGAGCTGTTTCTGCTGCTAGGCCATTATGGAGTTGTTAGAGCTAAAAAAGATACTCCATTTTGAGGTTATGAGTTCAAAATAATTTTTCTACCTTAGCCCATTATACTGATACACCCTACTTTTCTTAGAGATGACTTTCTACCACTTTGACAATACAGGCCCCATCCAAAGAAAGCCTAGTAAGATATTTGCACCACAAATGCTTGTTTGAACCATATGAAATTAAGAGATACTCTGCATACAGGTGTGGCTTTCCATTATCCCAAAGATGGCATTATCTCTGATGTAAGGCTGATGACTAGTCTAAGCTTCCTTCATCACATTCCTCCTCACCCCTCGCCTTACACCATCTGTTCTTCACAGTTCAAATAGAATAGAACCATTCCATCAAGTAACTAATCTGCTGGGATGTAGAAAAGCATCAGAATCAGTTCGGATCTTTAGAAAAGTTGTGGCACAACCCATGTTCATCTTCACTTGCCAGTAAGTGTCACTCCTTCTTTCTTTCTTTGCCCTCATACTAGGAAACCTCAATTCAGAGACATGATGGAGTTGCCCAGGACCCCATGGTCAGAAATGTCCCTTAGTTTCCTCTTCTCTCATCCAAATGTATCTATTTTTTGTCCCACTGCTTTAGGCAAGAGCATAATTGACGTAACTGATTTACTTTACCACGGAATAGTTATGGCTAATGAAGGAGTAAGCTATTACTCCTCCTGAGAATCTTAAGCACACTGCTAAAAATTGGGGTGAGGGGATGCCTTGCCCTTCAATCCCATTAGAGCACAGGTGGGGAATATCCAGCCTGTGGCCCCTGTAAGATCTGGGAAATCATTTGGTCTGGCCTTGTCAAGGCATTAGGAATGAGTTAATTAAATGTTTGACCAAATATAGCAAGCTAATTTTTTTAAAAAATATATTTTATTGATCTTTTACAGAGAGGAAGGGAGAGAGTTAGAGAGTTAGAAACATCGATGAGAGAGAAACATCGATCAGCTGCCTCCTGCACACCCCCCACTGGGGATGTACCCACAACCAAGGTACATGCCCTTGACCGGAATTGAACCTGGGACCCTTCAGTCCACAGGCCGACGCTCTAGCCACTGAGCCAAACCAGCCAGGGCGCAAGCTAATTTTTAATTTGATAATTTTATATGGCAAATCCTATCTAATAAAGAGGGAATATGCTAATTGACTACCCCACCCTCAAAGAGGGTGGTGCCTACAGCCAATAAGGAGGAAATATGTTAATTGATTGTCCCGCCCTCAAAGATGGCAGCACCCACAGCCAATTGGGAGGGAATATGCTAATTGACTGCCCCACCCTCAAAGATGGTGGCGCCCACAGCCAATAAGGAGGGAATATGCTAATAGACTGTCCCGCCCTCAAAGATGATGACACCCACAGCCACAAGATGGCTGTGCCCAGTCTCCTCAGCCCTGCAGGGTGGCAGGCATGTGGCAAGGCATAGGGGTAGGCCCAGCCTTGCCACGTGTCTGCCTCCAAAGTCTCCCAATCTCCTCAACCCCCCTGCCTGCCTCCAAAGTCTCCCAGTCTCCTCAACCCCCCAGCCTCCCAGGGCCAGCCTGAGGCACAGGCAAGCCTCAGGGCTCAGGTAACCAGGGCCAGCCGAGGCTTGCGCTGCCAGAAGTGGCAGCAGCAGAGCTGTGATGGGGGTGTTGCCTTCCCCTGATTGCTGTCGCCTCCCGCCCCTGAGGGTTCCCGGACTGTGAGAGGGGGCAGGCCGGGCTGAGGGTCCCCCCCTCCACTGCATGAATTTTCATGCACCGGGCCTCTAGTGATGTTGTAAATATCCAAATGGCCCTTGGCAGAAAAAAGGTTCCCCTCCCCTGCAATAGAGTGAGCTACCAACTTGACTATTATGTAAAGCTAGCACTGGGAAGTCGACCCTTAAAAAGAAAGCCAAGGGAATGATCCAAAATAGGCAAATATTAAGATGGTAAGAGGAGAGTGGCAGGAGATTAGAGTAGTAGACCATACTTTTCCTTACAACCTATGGTGACATTTTTATGCAATGCACCAAAGTTTTAACTTTATTCCCTCGGTATGGGGATTCTGTGAAGGTTTTAATAGCTATTATAATCTGATTTATTCTTCAAAAATATTCCTTTGGCCAAAACCGGTTTGGCTCAGTGGATAGAGCGTCAGCCTGCGGACTGAAGGGTCCCAGGTTCGATTCCGGTCAGGGGCATGTACCTGGGTTGCGGGCACATCCCCGGTGGGAGGTGTGCAGGAGGCAGCTGATCGATGTTTCTCTCTCATCGATGTTTCTGACTCTCTGTCTCTCTCCCTTCCACTCTGTAAAAAATCAATAAAATATATTTTAAAAAAATATTCCTTTGGGAGCTGTGTGGAGAATGGGCTGGGGGTGGTGCTCTGTCTGACAATAATCTAGCCTATAAATAATGAAAGCTAAACTAGTGGTGGAAGTGGAAAAGAGTGCTAGAATTCACAATATATATAGGAGAGAGATTCTATCGGATTTGCAGATGAATTGGACGTGGAGGAACAGAAAAGGAAGACAAGTTTCCCAGTTCTCTGATGAGGCTATCTTCAGGGATAGTGGCCCATTCACCACATCGGGGATACGTGAGGAGATACAGATTTGAGGCAAAAATGCAGATTCATAGTTGGAGCTCTTGAGTGATATACCCTACAGGTTTGTGGCACAGGATTAAAATTTAGAGATGTGGATTTGGGAATCACCCACAGGACAACACACAATGAGACAGCCTAGGGAAGAGATTGGTGATGGCCTAGTGTGGAGATGAGGTGGCCTAAAGAGGAGAATGGACCAAATAAACTTCAAAGCAGGTCAAGATCAGAGGCCTGAAGGTCACAGGCAGAAATGGACCAAAAACAACAAGGCAAGAATTTACAGTGTGGACAAATGGTAAGAATATTCTCCTCTGTGGAAGAAGTATAACTCCATATTTACTGTTTCAATTAATCAATTCCCTGATACTCTAACTAATACTTGAAGCAGCTTATAAAATATAAGATAATTTGTTAAATTTTTTAAAAAGCACATAAAGGGATCAGAGCAAAGAAGAATACAAGGGTAGAATAATATTTGAAACTGTAAGCAAATTGAAGTACCCCCAAAAATGTCATATGCAAAGGTTAAATGTCCCAAGTTCACTCCAAAATATCATGGCAGCCAAAGCTCAAAAGGAAGCATTATTGATTATAATAATCACAATGAACATAAAATTTTTCATATGCCATTTGTTTAGGAGAAAGGTAAATTTTCTGAGTACTTAAGTCTGAGAAAAAAATTTCTCCTATGGGTCCTCATAAATGGGTATGGTGTGATATCATTAGCAATACGCTCAAGAAGTACAATAAGCAACTTTCACATGGCTTCTTTTTATGGCATCCTCAAGGCTTCACCCTGAAGTCCAGCTTAGAAAAAACAGTTTACAAGACCCCAAAAAGTGTAGTCTAAGTACACGGTTGTAAGTATCCTGGCTTGATCTTAGGATAAATTTTGAGTTGCTAGGGGAATTTATAGCCTTCTAACAATCCTCTGATAGTTTTATTCCTCACAATTGAGCTTCTGGTAAGAACTAAACAACAGAGTAAAGGTCATAGCATCTGGCAGGAACCTGAAGTACAGATATCTTGGGGAAGCTCTGTATTTTTTAACAATCTACTGAGGGGGAACATTGTCTTCAGAATGTCTCTTATGAGAACTAAAGAGCCTAAGCAGGACTACACCCTTCCCGCCCCCACCAAGGGAGCACTGGCTATGCAAAACCAAGATCCTCCCTTGGCAAATGTTTCTGTAGATTGTCCTACTGCACAAAGTGAATGGCTGGTTAAGTCCTCATTATTCAGGCTGGCCATGTTTATTGAAGTCAGGAATTCTAGTAACATTACATTCGGGGTAGATATTTGTTTTTGTGCACTTGAGACTCTAAATATAAAGGGGCAGCAAGGAAGATGCAGCTAATAGAAGTAGGAAGAAAACATCTAGGAAGTAAATAGGTCAATTTAATACCCCCAAAAAATGATGGAAAGGGGGAAAGAAATTATTTCTTTTGTCACTGAAAACTATAAAACAGAAAACCTACCATAATTCAGCTCAAAATCACAATGACTGCATTCCCCCTAATCTTTACAGGCTACACACACATTCTACTCTTCTCCAAGAAGAATAGTAACACAGCAGGTATTGTTCCTTGTTGGCAGGATCCTACTGCTAGACTGGGACCAGAAGTGAAGCTCTGGAAAGCCTATTGGCTACTATGCTGTATCCTGCTGTATGGTTTTATCAATAAAGGAAGCGTGAGAACTTCATTTCTCTGACTCAGACTGGGATGAGAATAGGCGGATGTTATTTACTAGCCCCTGAAAACCCCATTTTCAGAAGGGGGTAACTAAGGTGAAGAATGAGCTGATGGAGTGCAAGTTTATTCCTAGTAGGCTCTGACAGCCTACAATGGTTACAGCAGCAGAAGCCTTACACCATGAGGAGAGTGGCTTAAATGAGCTAGCTAACGAGTTGCTGACTGTTCTGGAACAAGTTAGAGGAAGGGACATATGCATATGCCATTTCCTATTTTTGTTACAATCTTCGTAATGAGGGCAAGGTGTCAGGTGTCTTCATTCTTTAAACTGTGATGTAAGGTGATTGAGCTGTGAGCTCTGTTACTGCTCAGCAATGGTCTGACTCTTCAGAATCTTCTCTGCCTTTTTTTAGCTACTATTCCCAATTTTGGACAGGAAATTCTAGAGCCCCTCAGAAAACTCCATGCACTGATGAGTAGGATCAAATGCAACAAAGTGTAAATCCTTCCTGGCACTTCCAAGTATAATAGGTCCAAAAAGCCTCATTGGGAGCCTTGTTACTTGCTTCTGAAGCACAGGTTGCATCTGAGTCTTCACTTGACTATCAAGGAAAATAACCTGATCACATTACTACACTTGCCAATCTGCTAGAAAATAATCCAAATCCCTCACCAGCACCAATAGCCTACAGCCAACTCCATGTCCAAGACTTCGAAGCAATTGACCTTCCTTAGGAAAAATATTCTGTGTCTTTTCCTTTCCTTATAGAAAACAGTGATCAAACCCATCCATAAGCTGCTCAAATCTTGAATCCTACAATGCTCTAGTCAAAAGGATTTTAGAAACTATATTAATCTCTGATTGCAAGCAACAGAAATGGACTTTGGGTAACTTAAGTAAAAAAAAAATATTCTGGAAAATTATGGGCTCCTCACAAGATTGAAGGGAAGACTAAAGAGGCAAGCTTGAGAAAAACAGGTGTGAGGAGGCGCCAGAAGATTTTGCTTCCAGTTGAGCCCTGGCCTCCCAGGTGGAAGGATGGATTTCAACAGTTCCTCTAGCCTAGGTTCACTCTACTCAGGATTTGAAGACCTATGAGAGAGAAACCAATATGCCAAGCATAGGTCCTATCCTGCCTCTTATGCACCTGGCTTGCAAGACGAAGGTCATGGGAACTGAGCGAGGAGGGTCTCCATCAGCTTCCATAACTGGATAGAGAATCCTGAGGCTTACCTACCTATCACATCTGCACACTAAACAGCAAAGTTCCCCTGAAGGAAATCAAAGTGCTATCAGGAAGGCACTAAAAAATGTCCTTATCAGAAATGTTTAAGCCAATTTTCTTCCTTTGTAGTTAAGGAAGCTAAAATCTAGAAAGGTTAAATAACTTTTAAAGATCAAGAGCAAGTTTGGGGTAGAGGTGGAACAGAAATTAAGACAAATGCTACCCAAAGTATGGTCTATGGATCCACAGCACCACATCACATGGAAAATGCAGATTCCAGGGTACCACCCCAGAACTACTGAGTCAGAATCTGCATTTTAACAGCTTCTTGGGGGTGATTCACATGCACACTCAAGTTTGAGGAGTGCTGATCTATTTTTATATATCTCAACCTGTGTGTCACCCAATGGGAGTTGAACCCAGGTATTCCTCACCTGAACTTGCTCTATGATTATCTTTTCTCAATTCATAGGAAAAAAAAATACATAAATGTTTCTTAATCATTTTCTATCCACTGAGGCCTATTCCCACGTGCTAGTTAGACAGAGGGCAGCTTTTATGGTCATCAGAAACTTAACAGTAGGGTGTGCACTTCAGCCAGATTCCAACACAGTGGTAGGAGAAATCCTTAAACTCAAGACTTTATAAAGGCATTGTTGAGAATGAGTTACAGTTCCAATTGTAATCCTATAATGATATGAATTGCTCCATATCCCTTGGGTGCAAAAAAATAAATATCTTTATTGTTCTAAATCAAATTAAATCTTGTTCAGTCCCACCTGGTGAACAGGAAATCTAGTTGCAGTTATTCAGGAGACTCCTTCCTTTCCTTGTTTGAATCAGAACCAGGAAGCTTGTACAGTTTTACAATCCAGAAAGCGCTCTTTGTCTTCAGTTGGTCATGGCCAGTGATTTTACCATCAACCCTTGTACTCAGAGCCACTGTTCTAGAGGGTTTCCGGCATGCCTGCTATCTGCAGACATCTCTGGGTCTGCAGGCCAGAGAAGTCTTCCTCCCTCTCTTCCCCACTGAGGTATTGCTTCATTTTGTTTTTGGTGGAATTGTGCTTTTGATAGTGAGATTTTATGGCACACATATAATATAAGCTAGCAACATGCTACTTATTTGTCCACTGGGGTAAAACATATCAACATTTTATAGTGTTCCATAAAGAGCACCAGCTTGTCCAGATGCCTATTACCTAGGCTAGTTTGAGGGGCACTGTTCTCAGCTACCTATAATATATATAGCCTTTGCTGCTGTTGGGCTTTATAACTCAAGCGCTCTCACCCTGGTTACTCCTCTACAACTCTTAGTCTTGAGCCCATAATGTGTTACTCACCCAATTTCTTATCACCTCTTCCTTACTGCATGTTCTTTCTCTACTGAAGAACATAATGAAAGTGTGGTAAAGCCTTTGTGACTCAGATTATTTAGAAACATGGAAAATGAAGGTTTCCTCAATTCATAACTAGTGTTATTAAGACTGTATAAATTCATATACAGAAGCCAGCTCATCACGTGTGTGTGTATATGTGTGTGTGTGTGTGTGTGTGTATGTGTTGGGATGTGTGTGAAAAGGATGGTATAGATGTATATTGCATGGTGTAATTTTAAGTATGAATCATTGGAATCCTGGAATAAAGAATAGAGAGGCTGCCATTCAGATTAAAAATTTCCCAAGTACAGATTCAGGTTAGGAAAGGAAGTACCTGAGGCTTACAATGTCAGGGTCAAGGGAGCCCTGAGAGGAGAGGACAGTACACCAAGGAGGAACTCATTATCTTCACAGTTTTGCCAAGATCTTATATGAAGTGCCAATCCTTTTACTACATCCCAAAATGCCCGTAAATAATATTCATGGCCAGTTTTCTTTCTTTTCTTTTTCTTTTTTTTTTTTTTAAATCCTTACCAGAGGATATTTTTGCCATTGATTTTTAGTGAGAGTGGAAGGGAGGGGGAGAGACAGAGAGAAACATCTTTGTGAGAGAGATACATTGACTGGTTGCCTCCCTCAGTAAACCCTGACCAGGGCAGGGATCGAGCCTGCAACTGAGGGACATGTCTTTGACTGGAATCAAACCCACCACCCATCAGTCCCTAGGCCAATGCTCTAACCACTGAGCAAGCCAGCTAGGGCCAGTTTTCTTAATTCTTCTAAATCAAAAATTCCAGCCAGGGGCCTCCCTGGTAACAACTGCAGTAAACTTACACAGAGATCAGGAGGTCTACCAGAGTCATCAGGTCTGACCATCACTGGGCATTAGAGGCCTTCCAAAAATATATTCTACAGCAACTAACATGGAAGAGGAAAAAACTGCCATTTGGACTCCTGTATATGCCTAATTATATTATTTGATTAATCGAAACAACATACACCAAGTTATATACAATTCCAAGGGTTATATGGCACCGCTTTACCTTCGAGGAGCTTTTAGTTTACTTGAGGAAATGAAGCATGTGCATAGACAAAAAACAAACAATACACACTGGTCTCCAGTAAGGTCCAAATGAACGAGAGAGACAATTTCAGTGGAGTTCAGGTGAGAAAGGTAGGGGTGGGGGTGTTGTTATCATTAGCCACAGTGATTTAGGAGGGTTTTATGAAGGATTGGAAATTTCAACTTGACCTTGAGCAATGATTCTTAATTTATGTCAATGTTCCATTAAGGAGTACATAAATGGATCTGTAGGAGTCAATGAATCCTTTGGATATGCATTTTCCTGGGATAAAGTTTCATAGCCTTCACCAGATTCTCAAAGAGGTGACTGAAAAAGTTACAAGCCGTTACCTTGCAAAAAAATTTTATAAATAATGAGGAAGAAAAACAATATCCTAAATAGGGAACAAGTAAACAAAGGAACTGTGAGGGAATGAAGAAACCAACTAAGAGGAAAAGGAGCAATACCAGTGTAGCAGCAGTAGTGTCCCATGTTCGTCTAAGATAATGCCAAAACATGGAGCTGGAAAAGCTGTCAGAACTGGGTAGTAAAGGTCCTTGACCATCAGGATTATGCTGTGGGCAGAACTCAGGTGAATGACATGGTGGCATGGGCTTTAGGATGATTTATCTGACCAGCTGAGGCAGGAGAAGGTGGAAGATGGTGAACCTGAACTAAGAGAGAGCTCTAGTCCAGTGATGAGGATCAAGAAAATGAGTTGAGCTGATTGCTATTGCCATGGAATGAATGAGAAGGATTCTGGAGGTGTTGAGAGAAGAATTGATAATATTTAGTAACTTTGAGATATGGAAGGAGAGAGAAAAGAACCAAGGATGACTCAAAGCCTCAACCCTGGATGCCTGTAAGAATGATAACTCATTCATGGAAATAAAGAACAGTATACCGAAAGCTGGTTTCCAAAAGAATGGTAAAGACTTAGCTTTCTAACATGTAGAGTTTGAGGTGCTGTCCCAGTTAACAGTTGAGAACCTCTTTGTCAAAGGCACCAAATTGTTACACACCCAAATATAAGATGAGTGCTATCTCCAATCGTGTTCTTCCAGCCCCCTGCCCTCTATCCTAGACACCTGATTTAGCCTGACTGCTTGGGAGACTGCACTGTGAACTTGAGGCTGTATCAGTTTTGGTTTTTATCAGCAATCTTTCCTAAAGTATTTTCTCCAAATGACGTTATCACAGTGTGATTAGGAGACATGCAAGGACATAAACATTCCAATAAGATAAAAGCAGCCCTGCTTTCCCAGTACTCTCAGAGCACTTCAACTTCATTAGGCTCCATGTTGTTTCATTAGAGTCAATGCCATTTAAATTTTTATGTTCATTTCAAGGCTATTTGTTTTGACAAAGGATTTTAAGAAAATGCAGTATGAACTTTCTGGGTTTTATTTAACTTTATAACCATCTCATTTACTCCCCAATAAAGGAATAACTAAGCATTCCTGTTATGTTGCTAAAAAAAAAAACCTCTTTGCATAATTTTGAAATGCCATGCAAGACTTGGCAGTGAGGAAATTCATGCCAGGAAAATGCTGACACAAGCTATCCAGTGTTTGGTGCTGAGCTTTAAGGATGAGACATTTTCTCTCGTCCTTCAACCTTAGCACACACATGCTCTATACGAGCCCAAGACACCTCCTCTATTTATATATTGATATTTTGTAAACAAATGTGTCTCTGACCCTTCCTCATAGAGCACGCATGAAGCTCAGCTGGGAGTTCCCCACAGCCTAGGAACGCCGACAGACAGAAGACCACAATGAGTAGCAAGGGACGGGGTGATGTACCTGGAGAGAAGCAGGCACGTATGGATTTTTCTTTTTCTTTTTTTTCTTTTTTTTAATATATTTTATTGATTTTTTACAGAGAGGAAGGGAGAGAGGGAGAGAGATAGAGAGTTAGAAACATCGATGAGAGAGAAACATCGATCAGCTGCCTCCTGCACACCTCCTACTGGGGGTGTGCCCGCAACCCAGGTACATGCCCCCGACCGGAATCGAACCTGGGACCCCTCAGTCCGCAAGCCGACGCTCTATCCACTGAGCCAAACCGGTTTCGGCTGGATTTTTCAAATTGTTCCTCATTTCTCTCCAAGATGACACTAATTGATTTAGACAGAACTTCTCACTTGCCCAACTCATAAATCAAGCCACGGCTCAAATCTTCACTTTGTAGGATGTTCTCCCCTGGTGGGCACAGGATTTCTCTCTTATCTATCTAACTGTAGCTGATTTTTCCATCAACCTACCTTAAATCCCTGACTCCTGCCTCAACCTTTTTCTGTTTACTTCAGACCCCTTCTCTCAACCAACAAACGCTTTTGAGCACCTGCTAATTATAGGCATGAATGTCCACTGTACTTAGTCCTTGTTTTCCCATTGATTGTGGGGGTATATTCATGTCTTCACTCTAAGACACATGATGGTTTCACTTCTTTTGTATCTCTCAGTGCCAAACCAATGACTGTCCATATGTTAAAATGTGCCTGGTGTGTTCTAAAGAAACAACTAAAAAAACAAAAATGCTTAGGAAAATCCAGAACCAGCTGTCATTTCAGGACATTGAGAAAGAAAACTTAGAAAATAAAAATACATATGGAAATATATATGGGTGATTTTTCAAGAAGAAACAAGAGAATGAGTCCAGTGGAAAGTGTTTCTATTACAATAAGCTGAGGAATGTGTTTGGTTGGCTTTGTGATGTGTGAGAAGAGAGTAGACCTAAGTTCCACTTGGAGCTCACAAATAGTTACTAGCCCTGGGGGGTTGTGTGGCTCATGCTGTCCTTGGACACGGGCAGTAACTTGTTCACCTCATCTATGATAACAGCTTCCAGCAATGGGCCTGGAATTGACAGACTCTAAAATTCATGTCCAGTAAACTTCCCCAGAGGTTATGCTCTAAACACAAAGTTTGAACTCCTTGGGGGAAAACAGCATCATAAGCAAGAGAAAAAGATACTTTGAATAAGAAGATATTTTGAAACAGCAGAGCTGTGTGGTAGCATAGCCTCGTATTTAGTGTTTTCCTAATTATAAAGTCAGTGCCACTATACTCTTTCCCCAGTACAGACAAGGGTCTCTTTCTTCTACTTCATGGCTCCCAAGCAGCTCCTATTACCCTATAGGCAGCAATGAATACTTATCCGGCCGAACTGCTGGCTTTTCACACAAATATCCAGAAAATGTTGTTGGGCCTCTTAACTATTACATTTCCATATCAAGCACATTTTCTGTAAATCTTTCCTTTACAGTCCTTTTGTGTACATCCAAACCAACAGGCTATACTCTGAGGTAGAGATTTTAGCGATGAATAAAAGTTTTCACATTTATAACTTTCAGAGCATGTCTAATTATAACTCAGGGGGGAAAGCAGGGCAATTAAAAATATTGTCTATGGACTCAGAAGGAAGAAAGAAAGAAAAGCCTTTATTAAAGTGGCCACTGAAGAAACATCTCCTCAAATACATTATTTATACTTCTCCCAAAACAGAGAGAAAAAGACATGAATGTGCTCTTTAAATTAGAGGAATCTCTGTGAAGCGATGCAGAAAAGCTTACCTTTGGTTTCAGCTCTAAGAAACCACAGAAATTTCAATGATTAATCTTCAACAACAAGAAAAAAATTAACAACACATACTCCTGTAAGCTTGAAAATTATACAGTCCTGGAGTCAAATATCAACTTTGTCAGGTGATACATAAAACAGACCCCATTTAGTGATAGCCAGATGGTCTGTGTGACAATTGGAAAGTTTCAAAGCCTCTCTGAGCTTCAACTGTACAATAAAGATAAAGCTACCAACCTCACAGTACAGTTTTGAAGATTAGACAAGATCATATATAACCCTTATAAAGTAGCTGGCATCTCAATAAATAGAGGTTTTTCCTCCCTGTGTCTTCATAACCCTCCTCCCATCCTATGTGTCCAAATTGAATAGAAGTCAGGGGCTCCATTCATATCCATCCTAAAGCAGCATTTATTAAAGGCATGCTTGAACTTAACTCTTCACATTTGTTTCTCCACCTACAAAATGGAAATATCACCTACCCCACCTACCTCATAAGAGTGCTGTGACATCTTTGAAAAATACATAATACTGAAAAGAATGTCAGTGAGAAGGGGAAATCTCTGGGCTGACTTTCAGAAGACGGGATTCTAGTTCTGTGACCTTGGGCAAGCCGCTCAGCTTCAAGATCCTCATTTTCCTTACATTAAACATATAGATAATGACGCTTACATCGCTTATGTCTCAAGGCTACAGTAAATCCTCCTTTTCTATTACATATCTTGAGCCTTGCACCTGTGCAAGCAGAAAAGGTTTGGCTCCTGGTCACACAGCTATTATTTAAACCTAGATTCTACACCATGCCTAAAGTCCCGAAGTCTTGCATTCTCCTATACCAGGACAATGACATTGAGGGGGGCATTACTTCAGAGGGTAAGTTCTCGAAGGCAGGGACTATGCCTTTCTTCTTAAGAGCTGCACTTCTACCTCAAGTCTTTATCTTCTATAGTGTGAAATCAATAGAATGTCTAATGTGGAAAAATCAGCAAATCGGTATGTAACTTAAAAATATGGTAAAGGAACTAAAGCTGACGAGTTTAAATAAGTTGCCTTTGAAGAAGGGATCAGGGGTGGAGAGAAGCAGCAGAGGCAACCGCTAAAGAAGCTATCAGAGCAAGCAACTGAAGCTCACCTATACTGGTGTGTTAAAGACAGTTTGTGTAAGTCCCTTGTTAAGATGCCACAGACTGGAATGGGTGACTCTCTTCCATTCCTGGGAACCTTACAAAATCATACATGCCTTTAAAATTCCAACTCAGGAGCATTCACCAATCACCATTTATGCATTATCAATCAATCTACTTGGTGAACAAGTTGGAGAAAAGAGTATTTTATATAGACTATATGGTCAAATATTGGCGATCTGTTTTAATTGCAAACATGACTGCATTTTTGTTGTTTTTCTAAAGGGTGGATATCAATACTTTCCTCATCTTCTAGGATAATCTCAAGAGCAAACTCTCTTATCATCACAGAAGAAGGACCAGTTTTAACCGATTTAGACTCTGCTTCTTGGATCATTGGAGTCTATCATGAACAGCAGGAAAATACGTATGGGGTTAAGGAGGAGAAACAAGAAAAGGAGGGAGGAGTGTCTTTGAGAATAATAATTAAAAAAAGATTTTTCCCCAAAACTAAAGGTCAAAGATTTAGTGAATTTTGCTCACTCCTCGCCATCATCTATGCACCCATCCACGTTGGTACATAACCCACAAGAGAGGTGTGACCCTCAACACTGTATGGACAATGGAGAAAAAGCCTCCAGGCCTGTGTTTGGATTGGAGAGAGGAAAACTGAGCCCTCTGGAAACCTAGATCTGAGATAGAGATGAGTCCCCTGTTACCTAGGTTGAAATCCTGGGCCAAAATGAAGTAATCTCAGTAAAATTTGACATGCTTTGTAAAATGTGATGCCATTGATTTGGGGAACCCAAGGTGACTTTGGCATCTATAAAACTGAATTTTTTTATTCTACTAAAATAGCAATTCACCAAGTTTGATATGAAAGAGCTGGCAAAAATTCCTTCAAACTGTGACCCCTTCCCCAGAGACATGACAGTATCATTTTATAAATAAAGAATAGTAAGAAAACATTAGAAAAATACTGCAGCTATCCTTATTTTTCAACCCTTTAGACACAGCTACATTCATCTATTTACATTACAGCAAATGTAATAATGTATAGGGTAAAGTAGAAGAAATAACTATTTAGTTGCCATTTTTCCAGCCTTTCTGTGTAGGCTCTGGCCTATACTTCAAATGACCTTATATCGCCTGGTTTCCTTTATCCAGAAATCCTAGGGATGGCCTTGTCCTGTGACCCAAGCAGAATCTGATTCCCAGATCATTCTAGCAGGACTAGAGTTCTCAGAATCTGTGTGTTTCCATGACAACCAGTCACCATAGAATCTGCCTCTTTGAGAGGCATATGACGGCTTCTTTCTGGAGGGAAAAGCCAGGAAGGGGGGAGAAAGAGAAGCAAGTGGGGAAATAAAGGCAAGAAGAAGTAGAAGAGGAGGAAGCATGGTGCTAGGAAGGAGCTGAAAATCCATGAAGCATAGAACCAACACACCAAACAGCCTGAAAAACATATAAACATTATTCACAATCAGAAAGAACCAGGGAACCTTTCTCCTATGATTATTTTTTATTTCTCTATTTCTCTCCTTTTCACCCTGAATTCCCAAGCACCCTGGCTTTTCTCAATATGTTTTTATCTACAGGAAAGTTCCCCTTAGAATTTCAATCAACCAGCTCTGTCAAGTTTTCCCCCTTCCCTTTTTAACACTTAATATATAAAAATGAGCAGGGGATTGCCTACAGCCATATGAAATCACTAGTCCCTACAGTGCTCAAATTGCCGCCCCCTAGTGTATGGAAAATTGCTTTTACTCTGGCTGAATATGGGCAGAGTACATCCAGAGCCTTACCATGAAGGGGAGCACAGATATTCATCATACCACAATCTCACCAGCGATTTTAGAGATTGCAATGGATCTTTGAGATGCTGTAGAAACACCACCAAACACACACACACACACACAGTTTGTTCTCTGAGCACTTTCCCCTCTGCCACTTAACAACACCCACTCTCCCTCCTTTTTGACTTATTGAAAGTGACATAGCATTGCTCCAAAGTTCTTTTGTTGTTCTTTTCCACTTACAAGCAATTATTTCAAAAACTGTATAAAAATTGCAATAAGATATTGTTCAATTCTTAAGACTCTGTTACATCTCTTCTGAGGCAAGGTAAGAGAATAGGAGAATGGGAAACCATACTGGCATGCTCTTCAGAAAAATCGGTGCTGATCAGTGTGAGGTGAGAAATAGGCACTTCACTTTTCATAACGGTTAATATTCTTTCCAATTGTGTCCCTTTAATATCCAAAGACACAGTGTGATACTTTTCAGTGTATTTTGTTTGGTTTTTATATAGAAATCCTAGGACATCTGATTTAATGATAAAAAGCAAACAGTGTAGGACCAAATGAAGTGCTGATGTTCTGCTCTACCCCTCTGCTCCTCCCAGTCATGCAAAGTGCTGAAAGGAATGTAACTGGGGAAGACAGAGAGAGTGTTGTGTGAATCTCCCCACACCTTGACCTGCACACAGCACACTAAATCCTACAGGGAGAGTGTGCGGGGCGTGGGAACACAGGAAGTGGGGGAAGGCAAATCCTCAGAGAGTCCGAGGAGGGTGGGAAATAAAAAGGTAGGGAGAGAATGTGGGAGTGAGTTAGTAAAGGCAGAGATGGGTAGAGAAAGAAGAAAAGGAACAGGAATTTTTTAAAGGGGGGACGCAAACCGGGAGAAAGGGAAAGAATAAAGGGCAAAAGAGCCAGGAAGCAAATAACAGTACATAGACACAGGAAGAAATGGCCCAAGGTTCTGAGAAGCGGTAGTACTGGACAGATGACACCGAATCTCTGACACAGCCATGCATTTCAGGAGGGCCCTGCTCTCATCTAAAATGCCATGCCTTGGGTTCCTTTAAATACTTGATCCCGTGCCCCTGAGCATGATCTGATTAATAAGTTGTGGCAGGACCTCATTGTGTCTTAAGGATTTAGGATCTTCCTTTCACTTCCTTCCGGTGGTTATGGATCTTTTATCTGCTCTATCTGTGGAGCCTAATGAATTCCTGTTAAGTCTGTACAGCAGTTGTCCCTTCCACTTAAATCTTCCCCCTGATCCTATTTACCAGAGTTTACAGTTCAGGGTGTTGTGTGCTAAACTATTTGTGTTTCCACAAGCAACACTAAATGCTGACTCTGGAAAGTGGTTAAGTTACCAGAAGAAGAATCCTTGGGTTGGGAGTAAATGGAGCCTGATGGGTGGGTTGTGCTTCCTGTCTTCTTCCACCTGCTCCGTCTGCTGTCGTGGGCGTAGACTCAGTATGCATGGAGGGGGTTTCTGAGAACCTGCACTTCCCTGAGTTTTAAAGGAAACAGACTGGCAGTCAGGAGGCCAAGTGTGTCCCAGCTTTGCCATGACTGACTAGATGAACTTGGGGTCCAAGCTGCTGTTTTCTCATCTGTAAAATGGGATCAGTGTACCTCCTTCCTCTACACCAGAGTTGAGAGAGGAACCTGGTGAGATTGGGGAATGATAAAATAGGTGATTGTTGCAGAAGATGATATTAAGGAACTGGGATGTGAGGGCGATCTGGCTGCGACATCTGTCACCCCATTGATCGCCAGGGTTGATATTAAGGAACTGAAGATAAAGACAAACAGTTAAGCTGAGCCAGAGATGCCTTTGGTCTCTCCATGCTTCTCAGCTCCTCACCCGGAAAGTGGGTAGACATTATGACAGTTCTCTTCAGAGGTAGGTTGAGGAGCGGATTTAGTTATTTGGATTAAAAAGTGCTAAGAAGTCTCTAGTTACCCATACTCTCCCTGCAACCCCAACCCTTCAATGCGTGTCCTGAATTCCCCTTGCTCTGCATAGGGTCCTATCTCTGTTATGGCTAAAGCTGCCCAAAGAAAATCGCTGGCTCCTCACAGCCTCTCACCACAGAATATTCGGAATTATTTTATCATGAGGTGCAGGATGCTTAGAGAATGATGCCAAAAGCACCTCCGTCAGATAGTTTTGCTACAAAAACAGGCCTGTTAAGACAAAACAGCAGCATTTGGGAAGACTGTGGTATTTGGCAAGCTGCCTTTCCTGAACCTCTTTCTTTCTGTCCTTGCCCTCAGAGATGATAGTGGTGAGTGTTTATAGGCATTCCAGGGATAGTGATAGTGGAATTTTCAAACAGGAAAGATACCCTCATAATGTGGGCTATAACACATGACCAAAATAATGCAGGTATCTTATCAGATCTATGTGTTTAGGTCCAAATCCACTAGGTCAAATTTCAGGAACATAGGCCCCCTTATATTTTGTTGCTTATTTTTTAACTGTTCAAGTTGACAGTTTTTGGAATACATAGAGGCCCACAAAACATACAATGATATGGAATAAAGGAATGAATGACTGAGTTAATTACCTAGAATAAAATGCAAATACCACAAATAATGGTAACTCATTAAACATTCCTATTAGTATTTAATGCCTTATTGGGAAAGGAAGTTTTTAAAGGGGGGAAAATTGGAAGGAAATAAACAACAATTACTGTGTACCCTACATAGTTAGTGCTATGCTGACATGTTATACATGTATTTATGTAGGATTAATATGTTTAACCCTCACAATTACCTAGGAGGTCATTAACATAAAGCCCCTTTTAATTTTGAGATGAGGCTGAGAGAGTTTATATGACTTGCCTCGGGTAACAGAATTGGTAGAAATGGGAAAAGTAAGAGGGCACTAGAGTAGCAAGGAAACACTGAAAAAGGAAAGTGGGCTGCCCCATCTTACACTACTCAAAAAAATTAACTCCAAATAAAGACGTAAATGTAAGACCTGAAACCATTGAACTCCTACCAGAAAACATAGGGGAAAGCTCCTTGATATTGGACTTGACTTAGCAATAATTTTTTTAATATGACACCAAAAGCACAAGCAACAACAGCAAAATTGAATAGGTGGGACTACATCAAACTAAAAAGCTTCAGCACAGCAAAAGAAATAATCAACAAAATTGGCAACCTACTGAATGGGAGAAGATAGTTGCAAATCATATATCTGATGAGGGACAAATATCCAAAATATATAAGAAACTCTAGCAAAAAATAATAATAACCAGATTAATAAATGGGCAAAGGAGCTGAGTAGACATTTCTCCAAGATATACAAATGACTAATGAATACATGAAAAGGTGCTCATCACTAATTATCAGGGAACTGAAAATCAAAACCACAATGAGATATCATCTCACACTTGTTAGGCTGGCTATCCTATCTAATAATAGACAAACATGGTAATTGACCGTACCTTCGCTATACCTCCCATTGGTTAATCAGCATGATATGCAAATTAACCCAACCAAGATGGCGACCGGCAGCCACGCAGCTGAAGCGAGCAGGAGGCTTGCTTGCTCCAGTGATGGAGGAAGCCAAGGTTCTCCGCCTGCCGCTGCTTTTGAGCTCCAAAAGCAACAAAGTTTCAATTATAGAAGGTAAATAAACCCCAGATACCTGCTTTCAGCAGGCCGTGGCCTCAGAGCTGGAGCGAGCAGGAGCCAGCTTTCAGCTCCAGTGACAGCAACAAAATTTCAATTATTAAAGGTAAATAAATCCCAGAATTAAAAAAGAAAAGAAAAAAAGGAGAGGTTGGGAGCTTCAGTCACCGGCCAGCCTGAAAACGGCCCTCAGCCCCTCACCCAGGCTGGCCATGCACCCCAGTAGGGACCCCCACCCTAAAGGGGGTGTGGCCAGCCTGAAAACAGCCATCAACCCCTCATCCAGGCTGGCCAGGCACCCCAGTGGGGACCCCCACCCTGAAGGGGGTGTGACCAGCTGCAAACAGCCATCAGCCCCTCACCCAGGCTGGCCAGGCACCCAAGCAGGACCCCCACCCTGATCCAGGACACCCTTCAGGGCAAACCAACTGTCCCCACCCGTGAACCAGACCTCTATCCTATATAGTAAAAGGGTAATATGCAAACTGACCCTAACAGCAGAAAGACTGGGAATGACTGGTCACTATGACACACACTGACCACCAGGGGACAGATGCTCAATGCAGGAGCTGCCCTCTGGTGGTCAGTACGCTCTCACATGGGAGGAGCTCTGCTCAGCCACAAGCCAGGCTGATGGCTGCCAGTACAGCAGTGGTGGTGGGAGCCTCTCTTGCCTCCTCAGCAGCACTAAGGATGTCCGACTGCAGCTTAGGTCTACTCCCTGCTGGCAAGTGGACATCCCCGAGGGCTGCCGGGCTGCCAGAGGGATGTCTGATTGCCAGTTTAGGCCCAATCCCCCGGGGAGCAGGCCTAAGCCAGCAGGTGGTCATCCCCGAGGGGTCCCAAACTGCGAGAGGGCACAGGCCGGGCTGAGGGACCCCCTCCCTCCTAGTACACAAATTTTTGTGCACCAGGCCTCTAGCATTTTATAAAAAGACAAGAGATAAGTACTAATGAGGATGCAATAAAAATGGGGAACCCTTTGCACTATAGGTAGGAATGTACAACTATTATAGAAAAACAGTATGAGGTTCCTCAAAAATTAAAAATAAAACTCCCATATGATCCAGCAATCCCACTTCTGGATATATGTGCAAAGGAAACAAAATAATTACCTCAAAGCGATATCTGCACCCCTATGTTCACTGCAGCATTATCTACTAGTATAACAGCCAAGACATGGAAACAGCCTAAGTGTCAACAAATAGAATAGGTAAAAAAAAAATCTATACACATAGAATATTACTCAGCTATAAAAAAAAAGGGGGTGGGGGGAGAATCCTGCCATTGCAACTACATGGATGGACCTTGAGGGCTATATGTTAAGTGAAATAAGTTAGACAGAGAAAAACAAATAGGATATGATCCCACTTATATATGGAATCTAAGAAAATCTGAACTCATAAAAGCGGGAAGTTGAACTGCAGTTACCAGGGGCTGAGGAAAGGGATTTTAGGACACTGGAGCCACCTAAGCACTTTCACAGGCAGAAGAGGCAGCAGAAAGGGAACTGACGGCATAAGAAATAGATCCACCAGCTAATGAATTGAAGGGGAGTGCTCCCTTTCAACACTTAAAATAGAATCTAATTTGTAAACATTTCATTTTCTGGAGAACACATATCTCTTAAAGCAAGCTATACCTGCACTAAAAGGTTTGATGTCTTAGCAAATGACAAGGGCAGGATGGACAAAAATTAGGCAATATTCTTCTGTCAAGAGTCCTTGTGTCCAGGATCTGCTATCTAATGTGCGAGCTGGTGCTGAGGGTTTAATCTTGTGTAAAAGTACAAGCCGAGAAAGAACGACTGGTGGTCACCCTGGCTGATGTGGCTCAGTTGGTTGAGCATAATCCTATGCACCAAAAGGTTACTGGTTTGATTCCCAGGCAGGACACATGCCAGGTTGTGGGTTCAGTTCACAAGAGGCAACCAATCGGTTTCTCTCTTCCATCAATTCTTCTTTCTCTTTCTCTCCCTCTCCCTTCGTCTCTCTCTGAAACCAACTAAAAAAAAAACATATTTAAAAGAATGACTGATGGTGAGCTGACCTTCACAGTGGCATTTTACTAGGTCCTGTCAGAATTCATAAAGTTCCACGTGAATGTCAGAGAGGGTACAAAAGTTACTGAATTAAAGTACCAACAGCTGAGTGAGAAAAATGAGAAGTTTTTATTGAAGAGTAAGACTTGGAATTCTCTACTCCCCATTCTCAATGAGAGAGGCAAAGACAAAATATACACATGTTCGTGTTCAAGTATTGCCAATAACTTAATCGCTTTGATTTTATTGTGGTACCACAGAGTATCATCTTAAATATTTGGGGCTCTAACTTTCATTAATTTAAAACCAGTGTTTTCATTTAAACATTTATTTTTAATCAGGCTCTACAAATGAGCCTGATTACTTGAATATTAATAATAATAATCAACTTGCTAGTGACTTATGTTTCCTCAAGTTGTGGAATTAAGCACAGCTATTTAATCGTAGTCATTAGCATTTTTTCCACTGGAGAAACTAAATCAACTGCACATGTAAAAGCTCATTTTTTCCATGCACATCCACACAAACTTGTCTATAAATTTTCTATTCTTTTCCCACTTTATCTACAGGCTAGAGTACTTACTGTACTCTCCAGATCTTATGTCAGATAATCATCAGAGGAGAGTGAAGAGCCAGAGAAATTATACCATTATAATCATCATTAATTACAGTAACTGCTGCTGTTGAACACTCATGGACCAGGTACTGTTTACAAACTCCCTACACATCATGGATAAAACTTAAGAAGTAGGTACTTGTAGTATTTCTATTTGGCAGATAAGAAAACTGAGACTTTGAGAGGTTAAGTCAGAAGCAAATGGCAGAGCTCTTGTCTCTCTGACTCTTAGTCATTGCCTGCCCCACTCACTCGTAAGTCCCTTACTTTTTCATGGGCTTAGTTAAAAGCAAATAGGACTTGCAAAGTTGGCTTAACATAAAAAAAGCATTGTAATGTGCCATATTAATAAAATAAAGTATAAAAACCACATAATTATCTCAATGACAGAAAAAGTGTTTGACAAAAATCCAACACCGCTTCATGATAAAATATCTCAAAATTTATTACAAAGTAATCAAGACAATAAGGGACTGGCATAAGAATAAACATATAGATCAATGGAATAGAACCAAGAGTCCAGAAATAAACTATCATATTTATGGTCAAATGATTTTAGATAAGCATGCCAAGACAATTCAATAGAGAAAGAATAGTTTTCAAGAATTAGTGCTGGTCTCTATAATCCACAAATGAGTGAGATCATGTGGCATTTATCTTTCTCTGACTGGCTTATTTCACTTAGCATAATGGACATGGACAACAGGGGGATGGGAGCATGAGTTTGTGTGTGAGGGGGGGGGATGAGGACACATTTGTAATACCTTAACTAATAATAATAATAATAATAAAAAGAATTAGTGCTGGGACAAATGGATATCCAAGTTGGAACTCTACTTCACACTATCCACAAAAACCTTTTCAAAATTGATCACAAACCTATGTGTAGACTCTAAAATTGTAAACTTTCAGAATAGAATGTAGGAGTAAATCTTCATGACCTTGAGTTATACAGTGGTTTCTTCTATATGACACACACACACAAAAACAAAACAAAAGAAAATATAGAAAAATCGAACTGCATCAAATGATACCATCATGAAAGTGAAAAGACAACCCAGAGAATAGGAGAAAATATTTGCAAGTGACATAGCTGACAACATACTTGCACTCAGAACACTTACAACTCACCAATAAATAGACAAATAGCCCAATTTTTAAATGGGCAAAGAATTTGAATAGACATTTCTCCAAAGAAGATATACAAATGGTCAATGAGCACATAAAAAGATGCTCAACATCATTAATCATTGATGAAATGCAAATCAAAATCACAATAAGATGCCACTTTACATGCCCTAGGACCATGGTCGGCAAACTGCGGCTCACGAGCCACATACGGCTCTTTGACCCCTTGAGTGTGGCTCTTCCTAAGCCTTAGGAGTATTCTAATTAAGTTAATAACAATGTACCTACCTCTATAGTTTAAGTTTAAAAAAATTGGCTCTCAAAAGAAATTTCAATCGTTGTACTGTTGATATTTAGCTTTGTTGACTAATGAGTTTGCCGACCACAGCCCTAGGATGACTATTATAAAAACCAGAGACAATAACAGGGTTTGGTGAGGATGTGAAGAAATTGGAACTTTCAGACACTACTGGTGGGAGTATGAAATGGCGCAAACATGATGCAAAACAGTTGGTAATTCCCTAAAAGATATAACTAAGAAATTCTACTCCTATTCATACACCCAAGAGAAATAAAAACATGTACACAAGTGTTCATAGCAACTTATTCATAATAGTCAAAAAGTGAACAACCCAAATGTCCATTGAATGACAGATGGATAAATAAAGTGTGATATATATATCCATACAACATAATATAATTTGGCAATAAAAAAGAATAATGTGCTGATACACACTGTGACATGGAGGAAACTTGAAAACATTGTGCTAAGTGAAAGACGCCTGATGTAATAAAACCACATGTTGTATGATCCCATTTATATGCAATGTACAGAATAAGCAAATCCATCGAAACAACATAGATTAGTGTCTTGGTATTATTCTGGACAGTGGGGGGAGGGAGTGAGAATAAAGAGTGACTATTACTGTGGATGGTGTTTCTTCTGGGGGTTGTTGAAAAGGTTCTAAAATTATAAAGAATAGAGTGGTTGGTGAGGATGGATATCCAAGAAAAATGATTGATGGCATGGTAAAGTTTAGGTTTCTCCACCAGGTTGAAGCCTAAAAATCAGACAGCGTATGCAAAAAGAAGTCCACTGTTGTACATGTAAGCCCCACATAATCTATATTGATCTAGCCTGCATAGTCATATGCTTTCCAAAATTGACAGGATAGCAAACAAACTTGAGCCTATCAGGAATCTAATCTCCTCCATCAGTATTTTGGTGTGGGATTTTTCACATCAAAACCTTTATATCATTTCCTCATTAACAACTCGTCCCTATCCTCTGTGCCTGCACAAATGTCAAATAAGTTGACATGGGGGGAAAGTTAAAAGCTTTCATGTTTTCTGAATACTCCAGGAAACACCCATCTGAATGTGCCTGAGGAGTTGGTAAAGGAGCCACCAGAGTGTGCTCGCCCTGAGAGCGATGGTGTGCTGGAGCAGGTTCATGCCACCTGTCTAGAGCCAATCATGTTCCTCTCTTCCCTACTCTATGTTCACATTGACAGTTTGCAATCAGCCACAGTGGAGGTTTTAGAATGACATCCCTTTTCTTGGGTTGGACCATTCCCTTTTGAAGATCTTACTGTTGGGGATCTTGTGAACTAGTGTGAGTGCTTTAAGAGTGAGTGGGGCAGTCCCGTAATTAAATACACCCACATTTAGGACTCTAATCCTGGCTCTGCCATTTGATACTTAACCTATTTTCAAGAGAGCTGGTTTGCCAGCACAGCACTGGCAGCTTCTAAGAAGGCCTCCCATTCTAATGGCATCCTGACTCACGACCTGGCTTAAGGACCATGGGTCAGCAGCCCAAGGGAGGGGTCAATTTGAAGATGAATGGTATCATCCTCTAGCAAACTGAGTCTGAGAAAAAGAGAGGCTATAGTAAGAGCAGGTGAAACCTGAATAAGCCAGACATGGAGCAAGAGTCCAGGACAGCTCTGGGGCTCCTTCACTAACATGCAGCTACCAGAACTGCGGGGCCTTGTGGAACACTGCAGAATGAAATGGACCCCACCTAAGCTGCATTTGTGGCAGCCCACATTTGAAATAAATGGAAATAAAAAGAAGACAGCCATTTGCGGACTTGTGGATTGGTTTGCACATATACAGTATTTATTAGCATGAACAACCTGCTAATTGATTCATTTTTACCCTCTGGAACCCCTGCAGCCTCTCCTCCAAAGCCCAGAAGACTCTTAAACCCTTATGTCAGGCAATTAATTTTTTATTTTTTAATAATTATGTTTATTGAGACATAATTCACATACCATACAATTTGTCCTTTTAAAGTATATAATATGATGGGTTTCAGTGTATTTACAGAGTTATACAACTATCATCACTATTTAATTTTAGAACATTTTCATCACCCCCTAAAAAAACCCATACACATTGGCAATTACTCCCCACTCCTCCCTCCCTCAGCCCCTTGCAACCACTAATCTACTTTCTGTCTCTACAGATTTGCCTATTTTGAACATTTCATATAAATAGAATATTCAACATATGATCTTTTGTAACTTGCTTCTCTCACTTAACACAATGTTTTCAAGATTCATCCATGCTGTAGCTTGTTTCATTTTTTATTGCCAAATGGCATTCCACTATATTAGCAATTTTCAACTGGTGTGCCACAAGAATTTTTAAAACATGCAATACCTGACTATTAAGTCAGGGGCACTGACCTCTCTCTCCTTAAATTGTCAAATTTAAAACATGGGGAAAAAAGCCAACACAATAGCCATTTGATGTAAATGAATAAAAAGTATACCTTTTTAGTCAGAGCTGCAAAAAATACATCTTTGGTGTGCCATAGAATTTTAGTAATTAGTTTATGTGTGCCAGGATGTGGAAAAGGTTAAAAATTGCTGCATTATATAGATATACCACATTCTGTTTTTCCATTCAATAGTTGATAGAGATCTGAGTTGTTAGATTTTAGCTATTATGAAAAGTGCTGCTGCGAACATTTATGTTCAAGTTGGTGCCCAACTCTTTAGGCATTTGAATCTCTCTCCTGGCTGTGCGCCTGGCCAGATGAACAGAGCTGCAATAGCAGGTCTCTCTTAGGCACCCCTAGCAATGCTTTTTCAAGGAGACTGGTTCACATTCCTTGCTGCCACCAACTTCTTTCCAATTCTAGCTCTCCAAGTACTTGGACACCAGATTTATCTTCCTGGGCTTTGATCTTCATGGTATCGATTTCCTCACGCATTCCTACCTTCATCCAATCTCTATCCAACAGGAGTCGCCTTGCACATCTCTGCCATCTTATGCCACCTCTTCATTCACCCAAAAGAGATTACTAAAGTCCTGTTAAGTGCCTGGGCACAGTGATAGGCATTGAAAACATCAAGAAATGAATTTAAAAAGATCCCTGGCCTTGAGGAGCTCATATTCCAGATCTGAGTGCAGCAGGGGGAGATAGGATCGAAGAGAGTAAATAGACATGTTTGCAGGCAATAAAGAAGCAATGCAGTTATGCAAAAATGGCATATTTGCCCAGCCCTACCAATGATTCAACCAGCCTTTGCAGAGCCTTTTTCTCACTCCAGATGAAGTTTTTGATAAAATATTTTGGGCCCAAGATTTTCATGACTAAAATTATGAGAACTTTTTTTCCCCCGCACATAGATTACTAAAAAAGGGTAAGCAAGCCCCATATGCCCCCAGCAGTGACTGAGGCTGGAGGGTGAGAGGCACTCTCAGATTGCCCTGGACAGCCACATCTGCACCCTGTCGGGATTATCGAAATTGCCATGACAATGACCCAAGGGCTCTTCCTTGGATAAATCCTGTAAACACTCAGCTGATTTCACCCAGACCCAACTGCATGCCCTTGAGGTTTGCATATTGTTTATAAAAAAAAAAAAAAGGACAAAAAAGGTTGGGGGTGGGTAAAGGCAGGAGAGAGAGCAAGAAGCAAGAGAGAAAAGGCAGTGAGGCTGCTCAACCTTGGAATAATTCTCATTCAAAGATGAGAAGAATTCATTTGACATCCTGACTTCATCTTCCTTTATAAATGCAGAGGTAGAGCTGCTCATAGCTCCAGGTCAAACTGCAAGTACCTCAAGATCTCAGAACTTTTCCTCACTACTGACCACAGGAGGGTGGCTCTGTGCAGAGGGAGGGAATATATAGAGGTTGATTCCCCAAGGCGTCTTATTTAGATGATCTATCTAGAATTTAGCCTCTGCTAGATTGTGATATCATTACATTTAGACTTCTGAGTCCTGGCTTCTACTTTCTCAACCCTCCCACTCCCACCCTGGGCCCTGATTCAAATTGAAGATCAATTCCCCTCATGATACAGATGGACATACTGAGGTCCAGAAAATATATCAGTCAGGGATATTGAAATGCCTCTCTCAAAAGGAGGTTGGATTAGATGACCCCTACCAACACAAAGGGTCTATGATTCTAAGACTTGTCCAAAGGAATCCAGCTATTTTGGAGCTTCGACCAGAACAAAGATTTGTCCACTGCCAGTCCAGAAGCCACTGGAGGATAAACCCCAGTTAGTCTTTGCTGAGGAATCCACTACCAATTTGGTTTTCAGCTCATATCTTAAACATCAGATAAGCACCATTATCTTGGGTAGAGGGCTAAAGAAGGAACAGAGCAAGAAGACATGCAGAACTCCCTTTATGCAACTCATATTTTTCTTAAAAACTGAAAATGCAATCACATTTTGCAAACTAAATTCTACTTTCAAATGAAAGACAACTGCCCTGTAATTGGGATTTTTGAATTCTTATAAAGGGGACAATCCTTTTAGTAAAGTGAATTACCACTTCTTAATGTGTTAATGTAGGATATTTAGATGTCTATGCTTGGTCTTCATTAAAGTTCTATCTAATTTCTTGTGGTCATTATACAGACAGTAAAACCAAGCTTCAAAAGGGAGTTATATGCCAAGAACACAGTGGGACAAACTCCACACTATCATGACTCTCAAATCCCTCCCTTACCCACCCAGCCTCACAGCCTGGGTCTCTCAGGAACTTCATCTGGTCTCTTCACCTCCCCTTCATCAGAGCCCAGAGCTCCCAGTTGGCCATATCTTCAGATTTTTAAGCAAGGCTCTCAAACAGCCTTGTGCTGGATACTGGCATGGAAGAAGAGGACTGTGTATCACCGACACACAAAACCACTCTGAGTTCCCCTAATCCCCAAGCAATCCCCTCCCTGCCTGCTAGGTTTTATTGTTGAAGGGGAACATAGCTCCTCTGACACTGACCTGGAAAAGTGCTATGCATTTAGGAAGACAGAGAGAAAGGATAAGCAGAAAACATCTTTAAGCGCATTATCAGCCTGCTTGATTTCTGCAGGCTGCTCCAGTAGGCCTGACCCCCCATCTCTGGAGGAGGGACCCTTGAGACCAGAGGCTGGTAAAGCCTGGGCTCCCTGGGAAGCAGTGAACTGCTAGGACAAACTGTTCCTTTTCTCGGAACAAGCAACCCTTCATCCTCACCGTTACTGGAACAAAAAGCATTAAATTATTTTTCTTCCTCCCATTGTCCTTTAACGTTACAGTCACTGAACTCCTACTGCTTATTGACTAAGCCACTCGTTTGCCAATTAAGCATAAGTACAGCTCTTAAACTGTTGTCAGATGCTGATGATTAGCTCTTGTAAGGTACCTAACTTCGTCCTCGCTATTTGAGTCATCTCTCTCCAATGAGACTGTATGCTCTGGGAAGATTGAGGCAGAAGCCTATATGTCTTTGCTTTACCCACAGAGAGGCTTGCTGATGTTTGGGATAGAACTGACATTCGGTGCACTCATTAAGCTATGGATGAGAATTTTTAAGGGCTTATAACCATTACGAATCTAAGTCAACACACTGAGACATGCAAAACATCGATTTCTTTATTTTCATTAAATCAAATTAATTTCCGATTTGAGTTCTCATCTTCCTAGACTTGCAAGAATTTCTATCTCTGGTATTACTGAGGTATCCTTCCTCCTGCGGGTCTCCCCAGAATTCAGTTGGCTTCCACAATACTCAAAAAATCAGGTCATGGTCACTGCTGACATCCTCATTGTCCCAGCCAATGATGAACCCTTAAAGTCAGATATCTCTGCTTCCATGCCCAGCCTGAAGAAAAGGAATTTTTGCCATTGGGAGCAAAGGAGCCTAATGACAGACTCCCTGGGTTCATTATTGGCCCTCCCCTGAAACCTTGCCACTGCTTTGAGTAAGGGGCTCCCATGTTGCTGAGCCCAAGTCCTTGCCAGGCTTTGTCCCTGCCTCTTCCCCAGTCCTGGTGTCTTGTTAAGAGTCTGAGGGTAATCGCTCTTGCTGCTCTCCATGGCATTCATCAGTCTCTTAAACAAGGTCACCAAGACAAGTCAGGGCAGTCTCTTACTCAGAACACACTTAGGAAGTGGGAAGCAGTCCTTTCCACGTTTGGCCAATAGAGCAAAGAACAGAAAAGACCACATGTGGAGCTCTGGCTGGTGTGGCTCGGGTGGTTGGAGCATCAGCCCTTACACCAAGGGGTGGCAGATTCCATTCCCAGTCAGGGCATCTACTGATCGATTTTTCTCTCACACATTGATGTTTCTCTCTCTCTCTCTCTCTCTCTCTCTCTCTCTCTCTCTCTCTCTCCCTCCCTCCCTCCCTCCCTCTAAAATTAATGTTTTTAAAAGGACCACATATGGAAATAAAAGTAGAAAGACTTGGTATATGATTAGATTCTTTAGTTGTAAGCAATTGAAACTGACTCTAAAAAATATAGATAAAATAATAATAATAATAATTTATTAGAACAACAGGACATTGGGTAATGTCCTAGAACTTAAGAAAGATATAAACAAGCAGTCCTCAAAAAGGACAAGAAAAATCAGTTCCAAGAATTTCAGTCAGAATCTCACAGATGAAAAAAGAATGACTCAGCTCTGGCCACTTCTGTCAACAAGTCATTCACTGAACACTGAACTCCCAGGGGAAAGTTTAACCCAGGTCCTGTGCTCATCACCTCTCAGGTAAGAGAGTTGAAGACCAAGGAGCACTTGGGTCAATAGGCTCACAAAACACCTTGAAGAGGGGACAGAGAGTTCCCTGAAAAGCAAAGCAGAGTGCAGCTACCAAAGGAAGAGTATACTAGGGAGGCAAAATGACTAGTGCCAGCCCACAGAAGAGAGTCTTTCCAGGTAACAAGCTGCCAGGTAACAAGCTGCATTGTGTGTGGAGGAAAGCAGAACAGCCTCACCAGTATCACTGACACCTGATACTTAAAATGTACTTGGAACATTTGCAGATGCGAAAACCAAGAGCTGGCCAAAGAAAAATCATACAGGCATTAGTATAAGAAAATGATCTCCCCAGAGCAGACTGGGTGAGAATAGAAAAGAATAGGCCACCTCCTGTAGGATCAGGATATTTAAAAACACTCAGAGAAGAAAATTACATATCAGACCAAAAAGAAGACTATTTTGCCCTAGCCAGTTTGGCTCAGCGGATAGAGTGTCGGACTGCGGACCGAAGGGTCCCGGGTTCAATTATGGTAAGGCAGCGGTTCTCAACCTGTGGGTCGCGACCCCTTTGGCGATCCAACGATCCTTTCACAGGGGTCGCCTAAGACAATCCTGCATATCAGATATTTACATTACAATTCATAATAGTAGCAACATTACAGTTATGAAGTAACAACGAAAATAATTTTATGGTTGGGTCACAACATGAGGAACTATATTTAAAGGGCCAGAAGGTTGAGAACCACTGAGATAAGGGCATGTACCTCGGTTGCAGGCTCTTCCATGACTGGGCCCTGGTCGGGGCACATGCAGGAGGCAACTAATCAATGTGTCTCTCTCACATCGATGTTTACCTCTCTCTTCCACTCTCCCTAAAAATTAATGGAAAAATATCCTCGGGTGAGGATTAACAAAAAAAAAAAAAAAAAGAAGAAGAAGAAGGAGACTATTTTCTTAGGGGTAAAGATTATATCCATTTTTCTGGAAGAAGCAACTTGAGATTTATTCAAGAATTGTACTCCAAAAAACGTATTTCATTGATGTATAAAAGTATATCTAGGCTAGCTATATGTTAAGGTACAGATAATTCTCATAATTTTATGTGAGTTCAATTATTATCAACTAATTTTTTTATGATTTTCAAAAGTCCCTAAAGAATCCATCCTGTTGTTATTAAACACTGATACCTTGACTGGATATCATTCTGGGGAAGAATCGCAGACCTGTGAAGAAAGTAGAGAAAGCTTTGGGGAAGAGACCTTCATGAGCCACATAGGTGACATCAGCCCAAAGAAACCTAAGTTAGTCCATATCGCAGGCTCACCATTGCTGGCAGATTCACAGAGCCTTCAATCATGCCAACATTCTAATTGGAACCTAGTTAGTCTCAGAATGTAATGAAAGTCTATACAGAGACTTTCATTAGATCTTCAGATCTTCCCCAACCCTGCCCACCCTCCACCAGCTAAGCCATGCCCTAAATCCTGACCCACAGAAACTGTGCAATAACAATTTTAGGCTGCCCAATTTGTGGTAATATTGTTATACAGCAATAGATAATTAAAGCAGGTAGCAATAAAAGTATATAATTTAGAAATGAAGCAAATGCCATATCTGTGGATGGGGGAGGAGTATGAGAAAGTATTATGTTTTTCAATATTCGGTGTTTCAAACCATCTGGATAATTTTAGCAGGGACATTACTTCAATGCAAAAAAAAATTTTTTTAAGTAAAAACTTAGACTCATTATAGAACCCTTGAGGTGGGTGCTAGTACTTGAGAGTGTCTGAAACTGGGAGGGCCTGTCACAGTGGAGTCTGAGAGGAAGGAACGTGAAAGTCAGGACTGAGAAAGGCCAAATGCTGATATAAAGTGCAGAGGGTCAGAAGTGGCATCTTAAGTTGATAAAGAGCAGGGAAGAGTTGGAAACCAAGACAATGATGGAACTGGTGAGAAGAGGGGTTATCCGATGTTTATATCTGAGAACCATGTAACTGCTCAGAAAACCAACTGGTGTCTGTGGCTTGCTTTATAGGTTAACAGGAACATGGCACATGACACATTGAGCTGACCTGGAGTTGCAGGATTGGGGCAGAAAATTAAATTTGGTTTTCTTCTCAAAGGAACATGCTTATTTGAACTAACAATGTAAAGATTACTTTGTACTCTAACTTTTTTATTTAAAATATCCAACTCTTCTATGTCTCTTAATTAGTCCAATTATTTTTAATTACTGTAATATTTCAGCAATTAAGTGAATTAATTTATTTAAATCACTAATATTGCTGAATATTTAGATTATTTCAAATATGTTATATGGACACTACTATAATGAACATCTTCATTCTCATGGCATTTTATTTATCCTGTTTGAATATTTTCTTTGGAAAATTCTAAGTTCTAGAATCAATGGATTGATACACATATGCCTGGATCGGGATAGGAATTACCATATTGCTTTCCAAAAGGCTTAAATCATTTTAAATGCATGGATGTGTTTGTTTTACAATTATTTCTCTACCATTTGGTGTTTGCTTTAAATGACTTTTCTTTTGGCTAATTTAGAAGAAGTAAAATCATACATCTGGTTTTCTTTAATTTTCATATCTTTATTTCAAGTTAGAATAAAGTTTCCTTTGTGTCTACCTATCATGGGTCTTGTTTCTTGAGTGGATAGTCTATTCCCTTGATTTCACTGCATTCCCAAATTCTGTTATGGCTCGTCCTGTTCCTCCTCCTCCCTAACACAGGTAACCCACTCACCATGCTGTCCTGAGCTCACTTCTCTCCAGACAATTTCTCTCTGGTTTCATCTATCACTCTGGAGCAGTGTTTCTCAGAGGGTGGACTGAAGTTCCTTTTCCAAATGCACATTTCCTGTCCTGAGCCAGAAGCAGAATCTCCCAGTAAGCCCCCTGAGATCTGCCTCTTAAGTAACTTCCCAAAGTGGTTCTATGAGATGACAACCATTAAGATAGGATCCCCAAATTCATCTCTTCCATTTCAGTGTTTCCCTTGCTCTGCACCAGTGCAGTCCAGCTACCTCCTGAATCTCTCCAGCCAGCTGTCACTACGAACTCCACAAACCCACGGCAGCACTCCTCATCTCCCAGCGTGCCCAGTCTCCCCCAGGCCCCCTCAGCACCACTGCGAATCAGCTCCCACTGCCTTCCCTTCTGCTAAAAATGGGAGCACCATTCTCTCAATCTGTCATGCCCCATATTGTGCAATTCAGTAATGACTCCTATTCCTTGAAGGAGATTCCTCCTTTGAGAAAGGTCTTGCAGGCCCTAAGGTAATGACTGGCCTTTCTGTTTGTCTACATGTGACATGATGTGCAGAAAGCATAAATCAACATGACAGGTATTATCTACACCATCAGGCAGACATGTGGCGCTCTGAGCATCTCTAATGGAGCCACGTGCAAGCAAGAGGGTCTAACAAGGGGACTGAGAGCCTTACCCACTCCTGATCCAGGGACAGGATGAGAGCAGGAAGGTGAGAGAGCAGGCCACCTCTACACAAGGCAGCCAGGAGGAAAACAGAGGTTTTTTCACTCTCCAGACCCTAATCTCTGTGTTCTGAATGCATCTGCGGGCAAGTCAAGTCTGCTCCTGTGCTGTTCTGAGGGGAAGAAGCTTCCTGCCCTCCCTCCCCTCAATCAAGGTGCATCCACCTCCTAAACTTCATGTAGCTTAGGTCTTCACACCATCCCAGGACCCAGAAAAATTATTCTGAAAATAAATAAATCCAGTGAAGATATAATCAAATCAGTGTGCTGTATTTTCATTTTTAAAAAGGAGACTGGGGAGGGCAATGCTCACCCTAAAAGGATATACTGATAACACTGGGGTTCTCGACTAGACTGTCCACATCAAAGGCTAGAGGGAGAAGAAGAGGGATCCAGGCAACCTTCCTGATCACCAGCAAGTCCATGTATTAGTTGGCTATATCCATGCCAAGGTCAGCTCTGGCTTCCAGTTAGTGAAGGGGTTCTTTGCCACAAAAGTCCGTTTTCTCAATCTATGTTCCCAAATCAGTATTCCCAATGTATGTCCCAGAGCAACATCAGTCCCCTGCATATCCTATGGCCCTCTTGAAGATTCAGAATGCATGTTACAAATTCTGAGAAAGTGTCCAGTAAAGAACTTTGTTTAACTTGAACCCAATTTGACCCAAATTTCTTGAGCTTTGACACCTTTTCCCTAAATACTGCCAATTAGCATGGGAGGCAACAGTATCCTGTGGTCCACACTTTGATTAATTTTACATCAGTTTTTTAAAACTCAAATCCTATTTCCTTTTTTATTGATTTCATCATATGAGAAAGTTTTCTCTTTCTTTGTGTTGGCTCTACCTAATATTTTAGTTTGAAAACTTGATTTCTAAACCAAGGCTGCAGTTTACTAGGAGTCCTTCCCTAAAATAGAAGGAATGCGTGGAGAGTTATTTAGCAAAATGCAGCTTCTCTAAAAAGAAGAATAATGTGTTTCTATGACACTGCCTCTTTTTTCACTCATTCACATTCATTCATTTGTTCGTTCACTCACTGTGCTTCCCAGAAGCACAGTGATAAATGCTACCAATCAAAGGGGAAAAGTGACAGAATAAGAATAGAAAATCCCTATTTCTTTCCTAGCTGAGAAGGGATGGAGGATATAGGCAAGTCAAATAAAGGTCACAGCAAGGCTGGTAGGAGAGATTAGGAAGTTTAGTTGTAAGTGAGAGAGACTAAACTCCAATTAGCTTAAGGGAAAAGAGGTGTATTGGCTCATTAGTTGGGAAATCCTCAGACTCTGTTTGCCCACATCTGTCTCTCATCTCTGTTTTTCTCTCTGTAGTTTTAATCACTGCCAGAGCAGGTAAGCTTTTTCATGAGACAAGGAGGACAACAGCCCCAATTCATTTATATCCTTCCAACAACAGGACCAAAATGGCAAGGCCCCTTCTCTAACTCTTCTAGCAGTCTTGGAGAAGGACTCTCATGCCCCAGACCATCCTAAAGCCTCTATTCCCAGATCCATCCCTAGGGCTGGAGCCCATCAGCCTTCAGCTTTGAGCTAGTTCCTGTGAAGGCTCACAGGAACTCCAGGGCAGAGTTGGAGATGGCACAGCTGATCACATCTCTGATTTCACACCATATAGACAGTAAAACAGAAAGTGAAATTTCCAAGCAAGTCACAAGGAGGTTGCATGAAATGTCACAGTGTAACTTTCAGGGGTCATCTTTTTTGTTTGCTTTGTTTTATTTTGCTCCCAGTGGTAAAGTGAACAACTGACAGGATAACTGTATTTTTCTTTCTTTACACATTTTTTCCCTCCATGCCCTACTTTCCTTCTAAGGGAAAGGTAAAACCAGTGCTTTTAAGAGGGAAGAAATATCAGTTATGGTATTATATTAATATGGTATGTGTTCAAGAATCAGAAAATCTTACCTAATCTGCTTGAGGTTTTTTCATTACTTTGCCGACTTCCTCCAACTCTAGTATCTCAGTGTGACATCAAGTGCTATTGAGTTTTGATCTAGTGAGGCATAAGAAAAAATATGCTCTATGATCTTGTGAAATTTTTCATTCTCCCCCCACCCCCCCCAAAAAAAATTAAAATGAGTAAACTGATTGCTACTTATAAGTAAAACAAAACCTCAGTATTATAATCAGTTGAACAATTTTACAAATATATTATTTGTATGCATGTGCTAACACATACCAGATTTCTTTAACAATGGGTCAAAATTCTTAAACTTCATTCAGAGTCCATAGTAAAGATTCTTGAGCTTTGTCTTCTCAAGGCAAATTTAATTCTAGAACTTCCATTTTAATGTTCCACAAATTGTGTTCTGGGAACCCCATGCATCAAAATTGCATGGGTGCTTGTTAGAACAGACTCCTGGGCTCCACTTCTTATCAACTGAATTCTAATCTCTTTGGGGAAAGAGTCCCAGGAATCTTTGTTTTTAAAGCTTCCAAAATGATATTTCTGCATCTTAAAATATAAGAAACCCGTTCTAAAATTTCAAAAAAATTTTATTAAGATTTCTGAGTTGTAGTGTCAGATATTCTTTTTCTTTTTTTAATCCTCACCCAAGGATATTTTTTCCATTGATTTTTAGGGAGAGTGGGAAAGAGAGGGAAAAGACAGAGAAACATCGATGTGAGAGAAACACAACATTTGGTTGCCTCTTCATGAGCCCCGACCAGGCCCCAGGCCTGGGGAGGAGCCTGCAACCAAAGTACGTGCCCTTGACCAGATCGACCTGGGACCCTTTGGTCTGCAGGCTGACACTCTATCCACTGAGCCAAACCAGCTAGGGCACGTCAGATATTCTTTATCTCTTTAAGTTAGAATAAACTTCTTGTGAATTCCAAAAACTTCAGTTTGTCAGTAAAAAGTAATTAGCAATCCTTGTGGGTCATGCTCTATTGAAGTTCTGTGACAAAAGTAACCATAAGTATAATTATATGACATAGGGGTTCTTCAAATTTAAAAATATTCACTCTAAATAGGTCACATATTAATGAGAAGGATAGGTAAATTCCACTGTAAAGGACTTTTGTGATTTTAACAATCAGTGTGATTTTGTTATAAGAAGTACACTACAAGAACCAATGTGATAAGTAAGATACAACAGAAATTAATCAGAGATATAAAAGTTTAATGAAAGCTCATTAGAATTAAAGTTTTCTTTCAACTGAACAACTTCACCTTTTTATAAAGGATTTAATTTCCAATCCAGTACAAGCAATAAGAAGTCAATATACACAATCCACCTCCTTCCAACAAAACAATAGGAGCTGCCCACAAAGGCCTTGCATTGTAGAGCTAAAAGAGCCTTAAGGATTGTGAACTCCAACCCCTCCTCCTACAGATGAGGAAATCAAAGACTAAGTCACATGGTTGATGATGAAACAGAAAGGAAAATCAAGATGTTCTGACTGTTCTGTTCTTCTCTTAAGGGAGTTTAAGTAACTCCCAAGGATACCCAAGCATAGAATCAAATAGTTCTTCAGGGATAGGTGGGAGCAACATTCTTTTTATATACCAGACAGACTATGGAGTAAAAAGAAAAGGCCCCATATAACATAAGACTTGAAATAAATGCCACTCAGCCACCTTGAAGTACCCATCCCTTCTCTCCTGCAATTCAGGATACATGGTGGAAATGTTTGAAAAGCTCAGAGTTAACCCAACTTCCCCACCAAAATCTGACAAAGCTAAAAGAGAGGAAATGTGACCCCGTTGAAAATAAATCAAGCAAGGTTGTTAAGCTTCTCTCAGCTGATTTATTGAGCATCTGCTATAGGTCTGCGCATGGGTTTCATTTAATCATTCTGTTACTCAACAATATATACTGAGTACCTACTAGGAGCTAGATACAGGGGTGGGCAAACTTTTTGACTCCAGGGCCACAATGGGTTCTTAAACTGGACCGGAGGGCCGGAACAAAAGCATGGATAGAGTGTTTGTGTGAACTAATATAAATTCAAAGTAAACATCATTACATAAAAGGGTACGGTCTTTTTGTTTGTTTGTTTTACTCATTTCAAATGGGTGGCCCGCGGGCCGTAGTTTGCCCATGGCTGAAGCTATGACAAGCCCTAGCAATACTAAAATGAATGGACAGGAGGGAGCGAAATTAAAGCCATAATTACAGTGTGTTATATTACTGGCTATAGAATCAAGTGCTATGGCCACAACTACTCAGGCAGGTTGAATCAGAGAAGGCTTTACAGTGGAAGTGACGTTGGGTTGAGTCGTGAGGGACAACTAGGAGTTTACCTAAATGGAATATGAAAAAGGAAGAGAAAATCATTCCAGGTCAGGGGAACAGCAAATATAGTTAGGTAAGCAGTTGGAGACAGGGATACAGAACATAAAAACAATCATATAGACACACAAAGCTTTGTTTTTCATGCCATCTAGCACAATGCTGTCATCTAGCAAAGCCAAATTATTTTTTTAATTCACCTTCCTTGGGCAAGAGGCTCCAAGAGACTAGAGCAGCTGTGGGCCTCCGTTTGAAATGAATAAAACTATTGAAAAAAAAGACCCTACCCTTTTATGTAATGATGTTTACTTTGAATTTATATTAGTTCACACAAACACTCCATCCATGCTTTTGTTCCGGCCCTCCGGTCCAGTTTAAGAACCCATTGTGGCCCTGGAGTCAAAAAGTTTGCCCACCCCTGGACTAGAGACTGGTGCCTGAGCCAGTCTGTCCATGAGAGGTAACTTCAACACAGAAAGAAGGGAATCTGTTTTCACTTCCTGTCTGTACAGTCTTGGATACCTTCCCAGCTCTCAAAGCCCACCTCTTCCAGAAAGACTTCTAGGATTTCCAGAGTTCTTGGAAGGAAGGAAGAAAATCGTTTTAATGATGGGATTAAATAGGGGAAATCATGGATCCCCACGTCTACCATAACATTTTGTCTCCTTTCCAAGTCCTTGGTATGTAGATCATATAGTAATTTTTTTATTTTTATTTTTTTGCATGGGTGATAAATATGAGTTCAAACAGGTTTCTGCTGCTGTGTGACTTTGGGAAAATCATGTAACCTCTCAGAACACCGTTTTTCTGATTGTAACACATGCTAGTTTACTGTGAAGCTTAGGCATGATGTGAAGGAAAGCACCTGTCACAGATCCAGCCCATACTGGGCCTCTAGTGGAGTAACTGCTGTATATTATTGGAGCAGTTTCATTCACTCAACAAATCTTTACCATGTAGAAGCCAGAAAGAATCCCTGGCACCTCACAATCTACAGTGGAGATTAGAACAGACTCAAATCGCTATTATATAAGGAGGAAAGCAGTTACTACCAAGAGAGTACTGAGCAGTACTGGGGAAGTTGGGAGGACAGAGATTAGTTTAGTGTGGAGGGAGATGGTGGGGAAGAAGGAGAAAGGATTTAGGGCTGAGAAGGAAGGAGAGGAGAAGCTTCTCAGCTGGGCACTTTCACCCCTGGGATGGGGTATGGTTTGTACCCCGAGTCTGGGGCTGTCCCCTCCCTGATGAAATAAAAGAAGTTAGGGGAAGTGACACAACTCACTCAACTTCACACTCCTGGTTACAGTGGAGCCAGGACAGGCATTCTGAACTCCCCACCCTTACCCAAGCATGCACCCTTCCCACAACTACCCCAGAACTAAGGCTATTTGCAGATGTAGCGGGAAAGCAGCAGTAAGGAAGTGGTGGGGTACTGAACGTCGAGGCACAACACAACTTCAGCGGCGGGGACGCCCTGGCGGGGGTAAGGGCGGGCGGAGCGGAGGAGGTGGGAGGAGAGGCCAAGGGGCGGGGAGAGGGGCGCGGGCCACTCCAGGGCTATCAAGGACGCCCGCCCAGTCGCCAAAGCCTGCACTCAGGTTCTCCTGCCATGGGGCAGGCGTCCCCGGCGCGGTGGCCGCTGCTGGCGCTGCTGTTGCTGCTGCCGCCCGCGCTGCCGCGGCCGCTCTGCCCAGAGCCCTGCAGCTGCCCGCCCGACGGCGCCCTGCGCTGCCCTGGCCCGCGGGCCGGCCTCACCCGACTGTGAGTACGCGGCGTCCCCGACCTGCGACCCTCCCTCGCTCCCCACCACCTCGCCTCCCTACTCTTTGCCCGCCTTTACCTGGAACTTTGGAGGAAAATCTTTCACCTGGTCAAACCCACCAGCTTTTAGGGTGATGAGAAGCCAAACATTGGGGTCTGTCTTTACCACCCTGTGGCACCTCCAGCCCCTGGGAGCCCCGGCCCCTCTTTCTCCTGGTTGGGGCCGCAGCAGGGGTTGTGGAACTGCCCAGAAGCAACAGGGGAAGGTATCGCTCCCTGTCTCCCTGTCTCCCTGTCTCAGCTGGAAAGGGGCAGGGTGTGATGCTGCTCAAGCAGCAGCTGTCTCTGCCCCCGGAAATCTTGCGTGGTCTTTGAGCCTTGGGGCAGCCCGCTTGGTAGAACTTACTGTGACCTCTGGCTTCCTGTGGTCCTCTAGGAATGAGGTGTTCAGGCCCAATGGCCAGGGGTGACCTGGTCACCCAACCCGGACTGCTGGGAGCCGCCTCCCCCAGCCAGGGCACACCTACACCTTAGTGAGCATGCGAGCCCCTGCTCCACCCCTGTCCCAAACAAACGCATTTGAATCAAGGCCTCATTAATCGGAGGCCCTGTGTCCCACCTGGGCCTGCCACCAATGCCTCCACCCTCACAGGGCTGGTTAAGGGAATTGTATAGATCAGCAAGCAGGTGGAGGAAGGTGTGTGTTGAAATAATGGGGTGAGGAAGAGAAGGGGGTGAGTGCTGGTGTATCAGGGTGTCACCAGGTCTCCTTTCTTCAATTTAGAAAAAGGTACCCACATAATATGATTCTATTTATTTGAAATATCCAGAGCTCTGCCGGCGTGGCTGAGTGGTTGATCATCGACCAGTGAACCAGAAGGTCACGGTTCGATTGCTGGTCAGAGCACATGCCGGGGGTTGCAGGCTCGATCCCCAATTAATGTGCAGGAGACAGCCAATCAATGATTCTCCCTCATCATTGATGTTTCTCTCTTTCTCTCTCTCTCTCTCCCTCTCTCTCTCTCTCTCTCTCTCTCTCTCTCTTCCTTCCTCTCTAAAATCAATAAAAATATATTTTTTTTAAAAAAATGAAAGAGCCAGATACACAGAAATAGATTAGAAGCTGCCAGGTTGGAGTAAGGGTCAGGTGACTGCTAAAGGGTGTGGCTTTTGGGGTAACAAAAACTATCTAAAATTAGATTGTGGTGATGGTTGGACAAGTCTATGACTATACTAAAAATTACTGCATTGTACACTATAAATATGTGAGTTTATGGTATATGAATTACATTTTGATAAACTTGCTACAAGAGAAAAGGGATACTATAAAAGAATCCAGAAGGCACCAAAGTGGAGGTCTTGGTCATGTTCTAACAGCTGGAGATGATAGAATTTCATGCTGGGGGAGAAAAGAGACCCCCCTCCCCAATTCCTTGGGCCCGAGCATTCTGTCAGATGCCCATTTCATTGAGGGGAATGCCCTCCCTCCTGAGGGGCCAGACTTCTCCCCCAGAAGAATGAGTGGCCTTCAGGGGATATTTGTGGTTGACAGATACAGTTTAAAGGTTGAGGGGTTTATATTAATTCTCATTAATTATCTTGTCAGTTCAATCCCCTAAAAGTGAGGACCATGCTGATAGAATTTGTTTCAATCAATCAACAAATCTATGGAACCTGCCTTCAAAGTCCCAGGCCTTGTCCTTCTCTGACAAGCCTCTCATCCTGCTCTTATGAATGATTGTGCCAAGAACAGCCTCTCTCACTTGCCTGGTGCTCATCATACAGATTACAAAACACTTAGATCCAAAGAAACAGAATAACCAAGGCCCTGCAGCTATTGAGTAGCAAAGACACTTCATCTATTAATTATCTTTTTATATTTGTTTTCTTAGCAAGAAAATTACCCCTTCATTCATATATATATATGACTTTTTCTCCAGCTTCTCCAAAGTTGGCACTGAGTGGAGAACCCCTGGTGGGCGGCAGGAATGGGTGGACCAAGTCCCAGCTCCTTTCAGATTCAGCTTTTCACTGAAATCTCTCAACAATTCCTGCTGCCACACCCTTGGAGGCCTCAGGAGTGTACCCCTTCCCTGGAAAAGACAGAAAGGGAAAGACCAAAACAAAACAAAAATCCTCTTATTGCCCCACAGCACAGTTTAAAGACGCTGAGAACCCTTCTAAAAGATGTTAAGGGCTGACTAGATTTGGGGTTGAGTGTGAGACAAGGTAAGTCTGCTAGCACGCTAAAGCTGCCTAGTCTCGTGCCCAAAAAAGGAGCTAGTTGTCCAGGCTCTGAAGTCCTTTGCCATCCCTGTGGGATTCTGGAGAACCCTTGACTTCCTCTCTTCACGCGCACTATTTTGGCATCACACCAGGAGCATCTTCTCCTAGACATTTAGACCCCTTAGGCCAGGGATGGGAAACATCCAGAATCAGGCGGTATAAGGCCCTTGAAATCATTTGGTCTGGCCCTGCAAGGCAACTGCAGGTGGAACTCACAATTCAATAAATCTAGGAGCTTTTTTCATAGCAACATAAATTTATATTAAGTGAATTATATTAAGTGAATGATGTTATAAATATTCAAATGGCCCTTGGAAGAAAAAAGGTACCCCACCCTGCCTTGGGTCAACAGACATGCTGCCCTCACAAGATCAGATTTCCTGAGGATCAGCAATGGAGAGATGACCTCATCTTCAGGTGAGAACCCTGTGGAGGTGGAGCTGATAAAGGCCCATACAGGATAACTTTTTCAGCAGGATATGGTGACTTCAACATCAATATGACAAAAGAGGTGCATAAAAATGAATAGGAGGGTAGATATATTAAGGCAATATTCCTCAAACTGTGGTCCCAGACTAGCAGCATGAGCATCACCTGGGAAATGTTAGAAATGCATACTCTCAGGCCCCAGCCCCAATCTACCGAATCAGAAACTCTGAGGGTGTGGTTTAGCAGTCCGTGCTTTAACAAACTCCCCGCGTGATTCTGATGCAAGATATTGCTCTCTACAGAGGATATAACCTTCTGGAAAGCAAGAAGTCTGTTGTAAACTTCCTTGTGCCATATACTTCCCATCTCCACACTTCCACCATCCCCCACACATATCCATACATCCATAATACCTATCGATTGCAAAAGGCAGCTGTGATCAAATTAAAACCCCAAACTCTGAGACATATGAAAAATAAACAGGATTGAGGAAAAAAAAAAATGGTCGTTTGGGGTTTTTTTTAAGATAAATAGGGGAAGGAATCCATGGAAAAGGACAGACACTGACAATGCAAGGGGTGGGGAGAATAATACTTGATGGAGTGGGATCTCAATGCAGGTGAGAGGATAGCATTAGTCTCAGATCATAGGGGAAGGGTTAATCTTAGAAAGAACAGACAGACTTCTGAGTCCCAGGGCAAGAAGTCAGTTGGGTAAAGATATAATTCAACATTGAGGCAAAGGACAGGAAAAGCGTTTGAGTTCATGCTAAAATCCTCTTTTCTTAATGATGAATGAATGAAATGGTAAATGGTAATTATAAAATAGACAAATGCTATGGATAACAAGTTATCAGGAGTTTGTAAAAAGAAGGGCACTGAAATTATGAGCTAAGGCTTCCAGAAGAAGAGGGAGGTGGTCTTGCACTCAGTTATCCACAGGACTTGCTCAGCAGAGAGAAGAGGAGCAGTCTGGGTTCGGGGATTGGAGAAGGCGGATACCCAGTGCCCCTTAGAATTCAGCAGCCCCTCAGCAACTGCTAGTTCACGTTTTAATTGTTTCAGGCCTTGGTAGTCCTGACTTTTAAGACCTCCAACTGAAGCTCACTGTTTGGTTTAAAAATGGGGGGAGGGACTGTAATTGCTTATCATTGACAAGCCCATGCTTGCAAATCTTGAAAATGGCATTGTTCAATTGTTCCTATCTGCCCATCCCTTCCATATTTTATTTAAACTTAGATATTTAAAACCTAAAATGTGATACAAAAAAAATAGCCTCCCACATTTTTACTAGTTTTAATTGAGGAATAAAAAAATATAATAGAAAAAAGATTTAAAAATTTTCCTTTCCTTATTAGTTCCAGACAAATGGAAGGGAGAGAGAGAAAAAAAATCTCACCTTGCCTATGGTTATATAAAGATCTTTGTCTCTATGACAACAGAAAGGTTGATCTGCTTGATATAGAAATAGCTTCTGAAAAATCTGTTTGTAAGAAAATGCTAATAATAATTATGGCAATTTATTTTTTGCATGTTGTTCCAACTGAGCAAAGATTAAACTTTTAGACTTTATTATAAGACATGATCCAGAGACTTGGAAAGATAAAATGTGTTATATCCATGAGTCCAGTGTCCCAGCAAAATGTTAGTATCTTAACATCTTTCCTGAATGTGTTTCTCCTTCTTCCTCTTGCAGTGGAAATCAGGGTCCAGAACAGTGTTCAATGTTATAGAGGAATCTACAGGAGGAGGGTGTGGTCCCTGTCCTTTAGTAGCCAATAGTCTATGTGTAAATATGCTCAAGAGACTGATATTCATGGGGAAAGAGGTAACAAGGCTCTACGGAAATTAGAGAATAGATCAATAACTGTGAACTGAAATCTCCAAAGGTTTCATGAGCCAAAGGTCATGAGGATGAATCTTGAAGGAGAAAAGGGAAGAATTGTCCAGGTGGAAGGACTATAACCATAATAAGTTATAGTAGACTAGAGCAGTGGTCTGCAAACTCATTAGTCAACAGAGCCAAATATCAACAGTACTTCTTCAAAATAGACTCGCCCAGGCCGAAAACCGACTTCTGCGCATGGGCCACAAAGTTTCAATCGCACTGTACGTGCGCGCCCACATGGTATTTTGTGGAAGAGCCACACTCAAGGGGCCAAAGAGCTGCATGTGGCTCGCGAGCCACAGTTTGCCGACCACGGGACTAGAGAAACATGAAATAAGGTTGAATGGATTTTTTTCTTATTATGCCTCTCCCCAGCTCTTTGGGGAAATTTTATTTTTAAGAGAAGATATGAAGTCATCAAAAACATTTGATTAAATTACCCAGAGGGTTGTGCAAAAAGAAAAAATCCAATATGTAGTTCTTGACTAATAAACTTTCAAAAGTCATTCTTGGACAGTTAATTAAAAGGCATTAAGTAAAAATCATGATTTGGAGTCATTTTCCCATGAAGTTTTCCCCAATGTCCCCTCCTACCCCCACCCTCCCAAACACAAACACATGTACTTGCTTCAATATCTTGAACTTACGTATATTTTTGCATATATCTCACCACAGTGTAACCATTTATTCAATGTGTGTCTCTTCTGCTACAGCATGTTTCTCAACCTCAGCACAACTGACATTTGGAGTCAGATAATCACTTGTTGTGGGGGCTGTTCTGTACACTGTGGTATGCTTAGTAGCATCATTGGCCTCTACCCACTAGGTGCCAGTAGCACTGCCCTCCCAAATTGTGACAACCAAAAATGACTCTAGACATTTGCCAAATAGCCCCTGGGGATAAAATCTGCCCCTCTCCCTTTGGTTTTGAATCATTGAAGTGAGAATCAATTGAAGAGGTCTTATTCAACTCAAGATTCCCAGAATTTCTCAGGTAGTATGATTAAAGTGTTTGCTGATCTACATACATGATGATCAAACTGAATAGAAGTTGAATAAGAACAACGAACCAATGCCAAAAGGAAACACATATTATTTAGAATGTACCATATCTAAATACCATTTAAAAATTCTCCATCCTAGACAGTGAGGAGGCAAGGGTGCTATGGGTACTGGAGGGAGTTCTCTGTTATATCAACAATCAGGTCCAAGATTTTGCAGAGCCCTAGTCTGTCCTTTGAATAGGCCTTTGTAGACATATCAGCCTCTGAGAAGCAAGACTGGAAACATACCTATATTAATATACTCCCATCCAGATTGTTTTAATTTTTATTGTCTATTTGTTTTAACTCACTCATTAGAAGAAAAAAAAATAATTCCCAGCCCAGGATCCATTAAAACAAAACAAAACAACCACCAAGGCAGCCTGAATTGAGACTGATGGATTTGCTGTCCAGGACACCAGGTAGGAGCCCACTAGACAGAGGGAAGCTTTCCTAACTCTTGCAGATAAGACAGTATGTCTTATCCCTGCCTTCCCTAACACTAGCCAGACCAAAAAAACTCAGAATTCAGGAAGCTCTTATCCCACCTCCCTACCCCACAAAAAGCAAAGGCCCCAGGTAGCTGTTGATCCTCAACCTCAGTTCTGACTCAGCTCCCCCAGCTGTACCTTCAAGGCAATTCTTAAACACGCCTGTGCCTATAAACAGGCTCCTTGGGGGAAGCTTTGCAAGAACCAGACTTTATTAGTTTAAAAATCATCCTTTTGGGGAATGATGGCCCCTAGTGAGATACCAAAAAACATGCAATAGAGTTCCCAAAATCTCAGTGGAAGTGTAGAGCCAAAAGGTTCACATACAGACCTTTTTGGCATTGGACCCAGCTTCCCCCCTTGGAGAGCAATAATTCTATGGGTTTTTCTTGCCTTATTCTTTTTTATTTCAAAAAGCAGTGTCAGATTAATTCAAAGCTCAAGTTCTGCTCCTTTACCCACCTCTATCTTCTTTCCAAGCCCCTCAATTTGGCTTCTTTTCATGTCTTAAGATGAGGCCTGAAATCTTTTTTTCAAAATATAATCTTCCAGAGTAGCTGTACCAGACGGAGTCTTGGCCACGTGTAACTGATCTCACACACAGGAAGCTAAAACCAATTGAGCCCCTGCAGTTGGGAAAGGCCTTGCTGCTCACGCCCAGACCCCAGAGGGCTGGCTCCAGGGGAGCATATGTGTTCTGTTCTGGCAGCTCCCCTGGGTGTGCGAAAAATCACATTCAATGCAAATTATAGCAAGTCTCCCACCAGCTATTTTTTTAAGAAGAGAATTAAAATAATCCTTCCCACCAGGCAGGTGGGCTCTCTGACTTGGTGGGCAGCTTCTAGCAGCTTCTCTACATGGTCCTCATTTACTCCCAGCTTCTGCCTCACTGGGAGATGAAACCCCCTCCTGGCCAGCAAACCATGCACAGCTGCTCTGTGTGGCCCTGAGCCAAAGCTCTGTAATGCCACCGGAGCCAAAATCAGAATCATCCTTGACTCTAAGGAAATGAGGTGACTCCTGGGTCCCTAATTCTACCTCACGAACAACAACAGACAACACATCTGAGCTCACAAGGATGGGGATGCTCTAGTATGATAGGGTAGGGTCCAACATAGCCCCCCAGTGATCTGAATTGATTGACAGGACAAAGACCAGGCAGACCTGAGTTCTAGCACCAGGTCTCTTTTCCCTAACTTGCACTGTGGAATCGGGCTACTGATAAAGCCTCTATGCCAGTAGTTCTCAACCTTCTGGCCCTTTAATACAGTTCCTCATGTTGTGACCCAACCATAAAATTATTTTCATTGCTACTTCATAACTGTAATGTTGCTACTGTTGTGAATCGTAATGTAAATAGCTGATATGCAGGATGGTCTTAGGTGACCCCTGTGAAAGGGTCGTTCGACCACCAAAGGGGTCTCGACCCACAGGTTGAGAACCGCTGCTCTATGCTGTCCATAAAAGGGGAGCGATGACTCCTGCCCCTGAGTGGGTGTGACTATGGGGAAGATAAACAGAACAGCAGAGCCAAAAGTACTGGGAAGTAAAGGTTTACCACAACGACAAAGTATTATTTTAGCAATCTGATGATGCCGAGAAGACTGCATTTACTGTCCATTCTCCTAGCCCAGTGGTCGGCAAACTGTGGCTTGCGAGCCACGTGCGGCTCTTTGGCCCCCTTGAGTGTGGCTCTTCCACAAAATACCACGTGCAGGTGCACACGTACAGTGCGATTGAAACTTCGTGGCCCATGCGCAGAAGTCAGTTTTCAGCCTGGGCGAGTCTATTTTGAAGAAGTGGCATTAGAAGAAGTGGGGGGTGTTAGTCGGGTGACAGGAGATGCGGAGCAGGCGGGCCGCAGGATACGCAGCGCGGGAAGGCGCCCGCGATTCAGGCACAAGCTGAGTGAGCCAGTCAGTCAACAGTCTCATGTGCAATGGTTAGTGCTAGTCACGTCCACAAATGGCGCGTGGGTGACAAAAGTACCTACTCGAAGCATAAAGTTATCTGTATTTTTCCAACCAACTGCAAATCCTACAGATATTTTTGTCATCAATTTAAGAATTGTAGCCGAAACCGGTTTGGCTCAGTGGATAGAGCGTCGGCTTGCGGACTGAAGGGTCCCAGGTTCGATTCCGGTCAAGGGCATGTACCTGGGTTGCATGCACATCCCCAGTAGGAGATGTGCAGGAGGTAGCTGATCGATGTTTCTCTCTCATCGATGTTTCTGACTCTCTATCTCTCTCCCTTCCTCTCTGTAAAAAATCAATAAAATATATTTTTTAAAAAATTGTAATTCTTTTGTGTTGGTGGCTTTATTATTATAAAAAGAAACATTTTTTAGGTGCCCTGTTTGAAATGGCTACAAAGAAGAAGCAAAGAAAAACGGAAGACGAAAACCGTGAATTTAAAATTGAATTTAAAGTTGAATGCACCTACCTATATAGTTTAAGTTTAAAAAATTTGGCTCTCAAAAGAAATTTCAATCGTTGTACTATTGATATTTGGCTCTGTTAACTAATGAGTTTGCTGACCACTGTCCTAGCCCATATAGGAGGATGAACAGTAAATATCTGTTTTCCAAGGGGCAAGCCTGATGGACTAGTTTTGTTCCTGGTAGGTGTTAATTAGAGAAAATGACCCACTAAGTCTCCTCAACCTTGAAGGTGAATAAGTTAGAATCCATAAATAGCAGAGCTCATTATTGCCTGGAGTCTGATATGCTGGTCTTTTCAGCCCAGTCTGAGCTGCCTCTCAAATGCGCCACCTAACACTTCATTATAGGCTGGTTCCTATTGTTTAGTTGAGCCACTCCTATCTGCTCTCAAACCCATTCTTCTTCCTTCATTTCTGTATTCTCCACCCCTAAGCCTCAGGCTAGAAACAGAGAAAGCCCTCAGGTCAGACTTGTTGACCACTCAGGAACTACATGCTGAAACCGGTCAATGTGCAGGATCCAATGACAGTCTTCAGACTGTAGGAAAGAGAGGACTACAGTTTTTAGATCACACCCGGAACAATAGAAGGTAATAAAGGCCACTATAAACAACATCTGATAGGAGTTCAGAGGAGCCTTCCCTTCTAGCCACAGTAACAAAGAAACTTTGGTGGAGGTATCATCTAAGGTGTAGCTTTGTAAGCCTCATTCTCTATATGGGCAGCTGGGTTAGCGCCATTATCCCATAAGGTCAGTCCTGGCCTTTGACACCAGCTTAGAAAAGCTACTGGGGGGAAAAAAATCACTCTTGCCCTAGCCAGGTTGGCTCAGTGGATAGAGCATCAGCCTGCAGACTGAAGGGTTCCAGGTTTGATTCCAGTCAAGGGCATATGCCTGGTGTGCAGGCTCGATCCCCATTAGGGGCGTGCAGGAAGCAGCAGATCAGTGATTCTCTTTCGATAGATAGATAGATAGATAGATAGATAGATAGATAGATAGATAGATAGATAGATTTAAAATCACTCTTCAAAGTCTTCTGCTCTCTCACTGACCACCAGCACAGGCCCTGTCTATGTATCGAGCATCAAGGGCACAGTGGGCCACTTCCACTGGAAACCCTGGGTAGGGCTCTGAATAAGGCTTTTCTCATTTGCAAGCACCAGAAATCACCTCTGACAAACTTAATCATAAGAGATGAATTTATGAGAAGAATAAGGAGGTAGAAGGGTGCTAGCAAGATCCAGGGAGAATCTGGCATTTTAGCAGTAAGAGATCAGGGAACTTCTTTCTAGATGCCACCTTCACAATGAATCAGCTGCAAAGACTCCTTCTGTCTGTCTGTTATAGTTTTAAATTCCCAAGAGAGAGAACCTGATTGCCTCCCCCTGCCAGGCCCCAACGCAGAAGCATAAGAGCACAGTCAGTGAGGTGCTTGTACCCCATGCAATCAGCAATGACATGCTTCCAGAGAAGGGTCATTTTTGAGCCAGGCAACCAGAAAGCACACATGCCAGTAATTTCGGGCACGTCAAACCCATCCTCAGACTAATTAAAATATTTGGTATATCAGTGCAACCACCTTTTACAGGCTCACTAAAAATTAAAGTAAAATAAAATAAAATCAAGGTTTAGGTGTCTGGAAACAGAAGCTTGTAATCAAAGAGCTTCCTGAAGCATATCTGCAATGGCACTGCCCTGACAACATAATACTCTCTGCTTCTAAAAAATATTTTTAAGAAATCATTTCAGATGATGCAGACATCCCCCCTGGAAGAATTCAACGTGTACTTTTATTTACCAGAGTTATTCTTGTCATGTTATATTATTGCTAGGAGAATTCTAGTTTAGGGGGTAAAGATTAGATCATTTTGCTTTGTGTCTTGAGAAACCTTGAAATGGGTTTTGAGTGAGAGCCTAGATTATACCATTTTCCTCCAAGGCTTTATATTTTTAATTTAGTTGTAGCACAAATGACTTGGAAAATCCATTATCCAGGAAGCTTCTTGAACATCGTGGTTCCCATTATAATTCATAGGCACCTAGCAGCTTGGCCGGTGCTCTGCAATGGCCATCTTAGAGAACGGTCACTCAAACTGCACTTTCAATGGCAGAGTTCCGACTGAACTTCTTTAAATCAATGAGGAAATGTGGACTCTGCAGAGTGGCTCCCTAGAGTTGAAATATTTAATGGAGAGTTGTTCTTTACCATTTATTTAAAGGCTATTAGGGGAGGCCTATAAGAGATACCTGAACCCAAAAGAAAGATGCCAATTGGGTGTGGTTAGCCTTCCTCTCAGTTGTCCTATGTATAATCAGCAGATAGTCAAGTGTTTGGAAAAAATCACCGTTTTATAAGCTTAAGGATGACCTTAAGTAGAAGAGTGCATTCCAAAATCCTGAACCCACCCTACTCCACCCCCGACAAGGAAGGCAAAAGTGGGGAAGCTTGAGTTTTTCACAGTAAGCAGCTGTGAATTAAAAGTACTTACTGAGCCTTATTTTGTGCTTGATGCTGTAGCAGTATTATATAGACATTTTCTTACTTAATTTCAAAAATCTCTGGGTTACTTAGCATCATCATCATTTATAGATATAGAATGAAGTGATGATTTAAACCCAGACAGCCTGGCTGCAGAAACTATACTCTTCACTACCCCACTGTGCTACTTCCAAAGAGAAAGCACATGCAATTGGTGGGAAGACACATTCCTTAAAGAATGTAGCACCCAAGACAAACCTTTAACAAGAGTAGAATTTGACCAGCAGAGAAGTGCAGATGTGCCAGATGGTGGAGACGGTATGAATGAAGAAAGGAAAGTGAGGCAAGTTCAGGAAGCACAATAGTCTGATTTGTCTAGATAGACACTGTGTAGAAATATAATGTGTCACAGGTGTCATTTTTATTTTCTAATAGCCACATTTAAAAAGCTTTTAAAGGGTGAAATTAGTTTTAATAAAATACTTTATTTAATCCAATATGTACAAAATATTATTCAACATGTAATCAATATGAAATTATTCATGAGATACTTTCCATTCTTTTTCATACTAAGTCTTCAACATCTAGTGTGTATGTTACACTTACAGTGGATCTCAGCTTGGACTGGCCATAGTTTAAGCGCTCAGTGGCCACATGTGGCTAGTGGCTGTGGTGCTGGACAGTGCAAGTTTAGTATACTAGTTATATGAGAGGAATGATGAGTGATAGGACTGACAAATGAAGTTTGAGCCTTTATTTAGAGAGCCTTGAATGCAAGGCTGAGACATCTGTAGATATCTAAGTGTGACACAGTAGGAGTTATAAGGAAGATTAATCTAGACTGGGCAGGAGAAACCCAGGGCAGGGTGAGAGGAAACCAACTTGGGGAGTGTAGTTGAGTCAAGGTGGAGGGGGAAAAAAAGGCCAAGAAGAGTGGCAGTGGGAAAGGGATAAAGGACTAGAAGCAAGATACATATGAAGGCAGAATCCACCAGAGACTGGGTGTCCAATGGTGGAACAGAAGAAATGTTCATACAGGGCTCCTGGTAAATTTCAAATGACAATGCAGTAAACAAACAAACAAAACCTATGTTGTTATTAAATGCTGATGAGAATCAAAGAGAGAAAGAAAACCCATTCTGGTAGAATCTGAAGCTTCATGGAGGAAGAGGAATTTGAGCTGCATCTTTTTTATCTTTATAGTTGAAAGTATTACGTATGTCCCCTTTTTCCCCCCATTGACCTCTTCTAACCCACCCCCACCCTCCACCTCAGGCCTTCAGCACCCTATTGTCAGTGACCATGGGTTATGTATATATGCATATGAGTTCTTTGGCTGATCTCTTCCCATCTTTAATGTTAAAGCTGTGAGCATATACCCTCAAGAAGCTGAAGGCTCCATCAGAAGTCTAGGTTTTCACAGGAGAACCAGAGGATCATGTAGCAGGATGTATGAACCCCCTTCCCCCCAAAGAAAAGTACTGATGTGATTTGATTAGTGAAGGACACAGCACTGGACCAGGAATGAAGTGGCCTACATTATAATCCAGACCTGCCACTGAATTGCCGGGTAGTTTCAGGGAAGTCATTTCACTTTTCCTAACTTGTTTCTTCAACTGCAAAGTGAGGGGCTGAACCAAATCACCTGCAAGTGGACCTTTCACTCTGATCCTTTGAGCCAAATACAATACCTGCTTAAAGAAGTAGTCAAACAATAGAACTACCTGGATGTGTTGTTTGTTTGTTTTTTAATCCTCACCCAAGGATATTTTTCCATTGATTTTTAGAGAGAGTGCAAGAGAGGGAAAGACAGAGAGAAACATCGACATGAGGAAACACATTGATTGGTTGCCTCCTGCACGAGTCCTGACCAGGGCCTGGACCAGGGAGGAGTCTGCAATGGAGGTACGTGCCCTTGACAGGAATTGAACTCGAGACCCTTCGGTCCACAGGCCAATGCTTTATCCACTAAGCCAAACCGACTAGGACTACCTGGATGTATTTTTAATGTATGCTCCAAAAGTTTCTGAAGTAAAACTTAACATTTTGGATGTCCATCTATACTGACTTCATATTTCAGTTAACATTGCAGTCTCAGCTCCCTCAAGGTAAATGCTAAAGACAAGAGGCCAACAAATGAAGGCATACCAAGTAATAAAGTTACCAAATAGATCAATGCACTTGAAATCACAAAGATTTAAATCATTTGGAAAGAGAAAAGCCATTTTATATCATTCCAAGATGAAAGCAAGTTTATTGTAATTACTGAGCAGCTTTGAAAAGAATACAGAAATTCTTAAGCTTCTGTTAAATATAGAACAAGGTTTTATATTATAAATACAAAAACATTAACATTCTTTTGAATTTAAATAAGCTAATGTTCCTCCCTCCTATTTCAATGGGTTTATTAGGCAAAAAGCTTTTACCATCTCTGATTTCTCTTTTCCCTTCCCTTTGATTTTGTAGTGTTTTAAAATTCAGCGTGTGTAGCTCCATCAATAAACTAATCATCTGTAAAAGATGGATGGATGTTTGTAGCTTTCCTAAGTCAATAATATAGATGGCTTTTCTAAACAATTAGAGGGAAGTGAATAAAAATATTTCACTTCTGTCATGCTGGGCAGAAGTGAGGCACGATAGTTAGAAGCTAGGAAAATTCCTTGGCAAGTAGAATGGGGAAACTGAGACAGATGACTGATTCAAACTGGCCTCATCCAGCATCCTTAGTTACCTGCCTCCTTCTCCCACATACCACTCCCTCAAGCATTAAAGCCTTCAGAACAATGAGGTTCTTATCAGCATCAAATAATCTTCGGAACAAAGCCTCAGGTCTGTTAACAGAGTTTTAGTCCAACCAGCATAACATTTAGGCCTCAGTTGTGTTTCAGTTCCAGGCCCAGAAAAGCAGCAAAAGCAGACCAAGCATTACCACGGCTGGCATCAGGACCAGATGCAATAACCAATGACCCCCTACCCTAGGACTGACCAACCAGTAGAGATCATGACCCTGATCCTCCTCATTTTGATGAATCAGCATATTAAGGGATACACCTAGAAAGCTGATGAATATCCTATTGAGATCCTTTCCTGACACTTCCCCTAAAATTCCCGCCTTTAGAAAACAGATAAAAACCCTTAAGACAAAGGACCCAGTGTTCTCATTCTCTCTCTCTCTCTCTCTCTCTCTCTCTCTCTCTCTCTCTCTCTCTCTCTCTCTCCCATGTCTACTGTCTTCAGGCCTGTGTCTTTGCTTTCTTTCTCTTCAGCTCTAAAGGTCTCCATGAAACTTGCAACCAGGGTAGCAGTGAGCAGGGGCAGCTCATCTTGGGCTAACCCCCTGAACCTATTTCCAAGGGCCCCCCTTTTGTCTCTGTTACTTGTTTCCTGAGTCCATGAAGCCCAGCTAGCTCACTGCTTCTGCCTCTGTGACTTTCTTTCTAAAAGGCCAATGCAGCTCTCTGAGCAGTGGGCTCAAGTCTTTCTTTTCTAGTGTACTTGTGCCTTGCTTGCTAATTAAACTTCCTCTGGCACTAGAGTTCTTGGCTCTGAATTCTTCCTTTGCTAAACTCAAGAACCGAGTGCCTGATTCACTGGTAACAGAAGGAAGGTAAAAGCTCCAGCAATGTGACCAAAGACTTCACCCAAGTTTTGAAGGCTCCAGATTGGTGCTGCATCTCTTCCCTGGCTCTTGTCTCCCTCTGCCCCTGCTCAATCTATGGGCTTCAGACGTGGGTCCTGCCCTGAACTGTGTACTCCAAGCTCTTAAAAACCAAAGGGAGGTGGGGAACCTGCAGTTGTTATTGGCTTTATGCATGGCCTGTCTTTAAAAGGAGAGAGTGTACCCACTGAATCATATTTCCAATTCACCTATGAAGTTTGCTATTTAAAGGAACTGTGCTTGGAATCTTTTTGTAGAAAAAAGAACCCTTTGATAAGACAAATGTCTCCCAATTGATAGGTTTTTGTAAGCAAGGATTTCCAAATCCTAGATTTCCTTGAAGGGGGACACAGAGTCCTCTTGGTTCTAAAGCTCTCCAACTAACATTATTTTGAGGGTTCATTAACAATTCAGTGGGCTGGACAGATTGTCTCCTTTGAAGGTTATCAGTCAGGAGAGAAAAAGAAGAGCGGCTCAAGGCCCAACCTTGAGTATTCAAGAGACATTAGGAACAATTAGAGAGGACCCGCAGGTTACAGAATAAGGAATCAAGACAAAAACAAGCACCAACATGGTGTGGGGGAAGCAGATATAATCCAAGGCATGCAGGCACACTCCTACTCCAAATATTGTTGGGCCCAGTGTAGATGATGGGGCTTCACCAGAGTCATAACCAATTACAAGATCTCAGAACTAGGGTGAGTGCTTTATTCCAATTCTAAGGAAGATAGGCTGGCTATTTCTACTTCAACTTTATAACTGGAAGGGTGAGGAACTTGCAGGCAGGATTCTTGAGTAGATGGAGGTTCCAAAAATGATGAAACTAAGGCAACCTTTGTCTTCCGATCTAAGTATTTGTTTCAACATCTGTGTGAAAGGCACTTGGGTAAGGTGGGTTTTGGCCATGTTCCAGGTGTCACCTATGCTACATTATTCATTTAGAAATCAAAGTTTAAAACTGTACAAAGGACTGTGAAAATGTAATAAATGTAAGCAGCTACATATGGTTTCACAGCCATATTCTTCCACAGCCATCTCACTTTTCAAGAGGCAGAGAGAACGCCCCACCCTGCAAGTTCAAACTCACATTTGCCCACTAATCCTGGCTCTTTACTACTCATCTGAGATCCATAGTTTGGAAGAATGATTCTATTTGTCTGAGACAGAAAAGGCTGTCCTTCCTTTATTTTTCTTTGCTTTATGCATAGCTTTCATGCCTCTTTTGACCCTGAACAGCAGAGTCGCTGAACAGTCCTTGCCTTTGGCCTTTTTTCCCCAGTTCTCCTTGGTTTCTGTTCTATATCTAATGATACTGATTGGCCTTCCCACAAGAGTCCCTGAAGTTCACAAAAGTCTTGGAATACATGTAGGCCTAACTGCAAAAAAGGAAGGAAGAAAAGGAGGAAGGAGGGAGGGAAGGGGAGGAGGAAACTCGATACATCAAAATAAAACTTTTTCTCTTTTCCATTTTTCTCATAGTACAGAGCATTAAGTTGATTATATTTCTTCAAGAAACATTATCATTGGTCCATTCAAAGTCCCTCTCTGTTTTCAGTTCTTTATCTTATCCCCTTCTCCTACTTCCTTTTGACTCACCATGGGCAACCATCCAAATGTATGTTTATATGTTTTCTTTTTAAATGTCTATGTTTGATGTGTATGTATTTTAATTCTGTACATATATATACATAAGTATATATTACTGATATATATATATATATATATATATATATATATATATCAGTAATTTCTTACTTTTTTCTCTTATCACCATGACTCTAAGATCCACACATGATGCTCTGTGTGGATCTTAGAATCATGCTTTAGATGCTTGCTTCTCACTGCTGACCAATTAGGTAGGTGTATACTGTCCACATTTTACCATTCCCTCACTCAGCAGAGGATACTCAGGTTCCTCCAACCCACCCGACACCAACAATGCTATGAAAACAATCCTTGTACAGTTGCCCTTAAGTATCAGTGTGAGAATTTTTCTGGGATGCATGTGGGAGTAGAATAGCAGTGTAATTGAGACAACCACATTGCTAAAAGTTTCTGGCTTTGTGTTAAGAATCATAGAAGCATCCATCAAAGAATAGAGCACCTTAATGGAAGTGCATTCAAATGGTCATGAATAAATCATGGGCCACGTGAACAAACACATTTAAATACAGGAGACAGACACTTGAATGCTTAGGAACTGCTGCCAGTTGAAGATGCAATGGAAATAAAGACATAGCATCTCTCAAATAAAAATATAAATCAGTGGGGGGAAAAAACAGTTTTGGATCCACAGAAACACATTCTCCACATGGGTTTAAGAGAATACATCTGTTGTGAAAAGCTCAGTGCCCCTACCTCACTCAACCTCTCTCCCTATTCTCTGGCCCCAACCACAACCACAAAACTACCTGCTGCTCGCTCCGTGGCTCTTTTATGGTGGGAACTCAATCACTCTGCCTTTCCTGCTCTGTGGCATCAACATCAACTTCAAAATTTTCATCTTGCACCAGGGATTTTCCATAGTCATTGGGGACAGCCAGTGCATGATCTACTGCTTCTTTCACTTCTGTCTGACCTTTGCTCCTCATCCCTCATCCCTATATCAAACAACCTCCCCGGTCAAATCTGAGCCAAATTGCTCCTCTGAGAGCCACATCTTGTGCCCTTATGGAGGAGGAGACTGCCTGGGGAGAGGCTTCAGCCTGGGGGTTTCATTTGCATATAAATGGCTCTGAAGTGTTCAGTGGAAGCTTTTATGTAAACACTCTTCAAAATATGTTCTGCACTGCATTATCCCCAGCAATAAAGACTCTGGAATCAGAATTTGGCTGTCAGTTTTATTGATGTTGCATGGGGTACAGTAGAATACAGCTTTCTCTTCTGGAAATTTATTGACTTGGCAGTGCAGAGAGCAATAAAACTGTGTTTTTAATCAGTAAGCCAAGCGGACATGATTCCAGAAGAAATATAGGAAGCAAACATGCCATCGTAAGAAGATTTCTCCCCCACTGTCCCTATTCCTCTTGGATGCCCTGTTAAATAAGTTTGGGTATTGAACGGTGTACTTGGGGAGACTGTCTTCAGGAATAGATTCACAGGACCAAGTTTGGTTTACTTCCTCAAGGCTGTACCATCTCTAAGAGAATCTTGAATGAAAGCATTTTTCTGCAATGAAATTGCTTTGCATTAGCCCCAGAGAGGAACTATTGGTAAGATGCTTTGCAGGAGGAATATCAAGAGTGTGACATGCCTCCTCTCAAGAAAAGCAAGGTTACAAGGCCTGTCCCACCACTGTGCTCACTGAAAGAGAGGGCATTGCCTGGGTAGATGTCCAAAGGAAATGAAATCGCTATCTCAAAGTGATATCTGCACTCTCATGTTCACTGCAGCATTATTTATAACAGCCAAGATAAGGAAACAACCTAAATGTCCTTTGACAGATGAATAGATAGAAAATATAACTATGTGATATATATAAACACACACACACACACACACACACACACACATACACACACACAAAGGAATAGTTTTCAACCATAACAAAAAGAGAGAAGAAAAGCTACCTTTGTGACAGTATGGAGTGAACCTGGAGGGCATTATGCTAACTGAAATAAGCTGGACAGAGAAAGACAAATATTGCATGGCATCACTTATATGTAGACTCTAAAAAGAAATTGTTAAAGCTGATTCATAGAAACAGGAAATAGAATGATTGCCATGGCCTGAGAGAAGAAAATGTAGAGGTCAAGGGTACAAACTATTAGTTATAAGTTCTGAGGATCTAATGTACAGCATGGTGACTACAGTTAATAATACTGTATTGTATACTTGAAAGTTGCTGTGAGTACATCTTAATTTAAGTGTTCTCACCACCACAAAAGTTAACTATTCATAATATATGTGTATATATCAAATCATCATGTTGAACACCTTAAATATATATAAGTATGTTTGTCAAGTATTCCTCAATAAAATTGGGGGGCAGGGGAAGAAACAAAAAGAGTGGATTGGGAATCACATACTTTGGCCCAATATTGCCAGTGGAAAGAAAATTTGGTCTCAATCTGCTTAGTCCTGTTACCTTGTTCAAATTACTTAATATCTTTGTGATCCAGTTTCTTCTGCTATTAAATGGGAATATCTATTCACTCCATTATTAAATAGCTATAACAAGGTTATAGGTTGGTGTGCATCACTCACACAGCACCTTATACCAGCAGCAAGTCTCTCTGGAACTGTAAGACATTTCACTGACTCAAATCTGCTCATCATGGAGCTTTTCTGTCCCAGCAGCTATGGCAGTCTCTGATGCATAGATAATGAAAAGCAAGGCAGCACCTCCCACCTCTGTTCTCATTGTCATGATATTCTTGTCCCACCTGAAATGTCCTGCTCCATGCCCCTTCTCTCTGCCAGTCCTAGTGCTAAAATTTTGAATCACTGTAGGTGCTTGATAAATGTTGAACATTCATCCCTACCTGGCTGATGCTTTCTTCTGAGTTATCATAACTCCAAGTTCCTTTATCACTTGTACATCGTCTTGTTCTAGTTTTTGCTATTGCTGAGTAATCATCCTATTCTCAACTGTTATGTAATGCATAATTTTTATCTCAATTCAAGAACACTTAGATTGTTCCTCTGGATATAAGTGAGTGCCTGAAGGAAAGGTGCTATATAGATGTTCCCCAAAAATGGCATGTGATGCCCGTGTGATTTAACCATATTAGCAAGTGCTCTTGGGATAATAAGCTGCCTGGAGAAGATGGGACATGTTCTTAATAGATCTTCCCTTCTCCTGTCTGCCTAATTTTCAGTTGTATTTTTACCATTTGTTTCTCCACTCTACCCAAGAAAGCTTCTTTTCCACCCTCCCAACCAAACTTATAGGACCACTTTAGAACTATGTATTAACTATTTACTTGGTGCGAAGCCCTGTCCTTCACGTGGGTTATCTTATTTTAGTTTTATAGATGAAGAAACTGAAACAGAGGGCTTAAATGACATGATCAGGATCACATAGCCAGGTAATAAGAGAGTGAGGATTTGAACCTGATGTGTCTGATCCCAAAGTTCAGATTTTAACCAAAAAATTACACACTGTTTGATATAGACCAGCAATAATTCATGACACATCTCTTTATGGATATAAGTTAGAATTCCCAACCTAAATTCAGTTGTTGAGAGCTCTGTAGTCACACACACACATTTTATTCATGAACTTAAAAGGCACCCAATCTTAAAGTTTAAACTCTTGGCTTTCCTTTTTTTCTTTTCTAGATCACTCACCTATCTCCGTATCAAAGTAATTCCATCTCAAGCTTTCAGAGGACTTAATGAAGTCATAAAAATGTAAGTAAGATACTGCATATCAAAAGACATTTATAATTGGAATAATAAATTTTTCCAAGGGAAAGCATAGTTGAAAGGGGATCATTTTTCTAGGAGAGAAACTATATTTTGGGAAACCTAGTACTTTTATCTTATTAATACAAATAATATCTAGGAACCTTTGAAGAGAGGTATGATTTTCAAGAGTCATTAAAATCTAGATAATTAACCTTGCTTCAGTGAACTGAATGTATTTTGATAAGTGATGATAAACTTCTCAAGTAGAAAAGATGATAGATTCCAATCATAAAAATTCTCCTGCTACAGTAGTTATTTCCTTGTGTCACATTTTTAGATAACACCACATAGAAGAAAACGTGTTGGAAGTTTATTGTGCATGGAAAGATAATCTTTGTATCTAAAATATAATAAGCAATGACAAAAACACAATACTTATAGCCTTATTGATCAGAGGTATTTATCAAAGTGTAGAGCAGCCTGAAAAGGCAGTGTGATCTCACATTTGTTCAGATGTAACTTTAATCCTTTGCCCTGGGTCTCAGCTTCTATGGTCCAAGACTCCATACATGGAGAGAGAACTTTCTCAGTACTCCAGGATTCCGGTATCCTCCTTAATGTTAGTCTGAGTCAAAAGACCTAAGGGGCCTTTTCTGATTTTTAACAATCCACTGGGCTTTCAAAGCAATTCCAGCTCCTTGAGGAACTTCTGACTCTCTTTAGGATATTAGCAAGCAATGAGTATAGTAAAAATAATTCCTTAAGAATTAGTGCATATTATGAGAAATTCACTGCAGGTTACAGAAATGTCAGTTTGCTTGAACCTAATTCTTCTCTTCTGCTCTCACATTTACATGGTGAGTTTTGAGAACTTTCAATGCATTGAGACCTCCTGGTAAAAAAAAGGCAGCCACAGTTAAATAAGCAAACCATTAGGTAGGAATGAGATGAATCAGCCCAGGAATGATCCATTACTGTGTTCATAAAAGGCATTAACTACCCGAGGCTCAGCCTTTCTGTGTGCTAAAGCTCTCATCAAATCTGAAGCCTTCAATGAATGTTAACCTTAAAAAACACGCAAATGTACAATTTGTGAATTTGAGACATTTTTCTTAGCTGGCAGTAAATGGTAGCTTATGTTGGAATTTTAGAATAACATTGACATTACCTACATGCTTGGAGGTGGTATATGGCAAAACTGTTTCCTTTACTTTTGTGTCTTTTTTAAAAAAAATCAATTCATTTATTAATCTATCCATTCATTCATTCCCAATGTGCCAGGCATTATGATGCCACCAGGGTTCAGAAGAGAATGGGACATACTCTCTGTCCTCAATTTGCTAACAGAGAAAAACAGTCAAAGAAATAGACAGTCACAACCAGAAAGATACTATGTGCATGAGGTGACCACCTTGCTTTTGCCTCAGAACAGGATTTGGGGATAGGGAAAGAGTTATGAAACAACGAATTCAACCCAAATGAAAACCTCACTAAAATGATGAAGTTGGGAACCCAGATAGCCTGATCCTGATTGAAACATTCCTATAAACAGTAGGTGCCTCTGGTGCAGCCACTCTGGAAAACAGCATGGAGAATACTCAAAAAATTAAAAATGGAACATCCTTATGACCCAGTGATTCCACTTTTGGGTGTATATCCTAAAAAACCCAAAACACTGCCAAACCGGTTTGGCTCAGTGGATAGAGCATCGGACTGTGGACTGAAGGGCCCCAGGTTCGATTCCGGTCAAGGGCATGTATCTTGGCTGCGGGCACATCCTCACTGGGGGGGCGTGCAGGAGGCAACTGATTGATCTCTCTCGTCAATGTTTCTAACTCTCTATACCTCTCCCTTCTTCTCTGTAAAAAATCAATAAAATATATATTTTAAAAAAAAACCAAAACACTAATTAGGAAGCATATATGCACCCCTATGTTCATTGCTGCACTATTTACAATGGTGAAGATATGGAAGTAAACCAAGTGCCCACCACCAGATGAGTGGATAAAAAATCTATGGTACATTACACAATGGAATGTTATTTGGTCATAAAAGAGAATGAAATCTTACCATTTGCAAAAGCATGGAAGAACCTGGAGGATATTGTGTTACATAAAATAAATCAGCCAGAAAAAACAAATACCACATGATTTCACATATATGTGGAATCTAAGAACAAAATAAATGAACAAACAAAACTGAAACAAACTCATAGATACAGAGAATAGACTTATAGTTGCCAAAGAAGAGGGAGTTCAGGGACTGGGTGAAAAAAGTGAAGGGGTTAAGGAATACAAATTGGTAGTTACAAAACAATCATGGGAATGTAAACTACAGCAAAGGGAATATAATCAATAATACTGTAATAACTATGTATGGTGCCAGGTCAGGCTGAAAACTTTGTAAAGTATATGATTATCTAACCACTATGCTATATACCTGAAACTAATACAAAAAAATATTGAGTTTGAGTTAATTGAAAAATTATTTAAAAGAAATGATACAAACATAAATGAAAAATAAATGGGAAAAAACAATAGGCGCCTCTCCTCTCAGAAACTCAATTTGCTGTAAAACAAGGGAATCTGACTAGATTTTCTCAAAGGGCCTGTTGACTTCTAATAATCTATGATGCCATCCTATATAATAAAAGGCTAATATGCAAATAGACCAAATGGTGGAACAACCAAACAACAATCACTATGACGTGCACTGACCACCAAGGGGCGTGCGCGGGACATGGTGGGCATGGGCAGCAGGCGGCAGAGTGCAGAACATGGCAGGCGTCGGCCGCAGTGGGATGGTGGAGCAGGTGAGTGGGGGCACCAGACCAAGGTGGGGTGTTGGCCGCTGTCATTGAGCTGATCCTCTGGTGGTTACTCAAAATTCTTTGCTCCTGCGTGCTGCAGTCCCACCCTGCGCTCACACCTGCTGGCCCCAATTGCCTCTGAGGGCTTCTCCACCTCCCCCTGCTCCTGAGGGGCGATCAGGGCAGCAGCCACCGCTTGCACCCACTGATAACGCTGGCCCCAATCGCTCCATGCCATCAGCATCAGCGGGTGTGAGCGGGGCCAGCACGGAGACAGCAGGAATGGGGCTGCTGGCAGACAGAGGACCGGGGGGGACCAGGGGGCTTCAGTGGGAGGGGCCAGGAAGGGGCATGGAGGATAGGCCGAGACCCACCCCTATGCCCACAGCAACCTTGTGGCCCACAGTTCCTTTCAAGGTGCACAAATTCATGCACTGGGCTCCTAGTGTCATAATAAACAAGAAAAAAAAAATCCTGTTGTAAATAAACAGGGATTACTGAAACTTGCATTTCAATAGCACCTGGGTTGTAGATGCCCATCAGGGCTCCTAAAGGGCGGTGTTAGCACTTCATTATGTGAGGACAACTAAAGGTGCCACTGTTCTTTTTTAAAAGGACACCCCAGTTGTTGGGCCACATACACAGCTGCTTATGATGCAGACAGTCATTTATTTCATGTTTCTTCTTTTTTTTCCCCCTCTCTCCCTAGTGAAATTTCTCAGAGTGATTCCCTGGAAAAGATAGAAGCTAAGGCCTTTGACAACCTCCTCAATTTGTCTGAAATGTAAGCATCAGCTAACAGATCGTTTACTGCTGTACACTATTACTCTCACTGGCTGGAGCCCACTCGGTTTTTGTATTCAAGCATCCACTGCTAGGAAGCCAAGAGGAAAAGACTACAGCAATTACTAGGTCTGGGCAGGCACTAATTTCACTCACTGCAGTGGCCTGAAGGTTGCCATGGTGACAACTGCTTCTCCCTGAGAGCTGCATAAACTCTGAAACATCACAACACAAAGTTAAAAATTAAAATTGCCATTGTGGAGTCCTGCCAAGTAGCTCTTACCTTATGGAAGGGAGGGTATGGAGTAGTTGGGGTGGTGGGAAAATTTAGAAAGGAGCTTATAGCTCATGAATTAGTTCATGGGGAGCTGTTTGGGCATATTCATTCATTCAGTAAATAGTTCTTGAATACCTACCATGTAAAAGTCCTGTGTTGGGCATGTGTATGTTGGGTTTGTTGTTATCATGATGTCTTAAAATTGATTCTTCAAAATTATCCTTTCCAAATTATTTTCCTCCAAGTAATGAAAAGGATGGGAGAAGACTAGCTTAATTCAGTTTTCAGCTCATGAACTTTGTGTCCCAAAGGTTAACTGACTTGCCTGATGTCACACAGCAAGTTAACTAAGACTATAAGTCAGGTCATGTGACTCTGAAACTGGGTCTGTTACTGCTGTCTTGTTTGGCCCAAACCTGAATGTCTATAAAATTCACCTGCATAGGAGTTTCTAAAGTTAAGGAAAGGGGAAATATGTTGGCAACAGTTTTTAAGCACTTATGCTTGGCACTTATTTCTTCTAGGTTGTGTCATTAAATCCTCACAACCACCCTGTAAAATGGAGTAACTACCCCTTGTGTTCAGGGGAAGGAATGGAGCCTCAGGGAGGTCAGTGACTTGACCAATGTAGTGCCTCAGACAATGGCAGGTTTGGGATTCAACCTCAGCCTGTCTTTCTTCAAAGATTGTGCATGTGCCACCATACCAGAAGACCTCCCTATGAATGGTCCAATTAGCAATTATCTAAAGAGAATAATTAATAAGTATGATAATGACCTGCCACATGTCCAACCAAGGGCCAAATGCTGCTGGAGTACAGAGGAGGTAAAAATACAAATCTCTCCAGGAGATGAGTGTGGCCAGGGTAGTGAGAATAACTCACCAAACAATGATGAGAAATCCACAGTAATGAGCATTTAAGTAATAAAGGTATATCTGGACTTGTCTGTGAGGTAAAATTTCTTGGGGGGCCATTACAATTATAGATGACAGTCTATAGACCTAGAAATCCGCAGTTCTAACAGACTTCCTGAGGGATGCTGATTCAGCACAGCTTATGTTGAGAACCACAAGAGCAGCTTCAGGTAAATAGAGCTTCTCATGATGCAAAGCAACATTTATCAACAGCAAGAAAAATGAAATGCTCTAAGGGAAAGTTTATGGACTTTTCCCAAGAAAGGCCCTGAGATTAGGATGCTAGCTCTGCACAGGTTCTCTTTGCTTTGTATCCCCAGCACCTAAACCACACCTGGCACATATAGGAGCCCAATCAATGTTTGATGAATGAATGGATGGATGGATAAGTGATCTAAGGTCAAACCACAAAAGATCCTTAAGAGATAAAATTCCCTTCCATCTCACTCACATAATGCTTTATATAGCCCATGTTTGCTTGATTCAGTTGTAAAAACAATTACAACAAAATGTCACTCACCTTTAAATAATCAAAAGGACATAAAAGATGGAAATAGGCACCAATGGTGGGTAAATAAGGTAAAGTGGAATGAGCACTAGACTTGAAGTCAGGAAAAAACTGGGTTCATCTCCAAGTTCTGCTACTTCTCAGACAAATCATTCAATTTCCTGATTTCATCAACTATGGTAATTGGTCACGTTGGTTGAAGATTTACTATGAACCAAACTTACATATTTCTTTCTTTAAAACTGCCCTATGAAGAGACAGAGCTGTAAGTGACATATCCAAGTCATACAATAAGTAAAACCAAGATGTAAAACCAAGCTGACCCCAGAGTCCATCCACCTAACCAGTGCTCTATATTTTCTCTATATAAGAGTAATTATTCTTTCATCGAGTGGTTGTTGAATGGGTTAAGAAAGCCAAAGGCATTTACTGGCTTTTTACTGAAACCAAAGTAAATGGGACCCGGCAACTAAGGCCTCTTCTCAAAGGGTCAATTTCACTGGTGGGACTAGGGAGAAGGACACTTATACCACTATAATGTATGGCTGTACTTTTACACTTTGCAAAGCTCTACCTTGTACATTGTTTCTGCATATTCTATTACTACCTCTCAACCTGTGAAGTCGGAAGAGTGTGTATTATTATTTCAATATTACAGAAGGGATCATTAGCTCAGGGAAGTTAGGAGACTGGGCATCATCACGCAGCAAATTATCTACAGAATAAGCATAAAATCCCCCCAATCCAAGCTCCTGGACTCTGCCCTGCTGTTCCATGGACTGGGTGACCATCTGGATAATTGGTCAGTGTGGCTGCCAGCCCAATATGAAGAGAACCAATTTACTACAAGAGAGAGAAGCTAATTTGCTCATCTCTCCTGGGAGCAGATCCTCCCATCATCACCAGTGTGCAGGCTCCATAGTAGGGCAGGACGTACTTGGCCAGGAGCCACGGGATCAATGCTGCCTGGGGAAAAGGGGTAGAAGCAGTTGGAACAGGGGTAGGGGGTAGAACAGATTCCCAGCTATGATGCACCTGCCTTGGCAGGATGTTGAGAGCAGAGCTTCCTGGAAATAGCCACTGGCTCTCACCATGCTGCTTTCATCCCCGGGGTCTCAGGAGTGCCTCTCAAGCACTTGATTCTGTTGATGCTGTTTTCAGTCAGCATCCTCTGGTGACCATGGTCTCATGCATTCCAAACAGTGCACATCTAGTAAACTGCTGCCTGTTTCCCCTTCTCTCTTTACAGACTGATCCAGAACACCAAAAATCTGGTATACATCGAGCCTGGAGCATTTATAAATCTCCCCCGGTTAAAATACCTGTGAGGAATTTGCGTTTTTAAGCAACTGGGGAGGGGAAGATGGGAATCTGGTAAAAAGCAAAACAATTCCAAGGTTGAGAAGAATTTTTTTAACCATATACTTGGAATTATTTTCATGTCTGTCTTCAGCCCTCTGATTTAATCAGCATTTCTTGTCAGCCACTATGCTGGCACTTTCAAACACCTATAAGTGGTTCTCAACACTATCTCTGTCCCAAACAGCAGAGAAGACCATCACCTCTTTGCAGTGATTTTCAAAGCTGGTGGTAGGAATGGGAGCGCCGGGGGGGGGGGGGGGGGGGGGGGTAGGTCATGACACTTTAAAAGGGTGAATCAGAATCTCTAAGGTGAGGCGGTGATGTAGAGAGAAGACAAGTGAACGTGGAAAAGGCAATTCTGATTTGACCCCTATCCCTGGTTGAGAATCACTGATCTCCTTTATCTCATTTGTTCCTTCATTCATTAAGTGAAAACATTTTAAGTATTGCCTTCAGGTAGGCACTGCGCCATATAATCTAAACCATTATTTTGTATGTCCCATTAAGTCTGATTGGTCCACTAGTTAGAATTATCAGCTGAAGTCCACCCTAGCCCTACAGATTCATTGCCTTACCAGCAAAATCAAAATTCCTGAAATTTGATACAATCTATAAATTTATCACTGTGGATCTTCTCACATATCAATTACTTATTCACACAGAAAAATAAATCACTTAACACAGATACCTCTCTCTCTTCTTCCTGATAAATTAAATTTCATAAAATCTCCAGAGGATGCAAAGTGTACATTAAGTGAATGTACACAAGGCATGTCCTACCACTTTTTAAAAAATGGAGGAGAGAGGAGAGACATCCTCTCTCTGGTGTTCAACGTCATCTGTACAGTCTTGCTCTGGGGCCCTGACAGGAGCTGCTGCTGGCATTACGGTAGCTCCTTTGGCAGCGCCAATGCTGGTGGATTCCTAACTCAGGTATTCTGCTTTTCCAAACCTTCAAGGGGCCTACAGGACACATAAGCATCTCAGCATTTACCACTTTGGAAAAACATAATAAAAATCCCAGAGCCAAGTGTGATGACTGCAGCCCTTTGTCATCCAAGAATCACTGTCTTTATTAAATAGCATTTTCACCACTCCTTTAAAAAAAAAAGGGATATTCCATCAACCCCCATACACATTGCAGTCTAAGCCTGCACTGCTGTCACCAGCCACAAACAGGGCAGGATTCAGTGTGATCTGGGGTAGCAGGTAAGGAAGAGAACCAGAGAGAGCCAAAACAGAAACCTGGCTTCCTTTCATTGTCACCAGGGTGCCAAGCAGTTCATGTCAGTTGTCCAGAGTCCATGAGTGGGGACTTGAAACTCGGTTGTGTGAAATCCAGATGACTTGACTCCTCTAAAGGAATCCCGTTTTTGTGTAATAAAATATCCTTCAGTTTAACCCACCACTGAAGCCTCTCTCTTCTTTGAAGTTTAAGTAAAAGGGAGAGGAGGAGCCTTCAGTAGCTCAAATAACAAAGAGAATGTTGAATGATTTCAGTGAGATTTAATGAAGACTTTCCTGAATCCCGGATAGCTAAATAAAGGAAAATTTGCAGTGATAAGGGATATGGATTGCTCACAAAGAGATGACTCTTTCTGGATATGAATTGCTCACATAGAGATTAATCTTTCTGAAGAGTCTGAGTTAAAACCTGTCTACAATAGAGAGATGCTTTCTAGAACTATGAAGAGCATGGTCTAAACTAATTAGCAAAAGGAAACTGGAATGCAATGAAAAATAAACATAAATGAAAAACACCTGAAAGTTTGGTCCCAGCCCCTAGATCTCAAAATAGAAATCATTAGAGCAACTTCTCCCATAGGGTTAGGGGCTTTTAAAGTCTTACAGTCTTTGACATCTGAAAGTGTGACTGGTAAAGCCAAACTCAATATTTTTAAATTTAATGTGAAAATAGAATTTGCAAAATGCCTTTCTACTGTTTTTTATCTTTATGCCATAATAACACTCCCTTTTGCTCACTCTCTGCCCACATCCCCACCTTGCCCCAAATCACAGGAGCATTTGTAACACTGGCATTCAAAAGCTTCCAGATGTTACGAAGATCTTCTCCTCTGAATTTAATTTCATTCTGTAAGTACCAGGCTGATTGCTATGCATAACAGTTTCCTATTTGCAGCTAAAATTTGGAAAGTAAATATTTCTCATTTCATTCCTCAAGGGAAATTTGTGATAACTTACACATAACCACCATACCAGGAAATGCTTTTCAAGGGATGAATAACGAATCCATAACACTGTGAGTAACTCCCAGGTTCATGTTCTTCCATACAGCCTCCTGCTATTCTCATTTCTAGCTTAAGGTGATCTCTTTCTTGTCATATCTTGCCCCTCACTTGCTGGTGACATTCTTTTGGATCTAAAATGCCAAAGTTGAGAGGAGTTGTGTGGCATCAAATCTGGGTCATATGTTCACATCACAACCAGCCAACCCCGTCAGTTTAAAATTAATCAAATGGACCCTGAGGATTTACAGTGAAAAAATTTCCAACTGATGAAGTTGTTCATTCATCAGTGGAATGCTTTGCAGCTGCAAAGAGCCTGGAGTGGTTAAAAGAGAGCACAGAAATTTCAAGTTTCATCTGAGAAGAGTTTGGAAGGATACTCTCCAAGTAGGTAGAGTATTTTATCAATGGACCATCTTTCTCTCTCTCTCTCTCTCTCTCTCTCTCTCTCTCTCTCTCTCTCTCTCTCTCTCTCTTCTCTCTCTCTCCCTCTCTCTCTCTTTCTCTCTGATTTTTCACTGTCCTCTTGGGTGACTTTTGTTTCTGAAGCAACACCATCAATGCCCAATTCCCTAAATCCCTTAATATTAAATTTGAAAATAATGTCTTCTTATTTGATCATCACTCATCAGGCTACCAGGCTCAAAGGCTCTATCCCTTTCAGGATCTTTCCTAATGTCTTGCTATTCAAAGTATAGTCCATGGGCCAGCATCTACAGTATCTTCCAAAAACTGGTTAGAAATGCAAACTTTTAGGGCCATCGCAAACCTACTGACTCAGAATATACATTTTCACAAGATCCCAAGTGATTCACATGCACATTTAAGTTCAAGTGAGTATTGTACTAAAATAACACAAGTCACTCTCTTCACTGTACACCTGCCAGACTTCCTTCACTCTGGATCCCTGCCATTGTCACATGGGGCACCTTCCTTTGACCTACCATTCAGAAGCTGCATCCTGGACACCATGTCTAATTTATATTCAATGCCCAGTGAATATTCAGTTCTACTCCACACATCCATATTCCTCTCTCTCTTTCTGCTTTGGTTATAGTCCATGGCAGGATCATATTGAGGTAATAAGTGAGCTCACCCTCAAAGAAAGAGAGAGAGAGAGAGCATGGACTGGATGACCCTGAAATGAAGTAGTTGTAAAGCAAGAGGAGAGACATCTCAGGGGATTCTTTTATATCAGTGGATTCTAAAAATTGGCATCAATGGTACACTGCATTTGTATAGTATTTTTTACTTTGTGTAGGCATAATCCATAAACCAACACATATAATTATGTTACGAAATTTTGGCCAATGTAGTCCCAGCTCAGTAGTGCAATCAAAAGAATACAGAACAACAACAACAAAAAAGGTTTCAAGATAAGTAAAATTCTTTACTTGTAACTCTTGAACACCAGGAAGGAGTCTGTAGTTGCTGGAAAAACCTCTCTACAATCTTTTTACTCCTCCACTTCTCTCAAATACCACAGCTCTTCCAGCTGTTTACAAAGTGTTTCTCTGTTACATGTGGATCTGGAACTATTCATCCATCATATCCCTGTCAGAAGCAGGGTATTTCAGAACAAACAATGAGTGGAGGGGTACTGCATGATTAGAATTGAGGGTCTTCCTGTGTCTTTATTGAGAACACAAAAGATATATATAAGATCCATGTACTCCAGTAGCTCATAATCTCAATAGGGAAAAACCATGAAATAATAAAAAGAATACAAGCCAGTAGATAGTCACTGTGAGAGTGTGTAGTACACAGAAATGAAAAGTCTTGGAGAAAGCCTCTCAGGCTGGAGAAATCAGAAGAGGCTTCAGGGCAGAGCTGAGACTTGAGTCAGACCTCATAGAAGCAACAACATTTGTAATATTTATATAGCACCTATTAAAAGCCTGCACAATTTTTGAGTACGTATTTTTAAATACCCATTTATTAGTAAGTTTCACAGCAACCCTTTGAGGTAGGGACTATCACTCTCATTTTTAGAGATTAAGTAATTTACCCAAGGTCAAGATATACAACCAAACAGTCTGTCTTAGAGTCATGGGCTTCATCATTATGTTGTACCACATACTGAGAATAGGGGAGCAAGGAATCCAAGTGAAAGGCAGCATGTGCAAACGCAAGGCTGTGGGAGGAGGAAAATAGGATGAGGGATACTCACTGGGAGTGAACATCCTGCTTAAGGGATGGGAAAGAGGTTTAGATCAATATGTTTACATAAAAAGGAATGGAAGAAACATTTGATTGCAGAGGGTCTTGAATGCTGGGATAAGGGGCTAGACTTAGAAATAACTAAATAAAAGTAGTAAGAAGAAACCACTCAAATAAGTTGCCTTTATTCAAAGATCATAAATAGCCAAGACTCCTTTTGATTTTGACCTAAATCTAAAAATAATCAGGAACCAACAGATACTCCTCTCAGGTAAATGTACAATGATGGGAGTGGAACGAACAGGAATGAAAGAGCAGAAGAAAATAATAATTCATGGGATTCTACAAGCTCACAAGACCAGACCTCCCCACCAAAGTAACAAAACCAAAGATTCCTTTTCACACATATTTCAGCATGTGTACACAACAGCTACATGGTATTATTTGTGGACTATTAATTTGTGTTAGTACTGATTTTAAGATGAATAGTGCCTACCAGCAGGGCATAATTGCCCCACTTCTGAAGTTAATGAAGATTGTGGATCCATTTCTCCCAGAGAGCCCGTGGGGGCAATGTGCTCCATCCCCCGTGTCTGCAAGGAGAGAGATTAGTCATTTGTTTGGCACTTGTCCTCGGCTGAATGGACCCTCCTGTAAGTGGAGGATCCTGTGGAGCACCCCCTTGGAAAAGGGTATTACTTAAAAAGGAAAGCCTGGATTTTCTCAACTATAGAGTTCAGCTCTCTAGTTAGAAAATAATGAAAGTAAGCCCTCGCTCTTCATGAGTAGTTTTTGAGAATTTGCTTTTCATGGAAACCTTCCTGCCTCCCCCACCTAAATCTGTACCAACTGTGAGCTCATTTAATAAAAACAAAACACTTCACTTGATGCTGGAGAAGCTCAGTAGGGCTAATGCTAAAGCCATGCATTATACTTTTATGTTCCTTTACGGCCCTTTGGCTTTCCATTAAATCTCCTCCAGATGCCACTTTGAAATGTCCCCCCTAGGTAAGCAGGATTTGGCTTCACCACCTCTAAAATATTCTAGATCACTGGTCATGCAAGTCTCAAAATGTGACAACCTTGATTCATATCAGAACTCCACAAAGAGAAGGAAAGGTCACAGCAACTAATTCTCTAAGACTAATTCAGAGAAAAGATGCCTGGCAAAGAATGACAAGATTTCAGGTTGCACCTGTGACAAGCCACAGACTGCTTGGCACTGAAATAGAAAGCCTGTGTTCTAGTCCTGGTTCTGCATGTAACCAGCCTTAGTCAAGTCACACCACCTTGACGTAACTCTGTCTCTGTCTTTCCAATGGGATTATTAATACCTCCTTGTATAAAGTCAGTCACACTGTATTGTCTGCACAGCACTGTCACAATTAAAAACTAACATTCAGCAAGCCAGTTGTTTAGACCACCCTTAAAACACTGTTGCATCATCTCATTTTAAATATTTTTATTTTGAAATTTTAAACTGGTAATTGGAGTCACTCTCTCTGTCTCCCCACTGACAAGTGGAACAGATAGTACTATGAACTCCCTATATACCTTACCTAGATTCAGCTACTATTTCCAGCTCGCCTTGCCTACTCCATTTCTATATATGTAACTATATACAATACATTTCCCTTTGGCCAAGCCATCCAAAAAAGTTTATAGACATCATGACACCTCATATCTAAATACTTCAGCACATATCTCCCCAAAATAGGGAAATTCCACATAACTACAACTAAGAAAATCAACATGAGTTTAATGGCAGTATCCAACCTATAATCCATATTCAAATGAAAATATGTTTATAGATTTTTTAAACTTGGAATCTAATCAAAGTTTATGCATTGCATTTTTGCTATTATGTCCCTAGTCCTCCCAACATCACCTTCCACCCCATTCTGCAAAAAAACTGCCCCTCTTCCTTCCTCTGTTCTGGATGACAATGTCTGGATTCATTTGTCTATACTGTCATAACTAGATTCAGGTCAATGTTTCTGCAAGAACACAACAAAAGAGATGTTATGTCTCTCCCAATGCAAACCAGGAGGAACAGCACATCCCACTGTCCCACTCCTTAGCCATTCGGTTAAGGTAGTGACTGATCTCTTCATTGTAAGGGTGCATATTTCCCTTTGTCATTAATAACTAAATCATGGTGGGATAATTTGAGTTTGTGTGACTATCCTGTAGCCAACAACCTTTGTCCAATGGTTTCAGCATCTGGTGATTATTCCATTAATACATAGGAAAGTCTACCATTCCTCTACATTTGTTAGTCAGCACTCTTCTGTTAAAAAAAAAAAAAAAAAAAAAAAAAAGAGGTTTCCTTTTACTCCCTTTCCTTCTCTCTCTCTCTCTCTCTCTCTCTCCCTCTCTCTCTTTCTCTCTCTCACTTTCTCTTTCATTCTTTCTTTTTAAGTATCACTGTAGAGTGTGGATTTTAAAAACATTTTATTCACTATATTATAATCCATTGTTATCATTTTTGGATGCCTATCACCTTTTTTTGTTACATATGATAAAGTCATGTAAGTTGACATGAACTTGGTGAGATGTGAGGAAACATAAGAACACTAGTGCTGCCTGGCCAGCATGGTTCAGTGATTGAGGGTAGACCCATGCAGGAGGTCACGGTTTGATTCCCAGTCAGGGTACATGCTCAGGTTGTGGGCTCAATCCCCAGTAGGGGGCATGCAGGAGGCAGCCAATCAATGATTCTCTCTCATCATTGATGTTTCTATCCCTCTCTCCTTCTCCCTTCTCTCTGAAATCAATAAAAACATATTTATATATAAAAATAGAACTCCAGGCCTGCTGAAAGGCAGGAGGCATGACCAAACCAGAGAGAGAGGGACCCCATGCCATAGAGGCTACGAGCCCCACATGAATGGGGGAGTTCTGATGAACATTCAAAACTAGGGTCCTGGCATCAGACAGTAGAGACCAGTGATAATTATCCCTACAACCACTGCCAGGGAATCCAGCACACAAGTGTCTTTATGCATGAGGAATTATTCCTATATAAAAGGACTTCAGCAAAGTGGCACATGGAGAAGACAGTAGCAAACTTAGGATCCCTATTCTTTGAGATGGTGTTTGTATAGTTGTTTGATAAAAATTTGTTGATAGATATACCGTCCTAGGACATATATTCTAAAATAGTATGTTTTGCCCTTCAGCAACTGGGTCTTTTGAGTCCCTGAGAGTCTGTAAACATAAGTTAAGCTTTCTTCTTTGAAATCATCCAAAACTAGGTGAGTACATGATCCAAGAGGGAACTGTAGTATAACATTAATATAACCTAAGAAATGCTTTTACAGTCCAAGGAATATCTGGAGTTTGCTATAAGGCAGCATTCAGAATTAAAGTGTCATCTGTGGTTAAGTTCTAAAGTCTGAGTCTTATTTTGAACAAAAAGGTACTATTCTCTCTGTTTGATCACAAGTACTGACATTTGAATAGAGAACCTAGACAATGTAAAGTAAGGTGCAGCTATCATAATAGAGGAGAGGAGGAGGAAAATTCATTTCCCAGCCTGTGACAGCATCCTCAAGGCAAAGGAAGCCTTTCTCATTTAATCCTGACACCATGATGTTTTGGAAAAAAGTTATCTGAAGTGACTCTCCAGATGTTTGAATGGGCACAAAGCATTGTGCAGGCCTGACAACATGAGGTCTCCCACTCGCATTTGTAATTTCTCCAGAGTAAGGAAGCCAGTCCTTTAATCAAAACAATGCAGTGCATTCTATTGTGTGAGTCTGGTAAGAACAGAGACAAAGAGCAGCAGTTGAAAAGGAAACAATGATCCATGTTCTTTGCAATATTGGCACAAGCAGGACCCAGGCTATTCAAAAAAAGACATGAAAACTGTCCAATTGCAAAAATGTCAATGATGCCAACACAGGCGAAAGGTGGTTGAGGGCTTTCAGAAAGTGAGGACATTTGGGGCAGCCTAGGCCACTGAACTGACCTGCTCCACCCAGGAACAGAGAGACCTCTACCCCAGTGGAATTCATTTAAACAGTGGCTGCATTTCATGAAATTTCTGACCAACACATGGAAAGGAAGACCCTTCCCTTCAGTTCTGGTAGGAGAGCTGGAGGCCACTGTTGAATATATGAATGATAGGAACAACACATTAAGTATTTACTGTGTTCCAATAAACACTATTTCTAAGTGTTTAACATGTTTACTCTTTTAATCCTCACAATAGCTTTTGAGATCAATACTATTATTATCACCTCTATTTTCAGATTAGGAAATTGAGACACAGAGAGGTTAAGTAACTTACCCAAAGTAATTCAGCTCATAAGCAGTAGACTTGGATTCAAGCCCAGTCAGTTGGGCTCAGGGCTTGCAGACTTAACTTAGAGCATTATAAGCCCCACCAAAAAATAAAAAAAATAAAAAGTACAAAATCCCAATATGTATCAAAACTAGGATCATCAAGCCAGCACCTAGCAGTGATGGGGAATGGCATCCAGACAACTGCTGGCAGCTTTGCTTTGCCAAAATCAAAGTAGGGGCTACTTCTTCTTGATCCACTACACATGTAGCTTCATCACATACAAGGCAAAGAAATCAATAAGGGTACTAGACTCTGGACTCAGTTCTGACCAACAGACCATCTGGTGTGCACTATGGAAATGATGAGAACTGTATGATCCTATGACATGCCCTAGGGCCGTGGTCAGCAAACTGCGGCTCGCAAGCCACATGCGGCTCTTTGGGCCCTTGAGTGTGACTCTTCCTAAGCCTTAGGAGTACCCTAATTAAGTTAATAACAATGCACCTACCTATATAGTTTAAGTTTAAAAAATTTGGCTCTCAAAAGAAATTTCAAACGTTATACTGTTGATATTTGGCTCTGTTGACTAATGAGTTTGCCGACCACTGCCCTAGGGCAATGGGTCCCAAAGTGGCATGCCCGGGCTCACTGGGAGAGCTTGCTATAAAAGCACATGCTCCTGGGTGCCACTACCAGAGTCTGATTCCGTACATGATTCTGATTCAGTGGATGGAAGAGAATGCTTTGATGAACACTGACCTAGCCTCTAAGAAATTCAATTTCAAAAAAGTTTAGAGAAAAGACAGGTAGGATTCATTCATCTAATAGAAACTGCTATATATAACAAGATACTGCCAAATAACTAGATACTACTAAAGAAAAATATTCTAAGTGTAAAACTTAAAAAAAATCCAGTGGGACTAAGTGCTAAGGAGGCAAGAAGGTTGTTTTTGATTTTACAAGACAACAGATATAAACCAAGCTCCTACCCCCTCAGATTCTACAATTCAAATGGAGAGGGAAAATTAATGAAAAATGGCATCCAGTAATGGATTACAGAATATGGTTAAAAGCTAGCACATGCAGCCTTAAACTCAGAAGACTCCCAGAAGGAAGCACAGGAGAGCAGGGGAAGCCAGGGAGGCTGCGGTGGGACAGGGCCTCTGCTCCGCCCAGCCTGATGGCCGAGCCCCTGCTAGATAACAGGCAGCATGAGAGGCCTGAGGGTTTTGTGGAATGAATTCGTATCCTCCCCTGTTCTCTTTGAACTCAATCTAATAAGAAGACTTTATGAATTATTTCATAACCACTGTATTTTCTGAATTTCAGTGTTCAAATATCATGCTTCAACATGAGTCCCACTTCTATTTATTTATATGCTGATTTGTGTCAGGTGTGCTGGGGACTGATAGAAACCACACACAAAAAAAAATACATACATATTACACGCAAACACTACATACATATACATATACACATACACATACATATACATATACATATACCAAGATAAAAGTGCTTTCAGGTGACAGGCACGTGGGGCGAGAGTAGGTGGAGAATATGTCTCAACTCTTGCTCACATCACATCCCTCAGCCTGTTCCTGTCATGGCTGTGCAGCTGCAGCAGCCCTGTAGAGGGAAGATAGGACCCTGCCAGACACAGGAGTTTAATTTTATGTTTTACCACAGCCCTTTCTCACCTGAGTCTTTCATCATTGCTCATGAAGAACTTACACCAATATTTCTACTTAAGCTCATTGGACTATGATTTGTAGTAAGAAATTCATCTTCCATAGACCCACTTGTTCATCCAATTCACTTAACATATACTTGCTGTACTAATCCCAGGTGCCAGCCACTGTTCTAGATGCAGAGGATTCTGCAGAGAGCAGAAGAGTTTATATTCTGCTGGGGGTGGGCAGGGGGGGCGTAGATAATGAACAAGTATAACATAACTGTGGGTCAGACGGTGGTAAAGCAACAGAGGGAAAACAAATCAGAGAAGGGGGATAGGGAATGCTGAGATGCTGGAGGAGGGGAGGATGGTAGTTAAATAGGGCAGCCAGGAAAGGTGACCCTGCAAATCAAACACAGCCTGCAGGAAGAGGGAGAGGGGGTCATCTCAGGGAAGAAAAGTAAAACAACCAGCAAAACTGATGTGCTAGAAGGAGCCACAAAGTGTTTTCTGGTCCCATTTTTGCCTCCTGTGGGCCTTAGACAAGTCACTTTCCTCTCTGATCTTATTTCCTTCTTCGCTAAATGAAGGGGTGCCACTTGATTCTTTTCAAGTTTCCTTCTGACTCCAGCATTCCCCAGCATTGATCTGTGTTCTTAAAAGCCTCCCGTGTCTTATTCTGGACAGACATGTATGTATGTGTGCGTGTGTGTACGTATATTTATATGTATATAACATACAAAAAGTATGGAACAAAATTTCATAAACAACACTACCCTAATTGCATCCATTCTGTTCTAATCACTTCTATTTTATTTTTTAAATGCTGATTGCACCCAACTATATTGATTTCATTATCCAATAATGAGTCTTAAAGAACTGTTTACAGACATTGAAATCTTCTTGGTTGTGGAGCCAGATATGGTACCAAAACTTACACTCGTCCAAGAAAAGGGATAGCTCACTCAGCACGGGAGTCTTCCTCTGCCCTTAACTTTCAGCAACCCAGAAAGCCCAGGTGCACACAGGCCTGCACAACCGCAGGCAAGACTTGAGTGTTAGTCAGACAGGTCTGGCCTCAAATCCCACTTCTGCCACTGCTTTCTTTGATCTTCTGCAAGCTGCACAACAACACGAGGCTTAGGTTTCACATCAGGATAATGGAAATGACGATGAAGATTAAATCATATGCTATACATACAATGGCTGGCTAAGTATCTGATACTTAATAAACATTTAAAACTGGTGGTGGTGAAGATTGTAATGGTGGAGGTAGAGGCAAACTGGAGCAAAAAAACCCACAAAACTTCATTTTACCAGGACCTTAGAATCTAAAATGTTAGTGAAACACAGCTAAGACATGTGAATGCCAATAATTATCTTAGCAATAAACATCGCAGGAGGAAGGATGTGTGATTCCAAACCGTTTCTTTCTATCCTAAACCCTCTCTCTTCCCTCTTCAGCAAACTGTATGGAAATGGGTTTGAAGAAATACGAAGTCATGCGTTCAATGGGACAACGCTGATTTCCCTGTAAGTACGCTCATTTCCCCAGCTCATGAATAAAAATGATATATTACTCTGGCTTCCAGACCACATTCAATCTTCAGCAACTAACTCAGGACAAAAATAAACTTTCAAGTGGCTAGTCCTCAGTGTTTCATGCATGTTACTAGGCAACTGGCTGGCTGGAAACCCCAGAGCACCCTGATTTCAAAGATAGATGCAGCCGGAATACATTGAAGTTGACAGCTTGCTGAAATATTCAACACCTACTTTAGGCGCCACCATCTCACAGCCTCCCTCTTAGCCCCGGTGCTCAGGTTGAGGGTGTGTTAGAGGCAGCATGATTTCAGCAAAGAAATTCTTCCCACTGGCCCCACTGCAGAGAAATTGGGTAACTCCATTTACCAGCTAATCAGCCATAACAGACCCACTCAGAGTCCCATCTCCTTACTGAGGGGGGTGGGAGGTAGGCGGGGGAGGGAATAGGCTGCTCATTTTCCACCAGGTGAGGGAGCCAAGAATATTCACCATACCCTACTTGAGTCCCAAGTTGTTAGCAGCTTTTATTTTTTAATTTTTATTTATTTTTATTGATTTCATAGAGGAATGGAAAGGGAGAGAGAGAGAGAGAAACACCAATGATGAGAGAGAATCATTGACTAGCTGCCTCCTGCACGCCCCCACTGGGGATCGAGACCACAACCCAGGCATATGCCCTGGCCAGGAATTGAAATGGTGACTTCCTGGTTCCTAGGTCGATGCTCAACCACTGAGCCACACCAGGCCTGGCCCCAGTATTAATAGCTTTTAAATCAAGGGGAGCATCCCAACCAACTGGTTCCTTCATTGTTCTCAACCTCTTTCTTTGTAAGGCTCCTTTTCTATTAGAGTGGTTCAAAGCTGAACCACTCTAACAGAACCCTAACAGGAACAAGGTGACTGATGATCGCACTGCAGCTGTGTATAATAAAAACTAAGAGCACATGAAAACCTCAACTGAAGTTAAAATTAAGGAAAATAAACAAAAAGTCTTTTTTAATAAGTCGATCATATAAAGTATGGTCTATACCAGTGCTTGTCAAACTTTAACACACATAAGAATAATGTGGGAATTGTTAAAACACAGATTCCTGAGCCTGATTCCCAGAGACTTTAATTCAGTAGTTCTAGGATAATAGAGACTAAGAATTTGCAATTTTAACAAGCTATCAGGAGATGCTGATGCTGCCAGTCTGAAGTCGAGGAGCATAAGTCTACATAATATATTTATTTTAATTATATATATTAACCAAAGACCCTCTTATGTAGATACCATTCTACATAACTTGGTGGCTAAGAGAACAGACCTAAGCGTCACTGACTGGACTCTATATCCGATCCCACTATTTATCAGCTACCTTGGAGAAGTTACTCAACCTTTTTAAGACACAGTGTTCTCATCCATAAAATAGAGCCACTAATAGCTTGTTTTGAGGATACCCACCCCTGAAAATGGAAAGGTCTATTTTGTACCCTCAGTACTTAAAACAGTGCCTAGCACAGAGTAGGTGCTCAATTATTATTTATTACATCACATAATTATCAATGAGTAAATGATAATTAAATAAGATTAAATTTTTATGCACATACTAAGTGCTCAAGAAACAGTAGCTTTTTAAAAGTTGTCCTTCCTATCATGGAGTAAATTTCCCATCATTTTCTTCTTGACTTGAATTTAATGAAGGGTCCAGTCCAGCCAAGTGAATCTCTTTCTGCCAAATTTAAATCAGAGGCCTATACTCTCTTGGCACAGTGCTCTCAGATGCCTCATTCCATTATCCACTCAAAAAGTGTGTGCCAAGCATCAGCTGTGTTGAAGGGAACATGCTATATTTTCAGAGGAAATGAGCATGAATAAACCTGGTGTTTGCATTGACAGAGCCTACAGCCTAGGAAGAGGCATCTCCAAATGGTATGCAAACTGTACACTAAGTCGTAACTGAAACAGAAGACAGGGAGAAGGAAACCAGAGAAAGCCTCACGAGAGAGGCAGACTTTGAGCTGGGCCCGAGAGAGGCAAAGACAGAAGGAAAATGCATTCCAGGCCAAGGATAACAAAAAGAATGGCCCAGGAGAGGAAGCAAGAGATGTTTTCATAGACCAGCAAATACAGTGGGTCCTTGACTTACGAGTTTAATTCGTTCGGAGACTGAGCTTGTTAAGGAGCTCGTTAACTCAAATTACTCTGTCAACTCAATGCAAAAAATAGGCCAAGAGACAGCTGGTATCTCAAAAAACTCATTAGTTGGGACACTCTAAGTCAAGGCCCCACTGCAGTAGCTATTAGAAAGTTCTAGTTATGGGTGGACACAGCAGGAAGTGCCTTAGATGCCAGAGTAAAGAATTTGGACTCCGTTCAGTAGGAAATGAAAACCTAGAGGGTCATCTGTTAGCAGGGACGGCAGAGGGTTAGAAAGGGTAGCTCAGAGCTAGACACACAGATGTCAGGGTTATCTGAAGAGAGGGGGCAGCTAAAGTCCTTTGTGGCTGAGGTCACCTACGCAAGGGGGAAAATAAGAGGACTGAATATAAAACCTGGGGAACAAGACATGAGGAAGAGAAGCCAAAGCAAAAGCAACCAGGTGGAAGGAAACCAGTGGAGTAGACCTTGGGAGGTCAGGGAAAACAGGACTTCAGGAAGGAGGGCCTTGGTCACCAGTCTCCGCTGCTTCAGAGATGCCAGAATGCGCGTGAACTTCGAATAATACAACTACTCAAGGTTCTGAATCCCCCATACCTCATCGTTGGGAGAAAGAAGAAAGCAAGAACAGAAATCAATATCATTCATTTATTCGTTCAAAAAGCATTTATTAAGCATCACCAATATATTAGGCACTTTGTTAAGTGCTGGGTCGCATGGTAGAGTAGAAACACTCCCTGTCCTCCGGAAGTTTCTGTTCTAGCATAAGGCACAGACAAAAAGGGGGTAAGTTAATTTCTTGCAGGTAGTGATTTGTACTATGAAGAAAATAACCTATTGCTGAGATCTGCGAGAGTACAGAGGGGCGACTGACTTTAGGCTAGGTGATAGCCTCACTGAGAATATGATATTTAGGCTGAGCCTAAAAGATGGCAAGGAGTCCACCATGGCAATAGCAAGGGAAGTGTGTTACAGAAAGAAGCAGCATATGCAAAGGTCCTGAGTTGGGAAAGAAACGGAATTTCTAAGCTCCAGGAATTTCGAGGAGGCTGGTGGGATTGGAGGGTCATCTGCAAGGGGAAGACTGGTGTGGGATAAACCTGGAGATAAAGTAGGAGCGAATCATGCAGAACTGAGGGGCTATGGAGAGAAGACTGAATTCTCTTCTAAGAATAAGACCCATTGAAAGATTTAAGCACAGAAGGAGGAGGAGTTTTCAAAACTGTTAAGAAAAAGTTTCAAACTCTACATTCAGCCCAGGGTCTGACACCTTCCCCATTAATAGGCCTGTCCAAAGGTGTTCAGAATGACACCAAAGCTCTGTCAAGTTCTCAAGCACTCTACTTACTAAGGCAGGACAGGGTGGAGAGGGGCAGTATTGGAAGGTTGTCCTCAGATACCTCCAAGGGTCCAAGAGTCAGGCCACATCATTCCCACAGCACCATGTTAGGAAAGTTTTGGGTTGAGTTGGGGGTTCCCCACTCTGTTTCAAAAGGCCATGCTGCCTATGTTTCTCACAATGGGAGGACCAGGTTACCTGGGAGAGTTCCCAAAAGTGCCCTCCAGAAAAAAGGGGTCGAAGAATTTGATTTACCTTTGACCAAGTTACACAATGCAGTTATCAGTACCCAGAAAGATCTGAATTTTAATGAAACATGCAAGATGGTGTCATGAAATTTGAAAAAATTAATTGGACCTGGCTGACATGAGGATTATTTGCTCACAGAACTCAGTTTCAACAATTTGTGACCAGAACTGAACATAATTAAAACAAACCAAATCAGGAGGAACAACCATGGAGGCTCAGGAAGGAAAGAGTCTTTTGATTTAGATTTTAAACAGCAACTGACTCTGACAACCTCATCTTTTGAAAGTGGAAATATACCCAGGGAAGGGGGTGATGTGGGACTGACAGGTGCTTTCTGATGAAAGGGCTGAGGGATTCCAAGGATAATGCTTAGTAGAAGCACGTGGAAAACAGCTACCCAGGAAGGAAGATACAGGGGCTCTTGCATGGAGACATGCGCAGACGCTGGAGAAGATGGAACACTATGAGATGTGCCAGGTAATTACCTAGCCATCCTGCAGGGGAGAGGCTGGTGTTGGTGCATCTGTTCTGCCATGTAACACTGTAACATGATGCAGAAGAATCCTGTTCCCATGCTCAAAATCACACCAACAGTGGACGTCTACTGTGCCACTGCCCAGGGATTCCAGAATACTCTTTGAGTCCCCCCCCCCTTCTCTTATAGGAAGAAAGTGCTGAAAAGAAGGCTGGCAAGACTGAGCCCAGGGACTCCTCTCACAGCTCCTTTGACCACCCAGAGAAGGGCCTGTGCTTGGAGCCCAGCCTCAGAGCCCAGACAGGAGGCTACTCTGCAGGGCCAGCCTGGAGTATCTCTGAGAGTTCGTGCTGAGCTGCTTTGAGTTAAAGGGAACAGAATCCCTCAGGTAGCCTCTGCCTTAGCAGCTCTGGGCTTCTGCCACAGGCAAGAGCAGTGGCCCTGAATCTTTTGTTTCCATAACATGCACACCTGGTTATGATCACATACACAGCACACACCAGCAGGGCTCCCTGGTAATGCGACAATTTTCTCCACAGCCTGTACTTCCATCCTTTCTCACCCCCTTACAAATACATTTAAAAAAAAAAAAAGTACAATTAACATGATAAAAGGGGTGACATTGAATGAACCCTACTTTTTCTTTTTAAGGAAAGTATTTGCAAACCTCAGTATATCACTAGTAACTTCTGAGACCTCCAAGGTCAGGACAACTGAGAGCCTTGATCCAGGGCAGGCTGCACTTCACCCTCCAGCCCTGAACACTGGAACAGCACCCTCCTCCTCCCAGCTGTGACAGTAATCGCCCATAACCACAGGGCAGAAGGGGTGAGAGCCCTTTAAGTTGCAGGACAAAAAGTTCCAGCCAGTAGGGGAAATCACAAAGGAAAGGTGGGGCCAAATACACAATTTCACAATTTTGCCAAGACTAGCATGTCTTTCTCCCACTTTACCTACAGTGCCCCATGTACCCCTCAACCCTGAGCACCATGCACAGGCTAGCCCAAGCATGAGTGTACACAGCTGTGACAGGTTACACAGGAGGTGCAGACTCCACTAAGGACACTGTCCTTCCCCACAGGGAGCTGAAGGGAAACGCACACCTGAAGAAGATGCACCACGGAGCCTTCCAGGGGGCCACAGGGCCCAACATCTTGTAAGTACAGTGGTGCTGCCTCCCCACCCACCCAGTGCACCCCAACAGGCCTGCTTAGGGTGTCTAGCCACGTTATCCCCAACCTGGTTTGTGGGGCATCAGCCTCTACATGTGAAAGGGTTGCTGTAACAAAGCACCACCAATTGCATGGCTTAAACATTGGAAATGTATTGTCTCCCAGCTCTGAAGGCCGGAAGTCTGAAATCAAGGGGACAGCAGGGCTGGTCCCTTCTGAGGGCAGCAGGGAGGGACTGTTCCAGGCCTCTCTTCTCACTGCTAGTACTTCCTTATGTCGTGGCAGTGTAATTCCAATCTCTACATGACACTCTGTGCATGACTGTCTGGTTCCCGTGTTCCCTCTTTGTATAAGGTTACCAGTCATACTAGATTAGGGCCCATCCTAATGAGCTCACTTTAACTTGCTTACCTCTATAAAGACCCTATTTCCAAATAAGGTCACATTCTGAGGTACTGAGGGTCACAACTTCAATGTATGAAGCTGGGAGAACATAATTCAACTCATAACACTAAATATGGAGGCCTCCTCGTGAGCCGCCAAAGGGTGGCTCCCCACCTGGCATCCACTCCTGGCCATCTTGGGCTAGAGGTCTGACTCACCCTGACACCTGCTGGACAAGGCTGATGTTCTGTGTGTCAGGCTCTCTGAGGGTGCAGGGAGTGGAGCCAAGTTCCCTTAGTTACAGGGGTTTAGTGTGAGGACACGTGGGGAAATTAAGAGGAACAGGAAATGGGATCAGCTGTCTCCTGACAAAGCCTTGGGAAGCCGGAAACATCCTACAGCAAACAACCTCTGCTGCAGTCAGGTTTCAGGGAGAAATGCAACAGGTCCAGACACTGAAGCTCTAATGCAGGGTGTCTCGTCACCCCTTGTGCCAGTCCATTACTTGCTAGTCTAGTACACTGTTATCATGCATTCAACAAGCATGGGCTGACACGTCCTGTCTGCCAGGCACCATGCTGGAGAGGCTGATGAGCAAACCAGCTCTGCTCCTTGCCCTTAAAGGGACTACAGACACATAGGGCAAATAGAAACTAACAAGCAAAGCAACAAACAAGAGAAAATGGGAAAAGCTCTAGAAAGACAGTGAACAGAAGCATGGGGAAACAGACAGGATCAAATAAGTAAAGAAAAGATGTAGTGTGCAAGATGGTATTGGTTGTGGAGAAGATACAGTTGGGGGTGAAAGGTTGGGAAGGGGAGTTGCCATTTTAAAGAGGATGGTCAGGAAAGAATATCCTAAAATGTTGTCATTTAAGCAAATACCTGAAAGAAGTAAGAGAGCAAGTTATGTGGATTTCAGCAGGAAGAGCATTCCAGGCAGAAGGAACAGCAAAAGCAAAGGCCCTGAGGCAGGAACCCGCCTTGTGTATTTGAAGAGGAGAAAGAAGGCTGGTGTGGTAGAGTGAGCAAAGAGGACAGTCCTTAAACCTAAGGACAGACAAGTGGCAGGGAGCCACGTCACGGAGGGCCTTGTGACCATTAGAAGGATTTGCCTGTTCTCTGCGTGAGATGAAGAGGCTCTCGGGTTTTAAGCAGGGGAAGAAATGAACTTACCCAATTAATCTTTTTATCCTAGCTCCTGCCAGTATCAATTCATGATTTTGTCTACTTTCTATCTCCCACCATTATAAACTCCAAACTTCTTAGCTCTGCCACTAACTTCTAACCATCTGCTCCCTAACTCTCCTATTCACTATCAATTCTTGCCTCTGTCTACTTCCTAACCCCTATCACTATCAACCCCCGCCTGTACTAGTGCCTACCCCTCACACCATCCACTCCTGACTTCATCTACTTCCCAGCTTCTACCACCATCCATTCTGATTCTCTTTTCTTCCTCACTTCTACCCCTGTCAATCCTCTCTCTACTCTCCACTCGGTCTCACGCTTACTTATGACTTATGACTTATGCTTCCTTATGGTTCCCACTACCTCATGGCTCCTGCCTACTTCCTTCTCTGCTATCTCTCAGCTTCTGCCATCCTATCCTAGGGGGTCCCCTTCAATATACCTTACATTTAACATATACCAGACTCAGACTCTGACAGGTTGGTTGATGGCTCCCCAATCTAGCACATCCTGTGAGCAGAGCTCTTACAGCAGGTTGGCCGCCAACCTGGCCACTGAACAGCTGAAGGGAATTGCCTCTGGGTCAGGCACAGGGCACCCTGCATGACAGTGTTTGCTTGAAGAGCTGCTTGGTAGGCCTACTTTGAAAGGACTGTGAGCACTGCAGGCACCTGGTCTTCTTCAGAACAGTGGGACCAGACACATCTCTTACTTCCCAAGAAGCTATTATCATTTCGCCTGTGGATTTAAGTGGTGTCTATATGAATTCCTTCCATCCACGCCCCCAAAATATTTTCCCTACAACTCTGTCACTGAGACTGAAAATCTATTATCAGAGATACACTCCTTTGTAATGAGTCCTTGTCATTTCTAGAATTCCAAGTTAAAATATATCCCCCCCAACACACACACCACCACCACCACCACCACAACCAGGCCTGCAGAGTCGTGTGCTCAATCCCTGAAACATCTGAGATAATCACTCTATAAAGCAGAATGAGAACACTGGTACCTAAACTGATAAGGACACAAAAGCAGGAAAAGTCTGCAGTCCCTGGGGCAGATCTCCTGCCTTTATTGTTCCACTAAGGCCAACACCACACATCATTCCCTGTTGTCAAGTTCATCTGTCTATCCATCACCTATTGATCCCCTCCCATGTATTGGGGAAGTTTGCTGGGTGGGTTGGGGGTGGGGGGCGGGTGGTGCTGTGCTGCTGGAAGAGTTTCATGGGGCATCAGCAGCAACCTCTTAGAAGATGGGCAGCGTTTTTAAATTTCCACTCACTGCTCTTCCTCCTCACATTTAACTTGTTCAGAGGTTTCTTAAACATTGCCTCGTCTAGAAAAACTGAGGCGTTCAGAACCTTGTTTACAAAGCCTGAGCTCTCCGCACAGCTCTGCCCACATGGCCAGTTCGCTTGCTTTGGACTGATGAAGCCAGGTTGCCTTTAGAGGATGTGCATTCTGCTTCCCAGGTAGATGATGGCTCACGCCACACAGCAGCTATGAATAGCGTAGCCAGCCTGTGCTCCATGAAAACGTACCCTGCAGGGCTTGATCAATCAGAGACCAAGGCATCTGAAGCCCTGACTGTTTCCCCTGGGGTAGAGCACAAAAGCTGATGTCACCGCGTGTGCCTGCTGTCTCATAAAGCAGGTAGTTGTTTCACTTTTGCTAAGTGGAGAGAGGTAGAGGGGGGGAGAGACGGAGAAATGCTAATGAATGCATGACAGGTACAAGGAGTTATACTCAACCTTGACAAGAATAATGGGGTGCATAAGAAAAAAACACAGCATAGCTTTTTTGAATTTAGATCTTAATGAGAGTAACTGAAATGGAAAATTAGGGGAAGGCAAAACAGAGAAAACATTCCTCATAATCTAGAATGATGCTATTGTTCAGAGGAAGTTTCAATGAATCAAATGTATAATATAAATAAATAAAAAGCCTTTCTCCCTTTTATTGTTCAGGGATATTTCTTCCACCCAACTACAGGCCCTGCCTAGCTATGGGCTGGAGTCCATTCAGATGCTAATTGCCACCTCATCCTATTCTCTAAAAAAATTGCCATCAAGAGAAAAATTTACCAATCTCCTGGATGCTGTATTGACTTACCCCAGCCACTGCTGTGCTTTTAGAAACTTGCCAACAAAAGAGTAAGTAAAAAACAATAAGTAAAGCCTGCCAAGCTGCGGCAGCAGCTAAAACATCAAAACGCAACTGGTGGAGGGCTCCCTGCCCTTGCACTCCCTGCCTTCTAGGCCATTTTCAGATAGACAAGAAGAAAATGAACCATCCTGCTTCCTCCTGAAAACCAATTCCAAAGAGTCACTTCACCCTGCAGCTAGAGACTTCTGAACCCTATTCTGAGTTAATTGAATTATAGCCTTAAATTATTAGGCTATCATAGCAGCTGCAAAATGGATACATTACCAGCATTTCAAAGATCAATTAGCTCTAATCCTTATCAGAGCCAATAATTCCTTAAGAGGTGGGGAAGTAGCCTCAAGAGGATAAATTTTACCTAATGTCTTAATCTTTAATAAAAGATAGACAAAATCCCTACAGAAGGTTTTTAAGTTATTTCTCTCACAGCAGCAGACCATCTTGTTTCCGAACAGAATCCTAGCTCCCTAAGGACCAGCTTAGGGAACAAAAGGGCACAAACTCCTGGCTGGTTTGTGTCCAGTGAGGGACATCTTACTACTGCAGCTGACTCAATTCGATGCAGAATGGAATGACAGGGTGTTCAGAATTTCATTCTTTCCTTAAAGCAGTTTTCCAGACCTTTTTTTTTTTTTTACTGAGATGCATAGTAAATACCTTTTTTTACATTTTTACATTGTAACCCAGTGCACATCACATATGTAACTGAAGTAAAGCAAAGCAATACTTAACTTTTCACATGTGACACGCTCTGAAGTTTTCTTGCCTATTTTTTTAGTCTGCTTTGTTCCCTGGTTGGTTGTGTGTTTGAGAGGGCTCTGGGTGCACAAAGAAAAGAAGGGCTCATGCCAGGCTTCCTGAGGAAGTGACTTCTGCTGAGCCTTGAAAAACAGGTAGGAGTTGGCTAGACAGGTGTGGGGGAAAGCATGCCACAAAGACAAAACAGTTCCTGTGAAGGCACAAAGGCAAAAGACAGTAGGATGAAAGTCATTCAGAAAAACTGGGACAGGAAGACTTCTGGGTACACAGAGGAAGGTGAGTGAGGAGATGAGGGAGAGGTGGGCCATGACAGGCTCTGAGTGCCAGGCCAAGTTGTTTAGAGGATGGGGAACCACTGAAAATTTAAAGCAAGATTACTCAGACTTCCTTTTATCAAATATCACTCTGGCAGGAGGATGGAGGATGGGTTGGAAGTGAGCAAAACTGGTGAGAGACCAACTAGGAGACAGTACAGACAGTGGTTTATGATAAAGCTGACTCTGAACACCACTTTTGTGGCAAAGAGGTCACAACCTTCCTGAAATTACTGGCATGCACGAAATTTAGTTCAGGGTTGTTGTTTTTTTATTCCAGTAGACTTCTGGGTATAAAAAGGGGGAGTGGATTATGCAATTGTGGACCAGTATCAAAGTACAATGGGAATGTAGTCACACAGGGGTTGTCTTGAGTGGGATTAACTGACTCCTTCCATGTCCCTAAGCTCAAAACCTTGGATGCTAGTGAGGATGCAGAGCCTGAAGCTGGGCCAGTGGATGTTTGTGCAATCTCTGAGTCACCCTTTGCCCTGCAGCTGCTAAGTCTGGATAATGCTCACAGCTGCCTGGGCAAAGGGCCCCAAAAACTTCCTTGGTATCTATGATTAAAATTTCAAAAAAGATAGACTAACCCCACTGCTATTATCTGAAGGACAAGAACAACCACATTTCATGTTAACTGAAGACTGGTACACACAGAACCCCTTAGTGTCAGATTAGAGCTAGCACACCACGCGCGCACACACACACGATTTTATTTAAATTTCAGGATGTATAATCCTCACCCCGAATAACAAGCTGATTATTTAAAATGAGTCCAGTGGGTCAAATAGTTCAGATATACTCTCCATTTTCCTGCTTGTATACAGTCATTCCTAAAAGAAACGAACTCTTTTGTTAATATTGGGAAGGATAGTGTATAGAAATGCCTAGTTCAGATTGCCTCATATCTCCTTCCTCCTTAGGGAAGATTGAGGTTCTCACAGCCTATTGTCCTTTCTTCTATTTCTTCCTCAACTTTTCCTTTGTTCCTCCCTTTGGTTTCATTTCAAGAATATAAGCATATAGGCCTTCTTTAATTCTTTGCCTCCACTCTCACCCCCTTCTATTGGCTAAACTGCTAAAAGGGAAAAAAATGAAAGAAAAAGAAGCACCCACATATACTCCTGGGGGAGCAGAAAATTCACATAATGTCAGGTCCAGTATCTCCAAATCCTTATGAATGAGATTCCCAGTTACAGTTCAAAGCCATGAACTCTGAAGGGTTATTTGTTCATTGAGGCCAATGCAGTGAGGAGGGTGGCAAGAAGCAAACCTTAATATACCATAAAGGCAGCTTTTAATGAGCATTTAAAAAACTGTAATTCAATCTGACAAATTTTTAAGTTTTTTCCTCTCTAGAGCCCACACAAAACACTTAGCATTCAAGCATTTTATCAAAGCTGGAGGCACTCTAATGACAATTCAGAAGCCTCTGCTCTCTCCCCAGGAAGCGTTTCAGCTAGGACAATAGTGCAGAACATGAAGCTGGTGTAATCGGCAAGGAATTTAGATGAACAAAGCATAAATAGACATGATCAGATTTAGTTTGAAGACCAAAAGCTCAACTGGTATTTTTTTTCCACCTCTTCTCTTTCAGGCAGAATTTTTCATTTTCCATTTTTGAAAACTTTTCTAAACAATGTGAAAGCACAGCAAGGAAACCAAATAATGAAACCCTGTAAGTATTGCATGCAAAGAAACTCAGGAAGCCCTATCTCATTCTGCATGTCCCTTATTAGTATTATCAGTGTAACAATTTTCTTTCAATAAAAGTCCTGGTTAGGGGGATGTTTGCAAAGCATTTAAAAATACCTTTAAAATGAGAACTTTTCTTTGCAAGTGGCATCCAGTTGATCAGATAGCTCATTCAATTGGTTTTTTTAAAAAAAAAAAAAACCTCTATAAATAAGTACCTACTTGTTCATTCTACAATTATATTAAATTCTCAAAAATCCAAATTTTATTTGCAAGTATTTTAATGTCATTAAGGGCTTGTTTAAGTAAAAATTTAGTTCACTAGGAATTTTCACTAGTCATATGGTCAGTACCCCAGCAAGATCAACCAATGGCAGATACAGCTTCTAGAAGTAGCCACTTCCTTCCAAGACACCTAGGCCACCTTGACCACTCCACTCTGGAGCTCAATATTACTCAGCCTCAATGCTACCACTAGCATATACTGGATGGGAGCTAAGTTACCATTATACTGACTGATTTTTTTTACATTTTCCTGGCTGCCTTGGCATTTCACATACCTCCAAATGTAAAAAAACATGCCTCAGAAGATAACCCCAGTGTCCCCAGGCCACATCTACTGTGATTTAGAAGTTTGATCATTCCCCCATGTGTTCTTCAGGCTACAAAACCAGATGCCCTTCTAGGATATCATGCCAATCTCCTGTCCCTCTTCTACATCTTTTTCCCCTTTTCTTTTCCACTATCAATCTACAAGTTATGGGCAGCAGGGTAGTATGATGGAAGGACCCCGGGCCTCGTAGCTCCTCAGAGTTGGATGGGAATCCTTGGCAGTAATGTTCCTGTAATGCTGGGTATTCCTGGACAAGACTTCTTCATCTGTAAGGGACAGCAGAAACACCGTTTGGCTTTCAGAACTGAGTTGAAGAATGTGACAGCATCAAGGGTACATTATAAATATTATACTCTGGATCCTTTTCTTGTTCTTTTAATTAGGTCTGTCACCATCTGGCCTCCGGTGTTTCTTTTTCTCACTCTTCCCACTCTTCCCTCTTGATAGCCTCCCTTTCGGTCACCTTCCACATTATTCTTTTGCGATTGTATGGCTTTTTTCTCATCAACAGGAAACCACTTCTGGGTTCAGCCAATGGTAGCACCAAGGGATGGTTTGGGGGAGGGGAAACTGTAGGTCATTCTCAATAATCCTCATTGGCCCCCACCACAAGCCTTCCCCAAATGAGCATATAATCTCGTTTGCTAACACTGCTTGAAAACAAGTCCCCTAATCTCCAGCATTCTCAAATCTACCTGAAATTAGTCATTTTGCTTCCTGCAAAAACATTTTTATGATAAATCCCCGTTCTCCCTTTCCCACCAGATTGCTGCTATTCCTAAGACCCTGGAGTTTAGAAATTGTAGAGCCAGCCACTAAGCCTTACCTGCTCTCCCCAAGATATAATGGTGTGCTTATTGTTATGGCTGGCCCACTGTTCTACAACTCCCATCTCCTCTCCTTTCTTCCTTCATTGTGGCTGGAGCAGTGGTGCTACTGCTCCTCCTTCCTCTGACTCAATATCGCTAAGCCTATATGAGTCCATTCACATTCCCTCCATAAGCTTCAGTACTTAACACAGCTCCATGCTGGGTTTTGTCAATAAGCACAATGCTGCCCTCAGAGCCATCCCAGGACACAAATGTAAGTAGCCGCAGAGGGGTATTTGGTCTGAAGATAAATCACCAAGGAGAATATTGCTAGACATATACTCAGTAGTGCAAAAAAAAAAAAAAAAAAAAAAAAAAGAGATTGGGCGAAGGACCAGGGGAGTAAGAGAGGGAATGTGCCTGACCTTTTACTGATATTAAATGTATTCAGAATTTTTAGAAGTTTTCTAGAAGCCAAAACAGTTTTGCTAAGGGGAAAGGGATAAGGGAAATTAAGGCAGCAATCATTTGAAAGTTTACACTTGATTTAATACAGACTTTTATTTTGTAGGAATCATCCAGGGAACTTGTTTAAAATGCAGATTCCTGGGTTCTGTCCCTAGAAAGTTTGATTCTGGATTTGAAGTAAAGCCAGGAATCTGTATTTTACAAACACCCTGGTGATTCTGATCCTTGGAAGTGGTCCAAGGACAACACTTTGAAAAAGGCTGATTGGGAGCTGGTGAAGTAGAGGAAAGGCCCCTGAACTATGGGTATACAGACCTCGTGTTGCCACAGGTGCCTAGTGCCGGGGATCTTAGGCAAGCCACTAACCTGCTTTAATCTTGGTTTCCTTAACATAAAATGAGGGGGTCAATGAGATGGTCTTAAGGATCTTTTTAATGCTAAGAAATAACCTATTTTCTTTAACCATGCTTTATAACCACCCTCTTTAGAGATTAAAAAGATAGGTAATTATATTGATGTGCATGAATTGAGGACTTACATTTAATAATGAAACATATGAGTTTCCTTTGCAGTCTTCTGTGCATAGCAGCAGAGCTTCTCCAGTTACAAATTGCTATCTATGAATTCTAGCACCTTTTTAAAGTTCCGGGTCATAGATTTATTTTTTTAAAAACTTGTGTTCTTTTATTTAAGTAATTACGTTGCTCAAATATATCACTCCATCCACTCACTGAATTAGGTACACACTTCCTTATATGGAACATGAGAAGCTACATTTTGAAAGTAGAGAAAAATGCTTGTTTAATGTGTGAGGAACCCTCAAGTGAAATACATAATTGTAATGGCCCTGACAGAAAAAAAGTTATGACTAATTCTCCAGCTCCCAAGATTATAGTAGCAGACTGTGAGCAAAGAGAAAATTTGTTGAGCCTACATGCATCATACTGTACACAGTGATTGTCCCTTCCTCTCAGAGCGAGGATCACTCTGGTTTATTCATTGCACACACATTTACTGAATGGATACTCAGAGCCAAAATTGTGTGAGGCAATGAGATTTCAGAAATAAATAAAACCTAGTCCCCTGCCATCAAGCAGCTAATAAACTATTAAACGCATCATTACATAAAGGCAATGTGGTTTGATAATTACAATAGTATCTAAGTGCAGCCACGGGGGAGAGAAGGGGGAATAAACTCCTTGGAGGTGTAGAATCAAGAGAGAGAATCACAGAGCTTAACTTTAAGGATGAGGAGGAATTCACCAGGGAAATGAGAGGCAAGGGAAGAAGAAGTAACAGCACATGTGTACAAAGACAGAGAATGAAACAGTAGCACTTATTCTGAAAGCCACTAGTCACTTCATGGACCAAAAAGATGACTGCACAGGGGATTTGTGAGTTAATCATAAGAATCTCTAATATTCACTGAACACTTAATATGTGTCAGGATTTATTCTAGACATTGCACATGTGTCAGTGCACTTAATCCTTAGTATGACCCTACCAAGGAAGGTATGATTATTGCCCCTATTGGCAAATGAAGAATTTGAGGCACAGAGGTATTAAGTAACTCTCCTGGTTTTCCAGGTAGTCTTGCTTCAGAGCTCATGTTGTGAATGGTGCGGCACTACTGCTTCCTGGAGAAGGAATTGGAGGAGGGGGCAGATCAAGGAGGGACCTGGAGGTCATCACGAGGAGTCTGGATTTTATCCTATAGCCAGTGAGAGCCTAGGGAAAGTTTGAAATGACAGATTTGTGCATAAGAAAGGCCACCCCAGGAGGAATGTCAGATGGACTGGGTGACAGCTAAAATTGGAGGAAGGATACCAGGAAGAAAACAAATTGCCCCTTAAAGAAGATGAAAACCTCAACTCAAACAATAGCAATGGGGTGAGGAGGGAGTGGCAGAGGTGGGACTGTTTCTTCCTTAGGGACAGAGTCCCTCTTCAAGCCACTCTCTGAATTGAATACATACCCCTAAGGATTATCTATTTTCACAATTTGTTCCTATTGTCCATGACTTTATTCTTCCTCTGCTTCTAGGGTTCTACTGATCCATCTTTGGTTTCTATTTCTCTCTGGGCTATTTAGTTAGCAGGGACTAAGGTGCAAGCAAGTCCACCACTAGCTGACTACGTCAACAATGTGAGCCTTCCAATTCCATTTGTGTTCTACCACAAACAGCTTCAGAGCAGTTTGGGTGACAACTATGGGATAAATAGCTACAAAAAATGCCGAGAGAATTCCTTTTGATTTAGCAAGCATATGTTGTGTCTCTAAATTTGTTTTCCAAAGAAAATTGTCCTCTGTAAACAGCTTCATTAAATCTTTGCATCAATGTGTAAAATCTATATATAAATAGATATAGAGTCTAAATGGTTTTTTATTTCCTTCTTAAGGAATGCCTACATCAATTCAGAGTTCTCAGATAATTTAATAAATGTAAGACTGAGACTGTTGTGGCGTTGTTTCCTTTTATTTCTTAGGCTTTAAAAAACAGTAAGAATTATTGTTGAATTTTTTTTAAATAATCATAGAAAATCCCTTAAGTTTACATTGAGCCTAAATATTCTTCTTACAGTTATTCTGCCATCTTTGCTGAGAGTGAACTGAGTGGCTGGGATTATGACTATGGTTTCTGCTCACCCAAGACAGTCCGATGTGCTCCTGAACCAGATGCTTTTAACCCCTGTGAAGATATTATGGGCTATGACTTCCTTAGGGTCCTGATTTGGCTGATTAATATCCTAGCCATCCTGGGAAACATGACTGTCCTCTTTGTTCTCCTAACCAGTCGTCATAAACTGACAGTACCCCGTTTTCTCATGTGCAATCTCTCCTTTGCAGACTTTTGCATGGGGCTCTATCTGCTGCTCATTGCTTCAGTTGATTCCCAAACCAAGGGCCAGTATTATAACTATGCCATAGACTGGCAGACAGGAAGTGGGTGTGGAGCTGCTGGCTTTTTCACTGTATTTGCAAGTGAACTTTCTGTCTATACCCTCACAGTCATCACACTAGAAAGATGGCACACCATCACCTATGCTGTTCAGCTGGACCAAAGGCTACGATTAAGACACGCCATTCCGATTATGCTTGGAGGATGGTTCTTTTCTACTCTAATTGCCATGTTGCCCCTTGTGGGTGTCAGCAATTACATGAAGGTCAGCATTTGCCTCCCTATGGATGTGGAATCCACTCTCTCACAAGTATACATATTAACAATTTTGATGCTCAATGTGGTGGCCTTCATCATCATTTGTGCTTGCTACATTAAAATTTATTTTATGGTTCAAAATCCAGAGCTGATGGCTACCAACAAAGATACAAAGACTGCTAAGAAAATGGCAGTTCTCATCTTCACGGACTTCACCTGCATGGCACCTATCTCTTTTTTTGCTATCTCAGCTGCTTTCAAAATGCCCCTTATCACAGTAACCAACTCTAAAGTTTTACTGGTTCTTTTTTATCCAGTCAATTCTTGTGCCAATCCATTTCTGTATGCGATTTTCACAAAGGCATTCCGAAGGGATTTTTTTCTGTTGCTGAGCAAATTTGGCTGCTGTAAACATCGGGCTGAACTTTATAGAAGGGAGGATTTTTCAGCTTATACCTCCAACTGCAAAAATGGCTTCACTGGATCAAATAAGCCCATCCAGTCTACACTGAAGCTGACCACATTGCACTGTCGATATACAGTTGACGAGACTTGTAAAGAGTATTAACTGTTCATCAGTAACCACATTTTTGAACTATACTTAAATATGTAGAAATTATCTGTACCAGTAATTTTAACAAAGAGTTGGTTTTAGGAGGTTATTTATTCTTAGGCACATTAGGCAAAGAAAGACCTATACCTAGCTCAATGTATGGTCCATGACCATCACCAGTCTAAACACTATTTGTCTGTTACATAATGATATAGAATACAGAAGTTGGGAGTGTTTAGAAACTTTAACAGCAATTTTGACAGTGAAATTTTATGTCTGTTGAATCTACTATTAAAAAAATTAGGTGGCATTTTACATCTTTGATTTTTTTTCTTATTTCATCTTTGTAGTAATTTTTATTGCATTTTACAAAAATATTAGTCCATAACAGATTAGAAATTTAAAATAATTCGTCCTTTTTCTTCAGATAGTTTGAGAAACACACTCTAGAGATGAACTGTCCAATCTGACAGCCACTAGCCACATGTAGCTAAATTTAAATTAAATCAAATCAAATTAAATTAAAAATGCAGTTCCTCAGTTGCACTAGCCACATTTCAAATGCTCAGAAGCCACATGTGCCTACTGGTTACCATATTAGACAACACAGACGCAGAGCACTTCCATCATCATAGAAAGTTCTATTGGATAGTGCTGTTTTAGAGACTTTTATTCATCCCCTATTATGTTCTATTGTCTAAAATTTAATGTAAGGTAAGCATTTAAAGGCACTTTTCAGGCTACTTTCTTGGTTTAGTATTTATTCTTAAAGACTAATGAAACATTAAATAACAGAATGTAAACTCCTTATGGGTAAGAGTTTTCCTGTCTCAATGTTGTTTTCCTGTCTCTTAGCTCAAGATCTTGGCAATGGAATGCAATCAGTGTGCTGAATTACACTGAAGTTACAAAATCTATAAGGATTTTTCTCTCAAGAGCCCCATCTTTTTATTTAAATAAAAGAAAATATTTAAATATTTAAAAATATTTACCTTTATGCCCTGGACAGTGTGGCTCAGTTGGTTGGAGTGTCGTCCTGTGCACTGAAAGGTTGTGGGGTTGATTCTCTATTCAACACATACCTGGGTTGAGGGTCTGAACCTTGGTCAGGACACATGTGGAAGGCAACCAATCAATGTTCCTTCTGCATTGCTATTTCCCACCCTTCTCTCTCTCTCCCCTTCCTCTTTCTCTAAAAATCAATAGGCATATCCTTGGGTGAGGATTAAAAATAAAATAAAATAAAAATGAAAAATATATAACTTTTATCCTTTTTATCTTTTGAAGGATGGTATAGAAATATATATCCAATATTTACTAGAAAATATTTTAATTCATCAGAATTTATTCTTATAGGACAATAAAATTATTCTATACTGCTGGGTATTATTATCTTTGCAAGTACTGTATATCTTATTTCACTTGTTATAGATTTCTTTTATTTCTTTGATACACTCATTTCTATTATGTATTTGTTTCTCCTACTATATATACCCTAGACCAGTGATGGCGAACCTATGACACGCGTGTTAGAGGTGACAAGCGAACTCATTTTTCTGATTGATTATTCTTTGTTAAATGTCATTTAAATATATAAAACAAATATCAAAAATATACAACTTCGTTTTACTATGGTTGCAAACATCAAAAAATTTCTATATGTGACACGGCACCAGAGTTAAGTTAGGGTTTTTCAAAATGCTGACACGCAGAGCTCAAAAGGTTCACCATCACTGCTCTAGACCTGGGGTGGGCAAACTTTTTGACTCGAGGGCCACAATGGGTTCTTAAACTGGACCGGAGGGCCGGAACAAAAGCATGGATGGAGTGTTTGTGTGAACTAATATAAATTCAAAGTAAACATCATTACATAAAAGGGTACGGTCTTTTTTTTAAATAGTTTTATTCATTTCAAATGGGCCGGATCCGGCCCTCGGGCCATAGTTTGCCCACGGGTGCCTTAGACCTTACACATGGTAGGTGGTTAATATTTTTAGGTGATTCACTTTTATAACAGAAATATAAAACAATCATAAGGAAAGCTTTTCCCTTATAAGATGGTCTCACAGAAAGTGTGTGCATTCTTAAGCTGTATAATCTCTCATGCATAAATCATAAAAACATCAAATTGCTCAAGAAATTCATATTTATAGCTTGTATTTTTTTCCATAATGTTTGACACTATCATAAATAAGCCCCAAAATGACCAAAAAGGGTTCATCAACCTGGAATAACTCCACTTACAAAATATTTTCAAAAGGTATTTTGTCCTACAGTCATAATATTTGGTTTTAGTTTCCTCAAAAATGAATTAAGTCCATGCATAAATTAAGAATCTTTATGTCACAAAGATTTATATAAATATGTTCATAAATGGAAATAATCTTTTTTTAATGTGCAATATTTTTATTGAGCTTTTTTCCTACGAATGATTACCATGGACTTACTATTTATAATTTAGGCTTCTAGTTATAAATCACAAAGTTCCCACCTGGCTTATAGTATATTTATGTGAATATCAGCATAATATTAACCTACTAACATGAGTCAAAAGAAAATCCCCCAGTAAATTTCCCTGCTCACCACTCCAATTAACTGTTGCTCTTCAATCTAAGGTTATTTGTTTTCCTGCACAACTTAAATGACTGAAACTGAGAGCCTCAACCAGAACTGGAGTCTCACTGACCTATGAAGTCTGAGCTATATATATGATTATTTATACATATTATTGCACATTGAATAAAATAAGTAAAGAAGGTATTCTAGCCAAGGCCAGTTGGTCAATCCCTAAGACACTAACTATGCAAACTCAGCATGATCTTCTTAGCCTACAGAGAGATGTGGAAAGTATGTAAGAAAACACTGTAGGATAGAAGCATGAGAAAAAGTTTGAGTTGGGAATTATGACACATGATACTTACACAAATGTCATTTAACCAGCAAACTGTAACCTCTGTAATTGTAACCTCTACCTATAAAAGGGTATAGAATGACACTTGCCAAGGTATTGTATTTCTAAGAACTTAGAACCTATTTTTGATATTTTGTTATAATATGCAACAAGAAATGTTTAGCTTGGACATGGGGAAGAGGTTTCTAAAAGTAAAAGTAAAATCATATCAAAGCCAAATCTTGGATAAACTCCACCAATTCATAGAGCTTAAAGAATAATTTTTTCTTTTGGAATAAGATTTGTCACATTCTATCTTTAGCACATGTGTTAAATATACTGGTTAACTATGAATCATGACCCATCTGTAGGTAGTGAAATCAATTTATTGGGTCAATATCATCATTTTTGAAGTGCAATAGAACAAATTCAAATCTATATATATATATAAGCCTAAGCGACCAAATGACCAAATGACCAGTTGACCGGTTGCTATGATGCGCACTGACCACCGGGGGGAAGACACTCAATGCAGGAGCTGCCCCCTGGTGGTCAGTGTGCTCCCACAGCCAACCTCCTGTGGCTGGCCAACCTTCTGCTGTTTTATCTACCCAGCTAGCCAGCCCCCCCAATCGGCCCAATCACTGGCCAGGCCAAGGGACCCCACCCTTGCACAAATTCGTGTACTGGGCCCCTAGAACAGTGGTTGTCAACCTTCCTAATGCCGCAACCCTTTAATACGCTGGGTACTCATATGTGGGCGTATCTGCATGTGGGTGGTCCCACCTGGAGACGGATAGAGGAGCGGTGTCTCGGTTCCTAAGACCATCAAAAATATGTTTTCCAATGTGAAAGGGTCGCAACCCACAGGTTGAGAACTGCTGCTCTAGTAGAAAATATAAGAAGCTATCATGTGCTAAAGACAAACATGATTTTCTGAAATTTTGGGTTTTGGTTTGTGTATCTATGTACATGCAAACATATACTTGCTATTAAAGTATCCTAATATATATAAACAGGTAGGTGCTGTCACAACCAAATGGGTGACCGGTCACCATGAAGTGCACGAAGCACCTCTCGGTCCCCTCACTCCCCCAGCCCCGAGCCACTCACTATGAGGGGGGCTAGCAGCGGGGTGGGACTGGGGACTGTTGAGCGGTGGTGGCGGGCTGCTTCATGGGGTGGCCATGAGCTTAGCGGAGCAGTCACCCAGGCGGCAGCGAGTTTCGCAAAGAGGTCGTGGGGCAGGGGGACTGTTCAAGCTTCGTGGAACAGTCGAGGGGTGGGGGGAGCTTTGCAGAGCAGTCGCAGGGTTCACAAAGCAGTCGAGGGGCAGGGGAGCCCCACAGAGCAGTTGAGGGGCCACAAGCATCGTGGAGCATCCTGGAGCATGGAGCTTCACGTAGCTTCACAGAGCAGCAGAGGCCAAGCGACAGAGGACAGGCTAGGCCTAGGGACCCTAGCCGTGCACAATTTCGTGCACACTGGGCCTCTAGTAATATATAAAAATTGTGAAAATCATTCATTTAGACAACTTTTCAAGAACCAGAATTTTTTCTAGCATTATTTAAAACTAATAAAAGGGTACATGGTACAAAATAATTGAGTTAAATATCTTAACTCTCCCTGCAATCACTACCAAAACTATCATCATTTATATCAGCATGCAAGGATAAGTATTATTGGACTTTATTTTGTGGTAAGCCAACTCTTTTAATTAATTTTTTTCACATTTTTAAAAGATCAGGGGCATGAAATCATGCAGAAATTCAAATGGGACAACTGTGACTTTTTTTCTAATGATAAAATGTACCACATAAATAAAGATGACCTATGTAATAGTATTTGTAATGTGCTACTAAAAAAAATCACTGTCAGAATGGCTATCTTTAACAAATCAACAAGTGACAAGTACTAGAGAGGATGCAGAGAAAAAGGAACCCTCGTGCACTGCTGGTGGGAATGCGGACTAATGCAGCCACTGTGGAGAACAGTATGGAGTTTCCTCAAAAATCTAAAAATGAAACTTCTATTTGACCCAGTTATCCCACTTCTAGGAATATATCCCAAGAAACTAGAAACACCAATCAGAAAGGATATATGCACCCCTATGTTCATAGCAGCACAATTTATAATAGCTAAGATTTGGGATCAGCCTAAGTGTCCATCAGCAGATGAGTGGATTAAAAAACTTTGGCACATCTAGACATGGAATACCATGCTGCTGTAAAAAAGAAGGAACTCCTACCATTTGCAACAGCATGGATGGAGCTGGAGAGCATTATGCTAAGAGAAATTAGTCAGTCAGAGAAAGATAAATATCACATGATCTCACTCATCTGTGGATTATAATGAACAACATAAACCGATTAACAAAAACAGATCCAGAGACAGAGAAGCGTTGATCAGATGCTCAAACCTCAGAGGGAAGGTAGGGGAGCGTGGGGGTAAGCAGGAGAGATCAACCAAAGGACTTGTATGCATGCATATAAGCACAAGTGATGGACGCAGACAACAGGGGGTTAGGGTGAGGGCAGGACTGGGGGGGGGGGGATGGACAATGGGGGAATAAGAACACATTTGTAATACCTTAATCAATAAAGAAATAAAAAATTAAAATTAAAAAATCACTGAAGCAAAGTGACAATTTAAAATTCACAGTGGAAAGGAGGAAAGGAATTTTAGAAACTACTATTATTGCCTCTCCCAAACACATTAAACCCCAATTCCCAAGTGAATTTACCCTGTCACTGAATTTAGCCCTTATACTGTAATTTGCAATAAGGTTTGCCTACAGCACACAGTGACTGGATGAGCCTGGGAGGAAGAAACAGGAAGAAGACTAGAAAGTGTACTCAGCACTGGAGAGGTACATTTCAAGGACAGACATGAAGAATAAGTGCCCTCTTTTTGCTCTCCATGTGGAATAGATGGCCATTTCATGGTAGGCAACATCCATGAAGAGAACCCACAGCACCCGAAAGTTTTCAATAGGCAAAGACAGACCTAAAATAGTGGTAGTATGGTAAAGGACAATCACTCTCAGGAAAAAGCAGAGATAGCTGGAGGATCTGGTTAGGAGACCAGCCCACTTACTAGTACAAACTGAATCCTCATGCAGCTGCCAATTTTAAACCAAAGACAGTACCCCACATATGTTGTCCAAAGCCCAGAGAGATTTATCCAGATTCTGACATGACTAATAGTAGCTGGGCAAAACAAGACAAGTGTTGGAATAAATTAAACTTTCTAATTGGGGTTATTTCCATACAGGAAATGGGGAATTCACCCTGTGACCTGTCAGATCAAGGTATCTCATCCTTTCACAGACCATAACCCACTCAACCCAGCACTGCTGTCTGAGTGAGAGTACTGTCCTGGAGAACACTGCTCAAAGCTGAGATTAAGGATCCTAAGTTTAGAGAACATGTATACTCTACCCCTTAAGAGAAGCAGAACATGAGGAAAATGTTCCTTTGATGGATGTGAATCTACTAAGAAAGAGAGTATTACAGAATAATTTGGAGGATGATTTTCTTTGTTTTTATTGGTGCAGGAAAATGAGAGCTATCTGCGTTTTACATTGTTTTCTCTCCCTGGTTTTAAGACATTTATCCAGGTCTTCTTGCCACAAATAAGAGCAAGCAATCTCATCTGGCCTAAGCAGAGGTTCCTGAAGAGAGTATCTTTTCCTGACTTTTGTTTTAGAAAGCCTACACTCAATGAGGGGATTCCCTGTTAGGGAAAATTACGAGAGGTAGTATCTTTGAGAGATAAAAGAGTTTGGAAAGGGGTCTTCCACTGTAAGAAAAATATTCTTAAAATTGAGAAAGGGGAAACCCAGTATGACTAGGAAGAGAACAGAAGTCTAAAGTTTCAACAAATAGAATGGGAACCTAACCCTAACCCTCACAATTCTCCAGAGATAGAAGGATGCAAGAATAACCTGGCCACAGGATAAGCCCAGAGAGGCTGATTCTTAGCTCAGGAACCCTGGCCTCAGCAAAGATTTCCTTGTTCATGTATAGCATGGGTTTAGCAGAGTCATCTGCCTCCAAGGAACCATCTGGATTAATGGCGAGTAAGGAGTGTAGACTAAAAGACCCAGAGAGGCCCTCTTATATATCCTGCTACTACTTGGTGAAAGATGGGAGAAACACTGGCTCCAATCTATTAACTGATCCTGATTTCACTATGCAGGGGAACTATAGTCTGATTTAAATTTTACTTCAAGTGAAATAAATGTGACATTTCCTCATGCTCCATCATACCTGATGCATCTATGCTTTGTTATGGTACAGATAATGAGGGTTTAACAAAAAGACAAAAAGAGACCCTTTTAAATTAGTAAATGAAAGAAATATAAAATTGTATATTCATATCTGCATCTGAATTATAATTTTATTAAATTCCAGTGAACCAAAATTTGAGCAGCTTTGTGGACTATACTGAAGCAAAAACAAGTTTCACAATGCATGATATAGTCCCACTGATGTTTATGATGTATCGAGCTCCTAAGTTTTACCACTCTGCATCACCAATGGCTTTTGCAAATACATAGTCTCTCCCTCCAAAACACATAACACCATCTTTCAAATAGAATTTCCATTTGTTCTTGCTTCGATGAATCTGTAGGAAGAAATATAGTCTAAATTAATTAATTTAAAGTCAAAGTATTATTTACATTTCTTTGCATATCACATGTGATTATTCTAACCCTAAATGGGAGTTCTTAAAAAAAACAAAAACAACTTCCTGCCCTGCGGGTGCAAATGGGGCCGGTGCCATCAGCATGTGGGAGTGGTGGCAGTGGGAACGGGGCTGCCTGCAGACAGGGGACCGGGGACCACAGCTGGAGGGGCCAGGCAGGGTCACAAAGGATGGGATGAGATCTGCCCCTGTGCCCACCACAGCCTCACAGCCTACAGTTCCTTTCAAGGTGCATGAATTCATGCACTGGGCCTCCAGTATGCATATAAATTCCCCCGGTTAATCTCTCCCCACCTCCGCAAAAGAAACCAAAGAAATACTAGAAGAAAACGTGGTGATCCCTTGAAACTCTTGAGGCAAGAACTTTCTATTCATGACTCAAAATTTAGAAGCCATAAAAATAAAGGTTGCCAAATTCAACATCTGCATGAAAGAATGAGAAAGCATTGAAAACAAACTCAGGAAAAAGTATTTATGCATATAACAAGGCTAATTTCCCACCCACCCCCCAAATAACAGAGCTCTTAGAAATCAATAGACAAAGATTATGAACAAACAATTCACATAAAATATAAATGGCCCTTAAACAAGCAAAAAGTTAAAAATTTCACCAAGATATCATTTTCCACCCTTCATAATAACCACTTATATTAGTTTCTAAGTATATTGGCAAAGCTTTATGAAAAGAAAAGCACTCTCAACCATTGTAATGGGAGTATATACTGGAATATCATGCAGGAAAGCATTTTGGCAATATCTAACCATATACATTTGCCCTTTGTCTCAGTAATCTCACTTCTTGGGTTTATTTAGTAGAAATAACTGTCTTATGTACCTGGCCATTCAATAGCAAATGACTGAAAAATAACTCAAATATTCATCAACAGGGAATCATTAGAATTATTAAATAATTATTAAATAATAAATCTTAATAATTCTACAATGGAATATTATACAGCTATACAATACTAGCACAAATTTCTCCAAGATATATTCTCTTTAAAAAACAAGGTGCAGAATACAAGATTCTTGTGCTACCTTTTAGGCTTGTACTTGAATAAAGAGACTCTGGAAATATATTCAGAAACTAATATAACTGGTTACTTATTTGCACTTAAGGCAGGGACAGGGCACTACTGGTAGGAAGCACAAATGATAAGAGAGTAGAAACCAGACTTTTCATGGTATAAAAGTGTTTTGTTGTTTTTAATGATGTGTATACTGGATCAAATATATATATATATACTAGAGGCCCGGTGCACAAAAATTTGTGCACTCGGGGGAAGGGGGGGTCCCTCAGACTGGCCTGTGCCCTCTCGCAGTCTGGGACCCCTCGGGAGATAACGACCTGCTGGCTTAGGCCTGCCCCCAGGTGGCAGAGGGCAGGCCCAATCCCTAGGTGTAGCCCCTGGTCGGGCTCAGAGCAGGGCCGATTGGGGAGTTGGGGCGCCTTCCCCTGTCATGCACAGAGCAGGGCAGATTGGGAGGTTGTGATGCCACCCTCAGTCACGCTCAGGGTAGGGCCAATTGGGGGGTTGGGGCACCGCCCCCTGTCACACTCAAGGCAGGGTCGATGGGGAGGTTGCGGCGCCACCCCCTGTCACGCACAGAGCAGGGCCCATCAGGGGGGTTGGGGCTCCATACCCTGTCATGCACAGAGCAGGGTCAATCAGGGGGTTGGGGAGCTCCCCCCTGTCATGCACAGAGCAGGGCCGATCAGGGGGTTGAGGAGCTCCCCCGTCACTCACAGAGTAGGGCCGATAGGGGAGTTTGGGCACTGCCCCCTGTCACACTCAGGGCAGGGCGGATCAGGGGGTTGGGGCGCCGCCCTCTATCACCCACAGAGCAGGGCCAATCAGGGGATTGGGGCGCCGCCACTGTCACACTCAGGGCAGGGCAGATGGGGAGGTTATGACTCTACCCCATCACATACAGAGCAGGGCCCGTGGGGGGGGGGGGGCGGGGGTTGGGGTGCCATCCTCTATCACCCACAGAGCAGGGCCGATCAGGTGGTTGGGGCACCGCCAATCTCATACTCAGGGCAGGGCCAATGGGGAGGTTATGGCTCTACCCTGTCACACACAGAGCAGGGCCCGTGGGGTGGGGGGCTTGGGGCCCCACCCCCTGTCACACACAGAGCTGCAGGGTGATCAGGGGGTTTGGGCGCTGCCCCCTGTCACGCTGATCCCGGTGCCGGGAGGCCTCGCGGCTCCGCTGATCCCAGTGTTGGAGGCATATTACCCTTTTACTATATAGTGTAGAGGCCTGGTGCATGGGTGGGGCTGGCTAGTTTGCCCTGAAGGGTGTCCTGGATCAGGGTGGTGGTCCCCACTGGGGTGCCTGGCCAGCCTGGATGAGGGGATGATGGCTGTTTGCAGCTGGTCACACATCCTTCAGGGTGGGGGTCCCCACTGGGGTGCCTGGCCAGTCTGGCTGAGGGGCTGAGGGCTGTTTTCAGGCTGGGACTGAAGCTCCCAACTGCTCCTTTTTTCTTTTTTTTCTTTTTATTCTGGGCCAGCTTTAGCTCTGAGGCCTCAGCTGCTGAAAACAGGTTTCTGGCCTTTGTTTACCATCTGTATTTGATACAATGTTGCGGTCCGGCTGGCTGAAGCCCAGCTGAGTAAAGCAGGTTTCTGGGTTTTTTTTAGCTTCTATATTCGCAACATAGTTGCTTAGAGTTGCAGCTGAGAGGCAGGCAAGTCAGGCAGGGAACGTTGGAGTTCTCCATCACTGAAGCAAGCAAGCCTCCCTGTTCGCATCAGCTGCCTGGCTGCCAGCCGCCATCTTGGTTGCCAGTTAATTTGCATATCTTGGCCCTACTCTGTGAGTGACAGGGGGATTAGCCAATGGGAAGGGTAGCGGTCGTACGCCAATTACCATGTTTCTCTTTTATTAGTGTAGATATATATATATACACACACACACACATACACACACACACACATATTATACATATATTCTATATATGCTTTTATTTTATATTATAAAATTTATATTTATATTATATATAAAGTAAAAGCATAATATGCTAATTAGACTGGACGTCCTTCCGGACTACCTTCCAGACGAAGCCCGGGCTGCCTAGGTCCCGGGTGCCTGCTGGCGGCTAGAGGGAAGCCTGGGTCCCGGGTGCCAGAGGGAAGCTGGTGCCGGCAGCCCAGGGAAAGAAGGCCTACTCTTGCATGAATTTCATGCATTGGGCCACTAGTGTGTGTGTGTGTGTGTGTGTGTGTGTGTGTGTGTGTGTGTATGCAGGAGAGAGAACAAGAAAGGGAAATACCATGCTACACAATTAGCAATTACTCATTGTACTAGCTTCTAAGGGACAAAGCCAGCTATAAGCAAAAGTTTGATATTGTTAAATGAAGATGCAACATATTCAAATAGTTTCACATTTAGCTATAAATAGTATCCTATTTATAGCACAGAACACGCTCATCTACAGTAAAAAGTTTCATTTCACCATTAATCTTCCCTATGATATTCTTTTTTTTTTTTTTTGATATTCTTATTACTTTACCCTTTATATTAATCTTGGACTTTCCCTAGGCTTCTGAAATAACATGTCCATACACTTCAAGTAATTTTCACACAGCATCTTGACCAGTAACCTTCATTTGACCTTTTCTCACTGCACATCGTAATATTTGCAAAGTATTCCCCCAATTGTTAACATAAAGTTTAAAGGTGAATTCCAATTCCATATGCTAATCAAAACCAAAAATATACTTTTTTAAAAGTGCTTTTCAAAGTTTAATGAGCATGCAAATGACCTGGCAGAGTCTTGTTTAAATGCGCATTCTGATCCAGTAGTCTGAGGTAAGACACAAAATCCTGCATTGGTAATTCTCCCAGGGGGAACTGACGCTATTGGCCTTCAAAACACACTGACTAGTAAAACTCTTAAAAAACGACTGAAAAGTCAATTCACTTGAGTCATCCAATACTACTTGAAACAAGCCAACTAATGACCAGAACTGGGAAATTACTCTTTTATAAAAATTCACTGCCATAAGTGGTCTTTCCCATTCTACACTAACCTTAGAGATACATTCTCTTTGCAAGTTATCTTTTGACTTCAGCACTCTTCTATAAAAAACTTTCCAATAGTTCCCCAATGCCCTGATTTCCATTAAAAAATTTATTACTTAAAATATTAACTAATTAGAGAGTACCCTCAGACAACTAGATTTGTTAACACTATACATCTAATATCACTCCTTCTATCTACCCCACAAGGTTATTAAGAAACAAAAGGAAATGAGCAAATACTTTGAAAAATACAAAGCACTATGTAATTAATTACAAGCTATTTCCCACAATGAAGTTCAATAAGGTTACTCTACCCATAATGGTCTAGAAAATTATTTGTGCCTCTATAGAATGCACATATAATTTGGTGCCTTATAATGTTTTCTTCATAGAAGGCAATATACTATTTACAAAAAGGTAAACTAAGTTTGGTCCCTTTTCTGTTATCTATTCCTTCTTATGCTTATGTTCACCAGCATCTAAACTGCCATTTTCTATCTGAATGAAATGTTATAGGGGAGAAAACAAACTTATTTTTAGAAAAAATGATTTTTACAACATTCTAAATACCATCCTCTATTTCACCCAAGTATATTGAAATTGTTCATGAAAAAAAGTCAAAGATGTAAACATGCATTAGTCATCAGGGAAATGCAAATCAAAACCTCAGTGAGGTACCACTTCACCCCCACTAGGATGGGTAGGATCAAAAAGTCAGGTAACAAGTATTAGTGAGAATATGGAGCAATCTAAACCATCATATATTGTGGTGGGAATGAAAACTGGTACAGCCACTTTAGAAGACAATATGGTAGTTCCTCAAACTATTATCACATGACCCAGGAATGCCACTCTTAGAAAGAAATGGAAATATATGCTCACACAAAAACTTGTACACAAATGTTTATAGCAGCATTCTTCTTACTAGCCAAAATGTGGAAACAACCCAATTCATCAACGGAAAATGCAGTGTGGAATAGCCATACAATAGACTAGTATTCAGCAATAAAAAGGAATGAAGAACTGTTACATGCTACAACACGGATGAAACTTTAAACACTGTGTGAAGTAAAGAAGCCAGTAACAACAGACCACATATTACATGATTTCTTTCATATGAAACTCCAGAATAGGGAAATCTTAAGAGACAGGAAGTAGATTAATGGTTCCTCAGGCCTGGCAGTGGGGCTGGGAGGAAATAAGGAGATCTATACAGTGTCCCAAAAAAACATATTCACATCTTGAATACATTTCATTTTCAAAATATAATAGACTCTACAGACATTGTGTATATACATTTTTTTGAACAGCCTGTAGTACTGAGAACTAATGGGCATGAGGTTTCTTTTGAAGGTGATGAAAATGTTCTACATTGGTTGTGTTAAGGATTGCACATATCCATGAATGTACTGAATACCACTGAACTATATACTTTAATTAGGTAAACTGTGTAGTTTGTGAATTACATCTCAAATCTTCTAAAAAATAAATGTAAATATGTATAAGGACAAAAACTGCATACTCTGTGATTACTACATAATCACATTATAGTGTTTTTAAAAAAAAAGATAGAGTATTATATTTTAGTTACTACAGTTAAATTACTACTAACTTAATTTCTAGGCTTGAAACTTGAGAGATGCCTTCAACTCTCCCTTGTCGATCATTCTCTAATATCCAGCTAATCACCAAGGCCCATAGATTCTTTCATCATAATCTTTGATTCTTCCATGGTCTACTGCCACCCTTAGTCTGGTTCTGATCACTTCACATATGCACTATCTCTGTTCTTACTATTTTCCTCTTTCAAATCATCAGACACTGCCAGTTTTTAAACCCAATTACAATTTTTTCAGTAACATTCTCAGAAGACCAATGCCCATTAAATCAAGTTTGGATTTCTCCTACCAGGATTTTGGATTTTCCAACCTGCTCACAACTTTGTTTCCCACCCAGCCTCATTTCCTAATAATCCAAAAGGAGAACACTTTAGTCAAGGTAGAGCTATCCTTCACTGTCCCTTGTACATTCTACATGCATTCATATCTCTGCCTTTTTATCAGGCTATTCTATTCTAAATGCCTACTCTCTACACTTACCTATATCCTATAAATCATTCAAGACTATTTCAAAACCTCACATCACTCATGAAGGATTTGTAGAGAACTCCAACTACAAATGATTTCTTGTATCTCCTAGCTACTTTTAGGGCTTATTGTATGTACAATATCTTAGCAATATGTATGTACATATCTGGGCAATTGTTTTACATGCCACTCATCTTAGCATTTGATTTATCTGTCACATATTTTAGCTTTTGATTTACCTACCATCTTATTTCATGCCATTCTATTATTCCATACAGAAACATCTTGTTTCAATAAGATTCTCGCCTTCTTTAGACAAGGACTACCACTTCTTTGTATCACTGAGACCCCGCAAATTTATACAATTAATGAGCTATTTCAAGATTAATTTAACTGTGAACTATAATTCACCATCATATTCCCCATCATTTTACACACCTTTCTACTATTAATGCAATTAATAAACCCAAAGTCTAAAAAATGAATACAGTACCTTGTCATACTGACAGACAATTACATTATCCGTGTCGAACAGGTCTGGCACATCCTGTTCACTAACATCATCTCCAGAATTTAAGGGGTCCTAAAGATGAAAGATGGTCACATTAAGGAATTTAATGATGCTTTGAATTTTTTAAAAGTAGGCATATGTACATATATCTTGGAGAGTCAGAACAGTAGTGTACTTAAAAGTCAAAGAGCCTGAGGTTGACTACTTATCTTCGGAAAATTATTAAAACTCCTCATATCTCAGTTTTCTCATCTGAAAAAAATGAGGTTAATAAAACAACCCATAAGGCAGTGGAAATGTTAAATAATGTAAGGCAGATAAGACTTAATATGATACCTGGAACATATGCAAGAACACCATAAAAGACAGTTATTACTAATTACATGCTTCTTAATTGCCATGTTCCATAAAAACTTTGGTACATTATTAGGATTAGAGTAGATACCATATGCCTCTGTCCTGGATGCCTTCTTTACCTACACTTCCATCCCCTAAACTTCCCACAATCTCTAGTTGACACCTGTGGACAGGCTATTTTGAGCTAGAACTTGTCCATACAACTGGCTACTTTTCTTTTAGTAGTTTTGGCAACCCACAGTTCCCCTTATTGTTCCACAGACCAGTGTTTTGTTCTTCAAGAGTAGTTCAGCTGTAGACACGCTGTTGTAGTAATTATGTTGGTAAATATGATGCCAAGAACCAAGAAAAGGCTGTAAGACCGATAATATAGTCTGTTGTAACTTTTTGCCTTCACCTGTATATATCTCGAAGTTGCAATCACAGCCACTCTCACTTTCACAAAGCATTCTTACTAAAATTCCATATTTTATTGCCAGATTACATGTCTTGAATCTGATGGCGTCCTCTCCATGGAATCATTACTTCCTCAAGTGATAACTGCTGTTTTGGTATATATATAAAGATTTAAATTTCGAGATAGTGATCCAAAAGAGGTCTGACTTTGTAAGAATGGTCTGTGTTACATGTTGTTTGTGAATTATCATTAAGAATGTAAGTATTTGCTTGAATCTCTTTCTAGTCACAGTTTTTGGAAATATGGGTGATCAAGTAAAGGATCAGTTGACTGGTAATCCTCCCATTCTGGCTTGTTAGTCTCATCAATATAATTAAATGAAGAAATTTCTTTATATCCATATAAGTAATTCAGTCCATGTTGAAGTTTTAGCAGAGGCTTTGTGGTATTTTTCCATTTAGTACTGGTATAAATTGATTTGAGAAGTAATGAGATCGAAAAAATCCTTATCAAAAAATAAATTGGTTACTTCACTTATACTTTGTGGGTCCTCAAGCTGAACAGTTATGCTTGAAATATTTTTATAACCCTCCAAGGCTGGTAAAATATCTTTTTTTTTCCCATTCTTCTTTGGAATCACTTTCACTGTCAGATACTATCACATTTCTCTTTTGCCTTCGTGATGGTCTAATGTCAGACTCATTACTATCTTCTGATAAAGTACTATCTTTCACCTGACTACCAAAGTCACTCGGACAATCAGACAAAGTGGCTGTACATAATTTGCTCAAACATTTCTCTCTGCTACGACATGTCTTTTTAAAAACTTTTGCCATAATAAAAAATGGATGGAAAGAATTAGATGTATTGCTTGTCATGTCTCTGGAAATACTGACTGACGAGTTGAGAAAAAGACAGAAGTTAACTCGTGACCTGTCAGCAGCATTCAGACACAGAAACACGGTCAGCAAGATGTTAAGATCAACAACTATAGTAGCCGATTCCTAAATACTTACTACTGGTGTAAATTACAAGTTTCAGATTAAAAGTTTAAATATTAGCATACAAATAAGTCTCATTTTAACACTAAAGACAAAGTTAATCTTAATTGTTATTCCTCTTGGTTCCAAAGTATATGAAAGTACAAATGTTGTAAATTGAATAAAGTAAGTTTCAACTCAAAAGTAATGCTCACCTCTTCCACAATGTCTATTTGAGGGTCTTCGTTATCACTACTGTTAGTAGTTGAACCTCCATTTGATATGTTATCAGCTTCTCCTTCAAGTACCTTCAGGTCTCCTGCATCAATAATCTCTAGAACTTCATGCTCATCTACATCTCTTGTACTTCCTATTTCATCATTGGAAGATGTATCACCAGTTCCATCTATTTGAATTATTTCATAAATATCTTCATCAGGTACCTGAATGCTTAAACCCATCTGAGAATTATAATCCTAAAAAGAGAAAGAAATGCAATGAAGCTTTTCAAATTCAACAATGTGTCTAAAACATTGAATCATACGAAATATAAAATTACTTAAACACATCTCACAAGTGGTCACTTTAAATCTTTCTTTCCTGTAAGATGATATTCCCTAATTTTGAATAAAACATAGGAATAATTTTAAAATTATAAACCTACTCATAGTCACATATAGACAGCAAATGAGTTCCCTGCTTTAAGATAGCATTTACCAGTGTTTATATAACTTATTTAAATTTATATAGTACCTGTTAGCTTTTAAATATTTCACATTACTTTAAACAATAACTCATGGAGTAGAAAGGACAAGAGATATAATGCTCAGTGAACAAATGAAAAATATACAGGATTGCCCTAACTGAAATAAGACAAAGAAAAATCCAAAATTATAGTTAGAAAGTTCAATACTCCTCTCTCAGTAATCAACAGAAAAAGTAGACTGAAATTCAGTAAGGATGTAGAAAACCTGAACAACACAATTAACGATAAGTTAACCAAATTAACATTTATAGAAAACTGTACCCCAACATGCAGTTTACAGAATATTCACCAAGATGGACCATATTCTGGGCCATACACCAAATCTTGACAAATTTAACACACACAAAATATGTTCTCTGAGCACAAAGGAATTATTAAACCAGATACCAGTAACAAAAAATTCCCAAAGATTTAAAAATTAAATAACACATTTCTCAATATCCATGAGTCAAAGAGTAAGTCACAAGAGAAATTAGAACAATTAAATTAAATGCAAAAACATAACATTTCAAAACTTGTGAGAAGTAGCTAAAGCAGTGCGTAGAGAGAAATTTATAGCACTGAATTACTATATTTAAAAAAGAAGCATGTTTCAAAGCAATGACCTAAAATCCACCTTAAGAAAACAGAAAGAAAGGACCAAATTAAGCTCACAGCAGACAAGGAACTAATGAGATAAAAATAAATAAATGAATGAAACAGCAGGAAAAAAAAGTCAATTAGACTAAAAGTTCATTTTTTGAGAAGATTAATAAAATCAATAAGCTTCTAGCCAGAATGACAAAGAAAAAAAGAGAGAGACAAGCCAGATAAAGAATATTAGGAATTTAAAAAGAGGTGATGCCATAGATCCTGAAGACATTGAAAGATAGGAAATTATCAGTTATTTTGGCTGCTATAACAAAATACCATAGACTAGGTAGCTTATAAACAACAGAAATTTACTTCTTATGGAGGCTGGGAAGTCCAAGATCAAGGTACTAGGAGATTTGGTATCTGATGACAGCCCACTTTCTGGTTCATAAGACAGTGCCTTCTCATGATGTCCTCACATGGCAGAGAGGCTAGGGAGCTCTGTGTGGTCTCCCTAGTAATATATATATTACCTCAGAGAGGAAGGGAGAAAGAGAAATAGAAACATGAATGATGAGAGAGAATCCTTGATTGGCTGCCTCCTGCATGCCCCCTATTGAGGATCAAGCCTGAAACATAGGCATGTGCTCCTGATAGGAATCGAACCTGGGACCCTTCAGTCTGCAGGTCAACGCTCTCTCTATCCACTGAGCCAAACCTGCCAGGGCTGTGTGGTCTCTTTTAAAAAGCAACTAATCCCAATCATGAGGACTCCATGCTCATAACCTCCCAAAGCCCTCACCTTTTACTTACTAATACCTTTGGGAGTTAGGATTTCAACATATGAATGGAGAGGAACGTAAACATTCAGACTGATAAAAGTCAACTTACAAAAATTAATTTTATGTCTATATAGTAGCAATAAACAATTGGAAATTAAAATTTAAAGAGGGGAGGAGGGACAGGAAGAGATTAACTGTAGAACTCATATGCATAACCCATAGACACAGATAATAAGGAGGTGAAAGCCTTGGGGGGGAGGGGGAGGGAGACAATGGGGGGGAAAAGGAGACATCTGTAATACTTTCAACAATAAAGATAAATTGCTTTAAAGGTGCATAAATAAATAAATAAAATGAGAAGAAAAATGATAAAATAAAACAATACTATTTAAAGCAGCAAGAGAAAAGCAACTCATCACATACAAGAAATTATCAATAAGCTAACACACAGATTCATCAGCTGAAATTTTGAATGCCAGAAGGCAATGGATGATAGATATGTTTACTAGTAAAGTGCTGAAAGAAAAGACTCTCAATTGGGAATTTTATATCTGGCAAAACTGTCCTGCAAAAATAATTGAGAAATTAAGGCATTCCCAGATAATGAAGAGAGAGGGGGTAGATATTAAAGTAAGATTTCTGAAGGAAGTAATAAATGGGTCAGTAGGAATTAACCAGAGGAAAGGATAGTGGGAAGAAAATCCAAGCACCAAGCAGAGGATAACAAAGGCAAAAAGAGGGGCAGGAAACAAGGTCAACACAGAGATTCGCTTATAGTTAGCTTGCTATTCCTAGTAACGTAGTAGGCATCAAATAAAGGAGGAGTAAATAACAAATTCTAACTGAGAAAGAACATGGAGGTCCTTTCATGCCACATTAAGGAGCTTAAACTTTATCCTGTAGGTGATGAGCAGTCAGTGATTTGATTAGAGACTGCACTTTGGATAAATCTCTGGAAGCCTTGAGGAACAGAAATTAATAGTTAATATTCATTGAGCACTTACCATGTGCTAGGCAGTGTGCTCCTGAGCACTTCGCATTGATTATCTCATGTATTCCTCCCACCACTACAACTCTATGGTAGATACTATTATCTTTATTTTACATATGAAAAAACAGTAACTTGTCCAATTCACACAGTTATTAAGGGACAGAGGATGGATTCAAAGTAATTCTGATCTCTGAAGCCTAATCCTTTAACCTCTAGGATGGATGGACTGGGAAGAGTAGAGTGAAAAATAGCAAAGACTATAGGCTAATTAATTATGAAACGACTATGTTAACCCAAATAAGAAGCAATTAGGGCAATGGCAGTAGGTATGAAAAGGGAACAGATTCCAGAAATATTTAGTTTTAAAAGTTATCAAAATTACATGATTCAGCCTTAAAAATGAATGAAGTTCTGACATAGGCTACAACATGGAAGAACCTTAAAATATTATGGTAAGTAGCCTAGCCAGCATTGCTCAGTAATTGAGCATCAACCTATGAACCAGAAAGTCATGGTTTGATTCCTGGTCAGATACATGCCTGGTTTGGGCATGCAGGAGGCAGCCCATCAATGATTCTCTCTCATCATTGTTTCTCTCTCTCTCTCTCTCTCCCTTCCTCTCTGAAATCAATAAAAAAAGATTAATATTATGTTAAGTAATATAAGCCAGTCTGCTTTCACTTAGGAGTTACACAGAATAGTCAAATTCATAGAAAGAAAGTAGAACAGAAGTTACCAGAAACTGGGTGGATGGAGTGGGTAATGAGGAGTTATTTGTTTAGTGGGTATAGAATTTCAGTTTGAAATGATGAAAAGTTCTGGAGATGGGTAGTGATGATGGGTGTACAACAATGTGAATGTCCTTAATGCTATACACCTAAAAAAGTATGGAACTATGCATTTGAAATGGTTAAAATGATATAATTTTGTGTTATATATATTTTCCCACATTCACAAAATAGTTTTTTAAAAGTACATAATAAAAGGAGAAAAAAGAGCCAAAAGGTAATTTTAGTCCTTAGCTTGTGACCCCAGGTGGGCAGTGGTACCATGCAATATCTCTGATGAAGAACAATGAATTACTGTGACCTTCTAGTAGAGCTATCTACAAGGCAGATACAAGAATGAAACTCAGAGGAGTAATAGGGTTGAAAGTATAATCATCAACAAATAGGTAGTAGTTAAAACTATGATAATACATGAGATTGCCCAGGGAAAACATGAAGAAAAGAAATGAGCTGAAGCTAGATCCTTAGGAAATAGGAAGGGCAGATAAAGAGGAGGAGCTCATGAAGGAACTATAAGCATACAGTCAGAAAGGCAAATAATTACAAGATAAGAAAGCAGAAATGACAGTATTTGAACTTGGGGCAATGAGAATGTCTGAGAAGGAAAGGCAAGAGATAAAAAGGAATTAAAGAAGATACACTACCATACCATTTCTCTCCTAATCCTACTTTTTGGAGTTCTAATAAAGACCTGAGTTTCATGGCATTATAGCTCCATAGTTCTCCATGGCATTATAAGATTAGAAAACAAAAGTCCCACGCCGAGGAAAAACTTAACATAGTAATAACATAGATTTTAAAATAGGAGCTCATCAAAAATTGTCAGGAATATATGTATGAGACAGTACAAATGTTAAATTTACATAGAAATGTAAGATCTCTGGCAGTTTATGCAAGAAAAGTAAACAATTACAGCTAATTTTAACTTGCAATAAGAATTTCTGAAAAGCTACTTATAAAAAAAGAAAAGCTATTTATAAATTTTTTGAAAATTATATTAGCATAAACTTCACCAGATTAAGAACTATTTTAAAGAAATCCGACAGTAAATTTAAAAAAATAATAAAGTAAATTTTGAATGTTTGGACTGTGTTTTAAATACAGATCTATTTTAATACTAAACCAACAAGTTATATGAAAAGTTACCCAATATACCACATGCCCATTCTATATAATAAAAGGCTAATATGTAAATCGACCGAATGGTGGAATGACCAGTCGCTATGACACGTACTGACCACCAGGGGGCAGCTCCTGTATTGAGCGTCTGCCCCCTGGTGGTCAGTGTGCTCCCACAGGGGGAGGGCTCCTCAGCCAAAAGCCGTGCTCATGGTTGACAAGCACTGTAGCAGTGGTGGAAGCCTCTCCCGCCTCCATGGAGCACTAAGGATGTCTGACTGCTGGCAGTAGGACATCCCCCAAGGCTCCCAGACTGCAAGAGAGCACAAGCCACCTGAGAGCCCCCCCCCCCCAGTGCAAGAATTTCATGCACCAGGCCTCTAGTAAAGCATAATAGCACTACTATAAAGCTTAATATGGCACCAGAAGCTATTTAAAAACTCTATATACATCATCTCTGATAATCCTAAAAGTATGAGGTTGGTTTTATACCCAGTTCAAAAAGGTAAAAGTGGTGAATTTGGAATTTAAACCTATTGTGACTCCAAAGCTTAAGTTCTCAACCACTATCCCCTAAACAATCCTTGATTAAGCTCCCTTAACTAATCTATTTCCCCATATTAGAACAAAGTACAAGGTGATATCTAATAAGTAACAGTAGACTAAGTCCTTGAATCATCACACCAGAAATGTGCAAAGTTCATACAGAATCCAGGAGAAAAATGCCTCTAAAAATTGTAAGTGATAGAAACAAACACTGCTTCAAAATTATGAGTTTAGCCTACATTTCTTAAATTTTTATAGTATTTGGAAAATATAATAAATACCTGAAAAACGCTTTAATCTTAATACTTTATGCCAAAACTAAACTAGAAACAGACTTGCTAAAAAAAATTTGAACAGGCTTCATCAAACATCTGAAACATTCTAAAACAGGTCAAATAGTTTCTTATAGTCTTTTTCTTTGTTGGTTATCCTTTACTGTACACTATAGCCTTCCCCTTCTACCTATGAAAATGTTAAGGTGGCACTTAACTTGTACAAACTTGTACAGCAGTTCTAGAGGACCAACAAACCTTTAGCTAGAAACACAAACCTTTAACTATTTGTCCTCTGTCACTAAAAATTGGGTAAGTGGAGTAATCTATGACATATTTCACATGTGTAAAAAGATAAGATGATATCTTTTATTTTACCATCCAAAATTCCCCATGAATCTTTCTGTCATCACTATGAATTCCTTGAAAATAATCAAAACCTATTTTTAATATGGAAAGTTAATTAGAAACTATTTTTCAGTGGTTTGAATTCCAAAACAAATTATGTTAACTAGTATTTTAGCAAGCAGAAAGGAACAAAGTATCTACTAGAAGATAATTCCTCATATAGAGAAAATTTTCATATGGGAGTTTAAGAAAATTAGGTAGAACAAGAGAAAAACCACTTTGGACCTTTTTTGTATTTTAAGTATGACAATGAATTTCCCCTAAATATTTGTTTAATTACTAGAATGGATTTCTTGGTCCTTTACAGTTTATCTGCAGACAAAAACAATTCTCACCATGTTAAGGGAGAGGTAAAACTGATTATCTTAAAACAATGCATTTTCTTTAAAGAAATATTCTAATTTATTAATTGAAATTAAAAGTTTAGCAATTCTGAGCATGAATACTTTAAAAACTAATAGTTATAGTAAAAACAATTTAAAAAACATTTTTCTAAAGAAACATACATACTTCTAAGGAACCTTACATTTTAAAAAACTCAGAATGTCTAATTACTGGCCATTGCTTATCCCCTAATACCTTCTCTGAGACAGGTAGGCTGCTGGGCTCCTCTGTATTTCTTGGCTGCTTCACAGAATCACATCCCAACATCCTATTTTTAAGAAAATGAAGCTGACCATCAGATGAGTGCTGGTGCTGAGCCCCCTGAGGGCCTGTGGCGATGGGCCCACCATGCAGATTTTGAGTCCCACAAGCTGAAACACTGAGCAATGGCTCCACATTGGCATCTCTTTGAGAGACCTGTGGAGGAACTCCAACACCAGGAAGGCTGACATACTGAGAGCTTGCTGGCTGACTCAACAAAGCTTCAGACATGATTTTATGCTCATTTCCAGGAAGTACAAGTATATCACTGGTGGCATTTTCTAAATGCTTCCTATCCACTGTCCCAGAGTGAAGAATTGTGGGTTGCTGGAGCACAGTTTCCATTCTCTGTGATTTTTCAATAGCTGCTTGAAGAGAACATGGATTCAACTGTGGAACACTGGTCTGTATTATTGAAGGCTGCCGAAGCTGCTGAAATACTTGCTGAATTGGATGCTGAAGAATACTTGCTCTTCCAGAAGTCTGTGTCACCGCAATTGGTACATTGACTTTATAAAGGTAACCTTAAAAAGGAGATATCAAAACTATAAGAACAATAGAATCCTAATTTCCTTCAAAATACAACATGTACAACAGGCTGGGAGGAAATATATCAATATGTTAACAGTGGTTATCTCTAGGAGCTTGTTTTTTTTGTATTTTCCAGAATACATATGTATTGCTCATTTTTAAAAATTAAATATGTCTTGCTTAACTCTAGCCTTTTCCCACTATTGCTTATATGGCACATTTTCAAATACATATAAACTACCAATATTTACTCCACAAGCCTCTCCCATTGTTTGATAAATTACAGTGTTACCAACCCAAAATTGGGATTTTAACAAACATAATCATGGCGAATATATTTCATATATTTAAGATATAGGATACCATATAACAATTATAAGAGAAGGCTACCCAAAAGTAGTTTATTAATTTCAAAAGTTATCAAATTTCTCCTCTCTTTCCTTTAAAATAAAACTAAAAAGACGAAATTTATTTTTTGAGCATTGTGTTAGGTATTTTGCTTAAACTTTACAACAACCCAAAGAATAGATATAATTCTCTTTCAAGTTAAGAATTATTTAAACATTTTGGATATTCTTTCTATTATGCCATACAATCTCCAATAAGAAGGAGACAAAGGTTGCTCAATATAATCTTTAGTTTTTCTTGATTAGACCTAACAGAGACACAGATATGGTTTTTTATTTTATTTTAATCCTCACCTATGTTTATTGATTTTAGAGAGAGAAAAAGAGAGGGAGAGGGAGGGAGAGAGGGAGGGAGAGAGGAAGGGAGAGAGGGAGAGGAGAAGATTGAGGGGGAGATGGAGGTGGGTAGGTTGGGAGGAACATCAATTAGTTGCCTCCAGGCCTGATCTGGGGTCAAACCCAAAACCTATATATGTGCCCTGACAGGGAACTGAACCTGCAACCTTTCTGGTGTACAGGATGACACTCCAACCTACGGAGCCACCCAGCTTGGGCCAGATATATTATTTTGTGTTCATGAAAATTTAGATAACTGACTTGAATTAGAGAAAACATATATGGAGTATAAAGTATCTTATACAATGTAGGGAAAGAGAATTGAGTATGAAATACAGGACAGGCCTAGTACAGTGTCTTTCATGGTAGATTGCCTCCATAACAATAATAACCATCATTTATCATTACACTTAAAGCAAGTTTTATTAAAATTTCTTGTAATTTCTGGTATGAAGTTTAATCATCAATATTACCACCCAGAAGTCAATACAAATGCTAAAAATAAAACATTTTTAGACTATACTCTTACCAGATGCAGTCTGTAGCGTCACACCTGCTGGTACATGAATAGGATAACCAGGAAAAGCAAAGTTTGCACTGGAGTTTGCGGTGCTCTAGATATGAGAAATTTATATTAGAAAGTTACAAAAGGGCTTTACTTGTATCTTTTCTTCCTGATCTCATAGAGGGTCAAAAAATCTGATTCAGGATAACAGTTTGACAACAGTTAACATTACATCTCAGCTCTTTTAAAAAACACCTTTTTTAAATTTAATTCAAATAATCTCATTATGAATAAAAAGAATTCTGTTCTATGGCTATTAGCAATAAATCCATTAAGTCTTAACAGTATGAGCACCAATTCAAAACTTGCCCACTACATAGTCTTATCTGGGCCACTGACCTTCAAGATGTCAAATATAAGAACCATAGTTGTTTATAGTCCACTAGTCTGTAAGTTGATCACAAATGGTATTTTAAAGTAGGTGATACAATAGTGAATAATTTTTGTTTTGAAATAAACTTTAGGGTCTAAAATTTTTTTAATACTAAATCAAAAGACAAACATTTTTGCCTATCAGACCTGAAATAATTTAAAAGACCTATTAGTAACACTCAATGTTAGTAAGGATTCAATTATAAATAAATAACAATAGACAAACATGGTAATTAACCGTACCTCCGACACACTTCCCATTGGCTAATCAGGGCGATATGCAAATTAACTGCCAACCAAGATGGCGGCCGGCAGCCAGGCAGCTGAAGCGAACAGGAGGCTTGCTTGCTCCAGTGATGGAGGAAGCCAAGGTTCCCCGCCTGCCGCTGCCGGCCTCTGAGCTGCACTCTAAGCAGCTATGTTGCAATTATAGAAGCTAAACAATCCCCAGAAACCTGCTTTCAGCCAGCCGGGCCTCAGAGCTGGAGTTGCAACAGTGTTTCAATTGTAGAAGCTAAACAAACCGAGGTCTCAGAGCTGGAGCCGAGCCTCAGAGCTAAAGCCGGCTCTCAGCTCCAGTGACAGCCATAGAAGGTAAATAAATCCCAGAATAAAAAAAAAAAAAAAAGGAAAAAAGGAGAGGTTGGGAGCTTCAGTCACCCGCCAGCCTGAAAACGGCCCTCAGCCCCTCACCCAGACTGGCCAGGCACTCCAGTGGGGACCCCCACCCTGAAGGGGGTGTGACCAGCTGCAAACAGCCATCATCCCCTCATCCAGGCGGGCCAGGCACCCAAGCGGGACCCCCACCCTGATCCGGGACACCCTTCAGGGCAAATCAGCCGGCCCCCACCCGTGCACCAGGCCTCTATCCTATATAGTAACAGGGTAATATGCAAACTGACCCTAACAGCAGAAGGGCTGGGAATGACTGGTCACTATGACACACACTGACCACCAGGGGGCAGACGCTCAATGCAGGAGCTGCCCTCTGGTGGTCAGGCTGCTCTCACATGGGAGGAGCTCTGCTCAGCCACAAGCCAGGCTGATGGCTGCCAGTACAGCGGTGGTGGTGGGAGCCTCTCCTGCCCCTCAGCAGCGCTAAGGATGTCCGACTGCAGTTTAGGCCTGCTCCCCGCTGGCAAGTGGACATCCCCCAAGGGCTGCCGGGCTGCCAGAGGGATGTCTGATTGCCATCTTAGGCCCAATCCCCCGGGAAGTGGGCCTAAGCCAGCAGGTGGTCATCCCCTGAGGGGGTCCCAGACTGTGAGAGGGCACAGGCCAGGCTGAGGGACCCCCCCCTTCCGCCCCCCCTTCCCCGAGTGCACAAATTTTTGTGCACCAGGCCTCTAGTAAGTAAGTAAGTAAATAAATAAATAAATAAATAAATAAATAGAAATTCTCTCAGGCCACTGCTTATATGCATGTATATGATATAATTCTTTTGGAGAACTATTTTGCAATATATACGAAAAGTGAAATTTTCATATACCATGCATGATCTTTGAACTAGAAATTCTACTTCCAGGAATTTATCCTGATTACCTGATTATCACACAAATACACAAAGATAGGGTATATCTACAGGTATAACAATGGGATGTTATGTTAGAACAAAACTAAACATAATTTATATATCCATCAACAAGACTGGTTAATTAAACTGTGATGTACCCACTAAGACTAATCAATATTTAACTGGCATTGAAAAAAATACCTCTATATTACTAAATTTAAAAAAAGAAAATAAGTAATAAAAATGATACAGAGAATGATCCTACTTTTTACCCCCTGAAAACTAATATAACTTTCATAAAAGAAGTCTAGATGGGTATACATCAAACAAAACAGTTATCTTTGGGCATAATACTGCATGGTTATTTCACTTTTTACTTTATAAATTTGTTTTTACTTCAAGAATATTTTTTCTTTAATCAGGAGAAAAGTTATGTCCACGAATTTCCAAGGCAGAGACATTTCTTCATTAGTCTCCTATCAAAAGCAGTGCCATTCTTCCTAAATATCCTGGAAGCAGTATAGTTTGTTTGTTTTTTATGAGGAAATGAAAATAAATAGCCCACTAAACCATTTACCCTAGAACAGTAGCTGATGGGCTGAAAGAAAATGAAAATAGTTACTAGAGTATATACCATCAGTACCACGGAAAAAAGGTAAAAGACAAAGCATGCTATTTTTCCCCACCGAAAACTACTCAATTTTCTATACATGTTTTAATTTTATTTTCTTCCTCAAACCATGTGTGGGGAATCCATACTTTAACTTTTACTAAACAAAAGCAAAAAAATGACCAAAATGCTCCACTTAAACCAAGGGACTATGATGTGGCTCAACTCCAAAGAGAAAAATATCAGAAAAAGTACTGTATCAAAATTATCTATTTAGAATCCATCAAGTATATAACATTATACAGTGTATCAAAACTCCATACAATGTAACTTCAGAAATATTATAATCTTGAAGGTGTAGTCTTGGTAGATGCTAGTAACTTCTCTGGAAGATAGAAAAAGTTGATAAGAAAATGTCAATTCTGGGACTCCTGAGTTTTCGCAACATCTTTGTTATAGAAATTTTTCCTGTTTCCCATCCTTTACCACATCCTTCCCTATTCACCTGGAGAATTAGGAATTATATCTATACCCAGTTTTCTGCTACCATTCACTAAATGTGCGGCATATCTTTTAAAATATATCTTAAATAAACTACATACCAGTTCTGCTGTGGTAAGACTGGGAAGAGTTCTACCAGCAGGAATAACTAAAGAAGCTGCATAGAAAATGAAATAATTATACAATTCATTAGAGTTTACCAAATGAATAAAATTCCTAAGTATAGCTTATTTTTTAAAACTGGTTTCCATTACTAACATGTTTGACCATGGTGAATTCTAAACTTCCTGACCCCAAAGAGGTAAAGTATTTAACTATATTTTTCCCAACAACTTTAATGACTTTACAACTAACCTACTTTAAATACCAAAAGAAAATTTTCATTTTAATGAAGTATACTGTATTATAGAAAGCCACAATAAATACCTAGATTATCTTTAGTAAGTCAATGTAGCACTAAATCTCCATTACATTTCACAGAGGAGAAAAGGCAATATTTGTTAAAGTGCGTATCTCCAAAAGATTGTACTACTGAGCAAAAATATATAATCCAATACAAATTATCCTAAATTCTATAGGTTCAAAAGAGCTTTCAATTCATTCATTTTATAAAAAATATTTACAGTACTTTAGCCAAGTAAGACAAGCACAGCTACACAGGTGTAGAAATAAATGAATAAGACCATGTCTCCTGAAATCTTTGCATAAAACAGGTATGCCTGCTTAAAAAATATATAAGAACAAATTCTTGGGGAAATACCAGCTCAACCTGTATTAAAGCTGATATCGCATATCTTTTCTTTATTATATACCAATTTTCTATGCTAACTTTCCCTTTATTATTTATAATGTATCTAAAAGGTTGGCCAAATGGCTGTAAATGTAATCATTTTAAAAATCAGTCTAAAAAACAAATAGTAATTCCAGTAGAAGGATCTCAGTTGATCAATATAATCTTAAACCTTAACTCAAGGTTCATTTTACCTAGATGAATGTGACTGTTAGATTATCACTTGGCCTTTTCTTTAATAAAAACCAGAATGTTCAGGCAGCACAAAGGTATTAAATGTATATGGCCTTTTTCACATACTACATTAAGGAAATTGTCCCAAGATCTATTTCTGATACTAGAATGGTTCCATCATATACAACAAAAAACTCAGAAGAGCAAATGTTTTTTAAACCATTCTTCCCACATTAAGACAACAGACATGAGGCTACATAGATTGATGGTTAATGAAGCACAAAATTATTTTTATCCTCTGTTCATCTATGACTTCACTTATTAACAGGCATTCTTTTAAAAAGGCTAAATTAGGAAGAATTGTGGTGGCAGGAAAACAATGGTATTAGTCTTAATTAGCTGAAGTGAGCAAAGCTTAAGCTGGTACAGCCTAAGCCATAGCCTGAGAGGAAACAAAAATCTGTTAACACAGTGTCTGAAGCAATTAAATTAATTTCTTAAGGAAAAATAGCAACAATGTTCCTCTTTTAAAGACCTTGCAATAAATCCTAAAGGGTAATTCTCTATAGTTATATAAATCAAACAGAGCTGTAAGAGTTTTAAGAGTTTCTTTATAGCCATCAGAATAAAAGTATAAACAAACAGAATTTTAAAGTTTCATGCAGCTCCTACTTAAGCTTGATACTAAATTCACAAGTTACATGCACCATTTATATATGTTCATAAATTATATACTGGTGTATGTATATATGTTATATATAAATTTATGTTCCTGCAACACACTTTTCAAAATATTCAAGATGGTTTTGATAACCAATTAAGTTTTAACTGAATACATGTTTTTAGTTAAACAAAGTGTCAGAATTTTGGTCGTCTTGTATATATTTTAAAATATTAAATTTCACAAAAGAATGTGCTTTTAGAAAGAATTCAATCCACAAACATAATTTAAGAAATTTTATAAAAAGACAATATGGCGCCCTAGCTGTTTTGGCTCAGTGGATAGAGCGTTGGCCTGCGGACTGAAGGGTCCCTGGTTCGATTCTGGCCAAGGGCACACGCCTGGGTTGCGGGCTCGATCCCCAGTGGGGGGAGTGCAGGAGGCAGCCGATCAATGATTCTCTCTCATCACTGATGTTTCTATCTCTCTCTCCCTCTTCCTTCCTTTCTGAAATCAATAAAGAAATATTTTTTTTTAAAAAAAGACAATATGGCATAACAATATTCACATTTATAAGTGCATTTTTCCTTGTACACCAAAATGTCTTTGCTACATTAAGATAGTTAATAATTTTACAATTCCTAGTCCTGCTTTGAATCATTCCAAATCTTAATAATGAAGTCACGTGATCAAGAAGTGCAAAGACTAGTCAATTTCCTCTTTGTGACTACTCATTAATATGTGGATGTCTCCATATGTTAACCAAACTGAATATTCTAACTCAAATTATCTCCAGAATCAACAGCATTGCTAAAATTTTCACAAGATCTAAGTTCAAGAACTACTACATAGAGAGTTTATACTTGAACTTTAGGAGTTTTAATACTTAAAATGAAAGCCACCACAAACCTCTCTCTGCTCCTGTTCTTCCTTTACCTACTCCCACAATGACTGATGGTTTCACGAAAAAGATCATGTGATATAAAGACCAAATAGCAGAAGCTGACATAAATTGCCCTAGAAATAGATTAGGTGACTACATGTCCCAATTTGCCCAGAACAGTCCTAGTTTACACCTGTTATTCTGAAGTTACTAACAGAATCTCATTTTTCTCTAAAAATCAATAAAAATAAATCCTTGGGTGAGGATAAAAAAATTAAAAGAACTGACAGAACCTATGGTTATTCAGATTTAGGTATTTGGCAGACATATTTTTGAAAATGAACTAAGTACACCCACTACTTCAAGGAAAGCAAACTGATAATATCTGTTTGGTAATGATAAAATTCACATTTTCAAGTAAAAAATGAAATTTTGAAACTTTATATCCACCACAGTTGGCTTGATAGCTTTCTAATACTTTTTAATAAGATATGTGGTGATATTAATGAACATGATTTTTTAAAATCTTATTTAACAAATGATGTGTCAACTGCACAACTCAGTGACCCAATATTTTCCAAATAACCAAATACGTTACAAAATTACACATGGATTAAAGAGTCATTCAAAGTGCAAGATCCACCAGCGCACTTTAACATTACAAAAAGTCCACTTGATGGTTTCAGATTCCACCTTGCACTACCTCTCAGAAACTACCACTTGTTGAGTTTTAGTGTAATATTAAATTATCTGAAAATACTATTAAAATACTCCTTTCTTTCCAATCATCTATCTGTGGGAGGCTAGATTTTCTTCATATACTGTAGCTAAAACCACATAGCACAACAGATTGAACTAAAAATAGATAAGAGAATCCAGTTGTCTTTTATTAATCCAGACATTAACAAATTTGCAGGAAATTAATACAATGCCACTCTTCTCACTCGATATTTTTGTTCTGAAAAAAAATAGTTTTATCAAATATATTTTAAGTCATTTTAACAAATATGTTTTTATGTTAACATGTGATTTTTAAATTAATAAACCAATAATTTTTAAATTTATCAGCTTTAATTTCTAGTATGGTAAGTAGATACTTAAAACCCATATAAAAGAAAGCTCTTTGAGCCCTGGCTGGGTGACTCAGTTCGTTGGAGCAGCATCCCATACACCAAAAAGGTTGCATGTTCAATTCCTGTTCAGGGCACATACCAAGGTTGTAGGTTTGATCCCTGGTAGGATCATGTTTCTCTCTCTCTCTCTCTCTCTCTCTCTCTCTCTCTCTCTCTCTCTCTCTCTCTCTCGTTTGTCTCTCACATCAATGTTTCTCTCTCTCTTATCAATAAACATATCCTTGAGTAAGGATTTTTTTTAAAAAAAGCTCTTTGAGGTCCTCAATTTTTAACAGTATAAAGGAATCCTGAGATGCCCCAAAAAAGTTGACAACTGAAGATGCAAGAATTTCTTAAATAAATGGATAATACAGTGAGAAACTATAATAGGGAAAACAATTTTAAAAGGGTGAAACAGACAAAGGCAAAGATTTATTGTATTGTAGAATTAATCTGAACTTGTTATCAAGAGATAAAAAGGTTGTAGAAATTAGTTTGTTATTTTAATCAAGCCTTTAAAAATATACAATGGAAAGATATAATTAAGAAGTACACCAGTTTTATGAGGCTATTTGCTTTAAGAATCTTATTTTTAGGATACCTAAAAATGAAGAAGAGAAAAAAGACCCAAATGCATTTTTAAAGGATATATATATATACTCCCTCTTAAACTACTTGATTATAAATGATGTAGAAGAAATGAGAAAAACTGTCTTATTTAAATATAATTGTTTCTATTATTCTAACTTCTAAGACAGAGAATAATAAAAATGGTGAGTGAAAACCAACTAGATATATTAGTTTCAAGATTACTTTGTGGTTTAAATTACTGTGAATATTACCATCTTGTGGCAAAATCAAGTATTGCAATATTGAACGACAAAGAACCTGAGAAGTGTTAACTATGCTTTTGATAAAAGACAGTCAAGTATTTTATTCCTCTCACATCTGCCATCCTCCAAGCCACTCCTAAGTAAAAATCTCTAAAGGTCTTTAATAAAGAAAAAATTCAAAAAGATGTTTTTTAAATAGAAAAATAAAGGGATGTCCTAACAAAATAAATTTTGTTTAAAAACAAAAACATAACCAAAAATCCAACACTGATGGAAAATGTTTCGATGTGTCAACTTAGTAATTAAAACTGCCATGGCTAATTCTTATAGAGAAGAGTTATACTTTATAAATATAGCATTAGATAAAATTTGTTTGGTAATTCACTATCTATTGTTAACTTCATTTTTTTAATAAGTTATAATTGCTGCCACACTTAAATTCTCTCATTTTGTAAATGAGGTACTAGCCTCCTTACTATTTTTCTCTTCACCTTGGCCCATGTGATTTTCATGTGAATGTTCCCCAGTATGCAATGAACAATCTAGTTATTACTGAAAATCTAATCCAAAATCATCTCTTACAAATGTTAATCTACTGAATTTCAGCTAAACTCAATAAAACCTATTTGTGTGTGTAGCTGCATCTGTGTGTTTGTATAAACATCTACTAGTACATGTATACATGTGTGTGCATGTGTACATGTTTACACACATATATGTCTACACAGAGACACACACACAGAAAATGGAGCATTAACAAAAATATGGAGATTATTCAGGCTACATCATCGTTTTGGATATATACAAAGATGGCTAGAAACACACACACACATTAGGGTAACGTAAAATATTGTAAGAATCAGAGAAGAAAAGAAGGAATAAAGGCTAGAACAGTGGTTCTCAACCTTGGCTGCACATTAGAATCACCTGGGAATCTTTTTAAAATCCTGATTTCTGGGCCTCATCCTCCCGAAATTCTGGTCCTTTGTTACTAATGTTGTGGCCCCACCCCATAACAAAGAAACAGAATTTCTGGAAGATGAGGCCCAGAAATCAGGATTTTAAAAAGATTCCCAGGTGATTCTAATGTGCAGCCAAGGTTGAGAACCACTGGGCTAGAAAGATATAACAGTATAGTTTTATCTCTCATTAGCTAGTCTTTTCCAGTTTAAAATGATATACATAATATGGACAAATATTTCTCTTAAAAGCAGAGGTCTAGATTCAATAAGTCCAAGAATAAAGATTAAATGCATATGGTAAATTTCTAGCCATCACTATATATATCTAAAAGAGTGAGGTAGCCTGAATAACCTCCACATTCTTGTTAATTCTCTATTTTGCTTTCAATACATTAACAGATGTATAATATATACAGAAACCAAGAGAAAGAATGCACAAGTGCGGTATGCAAGCACCCATCAATCCCTCTGCTTCTTCAGCAAAGGTGTCTGGATTACTCCTTGACTAGAACTCACCAAATTCTCTGAAACAACAAAAGCATACTCCTGATAGCCACAAATTATATAACTTGTTCCTCTGAAATAAGATTTTGTCACCTTTGTGGACTTTTAATATTTTAAAAAATTAGTTGAATAATCTGATTATTTGTCAATAGTTATTTGGGGTAACTGTGTTCACTTAATGGTAATGATTCTGAGGTCCGAGCCCTCTCACCTTAAGAACATTACCCTAATTCAAAACCACCCCGAATGAGAATTTGGTCTAAAGATCCAAATGGTACTAATTTACTAACTGTATCCAACCTGTTGATGATTGCAATGTTGGGTGCAAGCTGTGTGGCAACTGAAGGGTGAACAGAGGTGAATGGACGCTATTTCTGAAGAAGTCTTCTGTTGCTTTAGACTGCAAAATCTTTGTTTCCCAGAGCTGCAGATAAAAAATTTTGCTTTTAAACAAATAAAATAAAACATTATAATACTTATTTATTATTTTACTTTTTAAAATTAAAATGTCAGCTGATGGCACAATGAATGGGTAAGTATTAAACTATAATTAAGGGGTTAAAACTATAATTATCAGTTCTATAAGCTGAAAAACAAGACAGAGAAACTTGTATTGACAAACCTGCTTTAAGTCTTTTAAGACATGTTCCTCTACACCTTCTTCAGCAAATAGATCCCGTACTCCTTCAATCACATCTTCAATTACAGATCTGTAGAGTTTAGGCTACACAAAAGCAATTGTTACAAGTCTTAAATTCTCAAGTTTGAATGTATTCCAAAAAGACATGCAGTGTACACTTCCTAAAAACAAACTACCACGTGAATTTTAACTAAGTGCATCCTACCTCCAGTATGCATGCATTTGTGCTTGCCATAAACTGTGTTACATTCAGACCTATAGCCTCTGCCTATATCTACAAGGCTGAGTTAGAAGACTACAATAAAATATGAGATAACTAGAGGCCCAGTGCACGGATTCATGCACTGTTGGGGTCCCTCGCAGAGATCAGTGGACCTCAGCGCCGCTGCAGCCTGGCATTACCCACCAGCTCATGGGGTTCCAGCCCACTGTCCGCATCGATCCCACACAGCACAAAGTAGTGCGCAAAGCAGCAGGCAGCCAGGGAGTAGCCCAAGCCCAGGCTGGGCGCCATGCTGCTTCTGCTCATCCCAGCCCACTGTGCCTGCCACCACCTCCGCTCAGGAGCACAGCAGGAGTGTCCACAGGAGAGGCTCGTGCCACTGCAGCTGCACTCGCCAGCCGTGAGCCCAGTATCTGGCACCCATCTGTCAGCTGAGCGACGTGGGAGCACACGACCACTGGGGGCAGCTCCTGCATTGAGAATCTGCCCCATGGTGGTCGGTGCACATCATAGCTACCAGCCCATTGTCAGGATACTTAGGCTTTTATGTCTATACTAGAGGCCCAGTGCACAAAAATTTGTGCACCCCGGGGGGGTCCCTCAGCCTGGCCTGTGCCCTCTCACAGTCTGGGACCCCCTCAGGGGATGTCCACCTGCTGGCTTAGGCCCCCTCCCTGGGGGGATTGGGCCTAAGCTGGCAGTCAGACATCCCTCTGGCAGCCCGGGAGCCCTCGGGGGATGTCCACTTCCCAGCGGGGAGCAGGCCTAAGCTGGACATCCTTAGTGCTGCTGAGGAGGCGGGAGAGGCTCCCACCACCACCGCTGTGCTGGCAGCCATCAGCCTGGCTTGTGGCTGAGCAGAGTTCCCGCTGTGGGAGCGCACTGACCAGCCTGGGTGAGGGGTTGATGGCCATTTGCAGGCTGGCCACAGCCCCTTCAGGGTGGGGGTCCCTACTGGGGTGCCTGGCCAGCCTGGGTGAGGGGCTGATGGCTGTTTGCAGGCTGGCCACGGCCCCCAGCCACACAAGCTCCCAGTGGAGGCTGGCTGGAAGCAGGTATCTGGGATTTATTTATCTTCTATAATTGAAACGTTGTTGCCTTGAGCGGAGGCCACAGCCGGCCAGGGCAGGCAGGAAGCTTGGCTTCCTCCATCGCCGCGGCAGCCAAGCCTCCTGCTTGCTCCAGCTCCATGGCTGCCAGCGCCATCTTGGTTGGGTTAATTTGCATATAGTCACTCTGATTGGCTTATGGGCGTGGCTTGTGAGTGTAGCGGAGGTATGGTCAATTTGCATGTTTCCCTTTTATTAGATAATATAGTAGAGGCCCAATGCACAAAATTTGTGCACGGGGGTGGGGATCCCTCAGCCCAGCCTGCACCCTCTCTAATCCGGGACCCCTCAGGGAATGTCTGACTGCCTCTTGCAATACGGGACTACTGGCTTCTAACTGCTCATCTGCCTGCCTGCCTGATCGCCCCTAACCCCTCTGTCTGCCTGCCTGATCACCCCTAACTGTTCCTCTGCTGACCCGATTGACCCTAACCGCCTCTGTCTCACCCCGCACCCAGGACACAGGATTCCCTCCCCTGGCCAGCCGCAGGCACCCAGAACCTGGGCCAGCTTCGCTAGGGCTGGCTGCAGCCACAGGGGACCAGCCACAGCTGCTGGTGCCCAAGACCACAGTGTAGGCAGCTTGTCTCTCTCCCAGGGTACAGGCACTGGCACCCGGGACTGCGGGGAAGGCGGCTTATCCCTCTACCAGGCTGCAGGTACAGACGTAGCCACTGGCGCCTGGGACTGCAGGGCGGGAAGCTTGTCCCTCTACCAGGGCACAGGCACTGGTACCTGGGACTGCAGGGCATGCAGCTTGTTCCTCTCCTGGGCCAGGCCAAAGGCGCAGGCACAGCCACTGGCGCCCAGGACTATGGGGTGTGCGGCTTGTCCCTCTCCCAGGCCACAGGTGCCGCCCCAGCCGCTGGCACCCGGAACTACGGGGCAGGCAGCTTGTCCCTCTCCTGGGCCACAGCCTGACTGGTCCCCATTCCTCTCTTGTGAGCTCATTTGTGCCTGGCTGGTCCCCAATCCTCTCTCCCCAGTGTTGACTGTCTGAGCCATTATAGCGTGACAGCATGAGGGCGTGACAACCATTTTCATATTAGCTCTTCATTATATAGAATATAAAAGCCTAAGCGACCATTACAACCGGATGACCAGATGTCTGGCCAGTAGCTATGACATGCACTGACTACCAAGGGGCAGAGGCTCAACGCAGGAACTGCCCCCCAGTCATCAGTGCACTCCCACAGCCAACCTTCTGAGACTGGCCAATCTCCCTCAGTCCCTCCCCCTGGCCGGCCAGCCTCAATGAGGGCTGACCAGCCATCCTCCCATAGTCGGCCCATATGGGGACTGGGCGAGATGGCCCCAATCAGCCCTGATCGCCTGCCAGGCCGAGGGACCCCACCCATGCACGAATTCATGTACCAGGCCTCTAGTCCTATATAATAAAAGGCTATTATGCAAATAGACTGAAAGGCAGAACGACCAGTCACTATAATGTGCAATGACCACCAGGGGGCAGATGCTTAACACAGGAGCTGCCCCCTTGTGGTCAGTGCGCACACTCACCCAGAAGCCAGGCTCATAGCTGGGGAGCGCAGCGGCAGTTGGGGGAGCCTCTCCTGCCTCCATGGCAGTGCTAAGGATGTCGGACATCCCCGAGGGCTCCCGGACTGTGAGAGGGTGCAAGCCAGGCTGAGGGACTACCTCCCCGCCCCGCCCCCCTCAGTGCATGAATTTTGTGTACCAAGCCTCTAGTATATAGGTAATCTCATCAGGATGTATAGTTACTGTTATGTTACCTGGCTTTTGTGTCAGTATTTAATCTCCCTACTCGTTTTTAAAAGGGAAACTAATTTAAGGCAGGTGGAAATGAACCTGTCTTTAATTTACCTTTTTCTCAAAGAGGCCAAAGGAGCTTTTTTTAGAATTCACTGTTTTATTTCCATAAATGCAAGTAAACTCCTAATAAGCCATAAGATTGGAACACTTACAATAGAGTAACCAAAGCCTGACCCACTTCCAAAATACACATAGACCAAAAAAAATCTGAACCATTGTCAAGTAAAAATATAACTGCACCAAAATGGATTGCCTAACAGAAACCAAGAAATGAAAGAACCTTACCCTTCCACAATCTGCATATTGCAGAGACTAAGCAACCCCTAAAATACTTCCTAAAAAAAAAAAAATATATGCCATAACAATATTAAAAACATTTCTACCCAGATTAAACACTGGTCATTATTAATAGAAAAATAGCCCTGTGAAACAAACTTGGTCCTACAAATCTATGTAAATTGTGCTGTACTCTCACCCCAATGTAAAATGGCAATACTAAGTGTAATAACAAGGCTGACCTAGTGAAAGTCCCACTAATAAGAAATGGCAAAATAGGAATTTAGTTGAGTTTCAAATTGCATAATCAAGCCAAAATGAAAATTGTGGCATTATAGACTTGCTTTTTCATACTATCCAGGAAATACTCCCACTCGTGCCAAGAGTAGCCAGGTTTTAAACGAATGCTTCTAAAGATCCAGGCTAAACCTATGAATAGGCCAATCAGTTTCATTTAAATAATGTTATTCACAAGCATATCCATTAAGATTAAGTGCCCTAGATTAGTTGCTTCTCCTTAAACAGTTTACCCTGATAAAGGCATTCTAAATTGATGCTTCAATGTTAGTCCCAGCTAGTGTGATCGCATTTAAAGCTGAAGGAAAAAACTCCTAGGGCTAAAAACATCTTTAAAATCTGCCCTCAGAATGTAACAGCAGCCATCAAAAATAACCCATTAGAACACAGGTTTTCAAAAGCAAAGCGGGCAATAAACATTCTTTCTTTCTCTTCTAGGACTACAGTTAGATTTTATATTCTTTCCCTATCTGATACCTTTACTAAAACTATGTATAGTCCAGGAAATCTACCTTAATTTCTTCTCTATTTGAAACACACGCGCAGGCACGCACTCTTTCTCTCCTTGGAGTACATCAGATAAAATGGCATACATGGTAAGCTTATATTAAGGCATAAGTATTTTACATATCTTAAAACTCATTAACATCAGAAAATAGATACACAATAAAATAATATTTCTCTAAAAATTGACTCTTTCGTGCTGCGCATGTATACATGGAACCCAACAGATCTGGACAAGCACATTGCCTTTCACCAGCTGTGAAGTCTGTGGAGAAGCACTGAAAATGAAAGTCCTTGCTTTCTTTTTTCCCCCTTTAATTCGGGTTTTTAAGATTGACAGAGGGTCCCACAAGCGCCACTTCACCTGTCAGTTCTCATCCTGGGGCTTAGGAACCCCTAAAGGAGAGCTGATTGTACAGTTAAGCAGTAAGAAGCTAAAAGTTAGGGGAAAGAGGGAGGGGAAGAACTTCGAAAATTCATGGTGGGAAACATGAAATATATTACCTGTGATTCTGCGTAAATAATATAGCTTAGAATCAACTATAACCGAACTTCAGAATTACAACCGGAGTGCAACTGAACTCGGGAAATGTCTAAACACAGGAAACTGGGGGGGTTAAGGTCAGTTCCATATCTCACCACCTTCTACGATCTCATTCTAGACACCCTCCGTTTGGGTGAGGAGGAGGGAAGGGACACATGCTCTTCCGGTGGGAGCCAGGCCCAACTTCCGGCAGGGCTGCCTGCCCTCATTCCATCCTCCCACACGGAGAACAGCGGGAGCCCCTAAGGGTGAGGGTTTCTTCAAGTCTGAAGGCCAGGAGGGAAAAGGGTGTGCAGTGTTAGACTGCCATAAACCCAGGACCTGGCACCCTCTGCACCGAGAGTGTAGGCCCAGAGGCCGGGCGGGGCCTCCTTACCACGGAGTTGACACAGGCCATGACGGCGGCGGCTGCAACGCCTCGCCGCTCGCGCCTGCGCAGTACGCTGTGTGCTTTGAACGTCGTGCTCCCCGTGCTTTGAACGTCCTCGGGTGCACGCTGCCTGCGTGGCTACGTAAGGACGTAAGGACGCACAGGGGTGGAGGCGGGGAGGAGAGGTTCACAGATTGAGCCGGGTTCCCTGGAGGTGCGGCGCCAAGGCGGGGAGAGGGTGGCCTGTGTGGGCAAGGAGCCCGCAACTAGTAAACCAGGATGGTTACACCTGGTCTGATCAGCTCTGGACCGTACACATGACCTCTGAAGAACCTTTATTTTCTCAATCTGTGAAGAAAAAAAAAAGGCTAAGAATAAAGCTGTATGCCGGTTCACCTTCAGCTCTGAGTGCGGTTGGGCCAGGAAGGAGGGGAGGCTGATGGTATCTGTTCTCTCCTACCCGATTTCATCCCTCCCTCTCCGCCCACTCGCAGCTGAACTCCAATAAAAATAAAAGAAGAGCCAGGCTCTTCAAGATTCGTTCTCAAAGTATCGGACAGCAGCATCGGGAACCTTGTTAAAATGCAGGTTAATGAGGCCCACCCCAGAGCCGCAGAATCCAACGCTCAGGATGGGGCCCGGTCCTCTGTAACGTGCACATGCCTCCGGGCGATGCTGAGGAGCACTTCATGAGACTCTGTCCCAAGACAAAGATTCTCAGCTTTGCTGCACGTTGAGATCACCTGGAGAACTTCATAAAGGTTTGGCACTTAGGTAGCACCCCAGAGAGTCTGATCTGACCGTGCAGCTGCGGCGGAGCACCAGGCTGAAGGGAGCCAGCACCCCGGTGGCACCCAGGCCCATTCCTCCTCGGGCAGAATCGCCATCTCTTGCTCTACAGTAATCCCCTTCCTCCCCTCAAGAGTAGAGCATCTAGCAGTGATGGCGAACCTATGACACGCGTGTCAGAGGTGACACGAACTCATTTTTTTTGGTTGATTTTTCTTGGTTAAATGGCATTTAAATATATAAAATAAATATCAAAAATATAAGTCTTTGTTTTACTATGGTTGCAAATATCAAAAAAATTCTATATGTGACACGGCACCAGAGTTAAGTTAGGGTTTTTCAAAATGCTGACACGCCGAGCTCAAAGGGTTCGCCATCACTGACGAGGGCATACCTTGCCTAGGGCAGAGGATAGATGTAAAAATAAATAACCTGCAGGATTAGGAAAGGGAAGAAGTCATCTATTGCCACGACTCTGCCCGTGAAACAGCCTTTCTAGCCTGCAGATCGGCCCTAGCCTAGTCAGATGGCTTATTTAATGATTAAAAATTCTATTAGGTTTAAAATTGGCTGTTTATTTATTTAGTTGTGCATGTGAGTTCAGTAGAGCTATTTATGCCCTACAACTCTTTGCTTTTCTTGGGTCGGGTATCTTATGGTTTGTGAGTTTCAAGCAGCTGATTTATATGAAGCCCTTCAGAAGACTTTCCTAAATTGAAAACTATCTGAAATTTCTTTTACAAAAACCCAAGAATTATATACAGTAATGTTTAATGATTGTATCTCTGCCTGGCAATTTACTACCAGAAGTATTCAAAGTGACTTATTTTTCACCCAAAATAGAAAGCTAAAAGCAGTCTTTGATTCCTACTGATATTATAAAATCCAATTAAATTATTCAAGCTGGGAAATAAGAAAGCTGAGAGGTCTCTTGTTTTCCATCTTTTCAAACCTAGGTTTTAAAACTCTATTCATAGAGTCTAAATGCATAGGATTGGTAATCACCTAGCTTTTTGTGAGAGCATACTATTTTATATTACTTCATTATATATTTTACCCTCCTAGGGCTATACTGTAGACCATACATACTATTTTTGAAGTTATTGCTCACCCAAGGATACTTTTTTCTTTGATTTTTTTTTTTTTTTTGAGAAAGTAGGAAGGGAAAAGGGAGGGAGAAAGAAAGAGAGAAAGATTGATGTGAGAGAAGCACATCGATTGGTTGCCTCCTGCATGCACCCCCAACCAGGCCAGGGGTTGAACCTGTAACCCAGGTACTTGTCCTTGACTGGAAATCAAGCCCGAGACCCCTCAGTGCTCGGGCCAAATCTCTAGCCACTGAGCACACCAGCCAGGGGAGGTCATACATACTTTTGAAATTAAATTTGGACCTTGATACCCATAAAAAGTGTGACTAAGGGTTGAACTGTTATTACTGAGTATATTTAATATACTACTTAGTAGAGTTACATTGAGGTTATGTAACTTTGGCAGAGCAGTGTCAGCAACTTTTCATTTGTCCCTTGGGATGTGTCTGTATGATGATTAGTAGACTCAGATGTAATTTTTTCTCAAGAACAGACAATGGCTTTTAGAAGATATATACTTTAACCCACATTCTAGGTGAATCCAAATTACAAATCTGCTCTGGACCCATGGTAGCCAGTTTCCAGGATGCCCTCCAATGAGCCTCACCTCTTGGTATTTACAACCTTGACTTGTGCCCTCCCACATTGTACCATGGTTTTGCTGGGTGACCAATACAATAAAGCAGAACTGATGGTGTATCACTTCCACGATTAGGTTATAAATGACTGTGGCTTTCTTCCTAGGGATTCCTTCAGATCACACACTTCGGTAAAAGAAAGCTGTTGTGTTATAGGATACTCATATAGCCTATGGAGAGGTCCACATGGCAAGGAACTGAGATTCCAGCCCATGGCCAGCAAGGATCAGAAGCCAGTATACAGTCATAGGAATAACCTTGGATATTGATCCTTCCCCAGTTGGGCTGTCAGATTATTGCAGTCCTGACTGACAGCTTGACTGCCTCCCTTTGAGAGACCTGGAACTAGAACCACCCTCTGGGCTCTCCCAGTTTCTCAATTCGCAGATACTGTGTGAGATAATAAACATTTATCATTTTTTAAAATATATTTTATTGATTTTTTTACAGAGAAGAAGGGAGAGGGATAGAGAGCCAGAAACATCGATGAGAGAGATCAATCAGCTGCCTCCTGCACGCCCCCCAGTGGGGATGTGCCCGCAACCAAGGTACATGCCCTTGACTGGAATTGAACCTGGGACCCTTGAGTCCACAGGCCGATGCTCTATCCACTGAGCCAAACCAGTTCGGCAACATTTATCATTTTAAGCAGTTAAGTTTAGGGGCAATTTAGCCGATTCTCTTATTGGACTGTGACTGGTGAAAGCTTGGTTTTCCCTTATTGTAATCTCAGCATTTAAAGACCTTCATCAATCACAAGAACATTTGAAAAGTATGTAAAGGATTCTTTATAGACTATAATTTTATAGCCTCGGCCCCAGGTTATCATCAAACCAGCAAACAGTTATAGTCGTGTTATGGTCACATTTCTTTTGTCAATAATTCAAACTCAGAGGGAAAGTGTGTTCATACACAAAACACTTTTGATGCTAAAATTGAAATGTCAAGATCCCAAAGCCTCAGTGAGGCAGTTTTACAGTGTCTATGTTTTATGTTAGTAAATAGAGAATAAAAAAGGAATGCTGAGCTTTGGTCCTTCTTTGAGTACTCAGTTCTTTGGAATTACACGTGTGGCAAAGCATAAAGCTCTTCCCCAACTGCCCATCACAGTTCTGAGCATCAAGTTTTCATTTTCTCCTACTTTGTTTAAAGACTACAATATATATTTAAGACATCATTTATAAGCAATACCAGTTTTGTAACATTTAAGCAACTTTTAATAATGAGATTAATTTCTTTGCATTCTGTATGTTCTCATTACTTTTGCCTGGAGGTTTCAGTGATACTATTACAAAAGTAAAGAAACAATTTCACTTTGCTTATTGTGAGAAAAGGCCATATGTATGAAGTCCTTTCTTGGAATAAGAATTTTTTTTTAAATGTATTTTAGAGGCAGCCCATTATTTTTTAACATATTAGATTTTACAAATACAGGGTATTTCAGTAACTGCATAGACTCTAAATAGTATGTTTATCAGTAATGAAAAATACAAGTTAGTCTATGAGAATATGGCTTAAGGCAGCAAATATTCATAATTAGTTTCTGAGCATTTTGCAACCAATGCACTAAACCCAGAGTATTGTGTTTCTCTGCTTCTGTTTCATCCTTCACATCTTCCAGGAAATGAAAATCCAGATAATCTCTGCCTCACCTTGTAACTTTGAAATAGTTACAATGTTGGTAGTTCTGATTTATTTATACTCTGCACTTTTGTAACATTTTCCATTTTCTAATACAACTTCAAAATCAACTTACATTATTTGAACATCAGATACTCTTCCACCATGATGAATCCCTTCCCCCTCCAACCCCAAAAGAATTTCAATTAAAATGACTTTGTGGCACAATGCTATGGCCAACTAGTGACCTTATCACACAGTGGAACACTGTTAATGACCACATTACTGCCTATTTTAAAATGTTTAATAGTAAAAAGATGTGTACATTGTGTACATATGAAAATTCGTGATTATAATTAACTCACAGAAAGTATGGAGGGTGACTTCAAACACAGTTTTCCCCATGGTTACTTTTTCAATATTCTCATCAGGGTCTTGATAAGGATTCAGTAATTTCCTAGCTAACAAATTATTCCATTTTCATTTCTTTAATCACAATGTGTATAATCATATATGAGCATGAAATATCAGCAAGGATAATATCTATTGTCTCCAGTTAACTTTCCAATCTAAATTTCTACTTAGAGAAGATGGGGGTATAGACCAATAAACTGAACTTAAGGTTATGACCTGGAGAGAACCAATCCACTTTGTTCTCAGAATAATTGTACTTCACTTTTTCCCTAACTTGTCTAATTTTATAAGAGGTAAATGGAAGCATCTTGCATATTCTATATCTTAGGTTATCTTAGGTGCTTCAAATATCAAGAGAGGCAGGGACAACATGGAACAGACACTTCTTCCTAGTCCTTCCACTAAGTATAGCTAAAAGCTCTAGATATTACATATAAAACAATCATAAGAAGACTCTGAAAGGTGGAGAGAAGAGCATAGAGCAATTAGAAACCTCACAACTGAAAGAATAATATAGCAGTTAATCCCCTGGTTTTCTTTTTGCCTTGTGTATACTGGACAGGGTGCTTGTGAAGCTGGCAACCCAGAAACATCAATGGTCGCAGACAAAAAAGAACAAAAGCCTTTTCCTCTAGCCAAAGGACCAGGAAAGGGGCAGCAGGACTGAAAACTATTAGACAAATAACTGCTCTACTCCAGTCACATACCACAGAAAGAACTGGCCCCACCCCAGCCCTGTAGGGAGTTTAGATTTCACTCTGCCCAGCTGCAATGAGGTGCAGCCATCCCCACAGTGTCACTGGAGATGCGATGCCTGGATTTGTACTCCACCAAGCTATACTGAGGCATCCACACCACCTCTAGGGCGGCGTTAGAGAAGCCAAGACTTTCATTCCTGCCCGGTGATACTGATTCCTCCCCCTGCAGTGCCAGTGCAGGCCATGTGAGAAGGAGTAACAACATACTCCAGGGTGATGTCAGTGGAACCTGATGGGGAATCTGAACTTCCACGCTACCCAACCGTAATGAGGGGCTCTTCCCTCCCGGAGGGTTTCAACAGATACTGAGCCAGAAACATGGCCCTTCACCTCCACCTGGCAATAGCACGATGGCACTCCCACTGGCCTGGTGTCAGAGAAGACCCCCTAAAACGGGAGATTTAAATAAGATACAGAATATCATAACAAACAAAATGTCCAGGATGCTATTGAAAATCATTTGTCATACCTAAAACCAGGAAAATCTCTACTTGGATGAGAAAAACGTCAATAGACACCAACACAAAGATGACTAGATGTTGAAAGTATCTGACAAGTTTTTAAAGCAGCCTCATAAGACTGCTTTGATGAGCCTTGGCCGGTTTGACTCAGTTGATAGAGCATTGGCCCATGGACTGAAGGGTCCCGGGTTTGATTCCAGTACCTCGGTTGCAGGCTCGATCCCTGGCCCTGGAGGGGGCATGTGTAGGAGGCAACCAATTTCTCACATTGATGTTTCTCTCTCACTATCTCTCCCTCTCCCTTCTACTCTCTAACAATCAATGGAAAATATCTTCAGGTAAGGATTAACAACAACAACAAAAGAAGCCCACTTTGATGAGCAATTAAGAAAACAATTTAACAAGCCCTTTAAACAAAATAATAGAAAGTCTCAGCAAAGAAATGGAAGATAAAAAGAAAAACCAAATGGAAATTATATACTGAAAAAAATTAAAAATTCAATGGGCTTGTTACGAATTGAACTATGACCCCCCCCCCCCCAAAAAAAAAAAAAAAAAGATATGTTAAAGTCCTAACTCCTAGTATTTCCAAGTGTGATCTTATTTGGAAATAGGATCTTGCAGGTATAATTAGTTAAGATGAGGTCATACTGAAGTAGAGTGGGCCCCTAATCCAATAGAACTGAAGTCTTTATAAGAAAAGGACAAGCATACACAGAAAGACAGCCATGCGACAACAGAGGCAGTGATTGAAGGAATGAATCTATAAACCAAGGAACACCAAAGATTGCCAGCAAACACCTGAAACTAGAAGAGGTGAGGAAGAAATTCTCTGCCAAAGGTTTCAGAGGGAGTATGGTTATGTCAACACCTTGATTTCAAACTTCTAGCCAAACTTCAACCTAAGGTAATAAATTTATGTTATTTTAAGTTACCCAGTTTATGGCATTTTGCTATGGTAGTCCTAGGACACATACAGGGCTCAACAGCAAAACAGATGGTAAAGGAAAGAATCAATGAACTTGAAGATCGAACAATAGAAGTAACCCAATTTGAACAACAGAGGGAAAAATAGACAATTCAACTGTAAGTGGATTTCTCATCAGAAACCATGGAGGTCAGAAGGAAGGGGCCTGAAAGAAAAGAACTGTCAGCTCAGAATCCCATATTCAGTGAAAATATCCTTCAGGGGGGAGAAAAGAGGGATAAGGATCAAAACATTCTCAGATGAAACAAAACTAAAGATTATTTATCACTAGCAAAACCACTCTAAAAGAGTGACTAAGCAAGTTTTTGAAATAGAAAAGAAATAATAAAAGAAGGAATGTCAGGAACAAGTAAAGAAGAACAAAAAGTAAAAATATGAGTAAGTATAATAGACTTTCCTTCTCTTGAGTTTTCTACTGTGTCTGACAGTTGAAGCAAAACTTATTACATTGCCTCATGTGGTTCTCAAATTCTGTTATCAGTGGGGGAGGATAAAGTAAGGTAAGGTTTCTTCTGTTCACTGGTACTAGTAAAAAAATTGACTGTGATAAGTTATGCATGTATAATGTAATACTTAGAGCAACCATGAAAAAAAGCTACACAAAGAAATACGCTCAAAAATTCTATAGATAAATCAAAATGGAGTTCTAAAAAATGTTCAAGTAACCAACAGGAAGGCAGGAAAAAGAAAAGAGATACAGAACAGAGGGAACACACAGAAAACAAAAAGACAGGCACAAACCAGTATTGGCAAGGATGTGAAGAAAGTGTAAAGTGGTGCAACTTCTTTGGAAAACAGTTTGGCAGTTTCTTGAAAATTTAAATATAAATTTACCATATGACCCACCAATCCCATTCATACCCAAAAGAAATGAAAACACATGTCCAGCCCAGCCAGCATGGCTCAGTGGTTGAGCATCAACTTATGAACCAGGAGGTCACAGTTTGATTCCCTCTCAGGGCACATGCCTGGGTTGTGGGCTTAATCCCCAGTGTGGGACATGAAGGAGGCAGATGATCAATGAATCTCTCTCATCATTGATGTTTCTATCTCTCTCTCCTTCTCCCTTCCTCTCTGAAATCAATAAAAACATATTTAGAAAAAGAAAACATCTCCACACAAATACTCATACATGGATGTTCATAGCAGCACAGTTGATTGTAGTAAAAAGGTAGGGAAAACCCAAATGTCCATCAACTGATGAATGGGTAAATAAAATGTGGTATTGCTGTATAATGGAATGGAATATTATCGACAATAAAAAGGAATAAAATTCTGATACATGCATGAATTTGGATGAACAATGTGGAGGAATCTCAAAAACATTACACTAAGTGAAAGAAGCCAGAGACAAAGGGCTTACATTGTGAATTCTACTTATATGAAATATATAGAAAAGGTAAATATATAGAGACAGACATTAGATTAGTGGTTGCCTGGAACTGAGATGAGAACAAGGAGTGACTGAAAATGGGCTTGAGGGATCTCCTGGGGAAGACGGGAATGCTCTAAAACTGATAGTGGTGATGACTGTACAATTGTGTGACTATAATAAAAACCATCAAATTGTACACATAAAACAGGTGGATTTATGATATATAAGTTAATCCTCAACAAAGCTGTTAAAAGGTGTCAGGAGAGGCGCTCTTCTTTAGTGTAGACACAATTTTTTTAAATTGTGGTAAAATACACACAACATGAAATTTGCTATCTTAACCATTTTTAAGTACAGTTCAGTGGCATTAAGTACATTCATATTGTAATGCACCCACCACCACCACCTTCCATCTCCACACCTCTTTTCATCTTGCAAAACTGAAATTATATGCCTATTAAACAATAACTCCCATTTTTATTTGGGTTTATACTCTATCCTTAAAAGGAAAAAAGCGCCTTCTGCAGCTACAGAACGGGTTCAAAACACTTTCAACAAAAGGTGCTCTCATTTCACAACCAGAAATAACCCTTACTGTATCGATGTTAGGTATTCAATGAAAAAAACATGGTCCCTGGCACATAGTAGGTGTTAAAAGGCTAAAGCTGCTTTCTCTTCTCTTTAGCAGCTTTTACAAACAAGATTAAATCAAATTTAAAACAAACATTTTAATCTTTTCAGCCCTTTGAAGATGTGTGTGTGTGTGTGTGTGTGTGTGTGTGTGTGTTTATTAAGGAAAAGTGTATTTGCAATTATAAGTGTGATAGATTTTAAATTTCTTAAGGACTGAGGCTGTGTATTATTCATCCTTATATGCCCCCTGAGTGCCTAGCACAGTCCCTCCATTATAGAAAGCATTCATTAAATCTTATTGATTTGAAGTTATTGTTAAAATGATGTAAAATGGAATTTCCAGCCCATTTGTGGGGAAATAATTAGGACCTAAGATGCAACTATCCTTAGGAGAAGTAGTACATTGATCCAAATTCATCCTATCATTTATTCAGTCATTCAATATTTTTTATTCAACATATAGGTTATAAGCTCTGGCTAAGGGATCAGCACCATAGCATTGGCATTGATACTGCCATCACCTACCACCACCTCTGGATTTCGGCCTCTTCCCAGAAAACAGGAAATCAGTGGGCAGAGCACTCCAATCAAAATTCCAGCTGGGGTGGAAGAAAAAATAAATGCACAAGCAATTACAATATAATGGGATTAGTCCTAAAAATCACTTACGAAAAACACCTAATGTGAATGGGGATAGTCTGGGAAGGCTCTCTGTAGTGGGATCCCTAAACTAGGATCTGTGGGATGAATAAGGGACAGGGGAAGGGGGCCAGGAGAAGTGTGCCAGGGAGAGGGCACGGTACAAGCCAGAGCTTGGGGCATGAGAGGGAACATGGTGGGTTTGAGGAAATGAGAGCAGTTCGATTTGGCCAAAAGACAGAGACCCAACCGGGCAAATACGGCAAAGCTGAGGCAGGCTGGTAATCCGTGCCAGGTCACTGACTGCAGCATGGAGTGTGGGTTGGAGGACGGCCATGCTGAAAGCAGAGAAGCAGTTAGAAGTCTGTGGGGTCAGGAAGAATGAGCAGCCCTGTTTGAAAAGCATGCAGCCGAAGCAATGTCTACAGGGGAGGACAGCAAGATCTACATTACTGATGTATATCCTTTCCGGGCACTCAATCCAATAAGGCAAACAGGAGGAGAGGGGAGGACCCCAAGGGACTTGAGGAGGTTTAGGGGATGGGGTGGAGCAGCCAAGGATGGAGAGAAAGGCAATAAAAAGAGGACGACAAACATCATCCTGTTCACAATTTTACCCAAGGCCACTTCTGGTCCCAGTGTGAGTTTAATATAGAATCTGTCCTTTTCCACAATGAGTACTTAGCGAAGCCTTTGAAAAGTGTTTCAGAATATCTCAAAATTATCCACTGGAGAGGAAGGCTCTTGGCATTTAACAATGCCACTGTTCACAGATGCTCTTTCCCTGTCTTTTTCATGGCACTTGACCTTTCAGTGGAATTCTCTCTGAGTAGTGTAAAAATATCAAAATAAAACCCTACAGAAAAGGACAAGCACTGCAACTGGGTGCCATCTCCCACCCACCATGCAGCCACTCCCAGACCTGCAGTGTCTCTCAGAGATGAGAGGCAGAAAAGGAGACTAAATTCCATAGTGTTCTCAGGTCCCAATTTACAAAATAGTTGATATTCAATCAAGCATTAGTATCAGTAAAGAGCACATAAATTGAAAGACATGAACGAAGTATTCAAGAAAATAAAATTAGCACTGGCCAGTGTGGCTCACTTAGTTGGAGCATTGTCCTGTACACCAAAAAGGTGGTGAACGCAATTCCCTGTCAGGGCACATACCCAGGTTGCAGGTTTGATCCCAGATCAGGGTGCATACAGGAGGTAGCCGATCAATGTTTCTTCCTCACATCGATGTTTCTCTCTCTCTCTCTCTCCCTCTCCCGCTCCCTCTTCCCTCTCCCTCCCCCTTTCTCTCTCTAAAAAGTCAATGAAAATAAACCAAAAGAAACTGAAAGTCCATCACAAAGGAACCTTAAAGGGATTCCACAAACACCCACCCACTGTGAGAGGGTGAAAAGTCTCTGAATCCAATTTCATTTCTGGAAAAGAAACTAAGAAATAATACTTTGGCTATAGAGGCCTGCATCTGTACCCATAAACTCATGCCTTCCCGCCTATTGCAATGAGTGAACTTTCCATGCCCTTATCTAAATCAGCCCCTCTGCTAGCACCTCCAATTCCATCCCCTCATCTACCCAGAGGTATAGCCCTAGTATTTTCTCTCTCTGTCTTCTGCATCATCATTTTTCCTTTCACTAGTGCCAGCATGCAGAGATAGCCACCACCCAGTGGTATACAAGGGTGGGGAGGAACAGTCAGTCTTGGGTGCAAGTAATAATGGAATGCACTGTCTGTACAGAATCTATCTACTTATATAAAAATCATGGGTGGTGTTCATCACGACCACAATCGCGGCATCCAAGTGGAAGGAAGTCAGTCCTGCAGGGGTTGTCTTGGCAACAGCTGGGCCCTCCCCTGCGCTGTTTCCTGGAGCTATTTCTGGTAAGGGCAGGGTTTGAGGCAGGGACCCGCCCTCGGAGCATAGACCCACTGAATCCCTGGTCATTTTGCCAAGGGCTGCGCCCTCCCCAGCTGTTTCCCGTGTGGCCTGAGGGAAGAACCCACCCTCAGAGCACCAGGAGCGCCCAGCAGCAGTCAGTCCTGGGTTGCTGAGGTGGAGGCCACAGCATGGTAGAACTCTGGGTCTGGCCCAACAGGGGGCATGGCCGACCTTCAAACCAGTTCTTGCCCAATCCTGGGTTTAAACCATAGAGTAAAAATTTAAAAATGATTGTAAAGATAAAGAAATAGAACCTGAGTTACTTCAACTCTGTCATTCTCTGTGACCATTTGGAGTTACTATTTGTGTCTTTAAATTTTTTTTTAAAGTGAAATAGAATGTGAAGGGCAAGATGTAATATTTTTGCTTAATAATTTTCGTTTAGTTACTTTACATATAAAATATTTATTGCATTTGAGTAATAATATATTTAAAATTGAAGTTTATTATTTTATTTATATATATATATATATATTTCAGAGAGGAAGGGAGAGGGAAAGAGAAATAGAAACATCAGTGATGCCCAGGCAGGTGCCCTTAACCAGAATCGAATATGGGACCTTTCAGTCCGCAGGCCTACTCTATCCACTGAGCCAAACTGGCTAGGGCTATTCTTTTATTTAAATCATTGTCTTAAAACTAAAGAAGGAATATAAAATAAAACATTACAGTAGCAGTTGCTTAAGTTGTACCCTTTTTTGCATATATTCTTATGTTATTAAAATTCACTTGTTAGTTACTGGGCAACTATTTAAATAAAATGTTATTATACCAAACTGTAACAAAGAACCAAAGTACAAACTGTTAGGTAAATATAAAAACTTTTGAATAAATAGTTATGTTTTTCTTTTTATCCTGCACAAACCTGGGGGAATTTGCAGGTGTTTGTTTGCAGGATTGTGAAACCAGTAACCAGTTCATAATTATTCTTAATTTCATAACAAAATCTAAAGTCAGATCTCCCCACCAATATGAAATAACATTGACTGGTGGAGCTTAACCAAGAAAACATTTAAAAGCAAAAACAAGAGGTGTTGAAGCAATGGCTAAATTTATAGTTAATGAAAACCCTGAAGCAATACAAGCTGACACATCCAAAACACCCCATGATAGAAACACCACAAGATTCAAATGACATGGGACTGAAAGATGACAAGGTCCCAATTTCTGTAAGCATTAACGATGAGGAAGAGAGGGAAACGTTCAGCAGGAGTCAACATCAATAAGATGATTTTTTTTTAATGAAGGAGAGACACTACTAAAGACCAAGACTAAGATTTTGGTCTTAAGCAGGGGATGGGTGTTAAAAAAGATCTCATCTTCACCAACTACTGTCCCAATGTTCATATTTACAAAAAAAGCTCCTCAAAAAAGCCATCTACTCACTGTCTCCACACCCAGTTGAGTTGTCTGTCAAGGTCACCGACGATTTCCATGTTGCTTGCTAAAGTCAACGGTCACTTCTTAGTTCTCCTCTTATCCTATCAGCAACACTTGAGGTAGCTGATTATACTTACTCCAGCTAGCTTCTCATCTTCTGTCTCCTTTACTGAATCACCCTCCTTTTCCTGAACTCTAAACTTCAGAGTCCGAACACTCAGTTCTCAGACCACCTCTACTCTTCATATTCACTCAGTGAGCTCATCCAGTCCCAAAGCTTCTAGTTCTTATATCTCTAAATGTTATATCTCCAGCCCAGACCTCTTTCCAATTATACACCCAATTGCTACCTGCTGTCTCCACTTGGATGTCTGATAAGCATCTCAAAGTTAACACACCCAAACCTGAATATCTGATCTTTCTCCCCTAACCTGCACCTACAACAGTCTTACTTTTCTCCATAAAAGACAGCTCCATTTTTTAGTTGTTGAGGCCAAAAATCTGGGAATCACTTTTGGTTCCCATCTTTCCCTCATGCTGGGAATCTCATCCAATCTATCAGCATACCTATTAGCTCTGTTTTCCAATGGGTTCTGAGTCCAACCATTTTTTATCTCCCATCACCATTCCTAGTGACCATCTCTCACCTGGGTTAGTGCAATAGCTTACTATCTGCTCTCTCTGCTTCTGTCATTGCCCCTTCTGTGGCCATAGGGTCATCTTAACATGTAATTCAGTTCACGTCACTCCTTCACACAACACCTTCTAGTGACGCCTATCTCGGAATAAAATCTAAAGTCCTACCCACAACTTCTCTCATATCCCCCCAACCATCCTCCGTGTACACTCTGCCCCTGTCACCCAGTAGCCGTCTGTCTGGCTTGCTGTCCCTCCAATAGTCTAAGCATATTCTGATTTCAGCACCTTTGCAGTAGCAACTCCCTCTGGGACACTCTCTTCTTTGTGTGTCCTTGGTGACTTGCTTCCTCACTTCTTTCAGGTCTCTGCTATAATGTCATCTCATCAGAGAAGACTTCCCTGAGCAATCTACCTAAAATAGCACTCTTTTGCCACTTTGATGCTTCCCTCCACCCCCTGCATTGCAATGATCACAATGTGATATCTGTCTATTGTCTGACTTCCTCCACTATTATACAGTATATCCTCTACAAAAACAGGAATTTACTGTTTTATGATTGCTTATCCTTAGTGCCTAAAAAAATGCAGACACATAATAAGCACTCAATAAACATTAGAATCAGAAAAACAATTATTTGGAACAATGGCCACATAGCATTTTGAGGTAATTTAAGTTGACCACTTAAGGCAGCCAATGTCTTAAGCAAGCTCTATTCTTTAGAGTGTGGAAGACACCTTCAGGGTGTCTCATGTGTTTTGTCACATTCATAGACTTACCCATGCTGTAAGATTTGGGGAAGTGCCCTGGCCTCTGTGGCTCAGTTGGTTGAGCATTGTCCCATGCAGCAAGAGGCTCACTGATTCCATTCCCAGTGAGGACACATGCCTGGGTATCGGGCTCAATCCCCAGTAGTGGGTGTGCAGGAAGCAGCCGATCCTTGTTTCTCCCTCTCCCTCTAAAAAATCAATAAAAAAAGCCCTAGCTGGTTTGGCTCAGTGGATAGAGTGTCAGCCTTCAGACTGAATGGTCCTGGGTTCCATTCCAATCAAGGGCACATATCTCGGTTGAGGCTTCTGGCCCTGGTTGGGGGCATGTGGGAGACAACCAATCGATGTGTCTCTCTCACATCAGTGTTTCTCTGTCTCTCCGTCTCCATTCCACTCTCTCTAAAAATCAATGGAAAAAACATCCTCAGGTGAGGATTTTTTTTTTAAATCAACAAAAACATGCTCTTCAAAAATATCTAACAGGCTTTATAAAAGAGGACAACATCCACCCAGAAAGATTTCAGAGAGGAAGATAGCGCCCATCTTGAAAAGACAAAGCCCATTACTGATTTCTGAGGACTAAACAGGGTGAGAAGGCTCACTCCTGAGTCGAGGTGGCATGGAATATTCGCCTGAAAGCATGTATTTGCTTGTTCTTACCTAAGAATCTGAAAGTACAATCCTACGCTGAAGCTTTTTAGAGACCACATTGACCTTGATTCATGCAACTGAAGCTCAGAAGTCAAACAGGATGGATTCATTACAATCATTTATAACTCTTTTAAAGTAAGCAGATTTTAAGTTTATTAACTCTCATTAGAAAAAGGATGTTTGAAATCTGCTGGGAAGAAAGGCACTCTTTTTCTGTTCCTAACTAGCACTTAGAAATGTTTACAGATAAGCATGGTATTTAAATCTTTGGGATGTGTAAAATTGTATTCAACAGCATTTTTAGACAAAGCATTAAGAATACTTCTAAATGTTTGTCTAGTTCATTAATTTTAAGTATACTCCATTGGACTCACAATGCTTTGAGATGCTTTACAAAATGCCCCCAAGATCGTGTATTATCAATCATAATACAAGCACCACCAAATTCAAATGTAGTTTCTAACGCAGAGGAGCAGCAGCTTGCGTGTGAGCGCCCTCTTCTGTTTCCAGAATATACCGCAAAATGCCTTACACGAAATTCACAATTCTGGGTAGTACAAAATGGGCTTTTCAGGAAAACTCCAACACACACAATCATGCTCTTGAAATAAGTTATCCTCCTACCTGTGGCTTAGAAGGCTGTTTTGGAGCAGATGCAGAAGGGGAAGATGAGGGAAAAGTTGCAATCCCGTAAGTCAAACGGTGATTTGCATTTCTTTACCAGGAAGTCTCATAGAAATGAACTTCATTCAATCTTTTAAAACACACTTTGGGTGGTGAGCATGCAATAGAGTATACATGTTGTATTATAAATCCCCTGAAATTTATAAACTGTTTCTAGTCAATGTTATCGCAATGATTTTTTTAAATGGGGAAACTAATCTGTTTTCCTTTTCCTTACAGGTGAAGATGACCTTAAAGACAATATTACCTAAAACTTATTTGAAAAATTTAAATTCTTTATTGGTTAAAGTATTACATATGTACCTAAAACTTTTATGCTATTGTTTTGTAATTCAACTATTTGCTTTCAGACCAGCAATTTGGCCTTGCTTTAGAAATTAACTTACAGTCAAATTCATATTTAGATGCCAGTTCCAAGTAGGAACTTTTAAATACAATTGTAACAAGAAAAATATTTTATTTCATAGACACTGGGAAAATGTACAGATAACTAGGTTGCGCCCCATGAAATTGCCATCAAGATGGATAAACTTTGTAAGATTCAATCCAATGCACCCAGCCCTGTGCTTTAGGACCCTGGGTAAGGGCATACAAGGTCCCTGGAGTAGAGTCACTCTAGAGACTAGGGAGGGGCTGGAAGAGAACAAAATCTCATGGAATCATTGTGTGTGTACACCAAGCATGTCAAACTCACAGCTGGCAGGCTGATGCAGCCCATTGGCCACCAGTTTGACATGCTTGGTGTACACAAAGGGGATGAAGCGGAGACAAAACAGGAAAGAATTGATGGATGAGAATTTTAGGGATTTTGTTACAAATATGACCAGTTTTAGGGCACTTAATCCTTTGTTGTTCCTAAGGAATTAGAGCCAAGCCCTGTAGCTAAAACAGTGCTTACTGATCTGGCCTGTAGGAAGTTTTATTTCCTGTAGCAGTTTTGAAATTTAACTTAAATATTGAAATGGAAGTTAAATTTCAACACATGGCAGTAAGGGGAGTTTGCCAATCTAAAACATGCTTTTTTTTGGGGGGGGGGGGGGTAATTGATTATTTTAAGATGATTTTTTTTTTTTATTTTAGTAAATCTTTATTGTTCAGATTATTACATTTGTTCCTCTTTTTTCCCCCCATAGCTCCCCTCCACCCAGTTCCCACCCCACCCTCTGCCCTTACCCCCCCCCCACCCACTGTCCTCATCCCTAGTTGCACAATTTTTGTCCAGTCTCTTCCCGCATCTCCCACACCCCTTTCCCCACCAAGAATAGTGAGTCCATTTCCTTTCTATGTCCCTGATTCTATTATAATCACCAGTTCATTCTGTTCATCAGATTATTTATTCACTTGATTCTTAGATTCACTTGTTGATAGATGCATATTTGTTGTTCATAATTTGTATCTTTACCTTTTTCTTCCTCTTCCTCTTCTTAAAGGATACCTTTCAGCATTTCATATGATACTGGTTTGGTGGTGATGAACTCCTTTAGCTTTTCCTTATCTGTGAAGCTCTTTATCTGACCTTCAATTCTGAATGATAGCTTTGCTGGATAAAGTAATCTTGGTTGTAGGTTCTTGGCATTCATCACTTTGAATATTTCTTAAGATGATTATTTTTAAGAAACTATTTTAAGCTGGTTGTTTTTAAGAAAAGACTCAGGAATAACCTTTGGCCTTCCCCCTGCCTAAAATTATTTAAATAGAGGATCTGCTCCAAGATGGGAGCTATCATCATAAATCACTGTAGTTTGATATGAACTGAATGTGATGGACAGGGAGGAACCCAGCAAAGCCCATCTGGTTAAAGTCCTCTGCCTACTGTTAAAGATGACCCAGCAAACATATTTACCAAACATTTGCTTTTCATCTCCATGTGAATTGCCTCCTCCCCTTTGGAGTTCCAAACCAGGACCTCCCCTGTTCTTTATCCTTAGCTCAAACCCCAATTGCCCCAATTGTCCTTGGTTCCAGATTCTCACGGAACCCACCCCCCTGCCCAAGCCCAGTAGGTATATATGCAATAAACTTGGTTGTTTTCTCTTGTTGATTAGAAGAACTTTAAAAGGGTAGGGGAAAAAATGTATTCTCCCTCTCCCTTCACAGCACCTTTCTCATAAAAAGGGTGGGTAGAGAGGTCGTTAGGTTGATTTATTTTAAAGCTGATTTATCTTCATATCTTTTACAGCCTCTCCCCTCAACCTTATCTGAAATATATTCTATACAATTATATAAAAATAGCTTCCTAAACTTTCAAAAAATAGTTTTAAATGCCCATTATATCTATAATACTAGTTGCCAAGATTTAAAAATTCTTTAGAATTATCCTGTGGACAAAGTTTGTCCTGTTGTCAGGAAAAATTGCCAAAGATTTTGAATAGTAGCTCAATTGTCCAGGTTATCAACACCTGTCATTGTCTTTGCATTATTTTACAAGTCTGTATATTTTTGAAAACTGATAATACACATAATACAAGTCCATACAAATGCAAATTAATTGTGGGCCAGTAGGGGAAATTGATTATCTAATCTAATAAAAGAGAAACATGCAAATTGACCACACCTCCGCTATGCCCCAAGCCACGCCCACCAGCCAAAAAGAGTGACTATATGCAAATTAACCCAACCAAGATGGCAGCCAGCAGCCACGGAGCTAGAGCAAGCAGGAGGCTTGGTTGCCCCGGCGATGGAGGAAGCCAAGCTTCCCACCTGCCCTGGCCGGCTGTGGCCTCCGCTCAAGGCAACAACATTTCAATTATAGAAGATAAATAAATCCCGATACCTGCTTCCCGCCAGCCTCCACTGGGAGCTTGTGTAGCTGGGGGCCGTGGCCAGCCTGCAAACAGCCATCATCCTCTCACCCAGGCTGGCCAGGCACCCCAGCGGGGCCCCCCACCCTGATCTGGGACACCCTTCAGGGCAAACCAGCCGGCCCCCACCCATGCACCAGGCCTCTATCCTATATAATAAAAAGATAATATGCAAATTGACCCTAACAGCAGAACGACTGGGAGTGACTGGTCACTGTGACACACACTGACCACCAGGGGGCAGACGCTCAATGCAGGAGCTGCCCCCTGGTGGTCAGTGCGCTCCCACAGGGGGAGCTCTGCTCAGCCACAAGTCAGGCTGATGGCTGCCTGCACAGCGGTAGTGGTGGGAGCCTCTCCTGCCTCCTCAGCAGCGCTAAGGTTGTCCAACTGCAGCTTAGGCCTGCTCCTTGCTGGCAAGTGGACATCCCCCGAGGACTCCCGGGTTGCCAGAGGGATTTCTGACTGCCAGTTTAGGCCCAATCCCCCAGTGAGCAGGCCTAATCCAGCAGGTGGTCATCCCCTGAGGGGTCCCAGACTGCGAGAGGGCACAGGCTGGGCTGAGGGACCACCCCCGAGTGCACAAATTTTTGTGCACCGGGCCTCGTCTATATATATAAAAGCCTAAGTGACCGTTATGACCAGTCGACCAAACAACCACCAGGGGGCAGACGCTCAATGCAGGAGCAGCCCCCTGGTGATCAGTGCACTCCCACAGCCAACCTCCTGCAACCGGCCAACCTCCTGCGGTCCTTCCCCCTGGTTGGCTGGCCCCAATCACCCCAATAGGCCCTGATCAGGATTGGGCAGATGGCCCCAATCAGCCCCAATTACCGGCCAGGCCAAGGAACCCCACCCATGTATGAAGTCGTGCACCAGGCCTCTAGTTGATTATATTACTGCATTGTGGATAGATTCATTTTACATCTATTTGTAAATTCATTCCAGAATTCCTTATTTCATGTACATCTCTGCTTTTGAATTCTCCTTGGAACAAGTTGCAACATCTTAATCCCCCCCTCTACACACATACCCAATTAGTTAACAAGTTAAGTAAAACCGTGGGCATATACTCACATTATTTCTTTAGGAGAGTAATGATTATATCCTCTTTAAAAAGTCATCCTTTAACATCCCAAATGATAGTTTGGTGGTGTTATTTTTCCAGGATGTGCCAAGATGCCATGTTCACTGACTCCTTAATAGTAAAGCAGTATACATTCACCTGACAGAGTCAATTGTTTAAGTTTATTAAAATTGATTTCACACCTTTAAAAAAAATAGCCCCAGACCTTGCAAAAGAAGATATAAGTCCACCACACAGCAAGAATCATTTGAAATACATCTTTAATTTTGAAAAACCAATATGCAATCTACCAAATACTTTGTTACATGATTATTAAGGCTCAATCTATTTTATATTTGTGTTGCTATGTCATAAAGTAATATTTTAAGTACAATATAATACTTAATCATTATTAAGGAAGGCTTTCTAACTGAATTTATAAGAAAAGGGCTGTGTCATAAGCACAGCCTCACAATGAAGGTAAATAACCCTTAGAACTGTCTAATATATAAATCAGGTTAAAAGGAAAAAACACCACACAAAACAAATCCAATCTTTATGTGCTGAAAAGTATTTTTTTCGTACCTTTTTAAATGAATAAACTATTTCTATTCCCATAGAAAGAGAAAATGTCTTTAAATTCTGATCTGTACAGTTGATCAAGTAACCATCAAGCCATGAATTCACTTCCACAGTTAATATGATCCTTTGACTGGGAAGGCAACCAGACCTGAACAATTAGAGCAGGACAACTAGTCAGAACCTGGTCAAGTCCTTGGAAGCCTGACATGTGTAACTAAATGACTGACCCCTAACCAGTCAAACTCAGAAAGGGTTAATCTAAAGTACATAAACTAAAATGCTAGAAAGGAGTAGTTCCTCCTTCACTTTCTTCCATCCTTGACAACCTTAAAAGCAAGGGGTTTCATTATTATAGTTGTCTTTCAGATCATCATTTACTTTCTAGCAAAGGAGATTCTACTTCTTAATTTGTAAGTCTAAATGGACCCTATCTAATTTTTCACTTATGGCACTGTGGTCATTTCTTACCTTCTGTCATTTCTGAGGTCAAAAGAATTGTATTAAAAAGCCTCTCCTTCCTCCACAGAATGTTAATTTAACGCTAAGTAATGAATATTTAAGAATCCTAATAGATGTGCAAATGAACAATTATGCCATAGCACCCTGCTGTTAATGCCATCAACCTTTGCATTGCAGCGAAAACTCAATTTGGGCTTTAGTCAGCGGTTTGTTACTAGGTTTCCAACACTAATCTTGAGATGCTCCTGAAGGCTGATGGCTGGTAAGTAAGTGACCCCAGCAGTGAGGTAGTCACAGACCAGGCAACCTGTGAAGCACCAGGGGCGATTAATTGAACCCTTTGCTGAAATTATTCCGAGGTGTAAATATTCATTAAGTCCAACTGAATCAGACTCTGAGTTCTTCATGGGCAGGATGCCATTAAACAGATTTGAAAGGAATGGCAGTAATTAACCCAGCGAACTTTGCTGGCACCTGGAGCAGCAACACCCCCAGCCACCTTCATATTTGGGTTGAGCAGATTGAAGTCTCTCCAGAGTGTGCCGCCCCAGAGAATGGGGAAAGATGGTGGAATTTTTCTTAATGACGCACACACAGATTTGCCCTCCCATACATCAACAGTGAGTCTCAAGCATATGATATTATGAGCAATGCATCAAGTGGGGTTAAAAAGAGCAATAACACTTCATTTTAACAGTCAACGTCTGCCTTCCTTGCTGTTACAGCAAAATAATGAAAAACAATAAAATCTGCTGATTGATACAAACCATCATACATGTTCGTTTTAATCTGGTTTTGGAACAGATTACAATGAATGTGACACAATATTAAATAAAACGTAAGACATAAACTCTGGGCCGACCAATAAATGTTGTTTGGAAGAACATTATTATATCAATTTTTACTCAAAACAAATCTAGTAAATAGAGAAAAATATCTCCTAATCATATTGTAGATCCAACATAAATTGAAGGTGTGTTAATACCAAATGGAGGACTTTGTTTTTCAGACCAAAAAAAATACCTAGAATATAGATTTCATGAATTTTAAAATTTGACTTTTCCCTGTAAATACTGAAAGGAAGTTATAAACAGAATTATAACTGCTAATGCTATTGGCTTTTCATTAGAAACCAAACATTTAGCTGACCGAAAAACAGAAATGTCAAAAATCTAGGGAAAATAATCTAGTGTTTTTCATTTTGCTCTAAATTTAGTAGAACTAGCATAAAATAATCATGAGCTAGACTTCTACTCAAGAGAGACTTATGTTAATCACAAATAATACTTTATCAAAATACATTCTTAGAGTCTGTACTTTTGGGAAAGAATATTCATGAAGTTTAAAAATTCATCTTTAATGCACATAAATATTTTAACTGGTGTCCAATACTGGGATTCCATTTTAAAAGAAATCTCTCCAAGCAAAAGGCAATAGGTCTTCGTGACTGGTACTAAAATATGTATATCAACAGAAATAGCTTCTTTGCAGCCAACACCAGAATACAAATACATTTTGAAAACAATAATACCGGGGGGGGAGACAGGTACCAAATACACAGCCAATGATTACTTGCAATGTGGTAAGAGGACAGGAAGATAAATAATTCAAAACCACAGACACTTTCCACATCTCCATTTTAGCTTGTCGTTTCAGCATCAATCTATACCGACCCACATTTCAGAGATGAGCAAGAGGGAAAATTAAGTATTTTTGGTTTATGGGTGTTTTTTTTTTATTGCCTCACCCTCCAGTACAGGTGCTAACATAGCAAGAAGAAATAGGGACTGGAGGGTAATAAATATGACAGCTGGGTAATCCATAGCACAAAACAATCAGCCACTGAGTAATCAAAAATCAAAACCCCTTTAGCCAAACTGGCTGTTGGGTCACACATTGAATAACAGCGCCTTTGAGTTTCAATAGGAAGCAGAAACATCACGCAAATTATAGACACATTTTAAATCAAACCCCTGGAGCACAAATATATCAAAAAGCATAAAATATAGATTGTTCAGTTTCAGGTCTAAACGTCTCCAAACACAGCCAGCCACTGGAGCTGTCCTAAGCCCTCTATTCCGAAGTAATTTCCACCAGGCAGTAGCAGAACTGTGTGCGATTACTATTTGAAAAGTGGGTTGTCCTCATTAACTCCTGCTACTCCTACTGAGTGATGCAATCACCAGCTTTATCTGGGTCTTCCCCGTCGATTTTAATCCACTTCTTTTCTATTTCAACCTGGTATGCAAAAGCAAAAACACGAGCAGCATTAACAAATGCAACACAGCACTAGCACCTGTTCAGTCCCATTTCATACATGGGGCATGCTCTGCAGCCACACCACCCTTTGGACAGACACAGCCCTTCCACCCCCTCATGCTCCTTCCATAGTGAGGCACTCCCCTCTCTTTTGGGCAACAGAGGTCCCCCTTCCCCCACCCCAATCCTTCCCTCTAGTGTCAAATCTTAAAAAGAGCTAAAACTCTCCTCTCTGCTAAGTCAAATATCATTTTTATAAAATGTACTCAGAATATATATTGATAACACAGACCTCTGGCTAGGCATGTGATCAATTATATCCTCATATCATAGATCCAGGCTTTGGCCCACCTGGGATAACACAGACCACTCTCGACAAGGAAGCCCCCATCAATCTCTATCCTATTACCCCATTTGATTCTCGTCCTAGAATCTGTCACTATTTGAAATTACATTACTTATTTGTTTACTAATTGTTTTTTGTTCCCCACTAGCAGGTAAGCTGCATGAGGACAGGCAGTATCTCATTCACTCTTGTATCCCCAGCATCTAGAGCAGCACCTGGCACTTAGAAATTGCTCAATAAATACTTATTAAATGTAAGATTACATTTTGAAACCAACTGCCACCCAGTGCAGATCAATTAGTAAATGATGTTAAACTAGAGACTCTGTTGCATAATTGTGAGCTGTCCTTCGACACTGTGTGAAACTGGCTTACCCCGTGAATAGAAAACTAAGTATAGAGGAAGTCTCTGTGTGCACTTGACCCACATTTCAGTCACACATAACACTTATATACCTAGTGTTACAGGTCAGGTTCCCCAAGATGCAAACTCTGAGATGGAGAATGGTGTGCAGAAGGTCTACTGGGGAGTGCTGTTGGGGTTGACATCTGGTCAGGGAGGGAAAGGGGGGAGAAGGAAGGAAGCAGAACAGGAAGGAGGAGAAGCTGGGCTGCAAGGAGGTCACAGTAAAGGCTTCAACTGATGCCCAGAGGAAGCTGAAGCTAGGATGGCCCTATGGAGTTACCTAAGCTGAGGCAAAGGGTCTTCACACCCCTGCAACCACCAGTCACTGAACGAAAGCTGCCCCAAGGACAGCGCAGGACCTGGAGCTCTCTTCAGCCAAGGCAATTCCAGCTGCTAAGGGAACAAGGGCTTAGGTTCCCACGGGGCTGCACAGGACAGGTGGCCCAAAATAAAGAAAACTCCTGACAGACTACTGTGTTATCAAACCACCAGTTGGTGTTTATGAGTCAAAAATCAGAATGACATTAATCATAGCTGAGATTCAAGCAACACAGATTTCAAAATGATATGAGAAAGTGTAAAATGCTACTCATGTGGAAGATAAAAGAAAAATAAATTCTAAACAGAACCACCTGTTTGTTACTTGCTGTTTACGTTTCTGTTTTGTTTTTTACTTTGGAAATATTTTCTAATTAAATGATATATTTGCAAACAAAATCGGTGATGCATCACCATTTCAAGATACTATGGGAAATATATGGCAGAGTTTATGTCTGAATCTACTACTTTCAAGATGAGAAGAAAAGCCAGTTTAGAAACAGGTGCAAATGTATGCCACTCTTTAATTCATCTGGCCTAAGGAGGCAGAAGCACTGATGGTGAACATTTTAAATTGTTGTAATAGAGTAACTTCACATTTCCCCAGGGGTGCTTCACAGAATACAATTTCAGAAGATATTGATATACATTTTACATGCACATGCCCATACAGACTGGATTTCATAATCAATAAGTTGGAGGAAACTGGGTCAAGGTTAACAAGGACTTCTCAGAGCCTTCATTTAACATTAATTTAAAGTATGGCATTCCTAAGCTTTTTTTTTTTTCCTGGATACATGTTCCACAGAACACTTATTGGGAAGTGCTATTCTAACATGATTTTTGTTATAAATATCCTTCTGAAATGTGAATTCATTTTTAATGCCCTGTTTTCCATTGAGAGCTGATTAAGTATGTAACACTGTGTGCTCAGGCTCCTAACATTCTCTAGAACTGAGAAGGGACAAACTAGGCTCACTGGTGACCATCAAGTCTGCATAGGTCAAACGCACACACACACACACACACACACACACACACCCATACATGGTCACGTAAAAGGGCAAAGCAAATATCTAAAACCAATCATGTCACAGCTCTAGAAGCCCTAAGGGGTTTAGGATGTACCTGGATGTTGTAGCAAGCTCGCTGATGAACGTGTTTCTGTGGCTGCACATCGCTCTCCACCCCCAGAGACCTGACCTCTGTCCTTGAGGCACAGGTGTCGAGCATCCCAAATTGAACAGTAGCAAATGGATACCAATCAGAGGGAATTTCTTGGTCTGATCCAAGTTCTAGTTTGTATGACAAACAATGGGGATGATCAGGACCTTGAGGAAAAAATCAAATTGTCAGTCAAAGTATTTCAATGGCCACTGAACATTTCTCTTGAATGTAAGAGGCACTCATCCCTCTCTTCAATAATCAATTCCATTAACACTATGGCAGCGTGAATTCTATTTGAGCAAAATACCATCAAAATTTACAATTCTGCACTAACTAGGGGAATATCTTCAATTTTTAAATACTAGCTTTAAAATAAATACTTTATTATTGCATACATGTATATATTAACTCCTAAAAATGTTTTCAGTTGAAGTATGTTAAGTTTCTTTAATTAAAAGATAGTATCTTTTACTTAATATGTGTAGGATTTATAAAAAGTACTGAGGTAAATAACATGACTTTTTACAATGTATGTAGGATTTGTAAAACAAAACAAAAAAAACACCAACAAAACTTGCTTAAGTAGACTAAATGAGCTCTTATAATAATTCTTAATTTATTCATTTTCTTACTACTCTTATTGATAGTTAATGCAAAGATAAGCTATCTAAATTAGGTCACATAAAATAATTCTGATTTTTTTAAGTTAAATTTAATGAAATTGTATTACATTTCAGGAACTATATTAGGCCAAAAATTCCTTTTTCAGTAGAACAGATTATATTTTAGTACATTTCCACTCACCCTTCTTAAAGCTTTGATGAAAACAGACATGCAGTGTAGAGATGGGCATATTGGCTTTGACTGTTTCTAATATTTGTTTTCACTTAATTCAATGTGTCGTTTATTGAGCATCTACTCTATGCCAGGCCAGGCTTTGTGCCAGACCTAGGGATATCAGATAAATGCAAAAATTTAAGTGTAGTCATATAATGTTTGTGAGTGTGTGAGTGTGTGTGTGTGTGTGTGTGTGAGAGAGAGAGAGAGAGAGAGAGAGAGAGAGAGAGAGAGAGAGAGAGAGAGAGATAATGGAGTAAAAAATATTTCCATTGTAATCACTGTAGTAACAGTGATTCTGCTGTATTTTCCACAGCATCTACATATCCAATGCAGCTATCTGACCTTAAATAAATGTATGAGGTGACAGTAATTTCAAAGCCAGATTAAATTACTGTAGCACTGACATAGCTTCCAAAATAACATTTCCCTCAGAATATAGCTTTAGGCACAAAAACAAGAGTTTAAAGGATTTCACTTAATTCTTAAAAGATAAATTGCCTTTCATCCCTTACAATCTGTTTCTTGTAGAGAGACCAATAGAATTCTAAGGCTGTAAAAGGCCTTGAGAAGTCATCAATCCATTAACCACCAGAGGCTCGTTAGCCACCTCCACCACTTACATGCAGGGTAGGACCACAGTGGCCTCTGAGGTGCTCTGAGCTACCCAGATCACTGCAGGCAGGTGATAACTTTATTCACACACACACACACCCAGGGGAGAGCCCACCATCCATTACCGTTTGTTTCTAGTCTTCTGCCTGAAGTGCAGACACAGTAAGTTCATTTAAGCTTAACTCAGGAACTCTAATGTCCATTATGACATACAGTGGTGAAGAACACAAACACTGGATCCAGGTTGCCCAAAGCCCAGTCCCAGCTCTGCTACTTAATAGCTGTGTAATCTTTGGCAAATTACTTGATCTCTCTGAGCCTCAGTTTCCCCATATGAAAACAGGGGTGATGGTGCTGATAATAACAACATAAACCTTACAGGATTGTTATGAGGATTAAACAAAACAATCAGCAAACCTAGACACTAAAACCATGGTATACTATAGTGGTATAGATACAAGTGGGGGATATATTCTGGTATGATTACTTTGCAAAGTACTATTTGATTATAAATACAATATTATTTAATTACTATAATTTTGCTAAGGAAGTGACTGTGAATTCTACATTTTTAGAGCTGAAAATTATATTGGAGGTTATCTAATTAGATATTCACATTTTAAAGGGAAAAAAATTTTTTGGAATCTCCTGCAATCAAAATTACCAAAGTTGAAGACCTAGTACTCCAAAAAATGTTAGAAACAAAACCTTTCTGCTTGTTTGTCTTAAAAACTGGTAAAAGGTAAAGGAGAGCAATTGTTCCTTTAAGCTTTCTGGCATATTTTCTTTGGCTTTTAAAAACTCTAAATACTCTACAATGTTTAATAACATACTCCTCCTTTAAACTTTGGTCTCTGTGAGGAGAGGTATCATGTCTGTCCCTAGGACAATGTCTGGCACGTTTGTGGCTCAATGGATATTTGATGAATTTACAAAAAAAAAAAAAAAGGAAAATCATGTTATTTATCTCAGTACTGACCAGCAGGGGGCACTCTCAGGCTTTGGAAATTGCTATTCTCTCACCAGAACTTTCTCAGCAAAGGGAATGCAAATTACAGTATCTTCTTAGGTCCAGTAGATATCTGGTCCTTCTTAAACCAAAACATTTCACATCTGAAACAGAACTGTTGCAAGTTGGAAGATATGAATGGCAAGAGAATGATACAAGTGGAGGAGGAGAAAAGCAACCAATGTGCTGGTGACAGAGCGCAAAGAGAAAAAGTAAAGGCAAATTGGGAAGGTAGAGATAGATATATTTGTTAATTGACCCTCCGCCATTTCCACTCTCCTTCCTAATTCTATGCCACCATCTGCACCTCCTTTGGCTAATTCATGCTCTCGTCTTTTCCTCTTCTTCCTTTCTCTCCCCACCCACCTCTGTTTCCCAACCCTCCACTCCTCCCACCGACCTCCCAACCCCCCACCAAAGCCTGTCCTCAGGAAAGGCTCCTCTGTTCCTTTGCTGTCATTCACATCTTTGTCTGAATAAACTATCTGAGCTACCTGCCCAAGGCCAACTTCTGTTGTAAAATGAAAGACCTGCCCGCTGTTAAAAGAAATATTAAGCATTGACATGCTAGAAGACACATTTAAAGGGCCAGCAGCCCATCCCACCTCCCTTGAAATCACATGTAAGTGAAAATGAAGTCAATCCTGATCTCAAAATTCCACAGGAGGAAGGGCATAAATTTTTTTAATTAGTACCTAGTAGAGTAGTTCTTATATTCTCTTTCATTTTCCATTTTAAAATATTTTTTTCTAACAGTGTAGATTTTTCAGAAACTAGTTTGGAAAAGGTAATGTTTTAAAGACTTTAAAAATCTGCTGTTCTCTAGACACCCAATTGCTTTAAAAATCATATAGAAAAGTGGAGATGTACTCTAAGACTCTGTTATTCTACGTGTTGTCCGTGGGCAACAGCATTGGTATCACCTGAGAACAGTTATCAGGCCCCACATGTTGAATCACAATCTACATTTGAACAAGGTAATTCATGTGCACACGAAAGTTTGAGAAGCACTGCCTTAGACAAAAATTTCCTCTCCACCCCAACCTATTTCTATACTTCTCCAGAGGCAAGTTGCCAGGCACCCTCTCACTCTTTGTGTTTCCTCCCCCACCCCCACCATGGTGAAGCCACAAGACTGGACCACAGGATGCCACCCACTTCAGAGCCACCTCCTGCCCACCTTCTATCTGACACACTCCATTGGCCTTTTCCCTAGGCCTCCTCTTTGCACACAGAGCTGATCTGAACAAAGCAGCTTTGATCCTAAAGGATTTGTTCAGTAAATTATCACTGGAATGCTTGTAAAATGCTTTCTGTGTGGGCCTGGTGCTATGAAAGTCTTCAAAAAGAATTCCCGAAGGCCAAGATCAAGTCCAGCCACCTTTCTGGGAAAACCCACTCTTGTAATTGTTCTTTGCGAGCTCAACTGCTAGTAAAAACGGGTACAAGAGTAATAACAGAGCTCCATAGACATAGGAATAGACAGCACAGGGAGGGACGTTCTCTGCCTAGGGGACCATAATATGTTCCACAGGTCGGTAGTTCTCAACACTAGCTGCCTGGGAGAGCCTTTTATCAGCGCCCATACCTGGGCCTCCTCCCACCAGAGAGTCATGGTTGGGATAGAGCCTAAATGTGGGTATGATGTTTTTAAAGCTCTAATGATTCTATGGTCTCTGACAAGCAGACAGGGCTTGGAAACAGACAGATTTTAAAAGCAAGAGTGATGACAGGATCCTCGGCTATCAGCTAATGGCACCACTGTCCACCCATTCCCCAAAGCCAGAGATCCTGGCCTCCTCCCATCCTCTCCCTAACCCCAAGGCTCACAGGTAACCTGTCATTGTTTTGGGGGCTCCTCTTCTGAATTTCCTCACCCATTCCTCACTTCCCCAGTGAAAGGCCCAGAGGAAAACGCAAGGAAGAAGAAAGAAAATGAAAATGCTCAGGTGAACTCATGGATGTAGATCTTTAAAGATTAATTAGGGAATTTAATGTCAAGAAGTCAACTAAAAGTGTTCCTTGTGTGCCACCATGTACAACTAAATCCTAGCCTAGACTAATATTTATTATATATATATATATTTAAAATTAAACTTATCTGGCAGAAACTGGCACAAAAGAATGAAATAAGCCGGCTGTTTAACTAAATGTCCCATCTCCCACCCAGCAATGTATAAGCATGTCCTCAGCTGACCGAAGTTACCATCTGTCTCAGCCTCATTTCAATCTAAGTAGGGTGAAAACATTGAGGCTGTTTCACATGAAAATCAACTTGAGGTGCTGAATATTTACTTGAATGTTTATCAGGAAGCCGATCTATCTTCCATACCACGGCCCGGTAGGCACTCTCATATTTTGCTGACCCCACAGTGACCTGTATGACAGGTTCAGATTCGGGTTCATGTAAACTCCCCAGACATGCCCGGCGGTTCATTTTGGCTTTCAGGGACTTCTGCCTCTGGAGGTTCATGGTCCAGAGAGCCTTGATCCATTGCGACGGGACAGGAAAGTGTATCATTATGTTGTCACAGGACCTCAAGGAACTGGCATGGGATGATTTCGGAAGCAATGAGGTCATGTTGACAAAGGCCTGAAGCTCCACATATGCCCCCTGGACAACCACTACAGACTTCAGGGAAAAGGGAAGGTCTTCCCCATTATACAACGTCTTGAAACGCATCAGCTCAAACCGGCAGGCATCCAGAGGTACAAACTTAATGATTCTTGATTGCTCGAATTCTTGTGCTTTCACACACTTATGAAAATGATATTCAAGAATATCAATCCCCTTCTTTTCTGGGTCTGCTTCAAAATAGTGTTCATTTCGCTTCTGCAGCTCAAGATCATTCAATGTTAAGAAGCATTCCGAGTTCCCATTCACAAAGCAGAGGCAACAGATCTGAGTTATCACAGCACTTTCAACCAATTTCCCTTCTTCTTTAGTGATTTTACCCCAAAAGTTGTCCACAATTTCAAGGGAAATTTCTTGTTCCTCATAGTTCTTTTTTGGTTTTGAAACAGCTGGCAGCTTCATCAGCTCCTCCTCCACAGTAGTCAGAAAGTCGAGGAAGTCATGGTACTCTGTGGATCCCAACTTTAGCATCTGCTCTATGTCTGGCTCGTGAACTACTTCTGTCTTAGAATGGTACTTTCTTTTTTCTGTGTAAGACACATGTTCAATCTTCACAGTATGGATTTTTCCCGCCACACTGAAGTTCTCAAGTTTGGGTTCAGAAAGCCTGCACTGTGAATCAAGCTGTAACTCTTTAAATGGTTTTTCTAACCCCTCCTCATAATACATTTGCAAAATTCCTCCAGGTAAGACTTTTAAAAAAATTGGTCCCCACTGACGGGAAGACATCATGTTCTTCTTCTCAGGAATTCTCAGCATGAAAGACCATCCAGGTTTGGGCTGACTCCTGAAGAGGGTGTGGGGGACAAAGGAAGAGCCTGTATCTTCAGCATACAGACACTGCATAGACAAACTTCCAAAGGAGTCTTGGTCCTCAACTGATTGGAGATGTTCAAGCTTCTTACAGATGTAGTTGAGTGAACACTGATTTAAGCTTTTTTGATCAATGGGCATTTCTTTGTCTCTTGATGGGAATCCCTTTCTGCTTCCTGGAGGGTCAAAGGTGAACTGGGAAGCACTGCCTTCTTCTTTCCAAAATGGACTTGAAAAGGCACAGTCCTCCTGAAAATACTGAAACTGAAGAGCATCACTTTGGAACCCCAGGCTTTCAGCCTGTGGAGGACTAACTTCATCTGGAAGACCCACTTTGGGAGCTGGAGGTGTGCATGAGTGATCACTGGGTAAGGAAGCATGGGGAACACAGGTTAGTTTAGTAGACAATAAGGAAGAATCTGCTCCAGGTGTTGTGAGTGGGCTGTTTGAAGATAATTCTGGAATAGGATAAAGCACATGAGTCCCTGCTTTGGGGATGCCAGGAATTCCTGTGAAGTCTTTGGTAGGTGTAGAAAGAGGAGAGTTACTTGGAGGTCCTGGACTGAAGTAGAAGTCTACGATGGGAGAGGGGAGGGGGGTACTACTGGTGGAGGAAGACCCACTGGAAAATTCCTTAGGAGTAGAAAGGTTCAGCTTAAGTCCGTTTGGCCTGCAGATGCCTTGATTCTCTGGACGGAAGTTTTTTGACTTTTGAGAAGATTGAAATGTAGGGTCATCATCAAATGTGACCCAGTTGCCTGGGTTTGTAGAACACATCTTTAAAATCAGATTGTGATCCTGTCAATGATTCAGATGTGTAGTCTCTGTTAAAGGAGAAAAAGAAAACATAAGAATAAAAATGAGGGGAAAATTTCAAGTTACTAAAGATCTTTAGTTCTGAGAAATACTTCGATTTAAAAGCATCCGGATTTATAGATTAACTGAGTTCAAAGAAGTGCTTAAAAACTGTAACATTTTTGATGGCTGAATGGATTTAAAAATATAAGATCTAGCCATATGCTGTGACAAAAGACTCATTTTAGATTTAAGCAAACACATAGGCTGAAAGTGAAAGGCTAAAAAATGATATTCTATGCAAATAGAAATCTAAAGAGAGCAGGAGGTAGCCATACCATCAGACAGAATAAGTTTAAGTCAAAAACTGTCACAAGAGATAGAGAAGGATGTTATGTAATAATAAAGGGGTCAACTCACTAGAAAGATAGGATGATTAAAAGTATATATAAACTCAACACTAATACACCCTAATGTATAAAGCAAACATTAAAAAACTAAATGGAGAAACAGACAAGGACACAATAATAGTAGGATATTTTAATATCCCACTTTCAATAATGGATAGGACATCCAAACAGAAGATCAATAAGGAAATGGAGGACTAGAACAACACTATATAGATCAAGTGGATATACAGGACCTATATAAAACATTCCACATAACAACAGTAAAACACACATTCTTCTCAAGCACACACAGAACATTCTCTAGATACATCACAGGTTAGGCCACAAAACAAATCTCAACAAATTTAAGATTGAAATCACACAGGTATCTTTTCTACCACAATAGAAAAAACTGGAAATCAATAGCAGAAGGAAAACTGAAAAATTCACAAATATGTAGAAATTAAACAATACTCAATGGGTCAAAGAAGAAATAAAAAACAAAATTAGAAAATATCTTGAGACAAAAATTAAAACACAACATACCAAAACTTATTGTATACAGCAAAAGTGGTGCTAAGAGGGGAGTTCATGCTGGTAAATGCTTACATTTTTTAAAAAAGATCTCAAATAAACAGCCTAACTTTATAGCTCAAAGAACTAAAAAACAAACAAAAACTAATCCCTAAGTTAGCAGGAAGAAATGAATAAAGATTAGAGCAGAAGTAAATGATATAGGCAATAGAAAATAGAAAAAAATATCAATAAAACTAAGAGTTACATTTTTTTAAAAATTAACAAAATTGACAAATTTTAGCTGGACTAAGGGGAAAATACTTAAATAAAATCACAAATGAAAGAGGAGACATTACAACTAATGTCACAGAAAAATTTTTTTAAATTTATTAGAAGAGACTATGTGAACAATTAGGGGCCAACAAATTGATTAACCCAGAAGAAATGGATAAGTCCCTAGAAACGTAATGTTTACCAAGATCCAATCATAAAGAAATAGGAAATCTGAACTGACCTATTCCTATAATTAGTGAGAAGACTGAATTTTTTAAAAAATATATTTTATTGATTTTTTTACATAGAGGAAGGGAGAGGGATAGAGAGTTAGAAACATTGATGAGAGAGAATCATCAATCAGCTGCCTCTTGTACACTCCCCACTGGGGATGTGCCCACAACCAAGGTACATGCCCTTGACCAGAATCGAACCTGGGACCCTTCAATCCGCAGATCGATGCTCTATCCACTGAGCCAAACCGGTTAGGGCAAGACTGAATTTTTAAGTGGTAGAGTATTGTTACCTATATGCACATTGTTGTGCAACAGATCTCTTGGACTTTTTCTATTGGCATGACTAAAACTGCATCCCCACTGAACAGCAATACCCTTTTCCCTCTCCTCCCAGCCCCTGGTAACCATCATTCTACTCTCTGCTTCTATAAATTTGACTACAGTCATGCACTGCTTAACAATGGGGATGCATTCTGAGAAATTTGCCATTAGGTAGTTTCATTGTTGTGTGAACATCATAGATTGTACTTACATACACAAACTTAGATGGTTTAACCTACTATACACCTAGGCTATATGGTATAGCCTATTGCTCCCAGGCTAGAAGTCTGTATGGCATGCTAGTATACAGAGCAACATGAGATTAAATCAAGCACAAGAGAAAATGGTGCAATCAGGAGTTGTGGTAAACATGAGAGGTATGAGGCTGCTGCTGATATAACACAGGATACTGTTTTACAATGAAAAATGTAAGAATTATTTTTATTCACTGCAACATTTTTGAATCACTTCAAAAAGTCTTTATTTGAATGACTGTTATGTAGCCAGACCTTGTTAGTGCTCTAGAAAATACAGGAGGAAGAGATAAAACCCAATGAATAATGAACTTATAACCCACTGACAGCTGACAGCCCCAAAATATGTGATGTTTACACTTTAGCAGCATTTTCAAATTCATGACCTCATTTATGAAAACAGCCCTGAGAGATGTACATCGTTATTCCAATTTCATAGCAGAGATTACTTGGGTTGAATCATTGCCTAAAATCATCCAACTGATTAAAAGGCAAATCTAAGATTTTTAAAAATAACAGTTTTATTGACATACAACTCACATATAAAATTCACCCTTGGAAAAAAAAAAAAAAAGACAATTCAGTGGTATTTAGGACATTCACAGAATTGTGCATCACCACTAAGTCTAGAACATTTTTATCACACCCCTCTCAGATAAACCCTGCACCTACTCAGTCACTCCTCATTTTCTTCCTCTCCTGGGTCCTGGAAACCACTGATCTACTTCACTTTTCTGAATTTGCCTAGTATGGACATTTCATATAAATAGAATCTCTACAACATATGGCCTTTTGTGTCTGGCTTCTTTCACTTAGCATAATGTCTTTAAAGCTCATCCATGTAGTAGCACGTATCAATTAGTACTTCACTCCTTTTTGTGGCTGAATAATATTTCATTGTGAGGATATCCCATATATTTTGTTCATCAGTTGATGGACATTTGGTTTGTTTCTATATTTTGTCTATTATAATACTGCTAGGAGCATTTGTGTGTAAGTTTTTTATGGAATCATTTATCTCGGGTATATACCTAGCTTGAAAAGAACCTGAATTTGAACACAGGGCACTTCATGCAAATCTAACACAACATAAATTATTGAAATTATTCTAATGACATCAGAGGCGAAGAGCTGTAGGGAACACAGTACTGACCTGGGGGGTGGGTATAACCCAAACGCTGGGCACTGCTCTGCCGCTCATTCTGGATATTCAGTGATTAGACTAGAATCAGCTCTGAGGCTTTTTCCAATTCCAAAACAACTCTATGGTAGTTGACATCCAGTTGAATTTTTTTTCAAAAACAGAAATTGTGTTACCACTGGGATTTTTGACCAAACTTCCAAACTGACAGAAAGTAAAGTTCCATAAGATCTACTAGTGTGAGAACTCAAAAACTGCTGGAATAAAGGCCGTGAGAAAGGCATATTTTTCTCCCTCCAGCCCCTTGTGGAAAATGAAGGCTCAACCAATGCAATCACTCAAGCTCGGAAAAGAACCAACACAAAGGAAAAGAGAGAGGGCCTGAGGCTCAGCTGGGGACAGGGCTCGCTCAGTGTTGTCATTTGCTAAATCCGCACATTCCTGAAGGCACAGAAACACACAGTGGAGCGCAGCCCAGGCCAGCTGGCTCTCTGGAGGGCATTTCACTGTCACTGCCCTTGGGCTGGAGTTGCCAGCAAGCAAGTTCCCTTCGGGGCAGGAAGAGCAGTGTTTCAAGGGACTCTGCCAGGAGCCTCAGAGGCAGGAAATCAAACAATATTTATCGACCCATCCCATCTCACCCTCTTCAGAAAGAATCCAGCCAAAATACCTCTTCAGACAGGGTGGAAGATCATGTAAATATTTACTTTAGTCGGTTAATTAAAAGAAAGAAAAAGTAAAAACCAAGAGAAGAAATAATTCAGCTTCAGGCTGCCTCCTCTTCTGATTGATCCCCTGAACGTTCTGCCTCATCCGTTTTTCATGGGTAGCTTCAAAATTTGGAACAGTGATATTGGTTTTTTCAGATTCGTGCTTATTATGAAAAAAATGATTTCCATAAACCAGATAGAAAAATCAATCCCATTACTTTCTAAGTGACCCCTGATCTTTGGAAAGCACACCTTGCAAAACATCTCCTACTTTGAGTACAAAAATCTATGCAAACCATACTCTTCCCCCTATGCAAGACTTCCATAGGAGGCACTCAGCAAATGTAATGTGAGTTAAATGCAACCAAACAGAATTCTATATTATGCCACAGAGAGCCCAATTCTTTGTCCCCGTTTAAAAGGCAGGACTTAGATGCTGCTCTGGAGTGAGTGGCTAAGACTCCAGCTCCAAGGTCAAAGGCAGGTTTGTTTCCTGTTCTCCTCATTCTCCTCTTCTCTATCCCTCTTGTTGTCCTTCATTATCAATCCTTTTTATACTCATTTCCATCTCTCCTTTTACCCTTCCCTCTCGATGGCTTCATCTTTCCAGTCTAGTCTCAAAGCAGCAACCAGTCAGTTTTCCCAAAGACAACTAGAATCAATTCTATTCAGCGCTTTCCTTCTCTTTCCTTCCCTCCTAACCCATCCCCACCCCCAACAGGGACAGGGGGCCACATCAGAATCTAGAGGTATAGAATGTGTCTTCTTTTAGTCATCTGCAAATTCACCCCATCTACTTCAAGACACAGATTTTAAAAGTATTCAAGCAGTAGCATCCATTTAACCTCAGGTTTGTCTTGTTTGTTTTCTGCACTGCAAATTGGGTAGGATCTAAATATGCATCTATGTCTCCCAGAGGGCCCCAAGCCCTACCATTTACAGAGCCCTTTCACAGACAACATCTCGTTTAAATTGTATGACAATCCAGAGTGGACCACAGCATTTAAGAGCCTTCTCCAAAGTCCAGGATCCAATGAGAGCAGAGCTGGGAACCCAGGATTCCTGGCACCAAGTCCCTAGCTGCCTTCCTCTTAAGGAAATAGTCCTCTGGTTCAACTCCCTGGCTTTTTCCTTGGATGTGGATGCCATCCCACCCTGTTTTCAGTCGATCTGGATTATCCGCAAACTTGTAGAAGACAATTCCAGACGAAATTCAGGGACAGGTCAAGACACTAAGACTGAATGGGGGGCATAGAAAAGGGAAATGTAGAAATTTATGGTAGAAATTTCTAGAAATCAATTTCTGAGGTTTAAAGGTTTCTAGGGGAGTGTTTGCGTACTCTTAAGACTATTAGACATGCTTTTTGTCTCCCTATTTTCAAAGCAGCATCAGAAAACATTGAACTCAAGATTAAGCTGAAAGTAAATGCACATGCCTACTCACACGGGGAATAACAAGGATATAGGCAGACCAGGGTTTTCAACTTCGTACCCCAACACATGTGACAGATGGCATTTTGTTGGGGTTTTTTAATATATATTTTTATTGATTTCAGAGAGGGAGAGAGAAGGAGAGAGAGATAGAAACATCAACGATGAGAGAGTCTTTGATCGGCTGCCTCTTGCACGCCCCACACTGGGGATTGAGCCCACAACCCAGGCATGTGCCCTGACTGGTAATTGAATTGTAACCTCCTGGTTCATGGGTCAGTGCTCAACCACTAAGCCACACTGGCCCAGCCAGATGGCATTCTGAAGCTTAGCACATTCTCTTGGTTGTGCCCAGAATTTTATCACCCCCAAAATATTTAGGGAAGCCTTAAAATAATTACTCCCTATGCTGAATGTTGGATAAGCAAAGGAGGGGCCCAGGCCACAACCAACATGAGAAAGGCTGCACTTACATGCAATTCCTGCATTCCATCCCTTTCTTCCGCTTAAGGGATCATACTGGAATTCTTAAAAAGCATTATGGAAATTATAATAAATTTATCCTAAATTATCTTAAAAATGAAATCTGTCACAAATAACAACATCTTAAATATTAATAACACTGCAAATTACTTTCAATAAGCCTTATGAATAAGTTGCAGTGGTATGAAAAAGTGGTCTCACCAAAAACAACTTAGGGATAAAAATTTTCATGTTATTGTAGATAAAAACTCATATCTTCCTTGAGAGTCAGAGTGAAGCTTTTTCAGAAAGGGATCATGTCTCATTCATTAGATCATTTTCCACAAATGTCTGACACGGGTGTGCAGCGCAATACAATTTTGATTGAATCATTTTAAATGGTCTATTCAGTATTCCATAAAGTAAATCTCTATACTGCCCTCCCCGGTACAAAGAATCACTGAATTTTAGAGGTGGGCAGAAATTGGAGGTATTCTGTTCAATTAACCACACCAACAAACATTTATCAAGCGCTCTGTGCTCGCGGTATGCTAAGTGCTTGACCTCATTTAACCCTCACAGCCACATCAGGTAAACATACCATCATTTTGTAGAAGAGGAAAAGAAGGCTCAGAGAGGTTAAGCTACTTGCCGGAAGTCACCCATCCCAGGTAGGCAGACCCGCAGTGTGGCCAGGTCTGTCTGATCCCAAAGCCCATGTGTGATACCATCCATCGCCCCCAAAGGTCCCAAGAGATCTGATGCCTGACTCTGCCAGTGTCCTACCTGCCACTTCCAAGTACTTTCCACCACTCCACCCTTCACTACGGAGAAAGCTCCGGGGTGGGAGCCACCATTTCCTGGAGCCAGGAGCTCTCTAAACTGGAAGGATTCTGTTCTCACCTGCGAAGACCCTACTTCTCCATAAAGCCCACCATGTGTATCTGCCGCTTGGACGCCCCAGGCTTGGGAAAGGCAGACTCCGAGACAGTTTTCCCCATGATGGCTCAAGAACAACAACAGCTCATTATCAGTTTGGGTCAATTCTGAGACAGGCGTTTGTCACTCAGCCTGCCCTGTTTCCTGTCCCTTCCTGTCCCCATCAGCTGGACAGCCCACCCCTCATGATGAAGTTTTTCAGACTTGCTGCCTAACAAATGCATTGATGTGCCACCTGTTCTTCGAGTGGCAATCTTGGCAGGCTAATTCCCCAAACTCTGTGTAACTCCCTGCATTGTCCTTCCTCCCAGGCCAACTCTCAACCCCCTCCATTCTTAGTTGTCCACTTCTGCTGTTCTTTGCAGTTTCCTTTGCTTTTCTCCAGAAACCATTCAAAGAAAGTATAAATATGAAGTTCTACCTTATCCTGCAGATTGTCAAAATTGGATTAGATGCACTTGGTTGTTGAATCAGCATTCCAGATTCTCTGCAACTGACGACTATGTCCCCCCCACCCCCCTCAGCGTGTTACCTGTGGATGACCCCAGGGTCCGGCTTCTCTGTATCTGCCAGGTGCTGGGGGAGACTGATGCTAAAGGGGTGTTCAGCAGAGAAAGCTCAGGGAAGTGTCACCACCACCTTCAGCAGTAGCCTCCTGACATTGGCCCCACCAGAGCTGTCATTGTTGGGCTGACTCCTACACAAGCCTCATGAACACAGCGGGACCCCAGCAACGCCCTCGCCTTTGCAGAGGGCTGAATTTAGTCCTTTATGCCTGTGACTTTGTTGCTCTATATCAATGCTGCATAATCTAGAGAAAGAATGTCTTCATGTCAGTGTCTGTGTGGTTTTCTTGGCTGTCCCCCAGATAAGGAATTCTCCGACTCTCCCCAGTGCTGGACCCCTCAACTGCGACACAGAAATGAGCCTGGAGCTGCATCTGCAAAGCCTCCCTGTTGTTTTGTATGGCTAGAGGTCTGCAAAAGTTACCCTCCTTGTTCTTCTGCAATGTATAATAGCCCGAAACAAAGCCAAAGTCAGGGAAAGTCCAGGGTGCACAATGCATCCCTGAAGAATTTCCTTAAAGGTTTGCTATGAAAATATTTAAAATACCATTCCTATAAATTTAGTTTCCTTTAAAGGGGAAACTAAAAGTTTGAAACAGAAAGGAATCATAAGACAACACAAAACCCTAAGAAAAAAGTAAAATGAAAACGCTTGCAGAGTTTTAGCTCACAGGAGAAGGGCCCGCTACATGCACTGGAAGTATTATTAACACATATGTTCTGCAGTCCATATAGTTAATCACAAACATGTGTGCTATTTAGTTCAGCTCTGTGACAGGAAATACCATTTGTAAAATATTAAACCACACCAAAACCTGTCCATGCCTTCAAAGATCATCTGTGCCGCTTCTAGCTGAGCCCCCCAGCCCCACTCCTCCCCTGGGACACTTAACCTCCACTTTTCCAGGGTGAATTTGGTTCCCAACTATTATTTTTAGCTTGTTCTAATAATCTGCTCATTTCCTAAATTTAGAGAGTAGTAGAGACAGATACCAACTCAAACTGGCTAGTCCCAGCAGACAGTCTTTACATGAACAAAGAAGAGATTTAAGGCCAGGCAGGTATTCTGACTTCAGAATCTTATTCTTCTTACCATGACAGCTTTTTGTATGGTTTTTTGTTGTTGTTGTTGTTTTTTCAGCAAAGCAAGTAAGAATGTACTGGCCACAGCAAAAGCACTCTTAGGTGGGATGTTTCTTAAAGCTGAGGACAGTGAAACAAGGAAGGGCTTAGCATAGAAGAACCAACAAGAGAGCCTAGGCTGGACTGCTTTAGCTCACTGGGGAGTCAGAGAAAAAGGGGGACTTGGAGACAGGGTCAGGGAATTAGTCCAGGAGGAGTTGCCGCTGCCCATTGCTCCCCTGGTTGCAAATCTTCTGGGTCCCTTAGAATTTAGAGATTGCATGCCTGATGGGGGGAGGGAATGGCATGGGCGTGCTCTCTGAGGGAGAGTGCACCATCATGACTGCTGTTGTTTTTTAAATATATTTTCATTGATTTCAGACAGGAAGGGAGTGGGAGAAACATCAATGATGAGAGAGAATCATTGATTGGCTGCCTCCTTTACATCCCTCACTGGGGATAGAGCCTGCAACCCGGGCATGTACCCTGACCGGGAATTGAACCACAACCTCTTGGTTCATAAGTTGATGCTCAACCACTGAGCCAGGCTGGCTGAGCACCACCATGACAGTTTTACGGAGTATCCACACCAGGTTCATGTCACTGTCATAGATGCTATGGAAATTTGTTAAACAGAGGTCTCTGGGTCTGTTTCTTCATCTGCAAAATGGTGGCAATATGTACCTCTTATGTAAATTGTCTCATAATAGGTACTCAATAGAGTAGTTTTCCTTCCTCTTTCTCTCCCTCCTGTTTCCCCTCTCCCATTCCAGCCTTCCTTTCTCTAGCCAGCAAGAGAGTAAAGAGCCCAGATCTTGGAGCTGGCGTTGGCATCAGGTCAACTTGTTACAAATCCTTTTCTAGAACTGTCTCCATTCTGCCTGGCACAAGACCATGCCTCGACCCTGCCCTCCAGATGTGACCTGTGCCTGGATCCATGCTCAGGGCTTCTCCTTTGGGAGACGGCATCTCCCAAAGTGGAGAGAATTTAATAGTGTGGGGACAAGACCCAGGGCCGAGGGCATTTATGGGTCTCTTCATGGCAATCCTTCCCAAAGCCTATGGCTGACATGAAAACCTGGGACCGTGCTTGTCACCCACAATGCTGACTCAGCATCAGTCTATACCACTGGTTCTCAACTGGAGTGACTTCACTCCCAGGACACATTTGGCAGTATATGGAGACATGTTTAGTGATCACAACTGGGGGTAGGGCATGCTACTGATCTCTAGTGGGTAGAGGCCAGGGATGCTGCCAAACATCCTACAATGCACTAGATGGTCCCCATAACAAAGGATTACTCAGCCCAAAATATCTCTAGCACTGAAGATGAGAAATCCGGCTCTCTGGTGAGGAGGTCAGTGAGCTGAGTGTGCCAAGCAGGGTGTCCGTCCACATGCGTGTGTCTACTTTGTAGATAATGAATCGGAGGCACAAGTTTGGGGATTTGCCTGAGGTGGCACACTCAAAAAAAAAGTGCTGTCAGAATCGAACCCTGTCTCGGGCCCAAATCTCATGCTCTTCCTCCTAAACCATAATGATTACCAGGGTGGGAATCAGAACAGGAGAGAGCCCAGATAAAGGAATATTTTAAAAGATTTGACAGGACTTGGACACCAAAAGTGATCTAGAAAACAGGGGGGAGGGGGAGTCCGGCACTTAGAAAAGCAGCTACAGAGTGATACCATTGTAATGACCTGGTTATTATTTAACAGGAAAGAAGTAAAGGGAAGACTAGACACTATAGACATGCCATTTATAGTTTTGCTAGAAAGCTGCAATTTAACACTCTCCAAGTCTGTTCCCTGCTGATCAATGGAGGAAGGGACTGGACAAAGGCAGTTGGACCCATACCCAGTAAGGTCTGAGTAATGTGGGAAGGTGCTTAGCTGTCAGCCACACCTGGGAACAAGTCAGTGGACAAGAATAGGTGTGGCCATCGCAAGTGCACTAAGTCTAAATATTTGAACTCCTAGACAAAGGGAGTTCACTCTCTTGGCTCCTGGCCCTCTAGCCCTCTTGGGACTCTTGCTGCAGGGGGCACATTACCCTGCATTCACCCACGTGGCCAACAGCCATGTGGGGTCCACACAATGGACTGGTGGACTTCACCAAGCCTGATGCTAAACGGGACCCAGCTGCAACATGGAACGGAGACTCTAGCCCTGCTTCTAACTTTGCTGAATCCACAGCTGCTCCTTTTCTAAGACTGCATTAAGGGACATGGGACTTTTAAACCCAAGGAATATAACTCCAAATAGTCTTTTACCTCATCTCATTCTCCCATGGGGGGGGCCTCTAAAAATGCTTATTTCAGCAGCATCTCAAGAATCCCCCTCCCATGAGCGACAGGGAAATCTGGCCCACTCAGTTCTCCAGTAACAACAGGAGAGGCAGGAAGAGGAGCAGGTCAATCACAAATCGGTCTGCGGTCCATCCAGTGGAAATATCTAGCAAGGAGCTAAAACAGGAGACCGTACCTGGAGAGAAAACCGGAGGCTACACATGTAGAGCTGGGGGGCTTTCTCCACTAGGGGAAAGCGGAATGCAGGAGAGAATGAGAGAGGCCACAGGGCACCAAAGCTAAGGACCCTATCATTTTACAGGAAGAGGAAAAGAAAAGGAGAAAGTAAGTCACACAGAACAGGCCAAGGAAAATCCAGGAGGTGCAGAAACACCCCCCCCCCCTCCCGGGCAAGAAGGAGTGTTTCTATGAGCCCTTGAAGAGCTGGAGAGGGTAGAGATAGATGAATTCTGGGTTGAGTGATTAGGTCAACAGTGACAGGGTTGGGGGCAACTTCAGCAGAAGTTGGGCATGAAGCATAGCTTCCAGTCTAGAAGCCAAGGAAGCAGGGATGCTGGGGCTCATGAATAGACAGAGGCCAGGTTCAGCTGTCCAGCAACTTCAGTTCAGTTGTCTCAGCAACTTCATCCCTATACTCTCCCAGCCCCCTCCACCTCCCCCCCCCCCCATTTTGGGGGTTTCTGCTGCTCTGGGTCTGAGTTCTTTCCTGGTGGACTGGTTTCTGGCAGCCCTAGGAACAGCCTACCGCTTTGTACCCTACCTACCTTTTGGTCTCAGGAACACAAAAGGGCCCCAGGGCTTCCCACTCTCCAAAAAATCCAGCCCACCCCCACCAGGGCAGGGGGCAGACAAGTGAGCCTTCATGCAGGCTGAGGGCCTGAAACAAGGCCTGCTTTCAGGGCTGCCTTCTGGTATTTATATTGCCGTGGGTTCTCCAGTGGGCAGAGCAAGGCACTCAGAGACAGACATGAGAAACGGCATTATCTCCTTAGGGGCCCCCAGGGCTGTGCTGGGGTGTGGCCCCTTGGTTATTAGATGGCAGCTCCTGGATTTGGGTTCCGAATTCTTAGAGGAAACCATGAAAAAGATGTGGGATAGTTAGCTGAAGGGGCTTGGTGCAGATCACACATCTTAAATATGCAAACCTCCTCCTTCCCCTCTACCTCCACCTGCTGGCCCAGGGCCCTCCTGAAGATAAGCAGAAAGTCCTGGAAGGTTAAAGAATTAGAAAGAAGACCCCTCTCTGGATTTAAATATTTAGTGAGGGGAAAACCAAAATTGGCCACTTTGCTATGAAAATTGTTCGGGTAATTTATCTTAATTACCGTGTAATTGCTTTTAGTGTTTTGAGAGGAGGCAGTAGCTAAATGGCCCAAAAAGAATATTTAACGCTTTAAAATGTGATTCCTACCCACACACTAATGGTGCTGTGTTCAGACTGGAATGGTCTGCATGAGAAGTTAAGGACCAAGATCTTCCAGGAAAGTCCCCCAGGATCTTCAACTTTGGATGCTGGGCTTTGGTGAATGCCTTCCAAATGTTCTGGTGCAAATTCTTCAATCACACGCCCACTGCTCATTCATTCAGCGAATAGTTACTTTGTCTTCTATGTGCTGGGTCCTGAGTGGAGCGCCATGCAGACCACAGAACCAAGACCCGAATCATTGCCCAAGTGGCTGAGAAAGAAGGGTTGAAAAGTTAGGCTGTGCGTAAGCCCTGCCCGCAACTGACTGAGCAACACGGGCAAGTTACTTTACCTCCGTGAGCCTCAGTCTCCTCAAGTGTGACACAAGGACAACAGTTAACTTTTAGGATTTGTTATGGGCTGAGTTGTGTATCCCCAAATTCAGCCCTAACGCCCAATGCCTCAGAATGTGACTGTACTTAGAGGTAGGGTCTCTAAAGAGCTGTTTAAGTTAAAGTGACACTGTTAGCCCTGGCTGGTGTGACTCAGTTGGTTAGAGCATCATCCTGTGTGCCAAAAGGTTACCGGTTCAATTCCCCATCAGGGCACCTGTCCAGGTTGCAGCTCGATCCCTGGTTGGGATGCCTGCGGGAGGCAGCCAATTGATGTTTCTCTCTCATATCAGTGTTTCTCTCTCTCACCCTCTGCCTTCCTCTCACTTTAAAAAGAATAAAAACATACTTAAAATAATATGAGACTGTTCGTCTGAGCCCTGAGCCAATCTGACTGGTGTTGTTATAAGGAGAGGTTACGACACACAGAGAGACACCACGGAGGCGAACAGAGAGAAAAGACCATGTAAGGACATAGTGAGAAGGTGGCCATCTGCAAGGCTAGAAGAGAGGCCTCAGAAGAAACAGACCTGCCAACACCTTGATCTTGGACTTCTAGCCTCCAGAGCTGTGAGAAACACATTTCTGTTGTGTGAGTCACCCAGTCTGGTATGCTGGTACTGCAGCCTGAGCAAAGTGAGGCAGGGTTCTTGCACGTACTAAAGCAACATCTGTAAAATGGAAGATGCAGCGGGAGATCATAAACAGAGGCTGTTGTTACTATAGAGTCCTGTTCTTCAGGTGCTTAAAACCTGGTAGAAAAGTCCAGAGAAAACAACAAATGATGGACAAGATGTGCTGTCCCCTGTGCTGAAGTGCACTGGGCTGTTCAGAGAGGACAGCCCCTGCTCAGGGGCAGGGAGGCTACCTGGGAAAGGGCGACTGCTTGGGCAGAAACAGGGGGGCAGCAGATGAGGCATCAGTAACCACACCCTCTACTCATGTTCTGTGCATTTGGGTTATGTACCAGTCAGTTAACACCAGCCTAAGGGAACTTCTCCCACCTGGCTTCATTCCCTCCACAAAGAGAACACAAAATCCAGCTCCACACGTATTAATCATCGCTAAACAGGTCTCCTCTCTGGCTGCCCAAACTGGGCCACATGCCACAGAGGCAAGCTCACTCGGATCAGGGCTGTGTGCAGACCCCAAACCAAATGCATTTTGGTTTATCCGTGGCCAGTCCTAGGCTGTTGCTGACCACCAAGCTCACCTGGAAATGTCTACATCACTGTGAATACAGAGGCAGGAAGCACTAACTTACAGAGAACAAAAACATATTGGCTTTGATCCTAGCCATTTCTGGAAATGCCACGAATGTACATACATATAAATATGTAACAACTTGAGCAATTCCAAAATTAGGGAAATTTTTAAAAAATCGACACATCCATCTTTCCACCAGACCCTCATACTACTGCTCAGAGCACACAGAGGTCCCTCTCGGGGAGGTCCCACAGCTGTTGGCCCAGCCTGGGAGCCAGGAGGCCAGTGTTTGGGGTGGAGGGTCTGGGGGGGGGGGGGAGTGTTGTTCCAGCTCTCTCTGGCTCTGTGTGTGAAAAACAAGGGCCCTTCAAACTCTAACAATGCAGGTGAATTCCCCTAAAGGGGTCTACAGAGAAGCAAGTGCCTGCCTGAAAACTTCCCTATTTAAACTCTTTAAGACAACTGCAACCACACTTTGGCAGGAAGTTTTCTGAAATGCCACCTTCTCCCTCCTCCCCTGAGAGAGAAGCTCTATTTCCCCTCTTGAATCTGGGTGGGCCTGTCACTGCTCTGATGGACACGGTGTGACAGAAGTGACGCTGTGACAATTCTGGGCATAGGCCTGAAGTCACCTAGAAGCTGCCAAGTGGCCTAGAAGCAGCCATTTCCTGCTCATCAGAGCCCTGAGCCACCACCACCATAGTAGAAACCCAGGCTGGACAAAGAAGCCACGTGGGGTGCCACAGCGGGGCACCTTGTAGACACCAGCCCATTGAGCTTTCAGTGATCCCGACCCCAGTCGCCATCTGATGACAGCTACATGAGACAACCTACACAAGAACCACCCAGCTGAGGCCAGTCAACCCACAGAACCAGCAAAGATAACATCAAATTGTGTTTTTAAGCCTCTACATTTTTGTATATGTGGTAAAATACACTGAAAGATAAAATTTACCCTTTTAACCATTTTTAAGGGCACAGATCTGTGTTATTAAGTCTATTCCCACTGTTATGCAACCATCACCACCCCCCAGCTCCAGACTGTCATGTTATCAAACTGATACTCTGGACCCATTAAATACTAACTCTCCATTCCCCCTCCCCTCAGCCCCTGGCAACCACCATTCTACTCTGTTTCTATGAATATGACTATTCTAACTACCTCCTAAAAGTGGAATCAGTCAATGTTTGAACTTTTGTGACTGGCTTATTTCACTTAGCATGTCATAAAGGTTCATCCATGTTATAGCATTTCCTTCCTTTTCAAGGCTGAAAATATTCCATGTACTTATATACCACATCTGATTATTCATTTGTCCATCTATGAAAACCTCTATGTTTGGAGAGGTTGTTCTAGAGCAAGCATGTCAAACTCAAAGGCTAACACGGCCAAATAAATAAGGTTTAAGTTTATGTGGGCTGTAAAAAAAAACAAAAGCTTCAGTTTTCATAGAACTGTAGGTTTATTTCGAGAGAGATATGCTGAATACCAAGGGCTGAAATAAATGAGTAATAGTTAACATAAAATAATAGAACATTTTAATAAAAATTAATACTTTTTCTTGAACATTAACTTACCAGACACTGAATAACTGCACAAATTAATAAGCATAAAGCAAATAAACCTATTTTTTCTTGTTCTCTGAAAGCGAAATATTTCCTCTCGCGCACACCAAACAAGTCAGTCCAAGACTAATGTCGTGGCAATCAGCTGCTAAAATATTCGCTGCTAGTATTAGTGGAGAGAAATGGTACGCCTACACATAAGGCGCGTAAGGGAAATGAATGCAACATGATTATACTAATCAGTCATTAGTGAATGTTGTAGTTCATTACTAATAATTATGTATAACAGGATATTGTAAAAATTAAGTTATGAAATTTTTATTAAAATGTTTCTTACATACCATTACATTGGCTGGGCCACAAAAATATTCATTGTGGGCTGCATGCAGCCCGTGGGCTGCGAGTTTGACATGCTTGTTCTAGAGCAATAGGTGACTGGCTCGGTGACTATGGCCCTGGGACAGCAGAGCAAAGCTCCCAAAGCAGATGTCAGGACCTCGGGAGTCTGGCAGAAACACAGAGCACCAGGGCACTAACCCAACCCCCAGAGTACGTGATGGGCCAGTGATCCAGGTTGGAGTTCCCAGTTGCATTTGTCACAGCAGGCCGAGTGTCTCCTGGGGTCTCCATTCTAGGTTGGGAGCAACCCCAGAACAGGGACTGGCAGGATCTTGTTCATGCTCGGGTGCCCTGCCCTGGCACAAGCTCACAGGCACAACAACTGTTCAGTGAATGAGTGCAAGATGCACCTGAGACTGAAGCCAAGTTCTGACTCATCCCAGGGTTTCTGACAGGCTCATGGAGGGCAAAAACGGGCCAAGGGAAGCACAGAAGAGCAGCTGCTTATGGCTGGAAAGGAAAGGGGGAGGCAGCAGCCACAGCAGGACATTCTGACAGGCAAAAACTCATGGTCAGAACCAGGCTTCCCAGGGAGCTCCCACCCCGACAAGGCAGCTCCGCAAGGGACTCATATAAAGGTGAGGAAGTCCATTAGGAAGGGTGTGCTAGGATCAGGCTGAGCCAACAGGATGAGGCCTCTCAGGGATCAGCCTTGATCATCTTGGCTTAGGGTCATAGAGCCTCCTGTGCCTATTCCCAGGGCTCAGGGTCATAGAGCCTATTAGAGGGGCACGGGCAGGGCTTAGAGGGGCTCGACCCTTGGTCATAGTACAGGCTGTGAGCTGAGTCACATATTTGAGCCCTGGAGCTTTGGGACAGCAACCTTCCTTCACTGCAGAAGGACCCAGGTTGGCTGCCCTATGACCTCAGCCCTCTTACCCATAACCACTTTACCAAGGAAACCCAAACCATTCTTCCTGCTGCTCTGCTCCACTTGGCCACATAACGAGAGTGCCCAACACAGGTCAGGATGCATCAGAGCATGGACGTTAATTCCAAATCTAAAAAGAGGACTTGTTCCGGGTTGACTTAAAGAGTGACTGCCAATGACACAAATGCCCCTTGGGGGTTTAACAAAAAGGGCTCAAGTTGTGTTTCATCTCTGCATTTAGGTTTTCCAGCCTCTAAAGATAAAGTAGAACCTTCAGTAATAACTCCAAAGGAATGTTTCCCTGTTTCTCTTCAAAGCATACACCTTGACATTAGGAACTGCTTGCCATATGGGAAGCAGTTAGAAGCACCAGTTAAAACTCAGAAAACATGGGTTTGGGACTTGGCTCAGCTTCTAAGTAACTGTGGGACTTTGAGCAAACTAATTACCCTCTTTGGGACTCAGTTTCCTAATCCATAAATAGAGGAAAATACTTTGTATTCTCACTGGTGATATACATTAATAATACATATATGTGAGGTGACATAGAGATAAGAGATATATATATACACTTACACACATATAGTGTGTCCCCCCAAAATAAATGTATACACACTTTAATAGCTGATAGCTGTTAAATGAAAATGAAATTTATTTTAATAAACACTGCCTTTATAATTATCTGAAGTCTGTGTATACATTTCTGGGGGAAGACCCTATATATGAGGTCCTTGGTGTATGTTATAGAGATTTACTTATGTTCAATAGTTGCTTGCTGATATTTGTGGAATAAATGGACAAATAACCCAAGATTATAACAAGACTCACATTATAACAAGTGTCCCTCTCCACACTTCAGAATCCCCAGCCAGTGTATCTACCAGATTTTAGAAGGCCACCTCTCCCCCCAGGAGGCTAAAACCAGTTCGCCCATGTCCTACCCACCAACCACCAAGCCTGCACACTTCCCTCCCAGCTGGCCTTACAGTCTCCCAACTTGCTGGAGCTAGCCTGACATCCAGGGTCAGAGCCTGCCCCAGTATCCCTGCCCCAGCCTCTGGCCCAGCTCCCATCTTCCACATGGCATGAGACTTCGTCTTGGACCAACTGCCAAGCCCAGAACCCTAGTTCTCCATTTCCTTTGACACCAGATGGAAACAACTCATTCCCCTTCCCTGATTTTCCTGAATCGTGGGTCAAATGGAAGATTTGTAGACCAGAAGCTAGCATGTCTCAGGGCCCCCTCTACCCATGACCTTCACCTGCAAAATGAGGCTCACATGGGCTCTTCCACCTCAAAGGGCTCTGGGGAACTTCATAGAAAGTGATGGCCTTAAAAGTTTCTTTGAAAAACAAGAAGCACTCCATAAATTCCTTTGCTCTCATCACTTCAGCTCTGATCTCAGAGATGATCTCCAGAGGCCTGGGACTGGCCCCTGGGTAAATTCTTTCAGCACAATGACCACACACACAGAGAAAAGCTTGATGATCTTTGTGGCTCCAGTGTTATGAGCAAATGCATGTGATCTCCAGGACAGGGGCTGGAAAGTCAGGAAGTCAGGAAGCCTTGGCACTGCCAGTAAATTAAATGCATCACTTAACCTCTGGGCATTTTTCTTCATAGGCACAATGGAACTGACAAGCCACCACATTCCTATTCACCAGGATACCAGGAAGGCAAAGAATTTCAAAAGAAAAAACAAGTAGAAATGTGGTATTCAGTGAGCATGGAGAATTGAGAAAGAATAGATGAAAAGAAAAATAAAAGGGGAAAAGAAACAAATAAAAGAGAGGGAGAGCATTTGGGGTGAAATGGGAGACCCTTGAGAAGGCAAGGATGGACTGCCATAGAAGTTCCCAGTACACGATTATAATAGAATCAGGGACATAGAAAGGGAATGGACTGACTATTCTTGGGGGGGAAAGGGGTGTGGGAGATGCGGGAAGAGACTGGACAAAAATCGTGCACCTATGGATGAGGACAGTGGGTGGGGAGTGAGGGCGGAGGGTGGGGTGGGAACTGGGAGGAGGGGAGTTATGGGGGGGGGGGAAAAGAGGAACAAATGTAATAATCTGAACAATAAAGATTTAATTTAAAAAAAAAAGAAAGAAAATTAAAAAAAAAAGAAGTTCCCAGTACAGAAAATGCACCCCAAGTTGAAAGTCACCGTCTAGATTAGATTTATTGCAAAGGCATCAGAAGTTCAACTCCAGCCTGGCTGGTGTGGCTCAGTAGTTGAGCATTGACCTATGAACCTGGAGGTCATGGTTCAATTCCCAGTCAGGGCACATGCCCAGATTGCAGGCTCAATTCCTAGTGTGGGGTATGCTGGAGGAAGCTAATCAATGATTCTCTCTCATCATTGATGTTTCTATCTCTCTCTTTCTCCCTTCTTCTCTGAAATCAATAAAAATGTATATAAAAAAAGAAGCTCAACGCCAGTGGACAAAAAGAAATAAAGTCTGTCCATCATCTGAGGTGGCATGAGCACAGACCAGAGGAACCAAGACACACTGCTGTTTGCTTGTACAGCCCAGCTCAGAGCAAGAGAGATGAGGCATTAATAGGTCCACTATCTGTAAAAATTGTGTAATGTTTCTAGAGAGGCCCTGGCCAGGCCACATCCTGGCCCATGAGGTCCAATTCAGGATGCTCCACTTTAAGGGACACATTCAAAGACTAAAGAGTTCCCAAAGTGGAACCACGTAGAAACTCCATTTCTTTAACATGACTCTTACTCCTTTCTGTCCGTCCACTCCCTTCCTTAATCATTAAGCCCTTAGGATATCAGTTTCTGATCAGTATCAAACTGTCTTAAGAACAATCTGTTGGCCACAGAAACAGAGTTTGGTCAAGCTAAAGATAACATCTGGATTCCAGTTGTTTCAGCCCTAGGCCCATGAAAGGGAAAGGACCCTACAGACCACACCCTCATGTGACAGAACAATACGATGGCTGACACCAGCACAAGATACAATGACCAACTACTCCCTACACTGGCTCCAAGCAATCAGTAGAGCCCAGGACCGCAACCCCTTTAACCACCATGATTAATGGTTTCCCCCCTGTATAGCCCATCCCCTGGAAGCCATCAGGGAGCCAGGTCTTTTAGCACTAGTTTACCTGAGACTCCAGGCTTGGCAGCATTTCCTCAATTAACAAACCTCTACTTCCTTTGCTGCAAAGTCCTGTTTGTGTTTGATTGGACTTTGATGCACGCAGATGAATGGACCCCTTTAGTCCAGTTACAAAAGGCAGGGTGTGCTGAGGAAGGGTTCTGAAATCTGAAAGCATTTCCCTAAATAAGATTTGGGGAGGATAATATAAAATACCGACTTCTGCGCATGGACCACGAAGTTTCAATCACACTGTACATGTGTGCCCGCATGTGGTATTTGGTGGAAGAGCCACACTCAAGGGGCCAAAGAGCTGCATGTGGCTCTCAAGCCGCAGTTCGCCAACCATGGATCTAGTCCAACCTTCCCAATTGAGGAATCCTTATCCATTTCTGCTGAGGAATTGTCCAGCTGCTGCAGAAACACTTCCATAGTGGAGACCTCATTACTTTATAAGCAAGTTCATCGCATTATCATTTAGACAGGATTATACTCTTCTCCCTCCAATTAACCCCAAATTAACTTCCTCCTGGCTTCCATCTACACTGAGGGGGTGGGGGGTGGAGGGGGAGGGCACAGATTAAGTCTAAACACCTTTCCACCTACCCATCCTTTAGACAACTGAAACTGCCTTGATGACTTGCATTGGGTCCTCTCTCAGGCTCTCCTGGGAGGGGGACTATTTCCAGCTTAGCCCTGAAAGCTCACTGTCCGGCTCCCTCCCATGCTCCTTTCCCAAGTATCTGGCGAGCTTTGAGCTCAGACTGACATGGGTCACTGACTGCTGCTCCCGCCTGGCTCGGGCATCTCACCCTGTCTTTGCTTTCCAACTAGGTCTTGGCCTCCTGCCACCAGTTGGGAAAACTCTGGTCCATCTGTTGCTCTCGGCTTTGCTGCTCTGCCCAGAGCTAGAGGGCTTGTCATGAACGTGCTCCATGATGAGGCTGAAAAATGAGTCCCGCATTCATGCCACTTAATGGAAAACAGCTGGTGGTTTGACTTTAGGCCTTCTAATAAAAATGGAATCTAGACTATTCAATAGGCATTAAATGCCATTTCTAACACCTCATATGACAGATGAGGAAATAGAGGTCCAAAGAGGTAAGATGATCTCCTCAGGGAAACAGAGCTGAGAAGATGAACATGAACTCTAACCTTTGATTTTCCAGTCCACATTCTTTCTACGGTAATTACGAGGAAGCGAGGCTACATGGTGGCTCTCTTCTTAAGATATTTTGGAATAAATTTTCCAGTCTGTACATATGTGCACTTACTTTTTCTTCAACTCAACAGACATTCGCTAAGCACCAACTATTTGCTTTGTAAATACTCTCAAGTAAGATTTAAAGTAAGCTTCCCATAGGAATCTACATCTTGATGTGTGTGAGCACCCAGAGTATGTGTGTGTGTGTGTGTGTGTGTGTGTGTGTGTGTGTGTGTCAGTTTCATGCAAGTGAACATTCACCCGACAATGATAACAGAACACCCTTAACACTAAACTACACACTGGTGCACGTGAAAAAGAGGCACAGCCCATTACCCACGCATTCTCTGTCTACCAGGGACAATTCTCGAATGTTATGTTGACATGATAAAGCCAAATGCAGGGTACTGTGGCACTTCATTGAGCCAGATACTCAATTAAGATGGGTGACAGCCATGGTGGCAGTGTCCACAATTGTAGGGGAAATAAAGCTGCTGGTCCTAGTTTGAAAAGACCTCAGGAAGAGCGGGCTTCTGGGCTGAATCTTGAAGGCTGATGTGAATTGATCAGGCCAAACAGAGTGGAGAGAGGTGTGTGTGCAAAGACAGGAAGGCAGAGAGAGCCTGATCCTGCAGGTGGAGGGGCCTGGCTGGAGCCGGGAGTTAACATGGGTGATACAGTGAAAGAGGCACACAGGTGAGTGAGGTACAGGAGCCTCCCTGTATCATGCTAAGGAGTTTGATTTTATCGTAAAGGATTCAGTGAAAGAATATCGAGAGAGTAAACAGGATCAGATAAGAATTTTAGAAGGAAAGCTCTGACGGGAGGATGAACTGGAGGGTGGTGAGGCCAGAGGCAGGGAAGAAACCAGGGTTGAACCTGATGCTTCCTGCTCCCACACACTGTTTTAAAGTCTCAAATATAAGGGGAGAAGAGATTGTTTTTCAAGCACATCTCTATGGTATGGGACAATCTCCCCAAAGCTTTGCAGAATGACATCACCTTCATCACTCTCCACAGTGACTTGATGGCACAAGCGTGATGTCCGCCAGGGCACCACGGCCAATGGTGAAGTGTAGGAGCCTCAAACAGAGTAGCCTCTCAGTAAGTGGTGGCTGAGTGTATGCGCCACATATATCAAAAGAGGGTGGAGGGTAGACAAGCCCTAAACAAAATAAGGTCAGGGTCTCTGGAGCACGGATAAGTCTAAGCAAGGCAACAAGTCAGAAACAAGATAAACCAAAATTCAGGAGGGAAGGGGTTAAAGACACCAGTTCTCCACAGGAATGGAGGGTTAAAGGCACAGACAGACTAGGAAACCAATAAAGGAGCTAGTTAGGGTAGTCCATACAGTGCCCTTGTGAGAATCCAGGAAAGACCCTCCCCTCTGGCCAGAAAACAAGCAGGCCCCAAGCGGTGGAGTTTACAGCAGGGTTCTCACCCACAAATGGCCAAAGCCTGTGTGCGCATGTGGAAGGGCATGTGCGAGCAGTTACGGAGGAACATTGGCGAGAGGGGAATGTGTGGGTGAGGAGGAGGCAGATCCTAACAAGCAAGGGCTATTTAAAGCTGGGTAAATCCCATCCCCTGTGGTACAGAGCCATTTCTACTGGGAGTGTCTGATCAAAAGATGAATGATCAAGAGGATGAGGTCGGAAGCCTAAAATAACAATTCCCTTAAAGGGGGAATACACTCATCTAGGCAAGTAGGACCCTTCTTAGAACTGAAAGATTCTGACATTACCACCCAGTTCCCAGGAAAGCCTGATCTTCCCCCCTCCCCAAGATAACTTTTCTGAAAATCAAGAGCACCTGACTGCCAGCATGCTGCTTAGAAAGACCCAAATTAGGCACCTTCCATTGAATCCATGACCAACAGAGGAGTCGGCAATTTTCGCAAAATTTATGAGGTTCTGCTTCAAGCCACAAATGAGCGACAGGCCTGCAGCTGCATCTCAAATGGTTCTCTTCTCAGTTGTAAAGACACGAGATTAAAGCATTTCCCTATGTTTGTGTTAACACTAAACTGAGGCCAACAAAAGCAAGGTTTGCAGCATCAATTACCATCTTTCATGCCCTCCAAACTGGCCCGGGATATGAGTTACCATGAGCTAGGAAAAAACATTCAAAGGGATGAACAGAGGCCAATGTGTCAGCCCCATCTCTGAACTTCTGGGCCACGGCTGTTTTAAATTAGATTCTCAGTGCTGATTCCATGAAACTCTTGGCTTAGCTCGCCAATGGAAAAATTATTTTTGTGCTCTGAGCCACAGATATTTATATGGAGGCACATCCATAATTCCAATTCTGTTTTGTTTTCATGATGCTCTTTTCCTCTACTTAAGAACAGTGATAGCTATCATTATCATTTCTGGTAAGACACTTGCAAAAAACTCTGAGCCAAGTACAGATTCCCTGGGGCCCAGATAAATGACTATAAAATAGGCAGATTTTAGATCTTGGGAAATCCTCAAGGAATACCTTCAGTTCTTCTACCCACTGTGCTGCCCTTCTTTGTCAATTCCCTACCCCCATCTACCTCTCATAATTGCTCCTCAGAAGACCTAGTCCCAGAAGTTATTTATTCCTTATATTCACTCTCTGGGGTCTTTGCATTTAAAATGTTATCTTCAATAATAATGAATTTTTATTTTCTTAAAAGAAGGAGCACCAACAAATAAAGCAAAGAGATATCTCTCGTTAAGAGCAGCATGGTTCTTAAATAACAACATAGTTATTCTATAGAACGGTTCGATCAACAGTCTAGGAGGGTTACTAAGATATGGTATAGATACAAAACCAAAATGGTGGTCCAAAAGCTTCCAGGAAATTCATCCAAGAGAAATCTAAATTGATTATCAAGAAAGCCAGAGACATGGAAGTATGGAACAGAGTATGGAATATCCGAGTGAAGGTGTGGGAGGGTGGGTGGGTAAGAGGTGATCAACCAAAGAATTTATATGCATATATGCATAACCCATGGATGCAAACAATAGGGTGGTGAAGGTGGGTAGGGGAGCGGTTGGGGGGGAGGGGACATATGTAATACTTTAAACAATAAAGATTTTAAATAAATAACCACCATAGAGAAAAAAGAAAACATAAGGTATCAGGAGGTACACACCCATGGCCTCTTTCTAGAAGTCTCTCTGATTAGACCTTCTGAAGCACAATCCTGATTTGAAAGAAAGAGCAAGGGAGGGGAGATGATGGGAAGAAACTAACATTTGTGAGCATTCACATATGCCAAGCATTTGGTCCATATTATTTCCTGTGATCTCACTTAAGCTTCAAAACAATTTGGGGGAGTGGGTTTCATTATTACTGTTTTATAGAGAAGGAAACAGCCGCAGAGATGTGAAGTAACTTGCCCAAGACCATGCGGTAGTCTGAATTTTTGTGTCCCCCCCCCCCCCCCAAAGTTCATGTTGAAATCCTAAGCCCCACAGTAAAGGTATTAGGTCATGAGAGCAGAGCCCTCATGAGGGAGATTAGTGCCCTTATAAGTGGAGGACACAGAGCACTAGCTCTACCCTTCCACCATGTGAGCACACAGAGAAGACAGCTGTCTGCAAGCAAGACGAGGGTCCTCACCAGAACCAATGCGAGTAGCCTCATCTTGGACTTCCAGTCTCCAGAACCATGAAAAATCAATTTTTGTTGTTTATAAGCTACCCAGCCTGTGATACTTTCTTAGAGCAGCCTGAACACACTACGATAGCCACACACCTAGTTAGTGGCAAAGCTTGGATTCAAACCCAGATCTGCCTGATCCCAAAGTCCATTTCTTTTCCATTATCACATAGGGCTGATATGAGGGCCAGTGGAGGCCAGGGACGATTGCTGGTTTGGCTTCCTTTAAAAAATAGAGTTTGTTGCAAGTGTAAGGGAAAGATATGTTTGTGTAGATTTCTTTATATGTAGGGTGTCCCCCCAAAATGTCTACACACACTTTGAATAATTATAAAGGCAGTGTTTATTAAAATACATTGCATTTTCAATATTGAGCTATCAGCTGTTAAAGTGTATATACATATTTTTGGGGACACCCTGTATTATAAACAGGATTTGCTAATATCAATCAACATTCCCAGAGATGCTCTTAGCCAGTAATAGGAAATCAACTGTTGAATGTAAACCTCTCTGCACTGTTAGAAACACATGAAAACACACATGCAAGCAGAGAGAGAACATCATCTCCATGACCAAAGGGAACAGGGACCGTTCTCTCCTCAGAGACTTTTCTTTTCAACATGAATGTGAGCGAGGATACTGGTTGGTAATGAGAAGGTTTAGTCTACCACAGAGAACCTAAAGGACAGCATTTGGGGACAAGAGCAGTGTATTTGGGAAATTCAGAACTCTTCTCAACTGAGAGCAGAAACCCAAATTCATCAATAATCCCATATAATAAAAGAGAAACATGCAAGTTAACTGTCCCTCCACTATGTTCAAGCCACATCCACAAGCCAATCAGGAGCGAGTATGCAAATTAACCCAACTAAGATGGCGGAGGCCACTGAGCTGGAGCAAGCAGGAGGCTTGGGTTGCCCCCAGCAATGGAGGAAGCCAAGCTTCCCGCCTGCCCTGGCCGGCCCTGGACTCCACTCAAGGCTACAAAGTTTCAATTACAGAAGATAAATAAATCCCAGATACCTGTTTCCAGCCCACCATGACTGGGAGCTTGGGTCACCGGGGGGTGTGGCCAGCCTGAAAACAGCCATCAGCCCCTCACCCAGGCTGGCCAGGCACCCAAGTGGGGACCCCCACCCTGAAGGGGCTGTGGCCAGCCTGAAAACAGCCCTCAGCCCCTCACCCAGGCTGGCCAGGCACCCCAGCGGGACCCCCACCCTGATCTGGGACACCCTTCAGGGCACACCAGCCAGCCCCCACCTGTGCACCAGGCTTTTATCCTACATAATAAAAGGACAATATGCAAATTGACCCTAACAGCAGAACGACTGGGAATGACTGGTCACTATGACACACACTGACCACCAGTGGGCAGATGCTCAATGCAGGAGCTAACCCCCTGGTGGTCAGTGTGCTCCCACAGGGGGAGCTCTGCTCAGCCACAAGCCAGGCTGCCAGCTGCCAGCATAGCTGTGGTGGCGGGAGCCTCTCCCGCCTCCTCAGCAGCGCTAAGGATGTCCAACTGCAGCTTAGGCCTGTTCCCCCCTGGCAAGTGGACATCTCCCAGGCTGCCAGAGGGATGTCTGACTGCCAGCTTAGGCCTGATCCCCCAGGGAGCGGGCCTAAGCCAGCAGGTGGACATCCCCCGAGGGGTTCCAGACTGCGAGAGAGCACAGGCCGGGCTTAGGGATCCCCCCGAGTGCACAAATTTTTGTGCACTGGACCTCTAGTCATTAATGAAATGAAATTGTCAAAAACCTGACACACATACCCTTTATATGCAGTTCAGATTATCTATATGTACATAAGGCTAATATGCAAAGTGTCCCCTCAGGAGTTCGACTGGGAGACTGGGAGTTCGATCACTCGCTATGACGTGCGCTGACCACCAGAGGATCTATTCAATATAATAATACAAGAAAAAGATATGTCAGTAGGAATAGAAAAAAAAAAGACAAATTAGGGCCTTTGCCGGGTAGTTCAGTTGGTTAGAGTGTTGACCCAATACGCCAAGGTTACAGGTTCGATCTCCAGGCGGGCACATACAAGAAACAACCAATGAATGCATAAATAAGGGGAACATCAAATTTATGTTTATCTCTTTTTCTCTTGCTCTAAGTTCAGTACATTAAAAAAATTTAAAATGACAAATTTTTGTTTTATGATTATCTATCTAGAAAATTCAAGAATATCTACATATAGATTTTTTAGATCTAATAAGAGAAGTCAGCTGGGATGCTGGATACAAGGTCAAAATTCAAAAATCAGGAATGTCTCTGTGGGCCAGTAAATAACCAATTTGAAAATATAATAAGAAAAAAGGATATCATGTAAAATATTAATAAAACCTATAGCAAGTAGATACAGCAAAAGTTGTATAAGACCTTTATAGGGGAAATCACCAATAATTCACCTGAATAAAAGGAGAAGACCCAATATTATAAAGGTGTCAGTTCTGCTGGAATATAAATTAAATACAATTTTAATTAAATTCCCAACAGGATTGTGTGTGTGCGTGTGTATGTCTGTGCGCGCGCGTGAGAACTAGACAAACTAACATTTAGATGAACTAATAAAACCCAAGAAAGTCAAGAAATTTTGAAAATATTTACAGTAAAAGTACTCATGTTAGCTAACAATTATTATGTGCTTCCTTAAATGGCAGGCACTATTCTAACATTTTGTATACATTATCCCCTCACAATTATCCTTAAAGTGGATACTACGATCTATTTCATAGAGTTGGAGACTGAGAGAAATTAGGTAACTTGTCTAACTCAGGAGTAGTAATCGATGCAGGATGATAAGGATGTAATACCTTCCAAGTACTAGGGAGAAAATAATTGTGAGTCCAGAATTCTACCCTTAAACTCTCATTTGTAAGAGCAAAATAGAGACATTTTCAGGAATACACATACTTTAAAGTTTACCAAAGACCGTTTATGAAAGACCTTCTAAATTTATGTTGACACGAAGAAAAATAAACTAGAAGGAAGGAGTGGGATGTCAGAAGTAGCAGCCTCCAAAATGTACTGAATAAAACAAAACTATGCAAAGTAGGTAAGAAAATTGGGACTCAATGAAAACTAAAGTAAAAGGGTATAACAATATTATTATGGAAAAATAGAGCTATAAAGTCCTGTACCTACGCTAGAAGTGGGCCACTGAGCTACTCAGAGTTGGCCAAATAAGAAATAGAAACCGTCAACTAAAGGATTCACAGCATCCACAAGACAAAACAAACAAGTTGCTCACAAAGACTTTACTTGGCACTGTGATCAGAAAAGCATTTCTCATATGGTTAAATGTCTATAAGATCTAGGACATTGGTCTGAGTATGATAATTTGGGAAAAGTCCTTGACTCTTACAATTTTTTTTCAACAAGGAGGTGATTTAGATGCATCAGCCTTTAGAATAGAAAAGATAAAGCCTCCTTCTAAAAGTGTATCATTTGGATGGCGAGGTGTTATAGAAAAGTCCATCCTTCTGAAATAGTTAGGTGTATTTCTGGAAGAGGATGAACAAGGTGACCTCTGGGGGCCTGGTTACTTGTGAGGGCAAGGAGTGGTCAGTCAGGATGTGGGCATTTTTCCCCAGAGCCATCCTCCAAATCACTCACACTGAAAATTTCCCCCTCCACTAAACCAGTTAATCTTGCCAATGCATGGGATCACCCATCTAGCCAGTCTTCTAAAAAATAGTTTATCATTGTATTTTCACAGTAATAAGCATCAGGAATCAATTAGCTTTCCTCCTCTTTCTTGTTCCATAAATCCTTGACTCCCCTACCCTGACATTCCATATAACACGTAGGTGAATGGGAGCGTGGGAGCTTTCCCTGGGTCTTCCTGTCCATCACACTCCCCTGACAATGCCTAGGACAGTGTAAGCCCACATTGGTAGAGCTCTAGGGACATTAATTTGCCTGATCTATTTAAATTAAACATCCTACCTTCTACCAGGACTGCTCCAGAATCCCATGGGGTTCCTGGAGCTCAGGCTGTCTGGGAAGACTCCAAGGAATGCTGATACTTATCAGTACAACTGGCTCCCAAGGGAAGGTGAGCTACCTCTCACTAAGTCTGGGCCAATTCCCAAGGACTTCCAAAGAAAAGTGACAGTGGAAGAAAGAAGAAAAAAAAGGAAAAAAGAGAAGTGGCAGTTGGAGATGGGAGAGAGGGGAGACAGAGGCACTTTACTAGTATTCAAAATATCAGTTTTTAAAGCACAAAATACTCTCCCTCTTCCTTTTGCTACCTATTGTTCTTATAATTAAAAGAATGACAATAATACAAGTGCAGGAAGATTGTAGAGAGTAGGATTGCGATGCATAGACTTTGGCCACTGATCTGCATTCAACTGGCTATGCAACTTTGGCAAGTCACCCCTCTGATTCTAGTTTCTGAATCTTATATCATGAGAATATTAATAAGGGTCATACCTCAAAGAGTTGTTTAATGCCATATGTATGTGCATTATACTCAATACATCCTAGCTATTACTATTGTAAAAGCTTAAGAAATGCAGGCAAGCACACAAAAAAATTAAAAGCACCTATCATCCCACCATCCATTTTGCTGCATATAACCCCAATGTTCTTGGATGTATTTTTAAAGAGTGAGTTTACAATGCTTCCTATTTCATAGTCCAATTTTCACATTTAACATCATACCTTGAGCATGTCCTATGTAATTCCGTATTCTTATACAATATTTTGAAAGGCTACATCCTTTTCCTTTGGGCTATTTTACCCCCCAATGACCCTTGCCCTCCTTCCTCTCTGCAGGCTCCATACTTCATGCATTTCCATCTCATCTGACCCATCCAGATGATCATTCACTGCTCTCCATTTGGCTCACTGGGGATGCAGCCTTTATCTCACCACCCAGAACACCTGCTCCTTGGGTAAGGGGCACATGGCTAGCACTCACTATATCTCCAGCATCCAGAGCAGCCTATCTGGGGCTGCAGCAAACCCTTGTGATTGATGGCAAACTACCCACTTTAGTAAGATTCCATGAAGTGTTGGTACAAAAGCTGAACAAGGCAGAAGGGGCGGGGGCGTTCTCTCCAAAAAGCATAAGGTTAATTTCTGGGGCATTAAATACACTATTAAAAATTCTCAGGAAGAGGAAGAAACTGAAGATTCTTATCTGAGTGCATTGTTTTTCTAAGCAGCAGGGCCAAACAAGTTCAAAATTTATGGGCTTTCTTTTTGAGTGGAAGTCGCAACACTTCCTATCAATGATGCATTGAGATCACAGTAACACATTAGTAATTCCTACAAATGGGGAATGGTCAAATTCAAGCAGCAGGGAAAAGGGAATTACATCCTTTTGAAAATAGAGGGATTTATTTCCAAAGAGATTCATTTTTTAAAAGAACTCTATCTCCAAATAGTTTAATGCCTTGACATGTTTTGACGGGTTGTTCAGAGCCTGACCTAGTACACGTGTTACAACCACATTTATCGTTTGTATAGAAATGGGAATGGCTAAAGTTCTTCAAAAGTGTGTTCTCCCTAAAAACAAGAAGTTCAACACCCCTAGGATCATGCTCACTCCTTAGGACAGCTCTTCCCTCCTAGGCTGCAAGGAAGCAGACCCCAGCTGGGGCTGCCCCTGCTGCTCCAGTTCTGAGTGGGCCGAGGCTTGCAAAAGCAGCCCCCGTCCATCCCCTTCCCCCAAAAAAATCTCCAGATTCCAGACTAGATCTGTCCAGACCCATCTGAAAATTAACAAGCTCCTTCTAAGCACCCAGAGCACCAGGCCTTGTCATGGAAACACTGATTCAACCGTAATGAGAACCGACAGAAAACCACACAAATGAACTAAACATTCTTCCACCCAATCGGCGCAGTCAAGCTGAAGCAACAGCCTCAGGAGTGAGAGAAGGGAGGCTGTTTTTTTCTTTGTGGTCCTGCTGCCTTGTTTTCACAACTCCTGTTTATGAGACGGTGGGAGTGGGGGAGCTGGGAGAGAGACAGAGCTAGCAGGAGGGGAGAGAAATGCAGAGGGGCTATGCCAGGGTGGGGAATGCCAACAAACACTGCGGCTTCTGTCAGGCAAATGAAAACTAGCCTCATGGTCTGCTTGGGGTTGTCGGAGAACAAGCTATAGTGAACTCCCATTTCCACTAAAACGGTGACGTGTGGGATGAAGTCTTCACTTTCCAAAGAATGCTTCTGCACAGCAAGCATTCTTTTTATCTTTCTTCTTCATTATTCTTTCTTGTTTGTTTGTTTTCTATTAGAAAGTCTCATTACACGAAGCATCATTATTATTGAAAGAAAAAGCAGAGTTGAAGTTTTTAAAAAGATGCCCAACCAATAGAAACAGTAAAATCCGAAGAAGGAATATACAGTATTTCATTTCCCCCTTGGACGCACAAGGTACAGTTCGTGGGTCGAAGGAACCCAACCGCAGATCCCAGTGACGGTCGTTCCTGCAGGAAATGTCTGGGCAAGGGCATCGCCTTCTGGGGCTGCAGGGGGCACTGGGCTGGTTGTGGCCCTAGCCTGGGGGGCAGGAGGGGGAGAGGATGGAGGGCGGAGGCTGGTGGCCCAGGTCGGGAGGGCCGGACCGCGCGTGAAGGTTTGCACGAGCCCCCGGCCCCGCCTCAGAACCGAGTCTGGAGTTCCTGCTCGTAGAGTTTTCTTTCTCTTTAGAGTGGGACCAGGTCACAGTAGCCCCGCAGCAGAGGGGAGCCCCGTCGGCGCCACCCGCGGGCCCGGGCAGTTCTGGGGCGGCGAGGGCGGCGGGGGGGACGGGGCACTGCGCTCCCGCCAGCCCGGGGGATAGATGCCGCGTCCCGGGGCGCCCGCGCTCCCCACCCGCAAACTTTCCCCAGCCTGGAGGGGCTTCCCACGCCTCCCGCCTTCCCCTGGGGCTGGTCACTCACGGACAGCACCGCGGGGGCTCCGACTCCGGCCGCCGCCGTCCACACCGGGAGGAGGGGTGGGAGGAAGAGGGAGAGAGGCGGAGAAGGGGCGGAGGAGGCGGAGGAGGAGGGCGGAGGCGAGGGCCGGGAGCCTACCCGCGGGGAGGGGAGGGGAGGGGCGGCCATTCCCCAGAGACGCTCCTGCGCCCTCTCCCACCTCCGCCCCCCCCCCAACTGCTCGGTCCCTTGCCGGACCCCTCTTTTCTCCTCACTCCCTTCCGGCCCTGGATCCCCCAAAGTTTTTCTGGTGTCCGTTTCTCCATTCTCTTCCTTCCCTTGAGTCTCCAGCAAAAGTGAGGGGCTAGGTGGGGGCAGTATATGTTACCTTTACAAGCTCCCAGGAAGCAGGTGGCTGGGACACTTGGGAGGTCTGAAGCCAACCAGCATCCCCGAGGACCCTGAGCCTCAGGACGCGGAGTGGTGAGATAATGGGGCGGGGAAAGCAGGGTTAGGGACTTTGTGGTCGTGCTTTCCACTTCATTGAGATTTTTTGTTCCTTTGGGGGTTTGTTTTGTTCTTGTGATTAGGAGAACTAAAGGATTATGTTTGAAGTGTCTGTGCTGCTTTTTCCTTCAGAAGTGGGACCAGCCCTGATCCCAGACCAAGATGAACCCTAAAAATGAAAGCTCACCTTCCCCTGGTGAATCGGCACTCAGGAGGACACAGGATGGCTTGGGGATGGCTCGGTGAAGGGCCACTCTGTGGACAGGGCAGGAGGTGAATACTTAGAGATGTGTGCTGCCTGCAGAGTGCAGAAGAGAAGGGGCGTTGACCTCTGAGGAGAGCTGGAGGGTGGCTTTTAGCCCTTAGTCCATCACCTGCTGGCAGGTGATTCTGGGCAAGTCACTTGGCATCTCAGCCTCCTCCAAAAGTGGGGCTGCCTCCCTGGTAGTGAGTCAGCATAGAGAGGAGGTCTGCCTGTGCCTTTTACCCTCTGCCCAACCCCAGGGTGGAAGCTTGAACTGGGTTTGAGTAGACTCAGGGGAGAAAGGAGGTAATTCTGGGCCCTCAGTCATGAGGAGCTTGGGAGGTTGGCAAGACTGGAAGCCTTACGGGAAGTGGGAAAGTCTGTTTGGGGATGTATAACTGGACACGAAGCAGAAAAAAGGAAATCCATGAAAGTTTTGTTTTAAATATGTTTTTATTGATTTTTAGAGAGAGAGGAAGGGAGAAGGACAGAGAGATAGAAACATCAATTAGAGAGAAACATCATGGATCAGCTGCTACCTGCACGCCGCCTACTGGGGATCAAGCCGGAAACCCAGAACCGGTGACCTCTTGGTTCGTGGGTCAACACTCAACCACTGAGCTACACCAGCTGGGCTTCATGAAAGTTTTCAAGCAAAGGTATGCTATTCACACTGTATTTCCAGAGCCTGGCATACAGTAGGCACCATAATGGTGACTGAGGAATGCTGGTGTAACAGTCTGAAAGATGAACTATCTAGGAAGAGAGGGCTTTGACCCAAGAAGGGGTTAGAAGGCCCTAAAGACCATGTTAAGTTGAAGTGCTCTGCCTAGATGGTAGAAAGGAAATGAGGGAATTCTGAATGAACACTTGTGTTTGCATGACAATTCGGTTCTCTTTTAAATGCTCTTTTGGGTCCAGTCTTGTACTTGTCTTTGGAGTTCCTGGTGAAATGGAAAATATGTTGTTCAGTATCCTATTCAACCTCCAGCCAGAATTAAGAACCTATGTATGCTGAGGGCTGAGGAAGTCACATAGCAAGGATCTATTTAGGACATTTTTACTCAAAGGTAAAATTTCTAATTGTGTTTTTCTTTAAGATACCCTAAACAGTCAAAGGCACCAAGTCCACCTCCCTTCCTAATTTCCTTCAGCTAACTTCCTGGTGGTGGTCATGTTTTGAGGAAGGGCAAGGAGGGAGGCTAGAGAACAGAAAGTCAACTGACTGGTGACTTTTCAGAGACTTCTATAGAACCAGACAGGTAGGGGCCCGAGTCAGGCTTCTTATAAGAAGCAGAACAAGAAGGACAAAGGAAGAGGAAGGGGAAAAACAGGTGCCTTGACCCTCCAGTGGTCGGCAAACTCATTAAGCAACAGAGCCAAATATCAACCGTACGACGATTGAAATTTCTTTTGAGAGCCAAATTTTTTAAACTTAAACTATATAGGTAGGTACATTGTTATTAACTTAATTAGGGTACTCCTAAGGCTTAGGAACAGCCACACTCAAGGGGCCAAAGAGTCGCATGTGGCTCGTGAGCCGCAGTTTGCCCACCATGGCCCTAGGCCTTTTGGCTGAAGCTCCAAACTGAGCCTCCTATAAACTGTGTCCAGCCACTGGGCCTCCTAGGAAGGCCAGCCTATCTCAGAAAATGCCACAGGTAACAACTAGAGAAAGGATGGACTCATACAGGAAACAATACATTTGACAAATAGCAATCATCATCTCATTAAAATAGGGTTTTGAATGCATCTTTTTAAATCTATCATCTTTGAATACGCAGTATGGCCTTTGAATAAGCAGTAGCCCACCTAGTGAATGAAATCTCTTTTGGAAACTTGGACACTTCTGCAAAGCACATAGGCCCATAATCTCCTAAAGACCAATTACTTGGTTGAAAATCATTTATCTTTTGCAAGGGACAGCACCCCTCACCCCACCACCACCACCCTCTTCTGTGTGACTCAGCAGTGCCCCAAAGGTTGCCACTTTCATGAATGCAGATTTATTTCTTGTAACTCCATCACATATTTCCAAAGGACCCTTTCTTGGCACTCTTTGTATCAAAATCTGCTGGTAAACAGCTCAGCCTGGCCTCAATTAGTGAGGCCACCACAGCCGGTCATCACCAGCTGTGACCTCATTTTACTCCAGTTCCTGCTCATTTCCTTGCTCTGCTCTTTGCCCTGCTCTACACTAAGTAGACCTTCAGATATCATTCTCCTTTCTATTAACAGGCCCCTTGCCTGCAGCCTTTTCATGGAAACCATTTAGAACTTCCACACTGTTTAACAAGGGGTCTCCAAAGTGTCTATAGATATAACCCAGCTGATTAACGTGGAATGCCTTAAAACTCAATTCAGCTGAAGCTGTTGGGATCAATTAATATAAATTCAAACCAGTTTGCAGAAATGCCTGATGTGAAAGGGGATATGGTTGGGAAAAGTGAGGACTTCAGAATTAGGACAAGCTTAGCCCCAAAGGCTTGATTAAGAACATCCCTCTCTAAAAACTTTTCAACAATTAAGTCTCTCTTTATATTGCAACATTCATTCAAGATGGAGTGAAGGCTTTTGGAATGCCATATTAAAAAAAAAAAAAAAAAGATTACAGTGTATGATGGCTTCAACAGAAGTGAAAATTAAGTAGGAAAAAAGAATCACCTTTTTAGGTGCATGATACATTCTGGCCTGATGTCTGAAACACACACTGTTTTTAAACAGCCTTTTCCATGAGGAAACCTGAATACTCTTTGAATAGAAATTTCCAGACATAAATTAAAAGCCTGTATCTTCACGGAGAATGCCAACTGAAATCACTGATATTTAGGGGGATGATCATTTAATTCAGAATGGCCCACGACTGGCTATCCTTTGTCCTAGAAATGGGACACTCTTAGGTGTGGCTTGAGCTACCCTGACCATTGCTATTGGCCAGTCCCTTGGCTTGCTCCCTAAAATGTATCCAATTAGTATTTATTGAACACCTACTATGTTCAAGACATTCTGCTAGGCACTGTGGGGGAGTTAAGTATAAGGCATGGCTCCTGCCTCTCACATCTGTAGTTGCTTAGGGAGATAGCATACATGACAATGACTGCATGAGATATGTTGGCCATGTAACACATCAAAAGTGTCCTAACGAAATACAGGAAAGCATAAGTCAGGGAGAATATTCTTTAGCATCTGAGCAAGAAGTCACTGACATTTTGTTCTTCGCTGGTTAACTGTGTTGATTCTATTCTTGGACCTATGTGGTGTCACCACTTGGCTATTCCACTGGTGTTTAGAGACCAGTAGGATTGAGTTCAGAGATCATTAAAGCTCCTGAAAAAACAAACATAAAGGTTCTAAGTGGGGGAGGTGTCTCTAAGGCTTCTACTCCTGCAAAGCAGACAATAGTCTCCATCATGTTTTCCCCTAGAAGCCAATTCTAATCCTCTCCTTATGAAAACGGTTATTCTAATGCTCTGTAACCTTTTCTTTCAAAGATTTCGAAGAGCTATAATGGGTTTTCCTGCTCTAATGCTTTGACTGCCAGCTAATTTCCTAATTTGGAGCTAATTACTAAACTGCTTAAAAATGTAAAGCATGGGCAACTGCTTACTGACAAGCTTTCCATTTATCACCATGGCGTCTGAGGACGTGGCCCTTAGCCAAGAACAGAAGCTTTCTCTTCTATCACAGAACAAACTAGTCCTTGTCAGTGTAGCTCTGCCGGCTGGTTTCTTAGCCATCGTCTTCACGTGTGAAAGATAGAGTTTGAAGGCTTTCAATAGCTGGGAGCAACTTCCAGGGTTATTGCTTCAAAAAAACAAAACTATAAACTGCACCTTATTCTCTCTGGGGATTTTTATTATAAAGAAGGCTTTAATTCATGGTCATTGGGAAAGAGCCTTTGCTTCAACTGTTTTGGTCCCTTTCTTAGCTAATTGGTTCCTCATTTTATTTATTTTCTCTCACATTTTTGTTTGGAACTAGTGCAGCTCAGTTTTTGTTTTATTTGATTGGATAATGAACTGGAAAAAGTGGTCATGTTGTTAAAAGGTCTGTTAGCTGAACTGATAAAGTTAGTCTCTTACCAAAAGCAATGGAAAATCCAATTTTATCAGCTTTGAAAAGTGACCACTATTGCTTGTAACAACATAATGGTGTGGGTTGAGGGTTATTTTAAAAACGCTACCACAAGACACATGCTGTTTATCACAGCTTCTCAAGCTGTGCCTGGAGGGTCTTATCCCTTCACCCAGTCCTGCTATGGGACATAATATAAACAGTGCCCCTGGAGTTGTGCAGCCCTCTAACCTATTCCCTGTCCTATTACAGAACCTATTTATTCCCTCATCTTATAATCCCAATTTTGATTAAAAATAAATAGTATCATATATATATGAAAAAAGCAGGAATAAGCAAAAAGGTTAATAGTTGAATCTCTTCAAAGAGAGATGTGTGCTCTTGATACTTTTCCCAGACTGAGAATGACCTCTTATTTTCCTTTCCATGGCTCAGAGGACTAGAGAGGATAGACCAGTCTTTGAGAGGTGGGCTGCAATGGGAAGCAGAGGGACAGGGCAGTCACTGGGAGGGCTCGTGGAGCGTGAGAGGGTAATGCTAAGAGTGGGAGACCCTTGATGCCCAGGATGAGGAGGAAGGACAACCCCGGGACAGCAGCAGCACTGATGGCCTGGAGGGCAACCCGTACTGCCTGGTGCGGGTCAAAGGGCTCTAGGAGAGACTTCTTGAAGAAGATGAGGTTGGCTGAACACCCAATTGAATTTGACCACACAGAGAGGAGAGTTAGTCATTACACACCTGGGAGAGAATTTAGGAATAAGGTAACATAGAAAACATAGTAGGCAACATTTTTAAAAAGACAATGATTAACTCCAGGGAAAAACAAAGAGCTATGAAGGAAAGGAAAAGTAATCACAGTACATTATATGACTCAGCTGTGACAGCACTTGAATAATAAAGCATACACTGAATATTGACCTAATCAAAATGCTGATGTGACTAGTTTGAAGACAGGAAAGAGAGATAAAGTATGTATGTATATATGTATGGTGTATATCAGTTGAAAAACAGGCAAATCCTCATCTTCCAAGTGTGAAGTCAATTGATAAAGCCCAGCAGGAAGACACCAGTAACGTGCTATTTGGAACTCAGAGACAGACACCAAAATAGTGAGTGCAAGTGGTTCTCTCCAGGGAGCATGAAATGAGAGAGGATCAGGGGCTGTTTCTGTTAGTTTTTTTTTGCCTTGTTGTAAGTACTTTGGAACAGCTTGACTAAAACTAAGTTCATAAGCTTGGTAAAAATATAGAAATTTAATTTTAGAAAATGATAGCCTTTAGGTATTATCTCTCACTTGCTGCTCTGTCTGAGACAATCCAGGGCAGGATGCACACCCTGTGACCATTTGTAATTAAGCATTTACATGATCACTCTGCTGTCTCACTAGCAGGCTGTAAGCTCCCAAAGGCAGCCAGCATGTCGTTTCGCTTATCACAGTCTCCTTAGGACTGAGCGCAAAGCAGGCACTCCACACATACTTATTGAATGAATGATGAAATGGATAAAGCAGATTTAGAAGTCAGTGCTCACCATTTTTACAAAGGTATGCATAACTGAAGTACTGATGAGCAAAATGGGCCAGTGTCTGGGAATTGCCTTAAAATACTTAGGAAAAAAATAAGTGTGGAAACAAGATAAAACAAGACTGACAAATGTTCATAACAAGTGATGGGGAGATAAGGGTTTGCATTCATCTCTCTACTTTTGTGTATGTTAGAAAATTCCTTTTTTAAAAAAAAGAGAAATAACAACAAAGTTTGTACAGAAAGAGGCCTGGAAGGAAGAGGCAGCATTATGGCATAAATATATTAAATTCAGAATTCAGTAATTATGAAGGTTTGAATAACAGGGAATATGTAAATAAAAATGAAGCATCATAAAGAAAAGAAAAGCATGTCAAAGGCAAACACTGTGCCAGCCCATTAGCCCAAGAAGCTAACTAAAAGCTGACTGAAAGAAGGGGTAAGTAGTACTTAGTGAAGACATGGAAAGGCAGAATTGAATGAAGTACTGGAGTTGCTGGAAATTAACAGTTTTATCCTCCAAATATACAGAACCTGAGGAACAGAACTGAATGCCCCAACCAAAAGGCTCATATTACAGTATGAGTAATCCGGGCTCTGGAATCAGATTAACCTGGTTCAAACCTGGCTCAACATGTATTAGCTGTGTGACCGTGACCATGAATAAGTTGCTTAGCCTCTCTGAGCCTTAGTTTTCTGTCTAGAAAATGGGGATAGTAACAACACAAGAGAGAAACAGCTATTAGAGGCTTAAATGAAATAATACATGTCAAGTCTTACCCATGCCTGACTTATGGTAAATGGTTAATAAATGGTGGTGGTTATATGTTTTGGGAAGGGATTCTGCCAATAGACCAAAGCTCTTACCAGTTACGTTAAAAAGAGACAATTTTGCCAGAAAACCAACTGTACCCTTTATAGTCCTGCCCTGTCCCGCAGCCCTAGGAAACCTCCCAAGATGCACTGACCCTCACAGAATAGCCAACCAGTCCAAAGTCCTGCCTGAGGGTGCATGGGGCCAGGATAATAGGGGTGTCTGGACAGCTGGTGAGAGACACAAATCTCAGCCACCAAAACAAAGAGGGAAATAATCCCCAAGATTCACATTGTCTGAGAGAAAAACAGGCCCATTGTGCAGGAAGAGTTAGGCTTTCCCTGACCTAGAGGTCTGAGAGTTTTCATAAAGGCAGAGGGAAAGCACACAGGATGCATGGTAAAGAATGAAGAGCAAATGAGAGAGCCTGGCCAGAGTGGTGGAGGGTCATCCAGTGCACCAACAGGTTTCCAGTTCAATTCCCGGTCAGGGAGAGGCCCAGGTTGCAGCTCCATCCCCAGTCAGGGAGTGCACTGAAGGTAACTGATTGATCTTTCTCTCTCTTTTCTCTCTCTCTCTCTCTCTCTCTCTCTCTCTCTCTCTCTCTCTCTCTCTCCCTCTCCCTCTCCCTCTCCCTCTCCCTCTCCCTCTCCCTCTCCCCCTCCCCCTCCCTCTCCCCTCCCCCTTCCTCTCTTTAAGCATTCCTCTTGTGAGGATTAAAGCAAACAAAAAAAGAGAGATGGTCGGCTGTACGTGTCTCACATGTACACACCATTGCTAGATGGTGCCCAGCAGGCAATGAGGAGCTACGTGAAGGCTTCCCATCAGGTTCTGCAGAGATTATGCTTTAGAAAGATGCTCTGGTAAAAGGGGTAGGAGGTCTGGAGTATAAGAAAGAGTAGTCCAAAAACCCTAAGTTATGACGGCAGTAACCAGCAAGGTTATTAGATGTTTCCCTCACAGTACTCGGGGACCTAGGCCAGTGATGGCGAACCTATGGCACGCGTGTCAGAGGTGACACGCGAACTCATTTTTTTGGTTGATTTTTCTTTGTTAAATGGCATTTAAATATAGAAAATAAATATCAAAAATATGTCTTTGTTTTATTATGATTGCAAACATCAAAAAATTTATATATGTGACACAGCACCAGAATTAAGTTAGGGTTTTTCAAAATGCTGACACACCGAGCTCAAAAGGTTCTCCATCACTGACCTAGGCACAGCTACAGGGAACAGCTGGTCCAGCTGATAGAGAACTGGCAATGGGCAGGTTGCGAACATGAAGAGGGCAAAGGGGCTATGGACTTGAAGGGCTAGGAAGAATGGGACTGAGCTGACTCATCAAAGATCCCCAAAGCAGGATTCAAACACTTCATTACTGTTAAGACAGGGCATAACGACCTGCCTCTATGACAGGCAGTGGAGGATCTGGGGCAGAAACCAAGGGGTTGGCTTAAGTGCTGAGCACAGAGAAGCCAGTGGTAAACTCTCAGGCAAACCCTAATAAAGCATTTTGGAGGGTGATTAGCAACTGCCAAGAGAAAAAGGCTCAAGGGAGATGGAGCTGAAGGCAGAGTGGTTGGGAGATAGAGAGGAAGGGGTTTCCGGAACATCTCAGCTAATCTGGGGACTTGGACATGGGGTGAAAAGGGCCTGTGCAAGCAACTCAGAAGAAAGGAGCAATCAATATGTTGAGGGCCGGGGAATGGATGTACAGGAGAGACACCCCTGAGGTGTATGCTGAAATGATACAATGTTTATAAAATAACTAAGCAGAGCTGAAAGGGCTCAGGGTCCCAGCTTGAAGTGTGGTTACAAGTACCTCTCAAGGCAAAACTCAAAGCCTTAAAAGAGGATTAGCCATACAATTACGGTAAATTTTGTACAGCCTACTCTAATAGGTTTCAGTTTCCTTTATCAAATTTTCATAGAGACTGAAGGTTTGACATAAGTACGAATTTATTGACATCAATTCCTTAATCTATTATTCCAACACAGAGAGAGTACTGAAGAGCTGAAGACAATGATAATAAACCCACGAGATCTGAAATTTGCAAGGCCCACTCCCTCCGAGAGAGAGAGAGAGAGAGAGAGAGAGAGAGAGAGAGAGAGAGAGAGAGAGAAGTCTTCAAAAAGAATCTGAAAACTGCTTTCAATTATAGCAGGAAGTAATGAGTTTGACAATGTAAGCATTTTATCCAGAAACATATATCTATTCCATAGATACCAAATCGATTACCATATAATTGAGTTTGAAAATATACAAAATATTTGTTGTTCTTACATACTGAAATTAAAACCTAATTTTAAAAAGTGCACAGTAAAAACAGCGTAAGGAAACCTAAAATATCCATGGTATGTGTGTAGTTTTCCATTTTACTGCCAACATCAAATTCTGTATTTGCCTTATTGTTGCAAATATATTTTAAATGTTTCAAGGCCATTTACAACACTGACTAGTTTACTAGGTCCAACAACGCTCCAGCTTCCGGAAGGCGGCCAGCACTGGACGTGGAGGCGTGGCCCTGCAGCTCCTGCAGCAGTAGCAGCTCTGGAAAGAAGTCACCAACCAGGTATGTGTAAACTATCGACTCTTGTTCTTTTTAGAATTTCCCTGTGGGAGGGTCGGGGGCGGGGGGGGGGGGGGGCGGGGAGGTGGGAGGAAGGAAAAAAAAATCAACAATAAGGACACAAACTTCAAGAAAAATATTTCACATAGTTTAACGAACAAGCTGTCTGGAAGCCATATTTCACTTTGGACAACTTTAGTTTCCAAGAGGAGAGATAACCTTGCATTACAAACTTTTATTCAGTAATCACAAAGCACTCCCCACTCTAAGTTTATGAGCCCTTATCCCCCTGGGGACTGAGGACAGGCAATAAAGAAAATAGAGCTATCTTGGATTTAGCAAACCTCAAATATTCCTTCTGTTCCAAAGACAAGGGAGTTTATGATTTCATGAAACTAAATAAAAATTTTAGCCTACACATGTTTCTTTGTTGTTTAAAACAAATACCTTTAAAGGGTCTTAATAGATCAAATGTCAATGATTATCTGTCAAAAGGAAGTTCAAATACTGGTTGAAAACAACCTAGAGGGGAAGATATCTTGTTCCCAATTCCCTCACAATATAGACATTTGGACTTTCCAGTTTTGCTTTCTGGAGAAGTTCACTTTTTAGAAAAACATTCTCATTAAATTCCTATACTTAACTATTAGATACAAATACATTCTTTTCTTGTAAGTGGGAAATGCTTGCAGAATACAAACAGTAAAAGCAAGATAATAGCAAGCAAATGGTTTCAGGATGTTTACTTGGTATCCAGTAGAGACAAAGTCAACTCTGCCATAAGATAATGCCTTGGCAATCTGAATTACTAATGGATAGGGAGAGAGAAAAAGCAATAGGGATCATAGAATAATCAAAGAAAGGTTAACAATATATACTACAAAATGAAGAAGGATCTCTAACTCAGTGTTTTATTAATGACAGGTATTTTAAGGACTAGATTTAAAAGTTCTGAGAGGGCTTGAAAATTCCCTAACCTCAAGGGTAGCTGCAAAGAGCTCTCCTGTACTCAACATGAACCTTTCTGCATTCAGAACCACATGCCTTCCACAACTCTGGAGTCTGAAGTTCCCCTGCTACTTTCTTTCATGTGTTGGGTGCCAAACAGGCTTCCTCATATTACTCATACTAATGTATGTACTCTCTACATGAGCTAGCTATTGCCCAGCTACAACATCAAGAGGCCAAAAGGGTTAAAGGAGGCATTCTTCAAGAGGACCAACCCCCACCCCCTATATCTCCAAGAGCTCAAGTTTCCTGAAGCACAAGTAACAGGAAATCCATAATCAAAGCCACATTGGATGGTTACATTCATCACATGATGTCCCAGAAAAGCATCATAGACACTTTCTGAGGTAGCCAGAGGCCATCACGAAACTACTCTGAGAACACAGACTCCAATACATTACCGTGATACATTTCCCAAGGAGACGCTAACTAAGCAGAATGCTGCCCTGCACCACCACTAGCAGATGCTAAAATAAAGCGATGGTTTGTGCATCTCTATTTCCTTCCCAGTGCCAGCACATAGCAGGAACGCAATAACCGCTCGCTAAATCAATAAGGGAAGCCGTGAATTTCAAAGAGCGCAGGCTGAAGACAGTACCAGGCTGGTGGTGCTACAGTATTGTCTGAGTTACCGAAACGTGCTAAGCATCTGAGATGATGCATGGAACCAAGTCCTGGGCCCCTGAATGCTACTTTTCATGATAGGTGGACATGAGTTTCAACATAAAAATAATGCCAATAGCCACTTGACCCCAGTCTGGAGGCTCTATATGAAATTAATTCAAAGAAACATTTTGGAATTAAAAGGACAAGACATTCTTAGGTTTATATAGATATATATGAGAATAAATTTGCTAAAGAGGGTTATTATTCAACAGCACCATTTTAGATTCATATAAAAAAGAGCAAGCCCCATCATAAACCTCCTAAGAGTCCCCTGAAACTATAAAACAGTAGCAGAAATGCCAAAAAACAAAGGACACAGTATCAGGGCCTTAGAAGTCAGGTCTTCTGTCAACTTATAACTCAGCCAAAGAAACTTAATTTTACTTTTAGATAAGAGGACAAGTTTCATATATATATATATAGTTTCTAAACACTTTAAATCTCTTAACCTTTTGGTCCTGAAATGCACAGCAATGAAATATCTTTTTTTTTTGCAATAAAATATCTTATATTAAATATGTTAAATATTCTATTGTAGAGAGCCTGCCCCCTCCCCTCCCTTACCTTACTGGACATCTTCAGTATGTCAATCTCTTCTCTCTGTTTAGACAGTGTCTCATTCATGCTGCACAGGTGGTCACTCATCATACTTAACTGACCCTCATAACTCCTCTTGGTAGTTGTCAGTTCATCCTAAATGGCAGGGAAAAAGAGAAACAAAAATTCAAAACCCCATTAGCCACACCACTCTGAAGCTTTTGTAATTTATTTAAAAAAATTTTTTGGAAAAAGCAACTTATCTAAATAATCTATATGATCAATTAGTATGAAGGTTAAGCCAAAGGCCTAACAAGAGAACAAAGTTAAAAGAAATGGGGGAAAAGTTTTTCTCAGCCTTCCAAATGTCTACAAAAATAAAAGCATATCCTTCTATGCAAGGTGTAAAACTGTCACAAAAAAAGAAGCAAGCTGCTTGATCTTTTCAAGTTCCCGAAGGTTTTCCCGAGCCTTTGGTGACGTGGGGAGTCCTTCTCTAGCACCATCCCAGAGTTGGATGGCCCAGAGCCCTCTAGATAGGATGTTTGAAAGAGGCACCTTCCTCTCTCGTTCCATCTCTCGGGCTCACTTCAGCCCCTTAAACTCTAATCCTGTGCTCCCAGCTAATCTAATAAACTAATCTGAAACCAGAGGAAGTGGGTGTTGCTGTGCTAATGTGTTTATTCTTTGCCTGTATCATGTTTATATTTAATAAAAGTTTTCTGGAAACAAGGGTTTAAAACAAAGGAGTAAGGGGAAATATTTTGCAGCCCTACCTTTCGGTTTAGGTCAATTTTATGAAACAGTAAAGAGAAGAAACAGAATAAAAATAATAGGACAGGGATTAGCAGGGAGGAAGAGAGAAAGACCAATGGGTAAATAAGTAGTATTTAAAGAAATGCTTTCATATTGACATGTTGTGAATCATACCACCATATATATGGAATGAAAACATGAAATATGCTCAGTGCTTCTGTAAAATACAGTAAATACCAGTATTTAAATCCATAATTGGCAACTTTGACATAAGCAGATAAATATTCTGTTGACTCAGAGAAAGTGACACTTTGTGGCTAAAATATCCCATCATTTATCATATTCTTTGAAATCGTGTTGGAAATTTTGGGAAGTTAAAAAATGTAAAGAAGTTGCATGAAGGGTATAGAATAGAGAGATGTAACTATTTGCGTTAACTACTGCATATACTCCATACTTCATTTAAAGTGGATAATGACAGCTAATATTCAGCTAAAAGTGTTGTTTGTATAACGGATTATCTTCTTATTTATGAAAGTAAAAGTAATTTTACTTACCAAAGAAAGACATTGCCAAAACCGGTTTGGCTCAGTGGATAGAGCGTTGGCCTGCGGACTGAAAGGTCCCAGGTTCGATTCCGGTCAAGGGCATGTACCTGGGTTGCGGGCATATCCCCAGTAGGAGATGTGCAGGAGGCAGCTGATCGATGTTTCTCTCTCATCGATGTTTCTAACTCTCTATCTCTCTCCCTTCCTCTCTGTAAAAAATCAATAAAATATATACTTTAAAAAAAAAAAAAAAAAAAAAAAAAAAAAGAAAGACATGTTGACTACAAAACTATTTAAAATTAAAATCAACTCAGAGAAACAAACAACACACCCACTTTTTGCCTTACATAAGTAAGATGTTACTTTAAAATGAGTTAGAAACAACATGGTTAGGAAAATGTGTGTCTAGAGGTCGAATGCCACTACTTTAGAAAGAAAATGCTGACTTTGCTGCCCAAGAACTTTGAATGAAATAAACCTATGAAAACTGCTTAGGTAGCACTTATGAACTCACCTGAAGTCTGCTGATTTTCTGACTGGCTGCTTTCATCTCCTCTGCCAGGGTCTCCTTGGACTTTTCAGCCAAGGCCAGTCTTTTAGAGAGTGCTCGGCACTGTTAAATCAGAAAGCATTTCATTATCACAGGGGGCATTTCCCGAAAGCAAATTTACTTCAAACAAGATTATTATAAAAGAATCTCCTAAACCAAAGCCCTTCCTCCCTCATTTCCCCAAATATCTTCAGAATACCTACAGGCCTTGTACCAGACACTAGAATACACATAAGGAAGATGTGGCCCAACTCTCATCATGCTTAAATAAAACCAAAAACATTTATTACTGAATATTTTAAATGTATAAAATCCAGCAGCACTGAACAAGAAACAGAGATATGGCACCAAGAAGCCATATCAATAATGAAATAAGACATCACTACAGATTCCACAGACTTTTCTAGTGTCAACGTAAATATAAGAGGTAAACTGAGGCAAGCTCCAAGGACCAAAAATTGAGTCTCTTTGGTAACCACAGAGAAATTGCAATTCGGGACATGGAAACTATAGTAAGCTACAGGTGAGTTCACTGAGGATTTGGAGCAAAGAGGAAGTAGGAAGCTACAGTCCAAGCACAAACTTCATTGTCTTGAGGATGGGGAGAAGCTCTTGGTGGAGGTTCATTGATCGAAGGTTGTTTCCGTTTTCTATAAATCAGGTGTTTATGAGAAATCACTCTTTCAGTCTTTAAATTTAGTTTACCTGACAACCCATATGTGAAACTCCCCATCTCATATCCTCCAATTCTCTTTTAGAATGAAATCTTTTCACAATAAATATAAATGCATCTTATGGAGAAAGAAGGTAATCCAATTTAGATAAAATGAACTAAATATCCAAAATTTATTTTCTAAGACAGCCTCAAGAATAAATAGATTGATGTAGTTCCGTTTATTTATTTTTTTGTTTCGTTTCCTTTGCCCAAGAAGATATATCAGAAAAAAATACTGCTAAGGTCACTTTCATCATTTAAAAAGGAAACAGAATGTCTACTAACCAAGCTCATCAATGTTTTTTCCTAGCTCTAATCCAACGACCAGTGGTTGCAAAAAACATAAGAAGTTTTTACATTTACCCAGGATTCATTTAGACTCAGACTGGACAAAAAGGAAGTGGTTATTTCAAACATTATCAATCATGTCTGACCAGGCAATATAGATCCTAAGATACTTTTCTTGTGTTTTAAGTCTTTTACTAAAGACCACATTACAGGAACAATAAACGCTTTTCAGTCCTGCTCTACAGATTATGCTTTATCTATATGAAAAAAAAGAATAAAAGTTAGGGCAGGAATGTAAAGGTCTCGGCTACTTTCTTTGGGGGTTTTACCAAACCTAGGCTATCCAGAGACAGAAGAAAAAAGGAAAAATCAATTTCACTCTCTTGTTTAAAGAGGGTGTGCCATTAAAAGGATCACTAAACTTTCTGGTAAGGCCAAAAGACTGTCAAGGAGAATCTATTGAGACACATTTGAATGCTGTGTTGACATCTGATGCTCAGAGGAATCATTCCAGTAAAGTCATAGGGGGACACCACTTCCTGTTTACAAATGAGGAAAAACTAGGACAATTTAAAAATTCTTGTATCACAGTTGTGCTGAAGACGTCTACTAAAACAAACAAGTCTCTTGGAAATAAAACTGCCTCAAAAATCCCCACTCATTTCAGGAAAGCTCAGCCAACCACCCTCTGTTAACCAAACATCTACTAGTTTGTGCTCAAGCACTAAACCTGAAAAAGAGGGAGAGAGTTTTACAAGGTAGGAGGCCTCATGAAGATAACAATCACATCAGGGACACCAGCTCAGAAGGCGGTTAGGGATCCAGATAAGGACATGACTGTGTGCTGCACCGCAGGCTCAGGTGGTCAGTACTCCAGCAGTTCTGCTGTAAGTCATCCAGTCTGTTGCCCTCGCATTTTCTAGAGCCCTGCAAGCTGTCACTGTTGATCCACTCATTAAACAGGTATGTAATGGTTGTTTGTGAACAACACTGAGAGGCACATCATTTATTTTAGCAGGAAACAAGCCAAGCAACTGGCCACCCATCAACTTCTCCATCTCCATAGTTACTGGCGAAAATCACAGTCAGTTCCAGTAAAGGATGTTGTTGTTGTTTTTGTTTTGTTTTGTTTTTTTTAGTTTCTTTAACAATTACAGCATTATAATTCTCTATTTGACATCTACAGCTGACCTTTTAATTCGGAGACCTTACAGGTATTCTTATATGTTGAGCAACATTCAGTCTACCTTATCATTTGTTTCTTACTCTTTGATAGCAGTACCTTCTTCCTTCATTTTCTCCCCTTCTAATCTATGAATTGTGTATAATCTTATTGATTATCTTACATAGTGTTTTTCCAATTCTCTTAAGAGAATGAATTATTTAGTGAGGAAAGAAGAAACTATAACAAAAAGTAAGATTTTATACCTTTTAAAGGTTGGAAAAGGTTATATTTTTATCACAGAAACTAATTTCAACAAATTGTCACTCAAAAATTGGAAAGTACTTTTTAATAAAAGGAAAAGGGCATATTTTATTTTTTAATTTCCATATACGAAAATTTTTTGGCCAATAACTGTCTATAATTATCTAAAACAAGTAATCTATAATAATAATATTCCAAAACATGCATGACCATCAGAAAAGCTACCTATAAGTCTCAATAATGGTTTAGTAACTTAGAAATGACAAATCAGTCCTGTATTTACTGAAATGAAAATTTTTGGTTGGTATGTAGACCAATCAAGACAAACTCCAACCAAATTCATGGATGAATAGATACTGACCTCTCTCTTCTAGTGAAGAGCAGGAGACAGGACAGTGACCTAATTCCTGAAGGGGTTAGGAACAAACCACCAAATCTAATTAACTCTCCACTCACCTCAGCATAAAAATGCACTGACTTACTGTCAGCCAGCTGTAGCTGAGACGTCAGTTCCACTATCCTTGCCATGTAGTGATTTTTAATTAGGTCTTCACGAGATTCCACATCTGGAACCTAAATAGAGCATACATAACAAATTAAATGAATGCCACTGAGATGAAGCAGTTCTAGAAAAAAAAATTAACATCACTTTAGGATACAGAAGAGACAATATTTTGTACATTTTTATTTGAAATTTGATGGGGGAGCATAGTTTTCTTACCCCTCAAAGAAACTTCAGACAGGGCAGGCAAATGAATACTCCAAATTTCCTTTTTTTTTAAAAATATATTTTTATTGATTTCAGAGAAGAAGGGAGAGGGTGAAAGATAGAAACATCAATGATGAAAGAGAATTACTGATTGGCTGCCTCCTGTATGCCCCACACTGGGGATCGAGCCCGAAATCCAGGCATAAGCCCTGACCAGGAATCAAACCATGACCTCCTGGTTCATAGGTCGACACTCAACCAGTGAGCCACCACAGCCAGGTTCCAAATTTCTTTTTTCAACACCCTACCTAACTCAGAATGAAGCTATAGCTTCAAGAAAACAGAGCTGCCAAAACCGGTTTGGCTCGGTGGATGGAGCGTTGGCCTGCGGACTGAGGGGTCCCAGGTTCGATTCCGGTCAGGGGCATGTACCTGGGTTGCGGGCACTTCCCCAGTGGGGGATGTGCAGGAGGCAGCTGATCGATGTTTCTCTCTCATCGATGTTTTTGACTCTCTATCTCTCTCCCTTCCTCTCTGTAGGAAATCAATAAAATATATTAAAAAAAAAAGAAAACAGAGCAGAAGTGAGGTATTGGGAAGCCCTGGCACCAAGTCCCTCCATTGCTTCATTAGCCACAAACCTGACTTTCAAAATTTCCATCTGTCTGATTCCTATGTCCTCCTCTAACTGGAAGAAGACAAGGAAAAGGGAACATGTATTGGAACCTCTAAAATCTGAACATTCTTTCCCCCCCAACATTATCTTAAATCAGGCTCTAATGCTCTTAAAAGATGCTAACAAATTAAACTACTTCTATAATGAACAGTTACGAGCCTTGTCCCAGACTAGTATTTCTTCTAGTTACTCTAGCAATGACACACTATTGAATTCAGTTAAAAAATATATGCAGAGGTTCAAGATTAACTAAAGTATAGGGCCAATAAGGAAAGCAAAGAATTTCACAAACAACTTGAACTCTATTTACCAGCTCACCATATGAGTGGTAAGATGCTTATTTATAAAGTTACATCTTATAATATTTCAAAACTCTAATGTGCAAACCTCTGTGACAAGCCAAGTCTGACCTGGGTTCACCCACTCGAGGGCTGGACACAACTAGCAGGCACACTGTTCATCAAGCCTTGAAAAGCCCTGCTTTCCCAGCCTGCCCAGTGGGAGGGCCAAAGGCTCTCAGCCTCGCCCAGCATGCCAGCGAGCTAATGGCCACCCCTTGTCAAACTGCCAAGTCAAGTCATTCAACGAGACATTTACAAAGCAGGCTATAATTTGCTGGTGACAGTTGAAATAGAATCAAAGAGAAAAGCCAAATGGATCCACTGATGGAGGGGAAAACACTGGTTCCACATTCGCTAGAATGGTCAGAAAACACACTTAGACAAAGCTGACTGTTGTAAGACTTTGTCAACAAACATGCAGCCCAACATCTACTAACAAAACAACATGATGCCAAGCACACTTTACCTCAATGTCAGAAGTCCTGGTTAAAACCCCAATCTAGAACATAAGGAAAAGAATTCTTTAGAATAGACTGTTTACATTTCCAACACAACAATTTAAACAATGCAATACTTTCTCTTCTCAGTTCATACTTTTAAAGCACACTGGGCCTGGAGTACTAGGTCACTCTTGGATTGTGTTTTACTGCAAGGAAGCAGTACCTGCGGATAGGTAACCAACCACATTTGCTATTTCTGCCATGAGGTGGTAATGGATGATCATCATCACTATTTCCTTTAACAAAACGCTGTTAGTCATTTTCATCACCGAAACCAACAAACTGGGAAGAGACAAGAGCTTCTGACTCCCGTTGTCATTTCTGTACTTATTTCCAAAGCAGTAGCTGAGATGGTGACCATCATAACAGAATATTCCAAACAGAAAATAAAAAAACACATGGGAGAAAAAAAAAACTGGCTGAAAATTCAAAAAAAGACAAAAGAAATACATATTTGATACAATGTTGTTATATCAATAAATATTCATTTCATATTTAAATCAATGCAAATGTAATTTTAGACACATTAAAGTGCTGCCAGGCTTTTAAAGCTAAGCTTGGTTTTTTATGGATTAAGACTTCAAAAACAGATAGTCATGCTCTGGCTGGCGTGGCTCAGTGGACAGAGCAATGGCCCTCACACCAAAGAGTCACAGGTTCAATTCCCAGTCAAGAGCACGTACCTGTGTTGCAGGTTCGATCCCTTGCCCCAGTCATGTCTCTCTCATACTGATGTTTCTATTTCTTTCTTTCTCTCTCTCTCACTCTCTCTCTCTCTCTCTCTCTCTGACACCCCCCCCCCCCCCCACACACACACACACACTCCCACTTTCTCTAAAAATCAATGGAAAAAATATCCTCGGGTGAGGGTAACAAGAAAATAACAACAATAAAAGATAGTCATGATTACTAGATTAAGGTTACTGTTCATGTGCTTGGGCACAATAACTTTAAAGCTGCTGGAAACTCAGTTTCAAGGATTCTGCTCATCAGAGATGATACCCAATAAAGTTTTCACAGATTCTGAATAATATCCTTAAGAGTATTACTCTGAAGAGTGTGCAGCATATCAACTAAACTGAATGTGTGCTAATGAATATTATGCCCACCTAACTCTAAAGGGTCTTTTTTTATAAGACTTCTTTTGTTTTTTTAAGAGCCATAATTTCTACTCACTGAAGCAGGAGTAGCAATTAGTCTCTCCCTTTCAGTTGCAAACTGTTTACAGTAACACTCCAATCATTTACTTTTATATATTCAAATGTGACTACATTTGGCATCCATTCTGCTCTCTGGCCTCACCCTCTCACTCCCCAGTTATGGTCTGAGAATGTGGGACAGCACACAGCTCCTCTTACAGATGTTTATCCAAGTTCTACTCCATTAGATTGAAAGCAACTAAAGGAAAGGAACAGGTCCAATCCTATGAAAAATGAACGGAGGCCAACCATGTCCTGACCATCAAAGACCATATCCAAAATCATGGAAAATGTGGTGGTAAATGTGGCAATCTCAACTGTACCTTAAATGAGAGGGAAGAATAAGAAAAGCTAAAAAGCAGAAACATAAGGAAGACAGAAAATGCCATGCCCTTTTTTTAAAAAAAATCTATTGGTTAATTTTAGAGAGAGGAAGGCAGAGGGAAACATCAATTTGTTGTTCCACTTATTTATGCATTCATTGGTTGATTCTTGTATGTGCCCTTACCAGGGATCGAACCTGCAATCTTGGCATAACAGGACAATACTCTAATCAACTGAGCTACCCTGCCAGGGCGAAAAAGCTCCTTATTTTTATCTATTGTCTCCAGATCATTTTTGGCAGGAATCTGCTATGTGCAAAGGGAAAGACAGTTCCGTGATGAGCCCCTTCTCTAGGCCTGAAATAGTCCTCTCCTGCTGGATTCCTGCTCACTTTTGAAACACACTCATGCTACCTCTTCTGTGAGGTCCTCCCTAAGCCCTCCAGAGACTCTCTGATCCTACAGCGCGCTGCACACCACAGGTCAGGGCATTGGAGATGCTTTTTGATGGAGGCATCTGCTTACCAACCTGCTTTTTCTAAAGCACATGGATTATTCCTATTATAAACAAACATGTAATTTAGATGATTAACACTAAACACTAGGTTAGATCCTTACCAATTAACATTTTTTTTTTTAAAGACAGCACTTACCTCACTGGTACTGTGAACTGGCTCCGACACAGCCTTAGCTGTTTCTTCCTGGTCTGAAGCATTCACCACAGAGGCATTCTCCTGGGCCTGCCCAGCCACTTGCCCACTACTCGTACTCTTCAGCTTGTCTGCAATTCGCTGGTTTTCTTTCTCCAACTTGATTTTGGCTAACTGTGCTTCCAACATCCAATGTTCTTTTTCCTGCTCCAGTTTAGAAATCTTCTCCAAACTCTGCTGAACCTGAAGGCAACAAAGAGGTTTGCACCTTAGAGAATGATGAAGGTAAAACTCAGTGGCCAAAAAAATACTTTACCTAAGAATGTAAACCAAAACTACCTAAGGTAAGAAAAAGCTTGACCCTAGAATAGGAAAAGATTTATTCAACAGGATACATAAAGCACATCCATAAATTAAGAAACTGGCCCTAGCTGGTCTGGCTCAGTGGATAGAGCGTCAGCCTGGGAACTGAAGAGTCCCGGGTTCAATTCCAACCAACAACACATGCCCGGGTTGCAGGCTCAATCCCCAGCAGGAGGTCTGTAGGAGGCAGCCGATCAATGATTCTCTTTCATTATTGATGTTTCTATCTCTCTCTCCTTCTCCCTTCCTCTCTGAAATCAATAAAAATATATTTAAAAATACATAAATTAAGAAATTGAACTATAGTAAAATAAAAAATTTCCCTTCATTGGAAGGTATCATTAAGAAAGTAAAAAGGGGATGTGAGGGCGATCTGGCTGCGACATCTGTCACCCCATTGATCGCCAGGGTTGATTCGGCTGATCTGGCTGGCTAGGCGGGTGTTCCCCTCCTCCCTCACCGATCCATGTGCGTCCCTCCCGAAGCTGCACGCTCGGTCGAAGAGGACGACCTTCCCCCCCCCCCCCCCCCCCCCCCCCCCCGAGGAGAGGACCGGTCTTCAGTCAAGGGTATACGAGTAGCTGCGCTCCCCTGCTAGAACCTCCAAACAAGCTCTCAAGAAAGTAAAAAGGAAAGCGCCAAAAGGTAGAAAAAGCGGTATGTATCCAATAGAGAACTAATATTCAGAACATATTAAAGCACTTCTATAAATCAGTAAGAAAAAGACAGATAACCACACAGAGAAATAGGAGGGGGAAAAAAACCTGAATAGACATTTGATTAAGACTATAAACATAAAAAGAAGGTACTCAATGTAACGATCAAAGGAAAGCAATTTAAAATCACCCAAACGACTAAAATTAAACAAAAAAAAAAGGTGAAGAGATTAAGGAGTATAAATTGGTAGTTCTAGAATAGTCACAGAGATGTAGATTACAGCATAGGGAATACAGTTGATAACACTGTAATAACCATGTACCAGGTGGGTACTTGAAATATTGGAGACTACTTTATAAAGTGTATGATTATCTTATCACTATGCTGTCTGTACATTTGAAGCAAATACAGAATAATATTGAATGTAAACTGTAATTGGGGAAAAAAAGAAAATACAAAGATGGGCAAGTTTGTGGAGTAACTGTAATAATCATAAACATAGTGCTGAGAGGAGTGGAATTTGGGACAAACACTGAAAACTGTTTAGCAGGATCTTTTAAAACTGAACATAACCTATGACCCAGTAATTTCCCTTCTAGGTATATACCCAATAGGAATGCATGCATGTTTACCAAAAGACACATATAAGAAAGTTTATAGCAGCACTATGATAGCCAAATACTTAAAACTACCCAAGTGCTCATAAGCATTAAGAATAAATATATAATATATATTCACACAATACTCAAAAGCAATAAAAAAAAGAGAGGTTACAATTACATATAACACAGATGAATACTACAAATATAATGTTGAATGGAAGAAGCCAGACTGAAAGAGTATACACTACATACTCTTATGTAATAAAACGTTCAGTATCAGGCAACAAACCTAATCTATGAATGCAGGATAACAGTTATCTTTGGGATAGAGGAGAATAGCAACTGGAAAGGGGCATGAGAAAGCTTCTGGGTCCTAGTAATTTTTTTAAGGTATACCTTACATACATACATACATACATACATACATAAATAAATAAATATTTTAAAAAATTTTTATCTAGGTGCTGGTTACATTAATTCATTGGGTATATATTAATGATCTGTATACTTTTCTTTAAGTGCATTATACTTTAATCAGAAGTTTAAAAAGCTAATTCTCAGGGCAAATAAAAGTTTGAGAATTACATCAAATAAAATCTTATAGAGAATTCCAAATGCTTTACCAACTATCATAATTGAGCAATCACCATGTACCAGCACTATTCATGGAACTTTCTTCCCGTTATCCCACTGAGGCCTCCTGACAGTCCTACAGTTTTCATTTCTCAAAGAGAACTAAAGCTTCCAACAGCTACACCACCTGCTGAGCCAGCAAATGGCAGAGCTGGGATTTGGGACTCCATCTGTCTTGCTCTCAAGTCTGATTCTTTTCACTATATCACACTGCCTCCCATTGGCTCAATTAATCCTTACAAGACGCTGAAAGGTAGATATTGTCCTACCTTAGAGAGGCAGGAAGTGAGACCCAGAGTGTTTATCAGACTAGCCTGCAGTTGGTCACTGGCTGACTGGGAAAAGCAATAGCTTTGAAGTCAAACAATTCTGTCCCTTAGTAGCTACTTTGGGTAAAAGCTGCTTCATTTCTTTGAGCCTTACTTTCTACACATAAAATAAGAAGAAAATCTAAAATCAATTCTTTAGGTATTCCACATTTCATTGTTTGTCTCAGGAACTGTTTTTCAGGAATTATTCTGTGTATGAAATTTTTAGCGTACAAATATCGAAAATCGAAAAGTGATATGTGTCCTATGAAAATAAGGTCAGCATAAAATATTGCTGCAGATGAATTTATTTTATGTTGTGTTTAAAATAAAACATTTGCAAAACTCAAAGCAAGCCAGTATTAAAGTGAATAAATCTCTGACAAAAGTTAAACTGCTCACATATGTAATACCCTTTGTAATACTTTAAGCAATAAAAAAAAAAAAAGTTAAACTGCTGTCAGTTTGTACCAACTTGTACAAAAGATAGTACCTTCTACTTATCTGCCTCCAATTTGATCAACCAGTTGAATACTAAAATTTTTTCATTCCTGCTCATTTAAGAAGTAAAACAATTCACTGAGTCTCTAGCCCCTCCTTCCTTTGCCTTGTTATTTCAGACATTTAAATCTAGTACCTAAAGAAGAATTATCATGGCAAAGTGTGTTGATACTAGTTTACTGGCAATTATAACACCGATTGAATCAAGATGACTTTAAATATTGAATACAAAGAAATGTCTTTCAATGCATTATGCTTATGGTGCTTTTTAGCATGTGTTAAACAGTTAACTTTACATGTTTACTTTATAGCCTTTTAAATCACCCTATGTATGTTTAAAACCTTTCTAAGGGATTTAATATTTATGCTCTTTAACAAGTACTATGATTTCGCAGGTACCATACCTGTTGTGCAAGGCCTTCTCGACTTTCAGTAGAGCTGAGAAGGACCCGGCGGTTCGCCAGCGCTTCTTCATAAGGCACAGACTCCGAGAGGGGCTATGGGAAAAGCATCATAAAAATTAAAGAAAAAGATCGTATTAGCTTCATGATCCTACATATACAAATTAGAATGCTAAATGGGGTTTGATAATAAATTCAGATGTATGCCAAGATAGACTATTTTAATACATGTGAAAAGAAACCTCTTTAAAAAAAGAAGATAAATAATGAAGGTGAATATCATACCAGTTACAAGCTACAATTAAAACCATATTGACTTGCACCAAAATAGAAAGATAAAGGAACAGGATAGGCAATCTAGAAATAGACAAAAGCATATACAAAAATATATTATGTGACAAATGTTTCATTTTTAAGTCAATGATGAAAGGGTAGTTGAGATAAATGGTACAAGAACAACCAGCTAATAATTTAGAAAAATAAGTAATTAGATCACTGTTTATACTCCTCATATAAAAATAAATGAACTTAAGATGGATTGAAAAACTCAACCTAAAAATTTACACCACAAAAATACTGGGGGAAAATGTAAGTGACCATCTCAATTTTAGGAAGTACCCTGAGTTTCCAAGATTCCCCTAACTGAGGGAGCATCACCACCACTAAGAAAAAGACTGGTTTGATGACATAAAAATTAAAATTTCTATTTTGAAGCCCCGGCCAGCTTGGCTCAGTGGATAGAGCACTGGCCTGCGGACTGAAGGGTCCCAGGTTCGATTCTGGCCAGGGGCACATGCCTGGGTTGCGGGCTCCATCCCCAGTGTGGGGTGTGCAGGAGGCAGCCAATCAATGATTCTCTCTCATCATTGATGTTTTTATCTCTCTCCTTCTCCTTTCCTCTCTGAAATCAATAAAGAAATATATCTAAAAAAAAAAAAAATTTCTATTTTGAAAAATTAGTACAGCAAACTGAGGGGGAAATATTTACAATATAAACAAGAGATTAAAATTCTTAATATAGAGAGTTTTCTACCCTAATTAGGAACATTTACTTAAAAACAGATAAATGATTTGGACACAGAATTGATAGCATAAATATTCATGATAACTTTATGAAAGAATCTTCCATTTCAATAATAAGCAAAGAAATGCAAATTAAAATAACAATAAGGAACATCTTGTCTGAGGTTGACAAGTATTGAATTTGATAGTTAAATTTACACTCCTATTAATGATAAACTATAAATTGATAATCTCCCTAAAGTGTCAAAATATGAAAATGTGTCAAAACATGAAGTATTCATAGACTTGGAACCAGCAACTCCTTTTTTAGGAATTAATCTTAAAGGTATAATTAAAACAATTAGACAAATATAGAAAGGTAGGTAGCCGTATACATTGTTAGAAGTGTGTTTGTCCGTATGTACATGTGAGTGTGTACATACACACATTAAAATTTTTCGGATCCAGATATACTCTAGCAAAGTTAAGAGTAGCTAGCTTTGGGTGGTAGGACTTGGGGTGACCATAATTATCTTCATTTACTGCTCTATCTTCTGATTTCTTTTTGCAATGATTGTATATTCTTACTATATTCAGATAAAAATTATAAATGTATTCTATTTTTCTGTTTCTATAAGTTTAAGATTTTCTGAAGTTTGACACTGGCTGCCTGGCTGCCTCCCTCTAAACAGTCTCCCAGGTAATGGGGACATGACTCCAACAAGGCCTATGCATATATCATGTATTAGGTTTGGGTCTCTATTACCTCCTCCTCCTCAAATACCCACAAGGTCCACCAAACACCTGTGCCTCAAAATTGTGTAAAATCTAAACACTGTAGTATGAGTTGTGGGAAAACTCTTGTCATTCTCTGGCATTATTCCTGATTTTTCCTCTGATTTAAATGTTAACAGAAGGTCACAAACCTTTCTCAAAGCCTTCATGTAGGCGGCAGCTTTTTTCTTGTACTGTAGCATGCATTCGGCGGAAAGAGGACTAATGAATCCACTCGCTACCTTAGGCCCATAGCTCAGTGAAGCAATGAAGTAGTCCACATTGTTGCTGAAGAAAGATGCAATCTAAATGAAGAGTGATAAGAAGATAGATTTTGTTTTCCAAAAATATATCTATACATATAAAAAGCCAGCGACTGCAACGCTGTAATGACCGGAAGGACTGGTCGCTATGACGCCCACTGTGGCCAGCGAACCAGCCCAATCAGGGGGTAGGGCCGGCCGGCCAACCTCCTGGGGCCCCTCCCCCAGCCGCCCTGCCCTGATAGGCCTCTCCCACCCAGATCGGGGCAGAGCAGCCAGCCAACACCTCCACAGCCCTTCCCCCCGGCCGGCCCCGCCCCAGATGGGCCCCCACCACCCCAATCAGGGGCAGGTCTGGCTGGCCAACCACCCATGACCACCTCCCGCAGGCTGCTGGCCCCCCAATTGGCTCCCTCACCCCATTCAGGGACAGGGCCGGCCAGCCCACCACCCACAGCCCCTCCCTACAGCTGGCCCCACCTCCTATCAGCCCCTACCACCCTGATCAGCCTGCAGTCCCTCCCCCCAGCCAGCTCTGCCCCTGATCATTCCCCCCACCACCACCAATCAGAGGTGGGGCTGGCTGACCAACTTCCCCCAGCCCCTCCCCTGGCCCCATCTGGGTGTGGGGCCAAGCTGGCCCACCGCCCACAGCCATTCCTGCCCCCAATCGCCCCCCCCCACCCTATCGGGGGCAGGGCCCGCCGGCCAATCACCCATGGCTGCTCCCCCTAGGTGGCTAGGCCCTGATCGGGTGATCTGGGCTGGCCACCCGGCCAACCTCCTACCATCTCCTCCTCCCAACAGGCCCACCTGATCCTCCAACTGGGGCCGGGCCGGCTGGACCCACCTGTGCACGAATTCATGCACTGGGCCTCTAGTCTAATACACACACACACACACACACACACACACACACATATGTGTATATATACTAGTATATGTATATATATTAGCTTTCTAAACAAAGTTAAAGACACTGAGAATGGAAATGAAATTTCAGTACCTGCCTAAAAGCTCACATTTATTTATTTGATAATGCCTAGGCAATGATTTATATTAAAAAGACAATATCAGTATAAATATTGGGACTATACTTCTGACAGGTCTTAATCTAGATAAATTTTTATTCTTCCTAAAAACCAAAACTGATTCTGATTTATTCAGAATATTCGTAGATGATGTTCATGAGCTCTGGATCTCATTAACTCTGCCACTGCTCTCAAAAATAGAAATATTTGAATTTATACATTCCATTTGAATTTTAACTTTAAACGTTTCATATTACAACATAACCCATGGCACAGGCATCTTGAATATGCACTCTCTACTTAAATTTAATTCTGTAAATCTCAATCTGTATATCACAAATGTAATAGAAAAGACTGAAAATTAAGTAGATCCTTGTTATTTACTGAGTTAACCTTTATTAAATCTACATAAGGAGTCACAAAAATCTGTAATTTTGTTGAGCCATAATTTTGAATCTACAGTGCTATATGAAATTCTGGTATAAATAAAAATGCCTAAGGAAGTTCTTAGCCAGAAAAATTATTCCATTTTGATAAGGAAAAGTGACTTATGAAACAGAGTATTCTACATTGGCAAAAATTGCTCCAAAAGTAGACAATTAATTACTAATGATCTAAAAGATTATATTTTTCATTAATAATTTACCTTGTCAAATGAAATTCTCTATTAGACAGTATTAAAGAAAATGATGATCTAAAACTCTTGAGCTATATGTTTCTTATGCATGACATAGACAATCATATACCCAGTGTTTGCATTTAGGTCATGGTAGTATACGGTGAGGGGTATTTACTCTTTCCTTTTTCTTATGTGTCTGTATTTCCCAAATGTTCTTTCAAAAGCATGTTATACTTTTTTATTGGGTTTTTAAAATAACAATAAAATTTATTTTAATCAAATCACACTAGCTACAAATTAAGCTACCACAAACTAACATTAGTTCAGGCACTTATTCTAGTTAAAAAAAAAATTTATAAAAAATTCAGACTGAAAATTAAATACCTTTTCTTGAGACAACATTTTAAAGTTTTAGGCAAACCAAATCTAAAATAAGTTATGAGTATACAGGTATTTAATATTCCAGAGTTCTCATAAAAATGTGGCAAATGCAGAGACCCTGTAAAATGCCAACAGTCTCTTTTTCTGGAATTTGCCTTAATTGAATCAAAGTTAGAATTATCCTCAGAAAGCTTCTGGCATGCCTGTAGATAAAAGTATTAAAGTTGAGGCAGTGGATATGGCCTTCTGTCTAAGGAATCCTGTAGGCACAGGCCTGTGAACTGACAGAACCTAAAGAAAACACCTTTTAATTATGGCTCCAAACTATAGCAAACTGGCACAAAGACCAGTCTGAGTTTGGGAAAAATAATACTTAATATCTGACACAACCTATGGTCATTTCTGACTAACTTAAATCACTGGAAAAAAATTGTTTCTATATGGTCAACCTGTCAGAAAAATAATGATATATAAATATGGATAGAGATTAGCATTTCCTTGAGAAATTATGCTGTCTGTTGAAACAAATGGGCTAAGATCGTCCTGAACACAGTCCTTTCAGCTTCATACATATGGGGACTTCTCATAGAAATCTTAACCTTTAAAGGCATGAATTCTTAGAATGCGACTTCTGCTGAAACCAGGTATCCAAGATAGGATGAGTTTTAAAGAAACTGCACTTTGGACATCCTGTATAATAAAAGTCTAAAAGTCTAATATGCAAATCAACCAAACGGAACGACCACCAGGGGGCAGATGCGCACTGACCACCAGGGGGCAGACACTCAACACAGGAGCTGCCCCTAGCCCATAGGCCCCAGGCCAGCCAAAGTGGGTACCAGCAGGGGCCCTCCGATCGCCCCACTGGTCACCCCACAGAGGGAGGCAACCAGCAGCAGCGGCAGGCGGGGCTGGCGAGTGGGCGGTGCCAGGCCAGCCAAGGCGGGTGCCAGTGGAGCCCCCCAAACCCCCGCCCGATCGCCCCACCGGTGGCCCCACAGATCGGCCCTGATTGCCAGCCAGGCCTAGGGACCCTACCTGTGCATGAATTTTGCGGATCAGGCCTCTAGTTTCATAATAATACTTAAATACTTAATGATCCAAATGATCATTATCTAGTATTAAGAGTTCAATGAAAAAAACATATGTTAAAGGCACTTTAAAAGTACTTGGTAAGGTATAAAACCACAGAGGTAGCTTTACCACAAGTATAATCAAAATACAAACAAGCCCTGGCTGGTTTTGCTCAGTGGCTAGAGCGTCGGCCTGCGGACTGAAGGGTCCCGGGTTCGATTCCAGTCAAGGGCACATGCCTGGGTTGCAGGCTCAATCCCCAGTAAGGGATGTGCAGGAGGCAGCCGATCAATGATTCTATCTTGTCATTGGGTGTTTCTATCTCTCTCCCTCACCCTTCCTCTCTAAAATGAATAAAAATATATTTTAAAAAAATACAAATAAAAAATTAGAGGGGAAAAAAAATACTAAAATTTTTTTCTTTTTATGTACCCCAATTTTTAAATATACCTAAGAGTCTATCTATATTGAGACCACCTACAATCTTTAAATGACGAAATAACTCATTAAAACATAAAGTATGAGTGATCCCCTTAGTAATGACAAATGCTTAACAGTAATTAACATATTTGTTTAAATACTGGGTAGGGAGGAGGGAAAGGGAGATGACTTTATTTTACAAAAAGCCTGATAGTCCGAAGTTCTTTCATGGGTTAATTTTCCTATGTCACTGAAGGAAGGAAAAAAAAAGCATTATTTAAATATTGAATTTAATGTCAGTATAAACAGAAAAATTACCTTTCCTGCTCCATTTGTTAATGCCACTACTGATGACAGGATACAGTCATTTGTTGTAATGAGCTTCTGCGTTGCTGTTGGAAGTTCATGCTCTATTGTAGCTTTTTGACTATAATGTTTGGAAATATCTAAAAAGCAATTGAATGAAAACTCATTACTACCTATGTACAAGTGGCATATAGATAACTAATCTGTTACCTTCTCATATCTATTCTTACAAATTTACTCAAAAATGGTCCTAAATATTAAGATTGTGCTGAATATCAATTAGGTTGCAAATCCACGTGGAAAGAATGGAGAGAAGTGAAGGTCCCTTAATACCATCCTGACATCTCTATTACAGCCACCAGCTTGTACATCTATGTCCCTTATTTGAATGTTAGCCCTTATTCTAGTGTTGGGTAAATGATCCTGACCAACATTTAACCTGATTAAAAACCCTGACTTGATAGTCCAATAGGCACAAATGAGAATTTATCTTATATTTATATTGCAAACCATGAGCCTGGAACAGAACAGCCAACAGAGGCACAATGTCCCACAATCCTTACTGGGCCTTCACTAGTTTACTCGTACACACTTAAGCAATGAAAAATGTCTGCACAGACAAAGGATTGGATACTCCAGTGTCTGGCTTCACGTGCTGCTGCCTCCAGTCCAAGAATATTACAAGCAAGGTCTGTGGTTAGAAAAGCATAGAAGAGAGGCTTAGATATAAACATGTTAAGAGAAACTACAGTAGGTGAAACTGGCCAAATATCTAAGCTTGGAGTTTTCTGGGTCTCTGAGAAATAGAGTAATTTTGTCTTGGAAGTAAGGGAAAATGGGAGAATTGTTAAGACAACATTGATTCACAAGGAAGGGTAATTATATTTTTAAATATAAAGTGTTTACCATAGCCTCCTTTGAACTTTTTAGAATACTTTTGTTATACAACATTATCATTACCAACAAAGCTAAAAATAAATAAAACAATATGAAAATTAACTTTTATAGCAGGTGTGTAATTAGAGACTTTCATTTACTGAGAATCAAGTAATTTAGCTGATTTCAGACAGTAGATAAGAGGAAACAAGAAAGAAATGGTATTTGAGGTTTAACCTGATACAATCATGATAGTTTAATATAAATTACTGCAAATTTTATGAATATTATTTTTACTGAAATTTTAAAACTAGGGTATTATTCTATTTATATATTTTATATACACATATAAACTTTTAACTTAATATAATTTAGATTTATAGAAAAGTTACAGCCAGTTTTCCCTATTGTTATCATCTTACATTACTATGATATAGTTGTCACAGCAAAGGAACCAATTAGTACATTACCATTATGTTTAATATATTCTTAAAAATAAATGATTATTCTCTATCTTCAGAAGAGTGAATAAAAATTCTATTGGAATGCTGAACATTTCTTTGTATACTGAACTTGCTAACCCCTAACACAGACATTTTCTTTCTATACATCACAGAAAGTTTTATTTAATATTTTACAGAAAGTGTACAATGCTATAATACAACTTGGTTGGTAGGTAATCTTGGTTGATTGGTAGGTGATTGAGATACTTAAGAAAGACGTATAATACTAAAAACACTATGTAGCTTCTATTTGGATCAGTGCTGTTACAATTTGATAATTAATTATCCCAATCCAATTGTTTACTCTTTATTCAGTCCAAATATTTTAACTATTTAGGGTGTTCTTTGACATTAAACTTTAACTCCAAAAAGAACAAAGAAATCAGAGATTTCTTTTTCTTTTATGTTTCCTAGGAGTCTACCCGCTTTAGATCTGAGACTAAACATCAACAATTCTCACTTTAAATGTCCCTTGTTAAAGGACCAATTCACTCCTGTTTTAAATCCATGTAGGATACACATTTTTTTATAAATCTCTATCTCTCTTTTTACACTGAGACCAGTCTGCCTGCCTGCCTGCCTTCCAATTTAGGTCAAGCAATTACTCAGGGCAGAGCAGGAAGAAAAGAGATTTGAACAAGAGTTCTCTTAAACACAAAGCTTCTTCCATTAATGCCAGTTAATGCTCACTCTGAGGTTTCATGGGAGATCCACAACAGTCCTCCAAGCGAGGTAAAGAGATTTGAACTGTAAACCTAGCAACAGGACCCCATAATCTTGCCAACCATCCTTCATGTTTCCCAATATTCTCTCTTTACATTACGTTCATTTTCAAGGACAGAAATAAGCGGAGGCACAAAGGGGAAACCCAGATCCTCCCATAATCTCCATCAGCTCATGCCAAAAAATGACAGCAACATTCTTGGATTTGGACCATTTGGCATCTTCTCAATTTTATGTAATGTATGTGCAAAAGCATCTTTAGAAAACCTCGTATATTATAGATTAATTAAAATAGAAATAGAATCATGTAAATGGAGCTTTAAGACCCCTCTCACTGGAGAGCTACCCTCCACTGCGCTAGCCTCTCCTTTACAGGAATGTTGGAGGAACCACTAGCAGGAACAAGTCATAGTATCAGCATAGGAAAATTTAGAAAACAAACCAAAAAACCTCGAGCCACAGAGCCACTTGTGGTTTCAGTGGCCTAATTCTAGGTTAAGTAAAATCCTAGACTACAGGACTACAGCTAAGTCTGAGCTTCCCAAACCAAACACTGCACAGGAAAAGGGACCAGTCCCTTAGGTTTTCTATAAACCAGGCTAGGTTTCACAGGGTTGGGATGACTACCGTCACCTGCCACCAAGACTGTTTACTCAAGCTGTGGTTCCTGCAACCAGGGTTCATCCAACCAGAAGTTGGATAGACTTTTAAAGTTCCTTATAATTGAAGACAAGCCACAGGAAGGACCATTTTCTGGATTGAATGGTAAGGTGGTGCTGGATAATTCGGCTGAGACTAAGAATGATTCCCAGTGCCATAGGTAATATGTCAATCTACAGAAAGGCCCCCAAAATACCCATCTTACGCACAATTTTAAGTTTTAAAAAATTATTTCTGTGACACTAGTAATTGGTCACTAACTGAACTAAACAGCCCAATGAATAATCTAAGCACCTCAGTCACTTCCAATAGTCCTTAGTAATTGCTCCAGCCCTCTCCTCCTTTCCCTACCCCAACAGTCTTCAAAATGAACAGAAAGGAGAAAACCTCACAGCCACAAAGATCTATAGATTTAAAATTTTCAGTACTCTGAATCACATACTAAGCATGTGAAATGCTTTTCGGCACACTCTAGTCTTAGAAGCACACAAGCAACTTTTGAAAAGCAACCAAAGCTTAAAAACAGACCTTCATTTCTTAAGGCTGTGCCGAACAAAATAGGACTTGAGATGGACACTTTACACATAAAAATGCACAGGTTGGTGGAAAGTCAGTGCATTCTTTCTGGGAACTTTAAACCTTGGTTTCCTCAATTCCTTTCATGTTTGGGCTCTAACAAGTGTAATGTATTTTGCTAAATGCCTCTGAACCGCATGTCTGACTTGATACAATTCACACACCTGCCTTAAGTCAGTGTAATGTATTTTCGGCTAAAGTACTGTGCACAAGGGTTTCTCTTTAGCACTTTGTTTACCTTCAGAAATGAAGCAGATGGGAAAAGCAGAAGGCAGTGAACTAGCACTTCAATGTAAGCCAAATGCTACTAAGCCTCTATCTGGGGTCTATTAACCTTCATGGTATTTGTTTAAATCTCATTCAGACTTAGAAAGTGGGATGAAGGTTTTGGTTTTAAGTCTGTGTTCTTTTTCAACCTCACCTTTCATGACATCATGAAATCCATCCAGAGCAGCACCAACATTTGTTAAGACGGAACTGAAGTTTGCCCGAAGGAGTCCATCTGGCTCCGTACCTAGGAAACCAAAGTCACAAACCTAAGCATTTTCCCAGAAGACTTAGCCTGAAAAATTGACAGCCCACCATCTCCCCCTACTTTTGGGAAGACGGAGAATGAAGACTGTTTGTGATATGTTGAGAATAATGGCTCTTAAAATCATGGCAGACTCATTCAGATGTAATGACAATAAACATATAGACATATCTGATCTGCATTCCCCATGTCCACAAATATTTTTAATGGTTAATAATCAAAATTAAATTATTAAGCAGGATTATATCTATCATGATTCTTTTAGAAATGAAGGTCTGTGAATTTTCAACTTGTTACTCTATAACACATTTCTCATTTTACTAGGTGTACTGGTTAATAATGGCAGATTATGTAATCAAAAAAACCACGATAATTTAAAGAGAAACATCAAAAGTGCTTTATTCAAAGTAATGTCCAATGCTAGCTACACATTTCCCCCATCTTTCAGGTAATTTGTGGGCACGGTCCAGTAGAACTTTTCTTGTTTTGAGCAAATGCAAGTTGTTTTTGAGTTTGACACACATCTTCATCCAATAATGCTTATAATGTTGGACTTCAAACTTTTTCGGTTGACCTAGAAGTTCTTTGTCTTTCATATCGAAATCATCACTTTTAAAGCATTTAAACCCGTGTTCACAAGTATCTTGAGATGCAGCATGTTCACCATAAACTTCCTGAAATATACCATAACTTTTTCTTCAAAATAATGAATTAAAACTTGCCGCAAATGCTTTTTGGCATGAAATTCAACATTTTTAAGTATAAAATATCTATGATGGTAACACCTTCAGCAAATTTGACATATGAAGTTCTAAAGCTTGCTGTCAATACAACAAAATACCATACATATCAAATCGAATATATATCAACATAATGTGTAACTCCATCTAGTGAAAAAAAAATCCACATTATTAACTAGTACACCTAGTATTATTTCCCTACACATTTTTTAAAAAATACGTTGTTATTGATTTTTAGAGAGAGGAAGGGAGAGAGAGAGAGAGAGAGAGAGAGAGAGAGAGAGAGAGAGAGAGAGAGAAACATCACTGATGAGGGAGAATCATTGATCGGCTGCCTCCTGCATGCTCCACACTGGGGATCGAGCCTGCAACCAGGGCACGTGCCCTGACTGGGAATTGAACTGTGACCTCCTGGTTCATGGGTCGACACTCAACTACTGGGCCACAAAAGCCAGGCCCTACACATTATTATTTTTTTTTTATAAGCATCACTAAAAACACTATTACTCAAACATCACAGAGTTCTGCTTTTGGCATGACTACATGAGCAGCTGTACAGATCAGCTCTCCAGCACAACTGGTGAAAATTATTAAAAAGGAACCATTTAAAATACTGGAAATGATGCTAAAAACACAGCAAGTGACAAAAAATTTACTCAAGAAAAATCTATAATAATTTGGTAAGAACAGTGAGAGTCTGTGGTATGTGAACCAAGACCCACTCCTTTCTTCCCTCTCCCTACCAGCTCATACACTAGAAATCCCACTCCAAACTGGTACAGCCAAGAATGCAGGGCTCCCTCTCCCAAATTGCTAGAGACTGCAGTTCTCATCTTGCCCTCAGGTACCTATTGCTGAGCATGACTGAGAGATGGGGAGCCCTTCTTTCACCTAGCCCTGAATCATGGATGGAGGCTCTGCCAGGGCACAGTGCTTCTGAGAATCTGGGGCCCTGATCACCCTTGCCCCAGCTCACCCATGCCCCAGCTCATCAACAGAAGTACCACACTGAAAAAGGCAAGCCAAGGAGACCTGGGGGTGCTTTCCCACCCCCTCTACCAAGTGCTCACCTACTAATGCAGGTGTGTCACTCTGAGAAAAGTACCTCTCTGTCCCCCTCCCCAGCACCAGATCCATGGCTCAGAGATTTAACCCAAGTGGGAAGCAAGCCTTAAAACAGAAAGCTCTGAATCTCTTTGAAAGGAACTGACTTAATTTGCAAGAGCATGGAGGGCTCAAGCGAAGGGAAGCATGCTCTAAAAAATGATGAAGGTGGCAGTGAAAGCAAATAAGAGGAAATTAGCAGTTCATTAAAGATATAAGCTAAACTGTGGGCTGGTTGGTTTACCACAGAGAAGTAGAGAAAGATACAGCTAAGAAGAGCTCTCCCAGGTTTAGAATAAATATCAAACACTATCTCAAAAACTATACCTGCTATGTACATGCTAGGTCTATAACTAACTATACCTACAAAGGAGCCCAAATTTAATTAGATCAGTCTGTGAAGCAATTTATGCCTCTCAAGGCATTGCTGAACACAAAAGAGCCATCAACCAGCAATTAGTGGAGCTTAACCCTGGGTAAGATTAAGGAAGGAGACAATAAAAGGGAGCGCTGTTAAAATCACTGTCCTCCCAGGGTGACTGTGCCTGAGTCTGAGCCTACTTAGAAGCAAATCAGGGTATAAAAATTATACTCTGAAAACTTCAAAATAATATTTAAAAAATTACAGGAGACCTATCTAGATGAAAAAACATACCATATTCATGGATCAGAAAATTTAATATTGTTAAGATGACAATACTCCCCATGTGCACTTCCTAGGGCTGCTGTAACCAAGTACCACACACGGAGTGATTGAGGGCTCTCCCTAAACCAGTAGGACCTCATCTTAACTTGATTACACCTGTAGAGATCCTAGTTCCAAACAAGGTCACACACACAGGTATTGGGGTTAGAACTGCAGATATCTTTCTTAGAGACCCACAAACCTCCCCAATGTGATCTACAGATTCAATGCAATCCCCACTGAAATACCAGCTGACTTTTTTGTAGAAACTAATAAGCTGATTATAAAATTTACATGGAATTGCAAGGGACCCATAACAGCAAAACAATCTTAAAAAAGAAAAACAAAGAGGACTCCACTTCCTGATCTCAAAACTTACTACAAAACAAGTTATCAAGACAGTGTGGTACTGGCATTAAGAGAAACATATGGATCAATGGAGTAGACCAGAAATAAATCTACACATCTATGGTCAACTGAGTCTTCACAAGAGTGCCAAAACCATTTAATAGGAAAAGAACAGTCTTTTTAATAAATGGTGCTGAAACAACTGGATAGCCACATGCAAAAGACAAGTTGTACCCTTACCTCTCACCATATGCAAGAATTAACTCTAAATGGATCAAAGAACTAAATGTAAGGGCTAAAATTATAAAACTCTGAAGAAAACAGGGCGAACTCTTCATGACCTCAGATTTGACAATGGATTCTTAGATATGACACCAAAAGCACAAACAATGAAAGGTAAATAAACTGGACTTCACCAAAATTAAAAACGTTTGTGGTTCAAAGGACATCATCAAGAAAATGAAAAATAAACCACAAAATGGAAGAAAATATTATAAATCCAATAACAGATTTGTACAGCCCAGTTGAAAAATGGAGAAAAGATCTGAATAGACAGGTCTCCAAAGAATATATGTAAATGGTCAATAAGGGCATGGAAAGATGCTTGACAACATTAGAAACCACAGAAATGCGAATCAAAACTGCAATAAGATACCACTTCAAAAAGTCAAATAACCAAAATTAAGTTGGCTAAAATAAAGTCAAATTATAACAAAAATTGTAAGGATGTGGAGAAATCAGAGGATGTGTAGAAATTATACATTTTTGGTAGGAATATAAATGGTGCAGCCACCTTGGAAAAGAGTCTGACAGTTCCTTTAGCAGTTAAACACAGAGTTACCATATGACCCAGCAATTCCACTTCCGGGTATTATATACCCAAGAGAAGTGAAAAGATATGTCCACTCAAAAACTTGTTCATAAATGTCTATAGCATCATTACCAATAAGAGATAAAAGCCAAAAAGGTAAAAACAAAGCAAATATCCATCAACTGATGGGTAAATAAGTAAAATGTGGTATATTCATATAATAAAATGATATTCTGCAATAAAAAGAAATGAAAGACCAATAAATACTCAACGTGGATTAATCATGAAGACATTACGTTATGTGAAAGAAAGCAGTCACAGAAGACCACACATAGTTCCATTTATATAAAATGTTAGGAATAGGTAAATCTAAAGACAGAGAGTAGATTAGTTGTTGCTTAGCACTGAGGAGGGGCAGAAGGGGAAATAAGGGGGTAACAGCTAAAGTGTACAGGGTTTCTTCTTAGGGCAATGAAAATATAGATTATAGTGATTATGTATGTATCTGTGACTATACTATAAGCCAATGAACTGTACACTTTAAAGAAATAAGTTTTATGGTACGTTAATTATATCACATTAAAGCTGTCACCAAAAAAACAACACCAACAAATCACAGTACCAGGAAAATCACAGCATTTTTTTAAAACATCATTTAAACTGAGATCCATTCAATTACCTAAAAATACTGTTTTGAAATTAGACCAAAGGGAAAGGAATGGCATTTTTACTACCAAACCCCCTATGCTACTTGTTGGAAAGTTATTACAAACTCTTTTGTTTTGCCTGTCTCCATTTTTAAAAGGAGGAGGAAAGAAAGGGAATTAATATAAATGCATGTCTTCAATTACATCTTTAACTTAATAATCACAATTATCACCATTTTATAAATGGGAAAACAGGTACAGGAAAGTACTAGTAAGGTGATTTTCCCAACTTCATAAATGTATAAGGGGTTGGAGGATTTGAATTTGAGTTTTTCTGACTCCAGATCCTAGGCTTGTCTCACTCACCCAAGCTAAACCATCTCCCTTCTCTGGCTTCTTGTTCTCCAAGTTCTTCAAGTTGAACTATGAGTGACAAACATACTCACTTGGCAAGGCGAGAAGGCTGACATAAGTCTGAAGCTTCTCAAACACAGCTGTCATCTTTTTCATGTCCTGAGACAGCTCTAGATTCCTGGCTCTTAATGCAGATGTACAAAGAGAAGATTCACATTCTTCTTCTAAACTAGGAATGGGCAGATATTTTTAAAGTGAGCATCCTGAACATTTTCAATTAGCTGTAAGAAACCATCTACATTCACAAACAACTCTATCCTGAGACAAATTAAAAAAAAAATTGATCTCATTTGTAAGGTTTCTTTTTTTTTTAATCCTCACTTGAGGATATGTTTTCATTGATTTTTAGAGAGAGAAAAATGAGTGTGAAAGAGAAACATCGATCTGTTGCCTCTCACATGCACTCCGACCAGGGATCAAACCCACAAAGTAAGTATGCATCCTGACTGGAAATCGAACCCACAACCTTTGGTGTACAGGACAATGCTCCAACTGAGCCACTGGCCAGGGCTGAGGTTTCATGTTTTATACCATGATATACACACCTGCTTGCTGCAAATGTCAATGGAATACTAGAGGACTAAATGGAAAAAAATAAAGGCATATGTCCATTATCTTTTCATCCTGAGAGCAGCATGAAAATGCTTCCCTTAAAAATATTTTCAGGAGCCCTGGCTGGTTTGGCTCAGTGGACAGAGCGTCAGCCTGCGGACTCAAGGGTTCCGGGTTTGATTCCGGTCAAGGGCATGTACCTTGGTTGCGGGCACATTCCCAGTAGGAGGTGTGCAGGAGGCAGCTGATCAATATTTCTCTCTCGTCAATGTTTCTAGCTCTCTATCCCTCTCCCTTCCTCTCTGTAGAAAATCAATAAAATATATTTAAAAAAATATTTTCAGGAGAACAATATTTCATGGACTGAATTCCTAAGGAGAATTAATTAAAAAGGAGCTAGTAGAGAGAATCATTAAGAACTTTTTTAGTATATTAAATTGCAAAAGCCATACAGATTAGAATAATCTGTAGACTCAAATCTAAAAGTAAATGGTTAACATTCATAAACTACATTGTATCATTTTCAAATTTATATGGTTACTGCAGAAAACTCAATTATAAATTTTTAAAAATCCTGTGGGTCCAAGACAATGTGGCTCAGTGGTTGAGCATCTACACATGCACCAGGAGGTCACTGGTTTGATTCCCCGTGAGGGCACATACAGTACCTAGGTTGAGGGCTCAATCCCCAGTATGGGGCGTGCAGGAGGCAGCCAATGGATGTTTCTCTTTCATCAATGTTTCTATTTCTCCCATTCCCTTTCTCTGTCTCTGAAATCAATACAATATTGTTGTTGTTTTTTCAATTAAAATTTCTTGTGGATGCAGCACTTCATAAAAAATGTTGCAGGAGATCAAATAAAATGCTTTTTACACAACTAGAGAAATTATTAGCACAGGAATGATCATCATAACCCTTTCCTTAACCTTCCACTTTACTTATGGCAGACGGCTTCACTGAATACTAAGCCCATTTACCACTAAATAATATGTCATCTTGTCAAAGTGGTATTTAAACCAATGACCAAAAATTGCCTAAAAACATAAATACCTGGTGAGGTAGGACTGAGAGCTTATGAGTCAGAACATTCCAAGAACAGAAATCTTAGATCAAGAAAGATTATCCAGTCTTTTAAAAAATGTAATAGTGAAAAAATAATAGAAAATAAAAATGCATAACTGTTTCAAGTAGTAAATACCACTTTGCAATGGTTCTAAAACAGATTCTTCTTAAAAATAAGCCAAATCATAATGTTATTTAAATTTCTAGAGTCAATTTTCAAAAAAATTTTCATTACATTGAGCCATAACATGTAAGGATATGAAAAGAAACTATAATTCATAATAGTTTTTCACTGATTCCTAAAATTGTCATATGCACAAATCACAGAATTTAGTTACTGAAATGCCTTAATAGGTTAGAATTAGGAAGTAAGATGGCTCTTAACCCATATTAGTTTTTTTAACAATGAAATTTTACATTTCATTGTTAAAAAACCTATTACTTTAGTTTTATAAGAACTTAAAAACTATTATTACTTGTACATTTTCAAAATCTATAAGTAACTCATTTACGTATTTTCTAAATCTTAGTTGGTATTATACTACAATACATATATGTTCTTCTTTTATGTCCCATTATTCTTTTTTTTAATATTTTTTTATTGATTTCAGAGAGGAAGGGGGAGGCAGAGAGAGATAGAAACATCAATGATGAGAGAGAATCATTGGTCAGCTGCCTCCTGCACGCCCCCAACTGGGGATTGAGCCCACAACCCGGGCATGTGCCCTTGACCGGAATCGAACCTGGGACCCTTCAGTCCACAGGCTGACGCTCTATCCACTGAGCCAAACCAGCCAGCGCTGTCCCAATATTCTTTGATATTTTTTTAAAGGTTAAATCTTAGATGAAAATATTTAGAAACAGAAGTCTTGGTAGTTTTAGGTCATAAGTATCAAAACTTTTAAGCAATATTATCAACTTTCTAGTTACATAAATTATTTTCTCTTGCCTTTCCAAAAATATTTAAGATGGGATATTTAAGGTTACTAAAGGACATATTCTTTAAGGGCTAGAGTACATTAAGTTTTTAACTTAAATAAACTACTCCTAATAAAAAGAAGAATATACCATTTCAAAGAAATCTAAGGACTATAGGTCCAAATGTAATTAACTATTGTAACCCCCCTAGATATTTACTGCAAGAAAATTATAAATACCCAAAACTGAAATAGTTTTTGCAACAAATATGTCATTCACGATCACTGAAAATAATGATTCATATAGCATTATGTAGTTACAGTAGTAACCACAGTACAGAACAAAAAAAAAAAAAAAATTCTAGCTGATGAACTGCAATTCGATTTTCTTAAATGTAAGTTTACACTGCTCAAGCCACGTTTTTCCTTTTTCACAGAAGCCCAAATTGGTTGTGGTGCAGACAGGTCAGGCAGATACAAGAGGCACATGCTACGATCTTATTAACTCCAGTGCAGGTCAGGTGATACCTCACAGTTCCCCAAGCTCCCAGGCCTGGAGGGATAAATACCTTTTTAACTGATAAGGAAGAATCTTCCTAAGAAAACATATGTAAGAGGTTAAATGCTCTGAGAAAGTTTTCAATTTCACAGTTGTCTCCTAGAAAAGAAAAAAAAAAAAATGAGATTAATAGTGTTATTTGACAAAGAGGAGCTCCCGCTTCCAGAAGTAAAACAGAAGAAAATTACCAGGACAGTCACAGTATCTTCAGTAATACTTTCAAATAAATGAAGCATTCCTTCCTCAAGAGGGCGGACATAGGACGCATTTTCATGAAGGTATTGTGAGAACTAAATAGGAAGGAACTGAGTTAGATCACTGGAAATAAACGAATATCAACATATTTGTAAATAGACTCACTAAGTTACAAACCTAAATACTTTTAGAAACTTTTGGGGGGAAAGTTTGGCTTTTATACAGAGATGCTCCCCTCTAATAGTCCCAGGCACTATCCCCAAGTCCCCATCCCAATATAAAACAAGGACCAAGAAGAGGAATGACTGCTGGGGTCCAACCCCAGCAGGTCCAGGGGTTCCCAAAGGTGTAGATGGAGTCGGCGAAGAAGGAATGACACGGAGACAGCGTTCAGTTGATCAGCAGCCTAGCCAGGATCTCCAGCCAGGATCTCCAGCCAAGTTCTGGTCTGGATCTCCAGAGAGGTTCTGCTTAGGATCTCCAGCCAGGTTCTGTGTCCATGTTCTCTTGCTAGGTTCTCCAGGTTCTCCAGCCAGGTTCTGTAGCCATGTTCCCTCGCTAGGTTCTCCAGCCAGGTTCTGTCCAGGTTCTCCAGCCAGGTTCAGTCACCAGGTTCTAGTCAGGTTCTCTTGCCAATTTCTGTAGTCAGGTTCAGTCCAGGATCTTTTGCCATGTTCTCTCAATCTAAGTTCTGTGTTCTAAGTTCTGTGTTCTAAGTTCTGTGTCTTGCTGTCTTATTACATCTGTATTTATACCAGTTGATTCAATCCTATCAATCGCTATTACAAAGGTTAGGGCGTTTCTTATCTCCATTCCAGGGAGTAAAGATTATGTAGCTTAAGCATGATTGTTCATAGTTAAAGTGATTAATTACCCACCTGGCACTTAGTTAAGAGGTTTTATTCCCTCCCTAACTTCAGGGGAAAATCCCTACCTGGGGAAACACCCTTTCTCAGAGACCTTGGTTAAAACACATAGTGCCAAGAAGGTGAGCAAACATATTAAGAACAGTATGCCATATATGCCAGGTCCCTTGAAACAGTAAGGATGGACCGGCTCCCGGCAAATGACATAGTTAACAACCAGGCAGGGGAGAAAATGGGGAGGGAATACTACATTACAACCCAGCACTAGCAGACCTTCTTCCCTAAACTCCTGCTTCTCTCCATAGGGGTCCCCACTTAAAAAAATAAATAAATAAAATATATATAAATCAAAACTGTGTTATATACTTCATTTTTTAACAAGTCTATTGAGTATAGCTTCTTTTACTTTTACTGTATACAATATTCAGGATTACAAATTCTAAGAATGTAATTATCATCAAAAAGATGATATAAAACTTTCATAACTGTCACTGATACCTGAATATTTACAAAGGATTAATTCAGCAGGAAGAATAGATTAAGAGAAGATCCTATAGGCATTTAAATAATTTAGAAGCAAAAAATTAATTTTCACTTATGAAACACTTCAATTACCAAAGTATTATATAATAGCTCAAATTTTGACTTCTCAGTATAAAAATAAAGGGTCTCATTCTGCAGAAATAGGATTCAGTTGACCCTACCACAAACTACTCAAACATATTGCCCAGGGAAATTCACTTAATTCTCTTTAGGCTTTGATCTTTAGAGCTATAAAATAAAATGAACTCTAACCTTACAGGTGTAAACATCTACTTTAAGATTCTATAAACAAATTTAAACATTCTATTCATCTTTTAACAAATAGTTTTTGAATCACCTTCAATATTATAGACTTACTAGAAAATCACATATCATAGGTCAAAGCATGAAAGGGAAAATATTGAGAAATATGTATATTTTTCAAAGTAATGAAGTGTTTCAGACAAAATTCCAATAATGGATAAAGAACCAGTATTGAGCAGAAAACATTTTTGATATTACAGGAACTATAAAAATACATATAATTACATTAAAATGTTATAATACTGTTTTCCAAGTCTTCTGATAGCTTTTTCCCACAGTGATATTAAAGAGCCTTTCAAAGACCCAAAATTTAATTTTTATAAACTTCAACGTATTTGTGGAGTCACACCAAAACTGATGAAAGCCAAGTACCTACTAAAGCTTCTTATATGTAAGGCATAATAATAATGTTGATGAGAGCCAACCTTTATTAAGTGCTGTTCTTAGTGCTTTACATGTGTTATCTCATTTAATCTTCATATGTACAGACATGCCTGTAAGGTAGGCACTCTTATCCCCCATTCTAAAGATGAGGAAACTGAAGCACAGAGGCTAAATAAATTGCCCAAGGGGACAGACCTGGACCAGAACCCCAAAAGTCTGACTGCAGAGGCCAAGTCTTTGCTATACTAATGTAAATGGCACGTAGGAGATCCGTGGACATAAACACAATATAAACCCTGGGAATACTGTGTGATGCACAAGAACAAGCTAGGATGAGGCATTAGGTAAGTGGGGAAAATGGCATGACTCATTTCAGGCTGGCACTTAGCAAATGTTTATAGCAAGGTCCCTCAACTTCTTTCCTATGGGGACGGCCCTTAGATGGCCTGAGGATCTCTGCCTCCTGCTGTTAATGGCTTCGTGTAACACTATTGCAAAATGTCTCAGGGTTGGTCTCAGTGACAGCATAATATGGCAGAAGTGTGGTATGTGAAGACTTAGAGATGACTAAGCCACTCTACCAAGAATGCATAAGGCCCCAGAAAGCATACCTATGCTTTCCTACTCAGTGATTTTGCTCATGTCTCCCTCTTCTACAGGCAAAAATACCTATACCACTTTCCTCCTCCTATACAAATCACACTCATTTTTTTAAAAGCGCAATCAAATTGCCAAAGATTCGTTCCCAGACACTGCCACTGACAGCAATCCCCTTCCTTAATGACCACGTATTGCTTACTGGCCATAACCACTCACTCACACACTAAGGTCTTTTAACAATTCCTCTAGTATTTAACTTCTTAAGAATCTCCATGTTTGCCACACTTTATCTTGAAGGGGAAAGACTATGGCTTACAGTTTTTCCCCATGCCTTCCACAGTCCTTTGCTGATGCACAGAAGTGGTATAAAAATAAATAATAAGTTTCCCTACTTGTTCAGGGCAGACAAAAGGTATCTTGGTTAAGTTTACCTTCTGGTTCAATGGAGATATAGTGTCAATGGCAGAATCCACAGGAAAAATCTGAATCCTCTGTTCTGTGTAGGTGTGAAAGTTCAGAAGAGCCATCACAAGGTCTTGAACAAAAGCCAGGGCCTGCCCAGCAATGTCTCGCATCTTCAGCTTTAAAATGAAAAATCTATAGTTAAAGCCAACTATCAAATTATAATTCTCAAACTACTTTATTAAGCCTGCTTTTGGAAAAAAACATTTGAATGCTGGCACAATTATTCCTTAATTTAAATTTATTTGCTCCTACTTGAATTTTAATAGTCCCATGTAAGTAAATGAGAAAGCCACCAGTTTTGGCAAACACACCTCCTCCACTTTACCTGGACCATTTAATTGCAAGGTCCACCAACCTAGAAGGAAGGTATGGCTTATGAAATTAGAGTATCCCATAATTCAGTTCTAATGTTATCAGAAAAGAGAGACAGCAAAAAAATCTATGTTATAAATTCAATAAACAGCAAGATACATAATTTTTCAAAAACATATAAGAAAGTAAAGCAAAAGTTAAACACAATATTTAGTACACTAAACAGGGGCCTAAATCACTAATTCTTGCTTCTGAAAAGTTTGACATGCACATTACTGAAGAGAAAGTATGTACTTCATCTTTACCTGATGTCGCCTGTTGTGGAGTGGAACGTTCAGAGCATTATACTGACTATATTCTACAAAACAAAAATAAGTATATATTAAATCTTTCATTTTACACTTACAGAAAAACAGCTTAATTGCAAAATAATGAATTACTGCAGCAAAATCAGCTTTACATAAGTATTAAAAAAGTTCAAAGCCACAATCACAGTATAGGAGAATATGGAATTTACACACAATCAGTTGTTTCTCAGATAAAGTAATACCTCTAATATTTTTTTACCTTTAGGATAAAAAATTGTTTTAAATACTATTTTTTCTGTTTCTAAGAAAACCTTTTAAAACGTTATTTGGAGCCTAACAAGATGACTTAGGGCTCAGTTGGTTTTTACCTTGGTATATGCTAAATATACACAATAAAAAAAAAGTGAATTTTGGCTTTTTCCAAAAAGGCTGGCTTTGAAGCAGTTATAAGACAATTTAAAATCTCCCTATGAAAAAGAAAACAGAGAAAAAAAGGAATAGAAAAAGATTAATAAAAAATTTATAAATAAGTAAATCTCCCTATGAAATATGAGGGCTAAAGCTGATCAAAAGAACAAAAAGAAAGCAAGCCTCTGTCGGGCCAATGAAGTTTACTGCCAAAAGATAAGAAATTATTTTAATTACTTAGCTACCACGGAGGGGTTCAAAGTTGCAAATAATGAAAAGTTGTACATAATACCTACTTGTATCATTAAAAGGTACTTTTTCATTGATGATTGATAAGGATTCCTCTAATCTACCTGACAAATCTTCATGAAGATTCTTTAACTGTAATTGACTGGAAGAAGAAAATACAAAACCACATTATCACCAATCAGACATGGGTCCTCATTTACTTATTACCTCAACAGCTGGTATCAGGCTTTCAGAGAACTATGCCTGACATCGGAGATACTCTAGGTAGTAGAGAATTACTAAAAGATGGAAGATAAGAAAAATTCTAAGCCTTAATTCTAAAGCCCCTGGGACTTTTGTTCAATGATGTTGAAGTTTGGAAGAATTTGTCATAGTTTCAGTATTTTATACAATTTTGGGTTTATTTCCCCAAGCATAGAGTAATCTTAGAGTCATTGCAACATCACACATTTTCTCTTTACAACTCATAAATGTTTGCTTAAGTATTATAGTAAAGTTCTTTCTTAGGTATTATATCATTTTTTTTACTTTGGCTCAAAATCTGATCACTTTTCTGATTTTGATTCAGTTATGAGGTATACATCTAAACCAAGCATGTAAAGCTACCAAAGCAACTAAAGAAACTCACTTGACTGATCCTATTGAAACTTAAAATATTATGTCATTTATCAAATAAATGTTGGAGAATGCTCTTACCACCCGTTGATATATAATATTTCAAGATTTAGATATCTCTAACTTAGATCATATACCTTTATTTTATTCAAAATGGACCATTAAAGTTTGGCACAGTGGTTATTACTGTTTTCCTGCCTTCGACTCCCTTTGGTGTAGTCTGAAATGGAAAGTAGCTAGTCCTTAGTACAGGAGCCCAGAACGCTATCTGCTATGGCCCAAAACATCTGCAGGCTGAGGACTAAGCCACTCTACCAAGAATGCATAAGGTCCCAGAGATAACAACTGAAAAGGACCCTGGAGATTGCCTACTCCCCCCTCATTTCAAATGTGAGAAAATTAAGACACAGGCGCTGCTAAACCAAAACTCAGGTCTTCTGTTTATTACTTCACGTTTCCACATACCAATCTTCTGTTCGAAGTCGACATTCCTTGGCCTCCTTTTCTAGAGTCTGAGATTTTACCTGAATTTTAGAAGAAAAAGCAAAGCAGATGGGTCAGACTACAGATGAGAGCACACCTAGGAGATACTACAAGCAACTCTCACCTTGAGTGACTGACTTTATGTTCTATAAAGTACACAACCAACTTTATGTTCTATAAAAAGTACATACTTTTCATACAGGTATAGACACAACCAATCTACAAAAGCCTGAACTATATCTTAAAGTGTTCTCACTTTAAGTTTGGGCTTACTTCTAGTTTGGCCTTGTCGTTCTGCAGTTTCTCAATGGTTTCCATGTACTTCCGTGTCAGGCCATCAACCACGGCTTGGTGCTGGGCCGTCTCCGTCTCCAGAGTGGCCAGCCGACTCCTCAGCTCTGCTTCCACATGCTTGTGCTGCTCATCTGCTTCAAAAAACTGAAAAGAAAAGATCATTTTCTCAGCTCACAATATCCTAATATATCCAAACTAGAGGCCTGGTGCACAAAATTCATGCAGGGGGGCAGGAGGGTCCCTCAGCCCGGCCTGCGCCTTCTTGCAATCTGGGACCCTTCAGGGCATGTCCGATTGCCGGTTTAGGCCCAATCCCCAGGCAATCAGACATCCCTCTCGCAATCCAGGACACTGCATGCATCAGTGACCATACTTTTCATACAGGTGAAAGGCATCTTGCTGTTGTATGGGCAGCTATGTTTTTTTTTGCCCTGATTATAAAAAGTAGTACATAACATGATCCTTCTGAGGCAGTAGTACCATTTTCCCCATCTTATGGGTGGAAAAACTGAAGCAGAGAGAAGTTAAGTAATTGGCTTTGTAACACGTTATAAGGGTCAGAATCAGGGATGACCACAAAATGTGCAAGCCAGAGTCCATGCATGTCATCACTGCATCATCCTGTATTTTCAGTGTTAGAGTAGCCTTGCCAGGTTTTAATTTTTAAATCTAAGAGAATGTTCCCAATATATAGGGTAGGGTCCTTAGGCCAGCCGGCGATCAGGGCCAATCTGTGAGGTGACCGGCAGGCGGGGCAAACAGGGGGGCCCACCTGCTGGCACCTGCCTTGGCTGGCAGCTTGGCACTGCCCACTGGCCGGCCCCGCCGCCACCACTGGTCACCTTCCATAGAGGCGATGGGGGTGGGGGGTGGTGGCTGTGAGACAAATGACCAAAGGGGTGACAGGCGTGGAGTGGCGGCACCCGCTCACCAGCTGGCTCCGCCCCCCAATTCACCCTGCCGCTGCTGCTGGTCGCCTCCCTCTCAGGGGGCAGACGCTCAACACAGAAGCTTCCCCCAACTGGGGCAGCTCCTGCGTTGAGCATCTGCCCTCTGGTGTTCAGTGTGCGTCATAGCAACTGGTTGTTCCACCATTTGCTCAATTTGCATATTAGGGTTTTATTATATAGGATGAAGAGAAAAACAACAGCAGTGACTGTTCATTGAACAACTTCCATATGGTTCCATATGCTCACTATGCAAAACCTGTACAGGCATGATCTCACTGAATCCTCACAATATGTCAGAGGTAGTGTTACCGTTAGCCCTCCTTTACAGATGGGGAAACGAGTTTAAAGGAACTCTATGACTTGTCAAATGTCTCACAGCTAAAATGTGGTAGGAATGAGATTGGAATATAAGAAACCTACTCCAAAGGCTACACCTCTTTCCTCTCAGTCTCATGAATTTCTATTTCAATTTCTGGCACACAGATAATTCAACTGCCGGGGTATAATGTTTCCACTGAACTAATTTCCATAATTAAATAATCAAAATTCAAATAGATGGTTATTCCTAAAACAGGTAATGCTCTTTTCCTTAATGAAAATCCAATACTAATTAGGAATTAGGAATACTTAGCACAAACTGTACTAAGGTCAAAGTTCACTTTTTTTTAACAATGTCAAAGACTGAGAATTAATGCATATTTACTTTCACTGTTTGATTATGTTCACCATTTCGCACACACACAAAAAATCAAAAAGCACAGTTGGATACCCTACCCTTATATGACTCTTATAACATGCTGAATGTTTGGAGGCAAATATTGATTATTCAACATTCCATAAAGACTTGAGGTCTATGCCCTAACCGGTTTGGCTCAGTGGAAGAGCGTCGGCCTGCGGACTGAAGGGTCCCAGGTTTGATTCCGGTCAAGGGCATGTACCTTGGTTGCGGGCACATCCCCAGTGGGGAGTGTGCAGGAGGCAGCTGATCGATGTTTCTCTCTCATTGATGTTTCTAACTCTCTAACCCTCTCCCTTCCTCTCTGTAAAAAATCAATAAAATAAAAAAGACCTGAGGGTCTGCTGTGAGTGTGACCCTGTTCTGGGGCTGGGCATACAAAGTCAACATGGTCTATATTCTAACAGTCATTATAGACTAACAGGTGAACAGTAATAAATTAAAAGGCAAACACTACTTACTCATAAGCCCGCATCTAAATGATCCATCTATCATCTAATCTAATAAAAGAGAAACATTGACTGTACCTCCGCTATAACCACAAGCCACACCCACCAGCCAATCAGGAGCAAATATGCAAATTAACCCAACTATGATGGCGGCAGCCCCAGAGCTAGAGCAAACAGGAGGCTTGGGTTGCCCCAGGCAATGGAGGAAGCCAAGCTTCCTGCCTGCCCTGCCCGCCCTGAGCTCCGCTCGAGACTACAAAGTTTCAATTATAGAAGATAAATAAATCCCAGATATCTGCTTCCAGGCCGTGGCTGTGACCAGCCTGAAAATGGCCATCAGCCCCTCACCCAGGTGGCCAGGCATCCCAGTGGAGACCCCACCCTGAAAGGAGCTGTGGCCAGCCTGAAAATGGCCATCAGCCCCTCACCCAGGCTGGCCACACCCCCAAGGGATGAGGGTCCCCGCCGGGGGATTTGGCCAGCCTGCAAACAGCCATCAGCCCCTCACCCAGGCTGGCCAGGCACCCCAGTGGGGACCCCCACCCTGAAGGGGGTGTGGCCAGCCTGAAAACAGCCCTCAGCCCCTCACCCAGGCTGGCCAGACACCCCAATAAGGCCCCCCACCCTGATCCAGGGCACCCTTCAGGGCAAACCAGCTGGCCTGTGCACCAGGCCTCTATCCTATATAATAAAAGGACAATATGCAAATTGACCCTAACAGCAGAACAACTGGGAATGACTGGTCACTATGACACACACTGACCACCAGGGGGAAGACGCTCAATGCAGGAGCTGCCCCTTGGTGGTCAGTGCGCTCCCACAGGGGGAGCTCTGCTCAGCCACAAGCCAAGCTGACAGCTGCCAGCACAGCAGTGATGGCGGGAGCTTCTTCTGCCTCCTTAGCAGCGCTAAGGATGTCCGACTACAGCTTAGGCCTGCTCCCCGCTGGCAAGTGGACATCCCCCGAGGGCTCCCAGGCTGCCAGAGGGATGTCTGACTGCCAGCTTAGGCCTGATCCCCTGTGGAGCGGGCCTAAGCCAGCAGGTGGACATCCCCCGAGGGGTCCCAGACTGCGAGAGGGCACAGGCTGGGCTGAGGGACCCCCCCAAGTGCACAAATTTTTGTGCACCAGGCCTCTAGTTTCCTATATAAAATAGTGCTCAGTATATTTCTATATTGTCAAGTTATAAAGTTATTCTGCTGTCCTCTAGACAAATGTATACTTCGAAGCACACATCCATATTAAGATATGAAAAAGATGTAAGAAATGAATGGCAGTGATATATTACCTAACAACCATAGGAAACATCAAAACATCCATACATACACAGAACACTCTATCTTGCTTTTTTCCCCCCATATTCTAGATCATTTGACCCATTTTTAAATTCATATGGGAAAACAGAAAGATCTTCTCACTTGTATGTGCAACCGCTCATTCTCTTCTATCTTCTTTTGCAGATCTTCATCAAAGACACTCTTCTGCTCTTGGCTCAACTGAGAAGAAGTATCTCCACTTTTCTGATGGAAAGAATAAGTTATGTCCACATAACTTTCATCCTTTAGAGAAATATCCTAAGGTACACAGATTCTCTATCACCTTAGTAGCTTGTCTCTTCTACGTGTTCACCATTCTCAAACAATCCTGCAAAAGGTATACAGTCCATCATTTAACTTTTCCTATGTGATACAAGTTGGAACTGCAAATATTGCAATGGGCAGGAAAGCTTTAAAAAGAGAGAGAGAAAAAAAACAGATAAGGCTCACTATTCTTTACAGATGAATTCAGGAGTATTTCTGTTGGAAAACAGAGAAGACCCAAAAGCTAGTGATGTAAATATGCTAATAAATATCATTTTAATTTGTTTTTGGGTTTTGTTTTGTTTTGTTTGGAAAATGAAAGTTTTAGCAATTCCATGAGTCTAAGTTAAACTCCTCTAAGATATTATAATAAGTTACTTAATATTCACAAAGATAAATTTATACAAAAGTTCACATAAATTTCTAATTAAAAAAACAAAGCTATTATAAACAGGAGAAAAAAGCTCAAGGACTATTTAAAATATCTTCCTTTTGCTTTATTTTTTTTAATTAATATTAACTTTTCTACACAGAAGAATAGCACTATTTAAAAGACCCAATAATGAACATTTGTTTTCATGGAATACAAGAACTGAGGCTATTCAAGGGTCAGCCTAACAATGAAACTGTGTTCAGACATCAATCACCACTCTGCCTTTTTTTGTACCTTCACTCCTCACTGCAAATGAAATCCCTTACTGATGCAATGTAACCCAATGATTAGGAAACTCTTTGAAAATAGAGTAGCTATATTAAAAACATATTAAATACCCATCATGTTTGGGACACAAGAGGTGCATAAGGAACTGCAGACTTACACACTCTGTGTCCTCAGTGCGTACAAAGTTGGATAAGTTTAATTAACACGATTTCAGGAGTGTTACATCCAAACCTCTGCTAAACAGCCCTGGGAGGGGATCTCACTAACCTGGGAAGCACATTTCAAGATAGATGGCTATTCCTGCCCCAAGGGCCTTTCAGATTTTGCAGAGCATGTTTATTTTGACACAGTTTTCCCAAGTGATTCTAATACACACCTTTTTGTTTGCTCTGTTCCCATTTGAAAATAACCACTCTAGAAAATTCTTTCATGTAGAGGAAATGCATATGGAAAGGTACTAACATATAATTATGCGGATTGCCCATCATTTGGCAAATACGGTCCTAGGCACCTGTACATGATCCCATGATCACAACAAGAGTATCACCCCCATTTTGCTGATGGAGAAACTAAGGTTGCAAGGCTAAATATTTGCCGTAAGTCACAGACTATAAATGGCAGACCAAGAGTCCAAGCTTGGGCTTTACTCCAAAGCCTGCGCTCTTCCTGCCACACTGTGCTGCTACAGAGTTACTGTGGGTCGTCTTCTTCCCTCCTACAACTCTGTTTTTACTGCCTCGCATCCACAGTTTGGGGGTACTGTTCAATATATATACATACACACAACTTAAAGATTCAATCACAAGCCCTTACCCTTAAAAAAAAAAAATGCAACTTCTTAAAGTACCAGATCATCCATCTTACAGCAATAAGAATCTTTCTTCACCACATAACCATAAGGGGAAAAGTTTTTTTTTACATCTTTGGACAAGAATACCAAATTAGCTTCATAGGAATAAACAGTAAGAAAAAATCTATAACAAACTTACAAACCTAGTACTTTCACATGAGCAGTTATACTTTGACAATGTTTCTCATTTTATTTGCCCTACCTTGAGTTAATGGCAACTTGGTATAACTGAAACATATTAATAATTTTGACCAATATGAGATATTCCTTTCATTTTTCTCAGCCACTTAAATTAGTGGATATCTGCTCTTAATAAATTCTTTTAAACTCACATTCATCTGAAAATGCCTCTAATTGGTACATATTAATCATAAATATCTGCTTTCTTGACCTGATATCCAGGTGTAATAATGGAACATTAGAGAATTTGAAGGTGACAAATTCATCTGTTATAAGCAGGATGGCCTACAGATGTCTGTACCTAACAACAAGGTTACACTACCTTGCTTTTATCTGACTTACCTTGTTTTTCTTGCCTCGGGGTTCACTTAGAGCCAGCTCATCTTGAAGCAATTCTACCCTCTTGGCAAGCTGCAGATTTCGAAATGTCAAACTGTCCATTTCCTGCTGTAGTTTTCTCAATGATTGATCCTTCATTTTCAGTTGTTCCTACATCAAAATGAAAACAAACCATTCTTTATAATTTAGCCTGAAGGTTTAAAAATAATGAAAAAAAATTATTCCTGTTTCACCAAAATATAATCAAAACCTCTTGCTTTAGGGAATTCAAATTGTACGTTCATCATTCCAATTCCTATGTTGTTAGCTCTGTTTTGTGGCAAAATCATTTTCTGACCAAACCAAGTAAATTTAAAAGTAAAGAGGATCTATACTAAGTAACAAGATAGTCATCAACTTAAAGTAAAATATCCATAACTATTTGTTGTCATATAATGTCATATATGTGTCTGGCAGTGAGGAGACACAATGCTTGAGGCTATAATTTTATAAACTTGAATTTTTAAAGAGAACCTCCGACTCAAACTAATGATGTCCTTCAGTAAACAAGAACAACCAGAAATATATTTGTATTCATGTTTTCTATAAATCCTCCCTGAATTTAAGTCAGTCCAAATGAAGTCTTTTTAATACACTTAATTTTACTTTAAAAATCATTACTATCCTAACACGAGATAAAATCATTATTATCTTGCCGAAACCGGTTTGGCTCAGTGGATAGAGCGTCGGCCTGCGGACTGAAAGGTCCCAGGTTCGATTCCGGTCAAGGGCATGTACCTGGGTTGCGGGCACATCCCCAGTAGGAGATGTGCAGGAGGCAGCTGATCGATGTTTCTCTCTCATCGATGTTTCTAACTCTCTATCTCTCTCCCTTTCTCTCTGTAAAAAATCAATAAAATATATTTAAAAAAAAAATCATTATTATCCTAACAAAAGAATATTTTCAGCTGCTGTTCTATGTTAATTTCATCTAAAGTTAAGTGAAAATAGAAACAAAATCTAAACAACATATCTTCTGCTTACCATTCTGTATTGTTTATATCATAATAGGGTAAAAAAAATGGGGAAAATAGAGAAATATTTAGTTTCACTCTATTTTTTTAAAAATATTATTCTAACTACATTTTATTTATGATGTTCTGACAACTCTGTGTGCACTGGTAATCAAACACAGATGGCCAGATGCTAATGTATATTTAAAGAACTGTACTTTTATTACTTTCACTTTAAAACCACTGTAAAGTGAAGAAGAGGTCAAGTTTTAATGAATAGGTGATTTAAGTCTATTGAACGGCAAACTAAAAACCATAGGCTGGTGCCTGCAGTCTACTGACATTATTTATATGTTGGGAGCAGGACTAGAGTGATAGAATAATGTGTTTCCAATAAGTAGAAAAACATTGTTCTTTTCTATTGTTTGTTTAGTAGCCCTTTTTCTTTTAATGGTAAACTTAGTTCTACTCCATGCCCAAATTATCATATGTTGCAAATTCAAGAAATTCAAATCAATGAAAGTATATTGTATCCACAACTCATTGAGGCAAAACCAATATAATCAAAAGCCTACCATAACAGAAGACATCCTAACATTCCTATTGAGTGAACAACAAACTGTCATTCTTACTGTAATTACAATGACCACTGCACTGAATAGTAAAACAAAAGTAATTTCTTTACATTCTTGTAACTAATCACTAGTTGACAAATGCTCTAACTCCATCATCCAATCATTAATTTCAGAAGACAGCTCTCCCAACCGCTCCGTAAATCCTAGTTTGTGCAATGAGGATGATGACAATGTTACGTGCCCTCACAGAGTTATTGTGAACACTAACTGAGCTCATGGATATAATGTATTTAACAAAATGCCCGACACATAGTGAGTGCCCAATAAATACAACCTGCAGTCAACATCACCACAGTCACCACCATCACCACTACCACAGAGTTAATCAAACATGACCAGCAACAGGAGAGTGTCAAACCAAGAGTGGGGCAAAGACAAGCTAGGAAATACTTTCCCCAGGGACAGGTTTTAAACATCATTAGGAGAGATACTATCATTTCTTCAATGATTTAGGCAAAATAATAACTTGACTAACAAATTCTGACGATAGAGTTTATTTTTAATAGTCTTGATTTGGGCATAGAGAGCTTTGGAAGTATGGGTAAGGCATCCTGAACCATATCAGCCCCTGAGGAGGGGGCACTCTCAAAAGACAGACTTCTCTAGTGTAGGGTCCAGCAATGGCTAAGTAAGATAACATGCTTCTGAGTCTCAGTTACCTGAATGAAATGATTTAGGCTATGTAACTGGTTACGGGCTACTCCAGAAAGAGGTAAGGGTAAAGGGAATCCTATTCCCTTTGGTCTAAAGAAGGAGCAAGGAAGAGAGCAAAAGAATGAGGTAAGCAGTATAGAGGTGTGGACAAAAGTAGGTTTACAGTTGTAATACAAATATGTAATACAATAATTAATAAATAATAAAAAAAAGAATAAACTGTTTCAGTTACTCACAACTGTAAACCTACTTTTGCCCATGCCTGTGCTTAACTGAAACTCAGTCAAGAAAGAATCCATATCCTAGAATTAATTTATTCAATTAAAAGTATCACTAAGCAATATTTATTACATGCCAACTAGGATGAGGCAGAAACAAATTCCTTCTTCTACTACATATTTCTCCTTTAGTTAACAAAGGTGCTAATGGTAAAATGTATCATCACGCAGTGTCCTGATTAACACAGGTTACTACTATTAAAAAGTTCAACCCAAAAGCAAGATGAACTAAATGATTCACAATTTCAAATCCATTTATTAGGGAATAACCATCTGCTGAATGCTGGGGATATAAACATGAATGTGAGATGGCCCTCCTCAGAGTTCTGTCAGTGATCAAAACAGATAAGAAGCCCTATTAACTCAAATGCCAAATAAAGGTTTAAGAGAAATGCATTAAAGTCAAAGAATACATTTTTAAAATTTTTAGCTAAGGAAATCAAAGCACGTAATATTCACACTGAAGGAAGTGAGAAAGTTAAACACACAAAAAAAACTGTATTACTCATCACTATTCCTAGTGAATTAGTGTCAGAGTTGGGACTTTAACCCACAAAATCAGCTAAGTTCCCTACTTTAAGCAACAACAAACACTCACTTAACCTCACAATACAAATATCCTATTGCATACCTTTAAAGCAGCAGAATTTGCTTGTTCATCTACAACACCTTTTTTCAGGACCTGATTCTGAGCCCGAAGCTGCAAACAGAATAAGCAATAGTTAATTTTTAATTTAAAGCAATCATTTGTAGCGAAAAAAAAAATGCCATTACTTCACAGGAATCGTAACACTGAGTAACTATCTTCTCATGTACATATGAAAACAAAAATATTAGCCCAGAGAGGATAGTAGGTACCACCATTCTGCCACTTTTCAGTGGCTAGGCTACACACTGATATAAAACACATACTCTGTGGCAAAATTGTGACTAAATCAACTTCCAGCACCTGGTTCTTTCTAAGAAACCAAGTCGTCTCCCTAAATAAAAACTACTACTTTCCTTGAAACTCTGGCACACCATTCATATGTAAAATATATACAATTGGACCAATTACGGAATAATAATTCTACAGGAAATCAAAGTGTAGGACATCAACATGCCCAGCAGGACTCTGTGCCTAATATCAATCGTGCAAATATCATTAAGAATGCAAACCTGCTATCAGGCATCAGCTGAGGCCATGTACCAAAAGCAACTAAAAAGCAGACCCAATTTAGAAGTTAACAATAATAGGAGCTAACATTTGAATGCTCATACCAGCACTGTCCTAAGTGTTTTACTTATATTACTTCATTAAACCTCACAACCCTACGAAATAGGTACTACTACAGGGTGGGACAAAAGTAGGTTTACAGTTGTTCACATGGAAAAATAATGCAATAGTTAATAGATAATAATACAAGAATAAACTGTGTTCATGTTCTCACAACTATAAATCTACTTTCACCCCACCCTGTATATTACCTCCATTTTACAGATGAGGGTCATCCGATACACCAAGGTTGCGGGTTCGTTCTCTGGTTAGAACACATATAAGAAGCAAACAATGAATGCATAAATAAGTGGAACAACCAATGGATGTTTCTCTCTCTCCCTTTCTTCTTCTGTTCCTAAAAATGAATAAAAGTTTTTTAAAAAGCGGTCCCTGTTTTCAAAGAGCTTATAATTTAAAAGGGAGGATGAAAGATAACTAGCAATCCTATATTTTCTGCTTTAAAAAAAGAAAAGGAAAAGCAATATAATCATTAAATTCTCTAGAACAGGGATTGACAACCCTAAGGCCTATGGACCAAACTGGCCTGCAGCCTATTTTAAAGTTTTACTGGAACAGAGCCACACTCATTATTTACATATTATCGATGATTGCTCTTGAGCTACAATGACAGACACAAGTAGTTAAGAACTGTATGGCCAGAAGCCTAAAATATTTACTATTAGGTTCTTTCCCAAAAAAGTTTGGGGACCTCTGTTCTAGAAGTCCAGAAGAAGGAAATACCACTTTAATATTAACTTCCATCATGTATTATTTTATTTTTTAAGCAATATCAACATATTCTCAGATAATGTGTTATCTAAGTAGCATAATTCAAAAAATACTTTCAAACCCAGTTAGCCAAAAGGCAGCAATACTACTTGGGAATCTAGGTTTCATTTTGTACCCCTGTCCTAACTTTGATCTATGCTGTCTTCTTGGTGTGGTATTTAGAAGCTCCTAGTGACTGCTTCAAAGGCTAAAGATAAAGCTTGAAGTCCATTGAACTGTAAGTTTTGTGTAGGACCAGAACTACAGCAATAAAAAAAAAAATGAACCTCGCTGATTATAATGAAAAATTATTTGAATTTTCCTTTTGAAAATAGTTTGCTAAATTAGTAACAATTCAAACATGGTTTCAATGAAATTGCTTAATAGAAAATGCAGCTTTTAGAAATATTTATCTAAAATACCTATTACTTAGTAGGTAGAAAAGGATGACAATGATAAACGATATACTCCATTGCTATGTTAATTACACTTTGTGGCATTTGGCATTTTCCTGCATTTTAGCATTACTACTGCCACCCTTCTGCACACCGAACCAGCAGCCTGTCAAATGCTGGCACTGCTGTGATCAGTCTAGTCTTTTAGAATCTACTTCTCCTCACCAGCCTTTTCCACAGTGGGGAGGCAAATGCAGATCATTCCTGTTTTAGAAATAGACATAACATCACCATGGTCCTCCATTAGGACAGGAAAACTCTCCAGAAGGTGATATTGCTTGTTTCCAGCGGCTGTGCACCTAGCTCTTCCATTCCATTCAGCAGAGGAACAGTACCTCTGAACCCCATCTCTGAAGCCCTCTTAGTCCTTTTGCACCTCATTTGTCATTTTCTTGTAATCTGATTACTCTGAAAGCACAGCCCTTCCTCATTGTGACCAACCAAATCCCAGCTGTTCTTCTAGGCGTTTACTTCCTACCTCTGGTCCTACTTGCCCCATAAATTTTTCCTCACCACTCCCTGTGCTCCCAGTATGGCCCACAGTGAGCTTGCCCCTCAGTTCCCTTGGCACTTACTAGTATAGTAACAAGGCATCTAATATTAAACTGTCCAGTTTTAATTTTACTTTTAAAGTAGTAAATTTTACATTAATTCATGTGTGATTTATGATTAACTTATGATTTCTCTACTCATCTCCCATCTGCCAACTAAACTGTCCTTCATGGTAGAGACTACAGTATAATTCCTTGTGTCTCCAGACTACAATGAAAGATCAATGCTAGGAATAGAGAAGGCACTCATATTTTTAAACAATTAAATACTGTATGTAAATGGTGTTTAAATGTAATGCATTATACAATTATAAGAGACTGTCGTTACTCTAACAGTCCCTAAGACCCTTCTCCAAACAATTTGAACCTCAAGTTCCTATTAGACACCAAGCAATCTTAAAATCCCTGAGCTAACTCTGCAATGAGCACTGTTTGGACCTGTTCTAGGTAACTTTGGTTCTGGAACAGCCAGGCCTGAGTCAGGCTTATCACAGAGCTGTTTTTCCAAGGACAGAGAATGTAGTGGCGATCTCTCTCATGCCACTTTGACAATCTGTGGTGAGATAACGGGCCCAAGATTCGGGATTTACTATCTACGATCACAAGCTATTGGAAGAGTTTGTGGGGAAAGAGAGACAATCATCTATATACATTTCTCATCTAATCCTCAACTATCTTCTGTGTCAGAACCACTCTCACATAGCTATTTTCATACAGTGGGCACTTTAAGACTTATACATGTTGTACAACCCTATAAAAACAATCTTTAAACATATAGCTTTTTTCCTTACAAGTGAATGTGTGCAATAGACAACCTGGAGCCCATTCCTAAGCTTTACCAAAACCTTCATTTGCAGCTTCAGAATACTAAAGTCATTTGCAGACTCCAGCTACAGTAACTCAAGCCTTGATAATCCCTAAAATTCCTTTCAGAGCAGAACCTGAGGCTCCACCCCAGACTTACGAAACCAGAATCTGCAATTTAGCAAGGTCTTCAGGTGAGTCACATAGATTTTCACATCTGTGATGCTGTATGTAACCTAGGGCCTAAGCTGTCATTGTCCAACATGTGCCTACCTAAATTATTTGAAATTAAATAAAATCTAAAACTGAGTTCAATGGCACTAGCCACATTTCAAGTGCTCAACACCCCCACATGGCTATTGGTTACCCTACTGTACAGCATTTTCATTCTTGTGGAAAGCTCCATCGGATAACACTAAACACAAACAAAGCTGTCTTCCAATCCAACTTTAGTAGTAGTCAACCCTACACCTCAGGATGGGGAAAAGCAAGTTGATATTTGATTTTAATCCATTCCAGCTCCTGAATCTGTTTCTCTTACAGGAAGAGTCAATTAATCAGGTTTCCAGGCCCCACTATCTGGAAAGCAAACACACAGAATCACAACTGATCTTTTCCCAATATGAGTAGCTCTAAACTAACAGCATAAGTCTGTAAATTTCCTAAAGACAATATCCTGTGTAACTAAAAGAAGCATCAATTGCCAAAAAAACTGTTCAAGAAATAATGGATGTTTGGTTTTCCCATTGGTTGCTAATTGCCTCGAAAAGAATTTTTAAAAGATCATAATGCTATCATTCCTTGAGCAACAGTTCTCAAACTCTGGTGTGCATCCAAATCACCAGAGAGGTCTGTTACAACACAGACTGCTGGGTCTGACCACCAGTTTCAGATTCAGTGAGTTCAGGGTTGACCCAAAAATTTGTATTTCTTGCCGGGGTCTAACCCCAGCAGGTCCAGGGGTCCCCAAAGGTGTGGACGGAGTCGGCGAAGAAGGAAGGACATGGAGACAGCGTTCAGTTGATCAGCAGCCTAGCCAGGATATCTAGCCAAGTTCTGGTCTGGATCTCCAGAGAGGTTCTGCTTAGGATCTTCAGCTAGGTTCTGTGTCCATGTTCTCTTGCTAGGTTCTCCAGGATCTCCAGCCAGGTTCAGTCACCAGGTTCTAGTCAGGTTCTCTTGCCAATTTCTGTAGTCAGGTTCAGTGCAGGATCTTTTGCCATGTTCTCTCTAGTGAAGTTCTTCTGTCTGTGTAGGTTCCTTCTTCTGAGTTCTGTCTTCTTCATTCTGTGTTCTGAGTTCTGGCTCTCGCTGTCTTGTTGCATCTGTATTTATACCAGTTGATTCAATCCTATCAATCTCTATTACAAAGGTTAGGGCGTTTCTTATCTTCATTCCAGGGAGTAAAGATTATGTAGCTTAAGCACGATTGTTCGTAGTTAAAGTGATTAATTACCCACCTGGCACTTAGTTAAGAGGTTTTATTCCCTCCCTAACTTCAGGGGAAAATCCCTACCTGGGGAAACAACCTTTCTCAGAGAGGAGACCTTGGTTAAAACACATAGTGCCAAGAAGGTGAGCAAACATATTAAGAACAGTATGCCATATGTGCCAGGTCCCTTGAAACAGAAAGCACGGACCGGCTCCCGGCAATTTCTAACCTTTCCCAGATCTAAGGATGCTGATCCAAGGGCTGCACGTTGAGAACTACTGACCCGGAGGAACACAAACTTTGGAAAGACAGAGCTTGTAACTTGCTTACACACATAACATGGTACCAGGCAAGAGTGCAGGAGCCCCTGCAAAGAAAGTAGACTGAAATCCATGATGAGATATACCAAAGCCTCAGAAGCACAGCAGGCCATGGAAGAAACACCAAGAAATGGTCTTTGATTCTTCAACAGTGCAGCAACTAAGGCTTTGATTAGCTTTCCCTCACACCTCAGAGAGGTAGCCTCCACCTGTTAACTTCAGAAACCTCTGAAAATCAGCTTCTATACATCTTTCTCCTCCACTAAACTCTATAAAACCCGAAATTTTAAAAGTTTCCAGTGATGCTCTCTTAATTGCCCAAACCACTAAGGTCTTAATGTCCACTTTTACGTTATGTTTTAGCATCCTATCTGCCTCAGCAATTCTCAACTGCTTTGGCCTCCACGGTTCATCTTTTATCTAACTAAACTCTCAATCTCTTTAATGGGAGCTCCTCAGACTGTTTTTTTCTTCTCAAGAGGAAAGACAATTATGACCATGATTCTTACATAAGCAATGGGCTCCTTCCAGGAACATAGCCTGAGATCTAATTTATATAAGAATGAGAAGATTCTGTAAATGTCCTTGGATTAGGAATCTTGTTTGTTCCTCTCTTGATATGTGGGCTTCCTTCTACAGAACAAGAGGAAATCTTTTTTTTTTCTTTTTTGTAAACTAACTGGATTTCAACATCAGCCCACAATTTCTCCACCAGGGAAGGTAATAACAAGATAGAATACCCCTTCCATAGGAACAAGGTTGAAGATAGCATAGATTTTATCTAGAAATTTCTTGGCACTAGAATTGACAGGAAATAAAAAAACAAATGAAATCTTTAGGCCAATCTCTGTTCTCTTATGTTCTGAAATTAAATAAAATCTAAAACTGAGTTCTTCACATTAAAATTAAAAGGATGAAAAATGGTCTGGCCCAATAGGAGAGAATACCTCAAGTCTGGCAGACCTGTTAGTCTTCTTAGCATCTCCTTTTCCTGTCACGTCCTTCCCACAGATGTTCCCCAAAGAATCTACCCAAAGTGTTCTACCCTGATTCACTCTTATAGTTCAGCTATTGTCTTTATGGGAATTATTCCAAAAGTCCTGACCTTTGTCCGGACTTTTAGCCAGTCCATCTCCACTAGAAATTTTCTCCAATTACCCCAACATCAATCACCTCAAACTACATATAAATAAGATAACTTTAACATGCCTTCCAGCCCAAAAATTCTATGATTGCATCTAAACTTTAATCCACCCCTTCATTTCAAATTGGCTGGCCTTTCTGCCCACCCTCCTGTCAATGGCAGTCATGTTCCCTCATCTCAGAACTTCAGGGTCAACCCTCAGTCTTCTTCCCTCATTTACCATGTCCCACAGAATGAATGAGACACCAGGATGAGCACCTCATACAGTCTTCATATCCGTCATAAGTTTAGTGCTATGCGAAAAGCTGTCACTCAGCAAAGAAGTAAGCTAAAAAGTATTTTTTTTAACCATCATTCCTAAATCTAGGCCCCCTCTTCATCTCAACTGTCACTATCTTTATTTAACTCTATATTACTCTCCCTCAAAACTATTCCAACAGCCTATAATCTGGTCGTCTTTTCACCAATCTTTCCCTACTTAATCCGTTCTCCAAATAGTTGCCTTTCCTTCCTGAAAGTGATATTATGCCCCCGTTTAAAAACCTTTGATGTTTCTCCATTACTGAAAAACTAAGGTTCAGACTTCTTAGCTGACATCCACAACTCTTCATGGTCGGGTCCAAATTACCTCTCCAACCATATTCCACCACTCTCCATCATGCAACTTCGTGTGCTTTCATGTCAGCGAACACAGCCTTGCCCCTTTGCCTAGAATGCTACCATCCTTCCCTCCCTCTTCCCTACTCCCCAATCTCATAACTTCTACCCTCACCCTCCATCTCTTCTGTGCACCCACTGAACTACCACTTGTCACAATGTATTACAATTACGTACAACGTTTGAACATTCTATTAAAGGGATCTCCTTAAGCTGGAACTCTGCCTCACTCGACCAACTCTGGCAGACCGTTTGCAGGGGGCACATTGTGTCTGTTGAATGAAATAGCTTAAATGTCCAAAAGAACAAACTATTTCAAAGTTTTTATGACTTTCTTTGGGAGTTTATACAATTTTCCAGCAATGCAGTCATTGCCCAAAACATTTTTGGGAACTGCCTTCTGAGCTTGTTTACTCTCTGAAGAAGAAAACCAGTCCCCTTACTTCATACTCATGAAACATCTTTCCCCAAAATAGCAGAGTCAAGTTTGTGTACTATTGCCATCCTCCACCCATCCCACTTCATCATATGGATTTGTTCCAAGCTACTTCTGGCCCTTTCAAACAAGAAAATATCCCTTCAAAGAATGAAAACTGTCATCACTGACATTGTGCCACAGGCACTCAGGACAATTTCTAACAGAAATGCCAACAGTCGCACTGCTGGAGTCAGTGTAGTATCTCAAAAGGCTCCCCCCATTGGATGGTGAAAAGACCAGTGTGTATGTTTAGGCATGGGTTTTATTTTTTCATTTCACCTTGCTGAATATTTGTTAAATGAAATCGTAAGAAATAAATGTGTCTCGGTTTCTCCGAATTGTAAAAAGGTGCCTAAGTCTTTCCATTGCCATCATGAATGCCACGACCATGGAAAACTAAGCTTAAAGACTATTAAATCGATTTCCATAGATGTAAGATTCCGCTTTTATAACTTCATTAGAATATTCTTAAGGCAGAAACGCCCTCCCCAGAAGCGGCCCTTTTACAAGGAAAGGGTTCCATCATTTAAAAGACTTATACCATAAATACGACAAAAGGCACATTTGAACATGTACTGAACACCTGCTGGGTGCCCTGCCCCACTCCAGGTGACTGAGAGAAAAGAGAGGAAAGGGCACAGCCCTGGGATTCAAGCTTTCAAAATCACTTCCACACATATCTTGCTAAATCACTGAATATATAGTAACCACCATGCCCGGTGAGGCAGTTTACACGCATGACTCTACTTTCCCTCCCGAATTGAATGGGGGCAGATACAGCTCTTCATCCTCATGTTATCCCTGCGGAAAGGGAGAAAGCTTGATCATCCCCATCACTGGGCTGGGATCATTGAGGAAGCAGCACCCTCCGGCCAGCACCGCAGGCAGAAGACAGGATTTCTGACACCCAGTCCCAAGCCCGCTAGTTCAGTTAAAAGGAAGAATCAAACTCCTGCTCCTCCCCGCAGAAGCCACACGACCCAGACACCGCCCTGCTCCATCTCCCGGGAGCTGCAGGTGGAGGCTCGGTAATCGTGGACAGATGAGGCGAAGGAGAGAGGTGGGGTGCGCTCGCGTGACCCCTCCGCGGTACCCCCACTCCCGACAAGTCAAGGCAACCCGAGGCCGCAGGGCCGGGGACCCCCTAATCCCCGCCCATGATGGGTACCTTCGAGTACTCCTGAGCCAGCTTCTGGTACTTCCCCTGCAACTCTGCGGAGGCCATGGCCTCCCCCGCCCCGTCCAGGCCAGGCTGCCCGGGCCGCTCAGCCCCGCCTCCCACTCCCAACCCCCCACACGATCCCGTGTAAGGCTCCGCCAGCGCCTGTCCGCTTGGCCAACACCGCGCCTCCTCCTCCTCCTCCTCCACTTCCGGGTTCGCCCAGGGGCGGGGCGACCGCCGGAGGCGGAGCCACGTCTTAACGTCACCGCCCCACCCTCCCGCGCCCGAGCACATGCGCGCGCAGCCTCGCTGGCTCGCCGGGGTTCGGCCCCTAGGACCAGGGGGCGCCATCTTGACGCATGGTCCAAGATGGCGACTTCGAACGGAGACGGAGAGTCAAGAGGGGAAGAGAACGACGAGAGGACACAGGATGGGCGGGGGACCGAGGAGAGGGCGGCGGCTGCGAAGAGCCGAAGACCGGAAGAAGAAACATTCTAAGCCTATTAAGAATTCTGGCGGACCCCCTGTCCCCTCCCCCGCTGTTTCCCATGGCAACCGTCTGGCATTTGCTGGTTACAGCTTTTGAGAGCGGCTCCCGGAGAAAGACTTCTGTATTCCGCTGTCTCTGTGTCCGGGTGTGGTAGCACCGGACATGCCTTGCATTGAAAACTCTCAGACCTCCCCCAAATGTATGACAATTGCTGCTGCCACGCTCCCCTGCTCTACCCCAGACAAACCTCTACTGTCTTATGTTTTGACATTGGAAATTCTTTGTGTTCTCTCTACCCATTCCGTCCGCTGCCCCCAGGCGCACACCCGTCCGAGCCCTATTGCGGGGGCTGGGGGAAAGCTGTGAAAAGGCTCAGGAGTGACGCCCGCCACGCGTGCACATAGGGCGGACGTGAACGACAAACAGCTGGAGAAGGAAACAAGAAGTAGTCGGTCGGACATTTAGGCCGCTTGTGCTTAAATTAAAAGCCTGCTTCTGCTCATTTATTAAATAATTTGTGAGGCCCTATTATGTCTTAGATGTTATTCTAGCATTGCATTTATTGCTACGCAGAAATGTTCATTGATAGAGGACTGAAATAAACTCAGAGTATACGTTTGCCATACATTACAACACGGCGGTTAAAACTGATGACCTAGATCTGTATATCTGTCAACATGACAAAGCATTATTTAAAATCAAATTGCAGTATACTATAGTATGAACAGATATATTTAAAAAGCACTAAGCAGTATTGTTCATGAACATGTGTTAAAAATAGAGAAACAAGCACGGGAAGGGTACACATCAAATTCTGGAAAGTGGCCACTTCTAGTGAGAAAAGGAGAAAGAGGAATGGAATCGGAGAACAAAGGAGCATAACTTTATTTTTTATTTAATTTTAAAGTAAATATGGCAGGATGTTAACATTTATTATGTAGGTAGTAGATCGAGGGATGTTAGTTGTATCAGCCATTAGAATGCTTGACATTTTCTATAGTTAAAAAAACTATTTGTGCTTTCCTGGTTTCTTGTTTGGCTATGAATATGCCTGGGGTTTTATAGTGAAAGCTGAGCTTGTAGGCATTTTGCAGCCACTGTAATGCATAAGAGGATTAAAAATGTTTTAAGATGTTTATATGTTTCTATTTGCTAATTAATAGCCATATCCTATTATTCAGAAAACTTTAAGAACAATAGTTTTATTGCTATTTTTTTCATAGAACCACCAAGCAGTGAAATTAAATATTATATGCATATTTCTGTGGTTTGTAATGTAATGGGATTTTTAATCATATAAAAATAAAATGATTGAAAAATCCATTATAAATATCTCAGAAATAACATTCCAAAGAAAGAATGTGCAACTTTGGCTATAGAGCCTGTGTAAGCTCATTTTACTGAGTTGAGAAATTTATTTTACATTGCTTAATCTAGTTATTCTGTCAGATACATGATTTTCAAATCCCAATTGATGTCTGAATACATTAAAGTTAAGACTCTCTTCCTCAAAGACGCCATTAAGTGAGTGAAAAGGCAAGGCCCAGTGGGAGAAGATGCTTGCCACATAGATATCCAACAGAGGTCTCATCTAAGTATATAAAGAGCTCTTAAAAATCAGTAAGGAGAAAGGCAACCAAATAGAAAAATGGGCAATAAACTTCAACAGGAATTTCACAAAAGAAGATATGAAAATGGCCATTAAACGTACAAAAGGGTGTTCAGTTACATTAGTAATCAGGAGGAAGTGAAATTAAAGCCACAATAAGAAACCATACACACCCACACAAATGGCTAAAATTAAAAAGACTGACAAGTGTGGTGATGATATGGAACAAGATCAACTCTCCTTAAAATGTTGGTCGGAATGTAAACTGGAACAATCACTTAGGAAAAGAATTTGGCATGTTGACTCACCTGAAAAGACACATATTCATGATCTAGCAAGTCTACTCTCACACATACACTTAAAAAAAAATGTGTGCACCAAGAATATTCATAGCAGTATTATTCATAAAAGCCAAAAAAATGTCTATCAACAGAATAAAGATTGAACATTCATATTATGGAATACTAAACAGCAATGTTATAAAACTGAACTACAGATAAATTCAGAACAAAAGAAGCTAGATCCAGAAACAATTATATTGTACGACTTCGTTTATATAAAGTTCAAAAAAGGGCAGGATTCAACGTTAACATCAGTCTCTGAGTGAGTATTATTTCTTGGTACAATAGAGTTGCGTGTTTTACATATTTACATACATCTGAAAATCAAGAACTTCTTTCAACCTTCAAAGCTCTATCTCCTGAAATCATACATTCTACTTCATAATAACCTGTGGGTATGTAGCAGCTACCACAGTGACGTCAAAAGACCAGATGCTGGGGTCCAACCCCAGCAGGTCCAGGGGTTCCCCAAAGGTGTGGATGGAGTCGGCGAAAAAGGAATGACACGGAGACAGCGTTCAGTTGATCAGCAGCCTAGCCAGGATCTCTAGCCAAGTTCTGGTCAGGATCTCCAGCAAAGTTCTGGTTAGGATCTCCAACCAGGTTCTGTGTCCATGTTCTCTTGCTAGGTTCTCCAGCCAGGTTCTCCAGGTTCTCCAGCCAGGTTCTGTAGCCATGTTCCCTCGCTAGGTTCTCCAGCCAGGTTCTGTCCAGGTTCTCCAGCCAGGTCCAGTCACCAGGTTCTAGTCAGGTTCTCTTGCCATGTTCTATCCAGGTTCTGTAGCCAGGTTCTGTCTCTAGGTTCTTCAGCCAGGTTCTCTCGCTAGGTTCTGTCTCTAGGTTCTGTGGCCAGTTTCTGTCCAGGATCTTTTGCCATGTTCTCTCCGGCGAAGTTCTTCTGTCTCTAGGTTCTGTGTAGGTTCTGTGTCTAGGTTCTGAGTGTTGTTGTCTTGTTACATCTGTATTTATACCAGTTGATTCCAATCCTATCAATCTCTATTCCAAAGGTTAGGGCGTTTCTTATCTCCATTCCAGGGAGTAAAGATTATGTAGCTTAAGCATGATTGTTTGTAGTTAAAGTGATTAATTACCCGCCTGGCACTTAGTTAAGGGGTTTTATTCCCTCCCTAACTTCAGGGGAAAATCCCTACCTGGGGAAACAACCTTTCTCAGAGAGGTGACCTTGGTTAAAACACATAGTGCCAAGAAGGTGAGCAAACATATTAAGAACAGTATGCCATATATGCCAGGTCCCTTGAAACAGCAAGGATGGACCGGCTCCCGGCAACCAGCTAGCCCCACCAGCATCCCCCCACTCAACCAGTAACATAACTAAGTAAAGCCCGGCTGCCCTGGCTCAGTGGTTGAGCATCGACCTATGAACCAGGAGGTCACAGCTCGATTCTCGGTCAGGGCACATGCCCCAGGTGTAGGCTTGATCCCCAGTGTGGGGTGTGCAGGAGGTAGTCGGTCAATGATTCTCTCTTGTATTTCATGTTTCTATATCTCTCTTCCTCTCCCTTCCTCTCTGAAATCAATAAAAATATGTTTGTTTGTTTTTAAAAAAAGATAACTAGGTAAAGATTTTCTCTGGCCTGGTTTCACAATCCCCAAGGCTGGTCACAACTCTGGATTACTGAGATAATGGACAACAAATAGTGTTTATATAAGAAAAGGGTTAAAGAAGGCAATTTGGTATATTGACCTTGTTGTTATTTATATTTTTAACTCAGTGGGAAAAGCCTATCACTCTACCATGAAGTTAACAGAAAGGGGGTAGGGGGACTTTCCGCCACAGGATTTTCTCTTGAGCAGCTAGCTCCCAAGTTCAGGTTTTGTAATGAGTACTCAGTGAGGCAAAATCTGTAGATTTGTAAGTTTGAGGAACTCTACTAAAAATAGAAATTCTGGACTTGGAGGTTTTGTAACTCCTTCCTCCGGCTGTACCCTCGTGCTTTGCCTATCTCAGTGGCAGCGAGACGCAAGAATGATGGGTTAGGCACACAGCCCTGACATACCTTGTCCAAGTCACAAGGCAGACATTGCAGAAGCAGAACTAGAACCCAGGTCCTTCCTCTCTACTGTAGACTGTGTTTTCTCTGTTAAGTGCCACGTGTGGGAATCCCGTTACCACTCAGCCTAAATGATCAGAAGGTGAATGAGTCCTAGATTAGGGGGGAGGAAGCCAAAGGGTGCATTGTACTCCTTGATGTTTGTTTGGACTTGTCCCTTCATGAAACAGATGCCATTAGAGCTGTTTAAAGGGAAAGGGGCAAGAGCAACATGTTCATATTGATCATCTTGATAACCTATTATTATACTTTGATATTAAGGAGTTGCATTTTCATAAGCATGGAGCCTTCTCTTTCTCCATTCTTCTGCTCCTGCATGCTGATTTTGCCCTTTCTATTGGAGTGTTGCCCTGTAAACTGCCTGTAAAACAAAGGATGTGTATTGAAGAACAATGGGTGATAAAACTAGATATGGGAGGACAGGATATACTGGCTTTTAAGTCTGGCCTTTCTGCAGGGGGTTGGGGAGAGGTAGAAGAGGTGGAAAGTAAAGATTTAACTTGTACATTTCTGGCAGTCCACTGCTGAATTCTACAGTATGGGCATCCTCAGTGTGTGTGTGTGTGTGTGTGTGTAGTAAAACATGCCTAACATAAAATTTATCATTTTTCCTACATAGTTAAATTGCATTAAGTAGATTCCCCTTGTTGTGCAATCATCACCACCCTCCATCTCTAGAACTTTTTCATCTTTTCCAACTGAAAACTGGCAACCATCATTCTCTTTGTTTCTATCGATTTGACTACTCCAGTGTCTCATATAAGTAGAATCACACAGTCTTTGCCCTTTTGTACCTGGCTTAGTTCATTTAGCCTAATATCTTCAGGGTTCCTCCATGTCATAGCATGTGTCAGATTTTATTGCATTTTAAGGTTGAATAATACACCTCATTTTATTTATTCATGCATGCATAAATGGACATTTTTTAAATAATCATAGTCATAATGGGCATAAAGTGGTATCTAATTGTGGTTCTAATTAGCGTTTCCTAATGATTTGTGATGTGGCGCACCCTTTCATGTGCTTGTTGGTGTGCTGCATTTTTAAAGATGCTTTACCACCACCCGTTGTTTATTTGCTTACTCTACTGCAAATCTCACCACCTTCTTCCTTGCCAGTGTCACAAGGGGGGTGGGGGGGCGGGGAGGGGGGGGGCGGGAAGGCCCCGGGTCTCTCTGACTCTGTAAGAGGACAGGATGTATCGCCTTTTTCCACAGCTCTACAAACAGTAGCAATCACCAGGCCTCCCCAAGGCAACTGGTCTCCTAACTGTCCTCCCTGACTCCAGGCACCTCTCCTTCTTGCCACAAATTGCTAGCTTCATAAATTAGAAACATAATAAATTCTTAGTTCCATAGGAAAACACCTGGGCCCTACTTACCTTTCTCACACTCTGCTTCTCTGGTTGTGATTTTCAATCAGTTTCCCCAGCACGCCTCTGTCTCTATGCATATCCCCTTTCTTGCTCTACATGGCTTCCCTGCTCCCCACCACCTGCACCTGTTAACTCCTTCTTTTTCCTTTCTCTGATATCCTTAAGCATTGCAAAAATCTGAACCATTATTGGCACTAGAACCTAGGTCCTTTAATTTTCTTTAAATTGTGAATTGCCTATCTATACTAATAAAAGGGTAATATGCTAATTAGACCAGATAGACTGTACATCTTCTGGGTGTCCTTCCAGATAAAGCTGCAGTGGATGCGAGGGCCAAGGGCAGGCAGCTGCAGCTGCTGGCAGTGGCAGCAGCAGCAGCAGAGGAGTGATGGGGGCGGTGCCTTCCCCTGATTGGCCCAGTCGCCTCCGCAGAGGGAGGCCAGACTGCTGCTTAGGCCTGCTCCCCACGAGGAGCGAGCCTTAGCTGTCAGTAGGCCATCCCCTGAGGACTCCTGGACTGTGAGAGGGGGCAGGCCAGGCTGAGGGACCCCCCTTCCCCCCAGGGTATGAATTTTCATGCACTGGGCCTCTAGTTATACCATATTAGACATGTGCCCTCAATTAGACTGATACATCTTTATGGCAAGAACTGTGTCTTATTCAGCCTTTCAAGGCAAAGATTATTTGAAACCATTAGATGAAAGGTTGGTGGGGAAGTTTACAGCAGGAGGGGGATGAGGCTGCCACCCCCTGGATCCACTGATCAGTCATAGCATCATAACTAAGAGTAGGGCAGCCATGCCACATGTGCTTTCCAGTGAGATGTGGGATGAACTACAGAGCACCACGTCTAATGCATTCTTGCCAAAGTATTTAAACTGAATCTCATCCAGGTTTTAGAGCAAACTAGTTTATAGGAAACCCAGGGTTAAAGGGACCAGTTAAGAGACACTACAAGGAAGTTGAGGGACATATGCAGAATGTAGAACTAGGGACAACTGAAAAAGTGGAAGAGCAGGGAAGAGAAGAGACCTGGGGTTTTCTTACAAAGTTAAATATACACGTTCACTGTGAGCAGTTATTCTACGCAGGGGTATTTACCCAACGGAAATGAAAACACATGTCCACGTAAAAATTTATGCAAAAATGTTCATAGCAGCTTTTTTCATAATATCCCAAATTGGAAACAATTCGAATGTCTAGCAACAGGACTGCACATAAGTGAATTATGATACACACATACAATGGGATTCAACTCAATACAAGGAGCATGCAACAATGTGGATGAACCTCAAAAAACATTGTGCTGAGCACGAGAAGCTATTCACAAAGAGGTACGTACTGTATGTCTCCATTTTATATAAAATTCTAGAACAGGCAAGGCTTATCTATGGTGAAAGAAATCAGAGTGGGGGTGAAGGCATAGGAGGAAAGTTTCTGATGTGATGGAAACGTTTTCTATCTTGATAAGGGTGTGGGATACCTAGTAGATGCATTTATTAATACTCACCAAACTGGATGCTTAATACCTGTGCATTTCACTATCCAGGGCAAAAGCAGGCTTACAGTTTTTCATATAGAAAATAATTTAATAATCAATAAATAATAATGAAATAATAAATGCTGTTTTGCATACTCACAGCTGTAAATCTATTTTTGCTACACCCGGTATATAAGGATAAGTTAAGAGGGAAGGAGGAGAGGTGGGAAAGATGGAGATGGATGCCTTAAAGAGATTATAAATTTTTAGGTGTGATAATGGTATGTGATTATAAAAAAAATGCTCAGTTTTTAGAAATGTATTCTGAAGTATAGTACAGTATTTAGGGCAAAGTGACATAACATCTGGGTTATAAAATTTAAGGGAAAAGAGAAACTAAAAAATTAGTAGTATATATAAAGTGAGAGTGATAAAATGTTGATAACTCCAGAATCTAGGTGGTAAGTATATGGGGATTTATGAGTTTCATCTCTGTTTTTGTGTATATTTGGAAATTTTTGGAATAAAAAATATTGACCTGCCCTATACAAACAAAGAGAGAACATAAGACCCAGGATGTGTAAGCAGACAGTATATGGGAGCTCTCGAAGTTATGTTCTCTTTCCTTATTAGACCAGAAATCAATTCTCCCTGCTATTTTTCTGCTTTGGCAGATTTTTCACTCTTGATTAAATTCACGCATTCCAAGATCATGATTACGAATGGATTATACTAATCACTTTAATTTCATATTGCAACCAACAAATACTTATTGAGAAATAAGCATTCATGTGCCCCCCTGAGTCCTTTCCACAAACCGCACCTATTCTCATTTATTCTCCTGCCCGAGGAACCGCTCACTCAGCAGAATGGTTCTTCCTCCCTGGGATCGCCTCAGGTGACCAGCAGGGGGCGCGCCCTCACCGAACTTGCTTCGGAAAGATAAAATCAGCCGCTCAGTCTGAGTAGCAGGTTCCGTCTTGGCACGCCCAGGACCAGTGTTTGTAATTGTTTAGGCACGTCTCTGGCGACCCCGCCCCAGGACACCTGAGTCTTTTTGCGGAAACAATTAGCCGGTCTGAACAGAACAGGTAAGGCAAATTAGTAACTGGAAAATTACTAAGTCGTCCTACAGGACCTGTTGGAACATCCTGTGTTTCCTTGAGCTCAGAGTTTGGGTGTGGATCCTTCTTGGTGGCTGGGAACAGAGGCGGAGGCGAGTCACCCCTCTCCACGGGGTGCAGCCCCTTCTTCGTCCTGAGCGGACGGAGCAGGAGTGGAGCAGCCCTTCCTGGCCCGGCTTCCCTGGGACAGAAGAGGGGGCCCTCCAGCGACCAGCCCTGGGGCCAGGAGGCACGGCTTTCAGAAGCCTCTGTGGTGGAGAAGCCTGCAGAGAGGTGGGACTGCTCCCAACTGCCATGTGCTCAGCCAACAGTAGGAGCGGATTCCCCGGCCCTTCGGCTCCGTTTGGCCATATGCTGAGAGACCAGTGGCTTCCAGGCCGTGTTTCTGCTCCGTGACCAAGGCATCGGAAGACACAGGACTTGAGAGAGAGGATGACAAAGGGGGGACTCTCTCTTTGATCCTGCTATTGGCTGCCTAAGTACACTCTTCAGTGAGAGTGGGAAACTTTGATGGCTCCCTGTGGCTTTTACGGTAAGGAACAGATCCTGGTCATGGCCGGCAAGGCCTGCACAATCCGCCCCCTCCTCTCTCCTCCATCTCACCCTGACCACTCTCCCATGTTCCCTGCAGTCCAGTCAGCATGGCCTCTCAGTTCCTGGGCTGCCCTGTGTGCCAGTATGTGGCTTCCTCCACCTGACACTCTGCCCTGTCCACCGCCTGCCCCAGCCCCCCCCCCACCACCACCACCACCACAGCTGACCTCCTCCTGGAAGAATTCTTCCCAGACCTGAGATTTTCCTGTAAAGCTTTGCCACGAACCATAGTTCCATGCTGCTGACTCCCCCACTGGACTCCAAGTGACATAATACTTTTTGACAAATTCAAAGTGGTGATCCAGTAAGTGAAGATACTAAAGGTTCCTGCCACCAGCACCCCAAGGAGACATGGAAACAATCTAAGTGTCCATCATCAGATGAATGAATGAAGATGTCACACACACACACACACACACACACACACAAATGAAATACTATTCGGCCATAAAAAAGGAGATCCTGCCATGTGTGACAACATGGATGGATCTTGAGGGCATTGTGCTAAGTGAAATAAGTCAGACAGAGGAAAAAATACTGTAAGATCTCACAAATGTAGAATCTAAAAAAAAAAAAATCAAACTCCTAGAAAAAGAGATTAAATTTGTGGTTACCAGAGATAAGGGTTGGGGATAGGGGAATTGGATAAAGGTAATCAAAAGATACAAACTTCCAGTTATAAAATAAAAAATTACTAGGGATGTAACATACAACATGATGACTACAATTAACATTGTCATATAATAAATTTGAAAGTTGTTAAGAGAGTAGATCCTAAGAGTTTTTATCACAAGGGAAAAATGTTTTTTTGTATCTCTGTGAGATGATGGATGTTAACTAAAGTTATTGTGGTAACAATTTTATATTATACTAGAGGTGCAATGCCCGAAATTCGTGCAAGGGCCTTGGCCCCAGGCCCGCCCGCTGCCGCTGCCGCAGCCCCCACCTGCTGCTGCTGCACCTCTGCCATGGCCCCTGCCTCTATTGCCTCTGCCTTGGCCCCCGCCCACTGCGGCTTTCTCTGGAAGAACATCCAGTCTAATTAGCATATTACGCTTTTATTATTATAGATGCAAGTCAAGTCATTATGCTGTACACCCTCCAAAGCTGTGGTGTTCTGGTAAATTGAGTCTCAAAAAAAGGAGACTTGGTTTTTTATCATTTGCCAATTTTTGTGGTGTAAATATTCCCAACATGGCCTATTCCAAGCTCCCCATGTGGCTGGGGTTATCTGTAACACCCTCATCTTTCAACTTAAGTAACAGTTTAGTTAAGGTGTGTGTGATGTGAGGAGAAAGGACAGGTCAGTACTTGGTGACTGGCACAACATAAGCCACGGGAAGCCCAAATTGGACTCTTACCAAAACTGTGCAGAGCCTTCCCATGAAGTCCAAACACTATCTACACCACAGAATCCAGTTATTACTTACTCAAGTGTAGTCTTGCATTACTTTTCATACTTACAAGGTTTATTTCGCCAGGTAGCCTGGAAGTGTGAGTTCAGGGGCTGACCTAGCCAGGGCTGGACTCTCAGAGGCTCTTGGGGATAGTTACTTGTTCTCAGATGATGATCCAAACCCCCAAAGCAAAAAAACAGATGACCACCTTTTATAGTAAAACTCTGAAGAGAGTATTCATCCATTCCACTAGAATTGGACTCTGTAAGAGAGTTGGACCAGGAGAGAGAGAGAGCATGGGTGTATGTGCGTGCCTGTTGGTAAATGTGTGTCTATTTTTGAGGATATACGCATATCCTATATAATAAAAGTGTAATACGCAAATCGACCAAACGGTGGAACCACCAGTTGGTGGGGGTGGGGCCAGCGAGCAGGCGGCGCCAGGCCAACCAAGGTGCATGCCAGCGGGCAGAGGGAGGGGATGGCAATGGGGGGGGGAGCGACCAGCGGTGGGGTGAAGGGGGCTGGTGCCATCTCCTGATCGCCTGCCCGGTTGGTTGCCTCCCGCAGAGGGAGGCCACCAGTGGCAGTGGTGCTATGGGGGGCGGGGCAGGCTGCTCACCACCCAGGCGGTCCCTTGATTGGCCACCAGCCACCTCCCGCAGAGTGCATGAATTCTTTTGTACTGGGCCTCTAGTATAACTTTAATTTATTAGATGCCTACTGGACACCAAAAACTTGATATTCTCATTGAATCCTCCTCACAATAGCCCAGTGAGAAAATGTTACAATGGAATCTGATTAACAAATCTGCTACAAACTAGTCTTGGGAATGACATGTGACTTTTTGATTCATTTTCTCTTTGGAGATGTTCAATGGTTTTGACAGCGAGGCCAAATTTTTTCCACTTTACTACTTTTATGAGATTACACTGTAATTCAGAGTCAGCTATGTATGATAACCACGCTTAATAAGAAAAATACAAATGCATTGCGGCATTGAAACATTTTTAATGAATGGTAACATTAGCCATGAACAGCTCTAGGTCAAAAGAGTTTACTAAAAGAAAATGTTCACTTGAGTAACTGTAGATCATGAAAAATAAATCTTGAGCAAAAAAACCAAAAATGTAAAAATAATAATAATACTGTCTGTTTCAAATGGGCATGCATGTGCTTTGGTAACTTGTACGAAAATTTCCGGTAAGAACACATGTTACTAAATGCCTCAGTTGCTACACTGACACTCAGGGAAGCAGACACTTGCCCAGGGTCACACAAGCTCAGTATTTTGACTCCCTTTGTCGGCCTCTTGCAGGAGAAAGAAAGTCATGCAAGCAATACAGCCATCTCTGCCCTCCGTGTGGGCACGAGCTGGGGCCTGGGCTCTTTGCCGTTCTGGTTGGAAATCCCCAGGGAACAGTCATCATAAGCCAGTCCTAAGCCAGGAGCAAATGAGGATGAATTTTTCAAAAGGAACCGCTATTCCAGAGTTCACATGGGGGTGGGGGTGGGGCATTGCTCATGGACCCTCACTTCCTTTCCGGACCTGAGCACATTTCACAACAAAGGGTTTTGTAAGAATGAAGATTCCAAAAAGTAGCTGGAAAAGAGCCCCTGGCAATCATAGCATGGTCATCAGGCAAACACTTCACTTACCACATCCTCAGAAATAATGACACCCCCTCTGGTGTTTGCTTTCTGTTGTCCTGGCAACAGCCATCTCCAAGCAGTCCCTCTCCCCTGGATCTCTTAAAGAAGATGGGCAAAAGGCTGGGGCAGGAGGATTGACCAAGATATTTACTATCCTGAAGTAAAAGTTGCTTGACATTTATCTGGGGAGAAGGTGAAGATTTAAAACACCCTGCAAGACTTGTGTATATGTGCTTGTTTTACACCCCTCTTACCCACTTAGGGATTCAAGGAAGCAGGCATAGCTCCCGGCAGAGTTCTACCCACAGAGAAGACATTCAAGCAACATCTGTGGATTGGATGGAATGGAGTGACATGATTTTAAGAGGGTTGTGCCATTTTCCCCCTTTAACTGTTTCACAGATGAGGAGGCAGACACAGAGAGGTTAGATTACTAGCCCAAAGTCACAAAGCAGCTTAACCACGGAGCCCAGCCCCAGAGCTCCTGACCGTCATCTGCTCCAGCTATCTTCCCAGGAGAATCCCACTCGCCTCTGGGTTTGCACAGGGCTCTCTGTCCCCCCGCTTTGCTGGGCCAGGCTTCATGAGGGACACTGCTGCTTTGTGTTGCCTTCCTTGGCACAAAATGGAATCAGGTGGTCCCCATTCTTCCTGTTCCACTCTGCCAAATCCATCCGAACACATTTCCTGTGCACAAAGCCAGCTCGCCAATTATCTGCTCCAATTAAAGAGTGTGAGATGTGGCTAATTTAGTCACTCCTGTGGGGTGACCAAGGCGAACGGTGGGCTGGCCGTGCTGCTGCAGGTCCCCGTGGTGGCCTGGGCTGTTCTGTTTCCCCTGGCACTCTTCCCCTACTCCCAGATGGCCACTGTGGTTTCTTCACCTCCTTCTCCTTCCTTTCTGAGTCTCTGGAGTCCCAGAACTGTGCCTTGCTCTGCCTCCCCCTCTAACAACAGACCATTCTGTCCTAATTCTGTGTCCTCTGACAAACCAATGTGTGCAGAGTCGCCAGTGGTAGATCACGGACTAATACTCAAATCTCTCAGAGACAATTAGCTCTCAAATGACATTGCATACGAGGCATCTTCTGCATTGATAGCCAAAGCCAGACATGCCACCAATGAATGTAAAAATCATGCCTGTTTTACTTAGACGTACAGACCCCAAACACTCAGCTCTCTATCACCAGTCCTTTCTGCCTCTTAGCACCAAAGCAAAGAGGCAGACAAAGGCTGAGTGTAAGTCTAATTAATTAGGACAATGGACACTGTCAAGATCCATGTCAGCCCTCCTCCCCTCTTTGTAGAGTAAATATTATGACCCTATGATGAAATACTAGTATACAGATAATGCGCCTACCCATACATACCTTCTCAAAAGTAAAATCAGCAAAATGATCTTGACTGGAAAGAGTCAAAGGAGAAATAAAAAGGAAGGTAAACCTATATTCTAGTAATAAAGAGCTAATATGCTAATTAGACCAGATGGCAGAACGACATTCCTGAACGACCTTCAAGAATGACCAGTGGGCGGAGCGGGGGGAGGGAGGGTGCAGAGGGGGAAGAGGACTGGGGACACGAGGCAGCCATGGCCAGCCTCGAGGGCCAAGGCAGCCGGGGCTGCAAGGCAGCCGGATCTGCGAGGGCCGAGCCCCTTGCACAAATTTCGTGCATTGGGCCTCTAGTTTATAATAAAGTCATATGTATTTCAATATGGAAATGCTTGGGTCCAACTACCTTAGAAGGCAAAAGGAAGTAGTCAAATGCTGTAATTATTCATACATTCACCATGAATGGGACAACTACAAACATAGATCAATATAGGTGTGTTATATTGCATATAATTAGTGTTACCGTTGGTGATGTAATTTTGTGAATGGTGAACAAATCTTAGTGTGTTCCAAAAACAAAACACAAGATTTCTTGGTTTTACATGGCAGTATATTCCTGAAAATCATGCAAAAAATACATTTTGTTTATATGTTAGATTCAAGTAATTATAAACATTTGATTGTTGTTGTTTTAAATCTACATGAACACCTGGAACAGGACATCTCAGGCTCTTGTCTACTACATACAAGTAGTACTCCCATTTATTGTGATTAAAAAAAATACTCCCTTCTTTCCCCCAAAAAAGAATTTCCAAAACGCTCCTAGAGGGTAGTACTGTGCCCTTAACTCTATAGGAAGTCATTCCATTAGCAATTACCTTTGACCTCTACTAAAATAGTCCTGGACAGTAGCTTAAATAAGATAGGGGTTTGTTTTTATCTCAAGTAAAAGAAATTTGGAAGCAGGCAGTCTTGGGCTGGTTTGTCCAAGGCTCTTATCTTTTTTGCTGTAACACCCCTAGTATTGATTTCCATCCTCAAGTTCATGGTCACAAAAGGGCTGCTGAAATGCCAGCTATTGTGTCTGTGATCTGGGTAAGAAGACAAAGAACAGAGGAAGTCAGGAAGAGTAAAGCCACCCAGTAGATAAATAATGCTCCTTTGAGTGCTTCGGTAAGTTTTATTCAGAAACTCCCTTTATATCTTACTAGGGTCTCTTGGCCTGGCCTGCACCCTCTTGCAATCCGGGACCCCTCGGGGGATGTCGGATAGCCGGTTTCGGCCTGATCCCCGCAGGCTTGATCCAGACAGGAGGGAGCCCAATTCTGTGTGTTAAGCTTCTGTCCTCTTGTAGTCAGTGTGCGTCATAGCGACCGGTAGACTGGTCATTCGGTTATTCGGTTGCTTAGGCAGATAGATAGATAGATAGATAGATAGATAGATAGATAGATAGATAGATAGATAGATAGATAGATAGATAGATAGATAGGCTACCCCGTCCTCTAAGTTTTCAGTTAGGTGCCTTGCTGTCTCCAATAACATTGGGTTCTCTAGAGAAGGAGCAGAGTGAATGGACGTTGGGTAGCAGCCAGCCATCTCTACCATATTGTTTCATCGAAAATGTCCAGCTGAAGCCCAAATGCAGAGTCAACGCACAGGTCCTAAGAGTGGCATGTGACCTTTTGGGTTGCTTGATTCAGGGCCTCAAGTTTATATGGGCTTCAGTTTTTTGTCTGCTATCCCATGCAAGGCAACAACGTGAAGCCTCCTCACAATGATCTATTCTGACTAGATCCTGGTTACTGAACAAATCTGGGGACAGCAGACTGATCTGAGAAGGGGCTCAAAATCCCAATCTAACTGAGCTTTTAGTGTGAGAGATCAAGACCACAGTGGTTTAGCCCTGGCTGGTTGCTCAGTGGTTAGAGCATCAGCCCCCAGACCAAAGTGGTTTGATTCCCAGTCAAAGGCATGTACCTCAGTTGTGGGTTCCAATCCCTGGTCCCAGTCAGAGCACTTGCAGGAGGCAACCAATTGATGTATCTCTCTCCCATCCATGTCTCTCTCTCTCTCTCCCTACCTCTTCCCTCCCTTCCACTCTGTCTGAAAATCAATGGAAAAAATACCCTCAGGTGAGGATTGAAAAAAAGAAAGTCAACAGTGGTTTAGCTTCTCACATTTGACATTAGTCATTCAAATGTATGTATGTATGTATGTTTTCCAGAGTTTGTGCCAAACCCTTTCCCTAGGGGAGTTTGGTTCAACTTCACGAATATGTATTGCATCTACTGCATTTCTCCTGCTGTGTGCCAGCAATGCAAGATGAAGCCAACAAAGGCTCTTCCCTGAAGAGTCTGGGCATGAGAGAGGGGAGAAAAAGGGGTGGAGGGTGTTGGCTGGCTAACGTTGTCAGTGCAGTGGAAAGGGATGTGCAGGCATTGTCTGTCCATGACAGCCAGCACAATGCCATTCCTTGTAGATGCTCAATAAATAGTTGTATTTTGACTGGTAATTCTTCTCTGTGATGCTGGGAGAGGAACCTGTTCTATTCCAAGCAGGGGCTTCCTGGGCTAAGGAGTTACCACTGCTTCTGTTACTGAGTGCTCTGTTTTTCCTTCTATTTCAGTCAACTATGCCCTAGAAACGGTTTCTGAAATATGTTTTTATTTTCAACCTTGCAGAAATCCTTCTTGGGCTGAAGCTGTGCCAAAACTCTTGGAACTGGGAAATATCCAGAGATATGCAAAGATGATTAAAAATAATCTCTGTACTTGGAAATTCTTAATTCTTCCTTAGCCTCAAAATCCCTCCAGAAGGCAATCTGGCAACAGTTTTCGAAGTTTTAAGGAAATGTTCATACCCTTTGACCCAGCAATTCCTCTTCTAAGAACTGTACCAAGAAAATAATTAAGGATAGACACAAAGACTCAAAAATAAAGATGCTTGTTAGGGCTGGTTTACAATCATGAAAGACTGGAAAGCACCTAGAGGTGGTTGTTTTCAATGTATTCTAACCAATAATAGGAGATCAATGAATAAATATAACACATTCCATACAATAGCACATTGCATCCACTTGAAAATGATTCATTTGACAATTGCATATTGATTACCTGTTATGTACCAGGCACTGCTGTAAATAGAAGGACACATTAGTGAATAGAACAGACAGTGTGAATCTCACAAGTGGTTATGTGCCATAATTATATATATTGACATGAAAATATGTTTAGGATGTATTGTTAAATAAAAAGTCAGGTTATAAAATTAATAATAATAACAATAGCTAACAATTATATATAGCATTTATTATGTGCTAAACATCATGCTAGAAGCTTTACCTGTATTAAGTCATTTTATTTCTATAAGAAGCTGGGGATGATCCAGCACTTGTTTAAAAATACTTTTGTGTTTGTTACTATTTTGTTGAACAAGCAGAGCACAGGTGCAATAATAAAGCAAGTGTTTCATTTCTACCACATTTGCTACAAACCAGCTCTCTGGATTTGTCCTTTTCCTGTCCCTGGATGAAACCTCAGGCAGGTCTCAAAGCTTTTCTGGTCCCTTTCAATGAGTTGGGCAGTCTTACTTTGAAAATTAAAAGGGCCAGTCTATTCTAAACTTCTTTCCACTCAAAGGGAATCTCCTCCTTCAGGCCAACCTGTTTCCAGCTTAGAATCGTGGAAGGGTTAGTGGGTGCTGTCTCCCTCCCATAGGTCCTCCGCTTCCCTTGTCTCCGATTCCTCCAAGGCTGGGCCCCTGGAATGGGTCTGGGGGAAGACTTTCCCGTGCATATGGCAGATGCACCTTTGCAGCCTCTTTCTCTGGCAGGCATCTTTGCAGGGTGCTCCCAAGGTTCTTTGTAGAGGATGCATATTTCTTCCAGCTGGAAGCTTCTAGTTCTACCTTCACCCATGGAGTTTCCAGCACTCTCCCTCACACTAACCCTCTCCTGGGCCCTTTGCCCTCCCACTCAGGAGTCCTCTTGTGTGGTGCCCTTTTAAAACAACCCAGACCGATGCCCTCCTCAGGTCCACAGGGCCCCTGGTGAAGCACATGCACCTTTGCCTGCCACTGTGGAAGTGCAGCCCCTTCCTCCTCGGTGGCAGGCAGGCTGAGGTCCAGCCACAATCTTTCACTGTGGCTTCTCTTGGCCAAGGGGACTCCAGTCCCCAAACTCCAGGAGGCACATGCCAGGCTCTCTCATGTGGCTTGAGATGAAGAGATGTGCCCCTCTTCTTCCCCTGGGAACTGGAGCAGGGCCCAGCCCACCAACTGGCTGTTCACAAAATTTTCTCTCATTACTCTTCAACTCTCACTTTTATAGGCTAGAGGGGTGATTGCTTAATGTTGGTAGTACCTCTTTTTCTTTCTTTCTTTCTTTCTTTCTTTCTTTCTTTCTTTCTTTCTTTCTTTCTTTCTTTCTTCTTCCTTCCTTCCTTCCTTCCTTCCTTCCTTCCTTCCTTCCTTCCTTCCTTCCTTCCTTCCTTCCTTTCTTCCTTTCCTTTTCTTTCTTTCTTTTCCTTCCTTCCTTCCTTCCTTCCTTCCTTCCTTCCTTCCTTCCTTCCTTCCTTCCTTCCTTCCTTCTTTCTTTCTTTCTTTCTTCTTCTTTCTTTTCTTTCTTTCTTCCTATTTCAAAGAGAAGGAGATAGAAGCATCAATGATGAGAGAGTATCATTGATCAGCTGCCTCCTTCATGCCCCCTACTGGAGACTGAGCCTGCAACCCCGGCATGGGCCCTGACCTGAAATCGAAGCATGATCTCCTGGTTCACAGGTCGGTGCTCAACCACTGAGCCACACTGGCTGGGCCAGAACCTGTTTCATAATCTCTCAATCTGCCCTGTATAGGTTGCATAGGAGACACAGCACCTCAGTTTGGATGTTTAGGATGTAGGTATCCTTGGGTACCTATTGTATTGTTATTAGTCGTTAGGCAATCAGTCAAAAGTAAGCAGAAAGATTCCCATTTTAACATCCTGTTACATACATATTGGTATAGATGTACACATATCTGAAAGTTTCACTTCAAAATGCTATCAGTTATCTTCGGGTCATGGAGTTATTTTCCTCTTTTTTGTTTATCTTTATTACTATCTGCATTGAACATATATTAAAAGAAAAACAATTCTTAAAAGGAAAGTATTTGTCCACAGGCCAAAAATAGAAAAAAATGATTCGAGACCCAGACCTCACACCCCCCACAAAAATTAACTCAAAATGGATTGTAGACCTAAATGTAAAATGGAAAACTGTAAATCTCTTAGAAGATTACATGGGAGAAAATCTAGATGGCCTTGGGTCTGGCAATGACTTTTTAGATACAACACCAAAAGCACAATCCATGAAAGCAGTACTTGATAAGCTATGCTTCATTAAAATTAAAGCCTTCTGCTCTGTACGAGACAATGTCAAGAGAATGAGAAGATAAGCCACAGTCTGGGAGAAAGTATTTGCAAAAGACAATCTGATAAAGGACTATAATCCAAAATACACACACACACACACACACACACACACACACACACACACACACACAGAGAGAGAGAGAGAGAGAGAGAGAGAGAGAGAGAGAGAGAGAGAGAGAGAAACACCTCTTAAAACTCAACAATAAGAGTAAAAACAACCCAATTAAAAAGTGGGCCAGAGACTTTAACAGACACTCCACCAAAGAAGATATACAGACAGTAAAATAAGCATATGAAAAGATGCTCCACATCATATGTCATCACAGAAATGCAAATTAAAACAAGACACCATTACACACCTATTGTAATGGCCAACATCTGAAACAACACCAAATACTAGTGAAGATGTGGAGCCATAGGAGGTCTCATAAATTGTAGGTGGGCATGCACAATGGTACAGCCACTTTGCAAGACAGTTTGGTGGTTTCTTACAAAACTAAGCATACTCTTACCACATGATCCCACAATTGAGCTCCTTGGTATTTACCCAAATGAATTGAAAACTTATGTTCCTACGAAAACCTGCCTATGGAAGTTTATAGCAGCTTTATTCATAATTGCCAACACTTGGAAGCAACCAAGATGTAGGTGAATGAAGAGGTAAATTGCAGTACTTCCAGACAATGGGGTATTCTTCAGCACTAAAAAGAAATGAACTATCAAGCCATGAAAAGACATGGAGGAACCTTAGTTGCATATACTAAGAGAAAGGAAGCCAATCTGAAAAAGCTACAGACCTTATGATTCCAACTATAATACATTCTGGAAAAGGCCAACCTATAGAGACAGTAAAACGATCAGTGGTTGCCAGGAGTTGGTGTGTGGGGAGGAATTAATAGGTGAAGCACAGAGAATTTGGAGGGCAATAAAAATATTTTGTATGATGCTATTAATGATGGATACATGTCATTATTAATTTGCCCAAACCCATAGAATTTACAACACCAAGAGTGAACCCTAAGTTTAACTATGGACTTTGGGTGATTATGATGTATCAGTGTAGGTTCATCAGTTTGTAACAAATGTACCACTATAGTGAGGGATGTTGATAATGGGGGTGTCAATGCATGTGTGAGGACAGTGAATATATAAGAGATCTCTATCTCCTACTCTTAATTTTCTGTGAATATAAAACTACTTTAAAAAATAAACTCTTTTTAAAAAGGAAAGTATTCTTAAAGAAAAAAAATTTTATTTACACACATTTATTTTCTATTTCTTCTTGAGTCAGCTTCAGTAATTTTTGTCTTTCTAGGAATATGTCCTTTTCATCTAAGTTATCTAATTAATTGGCATATTGTTGTTCAAGTATTTCTTTATAATTCTTTTAATTTCTGTAGGATTCATAGCAGCTTCCTTATTTCATTCCTGATTTCAGTAATTTGTATCTTCTCTTTTTTTTTTTTTCTTGGTTGGTCAGTCAAGCTAAAAAAGTTTGTCTATTTTTTTGATCTTTTCAAAGAATTAATTTTTGATTTCATTACTTTTCTCTATTGATATTCAATTTATTTATTTCAGCTCTTTGGGTTAGTTTGCTCTTCCTTTTCTAATTTTTTAAGGTGGAAATTTAGGTGATTGATTTGAGACCTTTCTGCTTTTCTAATATAGGCATTCAGCTATAAATGTCCCTCTCAGTGATGCTTTAGCCGCATCCCATAAGTTTTTGTACACTGAGTTTTTGTTTTATGCATTTATTTTCCTACTTTTCTTATAAGTTTCACTTTTTATTCAAATCAACTAAAGCTTAGTTGACCAGACTCAACTTAATGAAATGGAGACTAGTCTAGGTTCAGTCTACCTAGTAATGCCGTTAGATGGTATCCTACCCTGCCATGATATTTTGGCTGTCTTGGCTCTCCTTGGGATTGGTTTGAATAATGGAGGCTGTTTTACATACCTATTTGCTGCTTAAAATTGCTCTCAGGGCATCAAACCCCCTTCTGTTCACTGGTTCACATGGCTGTAGCCAGCTACCTCTTCAGTACTAAAATATAGGCAAATCTCCCATGTAACAGAAGCTTTGAAGATTTAAATGCATTTTTGTGTTTATTTTAAAATTTTACCCTTTTAGTCTCTCAACAAATATTTACTGAGCTAAGTACTGCAACAATCCCTGAACACACAAAACTCTTAAGACCATTGGTTTTTCATTTTTTAAGTTTATTTTTAACATTGGGGGCCATATTAAAATACTTTAATTAAACTCATGAACTTTACATGTATAGCACATTTATCTAGAAATGTAGAAATTTGAAAAAACTTTCCTCCACCCCTCAGTCAAAGGATTCTAATAAGTTACAGACATTACAGAAATTAGTTTGTCAATTACTTTCCTCAGATATTGAATTTTGGCTATCCAAAGGTGAAAAGTTTCATTTAGACATTTTTCATAAGCAATCTCAACATTCTACAGATATACAAGGACATCAGATTCAGACTTGTTGTGGATACCTATCCAATTTACAATAGTTAAATGCAAACAAGGGGTATATGGATCAGGAAATGGACCAAATGTTACAGGGAGATAATGCCATATCCAGGTGCTTAGGGATCATGCAAGAGGCACACCTAGATAGAGTTTTGGGGTCAGAGAGAAAATGACATCTACTGAGATCTGAATGTTGCTTGGAAGTCAGCCCTTGAGAGGGGCCAGGCGTGTGCAGCATCCTGTGCCACAAAAGATGGTCACAGTTCAGCTCAGCAACTGGACTTGTCTAAAAAATACACACTATTTTAGAAGCTGACATAGTGGTTGAACCCTTTGGAGTCCCTCTACCCTTACCCTGTTACCTCTTCATGAGAGAAAATCCAAGACTTTTTTTTGTTTTTTTTTAAAAAAATAAAACAATTTGAACTAGATGAATCTGTAAATCCAGTTTGGAAACAATACCACCATTCAGATCTGTGTCTGTCCAGCCCTGTGCTAAATTCTCTAGCATAGTCAAGTGAAAAAGATGAAGGATAATATTGTAGCACTTTATGGATAGTTAAGCTGTATTTGGAGGGCCCCCCCCCCCCATCCCAAGAGCTCACATGGCAACTTTGTTTAAATCAGGGGAAAGCACCCCCTTCGGGCAGAGAAGTTACAAAACGGCACCCCATTAGGGCAATAAATTAGATAAAGACACCTTTCTCGAAACTTCCCGAATAAGGGTCCCATGGAACACGAGCTGATTTCAGCTCCACTCCCCTGCCCCACCCAACAGCATGACTGTCCAAGGCACAGACTACACACCCACGTGACAACCTGGCTTATGGGGAGTAACTGAGTGACAGTTCTAAGCACACAGAGGAGATAATCATGTGGCTTATCCCATGACCCATGTGAAAAAGAGGCTTTAAAATTTTCTAACTTTGCCAATATTTTCTTTAAAAAATCTTTTTTTTCAATTACAGTGTACATTCAATATTATTTTGTATTAGTGTCCAGTGTATAGCACAGTAACTTTACCAATCTTTTCAAATCAAGTAATGTCCTTAGTACTAAACAGTATGATTCCTCCCATTGCCTCTGGATATGGCTGTAGGGGAAAAAGCTGCATTATTCATATTAGTCCTTTTGTCCAGAGATTACTGCCATATCAGCGACAAGAAACCGTGACTGAGTGAGGGTTAAATGTTTGAAATTCTCTTCCACTGAAGGCCGGATCCTGTTGCCTAGTGACTGCTGCGTTCCTGCTGCTGTCACTCACCTTGTCTCCAGAGAATTATCCCCCACTCTCATAAGGAAGGTTATGATTGGACAAAGGTGACATCATAACTCTTAGAGGAACAGCATCTCTTTGTCAAGACAGCACCAATAAGATGACTCAAGAGTTGGTAGCAAAGTGTTTTGGTTCCTTTGTTTTGTTTCTATAATATAGCGTTAACAAATAGATGAAACACTTCCTTCATTTCTCGAAAAGCCAATTTTGCAGCTGTTAGTGGTGGATTTTTGCACATAAAAATATCCCTTGACAGCCCATGTGGATTATCTTCACATCCATGTAATCGATGCTAGCCTAGTCAAAGCCTGTTCCCCCTCAAGTACTTGGTCAGCACTTGCAAAGCTGAATAGATTACAGGCAGAAAATGACTACCCCGCAGCTCACTATCACACCATTGGTTGCAGAGTGGAATTTGACACAAGGCAGGTTCTTCTGGGTGCTCATCTGAGAGGTACCTAAAGTGGTTCCAGAGCATCAGTTTCAAGGACAGCCCCATAGTAAGACTTCAGGGCGCATACTTAAGGCTTCAAAAGAATACAAAACAGAATCTATTAAAGTTGAAAGCAAGTCTACTTTTAAAATCAAGCAGTTGGAGAAATCTTACTCATTTTAGATCATAAACAAACATAACCTTTTTGATTACTTTTGAAATTACATCGCCCATGTTGATACTGCTTTGAAAACCAAGCCTAATGGTCTTTATTTTTTTGTATGGATTGAGCTACCAGTGTGCCCTTCAATATTTTAGCCATTGAGGACTAGCTATGTGATTGGAGTGTCAATTGCAGATTCATTATGCCAGGCTGCTATATTAAATCATCTGTTAAATTTGTTCTTTTCTTGGTAAATATTCAGTATACAGTATAGGCACAGCTGGTATAATTGGATAATGGCTTCCAATTAATGCTCTATTTTGAAAGCTGCAACTCCATATAAAGCTTATAGTTGAGCTGTAACAAAGGCAACCCCTCCTGGGAAACAGGGGAGAGAATTCCTTTCTGCAATTCTACTGGAAAACAGCTCCTTAAAGAGAGAGTGTGTGTACTAATAAATTATGTATTGCTCTGCTTTTACATCCACTGATAAGAGACCCTGTAGTGTGTCAGCTGAAATACGTAAATATATTACCTCTCCCAAGAGCTGATTGCAAGTATTTGAATATTGTAATTTCTTGTTTGAATAATCAACATGGTTCTTAAAATGAAGTAAAGCTGACCATACATTTCCTGGGGGAAAAACCATCTATAAGAAAGGAAAGATAGACAGTATTTAATAGAATGAAGTTTCAAGAAATCACTTATTCACAGAATTATCATCCAACACTTACATTCAAGAAAAACCAATTTCATAGAGAATTTCCTTTAAGAATTCAGATTGGTGTGCAAGTGAAAGCAGAATATGGATGGGAGTTCTTTAAATGAAATCTTAATAGATTGGAAGGAAAAGTTCTGCTGCTGACATGGTTCTTGCTCATTGGACTGGAAAGATACCAAGAATCTGGGCTTTTACAGAATTTGCTTGGTAGCAGTAAGTTATGGTGTTCTAGAATAGTGTTATAATTTGATCAAGATTCAGTTTTATATTTACTTTTATTTTACCCATTAAGAGATTTAATACTGTCAACAACATAAAGAGTGTAAGCAAATATGCCTGACCTTTGCCCTAGAGGGAGCCATTATCTTTATTATCCTGGATAACAAACCTGTCTTCCACCTTAGAGGGAGACACTATTCCTGTCTTCTCTGGCTGGTCACTATACAATCACCCTTGAAAATACAGGGTGGAGGAAAAGTAGGTTTACAGCCCTGGCATGTTTGGCTCAGTTGGTTGGAGCCTCATCCAGTGCACAGGTTGTCTGTCTGATTCCTGGTCAGGGCACATAACTAAGTTGCAGGTTCAGGAGGCAACCAATTAATGTTTCTCTCTCCCTTCCCCTCTAAAGAAACACACACAAAAAAATATCCCTGGGTTAGGATTCAAAAGAAAATTTTTATTGCACTTATAGGGGTGACATTGGTTAATATTATATAGGTCTCAAGTGTATAATTCTATAATACATCATCTATATATTGTGTTTGCTCACCACCCACCAAATGGCTACCACTTTTATTTTTAAGTATTTCTTTTTTTTAATTTTTATTTTATTGTTACTTTGCTTTACCACAATTTTTTAAAATTTAAATTCTTTAAAGTATTACATGTCTCCTTTTTCCCCATTGACCCCTCCCCGGCTGCTCCCACCCCCCAGCACATGCCCTCACCCCCCTACTGTCTGTGTCCATGGGTTATACTTATATGCATGCACACAAGTCTTTGGTTGCTCTCTTACCACCCCCCCTCCTCTGCCTACCCTCTGAGGTTGGATGGTTTGTTGGATGCTTCTATGTTTCTGGATCTATTTTTATTCATCAGTTTATGTTGTTCATTATATTCCACAAATGAGTGAGATCATGGGATATTTATCTTTCTCCAATTGGCTTATTTCGCTTAACATAAGCTCTCCAGGTCCATCCATGCTGTTGTGAATGGTAAGCATTCTTTTTTCTTACAGCAGTGTAGTATTCCACTGGGTAGATGTACCACCGTTTTTTAATCCACTCATCTGCTGATGGGCTCTTGGGCCATTTCTAAATCTTAGCTATTGTAAATTGTGCTGCTATGAATATAGGGGTGCATATATTTTTTCTGATTGGTGTTTCTGATTTCTTGGGATATATTCCTAGAAGTGGGGTTACTGGACCATTTTTAATTTTTTGAGGAAATTCCATACTGTTTTCCATAGTGGCTGCACCAGTCTGCATTCCCATCAGCAGTGTATGAGGGTTCCCTTTTCTCCACATCCTCGCCAGCACTTGTCGTTTGTTGATGATAGCCATCCTGACAGATGTGAGATGGTACCTCGTTGTTGATTTGCATCTCCCAGATGATTAGTGACTTTGAACATGTTTTCATATGACTCTTGGTCTTCTGTATGTCCACTTTCGAAAAGTGTCTATTTAGGTCCTTTGCCCATTTTTTTATTGGATTGTTTATTTTCCTTTTGTTAAGTTGTATGAGTTCCCTGTAAATGTTGGAGATAAACCCTTAGCGGAGGTAACATTGGCCAATATGCAGTGGGCTCTCTTGTTTTGTTGATGGTTTCTTTTGCTGTGCAGCAGCTTTTTATTTTGATTGCAGTGCCATTTGTTTTTCTCCTTAGTTTCCATTGTCCTAGAAGCTATATCGGTAAAGATATTACTACCAAATGTCTGGTCTGATATTTTGCTGCCTATGGATTCTTTTAAGATTTTATGGTTTCCTATCTTAAATTCCTTTATCCATTTTGAGTTTGAGTAAGATGTAAGTTGGTGGTCTTTCATTTTTCTTTGCCTGTATCTGTCCAATTTTCCAAGCACCATTTACTGAAGAGATTGTCTTGACTCCATTGTATGCTTTTGCCTCCTTTGTCAAATATTAATTGAACACAATGGCTTAGGTCGAGAAGGGAGAGGGAGATAGGAACATCAATGATGAGAATCATTGATCGGCTGTCTCCTGCACACCCCTTACTGGGAATTGAGCTTGCAACCCGGGCATGTGCCCTTAATCGGAATCAAAGGCGGGACCCTTTAGTCCGCAGGCTGATGCTCTGTCCACTGAGTAAAACCAGCTAGAGCAGGCTATAATTTTTTAAAAAATGTATTTTATTGATTTTTTTACAGAGAGGAAAGGAGAGGAATAGACAGCCAGAAACATTGATGAGAGAGAAACATCGATCAGCTGCCTCCTGCACACCCCCTACTGGGGATGTGCGCGCAACCAAGGTACATGCCCTTGACCGGAATCGAACCTGGGACTCTTGAGTCCGCAGGCCGACGCTCTATCCACTGAGCCAAACCGGTTAGGGCATAATTTTTAAATGACTATTATTTCAAAGGGATGCCTTGAAAGGAGGGCTTAGAGAGGGTGGTGGTAGTTTAAAATAAAGATTACTGTCTCACTGGACTTGTTTTAAATGAACAATTCTATTGTAAATAATACCATTTAAATGACCAGTGCAGAGCTTCAAAGGGAAATGAGGGGGGAAACTAAAAATCAAGATGTTGGTTGTAAATTATTCCATTTTACAATGGATGCCTCAATTTTTAAACATATGGTATTACTGGTATTTTAAAATAATCTTAATAATTTCATATATTCACATTTTCTTAGTTATATTTTAAAATATCTCATGTATTTGTGAATTAGAAGTTCAACTTTAGGAAGAGAATAACTTAACATTACTTTAGCTGTCAATGGTTAGGATGACATGTAAAAACCAAGAAAAACAACACTTAAAAAAAAACCAGACTTGCAAATTTTCAAAATGAAACTTTATTTTCCATCTGTATATTCCAACTTTGTCACACTAAAATGGAAAGTGTGTGTGTGTATAGGAGTATGAGTCACATACATCTATACTACCCACACCCAAAAACAGAGAAAACACAAAAATGTTATAAAACAAGGTTTATTCTGCAATAGTTTGTCATAATGAATTGCATTTCTTTGATAAAAATAAACTTTATAAACATTTTAATAATCAGAGATTAGATACAAAAACTAAACATCTGTTAAGTTGTTTTAATCTGAGCAAAGATTGGCAACTGAGAAGGGGTTCACGTGGGCTGGTCATCTACTGGCAGTTAAAACTCAAACTCAGGGCAATTTTTATGCTACATTAGAAAAGGGGATAAGGAAACAGTATGATTCAAATTTCTTGAATCAAACAGCATTCTTACACTTTAATTAAAAATAAATACTAGTTACAATGAACTGGCAATTATACATTTTTATACACTATATGATGGCAATGTAATACTTTAAAATTAAGCACTTTAATGAGAAATGTACAACACTTTAAAAATAAGTTTTGACAATGGCACTGGCAGTTAGATGCAAAAAAGATTGCTTTAAGAAAAAAAATGGCAGGTATAGCATTAATATACTTTGTTTTTCAATAAATATTTTGACCACATCATTAAAATATTGAAGTAAACTTTAAACATTTCAAACAAAAACTATAAAATATATGTAAACCAGAAAGCCTCAAAGTTCTTATTTAAATGCTATGGTCTTAACAAGTTTTTAAAGTTTCTATAGTATTTAAGACGATATAGTCTTTACAGATTTGTGAAGTATTCACATCTGTTGCTTAAATTGCTGGGAAAGGCTGGAGAAGGCCTCCTGGTCTACCAAGACACACACATTTCCTCTTTAACTCTTTCTCTATCTTTGAATTCATGCTAACATTATGTTTAACTGACCATCTAGTATGAACCTTTTTACTTAATGTCTCAGAAAGTAGCAAAAGAAAAAAATACATATATCCTAAACTTTAGTATACACAAAGAAACCTAAGTTAAGAGAAGTCATGCTGGCTATAAGGAGAGCAGGAAAGGCTGAGGTGGAAAAAAGGAGGTGATCCACCGATAATTAGCTTTTCCATGAATACGAGTAATGTTTCCTTTTTCTGAATTTGAAGATAAAATATTAACTAATTTAGTAATATATTGCACAAATAAATTTGAAAAACACATAGTATTCAAGAAACACTGATTATATTTGGGATGAAGATTGTGTTGAGGCAAAATCTTTACTAGGGATCTACTTATAAACTGGAATTGGTTCTAACAATTTATATTGGTGTAAGGCAAATTATAAGTTAGCTTAAATCAGTTTTAAACTATGTTGAAAAATATTTACTTCTCCAGGATTGTTGCTCTTATTACAGTAAGAGTTGTTGATGATATATTATTTATAAATACAATTTCCAGTTCATAGAAATTCAAGTGATTTTCCTTAACTGAGTGGTTATTAGCCACGTTTTTATTTCAATACACCTGAGAAATGGGATCATAATGTCTATGGAAGTAATAACAGGGGACAAAATTATAAAGGTTCTTGCCTTTGAAAATAATTATGTTGGTAAATGGAAAGTTAGGCACTGAATTCTGTACAAGAATTAAGTGTAAAATATTGTGTAACTTTTCTGTTAGTTTTTAGTGCACAATTGTTTATTGCCCTTGCTAGTGATAAATATAACTTCAATTTTTAAATTTCTGGGAATACATGAAGAGAGAGAGAAAATCAAGCTTAAAGAATTATTGTTACTCATATTAAGACAAAATAATTATGAAGAACTCTATTAGAACTGAGAATGACTCCCCCCCTCCTTACCTTCATCAGCCTTTACTTAGAATAATTATCTTACTAATGGACAGGAACCAGAGAGAACATTTTTGGTACAGAATTTCAGCAGAGCCAGGCTGGTGTGGTTCAGTGGTTTAACACTGACCCATGAAGTAAGTCACTGGTACGAGTCCAGTCAGGGCACATGCCTGGCTTGCGGGCTGGAACCCCAGTATGGGGTGTGCAGAAGGCAGCCAATTGATGTTTCTCTCTCATCGATGTTTCTATCTCTCTATCCCTTAACCTTACTCTCTCTCTCTAAAAATCAATAAAAACATATTTTTAAAAAAAGAATTTCAGTAGAACAAAATGAACTGGAATCAGGTCATTGAAACACTGTTACTAAAGTCTATCAAGAGGGCCATGGTAAATGGTTTAGAAATATTGTTACTAAAATGATTTTTTATAATCTGTACTATTTTATACTGTGGTAAAGCAATTTTTGGTGTTAATATTCACTGTCTACAGTAAAAAGTGTCAACTTGAGTTAGCCACTTTCTGTAGTAGATGTGACATATATGAAGAAAAATCCAAATACCTTATCCTGCATACTTAAGGACTATTTTTCATTATTAGCAAATTTAAAAATTACTAAATTTCAGCAGCACCGATTCTATTAATGTAGCTATCCAGGTTCAATTACAATTAACATAGAAACAGAACAGATGACAGTTTTGCCCTAATAAAATTTAGAAGTTAAAATATTTATCTCTTAAAAAAAAATCCAAAAAACGCTTTGTAGTCATAGAAATAGCTGAAAGTAACAAATCAAAATCATAAACCTATGTGTGTGTATAAATGTATATACATATATATATATGAAATTATCAGAAAATGAAAACAAGATCACTATGAAACAAGATGTTGGAAAGTTGCTTCTGTCATTCTAAAAAGATATATATAATGAATAAGTTTACTTTTATTACCATCCCTTATACCTTCTGAATAATATAGTCAAACTATACAAATGATATGAAAAAATGTCTCATACAAGCAGATTTGTTCAAATACTTAAAATGCCTTAGTCAATGCACATTTGGAACTGTAATATAAAATCTTTAGGCATGGATTAATGGCACATAATAGGTATTATGCAGCCTTCTCAAAAGGGTATAATGTGCAAGATTTAATTTTATATAAATTTTGAGATCCATGAAGGTATTTTGTCTCTGTAGTTTTGTTACATCCTTTTTAATTGGGTATACATACACATTTAAGTCATACAAAGCTTGAACGGATTTTCTTTCCTAAATGATCTACCTTTATTTATAATGATGTAATATTCAAAATATTTGCACTAGAATACACTCCATTCGTACTACAAGATTTCCAGAATGCACTACATTTAACAAGCAAACAAAAAGATTCTCTTATTGCAAGTGTGTCAAAATGGGTGTTAATCCATAACACATTCTATGGCTATATCCTCTCATTGGATAGTTTCTACTCAACAAAGATAGCTAGTGGCTAATATTTAAACAATGGTTGCAATGCACTCTGGAAAAGAATAATTCAGTAAATGCTAAAGTTTTTGGAAAGTAAAAAAAATTTCAAAGATATTATAGAATTGGAGTGCTTTTAAATGAAATTACATTATAAAATGGCCTTTTCTACATCTTATAAATCCTTGCTTTACTCTCTGCCTATGTAACCAAAAGGAATATTCTAGGTACCTAGGGTCTTTTCTAATTTATATTCAACTTTGTCATGCTTCAACAAAAAAAATTAAAAACAAAAATTAAGATAAAATTAAAAATCCAAATATTATCCTACTGGATTGCATGTGTCAAGAGAGGAGTATGTGAGAGACTGAGCAAAATTTTTAGCTACATCAGCAGTTGATTACAGACTGAAAAAGAAAACGGAGTTGCCAATTATTACATTTTGGCACAAAAAGAGAATAAAAGATTTCTCCTACAAGTTTCAGATAGAAGCTATGGATTTTCTTGTATAAAAATTTCAAAAATCTTAGAAACACATCACAAAAATTATGCTTTTAGGACTTCAAATCATATTTATGGTTGGGCATGATCCTAATAGCAATTATTTAATGAAAATTAAAAAACAAACAAAAATGCTTTGAAATAAACAATTAGCATACCTCCCCTCCCCTCCCCGAAAACAAAAATAAGTCCATATGGCTTTGATATCCCTTGTAAAGAATTAAGTAGAACAGTATTGCCACACTTTAAAATAATTTCACACTAACAGGTATTTCTATTTTTTCCGCTGCTTTTGATTGTGTGTCTTTGCAGTACTTATTAGGGAACCCAGACATGTACGAATTCCAGCAAGGTGGAGTAGAGACCCAGCTGCCTCTTTGAGCTCCTCATCAATTTCCTGACATGACATTTTTCGCATCTTTTTGACTGGCTGCCCCTTTGCAGAGTTATCTGCACAAGGCTGTGATACATAGCCACTGTCTCCAAGAGGATCATCTTCGTAATCAACATCTGTATCTTCTTCACTGTGAAATCCTTCACTGCCATCACTTCCCACATGACTACTCTTTGGGATAAATTCATATACTTCATCCACAGAAGACAGAGAAGACACGCTAGACCTGGATGCGCAACGCTGTGCTGCCATGCTATTTGCACTGTAATTGTGGTCTTCTTTTGGATCAATGCTGGTGGCTAAAGAATCACTCTCTTGTAATCGCATAGCACTGCGATGATTAAATGCACTGCCATAACTCCTTTTTTTCTGCATTGCTGTTTTAAGAGAAAGAGGCTTTTCACCTGTGGAAAATAAAACTTTCATTAGGTCAAATGCATTTGATTGCAAAAACAAGCCATTTAAAACAACTATATCATTCCTGAATAGTAAGGGCTGTAAAGTTGGAATGTTTTGTAGGTTCTTTAAAAAAACAAAAAAAACCACACGTCTGCTGACACGGCTCAGTGGTTGCGCATTGACCTATGAACTAGGAGGTCACAGTTCGATTCCCAGTCAGGGCACATGCCCAGGTTGTAGGCTTGATCCCCAGTGTGGGGGCGTGCAAGAGGCAGCCAAGCAATGATTCTCTCTCATCACTGATGTTTCTCTCTCTCTCTCCCTCTCTCTCTCTCCCTTCTTCTCTAAAAATCAATAAAAATATATTTTAAAAAAAACCAGACCAACCATATCATTCTGTGGGTATTAATCTGAAACATTTTAACACCACTTAATGATATGTCTTGACCTTTCCAGGGAAAATGGAATTATTTTGAACTGCTTGCATAGAATGCCTCAATATGTATGTCACCACTACATTAACTGTACCATTACAATGGTTTGCTAACCATCTCCTGGTTGGTATTTGTAGGTTGTTCCCAATTATTCATTACTACAAATAACATTGCAATGAAAATTCTTCTAGATGTCTTTTCTCACACATATGCAAATATTTTTTTAGGAGAAATACCAAGATATAGAATTATTAAGTAAAAGGATATGCACATTTAAAGTTGCAATTGTTATTTCCAAATTGCCCTCCAAAATGGCTGGAACAATTTTTATCCTACAGTCTATGACAATACATTGTTCCCATACGTAACACTTAACACTATAAATCATTTAAATTTTTCATAATTACATGGGCAAAAAAATCATCTCAATATTGTTTCATATTGCATTTCCTTGATTTCTAGAGAAGTTGCATATCTTTTCAATTGAGTGTTGTCAATGTGTATTTCTTCTCGAGACCCATCTATTAATATATTTTGCTGGCTTTTTTGTTGAACTGTTTTCTTACTTCTATTTTAAAATATATTTTTATTGATTTCAGAGAGGAAGGTAGAGGGAGAGAGAGATAGAAACATCAACGATGAGAGAGAATCATTGATCGGCTGCCTCCTGCATGACCCCCACTGGGGATCGAGCCCACAACCCGGGCACATGCCCTTGACTGGAATCAAACCCAGGACCCTTCAGTCCCCAGGCCAACGCTCTATCTACTGCAGTGGTTCTCAACCTTCTGGCCCTTTAAATACAGTTCCTCATGTTGTGACCCAACCATAAAACTATTTTCGTTGCTACTTCTTAACTGTAATATTGCTACTGTAATATGAATTGTAATGTAAATATCTGATATGCAGGATGGTCTTAGACGACTCCTATGAAAGGATCGTTCGACCGCCAAAGGGGTCGCGACCCACAGGTTGAGAACCGCTGATCTACTGAGTCAAACCAGCTAGGGCTGTTATCTTATTTCCTATTTGTAGAACCCTTTTAAATACATATACTCAATATGAATCCTTTCTTTTATATAGTATAAAAAAATGTCCTCCCAGTGTTTTGCTTGTGTTGCTTTTCTTAAAGACTTGTTTTGTTGTCAGAACTCTAAATATTTGATGTCTAATATAATTTGCCCATTTTTTTCTTTCACACATTTTGTACTTTTATCTTTTTTTTTAGTTTATTTTTTATTGTTGACTAGAGGACCGATGCACAAAATTTGTGCACTCGGGGTGGGGGTGGTGGTGGTGGTCTCTCAGCCCAGCCTGTGCCCTCTCGCAGTCTGGGAGCCCACAGGGGATGTCCAACTGATGGCTTCGACCCACTCCCCTAAGCCGTCAGCCAGACATCCTTAGTGCTGCCGCGGAGGCAGGAGAGGCTCCTATCACCACCGCTGCACTCGCCAACCGTAAGCCCCTGAGCGGTGCTCCCCCTGTGGGAGCACACTGACCAGGTGCATCTGCTCCCTGGTGGTCAGTGACCATCATAGCGACCAGTCTTTCCGCCATTTGGTTGATTTGCATATTACCCTTTTATTATATAGGATAGTATTCCAGATGTCCCCTATTTTCCTCGCACTTCCCCACTCCACCAGCTCCTGCCCCAACCCAGGTCTTCACCACACTATTGTCTGTGTCCATGGGCTATGCATATAAGTTCCTTGTTTAATTTCTTCTCATCATCCTCACTCTTCTCCCCTCTGAGATCTGTCAGTCTGTTCCATGCATCTATGCCTCTGGACCTGTTTTGTTCGTCAATTTATTTTGTTCAAAGTGTCCACATATAAGTGAGATCCTGTGATATCTGTCTTTCTCTGACTGGTTTATTTCACTTAGCATAATGGTCTCTAGGTCCATCATGCTGTTGCAAAGGGTAAGATATCCTTTTTTATAGCTGCATAGTATTCCACTGTGTAGATGTACCACAGCTTTTTTATCCACTCATGTACTGATGGGTACTTGAGCTATTTCCAGATCTTAGCTATTGTGATAATGCTACTATGAACATAGGGGTGAATACATTTTTTCTGATTGGTGTTTCAGAATTCTTAGGCTATATTCCCAGAAATGGAACTGCTGGGTCAAACAACAGTTCCATTTTTAATTTTTTGGGAAAACTACACACTGTTTTCAATAGTGGCTGCACCAGTCTACATTCCCACCAGCACGGTACTATGATTCCCTCTTCTCCACATCCTCACCAGCACTTGTTGTTTGTTGATTTATTAATGGTAGCCATATTTAAAGAAGGCTTTTCCTATTCCAAGGTTATAATTATACTTTCCTATATTTTCTTATGTATAGCTTTCATTTTTACTTTTAAATCTTCAAGCTTAATTTCTAAGTACACTATTTCTTCATTTCTTGGTCAATGTAACATGATCTATCATAGCATTAATCTCAATCTTCCAATTGATCACTAAAGAAATGGAAATATAGTAAAACAAAAATTAAATTATTCGAATAAAAATACAACTTAGCTGGAAAGCATAATTTGCTGTAACATTTAAATACCTTGCATTCTAAATTTATAATGAAAAAGGCACTCACAAAAATGTATTTTAAAAAGAAAAGCATGATTACTTACATTCTAGAATTCCTTGTTCTATAGAAGTATTTAAGAGCATCATTGCAGTGGCAGCATCAATATCAGATTCTGAAAAAGAAAAACTAACAATTTTAATGTTTTTTATTATAGGCATTTGCATGCACCAAAAGGTAACCAACATTAAGATTTTGGTGTATATTCTAATTTAAAAAAAGACTAGTGATGGAAGGAGACTTGACTTGGGGTAGTGAACACACAATACAATTATGTAGATGATGCATTATAGATTTGTGCACCTGAAACCTATGTCATTTTATTAATCAATGTCATCCCAATAAATTCAATAAAATTTTTTAAAAAAGAAAAAAATTTAAACAAAATGAGGTACATATTTTGCCATCTGCTTTTGTTCACTTAAAATTATGAACAGTTTTGTGATTAGTATTTTATATAGGAGGATTGACAGGTATAGAAATAATAAAAGTTTTATTCTTTAATTATTTACAATGAAAACAAAACCCTGAACTCCAGTTCAATAAGGTTTGTCCTTAAACAGACTAAATTATGTAGGAATGTACATTAAGGCATTATTACATTTTAACATTTAAAAAAATCCTTATTTATGCATATCTGCAGTTATAAAGTAATGAATTAATCACATGCTAACGGAAATAAAAATAAATGTAATTGGGCAGTCTGGATCATATGAATCTACAAATGCTGAAGGAATAATTATTGCTGGCACAAAAAAATATTAGTACTTATGTCTTTAGTCATAATTATATATAAGCCTATATATATGATAGGTTTATATAATACTCAAGAGGTCAAACATAATTATGAATATTCCATAAGAAAAATGGGCTGGTAAAACCAGCAGGTTCTACTCCAGATAAGGTCTGGAATAAGATTTTGCTCTCATATCTATTTTTCTACTGAAAGGTCCTCTCCATCTTAGTGATCTATTAATCTGAATAACTGTAACTCAATAAAAGTGAAATGGTATAACCTAAAATGTCAAGAAAAAGTTAGAAAATATTTAAACTTTTTAGATTATAAAGGATATGTTTAAAATAAGACTCAAGACATAAAACCTCCCATTTCTTTCTCAAAGCTAGAAAATTTTTATTATCCCAGTTTTCCATTTTACTTGCAATATCTAATTATAAAGTTATTTTAAATAAAGTCATAAAGATACTGACTTGTTCTTCCCCCAACTTTACTGTAAATTCTGCAAAGGCAGGCAATGTTTGTTACTATCTGTAAGTAAATCAGAAGATGGTTGCTATGAGGGAGTACACATAATATTAGAGTTCTTTCCCTTAAATACAATGTGACCTCATGAAACAAAGTCTCTACGTGAACATCTTTCCAATTAGATGTCAGCTTCTTCAGGGTAGGAACATTATCTTACCTTCTGTCTTCCATAATACCTGGGAACAATAGTAGGTCCTTAATAAATGTGGAAAGAGTAAGTATATTATATCTTTGCCCTCCTTTCCTTAGATTAAACTGAGTACCACTAAATTACTAACTAACATTGAGCACTTTCAATCATCTTGGCATACTTTAAGTATTATTAACTCATCTAATTTTCACAACTTTATGATATGTGTACTATTTGTATTTCCATCTTAAAGATGGGAAAACAGACACAGAGGAATCTCTAGGAATGAGAGGTAGGATTTGAACCTCAGTGGTCTACCTCCAGAACTCAGGCCCTCAATTTTTACTCCACCATCAACCCTTAACAGGAAATTCTGCAGAAAATTATAGAATATACTGGAAATTCTTGATTCTGTTATTCATTCAATAAACTAAGTGTCCTGTTATAAGCCTGACATCATTTCATACAGCAGAAAACGAAACAGGAAAATCCCTAACCTCTCAAAACACAAAGAAATAATTAAAGTATAGTAAGCCAGAGAGTCATAAGCACTAGGGAGAAAAATTAAGAGAAAAGGGAGATACTGAGAAAAGTGGTTACAATTTTTAATACAGAGGTTAGGGAAGAGGAGAGGGTAACAGTTGAGCAAAGACTTTAGGAAGGTCAGAGAAGAAGAAGCCATGTGCATATCCGAAGGAAAAGCATTTAGGCAGAAGAGCAGCAAGTGAAAAAAAATGAATCAATGATTCCCACATGTCATAGCCAAGAAGCTAGCAAAACAAAGACCTCTCCTATTCCTTTTAGAAAGAGACTTGACTACGACTTTGATAGAGTTCAGTATTCTAACGTGTCTTTGAAGTGAAAAAGGTGCAGCCGCTAGACCATATTGTATCTCTGTGTGAGTTGGAAAAAAGGCAACTCTGTCTCCAGGTGAATGCTTCCCTGTATCAAGGCACACAGCTTGAAGACTGGAAGGTGGGCTGGATTTCAGACCCCACTCTTTCCTCAGCCCGGTGTCCTTATGCAGGACACAACTTGCATGGCATTATGCAAATATACAAACAGATTTTCCTGTTCCATGAAATAACTGTTCTTTTAATAGAAAAAGGTCTTCCTTATTTCCAATTTTATATATATATATATATATATATATGTATATATGATGTGCTGGGGCAGGGGCAAATCTAATACTGAAATTCATTATGAGGAAATAATTTCAGAAAATTTATAATCTTATAAAACTTATAATCTTATAAATGTAACATATAAAACCTTATTAAAATTTAGTGTATCTCTAACTTCGATTATAATTCAGGGAGTCATATTTCTGAACACTATACCTAAAACTAAAGAAAACTGATAATAGGCTTATCTTGGCAATTATAAGTAAGTTGCATGAACACCATTTCTTTTCTTAGTTTTCGAATATTTAAAGTGATAACAAAGTGAGGTACTATTTTTGTAACAGTAGAATAATAGATGTATTCCTTAAATAGATTTATTTCTTGTAGAAAATTTATTATACCTAATTAATTTGAACTCTCTCCATAAAATTAACTTTATAGAACCAAAAACTTCTTTGCAAGAAGATTTTATCTACATTTGATTTGTTTGGTTTAGAACATTTATAAGTATGCTTCCCACAATGCCTTGCTAATTAATGCTAACTCTGAATAAAAGTTTAACTTCACCATTAAAATATTCATTAGAAATAGAAACCATAACACTTGGTAATCAAGAACGCCTGATTATTCATGATTTGTCCAAGATACAATTTGAACTTCTTAGAACAAAAACTCCCTGTACAGCTTTACAACAATTTTTTTTTAAACCTCACCTGAGGATATGCTTTTATTGATTTTTAGAGAGAAGAGAGAGAGGAAGAGAGAAACATCGATGTGAGAGAGAAACATGTGAGAGAAATATCAATTGGTTGCCTCTCCTATCTGCCCCGACTGGGAATTGAATCCCCAACCTAGGTATGCTCCCTGACCAGGGATCAAAACCCACCACCTTTTTGGTGTATGGGACAATACTCCAACTAACTGAGCCATCTGGCCAAGGCTACAACAATTTTTATTTATAGTACCCAATCTGTCTTGATATTAAAATTAAACTGAAGACTTATTTATTGTCACAATGAAAAACACCTCATATTTTTGTTATGAAATGTGGGATTTATGAAACTGGTGCAGAAGTGACAGTCGGACACTGTGAGGTTCGGAAAAGAGCCTTTAATGCAGTGCTGCTGGTTCAGGGGACTCTAAGATCCAGATCCTGAACAGCCTGGACAATGAGATTTCTCTACATATATTGAAGGGGTTAAAAAACAAAACAAAACAGGGAAGAGAAGTATTTATTGTGCTTAGCAGATATCTTGTAGAAAGCTTGCAGCCTTGAGCACAGCATAGCTCAGATACCCAGGAGACACCTGGCATGGGAGGAACTAAGGATAGACCAAACCCGTCTCCCACATTCTTTCACAAATGGAGTTAATTATAGGCTAGCAAGAGAGTGCAGTAGAAAGCAGGTTACTGGGACTAATTCAGATTGCTAGCCCCCCGAAAATGTCTCATTTTCCCTATAATTTTTTCATTGATAAGTATTTAACACTATTTTAAACACATACTATTAGCTATATTACCTAACATACCCAGTTCATGAAGAAAAATATTTTTGTTTTTATATGTCTTTTGTATATATTTTCTGACACTATACTTAGATTAAGCAAATAATTCACTTCCAGTTGAAAGTCATTTGTCATTAGAACCATGAAAGTGATCCAAATAGTAATTTTAAAAAACAAAAGTTCGAAGTCATATTATTTCCCTTTTTAGCCTTCCTAGTTCTGATTGGAGTTCAAAACATATTACTGATTTAATGACTGGTTCAAATAAATTTGTCAATAGCGTGAACTCCCACGTTTCCTTAGCCTTATTGCTGGGAAATTAATAATAGTTGAGAAAAAATTTAAAAGGCATAAGTTTTAGCCCTGTGAAAGTGAGGATTATAAGATAATAAGTTTCTATTATCTGATTCTCAGTCCATTTGCTTAATGAATAATATGAGAAGCATAGAGGCAGAATTTAAATGGACATAAGCACAACAATAAGTATAAGAAGATTTACTGCCTCCATCAAAACTAACATACACATTTACAGAGCATCCAAATGGAGAAGCTGTCTCTTGTGATTCTTTAAAGATTCTTTAGGAGAGCAATTTCAATAAATTACAACACTTCAAGCTGCCTGGGCCATGGATTTACTTTCATTTCAATAAAGATACAAATTATGCTAATTTGCAATCTTAAATTGAATTGAGATCTGCACTTAGCCTCTAACATTACCATTAACTATCTAAATTTTATATCTGTTGTAGTAAACTAGTGCTTATGTATAAATACTAAAATCTACTACTAGTAATCAGAATGTAAGTTCCATTTTTGTCTGCATTGTTTTTCACTGATGACTTTACTACAAATGCACAGCACGCCAAACTTTGACAAAAAAAGGTTTTGTTTTACTATCTCAGTATGAGATTCCTGTGCCACCTGCTACTGTTATACAATACTGTAACATAGATGCTAATATATATAATTAGTCATTTTAAGGCAGTGGTCGGCAAACTCATTAGTCAACAGAGCCAAATATCAACAGTACAACGATTGAAATTTCTTTTGAGAGCCAAATTTTTTAAACTTAAACTATATAGGTAGGTACCTTGTTATTAACTTAATTAGGGTACTCCTAAGGCTTAGGAAGAGACACACTCAAGGGGCTAAAGAGCTGGATGTGGCTTGCGAGCCTCAGTTTGCTGACCAAGGTTTTAAGGTGAACAAGAGAGACAACTATACTTTTTATTTTATTTACTAGAGGCCTGGTGCATGAAATTCATGCATAGGGAGTGTGGGGGTCCCTCAGCCCAGCCTGCACCCTCTCGCAATCCGGGACCGCTGGCTCCTAACTGCTAGCCTGCCTGATAGCCCCTAACCACTCGCCTGCCTGCCTGATCACCCCTAACTGCCTCTACCTTGGCCCCACTCTTTCTCTTCTAAGAGGCCTTTCCTGAGTTACCTCTAAGCTTAATTTGCCATTCACTTCCTTTCCTGTCAGTGTACTCTGCATAATTCTAGCCAACCTTCTTCAATTAAACTGTATGTTTTCTGAGATCAGGACCTGGATCTCTCTCATCTCTGTATATCCCAAAGTGCCCACCCACTACAGTGTCTAGCACTGCGTAAGAACTCAATAATTACTTGTAGTATAAATAACTGTTTATTCATTTAGTACTGTATTTTTCAAACTTTTCCCCAGGAAATATAATATCTAGAGAGAATAAAAAGCAAATCTCCTCAGAATTCTATGAAAATGCCCTAAAGCAACCTTATTTAAATATACATTTTCTTAAGTTTTGGTGAAGTCTTTCGTTTTTCTCTTAGACTTCATATTCTATTCCAGGCTAGATCTGCATTTTTTTTTTTTACCTCAGAATACCAACACCTTCCCCACCAAGTTACTTCTTATTAGGGGAATAGGTCTAAGACTTATGAGTACAGAGATGAAGGGAAATAAAGTGTTAGCAGCACTGGGGAGATGATGCATAATATATATAAATCATTAAATGAAAGGGAAGTACCTACACAAATTATAAAAACCGGGATTAAAACTAGGAGAAACTTGTGAAAGTGTCTGCTCTCCAAAGGGAATTCAGAAGCAGAATTTAGATGATATGAGACAAGAACAAGACAAGATTCTAAATAAACCCCAGAATTCAGAAAGAAAATGTTCTCAAAATGTGTACATGAACTGAGCTTGAAAGAGTGTCAGAAATTAATGAGATAATACAAAGATAAAGGAAGTTTCAACAATACATAAATGTAAAGAGAAACCACATATACCCATTAGGTAATAGAAAAATGGATACTTACCTTATGTTAAACCAGAACATATCTGAAGTGGACTCCATATACACTAAACTTCTTTGCAAAGTTCTCTTAAACTTTTTCACATTCTCTCCTTCCCTTGTTTTTACAGACCAACATTATAATGCTTCCTATGCTCAGCTTAGTGAAATTCCAAAGAGACAGTGTCTCTCTGATATACGGAAATGCTTTTGGTCTATGAATTTCTATTTTTAAAAATCATAGAAATTTATCTAGGCTCCAAAGCAACAATGCTAGAAACTTTATATTAACACATTACTAATCTCTAATATCAATTATGAGTAGGGGAAAAACCCACTAAAATTCAGAACTTTTAATATACTTTCAAAAAGAAGTTTATAAAATTTTATAAATTAACTTATTGTCTTCTTAAAGTTCTTTTAACTTAAATAAACTATAAAAATCATTTTGAACTTTATTTAACTCAGGGGTTGGCAAACTTCTGTAAAGGGTCAAGTAGTAAATATTTTAGGCTTTGTGGGCCAAGAGGCAAAACCAAGGATAAAATACAGAGGTCTCTGTTGTAACTACTTGACTCTGCTGTTGCAGCAAATTACTTAAGTTCTATATTTTTATTTTTTCAACTACTTACAAGTGTAAAACCATCCCTAATTTATAGGCTACTCAAAAACAGGTGGCAGGCCAGATATATTCCATAGGTCATAGATTGCCAACCTCCTATTCTAGTCTAAGACGTACTTGGAGAATTATCTTCAAGAAAAAATACACGTTAAAGGAAATGAAAATGGGATATAAAACAGTGTATATATAGTATGAGCCCAGTATTTGAAGAAAAGATATGTCTATGTGTGTGTCTGTGCATACACACAAACATACCTACTCATGAAAAAAAAAAACCATAAAAAGGACCAAAGCAATTGTATCAAAATGTTTACAGTAGAATAAAGGGTTAGGTTTTTAGTTTCTCCTTTATAAATATTTTTATTTTTCAAATTTTCTACAATAAACCTATAATTGCTTTATAATTAGAAAAAAAAATTTCAATCCTAATTTTTTACCTAAAATTCTATAATTTAAAATACTGATCTTATACATACCTTTGAGGGTTTGCACCTGATTCTGCTTGAGTACAGAGCTTAAGTAGTGAGGTGATAAAGAGCCACTGAAAAAGAGATAAGACAAAAGTGATTATAAGAATCTTTATTTTGCTTGTTACAGAACTCAGTTACAAACACAACTAATTTCTAAAAAAAAAACCCCAAACTATTTTTACCTTGTTTTCTTTGTTTAATACTACTCAGTTTAGGAAGAGAATGCCAAAGCAGAAAGAGCGTAAGATTAAGATTAAATCACCACTATTTGGATGTTCTTAGGCAAAATAATTAATCTCTTAGTTTCTTCATCTGCAAAATAGGAATAATTAAACCTCCCATATAGAGATGCTCTGCCAATTAAATAAGAACAATGCATTTAAAATACCTGGAACAATAAAAACAAAAATTAAAATAAAATAAAATAAAATAAAATACTTGGAACAATAGCAATACATAATAGTTACTACTTGGTGTTGTATTGGATGCTTAAGTTTGACGTTATATCACTATAGGTATTACCACAAAAATTGAAGAGTTTATAAAAACAAATGTTTAAGGAGCACTGAATGGTAATGATGCAAAACAGATTAAGTTCCTGATTTTATTAGTAAATATCATTATCACATTGAACTTTCTATATCCATGAAAAGAGACCAGCAATTTCTTCTTAATTCCAAAGATTAAAACATTTTTGGGACAAACTACTTCTGTTTTTTGGAGTTTGTGAGAGTGTAAGAAATGTATTTTTCTAACTAAATTAAAAGTCTATTTTCTACTCACAGTTTTATATACATTGTATCTCATGCTCTTCCTCAGAATTACCAATTATGATATGAAAGGGCCACACAAAGGCAGGTCAGCTGGAACTATCATTTTGCCAAGTAATGTAAAAGAGAAAATGTTTCTAAAAATAGTTAGGTGCCCTAGTCAGTTTGGCTCAGTGGATAAAGCATCGGCCCACAGACTAAAGGGTCCCCGGTTCAATTCCAGTCAAGGGCATATACCTCAGTTGCAGGCTCGATCCCCAGCCCTGGTTGAGACCTATGTGGGATGCAACCAATCAATGTGTCTCTCTTACATCAATATTTCTTTCTCTCTCTCTCCCCCACCCTTCCCCTCCCTCTCTCCCTCTCTCTCTCTCTCTCTCTCACTCTCTCTCTCTCTGGAAAAAAAAAAAATCAATCAATGGAAAAATACCCTCAGGTGAGGATTAACAGAAAAAATAAATTAAAAAGTAAACAAAAATGCTTAGTAATGTTTCAAGATCAAAGATTATAACCTTTATGTTGTCATTATTTTATCTACCTATTTTAAGCCATAGATCATTTTATTTACCTTTAAACATGATAAAGCTGAAAATGCAACATACCAAAGACACAATGAAGTGTGTTTTTGTTGGTATACAAAAAAATTGCACCAATTCTCCTATTTAATCTTTTTTTCTTTAAATCCTTACCTAAGGATATTTTTCCATTGATTTTCAGAGAGTGGAAGGGAGGGAGAGGAGGGGAAGAGAGAGAGTAACATCAATATGAGAGACACATTGACTGGTTGCTTCCTGCACCCAACGCATCCAGGCCAGGGAAGAATCTGCAACCGAGGTACGTGCCTTTGACAGGGAATCGAACCCTCTACCCTTCAGTGCGTGAGCCGATGCTATAACCACCTAAGTACACCAGCCAGGGCTCCCATTTAACCTTTAATTTAAAAAATAGCATAGCTAAATAAAACACATAAGTGACCTTCACTGAACTTATCAGTTTCTAAATTTAGAATGTTGGTGCTTTAACCAGAACATAAGCACCAACATTAACTAATAAAGATATCAACTCCTGGAGAACCAAGATGGCGGCATAGGTTAACGCCGGAGTTTGCTGCTTTGAACAACTACTTCAAAAGTGAAACCAAAAAACGGAAGGGACATCACCCAGAACCACAGGAACTCCGGCTGAGTGGAAGTCCTACAACTAGGAGGAAAGAGAAACGCATACGGACACTCAGAGGAGGCGCAGTGCTGAAGTCAGATTCTGAGGTGCGGAGTGCGCGGAGCGAGCTGGGGGAGGAGGGCCCGGTTGGCGTTTTCAATCGGGAGGGAGTCGCAGACTCTGAGCTCCAGATACGGGCGAGTCTTTAGCGACCCAGACTCAAACGGGAGAAGCGGGACTGTCTGGCTTCGGTCAGAGCGAGTGTAGCTTTCTCTCCGAGCTTTGCATAGGGTGCTGGGACTCAGAGGGGCAGAGCCCCTGGGGACAGGACTGAGAGCCGCCATAACTGCTCTCTCTGGCCCACCCTGTTGATCCTGTGCGCCCCGCCCCGCCCAAGCCCCGCACACAGGCATTTGCCGGATAGCCTCAGGCAAAGGCTAGATTAGCACCTCCCTAGAGGACAGAAGTTCTCTCACTGCTGACACAGCTGATTCTCATAGCCACTTGGCCTGGAGGTCAAACCCTCCCTGGAATTAGCTACAACAATCAAGATTTAACTATAAGACTGCGAACAAAGACCACTAGGGGGTGCACCAAGGAAGCATAACAAAATGCGGAGACAAAGAAACAGGACAAAATTGTCAATGGAAGATATAGAGTTCAGAACCACACTTTTAAGGTCTCTCAAGAACTGTTTAGAAGCCGCTGATAAACTTAATGAGATCTACAAGAAAACTAATAAGACCCTCGATCTTATATTGGGGAACCAACCAGAAATTAAGCATACACGGACTGAAATAACGAATATTATACAGACCCCTGACAGCAGACCAGAGGAGCGCAAGAATCAAGTCAATGATTTGAAATGCGAGGAAGCAAAAAACACCCAACCGGAAAAGCAAAATGAAAAAAGAATCCAAAAATGCGAGCATAGTGTAAGGAGCCTCTGGGACAGCTTCAAGCGTACCAACATCAGAATTATAGGGGTGCCAGAAGATGAGAGAGAGCAAGATATTGAAAACCTATTTGAAGAAATAATGACAGAAAACTTCCCCCACCTGGTGAAAGAAATGGACTTACAGGTCCAAGAAGCGCGGAGAACCCCAAACAAAAGGAATCCAAAGAGGACCACACCAAGACACATCATAATTAAAATGCCAAGAGCAAAAGATAAAGAGAGAATCTTAAAAACAGCAAGAGAAAGAAACTCAGTTACCTACAAGGGAATACCCATACGTCTGTCAGCTGATTTCGCAACAGAAACTTTGCAGGCCAGAAGGGAGTGGCAAGAAATATTCAAAGTGATGAATACCAAGAACCTACAACCAAGATTACTTTATCCAGCAAAGCTATCATTCAGAATTGAAGGTCAGATAAAGAGCTTCACAGATAAGGAAAAGCTAAAGGAGTTCATCACCACCAAACCAGTATTATATGAAATGCTGAAAGGTATCCTTTAAGAAGAGGAAGAGGAAGAAAAAGGTAAAGATACAAATTATGAACAACAAATATGCATCTATCAACAAGTGAACCTAAGAATCAAGTGAATAAATAATCTGATGAACAGAATGAACTGTTGATTATAATAGAATCAGGGACATAGAAAGGGAATGGACTGACTATTCCTGGGGGGGAAAGGGGTGTGGGAGATGCGGGAAGAGACTGGACAAAAATCGTGCACCTATGAATGAGGACAGTGGGTGGGGAGTGAGGGCGGAGGGTGGGGCGGGAACTGGGAGGAGGGGAGTTATGGGGGGAAAAAAAAGAGGAACAAATGTAATAATCTGAACAATAAAGATTTAATTTAAAAAAAAAATAAAGAAGCAAAAAAAAAAGAAGAAAAAAAAAAAAAAAAAAAAAAAAAAAAAAGATATCAACTCCTAAACAATGAAGATATAATCTGATAACTTCTTTTCTAGATTTCATTTGTAAGAATAAATCACTCAGTTTTTGTTACAATGATCCTTTTACTTACTAATATGGTAAACAAGCTTAAAATCTCTAAGAGTATCCTAGATAATAAAAGGCTAATATGCAAATCAACTGAACAGCAGAACGACTGGTCACTATGATGTGCACTGACCACCAGAGGGCAGACGCACAACACAGGAGCTGCCCAACACAGGAGCTGCCCCCTGGTGGTCTGTGCGCTCCCACAGGGGACTGCTGCTCAGCCAGAAGCCCTGAGCCAGGCTCACAGCTGGTGAGCACAGCAGTTGGCAGGAGCCTCTCCCACCTCCTTGGGAGTGCTAAGGACGTCCAACTGCAGGCTTAGGCCCGCTCCCTAAGCCATCAGTCGGACATCCCCCAAGGGCTCCCAGACTGCGGGACTCCCGAGTGCACAAATTTCGTGCACCAGGCCTCTAGTATGTACATAAATTTCAGCATTAGCCTTATTGTTTTTTACTGTATTTCAGCTACCTGTAAAAGTTATCTAATAATATTTTAAGAAACTAGTATGTGAAGTGGTGATAATTGTTGTAGCTGGGAATTCTTTTAACTTTCTCCCTACTTTTTTGTATGTTTGAAAATTTCCATTTATTACTTTAATTAAAAAGGTTTAAAATTTTTCCAAAAATCACATTAACCATTACAGATAACTCTTAAAAATATCTTGACAAAATCTGGCATTTTTAACTCAAATGAATGTACATTAATAGAATTCAAAAAGATTCTAAAGGCTTCTCTAGAAAAAGGAAACCAAATCAGATTTAAGGAAGTCATATCATTATCAGATGCAATTTAAAATGGGAAAGCTATAAGACCAATAGGAGTCACTGAGTTTGAAAGCAAAAGGCAAGGAAATACTTTACAACTGTATTTACCCGCAAAATCAAAACAAAATGTTACAATGACAAACAATCATCTTACTTAAACATTTTAAAATATACCTTTAATTTCCCACATCATTAGGTCAGCATTAATATTGCAGACAATTCAAATGATTTAGTCTTTTGTAACTAAAATCACATAACTGTCTTTAGAGTTTAGTTATAATATTAATTCAGTACTGACTACATTTCCCAGAATTTATGTTGTTACTTATCCAATATCCTGTTTCCTAATAACACAAGTTAGACTATAAGTAAAACTGCCTTACGCTAATGTCTTATCCATGAATAATTGTCAATAAAAAAATGCCAAACCCCTACAACTTTGTTGAATTTCTCCATCTCATACAGGGAAATCTTATAAAGCACCATTGATATTTATATGAAAGATCCTGTACCTTTCTGGAGATGTTAATGCTGAAGGGAAAGGTTGCTTCTTCAGAGCTTGCATAAGGTTGGGTTTATATTCTGGATCAACACACCATAAGGAACCTTTCCCATTAACCTAGAATAAAATACACAAGAATTAATAACCTGGAACTTTGTGAAAATGATATAACCCCTAGTTATACGGTGACCAGCATGGACGGCTGTACAAAGTGGCCCTCCACACTTTCCGATGTCAATAAATGTTAGCCATTACTAGTATTATTGTTACTGAAAACTCAAAAAGAAAAGGAAACTTTCTATGCAGCATCATAGGGAATACTTTAGGGAATATGATACTAAGTGAGGCATCAAAGAATAATTCCTATTTTTTAATGGCATTAACAGCAAACAATTTAATGACGATAATGGCAAATTCCTCAATGAGTAGTAAGTTGGTGACACAGGTATGGAAAAGACTCTTGTAAAAAATTATAAAAACTCTGGTTGGGGGTTCAGTTTTTTGTTGCATCATCCTATACAGCAAAAGGTCGCGAGTTTGATTCTTGGTCAGGGCATATACCTGGGTTGCAGGTTTGATCCCCGGTCAGGGCGCACACAGGAGGCAACAGATAATGTTTCTCTTTCACATCTATGTCTTTCTGTCTGTCTCTCTCCATCCCCCTTCCTTTCTTGCAATATATCCTCTGGTTAGGATTAAGTATACACATGTGCGCGCGCAAACACACACACACACACACACACACACACACACACACACACGAAAGAAGCATTGATTCCTTCTCTTAAGATGGTTAAGTTTCAACAGTTGAGGGACTTCTGGATAATATGGCTGGCAATGGGCACACAAGCTCAGAGGCCATTAAAATAAATACTCAATGGAATCTAAAAATAATGGAATTTGTAGGATTCTGGAAACTAGAGAATCTATTAATAAAAGCGCCTACTAAATTACAAATGGAAGGTGCCTGAAAGAAAGGCTTACTTGATTCATAGTTCCCATAATAAGAAGGAACAGCTTATGAAGAAGGTAAGTGAACAAGATACCTGAAGAACCTCATAATATTATCTAACATGCAGGAGAAAGGCCAGGCTATGAGGTAACTCCTTTGAATAGGTTTGAAGATGCTGCATATTTTACCTCCCTCCTTCTTAAATTACACTACATATTAGTAGATTAGGAATCAAAACAATCCTGCTATAATTAAACCTGCTTTATGTGGTTCCCCAAAATTATTTGACACAGAACCTCTTTATCCCAGGTAATATTTAAGAAGTTAGTGTTCTGTGGAATGCTGATGAGAAAAACTGATGTAATTAGTGAACTCTTATAGAATATACTTTCCAAATATTAATGGGGAAAAACTATAAACATTGACTATACCATGAAGAAAAATTAATTCCCTTTTAAAGATCCCAATTTTGGACTCCAACACAAAAAGAAAATAAAAATTAACAATCTCACAACAAAGTTCGCTGACCACTTGGAAATTTATAACCATTCTTGGATTAAAAAGCTATCCAAACTAAAATTACAGATTATCTAGTATCTAAAGCAGGGGTCCTCAAACTTTTTAAACAGGGGGCCAGTTCACTGTCCCTCAGACTGTTGGAGGGCCAGACTATAGTTTAAAAAAAAACTATGAACAAATTCCTATGCACACTGCACATATCTTATTTTGAAGTAAAAAAACAAAACGGGAACAAATACAAAATTTGTATTTGCACGTGGCCCGCGGGCCGTAGTTTGAGGACCCCTGATCTAAAGGGTATAAGAAATATTGTTGTATCGAAACTAAGCAGATGTGGCCCGAGCTGAACTTAAAGGCAAATTTATATCCTCAAACATTTTCATTCTTAAACAAGAACTGAAATATCTTAAACAAGCTTTTGTCACATCTACAGGGGAAAAATAAAAAAGAAAATTACATAATATTTTATAATGTAAATATATTATATAAAATCATGTAAAAAGAAAATTGATAAATATATAAACTAAAAATTGGGAAAAGAATAGAATTAATAAATTCAAGAGAGTTTTTAAAAAACCATCAGTATCCCATACACACTAGTTGAGCAAGTCAAATGAAATAACTGAAGGGCCCTGGTCAGATAGCTCTGTTGAAACATCGTCCTGATGTATATCAAGATTGTGGGTTCCGTCCCAGGTAGGGGCACATGCGGGAGTCAAACAATGTATAAATGAATGGGTGGGGCAACAAATCAATGTCTGTCTCTCTCTCTCCCTAATCAATGAATAAAAATATTTAAAAAAAGGAAATACTGAAGGACTTTAGGAACTGTCATATCACTCATTAACTCTTCCTATTAATTTTCCTATTTCCTTAGCTGAACATCCCTACCTACACATCCTGAACAGAAGCCCGACTACAAGCATATTTCTACACATGTACCACATTCACAAACAGAACTCCATAGCCATGCAAAGAGCAAGTCCAATGGCAATCTCATCCCACTTCCCCAGAGCTAAAGACTATTCATACAGTGATTAAGAAGGCAAGCCTTGGAATCAGGCTGCTTACTTTAGAAACTGGTTCTGTCACTTAACAGCTGTGTAACCTTTAGAAAAATGTATATGTTCTCTGTGTATTAGTGTGCTCAAAATATCTCTATATAAATTGTACCTACTTCAAGAATTACTTTATTATAAGTTAATTCACAAAAGTGTTTAGAATAATGCCAGACATTCAACAACTCAACAAATGTTGGCTACTAGATATTTTTCTCCACAAATGTAAAAATCATTTACAAGTATAACCTGTCCTCTCTCCTACCATATGATTTTCAAAACTTCCTCAGAACCTCAGAACTAACTCAGGAGATTAGTGAAATTCAAACTATAAATTTGTTAACCCTTTCTTTAATTTGATTTACTTAACAATTACTTAGACAACAATAAAATTTACATGTTTTCTGTTCCCCTGCTCCCTGTTATTTATATAAAATCTTATCCTATCTAATAATAGAGAAACATGGTAATTAACAGTAACTTCGCTACCCTTTCCATTGGCTAATCAGCGAGATATGCAAATTAACTGCCAACCAAGATGGCGGCCGGCAGCCAGGCAGCTGAAGCGAACAGGAGGCTTGCTCGCTCCAGTGATGGAGGAAGCCACGGTTCCACGCCTGCTGCTGCTGGGCTCTGAGCTGCAGTCTAAGAAACAATGTTGCAATTATAGAAGCTAAACCATCCCCAGAAACCTGCTTTCAGCCAGCTGGGATCTCAGAGCTAGAGTTGCAACAGTGTTACAATTATAGAACCCAAACAAACCCAGACACCTGCTTTCAGCAGCCGAGGTCTCAGAGCTGGAGCCGAGCCTCAGAGCTAAAGCCGGCTCTCAGCTCCAGTGACAGCCATAGAAGGTAAATAAATCCCAGAATAAAGAAAAAAAGGAGAGGTTGGGAGCTTCAGTCACCCGCCAGCCTGAAAACGGCCCTCAGCCCCTCACCCAGACTGGCCAGGCACTCCAGTGGGGACCCCCACCCTGAAGGGGGTGTGGCCAGCTGCAAACAGCCATCATCCCTTCATCCAGGCTGGCCAGGCACCCAAGCGGGACCTCCACCCTGATCTGGGACACCCTTCAGAGCAAACCAGCCGGCCCCCACCCGTGCACCAGGCCTCTATCCTATATAGTAAAAGGGTAACAGGCAAACTGACCCTAATAGCAGAAAGACTGGGAATGACTGGTCACTATGACACACACTGACCACCAGGGGGCAGACGCTCAATGCAGGAGCTGCCCTCTGGTGGTCAGTCCGCTCTCACATGGGAGGAGCTCTGTTCAGCCACAAGCCAGGCTGATGGCTGCCAGTACAGCGGTGGTGGTGGGAGCCTCTCCTGCCTCCTCAGCAGCGCTAAGGATGTCCGACTGCAGCTTAGGCCTCCTCCCCGCTGGCAAGTGGACATCCCCCGAGGGCTTCCGGGCTGCCAGAGGGATGTCTGATTGCCATCTTAGGCCCAACTCCCCAGAGTCCTAAAAAACAAAACAAAAAAACACTGAGGCCCTGGCCAGTTTCGCTCAGTGGATGGAGCGTCGCCCTGCGGGCTGAGGGGTCCCGGGTTTGATTCCGGTCAAGGGTGTGTGCCTTGGCTGCCGGCGCATCCCCAGTGGGGGGTGTGCAGGAGGCAGCTGATCGATGTTTCTTACTCTCTATCCCTCTCCCTTACTCTCTGTAAAAAAATCAATAAAATATATTTGAAAAAAACACACACAAAAAACACTGAGGTCCTAAACAGTGCTTCTTGATTGGCTATGTGATAATCAACAAATCATATCTCTAAGAGTCAGTCCTCTCATGCATAATTTATCTGTAAAATAAAAAACCAGGTCATCACTAAGTTGTGATGAGATTCAAAGAAGGTAATTCATATGTAAGTGACAGAGATAAAAAATAAGTTAATACTAGGAGGATATTCTAAAATTGGCATATGTAAAGTGAGAGATTATATGGTTTAATAACAGTATATTCTTATTCCTTTACTTCTAAGAGATGAGGTAGTTTTAAAAAACAGTAAGAACAAAAGTCAATTAATTCCAGCCCGGTTGGTGTGGCTCAGTGGTTGAGCATTGACCCATGAACTAGGAGGTCATGGTTCAATTCTTGGTCAAGTCACATGCCTGTGTTTTGGGCTTGATCCCCAGTAGGGGGGCATGCAAGAGGCAGCTAGTCAATGATTCTCTCTCATCACTGATGCTTCTATCTCTATCTTCCCCTCCTTTCCTCCCTGAAATCAATTTTTTAAAAACTCAATTAATTTGGAATAAGAAACAAAGTCAGGTAGTAAAGAACAAGGGGTAAACTAAATTTAGAAAGGAAAAAAGCCCTCGTCTGAGGAAAGGTATGGTAATTGATGTAAGGCAGTGTTTAGCATCCTAGCAACTTAAATACATAGGAAAAGAAAAACCATGGGTGTCCTATCACACTGTAATATAGAAAGAAATATACCACATATCAGGTAAAACGTTTTTGTTTTTTTCTTTCAGTGGCAAGATACCACATGAACTATGCTAAACAAATATTTGAAATTTTGGGGTTTTTTTTCCCCAAAGGAAGTTAAGTTTACAAATATACTTTTAGATTAAATGATGGAACTTCTTAAATTAAATATATATTTAGTCACTTGGCCCAAATAATGTTTTGGTGGGGAAACAAAATTATAAAATGTTAGCACCCACAAAATGCTTTGCCCCCAAACCATTCCAGTTTCAGAGAGAAAAGATATACGTAAATTATTTATTTTATTTTTAATATATTTTATTGATTTTTTACAGAGAGGAAGGGAGAGAGACAGAGAGTCAGAAACATCGATGAGAGAGAAACATCGACCAGCCACTTCCTGCACATCCCCCACTGGGGATGTGCCCGCAACCCAGGCACATGCCCTGGACCGGAATCGAACCTGGGACCCCTCAGTCCGCAGGCCGACGCCCCATCCACTGAGCCAAACCAGTCTCGGCGCATAAATTATTTTTGATATATTTACTAAGACAATTATTTTAATAATTCTAGCTATGTTCTATCTTGATATTTCTGAGATTACACTCCTAGAAACTGTTTTCAAATTCTATTGTGAGAGAACTGCAAATTGTTTTGATAATGGTAGAATCGCTATTTCCTTGAAATAACAAATTAAAAGAACTGGTACTGAAAACTTGAAGTTCGGGGCAGTTAAGTATCTTGAATAAGGTCTCCAAATAACAGTCTGGTTTATGTTACCATGGCAGCACTTCCTTTCACTGGGTCTGTTCATGAACTATCAGTAACAAGAGATAAAACTATGCATTTGCTAATCTATGTTTTAGAGTCTATAAGAAAAAGGAACTTATTTTTAACTAGCTCACTTCTTAAAAACTTGGCCTCTTCATTATTGTGCTTAGATGACAGAACAAATAATAAAGAGCTTTAGAAGTTAAGAATTGTTTTCAACTAAATTTACATAGAACAAGATAAATCTTTTGTGCAATGGAAACAGGAAATGTGTATTCTCTCATTTACTATTATTTGGAAACACTAAGGCTTTTGGACCTATTTGGTAGAGAAGGATGAAGGTTCTGAAGAAATGAGCCAAATTTTAAAAAGATTTATCTTAAAGGAAGTTGTAAATAATAGATAGGGAGAAGGGGCAATGTTCATTATTCCTGAGATGTTTTTAAGTACTTGCCCCATACATTTTAGTAGAGTTCCCCCTCTTGACTACCTTTTCAGTGGTTTTTAGAACCACTGAATTAAAAAGAATTAACAAGTTAAAATGGTATTCATATCTCTTGCTTATAGCATGAACTTTTATAGTGTTTAGCATGATTCCCCCCAACTTCCCCTGGGACTCAGCTATCGAAACAAGTCATCATCATGCAAATGTAAATTGTACTAGACCAGGTAAAATGTCAAATTTCATATTTCCCAGCTAAAATCCCATTTATAATATTTTAGTTTGGCTTTATAAAAATGTAAAAAAGTAGATATAAGTCTTGGATGCTAATGTTAAAATGTAAAAACAAAAACAGAATGACAACCACAAAATAGCATGTCTAACTTTTGTAATTTTAAAATCCCAAGGCAGAAAAATACCATGCCAAGATTTTTAGACCTGCCTTTTGAGGGAGTAACTATGCTATGAATGATAGGGGAATCTATCCAACCAGCTATACCAATTGGTTTTTTATCATTACCACTTTGTAGTCTGACCTGGACATTGCTATCTTGCCCTTTTCTTTTAAAATTAATCCTCACCCGAGGATATATTTTTATCGATTTTTAGGGAGAGTGGAAGGGAGAGAGAGAAACATCGATGTGAGAGAAACATCAATTGGCCGTCTCCCGCATGTGCCCTAACCAGGGTTCAATCCGAAACCTAGGTATGTGCCCTGACCCAGAATCGAATTCACAACCTTTTTTGGTATACAGACAACACTACACCCAACTGACCCATCTGGCCAGGGCCACCTTGCCTTTTTTTAGGTTATCATCTCTACTTAATGATCAGTCATCAGAAAAGTGCTGTCAAGGTTGCCAAATTTATTTCCAACATTTAATGGAAGTAAGTATAACCTACTTGCCTTCTGCAGATTAGAAGCGAAATACTGTCCTTCTGAGGCATTGATTTTAAGAAGTATTTCATAAATTAAAACATCCATAAACCTTCCTAATCCTACTTAAATGTGTCACTTTCTGCATCCATATTTCAGACACTTAAGCAAAGTGGTCTATTAATTTTTGTGATGATTGTCACCTATGATTTCCTTTCCTTCCACCCTAACTTGTGGTGACAGCCTGATAATTTTGCCCCAATATATAACAATTTCTATACTTATCCTCATATTCCCTATTATTTGATAGCATGATTTTTTCTTCTTTATCACACTCTTCCTGTACTCTGGACTTTATGCTTTCCTGTTTGCTAGCTCTTACTTCCTTAATTACTTTCTTTCTCTGAGCATTCAAAAACTCTCAGGTTAATTATATAAATAATGCACACATTTAAAATTTATAGACAAGAACAAGTCCCTTTTGATCATTACCACAAATCATACCACATTGAACACTTTATTCTACAACATTTATTACAAATAATACCACAGTGAATATTCTCATATACATCGCCTTGCATTCAAGTATGAATGTTACTCTAGGGGAGAAATCAGAATCTGATCCACTAGATCAAAGGATAAGCACATTTCTATTTGTAATAATTTCTGTCAAGTTGCCTTCAAGTATGATCATATTAATTTACACTCCTTTGTAATCAAATGTGTGAAACTATTGATATTGTTTTATTTCCCCATGTCGTCCTCATCTAATTTGATACTATCAAACATTTAAAATTTTTTGCATTCTAATAGGTAAAAGTGGTCTTTGATTACTAGTGAGGATGAATATCTTTGCATATATTTATGAGCCATTTGTATTTCCTCTTACGAACTGCCTGTTCATATTCTTTCCCATTTTTCTATTAGGTTTTATTTTCCTTACTAGAGGCCTGGTGCATGAAATTCATACATGGGTACGGTCCCTTGGCCTGGCCAGCGATCGAAGTGCGAGCATCTGGAGTGGAAGGGCAGGTCCCAGCTGACCTCTGGGCCCTGAGCAGACCCTGGGCCCCCAGGCTCCCATGAGCCTCCCTCCACCTGAGTCACAGTGTCTGAGTCCCCACACAGAGATGCAGTGAACGCAGCCAGACATCACAGGCTGGGATGCAGCATGGGCCTCTGGGCCACCCAGTGGTGCTGCATGGAAGCCAGGCAGGCAGCGCTCTCTCCCAGCCGGCCTCGCAGACCGGCTCCTGCGTGAATCCATGGAGGGCCCCAGCGGCTGTAGCCTGGCTCACCCGAAAGGAGGCCACGCGGGTGCGGGGTGGGCTCCTTGTGGGCGCCTGGCACCTGAGACCAGGGGCTTCCTCAGTGTGCAAGCCCTGGCATCCCCCCATTTTCACCACACATCCATCCCTGTCACCCCCACTCCCAGGTAGCTGGCGAGAGGTCGCAGCACATTTCCAACGCTGGCCACGCTCTGCGCCACCCCTGGTGGTCAGCGCACGTCATGGTGAGTGGTTAACTCCCAGTCAAACGACTGCCTGAGGAGACAATTTGCATATTAGGCTTTTATTATATAACGGTTGAATTATGAGTCCCTTAAATATAATGGTGTGCTGCTGACTGTAAACATCTCATCAACTTCACATTTAATGTTGGTAGCTTGAAACTGGCCATGATGGAAATATCTGTATCGTGGATATTTGCAAAAGCTATATCCCCACTCCCACCCAATTATAAACATTTACCACCAGTACACCACTGCTTATATATTTTGAACCTAATCTTTTGTATCAATGAATTTTTCTTAGCAAATCATTTCCAAGTTTTTTGCAACATTTGACACTATTGCTCATACACACTTACCTCAACTGCCTTGTTTTCCATTACACCCTTCTTTTCTTAGATTCTTCTACTGAAAATCAATGCTGACTTACACACTTAGAGCTGTAATTCCACAACATCCCCACTATTCCTGTAGCTTATTTCTAAATACCTAGTAGATAGTTCAACTTTTATGTCCCACCATAAATGTAAACACAAACTAGAAAAGAATTAAGTGACATAATTAAAAACTAAACTCTAACGATGCACATGGGAAAAGACTTAGAATCTGCTTCCAAGATGGCTCACTCACATGGCTATTGACACAGGATCTCATTTCCTTGCCACATGAGCCTCTCCATAGGGACACTTAAGTGCCTTTAGGATATGGCAGCTGGCTTCCCATTGGACAAGTTATGCAAGAGCCCAAGATGGAAGCCATGTTTTTTTCTGATTTAGTCTCTGAAAAGGCAAACTCCCTCATTTCACAATATCATCTGGGTTACACAAGTCAGCCCTATTCAGTATTGAAGGAGACTCTCCAGAAAGCGGGGCTCATTTAGGGCCATCTCAGAGGCTAACTATGACAGAGATTGATCCGGTAAAGTTATTGAGGCTTTTAAGATGGCCTAATACATAGTTGGTCTTTGTAAATATTCCATGTATATAGTACAGAATATGAGACAGCAATTTGTTACATGGCAATAAATAACTAATACAACCTCCTGTAAGTTAGCTATAAGATGATGATATGTCATAATGTCTTGCTACTCAGGGTGTGTCCATGGGCTAGCGGCATCACGATCACCTGGTAGCCTGTTAGAAATAAAAGCCTCATTCTCCATCCTAGATTTGAATCATAATCTACATTTTAACAAGATCCTACATTTAAGTTTGAACAGCACTATCCTAGAAAATCCTTCAATCACCTAAAAATATAATTACTTACTCTTTTAACTTTTATTTCACTTAAGAATAGACTTCTGCTGCCAGTTAGGGAATAGTAAACTATAAGAGAACATTACTCCCAGTCTAATTAAAAAAAAAACCAAAAACTCAAAATTATCTATAAAATCATAATTTTTTATGAGTCCATCTGAGAGCTAAAACTGCAAGACAACTGAAGGAACTGAATTCTAAACTGTGACAGAGATCAATCAGGAGAGATGGAATATGTGGACTGTTTTAATGGAACATGTGAGCTGTTTTACCATTGGCAGAGCATGGAAGAAGTAGTAGTCATAAAGAAGGTAAGAAAAAAAACTACTCAAAATTTAGCAAATTTTTAAAAGCCAAGTGTGAGCTAGCAAGATAAGTTAGCATCCTTGGCATTCCCAGGCAGGAAAAAGTCTTCATCCACTAGTCAGTATTTTTCCATGAACCTCCATGCTATGCTCCAGAGAAAGACTGTGGGCAGTGCAGAAGACCTAAAAGAGACATCCTTGGAAATGAAGATAGATATATAGAATCTAGCAAGACAAACCTCATCCATACTGCTGGCCCTGAATGAGCGTAAGGTGAGATCAGGTATTCCTGTGGGACAGGCACACAACCTGTCAATATTCTGGACAAAGCTCCAAAATTAAGCAAAAGCTGTCTGCTACTGAGAGAAAGACAAAATACCCTACTCACCTCAGTCCTAGGCAAAGGACGGCTGCTGCTAGAAGAGAAGTACAAAACCAAGTATCCTCATACATGGCAATGTGCCATGTGTCATTAGGAGAAGGGCAGAAAATCTGCTCATGCCCAGATCCCCCAATAACACAAAGCACAAATCTGCTACACTGAGAAAAGAAATGGTCACTCACTTGTACCTAAGACATCCCACTGATATTAGCCAGTTTATCTACCATAATGGGAATAAGCAGGAAGCTGGCCTGAGCTCCGGAACAGCGCTGTCCAGTAGGACTTTCTACAATAACAGAAATATCCTATATCTATGCTGTCCAATATACCAACCAGTAGCCACATGTAGATAGTTGGCTAGTGATGAATGCAGCTCTAGACTCCACTCTGAATAGTCGGGAGAAACTGTCTGCTCCTGGAGTAGGCAAGAAAAAACCCACTCATGAGTCAGAGGCATTCATACGCCTGCTAAGACTAAAATGGGAACAGAAGAACTAAAAAACCCACCTTAAAAAGCCTTGTACCTCCCTAGATGGTTTGGCTCAGTGGATAGAGCATAGAAGATAGAAGGGTCTGGGGTTCGATTCCAGACAAAGGCACATGTCCGGGTTACAGGCCACTAGGGGGCATACAGGAGGCAGCCGATCAATGATTCTCATCATTGATGTTTCTCTCTCTTCCTCTCTGAAATCATTAAAAATATATATATTTTTTAAAAAGGCAGAGTAGCTATCATTTTATTTATTTTTTTAAATATATTTTATTAATTTTTTACAGAGAGGAAGGAAGAGGGATAGAGAGTTAGAAACATCGATGAGAGAGAAACATCGATCAGCTGCCTCCTGCACACTCCCCATTGGGGATGTGCCTGCAATCAAGGTACATGCCCTTGACTGGAATTGAACCCGGGACCCTTGAGTCCGCAGGCCGATGCTCTATCCACTGAGCAAAACCGGTTAGGGCAGTAGCGGTCATTTAAAAAAAAAAAAAAAAGCCATGCACCAAGTAATAAGCAATAACAATCTATTGCTATTGGAGGGGCAAAAGCATGAGAAGAAATGTCCAGACTCCCCTCCAGCCCCCAAATGTGGCACAAGCTGAAAGATAAAGGTGAAATAGAAACACTAAGAAAAATCATCTGATACTCCAGTTCTCACACTAAGCACAAAGTACTGGCAGTCCATCTCTGTAGGGATCTGAAGCCTGTGGTATGCTGAAGGTAACTATGACAATCACAAAACCCAATCTCAGTTCAATTATTAACTAGATTGACAAATGCCTGTTCACACTAACAACCTAATAAAAGTAGAGGCAATGTCTACTTCTGGGCAGAAATATTATTTACCTTAGTCTCTACCAATATCTTACACTGACATTCAATCCAAAATTATGAAACACACACACACACACGAAAAAAACAGGAGACAAAACAGTCAACAAAACCAGACCCAGAGATGGACCAGATATTGAAATTATTGGACAGATACCACAACTATGACTAATATATTTATAGATCTAGTGGGAAATTTTAGCAGAGAGATGGAGAATATTTTTAAAGGTAAGTACAAATGCTAGAAATAAAAGGTATGACAAATTCTTTGTCAGGCTTATCAGCAGAACGAACACAACAGAGGAAAAAGTGAACCTGTATAAAGAGCAATAAAAATTATCCAAACTGAAATAAAGGGAGAGAAAATAGAAAAAGGGGCACAGCAACTAATAGGTGAGACAATAGCAAATGGTCTAACATATTTTTACTTAGCGCCTCAGAAGTAGGAAGTGAGCCATAAGAAATATTTGAAGAGACAATGAGCAAAATTTTTCTAAACGTAAGAAGAAAAACCAACCACAGATCCACAAACCTCTGAAAAACCAAAGTAGGATAAAAATAAAGAAAAACACAACTAAGTACGTCATAGGGAAACTACTGAAAAGTAGTGATAATGCAAAGGATCCTAGAGGGTAAATAACTGGAGTGGGTTCCACCACATCTCGAGGAGGCACTGCTGGGGCACGGAGGCTCTGCCAGGCATTGATTTTGAGGGGTTCCAGTAATAGGGAGGACAGGATGGAGGAGTTGTGGGACTGCTGGCCTGCTGGGAACAGGACTTCTATAAGGACAAATATGTCTGGAAGGCTGTGGTCCAAGGCCATTTTTGCTGGCTATAAGCGGGGTCTCTGGAACCAGAGGGAGCACATAGCTCTTCTTAAAATTGAAGGTGTTTATGCTCGAGATGAAACAGAATTCTATCTAGGCAAGAGATGTGCTTATGTGCAGTACAAAGCAAAGAACACAGTGACTCCTGGTGGCAAACCAAACCAAACCAGAGTAATCTGAGGAAAGGTAACTTGTGCTCATGGAAACAGTGGAATGGTTCGTGCTAAATTCCGAAGCAACCTTCCTGCTAAGGCTACTCGACACAGAATCCGTGTAATGCTGTACCCCTCAAGGATTTAAACTTACTAAAAATAAATAAAATGGATCTGTTTTCCTGTGGGGGGAAAAAAAGAATCCTAAAGACAGACAGCTAAAAAAGAAACATAACAGAGGAACAGAGATAAGAATGCAGTAGACTTCTCATTAGAAACTAAAGACAAGAGAACAACATCTTTAAAGTACAGTAGTTCCCCCTTATCTGTGGTTTTACTTTCCACAGTTTCAGTTACTTGCAGTTAACTGCAGTCCAAAAATATTCAGTTTCCTCAACCATTGATATCATCTGCTCTTGACATCAAACTATCAAGATTATCATGGTTCAATGATCCAGGATCACCTAAAGCAGGCGATTCTTCTCTGATGTATGGTCAGAAGGTCAATAGTAGCCTAGCATTAAGTCACAATGCCTATACCATTTATCTCACTTTATCTAATCCTGTAGGCATTTCATTCACAAAAATAAGAGTGATTATAGTAAAGTAAGATATTTCAAGAGAGAAAAAGAGAGGCCATACTCACATAACTTTTATTACAATATATTATTGCAACTGTTCTATTTTATTATCAGTTATTGTTATAATCTATTACTGTGTCTAATTTATAAAATTAAACTTTATCATAAGTATGTATGTATAGAAAAAAATAGTATATTCATATATTTAGGGTTCCATACTATCTGCATCCACTGGAGGTCTTGAAACATACTCCAGCAGATGAGGGGACTACTATGAAAACGGCCAACCTAGAATTCTATAGCCCTCCTCCATAAAATGGTTGAAAAAAGTATTTCATTGCTAGTGGACCTGAACTACAAGAAATGCTATATAATCTTCTCCAAGAAAAAAAAAAAATCCAGATAGGACATCAGGATTAGTCAAGTTTTTCTGTAAAAGTCCAGATAATAAATGAAATGGTATATTATTTGAAGGTAGAATGTGATGAAGTTATATATAGAGATACATGTATGTATATACCTATATATACATACATATCTCTCTCTCTCTCTCTCTCTCTCTCTCTCTCTCTCTATATATATATATATATATATATACTGAAAATTATATAATAAATTGCTAAAAAAATTTGAGTAATAGCTAATAAGCCAATAGTAGAGATAAAATTGAATCATAAAAAGTATTCAATTCAAAAGGCAGGAAAGTGGAAAAAGGGAATAAAAACACACAGCAAATAGAAAACAAATAGCACAGCAATAGATTTTAATTCAACCATATCAATTGCGTTACTATAAATGATCTACATTCCAATATTAGGCAATGGTTGCAAGACTACATAAATAAGAATAATATACTGATAGTGATAGAAACACTATACAAACAGAAAACTGGATCATTAAAAACACTAATTTATGTACCTATGGTAGACTGAAAGCAAATGATGAATATAATTAAGATCAAGCTGAAGTAATCTGACTTGGCTATTTTTGTCTTCCTTTGATTTCCCCATATTTTAAGGTCTCAATGTTAGCTCTCCCCAACCTCCCCAAATATAGCAATGTTCATAATACTGACCTTGCCATGGCTTCTTTCCACTTTCTGAAAACATTTATTCAGGGACAGATTATGTCGAACAGAATTCTTCCAGCCTGTTGGTGCAGTAGCAAAATATGGGAAGCGGTCCAGAATCCAGCTATAAATTTCTTTGACAGGCAGACATTTATTTGGAGAATGCTCTATAGCCATATAAATGAGAAGACTAAAAGAGTATGGGGGCTTTGAAGTTGCTGATTTTTTTTCTGGGTTCTGGTAGCAAGATGGTCCTAATGATGGCATATCATCTCCCTCTATGTCATACAAAGGACTAACAATTGGAAGACCCTCACTTCCAAAGCTGAAGTTTGTTAGAAGATTAGTACTTTCATGAAGCCAGTTCAAGTTTGTAAGCTCATCATCTGCTGATTCACAGTCCATTAGAGTGGCCTTTGGCCTGGCAGCATCAACAGCTTCAGGCAAGCTTCCCATTTTATAAATCTGGCTTAATCCTGCAACCTTTTCAGCTCCTGGAGTTTCAGCTCTCTTTTCTGGAGTCATTCCAATTATTGGACCCATTTACTCTTATAGTTCTGCAACAAAGGAAATAATTATCAATCAATGTAATGCTTAAGATTCTTAGGCTCATGAAAAAATAAAATGCATATTTAAATATCCCCAAATCAGAGAAATTTTGCAATTATCCCACATAATATTTAAGCATAGTACTTATATAATTAAAATTTACAATATGAGAAAGAGAATTTCACATTTTGATATGGCTGTAAATAATGCAGCATTATAATACCATATTGTATGAGTGATATAAACAAAATTAAATAATGTATTTTGAGTACTTAAACAATATTCCAAATAAACCCTTTCCTGAAATCTAAAATATTATAAAGAGAGAAACCATTTCTCATATTTTTACATTATAATACTATAACAATATTTCTTATTCATCATCAGTAAAATTATATTTATTATGTTATTTCTTTTGTAAATTCCAGTGTTTTTACATCTGCATTCTCTATAATCTTATCAAGTACTGAGACTGTAAGGGTGACATTCTCTTAATAAAGTTTGAAGTGTTACTATATTTTCAAAGAGAAAAAAACATTTCTAAACTGTTTGTTTGTATTTCTATTTTCTCAAATGACTTCTCTTTTGCTTTTTAAACACACTTCAACTCAAAACCCCTATCATGGGAGAATAACTGACCAAAGAAGAAAGTGATAGAGCTAAAGTGCTATTTAAGTTATTTAATGATTCAGAAAAGTACCTCATTTCTGAATTCAGTGAAAAAACTTCTATGTTTTCCATCAGTCTAGTCAATATACTTATGCTTATATAACTGAAAGATAAGTACCTCCAAAGTTTTCCTTTACTTAGAATATAGCTGGCAGGTTATCCCAAGAATTATGAAAATTGGTCAATTTTAGATGTAGAGCAGTATTTGAATTCTGGTAGCCACTAGTAGGTATAGTCTTAGAGAACTCCATTTTCAGTAGCAGTAGTTAATAATTTGGGAGTCAGCTATTTATTATATCTCAAGTAACCATGAGTTAAACCCAGAATGTACGCACTATTATTAACCCAATTTTATAGATAAGGAAAATGATTCAGAGAGGTTAAACATCCTGTTTGAGGTTGTCTGGCTAGCAACTGGATATGCCAGCAGACTGACTTCAGAACCACTACATTATCCTGGTGACAGTATATATACACCATTTTTTATTTTATCATTGTTCTCTCCATAACCAGTTCCTATCTCTCTCACATACACCTATATCTATAACTTCACACACCAAGACACTGTAAAAAGGAAAAGATAAAACTATAATTAATTTGATGTTTATTTCAATTAGTAATGAAAACCACACACACATAAACATATGCACATGTGCATGCAATAAGTCTTTTACCCATAGAAAAACTTTAAAACTGTGATGGATGAGAATTAATTTGTTGAAGAAAGTCTTGTTTCCTTTAAAAACTATATCTTAGTATTTACTGTACAAAGAAGGAAATGACTAATTTCTAATGGTCCACTTTTGCCTTTTCACCTATATCTCCCTCCATTTATCTTCAATTACATATAGAAAATAGAGAGTACCAAATAGCATTGACTAACATTTACTGAGATTTTACTATATTACAGACACTATGCTATGGGCTTTGAAATGCATCATCTCTACTTACTCCTCCCTACTACTTAGCTCTATGCTTCATCCTTTCTTTTTGACTGTGAATTCCATACGGGGCAAGAGTCTTTTACTTCTGTATTTCTAATGAATCTTAACAAAATGTTGGGCATGAGTAAGCAATCAAACCATAATTATTTAAAACTGAAATTAACCAATAATCAATATACATGTCTATTCTGGACCAAGTGCTATGCTATCTACCTTTAAGAGTTATTTATTTTTGAAACAAATTCTTAATGCTAGGAAACATGCTCACTGGTAACAATCAGAAAATTGAAATTCATTGTTTATAAATAAGGAAATGAAAATGAAATAAGGCATTTGCCTAAGTTCTAAAGCTAATAAAAAGGAGAGCCAAAATTATAAACCAGGCTGAGTTCAATACTCAAGTTTTTTGTCCATTAAAGTACACTCGATCTCTTAAGGAATTTATATTTTAGCAACACTATCTAAAACAAATAGCTACTGTTGACAGATATGAGAATATATAGTGACAGAAACTAATTTAGATGGTTGCAAATGCATGTTATTTCTCTGAATTACAAGTTTAGAATAAAATCTTATTATTTGAAGCTATAAAGTAATATTATGTCATCAAATATGTCAAAGATTACAGCCAAGCAAAGTTAAAAAATCAAGAACTGGCAGTGAAACGCTAATATACTCTTAGGTTTGAACTGTCACTGTATTTTCAAGGGGAGAAGAGGAATGTTTCTAAACTATCATTTCAGAATACTTTTCAACACCATTCACTTAGAACACTAAGTCTATCACAAAAAATAGGCAAATAATCTTTTTCACAAATATTTATATATAAATAGAAAATAAATGTAGAAAATATTGAACTCCACTGATGATCACAGAAATGCAAAGCAAACAAAATGTGATATTAAATATTATAATTTAATACAGTACCTAGTATGCAATAGGCACAAATACTAGTAGTAATAAAAGTAATAGTATCTATCTTTGCCCAAATTAGCAATGGTTTACAAATATATACAATTTGGGGCAAGGGCCTCAGGCCATTTTGGACAGCCAGCTGGCAATATACACCTAGAATCATTAAAAATATCATATTCCTTAACCCAGTAATTCCACTTATGAGTCACTTCAGTGAAATAATCATATGTAAGGTAAGAGATCCTCTTTTCTCTTTCTTCCTCTCTCTTACACAACACACACACAGATGTCCATCCAAGAATTATGAAAGATAATAGAAACTATAAACAACTCACATTTCTTATTATAGAGTAACTAGTGACCTGGTGCAAGGATTCGTGCACATTGAAAGGAAATTAATTAGAAGGTGGGCGGTGGGGTGGGACTGGGCAAGACAGGCCAAACATGCCCTGGAGCCAACCTCCCTCGGTCCCTCCCCAGCCTGCCGCACCTGGGGTGTCTGCAGAGTGAGTGGGATCCCTCCGGCAGGTGGGGTCCCTTGGCCTGGCCTGCAGGGATTGGGCCGAAACTGGCTCTCCGACATCCTCCAAGGGGTCCTAGAGTGCGAGAGGGCACTCTGAAAAGTTGTTGTTGAATAGGGTGTGGAACGCAAATGCAAGTGTGCAGTAAACCAGATTCGAGGCCGACAGTGCCCCAACAACAACATAACCCACGCCCAGCCAAAGGTGGAATCGCGCGGCCCCATAAGGTATTGGACTCCCTCCTCTCTGGTTTCGGGGTGCGTCACCTAAGAACCATCACTGTCAAGTCACTGCAGCTCAGCAGCTCCTGCATTGAGCACCTGCTCCCTGGTGGTCAGTGTGCATCATAGCTACTGATCAGACAGACACTTAGCATATTAGCCTTTTATATATATAGATACCTAAGAAAAATAAAGTACACCTATTCAATCTAATATTTATTTAGTAGTCATTAAAAATTACTGTCTTAAAGACCACGGTAAACAAAAAAGCTTTGTTAAAACTAGTTTAAAAAAAGCCTAATAACAACTCCATGAAGAAAGTGTATAGATTGGACTTCAGTATCAAATAGATTTAGATTTGAAGTCTGAAAAAAAACAAAAAAAACGGTAAAAAAAACCCAAAAAAACAAACAAACAAATATACAAAAAGCTTACTGTAGCCCAGCCAGAGTGGTTCAGTGGTTAAGCGCCAACTAATGAACCTGGAGGTCAGGGTTCGATTCCTGGTCAGGGCACATGCTGGGGTTACAAGCTCGATCCTCATTGTGGGGTGTGCAGGAGGCAGCCAGTGATTCTTTATCTCTCTCTATCTCCTCCCCTTCCTCCTTGAAAGCAATATATATATAATAAAACAAATAGCTTACTGTCATTTACATTAGTAACTTGGTAATTTTTTCTTTGTTCTTCTATTTTCCAGTATTTCTGTAATGTGTTCATTATTTTTATAGTTTAAAATAAAATAAAAAAACTCGCCCTGGCCAGTTTGGCTCAGTGGATAAAGTGTCGACCTGCTGACCGAAGAGTCACGGGTTTGATTCTGGTCAAGGGCACATGCCTGGGTTGTGGGCTCCATCCCCGTAGGGAGTGTAGTGTGCAGGAGGCAGCCGATGATGATTCTCTCTTATCATTTATGTTTCTATCTCTCTCTCCCTCTCCCTTCCTCTCTGAAATCAATAAAAATATAATTAAAAAATAAAAACTCAAGAGGGAAAAGGTAGTGCTAGATTACTTTTAGTTGTAGTGTTTTCATTTCACACAAAAATCAAATCATAAAAAGATTTGGACTTATCGAAGTCCTCAAGTCAAAAACAGAAGTCACCTCATAATTTTAGTACAGCCTATTCTATCACCAAGCTTTTCTGTAACACCAATTAGTTCATGGGTAAATAAGGGAATTATTTTACTACAATGTGAAAATCACATTGGTTTGTACATAATTTTTCCCAGCCTATGTTTTTGCGCTAAATAACAACAGCTGAACCCCAAAAAGGCTAACACAGTGGAAAGCAGCAAGCTGCTGAAAACACAGTACTGTACACAATTCTCATTCAACCCATGTTCTTCCTTTTGGCACAGGTTGGCCATATGTATTTTCCTGTCAGTGCTTAATGAGCTCTCTTCTCAAAATTTTATGCATTTTACTATGACTTCCATAACCCTGTATTTGCAGACACTTCCATCAGGCTAATTTCACCTTTTTAAGTCCTAAATCAACTACATTTTTTATTTGTAAAAAATTTAGTATAGCTTTTAAAATATTCTAGTATTCTTATTAAGATTTATTTTTTTGTTAGTGCTCTGGTTACCAACTTTCAGATGTTTTGGGTGAGTTACCCCAGGAGCTGTACACAATTTTAGTATTTTAAAAAATATTTATATGTAATATCACAACAGAAAGGTCTGTAGAATTTATACCCAAATCAAGAAACCTTTACGCTTTATTTATTTGGAAAATTCTAGATTTATGAGCAACTACTTCTTAAAATGAACTGAAATCATTCAGTAGCAGATGATTAATAATATGTATGAAAGTTTGTTTCATAAAGCAAAACAATTAAATAAAAGGAAATCTAAGCTAGAGATATATTATTTCCTTTTCTTAATCCTTTAAGAACAATCCTTCAACAAACCACATAATAGTTGTTGCACATAATAAACATCACTCAAAATGAACATTTAATGCCAAGAGAAAATAAAGTGGGGTCTGAAAAAAAGAGTACTCTAATTTCTTAGGTTTATAACTATCATAACCCAAGTAATGAATACACCCACTAATAAACTAATTTCTAAAACTTAGACGTTGCTACCAAAAAAAAGTAGGTAAACATACAAGACAATTTTAGCAAAATACACATTTTGCTAAATGTAGACTCCAAATCTTCTACATTTCAGAAAGATCAGTTTCTTCTCACAGGAGAATTTTAAAAGAGTTTAAATAAACCCAGTACAATCTCTCTAGAACCCCTGCTAGAGCTTCACTGTAGAAGGGCCACGGCAATATCTTCAGAAGAGGGTTCAGAATTCAAATGTACCATTTTTTCCATAGCTGTGCAGCTCATGCATCTCTCAAGGTGTCTGCATGTTATGTTCAATATTACAGTGATAATCTATTCTAGGACAAGAAAAATAAAATGTCATATTGGAATTCTTAGATCGTTTCCCAAAAGATTAGAGGAGAGCACTTTTGCTTAGGTTGGTTATTAACACTGGTGTGAGAAGAAACACATGACAGAGACTAAACAAGAGAAGGAAAACTGAGCCACAGAATTATCTAAAAATAAAATGCTGTATTATACAGTATTAGAGTTGTTGCCCCAAATAACCAAGGAATCTCCTAAACATAAAATGGTAGTTATAACCACTTACCAATCTTTTTACCATTCCTTTTTTAATTTCAGACTTTCTACATCATTTCCCTTCTATTTAAAAAGAGGTCTGCTAGGGTACTTTCAGGTTTTATTTCTTTGAGCATGTATTTATTTAGCCCTTGTTCTTAAAATGTATTTTTGCTAGCTATAGAACTCTAACTTGAATTATGAGTCATAGTTGTGAGACCTATTTTCACTGAGTATATCATTTTGTGGTCTTCTACTTCCATTATTGTTATTGAAACCTAGTAGTCCTTTGAAGGTGTTCTGTGTTTTCTCAAAAAAATTTCTCTTTTATTAAGCTCTTTTTATTTTCCATTTTGTTGTCTCTCTGTGTTGCTTTCTGGACTTTTCAGATTTATCTTTCATTATATTAATTTTTATTCAATGGGATCTATTTGCTTTTATCTCTCCCTTAATTTTAATTGCTGTATATTTTCATTTCTAAAACTTCTGATTTTTTTACAAAGTGTCTGCTCTTTTCCTCACTTTTAAGTTTTCATTGAATATATTAAAAATACTTATTTTATATTTTACAACTGATAATTTCAAGATGAACTATTTGCAGGTCTGATTTTTCTAATTCTCTTATATTATGCCCTGTTTTCCCTAGATGATTTATACATTTTTATTATAAGATAATCAGTTTCATTAGAACTTCACCAATGGGAATTATTTGATGATGATGATTCATGTTGCTTATGTCAGGCTCCTGAAAGTAACAATCCAGGATCCTTTTACATTCTTAGCTTGAGGTTCAGTGTGAATTCAGGTTGCAAGCCAGTGTGAGGGCTGGTTTGTGTTAATACATTTTCAGCAGAGATATTATTTTTCCCATTAGCAGAAATAATCTAGAAAGATCATTTTGTTATCCTTGGTGACACTAAGGCAAAGAACTTCTAGATCACTCTTACACCTAAAATGTACAGACCTATGGAAGTCCAAATTAATGGGGAAGACTATTTCCTGCTTGATGTTTTACCTCGGCTGGGTCTGGGTTTTGCTTTCTAATCCCTGAGCCCCACAAAGCCAGAAAATAGAAGTTCACTTAATTTGGTAAATACCTTCAAGGCAATAGCCAGCTTCAGCACTCAGCTTACCTCTCACTAGATTTCTAATTAGTGTTTGGTCTAAATATTCTTTATTCTGTGCCAGAACATTGATGCATGTTAGGTTATTTTCAGCAGAAAGGCTGGTCCAGATATTTAGTTCACCATTCTGCGGAAAACAGATTTTTACATTAGTTTCCAATGGCAATATCTCTAATACGCATTAGCCTGTATGTTAGAGCATTGGTTCTTAAATTTCTTCTGCCTCTGCATACTGGAGGAATTTGATTTACTGCTATCAGTAAGAGTTGCTCATTATGACAGTGATTCCCAACTGGAATTAGGTACAGAACATTTCCCTGGAGGCTGAAATTGATTATCAAAAATTGGGTGCTGATTTTTAAAAAGAGGATGCTTTCATCACTTTTAAAAACCATACTCTTTAAATACAGTAAAACTATTTCAACCCCTTAACTATGATTCAGTCCATAATTATAAACAAGTATTACTCTCCTGATAAAAATAATACTTATAGAGGATGCTAAAGTATATAGGACTATTTGCCAGTTTATCAGTGTTTCTCAAATCAGAATGTCCCAAGGATGTTCCTGGGGACAAAAGCTTTGTAAATTTTCATTTTTTTGCTTTCATTTCAATAACAGTATAAAAATGTATTTTTACTGTTTTCAAAGAGAAAAATAAAAAGACTTAAAACTACTCGAGGAACTAAAGTCAGTGATTCCTCAAAATGGGATCTATAATTTTTTTTCTAAAGAAGGATCTATATATTATTTAAGTTAAGAAATATTGCTCCACACTAAAGGCCTCATATTGCTAAGTTTGAGTTACTGGATTAATCTTAGTTCAATATCCTAGCCCTCATTTGTACTGTAGTCACTGTACCTGATTATACAGGTGTATGACCACTTAGCAAAAATCTTTAAGGACAGATACATTTCAGAATTCAGAGTATTTTGGAATTTAGAAAGGGACTACAATGCAAATATATGTTACATGATGTGTCAGTGAAGTCTGAGGCAGCACCCCATAACAAACATGTTAATATTTCTGTAGCAAAATGTATATTCACACTAAAAGGGGGTTAAATAAAGATCACCAATAGTCTTATATCAATTCAGATCATGTTTTGGCAATACAGTGGGACCTTGACTTACGAGTGTCCCGACTAACGAGTTTTTCGAGATACGAGCCATCTCTCAGCCGATTTTTTGCTTTGAGTTGCAAGCTAAAATTCGGGTTACGAGCCAGCTTCAGACACTGCTAATTGGCGCAGCGAACATCACAGTGAACGCCACAACATCAGCCCAGCATCACATGCCTCACTCGTTCACTTTATGATTTGACATACGAGTAATTTGAGTTACGAGCTCCGTCACGGAACGAATTAAACTCGTAAGTCAAGGCCCCACTGTATGAGAAAACTTTAGGTTTTCAGAGCATTTTGGATTTCTAAATCATGAGGATGGAATTATACAACCATTATTTACTGGAAAGCCTGATAAATTTCATTAGAATTTCATATAAGATCATACTTAAGAAAGATCAAATAAGGGTAAAGAGCTCACCTTAAGGTTTATAAATCTAATGCATAAACTTGGTAATTTTTTTCTCCCAACTACTTTGTAGTCTCTTTTTGTCTATTTGTGGCTTAATAGTGGAAGATACAGAATAAGTAAGCTCCTGATAAGCAGAAAATATTATATTATTAATTCTAAAATGTCAGAAGTACCTAAATGTAATAGGAATTTAAAACTCATTCCAAAGCCAACATATTAGCCAAACTGGATTATGATTACAATGTCTCTTCAGCTAGCAATGTGGATAAAAGGTAGAGAGAGAAAGAGAAGTGTTGTAAATATATATTATTTAGAATAACCTTTCCTGATCCTTTTCTAAGAAGCTTCAAGATGAGATCTCTTACTCCTACTAAACTCATGGCTCTGTTGTCATAGTTGTTAGATTTTATGGTGCAATAGTGTACAACTGTAAAATGAAAGGCTTCTTCCTTAAAAAAGAACTTAATATGTTTAACACTAAGAGAAATTAAACAGAAACTTAAGGGGGCAGTATATTTGAAATTGTAAAGAATAAGCAATTTCATATTATAAAAAACCATAAAAGAGAAATTTAAATCATTATTCTTGATATTATAATCACATCTGGAAGCAGTGAAGCAGAGTGTTAAGAGCCTGACCTGTGAAGATATATGCGTAGGTTCAAATCCCAGCTCTACCAAACAATAGGTTATAAGATCTGTCAATTTAGAATTTTAATAGTACCTACTTTCATAAGATTGTTAGTACAAATTAAATGAGAATAAATATAAAACACTTAGAACAGAGGTAGTACAATAAATACTAGCAATAGAGACGGTAATTATTATTATTGTCATTATTAATTTTTTAAAATTATTATTACATTTTTTCCTAAAGTAATAGATTTGCAAATGTTACATTTTTCAAATAAAAAATGATGGCACAGAAAAAAAAAATTATGGCACAAAATTTAAAAAATCTTCTGGTATTAAGGATGGGTCTCCCTCATGACCAATAACACCCATTGGCAAAACAGCCAACTGAAATTAGGCCTTTCTCAGAAGAGTGCTGCAATAAGTATCATCATTTTCTTTTCTTTTTTTTTTTATATTTTATTGATTTTTTTACAGAGAGGAAGGGAGAGAGATAGTTAGAAACATCGATGAAAGAGAAACATCGCCGAAACCGGTTTGGCTCGGTGGATAGAGCATCGGCCTGCGGACTGAAGGGTCCCAGGTTCGATTCCGGTCGGGGGCATGTACCTGGGTTGCGGGCATATCCCCAGCGGGGGATGTGCAGGAGGCAGCTGATCGATGTTTCTCTCTCATCGATGTTTCTAACTCTCTATCTCTCTCCCTTCCTCTCTGTGAAAAATCAATAAAATATATATAAAAAAAAAAAAAAGAAAAAAAAAAAAGAAAGAGAAACATCGATCAGCTGCCTCCTACACATCTCCCACTGGGAATGTGCCCACAACCAAGGTACATGCCCTTGACCGGAATCGAACCTGAGACCTTTCAGTCTGCAGGCTGACGCTCTATCCACTGAGCCAAACCGGTTTTGGACATCATTTTCTTTATGACGCAACTTTCACTTCCTTACTCTATTTGTTTTTAGGTTATGTCAATATTTTTTTTGCCCAATCATGCAACATGACAGAACTCTTCAAATCTTTCTAGTTAAAATAACATAAAAGAATCTGCCCTGGCCAGCATGGCTCAGTTGGTTGGAGCATCATCCTGTAGTCCCTTACACCAAAAGGTCACAGATTCAATTCCTCAGGGCACATACCTAGGTTGCGGGTTCGATCCCCGGTCGGGGATGGGAGGCAACTGATTGCTGTTTCTCTCTCACATCAATGTTTCTCTCTCTCTCTCTCTCTCTCTCTCTCTCTCTCTCCTCTCTAAAAATAAATAAAAACATGTCCTTGGGTGAGGAGTAATAATAATAATAATGTAAACTTAAATCACATAAACTTTAAGAACTTTTGCCGAAGCCAGTTTGGCTCAGTGGATAGAGCATCGGCCTGCGGACTGAAAGGTCCCAGGTTCGATTCCGGTCAAGGGCATGTACCTGGGTTGCGGGCACATCCCCAGTAGATGTGCAGGAGGCAGCTAATCGATGTCTCTCTCTCATCGATGTTTCTGACTCTCTCCTTCCCTTCCTCTCTGTAAAAAATCAGTAAAATATATTAAAATATCATCGTTAAAAAAAAAAAAACTTTAAGAACTTTTTTAGTATTTTATTATCTAGTGTCTCCCTCTGGCAAAGTCTAAATTCCTTTATTTACAGCTTTGGCTGATAACATTCTTACACACACACACACACACACACACACACACAAATCATAAAAAATAAAGAAAATAACTACACTATCTCTGAAATAAAAATGTTGAGTTTTCACTAGTAACAACATTCTCAATAACAAAAAGAAAAGATATATGGCAAATATAATGCTATAATCAAAACAGGACAAAAATATAAATACCTACATATATTGTTATATTCATTTGTATCCAACTAATTCAGAATCTACTATCCTGTTACAAAATTCTGATCATGTTAAAATAGTCAAAATAATAACTTTTCTCTACTCTCAAGATATTACTTATATTGTGAATTTCAAAATTAATCTAAAATACTTTCAAAATATGAGTTCATGAATATAAAATTTAGTGACAAGAAATCAGGCTCTCAGTCCAGCAATTCTCATGAATATAAAATTAGTGTATACTTTAATAAATAATATAGCGCCATAGCAAATCCTATATAATAAAGATGTAATATGCAATTGGTTGTTATGTGGTGAGGTGTAACGACCGACCACATAACAACTGGATCACAGATCAGCAGGAGGGTGGGGCAGCGAGCTACAAGCGGGTTGTGGAGAGCTACAGGAGTGGGCAGGGCAGCAAGCTATGGGGGGGCGCAGGAGGTGGAGGGAGCTACAGGAGGGCGGGGCAGTGGGCAGAGAGCTACTGGAGGGCGGCAGCGAGCTACTGGCACACGAATTCGTGCGCAGGGCTACTAGTAAGATACACTCTAATCAACTTAGTTCTGTTAATGATGTTTAAATACTTTTAAAAAGTGCTTTTCAAATTATATTATTGAATATCTTCATGTCACATTTTTTAATTTTAATTGTTTTTATCTTACCCATATTATAATTAGAGCCAAAATCTGTTATTATTTGCAAGATAATGTAATAGTTAAAAATTTATATTTAATCCATTACATTACTATATAATACTGAAAAAGGATTAAGATCAAAATAAAATGATAGTCAATTTTTTATATCCCAAGGCAAATTAATTACAATTAATTTTTTCCTTGCACCCCTGACACAATCATTGAATATTTCTTTCCTCATTACCCAGAAAGAGTAATAAGGAAAATCAATTTTGCTGTTTCTAAAAAGCTTTTACTACACTGGCATGAAAAGGAACCATACCACCTGTTATGTTCTACTAGAACTGGGAAGAAGCTGAAACCAACACTTGAGCAATTATACCAAGAGACCCTGAAGACTTGTAGTCAGCCCCATGCTTAAAGCAAGAGATGATTAACCATGAACTACATGGCAACGTATGACTTACAGATGTAGTTGTTTTATCTTTTCATCACCTACTAGTCCAACTTCCTATTTAAAATCAGTCTCACTATACTTACTTTAAAGATCTGAATTCCTCAATCATGTGACGAATGATCACTATATTTTTGGTTATGTTTAATTAAATGAATCTCCAATTTCCAATTTGGTCAATTTTACATGGTCTTAAGACATTTGGAAATTTTATTTTTACTGACTTGCCATTTTACTTCCCATCAAGAACTTAATGTCATCGGAAAATCAAACAATCTTATAAATGTCAAAAGAGCAACCAGAGATTAGACCCCTCCCCCACTTCAGATTTGTGGCTTTCCCATACAATCACTTTCAATTAAGCAATATTAAAAACCATTTGATTTGGGCTAAGACACCCTAACAAAGGGAAATAGGCAATCATTCACTGAATTCAGATTACTAAACAGTGTTTTTCATAGAAAAAATATATATGACATAGCTTGGCATACCATAGAAATACAAAATGTGCAATTTTATTAAAACTGCCTGGCAATTATCTCAATTCTTTATTGTAAGTTAAACATTGTCTTTGATTAAGCTATACTATACAATTAAAGAAATTTACATTCAATTTCCCTCTCCTTTCATCTCTAATCTCCTTTAGAACCATTTTTATTTATTAATTATAATGAGGCACCATTTCTCAAGACTGAAAGCCACTGCATTATATTTCCTATAGTTTTTCAACAGTACACTAAGTTTATTATAATAAGCTCAACATAAAATATTTTAGCAGTTTACAGATACTAATAATTTTCTAAATCTTGGGAGTTATTCCTTTTTTTAAAAGGAAAACAATTTTCTTCTTGTTAATTTATCACATCAGTAGCAAAAATCAAGTGTAACATTTATTGAGCACATACTATCTGCAAGGCTTTGTGTAATAAACCGAACAAATGCTAAAACTTTAAAGATATTCTATTAACTCAAAATACCTGTTAACTTTGGTAACCCTCAATAGAAAAGAAGATATATAAAAGGAACTCACAACCTTTTCTATTGAATTAACAATACATTCTTTGTTTTCATTAAGATTCTCAATTATAAATACTGTCCATCCCATAAAATCCAATTCTGAGATTAGGGGGTAGATTCAAATCCCAAATGTACTGCAACAAGACGTATGTTTGATTAAAATGCTACATGATGTCATGTATCCAGGACAACTGAAGCATTATGGTCTCTTAGGAATAAAACTGCCTCTTGGTCATAGATTTAGGTGACACAGCATGTGATCCATTGTCTCTAAACAAAAAATGTGTGCAGCTGTATTTTCCAGTCAAGAAAGGGGGGTGAGGAGCAGAATACAAAAGGGTCAAAGATTTGTTTCATAGAGAAACTGTTTTTCAAATAGGGGTAAAAAAAGAAAGAAAATTGAGTGGGGGGGGGGGAAAAACACCTTTCTCCAACTCATACTAAAAGCAGAAAACACTAAAATCTGGGGGAGAAAAATCTGTTGTGGTAGCCTACTGAATCCACTTTTCTCCTGCACTAACTTGCCCAGATACACTGTGTAAACCATGGCTTAAATGCCACTTCTATCTAAATAATTTTGTACTCTGTGTACACAGTATATAGAGTTCTCCTATACATTGTTGCAGCATTTGCCTCAAAAAACAACAACAACAACAACAGCAAAAAAAAAAACAACACACCAAAAGTCTCAATTGTTCATCAGTTTCTTGGGGAAGTTAAAATGAAGCAATAGCTTTATTTATTTATTTTTTTAAAAAGAACACATTTGCTTCTAAGCAGTAACAAACCTGATATTTTCTGCATAAAGATCAAATACTTCTTTTTATAATGAATCCCTAGCATAGGTAACTCTGCCTTTCACACAGAAATACTGATTTTAAAAAGCAGTGCCACAAGATATCTAAATTGAGTGAAAATTGTTTTCACTAATAAAAAGTTATTTCGAATAAATGTTAAAAAAGTTGATGACACAATAACTTGTAAACTTTCATCAGTATCTAAAACGTAACACTAATTACTTTATGTTATTAAATATAATGATAGAAAAGAAGCACTATTAGCTCTCAAGAGTAAATCTAGTTTAGAAACTCATCTCCTCAAACTTTGGGATAGCAATCAATATGGTGTCCAAACAAAAATATTTTGGAGGCTGAAAAAATTGATCGCACAGAAATAAAAAAACAAAAATAATCAGTAATGAAATTAGAAGTAATATCATCTGTGCTACAAACCATATAGTGACCAGTTAGCCAGCCAACCAGCACTTTGGTTCTTTGAGAGTCTTGTACTCTGCACTTGTATAATAACGTGGAAAAGGAACAAAGTAACAGAAACCTAAAAGTCAACAGATCTAATGTCCCAGAGTACAAAGGTAAGTATGGTTAGCATTGGAATAGAAACAGCTGGTATTCTTTGTTGTCATGATTTATTTCTGTGTAAGATTATTTTCAATGCCTTGAACATAAGCCATTATTAGTCAGCCATGGAGTAAACCTCTCCCAGCCAATTAAATTCCACTGAAAATCAGCATTTTTTAAAAGCACACTCATGATCAGAAATACATTTAATAAAAGTATAAAACGGCATCTTACCAATAAGTCCCTTGTGTCAAATTTGGAAAGCAAGAGTAAAACTTGGTATAGTAAAACTATACTGGTTGATTTAATATACTGATTTTATATGTAGTTCTAAAACAACACAAAACTACAATTAATTTAACACAGAATTAAGTTCATAAGGACTAAATGGACCCTATATGTACACTTACTGAAGTAAAATATATTTATGCTAAAACCTATTAAAGATATTTGTTATTAATTAGATGATCTCCAGAGCATTTTAGAAAGTAGCGTTTACCCTAATGAACACTCAAGTTCCTAAATAAATTTGAATGGAATATAACCTAAATTCTAAGTAGCCGTATTAACAGCAACTATATACAGTTAAGTAGTCTAGTTGTCACTACTAGGAGACAGGATCAGCAATAGAGTCGATGGTAGTTCTACTTGATAATATAAAGAATACTGAAAGGGAAACGGGTTACTTTTCTTCTTAGAGATCAATGTATGTCATGATTTTTTTTTGGTAGGGTTTATGTTGTTGTTTTGACCTATTGAGTTTGAGATGTTTGTGAGACAATCAAGTGGAGTGGGTATTTGGGATACATGTGATCTAAAGTTTAGGAGACAGGTCTGGTCTGGAGATAGATTTTGGAGTATTAATATCTGTAATCTGCCCATCTCTCTCCATTTTCATGGTCCACTATGCTCCAGGTCAACAGTATCTCTCATCTTAACCACCACAAAGGTAGTCCACATAAATGGTACGACCCTGTGGTTGTGTTCTAAATGCACACACACAGTGGCTGACAGTATCTTCCTAAAAGAACAACCAGAGAGTAAAGCCCCCATTTCTGATTTGTGGCTTTCCCATCCAAAAGTCTAATCTCCTTGCATCTATGCCTGATCCTCTTTTTTCTCTAGAACAAAATGTAACTAGAATAATCTTGTGAAATGCAACTCTGACAATGTCCCTTTCTTGCTCAAATCATCAAGGGAACCCTTGGATCAAAATGTAGGTAAGTAGTTCTTGACATGGTATATGAGAGGTTCTGCATAACTTTGCGCCTGTGTAATCTCTCTGGACACATCTTTTGCCACTCTTTCCCTTGTCTCCCCACTTTAGATTTCTGAAAAGGCCTTGCTTTCTCCTTCTTCGGGGCCTTTACAAATGCTACCCCCTTTGGCTAAAATACTCATTTCACCTAGCCCTGGCTAACTATTTATCACTCCATCTCAGCTTTAAAATCTTAAGGGAAACCTTCTCTAATATCCCACACTAGAGGGGACTCCAAATTATATTCTTTCATAATATCCTGTACTCTTTGATAACATTTATCACATCTAAGGATGGTTTAATACACATCTTTTCCTGACTTACTAAAAGCTCCATAAGGCAGATTTGGTTGTCTGTTTTGCTTACTGCTCAAATTATTTGTTGTCTAACAGATCTTGGTTCTAGCTGTGCCACTACATAACTCTGACATCTATTAATGAGATGAATGGGCTTTCATTCTACAATAATCTAGATGCTATTAAAAACTGAAATCCAAATACTACTAGCTTTCCTGCAAATACATACATGGTAAAATTTACAATTCCTACCTATATGTGCATTTCTTACATGCCTGAGTGTATGTGTCTAAATTATGTACATATAGTATAAAGGTAAGAACTAGTACTTTCGTATATGTGTTGTTTTAAGTGTTTCACTAGTATTAACTCCTTTAATCTTCATAACAGCCTTACCAGGTAGTTGCTATTAGTAGTGCCCATTTTCTATATGGAAAAATACATAGAGATGAAATGATATGCCCAATATCACAAACCTTGAAGTGGCACAACAGGAATACAAGTTCAGGGAATATAGCTCCAGAACTCACATTCTTCATACTACGCTAGCTGACATCCTGCCTAGACAGCTTCAGAACTACAAAAGAAAGACTGAAAAAAAGTACATACTACCATCAATAAATCTGACTCAATATCTACATCCTCAAGCAAATTCTCTACTTGAAGCTAGTGCAAACTAGACTAATCTTGTTCAAATACTTCCTTTGTGTTTCTCTACTTATATGCTTGCTCCTGCTATTCTAACATCCAATTGTTTACACCTTGCCTACTACCATTCAACCAAAGGCCTAAACCCAGTGACAACTCTTCCATGTAATTTCCACCCAAACATCTTTTAGAGATATTTTTCTCTCCCCTACTATGTCCAATTGCATTTATATATCTTCTTTTTTACTGTAGTTGTTTTTGTCTCTATAGCTCAAAAGAAACAATAGACACAAATTACTTTATAAACACTAAAATTCTATACCTTATAAAATACTTAATCCAGACTAAACAGAAAAACAGAGGAGAATAAAAAATATCAATGAACACAACACCCCCAAGCAGATTGCTTCAAGCAAGTACAACCTGGCTCTAACTTGCTGCCAACTGGATTAAAAATGCAAAGGGAAAATTATTCCCAAATGTACCACATCATTACATTTTCTTCAACTAAACAAAGGAAATATATTTGATCAAACTATACGTTTAAAAAATTGAGTGAAATATGATACTTATTTAAAAAATAGTTACTGATCGCTTCTCGGCCTTTTGGCTAAGATCAAGTGTAGTATCTGTTCTTATCAGTTTAAAAAATAGTTACTGAGCAATTAACATTCAAGTACAAAATACTATGCTAGATACTATGTTCCCATTCTGCTCTGTGATCTTTTCACTTCCTAAATTTCAGTTCTCCACTTAAGAAGGATTACTGATATACCATTAATATAGTAAACCTCTATCATGACTGTAAAATCCACCCCACCCAATCCCACTGCTCAGGAAAGATTAGTTCCTACTCTGTGTTCCCACAGTACTCTTGAATCTGTGTCTAGAAGGGTTTTGTCTCATATTGCTATTATTAACTCACATGTACCTGATTCCTAACACGAAGCATTTGATATTTGTCAAATGAGTATTTTCACCTTGTATAAATTGTTTAAATCGTTTTGTTCTTCTAAACATGAAAAGAATTTCCCATTAAGCTTTCTAATTATTTTGTATTTCTGAATTATCTTTATATAAAGCAGCGGTTCTCAACCTGTGGGTCGCGACCATCGGAAAACACATATAGCATATCAGATATTTATATTATGATTCATAACAGTAGCCAAATTACAGTTATGAAGTAGCAACGAAAATAATTTTATGGTTGGGGGCCACCACAACATGAGGAACTGTATTAAAGGGTGGTGCATTAGGAAGGTTGAGAACCACTGAATTAAAGGAAAACCAATGGATAAAATTCTCAGAACTCTAGTCAATCAATATTAAGCTGTTAAGCAAATTCTTTCTCCATAATTTAAGAACAGTCCTAGGTGTACATAATGCAGTTTAGCTTTTAAATACTGGAAAATAGCTAAAGCATTAAATGTCAAAGCAATTAATACTTGTGTATTTGCAACAGAAGGACAATACCATGACCCTTTACTGTATTCTCTACTCCTTGCTGTGGACAGAACAAGAAGCAAGCATCTCATCTTGGCAAATATCCATTTTTCAAAGGCTTCACGTTACTCCATGTATAAATTTTCAAAGTTGGACAAACTTGGGTTCAAATACCCAATACTGCATTCACATAACATCTCATTATCTGTTTATCTATAAGAATAAAACACTTCCCTAGAATTGTTATGGGAATTAAATTACATACTCACGTGACTAGTATAATACCATGCCAGAACATAGTAGACACTCAATACAAGGTAGTAATTAAATAATTAATGATTATTAATATTCTTCCCTTTTTTTCTGTATTTCCTCTTTTAAGGTAAAGAAACAAACTATAAGAATATAAGTTTATCAACTTCCTGAATTCTCTACCTCCAAAGTTATTAATATAATTTAAAATTTTACATTAACTGTGTCAAAATTCTAATTTAAATATTAAATTATGCTAAGTGGGCTATTCAATATAGTATGAAAGGTATAACTGTACTAATACACTTTAGAAAGAATTTCAATAGGAGTTCAAAGTAAGAGTGTTTTGTAGTTAACCAAGTTAATTAAAAAAACAAAGAACTGAAAACCTCATTCAACAAGTCTTTAGTCAGATTTTATTCTCCAATAAAATTGTTATTTTTTAATTAATATTCCCATTGTTAAAATGGCATCACTTTTTTACTCTTCTATTAAGTATAAGTGACTTCCTTCCAAAAAAAGTTTATCATCAGTTTCAAAATTTTGATTAATGTTCTTTATTTAACTCGACCTCATTTTTTTTTCCATAAATAATCATAGCATCTCATAAAGAAGAGCGCTCAGGGTCTGTTCTTTTCCTAATGTGTTTTTCCCGACATACCTTTTAAACTACTCTCAGGGGAAAAAAAGCTAAGTGGAAAAACTACCGAATACCTATGAAAATAGGGATTGGGCCTAAACTGGCAGTCGGACATCCCTCTCACATACCAGGACTGCTGGCTCCCAACCCCTTGCCTACCTGCCTGATTGCCCCAAACCACTTCTGCCTGCCAGCCTAATCACCCCCTAACCACTCCCCTGCAGGCCTGATTGAAGCCTAACTGCTCCCCTGCCAGCCCAGACGCCCCCAACTGCCCTCCTCTGCCAGCCTGGTTGCCCCTAACTGCCCTCCCCTGCCAGCCTGGTCGCCCCTAACTACCCTCCCCTGCTGGCCATCTTGACCACATGGCGGCGGCCATCTTGTGAGGGCATGGCAGTCAATTTGCACATTACCTCTTTATTACATAGGATTATGTTTATAAGTGCCATTAAAATCAAGGCCTTTATTGAGAGGATACATTTTATTTTATGTTGCCCTGGCCGGTGTGGCTCAGTTGGAGCATCATTCCGTGCAATGAAGGGCTGCAGGTTCTATTCCCAGTTGGGGCACATATCCAGATTGCAGGTTCAATCCCCAATTAGGATGCATATGTGAGGCAACTGATTGACGTTTCTATCTCACATTGACATTTCTCTCTTCCCCCTCCCTTTCCTCTCTCCCTCCCTCCCTTCCATTCCCTCTGAAAAGCAATGGAAAAAAATATCCTCAGGAGTGGATTAACAAAACAAGAAAAAAATTCTACTCCATGTATAAATCAGGCAGACTCCAAAAGAGTAGAAATGAAGAATCTCGCTCACCACTATATTCTTAGCACTTAAATACAGTAGCTGCTCAATAAATAGCTATCCAAGTTTAAATGTTTATTTATTGAAAAGAAAATTAGGTTGAGGAAAATAAAAAATACATGAATCTGCCCTGGCCAGTGCAGCTCAGTTGGTTGGAGTGTCATTCCGTACGTACATCTGAAAGTTTCGGGTTTGATTCCTGGTCCGACCCATACCTAGGTTGCAGGTTTGATCCCCTTTGGGGCATATACAGGAGGCAACTGATCGATGTTTCTCTCTCCCCACCCCCCTCTCTCTGAAGGCAATTGAAAAACAAGTACATGAATCTAGTTAAGGCCATGGACTGTGCTTAGTGACTTGGTTCCAGAGTAGAATATGGAATGAGTGGATATGGGGGTGAAACCTGGCAAACAAAGACCTCAAAAAGGTGATCATGGTTAACATAATTTTATCATATTATTTGCAAGTAACCTTGATATATTGTGATGAGAATGGCTCTTCACCTCTGTTGTCTTGCTCCCTAAAAACCATGACTCCAGTCTAATCAAGAAGAAAGCATCAGAGATATCACCTCATACCTGTCAGAATGACTATCATTAATAAATCAACAAACAAGTGTTGGTGAGAATGTGAAGAAAAAGAAACCCCTCATGCACTGTTGGGGAATGCAGATAGGTGCAGCCATTGTGAAAATCAATACGGAGTTACCTCAAAAAATTAGGATTGCCCTAGCCGGTTTGACTCAGTGGATAGAGCATCGCCCTGCGGACTGAAAGGTCCCAGGTTCGATTCCGGTCAAGGGCATGTACCGTAGTTGCGGGCACATCCCCAGTAGGAGGTGTGCAGGAGGCAGCTGATCAGTGTTTCTCTCTCATCGATGTTTCTGACTCTCTGTCCCTCTCCCTTCCTCTCTGTAAAAAATCAATAAAATATATTAAAAAAAAAAATTAGGATGGCCTGCGGACATCCCCTGAGGGGTCCTGGATTACAAGAGAGCACAGGCGAGGCTGAGGGACCCACCGGTGCACGATTGGGGCCGGGGAGGGACCATAGGAGGGCTCCAGGGCATGTCCGACCCGTCTAGCCCAGTCCTGATCACCCGGACCCCAGCAGCAAGCTAACCTACTGGTTGGAGCGTCTGCCCCATGGTGGTCAGTGCACATCATAGCAACAGGTCGAATGGTCAGACACTTAGCATATTAGGCTTTTATTATACAGGATAGCCAAGATTTGGAAGCAGCCCAAGTGCCCAAGTGCCCATCAGTAGATGAGTGGATAAAAAAGCTGTGGTACATTTACACAACGGACTACTACTCAGCCATAAAAAAGAAAGGAAATCTTAACTTTTGTGACAGTGATGGATGGACCTGGAGACAATTATGCTAAGTGAAATAAGCTAGTCAGAGAAAAACAAGTACCATATGAAGTGAAACCTAAGGAACAAAATAAACAAAGTGGAGACAGTCTCATGGATACAGAGAACAGACTGACAGCTATAAGGCAAGGGGTTGAGGGCTAGGTGAAAAGGGTGACTCAGGGACACAGATAATAGTATGGTGATTGCCAGAGAGAAGGGAAGGTGGGGAGAGATAGAAGAGGATAAAGCGAGTGGGAGGATAAATGATGGACGGAGACTTGATTGGAGTGGTAAACAAACAATACAGTATGTAGGTGATATATTGCAGAACTGTGCACCTGAAACTTGTATAATTTTGTTAATCAGTTTCACCCCAATAAATTCAATTTAAAAAATTTTTTTAAGTCTCAATCGAGGAGCAGTCTATAAAATTTCTGACTAGTACTCCCAAAATTGTCATAGTCATCGAAAACAAGAAAAGTATGAGAAACTGGAATTCTGGAACCAAAAATGGGCACTAAGGGAAAACTAGTGAAATCTGAATAAAGTGTGTAGTTTAATAGTAATGTAGCAATTTTGTTTCCTTAGTTGAGACAAATGTACCATAGTAATGTAAGAAATTAACAAGAGGAAAACTGGATGAGGTATTACTCTATGTACTATCTTGCAACTTTCTGTAAATGTAAACTAGCCTAAAAAAAAAAAGTTTATTTAAATTTTAAGACGTTTAGGATAAGGGAAGTAAGGAATACATAAATCAAAATCCCTTGGAAGAAAATAATAACAAACATTATTTTGGTCCCTTTATCTTTGGTGGTAAAAATAGAGATAGCATTCTCATACAGTGGAAATAAAGTTATTAAAACAATACCATAGTTATTATACAAGTCTCTAATATTATGAAGTCACATGTGACCAAAGCAAATGCCCCCTGAATTCTAATTTCTCACAATATCTTTTCCTCAGTCCTCAACACTTCAATTATTAACTCTATGACAAAAATTCCTAACATCAGCTGTCAGCTCTATATTGACTGAATTATCCCACACTTCCAGCTTCTAGTCACTAAAGGTCAAATTCACCTTACACTCAACTAAACTCACCACCCTCTTTGTGATGTTCCCCTTCTAAATCTCCTTCTCAAAGTTTTTTTATTTTTTTCAATAGATCTCTTCCCTTCTCCGTCCTCTTCAGTCCCACAGTTAATAATTAGTCCTACACACTGCTGTCAAATGAACCTTCCTCAAATAAGGATTTTATCACATCATTCCAGGCTCAAATGCCATATTTAAGTTCAGAAGTGATGTTTTCAATGCCATCCAATATTGTTTATTCTTTTGTACCCATCACATATAAAGAAAGACCTTTCCATCATCTCTCTACCTTATAGCGTAAGTCCTGCTTTTCCTTTATTCACAAAATAATAAAATATTCACTAAGCATATAACACATATCTGAGAAGATAAGATTTTATAATGCTCTTGGAGTAATAAAACTTAAAAAGATAACTAATAACATGGGAATTTGTCTATTCAAGGATGTACCCTCAGTTCCTATAAGAGTGCCTGGCACACGGTAGGTGCTGAAAAAACATTTAGTAAATGAAAACAAGGCAGTACAGAATGTTACAGTCTAAAAGAATTTGGTGTTATTAGTGATAAGAGTTTTCAGTTGGAGAGAGAAAGGCAGTTCTAAAATTGTATTATTTTAAGGCTCTCAGGGCAATCAAAATTACAACTAAACCTCAAGCTTGAGCAGATCTTCAGCAGTTAAGAGGATGTGTGCAGGTGCACGTCAACAGAAAAATGTTATATCAACAAAGGTAAAAAAAAAAAAAAAAAGAAGTAAAACTGGTATATCGTGTTGAAGTAGTGAATAAACAGTTCTTATAGGTTAGTGGAAAAGATGGGAGAAGACAGGAACCAAAGTTTGAAAAGTCTTGAGAAGAAATTTGGTATTCATGCTTGATCTTCAGGAAGATTAATTTAATGGGAGTAAAACTTTAGAAAGCAAGAGAGCCCTATTTCTTCAAGAAGCCTCCCCTATCTACTCAAACCTCTAGTTTTCTTTCCCTCTTAACTTACAGCACCTGCCTGCATCATACAATTTAACTCTTAACTATATCATCTCACATTGTAAACTCACTTTCACATGTTAATTTTGTCTCTTCAACCTAACAGGGATCAAATCTTAGGCCTCTTTTTCTTCCCTAAGAAATCAGCAAAGCATTAGATCTTCAAAAGTTTGTTCTTGGAGGACCTTTTTGCACTTATGCAAAAATTACAACTGAACAGCAACACATACATAGCTAAGCTATAAACTGGCATAAGAACAAGACTATTTTTTAAAGTTTCATTTGATAGATCCCATAACTAATAATGTAGTTATCTTCCAGTGTATGTTTTCAATGCTTTCTGCTTTATGTAAGTATTTCATTACCTCATTTACTTTTCTTTCTCACCTAAGCATTGCTCTCAGTGGTGAGCACACATATTCATTTCTCAATCCCATTATCTTTTCTGCACTGAAGCCTTCCTGATATTTTTATCTGTTAACTTCATGAAGAACCATTATCATGGTGTAATTAAAACTCTAGTAAATGTTGCTGCTATAATTTCTCTACACAATTCTAAATGTTTCTAAATTTCTCTACACAGCCTCAATGTTTCCTGTGGTTTAGCACTCAAGTAAAACTGGTTAAATAAAAACATATGTTATGGAAACAATTCAAATACACAAAGTATTCACAAAATGAAACATGATGCATTAGTTAGTAACCAGGGATTGTATTTAAATTCTAAAAGTTTCCAAATGCTCCAAAAGTTTAGATTTTAAAGTTTTCAATCTTTTGACATTTAATTTTTATATAGTCTAAAAATTAATTTTCATTCCCTTAAAATCTGTTCATGTTAGCATTCATATTAATACCTTTCCAAAAACAAACAAACAAAAAAGCTTAAGAAAGTGTGCACACATAAACCAAACGAGCGTTTATTTCAGCCCTAAACAAGTATTTTCAATGGTAACAATCTTTTCAGGTCACGACTTTTTTGTAAAAAGAAAAAACTTTAGGATTTTATAAAGCGACCAAAAAGAAATCCTCCGGAATGTGATTATTGATGATTACACCAGAACCTCTCATTAATGGCTCTAACATTCAAACATCGCCCCAACTCCCGAGGTAGGAAACTCCATCCATAATGTACCATTCTATTCCCCACTACTCTTTAATGGGTACCTCATGCTGCTGAGATTTTAAAAATGAATCATCAGAACGGCAAAGAACGGCAAAAATGTCAATATATACCTTACAAGGACTGCAAGGAAACAGATAAGTCTTTCGATTTGGACATGTACAGTTCAGCTTTTTCCACTTCCCCATCTCAGAAAACACCAAAATAAATGTGGATGGAAAGCTACGGCCCGGTTACAAAGCCCCCGGCTACCGGCGAAGTGGCACCCTAGTGGCACTAGGACAATCTCTTACACTCCGCCGGCCACGTGGCTGTCACAATTAGGAGGACGGGAGAAACAGCGTAAACTAACCAGAAATAAATAATCGCACTCCTCCCCCCGCCTTGGAGTTCGGGTAGAAGCAAGTATGTGTCATTTCTTTGCATGTAAAGACTTTTTTTCCTGTAAGGAGAAAACTAAGTACAGAGGCCGCTACAAAGAGACTTGAAGTCGAAACAGGGTCAAAGGAGATGCCGAGCGTGTGCCCCCAATGAACTGGGTACCCCAACTCCCCTGAGCTGCAGTGGGAAAAAACATCCCAAAAAAGGGGGAAAGGGCTGGAGTCGAGGAAGATGGAGCACAGGCTCGTGGGCCGCTTTCCCCGGACTCCCCCCGCCCGCCCCGGTTCCAGACTCGCTGCGGTGGCGGCCGTGGGGCCAACTCGAGGCGTAAGAGCCGCACGCACGCCCTCCCAGCTCACACCCAGGAGGGAGGACCGAGGGCAGAGGTAACCGCGGCCCCAAGAGCGCAGGCGAACAGGAAGTGTCCATTTTGTAGCGCCGAAACACTAACTCCCATCCCACCTCGACAGCCACCCTCGGAGGCCCCCAGGGCGTCCGCTGGAGGAGGAGCCAGAGGGTGCCGGGGTCGGCCACCCCCACATCCGGGACCCGAACCCGGCCACCCCAAAGCCCCGGCACCCAACCGCCCGAAGTTCACTCCTGGCGGCGCCTTCCGGGACGCTACTTGGCCGGGCTCAGCCGGAGTCCGCCCGGGGCCGGGCGAGGACTCCGCGCCCCGCACGTCTGGCTCCAAGACGAGCCAGGGGAAGGGGCGTTGCAAAGACTCCGGGGAGAGCTCGGGGCAGCCACTTCCTCGCACAGCGGATTCTCCCCAGTCGAACCCCAAGCGTCCTCGGGGTCACCTCCAGCCTTTCCCGAGAGACGGCACCCTTCGCCACAGTTTCCTCCGCGCGACACCCGCTCCCGGGCGGCCAATACCTTTCAGGGAAAACTCCGAACTCCTCCCGGGGCCGCACTCCCGTCAGTTCGACGCCCCCGGGGAGCCCACGCACCACCCAAGCGGCGCTCTGGGGAGATCCCCGAGCCGGAGCCAAATCCTCAGGACGAAAATGTCCGGGCGCGTCACGGGACAGCCGCCTCCGGGCCCCACGCCCGGCGCTGGCCGCACGCGCTGCTTGTGCCCGGGAGCTGCGCCGCGACCCCGGGCGGGGAGCGCGGACGCCGGGCGGCGCCGGACGGAGAGGGCGCCGTTCCACCTGGGACTCACCGTCAGCTCGGCCGCCGCGGCGGGGAGGCAAGGGACGGGAAGGGGAAGACACAATATGGCAGAGCACCGCAGCTGCTCCCGGCAGTTTCCAGCAGCCGCCTCCGGGAAGACGCGGCCACGAGCAGGCAGCAGCAGCTGCGGTGCCGGCCGCGGCAGTACCACATCCCCCCCTCCCGCTGGCTTCCTCCCTCTCCCCCCGCCCTTCCCCCCGCTGCCATGGCAACGTGGCGCCAAGGAGATTAGCCCCGCCCCTCCCTCCCTGGGTTCCCGCCTCCCGCAGCCTCTCGGGAGGAGCGCTCGGCCCGCCCCTTCCCGTCCCCTCCCACCTCAGCTGAAGGGCCGGGCTTGGATCCGGAGGCGGCTCAGGAGGGCGGGTAGGGGAAGGAGGAGGCTGCGGTGTCCGGAAGGGCGGGGCTCGCACGGAAGGTAGGGCGGAGACGTGGTGGGCCAGTGCGGGTTTCGGGCTGAGGAGAAGCTGGGGAAGGCGGGAAAATGGAAAGGCCTCGCGTCCCGGGAAGGACCTATAGGCGTGCGGCGGGGCGCGGCGCGGCCGCTGACTGGCCGAGGAGGCGCGGGGCGGGGCGAGGGTGGCTGTCCCGGCCGGTCATACCGGGACCGCGAAGCCGGTGTTGGCCCTGCAGGGACAGCCCCCAACAGCCCGAGCCTCTGCGCTTTCCCCCGAGAGCCTTCCTCCCTCGGCCAGGCTTTTTGAAAGCGCTGTAGGGACGATAAAGCATGAATATAAACTTAGGGCATTAGTACCCGCGCTGACTGAAATGTGATGTGGAAACTGAACTCAAGGTATTTGTGGTGGGGAAAAAAAAATGACTTTGGAATCAGAACCAAAATGTAATGAGCATAGCATTTGCAGAGTGCACACAAAGTGCTAGGGACAGGGCTGTCTTTACGTGCATGGTCATCACCATAACGCGAACCTTCGTTGCCAGATAAGATACAGGAGTGCCCAGTTACATCTGAACTTCGGGTATGGGTAGCATAATTTTTTACATATAAAATGTTCCACTTGGGCTATTCTTTCTAATTTCTTTTGTTTGCTAAATCTGCCAACCCTATCCTAAGTCTTACAAATTTCCAGAGGAGGAGACTGAGGGTTAGAAAAATAACCTGTCAGATATAAAGTAAGTGGCAGAACTAAGGCCCTATTTTACTAAAATGATGATGCTGATAGTGAAATCTCTGAATATCTATATCCACGTCCCCAAAAACTACAGTAGTGATACCTACCTCCTCAGAAATGCGTTGAGAGGGTTAAAAGAACAGGTATATGAAAGAGACCTGCGCAGTGCCTGATGCATAGTAGGTGCTAATGGAAGTTTCCTTCCTTCCTGAACAACGCATGTTAATTGGATAGTCACTGTGTGCCAGGCTCTGAGTGTAAGTGAGCTGAGTATGGAACAAGCTGCCAACTAACAATAAAACAAGTCCAGCTGAGGGGGTGACAGTGATAAAAAAGAATTAATAGGCATCAGGATATATAAAAACAAAAATGGAAGTTTGATCCCTCTCATTCCACAGATGAAAACACTGCATTTATATGATTTGTACAAAGTCATCTGCTAAGTGCATTTGTTTTTCTTTTTAATCTTTATTGTTGAGGTTATTACAGATGTCCCTTTTTTTTTTTCCCCCTATTGCCCCCCTCCACCCAGTTTCCCCCAGCCCCAGGCCTTCGTTGCCCTATTGTCTGTGTCCATAGGTAATGCATATATGTACATAAGATCTTTGTTTAGCCCAGGGGTGGGCAAACTTTTTGACTCGAGGGCCACAATGGGTTCTTAAACTGGACCGGAGGGCCGGAGCAAAAGCATGGATGGAGTGTTTGTGTGAACTAATATAAATTCAAAGTAAACATCATTACATAAAAGGGTACGGTCTTTTTTTTTTTTAGTTTTATTCATTTCAAAGGGCCTGCCAGCCGAAGTTCGCCCATGGCTGGTTTAACCTCTTCCTGCCCCCTACCCCCCTTCCCTCTGAGAATTATCAGTCTGTTCCATGTCCATGCCTCTGATTCTATTTTATTCACCAGTTTATTCGGTTTATTAGATTTCTTATTCGTCTATTTTTAGATTCAATTGTGGATAGGTATGTATTTGTTGCCATTTTGTTCATATTTTTTATCTTTTTCTTCTTCTTCCTCTTCTTAAAGAATACCTTTCAACATTTCATATAATCCTGGTTTGGTGGTAAAGAACTCCTTTAGCTTTTTCTTATCAGTGAAGCTCTTTATCTGACCTTCAATTCTGAATGATAGCTTTGCCGAGTAATCTGGGTTGTAGATCCTTACTATTCATCACTTTGAATATTTCTTGCCACTCCCTTCTGGCCTGCATAGTTTCTGTTGAGAAATCAGCTGACAGTCGTATGGGTACTCCCTTGTAGGTACTAACTGCTTTTCTCTTGCTGCTTTTAAGATTCTCTCTTTGTCTTTTGCCCTTGGCATTTTAATTATGATGTGTCTTGGTATGGTCCTCTTTGGGTTCCTTTTGTTTGGGATTCTCTGTGCTTCCTGGACTTGTAAGTCTATTTCTTTCAGCAGGTAGGGGAAGTTTTCTGTCATTATTTCTTCAAATAGGTTTTCAATATCTTGCTCTCTCTCTTCTTCTGGCACCCCCATAATGCGAATGTTGGTACACTTGAAGTTGTCCCAGAGGATCCTTACACTATCTTCATATTTTTGGATTCTTTTTTCTTTTTGCTTTTCTGGTTGGGCATTTTTTGCTTCCTCATAGTTCAAATCATTGATTTGTTTGGGGCTCCCTGACCCAGCTGCATCTTGTTTGAGAGATTTTACCCTGAGCAAGGAAAGGCTATTTATTTGCAAAGGCTGCTTCACACAGCTTGGATGGGGTTGTAAATTGGATGAGGCAGGGTCTTAGGGAATCACCAGGATGGAGCAAATAGAAATGGCTGCCAGTCAGCCCTGCAACTGGGGAGGTCCCAACATAGGAACAATGATCCTTGCGAGCACCTCCGTCTGGAAGAAAACTGCCCCAATGCCAGATAATCCATTTCCTCCTGGTATGTGTCTGTGCTCCCCAGAGCCTCTCCCTGGTGTTGGAGCTCAGAGGAAGCAGGACCTTGTAAGTTCAGTTTGTAGTGCCGGCCTTTTAAGAGGAACAGTTGGGTCTCCTCTAGCCTCTGTGTCACTGAGCCCCAATCCACGCCAGTTTTTACAGCCCATATTTCTTACTGCCCATAGGGACTTCTTTTTCCAGCTCTGGGATCCTGGGCTGGGGCTCTGGTGTGGGGCTGGGACCCCTTGCTCCTCCAGGCAGCCTCCAAGGAGACAATCTTCCTCCCGATTAAAAAAGAGGCACACATGGGTGCAGGATCAGCCCATTCCATACTCCGCGTCTCCTACCAGTCTCAGTGTGCTTTCTTCTTTACTTCTCTAGTTGTAGGACTTCCATTTAGCCAGCTTTCCAGCAGTTCTGGATGATGTTTGTTCTGTATTTTAATTGTAATTTTGATGTGGTTATGGGAGGTGGCAAGTAAAGGCGTTTACCTATGCTGCCATCTTCCCCCTCTCTCTGCATTTGTTTTTCTAAATATATATATATATATATTGATTTTTTACAGAGAGGAAGGGAGAGGGATAGAGAGTTAGAAACATCAATGAGAGAGAAACATTGATCAGCTGCCTCCTGCACACTCCCTACTGGGGATGTGCCCACAACCAAGGTACATGCCCTTGACCGGAATCGAACCTGGGACCCTTGAGTCCACAGGCTGATGCTCTATCCACTGAGCCAAACCGGTTAGGGCCTCTGCATTTGTTTTTCATTACATTGTCCTGAAGAGCCTCAGAACTACATTCAGAGTCAGAAACCACAAGTATTTAATAAACTTTATTCAAAGACAAATGAATTAGAAAATATATTGTTTAAAATGCCCTCACGTTTAGGATGGAAAGTGAAAGAAACTCAAATATACATGTTTAGAATTTAAATGTGTTTATAGTTGTATAAAATGTATTTAACAAAAGACTTTTTGATCATGAGTTGATGATTCTAAAAATAACCAGTTTACCAATAAGGAATCTAGACTTTTAGCCCCTTGAGGTCAGTGACCATGTCTTTCTCATCTTTGTAATCTAAATTCTTAGAATAGCTTTTGGAATAGGGGTGATGTTCAATTCTTGTATTCTTATCAGTAAAAGAATTCTTGTTAGTGAAAGAAGTAACCTTCCTCAAATTACATGGTACCAAGGCTACCAAAAACATTCCTAAGTACTAATCTGCCATCTGGGCTAAAAAAGTATAATTGTGAAAAAGTCTAATTTTTCTTCTTTAAGTATTATTTTCATTGTACTTTTAAAATTCTACCTATCTATACTAATAATCTATACTAATAAAAGGGTAATATGCTAATTAGACCAGATCGACCGGATGTCTTCCAGATGTCCGACTTCCTTATGGTCAAAGCCATGGTGGCAGGGGCCGAGGCAGAGGCAGTTAGGTGCGATCAGGCTAGTAGGGGAGAGCGGTTAGGGGCGAGATCAGGCTGGCGCGGGGGAGCAAGCAGTTAGGGGTGTGATCAGGCAGGCAGGCAGGCAGATGCGGTTAGGGGCAATCAGGCAGGCAGGCAGAGTGGTTAGGGTAATCAGGGCAGGTAAGCGGTTAGGACCCCTTTGGGGTCCTGGATTGGAGAGGGTGCAGGCCAGGCTGAAGGACACCCCCCCGCATGAATTTAGTGCACCAGGCCTCTAGCATTTAATAATACCTACATTTCTATAAGTCCTGGCATTGGCAGTAATATGGACCAATCCTCCTACTGAGGACACTAGAAAAACTCAACAAAATATCATCTCAAAGGCATCAGAGAGCTTACAAAATAGGAATTACCAAACCATCATCTGAGGAGCAAAGGAAACCTAGGGAGGTCCATTTATCCATTCCATAGAGGGTTGCTGAGAGATGGGGGGTGGCAATTAGAGTTCGGGGTATGCTAAGAGGCTGGGGACTCTATTGAAGACCCATTGCTTTGGATTGGTAATTCAAATGGCTATATCCTAGAAGTGAAGGGGTTAAATCTATTTTAAATCATCTCAATTCCAAGATTGGATTCAGATAATTCCTTTGAGTTTAGGCCCTCAGGTACTTGGTGGAAGCAAACTAAAATTCTATGTGGAGGAAAGTAATATCATTTCTATAAAAAATTTTACAAATACAATGTCTAGTACACAGTAATATATAATCAGTTACCCAAGGAAACAAGAAAAACATAACAGGAACAATAAAGAATAAAAACAAACCCCAAAGGGATTTGGATAGTGAAATTATCACAGATTTAAAAATGACAAATGCTTCCTATGTATACATAAGTAAAACACAAGTTTAAAAATTGAGGCAGAGCACTAGAAACTTAAAGAAATAAACACATGAAATTTTAGAAACAATAAATCCTCATCTACTAAATGCTCTGTACTGGTCTTTTCTACTCATTGATTCGCCTCAGAGAGGCTGGGCCCATTTAAATAATCTCTGTGGGTGAGGTTCAGGTCTCTTAGGAAATCTGTCACACTTAATTTCGAGGTAACTAAGTGTGACAGATTTCCTAAAAGATCAATAAAAAGATCAGAGAGAGAGAATTGAAGGAGAGAGAGATAGAAACATCGATGAGAGAATAACACCAATTGGCTGCCTCCAGCATGGCCTTCACTGGGGATGGAATCTGAAAGTAGGGCATGTGCCCTGACTAGGAATTGAACCAGCAAACCCTTGGTGCATGGGATGATGTCCAATCAACTGAGCCATACTGGCCAGGGCCATAGTGGCATTCTTTAGGCAGAAGGAAAATTATCTCTGTTGTAAGGTTAGATATACATGAGGAAATAAAGATCAATTAAAACAATAAATATGTGGGTAAATAAATGAATATTGATATTGTCTATATAAGATAATAGTAATGTCTTCTATATTTAAAAATACACAGCACTGGCATAAAACTCAGGAGAGGGTAAATGAAATCAAGTGTTCTAAAATTCATACATTGTCTTACAGGTTGGAAGAAGTTACAATTAATAGTAGACTCTGATAAGTCAAGAATCCATCTTGTAATCTCTAGAAGAATCATTAAGACAATAGTAAAAGATTAGTCAAGGGTCACCAGAGAAACAGAACCAACACAATGCATATGTGTGTGTGTATAGATAGAGAGACTTATTTTAAGTGATTGTGGAGGCTTAGTAAATCCAAAATCTTCAGGGTAGGCTGGCAGGCTGGTGACTGAGGGAAGAGTTGCAGTTTGAGTCCAAAGGCAGTTTTCTGGCAGAATTCCTTCTTGCTTAGAAGTGGTCAGTGTTTGTTCTATTAAGGCCTTCAACTGATTGGATGAGGCCTGCTCATATTATGGAGGATAATCTGCTTTACACAAAGTACATTGATTTAAATGTTGATCATATTCAAAATACACTCACAGAAACATCTAGAATAATGTTTGAACAAATATCTGGGCACTGTGGCAATGCCAAATTGACACAAAATTAATCATCACACTATGCAACTTTCCATCTAAAAAAGGGAGAAGAGGAACAGAGTAATAAAAAGTAATCAATCTTGCCCTAGCTGGTTTTGCTCAATGGATAGAGCATCCAACTGAGGACCCAAGGGTCCCGGGTTCGATTCCGGTCAAGGGCACGTACTTTGGTTGCATTTTACTATATTTCATGATTTTGTGGGTCAGGAATTTGGATAGGAAACCAGAGGGATGGCTCATCTCATCTCTGGGTGATGGCTGCTGGGTGAAATGTCCTAGATAACCTCTTTACTCTCATGTCGGGCACCTCAGGTAGGATGGCTTCAATGGTGGGGGTTAGCTGGACCAACCTGACTGAAATCATATGTGTGGGTCCTTTATTCTCATTGTTAACCGGGTCCTTTGGTTTTTGTTCAAGTAGTTCCATGACTTTCTCTTCTTCACATAGTCTCTCCAGGCAGGTCGGCAGACTTCTTATACACAAGCTCAGGGTTTTCAAAAGGACTTGGAGTTAGTATATTGTTACTTTTCCCACATCTGTTGGATAAAGCAAAATACATGTCCTTTCCAGAGTCAAAGGGAGGGAACTATATAAGGGTGTAAATGTTAAAAGATCTGATAAACCTGGAACTACCAATCCATTTATGACACAAGACAAAAAAATCACAATTCAGCTACATGCTGTTTTTAAGGGATATGTCTAGAACATACTAATGCAGAAAAGGATAGAAAAAAAAAACTAAACCATGTGATATTTTCTAAGGAAAGCTGGAATAGCTATGTTAATATTGGATTAAGTAAACTCTAAGACAATAAAGCACTACCAGAAATAAAGAGAGACTCTTCATAATAATAAAGATTTAATTTGCCAGGAAGATTAAAAAATTCCAAGTTTTATTACCCTAATAAGATATTACATAAAACAAAGTTACACCACTACAAGGAGGAATACAAAATTGATGATTTCAGCAGGAAATGTTAATATATTATTACTAGAAAAAATAGGCAGAAAATTCAGTAAGAATATAGGTTTGAACAACACTGTGAGCAAAATTAAGTGTAAAGGCATATTGAGTACATTCCTATAGTCCCTTATATATATGAACAAATTTACCAGATTATATTATTTCTGTTTTGGCTCATGAAATTGGAAGGGACATCTGAGGATTCTGAGCCTTCAGGCTGGTGAGAGGCTATCTGTATTTTACAGATATAGTGTTAAAACAGATATAGTTTTTAGTTTCACCTTATTCATTAAATAAAAATATTAAATTCCTACTATTTGCCAGGCCCTGAACTTAGTAAAGATGAAAACTATAGTTAAAACTGCTGATAAATCAGAAAATGCAATGTGGTTTTATAAGTACAGTGGTAGAGCTTTGCATAAGGAGCAATGAGAACCAAGTTTTAGCTCAGGAGATGATGCCTGAGCAAAGTTTGAAGAATGTGGAATAGTGGCTATGTGTGGGTGGAAAGTGAAACTGCACCTAGCAAGGCCTAGTTGTGTGAGAGCTTGACTGTTCATCAGAGAACTGCGGTCATTTGGAATGTCAGATGTATAAAAGGTTGCTGGAGTTAAGAGTTATCTGGTTGCAAGAAACAGAAACTCATGCCAGTTGGCTAAAATAAAGGAGTAACAAATATAAAAATAGGCAGGGATTATGTGAGACACAACTGTGGGAAGCACAGCTAACATTACAAGAAGTCTTATTTCCCCTTTCTCTTTCTCATTGGCCGATTTCTAGTTTTAGCTTTTCTTTGTATGGCTGCTTCATTTCCTCAGCAGACTGGCTTTTCTGCTCACTTATCTGCTTGCATGTAGGCTACTATTGCTGTCCCAAATAGTGGCCCCAGCTCCACCTCTGTCCACACCACCCAGTTTGCCCAACTTTCCAGCTTAGCAACCTACAGTTATTACTTAACTCCATCTCAGGATCTCAATTCCATATTCCCAGGAGCTGTAATCTGACTGGTACAGTTTCAACATGCATGTAAATCAAGGGTCAGCAAACTATGGCCAGGGGGTTAGGAGGGGACAATCTGGCCTGCCTTACACTTTTGTAAGTAAAGTTTCATATTGTCTATGGTTGCTTTGGCATTAAAGGACAGAATTGAATAGCTGTGACAGAGAACATATGAACTGCAAAGCTGAAAATATTTACTATCTAGATCTTCATAGAAAATGTTAGTTGACCCTTGCATTAGACAGTTAGATGTGGGGATGTAGTGCTGTTTAGATGCTTAAGCCCCTGTAATTAAAACTTGAGAGTTGTTGGGTTTTTTTGCAGAAAAAAGGATAATATGGAGAAAAAGGCAACTGAGGAAGTATTTTGAGAAAGAAACTGAAGGCTCTAACATAGGAAATATAATCAAACTCTCAAATATGCACTAAATTTTGAACACAAGGTGAAAGAGTGTGAGACAGTTACTTCTTAATCTGGAGAAGTTCATTAAGATACTAAATTTAGGAGAGTGTGTCATCCTAACTACCTTTAAATATCTCACTTGTGGCAAATTTCCCAGACCCTGCACAGTTAGTTCTTGGTGAAATGAACTGACTGAGGCACAATGTTCACTTTACAAAAAGATTTTTAAATGTATGTCCAGAAGGTTAAATGTCATTTAACTTTCAAAAGAGAGAGCAAGAGAGAAAAGAGGACCTGAGAGAATGAGACATTTAGATGGGAAAGACTGAGGCAGATAGACTGAGACTTGGGGGAATAGGAGGAGATGAAATCTAGAATTTACATTTGGTAAACTTAAGATTATTGCAGAGAAAATCTTTCATAACTAGTCTTTGGTTGAGTAGAAAAATGATTTGAGTTTTAAAAACCTTAGAGATCATTCTAGTCCTTGTTATTCAAAAGGTTGTCTGAGCATACTCAGCAGCATTGGCATCAGAAATGCAGAATCCCAGGCCCAACCCCAGATCCACTGCATAAGAATCTGCATTTTTAAAGATCCCACAGGTGATTCATATACACATTAAAGTATGATAAATTGAAGCACTGAATTAGAATAGTAGCTTTTAGAGTCTTCAACATAGAATAGTTGTGGGTTATTTTGTTTGGAGCCCAACTCTATTAAATAGATCAAAGTGGACCTGCTCTGGTTGAAGATGTGCAGATTCTAAAAGACAGGGAAGGGCTGGGAAAACCTAGGCATTTGCATCCTCTATTCCTCAAGGAACATAGTTTGAAAATCAATAACCTGGCAGAATGAGCGGAAGTAATACCAGAATCTTCAGGGCCAGCCTTTGTCAAACTCCCAGGTCTCTTCCACTTCTGCCTCATTGAGAACTTCTACTACAATGAATCCCTGTTAGTGATGGGATATATTCTGCCTTTAGAGAGTTGGAATTTTTAAAAACTTAGAAATCAATGTTCTAGGTCCCTTTTCTGAGCTTAAAGATGGGGAAACTAGGGCACAGAATGTGGCCAATGAAACTCCATTCAAATACATTTTAAACTACATATATATTGCTAACAAAAGGAGCTGCTATAGACAGTTTGTTTCTCCCCAAAATTCAAACGTTGAAACTTAATGTGTGGGGAGCCGATATAGGGTTAAGCCTCGGACTGACCTGTTAGCAAAATCACAAACAGGTCTTCCGAGTCTTAACCCAATCCGAGAGGTGGCTGCTGATTTACATGCACTGTCATTTAAAAAATAAAAATGGGGGAATTTGCCGGAAGCCAGTCCACCCTTGCTGCTTGACACAGTCGCTGCAGGGAAGAAACATCTGCACAGCTTATGTTTCAAGGGACCTGGCGTATATGGCATATGTTTGCTCCCCCTCTTAGCGCTATGTGTTTTAACCAGGACCACCTCCCCGAGAAAGGTTGTTTCCCCAGGTTAGGGATTAACAGGACTAAGGAAGAGAATACATCAGTAAATCCCCCTAGTGTTACAGAAATACCATGTACTGCTTATGAAGAACTTGGACTAAGGCTGTTGGCAATTAATTTGGGACTTGTTGGGCCCACATCCCCAGGGGTCTGCCCACCAGGGAGCGCACAAAAGCCTATACCCCTGGAGACCCACCGACACAGGGCAGTCCCAGGGAAGGCAAGCAGCGAGGCTGGAAGGACATAACCTTTACTGGGTAGGATAATCTCCTTCAGTCACTTCCTTGTAGCCTATCAGTAGAGCAGTGACCTTGGAATAGCCCTTGTAATGGAAACACAGAGATTAGCCTAGACAAGATTAAAATCAACAGGACTAGACAGAGACAGGATTTTTGGCAAAGGTCAGATAAGAAACAAGGAACTGTAGAACCTTACCCAAAACATACCATGATGTGATTATAGAGGCATGCTTATAGGATCAGATGGTATAAATATAGATGTAACAGGACAATAGAAAAAGGAACCTCGCTATGCTGATCAACTGAACGCTGTCTCTGTGTCCTTCCTTCTTCGCCGACTCCGTTCACACATTTGGGAACCCCTGGACCTGCTGGGGCTGGACCCCAACATTAATGCCCAATGTGATGGTATTAGGAGCCCTAAGGAGTGGCATTAGTGCCTTGATAAAGAGATGCCATTGAGCTCCCCTGCCACTTCTACTATGTGAGCTTTTAGCAAGAAGATGGCAATCTTCGAACTAGGAATTGGGAACTCATCAGACACTGAATGGTGGGACTTTCCAGTCTCCAAAACTGTGAGAAATACATATTTGTTGTTTATAAGCCACTCAGTCTATGGTATTTTGTTATAGCAGTCTGAATGGACTAAGACAGGCAAATCTAAAGCTTAAATAATTCTTAGGGACTAAAGGATTTCAGAGCAGACCTCCTCAAAGTGTGCCACTTTGGTATGTGAATTATTTTGAGCTGAAGGCAGTTGTAACCCTGTGGGCTTACAAGAAACTTTACCTCTCTTTTAAGTTTGGGACCTAACCCATAACAAGATTTATCACCAGAAATAACTTTTTTATGGCATATCTATGTGGTAGGACAAACTTGTAATTACTGAACATCTGTTCTTATCATTCTGTGAATGATCTTTCCTTGCTCAGAAGCCCTATGGTGTCTTACCTCATTCTTAGCTCAGAATGCCATATATACCTCATTTTAACTTTCTGTCTTTAAACCTCTCACGTATATGGGATCTCTGACTCTCTCATGTATATGGGGTTCCCATATGTAGGTATGTAATTAAATTTGGTTATTTTCTCTTGTAAAGTTGTCTCATTTGGTGATTAGACCAGCTGGAAGAACCTAGAAGGGTAGAGGAAATTATCCTCCTTCCTCACAAGACAAGAAAGTGCTGAAGTTCCATATCCTTCACTGGTCCTTCCTGACTTAGCAATCAAGTGGAGAGACCATCTGTGCAGTTTTTAAAAGCTGTAGACCTAGAGAGACTCAAGTTTGAATCCTGGCTCCATTGCTTACCAGCCCAGGCAAAATATTTCAATATTTTCTTAACCTCTTCATGTCAAAAATAAAGATAATAATTTCAGCCTCAGAGGGGTGCTATGAAGCAAATACATGTGAAACAATTTAGCACATGGCCTGGTAAAATAAGTGCTCAATAAATGTTACTATTAATATTATTTTTAAATGAACCATGACTAAAAGGTCAACCTACATCAATTTAGAAATTGCTTAAAAGGATTACCCATATGAAGTTAGAGAAGACTGTTTTCTTTTTCACTGCTACTGCTAGAAGAGTAAAACAAATTATATTTATAGCAATAGGCTATCTAGTATATGCAGTTTATTCTAAATTAAATACTACAGTTGTGAATGGTTTTTGATAAATGAGGTAAATGTTTAGGGAAGACAGTGAGTATTAAAGGGATTCCAAATTATATTATAGCAAATGAAACTTTGTTTTCCACAGTAGTATTGCTTTTAGAGTCAGGCATTTTTAGTAACTATGATCGATGGCTTCAATCTGTCTTTTTTTTCTTTTTCTTTTTAATCCTCACCCGAGGATATGTTTTTATTGATTTTTAGAGAGAGAGTAAGGGAGAGAGGGGGAGAGAAACATGGATTGGTTACACATTTTCTGCAACTATCAACTAATTCATAAAAAAATTATGTGTATAGAGAATATGGAGGAGTGATAGAGCAAATGTAGTTAATTGTTAATGATTGATAAATCTGGATGAAGGGTGTATAGGAATTCTTTGTATTCTCACAACTTTTTTGTAAGTTTAAAATAACCTATAATAATAAAAGCATAATATGCTAATTAGACCAGATGACCTTCCGACCTTCTGGATGAAGCCGGGGTTAGGAGGGAAGCCTGGGCCCCCGGTGCCAGAGGGAAGCTGGTGCCAGCAGCTGGGGGAAGGAAGGCCTATTCTTGCATGAATTTCTTGCATCGGGCCTCTAGTTTCAAAATAAAAAGTTAAAAAAAAATAAAACCAATCATTGAACAAAATTCTCCCTCTGTCCCTTAGCTTCCAGCCAGGATCCAGCAACCACCAACACAAATAGGAAAATCAATTGGAGAGAAAAAACGGAAACAAATGACTTTTGCCTTACTACTTTTCAGGTACTGTTTTTCTTTGTTTTATTTCATTTTTGTAAGACTTTTAGAGCGCTGGTTCTTGACCTCATCTATACATTACAATCACCTAGGGCAGTGGTCGGCAAACTCATTAGTCAACAGAGCCGAATATCAACAGTACAATGATTGAAATTTCTTTCAAGAGCCAAATTTTTTAAACCTATACTATATAGGTAGGTACATTGTTATTAACTTAATTAGGGTACTCCTAAGGCTTAGGAAGAGCCACACTCAAGGGGCCAAAGAGCTACATGTGGTTCGTGAGCCACAGTTTGCTGACCAGGGACCTAAGGAGTTTAAAAACTCCCTATACCCTGGCAACAGCCCCACTGATGAATTTAGAAGCTCTGAGCGGTGGAACATAGTCATCAATATGTTTAAAGTTCTCTAGGTGATTCCATTGTGCAGCTAAGGTTGAGACCACTGCCTTGCACTAAAACTTTATTATCGCCCTTTACAATGGTCTAAGTCAGCGGTTCTCAACCTGTGGGTCGCCACCCCTTTGGGGGTCGAACAACCCTTTCACAGGGGTCGCCTAAGACCATCGGAAAACACATATATAACTACATATTGTTTTTGTGATTAATCACTATGCTTTAATTATGTTCAATTTGTAACGATGAAAATACATCCTGCATATCAGATATTTACATTATGATTCATAACAGTAGCAAAATTACAGTTATGAAGTAGCAACGAAAATAATTTTATGGTTGGGGGTCACCACAACATGAGGAACTGTATCAAAGGGTCGCGGCATTAGGCAGGTTGAGAACCACTGGTCTAAGTTGAGGTCTAAGGAAATTCAGCAACTTGCTCATGGTTACATTAGCTTGTGGAAGTGGCAAAGAGGGTAGAGGTGGACATGAAAGGGGGTGGTGATCGTGTGACCCCATTTGGGGGCTCTCTTCACTACACCCCTTGGTCTTCTTGGGTCTTCAGCTGGCTTTTCCCAAACCTGGCCAGAAGGCAAGGAACTGAGCTAGATGCTGCAAAATGCAATCAGACATGCTTTGGATTTTAAGGAACTTATAAAATGACATAAGCATATGAAAGCGAGTGAATATTAAAAATTCTATAAAAGTGCATAGGTGCTTTGTGAAAGGGTGAAATTAGCTAATGGGAATAAGTTCAATCAAGAAAGGCTTCTTAAGTAAAGAGACATTGACATCACTAAACATTCCTTCTTGTGAAAACATATCTCCTTTCAACCTTTTCTCCCAACTGTTTTCCTCCCAAATGTAAGGAGCAACTTCTTACATTTTCTTCAACCAGACAAAACAGACCTAAATTTTTAAAATTGTAAAATAATAATTTTTGAAAAGGCTTCTCTCCAAATTTAGAATAATTAAATGTTTTCTTTAAGCCATGTTTTTTTTAATAACTTCTAAAGCATTAGGAAAAATTACATCTCATTTTAGTTTAGTTCATCTATTAATTTTTCATATTGCTGAACAGATAATGCTCATGTAATAAACCGTAATTGTTTTTCCAAATTTATCCTAGCTTTCCCAAACATTTGGGAATAAACCTTTTCAAGTGCTATTTAAGCCCAACAAGAGGAAATTTGACCCACAGTTTATCACTTACCTCATTAGCATACTAATATGATTACACTTTGCATTTGACTAAGGGGTTGTTCTTTCACCCTTGTAGTCTTGTTGGTGGAATATCACAGTTTTTGGTTGATTTTTAAAACAAATTGTCTAGGGAAAATAGGTGATGTTGATACAAGAAGTTTAGACGTGAATTAATTGCTCTTAAACAATTCATGTGAGTTTAGCCCCTTCTGTGGTGTGATTTGCACAGCTCTCATAAATGCTCAACTCACATTGCCACTGAAACAAAATCAACCCTAAAATATTTCTCACACTTTGTAATGAACGATTATTTTTTTCTTAGACTCAAATTACCTAGGTCCTGCAGTGATTTAGGATGGCTCTACTTATATAAGTGAAAGTGTGGCTGGGGCTTTCTAATAGTTTTTTCAGGTAACTAGTTCAAAATGAACTAACTCTTTATTAACCATTTACGGTGCAAAGTATCTACCTTGATGTGGGAACACATAGGAAGGAAATTAACTGGACCATGTTGGTGACAGTCTTCCTGGTATCAAGATTTTTATTATTAAAAATGTAATTAGATATTTTAAGTAATAACAAGGCCTGTAGTAAAAAAAACCACATTCACTGTATAGAGAGGTAGGATATCTCTGGTATAATGACGCCATTGCATTCATATGAGCTATAGATTGAGTATTTGTGGCTCCCCCAAATTCATGTGCTGAAACCTAATCCCCAATGTGATAGTATTTTGGAGATGGGAACTTTGGGAGGTGATTAGGTTATGAGGGTTCAGATTATAAAGATCCCAGAGAACTGCCTTCCCCTTTTCACGGTGTGAGGACACAGCAAAAAGATTGTGGTTTATAAAACAGGAACTGATTCCTCACCAGACACCAAATCCTGCCAATGCCTTGATCTTGGAATTCCAAGCCTCCAAACTATGAGAAATAAACTTCTGTTGTTTAAACTACCCAGTTTATAATGTTCTGTTAAACCAGCCCAAATAGACTAAGACTGTGTGTGTCCCAGGTACACCAGTGTAAGGAGATAATAAATAGATAGATAGATAGATAGATAGATAGATAGATATTTTATTGGATAATAATATAAATATAATATATATAGCAGGTCCTTGAATAACTCTTTTTATTCAACATCATTTTGTTATAACGTTGGTGAGTTAAAAAAAAAATCAATTACCAGAGGAACCATTCATTCTCTGTGTTCCTCAACTGGCACATTCTCCCCATGTTTGCATGGGTGTTCTCCCAGTACTCTGGTTTCCTCCCACATCCCAGGGATGCACACATTAGCTAAATCTAAATCATCCCAGTATGAGTGAGCCTGGGGTGAGGTATGAGTGCACTCTACAATGGAAGAGTGTCCCATGTAGGGCTGGTTCCCGCCTTGTACCCTAAACTGGAATAAGTTGGTTGTAAAATAATTATCTTACTTGTTTTTATTCATCTTTTTAACATATATTATAGTATAGCTCACATTTATTTTAGTGTTTAATTTAGAAGTGTTTGGGCTCTTTATTTAGAAGTTTGGTGATGTTTTTGTGGCTGTAGGAACTTAACTCTTGTTTATATCAATTAGCTTGTGATAAATTGGTTTTGTTTTACATCATTTCTTTTAAAGTCATAATTTCCAAGACCTTATTGACAACATTAAGTAAAAATTTTTTTGAGGACTGTGGTGGAGGTCTTTTGGTCACACAGGTGACTTTCTATTGCATCTCTACTTAAGGAAAAGTACCTGACAGTTATTCAGGGAGTGGGAGGAGAATAAAAGAGGGATGACTCTAATTGTTACCAAGCACCTACTCTATGCAGGACACAATAATAAACACACTTAATCTATGTTATCCTGTTTAATTCTTTTTATTTAGAAGTTTGGTGATATTTTTGTGGCCAGAAATATGCTGTAGAAACTTAACTTGGCAACCATAAGAGAAAGGGCTGATTTCTACACCTGTCAAATTGTGGAGTTATAGTAACTTGCCTAATGTAACATGCCGGGAGCCGGTCCATGCTTGCTGTTTCAAGGGACCTGGCATATATGGCATACTGTTCTTAATATGTTTGCTCACCTTCTTGGCACTATGTGTTTTAACCAAGGTCTCTGAGAAAGGTTGTTTCCCCAGGTAGGGATTTTCCCCTGAAGTTAGGGAGGGAATAAAACCTCTTAACTAAGTGCCAGGTGGGTAATTAATCACTTTAACTACGAACAATCATGCTTAAGCTACATAATCTTTACTCGCTGGAATGGAGATAGGAAACGCCCTAACCTTTGAAATAGAGATTGATAGGATTGGAATCAACTGGTATAAATACAGATGTAAGAAGACAGAACGAGGAGAGACGGAACCTAGGCACAGAACCTACACAGAACGTTCTCTAGAGACAGAAGAACTTCGCTGGAGAGAACATGGCAAAAGTTCCTGGACAGAAACTGGCCTCAGAACCTAGAGACAGAACCTAGCGAGAGAACATGGCAAAAGATCCTGGACTGAACCTGACTACAGAAATTGGCAAGAGAACCTGACTAGAACCTGGTGACTGAACCTGGCTGGAGAACCTGGACAGAACCTGGCTGGAGAACCTAGCAAGAGAACATGGACTCAGAACTTAGCTGGAGAACCTGGAGAACCTGGCTGGAGAACCTAGCAAGAGAACATGGACACAGAACCTGGCTGGAGATCCTAATCCAGACCAGAACTTAGCTGGAGATCCTAAGCAGAACCTCTCTGGAGATCCAGACCAGAACTTGGCTGGAGATCCTGGCTAGAGATCCTGGCTAGGCTGCTGATCAACTGAACGCTGTCTCCATGTCATTCCTTCTTCGCCGACTCCGTCCACGCCTTTGGGAACCCCTGGACCCGCTGGGGCTGGACCCCGGCATATGGCGCCCGAACAGGGACCCCTAGGTAAGCGCCCCACACTCGGGACGGATAGGACTCCACCAGGGTACTGCAGACCCCCCTATAGAGGATAAGTAGGGTAAGAAGGTGGATAGTACAGAACTTAGATTGAGAAGATGTGCCATACTGAGTCCAAAGAAAGAAGACTCTGTTTTGATTCTTAGATTGAGAAGATGTGCCATACTGAGTCCAAAGAAAGAAGACTCTGTATTGATCTTTAGTTTAAGAAGATGTGCCATACTGAGTCTAAAGATATAAGACTCTGTATTGATCTTTTAACACATATGCCTGCTAGCAGCTGAATTAAGGTTGCTCCTAGTCAGACAGAACGTTTTATACAAGAAGTATGTCCATGCTTTTCTGAGGAAGGAAAGGTAAATGTAAAGGCATGGGAGGAGGTAGGCCCAAGGAGCCTTATCCTTAACCCCACTGCAGCCTTTCCACCCCGGGAAAGTGCAGGATTGGCAAGCTCTCCCTGGGGTGATAGATCAGGACTCAGGTAATAGCGGAAAGCGCCAATCCTACTCTTAAAATGGATACAAGAGAGCATTTGGGTTTTTTTCTTTTTAATGCCTCCTTTTAAAAAATAAAAAAGGGGGAATTTGCCGGGAGCCAGTCCATGCTTGCTGTTTCAAGGGACCTGGCATATATGGCATACTGTTCTTAATATGTTTGCTCACCTTCTTGGCACTATGTGTTTTAACCAAGGTCTCTGAGAAAGGTTGTTTCCCCAGGTAGGGATTTTCCCCTGAAGTTAGGGAGGGAATAAAACCTCTTAACTAAGTGCCAGGTGGGTAATTAATCACTTTAACTACGAACAATCATGCTTAAGCTACATAATCTTTACTCGCTGGAATGGAGATAGGAAACGCCCTAACCTTTGAAATAGAGATTGATAGGATTGGAATCAACTGGTATAAATACAGATGTAAGAAGACAGAACGAGGAGAGACGGAACCTAGGCACAGAACCTACACAGAACGTTCTCTAGAGACAGAAGAACTTCGCTGGAGAGAACATGGCAAAAGTTCCTGGACAGAAACTGGCCTCAGAACCTAGAGACAGAACCTAGCAAGAGAACATGGCAAAAGATCCTGGACTGAACCTGACTACAGAAATTGGCAAGAGAACCTGACTAGAACCTGGTGACTGAACCTGGCTGGAGAACCTGGACAGAACCTGGCTGGAGAACCTAGCAAGAGAACATGGACACAGAACCTGGCTGGAGAACCTAGCGAGGGAACATGGACACAGAACCTGGCTGGAGAACCTAGCGAGGGAACATGGACACGGAACCTGGCTGGAGAACCTGGAGAACCTAGCAAGAGAATATGGACACAGAACCTGGCTGGAGATCCTAAGCAGAACCTCTCTGGAGATCCAGACCAGAACTTGGCTAGAGATCCTGGCTGGAGATCCTGGCTAGGCTGCTGATCAACTGAACACTGTCTCCATGTCATTCCTTCTTCGCCGACTCCGTCTACACCTTTGGGGACCCCTGGACCTGCTGGGGTTGGACCCCGGCAGTAACACAGTAAAGTGATATAGCAGAGGCTCAAACCCAGTCTTATGGTCTCCAAAGCCTGTTTTCTTTTTACTATACCATGCTGCTGTCAAAATGTAAGACAGTTCAGTAAAACCTAATAAGAAAATAAAACTGAATATTTGATAGTCTGTTGAAGTAAACACAATAAGTTTTGGGATTAATATGGCAAAAAGAGTATATTGCTTAGGGCATGGGAGGAGAAGACAAGAAGATAGCTAGAAATAAAGAACAAGAGAATCCAGACTTCTCAGCAACCCAGAAGTGAGAATAGAATGTGCTTTGTTAACTGAACATACTGAAAACTCTCAGGGTAGATTTCTTCTAAGTTGAGCAAAGATCAACTATGAGCCTGTATATGCTGACCTATATGTAGCTATGGTTTTCAAAAAATATTCTCATCACTGATAGTGGCGTTAAGAGAATTAAACTAAGTGTTTGTGGATGTCATTGAAAATTTATGAAGAGGAGGAATATAAAAGAAAAGTGGGAGGATGTAGGAGGATATTTCTTTAGAGTATATACAGGGGAATGAAATTATTGGAGCAATGGGTGTGTGGATCTGCATATTAACTGGATATTACCCAAGTGAGGGAAGATAGCTGTTTCTAGGAAATCTTTCCAGGAATATCACTCTATGGGAGGAAAGGAAACTGCATTCACTCCATTAACAATTCACCAACCTCATCAAGAGCCCATTATGAATGTGGCACTGGATTTCTGGGAGATGCTAATAAATCCTCAGGATAGTTCCTGCCTTTGAGGAGCAGATCATATGATGTGGACCCAGAGCATGGACCACTGAAACACTACATATTCCTCTGGTGATGAGAATATGTGAAGGGCTATCTTGGGAGGTCATTGACAGGAGAGATGTGAAGAACCTTGTGATAAGGAAAGCCTTCTTAGGGACTTGAGCAGGGCCTAGAACAGTGATGGTGAACCTATGACATGCGTGCCAGAGGTGACACGCGAACTCATTTTTTTTGGTTGATTTTTCTTTGTTAAATGGCATTTAAATATATAAAATAAATATCAAAATAATAAGTCTTTGTTTTACTATGGTTGCAATATCAAAAAATTTCTATACGTGACACGGCACCAGAGTTAAGTTAGGGTTTTTCAAAATGCTGACACGCCGAGCTCAAAAGGTTCGCCATCACTGGAAGGGCAGGAAGGTGAGAGGAATTAGATTGGGACATATAAAAGAGGGAGCGAGAACCAGGTGGGAATATCCAGGCTTGGGTCTTCTGAGCCCTAATGCGCACACATGACATGCTCACCATATACATCTGATACATGCATGAATGTTGGCATGTATATATTTCTTTACACTTTCTGACTGAAAGGCTCAGTGCAAGGAGCCCAAGAGCCAGGATGACTACCTAAGGCTATTGGTCAAACTATACAGCTTTATGGCCAGATGAACCAACTCCACCTTCAACCACGTGGTACTGAAAAGGTTGTTCTTAATTTGCATCAACCGGCCACCTCTGTTCCTTTCCTGAATGATCTGGAAATGAAGCTTCCTAGCTGGGAAGGCAAAATCACTGTTGTTGTAGGGATTATAACTGATGACTTGCGTGTGCAGGAGGTGCTCAAACTGAGGGTGTCTGCACTTTGTGTGAGAAGCAATACCCAGAGCTGTAGCCATAAGGTTAGGGGGAAGATCCTCAAGTTTGACCAACCGGCCCTGGACTCCCCCAAGGGCTGTGGCATCATTCTGCTCTCTGGTCCTCTCAAGGGCCAAGAGGTGTCCAGGTATTTTGGCAAGGCCCCAGGAGCCCCTCATAGCCACACCAAACCTTACATATGCTTCAAGGGCAGGAGTTCCAGCACACAAGAGGCTGATGGGCCACCTTGGCTGCAAAAACTACCCCAGATCCTACCTTGTTATTAAAAAGATTTTTGTAAATTAATACAACCACTTTGAAGAGCCATTTGGTAATATCCAGGTAATTTGCACCCTTTGTTTCAATGATTTTATTTCTAGGTATATACCCTATGGAAATTCATCCTCATGCACACAAGGGAAAATGAATAGAATGGTTATTGCATGTTATTGCATGATTTTAACAACAAGATATTAGAGCCAATTTACATGGCAATTCATAGGAAAATGAATAAATTGTGGCATATTCATCCACTAGAATATTAATGATACAACAGTCAAAATCAATAAAGTGGAGCTATATACATCAACATGAATAAATTTCGAAAACATTGATGAGGGATATAAGTAAATTACAGAGGAATGTATTCAGAATGATTTCTATGTAAAGTTTAAAAACATGCAAAACAGTTCTTTATGTCACATATATGAAGTGAAAATATACCACAATACAGTTGTCCCTCTGTATCTGTGGGAAATTGGTTCTGGAACCCTTGAGAATACCCAAATTTGGGGATGCTCAAGTCCCTTATATAAAATTGTGTAGAACAGAGCATACAGTTAACCCTCTACATCTGTGGATTCTCAATGGCAGATCAAAAATACTGTTTTCGATCCATGGTTTATTGAATCTGCAGATGCAAAACCCAGGGATACGGAGGGCCAACTGTATATTTATTGAAAAAATGTGCATATAAGTGGACCCACACAGTTCAAACCCATGTTGGATCTACTGTGCTACATATCATTTATTATGTGGGAAAAAATAAAATTTACAGTAGTGGTAACCCTGACCATGACAAAGTTGAATACAACTGGGAAGGAGACTTCAACAGTTTGTGTAATATTTTATTTTTTAAAATAAATGGGCATATGAGTGCTTATTTTGAGGGGACACAAACATTCAGTTCATAACAAGTATCAAACTTCAAAAAATCATTTCAAATCATTTCAGAATGCTAGGGCTGAAGCACTACAGACAGATTATTTAGATTCAGTAACACATTTGCTTGCTTTAAATGAGTCCATATTTGTACCAAAGTTATACTTCCAAGCAGAACTACTAGTATATACCACTTGGTAAGATTCTGCTTTATTAAACTGACTAACAAGGTAATTCTTCGGTCCTAGGTGATTTGAGGAAGATACAAGAATCTGCACAAAATAATAGCAGTAATCTAAATACAGCCACGTCAATTGTATCTGCTGTGCACTAACAGAAAGATGCCTCAGTTTTAGTAGATAGCCCACTATGTAATCATCCTAGCTGAATAGCCTCAGATACTTTGTTTTGAAAGGAGTGCAGAAATCCTGCAGGTTTAATTGCCAATAAATCAGCATGACCTCTACTCCCTGGCAGTCCTTTTCTACAATGATCTTTTCAACCAGAAAATGAAGAGATGGATTTTACAGGGTATTTGTACTGCCTGTGGTAAGATAACAGAATTACACTTGCTGTTTTCTCCATTATAGGCTGTGCTAGATAATGAAGGACTCTATTAATGATATGTTCTGTTTGCTGTTAGGTTATTTTAATCTTGTAGTTATTTCTTTTTGTTGTTATGGAGAGCTGTCCTTCTTGTTGTGCTGTTTTTTTTTGTTTTTTTTTTTTAAAAAAAACCCTTTATCATTTGTTAGTTCAATATTTTATCATCACCAGAGATTTTATTCCCTAGTTAATTCACACAAATTTGCATTAAAATATTCTAGCTCACTTAGAAAGCTATTTATAAACTGATTGAATTAGTTGTTGCTCTTAGCTGATTTTCAGATTTGTTTTAAAAAGTAGTTATTTTCAATCAATATTTCCAATTCATGACAATAACTAATACAGAAATTTTAACACTCATCCATATCCAAACGTAACATAACCCTGCTGTTTGTACTTTTGAACTATTCATTTGTTTAAGTTTATTTTACTATGAATGAGTATTATTTGGTGGTATATATTTATACATTTAGACTTTTAATTATATGAACTCTCTAAGAAAACATCAAAATTAAAACTACTAAACAATAGGTTGTATATCCTAATTCATTTTGGAGTGCTCCTGCCACCTATTTTACCCTCTGTTCTTTTAAAAATATATATTTTTATTGATTTCAGAAAGGAAAGAGAGGGAGAGAGAGAAAGATCAATGATGAGAGAGAATCATTGATTGGCTGCCTCCTACACACCCCCTACTGGGGGTTGAGCCTGCAACGTGGGCATGTGCCCAGACTGGGAATCAAACTGTGACTTCCTGGCTCATAGGTTGATGTTCAACTACTGAGCCATGCCGGCCGGGCTACCCTCTGTTGTTGAGAACGAAGATAAATAAAAAACCCATAGTCCTGAATTTGAATTAGAAATATCAATATTAATTCAGAGGTATTTATGTTTAAAAAGGTATGTTTTTCTGTATCTGTCTGTTATTTTATTTTATAAGAAAAAAGTCTTTTGAAGGAGGTTTTCTTTTTTATTTTGCATATCTCTGTCCACTGAAGAGGCCCAGAAACAGTGAGCAGTCCTGTAGCCATGAGCATCCTAACAGCCAGACTGTGGTCTTGGAATACCATACTACTGTCTCTCCCTAAAGAAACCTGAGTTTCATGGAGAAATGGCTGATTTCAGCTTTTGGGTAGTGTATTCGTTTTCTAGGGCTGCTATAACAAAGTACCACAAACCAGGTGACTTAAACAACATAAATTTATTGTCTCACAGTTCTGGAAGCTAGAAATCCAAAATCAAGGTTTTGGCAGGGTTGGTTCTTTCTGAGGGCTATAAAGGAAGGATCTATTCCAGTTTTCTCACCTTGTTCTCTCTATATGTATCTCTGCATCCAAATTTCCCCTTTTTTTTATTAGGACATGAGCCATATTAGATTGGAGCCCACTCTAATAACCTCACTTTAATTTAATTACCTCTGTAAAGATCCTTTCTCCCAAAAAGTCACATTCTGAGGAGGGAGAGGTTAAGATACCAACCTGTAAAATTCAACCCATAACAAGCAGTAAATAAGGTTTTCCCCATCTGAAAGCAAAGCATTCCTATGAAAACTTTCATAGTTGAAATGGTTTGTATAAACTGAAGCAATTACCTTAAGACACATCTTGCTAACAGATGCACAAAGTAAAGCAAAATAAAGCACAGATGCTCACAGACACAGGTCAAAGCTACTGAGATGCTGAATGTAGTTCCTGGGGAAGGAACTTGGGGGTAGCACTCTCACTGCTCTGGGTGCTCTACAACAGCTCACTGCAAAAACAAACACTGAACACTATTTCCACTTTTTTTAAAAAAAGCAAAAATCCTCTTTGGATTTTTTTTGTTTAGTAAAACAGGTACTAATATAGGTCTTTTGTAAAAGCAAAGTGGCGTAAAGTGAACTTTCAAAAAGCTGGGGATACCTGTAAACAGAATGAAAATAAAAATGTTATACTAGATAGTGAGGAAGTTATCAAGATTTACCAGTGTCATGTCTGAAGACCCAGGAGCCAACCTTTGGTGAAAGAAAAGATAGGACAATTGCAGCTTGAGCTTCAAAGTTGATGCATGTGCGTGCGTGCGTGTGTGTGTGTGTGTGCGCGCGCGCGCGCGCATGCGCCAACCAATAAAATGAAAAAATATGATTGAATTGGAGTACCATAATTTTCAACTCTCAACAAATTAATGGATATAGACACTGAGCTGTGAACATCACAAAAAGAGAGACAACTAGATATGTGCCTTCCAGTGAAAGAAAATATCAATACCTAGTGTCTTAGTCCATTTAGTCTTCTATAACAAAATACCACAGACGGGGTGGCTTATAAACAGCAGATATTTATTGCGGTTATGAAGGCTGAAAGTCTAAGATCAGGGTGCCAGCATGGTTGAGTTCTAGTGAGAGCGTGCTTTACACTTCATAGATGGTCATCTTCTCGCTGTGTCCTCAACATGGTGGAAGTGCAAAGGAGCTCTCTGGGGTCCCTTTTATAAAGGTACTAATCCCATTATGACCTAATCACCCCCAAAAGTTTCCACCTATTAATACCATCACCTTTGGGAGTTAGGATTCAACTTACAAATTTTTGTGTGGGGGGGGGGGGGAGGGGGAGGGGGGAGTGGGGGGGACAACACTTAAACATTCAAATCATAGCACCTAGTTTTCCCAAAGGATCAAACTTGAATCTGATCATGCCTCTGGATCCAGCTGCCAATATGCGGAAGATAAGAGGACAGAGAAACTTGAACTGCGTTGTGTGTATTCAGTCAGCAACATTCAGAGTGTAGGAGAATGTGCAGGTTAAACAGTCTGGATTCTTCAACAGATAGGGTGTAAAGAAAAGAACTGGAGGAGGAACCTATAGATTAAAAGAGATTTAAAAGGAAAAACTTTCCTAACAAACAGATAAGATTAAACAATAGTCTAGGGTTGCATAATTGGATGTTTTGTTACACTTCGGTGTTAATATTGTAAAAAGAGCCAGATTGTAATACTCAGAATAGTGGTTACTTTTTGGGAGAGTGGGGGTTATCTTTGGAATAGGTATTATGGAGGGGCTTCTGCATGGGGATTGGGATTGGCAGAGTTCTATTTCTTGGCTTTGATGGTGGTTACAAAAGTATTTACTTTAATGACTCATCAAGTTATACATTTATTTGTGTGGTTTTCTGTGCCTGTTTTGTTTTTTCAATAAAAAGGTTTGTCTTTTAGTTTTAGTGTTTTAAGAACAGTGCAAAACATGAAGATCTTTAGAAGATATTGTGCTGTATACTGCTTTAATATCAGGATACTTACTTGTTCATGGCTTTAAAGAGTCCTAATGTGACCCCTTTTTCCATTAAATTCAACAAAGCCTGTTCTTGGGATAACAGACAAACACTCATTTCTGTTGCAACCTGACTTAAGGACAGGCCAACAAAGCAGAAAAGAAAAATGCTTGCCATCTAAGCATATTCCTGTAAAACATTGTATTAAGCTAAACCAGGAGGGCAAAGGCATGGCAGCATGTGTAGTGGTATTGCAAAGCCTCTTTGAGAAGTTAGAGAATCCTTCACACTCTGTTCAGGTTTACAGCTTCACTCCATTCAGATTAGACCAAAACATCACTTTTATCCATTCAATCCATTGATCTTTCAACTTTAAGCTGCAAAGGGCTACCTGGAGATAAGTTTGCAACCCAAGTCAGTCTTTAAGTTATCGGCAAGCATCTCTCTGAAAGCTAACTTCCCTGAAGTATTCATTGCAGCAGAGAACTGGAGTCCACTGTGCAGAGCAATAACACATTCCCTGCAATGAGTGAAAAGGGGGTCTTGGGGTCTCTATCAGACAATTTGCAATTTATTGAGCACGGGGTTTTTTTGTTTGTTTTTGTGGGGTTTTTTTGTTTGTTTGTATAGTCTCAATTTCAAATATGGAGCTGGAGTTCCAAATATATGGTCATCATACCCATACTATAAAGTCATTCTTTGTCTTCTTTCTTCCACTCCTAATGAAAATGGTGCTGTATTTGCAGGTGGATCTGACAGATAGATTTAACACATTCTTAAATGTTAAAATTATTATAACCAGCCCAAGAGATTCTGAGGATGTGCCCTAAACCCCAAGTGCCACTTGGAATAGTGGGGTTTATAAGCAGGCAGAGTTATTTAAATTCTATCAATTCTTTAAGGCTTGCCTCAGCAACATCTTTCTGTTTAAGAGCATAATAGACTAAACCACTTCCAACCTAGCTATCATTATTGCTACTGTTACATATTGTTCTCCAACTATTTTTTTTCCTTACAGAAGCATTTTATTTACTTATTTCCTTTTTTATTGAATTTATTGGGGTGACACTGGTTAATAAGATTATATAGATTTCAGGTGTGCAATTCTATAATACATCATCTGCATATTGCATTGTGTGTTCACCACTCCAAGTCAAGTCTCCTTCCATCTCTATTTATCTCTCCTTTACCCTCTTCTACCTCCCCCAGCTCCCTTTCCCTCTGGTAACCACCATACTATTGTCTGTGTCTATGAGGGTTTTTTTCCTTTGCTTAATCCCTTCACCTTTTTCACCCAGCCCTCCAAACCTCCTCCAACTACTTTTTAATTATTAACTTTGTGACCCTATCTGGTTACAAAGCTTCCTGAAGGCAGCAATTATGTCTTATATTTTTCTTTATTCTTAAAGGAAACACTCACTATTCATTGATCTCATTGCTTTGATCCTTTGATTCATCCATTTATTAAATCAACAATAGTATTTATTGAGGACCAACTATGTGCTATTCTCTATGCTGGGATCATAGCTATGAGCAAGTTCGTGCTCTCATGAAACTTCCATTTTAAATTATTGGAATAAGGAAAAAACCCAGGGAACCTTTTATTTTTTTCAAAATTATGGACTCTAAAGTGACTAACTTTCCAGGAGTACCAGTGGCTAAACCGCCCTTTCTACTCATTCTGCTGCTTAGTGGTAGGCAAACTAAAAGAAAAGAAAAAACAAAACAGGTTTAGCAGGTATGAATTCTTTCTGATTGCTCTTCCCTGCAGTGACCTGCTTACTTCAACAAGCCAAGTAGAGCCTTTCAAAATCCTGAGGTGGGCAGGGATTCAGTTTCCCTTTGACTCCCTTTCTTATTTATCCCCATTACTTTCCCTCAGCCATATTCTATTTATATACATGTATATACTCATGTATGTGTATGTAGATATGTGCATGCATGTATGTACATGTGTTTATATTATAAGGTTTGTCTCTCTCTTCCCTCCTTCATAGCGTTTCTAGGGAGATTTTTTAAAGCAGTAGTTACCCTAGTGCCCTTTGCCCTCTACAAAGATTTCTTAAAGTCAGGGCTGTGCCAAAGCTATAAACCTTTGCCTTTGTGATTCTCTTTTTGATGTTGGAGCTTTCTCACCACCTGCTGTTTTCAAATAAGCAATTCCCAGGCTTTCACAAGCCTGAGTATTTGGCTACTTCTTAACCATTCTTATTTATTTCTTCTATAGTGTTGAAGTGACTAATTTTATAGCACAGTGACTACAATAACATTGATTCTCAAAGTAGGTATTTTCTTGGTTTTATTTGTTTTGACACAATAATCTTTGACAGAAAGAACTAAATACAGTTGCCCTGGGTGAACTGCCTAAGCTTTATAATGCATATAGCATAAAAATGATAAAACTCTGTCCTTAATAAATATTGTGCAAATTAATGCAATACTGCAGATAATGTTAACAATCAATCTATCTATCTATCTATCTATCTATCTATCTATACACATATATATACATATATGTGTATATATATATGTATATATATATATACACACACACACACACACATATAGTAACTTCTGAAGGAGGCAAAAGTGAAAAAGTCAAAGTCTGTCCTCAATAAATATAAAATCTCCCCTGCATCCCAGTGCTGCTACCAAGCCAACATATAGTAAGCACAATAATACTTGTTAATTGAATGAATTCAATTCATTTACCCACCACTCCCAGGTCCCTAATACTTTAAACCTAATTATCTAAGAAGATAAGGAAACATGTTATGAATATAGATAATAATAGGAGTATAACAATTCATATATTATTTTAAACCAGTATCATTATGGCCAAAACTTAGTGCTTTAAAGCCAGGGCTCATGTCAATAATTGTTCACCCATTCTTTATACATCATCTGAGTAATCTGATTATAGTCAGATAGGAAGAGAAAAGTTACACACACACACACACACACACACACACACACACACACACACGGAATCAGGAGTATTTTTCTTGTGGAAATGCACAAACATTCTAGATACTTTCAAGGTTTTCTCTAGGTGATCCATTCTTGATACCCAAAGAATTGTTGTCAGAGGTGCTTACTGCTCCAAGATGGGGCTGAGTGTCTTTGAAAGACTATGAATTAGTGGGTTTTCATGTAGGGTGATTGTTTTTATTTGTCCAAGTAGAAAGGGCACATGCAAAGCAGATGGCTCTCATTTAGTACAGATGGCTCCAGATGACTGTACTGTTCCCATCTTAAGCTGTGAGGAAGCTCAAACCAAGTGGGTTGTGGACACACAATCAGTGAAACTTGTAGGTAACTGTGGAGCGTCTTTCCTACATGTACTCTGACCTGAACTTCATGCTGCAATACCTCCTTGGGTAGAGAGACTCGTTTACCTCAGAGGAGACTTTTGAAATGATTCAAAGTCCTAAAGCACTAAGGGATTTTAGTCAAACAAGTACATTCATGTCTCATTTCCTTATCAGAAATAACATAGAAAATATTGAAATTGCTTAGATATCCTCTTTATTCATACAAATGGAACAACAATAATGCAGGGATCCAGCAGAGCCTTTAACTGAGTTAAACAGTTGGTCTAATCAAAGTAGTTTCTCTAAGAGTAGATCATATTTCTACCCTGTGGAAGGGAGCCCTTGATGCTGCAGGTAGAGGCCTGATCCCTGAGAGCTACTAGGAGTGGGAGAAAGCATCTTAGAATTTCCTTCCCTGCCTTAACTCTAAGTCTTCATTCATTATGCTATGTCCTAAGCCCCCCAGACATCAAGATCCAGAGCAACCACCCATAGCCTATGTTTCTGTATAATAGTGGTAACTAGCATTGGTTGAGTGCTTACTATGTGCTAGGCACACACTAGTTACATGTATTATCCTGCTTTATCCTCCCATCCTGATGAAATAGGTACTGTTATTACTACAGAATAGGCTCTGATTGGACATATTTACTTCTGGGCAGAAATATAAACACAGATTTTGGCTCTGGGGGGCTGAGGATCAAAAGAGAGAAAGTGTTTTGTATTAGTTATGTCTTGCTGTATGCCCACCAGGGCTACCTCAAACTTAGCAACTTAAAATAACACACACTTATTAACTCACTAGAGGCCCAGTGCATGGATTCGTGCACCGGTGATGTCCCTCAGCCTGGCCTGCACCCTCTTGCAATCAGGGACCCTTCCAGGGATGTTGGACTGCAGGTTCCAGCCTGATCCAGGCAGGGGCTGAAACCAGCAGTTCGACATCTCCGAGGGATGTAGCAGTGTGTGAAGCGGCAAGCGGCCGGGGAGGAGCCTGAGCTGGGGCCAAGCACTGTGCGGCTCCTGCTCATCCCAGCGCCTCTGCGCCTGCTGCTGTGGCCACTCAGTAGTGCTGCCACCACAGCTGTGCTCGCCAGCCCAGCCATGAGCCTGGCTTCTGGCTGAGCGGTTCTCCCACTGTGGGAGCACACTGACCACCAGGGGGCAGCTTCTGCATTGAGCATCTCCCCCCGGTGGTCAGTGCACGCCATAACTACTGGTCAACTGGTCCAGCGGTTGAATGGTCAACCGGTAGCATTGGCTTTTATATATATAGATAGTTTGTAAGGGTCAGGAATGTGGGAGCAGCTTAGCTGGATGGTTCTGATTCAGTCTCTCATAAGCTACATGTTGGCCAGGGCTGAAGTCATCAGAAGGCTTGACTAGGATAGGAGAATTCACTTCCAAGATGGCTGACATGCATTGTTCTTGGCAAGAAGCCTCAGGTCCTTGCCCCGTCAGTGTTTTCACAAGGCTTCCTTAAGCCATAGTAGCTGTCATCCTCTGAAAGACTGATCCAAGAGAGAGCAAAGCAGAAGCCAAAATGTCTTATAACCTAGCCTTGGAAGTGACATTCCAACTCACAGATATGAATAACTGGAGGTGTGGATCTGGGGATTGGTACCCATATCTTTTAAAGCTGAAAACCATGAACCAGCTCTTCTTCATATTAAGAAAATAAAGCCTTGGAATATCTCTGGTAGGCTGGCAATATCTGACTTTAACAATTAGGTGTGAGGTAAGTGCTGTGCTGGCTGGAAATGGTCTCCACCCATTCAGATGAAGAGCCCACTCAAGATTAGGGCTGTCAGTTGTCTTTGCTCTGTAAGTGAATCACCCAACTGGAGATTATTATATCAATTGTTACTTTAGCAGAAGTCAGGTCTGTACCACCGTTAGCCTGGCCATGTCAAGGATTTGTGATTCCCATTTTATAGCTTTGGAAATGTAGACATTTGCTCAAGATAATACTACATAATTAGTGGAGGAGGCAAGGATTCTAATGCAGGCTATTAAACTGCAGAGGTCATCCTCACAACCGGAACTCTATAGGGACCTACCCTCAAAGGGCAGGCCATACTCTCATAGTTCCTTCTAGTCACCAGCTCAGATAGGAGGAAGGGGAGCTAGGGCAAGAAATAGGGCATAGCCAGAGTGTTACTCAAGATTCCCTTGGCAGGACATCCCAGAAGAATGGAAGGCATATGTGTAGTTAGATCAAAAGAATACTCAGGGCTGGAGATGGCATGAGAGTATTGAAAGAAGAGATTTCCTGCTTCTGATGGGCTGATTGAGGGTCTTTGTTTCCTAATATGTGTGAAAGTGACATAAAAAATTCAGTATTGGTAAAAAGTATTGCAAAGATAATTTTCATTAATGCTGAATAATTAAAAGAATGGAAGGAAGCCCTAGCTGGCTTTGCTCAGTGGATAGAGCATCGGCCTGCGGACTGAAGGGTCCCGGGTTCAATTCCGGTCAAGGGCACATGCCTGGGTTGCAGGCTAGATCCCTATTGGGTGGCGGCGGGGGGCGGGGGGGGGGGGATGGGGATGCAGGAGGCAGCCGATCAATGATTCTCTCTCATCACTGATGTTTCTATCTCTTTCTCCCTCTCCCTTCCTCTCTGAAATCAATACAAATAAACAAATAAAAAGAATGGAAGGAGACGATACAGATACCTGCATTGGTAAGGTAAAGGAAACACAAACTGTAGTCATTAACATGAAATGTTTGCCGTTTGTGTCTGGCTAATATAATCACATTCAGGAATAAATGCAAGGAAATCATGGGCTCTGATGTGCAGTTAGGAGCCTCTCAGAATTTCTTCCACTGGATATTTCTCCTGGAACTAGATCTGCCCTACCTCCTCCCTCCAAAAATCAAATAGAAAGTAGCTATTCGTTTTGAAAAATTATGTTAGCTCTAGTGATTCCATGATGCTGAACCAGAAGGATGCAATCATAAAAGAATTTTGTTAGAGATGATGGCAAATTAAGGAGCTCATTTGTGTCTTCCTCTTCTGCAAAACCTTCCTTGATTTTGCCATGGTGGCCCAGGCACTCCCTCTTCCTATTTTGCCCGAATGGGAATTTGGATTAAGGATATGCAGGAAAGATAATTTGAAAACAGGAACACTAGGAGAGAATAGGCACTGGGGATGGAGGATTGTACTGCCCTAAGGAATTCTAAGGCTCTCTTCCCAGCCAGACTCTAAATGACTTTGAACCTTTTTCTCCTTCCCGTAGGTCCAAGAAATTCAGCTTGCTTTCTCTTCTTTTCTGAGCTATTAACACCTACTCCATTTCTTGGTTCTCATTTCCCTGCAAGAGTGAATGTGGAGTGGGATATATCCCTGTTTTTCTGTATATGAAAATAAGCTCACAGGCCCTTTCAGTTGTAAGGGTTTGGTTGGGAGCACCATGGAAAAACAGAAGGGAATTTAAAAAATAACAACATGAGAAAGTTATGAAGTCTTCAAAAACCTTACCTAGTGTGCAACTTTATTCTTACCTGGTACCCAGAAATGTAGATGGCCCTTTTCTGCTCCTGAGGGTATACGTCTCATCAGGGCTCCTCCTTTCCGCACATCTTCTCTCTCTTATCTTGTTCCCACAGACCCCTTCCCTGAGGGCCTCTCTTTTAAAGTTTGTGTCTGGGCACATAAACATTCAAGTAGTCCCAGACCCAAGAGATCACTTATTGCCAGAGTCACTCCACAACAGTTCCCTTCTCTATCAATGCCTCCTCATGCAACCTCAGTAGTTCTTCACTGGAAAAAAACAAAACAAAAAACTGCAGGTGAGGAGAAAGGACATGGGAAGAGGCAAAGATGTGGGCTTTGGGAAGGCACCAATAGCACACCATACCTACTTTGCCATTTGCTGAGAATCATTGGTGCCAGAATGTGGTCTGAGTGCTCCTGGCCAGTATCTCTAGGTGAAGCTTTTTTTTTTTTTTAATAGCTTTTTTATTGTTATTGTTAATCCTTACCTGAGGATATTTTTCCATTGAGTTTTTAAAATGTTTTTGTTATTTCAGAAAGGAAGAGAGAGGGGGAGAGAGAGAGAAACATCAATGATAGAGAGAACTATTGATCAGCTGCCTCCTGCACATTCCCCACTGGGGATCGAGCCCGCAACCCAGGCATGTGCTCTTGACTGGAATCAAACCTTGGACCCTTCAGTCGGCAGGATGGCGCTCTATCCACTGAGCCAAACAAGCCAGGGCCCTAGGTAAAGCTTTTAATAGGCTGTTCTCTGTAAATATGAATCTGGACACTCCAGATATTAAAGGTGTGAATCACAGGAATCCAACCTGGCATAACCAGGAAACAAAGTACTTTACAGGACAAACCAGTGACTCACCACAACTTGATACTATCACAAACAAGGACAAAACTTGGAAGCTTTGGTATGCTAAATGGGACTAGTCATTTTTTATAGTAGAAGAGAGAGTGCATCTAAAGTGAACTTTTAAGAATGTCCAACTGCTGGTGTGCTTAATGCATTCAACAGGAAGTTCAACAAAGAATGGAAATTGGAAGCTGAAATATTGATGTTGCTTCAAAGGACTCATGAGTAGTTAAGTAACAGGTGTAGCTTGTTAGTAGTTAAATCTTTAGTGTTATGAAATACACTTTATGTGAAAAAACTCTTGAAAGATGTTCATATAGCTTATGTTCTCACTTACATTTGAAAAGCATAGTCATAGTGCTGAGTGCCTCTTGGAATCATCTGTGATAGCTGAAACTGGTCTCCCTAGTATTCTGATTTCAGCTCCTCCCCATGCAGACAGTTATAGTCTACATCCAGCCTAGGACAGGAAAAAAAGGCAGGTTTGGAATCAGAGGTTTGGAATCAGATGGATTCATGATAATGGATAATCTAAATTGAAAGCATTACATATAAGAAATTATAAACGTTTTATGAGATAAAACTTTCATATGAAACAAGTGACCAGGTGCATGGATCCGTGCACATTGAAAGGAAATTAATTAGAAGGTGGCGGTGGGGCGGGACTGGGCAAGACATGCCCTGGAGCCAACCTCCCGCAGTCCCTCCCAGGTGTCTGCAGAGTGAGCAGGGTCCCTCCAACAGGTGGGGTCCCTTGGCCTGGCCTTCAGGGATCAGGACAAAACTGGCTCTCTGACACCCCCCGAGGGGTCCCCGAGTGCAAGAGGGCACTCTGCAAAGTTGCTGTCATATAGGGTGTGGAACGCAAACGCAAGTGTGCAGTAAACCAGATTCGGGGCCGACAGTGCTCCAGCAACAACATAACCCACGGCTGAAGATGGAATCATGTGGTCCCGTGAGGAATTGGGCTCCCTCCTCTCTGGTTTTGGGGAGCTGCCAAGTCACTGCAGCGCAGCAGTTCCTGTGTTGAGAGTCTTCCCCCTGGTGGTCAGTGCGCATCATAGCAACTGGTCAGACAGAAGGAGGGACACTTAGCATATTAGCCTTTTATATATATAGATGTATACTTTTAAAAATTAATCTTAAATTTGAAAAAACAACAACAAATAAAACCCCTACATTGGAGAAGGCAGTTTGATGACACAGTTGTTTGGAGAAGTTGTTTTTTTTTTTTAATATTTTTTTAAAAGATATATTTTATTAATTTTTTACAGAGAGGAAGGGAGAGGGATAGAGAGTCAGAAATATCGATGAGAGAGAAACATCGATCAGCTGCCTCCTGCACACTCCCTACTGGGGATGTGCCCGCAACCAAGGTACATGCCCTTGACCGGAATCGAACCTGGGACCCTTCAGTCCTTAGGCTGACGCTCTATCCACTGAGCCACACCGGTTAGGCTGGAGAAGTTTTTTAAAAAATAAAACAATAAAAGAAAACTCACTGAAGGATTTTGAGAAACTCCAGATGGACTCGAACAATTTGAAGAAGGCAGTGGGTAGCAATATGACAAATGAGGTCTGACTTAAGTATCCATAGTTTTCAAAAGGAAGTTTGAAATTCTCAGAAAAGCTAAATTTTCTGAAGAAGGAAAAAACTCTAGAATTCACAATTCTCTGTCCATGGTTTTTGAAGAACTATTTATAAGTATGGAACAATCCTAAGGGTAAAATGGGAGCAATAGGTTGCTTCCCTGTCCAAGACAGCTGGGCCATCTGTTCTTATTCAGCCATATGGAAGTGGTTATGGATCCCAGGATACTCCATGTTGTGATTCCTCCCTCCACATCCCCATCCCACTCTTACCAACTCTGTTAGGTTCTTAAGGTACCATATACTTTCCTTCTGTGGCAATTAACATAGTTTGTAATTAGATATTTACTTGTTTGATAATTTAATTATCTGACATCATCATACTGCAAATGTCAAGAACAGGGACTATGTCTGTTTTGTTCAGAATTGTATCCCTAGTGCCTACTTAAAGTACGGTATCTAATAGTATTCAATAAATATTTTGAACAAATAAATAAGTGAGCCTTAGCAGATGGGGTTTTTTTGTTGTTTTTTTTTTTTTTTTTTCTGCTTGGAATTTCTTCCCTCTTTCTATTTGGCTTGTTATCTCATATTTATGTTTTTCAAAACCCAGCTTGTATCACCACTCCCAAATACTGCTCCTATGAAGGAAATTACAGCCTCCTTTCTCTCCATGTCTTTTAAGCATCTGGATTGCTTTACTCACAACACTCACCTGCAATTACTTGTTTACATGGCTCTCTTGACAATTAGACTATGAGCTCCTTGAGGCCGGCAGCTGGATCTTATTTATATTTTTATTCCTAGTATCCAGTGGCATATACTAGATGCTCATAGATGTTTAGGGAGTGAAGCAATAGAGGAACCTTATATTTTCTAGCTACCTCATCAAAGGAAAAGTCCATTTAGGGCAGCTGTGAGCTATAGGTTGACAGTTCAGTAAATGTGCAGGACACCAATAATGTCCCCACCTAACATTGGTGTTCCCTTTGCTTTCAGGACTTGGCACTTTTCTCCCTCATTCCTGTAGTTCAAATGGAATGTCCCAGGCCACTGTAGGGAAAGTCCACGATGCAAGCTGAGACAGTCAGAGAGTTTGTCTAGGTATTTTTTCTTCCAGTAGGTGAGTGATAGATAGCAGCTCTTTACTCTCTGATGGTACTATTGTCCAGGTATGAGCACAAGTCATTCCTCACCACTTGGATAATGTAGAGTCCTTAGAGAATTTAGTGCCAAGTTCTAATGAGACCCAGCCAATCATCCCTGTATTTTCAGTTATTTGATTATACAGGCAAGTGCATTCCCCTTTGACCTAGTTCAAGTTATAAGACTTAGTAATAGAGGCCGAGCTCAGCTTCTTTAAAAAAAAAATTTTTTTATTGATTTCAGAGAGGAAGGGAGGGAGAGATAGAAATATCAATGATGAGAGAGAATCACTGATTGGCTGCTTCCTGCACACCCCACACTGGGGATTGAGCCTACAATGCAGGCATGTGTCCTGACTTGGAATCGAACCGTGACCCCTTAGTTCATAGGTTGATACTCAACTGCTGAGCCACGCCGGTCAGGCAGAGCTCAGCTTGTTTACCACTGTTGGTCGTCAGCCTTTCATCTGAAAACTTCTTGGACAAATAATAAAAAATATCTGTGAGAAAATAGAAGAATTATATATTGGTCTTTGCCTCCAGTTCCTGGCACAGAGCTCCTAAAACTGTTGTAATTTCCTGAGTGATAAGAGTACTAGGAGCATCCTTTGTTCTAATATTTGGTCTTTGACCTTGGTTCCTGACACAGAGTTTCTAAATCCCTTAGAATTTCCTGGGTCATAGCAGTAACTCTTGGTGGGCTCCTAGATGGGGGCTGGTCATCAGAAAGACTAAGCCGTGATTAAAGGTTGGAAATTTCAGCTTAACCTCCCATTCTCCAGAGAGAGGCTGGAAATGGAGTTAATCATTGATCATGCCTGCATGATGAAGCCTCCATAAAACTCCCAAAAGTACAGAGTTCTGAGAGCTTCCAAGTCAGTAAACACATCCACATACTTGGAGAGTGAGATACCCTCTGAATTTCTGCTCTCAGGACCTTCCCAGATCTCACCCTATTTGTATCTCTCTATCTGGCTGTTCATCTGTATCCTTTATCATATATTTTAATAGGATGATAAACATAAGTGTTTCTCTGAGTTCTGTGAGCGCTCTAACAAATAATAGAATCCAAAGGGAAGAGGATCATGGGAACTTGAAATGTGTAGCCAAGTCAATTGGAAGTTGTAGGTAATCTGGAGACCTACTACTTGTGATTGTCATCCAAAATGTGGGTGGAGGGCAGAATAAAAATAAAAGAAAATGTGGATGGGGAGCAGTCTCATGAGACTGGGCCCTTAATTTGTGGGATATGATGCTGTCTCCAGGTAGATAATGTCAGAATTGAGTTAAATTGTAAGACACCCAGCTAGTGTCACAAAACTGCTTGGTGTGGGAAACTCCTTCCCCCACCCCCCCCACACACATACATATCTGGCATCAGAAGTGTTGTGTGAGTGTGGTAGTAGTATGAAAGTAAAGGAGAAACACAGGAGGAAAAACTGGAAGTGAGGACTTCAGGGCCAGGTTTTTTTTCTTAATACAATATTCATTTGGAAGGCTTTCAATTTTATGATGACAGAATGAAGGTAATTCTGCTCTCCCTTTCTCCCCCTCAAAAATTGTCCTAAAACAATAAGAACAAGAATAAGAAACATAGAATTTATCTTTAGTAAAACTAGGAGACAATTGTCACTCTGAACCAAAGAGGAAGAAGGTCAAACTAAAGTTCCTGCATGGGGCCATGTTAAGCAGAAGGAGCGGATTCACTCCACCCACCTGCAGAAAGGCTTAGGAATCAGTGTCACCAAGTACCTGGAAGGCAGAGGGGAGCGGAGGGAGTGGAAAGATGTTTAAGGGTGTGTAAGGAACAGATAGACTTCTAGGATCCCACTTACTCTATAAGGGAGCTACCTTTCCACCACCCTCAAAGATGAGAGTAGGAGCTCTGGAGAAGCTGAGCTAGAAAGTCTCAGGAAATCAGGTACAGAGGAGAGCTGGCAGTGAGGCATTAGAGTCTAAAAAGAGGGAAATGAGGACTTCAGGGCCAGGTTTAATGGCATTACCTCCCTGCCCTCCTCCCATAGGAGAAACTGAACACCATCAGTAGCTGAAATCTAGGGATACCAAGTGAAAAAGTTGGCTAGCGGGGAACCCAAGATGGTGGCATAGGTAAACACTGGAAATTGCTGCCTCGCACAACCACTTCAAAAATACAACTAAAAGACAAAACAGACATCATCCAGAACCACAGGAAGGCTGGCTGAGTGGAAATTCTACAACTAGAAGGAAAGAGAAAAGCACACTGAGACTCAGAGGAGGTGCGGTGTGGAAGTAAAATGCAGAGGTACGGAGGCGCACGTGGAAAGGGCTGGCAGCTAAGGACGCGGTTGTCTTTTTCAATCAGGAGGGAGTCTCAAGCTCCCGACTGCTCTGAACTCCAGTTCTGGGTAAGTCTCTGGGGACCCAGACTCATACGGGGAGAAACTGGACTGTCTGGCATCAGTCAGAACTTGAGGGCGGCTTTCTCTCAGAGGTGCTTGCAGTGATTACTGGGACACTGAGAAGCGGGGCCTCTTAGGGCAGGACTGAGGAGCAGCCATAGCTGTTTGCTCCGCCCTGTTGATCCCCTGAGACCCTGCCCCACCCAAGCTGTGGGCAGAGGCTTTTGCATATGAAAGGCCTGGCACTTTGCAATCTGAAAATTACCTGGCAAACTGCAGCTGGATCAGAGAAATCCAGAAAATCCAAAAGAAGGTCCAAGGCCCCACAGCAGCTTGCATTGCTTCACAGCTGGGCTCCTGCTGGGTAGCCTCAGGCAGAGGCTAAATTAGCACTTCCTTAGAAATCCAAGAGCCAGTGTACCCAGTGGTCAGAGTGGGACCATCCAGATTACAACTCCTCAGATCCATAAGGGACACACTCAGGGGGCAGATTCAGTGAGCACCAAAGCCCCACTGAAGCAAGTCTTGCCCCAGAAGGGTGTCTCCAGCACAGAAGTTCTCCCACTGCAGACACAGCTGACTCTCACAGCCAATTGGCCTGGAGGTCAAATCCTCCAGTGATACCTACAACAATCAAGGCTTAACTACAACAAGACTGTGCACAAAGCCCACAAAGGGGTGCACCAAGAGTGTCCACCTCTGGTAATTGGGGAGGCTGACCCACTGGGCCCTATAGGACACCTAGCACACAAAGCCACTCTATCAACACAGGGAAGCAGCCAAAATGCGGAGACAAAGAAACAGGTCACAAATGACAGAAATGGAGGAAAGCAAACGACTGGATATAGAGTTCAAAACCACACTTTTAAGGGTTTTCAAGAATTTTCTAGAAACTGCCGATAAATTTAGTAAGACCCTCAAGAAGTCTAGTGAGACCGCCGATAAATTTAGTGAGACCCTCAAGAAATCTAGTGAGACCCTCGAGGATATGAAAAAGGACCAACTAGAAATTAAGCATACACTGACTGAAATAAAGAATATTATACAGAATTCCAACAGCAGACTAGAGGATCCCTAGAATCAAGTCAAAGATTTGAAATATGAAGAAGCAAAAAACACCCACCCAAAAGCAAAAAGAAAAAAGAATCCAAAAATATGAAGATAGTGTAAGGAGCCTCTGGGACAACTTCAAGCGTACCAACATCCGAATTATAGGGAGAAGAGAGAGAGCAAGATATTGAAAACCTATTTGAAGAAATAATGACAGAAAACTTTCCCTACCTGGTGAAAGAAATAGACTTACAAGTCCAGAAAGCGCAGAGAACCCCAAGCAAAAGGAATCCAAAGAGGACCACACCAAGACACATCATAATTAAAATGCCAAGAGCAAAAGACAAAGAGAGAATCTTTTTTTTTTTTTTAACTTATTGCTTAAAGTATTACAAAGGGTATTACATATGTGTCCATTTTATCCCCCCGCCCTAGACAGTCCCCTAGCCTCCCCTATCCCCCAGTGTCTTATGTCCATTGGTTATGCTTATATGCATGCATACAAGTCCTTTACTTGATCTCTTACCCCCCTACCTCCTGCCCCCCAACCCTCCCCGGCCTTCCCGCTGCAGTTTGACAATCTGTTTGAGGCAGCTCTGCCTCTGTATCTATTATTGTTCAAAAGTTTATAATGGTCTCTATTATCCATGAATGAGTGAGATCATGTGGTATTTTTCCTTCATTGACTGGCTTATTTCACTTAGCATAATGCTCTCCAGTTCCATCCATGACGTTGCAAATGGTAAGAGTTCCTTCCTTTTTAGAGCAGCATAGTATTCCATCGTGTAGATGTACCACAGTTTTCTAATCCATTCATCTACTGATGGGCACTTAGGCTGTTTCCAGATCTTAGCTATGGTGAATTGTGCTGCTATGAACATAGGGGTGCATATATCCTTTCTGATTGGTGTTTCTGGTTTCTTGGGATATATTCCTAGAAGTGGGATCACAGGGTCAAATGGGAGTTCCATTTTCAGTTTTTTAAGGAAACTCCATACTGTCTTCCATAGTGGCTGCACCAGTCTGCATTCCCACCAGCAGTGCACAAGTGTTCCTTTTTCTCCACATCCTCTCCAGCACTTGTCGTTTGTTGATTTCTTGATGATAGCCATTCTGACAGGTGTGAGATGGTACCTCATTGTTGTTTTGATTTGCATCTCTCGGATGATTAGTGACTTTGAGCATGTTTTTATATGTCTCTTGGCTTTCTGAATGTCCTCTTTTGAAAGGTGTCTATTTAGGTCCTTTGCCCATTTTTTGATTGGATTGTTTATCTTCCTTTTGTTAAGTTGTATGAGTTCCCTATAAATTTTGGAGATTAGGCCCTTATCAGATATGACATTGGCAAATATGTTTTCCCACACAGTGGGTTTTCTCGTTGTTTTGTTGATGGTTTCTTTTGCTGGGCAGAAGCTTTTTATTTTGATGTAGTCCCATTTGTTCATTTTCTCTTTAGTTTCAAGTGCCCTAGGAGCTGTATCAGTGAAGAAATTGCTTCAGCATATGTCTGAGATTTTGTTGCCTTTGGATTCTTCTAGAATTTTTATGGTTTCCTGTCGTACATTTAAGTCCTTTATCCATTTTGAGTTTATTTTTGTGTATGGTGTAAGTTGGTGGTCTAGTTTCATTTTCTTGCATATATCTGTCCAATTTTCCCAACACCATTTATTGAAGAGACTATCTTGGCTCCATTGTATGTTCTTGCCTCCTTAAAAGACAAAGAGAGAATCTTAAAAGCAGCAAGAGAAAGACAGTCAGTTACCTACAAGGGAGTACCCATACGACTGTCAGCTGATTTCTCAACAGAAACTTTACAGGCCAGAAGGGAGTGGCAAGAAATATTCAAAGTGATGAATACCAAGAACCTACAACCAAGATTACTTTACCCAGCAAAGCTATCATTCAGAATTGAAGGTCAGATAAAGAGCTTCACAGATAAGAAAAAGCTAAAGGAGTTCATCATCACCAAACCAGTATTATATGAAATGCTGAAAGGTATCCTTTAAGAAGAGGAAGAAGAAGCATAAGGTAAAGATACAAATTATGAACAACAAATACACATCTATCAACAAGTGAATCTAAAAATCAAGTGAATAAATAATCTGATGAACAGAATAAATTGGTGAATATAATAGAATCAGAGGCATAGAAAGGGAGTGGACTGACTATTCTCGGGGGGAAAGGGGTGTAGGGTGTGCGGGAAGAGACTGGACAAAAATCGTACACCTATGGATGAGGACAGTGGGGGGCGGGGTAAGGGCAGAGGGTGGGGTAGGAACCGGGTGGAGGGGAGCTATGGGGGGAAAAAAGAGGAACAACTGTAATAATCTGAACAATAAAGATTTAATTAAAAAAAAAAGAAAGTTGGCTAGCCCCCTGCTCATATTACAGGTCACCAGAAGGTAGGTCCATCCTCATATAAACAGGTGCCAAACAGCTCTTAAGTACCTCATTTTAAGTTTTAAATGGATCACTGGAGATCTGAGGAAAATTTCTGATGTAGAAGTTAGAAACTAGAACAATAACATATAAACATATAAACAGGTGCCAAACAGCTCTTAAGTACCTCATTTTAAGTTTTAAATGGATCACTGGAGATCTGAGGAAAATTTCTGATGTAGAAGTTAGAAACTCAGAAAGAGAAAAAAATCCTTTCAGAGAGAAAGAAAAATAATCATTCTAAAGGATTGGGGAAAAAAAGTATCACTGTACTTCTCAGCAACAACATTGACAACTAGAAGCTAATGGAGTAATGCCATTAAAAGTCTGAATAAAAGTTATTTTCAATCTAGAATTCTACACCTTCCACCCAAACAAACCATTGATTATGTGTGATGATAGGATACACATTTTCATACATGCAAAATCTGAAAAAGATGTTTCTTTCACATATCCTTTCCCAAGAAATTGCCAAATGATATGTTTCACCAAATGAGAAAATAAACCAAGAAAGAACACAGTGTGTCCAGAGAACAAGGGATCCAACACACGAGTGAGACAAAGGGCATCTCCAAGATCATGGCAAAGAAAGTCCCAAAAGACCTTACATAGATGAGGTGATGTGGTAGGCCTGAAAATGACTTGTATAAATGAAGTGGGGAACAAAACAGAACTACTAGATTATCTAACAGGTCTGGTCATATGAAATTTTTTAGTGAGAAGCATTTAATAGAACTGTTGGTGTGTGTGGGAACACTTACATTTAGTTCAATGGAATCTAAGGAAATGAAAAAACAGAGGCAGTTATCGACTTCAGGAGGAACCAAAAATATACAAGGAAAATGCAATCACCATACACCTATTGACTCATTAGCAAACAGTACTTATGGTCAGATTAAATAACACTGAATATGAGCCTAACCAAAAAATATGATACAACAAGGTTGGGAGGATGGAGGAATAGATAGGGGAAGAGGAAGAGATCTAATTGCCTCACCTACAATGAAAGGAAATCAATAGATAATATCTAGCTTGATGAATAGAGCGAATCACACACCCAGAAACTTGGAGGCAAATAGAAACAACTATAAAAGCTGGAAATGATGATCTCTGGATAATAGGATGGTGGGGTGGGACAGAGCTGTGTGAAAAGATTGCTGTTTTTTGTTACAAGCCTTTTGATATTACTTGACCTTTTAAATTATGTATATATATTGCTTTGATAAGTAAAAATTAGTTTAAGAAATATCATATTGAAGGGGTACCAAATTATTAGCCAGCTTAATTGCCCACATATGTCATTACTTATGCTTGAAGAATTGAAGATGTGGTCAGAGAGCAGGTCAGAGGATAAATTATGAAGAGTGTTGTATGCCAAGCCAAAGAACTCAGATTTTATTGTGCAGGGAATCCTTAGGGATCTTAATGGGATAATAGGATCAGACATGCTCTCTGAGCATTAGTTTCCTAGGCTGGGTTGGCCTTGGAGGGACTAATATGCCACTTTTTTCTTCCTCAACATTTTATTATAAAAATTTCAAATGTTTTATTAGTTACTATTTTTAAATTTTTATTTATTAGTATTTATTATATATTATTAAGTAATTATAAATTATTTATATGTATTATGAAAATTTTCAGAAAATTTGAATTATATAGTGAATATCCATATAGCTATCTCAATTCTATAATTAACATTTTACTATATTTGCCTTCTCACAAAATTATCCATTTATCTATCCCTCTGTCTGTTTGTCAACCCCATCTGATATTTTTGATACATTGACAGACATCAATATACTTCATCTCTAAACACTTTAGCATGTGAAGCTTTTGCTTTCACTTCTTTTGGATATATATCCAGAAGTGAAATTGCTGGATCATATGGTAATTATAATTTTAAATTTGGGGGGAACTGCCATACTATGAATAATAGCTTTACTTTTTTACATTCCCCACAGCAGTGTACAAGGGTTATAATTTCTGCACATCCTCACTAACACATTTTTTTCTTAGTTTATTTTGATAGTAGCCATCCTAATGGGTGTGATTTGCTCAGTGTTTGAGCATTGACCTATGAACCAGGAGGTCAAGGTTTGATTCCTGGTGAGGGCACATGCCCGGGTTGTGGGCTCCATCCCTAGTGTGGACGTACAGGAGGCAACCAATCAATGATTCTCTCTCATCATTAATGTTTCTATTTCTCTCTCTCCCTCGCCCTTCCTCTCTGAACTCAATAAAAATATATTTAAAATTAAATCTGAGTACATTTTCAAATATATTTAAGGCCCCAATTGTGGGTCTTTATCTTGAAAGGCAGCCAATGGTACTGAGGTGAGCTTCTGGAATTTGTTTTCTGGCTGCATGGACACTTCTTCATCTCATTCTATCTGGTCACTCCTAGCAGAGCCCCACTGGAGAACTCTTGAACAGTTTCAGTGGTGTAAATTCTCATGACTTCTGACCTCGGCTCCTTGGCAGCATTAACTATACACTGCAAACCTTACTTTCTTCTGGAACTGCAGTGCATTCTCTCTGCTAGACTGAAGGGAGTCTTTCCAGAGTCCTGAATAGGTCCAGCTCCTCCCTAAGGTAACACAGTTCACAAAAGGCAACTGAAGGGGAACTATACAAGTTTTATTTGCAGGAAAGAGATTGTATAAAGATAATAAGCAATCTTAGTGAGTTATAAAATAATAGAGTGAGGGCAGATTTTGAAGACTCCTTGTAGTACCGACAACAAAGCTGAGTGAAGGAACATTTGGCAGGCCTCATGCCCCAGCCACATACTCTGTCACCCCATCAGTTCATACCTCTGAGTCCAGTTCTGTTCTTAGGGAGCTTCAGTGTGGGTCATTTCCCCCATATTGCAGATAATTTTAAAAATATTTCCAAAAACTTACGTACAGGCTAATGGAAAAGAATTTGTGATTTAAACATTTTTAATTTCACAATTAACTGCTACTCTGGGTAAGTCAGTAAACCTCACTACAATTGTGTTCTCAGCTATGAAATGAAACAATTGGACAAGAAGTGTTCAAGAGCCCTGCCAGCTCAAAATAATTTTAATTTCAAAACTAATTTTGGATGATCCAAAAAACATTTCCTTTTAGTTTTAGCAATGGTATTAGATATATTTTGAACATAATCACCTCATAAGGTTTTGTGTGGTCTATATTTAAATAAGTTAGTATTTCCTAAATATACCTCAGGCAGAACAAGTCACTTGGGGTTATGCTGGTTGAATTTCAAGGAAATAGCAACCCACCAAGTGGATATTTCACATATGGTTAAGAATTGGAAGGCTCTAATCACTCTTTAACAGGCCCGAGAGTCGAAGTAATTCTCATTCTGCTTTCAATGGTGACCTCATTAATGTTGAGTATATCTCTGAAAACTCAGAATCAGATGTTTGTTGCTGTTTGTTATCTGCCGGAAAATTGTATATTTGTGTGTCTGCATTTGCAGAGAGCTGTGATTCTCAGTCATTCCTTCTTATCCACCACCACTTCCAAATGCTTCTTTTCTAAAAGCACACACAAAGATATCACTGGATTAAATGTAAATATAAAATGCTGCATCAGAAAAAAAAATCAAGTGTGTGCTCAGTGGTACTCAAAGTCTATAATTGCTCTTGTATCACTCCCTTTTACTCATTCACTATCAAATTCACATGGCAAACAATGTAAAAAGAGACTAAATTCAGAATTGTCATCATTTCCCACAGTATTACTGTGATTAAAAAGTAATGAGCCTGTTATTGTTATGGGCCCTGAAATGTTTTAATGGGTTTTCCAGCCTGCTGAGAATCATTCCAGGACACTGAGCCAAGCAGAGTGAAATCTGAATCACCCAGTTGTTTCTGACATACCTTTTAATTGATGTCATCAGACATTTCTTGGAAAGTAGAGTAAGCCAAGGCCCACGTGCTAGTCATGTTCATTTTCATCAATTTAAGTTATATTCATTTATTGAAAATAATTCTTAATTCTTATTTATTCACTCATTCTATGTTCTGGATAAACTTTAAAAATGAAGTTAAACATGCTTCCCCTGATTTACAATGTATGTTTTGACATGCATGTAGCTATTAGCACATGCAGAAGAGAATATCATAGGTAATTCTCAGTTTTTAAACCCTTTAACACCCACTTTGGTAGCATATAGTGTACAGGATAGATAAATTACTTTTATGATTCTAAAATAAGATTCATGTTTCTTTATGTTAAAAGTCCATATTATCAAGTCTATCAGTTAAAGTTAAGTTGCAGGAAACAAATCACTACCTATTTCAAGCATAAGCACATTAAATATGGGGAATTAGGTGCTTACAGAATTGTTGGGGAGGCTTATAGGAGTGGGATAAACTGGTTCCTTTCAGATGAACTCCAGAATATCAGGAAAGTGGGGAATCAGGACCTTGCTCTGGAAGTGTTGAGTTCAAGAACACACCACTAAGACTCTGATCCAGGGATCAGGAAGCTTCCATTTTAACTACCTTTTTGCCGGGAGCCGGTCCATGCTTGCTGTTTCAAGGGACCTGGCATATATGGCATACTGTTCTTAATATGTTTGCTCACCTTCTTGGCACTATGTGTTTTAACCAAGGTCTCTGAGAAAGGTTGTTTCCCCAGGTAGGGATTTTCCCCTGAAGTTAGGGAGGGAATAAAACCTCTTAACTAAGTGCCAGGCGGGTAATTAATCACTTTAACTATGAACAATCATGCTTAAGCTACATAATCTTTACTTCCTGGAATGGAGATAAGAAATGCCCTAACCTTTGGAATAGAGATTGATAGGATTGGAATCAACTGGTATAAATACAGATGTAACAAGACAGAACTTAGAAGACAGAACTTAGAAGACAGAATCAAGAGAGACAGAACTTAGAGACAGAACCTAGACACAGAACCTAGAGACAGAAGAACTTCACTGGAGAGAACATGGCAAAAGATCCTGGGCAGAAATTTGCCACAGAACCTAGAGACAGAACCTAGTGAGAGAACATGGCAAAAGATCCTGGACAGAAACTGGCCACAGAACCTAGAGACAGAACCTAGCGAGAGAACCTGGCTGAAGAACCTAGAGACAGAACCTGGCTATAGAACCTGGATAAAACATGGCAAGAGAACCTGACTAGAACCTGGTGACTGAACCTGGCTGGAGAACCTGGACAGAACCTGGCTGGAGAATCTAGCAAGGGAATATGGCTACAGAACCTGGCTGGAGATCCTAAGCAGAACTTCGCTGGAGATCCAGACCAGAACTTGGCTGGAGATCCTGGCTAGAGATCCTGGCTAGGCTGCTGATCAACTGAACGCTGTCTCCGTGTCATTCCTTCTTCGCCGACTCCGTCCACACCTTTGGGGACCCCTGGACCTGCTGGGGTTGGACCCCAGCACCTTTTGATATCTGTGAAGCTAATCTCTGGACACTAGGACACTGTTACAGAAAACCCTGATAATTCCATGACCATAACTGTTAGCAGCAACAGCTAAGAACATGAAAAGGTGGTGCCTACCCCTTCTGCTTTCAAAATCTTTCATAATGCACTGAATTGGTGCAATCTATTTCATACCAGAACCAGCTGCCAGGGAGCATGAGAAGTGTGAGATTATTTATTTATTTATTTATTTATTTTTTAAAAATACATTTTATTGATTTTTCACAGAGAGGAAGGGAGAGGGATAGAGAGCTAGAAACATCGATGAGAGAGAAACATTGATCAGCTGCCTCCTGCACGCCCCTTACTGGGGATGTGCCCGCAACCAAGGTACATGCCCTTGACCGGAATCGAACCTGGGACCTTTCAGTCCTCAGGCCGACGCTCTATCCACTGAGCCAAACCGGTTCTGGCGAGATTTTATTTTTTTGACACAAATAATCATTATTATTGTCATAAGTATCACAAAGGTAAAGCACAGAATACAATGACAACATATAACAGCTAATCTGTTGCAGGGGTCAGAGACATTTTTCTCCCTATATTTTTATAATAAGTTCTACTCTTTTCTACATCTTGCCTTTTTTAATTTAATAGAATATCTTGGATATTATTCTATAGCAACACAATGGGCTTTTACATTCTTTTTTTAAATGACTGTATATAATTATGTACATTATATACAGTATATGTACATAATTCATCTTACCATTTCCCACTTAGTGGACATTTAGGCAGAATTCAGTTCTTTGCTATCACAAATAATGTTAAAGTGAATGGCCTTGTATTTACATAACTTCACATGTGTACAAATATATCCATAGGATAAATTCCTAAAAGTAAAGTCACTCAGTCAATGGGTATGTTGTTTGTCATTTTTAAAAGAAAATATTTTATTCATTAGTTCGTTTTTTGAATAGCTAATGTACAGAATAAAGAGATAAAAAATATAAAAAGGTAGATAGTGGAAAGTAAGTTTTCTTCATCCAGAGATATTCTATGTATATACAAGGGCATAGACACACACATATGCATATAGAACCACATATGACATATGAGCATATAAGTTAATATGTAGAATTTCTCTTCTTTGGCAGATTTTTATTTCATTTTATTTTATTTACATTATAGTCAATGAAGACCAGGAAAGTTTTTCCAAGACATAGAGAGACCCCAGCCTTCAGTGTACCATTGTGTTAGAAACATTCTTTGTTGTTGCCTCATCAATTCATCTTTATTGTCCATACATGGGCTTTCACTGTGCCTATGTAGTTACTCTGGAGGCAAGGTCATCTATGGATATGGGCTGTCCTTGGCCTCAGATTTTCTAAAAAGATATCTTATGCTTTGTGTAGAGCACTCATCAAGGGCTCCATCTTCTCCATGTCTGGCACATTCTCTTTGCCTCTCTCCTGTGCTGAATCTGCTGTTTCATGTGGCCCATATATATTCCTTCTTGCTTTACTCCCTTCATATTTTTTTTCTAGCAGTTTTTTTGGAAAAGGGTATTATAGAATAAATTTTTTGAGATCTTAAATATCTGAAAGTGTTTTTATTCTATCTGGCTACTTAATTGATAAAGTGATGATATGGAATTCTAGATTAGGAATATTTTTCCTTCAGTATTGCTCTATTGACTTCTAGTTTTAAGTGCTGTTGTTGAGAAATGTAAAGCTATTCTGATTCTTGCCATGCGACCATTTTTTCAGTAGAATTTCTTCTTTGTTCACAGTGAAATTTTATAATGCTATGCCTCTGTGTGAGTCTAATTTTCATCAATTCTCTTGGACATCCAGTAGGTCCTTTCAGTCTAGAAACCCTATGTATTCTCTTAAATTATTCATTGCTGCTTTCCTCCCCTCTGTTATTTAGATGTTGGATTTTCTGACTGGGCTCCACTTTTCTTATCATTTTTCTATTTTCCTTCTTTAGTCTTTTCGCTCTATTTTTTGGGAAAATTTTTCAACTTTTTCTTCCAAAATTTCTATTAAGTTTTTTCATTGCTGTTTTTAATTTTTAAGACACTTTTTTGTTCTTTGAATTTTTTCATTGCATTTGGTGTGCAGACTCTTCTCATTTTCCTAATGATATTAATATAATTTTTTAAAGTATGTTTTATTGTTCCTCAAAGGACTCTTCCCTCTAAGTTGCTTTTCCCCCCCATATTTGTTTGCTTTGTTCTTTATCTTCCATCTTAGGGTCTTTCCTCAGATATCTTGTAATTGTTAGCTGTCTATTAATAATATAAAGTAAGGGACTGATTTTCTGGGGTGTTGAAATAGTCCATATTGTGTTAGGGGTATGAGTTACACAGATGTGCACATTTACCAAAACCGCTCAAGTACATTTAAGATCTTTGTTTTTTTGTTTTTAACCCTCACCTGAGGATATTTTTCCATTGATTTTCAGAGAGAATAAAAGAGAGAGTAAGAAGGAGAGAAATATCAATGTGAGATAAACACATCAATTGGCTGCCTCCTGTACTCACACCAACCTGGGCCAGGGCTGGGGCGGAGCCTGCAACTGAGGTAGGTGCCCTTGACTGGAATTAAACCTGGGACCCTTTGGTCCGCAGGCCGACGTTCTATCCACTGAACCAAACCAGCTAGGGCGAGCTTTGCATTTCAATACTATACATAAATTATACCTCAAAAAACATTTTAAAAAACTAAAAAAACAAGTGAGGAATCAAAACACTGGCAGCTCTGAGCAAGTGGGTGGGATTTACCAAGCTAGAGGTTTGCCTTTAGGACATATGGTAGGCCATTTGTTGGTACAGGGCCCTGCCTTCAGTGGGGCCTGGCATTCCCTAGTCCTGGCATCTTCTTCTACCTCCATAAGGAATACTCCCCCAAGCTCTGCCAGGATAAAGGAGGGCAGTTACCCAGCAGTGTGGAATGGAGAAGTTCTAGGGGTCTAATTGCTTCTCAAACATCTTTCACTTGACCCTCCTTATTTCAGCATGATGCCTCTTCACCCCAGCTCCAGTATTATCTAGTACAACGAGTTCTTGAACCTATTGAGAATTCCACAATGCAAATTGGTTTGTACTCTGCTTCCTCACTGCTACTATGCAGCTTCCAAAATATTATTGTTCCAGCCCCAGAGGGTTGATGTTTTTTTAAAAAAATCTCTTTATTGTACTTTTTTAGGGTTTCAAGAGGAAGCAAAGTTAGGTGTGTGTATTCAAGCAACTATCTTAACTGAGGAGTCAGGAAATCAGAAATATGCTTTTTAATTCTCCAGTTTCTGCAATACAAGAAGGCCCTCTCTAAGGAGTTTGGAATACATGCTAAAAGGGACTCACCAAAGCTATCATAGTTAACCCCTTTAACTATTCAACATCTATACATAACCTTCTAATCATACTTTAATGTCTAAACAATAGCAGTCTAACATGCTTTCAGCTAACAAAATGCAATGATCCTTTGTGCAAATGAAAACGTTTTCAGTATCTCTGAAGGGGAAATTAAAAAGTTGTCTTCCTTGTGTGGTAAGCAGACAGACATGAGCAGAGCAAGGACATTGGGCCAGGTACAGAAGGTCACCAGGATAGAAAGCCCTCGCTGCCTAGTAAGCATGGACAATTGAAGGGTGGGAACTCATCCCCAGGGTGACCTTTCATCCCCTAGCATATCACCACTGGTCATGTGGTTTGGACCCCCTGACCTTTCATATCTCTGGTCATTCAGTTTAGAACTCCTGACCTTTCCTCCCTAGAGAGAACATCTAGGCCTCAGTTGTATTTCAGCTCCAGGCCCAGAAAAGCAGCAAAACCAGACAAATGACACCAAGGCTGAGTTAGGACAAGTTGCATTGAATAATGACCCCTGCCCTGGCTCCGACCAATCAATAAGTGGAGATCCTGACCCTGAACGAAATATTATATTGAGATCTTCCCCTGGGACCTCCCATAAAATCTCCACCCTTAAAACTTGTAGGACGAGGACCCAGTGCACTCTCCCTCTTGGGAGCATGCGGCGCCTTTTGCTTCCCCCTCCCTCCCATCCTCCTTCATGTCACCTTGACCTTTCTGATTCTAAGCTCCAAGGGCCCTTCCTTTGCCTCTATAAATTGTTTTTCTAAGAACATTTCTTCTGTGAATTACTTCTACCTCTGTGATTTTCTAAACAAATGTTTTCTTATAGTTTGAGTCTTGGCTCTGAATTCTTTCCTAGCCAGAACTCAAGTACCGAGTTTGCTGAACCCAGGTCCGATCTGACCCTACCAGTCTAACACCTGGTGTCATTCCCACTGTCGCCAACACTTGTACCTCTCTATGGGTAAAGTTCATTTTTCTAGTTCAGGAACACTCTCTCCTGGATATCATGTAACCTAAGAACTAAATTATAAAATTAACTACCACCAACATATCTTATATGAAATAGTAAGGAAGAGTGGATACTTGTTATCTATAATTATGTGTGCATTAGGAAGAAAATATGGATGACTGCTATAGTCCTTGTTCCTGCAACTAGTCACAAGGCCACAGTTGGTATTTACAATTTCCTTCCTTTGTACCAGCAATTCAGCTATTTGGGACTCATTTTGTCTGTTAATTCAATTAGTGGCAGGGTTAGGCATTTTGAACTGCCAACAAGAAAATTTTAAATGGGCCCTCCCTTATTTTTGTTATTTTCAAAATGCAAATTTCCAGCCTTCTGGCATTTCAGGGAGTGTTCTGATATTATCGATTCCTATGAAAAGAGGAAAGCAAACAGAAATCATGTGTTGTACTTTTCTGTGTAGATGTGAATCTCAGGTGGAAATTACAACTTGTCAGCTGAATACTTTCAGAAAGTTAAGCAATAATAGATTCATTTACCAGTGGTAGACAGATGAACATGCCTTAGATTGAAGACTAGCAAGTAGTAAGGTTGCCCTTGTTCCTCATCCAAATTGTGAAGCTTGACATTGTTCAGGAAAACCACCAGCCTCACTACAGAGATGGTCATCAGGTGTAATTGCAAGCAGAATTAAGGTAGTCCTAAAGAGGGTAGTTTGGGAAGAGTAATAAAAGTTGTTTTGGTGCCCTTTATCCTCTATCATCAGCCTCAGCTTTTCCTTCTCTTCCTGACCAACCTCTGCTAAAATATTAACTGTTTATAATATGTCATCTGATAAAAGATTGGAATAACCTCTGAAAGAGATATTTACATGTCAAAAGAGTAGTCATAAAGTTTAAAAAGCTTTTGAAATTAAAAAGAGTAGAACTTATCTATAGAATAACAGATGATAGAATTCATGTGCCCCATCAGAAGGTTCCATTAGCCTGTAAAACCATTCCACTAAATTGATTTGTAACATAGATTGTAAATAATGATGGGGACAGAGTTAAATTCACATTTCATGATATATGGCCTACATTCAGACCCTATTGTCATTGAGCTCAAAGGTGGCTTTAATCATTGATAGTTCTATTATTATCAAGCCCAGAGTATGTGAGTAGTGGTCAGTTGGGATGTTTATGACATAGAGCTATAGTCTGTCAACACGGGTTATATCTCAGACTATCCAACCATCTTCCAATTTCAGTAGCTGGTGTTATGCCCAGAATTCAAGATCCCCAAGAAACCATGCCAGGGAGTCAGTCCGATGCAAAAGCAGAAGGTCCTTTATTGAGTTAGCTAACCCGACCCGGGCCTCCAGTCGATGCAGCGACCGGAAACCGAGTGAGACCCATGTGAAAATCCGGGCTTTCATAGTGAGGGGAGGGGAGCTGGCTGTGGCCCTGCCGATTGGCCAGGCGCAAGTCGGGTCTTGTTACACAGGATGTGGTCATCTCTATGGCGCGCACATCCCTTGCTTGTCATTGGTTAGTTCAAAGAAATCCTGGGCGTGGCCAGCAGGGGCCTGGGCTCGGGAAGAAGGCACTTTTCTGAGCACATGGCCTCTGCCCCAACATGGAGGACCCAGGGTAAGATGGAGGGCGTAGCCCTCGCCCTTTCAGTAGCTGGTCTCCAGGAAAATTGGTTTAGGACTCAATGGTAATGTTCCCAGGTCTCTTTTATCTGGCAGTTTATAAACACTTCTTGATGCTGTTTTCACATTGGGAAATTCTTTAGCAAAGTTGAATTGAAAACTAGTATACTAGCTATGATATGGCCTACATTAACATTGGGATTTTTCCAGGGCAGAAATAGGCAAATATTGAGTAATGCCCTAGATTTTAGGGCCCAAAGAAAGGAGTGATAAAAAAGAAAGGATTTCTTTAGGTTTGCTTTGCAGCAGTTCTCAACCTGTGGGTCGCGACCCCTTTGGGGGTCGAACGACCCTTTCACAGGGGTCACCCCATCGGAAAACACATATATAATTACATATTGTTTTTGTGATTAATCACTATGCTTTAATTATGTTCAATTTGTAACAATGAAATTGGGGGTCACCACAACATGAGGAACTGTATTAAGGTGTCGCGGCATTAGGAAAGTTGAGAACCACTGCTTTAGGGGAAGGAGGCGGGGGAAATCTTTGGTGCTCCTTGGGAAAACTGAAGTACACCGACCTCTGCCTTGGGCAAGTCAAAGGATGCCTCCAGCCCTTAGGTTCAGAATCAGCTAATTTGGAATTTGTGATCTTTTGACTTTGCCTTTGTGCCATTTCTGAGAATAAGATTTATTAAACAATTTACTAAAAGGGGAAGTTTTCAGAGGGAAATAATGAAAGTATTTTAGAGAATGAACTCTTTTCACAGAAACAATTGATAGGCTAATTGAAATGAAAACAGTTTACCATTCATTATAACAGGCCTAGAAGGCCCTTCCCTTGAAATGTTTTATTAGCTTTAAATGTAGTTACTCTAAGTACTCACAATTAATTATGTTACACCTCTATGGCTGAGTTTATAATTCATACCTGCTCCTGTCCGCCAACAAGCAGTTCAAACGCCAATTTTACTAAGAGCTCTAATTTCAGACCAAGTGCTGCAGAGCCCAGACTGCAGAAAACCTTCATTGTTGCTCAGAAAAAAAAAGGGGGCTGGTGGCAGCAGTAAAAAACGTTCAGGAGGAAGGAAGCAAATGACTTAGGTAAAGTATTTGGATAGTCTGTCAAATAACAAACCAGAGGAAACTGTGGGGTGGGTCAGGAAAAAGGTTAACTAAAAAGACCTTCAAAGCAGATGTAAACAACCTGATAGGAACGAGTGTATTTGTGGGTTTGGGTTGCCATGACCTGAATGTTTGATTAATGTGAGAAAATGGACAGTTTAAAAATTTAAAAGGCCAGTGAAATTCAGGCTTTTGAAAGCTTCTGGTCATTTTGTAATCTTTAAACCTTGCAAATCAGGTTGGCCCCAGAGAAACTGAATATAGGCATACCTCAAAATATTTCAGGTTTGGTTCCAGACCACCACAATAAAGAGTCATAATCTTTTCGATAGTGGAGGATCTTGCCTTTGCTTTGTGGGGGGAAAAATTAAATGCTGTATCTGTCAAGGGCAAATAAAATGAGGCACACCTGTACAGACACCTATAGAAGATTTACTCTGAAACTTGCCTTTAGAATGGAGACACACAAACGTTAGCCTCGCTGCATAATGGAATGTGCACCCTGTTTTACTGTATAGAGATTAAATAAAAAACATACTCTCTGTTATCTTGGTCTAAAAGTTTTATACTGCAATTTATTTAAAAAGTACTCTCTTTAGTTCAACTTAAAACTATACATTTTAGCACCTTTAATTAGAGGTTTTATTAAAAGAGTGAAGTAAAACAAAACAACAAAAATGATTATAATTGCTGGATCTATGTAGGTCAGTGATGGCGAACCTATGACACGCGTGTCAGAGGTGACACGTGAACTCATTTTTTTGGTTGATTTTTCTTTGTTAAATGGCATTTAAATATATAACATAAATATCAAAAATATAAGTCTTTGTTTTACTATGGTTGAAAATATCAAAAAATTTCTATATGTTACACAGCACCAGAGTTAAGTTAGGGTTTTTCAAAATGCTGACACGCCAAGCTCAAAAGGTTTGCCATCACTGATCTAGGTGGATGCTTTGCTCATAGTACATGTGCATATAGGTGTTCAGCACCAAGCCCTGTGTCAAGAAGGCAGGGCAGAGAATAGACTGAAAGAAACCAGGTCACTTGCTTATTTAAATATTTATTTAAGAAATAAGTTTAATACATAAATCAGGGAAAGGAAAGGGAGAAAAGAGTTTCTTCTGTTTTTGTTCACTTTTCAGGTCCAGGCATCTCTACTCATTTCTGTTATGGAAACAACTATTATTGATAATATTGGAAATTAATTTCATTTTATTTATTGCATTTTAACAAATATTTAAACTGTGTGATTTTTCCAATTGGGGTGCTTTATTTTGGCTCTGAAATTTTATTTATAATAGCCAGCTTGTTTTGTTGTTCACAAATGTATCTCACCTGCTAGACTGGAAACTCCTGGCAGGTAAACTTCTCTCTTTTCAACCCTCAAGATACTTTGATGAAAAAGGGGCCACATACTAAACCTGACAAGCTCAGTAGGGATGCAGAGAACACCTCACTGAGAACACTTTGATGCTGCCAATCCTGGAGGCATTGTTCTGGTATTAGAAATTGCTGGAAGGTAGCCAGTATCCCAAATAGCAAAACTAAGCCATCGTCTGAAATTGCTACTTAGATATTATCCTAGTCACACTAGAAACCTTGAACCATTTGCAAGGAATTATGAGGAAAATGCAAAGTAATCACATCTTCAGGGGAGCATGCCAAGGTGCAGATGAATAGAGGGCTTCTTTGTTTACTGCCTCACCACCATCGTTTATGACGTCCGCTAACAGATGCCACAAACCTGGAAATGGGCACCTTCATGCGCTGTGTTTTGGAAAACACTCTATTAACATTGCTGACTAGAGCATCGAGGAAATAAATGCACTGCAAAAACAACCCATGAATAAATACAATCAGGTACTCTTTTGACTGCTTGAATCCTTTTCAATGTGGAAATAGAGACAACAGATGCCAATAGGGGAAATTATACCCAGTGTTCTGAAACTGCAATAATCAGGTCAAGCACAAATGCGAAGGGTTTGAATGGCTTTCAGGACTTCCAGCTGATGATTCTAGAAGAAGCCAGGGCCATCTGGAAGCCCAAAGAAAATTCTATCAGGTAAATAGAATGAGTAGAATTAATTATAGCAGTAACTAGACTCGCAGTGGTTCTCAACCTTGACTGCACATTAGAATCACCTGGGAGTCTTTTTAAAATCCTTATTTCTGGGCCTCATCCTCTGGAAATTCTGTTTCTTTGTTACGGGGTGGGGCCACAACATTAGTAACAAAGAAACAGAATTTCCAGAGGATGAGGCCCAGAAATCAGGATTTTAAAAAGATTCCCAGGTGATTCTAATGTGCAGCCAAGGTTGAGAACCACTGAACTAGAGTCAGACCACCTGAGTTGAAGGAGCCATGCTAAATGGTACTTTATGTCTCTACCAAAGTTGGGTAAACCTGGATGCATGGCTGTAACATTAGGAATGTCAATAATTTGATTTTCTCCTTCTGTAGCTAGAGTGATTATTTAGACTGCAGTAGTTAGAGCAGAACTGATGAAGTCAGCAAGCCCTTTTAATATTTTCTTATTAATTTCTCTTTGGTGAAACTCCTTGCTCCCCAGTATCACCACCTAATTATCTCAGGAAGATCCTATCTTTGGCTTCCTTGAATCCTAACTTGTCAAACTTTGTATTGCACAGTGAGTTTTTTTTATTTATTGACAATATCCAGGAATAAGGTGTTCCTTATATAGGGTGTCCCTCCAAAAATGTATGCACACTTTGAATAATTATTAATTCCAATGGGTTAACTGAAAAGAAACATTTTTTATTTATTTATTTATTTTTTTTTTAAATTAAATCTTTATTGTTCAGATTATTACATTTGTTCCTCTTTTTTTTCCCCCCATAACTCCCCTCCTCCCAGTTCCCGCCCCACCCTCCGCCCTCACTCCCCACCCACTGTCCTCATCCATAGGTGCATGATTTTTGTCCAGTCTCTTCCCGCATCTCCCACACCCCTTTCCCCCCCAGGAATAGTCAGTCCATTCCCTTTCTATGTCCCTGATTCTATTATAATCAACAGTTCATTCTGTTCATCAGATTATTTATTCACTTGATTCTTAGATTCACTTGTTGATAGATGCATATTTGTTGTTCATAATTTGTATCTTTACCTTTTTCTTCCTCTTCCTCTTCTTAAAGGACACCTTTCAGCATTTCATATAATCCTGGTTTGGTGGTGATGAACTCCTTTAGCTTTTCCTTATCTGTGAAGCTCTTTATCTGACCTTCAATTCTGAATGATAGCTTTGCTGGATAAAGTAATCTTGGTTGTAGGTTCTTGGTATTCATCACTTTGAATATGAAAAGAAACATTGAATGAGCTATCAGCTTTTAGTAGGGTATACACCCTGTGTATAAAAGAATATCCCATATGACTAAGACATTCTTTTATGCCAAAATATTAAAAACTGGTAAAGATATTTGCAATAAGCATTCCTGTATTAATTAGCCTTTGCTGGGTAACAAATTATCCCCCAAACTAGAGGCTTTAAACAGCAAACACGTATGCCTTATAGTTTTTGTAAATCAGAAATCAGGAAGCTTAGCTGGGTGCCTCGGTATCAAGGTGACTTGTAAGACCCCAATCAATATGTCATCAGGGCTGTTGACTCATTGGCTTCAGATGCTCACTGATGGGTTGTTGGCAGGATTCAATTCCTTGTGGGTTGTTGGCCTGAAGGCTTCACTTCTTCACTGGATGTTGGCCAGAGGCCTCTCCCAGTTCTTTGCCCTGTGAGCTTCTCCATAGTTAGCTCACAACATGGCAGCATGCTTCCCTCAGTGCAAGCCAACAAGAGAGGCTACATACTAAACAAGCAAGACAGAAGCCACAGTCTTATTGTAACCTAATCTGGAATGTGACATTCCATCACTGTTGCTATATTTGATTTGTTAGAAGCAAGTCACTAGGTCCACCTGCTCATTCTTAAAGTATTTGGACCTATTCCTAAGTGTCTCTGTCAAATATCTTCTCCTAGAAAATACAATTTTGAGTCTTATACTATTTATTCTTTTTTAAAAAAAACTTCCAAAGGTATTGTGATGTAGCAGGTCAGTGGACCAGTATTTGAGAAACACCACTCTAGAGCTGTGCTTCTTGAAATTTCAGTGTCCATAAGAATTACTCAGGAACCTGTCAGCAATGTATATTTTTAGCCTTTAACCCAAGAAAGGCTAGTTCAGAAGAGTTGGGTGGTGAATTGAAGGCCTCTCGCGGGCCACTTTACATCCTCACAGCCTCCTTCAGCCACTGCCATGGAGACCAGTTCTACGGCTCCCACAGCTTCATGATGGCACCTTGCACTGGGCCTGTGTACCTGTACCTCTCCCTTTCTGCTCCAGAGCTTTTCTGAACATCAGGGGCAAGGAATGTCTGAAGGAACCGGTTGGCATTCGCCCTACAACACTTTACCTGATATACAGATTCACAGATAGAGAGCAGGCTGACAGCTGTCAGGGATAGGGGCAGTTGAGGAGCAGAGGGGTGGAGGGATTGAGGAAAAAAGAAAAAAAAAATAGAAAAAAACCTCATGGACACAACACTGGTGATTTCGGGAACAGTGGAGGTGAAAGAGGGTATAGGAGGGATAAATGGTGATGGAGGAGATTTGACTTGGGGTGGTGAACACACAATACAGTGTACAGATGATGTGTTGTGGAATTGTGCACCTGAAACATGTATAATTTTGTTAACCAGTGTCACCCCAATAAATTCAATAAAAGAAAATTTTTTTTTACCACAACAAAACTGAAACAGAGACTAGACTGGTGATTGCCAGAGGGAGGGAGGGGTAGGGGGAGTGGGTACAGAGGTGAATGGATTGAGAAGTACAAATTGGTAGTTACAGAATAGTCATGGGGATGTAAAGTCCAGCATAGGGAATATGGTAAATAACATTACACCTGAAAGCAATACATAATAATATTGAAAAACAATAATTTGCCATATTATAGCTTGTATTCATGTATATTTAAAAAGTCCAATTTATAAAGATGTCACATCCAACTTTCTAAGAAAAAGGAAGAAAGAACATTAAAATTAAGTGAGAAAGAATTAAGCACTGAATATATGTAATTACACTTAATCCTCACAGTAGTTCCATTTACCAGATGATAAAGCCAAGCATCAGTTGGGCTAAGTAGGCTTGCCTGGGGTTTCCCAGCTACTAATAGTGAAAAGAACCTGAGGCTGGGTGTGTCTCATTCTAAAACCTTTTCTAGTGAACCAAATACTATTTTCCTGATTATAATCTATAAAGCACTTGATAAATGTAAATTGTTAAATACCTACATCTTCCCTTTAACTGCCTTCATCAACTTCAGAAACATAGTGATATTTATATTTAATAACAAACATTCCTGCTACCTTTAAAATGCTTCCACATTTTTATTTTTATTTTTATTTATTTTATTTATTTTATTTTTTTTATTGCTTAAAGTATTACAAAGTGTATTACATATGTGTCCATTTTTCCCAATGCCCTAGACAGTCCCCTAGCCTCCCCTATCCCCCAGTGTCTTATGTCCATTGGTTATGCTTGTATGCATGCATACAAGTCCTTTAGTTGATCTCTTACCCCCCTACCTCCTGCCCCCCAACCCTCCCCGGCCTTCCCGCTGCAGTTTGACAATCTGTTTGAGGCAGCTCTGTCTCTGTATCTATTATTGTTCAAAAGTTTATAATGGTCTTTATTATCCATGAATGAGTGAGATCATGTGGCATTTTTCCTTCATTGACTGGCTTATTTCACTTAGCATAATGCTCTCCAGTTCCATCCATGACGTTGCAAATGGTAAGAGTTCCTTCCTTTTTAGAGCAGCATAGTATTCCATCGTGTAGATGTACCACAGTTTTCTAATCCATTCATCTACTGATGGGCACTTAGGCTGTTTCCAGATCTTAGCTATGGTGAATTGTGCTGCTATGAACATAGGGGTGCATATATCCTTTCTGATTGGTGTTTCTGGTTTCTTGGGATATATTCCTAGAAGTGGGATCACAGGGTCAAATGGGAGTTCCAAAAAATGGATCCACATTTTTAGCTGCAGACAGCTGCTTCTGGTTAAGACAAATTTCAAAGTTAGAATACAAACCATTATAAAGCAAGGCATTGAAATTTTTTCTCTGGTTCTTGTTCATGCATCAAATCTACAATTTCTTGACCACATAAGACTTGTACAGTCTGTACACTTGAGTTAGTTATCAAGTGGTTTAGAAAAAAAAGGAGAAGTGTGAATTCAGAAAAGCAGCTGATCCTAAGTGGAAATGATATCAGACAGTCTCAAAATAAGCTTGATCCGAGATTGCGTATTCTCCTATGAATTGGTTGGTACTTTTTGAAACTTCCTCACTTTGTAGTGATTATGTTAAATCACCTTTCTATTTCTGTAAGATTAGGCTATCGATGGTTTGGGTAGAATTCATGCCTCTTTTTCAAATGGAATCTTATGTGGAACATTAATATGTAAATCAGATAAGAAAAAATAAACTGGGTAAGGGCTGAAATGGAGCCCAGAGGCACATCAGCTGGGCTCCAGCTTGGGAGCTGCCCAGGCCCTCTGCAGAATCCCCACATAAGACCATCTCTAAGGTGCCTTGCAAGTCAAAAATTCTATGACTCAATGGCTCTGTTGGGTATGTGTTAGTTATCTTATTGTCATGAAAACCAGTTGTAGTCAACAAGGGGAAAATAACAATTACTACCTTTCTCTGGGAACATCTGGTCTGGAAATTAGAACATTTTATTTGTAATCCCAGCTTTACCACTATTTAGGTCTGTTACCTGGGACTGTTCACCTATCTATGACATGAGGATAAAACATTTCCTATCTATGTTATTTTCAAATACATTTTCTTGTGAGGTTAAAAATTCCCTTTGACAAACATAAAATTAGAGTATAACTGTGAAGTATTGCCTTCAGGAAGCTATATAACAAGAGGTGTGGATATTGACTTTTCTTCCAAAGTCACTACTGTACAGTTACTACCTATGTTTATAATTATAATAAAATTAAAATCTTCAACTATAAGTTTGATTAATGCCTGGGTGTTCATTCTCATTTGTGCATTGTTACAAAATATTTCCAGAAAACAAGTGGGAGAATTTCTTTGTTAAAAGAAAAAACTTAGTTTTTATAGTTAATATATTTTATTAAATTTCTACATGATCCTTATTAAAATACCAAAATGAAACCATTTCAACCATTTAAACCTATAACAAATGACATTTGTTGAAGATCTTTCAAGACTTTCTATATACAAATAGAAAGATAGTAGGTAGGTAGATAGGTAAAAATGTAGGTAGACTGAGAGAGTTAGATTGGTAGACAAAAAATTGGAATTATACTCTACATGCTATTTTAAAACAAAAAATATGTAACTTTAGACTTTCGTTTAATGGAGGTCAAGGAAATTGAAATAGAACTAGGAATTGATGAATTTTATTTTTTTAAATTTATTTTTTAAAAATATGTTTTATTGATTTTTGACAGAGAGGAAGGGAGAGGGATAGAGAGTTAGAAACATCGATGAGAGAGAAACATCGATCAGCTGCCTCCTGCACATGTCCCACTGGGGATGTGCCCACAACCAAGGTACATGCCCTTGACCGGAATCGAACCCAGGACCCCTCAGTCCTCAGGCCGACGCTCTATCCACTGAGCCAAACCAGTGCTGGCTAAATTTTAGATAAATGTTTCTTCACTATGAAAGTTGTTAGTTACTAAATTTCTTTTAAAAGTATGAAAAATACTAAGAGGCTGGAATCATTATGTAGAAAGTGTTTCTTTACATTTCATTTTAGACCAGAGCTATAGTTCCTATGTAATGCAAGATGAGAAAATTAGCATATTTACTCTGCTACCATATTCTTTCTGTGATATCACTTACATTATGCTCTGTAGCCATAATTCCTGCAGTTATTAATACATGGTCCTTAGTTTTATATTTAAGTGAATTAAAACTTCTTCATTAATCCTTTTACAATGACTTCCATATTCCCTATTCCTATGTTATTTTAATTTTCTTTTTTTTGGCAGTTTTATCATCAAATTTTCTTCCCAACTTTGAGAAGTCCTGTCCCTTTTCTTTATATCTGAGGGACAGCTGCCTGGCATTATCATTTAGAATGTGGCTCAAAATAAAGAATCTTTCCACCCCAACACACATACACACAAGATATTTTTAACAAGTTGAAAGTTTATTGCTCTCTCACATAATAGAAGTCCAGAGCTAGCACAATGGCTCCGTGAACTCATCAGAGACCTGTAGTCTTTCCAGCTCACTGTTCTATTATTTCTTGGAAGTCTGCTTGAGCGCCAGCCATTATATCCGTATTTCAGGCAGCAGGATGAAGGAGTCAAGAAGTATAGGTCCCTGCCCTAGCCGGTTTGGCTTAGTGGGTAGAGTGTCAACCTGTGGACTAAAGGGTCCTAAGTTTGATTCTGATCAAGGGCACATGCCTGGGGTTGTGGGCTCGATCCCCAGTGGGGAGTATACAGGAGGCAGCCAATCAATGATTCTCTCTCATCATTGATGTTTCTACCTCTCTCTCCCTCTTCCTTCCTATCTGAAATTAATAAAAATGTATTTTTAAAAAAGAAGTATAGGTCCCCATATTTAAGGAGAATTCTCTGAAGTGACACACAACATTTCCACTTATATTTCATTAGACAAAATTTAATTACATGGCTATAGGATATAGTCTTTTAGCTGGTGGCATTGTCTAGCTCAAAATCTGGGTTCTTTTTTTTAAGAAGAGAGAAGCAAATGGACATGGAGAAATAACCAGCATTCTTTGCCTGCCATACCTGGATATGAAGTTTAGAGTCATGCTTTCAGGCTCTCAAAAACTGTGTAGTGATGCACCAGATATATATTACTTTTGACAATAATATATATCTATTTGTCTCCCTCATTGCATCCAATGCCTCCCCACATTCAAAGTGAGCATTATGCTGAATCTTATGTCACCGTATCTTTGATTTCTTTTTATATTGTCTTATTGTGTCAATATGTATTCCCTAAAAGGATTACATATGCAATATATATATCATATAAATCATACATATATTTGTTGGTTGTTCTTAACTTTATAAATAGGATACCATCCTTTATGTAAAGGATGTACTTTTTATTTACATTACATTACATTGCTGTTATTCATCCATATTATAGTATGTCATTACAGTTCATTTGTTTTGGCTATTATAAAATATTCTATGGCATGACTATACCACAATTTCTGTATCTACTTTCTTTTCATAAGCATTTGAATTATTTCCAAGTTATTGTTATATTAAGAGTATTTCAATGAACATTCTTTCACATCTTGTAATGCAGGTCCAAGTGTTTCTTTGGGGTTTATGCCTAGGAGTAGAATTTTTGAGCTATAGAATATATCTAAAACAGAATTCATGATAATACCCTCAAACCCAGCCTCCTCTCTACCTCCCTATTTCTGTTAGTAACATCCTAATCACCAGCTCCTTTGACTTCCCAGTCCTCCCTGTTCCGTATATTCAATTGATTGCCATGCTTGGAAAGTTCTTGCCTTCCCATGTTATTATCCACCTCTCCTGTTCATTAATTCTCCCTTTTACTCCCTACTTCTAAACATAATTGTTAATAAATTTCAATCCCATCATTTCCCTGTTCAACATCCTTTTGTGTCTTCCTATTATCTATGAGATTAAATGGACCTATAATCCAGCATTTAAAGCTCTTTACAGTAATGTTCCCCACCACCTTTTCAGCTTTAATGTCTCTGTATTTTGTTAGCAGAGAATATTAGAGTTGGAAGACAATTAGAGATCATTTAGGTAGACACACTTACCTACTAATGAGGAAACAGAGGCCCAAAGAGGAAAAAGAATTTTATATATGTGATCTGTTTGAACAATTTTATGCCTATTGTAACTACTTCACAAAGAAGGCAAAGAGAGGCTTTGACTCTTCCATTTTTTTTTTTTTAATCCTCACAGGAGGATATGTTTAGAGAAAGGAAGAGAGAGAGGAAGGGAGAGAGAGAGAGAGAGAAACATCAATCAGTTGGCTTCCTGCCTTCCAGGAGCAACACAGGTATATGCCCTGACCAGGAATCAAACCAACGACCTTCCAGTGCACAGGACGGTGTTCAACCAACTAAGCCATTCTGGCCAGGCACGATCTTCCATCTTGGGTTAAGGATCATGGAGCTTAATAGTTTTAGGCAGGGAGAATGAGCCTGAATATATCACATTGAGAAAAATAGTGAGATATTGGGCTGGAAGAAAAGAACCATAAAGAATGTACTCTTCTGTTATTATGTTCAATTTGCACAATATTAAGATATTGTTCTTTGGGACTGGAAAAGTGAAGCTATCTATGCTCTTGAAGATACTAGTTGTGCCTGAGAGACATGCCTTTCAAAGAGGAAACCATAAAATGGAGATGGAGGGGCCCTAGATGTGTGGTTTGGGTAGTAGGGTTGGAACTGAAATCTCTGTCTCTCTCTTTTCATCTCCCCAGCACCCACCTCATTTCTCTCCCCATCTATCAGTCTTGCTTGTGAAATAATAATAGATAGTATTTACTGAGTGCTTTTCATATGCTAAGTGCTATACCTAGATTATCTCATTCAATCCTCATCAATTTTATAAGATAGATACTATTATCTTCATTTAAAGATGAGCACATTGGGCAAAGAGAGAATATACCCAACATGTGAGTAGTGGGTTATAAAATGTCATTCTTCAGCTTTAGACAATTTGGGAATTAGGAAAGAAGAACTCAGTTTTTATGCCTAAAAATTTTGCTGGTTTTTTATTTGGGGATAGAGTGTGGACACTCTGGATGCTTTGTAGAATAGGACAGGTTTGGAGCACCTTGAGATTGAGCTTATGTTAGAATGATTCAAATTTTATGATATATGAGTCTTTTGAATTTTTTTTCTTTGTGTTTGTTTTCCTTAGTAATTAATATAGCCTATCCATTTTGTGCTAGGAACTAGGTTATCCAAGAGAAGGTCTTTTTGTTTATTCACCTGAGTCAGAGTGCTTAAGAGGCAGTAGCATGCTCATGGAGGAAGACATTTTACTACCAGAAGAGCTCCCAGTCTTTCCTGGGGAGTTCCCTTCCAGTTATGAATCCTGAAATTCCAGACAAGTTCTAATAAAAAATATTAGTATTTCTTTCTGTCTTTCCCTCTCTCTTCCACTCTAAATTAATGAATGAATGAATGAATGAATAGATAGATAGATAGATAGATAGATAGATAGATAGATAGATGATAGATAGAAAGAAAAATATGCCTGGATGAGGATTAAAAAAATTACCATCTTACTGTACACAGAAGCTATATTAACCAAGCTGACGGCTCAGGGTGTCAGGAGTAGTAGAATTTGGGATACCCAGGGGCAAGAGAGGCTGGGAGCCAACAAGAAATGTATCTACAGTTTCATGGAGGGTCTACAGTCTGCCCTGTTTAAGGCAAACTGTCCTTACTTCCGTGGAGGAGACAACTAACCTGAGCTGCCCTTTTTTTTTTTTTAGATTAAAAAAATTAGATTATTAATTCTGTCACAGTTTTAGCAGCTGTCTTGTAATTCCTTCCCACAGATCTAACACACAGTTCTGTGAATAAAGGAAACAACATATTTATTCTATGAGGCATTTCCAACGATGTAAGTCTACAGTAAAAGATCCATCGGGATAGACCTCAATCTGAGCTGCTTTTTTCTTGGAAGACTTAGTAGAAACCAAAATACACCTTCCCTGACTGCCCTGTTTTCAGTTGCAGAAAAACATACTTCTCAGCTTCTCCCCATTCCTGCCCTTGGGAACCTTGGCCGCAGCCAACCTTCCTTAAAGTGAGATCTGTTTCAGGCCAGAAACATAATCCTCAAAACATATTTCTATGTCTTTGGTTTCCTACCAGGCTGCCTCTTTTCTAGAGCCAATATTTTCATACAGACAGCAAATTGACTGTGGTTAGGATACAGTTTTAGTATATCTATTAACATTATTTTTAAAAGTGTAATGACAGATTCAGAAACAAGAGGACCCCATATTTTCCTACTGGTGACATGAAGAGCTGTAACAGAAGTTCTATCTGGCGGCAGTAAATGGAAAAAAAATTTTAGTTGCTACATCGAAAGCTAGCCCTCAACTAACAAGCACAATTTTTTTCATTTGCCTTCAGCTGCACACAACTGGTTTCTCCCCTCATCACTACTGAGGGACTCAATATGGTCTCCTCCCACCCCCACCTCCCCATCTTCTCCCTCCAAGCTGTAAAAAACTACTTTCAAAAAGCATTTGATAATCTCACTTGAACAGTTGTATTAATGGCTGATAAATGATAAAAGGAAGTTAGTGGAAAGTGTCTGAAAGCACACCTGAGTAGAAATCCAAGGCTTGGCTTATTTGGATTCTAGTGAATCCTAGTGTTGAGGGAAAATGTTCCCAGACTTTTGGAGGCAAGCATGTCTGAATTTGAATCCTGGCTCCATCACTTATTAGCCGCATGACCACAGACATTTAATCTTGTGTTTCTGAGTTTCCTATTCTTTAAAGTGTATATTGTAATATTTACTTTATTCAGTTATTTTATGGCTTGCAATAGTTTCAGCTTATCTGTGATTTCACTTTCTCAGGTTTTAGTTACCCAGGGCCTACCACAAAAATATTAAATGGAAAATTCCAGAAATAAACAGTTGTAAATTTCTCACTGTTCTGAATGGAGTGATGAAATCTCCATCCCACCTGGGATGTGAATCATACCCTTGACCAGTGTATCCTTGCTGTATACACTCCCTGTCCATTAGTCACTTAGTAGCCCTCTACGTTATTCGATCAACTGTTGCAGCATCCAAGAGCTTGTGTTCAGGTAACCTTTATTTTACTTAATAGTAGTCCCAAAGCCCAAGAGTAGTGATGCTGGCAATTCAAATATGCCAAAGAGAAGCTGATGGTGCTTCCCCTAAGTGAAAAGATATGTGTGTACAGGAAAAAACATCATATATATAAAGTTTGGTATGATCTGTGTTTTCAGGCATCCAATCGGGGTCTTGGAACATATGCCCTATGGAAAAGGGGGATCTACTATATTTGTCAGGTAGCACAGTACTTGAAATATAAAAAGGCACTAAAATGGCAATTATAGTAAGTTGCTAATAGAAGAGGATTGAGGATGCTGTACTCCTTTTTGCCCAGTCAATTTGTGGGTATTTCTTTGCTTCTTATAACAAACATCAAACAGATCATGGTTCTTATGACCAGTAACAACTTTCCATAGAACTAGCTCATATCAAGTTTGCCTGTAGGCAGATCTGGGGAGGCAGAGATTCCCTGGCAGAAAGACAGGATGAGTCGCCTTTAGAAAATATTGCCAACCCTCAGCCAGGGAACAGACTACATCTCTTTGATCAATTATCACACTATTGCTTCTCCAGTGCAACTTATCAAAGAGGTAGAGAGAAACATGGAAACAGAAAGGAGGCAAGCAAACATCACCTGGACTGTTCCTTTCTTGGTGCCCTCTTTTATCAGGTTTTCTCTTATCTCTGAAGAATACACTTTACCAGGATTAAGTTAAGCCCCGGGAAGGTGCTACTCCCAATCTTCCATCCAGCCTCTCCTGTGGATCACTGCTATATGATCATAAAGATTTTTCAAGGTTATCTGGTCATCCTTCATGAGACTGGAGTCTCCCAAGAAAGAGGACTGTGTATTTCATTCGTTCATTCATTTATCCATTGATTTATGTATTTATTCATTCATCACTATAAAATTTAAAATAATAGTTAATATTGACTGAGCTCTTCCTATATGCCAGATAACTTGCTAGGATTTTCCCCCATATTACCTAATTTAACTATTTCAACAACCCTGTGGTGTAGTTACTAATTACATTTCATTTTTTAAATGAGAAAACTGAGGTACAGATGTCACTTGCCCAGTCACATGGGAGAGTTAAGTTTCTACCATTTGACCAAGTTAGTGTTAAACAGACACTGAATGGTATAAATGGTATATATATATGATAGCTCTTGTCCCCCAGGAACTTGGGTAGGTTCATAAGACATAAAATAGGGCTAAATACTAAAATAAACATACTTGGACAATGGAAATTAGTGTGGGTTTGACCAGTAAAAGAAGAACTCCTAGGCTGGGGTACTGGGGTGCTAAGAAGATAGGCAAGCTAGACCTTATCTGTGTTATTATTGTGTTTGTTATCATAAGTGGTGAGAAGTGAATGCAGTTCAAGTCCGTTCGACCAGCACTTATTAAGTGTCTATTATCTGCTAGGGACCGTGTGAGGTACTAGACAGATGACAGAATGAGACATGCTTTCTAATATCAAGGATACACAAATAAATATGTAGAGCATAATGCATACATACAATAATAAAAGCTTGTGCAAGACATAGAAGAGAAGAGTGAGTCACTGAATTGGGGGCAGGGAGACAGAGAGAGGTAGCTGGGGAAGAATCACTGAGGAGTCAACCCTTGCACAGCATTCCAAAGGATGGCCAAAATGAATAGGAGTTTTCCCAGGAGGGTGGAGTAGGTGGAATGCATAGCTCAGTCCAAGGTTTGGAGGAACAGGAAGGACATGGCAGGAATTAAACAGGTAATAGAGTCCTGGCAGGCAGTTCAGGATTCAGGGTCAAACTGAGCTTAGCAGAGAGAACAGATATATTATAGAGGAAACTAAGATAGAAACTAGGCATGTGTGACAGGGCAGGGTAGGGGCAAGGAATAACCAGGCCTCAGTGGGCATAACAGTGTCATGGCTAACTACTGACTGGTGTGTGGGGTACAGGCCACTTGTCATGTGACTTCTTCAAGAGCTTCCCAGTGGAGAACCTGATTTTTAAAGCATCAGCTACCTGCTCAGGATGGGCTCAGGGACAGGAGGACCAGGCCTCTGACTTTTACTGAATGAGGCTAAGTCAATTCCTTCTTTATGAATTCTGCCATGTTCAGACTCTTGGCTCTCTGGATCATTAAAATAGCTTCCTAATTTTTTTTAGCTGTCTAACACAAGTTCCTCTGATCCATCTTCTAGACAACCCTCAGGGTGTGTTTTCTAAAAAGCAAATCTGATTATGTCATTTTCCTGCTTAAGATCCTTCAGTTGCTGCCCATTGTCTGCCCCCTGCTCTTTAACAAGGCCCCTTACAGTGTAGCCCTGCCAAGAGCAGATGTTTTGGGAAGATTCTGAAGCTGAAATGTCAAGGCTCCCCAACTTCTGTTCCTGGGAAGTTGCTAGAGGTGTGTTTATATGGTCATTTTGTATTCAGTTTTATAAAAAGAGCCCCTCAAGTTGTGAAAGTTCCAGGTCCCATAAAACCTAACTCTACTCCATGGGTCCTTGTTCCTTCTCTCCCTCTTTCTTTTCTTTCTTTCTTTCTTTCTTTCTTTCTTTCTTTCTTTCTTTCTTTCTTTCTTTCTTTCTTTCTTTCTTTCTTTCTTCCTTCCTTCCTTCCTTCCTTCCTTCCTTCCTTCCTTCCTTCCTTCCTTCCTTCCTTCCTTCCTTCCTTCCTTCCTTCTCTCTCTCTCTCTCTCTCTCTCTCTCTCTCTCTCTCTCTCTCTCTTCACTAAAAGCCTGAGGTTCTCTGAACACCCAGCCTGGAACACTCCCCACTAAGCTGTCTGTTCTTCAGCACCCTCATGAGGCATCTCTCCTGAGGAAAGGCTGCCCTCATCCCCCACATCCCTGAAAGCTGCTCCTCCATGCTGCCCTGTACCATGGGTATACCGCCAGATTCCTGCAGGCTTCATGCCACCTAGGTCCTAGGAGCTATCCACCCCACTGAACTGAGACCTGCTTCACCCAGGTACTTGCAATACAAAAGCAACACCTGGGATGAAGAGGAGAGTCTCAAATAGGCTTATTGAACTGATCTGAAATGAAATGTCACTGCTGCCTCTTATAATTCACATTAGTCACCATTTATTGTCGATATACTAAGTGTCCTGGAGTAAGTAAGGCACTTAAAATAGATTATTCATAATCCCCACAATAACCTCAAGATTGACTCACAATGAAAAGATAATATTAGGTTGACCCACATCAAATTGCCAATATTTGGCCATCTTTGGTGTATACAAACAGTAATTTCATGTGGTTCAATGTAATAGACTTAAACCAAGTCAGCCTGCCTCCCAAGGTAATGCTGTTTTTTGTAGAGAGGAAGACCCATCCTGACAGGCTGAGGTAAAGAGAAGAGATCTTAGAGCTGCAGTTGCAGGGTAAACCCTGACAAGCTTGCTGATCATTGTGTGGGAGAAGTACATGTGATAATTCTTTTTATTTCTATTTTCTTCTATAGACTGTATTTTAACAACCATAGTCAAAACAATCAAAATATTGGTTGGTTGGTTGATGTGTTTATTTTCTTCCCCTGCAGTTAAAAATATCCCAAAGGGAAGGATTCTTTTTCTTTTCTTTGGGGGTGGGGGGTGGGGAAACATAATGGACAGCATAGTTTTCCTTATTAAGATTTTAAATAATAGCTCCTTGGTAGTCTTATGAATAGGAGAGCTCCCCCCTTTTTTTTTTTTTACAAGATTATATTTTAAGTAACAGCAGCTTTCACATGACACTCCTTGCATAATGATTTTTGAAAGAGGAAATTGTGTTTATGTTTTAGGATAGCGCTTAATTGTCAGGAACATAAAGAACCCAAGGCAGCATTACTATTGAAGCCTGAAAGAAAATGGAAAGCTTCCAGTCCCATTACTGTAGTGTAAGACAAAGTCATAATTAATATAATTTATAAAGAAGTTACTATCAAAGGGAGTATGTTACCAAGCCCCACAATTCCCAGTTGTTGAGCTAATTTAGCTAATAACTGCTTTGCCATAACCACTCCCATTATATATAAGCAGAAATAAATTGATATATTCACATGGGCCACACCACAGATCCTTCATCAACTCTGCAAAGGTATTTTGAACATTGCCTGAGGAAGGATTTTGAATTGATTGTCTAGAACAGAATAGAAGAGAACAAGAACTGAAAATGGAAATTTGCAATTACAGCTCAGAATATCTTTAGGGAAGCTGAACCACTGCAAAGCACGGGTCAGCCACACCAGATGACAAATGAGGATGGGGAAAGACTCCTGACTGCTGGCACCCCTCACAATTCACAGGATGACTTTTATTTTTCCCTGGTCCCTTTCTCCATCTCTTTCATACCCCTTTTAGTTGCCATCCAGACAGAGCACTATTCATTTCATCTTCAGATACATACATTCAGTAAACCTTCCATAAATAAAACCACTCCCAGGTCTCTCCCCACCTCATCACAGGAATGTCTCCTATCATTATCAGCTCCCAAACATATGTGAATTAGTTCTGAGCAAGACCAAGTTAGGCAGCTGCTACCCCTGCCTTCACGTTAATCTGGAGCTGAGGGACCACAGGTTTAGTTCTATGAGGAAAAGTTTACTTTCTCCTTTGCTGTCAGTCTAATGCTATCCTTTCTTCTTCCTCATGCAGCGGTTCTCAACCTGTGGGTCGAGAACAATGAAAATACATCCTGCATATCAGATATTTACATTACGATTTATAACAGTAGCAAAATTACAGTTATGAAGTAGCAACGAAAATAATTTTATGGTTGGGGGTCACCACAACATGAGGAACTGTATTAAAGGGTCACGGCATTAGGAAGGTTGAGAACCACTGCTAGAGACTCCCAGTCCCAAGCAAAGTTCCATTTAGACCAGAAGAGAAAATCTTGGTTTACAAACAAAGTCTAAACTGTGAAGACCAGCGTGGCGCAAAAATTTGGTGGACGACGTGTTGATGAGGATAGCTAGATACAAGATAGTCAATAATTTGATAAGTCTTCAGGACTTGTATCTTCCAGGAAGCCTCAGTGGTGAGACTTTGTAGTACTGTGGACTGAGACCTGAATTAGACATAGGAAGATTTGAGTTCTAACCCCCTCTCTATTACTGTGTAGTTACTAGTAAGTGGCCTTGGACTGCCACTTTGTTTCTTGGCACTTCCATTTCCTCACCAGTAAAAGCCTGGATCAGACTCGGTCAATAATTCTCAAGCTTTCTTCCCCCAGTGACACATGACACATTCCCACAATAGCCCAATGATCACATCCCACAATTTGAAGTTACTCCTATGGGATGGGGCTGTGTTTTTCTCAGAAATTTTTAAATCTATGCCGTCTTTTGAAGACTATAACAATATAAAGATGATCTGATACCCTTTCAACTTTTACATTCTCCAATTCCAAGCAGAAAAGGTGAGTCTTTTAATTTTTATGCTTGTTTCTGTACATGGATGTGTTTCAGCATGCCTCCTAGAAAGTGGTCAAATATTTATAGAACAAAATTGAATTGGGTGGCTTCAATATCGTTCTTTCTTTTGGATCAGGGACGGTCCCCCTTACCTTTCATCCTCTTCACTACCTTTTATCTCCTTTCCCTCCCGTTTCTTTCATAATCCAAAAGGTGCTTGGGCAGTGAGCCAGGTGCAGTTTGGCATAGAACCTACACCCATCACTTTAATACCTAGCTGGTGAAGCCCATCCAACCCCAGAAGATCTGGGCTTTGCTTAGCAAGAGAACCAAATGTCAGTTTCCCTCTTCCTTTCAGCCAGCAGCAAACAAGAATGTCCTGCAGAGGGCCAAAGCTGATAGACTTACATGGAGCACACTGGAGTCTTTTTGTTCTTGTCCTCCCTATATTTTGGAAGCTCCAGCGGGAATGTGGCCTGAATTTAAACACTCAGGCCATGACCATTAACAGTGAGAACTTTTGTAGATTCATTCAGCCTCTCCTGCCTTTCCTCTCCCATGGCATTGAATAATCTGTTGTTTGTGGACAATTTGCTTGTTGTACTCTAGAGAGCAGGCTGATCCTGGCTCTCCCATTGTCTCTTATATGGGCAAACAAAAGCAGTCTTCTTAGGCCAGAGCATCAAGCTGATAAAAGACTGATTTAAGCCTCTTTTGTGGTGAAATTTAATAGATCTGGGTTAGGCATTATATTTGATTAACCCCCACCAGTCATTACATGGCATTATATATACAGTACAGCTATGCCCAACCGCTCTCAGCTGGGCAAAGCCTGTCTTTGAACTCCTGAATGGAGCCAAGACACCGTAGGCAGAGCTGGCCATCAGCAAAATAGAAGTCAATAAACTTGTCTCTGGGGCCTGCAGTTTTCCCTTTCAGTGTCTTTCCTTCTCCACACACCCTTTATGTCTATTTATTAGGTTCTTTCCGACAGGCAGGAAGACATTTGATAAACTCATTCACACAGAGTGATTTAATGGGCTACCCTTTCCAACAGTAGCGGCAGTTCAAAAAAGGAGCTTGGATTAGGAATTGTGGAACTTGAAAGGATAAAGCTCTCATGGTGATAGAGCCTGGTTGTTTTCTCAGCTCACATTTCTCCTTTCCTCCCATAGTTGGACCAGGAGGCTTCTCCCTGCTGGCTCTTCAGGACCAACCCTGGCCTCAGTTTGAAGAAATAAAAGAAAGTCTGATTTGACCCTCAAGTGTCCCTCAAGCCTCCCAGCTGCCTATCTTTCTTTGCTCAGTGACTGACCTAAGTGATGGACTATTAGTCTTTTTGGAGTAACCAGTCTCCTTACCTCTGATACCTGGCCCACCCAGGATCCCAGTCCTTCTAAGAATGGATCCATACCTTAATGTTGCCAGTTTTGTCTCTAAACTCTCTTTAACCTGCCCCATCCCACTACTGATATAAACCCTGAACTTTCTAGCCAACTTCCTGGATTTCCAACTATTCCCCACTTCCCTGTTCCTTCTTCCCATTCTTTATCTCTTGCTGGACCTCCCTCAGGCTGACCTGAGCCTGTTCTCTGATTTGCCATCCATCCAACTGGATTTCCTCTTGCTACCAGAACCCAGTGAGTGATGGTTCCAGGTTCTATCTAGGCCTACCTCAAGCCCCCCATCTTCCCCTTCCCCCAGTAGTCGGTCAGTGGATTAGACTTTCCGTAAGTGCAAATAGCTGAATCTCTGATAATCTAGTACATGATTTAATCACTTATTATTTTTTTGTTAAAACTATGAACTTATAATGAAATAACAAAAATAAAGAATATCAAGTATTCTTTAATTTTGAACATTTACAAAACAAAAGAAAATAAACAGAACAAAGTTTAAAGAAATACTACAACTGGAACAATCTTATATTTTATTTAAGACACTCAAAATCTTGCCACTCATAACAATTAGAACTCTTTGGATTACAAATGATAGAATACCCAGCCCAAACTAACTAAAGCAAAAAGAGAAGGCTTTAGCTGATATGACTGAAAAATTCTGATGTAATGCTGGCAGTGAGGGTGGCTCAGTGCAGGGCTTAATATGCCACCCCAAGACTTACTTTCTCCTTTATCCTGTTTCTTGAGTTGGCTTCAATTTCAACCACATGCTCCTTTTAAAGTAAAAAGAGAGTTGTAGCAACTCTACATCAGACATCCTCTCAGATTCAAGTCCCACCTAAGAAAGCCAGATTTTGTTTCCCCCAATTCCCAGCAAAAGCTTTAATTTTTTTTTTTTTTTTTTTTTTTTTTACTTTGATTGGATCATGTGACCACACTTCAAAGTGCAAGGATGGAGATTGGGGCATAGTAGATACCCAAAGAGCTGCAATTGGGATTGGTGTAAATGGATACCAAACAGCAGCATCCACTGAAATCACTACTTCATTTTACTTGCTTTTCCTTACTGGGGTTTAAACAGAAAGCAACACTCATATTTTTTCTTAGGGTCAAGAGACTTCCAAGAGTTTTATGGTTTTTGAATTGGGCTTTGGCTTCTGAGCTTACAGCTTTGATATTAAAAGTCCTTGCAGAGCCCTGGCTGATGTGACTCATTTGGTTGGAGTGTCACACCGAAATGTTGCAGGTCTGGTTCATGGTCAGGGTACGTACCCAGGTTTCAGGTTCTATCCCAAAGTCGGGCACGTATGGGAGGCAATCTATTAATATTTCTTTCTCACATTGATTTTTTTTTTTTCTCTCTCTCTCTCTCCCTCTCTTTCTCTCTCTCAAATCAATAAAAACATACCCTTGGGTGAGGAATGAATGAATGAGTAAATAAATAGATAAGTAAATAAATAAATAACAATTTTTAAAATAAATAAATAACATAAAGTAAATACATAAGAACTAGTATAGAGCCCTAGCTGGTTTGGCTCAGTGGATAGAGCCGCGACCTGCGGACTGAACGGTCCCAGGTTTCATTCCAGTCATAGGGCACATGGTTGGGTTGCGGGCTCAGTCCCCAGTAGGGGGTGTGCAGGAGGCAGCTGATCAATGATTCTCTCTCATCATTGAGGTTTATATCTCTTTTTCCCTCTCCCTTCCTCTCTGAAATCAATAAATATGTTTTTAGAAAAAGAACTAATATAGAGACAGACGCATGTTTTTCCTTTTGCCTCAGGCTTAGTACTGTTGGATCCTGTTTTTAAAATGTTTTTATGTTTTGCTCATTAGGGTTTTTTTGCATTAATTTTGATTTTTAAAATGTTGCATTTAAATATATTTTGATTATTGAATTTTAGGAGAGAGGAAAGGAGAAAGAGATAAAGAGAGAGAGAGATATCAATGTGAAAGAGAAACATTGATTGGTTGCGTTCCCCGCCCCCCGCAACACACACAAACACACATGTCCAACCTAGGGACCAAACCAGCAACCTAGGTATGTGCCCTGACTGGGAATCCAATGGGCAACCTTTCAGTGCACAGGATGACACTCAACCACCCGAGCTTCTCAGGCGGAGTTCTTATGTATTTATTTTAATGGGTAATTTTTTCCCAGAACACTAAAGTAGTTGAAAAAAATTGGAAATTTAAAAATTAGATGTATTAAAATTTCATTATTTTAATTTTAAATATTTTATTTATACCCAAACTGGAATTCCTTATACATTTACTTTCTTTGATTTAATGTAAGCAAATTTATCAATAATGTTTTTTTATTAAAATGATTAAAAATTATATAAAAACATGTATACAGGGGTGCACACTTTTAATTAGTGAATCTATTAATAAGTGAAACCTGTTTTTCTAAGTTTGTCTAAAACTCTAGACATAAATTTTTTTAAAATATATTTTTATTGATTTCAGAGAGGAAGGGAGGAGAGAGAGAGAAACATCAATGATGAGAGAGAATCATTGATAGGCTGCCTCCTGTATGCCCCCCACTGGGCATCGAGCCCGAACCCTGGGCATGTGCCCTGACTGGGAATCTAACTATGACCTCCTGGTTCACAGATTGACTCTCAACCATTGAGCCACGCTGGCCAGGCTAGACCTAAATTTGATTCTCCTTATAAACCTTTTAATAGTTGTAAAAAATAAATTAATTTAAAATGTTTAATATATTTTTAATTGATTTCAGAGAGGAAGGGCAAGGGAGAGAGATAGAAACATCAATGATGAGAGAGAATAATTGATCGGCTGCCTCCTGCACCCCCACCACTGGGGATTGAGCTCACAACCGGGCATGTGCCCTTGACTGGAATTGAACCTTAGTCTATAGGCCAATGCTCTACCTACTGAGCCAAACCAGCTAGGGCTAAATTAATTAAATTTTAATTAGACAATTTAATTACATTATTATAGTGTTTTTTTAAATTGATAGATATGTATTTATTGCCATTTTATTAGTACACTTAAAGTTAAATCTTATTTTTCAATTACAGTTAGCTTTTAATATTATATTAATTTCAGGTGTACAGTATAGTGATGAGAATCATATACTTTAAAAAGTGTTCCCCCAGGTACCCCTAGTACACACCTGGCATCATACAAGTTATAACATTATTGACTATATTCCCTATGCTATACTTTATATCTTTATGACTATTTTGTCACTAATTTTAATTCTAAAATTAAAATTAGTCTAATTTTTACTTCTTAATCCCTTCACCTTTTTCACCCTGTTCCCAGCTCTCCTCTCCTTGGCAACCATCAGTCTGTTTTCTGTTAGATTTATGTGTATCTGTGAGTCTGTTTCAATTTGGTTTGTTCATTTATTTTGTTCTTTAGATTCCACATCTAAGTGAAATTGTATGGTGTCTGTCTTTCTCTGACTGAGTTATTTCACTTAGCATAATACCCTCTAGGTTCAGTCATTCTGTTGCAAATGGTTAAGATTTCATTCTTTTTAATGGTCAAATAATATTCTACTGTATATATGTACCACAGCTTTTTTATCCATTCATCTATTGGGTACTTGGGTTGTTCCCATAGCTTGGTTTACTTTAAATAATGTTGCAATTTATTTAGGGGTGCCTATATTCTTTCAAATTAGGGTTTTAGTTCTTTTAATTTTAGTTCTCTTAATTTAATTAAAACTAAAGTAAATTATTGTAGTGGTTTTTGCAGTGGAATATCAAGTAAAAAAAATCACTCAAAAATCCCATAACCCTAAAATTATAGTTTTTGGATATTTCTAGCTAGTTCTTTTTGTATGTCTTTCTTTTATATAGTTGTAACCATTATATACAAACAATTTAGGTTTATGTTTGTTTTTATTACACCACTTACCTATGTTGTTAAATGGCCTTTATAATTACCACTTAAAATGATTGCAAAATATACCATTGAGTAAATGTCATGTTATCTATTACCTCATTATTAGATGTTTGAATAGTTTCCAATTTTGCACTGCTATAAATAGTGCTATTGCTTTATGCATGTTGCTTTTTCCATATTTTTTCTTTAAGATGGAATTTCTGAGAATTTAAAAAATACAAGTGAATAGACTTCTAATAAAAAATGGGGGTGGGGGGAGTTGAACTGATGGCAGAAGTCCCTTTTCTCCAATCCAAACATGGAAAGTACTAGTAAGTTTTTTAGCTAACTCTGAAAGCAAGAAAGGAAGCTCTCTATAGAAATAGAGGAGCCCACAGCAATGTGAAAGATACTCAAGGGTAATGAGGCTGGGAACATGGGGTAAGAGTTGAACACAGGCTATTTGGAGCTAAACTGTAGACTCCATGCGCAATGGGGTGGGAGGCAGATAACATAAATTCCCTGTAAGAAAAACCTTCACTCTGATTCAGAAGTGGGTGGTGATAATTTTCAGGAAAAGGTAAAATTATGACTCTAATGCAGATATAAAGGTCATCTGGTAGCAGGACCTGGTCTGGAAAGAGCAAGGGAGGTCCCTGGACAGAGGAGATCAGATTATTAGATGGGTCACCAGAAATTACATATTTTAAAAAGGATTTGTACTTTAAAATATGTCAAATACATGTTATATACTTCAGAAACATACTTTTTAATATCTAGGCATAAAAATGTATATTATAATATAACTAGGGTCACCCTGCCATTTAGAGATGCACAAGATTGGCTCATTCCTCAATTTGTTTAAAGTTCAGTACCTTCCTCAAATTTTCTGGAAAAGTCCCAAGGACAAGTTCCTCATCAATTTTCATTTTCATCTCCTGCTTCTGCAGAATTAGTTGTTTGGGGATCATTTGGCCACTTCATATGTGCTGCCTCTGTGACAATATAGACCCAGTATTGGAATCAGCCCTCTCCTTGATTCTTTCCATCCTTTTCTCACAGCCACTGACACTCACCACTACTGAGTCATACAAGGCCAGTGGGTGTACAGCAGCCTTTAGTGAAGTTTTGGGGTGGTGATGAGTTATATTGCAGCAGTGCACAAAATTTATGATAAAAACGTATCATCACTTTTTTAGAAGTTCTTCACTACTCTGACACACTACCCAGTCCCCTGCCTTCTTTCATCTCTGACACTCAAATTCCTATTAGTTCCTCATGCCCTCGGGATATGAGATATTTTTTCACCATGAGAGGCTTTCCAGAAGCAGCACTGCTCTTATGCCCAGGAAGGCGGGAGGGGGAGGAGGCACTCTGGATACTGTGCATTAGAGGAGCTTATCCCCAAACTATAGTCTGAGTGAGGTGTTTAGTTGGCCAAGGAGACACACCTGCCCAGAGTTTGCCACCCCCTTCCTACCTTCCAGATGAGATAGTAAACATTTTAGGCTTTATGGCCATATGGTTTCTATGTCAGCTGTGGGCAGGAGTATGTTCCAAGCTTGGCTGTATAGGCAGGTGTATCCTCACCTGTGTGCCAGAGGGTCCCTCTATTTGGGATAGAATTTGGGTAGGAAGAAAGGGCTCGTTCATGGGGCAGGAGCTGGGACTGGGCCCCAACTCTCCCTAGGGTACTAAATTCTGGTGCAGAACTCTGAGGAGTCTATAATGTCCAAATTCAAGCCTGGCCTTCCAGGTTATTAAGAAGAAATATTTGTCAAATTAGGAGAGTGGAATACATTTTTAAAATAGTTTTTAACTTAATTTATAACTTTAAATTTTTAGACATATAGTATATGGGCCTCCTTTATCATGTTTACCCAGCCCCCACCCTACACTAACATCAAGGAGTTTTCCTAAGCAAACATTTAATTCCATCTTGAAGAAGAATCCTGATTTTAACATTTTTGTTCTACTCTGCTACATTATTATATTTCTTCTTCAGCTCTAAACATCCAAAGTCAATACCAGATAAGTAGCTAGTGTGATCTAATGTTAAAGCCTGAGTTTGGGCAAGAGCTTCTTATATCCCTTCCAGTTCAGCATGGGTTCCAGTGATGGCCTGGGGGTGCGGGTGTGTGTGTGTGTGTGTGTGTGTGTGTGTGTGTGTGTGTGTGTGAAATCAGCTAGTGAGGGGTCCTGATGTTTACCTGTGGGGAGACGATTGGCAAAGGTAGAGAACAGGCAGGGTAGGTCCAGCAAATCCAAAATTCTGCAAGCATCATTTAGTTTAGAAACCAAATTCCACAATAGTTACTAGCACTGCTAAGAATGAAACTCTCAGGATTTGTGCTTGCCCAGAGAATAAACACCATGAGAGAAAGACACAATGGGAATAATGAGCTTCATGTCAGCTCTGAGCTGTTCGGCTAGGAGGCTGGAAAAGGGATGCTGCAGCTGGTCAGGAGGGCTTTTCCCTCGTGTCTCTCTGGGCCATCTGTTCTGATCTGTGCCATCAGCTTCCCATCGGAAAGGTCAGAATGGGTTTGTGGGTGAGGCCTAATGTTGGCTCCACACGCCACGTTAGGTGCAGCTGCTCTTGGCTTGGTCACGCCTGGGTTTGCACCCAAGACCCTCAAAAGCTCTGCGCATTATGGTAATTAGCCATCTGCTGCAGCCTTTCCAGAACCTGCTGATCACAAAAGTAAGCCAGGAATCTCTCTGACTACAGCAGAAATGGCGGTGTGAGGAGGGGCCTCAGGCCACTGGCTCCCTCCCCCCTCCTGGACCCTACAGCCTGACAGGAGCTGGCCCAGCACTCAGCACAGCTTCTCAGCTCCTAGGACCCCAGGGAATACAAGCAAGGTGTCTCCCTGCTAATGCATGGCTATCACTAATTCAAATAGAGGAGCTGAACAGGGACATGTCTGCTGAGACAATGACACTCTGTGTCATTAGGGAGACAAATGCCATTTGTCTGATAAGTAACTTTTCTTTGGGGAATGTGTGACTGGCAATTTTTAGATTCTCAATTCCTTCTTTTGTGCAATCATTGTTACACATTCACATAAATGTTCCCAGCCCCTCGTCCCTATAAATATATAGGGTATGGAGTGAGGTGGGGAGGTTCTGTATTGGAAACTGTCCTTGGTGTTTGGTAGGCAAGCCTCTCTATTGATAGATGAGGACCTGGCGATCGAGTGTTTTGCTCCTTCTCCCTGTGTAAGTTCGCTCCCAATAAACCTTATTTTATATCTGCACTACAAGTGCTGAGTTCTGATATTGTAAGGTTTTTTTCAAAGTTGAAAATCTCTAGATAATGAGTCTATCTGATGTCTAGTGTCCAAGTGACTGAATTATTAATACTTCATCCAATATTTCTGCCTGGTTTACTCTGCTAAAGAGAGTTATCTTTAAGATAATGATGGAGAATCAAATAAAAATTAGCTCTTATCCTCGAGTCAGTTCTACAAATTGGGAAAATTGAGCAACTATTAACATTTTGCCACATTTGCTTCATCACTCTCCATTTGTATACATTTATTTTCCTTAGTCATTTGAGAGTTACAGACATAATGCTCTTTTGCCTCCAAATGCTTCAGTGTGTATTTCCTAAGAGCAAAGATAGTCTCTTACACAAGCCCAGTAAAAGTAACTAATTAAAGAAATTTAACATTGAAATGATACTATTATCAAATGCAGTAGTTTTCAACCTTCTGGCCCTTTAAATACAGTTCCTCATGTTGTGACCCCACCATAAAATTATTTTCGTTGCTAGTTCATAACTGTAATGTTGCTACTGTTATGAATCATAATGTAAATATCTGATATGCAGGATGGTCTTAGGTGACCCCTGTGAAAGGGTCCTTCGACCGCCAAAGGGGTCGCGACCCACAGGTTGAGAACAGCTGATCTAATGCATAGTTTATTGCCGGGGTCCAACCCCAGCGGGTCCAGGGGTCCCCAAAGGCGTGGATGGAGTCAGCGAAGAAGGAATGACACGGAGACAGTGTTCAGTTCATCAGCAGCCTAGCCAGGATCTCTAGCCAGGATCTCCAGCCAAGTTCTGGTCTGGATCTCCAGAGAGGTTCTGCTTCAGATCTCCAGCCAGGTTCTGTGTCCATGTTCTCTTGCTAGGTTCTCCAGCCAGGTTCTGTCCAGGTTCTCCAGCCAGGTTCAGTCACCAGGTTCTAGTCAGGTTCTCTTGCCCATTTCTGTAGTCAGGTTCAGTCCAGGATCTTTTGCCATGTTCTCTCCAGCGAAGTTCTTCTGTCTCTAGTTCTGTGTGTTCTGTCTTCTTACTTCTGTATTTATACCAGTTGATTCCAATCCTATCAATCTCTATTTCAAAGGTTAGGGCGTTTCTTATCTCCATTCCAGGGAGTAAAGATTATGTAGCTTAAGCATGATTGTTCGTAGTTAAAGTGATTAACTACCCACCTGGCACTTAGTTGAGAGGTTTTATTCCCTCCCTAACTTCAGGGGAAAATCCCTACCTGGGGAAACAACCTTTCTCAGAGAGGAGACCTTGGTTAAAACACACAGTGCCAAGGTGAGCAAACATATTAAGAACAGTATGCCATATATGCCAGGTCCTTTGAAACAGCAAGGATGGACCGGCTCCCGGCAGATTCCCCCTTTTTTATTTTTTAAAAGCAGGCATTAAAAAGAAAAACCCTGAAATGCTCTCTTGTATCCATTTTAAGAATAGGATTGGCGCTTTCTGCTATTACCTGAGTCCTGATCTATCACCCCAGGGAGAGCTTGCCAATCCTGCACTTTCCCGGGGTGGAAAGGCTGCAGTGGGGTTAAGGATAAGGCTCCTTGGACCTACCTTCTCCCATGCCTTTACATTTACCTTTCCTTCCTCAGAAAAGCATGGACATACTTCTTGTATAAAACGTTCTTTCTGACTGGGAGTAACCTTAATTCCTCTGCTAGCAAGCATATGTGTTAAAAGATCAATACAGAGTCTTATTTCTTTAGACTCAGTATGGCACATCTTCTTAATCTAAAGATCAATACAGAGTCTTCTTTCTTTGGACTCAGTATGGCACATCTTCTCAATCTAAGTTCTGTACTATCCACCTTCTTACCCTACTTATCCTCTATAGGGGGGTCTGGAGTACCCTGGTGGAGTCCTATCCGTCCCGAATGTGGGGGTTCTCAATGGGGGGAGGGCTTACCTAGGGGAATCCTGTTCCAGGGGTTCCCAAAGGTGTGGACGGAGTCGGCGAAGACTATCCACCCTCTTCCTACGGTGGAGTCCTATCCATCCCGAGAGTGGGGCTTACCTAGGGGTCCCTGTTCGGGCGCCAGATGCCGGGGTCCAACCCCAGCGGGTCCAGGGGTCCCCAAAGGCGTGGATGGAGTCAGCGAAGAAGGAATGACACGGAGACAGTGTTCAGTTCATCAGCAGCCTAGCCAGGATCTCTAGCCAGGATCTCCAGCCAAGTTCTGGTCTGGATCTCCAGAGAGGTTCTGCTTCAGATCTCCAGCCAGGTTCTGTGTCCATGTTCTCTTGCTAGGTTCTCCAGCCAGGTTCTGTCCAGGTTCTCCAGCCAGGTTCAGTCACCAGGTTCTAGTCAGGTTCTCTTGCCCATTTCTGTAGTCAGGTTCAGTCCAGGATCTTTTGCCATGTTCTCTCCAGCGAAGTTCTTCTGTCTCTAGTTCTGTGTGTTCTGTCTTCTTACTTCTGTATTTATACCAGTTGATTCCAATCCTATCAATCTCTATTTCAAAGGTTAGGGCGTTTCTTATCTCCATTCCAGGGAGTAAAGATTATGTAGCTTAAGCATGATTGTTCGTAGTTAAAGTGATTAACTACCCACCTGGCACTTAGTTGAGAGGTTTTATTCCCTCCCTAACTTCAGGGGAAAATCCCTACCTGGGGAAACAACCTTTCTCAGAGAGGAGACCTTGGTTAAAACACACAGTGCCAAGGTGAGCAAACATATTAAGAACAGTATGCCATATATGCCAGGTCCTTTGAAACAGCAAGGATGGACCGGCTCCCGGCAGTTTATATTAAAATTTTGCCAAGTATCCCAATAATGTTCTTTATGCCAATCTTGACCTTCTACCATTTCTCCCTCACCCCCACCCCCACTCAGTATCCAATCCAGCATCACACATTATATTTAGTTGTCATGTCTACCAAAAATTAAACAAAGCTTTCAGATTGTACAGTATTTCCTTCAGTTGTTGAACTCGTCTCTTTCCTGCTGGGGCCCTTCTAATACTGTATTTGGGCCATTTGTTGGTGTGTTTTTTTTCATGAAGGTGGTTGTAACCACTCAGTCAGACCAACCCTTGAGATAGAGCCAGAATTCAATCATATATATATTTTTCAATATGTTTTTATTTACTTCAGAGAGAAGAAGGGAGAGGGAGAGAGAGGTAGAAATATCAACGGGAGAGAATCATTGATCGGCTGTCTCCTGCATGCCTCCTATGGGGGAACGAGCCTACAACCTGGGCATGTGCCCTGACCAGGAGTCATACTGTGACCTACTGGTTCATGGGTTGACGCTCAACCACTGAGCCACACCAGCTGGATAATAAGATATTATTTTAATATCTATCTAAGGTGTGGCTGCAGAAGATAGGAAGCACATGAAAAGAATTCCATGAAATCCAGGAAGTTATTTAAGTATCTAAAGAACTGAAAGAATGCAAAATGCAATAGACTTTCCCAGGTAGATCAGAGAATTATGCAATATATAACTTGGCCAGACCTGTCCCTAAATTCTGGAGACAGGACTATGAGACAGGCTCAGACTGGTAGTTGGGGCCATGAGAAAAACTGCTTTGGAGCCTGCAGCTCCAGCCCTCAAACCTCAGCCAATATCTCTCGTCCATGAACTAACTCCTCCAATATCTGCAAGGAAAGAAAGACCAAAATTGTTTAGGATGACATATTTGTTTCCTGTGTGGGTTAGAAACAGAGATTTATAATTATGTATAGACTAGTAGCCCTGCACACGAATCCGTGTGCCAGTAGGTTGCTGCCGCTTTCCTGTAGCTCCCCACCCCCCTCATAGCTTGTTGCCCTGCCCTCTCCTATAGCTCTCTGCTTCCCACTTGCTTGCTGCCCTGCCCGTCCTATAGCTCCCCCCTCTCCCTCCCCTCCCCCCCCCCTCATAACTTGCTGCCCTGCCCCCTCCTGTAGCTCTCTGCAGCCCGCTTGTACCTCCCTGGTCCACCCTCCTGCTGATCCCTGATCTGGTCCTGATGTGCTTGGTCATTATGCCTCAGGGAGTAATGACTAATTAGCATATTCCTCTCTTATTATATAGGACTAGAGGCCCAGTGCACAAAAATTTGTGCACTTGGGGGGAAGGGGGGTCCCTCAGCCTGGCCTGTGCCCTCTCGCAGTCTGGGACCCCTCGGGAGATAATGCCCTGCTGGCTTAGGCCTGCTCCCGGGTGGCAGAGGGCAGGCCCAATCCCTAGGTGCAGCCCCTGGTTGGGCTCAGAGCAGAGCCGATTGGGGAGTTGGGGCACGCCCCGTGTCATGCACAGAGCAGGGCCAATTGGGGAGTTGGGGCACCACCCCCTATCATGCACAGAGCAGGGCGGATCAGGAGGTTGCGATGCCACCCTCAGTCACGCTCAGGGTAGGTCCGATTGGGGGGTTGGGGCACCGCCCCCTGTCACCTCAAGGCAGGGTCGATGGGGAGGTTGCGGCGCCACCCCCTGTCACGCACAGAGTAGGGCAAATCCAGGGGTTGGGGAGCTCCCCCCTGTCATGCACAGAGTAGGGCCCATCAAGGGGTTGAGGAGCTCCCCCCTGTCACTCACAGAGTAGGGCCGATAGGGGAGTTGGGGCACCGCCCCATGTCACGCACAGAGCAGGGCGGATCAGGGGGTTGGGGTGCCGCTCTCTATCACCCACAGAGCAGGGCCGATCAGGGGTTTGGGGCGCCACCACTGTCACACTCAGGGCAGGGCCAATGGGGAGGTTATGGCTCTACCCCATCACACACAGAGCAGGGCCCGTGGGGGGGGGGGGAGGTTGAGGCGCCGCCCTCTCTCACCCACAGAGCAGGGCCGAATCAGGGGTTTGGGGCGCTGCCACTCTCACACTCAGGGCAGGGCCGATGGGGAGGTTATGGCTCTACCCTGTCACACACAGAGCAGGGCCCGTGGTGGGTGGGTTGGGGCGCCGCACCCTGTCACACAGAGCAGGGCCGATCAGGGGGTTGGGGCGCCATACCCTGTCACACACAGAGCCGCAGGGCGATCAGGGGGTTGGGGAGCTCCCCCGTATCAGGCACAGAGCAGGGCTGATCAGGTGGTTGGGGCGCCTTCCCCTGTCACAAACAGAGCAGGGCGGATAGGGAGGTTGTGGCCCCGCCCCCTGTCACACACAGAGCCACAGGGTGATCAGGGGGTTTGGGCGCTGCCCCCTGTCACGCTGATCCCGGTGCCAGGAGGACTCTCGGCTCCACTGATCCCGGTGCTGGGAGGCCTCACGACTCCTCTGATCCCAGTGCTGGGAGGCATATTACCCTTTTACTATATAGGATAGAGGCCTGGTGCATGGGTGGGGCTGGCTGGTTTGCCCTGAAGGGTGTCCTGGATCAGGGTGTGCCAGGCCAGCCTGGGTGAGGGGATGATGGCTGTTTGCAGCTGGTCACACACCCTTCAGGGTGGGGGTCCCCACTGGGGTGCCTGGCCAGTCTGGGTGAGGGGCTGAGGGCTGAAGTTCCCAACTGCTCCTTTTTTTCTTTTTCTTTTTTATTCTGGCTCCAGTTCTGAGGCCTCTGCTGCTGAAAGCAGGTATCTGGTTTGTTTAGGTTCTATAATCGAAACAATGTATAACTCCAGCTCTGAGATCCTGGCTCACTGAAAGCAGGTTTCTGGGGTTTTGTTTAGCTTCTATATTTGTTACAATGTTTCAAACTGCAGGCTCAGAGGCCAGCAAGGCAGGCAGGGAACGTTGGTTTCCTCCGTCACTGAAGCAAGCAAGCCTCATGTTAGTTTCAAGCTGCCTGGCTGCTGGCCGCCACCTTGGCTGGCAGTTAATTTGCATATCGCCCTGATTAGCCAATGGGAAGGGTAGCAGTCGTACTCTAATTACCATGTTTCTCTTTTATTAGATAGGATATGAAGTATATCAAATTAAAATGTTAGAAATAATCTATACATTTTTGTGTCTTTAGTCCTAGTCATGTTAAAAAGAATTGGGGGCTTTAGACTATCTGACAGATTAATCCTATGGGTCTAATGTAAAATATATTAAATATAAAATACATATTATAGGCATAATGTAAAATGCTTTTAAACTTGTGATTTTAGGTTGAAATTTTCCTAAGTTTGTTAATAAGAACTTAAGATTCATGAGAGTTATAAGTTTAATTTATTGTTAGATTTATAAAATGTAAGGTTGGGGAAAGTCTTATTAGTCAGAATTGTAGCTTTTCAAAGAGAAGAGAATATATTGTGTATAAATGCATTTGAAATATTTAAAGAAATTTAACTTACTAAATTTGTAGATAATAAAAACATTATAATTAAAGGACCCTTCAGAGTTATTAAAATTTGCTAGAGTAACACACAGAATATTACAATTTGTAACCTGAACTATAGTTTAATAAGGTTTTTTTAATTTTATAACCTTAATAATTTGAATATATATTTAAAAAAATAAAGTAAGTTTTGTGTAGTCCTTTCAATGCTCAAAAGTCATCCTCAGAGACCCTAAAACCTCACATTTACAGAAATGGTCTCCTTCCTAACCAGTTGAAGCTACTGCCAGTGGGAAGCTTATAGCAGTTGCAGAAACTGCTCTGTTCTCACCCACAGAAGAGTCAAACTGTGAAGAGCCCTTGGGTTTCTGTGTCAGGATTAATGGCCAACTAGGGCCTTCATTATTAGGGGAATCAGCCTTTGGAAATATTTTTACCTCTACCCTTCCTTAAATGCCTTCCAGCTTGCTGAATGGAGCATGTTTTATATGATTTTAGTTACTTCTGATTGAGATAATGTGAAATCAGACCTGACTGAGTCTTCCATAGTATTTTTTTTTCTTTCAGACACAGCTTTATTAAAAAGAGCCACCTGCTTTTACTGTTTTAGCGTTGCCTCCATAAAATGATTTACTACTGCTCTACCTCAGGAAAATTCTCACCTGGTTCTGTATACTCTCACCTTCATCTTCTCTCAATACCCTCATCCACACAAGGTGTCCAAGTCCCTCACTCTGGGTCTGGTTGTTGGATGCAGGTGACATAGCCACAGGTGACAGGTTGGAGAGCTTGGTACTGAGAGAAGAGTCTGGCACTAAGACTCTTCCACGTACTGGTTCTTGGACTCCTTCTTCACATCTGAGTATTCCGTCTACCTCCTGTCTTCTGTCTTCCAGCACTAACCCCCTCTTCAGTCTGTGGAAGTAGAGCACCCCTCTAAATTAAATGTCCAAATCTTTATTTCTCTGCTTTGAGTCTTTGTTTCTGCTTCTTTGCAACTTGAGGAAAGAAAACTGCTCCTTGGGTACCAGTAAGAGAACAAAGCAAAGAGGAGAATACTCATAAATATATAGAGATGGGATCCTGCTACCCCGGAAATAATTCATTTCATCTCATCTTATATTTTACTTTATAAAGGAGAGGGAGTTCAAGGAAGATGGACAGGAATATAAATTTTTGGCCCACACTGCAGAGTTGGATTCAAAATGCAAGTTCTGGGTGTGAATTCTGCTTCACCACTTATTAGCTTTGTAGCCACAAGAAAGTTATGTGCATGTCCAAGCCTCAATTTTCTTACCAGTAAAATGAGATTTAAAAAAAGAAAAACACAAAAACTTGCCCCATAGAGTTATTGTAAGGACTAAGGAGAAAAGGCTTTTAAAGTACTTAGATGAGTGCCTGGCTTAGAGTAAATCTTTATTGAGCCTTAACTATCATTATTATCATTATTAGCATTGTGATTATTAGCTCTATGCTAGCCTAGTGGGTCAGGAGAGACTGATGATATTATGTTAAAACTTCATTTAGAAAATTCAAGGCATTTTCAAGTCAAATTATCAAACTACAGCATAACCACAGACTAGCCCCAAATACTGCCCAGTGGAATTTTAAAATTTGTGCCCTCATTGTGATTCCAGGAAAAATAAGGACAGTGTCTGGTATGTATTTCCTATTGTCTCTTCTGTTTTCTCAACGAACTTATAAAGTGAAGGTCAAAAGCATCTTATCCTATATAATAAAAGGCTAATATGCAAATCAACAGAATGGCGGAATGACCAGTTGCTGTGATGCACACTGACCACCAGGGGGCAGATGCTCAATGCAGAAGCTGCCCCCTGGTGGTCAGTGTGCTCCCACAGCGGGAGTGCCGCTCAACCAGAAGCTGGGCTCATGGCTGGCTGGTGCAGCACTGGTGGCGGGAGCCTCTCCCACCTCTGTGTCAGTGCTAAGGATGTCCGACTGATGGCTTAGGCCCAGGGTGAGCAGGCCTAAGCCATCAGCCAGACATCTCCTGAAGGCTCCCAGACTGCGAGAGGGCACAGGCCGGGCTGAGAGACCTCCCCTCCTCCCCCACCCCCGCCCAAGTGCACAAATTTCGTGCACCAGGCCTCTAGTTTTATATAATGGTTGGGGTCCTGACATGTTAAAAACTTAAAAATCCAATTCAATACTGAATGCCTGGTATATCTGCTTCAACTTCTGGGATCATCAAGTTCAACTCCCCTTATTATACAGAAACCTCCCCATTACATAAAAATTCAATGGCAAATTTTTTTGTAAAGTGAACAGTTTCATCTCTGGTCTCCATTATAATATTTTCCTAAAGAGAAGAGTAAGTCTTTCCTGTTCAATAAATGGTTAACTCCAGATGAAATGTATACTCTTTATCCATTTTCCTTAGGAAAATTAGATTAAATCAATTGCTAGAGTTTGCCTTTTTCACAATTTTCCTAGAGCCATAGGTTAAGTCTTAGGCTTTGCTAATAAGTGATGGTGGGTCCTTCTTTCTTTCTTTTTGTTAAAAGATAATCCCCTTCCAAAAACCCACTCCACCGAAAACACCCTAAATAATAACAGACAATATAGCCTGTAAAGGCCTCTGTCACTCTTCCCTTTTTCTAGAACCCAGTTTCTATTACATTATTTAAGAAGAAGCAGTCCAGTGCCACTCTGAATTAAAGGAGAGTGAGAAGTGCTTATACGCTCGAAGAACATGAACTGCTACACCAAAAATATTGGTGCTTACAATACAGGGTTCCTACAGTCTTAGTGAATGGAACTGACAATTCTTGCAATAAAATGATTCTTTGCACCAGCACTGGCTGGTACTGGAGGGGCATTTCTTTACGAAGACAAAAATCTTTCAGGTTAATTGAAAAAGCACTATGAAATAGTAACAATCATGGTCAACAAGGAGGGCTTGACTTCTGTTTTCTCCTGGGTTAGAAGGGAGGGACCAAAAACCTGGATGAGGAAGAAGCCTCCCTGTTTTATCAGATCCACTATAGTACTGAGGTGATTTGTCAGTGGGCGGGGCATTATAGTAAGCTCTTCAGAAGTTCTGGGTAGACTAAATAATCTTTCTTTGGTGCATATCACTTAAAGCAAATATTTATCGAGCACCTACTAGGTGCAGAGTCCTGTGCTTAACAAGTTATATTGTAATTTCAGAGATGTATTTTCCTCATTCTCAGTGAACAATTAATGGAAGGTATGCCTTTGAAGGGAAGCTCAGTTTGCCACTCAAAAATATGCCTTTTGAGATATTGATTATTTTAAGTCATTTCAGGAAATGACTTCAGAAAAACCTTTGACCTTCTCCCTAACTGCCTGAAAGAATTTAGATAGAGGATTTGATCTAGAAAGGGGACTATAGTATAGTTTAATATTAACTAGTGTGTGATAGACAGGGAGGAACCTAGCAAGGTTCTCTCTGTGTCCCATTGTTAAAGATGGCCCAACAAACATTTGTTTTTTTTTAACCTCCATGTTAATTGCCTTTTTCTCCTTTGAAGTACCAAACCACTATCCACCCTTTCTCCTTGACTCAAGATGTCAAATAAGCCTCAACTGCCCAATTGTCCTTGGGTTCCATATTCTAATGGGACCCCCATATGTACAGACATAAATAATTGGTCATTTTCTCCTGTTAATTGGTCTCATATTATTTTAATTATTAGACAAGCCAGAAGAATTTAGAAGGATAAAAGGAAAATTATCTTTTCTCCTCCACATATTTATACTTTAAATTAACCCACTTTGTGTATACCTCCTTAAAACTCAGTCATTTATGTCAAGTGTTTATTCTTAAATATTTCTATACTCAGTATATTTAGGCTCTTCTTGATTTGGGGACATTCAGCTTTTATACATCCTGCCCTTTGCTCCCTCTTACATGGATACTCCTAAACCTCCTATTGTACATTGAATTCAAACATTCCTTTATTAGCTGATGAATGAGCATTTAAGTTTCTGCATGCACTGCTAGTCTATCAATGCCTCAATTTTGGCAGAGTCTCATCTTTGCTTGTCCAGCGCTGTTTTGCAATTATTTGAATACTTCTTTTGCATTTTGCTCTTGTTTTATAAATTAAGTGCTGAGTGGGGGAAAAAAAGAATGAAAAGAAACATAGATCTCAAAATCAACATAATGGAAAAGATGGAAATTATTAGGAATGCTAAAAGCCAAACATTTTTAGCTGTAATCTAATGTTCATTGAACTTAAGCCAGAATTTTGTGTGTTTGAAAGGGAAAAACAAAACTAAACAAGGGCCATGAAAGCTGGTAATAATTTGAAGATTTTTATTTGAGAAAAAGATACATTAATTTTGTTGGGTTTTTGTTTTTTTTTTTGGGGGGGGGGGCTTATTTATTTATTTACTTACTTATTTATTTATTTTGCTTTCCGCAGACAGGCTTTACCTTATAAAATATAACATGATTCAACTTTTTAATATTCAACTTGTGTACATGTATATTAGGTATGCTATATGTACATGTAGGGGACTGCCCACAAAGAATCCAGCCTGTAAATCTTTTATAGAGCATAGGAATTATTTTAACAGTGAAAATTCTTGTTGGTAGAGTAAGTACAAAGTTTGCTTCTTGTCCCTCCTGAAAACCCTTTGAAGTCAAATGTGCTATTTAAAAAAAGAAAAGCATAAAAGCAAAGAGAATGGGACGGGAAGGTTGCCCACCAATGAGAGTTTTTGAGATTTCTGAAAGAGGAGACCATAACTAACAAAGGAAACTTGTAGAGAAAGGAGTGGAAAGCAGGAGCTACTATAAGATAAGAGCTCTTCCAGTCTTTTGTAAAATCCTAAACGAATTGAAGAGACTTTGCAAAGTGTCTTTAATGGCAGTAAGATGAAGGGGAATGGAGAGTGATTTCTTCCAGAATAAATGCAAGGATGGAAGAACAAAGAATCCCTCTGATCTTGAAGAGGAAGCAAGACCAGAAAGGCAGAGTGGGTTACTGATGGTTCAGCACCAGAGTCTCCACACTGGGCAGAGGATCCTGTACTCCTGGAATAAAAGCAAAAAGCCACTGAACCTCATAGGACCGCATTTTCCAACCAGAACAGAGTCTCCAGTGCTGACTGCAATTGCAGTGCAGACCCACTGTGAGGCATGTTCAGAATCTGATTTAATTGTATTGGAAGAAAATAGACATTTCTTTACCAGATGAGCCTTCTTTTAAGAGCCATAATATCTACATTAAGAGGAGCAGGAGGAGTTGTAGTTGAACCTTGAATAACAGTAATTTTTAGTATCCTGTAAACCAAAAGAGAAGCTTTTGGCCTATTGACACCTAAAATTTATAGAAGTAAGTAACTGTCTATATCCTTAGTACCAGCTTGCCGTCCACCTTTCCCTCTCTCTGTAAGCACCACCTGTCATTGCTAGGTAAAATCTCTTCGAGTTTCCTCACCATGAATCAAATATATTCTATCAAGTTACTGGGTACAGGTCACCTTTTGTACCCTCACTGAGAATGGGAGGGGGACACAAAAAGGGTAGGGGGCAGCAGCTGGCCTTAAGATGCAGGCCAGGAAACCAGGAAGTTCAGCTTGACAGCTTTGCAGTCAACATGTGAGGTCTGGATTAACTCACACTTCCTCCCAAATTCCTTAACCCTTCACATGGCCCATTCTGCACACTGCCTCTCATGTTTTGTCTTATACTGTTCTTTCTCTGAAGTGTCATTGTTCAGCCTGTGCCTCTGGACTTTAAGGCCCAAGAAGGCAGTGCTGGTGTCTCCTCTCACACCCAGTACAAGACTGGTCTGCAAAAATGTGTCAAAGAAAACACTCCAGAAATTTGATTTTGTAAAAGTAATATTTCAGTCTGGCTGAAAAATAGTCCCACACCCCAGAGGTTTTATTTTTTTCTGGTGGTGATCTCTGTATCTTCAATTATGTTTACACTACTGTTCTTAATTCATGAACCTTAGGTGGTATCGACTTAAAGCTGTGTCAGATGGAGACACAGCTAATTTATATACCCTACTTACACCTCTATATCCCTCCTCCCAATGTTCACCTTCCCCACTGGCTGCATCTTTGACTTCAAACAATGTACATGGACCTCCATTTATTGTTCTACTTCAACACTATCTCTTGACTTCCTTGTTTTGACAGGAGGTTAATTATGTTCAGCTTTTCTCTCCTTCCTTTTACTCTCTACCCCTTTCCATTCTTCTATCTCTGCCAAGATGGATTAGATTAACATTCTCAAGTTTGGGTAATATTTACATTCTGTTCTGCAACCAGGTTGTCTTCAGTGATTTTTCAATTCATTCATCCATTCATTCATTCATTTAATAAATATTTATTGAGCTCCTACTATATGACCCCCTGGTGGTCAGCGCATGTCATAGCAAGTGATCGGTCTCCTGGTCAAACTCCCATGGGGACAATTTGCATATTTGGCTTTTATATGTATTCTAGAGGCCCAGTGCACGAAATTCACGCACAGAGGGCAGGGGAGCGTGTCCCTCAGCGCAGCCTGCACCCTCTCCAATCTGGGACCCTTCAGGGGATGTCCAACTGCCAGACATCCCTCTCACAATCTGGGACTGCTGGCTCCTAACTGCTTGCCTGCTTGCCAGCTTGCCAGCCTGATCGCCCTTTAACCACTCCCCTACTGGCCTGTTTGCCCCCAACTGCCCTCCCTTGCTGACCCGATCGCTCCCAACTTCCCTTCCCTGCCGGCCATCTTGTGGTGGCCATCTTGTGACGACGTGAGGACATCGCACAAGGACCAACTAGGCTTTTATTAGTGTGTGTGTGTGTGTATCACTTTTTAATCTGAATGATTTATCTGTATGGCAAAACAAATATCTCATTACCAAACATCAGTTCTTCTTATCTTCCTGTGAATTTCCCTCCTCCTTTGGAAGCTCCAGGTCCTTATCCCATTCCTAAACTCAGGATGGCAACTGCCTTGACTTGCCCTGGGGTCTCATAATCTTAAGGGGCTTCCATATGTACATAATTCAATTTGTTTTTTTCCTATTAATCTGCCTTATGTCAATTTAATTACTCAACTTGCCAAAAGAACCTAGAGGGGTAGAGGAAAAAAAATTTTCCCCAACATAATTTGCGACAATTTAAAATAAAGTTCTAAAAAAGTTTATAAAAACACAAGTTTTACTAGCCTTAACTAATATCTATGAAAGTTAGAACTCTGGTTCTAAATAATAATAATAATAATAATATCGCAGCTATTAATTATTGAGCATTTACTTAGTTACAGCCCTTAATACAATTTCATGAGGTAGGGATTACCACCCCCAGTTTAAGATAAAAGTATTTATAAATGTGCCAGGGCCATCAAATGGTCTTCCCACACTTTCAGTTTGCTTAGCTAATTCGGGTGGCAATAGGGAGCAAAGAGGGCCAGATTAGCAATTAGGAGTTTAGGCATGTTGCTTGCCTTTAATGAAACCCTCTGGATCAGAGACTTCTCCACTGTGCCCTGAGGAACTCTAGGAGTTTCACAGAGACACCCAGTGCCACACACAAAGTCACTGAGGTGTGAGGATAGAGAGGTCAGAGGGACCTCCCTCAAAGCCTGCCATCCCTCCCCTCTGAACCAAAGCAGTGTGTATTTTTCTCTTTTTCATTTTGGATTTTCACCCTGAAGAATAGGTTCTGCTACTAAAAGAAATTTTAAAATCACTGGATTTTATTATTTCTAAGATCCCCCTAAGCTCACACTTTATATCCCAAATGAATTTTTCTGCATTGCATTTCTGGGACTTGTGGGTAGGAAGGGTCAGCTACATAATTTGCAGGACTCAGAGCAAATTGAAAATTCAGGGCCCCATGTTCATAAAGCAGTTTTTAAAAAGTGTCATTAATGGCACTAAACCATAAAACTTCTTTCTTCTGTAGTTTTTCTCTTGATTTGTCATGAGTTTTTATTTACTATTTTAAGTAAAGAGAATGTAAAATTTTAAATTACTAACATATAATTTACCATTCATCTTTATACTAGGCAATGCTGTTTCAAACACAAATATAAAAGCATTTAATTCATATGCAGAATCACTAAGATTATATAATTTGTATTTCGTAGTTTACGCATGTATATATATATTTCTTCTTATCAAAGCTGTGGAAACACAGCATAAAACTAACTCAACTGTTTTTTGCTTGTTTTTTAATTTTAAAAAAAATATATTTTTATTGATTTCAGAGAGGAAGGGAGAGGGAGATAGAAACATCATTGATGAGAGATAATCTTTGATCTGCTGCTTCCTGCATGCCCCCCACTGGGGATCAAGCCCGTAACCTGAGCATGTGCTCTTGACCGGAATCGAACTTGGGACCCTTCAGTCCACAGGCTGAAGCTCTATCCACTGAGCCAAACCAGCTAGGGCTCAACTATTTTTGTTTCACATCTTCATATGCACACATTCTAACAACACTCTCTACTTCTATTGATAAATAAGAAAGGACTGAAAAGAGGAGTAGCTGTGGGTTGCCCTGTCTTTCCCTTTCCTTCTATGTCAGTTCCCTAGCAACAGTGGTTAGTTAATACAGGGAAATAACAGAAGTAAGAAAGGAAATGATTGGGGTCTTCAGTGATTGATGTTTCTTAAACCATTGCATTCTGAGCAAGTTCTGCTAGCTTCTTGGAGCTGTCAGCAACACACCTAACACACTTACCTTGGACTTGCTTTGAGTTTCACTGATCTCCCACTCATTGTGGGTCCACTGGACTCCTGGTATCAGGGGGCATTGTAAATGCTATATGCAGAGGAGGCAATAAGAACAGCAGTGGGCATGCATATTGTATATGTCCTCTGTTCACACACATGTTCCGTTGTCCCACTGGACTTCATTTAAGAATACAAGTTCAAAGATAAATGATTAAGAATTTCAAAACAGCAATAGGAAAGCACTAACGTCCAAATGCAGGGCCATTTTGAGCAGAAGCCCTATACAACTGCACAGGTTGCATGCTCTGAAGCTGGTACTATGGATGGGGATGGATATGAACATTTTGATAGGCAAGTACTTTCTTCTTAGATATGTCCATGTTTCAAAAAGTTGAAAGGCTTATAAGAAATGGAAACAGAGTAGGCATTACTGCTGCTCACCAATATCCAGTTATCTTCTCCTTCTAGGCTCAACCCATCTTGAAGAAAGTCCATGTGACTTGGATTAATAAAATGTATATAAAATGACATGTCTCTTTGGGGCAGCATTTAAAAGCTGGTGTGTCATTTTCATCTCCCTTCCCCCCACCATAGTGACCAACAATCTCCAGATGGTGGAGTCTCCACCAGCCCAAGTTCCTGAGTGAGAATAAGATGAAGCAGAGCCCCAACACTCTCACTACCCTCCCTTCAGACACAGAGTGGATGTGTAGCAAGAGCAAGAAATAAGTCTTTATCATAAAGATTTTGGGGTTGTTTGCTATTACCCAAACTAATACAGTGTTATTACTGTATCCCCCTCCCCTGAAATGTAGCATTCATAACTATAGCACAGCTTAAAATTATCTTTAGAATAACCATAAAATATATATTTAAAAACCAAAATCATTTTTTTCCTTGAAACAGTAGAAATTACCTTTGGTAAATCATGGGTATTATTTGAGAATTTAACTATTATTAATTTTTATGTGTGTGTTCTTTGAAGGGCAAAACACAAGGTTAAAGTTCTAAAGGTGGAACCTAATTTTTATTTGTATCAGGGTCTCCACTGTTATTCCAGAGTCGCTGTAACATCCCAGAGTTCACAATTCATGCTATTGGGCAAAGCCTTTTTCTTATAGCAAACTTTGACAAATAGAGAGGATAATAACTCTACTGAATATATTCCCTTGCCTCACCTCCAGTAGTGGAGTGATCAGAAAAGGTGTTTCCCCCAAAAAAGTACAAAGAAGAACAATACCTGAATGACCAGGGCCTGAATTACTCTATATACCTGAAATTCTTCCCAAGATATCACATATATGGTAATTTTACAGTTCATATTAATCTCCTCCTTTTTCTCTGATCTTTGGAAAAAAACAAACTCCACTGGGGAGAGCTATTTATAAGAAGGAAAGAACATGGAAAACTTGTGTTAAAAGCAGCAATAAAAACTGGCAATAAATATATTTGATGGATTCTTTTGTGTTCAGAATTAATGCTCTGAGGAGAAGAAAAGCCAATGAATGTAAAGGTCTGAGCAGCAAATTAACAATTCTCATGGTTGTTCTTGATATTTGATGTCAGATAAATTTCAATGAACTAAGTCTCCAGTTTCTTTCTTAGAGCAAATATAAAATCTGCTCTCTATAGACTTTAACAGATGGAGAAGAAATATACTGAATTATGTAAAATGTTAACTCTAAGATCCAGTTATTTGAAGGCCCATAGAATTCCTAGTAAACTCCATATGTCTGGAAATGCCTATATTTGTAGATTTAATATTTTCTGGCTTGACTACCTTTGGGTTACCTTAAAATTTCATTATAGTTAGAACCTTGCCATTTTGTGAGAGCACAAATGTGAATACATTACCACAAACTTGGGATATCCAAGTTACTACACAGGAGGTGTGCCTTGCCCACCTCAATGCAGTCTTGCTGTTCTTTATCAACTACATATGCAGTAAGTCCAAGAGGTATAAAAATTTGTGTTTGCGTGTGTGTGCGTGTAAGATCCCTGCAAATATAAAGTTTTTAGTACTAATGTTGTTGAAGTAAGGTAAAAAAAAAAATCTAATTAAAGTGGTTGTTCTTAGCCAGAAAGTAATTTGGGGGTAATTATAGCCCATTGTCAAAACCCCTTTTATTTGAGGTTGATGATGTGATGAGTCTCCCATGTACTCTCTAAAGAAAGAGAGAAGAAAAGGAGGGATGGGGAGAGAGGGAGGGAGGGAGGGAGGGAAGGAGAGAGAGAGAGAGAGAGAGAGAGAGAGAGAGAGAGAGAGAGAGAGAGAGAGAAGTTGGTTTATAAGACTGTTTTAGCAACTTCTGAGGCAGAGCACAACTATTTTTCAAGTGAGAAATAAAATTTCAGCAACATATGAAACGCCTTTAATTAGTAGTTGAGGAAATGCACTGGAAATAATTTCCTTTCACAGATTGGGACTCAGGAGAAGACCGTAGAGGCATGTCTGTGAAGCAATAGGTGATGTAGCTTCTACTGCTGCAATCAAAACACCAAAAGTAAAAGACAATCTGCATAATGTGATGCTAATAAAAGGGGAGGTGGCTTCAGCTGACACTCTGCTCAAACGGAAAAAATTCATACAGGAAACAAGCCCTAACATAGAAGTGTTCAACTCACAGTGAATCAGCCTATATACAAAGGCAGTTACTTTGTTTCGGAAATACATGCAGTTATCTCTACACCAGGAAATGGATAGAGTTGCAAAGGACACAAAGGTTGTCAATCATGTTGTTCTTTAAAGAAGTTAACAACATCAAGAATGCATTCTGAGATGGGTCCTTGGCTTTCTGCTTTCATATTTGTATCTTCTTCTACAATCCCCTTCCCACACTTCTTCCAACTCTGATGCTGGAAAATCACTCACAGGGACAGGAAGACCTTGCTAATCTCCTCAGACTTGTCATTCTCCTCTGTTCACAACACTTTTGAACAATCACAATTACATTGTCTCATTAGCATAGACTGGATTTTGCAATTTCAGACCATGTTTACAGTTAGAGTGACTTCTGTCATTATGCAAGTAGGATAGTTTAGTTTATTTATCTGAATAGTTTTATATAAGATTCTAATCCTGTATTTAGAAACTCTTCAAAATTTTGAAGGAATTTAAAACTTAAGTAATAATTTTTGTAATTCACAGGAGAAATTATATCTTGTGGTGGTACTTAGAATTTTGGTTATGCACAACAAATTCATAACCTTAGGTGTCCTGACAGATACCAAAGGCCTATGTTTTCTGTTTATACTATTAACCATTACACATTGTTACTTTGTTTCTGCTTATTTTTAAATAATGTGTAATTTCCAAGTGACAAAAAGATTTACAAAGATGCAAGGAGAAAAAAGTTAATGTAAGTCAACCATACTCAGTTCTGTTGCTGTGTGCCCCTAAGCTCAACAGAACACAAGGGACTTGAAAATTAAGTCACTGTTTGAGAGCTAATCTTATAAAGAAAACACATATTAAATTGGAATTCTGAAAAAGCTGGATTAAAACACAGACTGTCTCCCAAGTCAAAAGCAGGAAATACCTAGAAATCTAACGAAGATTTGCCCCAAAGTTTAAAAAGCTATAGCTTAATCACCAATGTTAATATACTTAAAAAAAAAGATGTTCATTTCCAGCAGTAAGCAAACTAGGTAACCTGGTCAACCCTTCATGTGAAAACACATAAAACACAATAAAATTTACAACCTCTTTTTAAATGCATTAGTGATCTAGCAAGAAAAATAAGGAATACTATGGCCAAAAACTAAGTGATAAGGGGTAAAAGAACCCAGAGATATAAGCTGAGTAATAAAATTGATATTTTTATTTGAGGTCGTTTGCTGATGGGTAAACTTGAACTTTGGTTTCTGTAGCTTCATAGATACTGGAGATAAGAGACAAAGTTCAGGGACCCCAAGGTTTGGGGAGAGGGGGATCTATTCTGAGACCTAATGAAACTGGGACATTAAAAGGCTCACCCTTTATTCTAGTTATGAGGAGGAAGCAATAAACCTATTCTCCCCTTCCCTTATCCCAGAAGACTGCAGGGAGAATTCTCTGTCTCAAACCTTACTACTAAGTAAAAAAGGCAAACAAAACCTCACTTAAGAATTTGTAAGCAAGCAAGTTGGTTTATAGACTGAATTCACTTTGTCTAGTGGTCAGGCTGAGAACTTAGCTGAAAGTGTTTTTGTACAGAATGTGTCTTTGGGCACCTGGCAAAAGGAAACCTACTTCCAGGCCTCAAAAAATTATTAGAGAGAAAATGCTGGAAAATATAATATATAATAAAAAAATTACAAAATACAAAGAAAACAGATACCTTGTTGAAAGCTGTCAGAAACTATTAGCACAGGCAGATCATCAAAGACTTAAGATACAGGAATTATCAGAAACAAATGTAAAATAAAAGGAAAGTATAGAAAAAAAAATGAATAAAGAACAATTAAACCAGCAATGACCAAGCATATTAGAAAAAGAACCAAATGAACCTTATGGAAAGAAATTTGGTAATTAAAATTATAAATCAAATGAATGGAATTAACAGCAGATTAGATACAGATAGAGAATTAGGGAAGCAATAGGTAGGTCACAAAAAGTATCCAAAATTTTGCATAAAGAAATCAAGATATGAAAAATATAAAAGAGAAAGACATGGAGTGAGACAAAATAAGGTCTAAAATGTACCTATAGAGTTCCACAATGTGATAGTCAATTTTATGTGTCAACTTGACTAACATAAGATACCCAGATATTTAGTCAAATATTGTTCTAGATATTTCTGTGAGGCATTTTTTATAAGAGAAACATTTGAATCAGTAGACTTTGAGTAAAGCAGAGTAGCTTCCATTATATGAATAGGCCTCATCAAGTCAGTTGAAAACCCTAATAGGTAATTTCTTCAAGCAAGAAGAAATTCTACCAGCAAATTGCCTTTGAACACAGACTGTAGCTCTTCCCTGGATCTTCAGCCTCCTGAGCCAATTGCTTAAAAATCAATCTCTCTCTCTCTCTCTCTTTCTCTCTCTCTCTCTCTCTCTCTCACTGTTGTTGTTTTTTTGTTTTTTTCTGGAAAACCATGATTAATACACTCAAGGAGAGGAAAGAAAGTGAAGCAATATTGAAGAGATAATTTCTTTAGAACTGATGACAGACACAATTGTACAGATTCAAGAATATTATTGAGTCCCTAAGTACCTGGAATAAAATGCACATGGGATGATAAGTACAAAGAAATCCATAAAGTCAAATATTCTTGGTAAATGTGACTTCATTAGTCTTTGAGTCCCTTCTTTCACTTAGATATTTGGCCTGGTCATTCCTTGCTATTTTATAGTCCTGTGGAATGCTTTTAAGAACAGGTTTAAAAAGCATTTTTCATTTTACATTTTATGTTTTTTTTCTTTCCATTTTCTTTTCCCAGGGACACCTAAACACTTATACTACAGGAATAGAAGACCAGTTCATTTGTTTTTATTTTTTCTTTTAGAAAATAAAAGTATTTAAGTTTATAAATTTTATTTTGAATACAACTTTAGCCATTTCCCATAGGTTTTATTATATATTGCTTTTTTTGTTAATGTCTAAATACATTGTCATCTCATGTTTTATTTCCTCTTTGACTCAGAGGATTATTTGAAAATCATTCTTTAATTTTGAAGTAGTTAAGCATTTCTATTTTGTTATGTTTCCATATTCTTCTGTTGATTTCCAACTTAATTGAATTGTGAGCAGAGAATTTGGCCTGTAAATCTTTATGTTCTGGAATCCATTAAGATTTTCTTTGAGTCAAGTACATGATCAATTTTTATGGATATTCTGTAAACAATTGAAAAGAATGTATTTTCTCTGTTTATGGAAAGCCTGTGTAAACAGGGATAACATTTATGCTTTAAATGAATCTGCTTTTCTCTTTTACATTTCCATATGTGTTTTTCTTCCACTCCCCAGAGTAATCTGTTGCCTTATGTGGGACTTTGGATAGTTATATCAGGGATAAAAAGAGCTAGTGGTAGTCTGTGTTCAGCTTTTGATCACCAAATGGGGTTTTTTTAAATCTAAAGTAAAACAATATTCTTAGAAATCAGGCCTTCATCAGAGAGAAAAGGATTTTCTAAATTCCTTATGTTTTAGTAGCATTTCCAAATCCAGGCATGGGGATTTGCATGCTGAATTTGTAAACCATGGGTAGACAAAACTCAGTCTATAAAGTTCTTTCAAGATCACTTTTCTGTCTTACTGTTGTCCTCTGTATTGGAAGAGGGAAAAGATCCATGTTCTGACCACTTTCCTCCTGGCTGAAATTTAGGATGGGCAATTCTGAGGGTGATAATGTTCCTATGGTGGTAATAGATGTCAGGAAACCTAGAATGAGAGTGGACTTGTGCCTGTCCCTCCATTTAGAACTCTTAGAAGTATCCACTATATAAAGTGGCCTCCTCATCACCACGTGGGGAAGAGCCAGACTATTACAGTATAAGCATAGTCCTGTGGTGGAGTTAGAAGTTGAACCCTTTATCTCCCTCAACATCTGTGTGGTGTGAAAGGGAGTCAGAACTTCCCATACACTCCCCAGGGTGAATGGCTGGCTTCTAGGGTGAGGGTTGAGCTGACCCCACCACAAAGGTGAAGGTGGACCAACGCTAAGGATCTGATGTTGGTTTGACTTGGAAGAGTGTGCATTGAGTGACTGCCAAATCCCAAGGAGGGGCACTAATGCCCAGTGAAGGAAAATGAGGCCACCAGCCACAGCCTTAGGCATTGGGTTCCTCCTAACCAGGTGGACCAGGGATATCTTTACAGAAACCTGATGACTCTGAAGACAGCACCAGGTCCTGTCCACACAGATCGAAGGTCCTGCTGTATAAAAGATACCCTCTTGGGAGTGGTAAGAATTGGAAGAAAAAAATCTGAAACTCTGAATATAAACCCAAAAGAGACAAAAGACCCAAGAATGACTAAGATACCATTAATTAGCAAATGTAAGTACTACTTCTTTTAGTGACCAGTCAAGAGGAGTTTGTGTGGAAGATTAGATCACTGTAAGATATAAAGAAGCTACAAGGTGTTTTGTTTTGTTTTTAATATATCCAAGTAGTAGTAGGTGCAAATGTATGACTTCATTAGCAACTTGTCTGTCTCACGTTAAATTTATTGCTTGCCTTATTCAAGTCCGATTTATTCCTTATCTACTTTTTATCAATTTGAGCTGCTAAATTCTTTTTTAAAATATATTTTTATTGATTTCAGAGAGGAGGGGAAGGAAGAGAGATAGAAACATCAACGATGAGAGAGAATCATTGATTGGCTGCCTCCTACACACCCCTCTCTAGGGATTGAGTTGTCAACTTGGGCATATGCCCTGACCGGAATCTAACTATGACTTTCTGGTCAACCATTGAGCCATGCCGGCCAGGTGAGCTGCTAAATTCTTAAAGAGGAATTTTACCCCCTTCCCCATTTAATAGTAGTTTTATCAAGTTCTGTTTCTGGGCATTTTTGCCATAAATATTTTACTGTGTTGGTATTGATAACAAAAAAAATGTTGTATTTTCTTTATGGGCTCTATTATTTATACTAGAGTATTTATAAAATGTTCATTTCCATCACATTGAATGTTTTTGGCTTTGAAATCTATATCGTCAGATAGTAATTAGGCTCTCTTGCTTGCTTTGTGTATTAGTTTCTTAGGGCTGCCATAACAAAGTACCAAAAACTTGGTGGCTTAAAACCACAGTTGTAGAGACCAGAAGTCCAAAACCAAGGTGTCAACAGGACCATGCTATTTCTGATGGCTCTAGTTTCTGGTGTTTGTCAGTAATCTTTAGCATTCCTTGGCTTGTAAATGCATCAAGCTAATCACATGGTCATCTTTTCCTTGGCTGTCTTAACATTGTCTTCCCTCTGTGCATGTCTGTGTCTAAATTTTACTTTTTTATAATGACACCAATCATATTGGACTGGGGCCCATCCTAATGACTTGATTTTAACTTGATTACCTCTGTAAAGAACCTATCTCCAAATAAGTTCACATTCTGTGGTACCAATTAAGATATATTCTGAGGGTTAGGACTTCAAAATATCTTTTTGAGGGGACAGGTTTAAAGCCATAACACTGTGTGTTTGCATGATCTATTTGGCTCTTTCCTTAATTTTCAACCTTTATCATTTTGTTCTTGGTACATTTAGACAAAATATTTAGGAGTCTTTATGTTTATAGGAAATTCAGCTCACTTATATGAGCTTTAATGCTTTCATCTTATGTTACACCTACCATGGTTCCTCTTTTTTCCCTTTCCTTAATTTTTCTGGGTTGATCAACTGGTAACTATGCTTCCTACAAGTAAGATAAAACTGAACACTTTTAATTTTTCACTTCTTTCATTCTCTCTCCTGCCCCTATTTGTCTTTTTCCCCTTAAAGTAATATAGAATTTTAGTTTAAGAATATTTTTACATCGCCCTAACTGGTTTGGCTCAGTGGATAGAGCGTTGGCCTACAGACTCAAGGGTCCCAGGTTAGGTTCCTGTCAAGGGCATGTGCCTTGGTTGGGGGGACATACCCAGTAGGGGGTGTGCAGGAGGCAGCTGATCTGATGTTTCTCTCTCATCGATGTTTCTAACTCTCTATCCCTCTCCCTTCCTCTCTGTAAAAAAAAAAAATCAATAATATATATATATATTTTTAAAATAATATTTTTACATCATTCCTTATAGAATGGTGCTTCTCAAGACTCTTAATCCTTACACAGCAGTCTGCAACTATATTAGCATCATCCATTTAGATTTAATTATAAATTGTGCTTAATTTATGGCTTACCCCTATTTCTTATATATTTTTCTAACTATTTTGAGATCTTTGTTCTCAATTTAATGTTTATTTCATTGAAATACTTTTCAAGCAATTTCTTTAATAAGTGTATATATCCGTATATTTTCTGTGCCATTGTATGCGTGAAAAATTCTGTCTTTTGCTTTCATATATGATAATATGGCTCAGAATAGGAATCTTGATTTGTGGCCCTTATCCTTCAAATGTCTGTAAAGGTTGTTTTACTATATCTAGAGTAAAGCAGAAGAGAAAGCAGAACCTAGCCTGATTATCTTTTCATTTAGGCAACCACATGTCTGAAAACTTGTAAAATTTCTTCTGTAAACCTGGGGCTTAGAAATTTCACTAGGATGGGCTCAGGTTTGTTTCTTTTTCTTGAATTATGCCTGCCACTTTGTTAGCCTTTTTAATCTGAATACATTTTTTAGTTCAGTAAATTTTTTTCTCTGTTTATTTCACAATTGCACCTTCTCCATCTATTCTTTTTCTTTTATTTTCTGAAACTTTTATGACTCACATTCTAGGACTTTTGGATGTGCCTTCCATGGATCAGCCTATTACTCCTAATTTTTTTTGTAATCTTGCTTAGGGATGTGAGATAGTATCTCCATTTGTGTATCCAGATCACTCATTTCCCTTTCAGCATTGTCCATTTTCTTTTTCATCTCTCTTGAATTGTTTGGTAACTTTTAATTTTGATATAAAAATATTTAAAGTATAGAAAAATTGCAAGAATAGTACAAGATATTCATTTACCGATTGTTTATATTTTGCTTCATTATCTGTGAAATTTTCAAGTGAGAAATCATGTTTTAAACTTCTGTTTATCAAAGGTATTTTACCATATTCACTGCTATTATGAATAGAAATTTATTGTTACATTTTGTAAATGGTCCTGTGTGAATATTAGTAGGGGAATATTTACCTAGTAATCTGACATTTTATTATTTTCATATTAATCATAGCTTTTTCTGTTAATTCTTTTGTACTTTCTCAATAGTTGATCATGCTGACTGCAAATAATAACAATTTTATATCTGTCTTTCCTATAATTGAATATCCTTCCTTTTTTTCTGTTATTATTTTGACAAGGGCTTTCAGAAAAATGTTGAATAACTCCCATGATCTTTCTGGTCTTGTTCCAAATCTTAATGGAACAACTTCTTTTCTAAGAAATTGAGTAATGTCACTTGTAGTTCACCATAAAACATGGTATTTGCTACTAGTGTTTTTTAAAAAATCCCTTCTCGTGTTAAAGAAGTTCCATGTAGTTCCAGTTTATGAGTTTTGATGAGGAATAGATTTTAAATTTTACCAAATTTCTTTTCTGTACCTATCATAATGTTTCTTTTTCAGGTAATCTATTAATATAGCAAACTACATTAATAAATTTCCTAATTTTAGCCATCTTTCCATATGAAAATAATGCTAATTATTCAAAGTATATTCATCTTTTTTAATATACTGTACATTTAATTTCCTGTAATTAATTAGGATTTTATATCTATATCTTGAATGATATTGTTATCCCCCCCCCCCCCACTGTCCTGGTTTTAGTGTTGCATTTATATAAAATTCCCATCTTTTACTATACCCTTAAACATATTTTAAATAAAATAAGAATATAAAGTGATAAAGTGTTGAGGGCTTAGTCTACTGTTGAAACTTTCCATGGTGTTTTTTATTGCAGCTGTATCACTCTTCATTTCTTCTTGATTCTTACAGGTATTGAGGGCTTAATCAACCTCTTGAAAACTAAATTTAGAAAGTTAAATAAAAATTAATGATAATAAACAAGTTTTCTCTACTCTTCTCACTTTATTAGAACAGAATCTTTAAACACATCAGCTGATTTTAAGATATCAGTTGCTCAAGGCCTCATACACACTGAACTAAGGATAAAGTATTGTCATTTCAAAAGTGTCAAAAACTTAGATTTGCAAAGTACTTAAAAATTAATGTAGCTTATAAATAGTACTAAAAGTGATATAAAAAAAACAACAAAACAAAACACACCACCATACCCAGCTGGTGTTGCTTAGTGGTTGAACATTGACCTATGAACCAAGAGGTCATGGTTTGATTCCTGGTCAGGGCACATGCCTGTTTTGTGGGCTCAATCCCCAGTAGGGGGCATGCAGATGTAGCCTATTGATGATTCTCTCTCATCATTGATGTTTCTATCCATCTCTACCTCTTCCTTCCTCTATGAAATCGATAAAAATATTTAAAAATACACCACTAATCATTGTCACACTACCCCTGCCTCCCTAACCCCAAAGGCATCCACTTGATGTTTATTCCATTATTTGTCACCTTATTTCCAAATAATAAATGTATACTGCTCTCACTTGATTGATCAGTTTATATATAATCTATTATCTTCTTACTAGAGGCCCGATGCATGAAATTCGTACAAGAGTAGGCCTTCCTTCCCCGGCTGCCGGCACCAGCTTCCTTCTGGCACCTGGGACCTGGCCTTCCCTCGCAGCCCTGGCTTTGTCCGGAAAGTCATCCGGTCAAGTTAGCATAGTATGCTTTTATTATTATACTAGATGCCTGGTGCACGAAATTTGTGTGTGTGTGTGTGGGGGGCATCCCTCATCCTGGCCTGCACCCTCTCCAATCTGGGACCCCTTGGGGGATGTCCAACTGCCAGTTTAGGCCCCATCATTAGGGCCTAAACCGGCAGTCGGACATCCCTCTCGCAATCCGGGACCACTGGCTCCTAACCACTTGCCTGCCTGCCTGCCTGATCGCTCCTAACTGCTTCTGCTTGCCAGCCTGGCTGCCCCCTAACTGTACCCCTGCCAGCCTGATCACCCCCTAACTGCCCCCCTGCCGGCCTGGTTGCCCCCTAACTGCTCCCCTGCTGGTTTGGTCACCCCATAACTGCTCCCCTGCCAGCCTGCCTGATTGCCCCTAACTGTCTCTGCTTGCTGGCCTGATTGCCCCCTAACTGCCCCCCCTGCCGGCCTGGTCGCCCCCTAAATGCACCCCTGCCAGTCTGGTCGCCCCCTAATTGTCCGGAAGCAAGTCAGATGTCTGGTTGACCTGGCCTAATTAGCATATTACCTTTTTATTAGTATAGATACTTGAGGCCCGATATACGAAATTCATGCAAGAGGCTTGGCCCTTGCAGCTGCCACAGCTTGCCTCAGCCCTCACAGCCCAGGCTTTGTCTGGAAGGACTTCCAGAAAGACGTCTGGAAGGACGTCCTGAAGGTCATTGGGCTGTCTGGTCTAATTAGCATATTACACTTTTATTATTATAGAAGATTATGGTAATTGAAGATTTTAACTTTCAAGTACTTTCTATTCTTTTCCATATTGTCTCAAAATAATTATCTTTTCTTTTTAATCCATAGTCAGTTTTATGTTAGACAAATCTTGCACACTGCTGAGCTGAGTGGTATACACTTATTACATTTCCTTTCTTACAAGATACAAGATTCATTGCCTCCCATTTAGTTTTCTCAGAACCTATTGCTAAGTCTTTCTCTATCTCCCAATGGCTCTGTGGAGTGCCTTTCAGTACAATTTCCCACACAGTCAATCCTGTTGGATAAGCTCCCTTTCCATGTTCCTTTGGCAGATCTGCTCTGGTGTTCTCCTGGCAGGCAGCACAGCTCTTGATCTGGGAATCCCTTTAATACTTTCCTTCCCTGGTGCCCAGCTCTTCGTTTCCATGCCTTCTTTTGTGATTTAATTCTTCTTTTTGATGAAATATATGCCAGCAGATTCCCAAGAAAGGCAATTTGAGAGAGAAAAGTTTTGATACTTTGTATGTCTGGAAATATCTTTATTATTTCCTCACACTCAATTTGCCAGAATATGACATTCTAAGTGGAAATTAATTTTGTGGAATTATTATCTTTTTTTTCTAGCTTATAATGTTATTTCTGATACAACAACATCATTATTTTCTTATTCCCAATGTGTTGTGTGTGATTATTTTTTCTCTCTGAAAACTTTTAGGATATTCTTATCTCTGATAAGAATAAGTAATATTGTGAATAACTACTGTGTGTCCAGAGACTATTCTCCCCACTTTGTGTGTTATTCAGCCATTTGATCCTCAAACAATCCTATGAGGTTGTTGATACTATAATTATTCACATTGTACATAAGTAGAAATCATGACACAGAAAGATCAGGTTATTTTTCTTAGGATACAGAGCTATAGTTGATATACCCAGAATTTATATCAGTTCAACTCTACAGTCCATGAACTTAGCTACTATTCTTAGCTTCTTCAAATGGGTAAAAGTAACTAAAGAAACTTCCCATGAATTCAGACTTTCTGGCACTAGGTCCAAGTGGTAGGGATTAACACCAGAGGTCAGGTTCTTAACATATGCACAAGGTCAACACCAATTATGAAGCAGTTTCTCCCTGTAATACAGGGCCTTAGACATTTCCTAACAGAAACCAGCACTACACTAGTGCTTTTTACAGCCAGCCGGTAGGGAGCTTCCAAAGGCCGAACAGGTATAAGTTTCAGCATGTCTCATACCATTTACAGCCAAAAATGGAGGCTTACAGAGGGTGAGTCATTGTCTGCAAGGCTGAACCAATACCACTCTTGTCAGTAGCAAGCATTCCTCTTTGTGACATCTTGGGGTGTCTTGTGCCCAGATACTGCCCAATGTCCATGCCCTTATTTTCTGTATTTACTTCAGTCATAGTTACTTTCTTCTTCTTACCTCCGACCACTGTAGATGTTGATCATTGGTGCATGATTGGTCTGTTGGGTGATATTCTTTGTCTATTTTATGACCTTTCCATACATCAGTGACTTCCCAGGTAGACTGTGAGCAGAACTATCTTATGTATCTTCTGACTCTTCATGGTGACAAAGAGATGACATACATATATATGTGTGTGTGCACATGCTGTTTAAAGGCTTTTTATCATAAAGGTCATATATCTTCATGTTAAAAAATTAATAGTAGAGTAGTGGAAAGTTATCTCAATTTTTATGTCTCTTAACCCACTCCTTTCATCTCCTGCTTTTTCACTGTCTATTCTCACTCAATAGAAACAATAATGATTACTTGTGTGGCTCTTTCCAGAAATTTTCAATGTATATAATAGCATTTTCTATTATATAATAATGTGTATATAGTTATTATATTTTAGCACAAATGGGATCATGTTATATATAGTTCTAAAACTTGACAGTTTTACTTGTTATATTATTAACATCTTTCCATAAATGCAAATTATTACCTTTTTAAATAGTTGTGTAGTGTGAATGAATCAATTTTTATTGACCAGTCATCTATTAATGGGCATTTAAGTCCCATCCAGGTTGGTTTTTTTGTTGTTTGCTTTGCTATTACAATTAATGTGGCAATGCAAATCCTGGAGAAAACATCTTTAATCATTTATGCAACTATAGTTATAAATAAATTTATAGAAGTGGAATTTTGGAGAAATCAAGATGGCGGCATAGGTAAACACCGGAAATTGCTGCCTCCCACAACAAATTAAAAAATACAGCTAAAAGACAAAACGGACATCATCCAGAACCACAGGAAGGCTGGCTGAGTGGAAATTCTACAACTAGAAGGAAAGAGAAAAGCACACTGAGACCCAGAGGAGGTGCGGAAGTGCAGAGGTACAGAGGCCCACGCGGCAAGGGCTGGCAACTGAGGACGCGGCTGTCTTTTTGAATCTGGAGGGAGTCACAAGCCCCCGACTGCTCTGAGCTCCAGTTCTGGGTGAGTCTCTGGGGACCTAGACTCATACGGGGAGAAACTGCACTGTCTGGCAGCGGGCAGAACTCGGAACTCGAGGGCGGCTTTCTCTCAAAGGTGCTTGCAGCCATTACTGAGACACTGAGACTCGGGGCCCCTTAGGGCAGGCCTAAGGATCAGCCATAGCTGCTTGCTCCCCCCTGTTGATTCCCTGAGACCCCGCCCCACCCAAGCTGCAGCAGAGGCTTTTGCATATGAATTCCCTGGCCCTTTGCAATCTGAAAATTACCTAACAAACTGCAGCTGGGCCAGACAGACCCATAACTTCCAAGAGAAGGCCCAAGGCCCCACAGCAGCTTGCATTGCTTCACAGCTGGGCCTCATTTGGGCACCTCCAAACCCCAAACAAGGAAGGGGAACCTGCAGATCTCCTCATAGCTCCTGCTGGGTAGCCTCAGGCAGAGGCTAAATTAGCACCTCCTGAGATCCAAGAGCCAGTGTACCCAGTGGTCAGAGTGGGACCATCCAATTACAACTCCTCAGATCCATAAGGGACACACTCAGGGGGCAGACTCAGTGAGCACCAAAACCCCACTGAAGCAAGTCTTGCCTCATAAGGGTGTCTTCAGCACAGAAGTTCTCCCACCATAGACACAGCTGACTCTCACAGCCAATTGGCCTGGAGGTCAATTCCTCCCAGTGTTACCTACAACAGTCAAGGCTTAACTACAACAAGACTGTGCACAAAGCCCACAAAGGGGTGCACCAAGAGTGTCCATCTCAGGTAATTGAGGAGGCTGAGCCACTGGGCCCTATAGGACATCTAGTACACAAAGCCACTCTACCAACACAGGGAAGCATAAAAAATGAGGAGACAAAGAAACAGGTCACAAATGACAGAAATGGAGGAAAGCAAATGACTGGATATAGAGTTCAAAACCACACTTTAAAGTTTTTCCAGAACTTTCTAGAAACCGCCGATAAATTTAGTAAGACCCTCAAAAAGACTGGTGAGACCACCAATAAATGTAGTGAGACCCTCAAGAAATCTAGTGAGACCCTCGAGGTTATGAAAAAGGACCAACTAGAAATTAAGCATACACTGACTGAAATAAAGGATATTATGCAGAGTTCCAACAGCAGACTAGAGGATCGCAAGAATCAAGTCAAAGATTTGAAATACAAAGAAGCAAAAAACACCCAACCTGAAAAGCAAAAAGAAAAATGATTCCAAAAATACGAAGATAGTGTAAGGAGCCTCTGGGACAGCTTCAAGCGTACCAACATCCGAATTATAAGGGTGCCAGAAGAAGAGAGAGAGCAAGATATTGAAAACCTATTTGAAGAAATAATGACAGAAAACTTCCCCTACCTGCTGAAAGAAATAGACTTACAAGTCCAGGAAGTGCAGAGAACCCTAAACAAAAGGAATCCAAAGAGGACCACACCAAGACACATCATAATTAAAATGTCAATAGCAAAAGACAGAGAATCCTAAAAGCAGCAAGAGAAACAGTCAGTTACCTATAAGGGAGTACCCATACAACTGTCAGCTGATTTCTCAACAGAAACTTTGCAGGCCAGAAGGGAGTGGCAAGAAATATTCAAAGTGATGAATGCCAAGAACCTACAATCAAGATTACTTTATCCAGCAAAGCTATCATTCAGAATTGAAGGTCAGATAAAGAGCTTCACAGATAAGGAAAAGCTAAAGGAGTTCATCACCACTAAACCAGTATTATATGAAATGCTGAAAGGTATCCTTTAAGAAGAGGAAGAAGAAGAAAAAGGTAAAGATACAAATTATGAACAACAAATACACATCTATCAACAAGTGAATCTAAAAATCAAGGGAATGCATAATCTGATGAACAGAATAAACTGGTGATTATAATAGAATCAGGGGCATAGAAGGGGAGTGGACTGACTATTCTCAGGGGGCGGGGGAAGGGTGTGGGGGATGCAGGAAGAGACTGGACAAAAATTGTGCACCTATGGATGAGGACAGTGCGGGGGGAGGTGAGGGCGGAGGGTGGGGTGGGAACCGGGTGGAGGGGAGTTATGGGGGGGAAAAAGAGGAACAACTGTAATAAGCTGAACAATAAAGACTTAATTTAAAAAAAAAAAGAAGTGGAATTTCTAGGTCAAAGGGTATATGCATTTAAAATTGTGATAAGTACAGCCACACTATTTCCACAAAAGTTATTCCAAATGATGCTACTATAAACAATGTCTGAGAGGGCCTGTTTTCCCTATCATATCCAATTTTCTATCATGTAGCTTTTTAATGTTCCCTCATCTAACATGGGAACATTTGCATCTCTTTGCTATTTCAAATTCTCTAATGATGACTGCAATTTAGCACATTTTCAGATATTTGTTGGCCATTGGTCTCTCTTTTGCAATGAACTGATTCTCATATCCTCTGACTATTTTCTAGTGGGTTGTTCATTGATTTGTTGGTTTGGTTGGCTTTTTGTTGGATATAAGAGGTGGGTTTTTTTGTTTGTTGTTTTGCTTTTTGGTATAGTAATAAAATTAGTTCATTACCTGTTATATATGTTGCCAATATTTTCCCTGTTGTCTGTCTTTTAACCCAGTATTTTTTGTCTGTCTTTTAACTTTCTTACTTTTTTGTGTGTGTGGATGTGAGGATATTTATGAATTAAAACATCTGAAAAGAGTAGAGAATTGTTTAAAGCCCATAAGCATATAGGAGTGAAGAGGATTAGGGAGCAGGAAAAGATACAAGGGGACTTTCCAAGCTCTGTTGCTCATGTGCATTTTTTCTTTCCACAAAAGTCGTAAGCCTTATAGAGAAGCCAGGAAACAACCATAATCTAAACCTGAAATTCCTGTTTACTATATAGTTTTTAGTAAAAATAAATAAATAATAATAATAATTTAAGAAATGTATTAATAGAAAAAAGTTAGCTTCCCCAACCCCACCCTCCAAAAAAGATTATAGGCTATTCAGGATTGGATGACAAATTAATATGCAGCTTATCCAAGCCAACTCTTTCAGCCAGCTTAATTGTCATCAGCCACTATAATTTATTAACAGTGAGGTGAGAAAAGACATGAATCAGCTTAATGTGATATAAGTAGGGCGTTGCCATAGCAACAAGATGCAGTCTGTTTTCTACTCTTTATGTATGGTTTATTTTCTCCAGAGCCTCTGAGTTATTGCTTGACACAAATGGGATGAGAAACATCTTGCTCTGAACACTATCCCCCCGCCCCTCCGGGTGTATGTATATATAAAACCACTTTTTTTTTTTCATGAGAGGAAAAACAAATACACTTGAAATTTTTAAAAAAATATATGTTTATAGCAACAAAGCTAACTACACAGTGTCCAATCCACTGCAATTCTGTAGAACTCAATTTTTTTTTCACCTCTGAGACCCAAGATTCCTCACTGAAACCTCTGGGAGAAAACCCAAAACACATGCTGGAAGCAAGCCTAAGGCTAATATTGCTTCTCAAAAGAAACATTCATATTCTCTCTCCAGACTTCATGACTGACTGAAACCAACTCTCCACTCCTAAAAGGAGTGAGCAGACTAAGACGGCTCACTGACAAGTTTTTATTTTATTCAAGCTCAAGAATTCAGAAGAAAAGTTCAGTCTAGGGAGGAAGCCAGGACCGAAGTTCTGAGCTTGCCTGCTTGTGGAGGACACCATTTGTGCTTTAAGGAATCTTCCCAGCTAGTAAGCAACCCCCATCCTTGCCTTAAATACCCTGCATGGGATAGATACATTTCATAAAGAATCTCCATAATTTTTCCCATTCTTCACTTTCCCTTGAGGTTGTAGAATTTAGAGTTTTTAGGTCAAAGATGGACTTGGTTGTCTCCAGGCCATCGGAAACCTTAAGGGTTTCAGTTGAGAGAAAAGAAAATAGTAACAGAGTCCCTCTGTCATCCTCCTTCCTCATTTCAACTCCAAATTCCTATCATGATTTCCCCACACTCTATAAAGACAGGAAACAGATGACAATGGAGGAAATCAACTCTCAGTCTTTTTATTCTGTATTAAATATGAATTGATGTTTGCTTATGTGACTATTTTATTTGACTCTTTAAATCACTTCATGTGTGTAGCAATTCTTCCTGATCAGATCCTCATAGTCACCATCAGCCTTCTAGAAACATGACTGGGGACTTGAGCTACAGAAACTCAGAAATGACCAGTAGCACTCACCTCTCATAAAAATGGCTCCTAGACCCCAGATTCTAACGTGCTCACCTTCAGGATCCCCAATCCCACACTTCTTCAGATATTCCATCACTGCTCAGGGCTGGAAAGAAGGGAAACAGTGGGAGAGTATTATAATTGCTTCTGGGGCCCCTTCTGGTGTCTGGGAAAGGCTATTCTCCCTACCCGATCTGGGAGAGTACAGGATTCAGGATGCCATATAGAAAGTGAGTTCAATCAGTTTTTTGTCATCCAGACAGATGAGTCCAGAGGACTGGATATCACCCTATGATACCCCATCATCAATAACCACCATGATTTACCTATAAAGGGAGCATCTAATTCAACCCACACTGGGATCTTCCTTTGAGTCATTTTCCTTCCAGGGTTGAAGCACTTGCAGCTATACTGACAGTGGAGTATCTTCTTTTACTAATTTTTAGGTATAATTTATATATAAGTAAGATGCACAAATCTTAAGTGTTCAGCTTAAAGACATTTTCTTATGTGTAAATCCATTAACCACCTCCCAGACCAAGATATAAAACAGTGATGGTGAACCTATGACACGCGAACTCATTTTTTTGGTTGATTTTTCTTTGTTAAATGGCATTTAAATGTATAAAATAAATATAAAAAATATAAGTCTTTGTTTTACTATGGTTGCAAATATCAAAAAATTTCTATATGTGACACGGCACCAGAGTTAAGTTAGGGTTTTTCAAAATGCTGACACGCCGAGCTCAAAAGGTTCGCCATCACTGATATAGAGCATTTCTAACACATCAGAACCTTCCCTTATGCCCCTTTCCAGTCTTTACCCTACAAAGGTACACACGATTCTGATTTCTATCATCATCTATTAGTTTTGCTTGTTCTTGAACTTCATATACATGAAATTATACACTATGAACTTTCTTTGTCTCTGGCTCCTTTTGCTCAACATAATGTCTGTATCAATCATGAATGATATTATATGAGCAGTTCATTTATTTTTAGCTATGTAGTACTCTATGAATATTCCATGTTATGTTTATTCACTTTCCTGATTGATAAACATTTGAGGGTTTCCAGTTTGGGTTATTGTAAATAAAGGTCTATATTCTGGTACACCTCTTTTGATGAACATATGCAATTATATACAGTTGAATTATATAGAGTCATAAGGTAGGTTTAGGTGTAGTAGTTACTGTCAAAGAAACTGAACCAACGTATACTCCCAACACATCTTTGGCAACACTTGGTATGGTTCGTCCTTTTAATTTTAGCCATTCTGGTGGGTGAGTAGTAATATCTAATTGTGGCTTTCATTTGCTGATGACTAATAATATTGAGCACTTTTTCAAGCGCAGAGCCCTAGGCATTTGGGCACTACTAGTATATGGTCTGCACTTGCCCAGCAAGTATCCCCATGCCCGAGGGAGTGAAATAACAACCAAAAAACTACTATAATAACTAAATAACAACTAAAAAACAAAATGAAGCCCTGGCCGGTTTGGCTCAGCAGTTAGAGAGTCAGCCTGCAGACCGAAGAATCGCGGGTTCAATTCCTGGCCAACGGTATGTGCGGAAGGCAACCAATCAATATGTCTCTCTCACGTCAGTGTTCCTCCCCCTCCTCCCCACCCATCTCTTCCTCCCTTCCCTCTCTCTAAAAAATCAATGGAAAAAATATCCTCGACTAAGGCTTTAAAAAATAAACAAAAACCACAATGCAGATGGAGAAAGGGGCCACAGAAGAAAGGAAAGCACTTTTCTTGCTTTGTACGGTGCCCCATGTTTTCATTTTGCACTGGGCCCTATAAATTATGTGCCTGGCCTATGTGCCTGAATTCAAATCCTCATGCCCTAACTGGTTTGGCTCAGTGGATAGAGCATTGGCCTGCAGACTGAAGGGTTCCAGGTTCGATTCTGGTCAAGGGAATGTACCTTGGTTGCTGGCACATCCCCAGTAGGGGGTGTGAAGGAGGCAGCTGATTGATGTTTCTAACTCTCTATCCGTCTCTCTTCCGCTCTATTAAAAAATCAATAAAGTATATTTCAAAAAAACACACAAAAAAACAAATCCTCAGGGTAGGGTCAGGATTCTGCATATTCATCAGGATGCCAACATAACTGCTATGTTCTACAGACTTTCCAATCAGCATATAAATATGTTCAATTTTTTCAGGGCTAAACAAACAGACTGGCAAACCAACAAACAAAACCCCCAATACCATCTCTCTCTGAAGCCCTTTACTATGGACTTGGAAGAGTTGTCTCTATGCACTGTCTGTACTTCTCCATCTACTGCAAACCAACTGCAGTTGATAGCATTCCACAGAAACTGGTCTTGCCAAGGTCAACAAGTACATTTTATCCTTAAAATCCAAGGGCTATTTTTTAGTTCTTGTAATAGAAACCTTGATTTAGAGTATTTGCTTATTTCAGGTTTAAAAAAAATCGATGCTCAGAAGCATAAGTCTCAGTTATGAAAACAGAAAGCTAACTAGGTACTTCAACAAAGAGGATTTATTATAGAGGATGGGTTGTAGGCATTTGTGTACTAGAACTGCTCATACCAGCTTGTGAAGTTCAGTTGATAGTTGAAAATTATCCATAGTGAATGATTTATATTGTGAAAATCACAAATCAAGTTTCCTTTTATTTTCCTGGAAAGCTGGTTGCTAAATATTTACCAGCACACAACTCATTATAGGTATTGGAGAACTGGAAAAAAATAGGGGGCAGCTATTACCTTAGAACTGGAAAGCAAAGGAAAGAAATTAGGTTATGAAAACCCAGGAGTTCAAAGGAGGGAGTAAGATGGCAGAGGAGATGTCGTTGCTCCTCTGGTGCTGGTACATTTGAGGGGGCATGATGACACTGCATGGGGGTGCTGAAGGAAACTGGAGTCCAGAATTTACCACTGACTCAGATGAAGAGAGAAAAAAAAAAAAAAGAATATGTCCTGAAAAGAATATATCCTTCTTCCTCCTTCTGCCTTGAGTCTCTCTAGTGCCCCTATAGGCAGAGCTTAAAAAGGAGAAGCAGCAAAGGCGAAAGGTGGTTTGCAGAGTCCAGGCTGCAGCATTTCAGAGCCTCATACAGAAGGTGGGTTGGGGTGAGAGTCAGTAGCTTAATAACTAGTCCATTAAGTGACTTTCCCGAGTTCACATAGTATGTGTGATCTGCCTTGTCCCTGTGATATCTCAATGTCTAGAAAAGCCACTGGTGTATAATGTGTATTTGTAAACATTTGTGGGAGGAAAGAAGGCAGGCTAGACTAGTCCAGTTCTACAGCACACATTTAAAGGCAAAAAAGAGTTTATAATATCCTTGGTTGCCTGCCCTGGGGTGTAAGCACAATTCCAGCACCAAGTATGCCTTTATACTTGACCCAGTTGTCTCCTAGTGCTACCTAAGGAGGTACTACAGTGGTGCTTTGGAGAAATGTAGATCTGGCTTCAAATCGCAGCCACACTATTTGAGTTGTATTGGCCTTGGGCAAATCACTCAACATCTCTAAGCCTTGGTTTTCTCATCTGTAAAATAGAGATAATAATGGTGTGTGAGGCTTAAATAAGGTAATTGTATGTGGCACATGTTCAATTGACGTTTACTGTTACTATTACTCCCCATATCCCAGAAGGGTGGGCGGATAAGTGGAAGACTAAGGCCAGCAACCCCGTTGTTCTGGGCTTCCCTCCCATGCTCCCAGTGCTGGCCAAGGCCTGGGCTGGAAGAGTAGGAATCTGCCAGGGATGTCACAGTAGGGTCAAGGGTTGTAATATGGAGGTCAGGCTGGCCAGGCCCAGGCTCTGCAGCCCAGGAGAGTACCATATATCACACTTGGAACCTCTTTCCCTGCAACACGGAGATGGGAATCTGTGTGTTTCCTAATAGCTCTCTGTTCCAATGCAAGTTTACTCTAGCCCGACACAAACGTGGGTGTGGCGGTTCCTTGCATTCAAAACGAAACAAAAGAAAACAAAGAGATACCTCGTTCCCAAGCCCCAAATGGCCTGTGGACCTTTTCCCAGGCAAAATGTGCAGAGGGAGAGAGCGCCTTTGTGGCTGCTGCCGGGATTCAGAGCCTAGGAGCGCAGTCTTCCCGGGTGCTCAGGTCTGGGTCCTGAGCCCCAAAAGCAACGGGGCGTCAGGGTTTGGGCAGGAGGGAATCGTCCAGCCCAGCCCCGGTCGAAACCACTTGCCCACACGGGTCTAGCGCTAGGGAGGACGGGCGAACCGCTGGACAGAGTGCGCCCCGCCCCTGGAAACACCCGCTCCCCCAGCCGGAATCCTGGGAATGTCGCTGGTCCGGGAAGCATCTGGACGGCCTCTAGGCAAAGGGAGGAGTCAAACCTGGAATTTCTCGGGTGCTTCTGCACAAAATCTCCCAAGCATTTCAGCCCCGCGAGGTTGGAGTCCACGGGGCTGAGAAGGCACCTTCCTACTTCTTATCTGAGCAGACCTTGTCCCAGCAAAGGCTCCCAATCCCCGCTGCACCCAAACGGCCCTTCCCAGCTCGAAAGATCCCTTCTTTGTGTCTGAGGGAGGAAGCTCTTCCCTTCCTGGGAACCTGCCGGGCCACCCCGACAGGCGTTTCCAGCTGGATTGTCGCCATCGTGTGGCAGCCTTGAGTGGCCACACTGGCTTGTTGGCCAGACCAGCATGCCTACTTGGGTCCCAAAGTACCTTTCCTTCTTTCTCCAACCAGCTAGCGATAGAAAATTTTAAATCATGTTTCCTGGGCATAGGAGTTAAAGTACAATGCCACTGAATCCTCCCCTCCCAATTGCACGTGCATGACTTCCTAAAGGCAACCAACTGTTAGCAGGAGAGTCCAGGAGACCAGGTGCTGCGCTGAGGGATTCTGCCTCCTGAGACACCATAACCAACTGCCAATGCCCCACCAATTTCCCATGATACAAACCAATGATTAAGAAGACTGAGACGCACTCTGTCTTGTTCCTACTGGTTAGTAACGTTATTATACTTGATGAGTATTATTAAAGGACCCTTGTTATTAGAGACTCCCTATTATTATTATTATTATTTAGCATTTATAATGTATTCTTTCAAAGCACTCAAAGACTATTATCTCCTTGCATTTTCCTAATGCTCTAGAGAGGCAGGCAGATGACAACTTCATTTTATAAAATAGGGAAACCAAGGCACTGTAATTAGTGCCAAGTTCATGGAAATGATGAGTCAACAGTAGTCATTTCTTATTAGATGATTACTTTCTTACTCCAAGTGTCATAGATGCCAGTAGATGGTAAATAGACACCCTAACTTGGAAAACTAGTTTCTATCACCCACTTTTATGACCCACTGTAATCACCCAGTCCCGGAGGTTTTAAAACTTAAGAGTCATGTGCTCATCATATTGAGCAAATGTGTCATGTTAATTGCATTTTATTTCATTTTTACAAGTCAAACACAATCCATTGGAAAAAAAAACACAAGGATGTTACAATCAGTGAACTAGATGTATCTGGGTTTGGAGAATAAATTGGTTTTCAAGATAAATATCCTATTTATTAGATAAAACAAGCATAAAAAAGACTAATAAAAACCAACCATCTTATTTCAATGTCTATTATCCTTTCAGAGACAAAAACAAACAACAATAAAAAACTATCATCTGCTTTCAGACTTTGATTCTTCCTTTCAAAAAGGTTTTGGTCTTATCAGTAGATGCACTCATATTACCACAATACCTTAAGTCCCTTCAGTAACTTAATTTTCTCTCCAAAAGCAACAATAAAATAAGTTACCTTGCTTTGCTCATAGAATACAGTCATATTATGTGCTCCTCCTACCGCTCGCCCCCCAAAAGAAAAACATCCTGTCATTCTGAAGTCTCTAGTGGAAAGCCTTGGATTTGAATTTAGAGCTGGGTCAGGGTCAAAGCAAAGGAGGATTTGAGAGGCTTGTCCCACCATCAGTTGTGAGTTAGCCGAGCCCCCAGCAAAGCTATCAAAATGAGGAAATCAAACACAACCCATTAAAAATGTAGCCTTCCCATACAACTTTTAATGTTCTCTTTTTACCCAGTTCTCACCCAAAATAATAAATTTCTAACTGTATCTTTCTTTTTAAGTTAAGGGAGTTGTTTGATGGTTTGGGGGGTATCAGGTTAGCCATCTCAACCTTCCCTTATATTCATTCAACTAGTTTATTCACTCAAAAGGAATGTATTTATACATAGCATTAATCAGTAGCTACTCTTTAATGGGCCTATGATAAGCAAGGTGCTTTAAATTCATTATTCCTATGCAGCAATCCTTTGAAGTAGATTCTCATTACTTTACAGGTGAGGAAACTAAAGTTCATAAAAGCTCAGATAACTGGCTGTAAGTCACACAGTGAGGGGGAAAATTGAGATAAGTACATAAAGCTACAACCTCTGTGCACACAGAAATATGAAGCTACCTTCACTCTTGAGTCCTTTGGATAGAAAAAAACACTCAGGAGTATGATAGGAAAATAGGAAATGAGTTTTTAGAAATAATACAACATGACAAAACATTCCCAGTCAGTAGGGAAGGGGTCTTGTGTGCACTACAAACATTTATTGTGTCCGTAGTGTAGACCCAGTTTGCCAGCAAGCCTCATATTTTCTGTCTTAGGCTGGCTGAACAAGTGGGACAGGGTGATAAGTCGATGGAGAATCACACAACTCCCCAAACTCTTTCAGACTCTTTCAACTTCCAGTCAATGGAGATGGGGGTTCTCCCAGGAGATCCCAGGCTTTGCAGGGTACAAAGACAGTCCAAAGCCCTATGCAGTCCTAGCTGGAAAACAAATGTATAGGCATTTACTAGAGTGGTAAATGGGAAATTTCTAGGGTGTACAGTATACATTGAATAAGAAAAGTGCGGTATAACAATGGGGAAGGTGATTTCCACACCAATTTGAGATTTTAAAAATTGGTAGAAAATTGATAGACAATATGATGTTTGAGAGCACTTCTCTGCATTGAAATCTCAGCTGCATCATTTATTAGAGGTGTGACTGTTGGCCAGTAATTTGGCTTTTTCCTGTGCCTCAGTTTCTTCATCTGTAAAATGGAAGTGATTATATTATTTCATATGGTTGATATGAAGATTATATGAGTTAAAGTAGTACTTAGAGCAGATTATATGAATTAAAGTAGTACTTAAAGCAGTACTTAGAGCAGGAAAATAATAGTAAAAATGAAAATATGCATACTCTATAAATGTATATACAATTAAATTATATTGATTAAGTTATATTTTATAATTAAAAACAGAACCCTGACTTATAGGAATATCACAGCACACACACATAAAATGGCAGCCAAGCAGGTCTGTTCCTCAGGAAAACTATAAGGCATGTCAGCAGCAAGTCTGTGTTCCCTTTTCTGTACAATGTTTTGGTCAGGTTCAACCTTGCCTCAGATTGTCTGAGGGCAGGATCTATGGGAGGAGTGGGGCCTGGTGTGAAGAGAGGGACTTGGAATAACTCACCGAGGGCCCACCGTGCTCATGGTTGCTTCACCTCCTTTCCTTTTCCCCTAAAGTCCAGGTCAGAGGGACAACAGCAGAGCTGAGGTGATAGGAGAGGCTCAGGTTGGACTACTGGCCTGGGATGGGGTAGTTACCTCAATTCTTTCCCCTCAAAAGGCAGCATCAGCAGCATCTAGGAGTTTGTTAGAAATACAGAATCTTGGGTCCCACCCCAGACCTACTGAATCAGAATGTGTGTTTTAACCAGATTCCCAGGAGATTTAGATGCACATGGAAGTCTGAGAAGCACTGAGCTAGAATGAAGCCTGCTCTAGCCACTTGGTTTGAAGGGCTGCTGGAATTGGAACTTCTACTTGACATTGTGATCTCCTCTTCATTTTCTCTTCCCTTGAATCCACACTGTATATCTTATAAATGGAAAAGACAGTGGTCAACTATGGCAAGAGTGGTCCCTTTAATTGATCAGAACTCTCAAGAGGTGCAGAAGTGGGAGATGGCCCAGATGACAGTGAAAAGTCACCTTCGTGGCAAGCAGAGTGTTGAGGGCAGCAATCTATCAATCAGGCAGTATATATGGAGTACTGACTGTGTGTCAGGTGCCTACTGTGTGCAAGAACTGTAGGTGGCACAAAGAAATAGCATGGTGCCACAGACAGCACTGTACTGGGAGTGTTCAGGAGATCTGGGCTCTGGTCCAAACCTCACTTTTAAGTAGCTAGGTATTTCCCCCTCACCCCTCAGCATCTTTGTTCCCCATTCCAAAAACATGGGGGTCACATTAGCAGACCCTAAATTCCCATCCAACTTTAAAAATACGTGATTCGAATAGCCCTAACCTCAAAACCTTAGTCTAACTGGGCAGACAAAATGATTTTAAATGATTACACATGAAACAGAGGGCAACCCAGGACAGGATGTGATTAAGGGCTGAGTTGTGCAGAACTGGCAGCAAAGGGATCAAGCTGTGTGTAAAAGGCAGTGTCTGGAACCTCCCTAAATTCCTCTCCTTGACTCCCAGAGCCAATATAGAGGCGGGGGCGGGCTGGACTTTCACATATGGACACTAGGTGTCGCTGTCATGATGTGAAATCCATGGCTGGCAGGGACACTCCCAGGGAAAACTGCCCCTCTGGGTAAAGAGATAACACTGGCTTCCAGATCTAGAAGCACAGGTTTGTAAGAATGCTGAGGAGCTCAGAGCACATGGTTGGTTATCTGTGTCTAAGGAGGAATCAGTGCATACAATCAGGTAGGCTCAGAGGACATGAAATAAGTGGCCATCAAGAATGTCAGCGGAGAGTGCACAAAGGAGCCCACCTCCTTACACACAGACACATGCATTTTTTGTTCATTGAAGTATGAGAACTCCTCTTCTTACACTGAGTCTATCCCATATTCTGGCCCCCCAACTCTGCTTCTCACTTGCCCTAAAAATATCAAGGAATTTAAGCTTACATCAGAAGCCCTCCCTCCACATGCCCACCCCTGGACAGTTTGCCCTAAGAAGTGGATACAAGAGGCATCAGCACAAGCCTGAGGCTCCAGCCTGGTCACTCTGTCCTGGGCTGACCAGTGTCCACTCCACCGCTACCAGCACTCCTCAACATTCTCTCCATGTCATTTCCCTGGAAAGGGGGATGTGTTTGAGGGAAGCATAGCATTTATTAAGGCTCTGCTATGTGCCAGGCTCGGGGTTGAGTGCTTTACAATATTGCTCATGAGTCCACACCCTCTGCACTGATTCCCACTCCCCATTCCTACTATGCTCCTGAGAAACAACACAAACAAATTGGAAACCTTGTGAACTCTTCTAGGGAAATAGCTGGCAATTACCCTGAGGGGTAGAGGAAAGTGCACAAAACTTTCAGCCCCCACACCTTGGTCATTTTCAGTTCTGTTTCTTGACAACCATGTGACAATGCGTACATCATTTAACCTTTCTGAACTTCACTTTCCGCGTCTGTAAAATAAAGTAGAAGTTACATAGAAATCACTTTTTTATTTTTTATTTTCTTGTTTTAACTTTTTAATGAGGTATGTTACATACTATAAAATGTATATGTCATCATTGTATATAGCCCATTGATTTCTCAGGCTAAACATTCCAGCATCCAGACCAGGAATAGAGCACAGCCAGTACCCCAGCACCCCTCATGCCTTCTCCAAGTCATTAACCTCACCTCTCTCCCACCAGAATACACACTAGCCTTACTTGTAAGAGCACAAATACTCTGCCTATTTTTATACTCAATATATGTAGAGTCATATAATATGCACTCTTTTGCCTCTGGCTTCTTTCATTAAACATCATGTTTTTACATGTACCAATAGTTTGTTCTTTCTACTGGATAGTATTTCATTGTGTGAATATACAAACATTTGTCCTCTTTACAGTTGATGGATATTTAGATAATTATCTGTTGGGGGGCTATTTTAATTGTGCTTCTCTGAACATCCTAGTATATATCTTCTTTACATTTTTTTACTGTGGTAAATTACCTATAATATAAAATTCACCTTATTAATCATTTTTAAATGTACAATTCTTTTGAAGAACATTTACACTCATTTTTATTAGACAGAAGACTCTAATTTCTAACATTTTCTTTTTTTTTGCCACTTTCAAGTAAATTTGGGATTGCACATGTTAAAGCATCTGTATTTTTCTGACAAGCACATCCCTTCTGGTGGGTTGGCTGTGAAGAGATTTGAGAATATTGGCCCTGGCAGAATTTTGCTAGCTCTTAAATGTGATTTCTTTAAGAGGTGTGTAGCTTCAGTCCTTCACAGCCATCACAGCCCATTTCATGTGTTTTAGTCCTGTCTCCAAAATTAGGTCATCAGATCATTGAACAAAAAGGACCATAACTTTCCCTTGTCTTTTATCTTCCACAGAGCTGCTGACCAAAGGTTGAGAACAAGGTGGATGAATGTTCAGTTGATTATTTTCATATTAAATCCATTAGATTGGACCACATTAAACTAGACTAGTGTAAGAAGAATTGTCACCATAGGAACTCCAGGTCATTCTGGAATGGGAAAGAGCAGTTAAAAATGGTAAAAGTCTCTCTTCCAGAAGTCTCAGTAAAAGATTCACTTGTGTTTCCTTGGCTCTGATTTGGTCACGTGCCCGGCCCTTAAAAAAAAAAGTCAATCAAGCCAGGTACTACAATGCAATTTGCCTGATTTTTAAACTGTGTGCATATATACTTTTTTATTTTAACCCTCTTCTTAGGACATGCTTAGAGAGAGGAAGGGAAGGAGGGAAGGAGGGAGGGAAGGAGGGAGGAAGGGAGGGAGGGAGGGAATTGAGGGAGGGAGGGAGGGGGAGAGAGAGAGAGAGAGAGGAGAGAGAAGAGAGAAAAGAGGGAAACATTGATGGATTGCCTTCTGTATGTGCCCTGACCAGGAATCAAACCGGCAACCAACCTTTCTGTGCACAAGACAATGACCAACCAACTGAGTCACTGTGGCCGAGCCATATATATTTTTAAAATAATGAAATAAAGAAAAACTCATAAAATACATAGATGCAATATAGTGAATAGACAGTGAACAACTATTAAACACTAAGCAGATCAAGAGAGAAAACCTAGCTAGCATCCCAAAGCTCTTATACCCGTGTCTCTTCCTAATCACAACTCCTTCACACCTTCTCTCCAGAGATAATTATTATCCTGATTTTTATGGTAATCATAAAAATGATTTACAGTTCTGCCAAGTAAGTATCCCTAAAAAATATAGTTTAATTTTGCCTGTTTAGAACTTTATGTAAGTATCATGTGTAGACTTTTGTGTCTTGTTTTTTCCACTCAACATGTTTTATATTTTTAAAAAAGCTGTTTTAGGTAGCTTAGTTTATTCATCTTCATTGCTGTATAGTATTTCAAAGTATAAATGTGCCACAATTTATTTATTCATTCATTCTATTGTTGTTGGGTATTTTGGGGCAGATTATGAATAACAATACCAGTATGGTCATTCCTAAACAATTTCCTGATTTATATGTGTATATAGATTTCTCTAGAGTATATATTTAGACATGAAATTACTAGTTTATAGTATGTGCATATCTTCAACTTTACAAGATTGTACCAAATTGTTTTAAAAGTGGTACTGCCCAGCCACGTGGCTCAGTAGTTGAGCGTCAACCTATGAACAAGGAGGTCACAGTTCGATTCCCGGTCAGGGCACATGCCCAGGTTGCAGGCTTGATCCCCAGTAGGGGGCATGCAGGAGGCAGCCGATGAGTGATTCTCTCTCATCATTGATGTTTCTCTCTGTCTCCCTCTCTAAAATCAATAAAAATATATTTAAAAATAAGTAAAATAAAATAAAAGCGATACCAATTTACACTACCATAAGTAGTGTACAAAGTTCCCATTACTTAAAACACTTTTGCAAACACTTTATTGTCAGACTTCTTAATTTTTGCCAAACTGATGCTTCTATGCTTCTATGGTGGCTTTTCGTTGTGGTTTTAATTTGAATCTTCTTGTTTATTAATGCAATGAGTGCTTTTTAATATATTTATCTGTACTTCCACTTCTGAGAAATACTGAAGTACTTCCCCCTTTTTATTCTCCACATCGCATTGGTTTTTTAAAAAAATAAGATCCTTGTATATTCTGGATCCCCAAGTCTTTTGTCAGTTGAACATGTTGGAAATATCTTCTCCCATTCTATGGCCTATTGTTTCACTTTCTTTATAGTACCTTTTGGTAAACAGAAAGTTTCTAATTTTAATCTAGTCATATGTTTTGATCTTTTCTTATATGGTTGGTGCTATTGACCTTAAACAAATAGCCAGATATTTCTTCCACAACATGGGTTTAATCACTAAAAAGTGGTGTTTTTTTCCAAAAGAAGTATAACTGATAATTCTTTTGAAAAAAGAAAAATGTAATCATATGAAATGCACGATTAAGGCAGAAAAAAGTAGAAGAAAAAATAGTAACAAAGAACAGGAGCAACAAACAGAAAACAGTAAGAAATATGTTCAGTATTAATCCAACTTTATCAGTATCCACTTTGAACATCACAAGTCTAAATGTACCAATAAAAAGACAAAATGTCAAATTGGATAAAAAAATAAAACCCAACTATATGTTGCCTATAAGAAACCCACCTTAAATATAAAGACACATATAGATTGAAAGTAAATGAATAGAGAAAAATATACCATGCTAACATGAATCATAAGAAAGCTGGAGTAGCTATATTAATTTCGGAGGAATGAAACCAAAAGCTGGTTCTTTGAAAAGATGGATAAAATCAATAAGCCTCCAGTTTAGAGTAAGGAACTTTACCAGGGATAAAGAAGGGCAATAAAGGAGTTATCCAAGAAAACATAACAGTCCTTAACATGTATGCACCTAAGAACAGAGTATTGAAATATGTGATGCAAAAACTGGTAGAACTGCAAGGAGAAATAGATGGATCCAATTATGGCTGGAGTCTTCAACACCTCTCTGTCAGAAATGAATACATGCAACAGGAAGAAAATCAGTAAGGACATAGTTGAACGTAACACTATTAATCAACTGGATATAATGGGCATCTACAGACTACTACATCCAACAGCAGCAGAATATAATTCTTCTCAAACTTGCATGGAACATTCATGAAGATAGGTCACATTCTGGGCTGTAAAACACATCTTAACAAATTTAAAAGAATAGAAATCATACCGTATCTGCTTTAAGACTACAGTTACATTAAATTAGAAATCAATAACAGAAACATAGCTGGAAAATCTCAACATACCTAAAGATTAAATAATACACTTCTAAATAACACAGGGTCAAAGAAAACATTCAAATGAAATTTAAACATATTTGAGCCCTAATCGGTTTGGCTCAGTGGATAGAGTGTCAGCCTGCGGACTCAAGGGTCCCAGGTTCGATTCCATTCAAGGGCATGTACCTTGGTTGCAGGCACATCCCCAGTAGGGAGTGTGCAGGAGGCAGCTGATCGATGTTTCTCTCTCATCGATGTTTCTAACTCTCTGCCTCTCTGTAAAAAAAATCAATAAAATATATAAATTAAACATATTTGAACTAAGTGAAAATAAAAACACAACTTAAATTGTGTGGGATGCAGTGAAAGCAGTGCTTAGAGAGAGAAATTTACAACTTTGAATGCATAGATTAAAAAAGAGGGAAAATCAATAATCAATAATCTAAGCTTCCACCTTAGGAAACTAGACAAAGGAAAGTAAATGAAATCCAAACTAAACAGAAGAAAATGAATTATAAAAACTAGAGTAGAAGTGAAATTAAAAATAGGAAATTAATGGGGAAATAAGTCAATTAAACCAAAAGCTTCTTTTTTAAGATGGATAAAATTAATAAGCCTCCAGCCAGCCCAACTAAGAAAAAAATGAGAGGAGAAGCAAATTACTCATACCAGAAATAAAAGAGGGGATACCATTACAGGTTTCATGAACATTAAAAGTATAATACAGGAATACTGTGAACAACTCTGTGCCCACATATTTCACAACCTAGACAAAATGAATCAATTTATTCAAAGACACAATTTGTCAAAATTCACACAAAAAGAAATAGACAACTTGAATAGTCCTATATTTATTAAATAAATTGAATTAATAATCAATAGCCTTCTAAAAGAAAAAGCATCAGGCCCAGATGGATTCACTGGTGAATTCTAACAAACATTTAAGAAAGAGATTATAGCCCTAGCTTGTTTGGTTCAGTGGATAGAGCATCCACCTGCAGACTAAAGGGTCCCAAGTTTGATTCCAGTCAAGGGCACATGTCTGGGTTGCAGGCTCGATCCCCAGTAGGGGGCGTGCAGGAGGCAGCCGATCAATGATTCTCTCTCATCATTGATGTTCCTATCTCTCCCTTCTCCCTTCGTCTCTGAAATCAATAAAAATACATTTTTTTTTTAAAAAAGAAAGAAGTTATACCAGTTCTCTACCATCTTTTTCAGAGTGTAGAAGCATAGGGAAAATTCCTGACTCATTCTGAGGCCAGCATTAGTCTACTACTGAAACCAAGCAAAGACATTATAAGAAAAGAAAATAATAGACTAGTTTCCCTCATGAACATAGAGGCAAAAATACTCAGCCAAATATTAGCAGGTCAAATCCAACAATATGAAAAAGAATAATACATCATGACCAAGTACTATTTATCTCAGGTATGCCAACATTCAAAAATCAATTAATGTAATCAATTGCATCAACAGTCAAAAAAAGAAGGAAAAAATCACATGATTATATCAAAAGATGTAGAGAAAGCACTTGACAAAATCAAGCACAATCATGATAAAATCTTTCAATAAACTAGAAATAGAAGGAAACTTTCTCAACTTGATAAAGAATATCTACAAAAAAAACTATAACTAACATACTTGATGAGAAATTCAAAGCTTTCCTACGAAGATCAGGAACAAAGCCAAGCCTCTCTCACCCACTTTTCTCAACATTATACTGGAACTCCTAGCTAATGCAGTAAGACAAGACCAAAAAAAGAAATATATAAATATATTTATATAAGGTAGCAATAAAAATTTTTTGTTTACAGGTGACATGATCATCTATGTGGAAAATCTGAAAGAATCAATAAAAATTTCTGGAACTAGTAAACAATTATAGCAAGGTTTTAGGACACAAAATTAATTTACAAAAGTCAATTACTTTCCTACATACAAGAAGTGAACAAGTGGAATTTGAAATGAAAACCACAATACTATTTGCATTAGCACCCTCCAAAATGAAATATTTAGTCATAAATCTAACAAAATCTGTACAAGAGCTATATGGGGAAAACTGTAAAACCCTGATGAAAGAAATCAGAGGAGCTAAATAAATGGGGAAATATTCCATATTCATGGGTAAAAAGACGCAATATATTGTCAACATCAATTCTTCCCAACTTGATCTATTGACTTAATGCAATCCCAATCAAAATCCCAGCAAGTTAATTTTGCAAATATTGACAAACTGATTCTAAAGTTTAAATGGAGAGACATAAGACCTAGAATGGCCAACATAATATTGAAGGAAAAAACAAAATTGGAAGACTGATACAACTCAACTTCAAGACTAATTATAAAGCTACAGTAATCAAGACAATGTGGTATTGGCAAAAGAATAGACAAATCAATCAATGGAACAGAATAGAGAACCCATAAATAGACCTACATAGTCAATTGATCTTTGCGAAAGAGCAAAGCCAATGTCATGGAGTGAAGATAGTCCTTTCAGCAAATGGTGCTGGAACAGCTGGAGATGCACATATAAAAGAATGAATCTAGACACAAACTTTACACCTTTCATAAAGATTAACTCAAAGTAGATCATAGACCTAAATGTAAAACACAAGCTATAAAGCTCCTAGAAGATAACATAGAAGCAAATCTAGATGGCATAAGGTTTGGCGATGACTTTTTAGATACAGCACAAAAGGTCTGCTTCACGAAAGAATTAAGCTGGATTTCATGAGAATTTTTTAAAAATCTGTTCTGTGAGACATATCATCAAGAGAATAAATAGAGAAGTTACAGGCTGGGAAAAATAATTGAAGTCATATTTGATAAAGGATTGCTATCCCAAGTATACAAATAATTCTTAAAACTTAAATAAATAATTAAATAAATTTAGCAACTTAATTTAAACGGGCCAAAGACCTTAGAAGACATCTCACCAAAGATGTACAGATGGCAAATAAGCATATAAAACCATGCTCCACATCATATGTCATCTGGGAAATGCAAATTAAATAAACGGTGAGATGCTACTACAGACCCCTATTTGAATGGACAGATGAAACTGGCCTAACCTATATTATAAAGCTATAGTAATCAAACCAGTATGAGTGAGACCATGTGATACTTGTCTTTCTCTGACTGGCTTATCAAAATAAGCGAACTTAGCATAAAACAGTGGTTCTCAACCTTTCTAATGCCGTGACCCTTTAATACAGTTCCTCATGTTATGGTGACCCCCAATTTCATTGTTACAAATTGAACATAATTAAAGCATAGTGATTAATCACAAAAGCAATATGTAATTACATATGTGTTTTCCAATGGTCTTAGGCGACCCCTGTGAAAGGGTCATTCGACCCCCAAAGGGGTCACGACCCACAGGTTGAGAACCGCTGGCATAGAATCTAAAGAACAAAATAAACTGACGTACAGAATAGATCCAGAGACATAGAAACATGGAACAGATTGATGAATCTCAGAGGGAAAGTGGGGGTGGGTAGGTGGGTAGGAAGAGATTAACCAAAGAACCTATATGCATATATGCATAACCCATGGACATAGACAATAGTGTGATGAAGGCCTGGGCAGGAGAAGGGGGTGGACTAGAAGGGGTCAATGGGGAAAATAAGGTTACATCTGTATTACTTTCAACAATAAAGATAAATTTTTTAAAAAACAACAACACACACACAGTATGATATTGGCATAAAAACAGACACATTAATCAATAGAACAGAATAGAGAGCCCAGAAACAAACCCATAATTTATCGACAATTAATTTTTGACAAAGAAGCCAAAAATAAACAATGGGGAAAGAATAGTTTCTTTAATAAATGATGTTGGGAAAACTGGACAGTCACATGCAAAAGAATGAAACTGGACCACTATCTTACACTATACACACAAATCAACTCAAAGTGGATTAAAGATTTGAACATAAGACCTGTAACCATAAAACTCCTGGAAGAAAATACAGGTGGTAAGTTCCTTGACATTGGTCTTGACAATTAATTTTGGATTGACACAAAAAACAAAAGCAACTGAAGCAGAAATAAAAAGTGGGACTACACCAAACTAAAAAGCTTCTGTACAGCAAAGGAAACCATTAACAAAATTAAAAGGCAACTTATAGGATGGAATAAAATCATATGTTTGATAAAGGTCAATACCCAAAATATATAAAGAATCCTACAACTCAATAAAAAGCACACACCCAACTATCCAATTAAAAAAATGGACAAGGGATCTGAATAGACATTTTTCCAAAGAAGACATACAAGTGGCCAGCAGGTAAATGAAAAGGTGCTTAACATCACTAATCATCAGGGATATACATATCAATACCACAGTATTATATCATACCTACTAGAATGGCTATTACCAAAAAAACAAGGAATAACAAGTGTTGGGAAGGATGTGCATTCTTGGTGGGAATATAAATTGATGCAACCATCATGGAAAACAGTATTGAGGTTCCTAAAAAAATTAAAAATAGAATCAACATATGATCTAGCAATTCCACTTCTGGTTACTTATAAAAAGTTTAAATCACTACCTTGAAAGATATATGTACCCTTATGTGCACTGCAGCATTATTTACAATAGCCAAAGTATGGAAATAACCTGTGTCCATCTATGAATGAATAAAGAAAAAATACATATACATATACATATTACATATACATATACATATACATGTACATGTACATGTACATGTACATATACATATACATTCGTGCACTCGGGGGTGAGGGTGTTCCTCAGCCCAGCCTGAACCCTCTTGCAGTCCAGTACCCCTTGGGGGATGTCTGCTTGCCGGCTTAGGCTGATCCCCAGGGTCGGGCCTAAGCCAGCAGTCAGACATCCCTCTCGCAGTCCAGGGCTCTCACAGTCTGGGACCCTCGCTCCTTACTGCCACTGCATTTGCCAGCCATGAGCCTGGCGTCTGGCTGAGTGGCGCTCACCCTGTGGGAGCACATTGACTACCAGGGGGAAGCTCCTGCATTGAGCATCTGCCTCCTGGGGGTCAGTACATGTCACAGCGACTGGTCGTTCCACCATTTGGTCGATTTGTATATTAGCCTTTTATTATATAGGATATTTTATATGGCCATAGAACAAAAAGGAAATCCTACCATTTGTGACAACATGGATAGACCTCGAGGGCATATCTAAGTGAAATAAATTAGAGAAAGACAAATACTATGTAATCTCATATATGGAATCTAAAATTTTTTAAAAAATGAACTCACAGATATAGAGAAAAGATTGGTGGTTGCAGAGGTAGAGGGTAGGAGTATGGGCAAAATGGGTAAAAAAAAAAAAAAAAAGAAAAAAAATGGCCAACAGAACACTGACTCCAAATGCTGGCAAGGATATGAAGCCCACAAGAACTCATTCATTACTGGTGGAAATGCAAAATGGTACAGCTACTTTAGAAGACAGTTCAGTTTGGTGGTTTCTTCCAACACTAGACATGCTCTTACCATACAATCAAGCAATCATGCTGCTTAGTATTTATTTACCCAAAGGAATTGAAAACTTATGTCCACACAAAAACCTACACATGGATGTTTATAGCAGCTTTATTCATACTTAGAGGCCCGGCGCATGAAATTCGTGCGTGGGTACAGTTCCTAGGCTTGGCCTGTGATCAGGGCCATCTTTCCCAGCTGCCTGCAGCTGGCCTCACCCCCTGCCATCACCCACCCCTGGTTCCCTGTTCACCATCAGGTGATCAGAGCCTGCCGGCTGGGGGGAGGGACTGAGAAGTCAGCCGTTCTGCCTGCTTACCGGCCCTGCCCCCGCCACAGGTCGCCCTCTGTATGAGGGGTGACCAGCGGGGCAGGGGCCTTGGCCTGGTGCTGCCCGCATCCCCCTCCACCCACCCCCGGTTCCCTGTTCACCACTGGGCAATGAGAGCCTGCCAGCTGGGGAAAGGGACTGAAAGGTGGTAAGTGTACCTCATAGTGACTGGTCGAGTGGTCATTCCACTATTAGGGTCAGTTTGCATATTGCCCTTTTATTATATAGGATTGCCAAAAGTTGGAAGCAACCAAGATGTCCTTCAGTAGGTGAGTGGATAAAGAAACCGTGGCATATCCAGACAATGGAATATTATTCAGGCTAAAAAGAAATGAGCTAGCAAGCCATGAAAAGACATGGGGGCATCTTAAATGCATAAGTGAAAGAAGCCCATCTTAAAAGGTTACATACTGTATGATTTCAACTATAATAGATTCGGAAAAGGCAAAATTTTGGAGACATTAAAAAGATCAGTGGTTGCCAGGGGTTTGGAGGGAGGGATGGATAAATAGGTATAGTACAGAAAATATTTAGGGCAATGATACTACTCTGTGTGGTACTATAATGGTGTCTACATGTCATTAGAAATTTGTCCAAACCCATAGAATGTACAACACCAGTAGTGAACCCTAATGTAAACTATGGACTTTGGGTAATTATGAAGTATCAGTGTAGGATCATCAATTGTAACAAATGTGCTACTCTGGGATGAGATGTTGATAATGAGAGGAGCTATGCATATACAGGCAGGAAGCTTATTGGAAATCTATGTAACTTCTGCTCAGTTTTACTGGGAACCTAAAACTGCTCTTAAAAAATTAAGTGTATTAAATATATAAATGACACTTAATGACTGGTAGGCTTCATAGGCTTCATGGATCAGGTGGGGAGCCAGCTGTTTCTCCAAAAAATAATCCTCTGAAACCCCATGAAGATGGCATTATGCCAGCTGTCAGAATTTGGATAGTGGGAACAGGGAGTGGAACTGAGGATCCAAATATTCTTTTGCTTTCATTGTCATATCTCACCCCTGCCTTCACACCTCATGGTCCTTGTGGATTTCTGCAAGTTTTACCCACTTCTCCTTAGGGTTCCACTCTGAGGTTCATAACTTTCTGTACTCTGTAGTTGATTATCTCTCATCCATTAGCTTTCTAACTTGCAAATAATTGTTGGAGTCTCTTGTGAGCTAATGCCTCCTCTCTTTTTTGTCTTTGAGTCCTTATGTAATTTCCCTCTCAGTTAGTAGCATAATTATCCATCTCCTGCCCTGCCAAAAATCAGTATGTCACTCTTTTTTTCTCATTCAATTGTTCACCTAGTCTAATTGATTCTTATATTCTAAATATCTCCTGGCTACATACCCAACAATCCTACTTCAGATCTGGTGCTCCTCTTTAGACCACTAAAAAAGAGAAAGTAATCTAAGAGGGAAAAATTCCAAAGTAAGCATTTGTCTTTGTGTTCTATCTAGTGCTTATGAGGAGCATAAACACCCCAAAGTGAATGTTAGTGGCCATTTGGTTGGTGTTCTCTAGTAGGGAGACAGTTGTTATAACAAAATATCAGTATTTCTTGGGATAACTCACCTCCTTTTATCCTGTGCTTATCAAAGAATTTTCTGGAAAGAATGTTATTTTTTACTTTCCTTCCTTCTGGAAAGAGCCTGGGTTGTACTATTGGCAACTGTTATTGAAAAATAACCAATAAATCTCATGATTGGGAACCCTGGAACTTGATTACTCCTGAGAGAACTGTATCTGGTTGACCTAATGAGCTGGTGCCCAGGTCCTAGGTCCATGATGACCCCAAGAAGTTCTGATGCTCCAGGGAAATGCAACTATCAGCAGACACCTCTCTCCTCTCCCTCCTCCACACCGACTACAGTACCATATTCTGAAACAGTATTCATCATATTTTCAGCGTAACCCAATATATCATTAAAGGCCAGGCAGCATGGTTACAGGCAATCAAGAAATAACCTGAAAAAAATCTCATTATGCCAGACTGATGGTTTGTTCTTTAGTGTGAAAATTAGTAGAGCCAAGCACATGAAGAAAAAAAGTACACTACATTGTCTGTACATACACACATGCACATACGGATTCATATTTATATTTAAATCTCTAAGCTGCCCCATCATAATACACTCCTAAAAAGTAAGATTCCTTTGGTTCTGCTGGTTGCCAAGGTGATTCTTGCTGGAGTAAATATGGTTTTGCTGGTTGACTCAGACAGAGAAAGCTTCATTAGGACTTCAGGTCCTCTGTTGAGGAGCCCTCCCCTTTCCTGAGGTCCTTCAGCCTGCCCACTCCTTCCCCAGCACCAGGCAGAAATGCATACTGCCAGCTGCAGAGCTGGCTCACAGTCTGAGGAGCTCTATGTGGGAATCCTTAGTTAACACATGGAGCCCAAAAAGGAAAAAGGCAAAAAAAAAAAAAAAAATCTCAATGCTCAGCTGAATTCCAGAGCCTACTCATTCCAATACTAACAGATGAGTAGGAGAACAGGAAAGCAAGTGTCATGATCCCACCCCTCCCATTTTCCCTGGCTCCCTCTTCTGATCATTCCTCCCTGCTTCACTTCCCCCAATTCCTGCATCTGAAGCAGTCCTAATACCTAAGTCTGGAGACCTGGCATCTTTTACTTCTCAGTCTTTCAATGTTATGGTCTTTGAGCCAACTAAGGCTATTCTATAACCAAAAGAAAAAAAAAATGTTAAGGATGAGATTAAAAGCTTTTGAAAAATTCAGTGCTCCTTTCCAAGAAGATAGCAGTGCCTTAAGAGCATTGCCTACAGAGACAGGGCCTCCCTCTGACCTGGCCCAGGTGGCCAGAATACAAGGCCAGCTCCTTGCACAGGCTATCCCTGGACACAATTTTTATACCTCTAAACTCCAAATTTTTAATTTTTTTTAAAAAAAATATTTTCTCTGTCTCACTCCCTAATATAAAATGGAACAGAGGACCTTATATTTTGAGGTCTGGCTGTGCTTTTGAATATGCTGTATATTTCTCCCCAGATTATGCCAGAGGCAAAACTCAGTCTCTTTGCTGGTTTTTCCAAGCAATCCACTCATGCCAAAATTTGGTCAGTTTAGTAGAACTTACTTAAGCTTTGATAGGGTTACAAAGAAGAGGATCACATCACAAAATGACGAGCTTTTTCTCCTTTCTCCTCTGCCCTTCCTCCCCTTTGCTCTCCTTCCTCTCTGCCCACAACCCCTCCAATTTTTTCTCACTAATGTTTTCCTCTCATTCTGAAACTGTAATGCTAAGTAACATCCAGACCCTGGATGAGGGTGGGTGGCTGGGAGGAAGGCAGGAAAAGAGTTGGGCTTAAATTCTACCCTAAATTTGTATAAACATATCCATCAAGCCCTAGCTGGTTTGGCTCAGTGGCTAGAGCATTGGCCTGCAGACTGAAGGGTCCAGGTTGGATTCTGGTCAAGGGCATGTACCTTGGTTACAGGCTCCTCCCTGGCCCAGGCCCTGGTCAGGGCTCCTGAAGGAGGCAACCAATCAATGTCTCTCACATCAATGTTTCTCTGTCTTTCCCTCTCTCTTCCACTCTCCCTAAAATTCAATGGAAAAATATCCTTGGGCGAGGATAAGTAAATCAAATAAACATATCCATCAAAATGCTCAGAAAAACAAAGGCCTCTTTATTAACATAACTCACTCTCTCTAGCACATAGTTATATTACAGATAGCACATCTTTCCCCTGATATTACTATATATATAATATATATAATATATATAATATATATAATATATATAATATATATAATATATAATATATATAAAATATATAATATATATGATATATATATATATTAGAGGCCTGGTGCACGAAATTCGTGCATGGGGGCAGGGGGGGTCCCTCAGTTCGGCCTGCACCCTCATGCAATCCGGGACCCCTCGGGGGGATGTCCAACTGCCGGTTGTCAGACCTCTCACAATCCAGAACTGCTGGCTCCTAACTGCTCACCTGCCTGCCTGCTTGCCTGATCACCCCTAACTGCCTGTGCCTGCCTGACTGATTGCCCCTAACCACTCGCCTGCCTGCCCAATCGCCTCTAACTGCTTGCCTGCCTGCCTGATCACCCCTAACCGCCTCTGCCTTGGCCCCCGCTGCCGCGGCTTCATCCAGGAGGATGTCCAGAATGACGTCCAGAAGGTCATCCAGCTGTTCGGTCTAATTAGCATATTACACTTTTATTATTATAGATATGCAACAGTAGACATTACTTTTGACTCTGGGCCCAAACAAACTGCTGGAAACCTCTCTCTTTCCTAGTGGGGTCTCTGGGGGCTCACTTGTTTTTCATGGAGAATATTGCTCTTTTTGGTCAAAACTGCTGGTCTCCACTCTGCTGCCTGGTAGCTGGAGCTACCTCTACCCTTCTTTCTTCTGATCAAGGGCTGTACTGCTCCCTGGGCCCATTCCCAGGTGGCCCTTTTAGCTAGTGATATTTTCCTTAGGTGGGGAGGTCTCTGTCTCCCAATTAGATTTATGACTTTTATGGCTCTGGTCCTTAAACATGAGTCCTCCTGTTGTAATTCTTGTACATTACTTGCTCTTTCAACTTCTTCATGGTTCTTCTCTTTGAAGGGTACACCTAAGTGTTACACACAAAAATATCCCTTAATACCAACCTTTATGTACTATCTTAGGGCCAAATCCAATTGCTTTGACTCTCTCCTACTTCAATGTGCATCCATAGCTCTCTCTGGTGTGTATTTTGGGATGAGGGAATGTAATACTGTTAATTCTGGCTTCCTGGGCATCTCCCCAGCCATTTACCTCAAAGCCTCCCTGTTGCTTCCAGGGTTTCTGTGTCTGTTGGCTTTCCATGCAAATAATATTCTTTAAAGCTTATCCTGACATTCTAGAGCAGTGCTATCTAATAGAAATATAATGTAACTCACATATGTAACTTTACATTTTCTAACAGCTATATTAAACAACAACAAAGAAGAAACAGGTAAATTTTAATACCATTTAACCCAATAGAGTATAAATTATATATTATAAATGCTATCATTTCAACAAATAATCAATATAAAACATTTAATGAGATTTTGGGGGGTATAAAATCTTTGAAATCTAGTGTGTACTTTACACTTAAAGTATATCTTAATTCAGACTATCCAAATTTCAAGTGCTCCATAGCCTCACGTGGCTAGTTGCTGTCATATTAGACAACATAGTCCTAGAGTTTCAAGGGTAGGTATGTAAACAGACCCTTCTCATATATACAAAATATGCACAGATGTCTCATAGTACAGACTTCACAGCTGAGCTTTTAAGGTCCTCTGTATTGTGTCCCACCATTCCAGTTAGGCTGGCTTCCTCATTGGTGTGCATTACCCCATGTTTATTCCTGCCTCTATGCTTGGCTTTTCCTCTTTCTCTGACCAATGACCTTCTCTCTTCTTTCCTGCCTCTATGCTTGGCCTTTGCTGTTCTTCTGACCAATGACCTTCTCTCTTTTCTACAGTTTCATCTCCTCCTGCACTACAGCTGTTCCTACTGCTCTTTTTCAGAACTTTCTACAGCAACCCTTTATAAGCAGGACCATTGAAATTTAGACATCACTTTGAATATTGTGGTCTTTGTATTACTTGCTATCACAGAGGAAACTCTTCTTCCCACCAAAATTGGGAGCCCTTTCAGAAAAATACTTGTGTTGTGTATTATACTTCTCAGTCACCCAATATGATGTATCCTAGCACAGAGCCTGCAGTACACACTAAAAATTCTATTTAGTGGTTTAATATGCTGTTAGATATACTTTTTATGCCATTTCACTTGTATCTTGTCTCTCCACATAGATTGAAAACTCCTCCCAAACCATATATTTACTCTTTCCATATCCCAAATCACTTAACACACATTTTACTAGGATTTAAATATATAAGTTTAGCCAAAACTGCTAAGTTCTTGACAGATTAATAAGTGCTTTTGCATACACAATCTCAACTGATTCTCAAGACAGCTCTTAGAGGTAGAACTTTCTGATATCATCATCACTTTATAAATTATTAATGTGAGGTTCAGAGAAGTTGATTGATTTGCTTGAAGTCACATAGCAGAAAAATGCTAAAGAGCCCAGACATCTAGCTACAAATAAGAAGCCTTGCTTTCCAAATCAGTGGTTACCACCTGTATCTCTGTCATAGGTACCAGGGGTTTTGTCTTGCTTGGTTTTTATAATTAACAGTTTCCAGGAGATTCTTGGGCTTATGGCCCTGCCATTTCCAAGAATAAGCATTTGAGAACTACTCCTCAGATAATGCCTATTAAGGGCTACTTCCTTCTCTGCTCCTGTGGGGAGAATTTTCAGGGGAAAGTGTCCTTATAAAGCAGTGGTTCTCAACCTGTGGGTCGCGAACAATGAAAATACATCCTGTATATCAAATATTTACATTACGATTCATAACAGTAGCAAAATTACAGTTATGAAGTAGCAACGAAAATAATTTTATGGTTGGGGGTCACCACAACATGAACTGTATTAAAGGGTCGCAGCATTAGGAAGGTTGAGAACCACTGTAGGGACCTCCCACCTGTTTTTCTTCCCTGGCCTGCAAAGAGAAAGGAGTACAAAAATTGTTAAATATTTGTGAATGAACACTGTGCTCTCATATTATTACTCCCAAAATCCAGTGATAATAGTTCAGAATTTTAAGCTACACATTCCCCCTCCACCAAGAATGCCCCACACCCATTAAAAGCAGCATTATTAAAAACAGCAGCTACTGGGTGTGCTTAGAAACAACTCTTCTGGAGTAAATAACTTGGAATGTTTTTATTTTAAAATATCAAAGGGAGTCTGGACCACATTATGGCTAATTGACTACATATTTTCATGAGCAGAAATGAAGCTATATTTTAGTTATAAGGGTACAACCACATTGTCTTTAATGCTGGTTACCAGCTTAAAAAAAAAAAAAAGATGAGACAAAAAGAGAAGCAAAAAGTGAATTGCACACTTAATTGCAGCCCGACTGAAATCTTAGCTCTAGTTCTAGAGCCAGGAGGTAATGTAGAATGTAGTGCTTACGTTTGGGCCTAATCACAGAGCTTGCAACCATGCTTTCGTGGCCATACATGTGGATGTACTCTGATAAGGAAATGTTTCTTAGGGACAATGGTCTCTCTCTCTTTTCCTCTTTCTCTCTCTGGAGGGAGGTGGTTAAACCAGCCTAGATGGCTAGAAATTTTTGAAAGCTGTGCATATTTGAATGAAGAGCCACTCCTGAAGTTAAGAAGCAATTACAACAAAGTTGATCTGACTCTTTTAATGATTTGCATAGTTGTTTTTGTGCTACATGCTAATTAGGCTTAATAAACATTATTTATTTTAGACCCTCACCAACTGTTTCTGAGCTTAGCTAGAGTGGAGTCTGTGAGAGGACTGGAGAAGTCCCAGTGCAGAGCCCTCTCCTCTGCTGCCCCCTCACTGACCATGCATGTCAGGGGAGGGGCCGCAAGTGAAGCCACATCTAGCACTCCATTCTCTCAGTTGGTATTCTCCCTGTTTTCTCTGCTGGTGAGTAAATGACTCAACTGGAGACTTCTAAAACATCTAGACTGTGGGTGGCCATGATTAAATGCTCTAGGAAGAAAAGAAGAGAGGAAAATCTTGATTATCCAGCATCCTTGGATAATGAGTCTTTTTGGGTGGTGGAAATTTTCCAGATAACTAAACATTTGCTTCTTTAAGCTCTGAATTTTTTATTTTAACCATTTCAAATGGAAATCCGCATCAAATGTCGTCCCTAGGTTCTTAAACAATGGACATAATTTAACATTTTCTCAACCGAGTCACAGAAATTACAATTTATTACACTGACTTGTAATAGAAATACAATAGAAAGAAGACCTCAGAGGTTGCTGGGACATGTAAGATGGTTTATTGCTATATTAAATGACCCAGATTTATATACATGTAAGTCCTTGCAATGGCTTTTTATAGTTTTTCTGAACACCTTCCTCTCTATTGTCAGTGTACTCACCACTAGCAGTTCCTTTTCCCTCCTTTAAACTGCTACATTCTGCAATTAGAATAACTAGGGTGTCTATATTTGGTGTAAAGTGGAGGTAAATAGGCTCTGGCAGAGGACATAAGGACAGAAAATAGGACTTCCTTGGTGTCCTACCGAATTTTCTCATTCGTACCAACTTTCAGTATGGTACTTTCTATATGGGAAGATTGTCAGAAAGCTGAATTCTGAAAGGTAAGAGATTATTGTAGCTGCTTCAGGGAAGTTGATTTAAAAACTCAGATGGAGATGTGAATCTCTCTCACTGAATTTATAATAAAAATAATTTTCTGAAGAAATAAGCAATATGTGCCTATTTTAAAATATTTAAAGCTTATAGATATATACAGTGTAGAAAGGAAAGCCACTCATATTATCTCCACTTCGACTACCAAATAACTGCTTGTGAAAAGTACATCAATGTTTTTTTTCTATACACATAATGTTACGATTTTTTAAAATCCTCACTCAAGGATTTTTTCCCCCCATTGATTTTTAGAGAGAGTGGAAGGGAGGGAGGAGGTGGGGAGAGAGCAATGTCTATGTGAAAGAGACACATCGATTGGTTGCCTCCTGCACACACCCTCAATGGGGGCAGGGATCAAATCTGCAACCCAGGTACATGTCCTTGACCAGGAATCAAACCTGAGACCCTCTGGTGCACAGGCTGACACTCCAACCACTGAGCATACCAGCCCGGACTGTTATGACTTTTTAAAAGATAATTTTAGTATCATACAGTACTTGTACCTTATAACTTGATCTTTCAACTTATCAATTTATCTTGAATATCTTGTGAATTTTTACATTTTTAGTTCTTTATTGCTTTTAAATACAACTTAGTATTCCACTAAAGACACATCATGATTTATTTAAACAATTCTTTACTGATGGATATTTGGATAGTATCCAGTTTTTCAACATTACAGCCAACAATAAAATGTTGAATATGTCTAGTTGAGTGAGTATTTGGGTAAAATAAATTTTTAGATGTGGAATTTGTTCTTTGTATTAGTTTCCTAGGACTGCTGTAACAAAGTACCACAAACTGGGTGACTTAAAACAATAGAAATTTATTGTCTCACAGTTCTGAAGGCTAGAAATCCAAAATTAAGATATCTGCAGGTCCATACTTCCTCTGAAACCTCTCAGAGAGCTCTTCCTGCCTTTTCCTAGTTTCTGGTGGTTTGCTGGCAATCTTTGGCATTTCTTGCCTTGTAGCTGCATCACTCCAATCTCTGCCTTCAGCGTCACATAGTGCTCCCTGTGTGTATCTGTCTTCACATGGCTATTTTCTTATAAGGACACAAGTCATATTGGATTGGGGACCAATTCCACTCCAGGTTGACCTTATCTAAACTAATTACATCTGCAACCACCTTATTTCCAAATCAGGTCACATTCTGAGGTACTGGGGAGCTGGGGGTTAGGACTTCAACATGCCTCTTTTTTGTGTGGGGGGCAGACACAATTTAACCTATAACATCCTAAGGGCTTTAAAATTTTTAATAGATGTCAAGTTTTCTTTCAAAAATATTATGTCAATTTAGATTCTCACCAATAATTTATGAGAGTGCCAGTTTCTTATCTTTCAGCTATACTCGGTATTTTTTCTTATTTTCTATCTAAGTAAAAATTTCTAACTCATTTTATTTTGCATTTTAAAAATTATTAATTAACTAGAGTCTTGGTGCACAGATTCGTGCATTGGTTGGGTCACTTGGCATGTCCTGTGGGGATGGGGCTGAAACAGGCATCCAACATCCCCTGAGGGATGTAGTAATGCATGAAGGGGCAGGTGGCCAGGGAAGAGCCGCTCTCGATCATCCCCGCCCAGCTCATCCCTGTCAGCTGAGCATTTGCCCCCGCCCCCTCCCTCTTCGCCCCCCTCCCCCTCATCTTCCAGCGCCACCCCTCACATCTCCTGGTCTGCCACCCCAGCTGTGGAGAAGTGTGTCCCTAGGCCTGAGCTACTGCGGCCTCGCTAGGGGTGCAGACTGAGGCTCGGAGTAGTGGGGTGAATGCCCAAGGGGTGCCTGGGGCGGACTAGGGAGTCGCAGTAGCTGGGTGGCAAGGCCACTCACTTCTTGCACCGTCCTGCAAGTCCTGGGGTGGCTCTGGTTTGATAGGAGGAGGCAGATGCTAGGGACAGAGTTCGTGGTCTCTTTTTTTTCTCCCTGTGTCCCTCAGTCTCAGCTGCCCAGAGAGGAGTTGATGGGGGTTGGGGGCAGTGGTATTTGGGCCAATGGCCCAGCCTCCCAATGCACACTGCAGCTCAGCCCCACCTGCTTGCGATCTTTCATAGACTCAATCGCCTGTTTCTCTTTTCCTCTGTCCAAGTTTACTGCCCCCTGGTGGTCAGTGCATGTCATAGCGACTGGTCAACCGGTCAACCGGTCACTTAGGCTTTTATATATATAGACTAGAGGGCCGGTGCACAAAAATTTGTGCACTCGGCGGGGGGGGGGGGGCGGTCCCTCAGCCCGGCCTGTGCCCTCTCGCAGTCTGGGACCCCTCGGGAGATAATGACCTGCTGGCTTAGGCCTGCTCCTGGGTGGCAGAGGGCAGGCCCAAATCCTAGGTGCAGCCCCAGATCGGGCTCAGAGCAGGGCCGATTGGGGAGTTGGGGCGCTGCCCCCTGTCATGCACAGAGCAGGGCGGATCGGGAGGCAACGCTCAGGGTAGGGTCGATTGAGGGTTGGAGCACCACCGCCTGTCACACTCAAGGCAGGGTTGATGGGGAGGTTGTGGCGCCACCCCCTGTCATGCACAGAGCAGGGACAATCAGGGGTTTGGGGTGCTGCCCCCTGTCACTAACAGAGCAGGGCCCATCAGGGGGGTTGGGGCTCCGTACCCTGTCGTGAACAGAGCAGGGCCGATCAGGGAGTTGAGGAGCTCCCCCCTGTCACTCACAGAGTAGGGCCGATAGAGGAGTTGGGGCACCACCCCCTGTCACACACAGAGCAGGGCAGATCAGGGGGTTGGGGAGCTCCCCCATATCAGGCACAGAGCAGGGCTGATCAGGGGGTTGGGGCGCCTTCCCCTGTCACAAACAGAGCAGGGTGGATAGGGAGGTTGTGGCGCCACCCCCTGTCACACACAGAGCCGTAGGGCAATCAGGGGGTTTGGGCGCTGCCCCCTGTCACGCTGATCCCGGTGCCGGGAGGCCTCGCGGCTCCGCTGATCCCGGTGCTGGATAGAGGCCTGGTGCACGGGTGGGGGCCGGCTGGTTTGCCCTGAAGAGTGTCCTGGATCAGGGTGGGGGTCCCCACTGGGGTGCCTGGCCAGCCTGGATGAGGGGATAATGGCTGTTTGCCGCTGGTTACACACCCTTCAGGGTGGGGGTTCCCGCTGGGATGCCTGGCCAGTCTGGGTGAGGGGCTGAGGGCTGTTTTCAGGCTGGCGAGTGACTGAAGCTCCCAACCGCTCCTTTTTTTCTTTTTTCTTTTTTTAATTCTGGGCCAGCTTTAGCTCTGAGGCTTGGCTCCAGCTCTTAGGCCTCGGCTGCTGAAAGCAGGTATCTGGTTTGTTTGGGTTCTATAATCGAAACACTGTTTCAACTCCAGCTCTGAGATCCTGGCTGGCTGAAAGCAGGTTTCTGGGTTTTTGTTTAGCTTCTATATTTGTAACAATGTTTCAAACTGCAAGCTCAGAGGCCGGCAGCGGCAGGCGGGGAACGTTGGAGTCCTCCGTCACTGAAGCAAGCAAGCCTCATGTTCGCTTCAAGCTGCCTGGCTGCCGGCCACCATCTTGGCTGGCAGTTAATTTGCATATCGCCCTGATTAGCCAATGGGAAGGGTAGCGGACGTACGGCTAATTACCATGTTTCTCTTTTATTAGATAGGATTGAAAGATTTTTTCATTTGATCTACTGATCACTTACATTTTTTTGTGACTTGCTCCTATTATTTTTTGCTCATGTTCCATTTCATTGTTTATCTTTTCTTATTGATTTATAAGTGTTTTTTGTTTATTAGAGGAATATATAACCTCTTTGGTTATTATATATGTTGTACTTTCCCTCCAACTTTCCCTGTACTTGTCTTTGCACAGTTTATTATTTTTATTGAGATATAATTGACAAATACATTGTATTAGTTTTAGATGTACAAAACATGATTTGATATATGTATACATTGCAAAACAATTATCACAATAAGGTTAGTTAATTTTCATCCCCACACACAGTTACAAATCTTTTTTAGGGGAGGGAGGGAAGATGGGAACTTTTAAGATCTACTCTCTTAATAATTTTCAAATATGCAATACAATGTTATTAAGTACAATTATGATATACATTACATCTTTACGCCTGAGGTTGCTTCCTTGGCTGAGGTTTTCACAGAACACAGAAAACTCTGCTCATGGGCTCCATAAACCCAGAAGTGTCTCTCTCTGGCCCAGTCTACTGCTCCTCCCATCTCCACACAGAACCTAAGAAGAATGCTGGGGACAGACAGGAGGATGAGGACTAATCATTAACTGTCTCAAGGGATCTTTCAGAGGAGAAATGGGCTTCCTGTCTCTAACAACAACATTCCAGTTACTTTTTATGTTCTGAGAGGACATTTCTGTCCCTTATCCTCAAGGGAAGGTTAAACTGAAATAGGCTTCATTTAGTTGACTTTACATTCAATTTGGGGCATACACCTGAGGAATGCTTTCACATAGTTAGGGCTCAGTAAATGGCCTGTGGCAAGTCTTGTGGATGGTTAATGGCAGAGTTCAGACCAGGACTCAGAGCTGTAGGCCAGCGGTTCTCAACCTGTGGGTCGCGACCCCTTTGGGGGTCGAACGACCCTTTCACAGGGGTTGCCTAAGACCATCGGAAAACACATATATAATTACATATTGTTTTTGTGATTAATCACTATGCTTTAATTATGTTCAATTTGTAACAATGAAAATACATCCTGCATATCAGATATTTACATTATGATTCTTAACAGTAGCAAAATTACAGTTATGAAGTAGCAATGAAAATAATTTTATGGTTGGGAGTCACCACAACGTGAGGAACTGTATTAAAGGGTCACTGCATTAGGAAGGTTGAGAACCACTGGCCTAAAGAATAGGAGCAAGCCACAGAGTCCGCCAGACCCAGCCATTATTGGGAATCATGATTTCCAAACAGAGCCTGTGTCAGAGCCGGAGAGAACAGCCAGGAGATAGGTCTCTTCAACCAAGGGAAAGTTTGCCAGACCTGCCCAGTTGACCTGCTATTGCAGGACCCAGTGATTGTCCCAAGAATGACCTTCCCATAATATGAAGTCTCATCGGATGTCACATCAACCCTGCTGATTTAACCATGTCCTCCTGACACAACTCCACAATATCTTTGATGTTAAGGATTGAACTTCAAGGTAGCTCATCTGAGAATCCCTCTATAGAATGAACACCTGCTGAACACCAAATGTCTCCTGCAGTGTTTCTCAAAGTGTGATCTGTGGACCACCTGTCTCACAATTACCCAAGATGCTGGTAACAAATGTAAATTCCTAGGCTCCACCCAGACCTACTATATCAGCATCTTTGGGAGTGTGGCCAGGAGTGTGCATATTTGATAACATCCCAGATTATTCTAATTTATTGCCAGACCTGCCCAGTTGACCTGCTATTGCAGGACCCAGTGACTGTCCCAAGAATGACCTTCCCATAATATGAAGTCTCATCGGCACTGACATTTGAGCTCTCCCATGTGATATCAAAAAAAACACAAGTTCCCTGGAAATATATAATGATGATGATAAATTCTAGCCCATATTCACTCCTTTGTTCATTTATTCATTCAACAAATATTTTTAAAGGTAAAGTCTTATGTAAGGCATTATGTCATGTTCTGTGAAAAGTTAAATTTGACTACTTAGTACTTGTTCCTATTCAGTTCAACAAGCAGCTGATAGATGCTCACTCTGCTCCAGGCAAGGTGCTGAGATCCATCATAAATAAGCAGTTCTTGCCCCCCAGGACCTGGGCAGGGAGGGTGGTCCTCATAGAAGCAATGTGACACAGTATAAGAGGTGCTGTTGAGGTTTGAATAAAATACATGAGACCAGAGATGGAGAATAATTATATTAAAGGGCAGGAAAAAAAGATCCAAAAAGGTTTCAGAGATGAGATAGCATTTGAAGTGAATCCTAAAGAATGATTAGAATTTTGCCTAGGGAAATGGGCAAGAGCAAGAGGAGCATTCTGGGCAGAGGGAACACAGATGCAAAGATTCGCAGACACAAAAATGCAAGGTCCAATCAGTGGTTTGGGGTGATTCGCCTACGGAGTGCCTGCCAGCAGGAAACTGACTGAAAATGAAGCCAGGACACAGGCAGGTGCTGGATTGGAAGGAACAATGACTGTTATTCCAGAGTCTAAACTTGGTCTATGAGCCAGTGGTTTCCAAACCTGGCTATGCAGATTCCTGAGCCCTATCCACTACCAGTCTGAGTCAGTCTGGGGTGGGGTCAAAGAGTCTGTGTTTTCACCAAGGTCTGCAGACAATGCACAGCCATGGTTGGGACCCACTGCAGTGAAGATTGCCAGGACTTTCAGTAAAGGAAAGTCATTATCATCATTGGACTATGGGCAGGCCCAGGAGTAGAGTGAAGTAAATGAGGCACCTATGGAGCAAAATGTAAGGAGGACTTCACTCTCAGTACTTGCATGATCTTGAGAGTAGTGTCTCTTTAAGTTTTATGCCTTTGGCACATCACTCACTGCACCCTAGTCCCAGCTCTGACACAGGGACAATAGAGAGGCTTGGAGATGGGGAGGGCATATATCAGAACAGGCCACAAAGAAGCCAGTACAATAGTCCAGAGGAGAAATAATGGAGAAGAGATCAGAGAGAAAGTAACACCTGAAAGACTGGGTATGACTCAGGGCAGCAGCGTAGGGAGACACTGGGGTTGTCTGTCCTGAAGCATGGATGGTGGGCACTGAAACAGCAAACATGAAGTAGATTTGGGAAGTGATAAAAGGTTCCATTTGGGACACATTAGTTGAGTTCTTGCAAGAGATTTGGCAGAACTACACCACCACTTCCTCCTAAAGATATATTCTGATACATCCTATTGCAAGTCTCAACAAATTCAACAACTAATTATTAAGCACCTATTATATGCAAATCCCTGTTCTAGATTGTGCATAAGACCCTTGGTCCTCAGGACCTCATATATGCAAATGAGTAATTCTAGTGTGCATTAGTCTATATTAGATCCAATGATAAAGTATCAATAGTGTCGTGGATACCTAAAGGAAGAATTCATAAGATTAATTCTGGCAATAGGGATTGGAGAAAAAGGCTTCTTGGAGGTGAGATCTGAGCTGGCTCCTGATTGTAGATACAGAGGAGAACAAGCAAAGCAGAGAAAAATTTGAGCAAAAGCTCAGAAGTCCTACAGAGTATTAGAATGCACAGAATATTAGAAGACTGCTTTGGAGATGGTGTCCCCAAACACATTTATCACAGAATTATGCATGTTCAGAACATAGTATGGCAACCATGAGAACACACCTCATAGGCTTCCAGCTATGGGGAAGCTCAACTGACCAAGGGTCCAACTGCTACACTCTGAAATCCACAGCTGCTCTCAGCCAATTACTGAGCAGAACAGGGATTCTGTGAGAGGCCCATTTCCAGGATATATGGACTCCTTTGATGACCAATTTTGGCTCCAGTAGCCATGTTGAACCTTACTGAGACTACACAACTGTCTAAGACACTGCTACCCATCTTCCCTTCACTCCCCTTCACTCAGGGTCAGATTACATTGGAGCCTGATGACTCTCACAGCTTTTTGAGGAACCTCCTCAGTTTCTTTCACTCCAGACTAACCCAGTGAAGTATGTATTACGAAGGTAATAATATCAAGGCAGTTCTTTCTCACAGTTCTTTACATATTGAGTCATGCTTAAATACCCTACTAGGGCTATCTGTTCAAAGAAATTTAGCAGAGAAATATTTTTTTAAAAATCCAACATGTCTGAAAAAGAACAAATCACTGTACCTTTATGCATATATCAAGATCACTCAAAGTGGGGTGCAACTGGGATGAAAACTCTTTGGGGTTCCAGCAGTAGCCTCAGTGAGGGTGACAGCTGAGCATAATATTGAGCTGTGGACCTCCTGCTGACTGCCTGGCCCAGCTTCATTGGCTCTCCCAAGTAGTACACAATGGCCATTTTCTAAGGTTCTCCGAATTTCCAAAAATCATATGGGGTAGTGGAAAGAGGCTTTGGAGTCAAGCAGACCTTGGTTCAGATAGCAAATGTGCCACTTTCTGAATGACCTTGAACTGGTTCTGCAACCTTTCTGAGCTGCTCTTCCCTCAACTGCAAAATGGGGCTAGCACATAGAACATGCACAGTTACTGTGAGGATTGGAGATAAAGTATACAGTGTCAGGTACTCTATAATCGGGAGCTCTTATGTCTGTTAGTTTTATCAAAAATTGGGGTTGAATTTACAACCAAAAAAATAGTGAAACATTTAAAATGGTTGTTGCTTCAAGCTACTAAATTTCACAGTAATTAGTTATATAGGAATAGGTAACCTTCTAGAAAGAGTCTGCCTTTGTATGGTGCCCATGCAACCCTAGGAACTTGAAATGACTCTGCACCCTAAATGCCTTATTAGACTGAGATTATGAGTGTCTTAGAATTTGTTGCCTGCTCACCATCTCAGAGCTCAAGGTGTGTATTGGGGGCAGGGGATACACAGAGGAATCCTCCCAGTCCCAGTCTATAAATTGATTCATTTCCTTCAATCCTAACCTTCTGTCTTCTTGACTGTTGTTTTAAAATGTGGAAGATTAAAAGTATAGAGAGAAAGAGAAAGAATATAGAAAAGAGAGAAAATGGAAAGAAAAGGAAGGGTAGGTTTTAGATTGCTTGGCATCTTCTCAGAAATGAAGGAATAAAATAAAAACCTCAATGTGGAAAAAGGGAGCCAGTTTTCACCCACCCTTTGGAAACGCCACCCATTGTTTGATACCAACCCCACCTTAGAGGATGAATCAAGAAAAACAGCTAATGGCCAACAGAACTCCTTTATCTTCAGTTTTTATTTGACATTGGTTCATTCTTTCATTCATTCACTCCATAAGCATTTACTGAATAATTGTTATCTGTGGGAAAAACAAAAAATATGGTATAATTGTATGTTCTACTTCATCCACTTGTAACTCAAAATAAGATGATATCTCTTTTTATAATCAAATCAATAAAATTTTGCACTTCCATTCCAAGGGCAGGAAATCCATTCTCCTCTCCTGAGGTTTCCTGCCTATGTCATATACAAGAAGCCCATGGGTACACAGACAATAGGGTGCTGAAGGCCTGGGATAGGGGTGGGTGGGATGGAAGGAGTCAATGGGGGGGAAGGGGGGACATATGTAATACATTCAACAATAAAGAATTACTTAAAAAAAAGAAGAAGCCCACAGGTGCTTACCCAAATCACTTCAAAGAAAATCCATTTTGTCTGACAGAAGAAACCATCTTCCACCATCTTTGCTGCACCATGGCTTCACTGCAGAACTGATGAAAACAGGGAGCCCATCAAGTTCTTTAGCTAAAAGAAGTGCTATAGTGGCTGAGGTCCATGGCAGAGAGAGTTGAGGTTGGTGTGGCCAACTTTCCACCAGCAGCCTAGTACTGGTCCTGTTCCATGAGGAATCACCATTGATTCTGAGGTTTACCGCTAATTTGGCAGTGGGACAGGAACACTACTTCTTCCCAGTGCATCATCAACTTCAGATGCTTCAGACACCAGTGGTACAGATCTTTAGGAAAATATCACATACTCAAAATTCTCTCCTGCTAAGAAATGTCATGCAACCTGGATGACCAGGTCAGTAGAAGTTCCAAAGTAGCCACAAGATATACCCCAAACCAGGCTTCTTCCATGATCAGTCAGATCAGATTCCTGGAGAGGAGAGGAAGTGCCTCCCTTCCCTGCCCAAGACTGCTTCATTTCCTGTCCCAGTATTAACCACTTGTCATCCCCCATAGCCTTAATAGTCAGTCAAAAATTGCCTACCAATACATTCCCATTGTCCCTGGCCACTTCATTATAATAAAACAATAGTCTCCCTCCCTTAGAGAGAGTATACACATGCAAAAACTCAGGAAACAATAGAGTAACAATAATAAATTGAATCACAGAAATTTAGAACTAGAATAGACTCCAAAGACCATATAGTTCAATCTTCCCATTACACCAACAAGGAAATGCTCAGAGGCTTAACCAGCCTGTGCAAAGCCAGGCACAGCATTTGGTAGTTGGGTCCAGGTCCTCAATCCAAGCTTTATTCCTCCAGATTTTCATGTGACTATCTTCCCTCTCTTGGCCCCTAAACTAAACTGGATGATACTTAAATAATTTGAAGGTTTTACTTTTTTTTTCTTTGCCTAAGAAAAACAGAAACATTCCTTGTTAAGCCAAGGCTGAGTCTGACAGAGCTTGGCAGCTGGAAATGTCTTTCTAAATCTGGAAACACCACATCGCCTTTGAAAAGTGGGAGCAACAATTTGTGCCTCTTAAATGTGAAAAAAAACCACGTATTTCTTTGTGAGAAAAAAAAAATAACTGTCATGAAATTGCTGAAGACAAATATTGGTCAAAACAGTCAGCAAAGCAAGAGATACAGAATTTGTCAGAACATTCACTTTATTCATGTGCCAAAAAGGGGAAAAATACTAGCAAATTATTTTCCATTTGCAAATATCTTCTGTGAATTTTCTCAGAAGATAAATATATGGGAACTCATGAGGTGTAAGAATTGAATGCCCAAAGTGTTTGATAAAGAAAACAAACTGAAATAGGACTAGAGGGAAAAAAATCTTCACTGACCCTATAACAAAATATTCCCACCATCACCATCCAGGTTTCTCACTCGATCCCCCATGAGGAGGAGGCAGCCAATTGATGTTTCTCTCCCATCTCTCTCTCTCTCTCTCTCTCTCTCTCTCTCTCTCTCTCTCTCTCTCTCCTTCCCCTCTCTCTAAAAATCAATTGAAGAACTTTTTAAAGAGATAATGGCATTCTTCCTAATGAGGAAAAATCAGAGGCTCGTCCTGCAGATGGTAGGCAGAATCCAAGGCAGTACCCAGGCACAGAGGAGACAGCAGCAGCATCTGGTTACCAGAGCTGAGCTCAGACAGGAAGTGGACCAGCAGTCAGAATGAGCCTGAGGCCCCCTGGAACTTCTTTAGCAGATCTGTCTCAAAACCAGGATCTGGGATGGGGTGGGCATCAGGAAAGAGATGCATGTATAGCATTGGGAGAGAGGTTGCTGGTTGAGCCTGATGTCTCCCAATGCAACTGTTACAAGCCCTCTGAGGTCAAGAACTGTTCTGCTCCTCTGGCCTCTAATCTGAGTGCACATAGTAGATACTTGGTAAGTGTAAATGTAATTGAGTTTAATTAAAGGGCCATCCTCAGTTAATTATTTAGAACCCCATTGTGACAAATAGTTTTATGGGTTTAATGTATTTAAAGGACAAGATGGTCCCCAGAAAAGTAACAGTTGCATATAGACTGATTGTGTGGATGACAGTGATTGACAGATATAGCCTCATAGGCCCAACAAAGGACACTGGGAATTCAGATGGGAATTCAACAGCCTGTCAACCTTCAGAGGGTCTTCACCCTCAGTGCCCTGCTGCCCATGCTATGAAATCACCAGATTGTCTGAGGAGCCCATTGGTGTCTTCAGAAGCTCCTTTTCTGTTCTCATTCTGTTAATCCTTCCTTCTGTTGTGGAGACTAGCTTAGGACCTGCCTACAAGTAACCGAACAACCCAGCACATTCCTGAGTGCTTACTGGGAAGGTAAAGGGGAGATCAGTTTCCCAGAATTAGTTCCCAGGTGCACTATTCCTAAAGAGCCAGCTTTAGTGATTTAATACAGCAACCTGCATCCTAAAAGGAGCAGTGTTGGGAATCTGTTGAATTTACTATAGACATTAGATCATCTACACCTGCCAGAGAAGAATAGATTCCTGTGGAACACACAGTAGAGATGCATAGTTTCTGCTAAGGTAAGGGCCAGCACCGGCCATTTGGATGGACATCACATACATTTGCACAAAAGTTGTATTTTTCCCAGAAAGATGTGAAGATAAACAGATCCCACCTGAAGCATAATTATGAAACTGAGAGGTCAGCGAAATTTGCTTTGGATGTCTCCCAACTCTCCTTTATCCCCCTCAGTAATCAAGCCCCCCTTCCTCTCCTTGCTTCTTCCTGAAGTTTTTGGGTTTTTTAAAGGATCTGATAACATAATTATACTTAACTATCTCCTTCACTTTGCTGTGGTAACTGCCCAAGGTATTTGCATCTTAAAACCTTTTATCATAGAAAGAAATGGTTTTGTAGGTCCCCCTGGAAGGGATTTTTAAGCAATATTAAGCAGGTAGAGTTGTTTTTTTTTTAGAGGAAGGGAGTTTTTCCTGGTTTCCAAAATTACATTGCACTGTATCAAAGACTGGCTGGCCCCAAATGTCAATAATTGATTGTAAGTTTGCTTTAGACGCATTAGGTACTAGGGAATTACTTCAGAAAGAACATCCTAGCCTTCTTCCCTCCCCCAACACTTAGCCTATACAATCCCATTCCTCTGCTAAAGAGAATACTCAATATTTGCAAACCTCTATGAATTACTAAAATATTTTGTGTGTATGTTATCTCATTTAATCCTCACAAGACTCCTGTGAGATAAGGGTTATAATTATCCTAATTAAAACAGTAATTCCACTTAACACTTCCTCTAAAAACACCCTTACCTTGGCTTAGTGATGCTATACTCTCCAGGTTTTCTTCCTCCCCCCACTGCTCCTCCTCAGGGACCTTTGCTGGTTCCACTTCTCCCTGCCCCTTAAATGTTGGGATTCCCTGGACTTTCACTGCACTCTAGCCCTGGCCATTTGATTCATTCAGGAACTAATTGCACCATGTATGTCTAGACTCCCACGGCCACCCTCAGAGCCCAGCCAACTCTCTGAGTTTCAGGCCTTTTGAATACTTCTGCTTGAATATCTCACAGGAACCTAAAACTCCATATGTCTAAAGCAGAATGAATAATCTACACACACCACCCACCAACACCACTGAAAAATCTGTCCCTTGGACAGTGTTCATTGATTCCTCTGTTATCTGCCCACAGTCACTGGCCAAGTCCTATCTGCTAACCTCCTGATTGTCTCTCGCTGCCACTGCCACATCACCTTTCCATTTAGACTCCTATAGTGCTCCCCCAAATGGACACCCACATCTACTTTGTCCCTCTTTAACCCATTCTCTGCATCAGTTTTTATTTTTTAAAAATTGTTGTTGGGCACCTGTAGATATCCTCATCCTTAATGTGGACTCTGAAACTCAGGGCAGTATGATCCCTACCTAACTTCCCAGGTTTATCTCATCCCACTGTCCCCTTCATTATCAACATTCCTGCACTTCTGGAAGTTCAGTTGTCTTGATACCTCAGGACCTTTGCACTACTTGTTCCTCTCACCTGGCTCATTTTTCATCATTCTCCAAATCTCAACTTAAAATGTCACTTCTCCAAGGTGGACTTCCCTGATTCCTTAGACAAAACTAAATCACTTTGGAATATGCTCTGCAAGCATATAACCCTCATAACAATTGAAATGACATTTAATGTCTCTCTACTTAGCTAGGCTATGAGCACAAGAGTGAATTTTCCTTTCTCTCTCTCTCTCTCTCTCTCTCTCTCTCTCTCTCTCTTTCTCTCCCCACCCCCTCCTTCACACTTATCCTTGGAACCTAGCTAGCTAACAGCCAGTATCAACTGCCAGACTATATGAGTGACAAGGCCTTCTGATTGTTCCAGCTGAGGCTCCACTCATCAAGATAGAGAGGTAAACCTTCCCTACTTTTTCCTGTTTCAATTTTTTGATTCACAAAAACCATGATAAATAAATAATTATTTGTTTTAAGCCACTAAATTTTGGGGTAATTTGCAAAAATAGTTAACTAATACACAGTCTTTTTAAAAAAATATGTTTTTATTGATTTTTTAGAGAGACAGGAAGAGAGAGAGAGATAGTGAGATAAAAATATCAATGAGAGAACATTGATTGGCTGCCTCCTGCAAGCCCCCTAACTGGGGATTGAGCCTGCAACCTGAACATTTGCCCTGACCGGGAATTGAACCATGACCTCCTGGTTCATGGGTCAATGCTCAAACACTGAGCCACACCAGCCTGGCAATACAGTCTTATAAGCATGATGTCATCAATTGAGCAAAGCAGAATGATGTCCTGTAGTATAATGAGATGGGTAAGGTTCAGTACAGCAAATATGGTACAGCAGCAAAAACTTGATGTATAGCTGAGGTAGGACAGTAAAGTGATACTGTTATCCTTGCCAAGAAAAAGCAACCTGTCTCAGGTGTTTATATTTGTTAGGCTGAGGCGGGTGATGTGAGGGGGAGATATAAAAGTGTTTGCTAGATTATTAGCTGTTTTCCATGTACCAGTGGTATTGATTAGCTCCAGTAAGAACACCACATTTTGAACAAAAGTTGCAGTTGGAAATACTGGCTGATTATAATAATTCACTTTCATACTCTAAGACCCATCCATCTTCACTAAAATAAGAATGTGGTAGGAATTACCACAGCTGTAACTTTCAAATTTTTGATGATGGCATTGATTTGTGAAATTTCCTTCAGAAGTTTAGTCAAACATCTGGTCAATAAATATTTATTGAGCACCTATTATGTGCCAGTCATTGTTCTAGGTATAAGGATAGAACAGTGAACAGGACAGGCAAAATATCTGCCTCAAGGAAATTATTCTAGAGAGGAAAAGAGACTATATACAAACAGTTGTACAATATATTGCTAGGTAGTAACAGGTCTAATGAGGTAATATTGATTTTCTGTAAGTATTTTGCTAATTAGGGGGTGCTTCCAGAGCTTACACTTTGCCCTTCCTAGTACAATAGCCCATACTCCCTGAGTCAAGGAATTGATGTAAGAATTCTTCCAGCTGCTTATGTTGTCTAATTCTATTTGTGTCCTTAGGTAATGGGTAAATAACCATGGAAAGAGAATTTGGGATCCTACAGACCTACCATGAGGTGCACTGGGTCAAAATTCCATTTACTATCTGTCCTGCATAAGTCTCAATACTAATGTGGTTCTGGGTCCCAAGAAATTAGTGTAAGACCAGGGTCAGTGTTGAAGAACCCCTGAATGTTTTGAGTGTTTCCCTTTCTCTTGATCACATTTGCAACTAAGTGGTTTCAGATCTATGAGGAAAAACAAAAGGAAGATTCACAGTTTGTTATTGTGACATTGGTATAAATGCCACGCTCATGCATAATTGACCACATCTTCACTCTAGAAGGTCTGCATTGTGAATTCATGCAAATCTAGAAATTGGGTGAGGTTTTGTGACTCACTTTTGGGGTAAGATAATTGAAAATCATGCTGCCCATTTCTTTATATCCCAGGAATTCCATAAACAATTAACCAACACCAAAGACCTCTGTAGATTGGATCATTCTGATTACCACTGGCCTATGGCCTATTCAGAAGCCAGTCACTTTGCCTCTGGCAATTAACTCTAGGACTTGGGCTCTGTCATGCCTTGCATTCTTCTATTCCTATTAGTTGATTTAACCCTCAAGCCTTAGCTTACATACTGGTAATTATGTTCACCTAACCAAGGACAGAAGCCAGAATTTACTAATGTTTTTTCAAAGGGCTGCAATAATGTGGTTATGAACAAGCTTTCCCCAATTCCTCATCAAATGAAGAATTGCAAACATCGTGTAACTCCTAATTACTCTACCAATACAACTTTTAAGGCATAGATTTGCTTTGGACTTATGTCAAGGTCTTCAAATGAAGCTCTAAAGAGCTATCTGGAACATTTGCAATAATCTATTCTGAGTAGAAAGGAGTTTGGAGACCTTTCTAAATTCTTGCAAATACCCTTCTCATTTTACTATTAGAGTGAATGTGCGTAGGTGAACTCCCCTAATAAAAAAACTCCCTAGCAGATCCTCCAGAGCAGGTCTTCCTACACCAGGTCTCCATTTTTTCAGATATTCATCACTCCTGCCTCATCTTTAGAATATGTTCACAATTGGTCTTTCCAGAAGAAACATCTTATTCAGCACTTATTGCTTCTTTCCGTTTCAGTGGTGGGGAGATGTACTAGCTGTATGAAAGGAGAGATCAATAATTTCTGGCACTTAATATATAGTACACTTGAGAGGGAGCTCGAGATTTAGAGCAATGAGCCAACTTGGGGTTATTAACTGTGGAGTCAAAAGTGATTTCATCAGATGCCATTTGAATTTCTAATTCCACCCCTTCACTTATTCCTTACTGCCCCATTCTCAGAGAATCCCCAGTACATTCCATCTCCGCAGACCTGTAAACCATCACTCAGAGAAAGCATCGCTCAGTCTCACGTTACCAGTCTGTGCACTTTGGAAAAGGGCACAGAGTTCAGGGGATAACTTCAATATAGGTCTGAGTCTTTTTCCAGCATTTCCAAACACTTCTATTTCTTTTGTGGCTTACTTTCTGTTTGCACTCTTTTTTTCTTTGCTCTTGCTGAGGGTTGCTCCTGCCCCTCAATTCATTGTCCCCCAATAAGATGATTTACTAAGAGGTGCTTTTGGGAAGCTGCATGGTGGAATGGAAAGGGAAGGAGTTCTGGAGTTATACCTGGGTTCAAATCATGGCTCTGAAGTCACTGGCTATGTAACTTTGGCCACAACTTTTAGCCTCTGTGAATATCAATTTCCTCATCTGGAAATGAAGTAAATCAATCCTACTTCACAGATTTATTATCAGAATTAGAAAAAAATATATAAAATACCTACTCAGATGCTTGGCACATGACAGGTAATTTATTAATAAAAATACCAGGGCACATTAGTATATATTATTAGTAGTATATATTATTGATAATTATATTTAAATTGTTCTTTCTACTTTTCCCAATAAAAAACATTAAAATGTTTTGAGTCATTATTATATAGGCACATTTCTATGATCTCTACACATATTAACTTTTTAAATCCTCTCAATAACTGTATACTTAGGCATTATTACTAACCTAGTGTTGCAATTGAGCACACTGAGGCACACTAATTAACTTACCTAAGGTCACATGAAGTGATGGAGCCAGAAATTGAATACAGTTAGTCTGGCTCAAAGCTGGCATCTTTTAGAACTCATACAGGAATGTTGACTCTCACAATATATTTAAAGGATTTATAAGAAAAGTATTGTGCTTTATCCTATATAATAAAAGGCTAATATGTAAATAGAATGAATGGTGGAACAACTGAACAACCAGTCACTATGACATGCACTGACCACCAGAGGCATGCGTGGAACATGGTGGGCATCAGCCATGGTGGGATGGTGGAGCAGGTGAGCCGGGGCACCAGACCAAGGCAGAGCACCAGCCGCTGCCATCGGGGCAAATCTCTGGTGGTTATTGAAAATTCTTTGCTCCCATGCACCGCAGTCGTGCCTGGCACTTGTACCTGCTGCCGGCGCCAGCCCTGCTCGCACCTGTTGTCAGTGCTGGAGCCGCCACTCATACTGCTCGCACCTGCTGCTGGTGCCTGACGCTGGTCCCAATCGCTCGGTGCCATCAGCAGGTGCGAACAGCAGCTGCCGGCCCTAATTGCCCCTGAGGGCTTCTCCACCTCCCCCTGCTCCTGAGGGGTGACCTTTCAAGGTGCACGAATTCGTGCACTGGACCCCAAGTGTTTATATAAAAGAGAGGTATTTGAATGTACCGTAAAGACCAGCAAAGTCACTCTCTACAGAGGTAAGCTGAATTTATTCTCAGCCATGAGGTTCATCCCAGGACCCTGCTGTAAGATGCCTTCACCTGTGGGAAATAGAAAGTTACCCCAAACTGGTCTCTAAAGGACATACATTAGCTCACTTAATCACAAGTCCAAAAGTAAGGCAAGCTTTAAGTTTGGTTGCTTCAATAACTCAATGAGATCCTAAAAGACTCAGATTCTTTCTACTTATCTGACTTGCTGTCATCTGTCAGCTTCCTCCTGAAGCTGCCTTGCCTCATGATTCTGTAGTGATTGGAACTGCATGATTCTACATTCCCATCTAAAGGGAAAATAAAGAAGCTCCAGTGCTTTACCAGAAGAGTGAAGAAAGCCTTCCCTAAACACTACACCCCCTACACACACACACACACACACACACACACACACACACACACACACACCCCAGTGGCCCAATTAGCATGCACATTTACAAACCAGTCACTGCCAAAGAGATGGATTTATCCTTAAGCCAATTAGCTCATTCCTAGAACTTGGGGGTGTGGTCATCTTCCCCAAGGCACACAGATGTAACGAGAAGAGAGAAAACTGAACAAAATTAGGATTCTCTTAGGACGGGGGCGGGTAGAGATGACAGACAACCAGCATATCTAGACTCCCAAAAGTAGATTATTGATTTTCCATATATTTTCCTACTTTTCTTGGCCTTGATTTTATCTTCTACTTTATTTAAAAGAGAAGTATTTAAGATACAATAAGAATAATACTAATAGCTACTCCTCATGGAGTGAGCTTACATGATGATATGTATGAAAAGGTTTTTAATACTATATAAATAAGAGTCATAATTATTGTTGCTGTGCTTCTGTTGTACTTGGGATTTACTATTCAAAGTACATTATGTGTCCTCTGGTCCAGTAGCTCAGTTGGTTAGAATTTCATCCCGATATGCCAAAATTGCAGGTTCAATCCCCCGTCAGGCACATATAAAAAACAACCAATGAATGCATAGAAAGTAGAACAACAAATCGATGCCTCTCTCTCTCACTTCCTTCTTTTCTCTCTCTAAAATCAATCAAATATATATATGCTTTGTATGGTTAGTAGCAGGGCAAGAACAGCAGAGACCATGTGCCTGCTCCATTTCATCCATTCCCACCTGCGGGAACCCATTTTCTCCTGCCCTGGACACTCCACTCTGCTCAAAGCAACCTTGTCCTGGTATTCTAATCAGGTTTATCCTGACATCCAGCATTTTGGATTCCCAAATTACCTCTCCCCTGCAATCATCCCACCATCAAATCCCATTTCCTAGCACAGTGGCTCTGAGCTGAGTTCTAGCCCCACCTTGGTTTTTACTAGTTGTGTGATTTGGGGCAAATCATTTCACCTCTTTGAACTATACTTCCCTCTTCAGTGAAATGAGATGATTAGACTAATTAATCTCTAAGGTACCTTCAAGCTTTAACCTTTTATGATTCTATGAATTTCAGGCAACAAGCATTGCTCAGTCTCACGTTATAAGTCTGTGCACTTTGTAAAGAGGAGTGAAATTTTTTAGGCAGATGAAGAAAGGAATTTAGGGTGGAGGGATTTTAAGCAATCAAGTGGCCATTTAGCAAGGCTACCCTAATTTTGGGGTTCCAAAGATACACACACACACACACTGAATGCATGTTAGCAATCAATAGTATCACAACAGAAACGAGGCAATTTAATAAAACAGATATAGGCCCAACTACAGGGCAGACCTGAGAGATATGTGTGGGGAGTAGGAAGTGAGACCACAACCTTAGATAAATTTGTCAGAGCTGAGAATTCCACTGAGGGTGGAAAATTATTACTGCTGTGGGCATTGTTCTTATAGGCCTGTATGAGCCAAAATCCAAGAGGATTTCTAAAGAGATCATTCTGATCTTCCAAACACAGGAACACATCTACTACTGGATCTGACCTTGTTTTGCTTTTCTTTCCTTCCTAGTTTCAGTTGGGCCGCAAAAGCAGAAAGGCCAAAATCCAACAAGAAAATCTGTTTCTGTTATATTCTCTTGGCTGCTTAGCAGAGCTCTCTTGGCAGGCTATCTGGTGATTTGTCCAAGCCTGAGGCCTCTCTTCCCTGGAATTTCCATCACCTTGTTCAGGAGAAGAGAAGCCCTAAGCATCACTATGCAGTGTCTGAGAGGCAGTTGCTCTTTTTCTTGGCCAGGAGTCCTTCAGCTCTTTTTCCCCTCTTTTCCTCTAAAGAGACAAGGCAACCTGAACTCAGTGGGACACAGAATAATAATAATTGTAATGATAATAATTTCAAGCAGCTACCATCTATTGCCTGCTTATTATTGCTCAGGCATGAAACTAAGCACTTTATATATTATTTCAATTACTAATTAAGTTGTAATGGCAAATATTAATATGGTATAAACACATTAAAAGGGGTAAAAATGGGTATTTCATTTGGATAAAATGTACAGTCTATCAGGAAGCTATACCAGTCATGAATTTTTATGCACCTAACAATATAATTTCAAAAATGTATAAAGCAAAAATGCTAGAAGTACAAGAAGATATTCACAGGGCCACTATCATATTAGAGAATATTAATATACTTCTCTCTAAAATAGATCAAATAGACAAAAATTAACTAGGTATATGAAGAATTTATATAGCATACTAACAAGTTATATAGAACTTTGCACTCAACAGAGATTACACATTGTTCTGAAACATGTTGAAACAGTTACATTTGACCATGTATTAGGTCATATAGAAAATCTGCACATACTAAAAAAACACACACACAACAAAAACCCCAGTTTTCATGCAAGCACTTTTAATGACCAAAATGCAATGCGACTTAGAAATTAACAACAGAAGGATAGCAAAATAATAATAATAAAAAATATACTTACTTGAAATTTTCAAACACCTTTATAAATGACTATTAGGTATTATCAGTTGGGGTTTAGTTAGATTGGTTGATCCCCTAGGAAAAAAATATATATACGTAAATTTGTTATTCTTAAATACAGAGATGGGATCTTATGCAGTTATGGGAGTTTGTTAAACAGTATCTGTAAGGCTGCTGTCATTGCATCTGATACTGCAACTTGAAGTTCTTGGATCAGGCAGTCAGGATGCAAAGTGGGAAGAGCAAGAACAAGTTGGAACCCACAAGCACAAGCTGGAGCTTATGAGGACAGGCTAAAACAGTGGTCGGCAAACTGCAGCTCGTGAGCCACATGCAGCTCTTTGGCCCCTTGAGTGTGGCCACGAAGTTTCAATCGCACTGTACATGCACGCCCACACGTGGTATTTTGTGGAAGAGCCACACTCAAGGGGCCGCAGTTTGCCGACCACTGGGCTAAAACTTATGTCAGTTCTTGCCTCTGACCTCAGTCATGCAGAAGCCTGGGCTTCTTGTCACAGAGCTAAACACACACACATGCGCATGCACACACACACACAGGTACACATGCTCAAGCACACATGCACAAGCACATACACACACACACACACTGAGTGCATGTTAGCAAGCAATAGTGATCATTACAACAGGAATGAGAACATCTAATAACTCCTCTGAATGAGGAGTAAGAGAAGATGGAAGAGGTTTCAAAAGAAGATGGAGAGTTCCGATCTTGGCCACTGTCCCACACCAACAAGGAGAGCTAGCAGACAATTTACAAAATGGCTATTGCTTCACTTATACTCTCCAAATTGTCCAGGAGAATCTGGCTTGTGGTCCAGCCTAACTGAAAACATACATGAAAGGGAATCCTGGGAAATGTAGTTCAGCCTAGCTAAGGTGACACCTTACAAAGCCACTATAATCCATCCCTTGTCAACTTGGCACCCATGCATATCTCCATTTTTTAAAATGTATTTTTATTGATTTCAAAGAGGAAGGGAGAGGGAAAGACAGATAAAAACATCAATGATGAGAGAGAATCATTGATCGGCTGCCTCCTGCACGCCCCCTGAATGGGGGGTCGAGTCCGCAACCTGGGCTTGTGCCCTTGACCAGAATTGAACCCAGGACCCTTCAGTCCGCAGGCTGACATTCTATTCATTGAGCCAAATCAGCTAGGGCTCCATTTTTTTAAAAGAATTATTATTATTTTGTTGTTAATCCTTACCCAAGGATATTTTTCCATTGATTTTTAGGGAGAGTAGAAAAGAGAGGGAAAGACACAGAGAGAAACATCCATGGGAGAGAAACACATTGTTGGTTGCCTCCTGCACGATCCCTGACCAGAGCCCGGGAAGGGGAGGAGCCTGCAACCAAAGTACATGCCCTTGACTGGAATCAAACCCAGCACGCTTTGGTCTGCAGTCTGATGCTCTATCCACTGAACCAAACCCGATAGGGCCATATTTCCATTTTTAATCTCCAAATAAATATAATAACAAAGTCATGCATCTGGCTAACATAATACAAGTATGCCCATACAACCAGAAACATGTTAACCCAGGGTTCAAAACACTTTTTCTTAAAGGGCCAGATAGCAAATACTTTAGGTTTTGCATACCACATGGTTTTTGTTGCAACTATTCAGTGCTAGCATTATAGCACGAAAGCAACCATAGACAATATATAACTAAATGAGTGTGACTGTGTTCAAATAAAACATTATTTATGAAAACAAATGGCTAGCTCTTGGGCCATAGTTTGCCAACCCCTGTGTTAATCTTTTCAGCAAAGGAGAATGAAAAATCCTCTTTAAAAAATATTTTTATTTATTTCAGAGAGGAAGGGAAAGGAATAGAGAGATAGAAACATCAATGATGAGAGCAAATCATTGATTAGCTTGCCTCCTGCACTCCCCATACTGGGGATCAAGCCCGATACCCAGGCATATGCCCAGGTCAATGTTCAATCACTGAGCCATGCCAGCCAGGCTGAAAAAATCTTCTTTTTTATTTGAGCAATCTTTATTCTCCTTCTATCTAATTCACAATTCACCCTTTTATATCCCATAGATTAAATATTGAGATATGTTACTTACACTTAGCATATCTTATATTAGTTGAGGAAATGAAAGAGAAAGAAAAAATGAAATATTTTTGGTTAACATACAGGGTGTCCCCAAAAATGTATACATACTTTAACAGCTGATAGCTCAATTTTGAAGATGAAATGAATTTCAGTAAACACTGTCTTTATAATTGTTCAAAGTGTGCATATACATTTTTGGGAACACCCTATATATACAAACATGCATAACAAAATAAGGAAAAAAATACTCATAACTATCATAGTTCTCTTTTATGCAAGTGGTTGCAGTTCATTTCTGGTTTCTAGTCTTATTCCTGAAGGGTCTGGGCCACTAACAGGTCTACCTGAATTGGAGATTGTTTTAATTTTCCGTGACTTAATAATTACAGAATACGGGTATACTAAAATTTGCCCTAGAGAAACTCCTGCATTCCAGACATACTCATTATGTAATAGCAACTCAATTTCCCCTTGATAGCCAACATCAATTGCCAAAACCAGTATACTAAATCCCTTCTTTGCCTATTGATGCAGTGGCCTTAGAAGCCCAAAGTGGCCAGGTGGCAGTCTCAACTTCCAGTTTAATGGAATCATTGTTGTGTCCACTGGTAAAAAGCATTGCTCCTTGTGGAACTAAGACTTCTAGAGCAGTAGAGCCTGAAGTTGTGGGGATGGGAAACAAAAATTGTACTACGGAATCATGAGGGGTAATAATAAGAGCAACAACTTCTATTTCTACCCCTTGATTTGAAAACTTGTGAATCCTACTATGGGAGAAACAACAATATAATGGACTAGAGGCCCAGTGCATGAATTTGTGCATGGGTGGGGTCTGGCCGGCCCGCCTTGATCGGGGCCGATCAGTCCGGCCAGCCGGGGGGAGGGGATGTGGGAGGTTGGCGGGCCGGCCCCGCCCCCTGGTCGAACTCCCAGTCAAGGAGACAATTTGCATATTAGCCTTTTATTATATAGGACTAGTGGCCCGGTGCCCGATCCCACAGGCAGTCGGACATCCCTCTCGAAATCTGGGGCCGTTGGCTCCTAATCACTCACCTGCCTGCCTGCCTGATCACCCCTAACTGCTTCTGCCTGCCTGCCTGATTGCCCCTAACCCCTCTGCCTGCCTGCTTTTTTACATCTTACACCAAACAGCTGTTGCTCTTAAAATCCCTCCTCAGCCCCCACCTTAGGTTCTGCCTTTGTAATTCACCCAGATTAGGTTCTGATTGGTTGGTTTCTATGCCAGTCAGCATCAAAAGCTCCACCTCCTAGGCAGCCATTGGTTCCTGGCACTTGATCCAGATTTGGTTCTAATTGGTCAGTTTCTATGCCAGTCAGCATCTCCAGGTGAGGCTGATCAGCAGCCCTGTGGAGGCCCGGAGAGAAACAGAGGCCGGGCTGCTGGTGAAGCTGGGAGAGAAAGAGAGAGGCAACAGCTGATCAACAGCTGCCACTGAGGCTGCAGATCAGACCCTGCCTCTCTCTCTGCAGGCCTCTCTCCAGGCCTAATCTGCAGCCCCCTTGGCAGTTAGTGCTGGGTCGCTGCCCTGACACCAACTGCAGTCAGTGCTGGGTCACCATGGCAAACCAGCACTGGCTTTCCTGTTAGGTCGAGCCTTCAGTTGTTATGGATCCTGGCTCTTTATATATATAGATATTAATTTAAAACATTCACCACAATTTGAAGGACCCTGCTTAAGGTCCACAAGGTGTTGCCTCCTATCTGGTGCCATAAGTGAGCCTTCAAAAGATGATTATACCATTCAATCACATCAGTTGCTTTAGAGTTATGGGTAACATGGTAAAACCATGAGCATGAGCCCATTACCTCACTTCATTTGTTATGAAGTAAGTTCCTTGGTCAAAAGTGATATTGTATAGAATACCATGTTTCTGGGTAAAGTATTCACTCAGTTCACAAATGGTAGTTTTGGCAGAAGTCCTGCAAGCAGACAAGCAGTAAAGGCAAATCCATATCAAATAAGTGTGATTGAGAGAAAGAAGGAAAGTAGAAGTAAGGGGCATGGACATCTGGGCTATTTCCTCATGCAATTTACTTCTGCCTTCAGGACCTGCATAAGTCCAGCCTCATGGGTACCACTTCTTTTTGATGATGGAATACTGTTGTTCTTGCTGAACTCTTAGGCTTGGTGTGTCAGACGGTATCCCAGTTCACAATGAGCAGCTCGGGTCATATGATAACTTGGTAGCTCAAGGTCAAGCATTAAGTTTCTACTAAGTCCCAGTAACAAGCCAAAGGTTGCTTCTAAAATAATAGTTATCCACAGAGAATGGCATGGCTTTGCTAAAAAATTCAAAAGGTCTGTACTGTGATTCACCTATGGGATAGGGGCCTGCCAAAGGCTCCAAATAGCATCCCTATGTATGCACCACTAATACTTCAAGTACTATCATATCTTCTGAGTCATATGGCCCAATTAACAGAACAGCTTACAGAGCAGCTTGACCTGTTGCAGAGCCTACTCTGGGATTCACTCAAAACAGGCAGCTTTTCTAGGTCACTCAATAAATGGGTCAAAGTAGATTGACCAAATGAGATATATGTTTCTTCCAACTTCCAAATAGGCAGAGTAGGCACTGTGCCACTTTCTTAATATTAGGAGGAACCAGGATGCAGCAACTTACCCTTCACCTTAGGAGAGAAATCTCTTCATATCCCATATAATTGGACCCCTAGAACTTTCATCAAAGTGGCAGGTCCTCAAATTTTTGTAGGATTTATCTCCCACTCTGGCACACAAATGTCTTAGCAATGTGTCTAGAGTGGTTTTCATCATGTCCAATAAGCATAATACCATCAGTGGAATGGATCAGTGTGATGTCCTATGAAAAAGAAGGGTAATCAAAGCCCTTGCAGACTAGATATCAATGAAGGACATCTTACACAGTGAGGGTATCTTGCTCTCTTGCCAGATGAAAGCCATCTGCTTCTGATGGTTTTTACCAACAGGTACAAAGAAAAAAACATTTTCCAGATTAATAGCTACATGCCAGAAATGTACTAATTTGATCCAGCAACAAAACCACATCTAGAAAAGTAACTACAATTGAAGTCGCCACCTGATTAAGTTTATGGTAGTTCATTGTCATTCTGGTTGAATCCCATCCCCTGCATCTTTCAAGTCCTTTCAAGTGGCACTAATCTTTGCAATTCTTCCAAGAATGCAGTATTGTTTTTGGTTTACCGACTTTTTAGGTAGACACAGTTCTAGTGACTTTCACTTGGTCTTTCCTACCATAATAGCCTGCATTCTATGTGTCAGAGAACCACTGTGGGGATTCTGCCAGTTTCTGAGTGTGTCTATTTTAATTATGCATTCTGAAATTGGGAAAATAACCACAAGATGGGTTTGGAAATGCACTGGGCCAATTGTGAGATGGATTTGAGCCATGTATTAGTTATATATTGCTGCATAACAACTTATTCTAAAATATAGAAGTTGTAAACAACAGATATTTATTATCTTAACAGTTTCTGTGGGTCAAGAACCTGGGAATGGTTTAGCTGGGTGCCTCTAGTTTAATGTCTCTCATGAGATTGCAGCCAAGCTGTTGCCTGGGGCTACAGCATTTCAAGACTTGATGGAGGATGAAAGAAACACTCCCAAGCTCACTCACCTGGTTGTTGGCATGCTTGTTTCTCTAGGTTGTTAAACTGAGGTCTTCAGATCCTCACCATAACACATAAACATCTCTATAGAGTTGCTCACACTATGGCCAGATACTTCCCTCAGCGCAAGCTATCTCTAAAGAATGAACCAAAGCCCTAACCGGTTTGGCTCAGTGGATAGAGCGTCAGCCTGCAGACTGAAGGGTCCCAGGTTTGATTCCAGTCAAGGGCATGTACTTTGGTTTCGGGCACATCCCTAGTAGGGGGTGTGCAGGAGGCAGCTGATCGATGTTTCTCTCTCATTGATGTTTCTAACTCTCTAGCCCTCTCCCTTCCTCTCTGTAAAAAAATCAATAAAATATATTTTTTTAAAAAAGAATGAACCAAAGACAGAAGCCATAGTCATTTTAGAATCTAATATAGGAAGTGTTATCCCATTATTTCTATTGCATTGTATTCATTAGAAGCAAGTCACTAGGTCCAACCTACACTCAAGTAGAAAGGATTACACAAAGGTGTGAATACCAGAAAGTGGGTAACATTGGGGACCACATTAAAGACTGTCAACCACATTGGGTTATTGAAATAAAAATGAATATTATGAACAATTTAAAAATATACATTAAGAACCAAAATAGCAAAATCCATGAGGTCTTCACACAACACATCCCATTGTACAGATTGGAAACTCAAGGCATATAGAGTGGTGAAAAATATTTGCCCAAGGTCATTTGTTAGTGACAAAACTGACATTCAAATCTCAATCTAATTCCAAAGACTCATTTGACTCTGACCTCCCCTCCAAAATGTCCTCTAATGAGGTCATTTATTACAGATTATTTCTGCTCACTTTTTTCTTTTATTCTTTTTTAAAAATTATTTTTATTGATTTCAGAGAGGAAAGGAGAGGGAGAGATTAGAAACATCAATGATGAGAGAGTATCATTGATTGGTTGCCTCCTGCATGCCCCCCACTGAAGATCAAGCCCACAACTCAGGCATGTGCCCTTGACTGGAATCGAACCTGGGACCCTTCAGTCCGAAGGCCGATGCTCTATCCATTGAGCCAAACCAGCTAGGGCTCTTTTATTCTTTTTCTTCCAACTTTTTACTTCTCTTCCATAAAAGAGAAAGACTATTCAGGGACTGGCATACTTACCTTATTGGGCCAATTATGAAACACACTGAAATGTGAGGTTATATTTTTTCAGAGATGAGATTATTTTCAGTGATAACCCATGGCCTATCACATGGAACTGTCTCTTCTTTTCTGATGATTTTACATCTTTCCTGTACCTTTTGCCTTCTGAGCAGGAGCTGGTGACATTGATACCGCATTTAAGCTCACTTGTTTCTTAGCAACAGCTGGGTACATTAAGTTTCAGAGGTGCTCAGAACTTCCCCTCCAAAAGGGCCAGAGTCACTCTCAGAACAGTATATTCAAAGTTTAAAATATAACTTGAGTGGTTTAATTACACATCCCCATCCCCACCCACTCCTTCCACTTCCCTTTCCCTCCTTCCCATAGGCCCAATCATTGAGATTTCAGTAATAATTTCTGTAGTCTGGGAAAACGCCAAGGTCACACTTGAGAGTACCTGGCTGCCCAGAGAACAGTTTCAGTTCCCATTGCCCGCTTACAAATAAGATACAACTTGCATGTTTGGAAAGATCATTTTCTTCATGTAGTTGAAATCTCAGACCACAAATCAAGCATTGAAAGAAATAAACGTTATTTTTTAACAACCAAACATAATTTATTTTATGAGCCTCATTCCACATAGGAGTAAAATCCTAGTGTACCAATTCAGAGACCCATCCGTAAGGTTGACTTGAGGTCCAGAGGTAGAGGGTGGAAAAAACAGGAGAAGGAGACTCTGGTATGCATCTGTTGAGATGTCCATAATTCAGTTGGTTCCAAGTCTTCCACTCAGCTGCACTTCCACCTCATTTAGACAGGAAAGTCTTGTGACCTTCCTGGAAGTAAAGTACAACTTTCTTCTCCTAAATCTCTAGTTATCTGGGAACGTTTACTTTCCTTCCTGCCTCCAGGAATTGGCCCTACATTCAAGCCACAGGACCCCTGTTCAGGAACCAATAATTTTTGCTTCTTCTCAGACACTCCTCATCTTCATCCTCTAGTTCTGTAGACTTTATCTAACTTCAGGTGGAAAGGAGGAAGGGGGAAAGAACAGGTTTGATTAACAAAATATTATTCTAAATTACTTTGTCTTCTTCCTGGACCTAAGCTTTTAAACTCAAAAGACAATACCCTCTCCCCCTCCTCACCCTCTCCAAAAACCTGCTCCTTCTCTCTCTCTCTCTCTCTCTCTCTCTCTCTCTCTCTCTCTCTCTCTCTCAACCGAACCTGAGAACTTTCAGTCCACAGGCCAACGCTCTATCCACTGAGCCAAACCAATCTGCACTCTTCTCCTCTCTTTTTTTTTTTTTAGGGCATAAGGTAGAGGGTTTTAAAGCCATACCAAATGGAGGGATAAAGAACTCGACTTCTCTACTTGGGCACAGAGCAGTCCAAGTAAGACCCCACAAGCTTGAAATACTGTACAAGTTGGGGAATTATGATGTGTTCCAAATATAGAGTGAAAGAAAGGATGGAAGAAGATGAGGTTGGAGAATGGGGTCCAGGCTGTCCTCACATGGAAGTCATTACAAAGCCTCTCTTTCCCACACTCCCTCTTCACTCTTTCTCCCTTTCACCAGGTTCACCTATTTGCTTTAAAATAACCCCTCAATTGAAAATTGAAAACAATTCAGGCTTTACTCAGGATTTTCACCTTTATCCTGAGAACAATAGGAAACCATTTGGCAGACTTAATTAAATGAGTGGTCAAAGCAGGTTTTCTTTTTAAGTTTATTCTCATTGCTGCATTGAGAATGGTCTGAGAAGGAATGGACAAGAAAGATTTGGACAAAGCAGTCAGGTGGTGATAGGTAAGAGAGATCATGGTGAACTGAAGTGGTGGTAGCAATAAGATAGAAGGAGTATTGGACAGGTGTGGAAAGTATTTCCAAGGTAGAATTGATAGGTCTTGCTGATGGGTTGAATGATCTTTTACCCTCTCTGCATCCACCTCCTTGGGCATTTAACTTTGAAGTGTCCTCTGCCTCTGTCTCTGGACTTGACCATGTGCCTGGCTTTGGGTAATAGAATGAAGCAGAAGTGCAAGTATGGTGCTTCTAAGTCTACAACTCAAGAGGCCTTGCTCTTTCTTGTGTTTCTGTCATCTCCATGAGGACATTCCTGAGGTAGCCTACTGGCATGGAACAGATAAGTGGCAGAAACTTGAAGTGCCCAGTCAGCCCAGTTGAGACTCGTCTAGATCAGTGGTCGGCAAACTCATTAGTCAACAGAGCCAAATATCAACAGTACAACGATTGAAATTTCTTTTGAGAGCCAAATTTTTTAAACTTAAACTATATAGGTAGGTACATTGTTATTAACTTAATTAGGGTACTCCTAAACTGGCCTTTGCTAAAAACGTCCTCAATCTGATTGAGGTACGTTCGCTGAGGTCGACCCCTTCCAACTCTCCCATCCACACTCGTCTTGTATACTTGTTTCGTCTATGTCCTTTCCAAAAACCGACTTCTGAGCATGGGCCACGAAGTTTCAATCGCACTGTACGTGCACGCCCGCACGTGGTATTTTGTGGAAGAGCCACACTCAAGGGGCCAAAGAGCCGCATGTGGCTCGTGAGCCTCGGTTTGCCGACCACTGCCCTAGGAGACAGAATGACTAAATGTAAAGTGTATTCTGGATGGGATTCAGGAATGGAAAGAGGACTTCAGGTAAAAACCGAGGAACTCTGAATAAAGTATGGACTTTAGTTAGGTTTCAATACCGATTCATTATAACAAATGTACCATGTTAATGTAAGATATTAATAATAGGGGGAACTTCCTGAACTATCTCCATAATAATTTTATAAATCTGAAACTATTCTCTCTCTCTCTCTCTCTCTCTCTCTCTCTCTCTCTCTCTCTCTCTCTCTCTCTCTTTCTCTCTCATCGAACCAGAGACCCTTCAGTCTGCAGGCCAACGCTCTATCCACTGAGCCAAACCAATCAGGGCTCTCCTCCTCTCTTCTTTTTACAGGAGACAAGGCAGAGGGTTTTGAATCCATACCAAAAGGAGGGATAAAGAACTCTACTTGGAAACAGAGCAGTCCAAGTAAGACCCCACAAGCTTGAAATACTGTACAAGTTGGGGAATTATGATGTGTTCCAAATATAGAGTGAAAGAAAGGATGGAAGGAGATGAGGTTGGAGAATGGGGTCCCAGGCTGTCCTCACATGGAAGTCATTACAAAGCCTCTCTTTCCCACACTCCCTCCTCACTCTCTTTCTCCCTTTCACCAGGTTCATCTATTTGCTTTAAAATAACCCCTCAATTGAAAATTGAAAACAATTCAGGAAGGAAGAATCGCAACGTAAATGGCATCTGTGAATGCGCTGGAAGTTAATCTATTATATACATCATTCTTTTTGAGGTTGTTTTATCTTCCTTCTAAAGAACTCAGAAACTCAATGGCAACTTGAAACAGAACCCAATTTAGTCCTGTCATTAGACCAAGAGGGTTTTATTCTCCCTGGTCCTCTGTCAGATTTTAAATGGATGTGGTTTTATTTCCCTTCTCATCTAATACTGGAACATATCCATCTACAGCAAGATCTCACTTTTAAATGATGTTCTTGTATTTCAAGAGACCCTTTGAAGGGGAAAAATAATATCTCCACTCTAGACAAAGATCATGGCTGGAAAGTGAGTCTATTTATCTCCAAAGATTCAACAAATTCTTATGAAGCATTGGGCCCAAATTCTTGGTGGCTAGAGGAGGAGATGGGGTTCAGAAGGGGGACATGACTTGCTCAGAGTCACATAGCTAATTTAGTGTGTCACCTGTGTACTTTCTTTCTTTTCATAGCTATTGGGTACTTTCCCTCGAAGTGAGACCCAGACTCTGGTTGGAACAAGAATTCCTGTCCTATGCTCTTCTGAGATATAGCACCCTAGGCAGTGGTTGGCAAACTCATTAGTCAACAGAGCCAAATATCAACAGTACAACGATTGAAATTTCTTTTGAGAGCCAAATTTTTTAAACTTAAGCTATATAGGTAGGTACATTGTTATTAACTTAATTATGGTACTCCTAAGGCTTAGGAAGAGCCACACTCAAGGGGTCAAAGAGCCACGTGTGGCTCGCGAGCCGCAGTTTGCTGACCACGGCTCTAGGTCCATCCATATTGCTGCAATGGCAAGATTTTATTATTTTTATGGCTGAGTAATATTCCATTGTGTGTGTACACGTATACCATATCTTTATCATTCATCAAGTAACGGACACCTAGGTTGCTTCCATATCTTGGCTATTGTAAGGAATGCTGCAATGAAGATAGGGGTGCATATATCTTTTCAAATTTGTGTTTTTATTTTCTTCAGATAAATACCCATAAATGGAATTGCTGGGTCATATGGCAACTCTATTTTTAATTTTTTAAAGTGGCTGTACCAAACTGCATTCCCATCAACAGGGCACGAGGGTTCCCTTTTCTCCACATCCTCACCAACTTGTTGTTTGTGGATTTATGTATTGATGATAGCCATTCTGACAAGTGGGAGGTGATATCTCATTGTGGTTTTTTAATTAATTAAATTTATTGGGGTCACATTGGTTAATAAGATTAAAAAGGTTTCAAGTGTACATTTCCATGATACATGATTCTTCACAGTGTATTATGTATCCAGCACCCAAAGTCAAATAATCTTGTCACCATATATTTGGTCCCCTTTTCCTTTACTCCCCCTCCAGCCCCCTTCCCTCTGGTAACCACCATACTGTCATCTATGTCTATAAGTTTCAGTTTTATATTCCACTTATGAGTGAAATTATATTGTTCTTAGCTTTTTCTGGCTGTCCTACTTCACTTAGTGTATTACATGTTGTCGCAAGTGACAGTATTTCATCTTTTCTTAGGGCTGAGTAGTATTCCATTGTATATATGTACCACATTTTCTTTATCCAATCATCTATCAAAGGACACTTCAGTTGTTTCCACTGTAATTAATGCTGCAATGAACATAGGGGTGCATATATCTTTGTAAATAAATGTTTTCAAAGTTTTCAGATAGATAGCAGAAGAGGGATTGCTGGGTCATATGATTATTCTTAATTTTTTGAGGAACCTCCATACTGTTTTTCATAGTGGCTGTACCAGTTTGCATTTCCACCAGCAGTGAATGAGGGTTCCTTTCCCTCCACAACCTCTCCTATACTTATTAGTTTTCTTGTTGATAATAACCATTCTAACAGATGTGGGGTGTCAGCTCATTGCAGTTTTAACTTGCATTTCCCTAATGGCTAGTGAAGTTGAGCATCTTTTCATATACCTGATTGCCGTTTGTATGTGTTCTTGGAAGCAGTGTCTGTTCTACCCATTTTTAAATTGGATTGTTTGTTTGCTTTGTGTTAAGTTATATGAATTCTTTGTATATTTTGGATATTAACCCCTTGGCAGAGTTGTTGTTTGCAAATATCTTCTCCCATTCAGTTGGTTGCCTTTTTATTTTGTTGGTGGTTTCTTTTGCTGTGCAGAAGCTTTTTAGTTTTATATAGTCCCATTAGTTTATTTTTACCTTTACTTCCCTTGCCTTTGGGGTCAAATGCATAAAATCTTCTGTAAGGTCAAGGTCCATAAGCTTAGTACCTGTGTTTTCTTCTGTCATTTACCCTTTACTACCCCCCACCCCATTTATTAATTTATTGTTTAGATCTTATATTTAGGTCTTTGATCCATTTTGAATTTTTTTGAACATGGGGACAAACTACAGTCTAGCTTCATTCTTTTGCATGTGGCTTTCCAATTTTCCCAGCATCATTTATTAAAGAGGCTTTCTTTTCTCCATTGTATGTTTTTTTTGTTTGTTTCTTTGTCAAAAATTATTTGCCCATATACATGTAGTTTTATTTCTGGGCTCTCAATTGTGTGCTATTGGTCTGTATGTCTGTTTTTCTGTCAGTACTATGCTATTTTGATTATCACTGCTCTGTAGGATAATTTAAAGTCAGGTAGTAAGATACCTCCAGCTTCATAGGAGCTGAAGATTGCTATGGCTATTCAAGGTCTTTTGTGGTTCCATAGAAATCTGATGATTTTTTTTTCTCTATTTATTTTAAAAACATCACTTGGGTTTTTAAAAATATATTTTTATTGATTTCAGAGAGGAAGGGAGGAGAGGGAGAGAGAGAGATAGAAACATCAATAATGAGAGAGAATCATTGATCAGCTGCCTCCTACACATCCCCTACAGGGGATAGAGCCACAACCTGGGCATGTGCCCTGACCAGGTATTGAACCATGACCTCCTGGTTCATAGGTCGATGCTCAACCACTGAGCCATACAGAAAGAAGATGGTCATGAGACAACAGAGGCAAAGTTTGGAGTGATGCATCTATAAGCCAAGGAAACCAAGAGTTTCCAGAAAACACCAGAAGCTAGAGAGAAAACAAAGGATTCTCCTCTATAGATTTCATATGAAAACATGGTCTTTCATTTGAGGGTGTCTCACAATTGGTCCAATAGAGTAAATATATCAATCCCTGAATAGTCTTTCTTTTGATAAAAGGTAGCACGGCCCTGTCAACATCTTGATTTTGAACTTTTAGCCTTCAGAACTATAAGGCACTAAATTTGCATTGTGAAGCCACATAGTTTTTTGTACTTTGTAAAGGCAGCCACTGGGAAATGAAAACAGCAGTCTAATTAAAGATTCAAAAACTCAGATATTTTAAAGCAGTTATAGAATAATGCAGTGTTTAACTGTGTGGCACTAGAGAATGCAAAATGAGTCCATAGACTCTGAGACTCGGCCAGTCTTTCTCATCCCCAGACTCTTGGCCAGTCCTCAGGGGTGACTGGGTTACTTCATTTATAGCATTGACACAAAGAGGTTTATATCTCCATGGCCTTTGGGCCCCCATGCTGTAGGATCTCACATGACAAAGCCTCCAGCTAAATGTCTTGGAATTACTCTTTTTTTGAACACATGCCATAGGCTCCTGAGATAAAAAGGACAACCCCTCACAGGTAGGAAAGTATGCTTGCTATGGCTGTCAGCCCCAGGATAGTGCCATCCATGTGACTCTGAGCTTCCCCCAACTAGAGCTTCAACCAACAGAAGAACTCTGCCCTATAAAACCTGTTTTGAATCTTCATTTGTTTGCCAGAAATATTGCTGATCAGATTATAACAGGATCCTACACAGCCTGTCTGACTTGGTTCTCTCAAGTCCTTTTCTGCTTGGAACCTCTTTGACATGGGCTACTGAATAAGTTATCCCTGGTGGGTCTTCAATGCCCACTGGGTACATAACCAATAAATTATTTTTTTCTATAGTTGCAGGATGACCATTAATTTTCTGTATTCACAGAAGGAAGCAAGAAAGGGGGAACAAGATTGGACTCAAAGGGCAGAGTGGTAAGGGCAGAATGAAAAGCCAAATTATGGATTTAAAAAAGGATAAAGGGAATGAAAACTGGATGGGCTTGTTATTCAGGAGTCATTCTTGTTTTCTCATTTTCTCTCATCTCCCACATCCAAATAATCTACCTATCTTATCCATTTTATGTCCAAACTAGAGGTCTGGTGCATGAAATTTGTGCACTCGTGGGGGGGGAGAGGGTTGTCCCTCAGCCCAGCCTGCTCCCTCGTGCAGCCCGGGAGTCCTTGGGGGATGTCCACCTGCCGGCTTAGGCCCGCTTCCCAGGGGATCAGGCCTAAGCTGGCAGTCAGACATCCCTCTGGCAGCCCGGGAGCCCTTGGGAGATGTCCACCTACTGGCTTAGGCCCACTCCCCAGGGGATTGGTCCTAAGCTGGCAGTCAGACATCACTCTGGAAGCCTGGGAGCCCTCGGGGGATGTCCAACTAACAGCTCAGGCCCATTAGTCAGACATCCTTAGCACTGCCATGGAGGCGGGAGAGGCTCCTTCCACTGCCACTGCCACTGCGCTGGCCAACCATGAGCCGGCTTCTGGTTGAGTGGCACTCCCCCTGTGGAAGCACACTGACCACCAGGGGGCAGCCCCTGGTGGTCAGTGTGCTTCATAGCGACTGGTCATTCCCAGTAGTTCCACTGTTAGGGTCAATTTGCATATTACCCTTTTATTATATAGGATTACATTTAAAATCTAATTTTTAAAAATTTCAATAACACAACTTCTTTTCTTTGTTTTTGTTAATCCTCACCCAAGGATATTTTTTCGTTGATTTTTAGAGAGTGGAAGGGAGGGGAAAAGACAGAGAAAAAGAAACATCAATTGGTTGCCTCCCACAGCCCTTGACAGGAATTGAACCTGGGACCTTTCAGTCTGTGGGCCAACACTCTATACACTGAGCCAAACCAGCTAGACCCACAACTTCTTTAGACCAAGCAAACTTCATCTCTTCCCTACACAACTACTAAAATCTCCTAGCTAGTCTCTCTTTTTCCAGTCTTAGTTCCATGTAATTCATTCCTACAAAGCCACCATGGTAATCTTAAATGATGAATAACATCACTTTTCTCCCTTGATTAAAATCCTTCAGCTTTCACTTTCAGCCAAGATAGAATAACAGAGACTAGATCTATCCTACTTCCATTCAGTTAGAAAAATGAACAAAAATATACAAAGCAACAATTTTCAGACAGGTAATACAGGATTGTGATTACTGAGAGAGTAGAAACAAACAAGGTGAGACCTACAATTGCATGAGCTAACTACCTGGAAAGAGTTGCCAGTACATGTCCATAAACCAAACAGCTCTCCTTGAGTTGTAGAGATAGAGATCTAGCTCAGGGAAGTAAGGTGGCTAGAAATTGTGGAGCAGAGTACTAGGAGAGGGAGTGAGGGAGTGAGGGAGGGAGGTTCAAAAGTCTGCAGAGGGATCCCATCAAGTCTCTGGCATGAGTAAGAGGAAGCTACCCTATTTCAGGAAAAAAAACCACCTGAAAGGAACAGGCAGAACAATTCACAAATCTTGGAATAGTTCATGTTCCTACCAAGCAGAGTAGAAAACATCATAATACATGGGCATTGGGTAGAGGTCTCAAAAAAAAAAAGTCTTAGTGGTAGCACTAAATTAGCGCCAGATTAAGGGCTACTATAGAACTGCTCTAACAAAGCTTAAAAGCAAGCCTCATAATAATTCAGATGATCCCAAGTAACTTAACTGTGCTCAGAACAAAATCCAACATTAGTTAAAGAAATAGCCCTAACTGGTTTGGCTCAGTGGATAGAGCGTCGGCCTGTGGACTCAAAGGTCCCAGGTTCGATTCCAGTCAAGGGCATGTACCTTGGTTGCAGGCATATCCCCAGCACGGAGTGTGCAGGAGGCAGCTGATTGATGTTTCTCTCTCATCAATGTCTCTAACACTCTCTCCCTCTCCCTTCCTCTCTGTAAAAAATCAATAAAATATATATTTTTTAAAAGAAATAAACAAAATCCAACAATATAAAATTTACAATGTCAGATATCCAATAAAATATTAGCAAGCATGCGGTCAGGACTTCTGGCTATGACAGAATGAAGAGATATTTGAATCTTCTCCTCAAAAAAAAGTATAAACTGGACAAAATATTCAAAAATAACCATTTTAGGAACTTGCAAAATGGCCAAAGGCAAACATCAAGTTGAGAAACAATTATTATTTTTTTGAAAATTGAAGCCTCAGGAAAGAATAGCAGGATTCTTTAGCCTTCTTGTCTAGGTCCACTCCCATCCTCCCACTCCCATGTTGATTGCTGAAAATTGTAGTTTTAAAAAGGTGAACTGGTGGTAATAACTAGCAGCTTTGCTGCCAGAGGGGACAGACTAGATTTGAGGCAGGAAGAAAAAGCCATAACCGCATTGTCAGTTTAAAGGAAAGAAGGAAGGAAGGAAAAATGGAAGGAAAGGAGGGAGGGAGGAGAGGAGGAGGAAGGAAGTTTGATAGGAAATGAACAGGTAAAACTCATAACACTGCTAGCCTAAGTTTGTGTACACAGTTGAGGCAAGCAGCCATATCAGGCAGAAATTTAACAAGAAGATGCTAGAAATGACAGAGGCACAGAAAGGTTAAATTAGCTCTCCACCTCTCTCTAGGTGACTGAGAAAATACACACATGCATAGAAGGGATCCAAGAGAGTCCATTGGAAAGTAAATGCCTAAGCACACTTGAGAAATGGCCAAACTTTGCACTCACTCACAATCTATACATAGATAGGCCAGCAGAGGATGGTTAAAATCTGCGGACTCAAGGTGTTTGAGCAATATCTCTATTTAAATCATTGGATGATCACTAGGCTATACTGACACAGGATGACCAATCATAAGCCAGGATAAAAAATGAAAATATGAATAAAAATTTGGGTGGAGATATCAGTAGTGGCCAGCAACTCATGGAGGAGAAAGATTCTACCATTTAAGTTCAGACAAGTGAAAGAAAGAAAAAATCAGGAAGAAAAATCAAAATACAGAGCTGCTACAAGATAGCATCAAAATGCCCAGTTATCAACCAAAATTTATGAGAAATGCAAAAAAGCAATAAAGTATGAGTCACATTTAAAAAAAACAATGATTCTTAAAAACTTATTTTATGGGCCCAGATATTGGATTGAGCAGACAAAGACTTCAAGGAAGCTATTATAAATATATTCAAATAATTAACGTAAGCTATGTTCAAATGATTAAAAGAAAATATGAAAATGTCTAGTAAATAAGGAATATCAATAAAGAAATAAAATCTATAAAAAAGAACCAAATGGAAATTCTAGAGTTGAAAAGTACAATAATTAAAATAAAAAGCTCCTAAATGGGCTCAACAGCAGATTTGAGTTGGCAGAAAAGCAAATCAGTGAATTTGCAGATAGATTAATAGAAATTTTCCAATATAAAAAACAGAGAGAGAAAAAGAATGAAGAAATATGACCATCGCCTCAAAGACCTGTGGGACAGCATCAAGTAATGTGAGCACCAGAGGAGATGAGAGAGAGAGTCAGAAAAAAACATTTGAAGAATTAATAGCTACAAATTCTCCAAATTTTATGATACACATTAATCTTCAAATCCAAGAATTTCAACAAATCCCAAGTATGATAAAGAGATCCACTACTAGACACATCATAGTCAAAAAGTTGAAAGCCAAAGGGAAAAAAATAAAATCTTGAAATCAGTAAAAGAAAAATGATTCATCATGAACAAGGGAACAAAAATGTGAATAATAGCTGACTTCTCATCAGAAATAATGGAGGCCAGAAGGCAGTAGAGTGACATATTCAAAATGCTGAAAGAAAAATCATTTAATCAAGAATTCTATATCCATCATACTAAAAATAAGGACATTCAACCTGTCAAACAAGATACACTAAAGGAAGTCCTTCAGGCTGAAAAAATAATTATACCAGATGGTAAATGAAATTCACAGGGAGAAATGCGGAACAACCGAACAACTGATCACTATGACGTGTGCTGACCACTAGGGTGCGTGCAGAACATGGCGGGCGTTGGCAGCAGGCGGCAGAGCGCGGAAAATGACAGGCATTGGCCATGGCAGGATGGTGGAGGAGGTGAGCGGGGGCGCCAGACCAAAGCAGGGCACCAGCCACTGTCATCAGGGCAAACCTGTGGTGGTTACTGAAAATTCTTTGCTCCCGTGTGCTGTGGTCCTGCCCAGTGCTCTCACCTGCTGCTGGTGCCAGCCCCACTCACACCCACTGCCGGCGCCAGAGCCACCACTCGCACCCACTGCCGGTGCCCAGCGCCGGCTCCGATCACTCAGCACCATCAGCAGGTGCAAGCAGTGGCCGCCGGCCCCAATCACCCCTCAGGACTTCTCCACCTCCCCCTGCTCCTGAGGGGCGAGTGGGGCCAGCAGCCGCCCCTCACACTCACTGTCACTGATGGCGCTGGCCCCACTCTCACCCACTGCTGGCACTGGCCCCAGTCTCTCCGCACCATCAGCAGATGTAACAGCGCCGGCCGGCGGGAGCAAGGCTGCTGGTAGAAAGGGGACCAGTGGCCACGATGGGAGGGACCGGGCAGGGGAACAGAGGATGGGCCAAGACCCGCTCTTGTGCCTACCACAGCCTCGTTGCCCACAGTTCCTTTCAAAGTGCATGAATTCATGCACTGAGCCCCTAGTAATAATTATAATACTATGTAATTTGGTTTATAACACATATATATTAAAATATATGACAATAAATGTACAAAGGAAGGAGATGGAAATGGAGTTATCTTGGAGCAAAGTTGTTATATTTTCCTGAAATTAACGTGAGGTAGATTGTGATAATTATGATATACACTATAGTCCCAACAACAGCAAAAAGCTTTAAAAATAGTGTTAAGCCCTAACTGGTTTGGCTCAGTGGATGGGGCATCGGCCTGCGGACTGAAAGGTCCCAGGTTCCATTCCGGTCAAGGGCATGTACCTTGGTTGTGGGCACATCCCCAGTAAGAAGTGTGCAGGAGGCAGCTGATTGATGTTTCTCTCTCATCGATGTTTCTGGCTCTCTATCCCTCTCCCTTTCTCTCTGTAAAAAATCAATAAAATATATTTTTAAAAAAATAAAAATAAAAATAGTGTTAAAAAAATTAAGAGAGGAATTAAAATGGTATAATAAAATGTTTGTTTGACACCAAAAAAATACAATAAAGGAGGAACACAGAACAAAAAGAGCCATGAGACATACTGAAGATATTAATATGGCATATATGTAAATCCAACCATGGCAAAAATTATATTAAATGTGAATAGATTAAACACTCCAATCAAAATGCAGAGTGTCACTTCATAAGGTGTATAAATGTCTAATCACTATGTTGTATACCTGAAGCTAAAATAATATTGCTTATCAACTAAAATTGAAAAGTAAATTTAAAAAGTAAGGCTTAAAATAAATGTCAGCTTAAAAAAAGGCGGAAAGTGTCAGACTGAATGAAAAAGCAAGATCCAATGACAAGAGACAGTTTAGATTCAAAGACACAAATGGATTAAAAGTAAAAGGATGGTCTATTCTAGACCAGCGGTTCTCAACCTGTGGGTCGCGACCCCTTTGGGGGTCGAACGACCCTTTCACAGGGGTTGCCTAAGACCATTGGAAAATACATATATAATTACATATTGTTTTTGTGATTAATCACTGTGCTTTAATTATGTTCAAATTTGTAACAATGAAAATACATCCTGCATATCAGATATTTACATTATGATTCATAACAATAGCAAAATTACAGTTATGAAGTAGCAACGAAAATAATTTTATGTTTGGGGGTTACCACAACATGAGGAACTGTATTAAAGGGTCGCAGCATTAGGAAGGTTGAGAACCACTGTTCTAGATGTTTCAGTGAAAATGTTTTTTAATGAGATTAACACTTAAGTAATTAACTTTAAATTAAGCAGTGAAGACCAAGTATGTCAAACTCATGGCCCACAGGCCACATGCAGCCCACAACAAATATTTCTGTGGCCTAGAAACGTTTTAATAAAATTTCGTAACTTAATTTTTACATATCCTGTTATACATAATTATTAACAACGAACACCAACGTTTGCTAATGACTGATTACTATAGTTGTGTTGCATTCACTTCCCTTATGCTCCTACACACAAGTAGGTGCACCATTTCTCTCCACTAATACTAGCAGCCAATATTTTAGCAGCCGATTGCCATGTCATTAGTCTTGTACTGACTTGTTTGGTGTCCGCAATGGAAAATATTTCGCTTTCGGAGAACAAGAAAAATAGGTTTACTTGCATTATGCTTATTAACTTGTGCAGTTATTCAGTATCTGGTAAGTTAATGTTCAAGAAAAAAGATTAATTTTTATTAAAATGTTCCATTATTTTATGTTAACAACTACTTATTTCTTCAGCCCTTCGTATTCAGTATGTCTCTATCGAAATAAACCTATGTTTCTATGAAAAGTGAAACTTTTGTTTTTTTGTGGACCACATAAACTTAAACCTTGTTTATTTGGCCCGTGTTAGCCTTTGAGTTTGACATGTTTGGTAGACCATAATGTGGGTGGGCCTGATCCAAATCAGTTGAAGGTCTTAATAGAACAAAGACTAATCTCCCCTGAGAAATCCTGCCAGTAAATGGACTTTGGATTGAATATATATATTCTGTTGGTTCTGTTTCTATGGAGAACCCTGACTAATACAGATGATAAAAGGTATATTATGCATACAATATCCATAAGAACACTGGAGTGGCCATATTAACATCAGGCAAAATAAGCATTCAGACAAGAAATCGTACTAGAGAAATATTAATGCTTATTGCATGTAACATTATTATACTTAAAATCATTTTTCTTGAAATATTAATGTTTATTGCATGTAAAAAAATAAAATATAATACAAAAAAAAGAAATCCTACTAGAAAAGAAGGGGGAAATTTCATGACGATACAACAATTAACACATCAGTGAAAAGAAATAGGAATTATTAAAGTATATATGCGCCTAACAACAGAGCCCTAAAATACATGAAACAAAAACTGACAGAATTGAAAAGAGAAATACCTTAATTCAACAGTTATAGTTGGAAACTTCAAAACTCCTCTCTTAGTAATTGATAGAACTGGATAGTAAACAAGTAAAAATATAGAAGACTTGAACAATACAACCAACTTACCCCAAACAGCAAAATATATATTCTTTCCAGGGAACATTCTCCAGGATAGACAATGTGTTGGACCATAAAACAAGTTTCAATAAATTTAAAAGGATTGAAATTATTTCAAGTACATTCTCTGATGACACAGACTTAATTTAGAAGTCAACAACAAAAAGAAATTTAAGGAAATTAAAAATAGTTACAAAATAAACAACACTCTTTTAAATGACTTATAAATCAAAAAAATAAATTGTAAAGGAATTGGAAAATATCTTCAGCTGAATGAAAATAAAATACAACATATCAAATGTTATGGCATACACACAACGCAGTGCTAAGAGGGAGATTTGTGGCTTTAATTACGTATCTAAAAAGGCAGAAATATCTAAAATTAATCATCTAAGCTACCATTTCAAGAAGCAGAATAAGCCTAAAGAAAACCATGACAATTCAATTCACAAATTACTGAAAACTAATGATGAAGATAAATTGTTAAATCCAGAGGAAAATGATACAAGGTGGAACCAAGATAAGAAATGACAGCATACTTATCAAAAACTAGGCAATCCACCTGGCTGGTTTGACTCAGTGGTTAAACTGTTGGCCCCAGGACCAAAGGGTCATGGGTTGGATTCCCGGTTAAAAGCACATACCCCACTTTTTACCTCGGTTGCAGGTTCAATCCCAGGGTGTGAATGGGATGCAACCAATCAATGTGTCTCTCTCATATCAATCAATGTTTCCCTCTCTCACTTTCTCCCCTCCCCTTCACTCTATAAAAAAAAATAAATCAATGGAAAAAGAAATCCTCGGGTGAGGATTAAAGAAAAAACAAACAAACCCCACCCCCCCAAAAAAATCTAGGCAATCTGGAAGACAATGGCTCTTTACCTCTTTACTTTTTTAATGAAAGAAAATAATAAAAATCTAGAATTCTTTAACCAGAAAAAAATATATTTCAAAAGTAAAGGTCAAATAAAGGCCTCTTTACACAAACAAAACTGAGATGATTACATTAGAGCACATCTTTCCTACAAAAGGATGATAAAGGAAATTATTTAGGCAGGTGGCAAATTATAACAGGTAGAAATGTAGATCTACACAAGGGAATAAAGAGTACCCAAAATTATTACTCTTTGAAAAGACAAACTAAAATATTTAAGGATAAGTGGTATTATGTCTATAAAATATTCTCAAATGATTCTGCAATATAATATATGCACATGTCTGTGTGTATGCTTCTCATCATCCTGCCATTTACCATTTGCAAGGAGGAGTTAGGACTAGATGATTTCTGAGTTTCTTCTATCTCAAAAATTCTAAGACTCTGATTTTACTTATTTCTCTCATCTTTTGCATCCCAATCACCTCCCTAGACTCACCTCAAAATTGTTTCACAATCTATTTCCCACCCTGCAGCTCTTCCACAGAGAACAGTTGTCATAAATATGCTCCATTCAATTAAGAAGGTAGGGAAAAGTACATGAACAAAATGAGGACATTAGCAGAAAATATTTAAAAACATATAAATGAAACTTTAGAGATGAAAACCAAAATGCACTGGAAAGCATTACACCTTGTTTTTGTTTTGTTTGTTTGTTTGGTTGTTTTTTTTTTTGCCATTCAATTGGCAAAACTTTTCCCCATATGTAAAGCAACTCCTAAAACATCATTTCCTTTAGGCAACCTTCCCAAATTGATTCAAAGAAAAACCTCTACTCATGACTCTCTTATAGCTACTTCCTTTAGTACATACATGGTGGGGCAAAAATAGGCTTACAGTTCTTATGGAAAATAATATAATAATTAATAAATAATACCAGAATAAACTCTGTGTTTTGTGTACTCACAACTATAAACCTACTTTTGCCCCACATTGTATTTAAATTGGTTCAACCTACCTAAAAGAAAATAATTCTCTTTTTTTTAAAATATATTTTTATTGATTTCAGAGAGGAAGGGAGAGCGAGAGAGAGATAGAAACATCAATAATGAGAGAGAATCATTGATTGGCTGCCTCTTACACACCCCACACAAGGGATCAAGCCCACAACCTGGGCAAGTGCCCTAATCGGGAATTGAACTATAAACTCCTGGTTCATAGGCTCACTCCTGGCTCACCATTGAACCACATTGGCCCAGCAATCATTCTTAACTTGTATTAACGTTCGCATTTCCCTGTTTACTTGTGGTTTGACTTATGCTAAATTGGACTATTAATCCTCTATATGTATAACCAGGTCAGTGAATCTGTCTTTGACTTTAAAGGGACTATGTTCTCATAGTTTAATAAGACTGGCCTTATTATCAAAATAAATTAATAAAAATTTGATTCCCTACATTTTTTATCAGACTTTATTACAAAATCCTTAATAAAAAGTAAGTATAGAACTTCTGCTTTAAGGAAGATAGAGTAGATATGCTTTTCACTATTCTTTCAGTAAGTAAAATCTCTGGACATTATATATAAAAATTTAAGAACTCTGAATGGTAGAAAGAAGGCATTCTGGCTAGGGACCTCAGGACCCAAGGAATGACATGGTAATAAGTTCCATACATTTTTTAAAATATATTTTATTGATTTTTTACAGAGAGGGCAGGAGAGGGATAGAGAGTTAGAAACATTGATGAGAGAGAAACATCGATCAGCTGCCTCCTGTACACCTCCTACTGGAGATGTGCCCGCAACCAAGGTACATGCCCTTGACCGGAATCGAACCTGGGACCTTTCAGTCCACAGGCTGACGCTCTATCCACTGAGCCAAACTGGTTAGGGCCATACTTTTTTTTTTTTTTTTTTTTGGTCTCATATACCTCAAAATGAATGCTAAAGAAGATGGCAATATGGAAATGCCTACAAGTGCAGACATAAAAGGTCCCAACAAAAGTATGTTCTCTCTAGCCAAGGATCAAGAAGATGAAAAACTTTTAGACAATAACATTGTCCCATCCTAGGGTCCTCAAAGCTCAATCCAGAAAAGGAAAAGTTGATAAGTGAGACTTCATAAAAATTGAAAACTTTTGCTCTGGGAAAGACCCTGTTAAGAGGATGAAAAGCCAACCTGCAGTCTTGAAGAAATTATTTGCAAAACATATATCTGACAAAGGATTAATAACTATAATATACAAGGATCTCTCAACAAAAACAATAGAAAAACAAACAATCCATTTAGAAAATGAGAAAAAGACATGAAGAAAAATTTTACTGAAAAGGATATATGGATGGCATATAATACATCAAAAGATGTTTTACTTCATTAACCATTAGGGAAGGGCAAATTAAAACCACAAGGAGATATTATTACATACCTAACAGAATGGCTAAAACAAAAAGTAGCGGCAATATTAAATGCTGATGAGGATGTGGAAAAACTGGGTCCTTCATTCATTGTTGACAGGAATGCAAAATGGTACAGCCACTCCGAAAAATAATTTGGCAACTTCTTTTAAAAACAACAATCATACAGCCCTAGCTGGTTGGGCTCAGTGGATAGAGCATCAACCTGCGGACTGAAGGGTCCCAGGTCCAATTCCTGTCAAGGGCACATGCTCAGGTTGTGGGCTTGATCCCCAGTGGGGGGGTTGGGGGGGGTGCAGGAGGCAGCTGATCAATGATTCCTTCTCATCATTGATGTTTCTATCACTCTCTCCCTCTCCCTTCCTATCTGAAATCAATAAAAATATATTTTAAAAAAACAACAACCATGCAACAACCATATTGTCAATCATTTGGGCATTTATTCCAGAGAAATAAAATTTACGCTTACACCAAAACTTGCACACGAATGTTTTGTGCAGCTTTATTCATGATAGTCAAATACTGGAAGAACACAAATGGCCTTCAGTGGGTAAATGGTTATACAAAATATGGATGTGGTATAGTCATATTATGGACTACTATTCAGCAATAAGAAGGAATGAACTATTTTTTTGAAGTTAGCACATTCTTTTATTTTTTAATTTTATTTTTCAATTGCAGTTTACATTTAATATTTTTTTGTATTAGTTTCAGGTATACAACATAGTGGTTAGACAATCTTATATTTTACAAAGTGTTTTCCATCAATTTTTCCAGTACCCACCTGTCACCATACATAGTTATTACAATACTAGAGGCCCGGTTCACAAATTCGTGCACCAGTGGGGTCCCTCAGCCTGGCCTGTGGGATTGGGCTGAAACCAGCTCTCCAGCACCCCCTGAAGGGCCCTGGATTGTGAGAGGGCACAGGCAGGCGAGGCCGAGGGACCCCACCAGTGCACAATCAGGGCTGGGGAGGGACACGGGAGGTTGACTAGCCGGGGAGGGACCACGAGAGGGCTACAGAGCATGTCGGGCCTGTCTTGCTCAGTCCTGATCTGCTGGACTCCAGCAGCAAGCTATCCTACCAGTCAGAGCATCTACCCCCTGGTGGTCAGTGCATATCATAGCGAGCAGTTGAGCAGCCTTAGCATATCATTAGCATATTACGCTTTGATTGGTTGAACAGACAACTGGACAACCAGGCACTTAGCATATTAGGCTTTTATTATATAGGATTATTAACTATACTAGAGGCCATGTGCATGAAATTTGTGCACAGATAGGGTCCCTAGGCCTGGCTGGTGATCAGGGCCGATCAGGGCCTCCCTTTCCCTGGCTGCCAGCTGCTGGCCAGGGCCTTCCTTTGTTCCGTGCCAACCCCTGGTGGTCAGCACACATCATAGAGAGCAAACGCCCGAGAGGACAATTTGCATATTAGTCTTATATAGGATTCCCTATGCTGTACTTTGTATCCCTGTGACTATTTTGTAACTACCAATTTTTAGTTCTTAACCCCTTCACCTTTTTTATCCAGTCCTCCAACCCCCTTCCCTCTGGCAACCAGATATAGTCTGTTCTCTATATCTATTGGTCTGTTTCAATTTGGTTTATTCTTTTGTTTTGTTCTTCAGATTCTACAAGTAAATGGAATCATATGGTATTTATCTTTCTCTGACTGACATTTCATTTAGCATAACACCTTTTAGTTCCATCCAGGCGGTCACAAATAGGAAGATTTCATTATTTTTTCTTATGGCTGAGTAACATTCCATTGTATATATGTACCACAACTTTTTTTAGGCGGAAGATAATTGTATTGTATTTTTTTAATTTAAATTTTTTGTTGTTTAAAGTATTACATATGTCTCCTTTTTCCCCCTTGACCTCTCCCCACCCACTCCCTCCCCCCAGCACATGCCCTCACCACCACCACCACCCCCCATCTGTGTCCATTGGTTATGCTCATATGAATACATACAAGTCCTTTGGTTGATCTCTTATCCCCTCATCTCCCCTGCTTTCTTCATAGGTTAGACAGTCTGTTTGATGCTTCTATGACTCTGGTCCTATTTTTGTTCATCAGTTTATATTGTTCATTATATTCCACAAATGAGTGAGACCATGTGGTATTTATCTTTCTTTGACTGGCTTATTTTGCTTAGCATAATGCTCTCTAGTTCCATCCATGCTGTTGCAAATGGTAAGAATTCCTTCTTTTTTACAGCAGTGTACTACTCCATTGTGTAGATGTACCACAGTTTTCTAATCCACTCATCTGCTGATGGGCACTTTGGCTATTTCCAAATCTTAACTATTGTAAATTGTGCTGCTTATATTCTTTCTAATTGGTGTTTCTGTTTTCTTGGGATTTGGTCCTAGAGGTGGGATTACTGGTTCAAATGGAAGTTCCATTTTTAATTTTTTGAGGAAACACCATACTGTTCTCCACAGTGGCTGCACCAGTCTGCATTCCCACCAGCAGTGCAAGAGGGTTCCTTTTTCTCCACGTCCTCTCCAGCACTTGTTGTTTGTTGATTTGTTGATGATAGCCATTCTGACAGGTGTGAGATGATACCTCATTATTGTTTTGATTTGCATCTCTCAGATGATTAGTGACTTTGAGCATGTTTTCATATGTCTCTTTTCTTTCCTTATGTCCGCTTTCAAAAATTATCTATTTAGGTCCATTGCCCATTTTTTTTATTGGGTTGTTTATCTTCCTTTTGTTAAGTTGTATGAGTTCCCTATAAATTTTGTAGATTAAATCCTTATCAGAGATAACATTGGCAAATATGTTCTCCCATGCAGTGGACTTTCTTGTTGTTTTGTTGATGGTTTCTTTTGCTGTGCAGAAGCTTTTTATTTTAATACTAGAGGCCCATTGCAGGAAGATTCCTGCAAGAATAGGGCTTCCTCGGGCCTATTCCTGCAAGAATAAGGCTTCCTGAGACCGCAGCGAAGCAGAAAAGGGAGCGAAGCCCACAGAGGCAGGCTTCGTTCCCTTCTCCGCTGCCTCACTCCCTCCCTTCGCCACTTAGACCTCAGCTCCCTCCCTTCTCTGCCACCTGGGCTCTCTCCCTTCTCCGCCGCTTTGCTCCTTCGCCAGGTCATGGATCCAAGGCCCTGATCCCCCGGGCAGTGTCAGGCGCTGCTGGCCCCACCTCACCGGGTCAGGGGTCCGGGGCCCGGGGCCCGTGGGCAGCATTGCGTGCTGCCGGCCCTGCCTGCAGTATGCAAATTAGCCGCCATCTTTGTTGGTGGTTAATTTGCATATCGTGCTGATTAGCTGATGGGAAGCGTAACGAAGGTATGGTCAATTACCATGTTTGTCTATTATTAGATAGGATGGTCCCATTTGTTTACTTTTTCCTTAGTTTCCATTGCCCTAGGAGTTGTCGGTAAAGACATTGCTATGACAATGTCTGCTATTTTGCTGCCTATGGCTTCTTCTAAGATTTTTATGGTTTCCCATCTTACATTTAAGTCCTTTATCCATATTGAGTTTATTTGTACCACAACTTTTTTTATCCACTCATCTATTGATGGGCAGTTGGTTGAACTATTGGTATATGCAACAACTTGGATGGATGAATCTCCAGAGAAGTATGCCAAGTGAAAAAAGCCAATCCCTAAAGGTTACATACTTTATGGTTTTATTTATATAACATTCCTGAAATGACAAAATTATAGAAATGGAGAAAATATTTGTGGTTTCCAGGAGTTATGGAAATGTTAAGAAGAGTTAAGTGAGGGGGTGGGAGAGAAGTGGATGGAGCTATCAAAGGGCAATATAAGGAATATTTGTGGTGATGGAAATGTTCTGTAACTTGAATGTTAATTTCAATAACCTGATTATGATATTGTACTCTAGTTTCCAAGATGTTGTCATTTGGGGAAACTGGTTAGAGGGTAAATGGGATTTCTGTTGCACTTCTTACATCAGAAAATGAAAAGCTTATGTTAAAAATAAAAAGTCAGTACACCAGGTGAAATCACATTTGACTGTTTTTTGCCTTTTAGACCTTAGTATAAAATATATTTTGATAGAGGATTCTTCAGCGAGAACAGAATGATCCTGAATGACTTATAAAATAAAGGTAGACACACACTAAAGGTTTAAATGACCAGAATGAAGACAGATAAAGAAACTGAACTTCATCAACTGCTTAATTAAGTCCAGGACTGACCCTGATTGTTTCCTTACCTGATTTCTTTATTTTTTTTAGATTGACACACGCATGCTACTACTCAAAATATTACTGATTTATGTCATGGGATTGCACTCAGGGAAGACTACTTTTAAGCCAAGGCGAGCTTTGTTTACTGAAGCCACATCTGTTTGGTGGCAATTATAGGCTTAAATGGCAAGTGAACTAATATTTGATTCCTCTCAACCTTCTGTCTCCTCTTTTCCAGAGATAAAAGGTGGTTTATGCTCACATCTGATCAATTCTCCATTAAAAATGGGGTTTAGTCCGTTTTTATAAGTTTCCTGCTGCTACTCTCTGTGCAGTAGCTGGTCCTACCACGTCATCATCATTGCTCCAACAGCGCTCTCAGTTTCCCATTTCATTACCACCATTCCTATAATACTTGGAGTTTAAGGGGTGCCTTCTCAATTATGGCAGTTTGTTAGAACCAAAAAGTTAAACTTCTTTCTATTTTTTTCTGTTCTTTTTTCTGAAAGACTTAGGACAAGTCTCCACAGGACAGGATCATTCTTAAAGATATGTATACCCACCACCTGCCAACACCAGAGCAGATCATTCTTAACACTCACTCCTCTCTATGACAAAAGTATTTTTAGTAATAATCATAAAATTAAACAAATAATTATGATGACCAGAAAAGAAAAACAGACAATGGAATTTTTTTTTATTTAAATGTGTGTGTATTTACTGGCATATATGCCAATAAAATTATAAATACTATAATGCAAAAAGAAGGAAATCAGCAATAGATTAATACTTTTTAATTATAATGTATTTTTAGAGTCAAAGTTTTAAAAATGTATAATTAGCCCAGCTGGCATGGCTCAATAGTTGAGTGTCAACCTATGAACCATGAGGTCATGGTTCAGTTCCAAATCAGGGCACATGCCTGGATTGCGGGCTTGATCCCCAGCAGGAGGCAGCCAATCAATGATACTCTCATTATTGATGTTTCTCTCTCCCTCTCCCTTCCTCTCTGAAGTCAATAAGAATATATTTTTAAAATAAATAAGTAAATAAATAAATATGCACACTTACATATTAGTATGTTAAAATAATGAATAACACCGTTTTTTTTAACAACCAGAAAAAAATAACAACTAAAAATAAATTTCAATATTAAGGATATTAATATTCAGTAAAAATATTTTTAATGAACTAAAATACACACTTACTAAACAAAAGTATTACACCTCAATTTTTGCATTCTGCTTTATTATTTTAAATTTTAAACACAAGTAAAAAGCCTAAGTGGTTACATAGAAAGATGGAATTTTAGTAACACATGTTCTGTTTCTTTTTTTTTTTTACAATCACTGTGGTATTGGTATTTATTGTGGGCATATGTAATACCTCTGGGGTTAGAGACAGAAAGCAAACTCAAATGATTCTGGATCATTACTAACTTTTTCTTGAAACAAACGCATGTGCCTAAGTCTGAATATATTAGGAGTCTATCATATAACTGGGAATTCTTCATATTAACTTCCATTTAAAATGCAGTATTTATCAAAGGATAAGTAATTAAAATGTGCTAATTTGAAGTTTACACATATTATTAAAATTGAAGAGAGAACTAGAACTTAGACCAACAAAAGAATTTATTGGGGAAGAGTATTTTATCATTGACATTATTTAGAATTGCTGATATTTGGTGATAATAAAAAGCATATCTATTTTAACATGGTTTTATAATTGTTTTTCGGTTTTCAAGAGAAATGCACCCCAATTGCCTGCACACACTTTCATCACCCCACACCGATTTTGCCACTCCATAAAAAGTCTGGTTCTTATAATGTGTACCCTGATTGGACTCTCCCACGGACAGTTAACTGCTTCTTACATTTGTAGCAGAAAAAAAATTTAATCTATTAAGGATAGGAAAACAAATCTTCCTTTCCCCTCTGCTTTTTTACTATTATAAGAAGTCATTCAGGAGAGAAACCAAGATGGTGGCATAGGTAAACACCGGAGTTTGCTGCCTCGCACAACCATTTCAAAAATACAACTAAAAGACGGAACAGACATCATCCAGAACCACAGGAAGGCTGGCTGAGTGGAAATTCTACAACTAGAAGGAAAGAGAAAAGCATACCGAGACTCAGAGGAGGCACAGTGCAGAAATAAAATACTAAGGTACAGAGGCGCACACAGAGCGGGCTGGCGGCTGAGGGCGCAGTTGTCGTTTCCAATCAGGAGAGAGTGTCAGGCTCTGAACTCCAGTTCCGGGCGAGTCTCTGGGGACCCAGACTCATACGGGAGAAGCGGGACTGTCTGGCATCGGTCGGAACTCGAGGGCAGCTTTCTCTCCGAGGGTCTTGCAGCGATTACCGAGATACTGAGAAGCAGAGCCTCTGAGAGCAGCCATAACTGCTAGCCCCGCCCTGTTGATCCTATGGGACCTGCCCCACCCAAGCCCTGCAGGGAGGCTTTTGCTGGATAGCCTAAGGCAGAGGCTAGATTAGCACCTCCCTAGAGATCCAGGAGCCAGTGTACCCAGAGGTCAGAGTGGGACCATCCAGTTTTCAGCTTCGTGGAACCATAAAGGACACACTCAGGGGGCAGACTCAGTGAGCACCAAAGCCCCATTGAAGCAAGTCTTGCCCCGGAGGGGTGTCTCCAGCACAGAAGTTCTCCCACTGCAGACACAGCTGATTCTCACAGCCAATTGGCCTACAACCAAAGCTTAACTACAACAAGACTGTGCACAAAGACCACAAGGGGGTGCACCAAGAGTGTCCTCCTCAGGTAATTGGGGAAGCTGAACCACTGGGCCCTAGAGGACACTTAGCACAGAAAACCACTTTATCAACACAGGGAAGCATAAAAAAAGCGGAGACCAAAAAAAAAAGGACACAAATGACAGAAATGGAGGAAAGCAAACTACTGGATATAGAGTTCAAAACCACACTTTTAAGGTTTTTCAAGAATTTTCTAGAAACTGCCGATAAACTTAATGAGACCTACAAGAAATCTAATGAGACCCTCAAGGTTGTGATAAAGGACCAACTAGAAATTAAGCATACACTGACTGAAATAAAGAATATTATACAGACTCCCAACAGCAGACTAGAGGATTGCAAGAATCAAGTCAACGATTTGAAATATGAAGAAGAAAAAAACACCCAACCGGAAAAGCAAAATGAAAAAAGAATCCAAAAATACGAAGATAGTGTAAGGAGCCTCTGGGACAGCTTCAAGCGTACCAACATCCGAATTATAGGGGTGCCAGAAGAAGAGAGAGACCAAGATATTGAAAACCTATTTGAAGAAATAATGACAGAAAACTTCCCCTACCTGCTGAAAGAAATAGACTTACAAGTCCAGGAAGCACAGAGAACCCCAAACAAAAGGAATCCAAAGAGGACCACACCAAGACACATCATAATTAAAATGCCAAGAGCAAAAGATAAAGAGAGAATCTTAAAAGCAGCAAGAGAAAGAAAGTCAGTTACCTACAAGGGAGTACCCATACGACTGTCAGCTGATTTCTCAACAGAAACTTTGCAGGCCAGAAGGGAGTGGCAAGAAATATTCAAAGTGATGAATGCCAAGCACCTACAACCTACAACCAAGATTACTTTATCCAGCAAAGCTATCATTCAGAATTGAAGGTCAGATAAAGAGCTTCACAGATAAGAAAAAGCTAAAGGAGTTCATCACTACCAAACCAGTATTATATGAAATGCTGAAAGGTATCCTTTAAGAAGAGGAAGAAGAAGAAAAAGGTAAAGATACAAATTATGAACAACAAATACACATCTATCAACAAGTGAATCTGAAAATCAAGTGAATAATCTGATGAACAGAATGAACTGGTGATTATAATAGAATCAGGAGCATAGAAAGGGAGTGGACTGACTATTCTTGGGGGGAAAGGGGTGTGGGGGATGCGGGAAGAGACTGGACAAAAATCGTGCACCTATGGATGAGGACAGTGGGTGGGGAGTGAGGGAGGAGGGTGGGGTGGGAACGGAGTTGAGGGGAGTTATGGGGGGAAAAATGAGGAACACATGTAATAATCTGATTTAATAAAGATTTAATTAATCAAAAAAAAAGAGAAGTCATTGAACATATTCTTGGCAAATGAGGGAGAACCTTCCTCAGGATGAAATAAAAGAGACTACTCCAGAAAACAGTTTTGACAATTTGAGGAAGGCGATATGTCAGTAATATTTAAAGAAGTGTTCCTTGCCTCCATTTAGCCCTATTGCATTTGGACATATTGTGTAAGCTCTTATTTCAATCTCCATGTCTCCTGATTTTCCTTTTTATTTTCTGTCTTTTCTATCTGTGTTCTGCATTCTGTATGATTTCTTTACATATATCTTCTAATTCTGTAGTTTTCTCTTCAGCTAATCTAAATTACTACTTACTCCAGTTTCCTCAATAAATTTCCTCAATACTTTAACTTCCAGGATTTCTGTATGTTCCTGTTATTCATTGCTACATAAAACAAACTATCTCAAAATGTAGCCACTTAAAACAATCTGCCTATTTTGCTCATGATTTTGTGCATTAAGAATTCAGAAAAGGCTCAGTTAGAGGTTCTGGCTTAGGGTCTTTTAGGTAGTTGCAATCAGCCAGTGGTTAGAGCTGAAACAGCGGAAGGCTGGAAAAGTTGTGGAGAGCCAGACATTTCTCTTTCTTTATGTAGCCACAGGACCTCTACATGTGGTCACTTTGCATAGGCTAACTTGGGCTTCCTCATGCCTGACAACTCCTGGGCAGTTGAACTTCTTACATGGCAGGCAGCTCAGGATTCCAGCACAAGTGATCCAGTCAGCAAGGCCAAAACTGCCTCACATTTCTGATATAGCATTAGAAGTCACACAGCATCACTTATACCACATTCTATTAATTACAAGTGAGTCACATATGCCCATCAAGGGAAGGGACATAGACGCCACCTCTTGAGGGGAGGAGTATCGACCCTTGTAAGAGAAAAGTATGTGGGATGGGAAATATAGCTGTGGCCATGTATGTGCTATGATTTTGGAAGATACAATATATATATATAATGCTATGTGATTCATTTTCATAGCTCTCCTTTTCAAAAAATTATGTTCCATTCTTAGCTTACAAGTTCTATTCCTTCCTCTTTTTTTTTTTTTTAGAATATTTTAAAGCATACTTAAAGTCCCTTTTACACTGTGTCCTGGGTTGTGGATAAGACCCCCATCAAGGTTTTTTCATGGCTGCCTTTGCTGTGGGTTCACTAGGATTCGCTGATTCCACACAAACATTTAGTTTAGATTCTTGTCACAAGGCTTCTACATTATGAGGTTTTTGTGAATATTTGAGCCTGCACAGGTAGCACAAAATAAGAATCTTTATTTCTCTTAGCTGACCCTTTTGACATTTCTGACCCAACATGCTCTGTAAGGAGACTAATTGCAGCCAACCTCCATGAGCAGGAAATCTAAAGACTTGACCACCATTCTTTCAGGTTGTTAAAATCCCTACTGTAAGGTGCTGAGATTGCTCATAAGACATAAATATCACTCACCTCTGTGGATTCTCTCTTAATTTCTAACACCTAGAAATTTCTATTTCTTGCTTGCAAGCTCAGCTATATACTTTAAAAAATGTTTTTAGTATCTAGCAATTTTATGTTTTGAGGGTGGAAAGAGGATTTCCCATGTTTTCTTGGTTCTCATCTTGACCAAAAGTCAACTTTGTTTCTAAATATAGAGCTTTGGATTGCTGAATGCTTGCATTTAATGAACAAACGAGCTCTTCTTTATGGATCATCTAACCTCATTGTAGAAGAAAATAAGACTTGTATGTAGAGGGACAAAGCAGACATAGGTGTGTATTTGGGGAAACCTGTAAGGGAATGGATAAGTTCAGAGTCTGCTGGACTCAAGTCACAGATGTTAAGAACTCATTCTTGAAGAGTTATTCCAATGTGAGTCTGTTGCTCAGAAAGTACTCAGTGAGAAGCCAGACTCTATTTACACCACTATTCTATGACCTTTCTATCCCCATCAACTGCCCACCCCATCTTTGGATGGGTAGGAACACTAAACTGTGTATTCCCAGAGCCCTTGACCACCAGCCTTCTAATTGAGAAGTGAGGAGTAGCAACACCCTGCACAGCCATGATTCTATCCAGGCCACAATGTTTGCCAACCCCAGGTGAATGCCTCAGAAAACTGAAATGAACATTCTGGAAAACCAGCAAGGTTTGGGAAAGAGCTCTCTTAGTTTTACTTCATGAAGGGACAAAGCATAATAGAGCACTGAGAACAAGAACAACTGGAGGGCCCACCCATATCTCAAGTACAGAGATTGTAGGCACAGGAAAGGTATGAGGTCGTGAGAATCCTAAGAAAATCTAATCCTGCAGAGCTTGCTCTCAAGGGAAAGTGAGATTTTAGTAAAGTTAGTCTTCAGTGCATTTTCTCGCATATCCCCCTCTTCTTCATGCTTACTCTCAGAGAATTATTTTCAGACCTCTGTCTGAAAGTGTCCCTTCAAATGGAGACTTGTGAGGGTACATATTTATACAAGTGCTTTTATATAAGCAAGATAATAATGATGATGAGGACTCTCACCCTAGCCGGTTTGGCTCAGTGGGTAGAGCATTGGGCCATGGACTGAAGGGTCCCAGGTTCGATTCCAGTCTAGGGCACATACCTCAGTTGCAGCCTCTGGCCCTGGTTGGGGCGTGTGTGGGAGACAACCAATGTGTCTCTCATACATCGATGTTTCTCTCTCTGTGTCTCTCCCTCTCCCTTCTACTCTATAAAAAAATCAATAGAAAAAATATCCTCAGGTGAGGAGTAACCAAAATAATATTTTTTTAAGAGGATAATTATTACTCTTCAACTACTACTCATTCCTGAAGGTTCAGTCAAATTTCCACCCCTATATGAAGTCTTCTCTGGCAACTTGAGCCCATCTGACCTCTCCTTTCCAAGTTATTGTCTATTCCACTCACTGGTCACCTCACACACACCTCAGGATTTTTCCTGTCATTGTCTCAAGTGTTTTTTATTTCTAATATTCTTTGTAAATTTTTAGTATGTTGAGCTTTGGTCTCTGTAAGCAGATTATAGGATTTTTAAGTCCAGAAATGTACATTGCACATCTTCATTTTAAAAATTTATAGCATTTGCCATAGGCTGAGCATGACACAAGGGCTCCATAAATATTAATAAATGATAGCTTATTTGTTCACTGTTTTTGTTCGGAAGTTTACATGATATACCACATATTCAAACACTGGAATGCTTTGGAATACAACAACAACAACAAAAAACCTTGAAGAAGTGATTCAGTCTCACCATACTTCAGTTTCCCACCTACAATATGGAGATGACAATACGCTTCTGTCTGCTATGCTGGTAGATGAGAAGGTTGTTATTGGTGTTTTGTTTTTTTAATTATGTGTCATAAGTGTCTTTAAATATACGTTTACTGTAAAGTCTTTTGCAGGTGTGCCTCACTTTATACAAATGACATAGTTCTGAAAAATTGGATGAAAAAAAATGAGTTTTCACTGATTTACTGTTTGATTTCATCATTTAAAGTTTTATATGAATTAGTAAGTTGTAAAATTAAATATACATTAGGAACTTGAAAAAAATTATGGTCAGATTAACTTAAAGCCACTTCCCTAATTTGTATATTTATAAATCTAGACTTCATGGAGAAGATCCATTAGTGATCCATCAATAAAATCCTTTTTCTGATTTTCACCATCTCCATTCTTGCTTATTCTCTGCTGGACCTCAGTGGTGAAACTCCAAATGGGGTAAGCCAACTCTCTGCCTTTAGGGCTCCTGCACCTTGAACATACAGCTCCTCTGAGGCTAATCAATCATACAGCCCTGTAGATTTTGCTATCACCAATCTCCTCAAACCCCCAGTGCTACACCATCCCAGAACTCATAATAAATGACTTTGTTTACCACTTACCTGGTGTGTGTGTGTGTGTGTGTGTGTGTGTGTGTGTGTGTGTGTGTGTTTGTATATCATAAGATAGAAGCAATCTCAACAAAATTGCTTTTATACCACATAATCTCCTTGGGAAGGTTTATATATACATTGGGCTCCTCTAACTGTTGTCTTCCGTTGACAACCAACCGCATGTCTCCAAACATATCAATCTCCTGTTCTCCAGACCTGAATATCTATTTCCTGGACATAACTTGGACACACAAATTCAATATGTTTTTAATGAACTTACCTGTCTGCCTTTGCTATCATCCCCCCTGAAAAATGTTCTTCCTTTTGAGTGAAGGGCACGCTCATCTACCCTGTTGACCAAGTCACCCTTAACCTTCCTCTCCTGCAACTTTCACATGCTATTGAACAATCACCAAGACCAACCAATTCCCCACTTAAATAACCCTTTCTTCTTAACTGTCACTTCCCAAGTTCAAGCCTACATTATTGCAACAGTCTCCTTGCTGGTCTCCCAAAGTACAGTCTTCAATCCATTCTTTAGACTTCATGCTATAGGTTGTTCAGATATGCTCTAACTGGGCTCTCATTATCTTTGGGCCAGCAGCTACTTAGAGCAGCTACTATAGATCCATGTATGTATCTTTTTTTTCTTATCCTCCACCCAAGGATATGTTTATCGATGAGAGAGAGAGAGAGAGAGAGAGAGAGAGAGAGAGAGAGAGAGAGAGAACATTGACTGGTTTCCTTCTATACGTGCCATGACTGGGGATCAAATCCACAACCTGGGGATGTGCCCTGACCTGGAATCAAACTCTCAACCTTTCAGTGCACAGGATGATGACACTCAAACTACTGAGCCACTCCAGTTGGGCTACATGTATCTTTTCTAGCATCCAAGCTAATGGAGTCCATAGTACCCAGAGAGATCATTCTAAAATTCAAAGGTTATCAAGCTCTCCCTTGATTAAAAGTCTTTACTCCTTTAGAAGAAAATTCGAACTTAACATGATGCATTTAGTCAACTATTTGTCACAAGGATATTGTATAACAAACTACCCTCCAAGTCAGAGGCTTACAATAACAGTCCCTCATTCTCATGCTCATAAGCCTATAGGTTGGCTACAACTAAGCTGAGTTAGGCTAGATTTCCAGCTCCTGAACTCCAGGATCCAAGCTATAGGAAGATTAGGTACAAATCTGTACACAGCATAAAGTATCTTCACAATAAAGGCCCCCCGTTTGTCATCCAAGTTCCCAGCACAGAACCTACTCTATAGCAGATGCTCACCAAATTGTTGTTGAATGACTGAATGAAGCCTAATGGGGCTGGTTTTGGGGAAACCAAGAAGTTAATTTCTATGTCTGCCATCTCCCCGTTTTGCATGCCATTTTCTCCTTTATAGTGTGTCTTGTTTAGTAATCTGGTTCCCTTATAATCACTTCCCTCAGGGCACTACTAAAAACCACACTCACAAAGGCCACATTAAATTACACATTAATAAAAATAGCAGTCTGTTAACCCTTTCAGATGTATTTGGTATCTGAGCTCTCACTGAGGACTCTGTAGAGAACTTGACCTCTACTAACGGAATTTAAATTCCCTTGTAAAAGATAAAGAAATTTAACACTAAATAAGTGGCAAGTTACATTTTCCTCCAGGTAAGGTTCACTTGAAAACCAGATTCAACTCCCATTAGTTTATCATATAGATGTCAGTTCAACTCCCTCACAACTGTGTTACAGAAAGTTTCACTCAGGTGCTTTATTTTAAGCCTTCCAGAATAGAAGTTTCCCTTAAATGTAGTATGGATAAAGACAGCTGCCATAGACAATGATCTTCCCATAACACACCAACATACATGCCAGCCTCCCCCATTAATCTTTCAGCCTGTGGTGTACACATGGCTTCTTCCAATCAGATCCCAGAATGCCCCTAGAAATAGGTCATTTGAAATAAACATCAACTTCGCTTCACAAAGATTCTATGCCTATGTGGTCATAGACAAAAAAAAAAAAAAAAAAAAAAAAAAAAAAAAAAAAAGAGTCCTTTGGGGAAACAGGGCATGTGAACAGCAGAGCCCAGGCATCCCTTGCTTCCTGTTCCTTCTCAGTGGCAACTACATATAAGACCTCTCTCTGCTTTCTAAATTGAGTTTTGACAATGTCTTTCCCTCCTTCCCTGATTTGCACTGCCTCACCCCCTCAACATAATACTCATTTGCAAGAACATTACTTAAATCTTATAAGGAGCAGGCTTGTTCCAACTCCCTAAAAAAGTTATAAAATAGCAAACATGACTAGAATGAATCTCTAAGGGTGATTACTGGGGCTGGGAGTTAGGGGGTAGTGTGGGGATGCAGAAGAAACATTTATTGAGCAACTTCCATGCATCACTGTTCTATTGTTTTACAAACAGGATGTAGTTTAACCCTCAAAACACTTATCTGAGATATCTGTTTTTATCTCTTTTGTAAAAAGGAAAGCCAAAGCTCAGAGAGGTCAATTAACTGGCTCTTGGGTCCCACAGCTAGTAATCAGCAGAAATAGAATTAGAACCCAAATCTGACCAGTTTTCAAAATGCATGTCCCCAGCACCTTCTTCACATCTCCATGGTTGAGTCCACTTAAAGAAAGAATGAAAGACACATTTCCAGAATTGTGTGATAAGCAAGGAACTGTTTTAATGAACCAATCAACAATCTTCTAATTCACTAAGTACTTGAGTAAAGCCTCATAAGTGCTTAGCTTCAGGTTAGGCAATACGGAAGAGATACAGAAGTAGGTGATGGACTCTATGACCTCCAGTATCTTAAACCAAGGAGAGGAGAAAAATACCCTGCATCCAGGGAATGAACAAATGCTCAACTATGTAGTACAATTCAGAGGTAGAACAGACCAGTGTGGACTGAATTAGGAATGAATCAGTCAGGGTTCTAGTTGAAAGAAACTAGATTTAAGCAGAAATAATTTATTTAACAGTAAGCAAAAATACAATGAGATCTCACTTAACACTCACTGGAATGGCTATAATAAAAAAGACAGAAAATAACAAAGATTATTTGGCAGAGATGTGGAGAAATTGGAACCCTCACACGTTGCAAAATGGGGCAATCACTCTAGAAAACAGTTTACTAGTTCCTCAAAAGATTAGTCATAGTTACCATACCAGCAATTCCACTCCTAGTTATAAATTCCCAAGAGAAATCTAAACAAAAACTTGCCCATGAATGTTCATAGAGGCATTATTCATAAGGGCCAGAAAGTAGAAATAACTCAAATATCTAGTAACAGATGAGTGGATAAATAAAATGTGGGATAGCCATACAATGGAATATTATTTAACAATAAAAAGGAATGGATTACTAATACATGCTACAACATGAGTCAATCTTGAAAACATACTAAGTGAAAGAAGCCAATCACAACAAAACACATATTATATGATTTCATTTATATGAAAAGCCCAGAATAGGCAAATCTATAGAGATCTCAAATAGATTAGTGGCTGCCTAGATCTGCGAATAGGGGAAGGATTGGAAAGTGATTGCTAATGGGTATGGGATCTCTTTTTCAAGGACAAAATGTTCTAACATTAGATTGTTATGATCATTGCATGATCTTGTGAATTTACTTTAAAATAATAAATTGTGTGCTTTAAATGGGTGAATTGTATGATATGTGAATTAAATCTCAATAAAACAGTTTTTTTTAAAAAATATCAGGGATGGCTTATAGAATCTCTGGAAGGCTGCAGAACTAGGCTTAGAGGTTGTGCAGGCACAAGTAATGCTCCAAATTTTTTAGGCAGCTGAAATGGCAAAGACATCACATAAAGTGCTGTAGGGCACAGACTGTGTTGCTTGCCTATTCTAGACATTTCCTATAGATGAAATCATACAATATGTGTTTCATTGTGATTGGCTTCTTTCACTTAGCACGTTTTCAAGGTTGATCCAGGTTGGTGCATGTATTAGTAATCCATTCCTTTTTTATCCTATACTAGAAGCCGGATGCACGAAATTCATGCAAGAGTAGGCCTTCCTTCCCCCGGCTGCAGGCACTGGCTTCCCTACGGCACCTGGAACCCAGGCTTCCCTTGCAGCCCTGGCTTTATCCAGAAGGTCGTCCAGAAGGACGTCTGGTCTAATTAACATATTACACTTTTATTTGGGAAGCCTGGGTCCCAGGTGCCTGCTGGTGGTTGGAGGGAAGCCTGGGTCCTGGGTGCCAAAGGGAAGCTAGTGTCGGCAGCTGGAGGAAGGAAGGCCTACCATTGCACAAATTTCATGCATAGGGCCTCTAGTAGATAATAAAAGGCTAATATGCAAATAGACCAAATGGTGGAACAATCGAACAACCAGTTGCTATGATGTGTGCTGACCACCACGGGGCACGTGTAGAACATGTCGGGTGTTGGCCGCAGCAGGAGAGTGGAGCAGGGGAGCAGGGGTGCCAGACCAAGGTGGGGCGCCAGTCGCTGTCATCGGAGCGAGCCTCTGGTGTTTATGAAAATTCTTTGCTCCTGCACACCACAGTCCCACCCGGTGCTCTCACCTAGCGCAGGCCCCAATCACCCCTCAGGGCTTCTACACCTTCCCCTGCTCCTGAGGGGCAATCAGGGCAGCAGCCGCCACTCATGCCCGCTGACAACACTGGCCCCACTCACACCCACTGCTGGCACCGGCCCCAATTGTTCCATGCCATCGGCGGGGGCAAGTGAGGCCGGTACCATCAGTGCGTGGGAGCTGTGGTGGAAGGAGTGGGGGTGTAGATGATGAACCAAGACCTGCCCCTGTGCACACTGCAGCCTCACGGCCCACAGTTCCTTCAAGGTGCACAAATTTGTGCACTGGGCCCCTAGTTGTTAAATAATATCCTGCCTATGGTGCCCTATACATTAATATTTCAAATATTATTATGTGAATAACACAAATACATTTCACTAGATTTAATATAAACAACATTTAAAACACACTACAATTATTTACAGTTATGAGACTAACACAGAATTCGGCTGTAGGGACCACAGCCATTACTGCCTCTGGGAGCCAAATTTTCTGCCTCGGCTACAGACCCGACTAGCCAGTCCCTGCTTCTTCTCACAACTAGTTTGGGGTGGGAGTGTTTCAGGGGGAGAGCCTAAATCACATGCTCACACCCTAGCTACAATAAAGGCTGGGAAAGTGAGAATCCAGCATTGTCAGGTTATAGGGAAAAGTGGACTGTGCCTCATGAGGGCGATTCTCCAAACATGGAATATAGGTGGCCACAAAGAATGACTGATGCTGCTACAGAAAGTCTTTCTTACTGGAAATAGCTTTAGCGCTCTTTTAGGATGGACTGGATTTGGACCCAGAAAAATGAGAAAAATATTGCAGCTTAGGAAATTGCATTAGGTAGGTGGTAATAAAGACCTAGTTTTTGTTTTTGTTTTTTGGTTTTTTGTTGTTGTTGTTTTCAGGAATTCCCAAGGTCCTCCAACTTGATGGAAAGATAAGACATGCAGACATCTCACAGGTGGTACTGGAGGCAGAGTGGCATCAAGCTCTGGGCTGTGCACTTGCAGGGATTTAAAAAGAAAGGTTCCCCAAGGTGGGTTATTAGAGGAAACCCTCAAGGTCCAAATGGCTTGTTAGAATTTCTTTATAGTCTGGCTACCAGTGGCTTCAGTGATAACTTGAAAGTTAGAACTACCCAGTCCCCCAAGTAGCAGGAAGGAGGTACCCAGGTAGTTTTCTCACTCTCTTAGTTTTGTACCCCTGCATGCATGGGCAGGGAACAGAGCAATGGAAACAGGGCTGTTTTTGAGGTGTATTCATATGGGGGCCATGGTGACAGCTTGGGAGTGAGAAATGCTATTTCTAGTTTAAGCTGTGAGACCTTTTTGCCAAAAGATTTCTTTTTCTCCCTGTGTCTCCTATGAACACAGGATAGATTGATCCCTTTCTCAGACCATCCCACATCATTTCTTCCTATTCTTGAGTTTGGAACTCTAAATCTTTGTTCCTTCTGTGTAGCTGGGATGATGTAGAGCATTCTGGAAGAAGGTCTGGCCCTCTCACCATAGTTCATTTCATTTTTATGCTCTCTTTCTATCTGGCTTTTCTTAATAGCTTTGAGATGAATTTCCTTTCAGCCTTGCACTGGCCTTGTGAAAGCAAAGAGTTGAGTTATTAGGCACAATAGGAGCATTTATTTATCTGGCTTTCATCAAGATAAATAACAAATTTATCTAAAATCTTAGCACATCAAAAACATCCCACTATATAAAAAATAAGTGTGGTTTACTTAATGGTTTTGCAAAACTTTGTCATAAAATAACAACATGGTAAATTAATTTGTGAAGCAGTATCTTAACCCGAATCACTTATAGCACTATCGGGCAAATGGAAGAGGTGAATTTCAAAAAAGTCTCATGGCATAGAGCTTTAAAAAAAAATCACCACATCAGCGACATTATACATAAAAAGCAGGAATGATGGATTCACCATCAATAAATTTAATAGCAGCCAGAGCACCATTTGCTAGAAATTCACTTTGAGTCTGAATTATTTTTAAATAAGACATCACACATAGGGTAAGAAAGAAAAAAAATTCCCAGCTCAGGTTCCATTAATTTCCCAGCCAGTAACTTTGAAATAGTGTAGAATTTACAGGTCAGCAGCAAAAACTCACTCAACCAGGGAGAAAAATGGGCCATTTCTCTTTAGTGCCCAACTGAAGACCCCACTTAGGAGCTATTTCCTGATTCTTGAAAAGTCTTTTAACTTTATCATTTCTTGATTTTAACTGAGCTGAAGCAGCTCCCCATGATACAGGAAAATGTGAGTGGATTCCATTTTCCCTGCATTACAAGGGCATTATCCAGGCCCCGGAGTAGCAATCTGCCTAGATTAGTATTAAAGACTGTGTCACACCAACTGAGAGCAAGACACAAGACACAAATGCTGGCTTTTGTCACTGGCAAGTTAGAAATGCTGAGCCAGTGGAAGAGAGAAATGTGCATGTCTAGGTTTTGCAGCCCATTATAGGAGGTTGCCTTTCTAGTCTGCCTTACTCCATAAAGCGGGGCCTATCATTGGGGCTGGGGATTGAGGACTGCCATTTGGCTGGCTCTCACATTCATGAAGAGCTTCAGTCGTTTGATGTCATCATCAAAGGAGGTCAACCATCCAGTCCCAGAGATGCACAGTGACTAAAAGAGGATGACATTTATTATAAAACTTTCATCTATCTCATATCCTGCCTGTGGTGCACTATACATTAATATTTCAAATATTATTATGTGAAAAACACAAATATATTTCACTAGATTTAATGTAAACAGCATTTAAAACACACTACAATTTTTTAAAGCCCTGTTTTGGAATTTTCCACTTATTTTCTATATGAATAGCCTCAAAAAATAAATAAGTAAGACAACAAAAGAGAGGAAAAAATGGTCAGAGCCTCTCTGAACTTCTGAGAGACCCTATCTAGATGGCCATATTTATCTTGATAATGACAAGATGCTATACATTTGATTCAATTTAATTTATTTCAATTATTAATCAATCTTTAGGACCTTAAGCTATAGAGATGATAAAAGCAATCTATAAATATAAACAATAGTTGCTATTCAGTGAGCACCAATTACATGCTAGCTACTGTGCTAGACTTTTTCTGTTATTTTCTTTAATCCATAACAACATTCAGATAAAGATTATTTACCCCTACATAAACTGAGAATTGGTATTTGTTTAAAATCACCCAGATGATAAAAAGAGGAACTGGGATTTGAACCCTGATCTCTTTGCCTACAAAGGCTGTGTTCTTAGCTACTACTGAAAGATCATTTAAATGACAGCTACTAATTTTATAGGAAAAATAAAAGACACACTTCAGAAAACATCTCCATCAGTCAGCCCTAGAGGAATCCTGTCAAATTCTACTCTTTGACCTCCTTTTCTAAACCTATGCTCAGCAGCTCCCATCTATCAGCTGTCTTCCTTCAGACAAATAACTACAGTAGAGCTAAGTAGGCCTCAACATTAGATTTTGTGTCCTAAAGTTAGTCCCTGACTGGGATTTGGATAGTTCAGAAACTTCACTGATTTCCCTGTTAGAGTAATAATCTTGTTCTCAGTAATGTGCCTTCAGAAGAAAAACTACCACTCCTTGAGTATTCACTAGCCTAGTTACAGAACATCTTTTTAAAAAATATATACATATATTTTTTTATTTCAGAGAGGAAGGGAAAGGGAGAGACAGATAGAAACAGAGAAATAGAGAATCATTGATGGGCCGCCTCCTGCACGCACCCCCATTGGGGATTGGTCCAAAACTTGGGCATGTGCCCTATCCAGGAATCAAACTGCGACCTCCTGGTTCATAGGTGGGCACTCAACTACTGAGCCATGCCAGCTGGGCACATCTCTTATTTTTAATAAATGTGACATTTTATTTATTTTTGTTTTGTTTTGTTTTTTCCTTTTTTTTTATTTGTTAAGTGTGACATTTTAATATGTAAGATAGGCACATGAAAAATATTCAAAAAGTGCAAAAGGATATGTAGTGAAAAGTAAATGTCTACCCACCCACCAGGAGGCAACCACTGTCTTTTAGAGATAGTCCATGAAAACATAAATACTAAATGTACCCATTTAAATGTCAGTGTCCCACCCTGAACATTGCATTTTTAATTGTGTCTTTAAGATGGTTTCACATCTGCATAGAACCGCTTTCTTCTTTTTTATGACCTCATAGTATTCTAATGATGAATATACCATTATGTATTCAACCAATCCCTTTTTGAGTTATTTCCAACATTTGCTATTAGAAACAATGCTACAGTGAATGTCTTTCAATTTGTAACAATTTATAAATGTAGACATCTATAGAATTACTTTCTAGAAATGAAACTGTGTCATATTTAATCTGCCCTTTCCAGAAGTTGTGCCAATTTACACTTGCACCAGAAATTGACTGCTTCCTAATATCTTCACCTACACAAGGTGCTACAAACTTTTGGATCTTTGCCAATCTGATTATCAGTTTTAATTTGCATTTCTCTTATTATAAGGGTATTGAACAACTTTTCATGTGTTTACAAGTCATCTGTATTTCTTGTTTTATAAACCAGCTGTTAATATACTTTGCCTAATTTATATTGCTTATCCTTTTTCTTATTAATGTGTAGGAACTCTTTTTATATTAAGAAAATAAACCCTATGGGATAGGCATTACAAATAGTTTTTTTTTTTCTCAATTTGTTGCTTGTCTTCTAACTTTATTTCTTGGCAAGCAGAATTTTTTCAGTGTTATTCATTAAAATGTATCAATCCTTTCTTTTATGACCTCTGGGATTTGTATCAAACTTAAAAAGCCTTTCTCACATTGATATTGTGGGAATTTTCCTATGTATTTTATGACTTCATTTTTTTCCTGTTTAAATTTTTTGTCCATCTGGAATATATTAGACAGAAGAAGCAGGTAGTGATCCAATTTGATATTAGTGTTCCAAATGGCTGCCAAATGGCCCAAATAATATTTTGCATTTTATCTTTTTTAGATAATGCTTGGGAGCACGCTAAGAAACCTAGAAATTGGTCTCACCTTCAGCTTCAGATCCCTTGGAAATCCTGTCCCATATAGCAGAAGGAAAGCACCATCATTACCCCTCAAAAAATAAGCTGGTATGGTAATATGAATTCTGTATATATTTTGGATATTAACCCTTTGTCAGAACTGTTGTTTGCAAATATCTTCTCCCCCAGTTGTCTTTTTGTTTTGTTGGCAATTTCTTTTGCATGCAGAAACTTTTTAGTTTGATATATTCCCATTAATTTATTTTTGCCTTTACTTCCCTTGCCTTTAGGGTCAAATTCATAAAATCTTCCATAGGACCGTAAGTTTAGTAGCTTATGTTCCTCTATGTAATTTATTATTTCAGATTTTATATTTAAGTCTTTGATCCATTTTGAATTAATTTTGATATATGGGGACAAACTGTAGTCTAGTTTCATTCTTTTGCATGTGGCTTTCCAATTTTCATAGCACCACTTATTGAAAACACTTTCTTTTCTTCACTGTACATTTTTGGCTTCTTTGTAAAAAATTATTTGTCCATATAAATGTGAGTTTATTTCTGCCATTTGCAACAACATGAATGGACCTTGAGAATATCATGCTAAGCAAAATAAGACAGACAGAAAATGTTAAGAACCATATGATTTCACAAATATTTGGGGTATAAAACTGAAAGCAGCAAATAAACAAACAAGAAAAACAAACAAAAAATCATAGACACAGATTACAGTATGGTGATTATCAGAAGGAAAGGGGGGAAGGCTGAGGTAGTAAAAGGTAAAGGAAGTCAACTATATGGTAATGGAAGAAGATATGACTTTGGGTGGTAGGTACACAATGCAATATACAGATGATATATCATAGAAATGTACACTTGAAATCTGGATGCTATTAACCAATGTCATTCCAATAAATTTAATTTTTTTAAAAAAACAAACAAACAGAAGCTGGTATAGGAATGTATCTGAATGAGAAGCAAGACAACTGAAATTAGTCCAAGTCTAGGCAGACAATTTTTATGAGGCCAAAAGCATATAAATTTGTGTGTGTGTATGGGTGGGTGTTATTTAACAACAGTAATAAAATTACAAATACAAAATTAGTTACAAACATGAATATTTATTTGATGAATCTCAGTAGGAAGGGCGGTGGTGGTAAGAGATTAATCAAAGAACTTATATGCATACTAGTAGCCCATCGTGCAATATCGTGCGCAGTAGGCCGCCTGCTGCTTCCATGGGAGCCGGCAGGTACCGTAGCGTGCCACCGGGAGCTGCACTGCGCTGCTTCCATGGGAGGCGGGCCCGCCATCTCCTCTCCGGACCTGTGCTCGGCTGCGGATGCGGAGGTGCCGGAAGCCGGTCCATCCTTGCTGCTTGACACAGTCGCTGCAGGAAAGAAACATCTGCACAGCATATGTTTCAAGGGACCTGGCGTATATAGCATACTGTTCTTAATATGTTTGCTCCCCTTAGCGCTGTGTGTTTTAACCAAGGTCACCTCTCCGAGAAAGGTTGTTTCCCCAGGTAGGAATTTTTCCCTGAAGTCAGGGATGGGATGCCTCTCCTAGGAAGGTTGTTTCCCCAGGTAGGAATTTTTCCCTGAAGTCAGGGAGGGGATGAAACTCCTTAACTAAGTGCCAGGCGGGCAGTTAATCACTACAAACAATCATGCTTAAGCTACATAATCTTTACTCCCTGGAATGGAGATAAGAAACGCCCTAACCTTTGTAATAGAAATTGACAGGATTAAAATCAACTGGGATAAATACGGATGTAACAAGACAATAAACAGCAGAACTTCGCTGGAGATCCAGACCAGAACTTGGCTGGAGATCCTGGCTGGAGATCCTGGCTAGGCTGCTGATCAACTGAACACTGTCTCCGTGTCCTTCCTTCTTGGCCGACTCCGTCTACGCCTTTGGGAACCCCTGGACCTGCTGGGGTTGGACCCCGGCATGGAGGCTGCGGGCTGGCCCCCTGTCCCTGTCCGTGTCCACTTTGGGCCTCACCTGTGCGTGCAATCTCCTCCTGTCTGGTCATGACCCGTTACAGTGTCCTGGCCTAATTTGCATAATATATATATATATATATATATATATATATATATATATATATATATATATATATATATACTGGTGGCCTGGTGCATGAAATTTGTGTGTGGAGGGAGGGGTGTATCCCTCAGCCCAGCCTGCATCCTCTCCAATCTAGGACCCCTCAAGGGATGTCCGACTGCCAGTTTAGGCCCGATCTCACAGGCAGTCAGACATCCCTCTCAAAATCCAGGACTGCTGACTCCTAACCGCTCACCTGCCTGCCAGCCTGATTACCCCTAACCATTCTGCCTGCCAGCTTGCTGGCCCCCAACTTCTCCCCCTCGCCAGCCTGATCACACCCCCTGCCCCCCCTGCTGGCCTGCTTGCCCCCAACTGTCCCCCGTGCTGCCCTGCTCACTCCCACCTGCCCTCCCCACTGGCCTGCTCACCCCCAACTGCCCCTCTGCCAGCCTGTTCATCCCCAACTGCCCCCCCGCCGGCCTGATTACCCCCAACTGACCCCCACTGACGGTCTCCTCATCCCAACTGCCCCCCTTCCAACCTGATCACACCCAACCACCATCTTTGTCCCACTAATTTGCATACTCACTCCTAATTGGCTGGTGGGCATTGCGATGTGATGGTCAGTTTACATATTTCTCTTTTATTAGTGTATATATATATATATATAGATATGCATAACCTATGGACACAGACAAAAGTGTAGTGAAGGCCTGATGTAGCGTGGAGAGGATCAATGGGGGAAAGAGGGATAGGGGATATCTGTAATACTTTCAACAATAAAAATAAACTTTAAAATATATAAATAAAATAAGAGGAAAATTATAATATATTTTTAAGAATTTTTAATTGCCCCCTGGTGGTCAGTGTACATCATAGTGAGAGGTTGAGCAGCCTTACCATATCATTAGCATATTACACTTTGATTGGTTGAACGGCCGACTGGATGACTGGACAATTAGCATATTAGGCTTTTATTATATAGGATTTTTTTGTTCAGTATTTTATGCCAAATCACAACATAGCATAAATCTTTTCTCATATGTTCATATGATTTTCTCATCTTCATTAATTGGATTGTCAACCAATCTAAAAGTTTATTTATTACTTCTATTCCAAATGTATGTCTTTCTGTTAGTGAATTATGACTTTAGGTATGATCTGAAATTTGAGGGGTTAAGTTCAATTTGTCTTTGCTCATCTACATTGCTTTTATTTCATATTCTGTTAATTTTTGTATAAAAGTTAATCCTTGCCTGGCTGGTGTGGCTCAGTATCAATCTATGAACCAGGAGGTCATGGTTCCAATCCTGGTCAGGGCACATGAATGGGTTGCAGGTTGCAGGCTCAAGCCCCAGTAGGGGGCATGTAGGAGGCAGCTAATCAATAATTCTCCCTCATCACTGATGTTTCTATTTCTCTCTCCTCCCTTCCTCTCTGAAATAATCAATAAAAATATATTTTTTAATTTTTTAACCTGAATTCTCACCTGAGGATATTGTTTTCCATATTTTTTAGAGAGTGGAAGGGAGGAAGGGAGAGATAGGTAGAGAGAAAGAAAAAGAGAGAGAGAAACATCCGCGTGAGAGAGATACATATCGATTAGTTACCTCCCACATGCACCCCAACCAGTGCCAGGGATCAAACCTACTACCCAGGTATGTGCCCTTGACCAGGAATCAAACATGCAACCCCCCGGTACACCAGCCAATATTCTAAGCACTTATCCACACCGGCCAGGGCTACCAATTCAAAAAACACCAATTCTATCATCTTCAGAGAATTATAGGAAATTAATTCATTATCTTGAAAACTAGTAAATCAAAGAAAAAGAATCTATAATTTATCTTTTTTTCCTATATTAATTTTAACATTGGGTAACTAAGAATTAGGTTAGGGAAGGGAGGGAGGGAGGAAGGGAGAGAGAGAACAATATTATCAAAGGTATTCCTCTATACTTTCAAGTGTAGGCAAAAATTTCATTCACGACAATGGCAAAACTTTTAAATACTTGGGATAAAATTTTACAAGACAGGACCTATTTTTTAAAAAACAATAAAACCTTGAAGAATACATGAAATGAAAACTGAACATACAGAAAGTTTATCATGTTTCTAAATGGGAATACTTAATTTATAAAAACACATGCCTCCCAGAATTAATATATAAAGTTAATGCAATTCTAATTAGAATCCCAATAAAGAGGTTTGTTTTTGTTTGGGAACGGAATAAAATTATTTTAAAGAAGACTATAGAAGAATAAGCTAAGAAAATTATTTTTATGAAGAGTAGTAAAGGGTTTTAGGCTACACAGAGAAGGAATTTGGCCTAATGCTTAAAAACAGGGCTCATACCCAGGCTGTGCTCTTGGTGGTAGGGTGCAGAACATGTTCTTCAACCTCTCTTCCCCTTAATTTCATCATCAGTAAAATGAGGATATCAATAGTACCTACCTCATAAGATTTTTGTGAGGATTAAATCTAAATTGCTTAGAACAGCATATTATAGTAAATATTACAACTGTGTTCTGTTATTATATTACAATTACTATAAAATCAGTATATCAAAAGAGTATCATAAAGATCCAGAAGTAGGCAAATAGATAATGGAACAAATTAGAAATAGAGTCCAGGATGCATGGGAACTTAATGTATCATAAAGGTAGAATTTCAGTTAAGCAGAAAAATAATAATTTATTTACAGAAGTGGCACAACAAGCTAGGCATCTGGAAGAAATACATGTCATATACAAAAATAAATCCCAGATGGATTCCAGATTTAAATGTAACCAAAAAAATAAAACTTTTAGAAAAAAATTAGGAGGATAATCAACCTTGAGATGAGAGGCACATTCTTAAATAGGACAGAAAACTCAGACACAATAAATGAAAAAGCAGACATATTTGACAACATAACATACAGCTTAACATTTTTCTATAGCAAAAAACATAAATAAAATAAAAAGTTATAGTCTGAGGAAATATTTGCAACACATTCATTCATTTAACAAATATTTATTTGAACACCTTTTATACAATAGGTGTTACCGGATGCCATGCTGAATAAAACATTCAGCAAATGCTACAAGTCAGGGATTGACTTATTATTTTGTTATCTGTCTAAATGATATTCCTGTATTCATGAATACTTTCTAGTGATAGATGATACATATGACTAACAACATACAAAGAGTTCTTACAAGTGAGAGAAAGAAAAAATATGGTAAGAATGGTAAGAAAACATAAATAGACAATTTGATAAATTCCAAATAACCATCACATATGAAATTATATCTATCGTATTCAGTTGGTGGAAACAATGAGTATTTCTTCCCAACTTTGTGTTCAGTAGCCTCATGCTGGTAGTTTGAATGCAGTCATTATGAGAATATTTACACCATGGAAATCAGTAAATGTTAAAGTCAGAGCTTGATTTATTATTTTGTTATTTGTCTAAACTTAAGAAAGTGATGGGCCGAAACCGGTTTGGCTCAGTGGATAGAGCGTCGGCCTGCGGACTGAAAAGTCCCAGGTTCGATTCCGGTCAGGGGCATGTACCTGGGTTGCGGGCACATCCCCAGTAGGAGATGTGCAGGAGGCAGCTGATTGATGTTTCTCTCTCATCGATGTTTCTAACTCTCTATCTCTCTCCCTTCCTCTCTGTAAAAAATCAATAAAATATATATATAAAAAAATTTTTAAAAAAAGAAAGTGATGGGAAGAAATGTTAAAAATACATATTAAAATTAACAATGTGCATATCTGTGCCCATCACATTATGAATAGCACAAAACATTAAGGAAATACTCTTCCCGTATTTGAAAACTATTACCCAATTCAGCACAGAAGTCACTCACCTCATTGACAAATGAGTGAGGTTCCAACATATGTAGTGCTAAAGCTGAAAGAGATTTTAGTTTAATGAATATAATTTCTATGAGGATAAAAAATAGTTTAATAGTAGATCACATTTCCGATTAAATGACAGTAAACTTATTGGGAAATGATAGTGGACCCCATTTGTCAAATCATGATTGAAGTGCGATCATAGGTTGCATACAGATCTAAGAGTTCAGCAATAACCAGCCAAAGCATTCTGTAAGATTCACTTAGCTATTATTGGACTTATGACAGATTACTGTATATTCTATTATTATTTATAAATTTTGTATATTTAATATCAGTAAAATTTATAATAAATGTATGTGCTTACATTATATATATACACACACACATACACACACACACTGTGTGTATGTGTGTATGTGTGTGTGTGTATGAGCCAGTTAAACATTTACCAACACACATCCCTTTAACCAGAATTTATTCATATGGCCAAGGAAGGCTTATTTTATCCAAGCAACTTTGTGACCAGCTAAAATTCTATTACTATGATAAAGAATGGGCTATATTTGGGGAAAGAATTAGTGGTTTCTGACACAGCACTATGACTTTCATTTTATGTAAGAGGTAACAGACTCAGAGAGCTTAAGTTAGCTTGCCCAATATCACTTACCTAGTAAGAAGAGGAACAGAGATTTGGACTCATGTTTGTCTAGCTTCAAAGTTGGTGTGTGTTTTTTTTTCACTATACCAGTCTTCACCTCCAGAAATATAACATGTTGAGTTTGAGGTAATGGTAGAATTTGCAAGTAAAAATGTTTCCAACTTCCCCATAGGTATGTACTTATGAGATGACTAATGGAGTAAAAGGTTTCTGTCACACAAAAAAGTCAATGAATAGCTGGGGTTAGGAAGTCAATGGAAACAATGTGTATTCTCTAGAAAGTTTATTTGCCTACAGGGAAATTAAATGTGATTTTGTCTAGAGAAGTAGGGAGTCATGTATATATCTTCATTTTTTTCAGATGAAGTCCACATTATTTTTATTATTTTTATTACCTCAGAAATAAACATTGCTATGGATACATCATGAGAGATGGATGGTGATCAGAGAGGGGAGAGAGGACTTGGACATGAGAATAAGACAGCTTGGACAATTGCCTTTCCCCCAATTGATCAATAACACTTTCACTGTAATGTATTTAGCTCTATGTAGGAATCTTATATACTTTAAACCCCTTGAAGGCAGGAACTGTATCTTGTTAAATATCTTAACATAATTTCTCCATACAGTTAATGAGTGACAAATATTGGGTGAATGAATTGTCATATGAGTGCACTGTGATTAAATGTACTCAGTACTTGTTTATACAATACGTATTTTACTTCTCTTTGAATATTCCCTGAGAGGAGAAGCCATGTCTTCCTCAAGACCAAAGATTATTCAATAATTTATCCAACAGATATCCATTAAAGTCTTGCCATATATACGGCACCATAGAGTGAAAATATTAGCCATTCCTTAGACTAGGAACTCTTCAAGGGTTGGGACCACATTCCTTCTTTTCTCTGGAATTTCCCCTAGAGAACTGTATATATTCAGAATGCAAGTTTCATTATAAAAATAGCTACAATGGGGGGAAAAGGAAACATATGTACTACTATTTGTAATACTTTAAACAATAAAATAAAACTTAAAAAATAAAAAATAGCTAATACTTATTGATGCTTACTATGTGTTAGCACCAAGTGCTTTACATGTATTACCACAATTAATCGCTATAACAACCATAAGAGGTGGTCATGATTATTACCCCCACCTTGTGGATGAGAAAACTGAAGCTTAAGAAATGAAGTAGTAAACAATCAAACAGTATGAAGTGTCAGAATCCTTGCATCCCAAATTGTTACCCACTGTATTTTCCTGGCTTCCCCAATTCTCTAGGGCAGCACTGAAAAGAATGAGCCATTTATAAAGCCTAACCCTGTAGCTCTGCCATGGACCCTGGAGTCTTCCTTAAGTCCCTTCCCTTCTTAGCTAGGACTGGAAGATAAGGATGAAAAGGTTAATTTTTTAGGCTTAAGTGCCTGTAACAGAATCAGTGAACACCTTTTATGGCAGGTGTTAGAGTTTGGTTTTATGGTTTGGGTTACAGACTAATCTCACCTGTCTCTGGTTAATTTAAAAAATCAAGAGTTTCCCTTTTTGCTGAAACTGGCACCAATATATTGAAAAAGCCTTCAAAGAAACAGTGGAATTTTTAGAAATTCTTGGCTTTGTCTTGTTCAAGAAGGATGACTGAACTCAAGTATTTACATTCCCTTCCACCAAACTCTCATTGAAACAAGGGTAAAGATGTACAAAAGAGACTAGGAGGGAGGAGTAATTCATAGAATTTGATGACTTTCTGAAAAAGAGAAAGTGAATAAGACCTAATTTACAGGTAAAATAGAACTGCAAATGTACAGGACGAAGGCAGAATTGGATAAGAAATAAGGGGGGTAAGGTGCAGGAAGGAAGAAATAAAGAAAGATTAGAAACATCAGAGGTGGAAAACTTTGTTAGAAAGTTAATCTCCATCTATGAAGCAAACTAAAGTGCAACGTGACTTCCAACATAACATAAAGTGTAAGCAAATGCAATCCATGTGGCCTTGATGTTTAAACAGGTTTCTTTGAACAGTACTACTTCTCTAAGGATTCAACAACAGTATTTGGTGTATCAAGAATGTTACTTAAAGAGTCAAATAGTAAAACATTGCCAAAAGGTTTCTAATTTTTAGAACCAGCACACAGAGAAACCATGGAAGATTGTATAGTTCCAGAATAGGATGTAAAAATTATAAACCTGCACAAAGTAAAAGTAGTACTGTAAGAGAGGACAAACTAAAGGTGCTGGTTTCTGCATTGTTTATGATAGAGAATCAAAAGATATTGTCTACAGTTGATTATATAAGAACTAGACATTTAAGTATATTATATAAAGTTATAAAAGTAATCAATAGAAGGGCCAATTATAAAAATACTGGAGGCCCGGTGCATGAAATTTGTGCATGGGTGGGGTCCCTAGGCCTGGCCAGTGATCAGGGCTGATCAGGTTCCCTGCCTCCCCACCTCCCCACCTCCTCCTTCCCTTGCTGCTCACCTCCACTACCACCCATCCCCAGTTCCCTGTACCAGCCCGGGGACCAGCTCTGACCAAGCGATCGGGACATGCGGGGGGGGGGGGGGGGGGGGGAGGAGCCAACTACCACCATGGCGGGCCGGCAGCAGGCCAATTGGGGCCTGCCAGCCAGGGGTAGGAATGTGGGGAGGGACCCAGGAGGTTGGCCACAAGCCCCGAGGAAGGATCTGGCCCTCAGTCCCCCATCCCAGCCCGAGGTCCTGGCCCCAATCAGTCAATCGGGGAGTGCTGGCCAGGGGGAGGGACCAGGAGGTTGGCCAGCAGGCCCCATCAATGATCAGGGTCTGTGGGCTGGGGGAAGCTCCTGTGTTGAGCGTCTGCCCCCTGGTGGTCAGTGTGCATCATAGCGACCAGTCATTCTGGTTGTTCCATCGTAAGGGTTGCTTAGGCTCTTATATATACAGTCGGGCCTTGACTTATGAGTGTCCCGACTAACGAGTTTTTCGAGATATGAGCCATCCTCGGCCAATTTTTTGCTTTGAGTTGCGAGCTAAAATTCGGGTTACGAGCCAGCTTCAGATACCCCACCGCTAGTTGGCACAGCGAACATCACAATGAACGCCACAACATCAGCCCAGCATGGCGTGTCTCACTTGTTCACTTTATGATTTGACATACGAGTAATGTGAGTTACGAGCTCCGTCACGGAACGAATTAAACTCGTAAGTCAAGGCCCCACTGTATAGATAATTAACAAAACTTGGGAATGGAGGGGAGGGGAAAGTTCATACATGTGCCATTCCAGCACAACCAAGGGTTCGGTGAGCCTGAGGAGGGGTGGTGAAGGATTAAAGAAAAGACAGACAAAGAGAATACAGCTGGGGTTCAGTGGATCTCCTGTGTCTGGATCCAGCCAGCAAACTGAGGCTTTATTTTATAGTCAAAGAAAAACAAGGTAGTGGTCAGCATAGTTACAATGTTCTTGTGAGCTTCACTTGTTTCGGCAGCACTTGCTGCATCTCCCATTAGCTACCGAGGAAGGATCTAGGGAGTGCTACAAGGTCAAGCTTAATTATGCTAAAAGGGCTCTGCCCTCTAAACTGGGACTTGTTTGTGGCCCTGCCACAGGTCAATCCAAGGCTTAACTCTAGAGCCACTCCCTACACATATAAGTGAGCTAAATTCCCCATCTTTCATAGTAAGGAGTCAATGGATAAGATCTAAATTTGGTAAATCAAGAAATAAATGATTAGTATATTATTTTGGTTTTTGTTTTGTTAATCCTCACCTGAGGATATTTTTTCATTGATTTTTAGAAAGAGTGGAAGGGAGGGGAAAGACATAGAAATATCAATGTGAGAGAGACACATCGATTAGTTACCTCCTACATGAGCCTCAACCAGGGCCGGGGATCTAGCCTGCAATCGAGGTATGTGCCCTTGCCCAGAATCGAACCTGGGACCCTTCAGTCCACAGGCTGACGCTCTATCCACTGAGCCAAACTGGCTAGGGAAGCATATTATTTTGAACAGTCATGATGAATAACAGAAGAACTAAAAATAGAAACGGCTACAAATGTGTACTTCCTACCTATTCCAAAGAAACACTTCCACATGTGTACCAGAAAGTAGGGACAATGATGTTCAGCTCTGTGTGACATAGCAAAAAATTGGAAGTATCTAAATGTTTATTGCACATACATAAATTATGACACTGTCATATTATACAACAGTTTAAGGAAGTAAAATCAATATATATGTACTCTTCACATGGAGAGATATCCAAGACATTATTGTCAAAAAAAGCAAGTCGCTGGATAATAAATGTGGTATGCCATTTGTGTAACATAAAAAACAAACAAACAAATAAACTTATAAAGATTATAAAGATCTGGAAACAAATCCACCTCTGTTAGCAATGGGGGAATGTAACTGGGGTGATGGTCAAGAGGGACCCTAACTTTATTTGTATGGTTTGAAATCTTTATAAGACAGTGTTTATGCATGATTTTTGTAGCCTAAAGCAAACAGATAATTTACAGTTGTTACCAGACATAGAGTTTTTCATTTATACCACCGTATGACATATTAAGTTCTTTTTTCACTATGTATTATTTAAAAATTTTAACTTTAAGCAACAAGACTCAATGTTTTTGCTCCTTTAGTTACAGAAAACTTCATAGAACAGTATTGCAGCAAGCAGTTCTCTAAGCACAAAGGTTGCCCTCCCACCAGCCCCATAAATGATCGTTATTTATGACCACTTCATGACATAGATGTGTACAGCTATTTACCATTTCTGCTGGGAGGATGGATGTTCACATTCATATGAGACAAAAACAAATCAAGATTCAACTAGACAGGCTGCTGTGGGCTTGGGGATTAGAAGAGCAAAAATAAAAATAAAAAACAAACCTAGCAACATACTTCAGTAAATCACTTCTCTTCTCTGTCTTGTTCTTACGAAAGAATTTAACAACCTCATCTGGGTTGCAGACATTTTTATGAACTCACCACTGAGTTTTAAAAGCATGAACAAAATATTTGGCTAAACTGGACTCTGGACTGGAAACTAGATTATAATCACTGTAGATGTTTTTGTCCAGGGTTCAATATTACAGTGTATGTATGTTACTTCATCTGTCCAACAATGGCTCTTCCCTTTTTTCTTGTCTTTGTGACCAACCTTTCAGAAAGCTTCAAATTTTTAACCAGACCCTATAGGTTTCACTTCTTTAAACTAAGTGAGATCATTGAACATTAGGAGAATGAAAGAATATTTTTTCCAATTCTTATTCGAACTCTGATCTTCCGATAGCCTCTTTCCTTCAATACCCCACCATTTTGTTCTTCCTGAACCCCAAGGAGAAGGTTGAGTTTAACCTTCCTCTCCTATTGCTTGTTATTAGGTCTGATTCACTTGGGAGGTTCCTGGAATCCCAAAGTATCACAGATTTTAGTTTAGATGGTAATTGTGAGCATTTTGTTTTACCTATAAAGATTAACATTAATGAGTTTGTTCATAAACAATATTACTTAATCCTCTCAATGTCCCTATAAGGCTGGGTTTTAAAAAGGAAACTGGGGTGAAGGGTTAGGAACTTTGCCCTAGGAAACATATCACAACACACTGCTCGCCATTCCAGGCCTTCAACACAATTCTCCTGGTCCAGTTATCTACAGGAGGTCTTTATGAAAAGGCCTACTGGGCCTGCTTTTATAAAAGTGCCTTTATACAGTTTAGTAAACTTGAAGGGGCTGTAATGAGAAGATCTCTTAATGAATACCTTTGAAGTTGCCAACACCTTTCAGATATATTTGTAGTGATACCACGAGTTGCTTTTTAATCTGTTGAAATAAAGCACCCTATGTTTGACGTTGGGCTCTGAATCCTGACCTGCGTTTCTCTACCTGGGGCATTTAGGGCAGTGAACTGCCACATGTTATCACTCCATCTCTATTTGAGCCCCTCCCCTTTTTTTGGTCGAGCTGATGTAACTTCACTCCTGGATTTTGGGATATGCAGGAGAGAACCATAAGGTCTTCCCACTATTACCAAGCAGGTAAAGAAAGAAGACAGAGGTAAAAAAAAAAAAAAAAAAAAAAAAAAAAAAATACAAAGACAGAAACATCATGTTTCCCACCTCATGTCAGCTTGGCCTGGGCATTGACATTATTCCACTCACCCTCATAATGGAGGTACTTGAACCAAACTCAAAGGTTGGAGTTTGGAACATCAAATCAAGCCTTCGTTTACTTCATTCATTTTCCCATCTGCCACCTCCCCCATTTTTCTAATACTAAGGCTTCTCCCATGTGATCTAGGCTTTTTCTGCCTTTCTTGTTCCCAAGTTGAAATTTTCTCACTCTCCCCCATTGATTCAAAATGTCTGTGCCTTCCACAGGCAGATATACTAAAAGGCTTAGAATAGGACCTCCTTCCTCCTCCCAAATAAAGCACACATAGTTTCTTCAAGACTTAAATACATAAAATTTCCCCCACCTTATTTTTCAACTAGTTTATCATGAACATCTTCCTTCATCAACCAACTTCATGAAGCATCCTTTTTAATGTTTCAAAATTGAAGTATATTTCCCTGTCTTTCCACTGTTGAACATTTAGGTTCTTGCCAGTTGTTCACTGCAATGAACATCTTGTATCTAAATCTGTACATACAAAGTATGATTTCTATATCATAAGGAATGCTGTCTGATGAACAGGGAGGAGGTCCCCTGGAAGGCCTGTTATGCATCTTCATTTTCTATGTACGCTTGGTAGCAGCCCTCCTTCCAATCACTCTGAAACCTATTAGTTGGGGGACAAACTTGGGGAAATGGCGTGGGTGCTGATATACCTTGATATGTCTAAAAAATCATTTTTATTATATATACCTCTTTTTACCAGTTTGGATAAAAGCTAGTAAAATTTAACTGAAATCTTTATGGACAATTCATGAGGATTCTGTCTGGACAATTAGAAAGGTGATTGAGTTTCTATAGTAGATTTGGGTTTTGTGAGGTCAGCAGCTGATCTGAACCTTTAACTAGCTGTTTTATCGTCCTTTGCTTCTACAGCCCTTTTTTTCTCAGCTTCAAAAGGTCAAGAGAGGCAGTAATTGTCCCTCTCTTCCAACATTATGTTGGAATATAGGCATCATGATGGTAGTGGTGCTGGTGGTAATGATAACACAGACTGGCAAAATCTTCTCTCCCAGCTCTCCCAGAAACAATACTGCAGAGAAGAAGAACAGCATAATCAGAACGAGAGCCTTCTCATTTCAGAGGAGATATGGAGGCTCAGTGCTCTTCCCATCTGCCTGCAATGGGATCCAGCTGTGTGTCCATCCTGCTGTTCCTAGTTCCAGGAAGGGCAGACTTTATAACGCTTTGATGATTAAAAAGCAGACACTTGAGGATTAAACTAGAATTGAGGCAAAAGTTCATAAATTTCCTTTTAACCACAAGAAGACTGAAGACTTTGTCTCCAAAATTCTGGGGACAAGGAATTAACCATCATCTTGATGTGTTCAACATTCAGTTATAGAGAGAAGCTCAATTTTAATGGAATACCAGGAAAAGAGTCCACTGGACGATCAGATATTGATTTAAGGTATCACAGAGAGTGTGTATATTCTGTGTCGGAAAGATGGATATTTTCTTGTGATCAGAATTAGAGGTCTTTCCAGCAAAAGACACTTGAAGGGCATCTGTTTACTACACCAGAGGCACTTGCCAGGTTCTCAGCTATTCCCACTTCACACACTTTCCATTTTGAACTGTGGTCATTTTATAAAGCTTTAGGCTCAACGTTAAAGTGTGAGTTGCACCCAGGCCATGTAGCCCAGTGGTTGAGCATCGACTTATGAACCAGGAGGTCATGGTTTGATTGCTGGTCAGGGCACATGCCTGGATTGCGGGCTCGATCCCCAATAGGGGGCATGCAGGAAGCAGCCGATCAATGATTCTCTCTCATCATTGATGTGTCTATCTCTCTCCCTCTCCCTTCCTCTCTGAAATCAATAAAATTAAAACATAATAATAAAAATAAAGTGCAAATTGCTATTATTCAAAGTCCAGTTTCATGTAATGGGTCAAGGACATATGATTTGAAGGGGAAGCAGCCATCAGTTGGGGAGATTATAGCAGTTCCTATGTTGTTTGATTTGCAGAGCATCAGGAAGACTCCACTCTGTCTCCCACCGGTGTTGTCCATTGCATGCATTAAAAAAATTTTTTTCCATTGAGTCTAAGACTTTTCTGACTTCCAGAGTCCCCAGTTACAATAGACAGTCATCCCTCATGATCTGCGGGGGGATTGGTTCCAGGCCCCCCGGTGGATAACAAAATCCACAAACGCTCAAGTCTCTTATACGTATGTAATCTATGCACATCCTTCCATATACTTTAAATCATCTCTAGATAATTGATAATACCTGATTCAATGCAAGTATTTAAATAACTATTATTTAAATAGTTATTGTACTGTATTGTTTAGGAATAATGAAAGAAAATAAAAGTCTGTACATGTTCGGTATATACAATCATCATAGGCCTAAGTACATAGTATGTGTCTACAACAACTTAACTTTTATTTTTTTTTCAAATATTTTTGAGCCATGGTTGGTGGAATCCATGGATGCAAAATCCATGGATCCAGAGGGCCAAGTGTAAATACCTCTGGAAAGGGTAACATAATCAATCTCCTAATATTTTAGCAGGGGTTCATTATATTATCATTTTTATTTTATATATTTTTAAAATTAGTATAATACTTTTTCTAATGAAATCTTATCTAGGACTTTGGTAAGTAAAAGGCAGAGTAACTCTGGCTGAAGCAGGGTGGAGAAGGACTAGAGCTCACCTACATAGCTTCCTCCTAAATCTGAAGAAATCCAGAAAAGCAATAGTCAATTGTATATTTTTTAATGAAATTTGAATTAACCATTTGAAGGGCCCTATAGGTAACCCTGCATATAGTTTTGTAATTAAAAACTGGACAACTAGACATCATGTGCTTCTTAATGTAATGTGGTAGGAAAGACACAGGGCCACCTATGAAGTTTCTCTACTCCAAAAAATAAATTTAGTCAGAGGGAAGGGAGTTGGGAGGAGGGTATGGATAAAAGAAGGTGAAGATATTAGCTAGAGAACATATATGCATAGCCCGTGGACACAGACAACAGTGTGGTGAAGGCTAGGGGAGTAGGGGGTGGGCTGGGTGGAGGTGGGCAAAGAAGGGGGAAATGAGGGACATCTGTAATAGTGTCAACAATAAAAAAAATTACCAGGATAAAAAATAAATTTAAGCAAGCCTCTAGTTCTAAAGTATCTGTTTACAGGATATAAAGAGATAGAGAAACAAGTTAAATGATACCATATGGAAATGGTCAGCGAAAAACAGAATGAGGGAAATTCTACAGGACAAATGACCCAGTTTGTTCAACAAATAAATAAGCATAAAAAAAGGAAAGGGTGGTGGAGAAACTATTAAATTTTAAAATACAACAATACTAAAAAGACAAAGAACCCAATTTTAAAATGAGCAAAGGGCTTAAATAGACATTTCTCCAAATAAAGTGTACAAATGGCCAAGAAGCACATGAAATAATGCTCAACATCATTCATCATTAGGGAAATGCAAATCAAAACAGCAATGAGATGCCACTTCACACCCCTGAGGATGGCTATAATAAAAAATGTAGAAAATACAAGTGCTGTCAAGATGTGGCAAAATTGGAATCCTCATACATTAGTGGGAATGGAAAATGGTGCAGCCCCTGTGGAAACCAGTTTGACAGTTCCTCAAAATGTTAGGCATACTAGTAAGTTTACGATATGACCCAGAAATTCTACCTCCGGATATATACCCAAAAGAATTGAAAATTGGTACTCAAACAAATATATACACCCACATGTCCATAGCAGCACTATTCACAATAGCCAAAAGGTGAAAAGAAAAAAAAAATTACTTACAGTAAGTAAATCTAAAAAAAAAAAGTGAAAACAGCCTAAATCTCCATCAACAAATGAATGGATAAATGAATTGTGGTATATCCATACAATTCAATATTATTTAGCAAGAAAAAGAAATAAAGTACTGATATCTGCTACAATCTGAATGGACTTCAAAAACATTATCCTAAAGGGAAAATCCAAAAAAGGTCATATATTGAATGATTCCATTTTATGAAATAGCCAAAACAGATAAATCCATAGAGATAGAATGCAGATCGGTGGCTGCCAGGTGTTGGTGGGAGGTAGGAATGAGGAACAACTGATGAAGGGGATTCTAGGTTTCCTTTTGGGATTAGGAAATGTTTTAGAACTAGATAGAGGTGGTGCCTGCACAACATTGTGACTCCACTATATGCCACTGAATTGTTCACTTTAAAATGATTAATTTTATGCTATGGGAATTTTACCACAATAAAAAAATAGATGGGTAGATGGATAGGTGGATAAGTGGATAGACAGACAAAAATGTTTTTAAAAAACAGACTTGGAAAATATAGTGACCAAATAATATGTACAGTCCTTGTTTTGATTCTGAGTCAATTAAAGTAATTTTAAAAATACATTTTTGAGGCAATTGAGAAAGCTTGAACATGAATTGTTAGATAATATTAAGGAATTATTGTTATTTTCTTGTGAACTAATGGCATAGGATTGTTGGGTTTTTTAATTCTTTCTCAGAAATTCATTCTACAGTATTTATGAATGAAATAATATGATGTCTGGGAAGTACTTTTAAATACTCAAAAAAAGTTGAGAGGGAGAATAGTTGAAAGAAGATTAGCAAAATTTTGGCATTGATGAGGCTAAGTAATGGGGACATAGGCATCATGCTACTTTTGTGTATATTTGAAACTTTCCACAATGAAACACTATTTAATTTGATTTAGAACCCATACATTTATTTAATGCCATTTATGGTCTTTCAATGTGAACATAGGATAGGTGACTGGGAGGTTTATGCAAACCTGGGAAGATGAAATGGAGAAGAAAAGCAGCAGGTGGATAAGAAGAATACTGGAAAAGAAGACAAAAGGAGTCTAAAAACACATATTCTACAGCTTTGCTGCAGGCAGGTTCTTCAGGAGGAAAGAGAAAATTGTGCTTCCTCAGCTGCAAACCACTGCCCCACCCTGACTGTACCTATAGTCACAGGGGGCTGGACATAGAGTAGGAGACACTGAGTGTCCCTTCGAGAGCAAAAGAAACCGCATCCTCATCCTGATTACCAGTGGTCAAGCATTTATTGGGCACAACCCATGTATAAAATACTATAATTATCAGCAGCTCCAAGTAAAACCACAGCCTTAAACAGTATTCTGCCAATAGTTAGTGATTACATCCAAGTAGCCCTTACAGAACTTGGGGACCATCTCTCCTTGGAGATGGAAGGGAATCACAGATCTCTTGATTTTGTGAAGTCACAATGGACCTTAGCAGTGTTGAGTGCACTAGTTAGGAGCTCTGGACTGTAGTCTTAGATCTACCAACTACCAGCTGTGTGCACCTGTCTCTAGCTGTGAGTCTGTAGTTGCTGACTCTGAGCACCCCATTTGTAGAGTGAGAGTTTGGACAGTTTCTCTTGCCCCTTCTACCTCTAAAAGCATTCACTTCATTTATTCATTTGTTTATTGCGTGACCATTTATTCTATGTATAACTTTAATACAGCCACAGCTAGCAAAATAACTCTAAGCCTTGGTTAAACACAGATTCTCTAGAAAGTTTTCCCTCAGAAAAACTCTCTAATGGCCTCTTGACTTCATTGGTTGAAATATAATTACTCAAAGCTTCTCCTCTAAATGGGAAAAATGCAACAACTACCTTTCTTTAGGTGCCTCAAAGGTGGAGCCCTAATACTGAAAAAGAAAACTAGCTTTACTTTGCCCTTATTAGAGGGAAAGGAGTTCTTCCTGAATTTGTTTCCGTTCCCTATATTTAGAAATCATCCTGAAATTTTGTAATCCAGAGGAAATCTCTTCTAACATTTTCTGTGTATCTTTTCCAGGTCTCCTTTATAATAGTTACATAGTATTCCTTTGTATCAATGCACTATAATTTACTTAAATATTCTCTACTTAGGTAGTTTCCTACTATAAAAGCATTGGCAGGAACATCCTGGTACATTCATCTTTGTTAAGTTGTTAAAGAAAATTTTAGAAATAGAATTTCTTGGTCAAAAGAAATGCACATCTAAAGTTTTGGGGAAAAACTGCTTAAGCGCCTAGAAAGACTATAGCAATTTATACTCCCACTAGCACTATATGAAAATGCCTATGTCACTACATCTTCCCCAATGTGAGCGTTAGCATTCATTTCAGTCTTTGCCAATCAATCCTTCCTGACATTTTACAGGGTCTCCTATAATGCTGTGCTTGGTTTCTATACCTGCGAGGTGCTCTAATACTGTTGTAAGTTTATCCAGAGGTGGCAGCTCCCTTCCTCTGTTTCTGAAGGAACAGGATTGGTCACAAGTTACCTGAACCTCCTAGCTCTCAGAGCAACAGTCAGGAGTATGCAGGCCGCCATGGCTTCTCCTTTTAATAGTTAACTAGCTTTCCACTTCCTTACCTTGCTCCCTTGTTCAAATTCCCTATCTATTCACAAGCAATTAAAAGTTAACTCAGAAATTCTGATCAAGATGGTGCATAGGTATACGTGGTACCCGCTGCCTCCCACAACCACATCAAAATTTGCAACTAAAATACAGAACAACCGTCATTCAGAACCACCTGAAATCTAGCTGAACAGAAGTCCTTCAACTAGGAAGTTAAAGAAGCGGCACAGAGAAACTGGTAGGAGGGACAGAGACACAGGGCGGAATTATGAACTGGCTGATCCCACACTCATGTGTGGCGATTTAAAATCTGGAGGAATATCTTGGCTGTGAAGGTTTCCCTGAGGAGCAAGGGGGACCTACCCCACACCATGTCCCCCATCCCAGGGTTCCAGCGCTGGAAAGAGAAGTCCCCATAACTTATGGCTGTAAAAACAAGCAGGGATTGTGGCTGAGTGACACAGAAGCTGCAGGAATCCCAGGCAGTTCCTCTTAAAGGGCCCGTGCACAAACTCACTTGGACTCACTCCCTTTGAGCTCCAGCACTGGGGCAGCAGCTTAAAAGGAACCTGGGTCATTTGGAGAGAAACTAACTTGTCTAGAATCAGGGTGAGAGCTGGAGGGGCAGCTTTCTCCCAGACAGAAGTGCTGACAGAGGCCAGTGTTCCTTTTCTGAACCCTCCCCACCACAGAGCCAAGAGGCAGGCACCATATCTGAATCTTCATCAACCCAGCTCATACTGTTCACTCTGCCCTGGTGATTCTCTGAGACCCTGCCCCTCCCTACTTGCAGGCTTATCCAAACCATTTCCAGTGACTTTTCCATACAACTGGCCTCTCTTGCCTCATGCTTCAGACTGTCCTAAAATTTCTCAAACAAGCAGCAGCTGGCATGAGCATGCCCTGTACCTCTCAATAAGTGGCCCAAGACCCAGCACTAGCAGCAGCGTGACGTGGTTCACAGCTTGGTTTCTCCTGGGCACTTCCAAGCTCAGCACAAGTAGCAGCCATCTACAGATCACTCTGTAGCTCGTGCTGGGTGTCCCTGGGTAGGGCACAGATACTAGTAGCTGACTTTGCACTTCCTGAAGGCTACAGAGCCAGTGCAACTAGTGGACAGCTTCGACCATGCTGGATTACAATCCTACCACTTCCATGAGCCACACACTCAAGGGGTGGACTCGGTGGGCACCAAAACCCCACTGAAGCAAGTCCTGCAACATAGGGGCATTTCCTGCACAACAGCTCTTCGGCTGTAGTTGCAGCCAATCCTAACAACCAATTGGCCTGGGGGTCAATCCTTCCCAGTGATGCCAATATCAATCAAGGCTCAACTACAATAGGACAGTGCACACAGCTCACACAGAGGTGTACCTGGAATGCCCAGCTCAGGTGACTGGGGAAGATAAGCTACCTGGCCCTATAGGACACCTACTACACAAGGCAACTCTACCAAGTCCAGGAGACATATCAGCTCTATCTAATACATAGAAACAAACACAGGGAAGCAGCCAAAATCTGGAGACAAAGAAACATGTCACAAATGAAAAAAACAGGAGAAATCTCCATAAAAAGAACTAAATGAAATGGAACCAAGAAAACAACCAATACAGAGTTTAAAACAATGGTTATAAGGATGCTCAAGGAACTTACTGAAAACTTCAAGAAGTTTAGTGAGAACTTCAAGGAACTTAGTGAGAACATCAACATAAAAAAGTACCAGTCAGAAATTAAGGATATACTAACTTAAATAAAGAATAATTTACAGAGATTCAACAGTAGAGTAGAGGATTCCAAGAATCAAATCAAGAATCTAGAATATAAGAAAGCAAAAAAACCCAATCAGAACAGCAAAAAGAAAAAGGGATCCAAGAATATGAAGAGAGTGTAAGGAGCCTCTGGGATAACTTAAAGTGTATCAACATCCACATCATGGAGGTGCCAGAAGGAGCAAGAAATTGGAAACCTATTTGAAAAAAATAATGACCGAAAATTTCCCTTGCCTGGTGAAAGAAATAGACTCACAGGTCCAGGAGGACAGATAGTCCCAAACAAGATGAACCCAAAGAGGCCTAAACCAAGACACGTCATAATTAAAATGCCAAAGGTTAAAGACAAAAAGAGAATCTTAAAAGCAGCAAAAGAAAAGCAGTTAGTTACCTACAAGGGAGCACCCATACAATTGTCAGCTGATTTTTCAACAGAAACTTTGCAGGCCAAAAGGGAGTGGCAAAAAAATATTCAAAGTGATGAATAGTAAGAACCTACAACCAAGATTACAGTACCCAGCAAAGCTATCATTTAGAATTGAAGGTCAAATAAAGAGCTTCCCAGACAAGGAAAAGCTGAAGGAGTTCATTGCCACCAAACCAATATTACATGAAATGTTAAAGGGTCTAGAAGGAGGAGGAGGAGGAGAAGAAGAACAAGAAGAAGGAGGAGGAGGAGGAGAGAAAAAATATGAATAATAAAATGGCAATGAATACATATCTATCAGCAATTGAATCTAAAAATGAAAATAAATGAACAAGCAAAACAGAAACAGATTCATAGATGCAGAAAATACTTTGACAATTGCCAGATGTGAGTGGGGATGGTTGAAAAGGTGAAGGAGCCCTAACCGGTTTGGCTCAGCGGATAGAGCGTCGGCCTGCGGACTCAAGGGTCCCAGGTTCGATTCCGGTCAAGGGCATGTACCTTGGTTACGGGCACATCCCCAGTGGGGAGTGTGCAGGAGGCAGCTGATCGATGTTTCTCTCTCATCGATGTTTCTAACTCTCTATCCCTTCCCCTTTCTCTCTGTAAAAATTCAATAAAATATATTTAAAAAAAAAAAAAAAGAAAAGGTGAAGGAATTTAGAAGTACAATTAATAGTTATAGAGTAGTCATGAGAGTATAAAGTACAGCATAGGGAATATAGTCATAATATTCTAATAACTATGTAAGGTGTCAAATAGGTAAGAGAATTTGGGGAATGATCGCTTAATACGTTTTATAGTGCCTAATCACTGGGGTGTACACCTGAAATTAATATATTGTATGTCAACTGTAATTGAAAAAGTAAAAAATAATGATTAAAAAAATAAATAAAATCAAAGAGTTACAGAAGGTCAAAAAATAAATTAAAACATTAATATGCAAAAATAATAAAGTTAATTCACCATGGCTCCTGTTTTGACTATATAAAATAAAGCCTTCTTATACCCCCGTTCTGCAATTAACACTGATTTTGGGGTGTATAATGTGAACTTTACCAAGCAACCATGAGAGATAGAAGAGATTCTGTTTTATTTGGATTACTTTCAATTCTGATTCCCTGCTATCTGCCTGATTTACAGTTAGCCAGATTCAGAAGAAACACCGCATCATAGGTAACTCTTTTTCTGTCTTAAAGATTCAGTTTAATAGATGTTGGATGACCTATCAGATGGCTAGGAATTTTTTCTCAGCAAATTAATTACCTGATTTATTCTTCTGGCCAATCTTCCCTCCCCTGCCTCCACCCTTATGGCATAATAGTCATGAGGTTATGAAAACATATGGAGAGAGGTTATGAGAACCAGTAAGGTTCAGAACATGCTGAACCTTAGTTGCCTAAGGTTGCCTTTACAAATGTGTACAAATTCCTATTCCCATTTTCCCGGCAGAGAACAGGCCGTTATATATTGCTCTCGGCATTGTGAAATCAGCTCTCTATCTGCAGGGCTTCTCTCCCTGAACACAAGTCTCTCTCACATAAACCACTGGTCCAGGTAGTGTTTCTAACCAATGCACTGATCGAAAAAATGAAGGTGTTTTATTCCCTTTGAAGAGGACACACTATGAAAGGTGGGTTTTTTTAGAAGGGTCACAGAGGGCTATGGATTTTTGCTGATCATAAATCAAGCAGTTGATAAAAAGCAATGTGCCTTCCATGAAGGTGTGATTTGAAGTAGCCCTGACCCAGGACCTTGTGAAAAACAACACATTAAATAAGAGGCGATGGTCACCTGGGGTACAGCCAGATGGCTCCAGTAATTTGTAAAAATTCTATGCTGAAGACTCTAAGGAGTACCTTAAAATTATAATCTTGTGGAAGAGGCACTTCATTTGCTGGGCACAAGGGCAGCTGTCGGAGTACATGGCCATCACAGGGCTCCCCTACTGCTTTGTTTTGAATCCACACCCTGTCTTCCCCTAAAAGGAAGAATCAGTGGTTTTAGGGCGGCCTTACTCAACCTTTTTGAACAATGCATGCATATAAGCATAACCAATGGACATAAGACACTGTGGGGTAGGGGAAGCCGGGGGAATGTCAAGGGGGGGAGGGGGAGAGGAGACATACGTAATACTCTTTGTAATACTTTAAGCAATAAAACAAACTTAAAATAACAATGCCATATTTAAATAAATATAAAACTCTCATACACATCTCCCACAAAGTTTCTGACAGCCTCTATACATATTCAACTTAGAAATCATCACCTTCTGCACACCCTCATTGCCTGGGAGATTTTATCTAGCATTACTTGCAGTTGTTTTTATTATGAAAATAAGAGATTGTTTCATCTGCCAAATGTCTTCAAACATTGAAAATGACTTTTCTATACAGTTCTCCCAAAGGTGGATAATGGCCATCCTAGAGGACTGAGAAACACCATAGTCCTAACAGTTACTAGCCTAAGTCCCTTTTCTGCTCTCCTTCTGTTCACCATTTCTGTGATTAAAATCCTAGCCTGAGGCTCTATTGGTCATTTATACTTCAGTACGAGTCTATATCACTCTGTTGCTTCTCTGGAGATATGTTAGGATTAAGCTTATGTCTGATTGAAAGTGAAAGGCTTCTGATTAAGGGGCATACATTAAACCTGGCAGAATCTAGAACCCAAATAGGCCTACTGAATCATCTTCTCCAGGGGTGTGGTCTGAGAATCTTTATTATTGCAAAATTCCCCCATGTGGCTCTGATGCATGTCCAGATTTATAATCAAACAATTGACCTTGTAATGGACATTTACCTTTCTTGGGTGCTCCAAAAAAAATTTTTTAACATGCTGACCACATTTTAATAGTTCTCCACATAGTGAATCTCACCTTCTCAATGAAAAATCCAAATAAACGATTTTCCCAGATTTCTTTACTGCTAAGATGTGAGAGTGTGACAGGTTCTACCATTCAGATACACCTATGTGAGACTCAGAAACTGCCTGGGCACTGGGAGTTCATTTTTGCTAGTACAAGTGACAGCAGAGGCAGCATGTTTCTGGGGTGTCAGTGATGCTGCAGCTGGCAAATTAAGGCAGAGGCTGTGTTGTTCTGAGGTCTGTTCTGTTTTTCTGGGCAGCAGCTCTCTCACCAGGAAAGTTCAGCAGTGTGGTTCTAGATGTTATTCCTAGAAGCTCAAGAGCATGATTCTCAATGATGGCATTTTGGGTTCGCCTGAGAAGATATTTTTTAAAAAACAAACACTAGTCCTAGCTGGTTTGGTTCAGTGGATAGAGTGTCAACCTGCAGACTGAAGGGTCCTGGGTTCGATTCCAATCAAGGGCACATGCGGGTTGCGGGCTCGATCCCCAGTAGGGGGTGTGCAGGAGATCAGTTAGTCTCTCTCATCATTGATGTTTCTCTCTCTCTCTCTCTCTCTCTCTCTCTCTCTCTCTCTCTCTCTCCTTCTTCTTTCCTCTCTGAAATCCATAAAAATATATATTTTTTAAAAACACTAATGCCTAGATTCTACCCCAACAGTGTGGTTTATGGCATGGGGTGTAATATGAGCATTAGCCTGGTTCTAATGTGCAACCAAGTTTGAGAACCTCTAACCTCAAGCTTCTGCCTCTTTCCTTCCAACAATGATTTAATAAATTATTTTCAATTAAAATAGCTAAAATTCATTTTGCAGTCTGCAACTAAAAATTCTGACCAGTACAGATTCCTAAAGTCCCTTCCAACTCTAAAAATATAAAATTTTATGGTGTTCTGTCTTTTTTAATTGTTGGAGGGGTACCAAGACAATTTAGTGAGGAAAAACAATCTCTTCAACAAATGGTGCTGAGACAATTGAATAGCCACATGCAAGAGAATGTGGCTCATACCATATACAAAAATTAACTCAGAATGAATCAAAGACCCACATGTATGAGCTAAAAGTATAAAACTCTTAGGATAAAAAACAGGTGTATATCTTCTTGACTTTGGATTTGCCAATGGTTCCTTGCATATGACACCAAAAATACAGCAACAAAAAAATTAAATAGGACAATATCAAAATTAAAACCTGTGTGCTTTGAAGGATACCATCAAGGAAGTAAAACGACAACTGACAGGATGAAAGAAAATTTTGCAAATCATATGTCTAATAAATGACTTGTATCTAGAATATAAAAAGAACTTGAATAACTCAATAAGAAAAACACAAATAACTCAATTAAAAATGAGCAAAAGAACCCGGCCAGCAATTCCACTCCTCCAAGAAATGAAAACATATGTCTAAACAAAAATTTGTACATGTATGTTTATAGCATTATTTATAACTAGAGGCCCAGTGCACAAAATTCGTGCACGGGTAGGGTCCCTAGCAGCTGCCTGCTGCCGACCAGGGCCTTCCTTCATTCCACGCTGCACCTAGTGGTCAGCACATGTCATAGCAAGCGATAGAACTCCCAGCCGGTCAAACTCCCGAAGGGACACTTTGCATATTAGGCTTTTATATAGAGGATAGGTAAAAAGTGAAAACAATCCAAATGTCGTTCAACTGACAAGTGGATAAATAAAATGTGATTTATTTATATGATGGAATATGCTCCAGCAATAAAAAAAGAATGAAATACTGGTACACTCTTACAGCATGGATGAACCTTAAAAACATTACAGTAACTGAAAGACATCTCACACACACACACACACACACACACACACACACACACACACACATCCAACACAAAGACATATTGTATGATTTCACATTTATGTGAAATATCCAAAATGGGCAAACCCACAAAGAGAGAAAATTGATCAGTTGTTGCCTAAGACTGAGAGCTAATGGGGAGTGGCTGCTAATGGGTATGGGGTTTCTTTTGGGGGTGACAAAAGTATTCTAAACTTTACCATAATCATGGTCGCACAAGTTTGTGGATGTACTAAAACTGTACACTTTAAAGGTATGGTGTGTGAATTATATATCAATAATGCTGTTGCACAAATAATTTTGGAGGGATTCCAAACCTTGGCCTCTGGCAGAGGAAATATATGGGAGGAGAACTGACAGAAAAGAAATCTTTCGAGGACTCAAGAAATCATCTCACAGCCACCTTCTCTGGGTGTAAGTAAAATGCACTGCAGAAAACTGTATGCTGTATCCTAAAAGCAACATGGACCCCCAAAATAAGTGATAGCAGAAAAAAGAGCTTTAATGGCAACTAAAATACTTTTTGAAAGGAGGTCCAGAAAATAATAGTGCATGACTAGTTAATCTGCTTCTTATAGTCAGAAAGAAGGTAGTGTGAGAGAAGCAATTGTCCTGGGCATCCTCAAGTGGGTTTGCAAGACATGGGTGCTGAACCAGTAGGTAAAAAACCTGATCTGAGCCAACACAGAGAGAGATGTGGTTGGGGGTTGGGGGTAGGACCAATCCAAAGAGCAGGTGCAAAACCCCTATGGAAAGTGAAAATGTGCCTGTCCCCATGGCTCAGTGGTTGAGCATCGACCTGTGAACTAGGAGGTCACAGTTCAACTCTCAGGTTGCAGGCTTGATCCCCAGTGTGGGGCATGCAGGAGGCAGCCAATCAATGATTCTCTCTCATCATTGATGTTTCTCTCTCTCTCCCTCTCCCTTCCTCTCTGAAAGTGATAAAAATATAAAAGATAATAATAATAAAATAAAGTGAAAATGTAAGAAATGTTTATGTGCATTGCGTCACTGAAACATTAATAGGGGTCACCTCCAAGGAGCAGTCTTAGAGTGGAAGAGGAGGGGCAGTTTCACTTCTTTTGTATTTTTCTCTCGTAATTAATTTTTTAAAACAAACATGTATTACTTTGTGATTACAACATAAAAATGAACTAGTTTGGAAGAAAGTTAACCGGAAACTAAGATGGCGGCATAGATAAACACCGGGAAATTGCTGCTTCCCACAACAATCGATAAATGCATCAAAAACACAAGGTGGACATCATCCAGAACTACAGGAGGGCTGGCTGAGTGTAAATTCTACAACTAGAAGGAAAGAAAAGCACACTGCGAGCGGGAGGAGCTGCGGAGGTGGAGTGCAGAGGTACGGGGGCTCGCACGCGCGGAAAGGGTCTGGCACCTGAGGACGCGGCTGTCTTTTTTAATCCGGAGGGAGACACAAGCTCCCGACGGCTCTGAAATCTGGTTCCGGGAAGTCTCTGGGGACCCAGGACTCATACGGGGAGATACTGGACTGTCTGGCAGCGGGCGAGCTTGAGAGCGGCTTTCCCTCAGAGGTGCTTGCAGCCATTGCCGGGACACTGGGACTCAACGACTCCTTAGGGCAGGGCTGAGGCTCCGCCATAGCTGCTTTCTCCGCCCTTTGATTTCTTGAGACCCCGCCCCGCCCAGGCTGCGGCAGAGGCTTTTGCATATGAATGCCCTGGCCATTCGCAACCTGTAATTACCTAACCGCAGCCGGGCCAGATAGACCCAGAGCTTCCAAGAGAAGGCCCAAGGCCCCACAGCGGCTTGCATTGCTACACAGCTGAGCATCATCAGGGCACTTCCAAACTCCAAAAAAAAAAAGGAAGGGGAATCTGCAGTTCTCTAAATTAGCACCTCCTTAGATCCAAGAGCCACTGTACCCAGTGGTCAGAGGGGAACCATCCAGATCACAACTCCTCAGATCCATAAGGGACACACTCAGGGTGCAGTCTCAGTGAGCATCAAAGCCCCACTGAAGCAAGTCTTGCCCCAGAAGGGTGTCTCCAGCACAGAAGTTCTCCCACTGCAGACACAGCTGATTCTCGCTGCCAATTGCCCTGGAGGTCAATTCCTCCCAGTGATCCTACAACAACCAAGGCATAGCTACAACAAGACTGTGCACAAAGCCCACGAGGGGGTGCACCAAGAGTGTCCACCTCAGGTAACTGGGGAGGCTGAGCCACTGGGCCCTACAGGACACCTAGCACACAAAGCCACTCTATCAACACAGGGAAGCAGCCAAAATGCGGAGACAAAGAAACAGCTCACAAATGGCAGAAATGGAGGAAAGCAAACGACTGGATATAGAGTTCAAGGCCACGTTTATAAGGTTTTTCAAGAATTTTATGGAAACCGCCAATAAATTTAATGAGTCCCTCAATAAGTATAGTGAGACCATGGAGGACATGAAAAAGGACCAACTAGAAATTAAGCATACACTGACTGAAATAAAGAATAATCTACGGAGATCCAACAGCAGACAAGAGGATCCCAAAAATCAAGTCAAAGATTTGAAATACAAAGAAACAAAAAATACCCAACTGAAAAAGAAAAAAGAAAAGAGATTCCAAAAATATGAAGATAGTGTAAGGAGCCTCTGGGACAACTTCAAGCGTACCAACATCAGAATTATAGGGGTACCAGAAGAAGAGAGAGGGCAAGATATTGAAAACCTATTTGAAGAAATAATGACAGAAAACTTCCCCTACCTGGTGAAAGAAATAGACTTCCAAGTCCAGGAAGCACAGAGAACCCCAAACAAAAGGAATCCAAAGAGGACCACACCAAGACACATCATAATTAAAATGCCAAGAGCAAAAGACAAAGAGAGAATCTTAAAAGCAGCAAGAGAAAGACAGTCAGTTACTTACAAGGGAGTACCCATACGACTGTCAGCTGATTTCTCAACAGAAACCATGCAGGCCAGAAGGGAGTGGCAAGAAATATTCAAAGTGATGAATAGCATGAACCTGCAACCAAGATTACTTTATCCAGCAAAGCTATCATTCAGAATAGAAGGTCAGAGAAAGAGCTTCACGGATAAGAAAAAGCTAAAGGAGTTCATCACCACCAAACCAGCATTATATGAAATGCTGAAAGGTATTCTTTAAGAAGAGGAAGAAGAAAAAAGGAACTCTTACCATTTGCCACAGCATGGATGGAACTGGAGAGCAGATAAAGACCACATGATCTCACTCATTTGTGGAATATAATGAACAACATAAACTGATGAACAAGGACTGATCCAGAGACGGAGAGGCATTGATTGGACTGTCGGGGTTTGGAGGGAGGGGAGGGGAGGGTGGGGGTAAGGGGGAAAGATCAACCAAAGGACTTACATGCAGGCATATAGGCCTAACCAATGGACACGGACAACGGGGGGGGGGGGGGGGGGGGGGTAGAGGGTAACGTGGGGACAAGGACACATATGTAATATCTTAATCAATAAAAATATATTTTAAAAAAAATGAACTAGTTTGCATTAGCAAGTGTGAGTATGACAATTTAAACAAGAAAAAAAAATAAGAAGAAAACCATGAAGCAGAAGGAAAGGGAAACAGGAGAGGAAAGGAACAAAGAATGGGGGACAAAACTCATCACCAAAAATGTATTTGGAGAAGGAAGTAAATACATTATTTCTTCAAATTTTTTTACAGAAGAGTTTTTGTAGCACAGGCTAGCTACTAAAGACTGTGTCCTTGATTTTGTACTTACCAATTTAAGTGATTTTTCTCAAGGTTACATAATTAAAAGCAGGCTAGAATTTTTGTAAAAGAAAATTAGGATAGATCAGAATAGTGTATGCCAGGCTAATATTTTAGTTTATTCTGTAGACAATGAGAATTTCTTGAAAATTTTTGAGCAATTGTAATTGTATTTGTTAGTGACATAGCAATGGTTCCCAAACCTGGCTGTGTATCAGAATCATAGAGTTAGCCTTAAAAAATATAGCCCAGCCAACATGGCTCAGTGGTTGATCATCAACCTATGAACTAGGAGGTCACGGTTTGATTCCCAGTCAGGGTATATGGCCAGGTTGGGGGCTCGATCCCCAGTAGGGAGCATGTAAAAGGCAGCTGATAGATAATTCTCTCTCATCATTGATGTTTATATCTCTCTCTCCCTCTTCCTTCCTCTCTGAGATAGATAGATAGATAGATAGATAGATAGATAGATAGATAGATAGATAGATGATATATAGATTAGATATAGATATAGATATAGATATATATAGTGTATATATAGTGTATTTACATATTATACACACACACACACACACACACACTAGAGGCCTGGTGCACAAATTGGTGCACTAGTGGGGCCCCTCAGCCTGGCCTGCGGGATAGAGCTGAAACTGGCTCTCTGACATCCCCCGAGGGATCCCAGATTGCAAGAGCGTGTAGGCCAGGCTGAGGGACCCCACTGGTGCATGATCAAAGCCAGGGAGGGATGCAGGAGGTTGGCCAGCTGAGGAGGGACTGTGGGAGGGCTCCACAAGGCGTGTCCGGCCCACATGTCCAGTCCATCTCCCTCAGTCCCAATCAGCCAGATCCCAGCAGCAAGCTAACCTACCAGTTGGAACATCTGCCCCCTGGTGGTCAGTGCACATCATAGAGAGTGGTTGAGCAGCCTTAGCATATCATTAGCATATTACGCTTTGACTGGTTGAACGGGCGACTGGACGACCAGACACTTATCATATTAGGCTTTTATTATATAAGAGATTATATATATATATATATATATATATATATATATATATATATATATATATATATATTCTTGGGGCCTACCATCTTTCTTATTCAGTAGGTTTGGAGTCCAGTAATCTATATTTGTAAGTCTCATGTGTTTCTGACACTCTATCATATTTAGGAATGAATGAATATAGAATAGATTAGAGTGCAGGAAATAATGCAAACAGGAAGGCAGGAGGCTACTGAAAAAGTTCTGGTACAGGGTGCTGGAACACTAAACAGAATGGTGGTAGGAAAAAGCAGATATAAATATGACTGTCATTATGAAAGTAGATGTAATAAGATTTGGTGAGTTCTTGACTATATGTCCCATGAGGCAAATTATTGGCTACTGGGTATCCTGGAACCTTGCACAGTATCCGTGATATAGTAAGGATTCAATAATATTTTCTCAATGAATTAACTGATTAATGAAATTCAAAGCTGACTCCAGGGTTCTGAGTAGGGTGACTTAACACTGGTGGTACAGATATTTAGAGAATTTGGTTTCAGGAAAAATAATGAGAAATTTTCCATGGTTGAGTCAGAAAGAATGATGAGATATACACTGCCTTAGGGATTATGGGGGAACTTGTGCCTACACCTCTCTAGGGCATTGTGGGAAGAAGTCTGGAGAATCTTTTTCACTGGCTGTAAAGCCTTTATGTAACTGTCTGCAAAACTGATCTCTGTGAGACATTCCATTGGGTCATCAGGTCTTACTGCATTTTCTGACTACAGGTGGGAGGTTACAACTAGGTGGTTTTCCACATGTGGTTTTCCCTCTGTAGTTTTTAATTAGGTCAGCTCATCCCACACTTTCAGCATCCATAAATGAGTTTGTACTCCAGCCTGATTTATCCATTCACCAAGTAGCTCCTCTCACCTCAATTCCCCTTTGCCATTTGTCAAATCCCTTCTCTCCACAACCCACAGCCCCAATAGCCACATCTGTTCCTATATTTACCTGGCCTTTGACTTTAGGTTCTGCCTCCATTTCATAAAGAGATGGAGCTCTGCTGGCTGTACCTGGAGCATTTTCTCAGAAATGTGTTTTTACTTTCACTCTCCCTCCTAGTCACCCTAGGTATCAACTTCCAGGTTAGGTATCAACACTAGGCCTGCTTTCTTCTTCCCAGAAGGAGGACGAAACAAGCAGGTAGCAGAGAACTTTGGAAAAAGAAATGTGACATTTCCTTCCTCCATATAGTAGTAACAAAGACATGGGCTAGACCTGTGGTCCATCTTCATTTAGGCTGAATCACACCTGACTGTACTTATAGATCAAATAGAATGTTATCTTCCTATGGAACCTTAAGAATTGGTAATAATAATAACAACAATAATAAAAAGGTTCATCTGTGTATCTAGGTGCCATATTACCCTAGAATTTGCTGTATGACCGGGAACAAGTCATTTCACCTTAAATGAAGTTTCTTTAGCTAAATGATGAAAATCGTCCTTTCTAACTCTAACATTCTTTGGTCTAGTAATTGTATCCCTTGGTTTCTGACCCCTCCATCCTGGGTAGAAAAGATGGAGTGAAGAATGCAGGCCTACTGAGACTGCGGAGAGAAATGGCTCTGGCACATTCTAGTTTCCCTGGTTAATGCTGGGGAGGAAATGCCAGGAGGCCAGGCGGTCCAGCCAGGCTGGAGTGGCTTGCCTGTAAAGGGTCTCCATAGCCACCTGATGTCAGACACACAAGCCAGAGTTTGAAGCTAAAAGAAAGTCAGAGGGTTGGGAATATGACACCTATGAGCAATAGAGGCAGAACAGGTTTTCCGAAGAACCGACAAGACGGCGGAAGTGGAGCACAGAAGCAGCAGACCTTCCACAAGTTCGCCTACCGCGGCGTGCATCTCGATCAATTGTTTGACGTCTTATGAGCAGCTGGTGCAGCTGTACAGTGCCCGGCAGCGGCAGCTAAACCTGGGCCTTTGAAGGAAGAAGCACTCGCTTCTGAAGCGCCCGCGCAAGGCCAAAAAGGAGGCCCTGCCCATGGAGAAGCCGGAGGTGGTGAAGGCACCCCTGGACTTGCTCATCCTGCCGGAGATGGTGGGCAACATGGTTGGCGTATACAATGGCATGACCTTCAATCCGGTGGAAATCAAGTTTGAGATGATTGGCCACTACCTGGGTGAGTTCTCCATCATGTACAAGCCAGTGAAGCGCCTCAGGCCTGGCATCGGAGCCACCCACTCCTCCCGCTTCATCCCTCCTCAAGTAGTTAATAAAAAGCACAGAGTTACCTAAAATAAATACATAAATAAATAATAGAGGCAAAACAAAATTGGAAGTTATCATGGGAGATTTACAGGTATATAGGCTTTGCCCTGAGTTCCTAGGCCCTGCTTTTGTAGGTAGTCAGTTTCATTTAACCCCTTAACCAGGATGGAACTGCGAATGCTGAGGTCATAGCCTAGATTTCTTGGCTGCCTCCAAGGACTTATCGAGTATCTATTATTATTATCGAGTATCTGATTTCCCTTTCCCAACTCCCATGCCCAGAGAAGTAAATTCTGCTGTAATCAATTTTCTCAAGGTCAGACTGATGAAGATGGAGACCCTCTTCCATTGTCCAACTAGATGTTTTCTAACGAAGGAGCTATATTTCCAGTCATCAAAGGAAATGATGGGCAATTTAAAGAAGGAGAAAGGGTGATGGGTGTTTGTGGAACTAAGGAACTAAGCCCCATCTTGTCAGGACTGCAAACTTCTGGGTCTTCAGAAAGGTAAGGGTATCATATGTACAGGATGTCACATTACATTCTGCTCCTCCCATTCTTTATTTGTGAAAGACACTGCCACTTAAGGAGACAATTATTTATTATAAAAACTTGTTTGCCTATTTCAAACTAGTTTTCTCTCTCTCATTTCTCATCTCTCATAAATCAACTTAAAAATAAATGTGGACATTTAAGTCAATTTTTCACTATTACAAAAATACTACCATATTAATAATCTTTATACACACATCTTTGTATATTTGTCCAATTATTTTCTAGGGATAAATTTCCAGAAGTAAAGTTGCTGAATCAAAAGAAATTGATGTTTTGAAGAAATTTAATAAAATTTGCTAAATTACCCTCCAGAAATGTAACATTATTCATACCATCAGCTGGTTCTGACCCTTTCCTCATATGCAACAAACCATTTTTTTAATCTTTACTGATCTGAAATGTTAAAAATTTTATCTCCTTCTTGAATTAATTTCATTTTGAATTACCGAAGATTTTTTATTCTGTATGTTTATTGACCATCTTAATTTCTTTTGTGAGTTTCCTTTTCATGTTTTTTGCCCACTTTTCTTTTACAACATTTAGCTTAGCTTATTTATTAAGAGCTCCTTACCTATTAAGACTATTAACACTTTGTCTACTATTGCAAGTATTTTTCCATTTTGTCTTTATCATTGTTAGTGGCATTCATTTTGCTTTGTCTTTCTTAATCATATAAAAAATTATTTTGTTGTTGTTTAGACAAATCTATCTGATACTTGCTTTTAGAAGAGAAAAATTCTCACAGAAACCGGAGGGGGAAAGACTACCTTAATTATAGAACACCAAAGATAAGAATTACATCAGACTTCTCCTTAGAAACCATGCAAGCAAGAGGAGATATAAAGTAAAAGTATTGAAAGAAAATACCAAACTAGAATTTGTTATACAGTGAAATTACCCTACAAAGGTGAAGAAAAAATAAAGACTTTTTCAGACAAACAAAAGCAAGGGAATTTGTCACAGTAAGCCCTTGTAAGAAATATTAAAAGAAGTTTTTCAGAGAAAAGGAAAATCATATAGATCAGAAACTTGGATCTACATTTAAAAAAGAAGACGAATGTTAGAGAAGAAACAAATGTAGGTAAAATAAAATATTATATTTTTGTTTTTTTAGTTGATCTAATAGATAGCTTGCTAAAAATAACAGCAATAATCTATTGAATAACAGTAATATTACAAGCTACAAGAGGGCTTGGGAATTGGGAATACTTTGTTATAAGTCATCTCCTACCTATGAAGCAGTAACAAGGTTATTTTAACATAGACTTAGTTGTAAATACATATTGCAAACTCTAGAGAAAATATTTAAAATTTTTAGAGAGGTATAATTAATGTGCTTAGAGAAAACAGAATCATATTTGTATAAAATTACAAATCAAAACAGAGAAGTCCTCTCTCTCGGCCACTGGAGCTTACCGTTGCATCGGTGAGTGTGGCAGGGGAGCCAAACCTAGGTTTGAAATGAATGACTCTTTGCTTTTGCATCGAACTCGCTGGCTCCCTGTGGGTTCTTGGGAATCATGAAATCTGGGCACAACATATGTGTGTGCTCTATAAAAATAGATAAAACCATGTTCCCAAGTTCACAAAGACGAGGATATAACAGAAGAAGTTCCTAACTCAAGTTTTCTAATTTTAGAGCCTAAGCTTTGTGGGATGGTATTATTTTTGTATTCTTAAATCCAGACCCAAGAACAAAGCAAATAAAGAAAAGATAAGAAAAGTTAATAGGAGAACCAAGATGGCGGCATAGGTTAACGCCGGAGTTTGCTGCTTTGAACAACTACTTCAAAAGTGAAACCAAAAAATGGAAGGGACATCACCCAGAACCACAGGAACGCTGGCTGAGTGGAAGTCCTACAACTAGGAGGAAAGAGAAACGCATACGGACACTCAGAGGAGGCGCAGTGCTGAAGTCAAATTCTGAGGTGCGGAGTGCGCGGAGCGGGCTGGCGGAGGAGGGCGCGGTTGGCGTTTTCAATCGGGAGGGAGTCGAAGACTCTGAGCTCCAGATCCGGGCGAGTCTTTAGCGACCCAGACTCAAACGGGAGAAGCGGGACTGTCTGGCTTCGGTCAGAGCGAGTGCAGCTTTCTCTCTGAGCTTTGCAGCGGGTGCTGGGACTCAGAGAGGCAGAGCCCCTAGGGACAGGACTGAGAGCCGCCATAACTGCTCTCTCCGGCCCACCCTGTTGATCCTGTTCTACCCGCCCCGCCCAAGCCCTGCACACAGGCATTTGCCGGATAGCCTCAGGCAAAGGCTAGATTAGCACCTCCCTAGAGGACAGAAGTTCTCTCACTACTGACACAGTTGATTCTCATAGCCACTTGGCCTAGAGGTCAAACCCTCCCTGGAATTAGCTACAACAATCAAGATTTAACTATAAGACTGCAAACAAAGACCACTAGGAGGTGCACCAAGGAAGCATAACAAAATGCGGAGACAAAGAAACAGGACAAAATTGTCAATGGAAGATATAGAGTTCAGAACCACACTTTTAAGGTCTCTTAAGAACTGTCTAGAAGCCGCCGATAAATGTAGTGAGATCCTCAAGAAATCTAATGAGACCCTCGATCTTATATTGGGGAACCAACTAGAAATTAAGCATACACGGACTGAAATAACGAATATTATACAGACTCCCGACAGCAGACCAGAGGAGCGCAAGAATCAAGTCAATGATTTGAAATGCGAGGAAGCAAAAAACACCCAACCGGAAAAGCAAAATGAAAAAAGAATCCAAAAATTCGAGGATAGTGTAAGGAGCCTCTGGGACAGCTTCAAGCGTACCAACATCAGAATTATAGGGGTGCCAGAAGATGAGAGAGACCAAGATATTGAAAACCTATTTGAAGAAATAATGACAGAAAACTTCCCCCACCTGGTGAAAGAAATGGACTTACAGGTCCAAGAAGCGCGGAGAACCCCAAACAAAAGGAATCCAAAGAGGACCACACCAAGACACATCATCATTAAAATGCCAAGAGCAAAAGATAAAGAGAGAATCTTAAAAACAGCAAGAGAAAGAAACTCAGTTACCTACAAGGGAATACCCATACGACTGTCAGCTGATTTCTCAACAGAAACTTTGCAGGCCAGAAGGGAGTGGCAAGAAATATTCAAAGTGATGAATACCAAGAACCTACAACCAAGATTACTTTATCCAGCAAAGCTATCATTCAGAATTGAAGGTCAGATAAAGAGCTTCACAGATAAGGAAAAGCTAAAGGAGTTCATCACCACCAAATCAGGATTATATGAAATGCTGAAAGGTATCCTTTAAGAAGAGGAAGAGGAAGAAAAAGGTAAAGATACAAATTATGAACAACAAATATGCGTCTATCAACAAGTGAATCTAAGAATCAAGTGAATAAATAATCTGATGAACAGAATGAACTGTTGATTATAATAGAATCAGGGACATAGAAAGGGAATGGACTGACTATTCCTGGGGGGGAAAGGGGTGTGGGAGATGCGGGAAGAGACTGGACAAAAATCGTGCACCTATGGATGAGGACAGTGGGTGGGGAGTGAGGGCGGAGGGTGGGGCGGGAACTGGGAGGAGGGGAGTTATGGGGAGAAAAAAAGAGGAACAAATGTAATAATCTGAACAATAAAGATTTAATTAAAAAAAAAAAAGAAAAAAGAAAAGTTAATAAAGCTTAAAAAAAAAAAAAAACAGAGAAGTCAGAAAAGGAAGGGAAAACAAGAAACAAAGATCAAGTACAATGAATAGAAAACAGTTGCAAATATGGTACATATTAATTCAATTATATCAATAGTCATTTTAAATTTGAATGGTCTAAACACACCAATTAAAAGAGAGATGGAGAGTGGATAAAAATTATATTTGTTCTATAAGAAACCCACTTTATTTTTTTTTTTAAGAAACCCACTTTAAATATAAAGATATATATAGATGAAAAGTAAAGATATAGAGAAAAGATATACCATGGTAACACTAATCAAAAGAAAGCTGAAAAAACTGTTAATTTCAGACAAAGCCAACTTCACAACGAGGAAAATTATCATGGCAATATAAATAATATTATTAGTAGTAATATTAATATCAATAATATCAAGGAAAATGATTAATGATAAAAGAACCAATTCTCCAAGAAAACATAACAATTTTGAATGTGTATGTATTGAACAACAGAGTGCCAAAATAGGTGAGGCAAAAACTGATAGAATTGCAAGGAGAAATAAATGCATCCGTATTATAGTTGGAAATTTTAAACCCCTCTATTAGTAATTGCAGATTTAATAGGCAGAAAATCAGTAAGGATATAGTTTAACTGAACAGCACCAACAATCAATGGGATGTCATTGAAATTTATGTAATACTTCACCTAATAATAGCCAAGTAAACATTCTTTCCAAGCTTACATGGAACATTAACCAAGACAGACCACACTCTGGGCTATAAAACATGTTAACAAATCTAAAAGGACAGAAATCATAACACGTAGGCCCTCAACTCACAATGAAATTAAACTAGAAATCAGTAACCAAAAGATAGATGGAAATCTCAAAATATTTAGAGATTAAACAATACATTTCTAAATAACACATTGCCCAAAGAATGTCTCAAAATGTGTTAAATATTTTGAACTAAGTGAAAATACAACTTATCAGAATTTGTGGGATGCAGTGAAAGCAATGCTAAGAAGAAATTTCACAGCATTGGATTCAAATGTTAGAAAAGGAAAGAGATCTACCAAAGTTGATCCTCTACCTTAAGACACTTGAGAAGGAAAAGCAATATAAACCTAAAGCAAGCAGTTAAAAAACATATAAAGTAGAGCAGAAATCAATGAGATTGAAGACAGGAAAATAGTAGGAAAAAATCAGTGAAACCAAAAGCTGGTTCTTTGAAAATATCTATATTTGCCTTTGAAATAATTCTTTTTAAATTGCCCTGTCTTTTTACCAAAGGATAATTTACATACCATAAACTTACCCATTGTAAGTGTACAGTTATATCATCACTGTCCAATAGAATTTTGTGCATGGTGGCAATATTCTATAATATGCTAATTCCAATCAGCAGCACTAGCCACATGTGGCTGTTGAGCACCCAAAATGTGGCTAGTGAAACCTAGGAAGTATATTTTTTATTTTATATACTAATTTTAATTGAGGTAAAATTCATATAATGCAAAACTTACTAATTTAACCATTTTTAAGTATACAATTCAGTGGCCTTTATTACATTCACAATATTATATAGCCATCTCTATATAGTTCCAAAATATTTTCATGACCCCAAAGGAAACTCCAACCCATCAAGCAGTAACCCTCATTCTCCCTGTTCCTCGGCTATTGGCAACCTCTAATCAGCTTTCTGTCTCTTTGGATTTGCCTCTTCTGGATATTTCACAGAAACAGAATCATGCAATATGTGAGCTTTTGTATCTGACTTCTTTCACTTTGCATAATGTTTTCAAGGTTCAACTATGTTGTAACGTGTCAGTACTCCATTCTTTTTTATGAATATACTAGAGGCCCGGTGCACAAAATTCGTGCACTGGAGGGAGGGTCCCTCAGTCCAGGGGGATCGGGCCTAAGCCAGCAGTCAAACATCCCTCTTGCAGTCTGGGGCTCTCGCAGTCCAGGACCCCTCGCTCCTTACCACCCGCCTGCAGTGGAGGCGGGAGAGGCTCCTGCCATCGCCACTGCGCTCACCAGCTGTGAGCCCGACTTCTGGCTGAGCAGCACTCCCCCTGTATTGAGTATCTACGCCCTGGTGGTCAGTGCGCGTCATAGCAACCGGTTGTTCTGCCGTTCGGTCAATTTGCATATTAGGGTTTTATTATATAGGATCATATTTTGTTTATCCATTCATCAGCTGATGAACATATAGGTGTTTCCACCTATTGGTTATTGTAAATAATGTTGCTATGAACATTCATACCAACTTTTGTTTGAATATCTGCTTTTAATTTTGGGGGCGTAGATACCTAGGAGTGAAATTGCTTGGTCATATGGTAATTTTATGTTTAACTTTTGAAATACAAAACTGTTTTTCATAGAACTGTACCAGTTTACTTTCCCATGAACAGTGTACAAGGGTTCCAGTTGATCAACATCCTTGCCAACACTTGTTATTTTCTTTTACTTTTTTTTTAGCCATCCCAGTGTATGTCAAGTAGTATCTCATTGTGGTTCTGATTTGCATTTCTCTTATGCCTAATAATATTAAGTGCATTTCATGTGCTTATTGATCACTTGTGTATCTTCTTTGGAGAAATGTCTATTTGGCCCTTTGCCCATTTTGGAATTGGGTTGCAAGTGATCTTAATCTATTCTGGATACTAGACCATTATAAGATATATGATTTTCAAATATGTTCTTCCATTCTGTTGATTGCCTTTCCGCTGTCTTAATGGTGTCCTTTGATGCACAAAAGTTTTTAATTTGCATGATGCCCAGTTTATCTGTTTTCTCTTTTGAACTTGTATTTTCAGTGTCATATATAAAACTTCATTGCCAAATCCTAGGTCATGAATATTTACCCCTGTTTTCTTCCAAGAGTTTTATAATTTTAACTCTTACATTTAGGTCTTTGATCTATTTTGAGTTAATATTTGTATATGGTGTGAATAAGGGTCCAACCTTACTTTTTGCATGTGGCTATGCTGTTGTCTCAGCACCATTTGTTGAAAAGATTATTATTTTCTCCTCAAATGGTTTTGGCACCATTCAACTGAACATAGATTTATGAGTTGAATCTGGACCGATTCTATTTCACTGATATATATACATAGGTAGATATATTGATATATAGATATATAGATATAGATATATAAATATACTAGTGGCCCGGTGCACAAAATTTGTGCACTTGGGGCAGGTCGGGGGTCCCCCAGCCTGGCCTGTGCCCTGTCACAGTGCAGGAGCCCTGCAATCCATTGCCCCAAAGGGGTAGGCCGTGCCCACCCACCTGGGGCTCCTCAATGGATTTCCCTAAAGAGGTAGGCTGGATCCAGGGGAGGCCTGCGGACCCCCATTGCAGGCATATGGAGGCCCCCGCCATGGCCCCGCCCCCTTGCCAGGCTGCAGTGGAGGCCTTCAGACCTCGCTGGGCCTGAGGACTCCTGACCAGGCCCGCGGCAGAGGGGCCTCTCTGCATGCCTGCGGCCCCCTGGCTGGGCCTGTGGTGGAGAGGTCTCTCCACCGCGGCCCATGGCAGAGGGGGCCTCTCCGCGCCTGCAGACCTCCAGCCAGGCCCGCAGCAGAGGGGCCTCTCTGCACATCTGTGGACCCCGGCGCAAGCACATGGAGAAGCCTCTCTGCCACAGCACCGCCCCCAACACTGCAAATCCTTGCCCACCTGCACCTGCTGTGCACGCAGCCTGCTGATTGGTCATTACTGTGACAGCATCCCAACCAATTTTCATATTACCCTATTATTAGTATAGGCCAGTGATGGCAAACCTATGACACGCGTGTCAGAGGTGACACGCAAACTCATATTTTTGGTTGATTTTTCTTTGTTAAATGGCATTTAAATATATAAAATAAATATAAAAAAATATAAATCTTTGTTTTACTATGGTTGCAAATATCAAAAAATTTCTGTATGTGACACAGCACCAGAGTTAAGTTAGGGTTTTCAAAATGCTGACACGCCGAGCTCAAAAGGTTCGCCATCACTGGTATAGGCAGATATATAGATATATAGATATATAGGTATATAGACATATAGATATTCATCTTCTTGTGCCGATACCACATTACTTTGATAACTGTAGCTTTGCAGTAATATCATTTTAATAATTTTAAATTTAGTAGCTACATGTGGTTTTAATTGCTACCAAATTGAAAAGCACAGAATTAGATGATTTTTAGTTAATTCATACAGTTGTATAACCACCATCACAATCAAAATTTAGGACACTTTTATCATGGGGTCATTTCAAATTTTAAATTCTTATCAAAATTCCAAACATTTTAGATTAATTTGTTGTCTGTTTTCTGTTAATTAATTCCTTTATAAATTAATAAATTTTTATTAAAATATTTATATTGATTTCAGAGAGGATGGGAATGGAAGAGAGAAATAGAAACATCAAGGATGAAAGAGAATCATTGATTGGTTGCCTCCTGCACGCCCACTACTGGGCATCAAATCTGCAACCAGGGCTTGTGCCCTGACCAGGAATCAAACTGTGACCCTTTGGTTCAACCACTTAGCCACACTAGCCAGGCTGTAAATTAATAAATTTTAATTTATTTGAGGGGAGAACCAAGATAGTAGCATGGGTAAACACCGGTAACCACCACCTCCCACAACCACATCAAATTTACAACTAAAATACAGAACAACCATCATTCAGAATCATCTGAAATCTGGCTTCATGGAGGTCCTACAACTAGAGAAGTAAAAAAGAAAGTACATGAAACTGGTAGGAGGTCCAGAGGCATGGAACAGACTGGTTTAACACCCACACCTGGTATGTTTGTTGCTGTTTTTTTGATTGGGAAAGATATCTCCACTACAGAGGCTTCCCATGAGAAAAAGGGGGTCCCAGCCCACACCACACCCCAAGGTTCCAGAGATGAGAAGAGAAGTCCCCATAACTTCAGGCTGTAAAAACTAGAAGGGATTGTGGCTGAGAGACAAGGAGGCTGCTGGAGCCCCAGGCAATTCCTCTTAAAGGGCTGGCGCATGAACTTGCATGGTCCACTCCCTCTGAGCTCCCGTGCTACATGGAACCAGGGACATATGGGGAGGAACTGGATTGTCTGGCATTGGGGCAGGAACTTGGGGGCAGCTTTCTCCCAGATGGGGTGCTTGCAGGGGTCATTATTCCTATGCTAGGATGCAGGCAGCCACCTAGAAATAATGTTAACTAGGTATTTCTGCATCCCACAGCCCAGTCAAGTTGATACATAAAATTAACCATCACAAAGTACATCTGAGGGAAGTATATGAAGTGCTGTGAACTGTACAGTATAAAATTCTCTTCTGTCTTTCCTGCAAAATCTTTAGAAAAAAAAAAATCAGCATTTGGTCCTAATAGACTCCTCCAAGGAGAACAAAAGGTATTGAGTCTTATTTAGTAATAAGTTCAAGGAACAAAAGGTATTGAGTCATATTTAGTAATAAATTCAAGACTATGACAGAGACTAACATGGAAAAATTTAAAAAGAAGAAAATATAAATGCTCTGTAATTCCATGTCACAGAAATGATCAGAAAGTATGTTTTCTTCTGAAATAGAGATAGAGATATTGTCCCAAAAAAAGTATATATATGATTATAACTGGGAGTGTGCTCATATAAATAATTTTCTATTCTACACTTTTCACCTAACATTGATTCATGTAAAACAATTTTCCAAAGTGGTCATACCAATTTACATCCTATCAACAATGTATGAGAGTAATGGTTGCCTCACATCCTTGTCAACAGTTAGTATTGTCGGTCTTTTTAATTTTAGTCATTCTGGTGGGTGTGTAACAGTATTTCATTGTAGTTTTAATTTGAAATTTTCTAATGACTATTGTTTCTTTTTGTTTATTGGCCATTTAGTTTTTTCTTTGTGAAGTGCCTGTTGAAATCTCTGGTCTTTTTTCTATCCAGTGAGTTAATTATATGTATGCAAATATCTTTTCCCACCTTGTTTGTTCCCTTTTCACTACCTAAATGGTATCTTTGGATGAGCAGAAGTTTTTATTTTATTTTAATATGGTAAATTTATCAAAAAATTTTTTATGGTTAATGCTTTTTGTGACTGTTTAAGTAATCTTTGCCCACTCCAAGGCCATGAAAATAGTCTTCTATGTTTTCCTCCAAAGTTTTATTGTTTTCTCTTTTATATTTAGATCTGTAATCCATTTGGAATTGATTTTTTAAAATACATTATTTATTTATTTCAGAGAGGAAGGGAGAGAGTCATTGATAAGCTGCCTTCTGCACGCCCCACACTGGGAACCCGGGTATGTACCCTGACCGGGAATCGAACTGTGACCTCCTGGTTCATAGGTCAATACTCAACCACTAAGCCACGTCGCTGGGCTGGAATTGAGTTTTGTGCATGGTATGAAGTGGAGATCCAGACACATTTTATTCCATGCAGATAGTCAATTCACCCAACACCATTTAATAGAAAAACCATCTTTTGCCCTTTGCTTTACAATATGTATTGTCACTGTCATTAATCAGGTGACTATATGTGGTTCTCTTTCTCCATTCTGTTCCATTGGTTGGTTGATTGGTTTGTGTGTCATCCTTGTACAGAGGCCATGCTAATCTTCTTCGTATCATTTCAGTTTTAGTACATGTGCTGCTGACGTGAGCACTGTTTGTGTATTCTTGCACCAATATCACAATGCCTTAGTTACTATAGCTTGTTCCTCGAGATCATTTTATTTGACCATTTTTATAATAGAATATTTGGATTTTTTTCTTATGGCTATGTAAGAATTCCTTATTAGTAAAGCATTTAATCCTTAAAACTTACGTTTTAAATATCTTTCCCTTTGTCCTTTGACTTTTGATAGTATTTGTAGTTTCTCTTGCCATAGAGGAGTATTACATTCTTAAAAAGTGCAGTTTAGGTTTGGCCATCAGAAGGAACTGGCCTGATGTTCCTGGCTTTGATGGTGCAGGAAGGAGCCAACAATGCAGGCAGCCACTAGAAACTAGAATAGGCAAGGACACTGATTCTCCCCGAGGGCCTCCAGAGAGGAATGCTGCCCTGCCAACACCTGAATTTAGCTCAGTGGGATCTTTTGAACTGTGGAACTGTAAGATAAAATATTTGTGATATTTCAAGACTCAAGATTTTGGTAATTTGTAACAGCACCATAAAAACTAATACAGGCAGGTTTTTTTCTTTCTTTTTAACCCTTTTACCTTATTTTTTTCCTTTCTAATTGCATTGGCTAAGACTTAATACAATACAGGGTGGGGCAAAAATAGGTTTTACAGTTGCTTGTGTGGAAAATAATACAGTAATTAATAAATAATAATGTAAGAATAAACTCTGTTTTGTGTACTGACAACTGTAAACCTACTTTTGTCCAATCCTGTATTTAATAGGAGCAGTGATATTGAATATTCTTTTCTTATTCTTTTTTATTTCAAGCAGATTAGGACATTTTACTTCTAAGTTTAAACTATATGGCTATGTAAGTATTTATAGATTTTGGCAACAGAAACCACATAGCACTGAAAACATTTCCAAATATCCATTTTTAAAATGTTTACTTCAAAAGGCTTACTCATAGATTATTTATTTATTTTAAATTTATCTTTATTGTTGAAACTATTACAGATGTCCCTCTTTTTTTCCCATTTCTTTTCTTGTTCTTGACTTTAAAGAGACCTTGTCTAATATTTTGTTGCTAAAAAGAGAGATGTTTGTAGACTGTGGTGATGGTTTCACGGGTGCATACTTCTCTCCAAATTCAAGTTGCATACATTAAATACATACAGCTTTTGGTAAGTCAATCATACCCAAATAAGTGGGTTAAAAAAAAAAAGTGGTCTATTGATAGTTTGTGATCCCCCTCACTATTTTTAATCTTACAAAGTTTTTCCCAATCTCCATTAAGTTTAAATGTAGTGTTTGCATTCACCATTTGGAGGCTGTGTAACTACATACAAATAAATATCTTTTTCTATGAAATAATAACCCTCCTCACTTGCTATAATAGTAAGTTGAAGTTTGGGGAGGACAAGGGGAAATCAGTCTTGCTTAAAATTAGGAAAATGAAAATTCTGAGAAGGTGTTTGTTGATGTCCCTGAATCCCATCTTCATGGGTCAGTTACCCTTGGTAGAAAAGTGGGGGGGAAAGTTCCCCTTGTTTCATCTGATTTCTCTGAGCAGGTGATCGTCCAATTAGCAGAGTGAATTGCAGAAGGATTTAGTGAGCCCGGGTTTCAAGGAACGGAACTGAGGCTGACAGCCATGCAGGAGCCCACGAGTGGTCAGCACTCAGGTAATCAAGAGTTGCTGGGACAAGGCAATATCCTGGTCTTCAAAAGAACTGTCTCTGCCGTGGTTCACAGGAAGTTGCCTAGGAGCTATGGACCAAATCAGTGAGGTTTATGAATATGCCTGACCAACATAGCAGTGACGTTTCAACTCCCACACTTCCCTGTGTTTAATGTCTCTTCTGGAAGTACAGGGAGAAAGAAGGTAGATTATTATTTGATTTCTTTTTGACAAAACCAAACCCTTGTAGCGATAATTTAGTCAAAGTAGAAGCCCAACCGAGGCAGAAATGTGGTTTTCATTCTAGCTTTATTTTGATCCTGTGCTCCTTTTTTTTCTTTGCAGGGGAAACAAGGGGAAGCCATAAAACCCCTCTTGGCACTATGTGTGTTGTATTTAGTCCATGGCCAAAGAGAGTTTTATGGGAAAGTTTGCTCTGTGCCAGTTGAAGCATTTTCTTTTTCATCGTTTTAAAAACAAAAACAAAAACATTAACTAAAACAAAATTTCTCATCTCCTCCCACAAAAAAAAAAAAATAGGAGGAGGAGAAGCAAAAAAGAAAAACCCACAGAATCACAATGCTGCTTGCCTTAATGTGAAAGTTTTTATCATTTAAGTCCTTCCCCAAAATTAATGCATAGGACTGATTGCAGTTATGAAACATTGGAAATTTTGGCTTTTCAGCCACTTGATGTCCTGTTCAGATATCTTTGGAAGAAAGCCAAAAGGGATTGAAATCTTCTTCTGAAAAAATAAAAGATGATTATCTTTTTTGGCTCTACTGTTTTACTCCAAATTTCTAGCTTTTGAAAAAATCCAGTTTAGATGGCAACAGCTTTTTTCCTTCTTAAAATTATGTTCATATATTCACATACAGTCTCATATTTGAGAGCAACTACAATAAACTGCAGCCTTTCTAGGCTTATTTTAATGGGGCAGAGGAATAATTTCCCCATCTACCACCAAAAAACTGGAGTTTCACCTTTTCATGAGGTTTTCCTGAGATAAAATGCAAATTCTCTTAAAGGTTCATACTAATCATTGTTACTTTAGTATGAATGACTTTGCCAGGCCTCCTCTCCAGGGCTTCTTTTAACAGGAAGAAGATATATGCTCTGCTGGGATCTAGTCTCAACTGAGGGGGCTCAGAAGGAAGATGGAAGGAGCAGGGAGAAGGGACAGAACCTGTCACACAACTAGAAAATAGGCATAATACTGTCTAGTATACACCCTTCAAAAATATACATTTGCTTGATGCCTTCTTCCTTCTTCCAACAAGATAAGTGAATTTTTACACAGTAGGATAAAGTTGGGGTAAGGATTAAAAACTATATTTTGGAAAGGGAAATACTAGGGAAAAAACAGTTGACAAGGAGGTATAGCCTGGCAGGAACACACACTCAGGGTCCTTCAAGACTGAGAAGTCATCTTGTACTGCCTCTGCAGAGAGAGCCAAAAGCTTCCAAAGATGGTGTTAAGACCTCATCCTGGCCCAGCTGCTCAGCTGCTCAGCTTTTCCTGGGCCCTGTCAACTCTTTGTCTTCCAATCTAGGCAAAGGCACACCCATACTACTTCCACCACTGTGAGATGAGTTTTCATACACCTCTGACTGTCTCTCAATTTCTATGAAACAACTGATCTGCTTTCCTAGGAAAACAATATTACAAGTTTATAAACAAGGATAAAGGTTAATCATATCCTAAATAAGAGGGAAATACATTTGGTTTTCTCCTGAGATCAAATAAATATTAACTAAATATTAATTAAATAAGAAACATTTCAAGATTCTCTTTTCAAAAGACTGAAATCATAATTTTTTAAAGCTGAATTATGGACACAGAGTCAGTACAGCTTTGCATATAGGTTTAAAAACTCTTTGAGCCCATATAAAATACCTAGACGAACACAATGTTTTGTGCATAGTAGGTATGTAGTCAGCATTGATCAATTAATCACATTTATTGACTCCATTCCCTCTTACTCTGCTGCATGTTTCTGAAGAAAAATGAGACTATTACCAAGAGCTCCGATACCCTCTCAGCTTTCTCAGAGACACAAATTCCAACAAGAGACAAATCAAACTAAAGAAGAATAAAAAGGAGTACATGAACTTCTTGTGTTTTGGTTTTTGACTTTTATTATTTTGTGACCATTACCTGATTTCCTCTGGGCTCCGCCAGATTTATTTGAGGGCTTGGAATTATGTCCACTCTTTAAAGAAACAGAAATGAAATTAACTCTTTTTTAAAATACTAAAATGCTTAAAGCACCTATTAGTTCTAAAGAAGCAAAATCAAAACCAAGGCCCAAATCATTGTTTGAAAGACCCAAGTGTTGTGAAGAGTAAATCTGACTCAGATCCCAACTCAAGTTGGCAAAGAAAACATCTTCTCCCTGTACTTTCCCTGGAAACACTTCTCTGTCCCCTGCCTTGACCAACATTGCAAAGTAAGGGCCGACACCAGGATAGGATACTAGAGAGCAAGGGGAAAACAGAAAGTGGACACACTTTGTGCAATGCATCTACAATGCGTGTCATTGTATTCCTGAATGTCACAGGACCACATGTGGCTTTTTATTCCTGGAAATTTGATTTCAGAATTCACTGGGGACCCTTTTCCTCAACAGCCGAATCTTGAAATTGGGAGGGAGTTCCTTCACTTCCAAGGGGATTCCTAGCAACTTGTCCTGAGCACAATTCCTTTCTTAACTATAAGGAAATACTTGAAAATGTGAATATCTTGGTACAAATCAGAGCTGTTTAGACCATGTTTCAATGAAGCAGAAGTAGGATTCTATCTCCATTTAGGCCAGGAGTTACCAAACTCCTTCAAGAAAGGTCCAGTCCATCTCCACAAAATGAACTCTGCCTTTGTAATATAGAAACAGCCATAGGAGACAATATATAAATGAGTGGGCCTGGCTGTGTTCTAAGTAAAAATTTATTTACAAAAATTATGAAGATGGTGGGTCCTAAGGTTGGTCTGCAGGCCATAGTTAGCTGACCCTTAGTTTAGACAAAAATAATACTTATAAATATACTAACAATATAATAATTAACAACTGATATGGCCAACCAATTAGAACAGACAAAGCATACTATAGATGTGTACTGGTTAAAAACAACTAGTGATTATCCCTACATTACAGATTTTGGAACTGCATCTTACGATAGGGTAGTAAATTGTTCTAGATCATATCAACAGTCCACATAGTAGGGCTGGGGTTTTCATACATGTAATCTAACTCCAGAGTCCACTGCTTCTATAGGACAGAAGGACTTTTGTTTCCACTGTAAGACTGAACTATCAGTTGCTTAGTCACAAGCATGTCTGGGCAAGAGTAAGCCATCCATACCACTTTCAAAAATATTCAAAACACAGATGAGCCGTAGTTACTTAGTTAGATGGAAAATAAATTTTAAAATGTGAATTCCTTTGGCTTCCCTCTATCACTTGAATTCTTTCCCCTTTTCTATCTCTATGGCTTATTCCCACACTTCCTTCTCTGCTCAGGTCTGTGTTCAAATGCTGTTTTACTGTGGGGCCTCCTGACCATCAATAGATTAATAAAATAGCAGCTCCTGCCCTGAATTTTATATCTCACTTGCCTTGCTTTATTTTTCTCGATAACACTGAACATCATCTGATATACTGTGTTTTAAATGTATTTAATTTATCTCTCCCAGCTAGAATGTGAGCTCCACTCAGTTATGGACTTTTTCTTATTGGCTGTATCCTCAGCACCTAGAACAGCACTTCTTGAATGATTGAATGAATACTGTGTACAGTAGAGAGGCCACACGGTACAATAAGTAAAAGCATTGGATTTAGAACAAGAAGTGGGTTGGAATCCCAGCCTTGCCACTTACTTATTGTGTTACCTTGGACAAACTACCACTCAAAGCCTGGGAGGCTGCAGGAAGAGCAAAAGCCCTGAGATGGGAGCATGCTAGTCAGGGCAGGGTGGCCTGAGTTCCTGCAGCACAGATAGCAGGCAGAACGTGGGAAGAGATGAGAGAGGTAATGATTGAGGGGCAGAACTTAAGGACTTTGGGTTTGCTCCGAGTGAGAAGAGAAGCCAACTGAAGGATGTCACACAGAAGCATAATGTTATATGTTTTAAATTTTACGAAGACTAAGGGTGAGAACAGAGGCAGAGACCAATTAAGAAGCTACTGCAGTAATCCAGGTGGCAGTTCATGATGACTTGGGCCAGGTGAGTAGTAGTGGAGGTGGTGAAAGATTGTCAGATTCTGGATATATTTTGAAGACATAGCCAACAAGATTTGTTGATGGTTTGGGTGTGGAATGTGAGAAGAGAGGAGTCAATAATGGTTTCAAGGATTTGGGGGAGGACTGTGGAAGGAGCAGGTGTGGGATGAGGGAATCAGAAATTTGTTTTATGTCCATCTAAATTTGAGAAACTTGTTAGACATCCAAGTAGAGATATCAAGCTGTCAGTTAGATAGATGATTCTGACATTCATGGGAGAAGTATAAGGATATAAATTTGAATAATGTTAACAGGTAAATCAGAAGTTTCTATCCTGACTGCTAATAAGAATCACTTAAGGAACTTTAAAAATTATTTTTAATTGTGTTAAGATGCACATAACAAATTTTATCATCTTAAACATCTTTTAAAAATATATATCTGAAAAAAATAAAAATAAATATCTGGGCTCCAACCAAATGGAATGAGGATTTCTTGGGGTAGGAACTAGGCACCAGTATTTTTAACAAATATATCAAGTGTCTAGACTTGTGAAGGTAAGGATAAACCATAAAGGAAGTAGAAAAGGAACAGCGTATAGCATAGGAGGAAATCAGGCAAGTGGAATATCCCCAAAGTTGAGTACCAAAAGTACTTCAAGAAGAAAGTACTTTAATAATAAACTGTGTTGGGTCAAGTCAGGTGAAGGCTGCAGAAAAATCATCAAACTTAGCAAAAGGTAGATCACTATTTTCCTTGACAATTTTTCTTGCAGTGGATTAAAGAGAGATTTTACATCAATAGGCACTACATATTTGTTCATATTATAAAATAATGTCTAGTAGTTTCAACATCAGAGCCTGTTCCAAGTTTTCAATCCTGCTGAGTCTTACTCATGCATTACCCATGACTCAGTAGTCAGGACAAGGTCAGTTGGTGATTTGAACCCAGCCTTACTCTCCAGCAGATGATATGCACCTGCATATTCTTTCTGAGCTAAAATGGAAAAGGAATCTTTCAACTGATTACCAAGGAGATGGGATAATAAACACATTCAGCCACTCCTAGGAGCCATGCCAAAGTAAGGCAGAAGAGGACTACATATAAATAGGACAAACCAATGCAGTCACTAAGAAAACAGAGCTCTTTCTCTTTTTTTATTGAGAAAATGCCTTCATCTCTTCACTGTAACTACACCAAACAAATGCTTAACTTATGCTTTAAAGGTTTAAAAATTTGAGCTTGGCCAAACCCCAAAACAGAGGGAATTCAAAGACTTGAGCTGTCCATTGAGAAAGATCTGCTGCTCAGGTTCAAGTCCATGCTTTCCAGATGTTTCCTCTTGTCCTCCAGAGTCACTTCCTACTTGCTGACCCTGAATCTGTGCTCAATTTATTCATGAATCTTGTTGGAGGTATCCACTGTTTAGTAAGAGCCTTTCTCCAACCCACACTAAGAAACTAATGCTTTTCCCCATATCGCTCCACTCCCAAGGGACAGAAACTATGATGAGGAGCAAGGATGAAATCAAGGATACATGTAGAACATAATGTGTAGAACACAAGGGGGTGATGTCAAAATTCTCATCTTATTCACTCTTCTTTACATCATCTGGGTGGTATATCTCAAACAGGCACCTAGGGGTGCCTCTTACTCCTAGAGTAGGATTCAGAAGACATATGGGCCTTTCTAGAGGGCCAAGAAGTCTTTAAAAGCTATATTGTCCCACCAAGTTCATCAGAATGAGAAACTAGATTGGAAACTGAGGCTGAAACCGTAGTTGGTAAAACAAAGAAGGGAATTTTCCAAGTAGACGCTCAATGTTGGGGCTATCTCTATGGTGTGGACTAAATGCTCGTGTCCCTCCAAAATTCATATGTTGCGGTCTTAATCCTTAGTGTGATGGAATTTGGAGGTGGACCCTTTGGTAGGTATTTAGAATTAGATTAGGTCATGAGAATGGAGCCTTCATGATGGGATTAGTGCCCTTATAAGAAGAAACAGCCCTCACCAGTGTGACTCCATAGTTAGAGCATCGGGCCCTGCACCAAAGGGTCATGGGTTTGATTCCCAGTCAAAGGCATGCACCTCGGTTGTAGGTTTGATTCCTGGCCGCAGTTGGGGCACATGCAGGATGTCTTTCTCACATCAATGTTTCTCTCTCTCTCCCTTCCTCTCCCTCCTCCCACTCTCTCTAAAAATCAATGGAAAAAATATCCTCATGTAAGGATTAACAAGAAAAAAAAAAGGAGACACAAGAGAGCTCTCTTTCCCCAATGTAAGGACACACATATGGCAGCCATCTTCAAAATAGGAAGAAGGCCCTCACCATGCACCAAATTTGCTGGCTTATTGATCTTGGACTTTCCAGCCTTCATCCAGAACTGTGAAAAATAAATATGTTTGTTGTTTAAGCCACCCAGGATATGGCATTTTGTAATAGCAGCACAAGTTGACTAAGACATTGTGGATACCTTGGATTTTTCAAGGGACTTAGATACTCTTAAAAATTATAACTAACGTTTTTCAGAAAAGGGTCCATAGTTCTCATCAGAGATTCAAAGGACTAAATATGTGACTCCCCCAAACAAGTAAAGACTACTGACTTGGAGAGACCCTTGTGTTCTTATGTTGTAGAAATATAAGAAATTTCAGGATGGGGGATTCCAGTCTTCCCTTTATTCCTACTTAAAGGCGTGACCAATATCTAGGAATACTAACAAATATGATGAAATAAAAGATTCAAAATTATACACGCATTTTCTTTTTTTTCTTTTTTTAAATTTTTTATTGATTAAGTTATCACACATGTGTCCTTATCCCCACATTACCCCTCATGCCCCCTACTCATGCCCTCACCCCCCTGTTGTTTGTGTCCATTGGTTAGGCCTATATGCTTGCATATACATCCTTTGGTTGATCTCATTTTCTTTATCCAATATTGTTCATGTCCACCTGAAAATATTTATTATCCACAATAAAATATAGACTCAAATCTGTTTACAATCATTAGCATGTACTGGGGCTACTTTTCCCATAAGTTTTTACTAATATCAACATTAAATTCCAAGGAAACTAAGTCACTGAGTCTACTGCTGCTCTTTACCTCACTCTACTTCCATATTATAATGTATTCCAAAGCCAAATATAATTTTTAGTGGATAATTATGATTTATTCTCCATTCTACTGAGCCTATAGAGCAGGTAATGCAACTTTGGGGCAGGAGGTAGTCTGACTTTTTCGCATTATATGGACTATAGAGGAAAGGTTAAAGAACCAGTATAAATTATATTACAGCAGTGAGGGAAAAGCTTTTCAGAGAATCCTATCTAATAAAAGGCAAAAAGGGTAATTAACTGTACCTCCGCTACGCTTCCCATTGTCTAATCAGCAAGATATGCAAATTAACTGCCAACAAAGATGGCAGCCGGCAGCCACGCAGCTGAAGCAAGCAGGAGGTTTGCTTGTTCCAGTGATGGAGGAAGCCAAGGTTCCCCGCCTGCCGCGGCCCGGCTCTAAGCTCTGAAAGCAACAGCTCCAAAAGCAACAAAGTTTCAATTATAGAAGCTAAACAAATCCCAGATACCTGCTTTCAGCCAGCCGCAGCCTCAGAGCTGGGAGCGCCAGTAAAGGCAACAGAGTTTCAATTATAGAAGCTAAATAAATCCCAGAATAAAAGGAAAAAGGAAAAAAGGAGAGGCTGGGAGCTTCAGTTGCAGGCCAGCCTGAAAACGGCCCTCAGCCCCTCACCCAGACTGGCAGGCACCCCAGTGGGGACCCCACCCTGAAGGGGGTGTGGCCAGCCTGAAAACAGCCATCAGCCCCTCATCCAGGCTGGCCAGGCACCCAAGCGGGACCCCCACCCTGATCCGGGACACCCTTCAAGGCAAACCAGCCGGCCCCCACCCGTGCACCAGGCCTCTATCCTATGTAGTAAAAGGGTAATATGCAAACTGACCCTAACAGCAGAAAGACTGGGAATGACTGGTCACTATGACACACACTGACCACCAGGGGGCAGATGCTCAATGCAGGAGCTGCCCTCTGGTAGTCAGTGCGCTCTCACATGGGGGAGCTCTGCTCAGCCACAAGCCAGGCTGATGGTTGCCAGTACAGCGGTGGTGGTGGGAGCCTCTCCTGCCTCCTCAGCAGCGCTAAGGATGTCCGACTGCAGCTTAGGTCTGCTCCCCGCTGGCAAGTGGACATCCCCTGAGGGTTGCCGGGCTGCCAGAGGGATGTCTGATTGCCAGCTTAGGACCAATCCCCCCGGGGAGCAGGCCTAAGCCAGCAGGTGGTCATCCCCAAGGGGTCCCAGACTGCGAGAGGGCACCGGCTGGGCTGAGGGACCAACCCCCCCCCCCCCGAGTGCACAAATTTTTGTGCACAGGGCCTCTAGTTAGATAGATAAAAATATGATTCATTATGAATGAACCTTGAAAACATGAGAAGTGGATGAAACAAACACAAAAGGCCACATTTTTCATGATTCTATTTGCATGCATGTCAAGAATAGGCAAATCCATTGAAACAGAAGATAGGTTCATGGTTGCCAGTGGCTAAGGAAAGGGGACTGGGGAGTGACTGCAAATGGTTATGGGGATTCTTTTTGGGGTGATGAAAATGTTTTGGAATTAGATAGTGGTGATAATTGTGAATGTACTAAAACCTACTGAGTTGTATGCTTTAAAGGAGTGGGTTTATAATATATGAATTAAATCTCAATTAACAAAAGAAGAAAAAGAAAACATGTGACTCAGAAAGGATTCATCACAATTATGCCCAAACAACTTATTTAGCAATTAATTTGGGGACATAGTCTTGAGATTTTTTTTTATATGTATAGTTCTATTCTAGTAACCTGTGCCCAACACCAACAGAAATCTTTTTATTGGCTTTTCCACTTACAAAAACAATACACATGTGTGGGGGGTTTTTAATTCTGAAAATACAAGAGGACATAAAGAATAAACACCACCTGCCTTAGCCAGTTTGGCTCAGTGGACAGAGTGCCGGCCTGCAGACTAAAGGGTCACAAGTTCGATTCTGATCAAGGGCATGTGCCAGGGTTGCAGGCTCAATCCCCAGTAAGGGGCATGCAGAAGGCAGCTAATCAATGATTCTCTCTCATCATTGATGTTTCGATCCCTCTCTCTTTTTCTCTCTGAAATCAATAAAAATAACAAAAAAAGAATAAACACCACCCAAAGAGGATCACTATTAACATTTTGGTCTGTATTTTTCCAGATTATTTTCCTGTGCATATCCAACAGGGAAAATATTTTAAAAGTATATTAATGTGTTTTCCTCTTTTACACTTCCTTGTATGTCACTACCCCTCATTCTGTATGAAGCATACTTTTTTCTTAAACCTTTAGCATTCTTACAGCAGAAATACAAACAGTGGAAAGAGCCAATATTCAGTTTTTACTTATAAAATAAGATTTTTTTATTTCTTTAAATATGTTTTTTATTGATTTCAGAGAGAGGATGGGAGAGGGAAAGAGAGATAGAAACATCAATGATGAGGATCATTGATCAGCTGCCTCCCGCACTCCCCCTACAGGGGATCTAGCCCCCAACCCATGCATGTACACTGAGCAGGAATCCAACTGTGATTTCCTATTTCATAGGTCAATGATGAACCACACCAGTTGGGCCTAAAATAAGATTTTTGAATAGTCATTAAGAGTTTTGAAAGCCCAACTTTGAAAACAGAGAAAAAGATATTTCAATGACTTTATTTCTTATTAACACAAGAAGAGATAGAGCCGGACAACTAAATCACAGAGTTTTACTAAAAGCCAGGAGTAGAGAAATCACAGGATGAGGGAAGAGTACTTGAGGAGGGCATGAGGCTGGGGGAAAGATGGGAAACTTTCACTCAGAGAGTTATGGGGGGGCGGGGACAGGAAATAGGGGGAAGGGAAGCAGAGGATCAGATGTATTCTGAACCACTACTCTCTGGACTGAGTTCCCAGAGGACAAAGCATACTGAATAGTTGGAGGGGTAAGCTGAAGGCAAGAGAGCGTTTGCCCTGCCCCCCAAAAGAGACCTAGAAGGAGACTGCTGCCCAAGGAGATCCCACCCTAGGATGTGTTGGGTGTTGAGCAATAGCAGAACAATAATGGCATGTGACTAGATAGACTAGGCCAGTGGTCGGCAAACTGCGGCCCCTTAAGTGTGGCTCTTCCACAAAATACCACGTGCAGGCGCGCATATAAAGTGCAAATGAAACTTCGTGGCCACACTCAAGGGGCCAAAGAGCCGCATGTGGCTTGCGAGCCGCAGTTTGCCGACCACTGGACTAGGCAGAACAGCAATCCCAAACTGGTCTTGGCTCCCCTGGGACATAGAAGAAACCCCTCCAGGGGAAATCCAAAAATTAGACAAGCATTAGTTAGGGAGCAGCTAGTGTACATTGCCCAGACCAGCTGCCCTGCAGTGGAAACCCGCCCCCACCCAATGCCATGAGGACGGTGAATATCCCCATGCATAGGACACTACCTTGGGAAGGAGGAGGGCGGGGAAGAAACCAGCCTTGGTAGGGAACTGTACTTTGAATTGATTAATATTTACCTGTAAGAGAGCATCTGAAATCAAAATAGACTGTTAAATCACTAGAGACTATTTAATCTGGAGGACACTGAGATAACTTAAGTTGGAAAGAAGGGAGTGTGTAGAAAGTAAAAGAAGAAAGAAAGAGGCCACATGCTCTTGCTTTCCAGGAGAGCAGTATACTCATTAGATCTTACGATTCTAGCAAAATGAAAAAATATATAATATTTTTAGCATACACATGTTTGTAACCTTATATTTTTCACTTTACAATACTGGGGGGAGGGGTAGGCTTAAATTTTCTTTCCCCCAACTAGGCTATAAATTTCTCAAGGACAAAGACAGTATTTTCTATTTCTTTGTATCTACTTCACTGCTGAACACAAAGCAGACACTCCATGTCACTGCCACATAAAACATTTCTAGTTCTCTCCCTATGCACTTGCAACTTAAAAAAAAAAAAAAAATATTGGAGCAAGCAGATAATTTGAAGAAAGGGCCAGTAGAAAGAGCATTGACTGGGTATCTGAGTTATTGTCCTGACCAGTTACTGCCTTTAGGCAAGTCACTTCACCTCTTACTCTCACTATATCCACCTGTAAATTGTAAATCAGAGGTAATGCCTTCACTACCTTGCATGCATATGTGAGACTCAAAAAAAAATTTACAAGAAAAAAATTCTGAGATGTTCTAAATTAAATTAACATGGCAGGAGAGTAACAGATAGAGACAGAACAGTTAGCCTGTTAACAACTATGGACCAGCTCTTACAAAAGGCTACTCACATTCTTGTGTAACTGTTGGAATTTAGGATTAATTTCCAGGTGGCTATTTCCTAAAGAGAGACTAGCTAGGTGCCCTTGAAGCCCAGAAGCCACCATTATCCTGACCCCAGGAGCCTCCACTTCTTATTTACACATGAATTTTCCAATCTGCTGCCCACAGTTAATCCACAGGAGTGGACAGTTCTTTCTTGCAGACTCTGCACCTATCCCAGAGCTGGCCCCACTTCAGCTTCTCCCACTCCCTTTTGTCAATGGCTCATGTTAAGTTATTTCAGAACTAATTACATCCTTCTCCTGCCCCCTGACCTAACTTGTTGCATAAAAATGCTCAACAAATCCAGGATGTAAATACAGTGGGGCCTTAACTAACGAGTTTAATTCGTTCCGAGACCGAGCTCGTTAAGGAGCTCGTTAACTCAAATTACTCTGTCAACTCAATGCAAAAAATCAGCCGAGAGACAGCTGGTATCTCAAAAAACTCGTTAGTGGGGACACTCGTAAGTCAAGGCCCCACTGTATGTTGTCTTTCTACCTAGCCATGCTGCTGGTGGTTCAGAATTCATGCCCCAGGACTTTTTATACTACCAATGGCTTAATAAACCCTTTCTTTTAAAAAGAGACTTTCCACCATGGTTGGTGTGGCTTAGTTGGTTGGGTGTCATCCCGTGCACCAAAGGGTTGCCAGTTGGATTCCAACCCTGGCACAAGCCTGGGTTGTGGCTCAATCACTGGTGGGGGGCATGCAGGAGGTGGCCACTGGATGTTTAACTCTTTCTCTCCCTCTCCCTTCCTCTACCTCTCTGAAGAACCAATAAAAAAATGTTTAAAAAATAAAAAGAGAGTCTTAACCGGTTTGGCTCAGTGGATAGAGCATTGGCTTGCGGACTCAAGGGTCCCAGATTTGATTCCGGTCAAGGGCATGTACCTTGGTTGCGGGCACATCCCCAGTGGGGAGTGTGCAGGAGGCAGCTGATCAATGTTTCTCTCTCATCGATGTTTCTAACTCTCTATCCCTCTCCCTTTCTCTCTGTAAAAAATCAATAAAATATATTTTAAAAAATAAAAAGAGAGACTTTCAGCACTGAAAGTTAAATTTTTTGTTTAACAAAATGTACATGAAATTACTAGGAAGAGAATGCAAAATGATCAATGTTTAATTACAATATAATTGAACAAGTGATTCAGTGTAGATATCTCAGGATGAGGTCAGGCTTTCTTCGCATGTTTCCCTCCATACACAGCCTTCCTGCAAAAATCCATTGCTACAACATCACCCGCAGCCTCACCCAATCCCCACCACCAGCTCCTTGTGGAGCAGCCAGACTGAAGTCAATGTTTTTAAAGAACAACTGAAAGATTTTTACTTAGCTGATTTGTGACTGTTCCCTAGACACAGGTGGGAAAAGGTTATTTAGAGACAGGAAAACAATAAGGGCATTTTTCATTCTAACGGTGATTAAAGATCATTAATTCTTTCTACTTCACCAATTAGCAGGTCTTACAGGTCTTGATTGAAAACAAACAAATAAAAGTAAGGATTTTCTCCACACACCAATAGTCTTAACTTAGCATAAACAAGCTGTGTAGCCAGGACAATGAAAATGAAATTGCAGAAGTAGTCAGAGTTTATATCATGGATTAGAAAGATTATGAAAATGAAATTGCAGAAGTAGTCAGAGTGTATATCATGGATTAGAAATATTAGGTATAAAATGGCTGGTACATGGTATGCACTCAATAAATGGTAGAAATCATTATTTATTTGATGGTTCCTATAAAGGGAACTAGCAGACAACTTTAAGGAAGTGGGATATATAATCAAAACTAAGACCTACAATCACAGGATTTAGCAATAGCTAAACCAAGATAAAAAAGGGGATAAATGAGGCCTTAACAGCCTTGATGATAGGTACTACAGAAATGCACACATAGATAACAAGATGTAATGATACTTAAATTTTACAAAATATATGAAAAATCATTGTTGGCATGAGTTATTTGCAGTCCATGAATTATGGCTTTGCTTCTGAGTAAATGAACCATATTTCTCTGATATTGGAGCTTCTTTAATTATATGCAAGTTTATCAAACAGAGATAAACCAATGTCTGAGCTTGAAGTGCTCCCATCCCACTCAAAATTACCAGGCAGAATGTAAGCTGTGTAGTAAAGTGAACTACCAATCTTCTCCACCAAACCACCTTCCTACTAGCAGGACAGAAGGTCGGGTTTTCTTGTTCTCCTGCTGCTTGCTAGCTGAGTGAACTTAGCCCAAGCCTCACTCTTCTCTTCTATAAAATGGAACTAATAATATATTTACCCATTTGAAAGCTGGTGAACAAACTGTTTACCTTTTGGTTCCTTTCTGGTATCTATACTAACAATAGAGGAATATGCAAATTTTCCAGGATGCCGTCACAGTAACAACCGAACAGCAGGCTGCGTGGGGCGACCAGGCTGGCAGGGGGGTTAGTGCGGGACGACCAAATGACTGAACAGCAGGCTGAGTGGGGTGATTAGGCTGGCAGGAGGGATGACCAAATGACTGAACAGCAGGCTGTGTGGGGTGACCAGGCCAGCAAGGGATTTAGGGAGGGACAACCAAACAACTGAACAGCAGACTGCATGGGGCAACCAGACCAGCGGGTGGGGAGAGCAGTTGGGGGTGACCAGGCCAGCGGAGGGGGGGGCAGTTGAGGGTGACCAGGCTGGCAGGGGGGACAGTTGGGGATGACCAGGCTGGCAGGCAGAGGCAGTTAGGGGTGATCAGGCTGGCAAGGAAGGCAGTTAGGGGCGATCAGGCAGGCAGGCAGGTGAGCAGTTAGGAGCCAGCGGTCCCGGATTGTGAGAGGGTGCAGGCTGGGCTGAGGGGACCCCTGCCCCGTGCACAAATTTTGTGCACCAGGTCTCTTGTCATTTTAATAAAATAAAAAACTGCCCCAATGACCTGGCCTGCATGATTCTCTAATTACCATTATTTTAAAATAAATTTTATTCTATTGCATTGTAGATGTAAGATATGCTCATTGTAGAAAATATGTAAAATACTGAAAAAGAGAAAAATAGTCATGTGAGGTGGACAAACCCCCAAGAATATAACTATTAAAATTTGAAGTAACACCCTGGCAGGATGGCTCAGTTGGTTAGAGTGTCACCTAGGACACCAAAAAATTGTGGGTTTGATTCCTGGTCAGGGAACATACCTAGGTTGCAGGTTTGATCCCCAGTCATGGCACATACCAGAAGCAACTAATCGATGTCTCTCTCTCTTTCTCTCCCTCTCTCTCTCTCTCTCTCTCTCTCTCTCAAATTAAAATATTTTTTTAAATGACATCAAATAAACTAAAAAACAACATCATTCAGAACTACCTGCAGTAGCTGAATGGAAGCCCTATAGCTAAGGATATAAGGATATAAAGCCACATCAAGACAAAGCTAGCAGGCAGGAGCCATATCTGAGTCTCTATCAACCAGGCTCACATTGTCCCCTGCCCTGGTGATTCCCTGAGACCTGGCACCACCAACTTGCAGGCTTACTCAAGCTGTTTCCATTGGCTTTTCCATACAAATGGCCTGTCTTGGCTTATAGTTCAGACTTGCCTAAAATCTCTCAAAAAAGTATCATCTGGCCTCAGCATGTCCTATGCCACTTGCTAAGTGGCCCTAGGCCTGTCACTAATAGCAGCCAGTGTTGGGTCCCAGCTTGGCCTCTCCTGGGCACCTCCAAGCCCAGCACAAGTAACAGCCATCTGTGGAATGCTTTATAGCTCATGCTAGGAGTCTCCAGGCAGACACAAGCAGAGGCTGACCTTGTCCTGCACCTCCCGGGAGGCCCCAAAGCCAGTGCACCCAGTGGACAGCTTCAGACCACGTCAAAGAACCACCCAACCATCTCCACAAGTGACATACTCCAGAGGTGGACTCAGTGGGCACCAGAGCCCTGGTGAAGTGAGTCCTGCTCCATGGGGTGGGCTCCTGCACAACTGATCCTCCACAGTTGCAGCCAGTCATTTCAGCAAATCAGTCTAGGGATAAATCCCTCCCATTTATGTGCCAACAGCAATCAAGGCTCAACCACAACAGGAGGGTATATACAGCCCACATAGGGGGGCACACCTGGAATGCCCAGCTAAGGTGAACAGGGAGGCTGTGCCACTGGACCCTACAGGACACCAACTACATTAGGCCACTCTACCAAGCCCAAGAGATGTAGCAGCTCTACCTAGTACATAGGAACAAACACAGGGATGTTGCCAAAATGAGACAAAGAAACATGCCACAAATGAAAAAAATGGGAGCAAGCAAATTACTGAACACAGAGTTCAAAACAATGATTATAAGGTTACTCAAGGATCTTAATGAGAGCTTCAAGGGACTTAGTGAGACTTTCAAGGATCTTAGTAAGAATGTCAAACATGTGAAAAAGGACCTGTCAGAAATTAATGTAATATTGTATGTCAACTATAATGGAAAATTTTTTAAGTGATTTAAAAAAATAAAATTTTGAAGTATTTTTGTCTTTGTATAATTATTATTATATTGTAAATTTTCAAACTTTTTAGCACCACAACATTTCAACTCTCAGCCTGCCATGAAAATAACCTTAAAACACTAGAACACATTAATATTATGTGACAGAAATTTCTCTTCAGTACACAAAACAAAACTTCATAGTCCACCAACAATATATGATTAAGACGCTTGAGGATGTGCTTCAGGGCTGTTTGTTGAATACTTAAAAATAAAAACCAGCGTTCCATTTTTAAAGAACAGCTGGCTGTGACTCCTCTGCAGCTTTGGATTTATGGCCCCTTCTGATTCTTAGCTGTAATTAATTCACTGGAAAGATTTTATGAGACTGAATTAACAATGCAAACACGCAGTTGTATGACAAAAGTCTGTTTTGTTATTCTTCATGTCTCTATATTTTTTTAAATCATAACTATTTTTCAAAGAGGCTCTTAGATACAGATCAAACTGTATTACATGGCAACTATTAGCTCATTTTAAGCCATAATAAAAACATTCTCAAGAATCATCTTACAGCCTACAAATGAACTTTAAGGAATATTTGACATGATAAAAAGTCCAATCTAACAAGGAGTCTCTTAAAAATTATTTAGAAAGGAACTAGAGTGGTGATAATAAATTAACACATGGCTATTGAGCATTTCCTGGCTGTTGCTTCAGTTCTCATATTTCTGTCTTGCCCTTCACAATATTATTGTTGTGATGGGGAAAGTTACACATTGTTAATGCTTTCTGCGCCTGTTGTTTTGCCCACATTCTCCAGAAAGCCCTTTCCAGACTGTTCTTTGAAATCAAGCTTTATATGTGCACTTCAAGTGAAAGCTGGGCATTTGCCAGTGACTTCAATGTCAGTGTCAATTGTCAAGGTCCAGAACCATTCAGTGAAAGGCAGTTTGGTACAGAAGAAAGAGCACTGTACTAAGGTTCTGGGTCCTAATTCTGACCTTACCACTTAGTTTTGTGTGCGTTGGCTATTTACTTAAACCATATGAGCATTCATTTCCTTAACTATAAAATGAGAATAATAATAACTGCCCTGCCTATCGCTCAGGGTTGTCATGAAGAACAAATAAAATACTGCGAGTGAAAGTGCTTTTTTAAAAAGTGCTAAATAGCCCTGACTGGTTTGGCTCAGTGGATAGAGCGTCGGCCTGTGGACCAAAGGGTCTCAGGTTCAATTCCGGTCAAGGGCATGTACCTTGGTTGCAGGCACATCCCCAGTAGGAGGTGTGCAGGAGGCAGCTGATCGATGTTTCTCGCTCATCGATGTTTCTAACTCTCTATCCCTCTCCCTTCCTCTCTGTAAAAAATCAATAAAATATATATTTTTTTAAAAAGTGCTAAATAAATGCCGATTTTTAAAAATTGTGCTAAAATATACATATAAAATTTACCATTTTAAGTGTGCAGTTCAGTGGTATTAGGTACATTTACAGTGTTGTGCAATCATCACCACCATTTATCTCCAAATCTTATTCATCTTTCCAAACTGAAACTCTAACCATTAAACAGTAACTCCCCATTCTTCCCTCTCCCCATTCTATTTTCTGTCTTTATGAATTTGACTATTCTAAGTACCTCATATAAGTGAATCATACAATATTTATCCTTTTGTGTCTGGCTCATTTCATCTAGCATAACATTTTCAAGGTTCATCCATGTTGTAGCATGTATCAGAAACTCCTTTCTTTTTAAGACTGAATAATATTCCATTGTATATATATTTTGTTTATCTAGTCATCTGTTAGGGGACATTTGGATTGTTTCCCCCTTTTGGCTATTGTGAATAATACTGCTATGAACATTGGTGTACAAATATCTGTTTGAGGTCCTGCTTTCAATTCTTTTTTTTAATATGTTTTTATTGATTTCAGAGAGAAAGGGAAAGGGAGAGATAGAAACATCAATGATGAGAAAGAATCATTGATCGGCTGCCTCCTGCATGCTCCCAACTGGGGACCAAGCCTGCAACCCAAGCATGTGCCCTTCACCAGAATCTAACCCAGACCCTTCAGTCCGCAGACCGACGCTCTATCTACTGAGCCAAAGCAGCGAGAGCCAGTTCTTTTGGATAGACACCCAGTAGTGAAATTCCTGGGTCATATGGTAGTTGTATGTTTAATTTTTTTAGGAACTTCCAAACTATTTTCTACAAAGGCTGCATCATTTTATATTCCTATCAACACAGGGTTCTAAATTCTCCCACATCCTCACCAATACTTGTTATTTTATATTTTTTTCATATATATACATATATATGTATATATGTGCTATCCTATGGATGTGAAATGGTATCTCATTGTGGTTTTGATTTGCATTTTCTTAACAATTAGTGATGTTGAGCATCTTTCATGTGCCTATTGGATTTCTGTTTTCTTCTTTGCAGAAATGTCTATTCAAGTCCTTTGCCCACTTTTTAATTGGGTTGTTTGAGTTTTTTGTTGTTTTTCAGTTGTAGGTGTTCTTTATATATTCTAGCTCTTAATCCCTTGTCAGATATGCAAATATTTTCTCCCATTCCATGAGTTGCCAAAATATTTTTATTTTTATTCATGTACCAGATCTTATAAAAAAAAAAATATGCTCAATTTCTCACCATGGAGCTTTAGGAAGTGAGAACACTCTCCCAAAGAGAATTCCTCTATATTAACATAATATTATAGTTTAAAGACCAGATTTTAATTGACAGTTTTTTCCTTCCAATTTAAGTACTAAAAAAAAAGTATTTTAAACTCCCCCCTACTCACAGCCTGACTCAGTAATATATTTAATTTAGCAGCAAGTTGGGAAGTGATTTTCTTTACCTACTTACACAGTATTTAGGTAGATCAACAGATTTGACAACAGAAAGCTCTATATGCCTGAGGGAAGAATATAGAGACACTTTTGAAAAATAACACTTCCTGCCTGGCCTGTCTACCCACAAACCAGGAGATCACAGTTTAATTCCTGGTCAGGGCACATGTCTGGGTTGTGGGCTCCTAGGAGGCAGCCTATCAATGATGCTTCTCTCTCATCATTAATGTTTCTGTCTCTCTCTCCCTCTCCCTTCCTCTCTCTGAAATCAATAAAAACATGTAAAAAATATTTTTTTAAGAAGTGGAAAGAGAGGATTTTAGTAAGCACTTGACGTCTTTGGTCTATATAAGCAGAGGGCAGAAGCACCAAGGTAGTCCTGAGTGAACTGTATAGGAGAATCGGCAAAAAAATCTGACTTGCATGATTAAAAGAGGACTATACTCATTTTCATACTAATATTTGTACTTCTCCGTGCTTATATTGCACTAAGATGTAAACATTTCAAAAATCCCTGGTTCTCAGAGGATGCTCCCAAAGTTTATGTTCCCAGAGTTATACTTAGTACCTTATGCATAGGTTAGGAATATGATCCTCACCCATTGGAAGATTTATTCTGTATTACTCAAGTGAACCTTTGCCTGGAAAAAGATAAATCTCCAGTTTCTGAAACATTGGTCAATAAATATATATTGGTCCCATATGGATTTAACAGATATGAAAGAACATATGGCTTTCTAAAAAATTCATTGTCCCATATTTATTCCTTCTTCTAAAATCCACAGTGTTTTAGTCCTGGTCTGTGTGGCTCAATTGGTTGGGCCTCGTCCTGTGCACAGAAAGGTTGCTGGTTCAATTCCCAGTCAGGGCACATGCCTAGGTTGTGGGCTCAGTCCCCAATAGGGGGCATGCAGGAGGCAGCCAATCAATGTTTCTCTTCCTCTCCCTTCCTCTCTCGCTCTCTAAAAAATCAATTTAAAATCTTTAAAAATTAAAATCCAAAGCATTTTAAGGTATAAAAAGGGTTGGGATGCAACCTGTCCAACTGTCAGGTCTCTTTGTTTTAGAAACATTAAGGAGACAGCATGGTAGAACAGAGTTCAATAAGAAGACCTGTGTATGGAGGCCTAGGTGCTACTCTTAGATCTACCACTAATTAGATGTGTAATTTTAGATAAATCACTGAACCTCTCTAGACCTCTCTCATCTCTAATTGCTCTATGTAGTCCATGGGTTATTGTGAAGATCAAAAGAAATCATAAATGTAGAAGCACTTCAAAAAATGTAGTAGCACATGCATGTTATAAGGTATTATTAATACTCTAGAGGCCTAGTGCATGGATTCATGCACCAGTGGGGTCCCTCAGCCTGGTCTGCACCCTCTCACAATCTGGGACCCCTGGGGGATGTCAGAGAGCTGGTTTTGGCCTGATCCCCGCAGGCCAGGCCGAGGGACCCCACCGGTGCATGAATCCATGCTCTGGGGCTCTAGTATGCATATACGATCTTTGGTAATCTCTTCCCGTCTTTCCCCCTCCCCCCTTCCCTCTGAGATTCATCAGTCTGTTCCATGTTTCCATGCCTGTTGTTTTCACTCCTGCATTGAGCGTCTGCCCCCCGGTGGTCAGTGTGCATCATAGCTACTGGCTGGTCAGCTGGTTGGCAGTCGGCCAGTTGGTTGGTCAGCCAGTCACTTAGGCTTTTATATATATAGATATATTTATTATTGGTCTGCAATGCCATTCTTAGATTCAGGCAAGAGGAGCCCTCCCCCTGAGCCCTGTACTTCAAAGGGCCCTGAATATCACAAACACAAATGCACACAAATTTATTAAATATCTACCAACATGTTCCTAAGAGACATCACCTCAATTCTGACAACAGTAACAACATTCTTTGGAGTGATTCAAAGGGTATGTACAATACTAGAGGCCTGGTGGACAAATTCATGCATAGGTGAGGTCCGGCTGGCCCACCTCAATGGGGGCCAATCAGGGACAGGGCCGGCCAGGGGAAGGGGCGGCGGGCGGTTGGGGGTGCTGATTGGGGCCCCGATCAGGCCAGTAAGCCACCGCAGTACAAGTCATAGCAACCAGTCATTTCGGTCGTTCCGATTGTTCTATTGTTCCTGTCGCTTGGCTTTTATATATATATAGATTTTCTGGATCTCACTCAGATTAAACACATCAAATTTGACCTCCCAGACACTCTGGGTTAACAATGGAATTGCCATTTAAAATAATGTTAGAGCAGTTTAATTTAGACATGAGAGTGAGATGCACTAGGATAGTTAAATGAAACAACAGAAGATCCTCAAATAAGGAATTGTGGTCTATGGTAGGAAATAATTTTTTTATTTGGTGCTACAAACATTTTAGAAAAGCATTGTATAATTTTTTAAAATTAATCCTCACTCAAGGAGTGAGGGTATTTTTTCCATTGATTTTTTTTTTCAGAGAGTGTGGAAGGGGAGAGAGAGAGAAACATCAATGTGAGAGAGACACATGGATTGGTTGCCTCCCACACATACCCTGACCTGGGACATGGATCAAACCTGCAGCTCAGGTACACACTCTAGACTGGGACTCAAATCCCAGACCCTTCAGTTTGCAGGCCAATGCTCTAACTGCTGAGCCACGCTGGCCAGGGAAGCATTGTATAATTATGCTAAATATCACATATGGGGCTCAGACATATCTGAATATTTAACACAAGACAGGAACCACGTGTGTTCATGGTTGTGTTGACTCTCTGCCCCTGCCACAAACCAGTGACCAAAAAAGCCATCATCTCTTTAGCAAGAATAAATGAGATCAAGTAACAACCCTTTCAGAAAAGACCTTAGGAGTATTTTGAGATAACTGGTCATCCATATCAAGGATGTTCTGTAGAGAATTCTGTTTGCAACCCCAACCTCTCTTATTCAATATAAATATTACGCTTTAAGACAATTTGTGAAGAGAGAAAGTTTAAGATCCCCTATCTGATGGGGACATATAGCTTCATATTTCCTTTGCATCCAATCCCCAAACAAGAAAATGTAAAAGAGTGAAGGGATTGAGATAATTATTTAGACAACCATCCAGATAACCAACTAAATATTTTTATTTAAATTTTTTAGTTGACATCATTGCAGATGTCCCCCATTTTCTCCCCCTTTGCCCACCTCTACCCAGTCCCCACTCCCTCAACAATTATTTTGTTTTGTCTAAACTATTCACATATTCCTACCCAAAGTCCTTTGTCTGTTTGAATTAATTATGTGATAGTTCAAATCTCCACATGAAGCAACATTTTCTGACTCTTGAAAAAATTTAACTCCAGTAAAGTATATTCATAGCACATTCTTCAATTCTGACACTTTTGACTGTAGGCTTGACTAAAAATATAGTAACCACTTTTTTAGGAAAACAAAAAAAAGACTCAAATTAATTCCCATCTCAGAAACGTTGGGGGGGAGGGGGAGGGGTGTGGTGAGGGAGTATGCCTTAGAATTGAGAAAACCCTAAAATTAGCATTTTAAAAGTGTACTTCAGAATTAAGAAAGTTATTATCATTCTTATGGGATGCTGAGGGGATGACGAAGTCAGAAAAAGTTGTACATGTGAGTAATTATGTGGGAATAGTATGGTGGCCCTCAGTTCTGGTCATAAAGACACAGTATGAGAAATTAGGACCTAGCAGGCAGGACACCAAGAGCGGGGAGAAGGGGCCTTGGCAGCCATCAGAGGTCATGCTGCAGTGGAGCATAAAGACACATTACATCAGGAAACTTGCCTATAGCTGACTGCCTCCAAATAATTCTAAATAACCAGGAACCCATAAGAAGTTATTAAGGTGAGCCCACACTTCTATAACTTCTTCCCTTAGTTTATTGTCAAAACCTAACAACCAGCCCAGATGGCATGGCTCAGTGGTTGAGCGTCGACCTATGAACCAGGAGGTCACAGTTCAATTCCCATGACCAGTTTGCGGGCTCAATCCCCAATGTAGGGTGTGCAGGAAGCAGCCAATCAATGATTCTCGCTCATCATTGATGTTTCTAGCTCTCTCTCCCTCTCCCTCCCTCTCTGAAGTCAATAAAAATATATTTTAAAAACAAACAAAAAAATACCTTAACAACCAGGGAAAGCACAAGACCTTTCAGTTAGCCTTCTTGAGAAACAAGGCTGAGTGTTGTGCCTCCTGGAACATTTAAAATTATATTTAATAGCATTTTCAGTGTAATGTTAAAATATTTTTAATTTAATTGTGAAGAAATGCAAAATATTTTGAGACTGAAAAACCAGAGGGTAGAGTCATTAGGTGTTACTGTGTTTGCCCAATAATTGGCTCCTTTCCTATAATGGATGAATGTCTGTTTCAGAAAGGAAAAATAAATTAAACAGAAAACAAATTCCCTACATAAAGGTCATATGAGCTCTTTGTAACGAGGAATGAGGTATTACAGTAACTTTACTGAGCAACTGGTATTTAATTCAGGTGATTTGCTTCACTCTGTAAATGCCAATAACTAGCATTTGTAAGTCTGAACTATTATAATGGTCACTTACAAGCCATAATCGCATCCCGATTCTCTGACTGGAAAAAACAACGTAAAAATTGTGAAAACTATGTGACTCAATAGGGAAAATAAATATAAATATCCTCTAACAGTTTGGGACTAGGAACAGTGTTTGAAGACAGGGACTAGAAAAGAAAAAGAGGCAGTCAGGGCCTTCTTGGCAGTTCTGATTCTGTCTTCAAGCACTTCTAGCACTTCTGAAGTCTACGTGAGTACAAACTGCTACAGGACATATTTGATGTGTTTCTATTCCTCATTCCTAACTCTTTCTTTCTAGGTAAGGGGAACACTTTGGTTTTTACTTGTTCTATTTCCTAAGCCCTGGGTAAAAGTATAGCAGATGGTAGCCAAAGGAATTGCCTCCTTCATTCATTGAGCTCCTATTATGTGCCAGGCAGTGTGCTGGGCATCATAGAACCAAAGATGATTAAGGTTAAGTCCCTATTCTTCAGAAGGGGACCAGGATCAGGATCAGACAAGTAAACAAATCATTAGGCTACTGGGTATTGGTTACAGATAAGGAATACCAAACAGAATTACTTAAATCAGCCTGTGGTATGTGCCCTGGGGTGGGAGGCGGTGCAACAATGGTGTTCTGGAAGGCCTTCCTGGAAAGGAAACACAGAATTCAAAGTCTTAACCAATGAGTAGGAATTAGCCAGTTGAAGTGCAGCAAAAGAATGCGGAAGAGCCTTTTTGGCAGAAGGGACAGAAATAAAACTGGCAGAAATTGGTGAGTCATTAGATAGGGGCTGAGTCAAAAAGAGAAACAGGAATATCATAGATGATCAGGTAAAAACTTCAAAGAAGCAGGCAGAGCAGTCAAGATGGGGGGGGGGGGGGGGGTCTTTTGTTTTTGTTAAACCTCACCCAAAGATATTTTTCCATTGATTTTTAGAGAGAGTGGAAGGGAAGGGGAGAGACAGAGAGAGAGAGAAACATTCATGTGAGAGAGACACATCGATTGGTTGCCTCCCACTGGGAATTGAGCCTGCAACAGAGGTACCTGCCCTTGACCTGGAATCCGCAGGTCTGAGCAAAACAGGCCAGGGCTCAAGATCAAGTTTTTTGTTTGTTTTTTGTATGTCTATGTATATATGCCTATATATATATATATATATATATATATATATATATATATATATATATATATATATAATTGATTTCAGAAAGGAAGGGAGAGGGAGAGGGAGAAAGAGATCAAACATAAATAATGAGAGAGAATCATTGATCGGTTGCTTCCTGCATGCCCTCTATTGGAGATCAAGCCCACAACCCAGGCATGTGCCCTTGACTGGATTCGAACCCAGGACCCTTCAGTCCTCAGGCCGATGCTCTATCCATTGACCAAATTGGCTAGGGCTCAAAATCAGGTTTTGATCAGATCTTTCTTCTGTCAACTCTGCTTTGGGGAATTCCCCCTCTCCTTGTTAATTGGTCCCTTTGTCCTGACTTCTAACTTGGCTTCAGTAAAGGACAAGCCAATAACTAACTTCATCCTTCTGGGTTTGACTCTTTATCAAGTTACCATATTTCTAGCTTCCTTCCCGCTCTCCATCCCTGACATTCATTCCTGTGAAACCTCTTTATTCAGTGCATTTTGCTGCTTGTTTGGCTGTTGTTCCAGATGCCTAACATACAGTTAAATTAAACTTGGCTTTATACTTATTGATCTTTCTTTGCTAGAAAGAATACACTTACTCAAAATAAGTACTTAGTTGTTGTTGTTTTTAATGATTTCCAAAGAAATAGCTAAGAGCCAAGAGCTGAGGGCCAAGAAAGCCAATGATAATGATAATTGCTATGAAAATAGACTCTGGTTGGTTGTCTCCTCATCGTCCTAGTCCTGTCTTCTCTCCTCCATAGTACCTTCATTTTCATTTAAGGAATCCACCACACCCCATGCAACCATGTGATCCCAGAGAAGCTGACCTCCTGCCTGGTTAGTGTAAGCCAAGCATCACATTCCATCTTCTCATGCACAGCTTTTGGTTCCAGGACAGACATGTCATTTAAGCAAATAAATATAAGGATGCTTGCTGGACTGTAGGACCAAGTCATTCTCTCTAGGTGTGGATGAGAGAACAGGTACTTTTTGGAGTTGTTGGCAGCCATCTTATGATCATGAGAGTTGCCAGGGTTTTTGGATAAAGCTGGTGTTGCATAAGGCAGAGTGGAAAGATGGAAAGAAACTGAACCCTTAGTGACTGAGAAGAACAATCCTTAGTGATGTAAAACTAACCAAAAACCTGCCCTACCTCAGGCTTGAACTTTTAAATGTCATGAGCCAGTACATTCTCTTAGTGTTTAAACCAGTTAGAGTTGTGCTGTATTTGTTACTTGCAACTTAAAATATTTTATGGTGCCGAAACCGGTTTGGCTCAGTGGATAGAGCGTCAGCCTGCGGACTGAAAGGTCCCAGGTTCGATTCCGGTCAAGGGCATGTACCTGGGTTGCGGGCACATCCCCAATAGGAGATGTGCAGGAGGCAGCTGATCGATGTTTCTCTCTCATCGATGTTTCTAACTCTCTCTATCTCTCTCCCTTCCTCTCTGTAAAAAATCAATAAAATATTTAAAAAAAAAAAATTTTATGGTATATAGATACTATTTATTGAGAGCCTACTATGTGCCAGGCATTGTAATGAGTGTTCTACAAAGACTAATTCTCACAATCATATTTTTTCTTTTTTAATTTTGGTAAAATATCATAAAATTTCCTATTTTAACATTTTAAGGCTACAATTCAGTGGCACAATATTGTGCAACCATTATCACTACCTATTTCCAATCACAACCATATTTTGAGATGGGTATGAATATCCTCATTTTATCAGAAAGGAAACTGATCTTCAGAAGGGTACATTACCCAAATCAGACCACCATTCCTCCTTCCTCCCTAATAAGTGAGATTTAAACCCAAGTCTACCTGATTGTAAAGCCCAGGTTTTTTCTACTTCATTATAGTGCCAAGTTAATTATCAAGCAAGGAAACAGGAAATATTGGTCAAATTACCAGACCAGATTAAGATTTTGGGGGTACAGATCCAGCAAACAGGAAACCAGGCAAGGAACAAAAAGTGATCAGAATCCAAGTCATCAAAGGTCAGACCCTAAAGGTTGGAATCAAAAAAGATCAGGGAAACCACTTAGGTTCAAGAAGTAGAATTTGAAAGGGGCTCATCAGTGGAGACTGCAAGAATATCTGGCTGTATTTGTACACCCTACCCTGGATTGTAGGCAAATAGTTCTTGCCCTGGCAACTTACTTATCCAAAGGATTCTGGCCTGAAGACTAATAGCAAACCATATTTTAAAACAAAAATACCCTCAATTTTGTGTTAAGCATTTGTTAAAATAAGTCACATAATAAAGTTGATCCATATCAAGAGGGAAACACAACCTGTAGTGGGGCCTGGTTCTTTAAATGAGGTCTTTAATGACTGGAAAACTCTATTGCCTTCTTGTTAGAACAAGATGGATTCCAAGGAGTGTTCCCTAAAAAAAAATTACAAGCTTCTATGCTAAAAGCTATCCACCTTTGATGAGTATCTCTTATTTACTTTTTAACTAAGGGTTTTTAACTAGGGCTATTAGAACTCTACAGGGTGTTTAATCTGTTGATCTGTTTGTTTTAAAAAGTCTGACTCCTTTCATTTGTGATCCTAGGTAAGTAGTGGCTTGGAGGGTTTTACTTTCACAAAAAGATCAGTTTCCTAATTTTCAATTTCTGTAAGTGAATTTCTACAGTGTCAGAGGCTGTCTTGAAGTAGAGGATGAGAAGTTATGAGAATGGATTGTATATCATATGTGTGGACAGTCTGCTTGGCTATATAGTTTTTTGGAAAATAAAATATAGAAAACTGAAATTTTTTCTTCTTAAAAATGTTTGCTCTGTGTGTGTGTGTGTGTGTGTGTGTGTGTGTGTGTGTGTGTGTGTTTTAATAGACTTTATTTCTTTCAGAGCAGTTTTAGGTTCACAGCAAAATTGAGCACAAAATACAGATATTTCCCATATATGTGCCTCTACATGCCTAGCCTCCCCCATTCTCAACATCCCCTACCAGAGTGGTACATTTGTTACAATTGATGAACTTACATTGACATCATTATCACCCAAAGTCCACAGTTTACATTAGAGTTCACTCTTGATAGTGTACATTCTATGGGTTTGGACAAATGTATCATGACATGAATCCACCATTATGCTATCCTACAGAATAGTTTTTGACTCCCCTAAAAATCCTACTTATCCCTCCTTCCTCCCTAATACCTGGCAACCACTGATCCTTGTCATAGTTTTGCTTTTTCCAGAATGTCAGATAGTTGAACTCATGTAGTATTCAGCCTTTTCAGATTGGCTTTTACTTAGTAATATGCATTTAAAGTTCCTCTGTGTCTTTTTGTGGCTTGATAGCTCAATCCTTTTTAGTGCTGAATAATATTTATCAGAAATAAAACAGCCTGCTGCTCCTAAGGGTAGGAAATTAAAAGCAGGCATTAGAGCAGTGATGGCGAACCTTTTGAGCTCGGCATGTCAGCATTTTGAAAAACCCTAACTTAACTCTGGTGCTGTGTCACATATAGAAATTTTTTTTATATTTGCAACCATAGTAAAACAAAGATTTATATTTTTGATATTTATTTTATATATTTAAATGCCATTTAACAAATAAAAATCAATTTTAAAAAATGAGTTCACGTGTCACAGGTTCGCCATCACTGCATTAGAGCCTGTAAGAATGAAAATTGAGTGTCTTTCAATGTGATGATCTCTCTCTAGTGAAGTGTCCCCACAGTCTCTGACCAGACTAGTCACTTCTATGAGGAAGATCTAATAAGAGGGTAAATATAAACAGAAGCTTGGGTGGATGTTTCCTCCTTCATGAATTCTGGCAGAAATGCAGGGAGAGAAGCTGAACAATCCCCCACATTCCCCATCACTTATTTTCTCTGTTAACAACTGGGCTTATTAATCAAATCATTGTTCAGCCAAGTTTGTCCAACTAGGACCGGTTAGCAAATCCCTCAGTTATTATCCCTGCTCCTCACTCTAACTTCCTGGGACCACTAGATGCACAGTTTAGGTGGTCCTCTAAGACTTTCTGTAATGGGTCATAGCAGGTCATTAATCAACTTAACTTCAAGGCCACACTGCAACTTAGGCCAAAGTGAAGTAAACTCCCTAGTTTATTTCCCATCTGAAATCATGCGTAGTCATCTTGTCCAAAATTGGTCAACTGAAAATATTACTTTTTTAAAAGTCCAAATAAAACAACACAGAATGGCTAAAAATGGAACAAGGTGAAACCCTTCTCGTTGTTAAAGCCCTTCCCACATCCAAAATAAATTTATCTTCCTTCTATAAATTTAACTCCAAAGACCTTAAAGTCCAATTACTATTCTCCCTAATTTACTGACCTTGTCAGCCCCTGTAGGAGGATTCACCCTCAAATGTCTTGTGATTTGGGTTCCTTCAGCAACCACTACACCTTGAGCCTTCTTCCATTACATTGGGTGCAGCAGCACTTCAGAACCTTCAAAATTGAAGTAATCCACCTAAATCTCTCCTATCATAAATGTAGAAGCAAATATGACCCCTGCAGTAACAGCATTTTGCAAACAAAATGATGTTCATAGAGCCTAGTATATAGACCCTGGTTGCTGCTGCCTATCAGCATGCAGCAGACTTGGTGTTATCTGGGGTAAGGGGAAAATACACAGGGAACAAAAGGTGAAGAGAGAACATCTTTTTTGTTTGTTTCAGCCTTGCCAGGATGCCTATTATAAGATGTTTTCCAACTATGGGAATTTAAATTCAGTTGGGATAAATTTCCCATCAAGAGGCTAACCATGGGCATAACTTTCAATAAGGACATAGTGACTTCCTACAAAACATCTTCCTCCTTGTCCCCCACCCAAAACTCATTTTTTCTAGGGACCCTTATTTTCTCTGTCCAGCTGACCACATCTGAAGCTACAGAGGCAATTCTGATTGGTCTAGGAGGAATCCCCTCACTTTTGCCAGAGATTAATTTAAGAATGGGCATAAGGCCAATTAGGTACAAAGAGACATGCGGGGGTTTTCAGTGGTAGTATCTCGTCTGGATTACACCCAAATCTTCCTTCTTTCTCTTGGTATCTTTCCCATGTTTTGAACACTTCTATTTCCATTTCCCTTTTGAGTCTGGTGTTTCTGGCCTGGAAGCCAGCCCAGTGTTAAAATGAGCCTGGTCTCTGTCAAGTCATATAGCTTCCTTTTCCATGTGTGAACACAGCACCCCACATTTATAATAGGCAACTCTTCAGCCCATGCTTATATCCTTGCAGCTGATCTTCTCTGGGTATTTTTCCATCTCCAGCAGGGTCTGAAAACTTTTTTTACATCACAATAGTTTAATTTAAAAATGATGTGATGACAATCAGAGACTTTGGACAAACTAAGGCAAATATATGATCAATCTGTACGATGATAGAGAAAATAAAAAGAGCTAGAAAGAAATTTTATTTTTTTAATGTTCACTGAAAGTGCTTTTAAAAAACTTTATTTTTATTGTTGACACTATTACAGATGTCCCCATTCCCCATCCCCTTTTGCCCACCTCCACCCAGCCTCAGCCCCACCTTCCCTTTGGTCATCACCACACTGTTGTCTGTGTCTATGGGTTATGCATATATGTTCTTTGGTTAATCTCCTCTCCTTCTTTCATCCAGTCTCCCCTTCTCCTCCCCTCCGACTGCTGTCAGTATGTTCCATGTATCCATTCCTGTGTTTGTATTTTGTTCGTCGGTTTATTTTGTTCATTAAATTCACAAGCTGCTGTCCCTCTTTCCTCCTCTGAAACTCCTTAGGTCTATTAACCTTGCTTCAAGATCCTCTTTCCTGAAATGTATCTTAGCTAAATTATCACTCTCAACAGATTCCTGAATCTGAAGCTTCTAGTGCTGCTTCCAAAAGCCATAATCTCAGGATCACAGAGGGGTCTAATATGTCCTCCATGTGCTCCCCCCCTAAACCTCACTGCCTTTAGATTTCAGATTCTTCAGTGCTTGAGTAACGTGTGCTACTTTCTGTATTACTTTCTGCCATTTCTTTATCCCCTCCTGTTCTACTTCTTTCTGTCATTCCTATTTCTTTCAAGGAGGACCACGTGAGTTTTTAAATTTTAACCTGCTACTTAAATGCACTTAATTCTTCCACTATCCTTTTTTCTCTTTCTTCTCATTCTTTCTTTCTTCTTTCTTCCTCAGCCTATGTATTTGTTTCCTGACCTACTCCTTAGACTCTCTCTTGAGAGGCTCCCATAGTGAAAAAATACCAGTGTATTCTGCATCTGCCACAAGATTTTCAGTTCGAATACAGGGGTAAACAAAAGTAAGTTTTAAGTATTCACTTTCATTGGTCGTTGGTTAAATGACCAGCCATCATTACCAAAAAGATAAATCATAAGAAAAGATATGAAATAATAAGACAAATAATACAATAATTAATAAATAACATAAGAATACACTATGTTTCGTGTACTCACAACTGTAAGTCTACTTTTGCCCACCCTGTATTGCTTGAATACAGGAGGTCTTCTCCCATCAGTTTCAGCCCATGCCTGATCTCTACCTATTGTTCTGCCTGAGTCGTTCCTTTGGGGTTGTCTTCCCTGTACCCTTTCAAAATTTTTCAAATGCCTTTCATTTCCTAGGCATATTTCCTTATAACAAAAGCCATACCTGCTTCCTTACATGTAATGTCTGTGTGATCTTATTAATCATCAAGTAAGGCCTGAAATAATACCAACAGCAATAACAATAATGGCTAACAGTTTGCTGAGTGCCTACTGTGCACCAAGCACTGTTTTAAGCATTTTATAAGTATTAATTTACTTAATCATCACAAAAATCCGATTAAATTAGGACTATTATTACCCTCATTTTATATATACAAAAACTGAAGCACAGAGAGATTATGTAATTTGCTCAAAGTCAGACAGCCAATAAGTGGCAGAATTCCTTTGGTCCTCCACTCTGACATCTGCCCATACTTCTGTTCACCTACCAGTTTTCCACAATATAACACTTTTTTTTTGGTTTGGCCTAGTATCTTCAGAATGCTTGGAAATTGGGTTCTGTTCAAAAAGTAAATAAAATAGCCCTAGCTGGTTTGACCCAGGGGATAGACCATTGACCTGTGATCTGGGTTCAATCCTGGTCAAGGGCTTATACTTCAGCGTGTACCTCGGTTGCAGGCTGGACCCCAGCTCTGTTGGGTGTGTGCGGGAGGCAGCCAATGTCTCTCTCACATCAATGTTTCTCTCTGTGTGTCTCTTCCCTTCCCTTCCACTCTCTCTAAAAATCAATGGAAAAATATCTTCAGGTGAGGATTAACAAAAAATAAATAAATAAGCAAAAATAAAGATTTACAGCTATCATAGCCATCTTATATCTTGGATATAATTAATTTATTTTAATAGTGCTATCTATTATTCCACAGGGACGGGTATTAAAGTTCGATTCTATAATTCTTTAAAGATAACCTCTATTATGAGTATCATTGGACTGTATGCTTACCAGGTTTTCCCACATATACATTAAATTTAAATCCTTAGTTCCAAGTTAATTTTCACTGCCTAACTGATAAATATTATCCGAGCATGTACTAAAGAATGAATTTTTGCAGCTTAGTGAGATAAGCCATTCATACTCTAACAAGGATATTTTAAACCGAACTGGTTATTCCTTCAGGAAAACCATATTCAGATCAAACTAATTTTCTAAGTGACATAAAAGGAGTGAGCAGCTTTGAGGTGTCTTATGTAATGACTGAGTGCTGACAGCTTGGGACTAAATGATGGAATGACAGAGAAAGGGGAAGCTGAATCTTTGAAATAGTAAAAATTATCATTTAAAAATCACAGTAAATATCACCTGCCAGGTATTAAAATGATTAAAGGGCTTATTTTTTTCCACACTCTTATTGTGATAGGTTTTATAAACAAATAATTTTAAGTACACTAACCTGTTAAGCACCAGTAATTAGTTGAGAAAAACAAACACAAATGTTCTTAAAGAGAGAGCAGACCCTAAGGGAATTTAGTCCTCTGAAATTATGCAAAGTGTACACTGAAATCATTCTGGGAGACTCCTACCCCAAAGAAAAATCCCCTTTGTTTTCTCTCACACATAAATTCTATGACAGCTCATTGACAGGAATATTTGCTAACACAGGTGGACTTGCGATGGATAAAACCATCTGGAATATTTTGGGTTTTCACTAGAAAAAATAAGAGTCTATAATACTTGTGAACAGAGAAGATACTAGATTGGCAGGAAGTTAACTTTGCTACTAAGTACTTATGGGATTTGGTTTTGTCACCTCAGCTCTTTGAATTTTAGTTTCCTAGTCTGGCCAATACAGAAATGAGAATTAAATGATCTCCCAGGCCTGTTCTAACAACTCCTAAGTTCCACAATTTTAAGTTAAGATGGCTTTGAACACTTTTGCACAAAGAAGATTCTATCTTTTAATTTCATAAGATACAGTAAGAATATGTAGAAACCAGTTATATGAAGTTAGGATTATATATGTATGTCTAATATGCAAATTGTCCCCTTGGGAGTTAGACCAGGAGACTGGGAGTTTGATCACTCACTATGATGTGCACTGACCACCAGGGGGCAGTGCGGAACGAAGGAAGGCCCCAGCCAGCAGTTGGCAGCCAGATGGCCCCAATCGGCCCTGATTGCTGGCCAGGTCTAGGGACACTAGCTGGGCACAAATTTTGTGCACTGGGCCTCTAGTATTTAATATTTCCCAATAAATGTTCCATTATTGTTAAACTAGTCTCTCGAGCACCCCATCAAATCAGTGTGGCTCCAAGAAAGGGAGCAGAGTAGATGCCATCACAAGAATGAAGAGGATAAGATATATAAGGAATGCTCCTAATACAGTACAAGACAAAAATCCATTTCTTGTAGCCCTGAGGAATGATGTAAAGAAGAAAATGGGATAGGGAAGAGGTATCAGAGCCAGTGTTTACTTTCTATCCTTTCTCAGGGTGAAAACTAGAATTGGAGGTATACAGTTTAAGTATTCACATAGAAATGGGGAATTCTGAGAACACTGGGGATAGTGATTTGCTTCCCTGGGTATGCCTGTGAGAGGTTGAGTCCTCTGTGAACTCTTTCAGCTTGACAGCATGCTCTGCATGATGTAGGGAGAATGATGCAACATTGGTGGAGGAAGGTGGCTCAATAGGAGTCCAGGGCAAGGCTCCTGGTTCATCAATCCAGAAGTTCCCACATGACTCATTGGAAGAGAGAGTGGCACAGTGAGAATCAATGGACCTGCCAAGATCTGTGGTCAGTACAGAAGTTGCAGTGTATAGGGCAAGAGAACCAGTATGACATCTGTAAAGGACAGAAATGACTAGTTTTACCTCGGGGGCAAGCAGTCTTGCTTTCAGACCATACCAGTCACTCCATACCATTGGACAACACAAGGACTGGCCCTTCCCTGATGCCATATAAGCTTTCCCATCCCTCAAGTCTGCTACCAACCCACTAGTCATTGTGTAAATTAGAAAAAAGAACACCCTTTCTCAAGACACTTTACTTCCATCAGAAAATTGTCTTAATATATTGGTTTTGTTGGAACAAGGTATCTTACTGCCGCATGCCAAAGAAGTGTCATAATAACTTAGAAATCTAAGGTGCCAGAGATGTGAAAGACACTCCATCTATACCTCATATAGCAACCTTTGATCCCATACATATCTTGGAATGACAGGGAGGTAGGAAAATACAATCTAAAAGATTCAGCATTTATGTTTTAAAAAAAAGATATAATGTGAGGACTTGAGGTTAAAAATTACAGAAAATACGCTGTTTTCTATGTACCTGAATAAAGTAAATCTGTCATACCAAAATATGAAGTCTTTATGACAAAGATTTTGCCTTTTATTTTTTGGTATACACAGAAGTAACCAATAAGTGCATATTGAATAAAAAAAATAAATTTTATAAATTCACTTATATGTATATAATCTTCCTTTTCCCCCTATATTTATTTGAACCAAATCTAAAATTGTACCCATTTGTACCTGGCTAACAACCATAAAAATCCAGAGTTCTTCAGTTGTTTCCTAACAGCCTTCCTCCTCAAATATTTTTTTAAGAAGGAAACTTAGATTTAAGTGGTCTCCATCTTCAGGGCCAAAGAGAAATCATCTGAAAAATTACAGAATTTTAAAAATTAGGAACAGGATTATATAGTCCAAAAATAAGTCCTTATTAAAGGTGGAGGCCCCCTAATATCCCTAGGTAAAGTAATCTGCCTAGTCACATATCAAATCAGGGATTCAAACACCCTACACCATACTAATTCACATTTCCTTCCTCCCAAAATACACATTCTCCTTCTCTGCCTTACTTTATCTTACTTTGTAACCGCTTAAATTATCTCAAACATAGAGAGCAATTGATCAAATTCAAATGAGAGAGAAACCACCCAAAGATCTGAAAACCAGAGTCAGGTAAACTGCCCGTGTTACCACATCCATAAAACGATAAACAAAAGAGAGAACAGATAATTGAGAAAGGATACTTTTTCAGTCATCACAACAACAACTAGGGAATAAAAAGGCGTTTTTCTTGGGGAAAAACATCATACTGAGGGGACCATAATTCCTCGGGGTGTTTTTTTTTTCTTTTCCTTTGAGTTTGTGGGCTCAAAACATTTTTTAAATCACATCCAACACATAACCTAAACACCTTTTCTCACATATTTCCCCGACCATTGTGTAGACCACGTCTCCAAAAAGTAAATTGACCAAAGGTCTACTACTGCCTGTTAACCAAAACCTTTTCTAGACACACAGGACTCCTCTTAAGACGATGATTAGGAACCATCTGCAAAACTTCGGTTACCATGCGCAAACTGGATCTCCAAGGTTTGTAACTCTCCTCGGCTGGGCTAAAGGGCACAGAGTCTCTAGCGCTCCCTACAGCTCAGACTCTGAACCTACCTACCACAGAAAACCCAAGTTACCAAAGATCGGCTCCTTCGCTCCACTTTTTTTTTCCGCTTAAAAAATCGGGTGAAGGTGGGGAGCTGGGGGAAAAGCTGAAACGCCGAACCCAAGGATTAATCACTTCTCCCCATTACATCAGCAGCCCCCGCCCTTTCCTCCGAGAACCTCCCCTCCTCGAATCGTCGCTACGCACTAGCGCTCCCTTCGCCCACCCCCTGCTCTATTATATGCCCCATACCTCCCCATTATCACTCGCCCGCCACACTCCCTCTTTCCTCCTTCCCCCTCCTGGGCAGGGGAGGGAGGAAACCCGAGAGAGGAAGCCGGGCGTTGAAGGAAGGGACTTCGCGATAAGGGCGGCGGCCCCATTGGCCCAGAGGCTGTGTGGGCGCGTCCCATTGGCTCCTTGGCCGGAATCCCCGCCCCTCTCCTCCCCGCCCCTCCGCCCCTCCCCCCGCCGGCCCGTGGCCCTCCCCCGCGGTCCTGGCCAGCCCCGCGACGGGGAGGGACCGACTGGGCGAGTGGAGGCTCCGGCGGTGTCAATGGCTCCTCCTGCCACGGAGCAGCAGCAGAAGCCGCGGCGACGGGGCTGAGGAGGAGGAGGAGGAAGGTTCCTTTAAGGAGGAGGAACGACGACGCCTCTTTTTCCCCCTATCTCCTCCTTTCATACTCATTTCCCCTTCGCTGAGGAGAGAAGGGGGAGGAGAGAGAAGAGGCCGAAGAAAGAGAGAGAAAAATTCCTCTCCGAAATCTCTTTCAGGGGGTGTGGGGGGAGGAAGAGAGAAAAAAAGCCGGGCGCCCCCTGCTCCCTCCCTCCCTCCTCTCCCTCTCCTTCTCCCTTCCTCGCCCGCCCGCCCACTGCCCCCGCCGCCCGAGACGCCGCTCTGGAGTCGGCGGGCCCGGGGTCTGTCTCCTCCGCCGCCGCCGCCGCGCTTCGCCTCGGAGCCCCAGGCGGGCGGACGCCCTTTCTTTCTTTCTCTCGCTCTGCCCGTCTCTCGGTCTCCGTCCCTCGCGGCCGCCCCGCCCGGCGGCCTCGGCCTTCCCCGTGCGTCAGGCCCGCCCGCCCGGCCTCGCTCGGTCTTCGTCTCCGCGGGCCTTTCTCTGTCTTCGGGGGCTCGCTCGGCCCCTCCGCCCTCACCGCCTCCCCTGCCCCTCGCTCCCTTTCCTTCCTCCCCTCCTCCCCACCCCTTTCTCCGGCCCGGGAGCTCGCTGTGCGTGTGCGTGTGTGTGTCCCTCCGCCAACGCCGCCACCTCAGCCCGGCAAATGAACTCCGTCCGAGCCGCCAACCGGAGACCCAGGCGAGTGTCGCGGCCGCGCCCGGTGCAGCAACAGCAGCAGCAGCCCCCGCAGCAGCCGCCGCCGCAGCCGCCCCAGCAGCAGCCGCCGCCGCAGCAGCAGCCTCCGCCGCCGCCGCAGCAACAGCAGCCTCCGCCGCCGCCGCCGCCGCCTCCGCCGCTGCCCCAGGAGCGGAACAACGCCGGCGAGAGGGGTAAGGCCGCGCTCCTCCCCGCCGCCCGCGGCTCGGGCGCCCGGCCGTTGGGGACCCGCGGGGAGGGAGGCCGGGCGAGCGGGGTGGGCCGGGACGCTCGGGGTGGGAGACGGAGGCCGACCGGAGGGGGGTCCCCGGTGCCGCAGTGTCAGCCGCCCCGGGCCCGGCCGGCAGGAAAAGCCGCGGCTTCCCCGCTCGCCCGGGCTCTCCCTCAGGCCGCGCTTTGTTTGGTTTCGGGGCTCGGCACCCTCTACCCCCACCCTCCCCTGTGGCTTCCAGGCTGCCTCACGGACCCCCGGAGCCTGTGGAGGGCGGGGGTGGCGAAGGTGGCGATTCGCCCCCTTCCTGCCGCCGTGCCCGCTTCAGTCTCCCCCTTCCCGAGGGGCGGTGGGGGAAGGCGCCGGGAGTGCTCGGGCGGCGGGGCTGGCTGGGGAACTTGTTTTCCCCCTTTTCTCCGCCAGCCCCCCCCTTCCTGTGGAGGAGGGGAGAGGGGGAATCGGAGTGGTCCGTGGTGTGGGCCCGGGAACTTGTTTCCCCCGCCCCCCCGCCCTAGTCACGGGGTAGGGGGAGCAGCGACTCCTCTCCCAGCCCCATAATGTTTGCTGCGCAGTTTGGCTTTAGTTACAGAACCCCTGGCAGGACCCGTTAAATGAAGACCTTTCAATAAATAAATACAGAATCCATCGGCCATTTCCAGCCCCCTCCCTCGCGTGCAGTGCAGTTACCCTTAACGTTCTGTCGACACCCCTCTAGCCGGCTCTCCCCCAGTGAACCCCACGCCGCCGCCGTACTACCCTCCACCTCCTAGTGGGGCTTGGACGCCCCTTCCATAGAGCTGGCCGTGTGTGTGTGTGCGTGTGTGTGTGTGTGTGTCTGTTGTGTGTGTTGTGTCCAAGGCCTAGTGAAATGTGTCATTTGGACCCAACTGTGCAGCTCTGTCTGGTAACCACCATTGTCTAAGGGCTGAGGCTCCCGGGGGTTGGATTCTTGCTTTAGCAAAAATAATGTTCAGTTCTACTTGGACGATGTGGTTATTTTGGGAGGTTTATGAGGCTGGGTGTTACACCTTGGTCTCTAAACGTAACTATTCTCTTTATTAATTAGCTGCTCTCAGTGGGGTGGAGGTCAATACCATATTTATGTGCCCGGTTGTTGTTTTTAGGAGGAGGGGAATTGTTAGGAGACATTTTGCCTGTTTTCATTGGCAGATTAAGGTTAATTTCACATGCGTTGGTTGTCACACCTCCTTGGATGAAGGGAATTGAGATTAAATGCTTTTTAAAAATTATACCTTTTTTCCTTAAAAACTGTTTCATTGTTGTACTTGATCGGAATAATTAAAATGAAAGGGAGATGATAATCTGAAAAATAGTTTAAAGGGTTTTCACTAGTCACTGTTACAGATAGTCCTTGAGAAAGCAGTTTGCTGTATATTGCTTGAAAGAATGTGATGTTTCAAGCCAGGTAGAGGTTTTGTGCAACATTATTGATAAATATGTTTTAATTATTCTTTAACACATTTACCAATTTTTTTGTAAGTTAAAAATATTTGTAGTTTCATCATTTCCTTTCTCATTTGCATATTAGGGTTCGCCTGTGTTCCATTCAAATAATATTCAAGTCTCCTTCTAGAATTGGCACTGTCCATAATAGAATTGACAAATTTTTTTTGAGAAAACAGTGACACTGGATTGAAATCCTAGCATAATACTCTGTTGCTAGATGAAAAGCTTTTTCAGGATGTACCAATTTGTTAATAATATTAGCACCGAGTCACATTCTTTCTGCCAAACTTAATTTAGTTTCATTATGTGTTTTTAAATGTTCTGAATCTCCTTTTCATAATTTGTAATGTCAAACTTAGCTGAGGTACTTTTCTCTTGGACACTTCATTTGCGTGCAATTATTAGCTACTAAAGTCTGTTTCCTTTTGAAGTTGACTGGGTTGTTGGTAGTCACATGCCAGAGTGTCAGTTTTCTTTTCATTAATGTCCATAAGCTGACTAAGATATTCATGAATCAAAATTTTAGTATGTATCTAACCAAATGGTAAATCCAATTCACTGTAGAATTGTTGCCTTGCTGCAGCTAGTAGAAATTGTTCTGGAGATTCTATGTTGGCACAGAAGGGAAAAGAACTTGCTGATTAGTCTTCAGGGAAAATGCTGTGGATCTTTTAGAGGGCAAATAAATGCCCTCAAAATGAAGAAAACAAAGATGAATTAAAAGACTAAAAATAATATTTTGCTACCTTTACGTAAAAATGTAACTTTGAAAAATAGTGTTTTGTTTACATTTTTAAAAAATGTACATTTCACATAATGATCAGAAGTTAACCAAGAAGAATACTTTTTATTTTAAAAGTTTTATGGAGCATGCAAAGTATCACCATTCCTGGTTTGGATAGGAGGTTTTGTTGTTTAAGAATGTGCTAGGTTTCATAATTTTGACAAGGCAATTAAGGAACTACAGCTAACATGGTGTGTGCGTGTGCGTGTGTGTGTGTGTGTGTGTGTGTGTGTTTACTAGCTCTTAATGGATATGTAACTTGCATTAAGAGCCTTGGATGGAGTTATTATTGGATCAGACAACTTTTCAGGAAGGGAATTGAAGAAGTGAGACTGTTTTAAGACAAGTTAATTCAATCTATATAAAAATCACATTTATTTTACATAAAGGATGAGCTTTTGACTCTTTAACGGTAATAAAATAGTTACAAGGTATAGTACGCTTTTCAAGCAAAAATTCTGTCAGAACTGGTTTTTAGTTGCTTCTTTGCCCACAGGTTAATTGGCCCAAAAACTTTCTTGACATATCCTTACACACACACACACACACACACACACACACACACACACACACCATGGCATGCACGCCAAGCCAATGTTTGAAGAAGAAACAACCTCATAGAGTGAAAGCTTATGAGGACTTTTCAAAGTGTTCCATGGGAGAGCATTTCTTACAGTAATAGTCAACCAAATCATTAGTTCTTTTAATTTTTTAATTTAAATTCCTGAATTTAGGATTTCACATACCACTTTAAGATAATAGAAAATACTTTGTGTTCCACATAGGGACTTTGATAATATATTCCAGAGTCAATGAAACTGAAAGTAGTGTGGGGTTGAATATTTTATATTTTTCTTTTAAAATGCTAGAAGGATTTTAGTGTTTACAACTTATTCTGAATTTATCTATTTGGTTGGTAGTGATTTTCTAGAGGTATAAGGAAAGCTTACAAGTCTGCAGAAGTGCTATGTAGTTTTTAGTTGTTAAAATTTATTACTTTGAATAAGTAATAAATGCACATACCTGCCCTCCGCTACCATATTCTCCTACCTGGGATCAATACTATTAGTTTCTCATTTATCATGTTTTAATAAAAAATGAAATTTGGCATCTGAAAATAATGTTGATATGGAAGTTTTTGAAAATGGGTGTGATTTTTGTTCCAGTTATTGGAAAATTCATAAGATTGTTTTGAAGTGCTGATATTTTAACTGTGATCATTTATAGTTCAAGAAACTTAATAACATTATATAAATGGATTTTGTTATTGTCTAGTCTGAAATGAATGTAGAAAGTAAAAACTTAATCAGTCTCTCAATCCCTTATGTATTTGTAGAGTAAAAATATCACCTATGACTCTGAAATTAAAGAGGTTGTTTTTTTTTTAACGGAATTTTTGGAAATAATTCAGTAGTATAGTATTACATGAAATATTCCGGATGGAGCTACATATTTATAATATGCAGCAGCCAGGAAACTCCTTAGTGTTCTAGTTATGCATGCTAATTATACTGTCTGTGGGATTGTTCTGGCCACGATCATTTACCTTCAGATTTTCTTACTACTTGTAGAATAAGGAACTTCTGCAACCTTTCTAGATAGATTTCTGGGTAAGGAACATGATTTTTCCTGTTTAGGAATTAAGTACTGTATGTTACTATTCTCCCATCTGGTAGCTAAACCTTCAAAATATTTACTTCCCATTTGAGGAAAGATGCTGCCCAACGATGTGATACCGTGTGTGTGTGTGTGTGTGTGTGTGTGTGTGTGTGTGTGTGTGTGTGTGTGTGTAGCCTGTTTTCTCAAAACTTATAAATTATTTGAGGAATACAAATGGGATAATGACAGTGCTGATGTCAAAGTTCTGCTGATTAGTCCTAAGGGTTGTGCATGTACTGCTTTTCTCTTTACTGGAAATTCTGGCCAGCAATCTTGGAGACACCAGGTAAGGTAAGAACCATCAATAGATCCTGACTTGTTAGTGAGGACCCTTGGACTTAGATTGGCAGAATTCAAGGCTAATGAGTATTTTCTTAGGTGTTGTTTTTTTTTCTATTTGTTTTAACTTTGAAAATTTATAAATGATCTATAATGAGTTATTTGAACTTGAGTTATCATTGTTTCTATTTATTACTAAAAGGTTACTCTTATTTTGTGTCTGTCTTGTCCCACGGGTCTCTGAAGGGTTATTCTGATTTAGACTTCTCATTTCACTAGTTTATCAGCTCTTGGAATTGCATTCTTGCCTTCCAGAGAACTCTGGTTAATCTGAGATTGCTAGCTCAAGATACCCCCAAATTGTGGTTGTTACCTTCTAAAAATAAAGTTATGAAGAAGTAAAATATAAGGGACGAGACATTTGGGTAGTATTATGGAAAAAGCTATCTAGACCTGGATTCTAATTCTGGCTACACTACTAACAAGCTGCTTGACATGGAGCAAGCAATATATTGGAGTCTTTGTTATCTTTTAAATGGGGCTGATAACACTTGCTTTATGGGAAAATTGTAAGAATAAGAGATAGTAAAGTACCCAGCACATGGCAGATGCTCAATAAATAGCAGTTCTTTTAAATATTAATAGTAAAGGAATGGAGTGGACTGTATATAAAACTAAATCCAGGAGATAAAAATGTGCATGAGTCATTAAGAGTTTCTGACATCCCCCAATATGCAATCTAGGTGACTTGTAAATCACTAATCTTACATTTAATGAATTGAAATATTCTTCGAAGAAAGAATGAAAAAACAGAATAGTGATGAACATTGACTGTTTTTGCTTATGTCCTAGAGTCTTTGCCAGACACTTTCTTAGGTACTATCTCATTTAACCCTTAACAGTTCCATAAGGTGGACATTACACAACAGTGAATATGCACAGTATGTAGCAGAGAAGAATTTTTAAACTGATTTATGTCACCTGGTTTTTCCATAAACAAGGGGAGACAACAAAATGCATTTGGCATAATGCCTCCATCACTTTTCGGGAGGAAATAACCTAGCCTTTGGAAAGCACATCTGTCCCCTATCCTATCCCATCTATCCTATTGGAGACTGATCTCATGCCCTTATGGTTAAATCATCTGGTTTCACATTTTCTGAGTTAACCTTCTGATTATAATTTCACCTCTCATGTAAATTTATCTCCTGAAGAGATTGCACTGATTGGCCAGCATGTTTTCTAGCTTGTTGATGAGATCACTAAGTACTCACTGTACAAAGAGGGGTAGATTTCCTTTGAATTGCTCATAAGTTATAAATAAAGGATGTTAGGTCATTTTAGCTCATAGTTATAAACTGGATTGTTTCAGAAAGGAAAAAATGTGAGTTAAATTAGACTTCAGCAGTAATTTTGACAGGTTTGTGGACTAATTCTTTCCTCACTATAGTTTGGTGTTTTTACATGCATAGGTTGGGATTTTGTATATGTTTGGTTAATACAAGATATGTATTTAAACTTAATCCTTAGAAAATAGGGAAATGAAACCAACTAACTTCCTTTACATAATTTATTTTAGTTGAAGGCAAATATTGAAAATATTTACTTTACTTTGAAAATGAATGTACTGTGTGTGTGGTTTTTTTCATTTTAAAACACCCAAAATAAGATAGCTTGTATAAAGCAAATGTAAGTTCTGTATGTTAGTTGCTTACTCTCCCAATTTCTAAAAATACAATTGTCAAATGTTCTGCCCTTCAAACAAATGGAAAATTGTGTGACTGTTTTTAAAAAAGGAGAGAAAAATAATGCTATTCTATCAAATAGTGGCTAAGCCTTAAAAAACATAAAAGAATATTTCCACATCTCATGAGAGATGAGGTGTCATTCATCTATTTTTTGAAGAGAGCCTACTTTTCTATTTCCTCAAATCTCAAAAATTATTTAGTGATAGAAATGGAGTAGCAGTCCATATTTTAAAATTATTTTTCTAGTAACAGTGATAATCTTCATTTCACTATTTTCCCATAGTGTACCACAACACTCATTTTCCAGATGGTCGAGTTGGGTTGTGTCAAAATCTTTGACTTGAAACTTTTTCATTAGTATGAAATTAATTGGCTATTAAGTGGGTTCAACCTATGGTATTGGTTTCTTTAGTACTAGGTATTGATAACTGACTTGAATCAGTTTAGCCTTTGCTAGCTTGCCAACTCTGTTTGGGTTTAGATCTGAGAATTCCTTTTTACATTTATGATTTTGCACACATGGTCTGTAACATAGTATATAACATATAAGATGTGACTTTATGAGAATCCAGCACTTCAGAGGAAGGGAGTGGGGAAGAGGAAGAACATAACTATTTTTTATTCACCTGTTATATTTTGAGATGGGCAGGGTTGGTATACAGTACATAATAATGTCACTGGTAATTGTTTCTTCACAGACTATTGATCATATCTTGTTTAAAAAATAAAAACAGGCTTTAAGGAAAATTAGAAGTTAGTACAATTTAACAAATGAAAAGTAGGAGTCTTCCAGGATTGGCAGAGAGGAAAAATGACTGGTTTGAAAGAAATGACGATGGGTGGAGAAAGTAGCCACAGGAGTAATTCACAATTGTGTACAAATGACTGATATCTTCATAGTCATTTGAATTGCATTTGCATTTTTCAGAAACTGATTACTTAGTCAAGTTTTGGTATTTTAGGACCAGTAAAAGGTAAGAGAAACTAGTGATTTGGATAAAGACTTTTTGGGGGCCGAAACCGGTTTGGCTCAGTGGATAGAGTGTCAGCCTGCGGACTGAGAGGTCCCGGGTTCGATTCCGGTCAAGGGCATGTGCCTGGGTTGCGGGCACATCCCCAGTGGGGGATGTGCAGGAGGCAGCTGATCGATGTTTCTCTCTCGTCGATGTTTCTGGCTCTCTCTATCTCTCTCCCTTCCTCTCTGTGAAAAATCAATAAAATATATTTAAAAAAAAAAAAAAAGACTTTTTGGGAGAGTACTTCCTCAGAGGCAAAATAAGCATGTTAGGGAGGGAGAAAGTAGAAAATTCTTGCAAGAATTACTTACCTTACACATTTATTGTTTTTCCTTATCTACTTCTGAACCTAAAATTTTTCTTTAAGTTTCGCTATTTTTTTTCCCCCAAAAGACTAATTTTGGGTAAGGATTGGGATAGAGAGAAGAGAAAGAATTAGATCAGGTAGGAGTGCCAGTATTATGGGTCATTTAAATTAGTAGTGGTCACTTGAATTAGAAATAGTCTACATATAATTATTTCTATATGTGTGTATATATATATTATATATAAGTATATAGTTATTTAAATAATGGAAATAAATTTGGTCTTTTTTAAACTAAGGTTGTAATGAAAGTATACAAGTGCACAAATTGGTGTAGTCAGCTTTAGGACTTTTTCACAATAAAACCAATGTAACCAATAAAACCTAGATCAAGAAATAATGCCCTAGTCAGTTTGCTCAGTGGTTAGAGCATTAGACTTCCAAGCAAAGGGTTCTATTCCAATCAAGGGCATGTACCTCAGTTGCAGGTCCTGGTGGGGGCAGGGGAGAGTGGATGTGGGAGGCAACCAATCAATGTGTCTCTATCACATCCATGTTTCTCTCTGTCTCTCCCCCTCCCTTCCATACTCGAAAAAATCAATGGGAAAAAATCCTCAGGTGAGGATTAACAAAAAAAAGGGGGAAAGAAATAAAACACTATAAGCATATGCCCCCCCTTCCCAGTCACTACCCCCAACTCTGTCTTTCTAACAGCTTTGATTAGTTTTACCTGGTTTTGAACCTTATGTAAATGTAATCACCCAATATGTATTCCTACGTGTCTGACTTCTTTCACTAGTATTTGTGAGTTCCATCCATGTTGTTGCTTGTAGCAATAGTTTGTTCATTCTTGTTGCTGTATAATGATACATTGTATGAAGATATTATAATTTATCCATCCTACACATAGAGTTGTTTGCCTATTTGGTTGTCAGAAATAGTGCTACTATGACCATTTTATATATATCTTTAGGTGCACATATGCACACATTCCCTACCATTGCTTATCTTTTCCCAAAGCAAAACTTTCATTTACTTTACAAGAAATGGAAGATGAAATAGCTCTAAGACAGATATAAATATGGCTTCTCATGATTATGTTGATGAAACAGTTGGTGATTTTATTTCAGATAGTAATGAGTGTGTGTTTTTAAAGTCTTTTGGTATGTCCATTTGCATCCTTTAACAGTTCAATGTTAGTCAGGAAGCTTAATATACTTTATTTTTTCCCAAAGATCACGGTTTGGGTTATTTGGAGGAGAGAGGAAATCTCTTATTATACTACGGAATTTTTAAAAACACTGTGGCCTTTAATATGTGATTCTGAGCCTTCATTTTAAAAAAACCCAAAAAGAAACTTGGTAGTGATTTAATTTATTGAAGACCTTTCAATAAATAAATACAGAACTTGTTTCTTTTTGCTGCTGCCATAAATATTCTTGTTCCTTCATTTCAATTTGGAACCTTCTTTCTTACTACATTTAAGCTTATCCTTTTAACTCCTATGAAAATACTTTGCTATTGTGTGGTTGGTGGTTTCATTTTATTTCTCTTTTTCTGCATACCTTGGTTATTTTTATTATCTTACATTCAGTTTATTTTAAAATTATAAAACTTTCACAGAAAAAAATTGGAGTACATTTTGCTCTCAAAGTTGTTTTTCTAGTCCTTGAGCAGATCTGTCAGTTACCTGTGTATCGGAAGAACGTGTATGAGTGCCACTGGCAGCATCATAAGTTCTTCCTCAAGTGAAAGCTTGTGCTTAAGTGCTAGTGGCTTATAAGCTTGTATCCCCTGAGAATGACAGCTGGAACTCTGTTCTCAAGGAACTACTTGCTTGAAACTGATGATATGGTAGCCTTAGATACCAAAAGAGTAAGATTTCAGTATTTCACGCGTGCTCTTCCATCACTAAGTCCAGTGTTAGTGCAAGCAGTTCTTTCTTGTCTATGACAATCCGTGTGGAAGAGACTGCCACCGTTTTTTCTTCTTTTTTTAAAACATAGCCACGTTCAGCAAATGTTGCTGTAAAGTTTGAGCATAAGGAGCCAAAGCTTTTTCATAGTTGCTTTTTTTTTTCTTCTCGAGTGGTATATTAATCTCATTTCTAAATTAGGGGATTTTGAATAAGGTGGAAACTGAGTTGCTCTAAATCTCTGTATCATTTGAGTTATTAGTATAAATCAGTGAGATCTTGTTCTTGCCTTTTGGAACTTATACTTGAGATAGAGACTGCATTTAAATAACTTTTAAGATCAAGATGAATTGCAAAAAAGTGTGTTGATATTGTTTTCATTGTCTTCTGATGAGAGAGAGAGAGAGAGAGAGAGATTGATTCCTTTGTTTGTAACCTTTTCCTTAGACTGTAAGACCAGAGTCTGTTAGAGAGTTTTCTGTGAAACACTATTAAGATGGTTTGTTTAAACCCCCTGCTATCTGGTATGTTCCACCCTTTAATTGTTCATTGGATTACCTTTATGCCACGCTTAGAAACTTGTTTCAGCCCAAAGATTAAGCTAAGTTATAGCATTCTTATATAAGTGATTAAGAAAGAAACATGTGCCTAGTAAAGGAATCTACCTGCAGAGTTGGGGTCATTCATCTTGTTTTCGTAATATCATCCTTCTTCATTATATTCATTGTTTTGCCCTTATATCCAGAAACAAAGTAGGAGGACAGATTAACGTTAGATCACATGTTGCTAGAATCTAAACTCAATTGCAGAGATAAAACAACACTTTTAAGGTTCTTCATAGCATCTGTAAACCCACATACCAAGTAATTATAACTCTCAGGGTACCTTTATGAATTTTTCTAATTCTGTTTTAGTATCTTTATTGCTGTATCTAACAGGGAACCTGTTCTGTATTTCTGAGTCATTTGATTTGAGAATCTCTTAGCTAAAATCTTTAAAGCTGAAAAACTGAGCTGGAAGATCTGGGTGTAATGAGTTTATACAGGGTCTGCAAAGTTGTGTGATTTTAGAGGTCTAGGAAAGTGTCAAATACCAATCATTGACATACATTGATCACACACACACACACACACACACACACACACAGAAATGGAATATGCACTCTTGATTTTGTAAAGTGTCTAAAAATTTTTGGTGAAATGTTAGCAGTAGTGCCTTGTGATGGTGGAGGTAAGGTGATTTTTTGTTACTATTTCTACATTTTTTTTTTCAAGTACTATATGGAATCTGGAAGAAGGGAGGTTTGTATTTTTTAAAAGAATTTAATAGTTCTGATTGTGATGTGAACTTATATTATTGCTTGGTTTGATGACATAGTCTCCACATAGGTCATTTTAAGTTTGAATAAAAGCTTAAAACTTTCCATTTTTCAATGCTATTGTGTTTTAAGTGGGTATTTATGAAAATTCTTAGTTTTGTATTCACAGTAACTTTAGGATAATAATATCCTATCATTTATAGGATAATTGGTGATCAAAAAATCAGAACTCAGAATTAAAACAAAATTTTATATTTGAACTTTGAGCCAATGATTCTGTCTTTCTAGGATAAGTTTGTGACTATAGATTATGGTAGTAAGTACAAATAGTATTTTAATTACATGCCTGACTGAATGATGAAAGATGGAAATTTATTGTGCAAACAATTGGATAATTAGAAAAGAGAAATTCACTTGATCACAACAGGTGGCTATTTCTTTTGTATCTTGGTATGGTATGGACTCAGATCTATGTTTTTGGGAATAAATAAGAACGTAGCAATGATTATTAAAAAATAGGCTTTTGAAGCTTAAATTTAGTTATTAGATTTGCAATTAATTTATCTCACACTCAAATAGTCTTCTGATCATCTTACTTAAAGACTATAAACCTAAACCAAGTGAAAACAAACATTTTTCTATTAAAAAATACATTAAAAACCTTTATTAAAAGAGGTGAACTGTGGTTTTTTTATTTTGTTTTTAAAATAGGGACTACTGGTATGGTTTAGGGCAAATCAGTCTTTGATTTGATAGTAATTCCAGATAGAAGTAATCTAGATAATTCTAGATAGTAATAACAGTTTTATGAAGAGCTGATTACAAGTATTTACAGTATTTTTCTGAAACAGTGACTTTTTGGTAGCTGAACAGGGGACAGGAGCAACATATGCCAGATGTAAATAAAGTTTCTATTCTTTTTGGAAGCAGTCATCTTGTTGTGACAGTTGGCAGAAAATTTTTTAAAGTTGTGTTAGGTGGAAGCTACAACTTATAAAAACAGTGCTACCCATTTGCAAATAGACATTTAGTAAATAGTTGTTTTTATTTCCCTTCAACTTGTCTGTATCCAGATTTGTTCATGTAATTACTAATTTGTTACTAATCATATTAACTTTCATAGATTTTAAAAATAGTATGAAGTTAAGTACCTGTAAAACTAAGATCATGGGCAATAATTTTTAAAAATAGAAGCAAAATCAAATTACTTTGAATAGCCTGTTTTTTTAAATAAAATAAAAAAGCAAATGTGGTTTAATCTTTGTAGAAATAACAGGGGGAAAAAAAAAAGAGTAGTCACTTAGAGATGTTTAGCCAGAACTAAATATAGCAGCAAGAGCTATGGACTATAGTTAAATGGATCATCCTAAAGTGTGTGTGCCCATGTAAATACATGGTACTATATCATAGCAATAAGATTTGTAAAATGTTAAAATGGATGGGAAAATATGCCTATTAGAAAAATGTGTTATCCTAAAGAGGGACAAGCTAGCTGTAGCTGGTGGTTCAGTTTGTTGGAGTGTCATTCTGTACACCAAAAGGGTTGTGGGTTCGGTTCTGGTCTGGGTGAGTGCTGGAGGCAACCAATGGATGTGTCTCTCTTAAAGTTATGGCTTTCTCTCCCCCTCTCTCCCTCCCTCCCTCCCACTCTCTCTAAAAATCAATGGAAAAAGATATCCTTGAGTGAGGATTAACCAAAAAAAAAAAAGATAATTGCAAATTGATTATTCATTTGCAAAAACATTCAGTTACCTACTTTGTTCAGTACCAAGAAATATATTGCAAATGATTAAAGAGCTCAACATTTTTTAAATTTTTTATTGTAGTAAGAACATTTAACAGGTTCTCTTTTAACAAATTTTTGAGTATAATATACTAGTAGTATTGATAACTATAGGTGAAGTATCATAAATCAGGTCTCAAGAACTTATTCATCTTGTATAACTGAATCTTTATGCCCATTGAATATCAAACCCCCATTTCTACTTCCCCCAGCCCCTGGCAACCACCATTCTACTCTGTCTCTATAAATTTAACTATTTTAGATACTGATATAAGTAGAATCATGTGGTATTTGTAATTGGCTTACTTTACTTAGCATAATGTTCTCCAAGTAACAACTCAACAGTTTTTAAAAATAAAAGAATTAGATGAACATACTTTTTCCTAAATAAGGTAAAAAGTAAGTTAAAAATCATTAAATAATGATCAAGAAATTGACTTATTAGGTGCTAATAAAGTTAAGGCAAATGACAGACTGGAAGAAAAAAAATTGCACCTCATCAAACATATGAATGATTCACATAATGCATGAGTTTTCATGAAGAACAATTTAGAGACAAAATATTTAATTATTGAGCTAAAATTTACTCTTTTTAAAGAAGTACCTTTCGCCCTAGCTGGTTTGGCTCGGTGGATAGAGTGTCAGCCTGTGGGCTGAAGGGTCCCAGGTTCAGTTCCAGTCAAGGGCACATGCCCAGGATGCGGGCTCCATCCCCAGTTGGGGCATGCAAGAGACAGCCGATCAATGATTGTCTCTCATCATTGATGTTTCTGTCTATCCCTCTCCCTTCCTGTCTGAAATCAGTAAAATAAAATTAAAAAAGAAAAAAGTAGAGGGGAAACTAATCTAAGGGCTGAGATAGTTTCGAAAGACTTCCCAGAGAAAATGAATAACTTAAACTAGATCTTGAAGAATGAGTATGTCACAGATGGCAAAGGGGATTGGGGGTGTGTATTCTTAGTAGGAGGAAATGGGACAGACAAAGGGCATTGGAAGAGTTACCAGAACAGAATTTTTACTCTGTCATCATGCTCTGTTCATTTCTCAGTTCACTTTATGTTGGTGTTTCTTTTCCAAAAAGGAAATTAAAATTGAATTTAGGCACTCTTCTGTCTTCAGGGCTTTACTCTACCAATTGTGGAACAATCTAAATTCTTTAGCCCCAATTCAAAGTCTTCTATACTTTGGCTTCCTGTTTTTCTTTTACATGATTTTTCTTTTGACAGACTAATCTACATATTGTTCTTGAATGAACCATACATATTGCTATCACATATATGTGTGTGCATTTTTTTTTTACTCTGATGTAAAATTTTGCATGTAATTGTTGCTTGACCTCAGTATTTGGTCACTTCCTTTTATGCCCCCATGCCTTCTTGATAGCTACCTACATCCCAACCTCAGGTGCTTGCTATTATTTGCAGTTGTTGCTTAATGTGTGAAGGATTATCAGCAAATATTTGATAGTTTATATAGTAAGTTCTATATTCCAAATGTTTTGTTTATAATACTGTTTGGCAATTAAGTTTCTGAAAACTCACCAGAATATGTTTTTTCTTATTAATAGCTATCTACTATAGGTGTATGGACTTGTAATATACAATAGAAATGATGTATAATTTATATATTAAGCATAATAAGAAGAAAATATTTTTGTAAGCAATCAAGTACCAATTAAGCTATCTAGATATCCATGGGAAAGCAACACAAGGAATTTCTGTAATAATTATAATTACTCCTTAGTAGTTGTAATATTTACAGCCAAATTTATTGATTACTCTGTTCTAGTAGACACTAAATGCTCATTTTATTCTTACAGAAGCTCCTATATGTAGATAATATACCCATTTCACATATGAGGAAACAAGTTTAGAGAATTTAAGTAACAAGAGCTAGTAAATGGCAACTGTAGGGTTAGAATCCATGTATTCAGTATCATTATCTCCCATGTACAAGTTTTTTTAAATACATAATTTTTAGGATATATTTGTTGCATGAAAATGAGTGCCAATTGCACTACAATTACCTGCTTTTGGAAGGCAGGAGTAGTAAATTATATGTTTCCCAAGAAAATTTTGAAAATTCAGAAAAGCATAAAAAGAAATTGAAAATTAGCAATAAACCCAAATACAAAATAGGCATTTCTTTTGCTATAAAAATAATATATAGAAACATGCAAAATTACATATAATATTTTCATTGAAATCATGCTATATGTCATTTTATATTTTCCCTTTGTTAACATATATTGTTTTCCCACTAGAAATACATATGCATAAATGTATATATTCTTTGAAAATGATTCTCATTGGCTACTTTAATATACTTTATGTATGTACTTGAGTTCATTTTATCTTTTTCCCATTGACTGACAAGGAGGTTACCTCTGAATTTTCCCTATTATACATTGCACTGTAAGGAGAAGTAATCAGGATGAGTGCTGTGAGTTCCAGCATTGAGGTTCCCCATCTCTCCCAAACAACGATTAAACAAGCACACACAATTGATAATCAGACTTTTGGCATGAATATAGCTGCATAAGTTTCTCCCCTCTTAGAACTCATTTTAAAAAGTAAGAAGAAAAATGTTTCAACTTCCCATTTTCAGTGAACTGAAAGACATTATATGTAGACTCTAAATTTTATTTTAAGGGCTGTCAAAAGCATCTGAGAAGGGGCAGAAACTGTGAGCTTAAATATACTTACTGAAGTGTTCAACTTGAAGTTCAAAAGCTAAATCTCTTATTTATAATGGCAGGATTGGTGACAGAAATACCTGGTTTGAAAAGGTAGAGCTACGTGCATACAGAGCCATATGTATAAGAACCAACTTTTCTTTGTATTCTCTATATAGCATCAAAGGAGGAGTCCATGAACTGTGAAGCCTGTCCTTCCTTCACTCCACATCAGTAAATAGCTGGTTCAGGAAAATCCAACTTAATTATTAAAAATACAAAAGAAAATGACACAACAGCAAAACTCAAAAATGAGTGTCTAAAGGACACTCATTAGAAAAATGTCACTACAGAGCAGATAAAAATTGTGACCCAACATTTTTACCATACACTTATTTAGAGTTGAGAAAAACTTTTAAAAGTTCTCTACAAAAGGAGAACATGAAGCAGAAATGCAGGAACTCTGGGAAGAGATGACAAGGTAACAGGAAAAAATGAAATGTGAGAGAATTTTTTTAAAAAAATGAAGAGCAAACACTAGCAAATGCAGATGAAATTGGAAGGAGCCCAAGGAGCAGACTAGACCTGAGGAAAGCACAATAAAGGACATAAGGCTAAAATAAGAAAGATGGACAAAATGAAATGGAAATGAGGATTTTTTAAGTGTTAGAAAATGATACAAAAGGATATAGATCCAACACACTTAAAAGTGAAACCTGTGTAATAGAAATTCAGTGCAAAAACAAATTGTTATAAGTACAATGAAAATGTCGCCGAAACCGGTTTGGCTCAGTGGATAGAGCGTTGGCCTGCGGACTGAAAGGTCCCAGGTTCGATTCCGGTCAAGGGCATGTACCTTGGTTGCGGGCACATCCCCAGTAGGAGATGTGCAGGAGGCGGCTGATAGATGTTTCTCTCTCATCGATGTTTCTAACTCTCTATCTCTCTCCTTTCTTCTCTGTAAAAAATCAATAAAATATATATTTTTAAAAAAGAAGAAAAAAAAAAGAAAATGTCACAGAACCGAAATTTATATATTGAAAGGGCACCTGTGCCAGAGAAAACTAATCAGAATGGTCATAAAGATAAACAAAGATTCCTTTGGGCAACCAAACATCTTCCTCATCCCCTGCACAAAATCCTTTATAAGGGGTTGATACCAGACTGGCCTCAGATTTTGCCACAACATTCAATACCAGAAATCAGTAGAGTGATGTTTGTAAGATAAAGAATTAAAGTGGGAACCAGATATTTCATATCCAGTCATGCCATTCTTCAAGTATAAAAGATAACAAACAGAACTCAGGGAATATTGTTTACATGAACACTTCTGGAGGAAACTACTAAAGGATAAACTTCAGCCAACCAAGAGACATCTGAGGAAAGGATTGGTAGTAAGCATTGAATACACACACACACACACACACACACACACACACACACACACACACACAAAATAGTCCTGAAGTCTAAAACAAATGTAGAGATCATGATGACAGGACATATTATAGACCCTTGTGTTATAGAACTGATAAAACCCAATAAAATTTGAGAGAAGGAAATTTGTGGATTATACATTATAATTACTGGTAGTCAAAAAGATATGTATTAGTAAAGATCACAAATCAAGTAATAGAAGTATAAACATATTTACCACTTTAAAGGAAGCCCTACAGATAACACTATTGATTAAATCAAGTGGAGGGAGGAAAAGGAAACATGTTATTTTGACATTGTTCATAATAAGGAACTAATAGTCATCTAAAGAGGTGGAAATCTAGGGGAATTCTGCTAAGTTAAAATTATAAGAGTAACCACTTGAACAAAAGTATAAATCTTACTAAATTATGGAAAGAACTATAAACTAGTCAAAAAAGAAAACATCATATAGTAAAAGAATACTGACAGGCATACACATAACAAAATATACAATACTAAGACCAAACATATCTTAGTATAAAAAGATATAAATAGGCCTCTGTCACCTTTAAAAGAAAAAGATCTTTAGATTAGATTCCAGGCTTATGTAGGATGTACACTTACAACAAAATGATTGTGAAAAGTTAACATTTTAAATGATGGGCAAAGTGCCTGGCTAGTGTAGTTCAGTGGTTGAGTGTTGACCTATGAACCAGAGGTCATGGTTTGATTCCTGGTCAGGGCACATGCTCAGGTTGCAGGTGGCAGTCGTTCAGTGATTCTCTCTCATCATTGATGTTTCTATCTCTCTCTCCTTCTCCCTTCCTCTCTGAAATCAATAAAAATACATTTTTTTAAAAATGTATTGATACCCTAAATTCTGTTCACTTTGCCCATCTTTTAAATATATTTTTATTGATTTCAGAGGGGAAGGAAGAGGAAGAGAGAAATAGAAACATCAGTGATGAGAGAGAATCATTGAACAGCTGCCTCCTGCATACCCCACACTGGCAATGGAGCCCCCATCCCGGGCATGTGTCCTTGACTGGAATTGAACCTGTGACCCTTCAGCCCATAGGCTCACTCTCTATCCACTGAGCCAAATTGGCTAAGGTTAGGGTTAGGATATCATGATCTTAATGTACAAGATGGATTTCACACTAAAAAGAAGATACTTATTTCTTAAAGAGTTTAATGTAAGTTCAACAGCTGTGTCTGTATATCAATAGCAACAACCTAGGCTAAGCCGAAATTTACAGAAAGTAAGAGAAAAAATGGGAACGTCATTAGTAAGAAGTATTTAATTGCAACAAGCCTTGAACAAATGAAAAGACGCACCATGTTTTCTGGATATGAAGAATAACATTGTAACAGTTCTTATTGAGGTAATTTACAAAGTAGTTTTAAAACTAGACAAAAGAAAGAATAATAGCCATAAAAGAAACCAAAATTGCCCTGACCGGTGAGGCTCAGTTAGTTGGAGCATCATCCGGACACAGAAAGGTCTCAGATTCGATTCCCAGTCAGGACACATGCCCGGGTTGTAGGCTCCATTCCCAGTGTGAAGTGTGCAGGAGGCAGACATTCAGTGATTCTCTCTCATCATTGATATTTTTCTCTCTCCCTCTCCCTTCCTCTCAAAAATCAATAAAAATAATTGATTTTTTAAAACAGCAACAACAAAAATTCATTTTGTCTCGTATAGCAACCGTACAGCTCCAAATGGTACTCTCTGAAGGATACCAAGCTCTCACTCCCACAGAGCAGACTCCTTAGTTTTTTTTAAAAAAAAAAGAGAGAAAAATAAGATAAAAATCAATGGAAAAATAGCCTTGGGTGAGGATTAACGAAGGAAGGAAGGAAGCAAGGAAGGAAGGAAGGCTGACCAAAATTAAGTAGATGTTAATTAACAAATGGATATTCAAAGAGAACACTGAACTCATTTATTGAACCCAGATGAGACATACTAGATTGAACACAATAAAAATTTAGTGATTTGGAACAATACTGAGTTCATACAGAATGTAGCAAAAGAGAAGTGAAAGATAAGAAAATAAATAGATAGAGAAATGCAGAGTTATCCAAAAGAAATTTTAGGAGCAGATTACAATAGTACAGAAACAGTATTTAATGAGACAATGAGTAAGTTTTTCAGAACTGAAGTAAAACTTACGTTTCCATATTGAAAGTGTACGTTACTGGACAATTGCTTAGCAGGATAAATAAAAAATCTTCTAAATGCTTAATAATGAAATTGTAGAACATAAAAAATAGAGTTCATTAAAATGATAAAAAGGCAGAATGTCTACACCAAAATATCAGTTATACTAATAATATAGTTTTACCATAACAGTAATTTCCAGAAGATAATGGGATACTTTTTCCTCAATATGTAGAAGAAATATAACTTTTCCCTCAATTCTGTACCTATTTAAACTCTCAGCTATCAGCAAGAATGAAACCTAAAGTAAAGATAGACACATCTACACTAATAAAAGATAAACATGCAAATTGACTGTACCTTTGCTATGCCTTAAGCCACGCCCACCAGCCAATCAGAGCAACTATATGCAAATTAACCCAACCAAGATGACGGCCGGCAGCCATGGAGCTGGAGCAAGCAGGAGGCTTGGTTGCCCCAATGATAGAGGAAGCCAAGCTTCCCAGCTGCCGCGGCTGGCTCTGAGCTCCACTCAAAGCAACAAAGTTTCAATTATAGAAGTAAATAAACCCCAGATACCTGCTTTCAGCCGGCCGTGGTCACGGAGCTGGCGCGAGCAGGAGGCCCATCCTGGCCAGCTCTGAGCTCCACTCCAGGCTACAAAGTTTCAATTATAGAAGGTAAATAAATCCCAGGAGAAAAAAGAAAAAAAGGAGAGGCTGGGAGCTTCCATCACCGGGGAGGCTTGGCTAGCCTGAAAACAGCCCTCAGCCCCTCACCCAGGCTGGCCAGGCACCCCACTGGGGACCCCCACCCTGAAGGGGTGTGACCAGCTGCAAACAGCCATCAGCCCCTCACCCAGGCTGGACAGGCAGGCACCCCAGCGGGACCCCCACCCTGATCCGGGACACCCTTCAGGGCAAACCAGCCGGCCCCCACCCATGCACCAGGCCTCTATCCTATATAATAAAAGGGTAATATGCAAATTGACCCTAACGGCAGAATGACTGGGAATGACTGGTCACTATGACACACACTGACCACCAGGTACCAGACGCTCAATGCAGGAGCTGCCCCCAGTAGTCAGTGCGCTCCCACAGGGGGAGCTCTGCTCAGCCACAAGCCAGGCTAATGGCTGCCAGTACAGTGGTGGTGGTGGTGGGAGCCTCTCCCTCCTCCTCAGCAGCGCTAAGGATGTCTGACTGCAGCTTAGGCCTGCTCCCTGCTGGCAAGTGGACATCCCCCAAGGGCTCCCGGGCTGCCAGAGAGATGTCTGACTGCCAGCTTAGGCCCAATCCCCCGGGGAGCAGGCCTAAGCCAGCAGGTGGTCATCCCGGAGGGGTCCCAGACTGCGAGAGGGCACAGGCCAGGCTGAGGGACCATCCCCCCTCACTCCCCGAGTGCATTTGTGCACCGGGCCTCTAGTCATTTATATGCAAGAATCAAAGGGTATACTTGAGTAGGAAGAATAGTAAACTAGGGAAATAATCGGGTTTAAAGGAATACATCATGAGCAAATAATTGGTTTTTAAATGTTACTAAATCAGGTTTATTATTGATTGTAAATAGTATATTTTTTAAAGTAGAACTAAAATATTAGAGAATAACAAAGTTGGAAGGAGGGAATGATTACATTGAGTTAATACTATTATTCGTGAGAAGTGAGTACAGAAAGAAATACTAACTTTAGGGCATCTTACAAAAATAAATACTGTTTTTGGCTCTGCAGTCAGACTACCTCGATGGGATCCTAGTTTAGCCCTTACTAGCTGTGTAACATTACAGTAATCTCACCTTCTCGTATGTAAATTTCCTTATCAATAAATGGGGCTGACAGTAATATCTCATAGTGTTGTGAGGATTAAGTGAAATACATGTAAAGCCATTAGAACAATCTATATAGGCATTTGATATATGTTTGCTGGTGCTGCTTTTTTTTTCTTTTTTAACTTAAGGATAACCACAAAAAGAATGGAAATAAAATCAATGGCTTCCAGGCCAACAGAACTAAAATTAAAAATTGAAAAAAAGCTTAACAATCAGTATACCATCAGGATTAGACTAATTTTAGTTTTTTATTTTCCTTTCGAGCAGTTCTAACTACTTATCAAGGTTGGTATTTTTAAGACTTATTCTTTCATAGAAATCTTCAGAGAACAGGAAAATTTTACTTTTTAAAAAAATTATTCTATCTTGAAATTACCATATGAGTCCATCAGACCCTTTCTATAAATCTAAGGTGTTTTAATAGGGTCTTAGTGATCTTACTTTTTCAGTATCTTCAAATATTTTGCTATTTAATTTTAGGAATTGTATCATTACCACCAATTCCTACTATGCTAAAAAAAAAAAAAAAGACTAAAATAATAAGGTAAGAATGGTGGGCCCTAGCCAGTTTGGCTCAGTGGATAGACTGTCTGTCTGTAGACCTAAGGGTCCTTGGTTCGATTCCGGTCAAGGGCACATACCTTGGTTGCAGTCGCCTCACAATCAATCAATGTGTTTCTTTCACATCGATATTTCTCTCTGTCTTTTCCTTTTTCTTCCACTCTCTCTAACAAAATCAATGGAAAAATATCCTCGGGTGAGGATTAAAAAATTAAATAAATATTTAATAAAAAAAAAAAAAAAAAAAGAATGGTGGGATATCCTAGAAGGAAGATGCAGTAGTGAAATAGTCATTTTTCAATTTTTAAATTGTATTTGTCAAGTATTGCATCATCCTTTGAAATGGTATAAAAGAGGATAAGAGACATATAGATCAGAAAATAAATGCAAAGAAAAAATTAGCATTGTAGACGTGAGTTGTCCAATATGGTAGGCCACTTGCCACATTATGGATTACTCAAAGTTTACTGTTTTAATCTTGTCCAAAATACCCTCCAACTTGACACACAAAACCATCACAAGTTTACCTCTTGTCAAACTGATACCATAAACATCTTCTTAAATCATACTTAGTCTCAAAATAAAGACAATAACAAGGTCGTAGTTCTACCTAACATAATACAACTATCCTTTGTACAACCCAAAAGCACACAAACCCTTTCCCCAGAGGAAAATGCAAAGTCCTTATATGATGTTTAACTCTTCTTGATATCCCCGTAACTTAAATATTGTGACACTTATATATAGCTTATATACTATGGTATAAAGTCAGTACATCCTATGTTAAGTGATAAGAGTCGGAGAAAGGGAAGAAAAACAGATACTTATGCAACATAGACATATTCATAACAAAATAAATAACTCATGACAGTTATAGTCCTGATTTCTGTAACTTGGTATTCATAACTACTTTCATACACTATTCTTTTTTTCTAATCCTCATTCAAGAACATTTGCATTGATTTTTTTTTTAGAGAGAGGAGGGGGGCATCGATGTGAAAGAACAACATTGGTTGCCTTTTGTGCACACTCTGACTGGGAATTGAACCTGCGATCTTTCAGTGTTCAGGATGATGCTCCAACTGAGCCACACCAGCCAAGGCCATCCATTACCCATTCTACATTATCTTGACCTTCAGCAAGCAACTCAGCTAATCATGGTTCTTTACTTGGTACAGTGACCGAAACTTTCATTCTTGAAGGGTTTGGGCCATTAAGTAGTCCTGCCTGAATTGTTGTAGTTTTTCAATAATTTTAATACCAGGGCATGGTAATACAAGAGGTGCCCTTGAGGATCTTATGTTTTTTAGATATATTCTTCTTTACCTTCATTGTAGAGTAATAGTCCAACTTCCCATTGGTTCACTCATGCCAGCAGCACAGTAACTCCCTCTTTTATCTGTTAATTCAGAGGCATGAAGAGTCTAAAATGTCCGGGTGGCAGTTTTAACTTCCAGTTTAGTGAAATCATTGTTATGTCTCCTGATAGAAGCATAGTTCTTTGGAACTAAAACCTCTAAGCCAGTCTATAATAATAAAAGCGTAATATGCTAATTAGATTGGATGAAGTAGGGGCTTCGAGGGAAGCGTGGGTTCTGGGAGCCAGAGGGAAGCCGGTGCTGGCAGCCAGGGGAAGGAAGGCCTATTCTTGCACGAATTTCGTGCATCAGGCCTCTAGTAGAGCATAAAGTCATGGGGACAAGAAGCAAAAATTTTGCTAGTGGATTACTAGGGGTGATAGTGAGGGCTGCCACTTTCACTTCCACCCCTTGATTCCTGTATTTGTGAATCCAGGCTATGGAAGAAATAGCAACATATGTTGGATGCTGATTCAGAGCATCTGCAGCCTCTTGGAGAACCTTGTCCCAGCCCTATAAGGTATTGCCAACTAGCTGGTGCTATAACTAAGTCTTCAAAAGGCCATTCCACCATTCTGTCAAGCAAGCTGCTTCGGGACAGTGGGGCACATGGTACAAGTGAATTCCATGAGAACGGGTCCATTGCTGCATTTCATTTGTGTGAAATGAACTCCCTTGATCAAAAGTAACACTGTGTGAGTACCATGAGGGTGGATAATGCAAGTCCACAGATGGCAGAAGCATTGCATGCAGGGAAGGCAAATCCCTACTCAGAGTAAGTGTATTTCAGTAAGAACAAATGCTGCCCCTTCTATGATGAAAGCAGGTCCAATGAAATCAACCTGCTACCTACCAGGTTGATCACCCTGGAGAATGGTACCAGGTGTTGGTCTCTGCTACTAGCAGATTGGGCAGTTAACAATGGCTGTAGCCAAGCTGGCCTTGGTGAATGTAAGTCCATGTTCCTAAACCCATGTATAACCTCATCCTTGCCATCATGACCACGTTGTTTATGAACCCATTGGGCTGATAGAGGTGGCTGGAAAAAGAGGCTGACTGATACCCTCAGAATGGTCATCCTGTCCACTTGATTACTCAGATCTTTCTCTGCTGAGATCACCTTTTGGTGGGCATTGAGATGGGACACAAGTATCTTAATGTTTTACCCATTCAGAGATATCTATCCACATACTTGTCCCTCAGGCTTCCTTGTCACCAATTTTCCAATATCCCTGACCATCTAGCCCAGCGATATTCAACCTTTTTCATCCATGGCACACATAAACTAATTATTAAAATTCTAAAGCACACAAAAAATGTATTATTTTTTGCCAAAAAAAAAATAGGTATAATTTTTATTTATTCACACTGGATGGCTGTTGTTCTGTTGGCTGTTGTCATTTTTTAAAATATTTTTATTGATTTCAGAGAGGAAGAGAGAAATAGAAACATCAGTGATGAGAGAGAATCATTGATTGGCTGCGTCCTGCATGCCCCGCACTGGGGATCGAGCCCGCAACCCGAGCATGTGTCCTGACCAGGAATCAAACCATGACCTCCTGGTTCATAAGTCAGTGCTCACCCACTGAGCCATGCCAGCTGGTCTGTCATTTTTTTTATTTGATAGTCTAAGGCAGTGGTCAGCAAACTGCGGCTCGTGAGCCACATGCAGCTCTTTGGCCCCTTGAGTGTGGCTCTTCCACAAAATACCACGTGCGGGCGCACACGTACAGTGCGATTGAAACTTCGTGGCCCATGCGCAGAAGTCGGTATTTTGTGGAAGAGCCACACTCAAGGGGCCAAAGAGCCGCATGTGACTCGCGAGCCGCAGTTTGCCGACCACTGGTCTAAGGGAAAAGAGGTCAGTGCCCCTAATTAAATAGTCAGGTATTGCATGTTATAAAAATTCTTGCAACACATGGGTTGAAAACCTCTGATCAATCTAGTCACACTGTTGACCACAGCCAGTGAATTGGTACAAGATTGCATGTCTGGCAGTTTCTCCTTCCAAGCAGAATTAACCTGGTGCACTGCTTAAAGTTCTACCCATAGAGAAAATTTTTCTTCACCACTATCCTTTAGAGATGTCCCAGAAAGAGGCTGTAGTGCCACAGCTGTCCACACCAGGTCTGAGTTTTCTCTTCCTCTGTCAACTGGTAGTGGGGAACCCCTTCTCCCCTCCCCCCCCAATGAGGCTATAAGTGCAGGCTTGCAGAGAAAATAGTGTGGCAGGGATAGGCACCATGGACATTTGGGCCACATCTTCATGTAACTTGTGTCTTCAGGACCTGCTCAGGACCAATCTCATAAATACCACTTCATTTGATGATGGAATGCTGCTACATACACCTAATGTTACGGCTTGGTGGGTCATATGACACCCAGTTTGTGATGAGCAGCTCACATTGCATGGTAACTTGATGACCCATGTTTAAGTGTTCAGTCTCTAAGGCCCACTAGCTGGCCAAGAGCTGTTTCTTTAAAAGGAGAGTAGTTATCTGCAAAGGAAGTCAGAATTTCACTCCAAATGTCTAAGGGCCTGTGCTGCAGTTCTCTTGTAGGGGTCTGCCAAAGGTTCCAAACAGCATCCCTGTCTGCCACTTCAAGCACCATTGAATCTGCTGGATCATATGGCCCATGTCAGAGCAGCTTACACAGTAGATTGGACCTACTTCGGAGCCTTCTCTTGTTTGGGGTTTCACTCAAAACCAGCAGCTTTTGGATTTATTTAGTAAGTTTGCCAGAGTAACACACCCAAATGAGTAATATGTTGCCTCCAAAATCCAAAGAGGCCAACTAGGAGGGACCAGATGAAAAATTTGTCTTTTACCTTAGAAGGGATATCTCAACATCCTTGCACCACTGAACCGGTAGAAATTTCAGTGAAGTTAAACAGCCCCTGAATTGTTGTCAGATTTATTTCCTACCTCCTGGCACATACATATTTAACCAATAAGTCTAGTGTAGTTGGTATTACTTGCTCTCTAGGTCCAGTCAATATAATGGACCAGTGTGATATCTTGTGAAAGAGTAAGGCAATCAAGATCTTTCATCAAACCACAAGTACAAACAAATGTTCATTTTATGATGAATATTTATGATTTTTTTCATTTTTAAAAAATCTTTATTGTTGAAAGTATTACATATGTCTGCTTTTTTTCCCTATCGAGCTCATCCCTGCCCTCTGCCCCAGGCCCTCATCGCCTCACTGTCTGCGTCCATGGGTTATGCATATATGCATACAAGGTCTTTGCTTGATTACCTCCCTCTCCCCCACCCTCCCACAGCTACCCTCCGAGATTCTGCACTTTGTTCCATGCTTCCATGTCTCTGAATCCACTCCATTCATCAGTTTATTTTGTTAATTAGATTCCACATGTGAGTGAGATCATGAGATACTGTCTTCCTCTGACTGACTTATTTCAGTTAGCATGATACTCTCCAGGTCCCTCCATGCTGTCTTAAAGGGTAAGAGATTCTTCCTTTTTTACTGCTGCAAAGTATTCCATGGTATAAATGTGCCACAGCTTTTTTATCCACTCATCCACTGATGGGCCCTTGGGCTGTTTCCAGGTCTTAGCTATTATAAATTGTGCTGCTATGAACATATATGAACAGTTTGAACTGATTGGTGTTTAGGGTTTCTTAGGGTATATTTCTAGAAATGGGATCAATGGCAGTTCCATATTTAATTTTTTGAGTAAACTTCATACTGTTTTCCATAATGGCTATACCAGTCTGCATTCCCACCAGCTGTACTAGGGTTCCCTTTTCTCCATATCCTTGCCAGCACTTGTCATTTGTTGATGGTAGCCATTTTGACAGGTGTGATACCTCATTGTTGTTTTAATTTGCATCTCTTGATGATTAGTGACTTTAAGCATGCTATATAATAAAAGGCTAATATGCAAATTATCCCCTTGAAACCAGGAGTTTGACCAGGGGGCGAAGTCGGCTGGCCAACCACCCGAAGCCCCTCCCCCTGGCCATGAATGAATTTGTGCACCGGGCCTCTAGTTTTTTCATATGCCTCTTGGCCATCAGTATTTCCACTTTGGAGAAATGTCTATTTGCCCATTTTTAATTGGATTATGTGTCTTCCTTTTGTTAAGTTGTATGAGTTTCTTATATATTTTGGATATTAACCCTTTATCAGATGTATCATTGCCAAATATGTTCTCCCATACCATGGGCTCCCTTTTCAGTTTGTTGATGGTTTCTTTTGTTGTGCAGAAACTTTTTATTTTGATGTAGTCCCGTTTGTTTATTTTCTCCTTATTTCCTTTGCCTTACGAGATGTATTCATAAACATATTGCTATAAGGGATATCTGAGATTTTGCTGCCTATGGTTTCTTCTACAATTTTTAGGGTTTCCCAAGTTACATTTGAGTCTTACCCATTTTGAGTTTATTTTTGTGTATAGTGTAAGTTGGTGGCCTAGTTTCATTTTTTTTTTTTTTTTTGCATATATCTGTCCAATTATCCCAACACCATTTATTAAAGAGACTCTCTTGACTCTATTGCATGCTCTTGCCTCTTTTATCAAATATTAGTTGGACATAATGGCTTGAGTCGATTTCTGGGTTCTCTGTTCTGTTCCATTGATCTAATGTCTGTTCTTGTGCCAGTACCAGGTTGTTTTGATTACAGTGGCTTTGTAGTATAACTTGATATCTGGCATTATGATTTCTCCAACTTTGTCTTTCTTTCTCAAGTTCGCTGCAGCTATTCAGGGTCTTTATGGGTTCCATATAAATTTTTGGAGTATTTGTTCTAGGTCTGTGAAATATGCTGTTGGTATTTTAATAGGGATTGCATTGAATCTGTGGACTACCTTGGGAAATATGGACATTTTAATGATGTTGATTCTACCAGTCCCTGAACAAAGTCCTGTAGTTTTCCAAGTACAAGTCTTTTACGTTCTTGGTTAAGTTTATTCCTATATATCTTAATTTTTTTGTTGCAGTGGTAAATGGGATTGTTTGTTTAGTTTCTCTTAGAATTCATTATTGGTCTATAAAAAAGCCATTGTTTTTTGGGTGTTGATTTTGTATCTGCTATATTGCCAAATTCATTTATTAAATCTAGTAGTTTTTTGGTGGAGTCTTTAGGGTTTTCTATGTATAATATCATGTCATCTGCAAATGATGAGAGTTTTTCTTCCTCCTTTCCAATTTGGATGCCTTTTATTTCTTCTTGTCTGATCTCTGTGGCTAGGACTTCCAGTACTATGTTGAATAAGAGTGGTGAAAGTGGACATACATCCCTATCCAAAGATTCATAATTTTTATAATAGTTGTCTTTGTATAAGGAGAATAAAAATGGACAATAAATACAAGAATTTATACAATTAAAATCATTAAAGTTGAGGACATTTCCAAGAAACTAGAATCAAAATACTAACAATATGGAATTTGGGTGGGAAAAGTAAAGAATTGTCAGTCTGAGAGGTCTTGTTCTCAAATACAAGGAGTTCCAGAAAAGTAAAATGGAGAGGAAGTAATTTAAACAAATATTTCAAGAAAAAATTTTAAAACTAAAGGATATGAATTTGCAAATTGGAAAAGTCCACTGAGCTTTGGTGACAATGAATAATAAAGATTTACATTGTGGATACAATGAAATTTCAGGACATCCAGGGATAAAGGGAAAAACCTAAATGGTTCTAAGAGAGGGGAGAAAAGTCATACCAATGATCTGGAGTCAAAATATCATTGAACTTCTCAAAAATAAACCTGAAAGACACTTGAGCAATGCACATTTATGAGTAAAAATTGTTTCTACTTTACAATGCATTACTTAGGCATACTGTCAACAATGTATGAAGTAGAATAAAGTGTAATACCCTTGAAATATAGTAGGTCCCTCGGGTTACGTTGGAGATCCGTTCCTACAGCGTGACATAACACGATTTTCGCCGTAAGTCGGAACCCACCTACATAAGCACCTACGTCACTCACATGGAGCACATACACAGCAGTAATGAAGTGAAACAGTAAAAAAAAAAATTTAAAAGATAACAGTTCCTGACCTTTACTTGTGGTGAATAAATAATAAAAACCATAAAGCACATATGTACATACATCGAAATGACGGAACTTTTTTTTTTAATAAATAAATGGGAAATGGCGACGTAACCACGAAACAAACATAAGTTGAGTCCGACATAACCTGAGGACTGCCTGTATATGAAGAAAAGTATCAAGCCAAAAAGTACCAAAAATTGGACAAGTCCACAGTCGTAGTCATATCTCACAAACTTACAGTATAGAAGATTAAACAGTACAATTGACAGACTTGGTTTAAAAGATATGTACTCATACATATACATACAAGTAGAGCATATACAAGCAGTCCTCGGGTTACGTCGGATGTACATCGTTTTGTGGTTACGTCGCCATCTCCCATTTACAGTATTTATAAAAAAAAAAAGTTCCGTCATTTCGACGTATGTACATATGTGCTTTATGTTTTTTATATATTTACCACAGTAAAGGTCAGGAATTGTTATCTTTCTTTTAAATTTGTTTTACTGTTTCACTTCATTACTGCTGTGTATGTGCTCCATGTGAGTGACGTAAGTGCTTATGTAGGTGGGTTCCGGCTTACTGCGAAAATCGTGTTATGTTGCGCTGTAGGAACGGATCTCCGGTGTAACTCAAGGACCTATACTGTACATTATTTCCAAGCATACAAAATTCAAGTTAGAAAAGTTAAATTTGTATTAAGTTAGAGTGGAAATATCATCGGATTTCATGGAATCCATATCATTTAGAGCAGTGGTCGCCAACGGGTGGTACACGGACCACTGGTGGTCCATGAGGTCCAAAAGGTTGGTGATCGCTGATTTAGAGCATATTCTTGCACCTCAGTTCAACTAAATGAGAAATAAGCAGCAATCAGTTGGGGGTTTTGTTTGTTTTTTAATCCTCACTCAAGGATATGTTTTTCATTGATTCTAGAAAGAGAGGACAGGAGAGTGAGAGAGAGAGAGAGAAACATCGATGTGAGAGAAAAACCACCAGTTGCCTCATGCATGTGCCCAGACCAGGGATCGAACCTACAGCCTGGGTATGTGTTTGGTCATGCTCTAACTGGGAATCAAACCTGTAATGCTTCAGTGCACAGGATGATGTTCTAACAATGAGCAACATCACCCAGGGCTGTAACAATGGGTTTTAAAATTACATTTTAAAACTATACAGATAACTTATAAGATAAGAGAAAATCACTTTAGAAATTACAAATATTTTGACATACAAACATTACACATCAGAACTTATGAATTGTAACTAATGTGGTAGACAACTGATGCCTTAAAAATACTGATTTGTAATAGATTGAATATAAAGTGAGTAAGAAACTCTTAGAACTAGAAAAGAAAAGAAAATAAAGACAAAAGAAACAATAAAAATAAAGTAGAAATTAATGAAATAATTAGATCAGTATATAGACTAATAGACAAACCTCTAACAAGAGTGATGAAGGAAAAACAGCAGTGGTGGCAGGAGCCTCTCCCGCCTCCGCAGCAGCCTAAGGATGTCTGACAAGTTAGGCCCGCCTCCCTGCAGGGAGCAGGCCTAGCCATCAGTCGGACATCCCTCGAGGGCTACTGGACTTCGAGAGGGCACAGGCTGGGCTGAGGGACAACCCCCCACCCCTCTAGTATTAAAATAAAAAAAAATGACCACAGATAGATTAAGAATTTTAAGAATCCTAAAATAATTCTATGCATACTTTATGCCAATAAGTTAGATAATATAAACAATTCTTTAGAAAAATGTAATTTGTCAAAATTGACTTTAGCAGTAGGTAATACTAATAATCACCAGTAAATGCTAATCTGAAGACCAAAACAAATTACCCTGTACTACCTTCCCCACCAAAAGTACACCAAACCCCAAAATTTTATACAGAAAAAGAGAAAATATATATTTTTAAATATATTTTTATTGATTTCAGAGAGGAAGGGAGTGGGAGAGAGAAACATCAAGGATGAGAGAGAATCATCAATCAGCTGCCTCCTGCACATCCCCTACTGGAGATCGAGCCTGCAACCCAGGCATGTGCCCTGACCAGGAATCGGACCGTGACCTCCTGGTTCATAGGTTGATACTCAACCACTTAGCCACACCTGCAGGGCAAGAATTGTCTATTTTAAAAGACTAATCATTCAACAAGTATTTGTAGAACATTTATACTATATACGTTAGTGAAATAATACAATATTTGATACCCAAAACAACCAATGGCAGTATAGGAAAAGTTCTTATAAATAGGGATGCCAAAATTTTTAATTAGCAAGTTAAACCCAGCTTATGTTAATGAAAGGATACGTCACGCCGAAACCGGTTTGGCTCAGTGGATGGAGCGTCGGCCTGCGGACTGAAGGGTCCCGGGTTTGATTCCGGTCAGGGGCATGTACCTGGGTTGCGGGCATATCCCCGGTGGGGGATGTGCGGGGGGCAGCTGATCGATGTTTCTCTCTCATCGATGTTTCTAGCTCTCTGTCTCTCTCCTTTCCTCTCTGTGAAAAATCAATAAAATATATTTTAAAAAAAAAAAAAAGAAAGAAAGGATACGTCACAATCAATTGGTATTAATTTCAGAAATACAAAGTTTGGTATAATAACAGAAAACCTCTTAATGTAACCTGTCACTTGCAACAAATTAAAGGGGAAGAAAGCATTTAACATATTCATTGAGTAAATACTGAGTATCCACCATCTACCAGGAAGTAGACATTAATAATATAGCAGTGGATAGCCCTAGCCAGTTTGGCTCGGTGGACAGAGCGTCGGCCTGTCGTCCATTCGGGTACCTTGGTTGCAGGCTCCTCCTTGGCTCAGGCCCTTGGCAGGGTGCGTGCAGGAGGCAACCAATTGATATGTTTTTCTCACACTGATATTTCTTTCCTTCTCTTCCACTCTCCCTAAAAATCATTGGAAAAATATCCTTGGGTGAGGGTTAGCAAAAAGAAAACAAAAAACATACATGCGCACACGCACACGCATATCCATATCCTATCTAATAAAGAGGCGATATGCTAATTGACCCTCACGCTGTCACAAAGATGGCAACGCCCAAAGCGAATGAGGGGATATGCTGCCTGCTCTCAAATATGGCAGCGCCCACAGCCAATAAGTACGGAATATGCTAATTGACTGCCACACCCTCAAAGATGGCGGCGCTCAGCTGCCCAGGGCAGGCCTGAGGCCCAGGCAAGCCTTGGATGGCAGCTGCCCAGGCCACCCGAGGCTCAGGTAACCAGGGCCAGCTGAGGCTTGCGCTGCTGGCAGTGGCAGCTACAGAGGTGTGATGGGATGTCGCCTTCCCCTGATCGCCGGGTCTCCTCCCACACCTGAGGGCTCCTGGACTGTGAGGGGGGCAGGCTGGGCTGAGGGACACCCCCCACCCCCCCAGTGCATGAATTTTCATGCACCGTGCCTCTAGTGTATGTATATGTATGTGTATATGTGTGTGTAAATATATATATATATATGGCAGTGTATAAACCAGAGTCCTGTTGTTTTCATGGAGTTTACAGTGTAGTGTAAGATAAATGCTAAATGCAATGAAGAGACAAAAATCAGGTAAAGAGGACAGAGTAATAATTACTAATAATGATTATTCATATTTAATAATTATTAAATATAGACCCTCAGTCTCCTCTTCCTTTCCATCTGTGTTCTACTTAAGTCTCTTTGGCATTTACATTTCCCTAAGCACAATTAGAAGAACTCTACTATAAAATAATCTGATAAATAAATACTCCTGTACAGAAAATACGATGATAATTGCTAAAATTGACTTACTGGCCAGAAAAATCTTGTAACAACTCAGTCTTTATTGGTTGAAGTTTAAGTTTGCAAAGTTGTCTCTAAGGGTGGTAATATAAATGTATGGAATATACGTATAATGCATGACATTTATAATCTAATATAACCACTTGTTTACATAAATGTATAGAATAATTATAAATGTATGGAAGTTTTGTTTCTTAATAAAGCATGAAATTAAAGACTCCCCGTATATAATTTATTTGTTTTTAAAGAGCAATTTTACTTTTATCTCTCTTAGAAGGATTAAAGGAAAAAATAAGCTGTTTTCCTAGTTTATTAATTAAATTTTGTTGCACAGTATCTTTAGTATAGTTCTAAAGTTATGATGGGTGTATGTCTGGAAGTTTTTAATTTGAAAACAGTGCTAAATGAAGCAAAAATCATGTAAATTAATTTCATATAGGAAAACCTTATTCTTAATTCTGGATAAGCCAACTTGCAAATACATCCCTAGCATCATTATTAAGGTGAACTGTAGAATATCTACAGCTTTACCCCAAGCCCCCCCAAAAAGAGCCCTAAGCCATGCCTATTAGGGTTCCATAGTGTAGGACTGTATTTGAAGGACAGTACTTATTTCAGAAAAATCTGAACTCTTTAATTGGATTTGGGGATATCTCTTTGAATATAAATTACCTTTATTCCTGCAAAAGAACTAGACTCTCATACTTATACTTCATTAAAATAGTACTTTGTAACTAGGAGCTTCTGCTAAATTTTTTTCTTATAGTAATTTTTAAATTAATGTATTTTAAATAAGTTTAAAAGCAGATTGTATAAAATCGGTCTGTTCTATCAGACTCCTAGTTTACCTCAATATCATCCCTCACCCCTTGCCTTGAAGTAAGGGTTTATTTTTCTAAGATGCCTCTGAGTCAACTCAAAATTGGACACCTTCCCAAAACATGTGTGCACAAAAGGTCTTTGACTTTTGCCCAGCCCAAGATTTCAGATTTGTATCCAACAGACTGATCTGGTCAGTATACTGTTTTTTTTGTTTTTGTTTTTTTTTTTAATTAAATCTTTATTCAGATTATTACATTTGTTCCTCTTTTTTCCCCCCCATAACTCCCCTCCTCTCAGTTCCCACCCCACCCTCCGCCCTCACTCCCCACCCACTGTCCTCATCCATAGGTGCACGATTTTTGTCCAGTCTCTTCCCGCATCTCCCACACCCCTTTCCCCCCCAAGAACAGTGAGTCCATTCCCTTTCTATGTCCCTGAATCTATTATAATCACCAGTTCATTCTGTTCATGAGATTATTTATTCACTTGATTCTTAGATTCACTTGTTGATAGATGCATATTTGTTGTTCATAATTTGTATCTTTACCTTTTTCTTCCTCTTCCTCTTCTTAAAGGATACCTTTCAGCATTTCATATAATCCTGGTTTGGTGGTGATGAACTCCTTTAGCTTTTCCTTATCTGTGAAGCTCTTTATCTGACCTTCAATTCTGAATGATAGCTTTGCTGGATAAAGTAATCTTGGTTGTAGGTTCTTGGTATTCATCACTTTGAATATTTCTTGCCACTCCCTTCTGGCCTGCAAAGTTTCTGTTGAGAAATCAGCTGACAGTCGTATGGGTATTCCCTTGTAGGTAACTGAGTTTCTTTCTCTTGCTGTTTTTAAGATTCTCTCTTTGTCTTTTGCTCTTGGCATTTTAATTATGATGTGTCTTGGTGTGGTCCTCTTTGGATTCCTTTTGTTTGGGGTTCTCCGCGCTTCTTGGACCTGTAAGTCCATTTCTTTCACCAGGTGGGGGAAGTTTTCTGTCATTATTTCTTCAAATAGGTTTTCAATGTCTTGCTCTCTCTCATCTTCTGGCACCCCTATAATTCTGATGTTGGTACGCTTGAAGTTGTCCCAGAGGCTCCTTACACTATCCTCGCATTTTTGGATTCTTTTTTCATTTTGCTTTTCCGGTTGGGTGTTTTTTGCTTCCTCACATTTCAAATCATTGACTTGATTCTTGCGCTCCTCTGGTCTGCTGTCAGGAGTCTGTATAATATTCGTTATTTCAGTCCGTGTATGCTTAATTTCTAGTTGGTTCCCCAATATAACATCGAGGGTCTCATTAGTTTTCTTGTAGATCTCATTAAGTTTATCGGCGGCTTCTAAACAGTTCTTGAGAGACCTTAAAAGTGTGGTTCTGAACTCTATATCTTCCATTGACAATTTTGTCCTGTTTCTTTGTCTCCGCATTTTGTTATGCTTCCTTGGTGCACCCCCCTAGTGGTCTTTGTGCGCAGTCTTATAGTTAAATCTTGATTGTTGTAACTAATACCAGGGAGGGTTTGACCTCCAGGCCAAGTGGCTATGAGAATCAGCTGTGTCTGCAGTGAGAGAACTTCTGTCCTCTAGGGAGGTGCTAATCTAGCCTTTGCCTGAGGCTATCCGGCAAATGCCTGTGTGCAGGGCTTGGGCGGGGCGGGTCGCACAGGATCAACAGGGTGGGCCTGAGAGAGCAGTTATGGCGGCTCTCAGTCCTGTCCCCAGGGGCTCTGCCTCTCTGAGTCCCAGCACCCGCTGCAAAGCTCGGAGAGAAAGCTGCACTCGCTCTGACCGAAGCCAGACAGTCCCGCTTCTCCCGTTTGAGTCTGGGTCCCTAAAGACTCGCCTGTATCTGGAGCTCAGAGTCTGCGACTCCCTCCTGATTGAAAACGCCAACCGTGCCCTCCGCCGCCAGCCCGGTCCGCGCACTCCGCACCTCAGAATTTGACTTCAGCACTGCGCCTCCTCTGAGTGTCCGTATGCGTTTCTCTTTCCTCCTAGTTGTAGGACTTCCACTCAGCCAGCGTTCCTGTGGTTCTGGGTGATGTCCGTTCAGTTTTTTAGTTTCACTTTTGAAGTAGTTGTTCAAGGCAGCAAACTCCGGCGTTAACCTATGCCGCCATCTTGCTTCTCCCCCAGTATACTGTTTTATTTGTTCTACATAGTGTTTGTAAAATTCACTTGATTCCCAACATTTTAAATGTGAAATTTTACTAGTACATAATCTTGATTCCCAGGTTCCTTTAACATTTCAGATCATCTGATATCACTAGCTTGAATTCCAACATGGCAACAGTTGGCCAGGGTTTAACATTGTGTAAGGGTTGTATGAGCCATAAACTCTCCAGTTCTCTGCATCCTCCACCATTTCTTACTGTTACTCTTATTTCACTTTCTTCCCCCCCCCCCGCCACTGGAGTTTATTTTTCCATTGATTTTTTTAGAGAGAGTGGGAGGAAGGGGGAGAGACAAGAGAGAAACATGTTTTGAGAGACACACATTGACTGGTTGCCTCCCCCAAGTACCCCTACCAGGGTCTGGGATCTAGTTTGTAAGCAAGGCACATGCTCTTGACCAGAATCAAACCCTGGACCCTTCAGTCCAAAGGTCGACATTTTGTCCACTGAACCAAACCTGCCAGGGCTCAAAGCATTTAATATGGATTCTCCTGGAATCTAGTAGTTTCTGTAGGAAGAATGTTGATAAATTCAGTGTTAAGGTCCCAATTTTGTTAAGTGATTATATGACTAAAGGAATTGATTTCTCAAGTCTATATCACTGAAAAAATGTTTACTTAGCATCTTTCGGTGTCATTATGACGGGCACTTGGGGCATTCCTTTATACCTACTAAATATGTTTGGCTCTCTTCTGTTTCTTCCTGACCCCTTTGTCACTGGGCCATGTGAATAGTTCTGACTAAATAGTTGTAGATAAAAATGAATGTGTCACTTCCAGGCCAATCATTTAATTGCCAGCATGAGACCTCCCAGACCCCTCTTTTCTTCTGCTGCCACTAACAGTATTTCAGAGAGTAGTTGCTTCCTAGTCTGAATTCCAGAGAACAATTTTACAGAGCAAAGCTCTTCACCAACCAGTGACAGTGAGTGGGCAAGAAATAAATCTTTAATGTTTTAAAGTAGAGATTTTTGAGTTGTTTCTTACTGCAACTTAATCTAGCCTATCTGACTGATCCTACAAAGTACCAATAAAGTGAAGAATGATGTGATTAACCAGTTAATTGAAGCAATTAATTAAAGGCAGTTATGTTAAACAATGTGTAATCTGTAAGCTACTAGAAAATTGTTTTAAGTCTTTAGGATAACTCTTATTTATAAGTTGTGTCATCAATTCTGAGAAATTGCTACTCTGAGAATATACATAAGATACATCAGATCATGGAACACTTTGCAGAGTACATTAAAATAATCAGAAGAGCCATGGTCGGGTGGCTCAATTGGTTGGAGCATTATTCCATACAGCAAAAGATTGTGGGTCCAATTCCTGGGTTGTAGGTTCATTCTCTGTCATTGGGGCACATATGGGAGGCAACCAATCAATCTTTCTCTCCCTCCCTCCCTCTCTCAAGGCTTATGAAGAATTTTGCTTGTTATCAAAGGGGTGAGTGTGTGTGTTTTCTCAAGTGGCTTAGAGCTGAATGTTTTTAGGCAGCCTTGCTGGATAGATAATAGATATTTGTGACATAACACAGTTTTATGAGGTAATGTTGAATGTGGAGATTACTTAGATATCATGTAATACAGTAACCTTATTTTATAGATGTTATGTTATAAAAGTGTAGGGGCCCGGTGCATAAAATTCATGCATGGGTAGGGTCCCTAAGCCTGGCCAACAATGAGGGCCAATCAGGGCCTTCCTTCCCCTGGCTGCCGGCCTTCCTTTGTTCCACATCGCCCCTTGGCGGTCAGCGCACATCATAGCAAGAGGTCAAACTCCCAGTCAGTCAAACTCCCAAGGGGACAATTTTCATATTAGCCTTTTATTATATAGGACTAGAGGCCCGGTGCCCTCTCACAGTCTGGGACCCCTTGGGAGATAACGCCCTGCTGGCTTAGGCCTGCTCCCGGGTGGCAGAGGGCAGGCCCAATCCCTAGGTGCAGCCCCTGGTCGGGCTCAGAGCAGGGCCGATTGGGGAGTTGGGGCGCCGCCCCCTGTCATGCACAGAGCAGGGCAGATTGGGAAGTTGTGATGCCACCCTCAGTCACGCTCAGGGTAGGGCCGATTTGGGGGTTGGGGCACCGCCCCCTGTCACACTCAAGGCAGGGTCGATGGGGAGGTTGCGGCGCCACCCGCTGTCACCCACAGAGCAGGGCCAATCAGGGTTGGGGCGCTGCTCCCTGTCACTCACAGAGCAGGGTCAATCAGGGGGTTGGGGAGCTCCCCCCTGTCACTCACAGAGCAGGGCGGATCAGGGGGTTGGGGCGCCACACCCTGTCACACTCAGGGCAGGGCCGATGGGGAGGTTATGGCTCTACCCCGTCACACACAGAGCAGGGCCCATGCTGGGGGTGGGGGGGTGGGGCGCTGCCCTCTATCACCCACAGAGCAGGGCCGATCAGGGGATTGAGGCGCCACCACTGTCACACTCAGGGCAGGGCCGATGGGGAGGTTATGGCTCTACCCTGTCACACACAGAGCAGGGCCTGTGGGGGGGGGGGGGGGGTTGGGGCGCCGCCCTCTATCACCCACAGAGCAGGGCCGATCAGGGGGTTGAGGCGCCGCCACTGTCATACTCAGGGCAGGGCCGATGGGGAGGTTATGGCTCTACCCCGTCACACACAGAGCAGGGCCCGTGGGGGGGGGGGGGGGAGCAGGGGTTGGGGTGCCGCACCCTGTCACACACAGAGCCGCAGGGCGATCAGGGGGTTGGGGAGCTCCCCCCTATCAGGCACAGAGCAGGGCTGATCAGGGGCTTGGGGCGCCTTCCCCTGTCCCGAACAGAGCAGGGCAGATAGGGAGGTTGTGGCCCCGCCCCCTGTCACACACAGAGCCGCAGGGCGATCAGGGGGTTTGGGTGCTGCCCCCTGTCACGCTGATCCCGGTGCCGGGAGGCCTCGTGGCTCCGCTGATCCCAGTGCTGGGAGGCATATTATCCTTTTACTATATAGGATAGAGGCCTGGTGCATGGGTGGGGCTGGCTGGTTTGCCCTGAAGGTTGTCCTGGATCAGGGTGGGGGTCCCCACTGGGGTGCCTGGCCAGTCTGGGTGAGGGGCTGAGGGCTGTTTTCAGGCTGGTGGATGACTGAAGCTCCCAACTGCCCCTTTTTTTCTTTTTATTCTGGGCCAGCTTTAGCTCTGGCTCCAGCTCTGAGGCTCTGCTGCTGAAAGCAGGTATCTTTATTTGTTTGGGTTCTATAATCGAAACACTGTATCAACTCCAGCTCTAAGATCCCGGCTGGCTGAAAGGAGGTTTCTGGGGTTTTTATGTTTAGCTTCTGTATTTGTAACAATGTTTCAAACTGCAAGCTCAGAGGCCGGCAGCGGCAGGCGGGGAACTTTGGAGTTCTCCGTCACTGAAGCAAGCAAGCCTCATGTTAACTTCAAGCTGCCTGGCTGCCGGCCACCATCTTGGCTGGCAGTTAATTTGCATATTGCTCAGATTAGCCAGTGGGAAGGGTAGCGGACGTATGGCTAATTACCATGTTTCTCTTTTATTAGATAGGATGAAATAAAGAACATGCTGGAATTACCGACTATGTACATTACTTATAGGTTTTAAAATACCCTTTTTTAGGATAATTTTCTATTTCTTTTTCAGAGAGAATGAAAGGGAGGGAGGAAGGGTGAGAGAGAGAAACATCTATGTGAGAAAGAGACATCAACTGGTTGCTTCCTGCACATGCCCTAACTGGGGGTAGGGGAGAGGGTAGGAGCAAGCCTGCAACCCAGGTACTTGTCCCTTGACCAGGAATCTAATTCAAGACCCTTTGGTGCTCAGGCCAACACTCTAACCACTGAACAACGCCAGCCACAGCTAAAATACCATTTTGCTTTCCCTTTCCCACCTAATACTTTTCTTCGCTCTTTTTGTTGACATTTGTTTTTCTTTTGCTTCTTCATTTGCCCCCTTATTCGTTATATTTAATCCTCATAATAATTCTAAGAAGCAGATATTTTTCTGCCTTTTTACAGCTGTGGTGTGTGAGGCAAAGTAATCTGCCCAAGGTCATATAGCTAAGTAAGCAGAGCCGGGGTATGAACAAGTTCTATTGACTCTAATATCCCATGTTGTTTCCACTAATGTCTTAAATGCATTTAAGATTCTCACACAAATGCAGAGAATTTTTGCTTTGTGTGATTATTAGTTCAAGTTAGATTTTTGTCATAGTGACAGGAAACCCAAAGCAAAAGTTATTTAAAATTTTATTCATCTCGCCCTAGCTGGTTTGGCTCAGTGGATGGAGCGTCAGCCTGCGGACTGAAGGGTCCTGGGTTCAATTCCAGTCAAGGGCACATGCCTGGGTTGCGGGCTCCATCCCCAGTGGGGGATGTGCAGGAGGCAGCAGATGAATGATTCTCTCTAATCATTGGTTTTCTCTCTCTCTCTCTCTCTCTCTCTCTCTCTCTCTCTCTCTCTCACTTTCATTTCCTCTCTAAAATCAATAAAAATATTTTTTTAAAAATTTTAATCATCTCTGTTGTGATAGAAGTCTAGAGGTAAGCATATAAGGTTGGTTCAAAGGCTCTACCATGCAGGCTATAAGGGACCTAAGCTCCTTTTTTATTACTCCATTATCCTTAAACATATGCTTTTGATTTTATGGTTCAAAATATGTGCTCCTTTTCCAACATTCTACCTAGCAGGAAGCAGAAGGTTCTCTTCCTTCCCTTTAAACCTATCCCAGAAGTGACACCAGGAATCTACTTATATCCCTTTGGCCAAAACCTAGTCAGGTGGCCGGCGCAACAATAAGGGAAGCTGAGAAACGTGGACTGTGTGGTCATCTGCTCAACTGAAAGTCTAGGGTCTGTCAACAGAAGAGGTGAATAGATTTGGTGTGATAACAATTTCTGTCACAGCGATGTAATTTTTGTTTCTAATTATTTTTTCAACCCTAGCTGTTTGGGCTCAGTGGATAGATAGAGCATCAGCCTGCAAACTGAAGGATTCTGGGTTTGATTACAGTCAAGGGCACATGCCGGGGTTGCGGGCTTGATCCCCAATGTGGGGGCGTGCAGGAGGCAGCCAATCAATGATTCTCTTACATCATTAATATTTCTGTCTCTCTCTCCCCCTCTCCCTTCCTCTCTGAAATAACTAAAATATTGTTGGCAAAAAAATGAGAAAAGAGTATTCCTGTCTCACATAGCAAATAGAGTATGATTAATAATAATACATGTGAATTCATTTGGGAGTCTAAAAAGTAGAATTAAATGTCAAGGCTTTCCCTTCTTTTTTTTTTATTTCCACCATTTGTTGGATAGAATACCTAATTGATAGGCATATCATTTCCCTAGTACATGAGTTAGTGATATACCTAACCTCTATAACAGTGGTTCTCAACCTTCCTAATGCCGCGACCCTTTAATACAGTTTCTCATGTTGTGGTGACCCCCAACCATAAAATTATTTTCATTGCTACTTCATAACTGTAATTTTGCTACTGTTATGAATCGTAATGTAAATATCTAATATGCAGGATGTATTTTCATTGTTACAAATTGAACATAATTAAAGCATAGTGATTAATCACAAAAACAATATGTAATTATATATGTGTTTTCCGATGGTCTTAGGCAACCCCTGTGAAAGGGTCATTCGACCCCCCCAAAGGGGTCATGACCCACAGGTTGGCAACCCACGGGTTGAGAACCCCTGCTCTATAATGACTTTTATTCATCTTGACAAAATACACTGTTACTTATACATTACGTAAATAATTTATTAAATCTAGATACTTAATATTTATACTGTTATCTTTAATTATGAATTAGTTATTCAAAGGTATTTTCTATCTCTGTTTCACTATCTTTATATGGCTTCTCATGAAGTAATATCAGTACTTAATAAAAGTTTTTTATATTTAATGAATAGGCTCATTTGTTTAGGGTGGATTCTGTTTATCTTAGTTATGATTGTAGTCTTAAAAACTGAAAATCAGCACAGTCACATGCCTTTGTAAACATGACCAGATTACCAACTTTTAATTTAAAAGGATTAAAATTATGGCAAATTTGCCAGTTAGCAAAAATAGTAGAATAAAATCATAAATTCAGCTTTAAGTTTACAATATCTTTATGCTATAATAGAAGATGCTCTATTTTTTCCAAGTCAGCCAGTATCTTTGAAAACTTTTGTGCCACAACCCGAAAATACTAAGTGTAATGAAATAATGTGTGAAACTTTTGAAATAAAGTTATAACTTAAGGCAATTCATGATTTAGGGGCTGTTTATAGACCCTTTGTTTTTGAACAATTTATTAAATTAATGCCTTATTTGGTTATAGGTTTGACAAGTTTTCTGTAACTAAAAAATAATAAATAAGCTATTTAAGAACACTTATAGAAATTAAATGTTTTTATTTAATTCTGTTCTTCATTGGTTTTTAAAGCAGAACACCTATAAAATTAACTAGTGAGGGTTTTTTTTCATATGTTTTTATTGATTTCAGAGAGGAAGAGGGAGAGAGAGATAGAATCATCAATGATGAGAGAGAATCATTGATTGGCAGCCTTTTGCACAACCCACACCTGGGATTGAGCCCGCAACCCGGGAATATTGCCTTTACCGGGAATTGAACTGTGACCTCCTGATTCATAGGTCGACGCTCCACCACTGAGCCACACGAGCTGGACAAGAGGCTGCAGTTTTGGTTAACCTTGGTTGAGGCTCCAGGGTAAAATAAATGTTAATTAAGGATATAGATTAAGAACTTATATCCATAAATGTCATTAAAATTTATTAACCAATCGTGAAATATAGCCAATTTCTAATGCAGTGGCTGCTGTCAGGGATCCTTTAGTTTTGTGCTGTCTGGCAAATGAGTTAACCACTCAGGGCACAACATTAAAAAGAAGTGTTTAAACTATTTGGAATAAAGTTGTCTAGCAATCTCATTTATCTTAACGCTAAGAAGCAGACTTCTTAAGCAGCATAAAGACTTCTGAGCAGCATTACATAGTTCTATCTACTTCATTCTTGGAAAAGTCTCCTAAGCTCCTACTTGGTGCCTGTTTACCCTTATGTTTAAAACAGATATACCTGGCATGCTATTTCTTTGGTTTGTCAGAGAAAAGAGGAGTCTGTAGTTTAGTCTCAAGATGACAGCAAGAGGGGAGGGAAAAATTCTATAAGCTGCAGAAGTAATACAAGAAAACCAGCAGTTTAGGACAACTTATTCCAGAAAATCGCTTTGTACTAATAAATGAGTCCTCAGGGTCTCATCGTATTACAAAACAATAGATTAATTTCATGATCCTACTTATCATCTTATAATCAAGAAAGGGTTATATTATTTTAATTATATTCATTTATTTATTTATTTATTTATTTATTTATTTATTTATTTATTTATTTTTAGGGATTTTCTTTTAAAGGCTAAATTTACTTTAGAAATAATTTCAAGCCCAGCTGGCATGGCTCAGTGGTTAAGGTTCCACCTATGAACCAGGAGGTCAGGGTTCAATTCCTGACCAGGGCACATGCCCAGGTTGCAGGCTCAATCCCCAGTGTGGGGTATATAGGAGGCAGCCAATTAATGATTCTCTCTCATCATTGATGTTTCTAGTCTCCCTTCCTTTTTGAAATCAATAAAAACATTTCAAAAAATATTTTCAATTAGAATAATTAAAATTCTGTTTTGGGTGCTTAAAAAGGATGTAAAGTCTTCAGCTATCCTGAAAAAGTAGCTGTGAAAACACTTTGAGGTTTACAGATATGAAAGACACTGTAAAGTTTTAGCTATTTGTACACAAGGAATTGGACGAGAATCTTTCTTATGGTCTCATTTGTTGATTAATTTATGGAAATGTACTGTTTTTTTCACTCTGTGTAAATCATCTAGTACCTATCACTTTTAAATATTGCCAAGTTGGCTCCCTCTCCCCCACTTCAATCAGTGCAAATTACTTTGATCTTAACCTAATCTGGACTGATTCGAAAAGAATATATGCACCCCCTTGTTCATTGTAGTGTTGTTTACAATAACCAAGATTTGGAAGCAGCCCAAGTGTCCATCAGTAGATGAGTGGATTAAAAAGTTGTGGTACATTTACACAATAGAATACTACTCAGCCATACACAAAAAAGGAAATCTTACCCTTTGCCAACAGCAAAGATGGACCTGGAGAGCATTATGCTAAGTGAAATAAGCCAGTTAGAAAAAGACAAGTACCATATGATTTCACTCATATATGGAATCTAATGAACAAAATAAACTTAACAAAATAGAAACAGACTTATAGAGAACAGACTGACAGCTTCAAAAGGGAGGGGGGTTTGTGGAGCTGGGTGAAAAAGGTGAAGGGATTAAGCAACTCATAGACACAGACAACAAACAATATGGTGATTACCAGAAAGAAAGGGGAGTAGGGGGATATAGAAGAGGTTATAGGGAGGATAAATGGTGATGGAAGGAGACTTGACTTGGGGTGGTGAATACACAATACAATATACAGATGATGTATTACAGAATTGTACATCTGAAACCTGAATAATTTTATTAATGCCACCCCAATAAATTAAGAAAAAAAGAGTAAACCATACAGAATTATTTTTTAAAAAAGTAAACCATTGATGTTGACAGAATGTTCCCCAAATCCCCCTTTTTAAAAAATTTTACATTGTAATATTTTGAACCCTAGATGAACTTGAGATCAGCAGGTATATTTTATTGAGGTATTGTTCCCCCTTACACATCTTAGAATCAAGAAGGGAAACACATTTCTGTGAAGGGTACTTTTAATTACCCAAATTACAGATCAATTTTATTAGTGTCATTAATTAGGAGTTTATTATATAAATGTTGATTGTCAGTACCTTTCATTTTGCAGATAATTAGTACTTTTTCTAAGTAGCTCTTTTGTAAGAAGTAAAGTTACATTTTTAGTAAAACCAAAAGTACTTTTCAGTAGTTGTTTTTTGTATTTGATGTATCCTTGTATTTTTCAGTAAGTATTGGCGCTCTAGATCATTGTTATTGACATCAGCAAATGTTTTTATACTCTTCGGTTCTAATACGAAGAGTTTTTCCTTTTGATTTCAGTTAATCATTTATGTGACCAAAGGCAATGTGGAAAAACATATTTTGGCGCCATCTGCTGTTCTTTAATGTGATATTTTATTTACTTCAGTACAGCTTGTAGATCAAGCATGTCAAATTCTCAGCTGCATGTGGCCCACAACGAATATTTTTGCACCCAGCCAATATAACGGTATGTAAGAAATGTCTTAATAAAAATTTCGTAACTTCATTTTTACAATATCCTGTTATACATAATTATTAATAACGAACTACCACGTTTGCTAATGACTGATTACTATAATCGTGTTGCATTCATTTCTCTTACGCACCTTGCACACAGGTGCACCATTTCTCTCCACTAATACTAGCAGCCAATATTTTAGCAGTAGCAATAGCAATAGCCTTAGCAATATTTTGCCACGTCACTTGTTTGGTGTGCGCAACAGGAAATATTTCGCTTTCGGAGAACAAAAAAATAGGTTTATTTGTGCTACGGTTATTAATTTGTGCAGTTATTCGGTGTCTGGTAAATTAATGTTCAAGAAAAAATACTAGGGAGAAACCCTGATGGTGGCATAGGTTAATGCCGGAGATTGCTGCCTCGAACAACCACTTCAAAAAACAACTAAAAGACGGAACGGACATCATCCAGAACCACAGGAAGGCTGGCTGAGTGGAAATTCTACAACTAGGAGGAAAGAGAATGTCATACCCAGACTCAGAGGAGGCGCAGTGCTGAAGTGAAATACTCAGGTGCGGAGTGCACACGGAGCGGGCTGGAGGCGGAGGGCGCGGTTGTTGTTTTCAATCGGGAGGGAGTTTCAGACTCTGAGCTCCAGATCCGGGCGAGTCTCTGGGGACCCAGACTCAAACGGGAGAAGCGGGACTGTCTGGCTTCGGTCGGAACTCGAAGGCAGCTTTCTCTCCGAGGTTTGCAGCGGTTGCTGGGACTCTGTGAGGCAGAGCCCCTAGGGACGGAACTGAGAGCAGCCATAACTGCTCGCTCCACCCTCTCTGTAGATCCCCGGGGACCCGCCCCGCCCAAGCCCTGCGCAGAGCCATTTGCCAGATAGCCTCAAGCAAACGCTAGATTAGCACCTCCCTAGAGATCCAGCACAGAAGCTCTCCCACTGCAGACACAGCGGACTCTCATAGCCAGTTAGCCTGGAGATCAAATCACCCCCGGTATTGCCGACAACAATCAAGGCTTAACTACAATAAGACTGCGCACAAAGACCACTAGGGGGTGCACCAAGAAAGCATAAAAAATGCGGAGACAAAGAAACAGGACAAAACTGTCAATGGAGGATATTGAGTTCAGAACCACACTTTTAAGGTCTCTTAAGAACTGTCTAGAAGCCGCCGATAAATGTAGTGAGATCCTCAAGAAATCTAATGAGACCCTCAATGTTATGATAAAGAACCAACTAGAAATTAAGCAAACATGGACTGAAATAACGAATATTATACAGACTCCCAACAGCAGACCAGAGGAGCGCAAGTATCAAGGCAAAGATTTGAAATGCGAAGAAGCAAAAAACACCCAACCAGAAAAGCAAAATGAAAAAAGAATCCGAAAATACGAAGATAGTGTAAGGAGCCTCTGGGACAGCTTCAAGTGTACCAACATCAGAATTATAGGGGTGCCAGAAGATGAGAGAGAGCAAGATATTGAAAACCTATTTGAAGAAATAATGACAGAAAACTTCCCCTACCTGGTGAAAGAAATAGACTTACAGGTCCAGGAAGCTCAGAGAACCCCAAACAAAAGGAATCCAAAGAGGACCACACCAAGACACATCATAATTAAAATGCCAAGAGCAAAAGACAAAGAGAGAATTTTAAAAGCAGCAAGAGAAAGAAACTCAGTTACCTACAAGGGAATACCCATACGACTGTCAGCTGATTTCTCAACAGAAACTTTGCAGGCCAGAAGGGAGTGGCAAGAAATATTCAAAGTGATGAATACCAAGAACCTACAACCAAGATTACTTTATCCAGCAAAGCTATCATTCAGAATTGAAGGTCAGATAAAGAGCTTCACAGATAAGGAAAAGCTAAAGGAGTTCATCACCACCAAACCAGGATTATATGAAATGCTGAAAGGTATCCTTTAAGAAGAGGAAGAAGAAGAAAAAGGTAAAGATACAAATTATGAACAACAAACATGCATCTATCAACAAGTGAATCTAAGAATCAAGTGAATAAATAATCTGATGATCATAATAGAATCAGGGACATAGAAAGGGAATGGACTGAGTATTCTTGGGGGGGAAAGGGGTGTGGGAGATGCGGGAAGAGACTGGACAAAAATCGTGCACCTATGGATGAGGACAGTGGGTGGGGAGTGAGGGCGTAGGGTGGGGCGGGAACTTGGATGAGGGGAGTTATGGGGGGAAAAAAGAGGAACAAATGTAATAATCTGAACAATAAAGATTTAATTTTAAAAAAAAAGAAAAAATACTAATTTTTATTAAAGTGTTCTATTCTGTGTTAACGATTACTTGTTTATTTCAGCCTTTTGTATTCAGCATGTCTTTATCGAAATAAACCTATGTTTCTATGAAAATTGAAGCTTTTGGTTTTTTGCGGCCCACATAAACTTAAACCTTGTTTATTTGACCCGTGTTAGCCTTTGAGTTTGACATGCTTGTTGTAGGTAGATTCAGATATATATATATATTTTTTTCTCTTCACTCATATAAAGTACAATAATGGGACTTCTTAAATAGTCTGCTAGAGAAGCCTTATGTTTCTTGTATTTGTAACTGCCAAGGCTATCTTGTAATTTTGATGCTAAAATATATTTTCATTCAATGCCTCTGAGTTCCTGAACACTTCCTTCTCTAGCTTCTTTTGTCTTCCCATAAAAACTCCTGAATAAGACAGATTCACTGGACTGCTTACTTAGTTTTTCTTGTTATTTTTTATGTCCTTTCTTCTTTCTGAACACCTAATATTTCATCTTTCATTGTCTGCTCGTATGTTATCCTCAAGCCCCATTTCTGTTCTTTCTGTGAAATCTTCCCCTATGATTCTGAACTACATTTACTTTTATTGCTTTTCTATAGTTTCATTTATATAAATTATTTGCACAGAGGCAACATCTTATTTTAGTTAAATGTGGGAGTATAAAATATATATGAATATACACTAATAGTCTCTAATTGTCTCACATGCTCTGGTACTTTAGCATAATGATATAGATAGGTAGGTAAGTAGGTGGGTAGGTAGATAAATAGCATGTTTTGCTCCTTAATTATCATGTATGTCTTTTCTCTCTAAACAAATGGCATGTTCATTGTTGAGTGGTACAATTTACTGATTTTGTAATGTTTAGATAATAAATTTGCATGCACAATTACGTATGAAGACCTGGAAATCTGATGCCCTAATTAGAAGAATTGTGTCCAGAGTAAAGATAACTGAATCGTGAGTGGTGAACTTTGAGTAAAGTGGAAGAATTGCTATGCATAAATAGCATGATGTCTATTTGGCTGCCCAAAACTTAGCCTCCTATTTCACTATCAAATTTAAACATTGTTGATTTCTTGGTTTCTGCTGTGATGGTTTACTTATAACATTTCCCTCCACCCACCTCATCCCAATATAATTTTAAACCACATACTTAAAGCTTAATTTTATATTTCCTCAACTATGAATAATATCCTATCTAATAAAAGACAAAAAGGTAATTAACTGTACTTCCGCTACGCTTCCCATTGGCTAATCAGGGCAATATGCAAATTAACTGCCAACAAAGATGGCGGCCGGTAGCCACGCAGCTGAAGCGAACATGAGGCTTGCTTGCTCCAGTGATGGAGGAAGCCAAGGTTCCCCACTTGCTGCGGCCTGGCTCTGAGCCCGAAAGCAACAATGTTTTAATTATAGAAGCTAAACAAACCCCAGATAACTGCTTTCAGCCGGCCACGGCCTCAGAGCTGGGAGCGCCAGCGATGGCAACAATGTTTCAATTATAGAAGGTAAATAAATCCCAGAATAAAAAAAAAAAGAAAAAAAGGAGTGGCTGGGAGCTTCAGTCGCAGGCCAGCCTGAAAACGGCCCTCAGCCCCTCACCCAGGCTGGCCAGGCACTCAAGCGGGACCCCCACCCTGATCTGGGACACCCTTCAAGGCAAACCAGCCAGCCCTCACCCATGCACCAGGCCTCTATCCTATATAGTAAAAGGGTAATATGCAAACTGACCCTAACAGCAGAAAGACTGGGAATGACTGGTCACTATGACACACACTGACCACCAGGGGGCAGACACTCAATGCAGGAGCTGCCCTCTGGTGGTTAGTGCGCTCTCACATGGGGGAGCTCTGCTCAGCCACAACCAGGCTGATGGCTGCCAGTACAGCGGTGGTGGTGGGAGCCTCTCCTGCCTCCTCAGCAGCTCTAAGGATATCTGACTGCAGCTTAGTTCTGCTTCCCGCTGGCAAGTGGACATCCCCCGAGGGCTGCAGGGCTGCCAGAGGGATGTCTGATTGCCATCTTAGGCCCAATCCCGGGGGAGCAGGCCTAAGCCAGCAGATGGTCATCCCCCGAGGGGTCCCAAACTGCGAGAGGGCACTGGCCGGGCTGGGGGAACCCCCTCCTCCCCCCAAGTGCACAAATTTTTGTGCACCAGGCCTCTAGTATATATGTATAAGATGATGATGCCATGGTTCTTGCCTTTCCAACACTAAGCTGTTTCAATACTACATTTTCATTATCAAGGTTAATATATCAAGGTTAATAACATTTATATTGTTAATTAAGTATTTTCTTGAATAATTTGCATTAGGTTGATTCTAAACGTTGAAAATAATAACTGTGTTTGTGTTATTATGAATATGGAGATATTTTTTTCAGTAGAGCCAAGTATGTACTAGATTCTACTTCTTTCTACTACCTAATATTTCTAGGTCACTCAAAAGAGATTATTCCTAATAATTCTGATGTTAGTTTATACATTTAATGTATTGCCTTTATCATATTCGCATGTTTTTATAAGCTCCCTGCTGTTTAACCTATTGATTTCTCTTTTGTCCAGGAAATTTTATTTCTACTGCCCTCTTGAGCCTGGTTCCAATCTATGGGCCTGCTTCACACCCTTTGTCTTGGAATTTCTTCCCCTTATTGTTTTTCTGTGATGATTTTATTAATTACTACATTCTAAGTCTTCCTCTTTCTGTATTTATTCCCGAGTTTTGTTGAAATAATGTCCTCAAGTAATTTTCTAAGAAAGGTTATATAGGGAGATAACTTTGTAAGTCTGCATATCTAGAAATTTCTTTATTTTACTTTCACTCTTGTTTCATGGTTTCATACAAAGATTTCTTTTTATTGATCTACAATAAACATTATTGTTTTCAGATCCACATATTACTGTTATTTTTTATTGTACTTTCAAAGTTCAAAGCTTCTTTGAGGTTTTAAGGGAACTTGATGGCTTCCTTTTCTTTTGTAGCCTCTAACATGCTTTGTTAGGCAGTAGTTTCCTCAGTTTTGCTTCTTTTGTATCCTGTCTCCAAATATTGATATTCACAATACAGAAATATCTAAGGAGATACCCATTATGAAAATACAAAGGGTCTAATGTTTACATTTTGGTGGTTTTGTATAAAATGTTAACTCATTAACACTTTGAATAAAATAAGACATGAGAAAGTATGATTTAATATTTTTTAAATTTTTTAAGCATTTCCAAAAGTGGTATATTTTCCATTCCATGGTTATTCATTTTTATACTAATACTAGAGGCCCAGTGCACAAAATTCGTGCGAGAGTAGGCCTTCCTTCCCCCAGCTACCAACACCAGCTTCCCTCTGGCACCTGGGACCCAGGCTTCCCTCGAAGCCCCGACTTCATCCGGAAGGACGTCTGGTCTAATGTATTATGCTTTTATTATTATAGATACTTCTAGTAATAAGTATATCCAGTAGTATTTAGCAAGACTAATTTGTATTTAGATAGCACAGTGGTTAAGAGTGTGGTGCTCTGGAGTTAGACTGCCTCTGCTACTTAATACTGTGTGACCTTGGGCAAGATGCTTAACCTCTTGGCTTAGTTTCCTCATCTATAAAATAGGAATAATAGTATGCTCTCATAGAGTTGGTACAAGGATTCAATGAGTTAATACATATATAAAACACTAGTGCCGGCACTTTTTAAGTTTTCAGTCTTTAGGTACTACTATTAGTACTACTACTCTTATTCCAGTTACTATAATTATTATCATCATTGTTTATATTGCTTATAAACTTTTTTGAGGCATCTAGATTACTTTTTGTTAAAAATAAATGAAATGTTGTATTTGGAGTCAGTCACTTGACCTAAAAATTATTTTGCTACCACTTACTAGCTTTCTAACCTTCAGCATTTCACTGAACTTTAATGGGCCTGAATAAAACAGGTTAATAATATTTTTCTTATCAGGTGATCTCTTGATCTGTAAAATATTACTAGGAATTATGCAGTCCCAGAAATGATGGTCTATGGAACGAGAAAGAAAGAGAACTGATAATGCTCAGCCTCCCCCTCCCTCTCTCCTTCCTCCCTATCTCTGTCCATTTTCCTTCCTTCAAAACATAGTTTATGGGCCTGGCCATTGTGGTGGTTGAGCATCAACCCAGGAACCAAGAGGTCCACTGATTTGATTCCTGGTTGAGGCACATGCCCAGGTTGTGGGCTTGATCCGCATTAGGGGGCGTGCAGTGGATCCATGATGTTTTCATCGATGTTTCTATCTCTATCTCTCTCTCTTTCTCTCTTTAAAAATCAATAAAAACATTTTTAAAAAAGTTTCTGAGATAAATTCACATCAAAGATTAAGCATTTAATGTTTGTAAGAGTATAATAGCTTCATTCTCATTTTTATCTTCATGCTCTACCTTCCTAGTCTTGCCTATTCCTTCCCCATAAAGCTGAACTAATATAATAAAAAAAAGGCATTTCTAACAAATTTCTGAATTTCATGTGAAAATAAAATTAGGGGCAGGCTAAATTGTGTTCTCTTAAGCCCTGTGCATATGTTCATTTGTGTGTCCTATTTTATACTTTACTGACACCTTGTGGGTGTCTTTAGCACATATTGTATTGCTTCACTTATTTGTTACATATCTAGCTTCCCTTCTAGATCAAGTCCCTCAGTGGCAGATGTTTATATTGACTAGCAAATGACTTATATGAATCTTAGGTTAGACTAGAATTAGGTTTGTTATAATTGTTGATTTGTGGCCATGGTTATTCTTACTTGAATTAATGATGCACTTGATACTCTGGTCATATTAGCTTCTACTTTGGATGTAATGCTACTTTTGAGTTACAGTGTTGTTCAATTGAACTTAAAAATACTTATAATTTGTAAAAGCTACTGACTTTAAAAATAATTTTTTCTTGTGAAAAATAATTGTATTATTTTTTGAATTTTCTCACTTTAGGGAATACTGAAAATGAAAACTGGAGGTAAAAATATGAGACTAGAAGAGAGAATTTTAAAATGTTCCATTTGGGGGTGAAGTTATTTTATACTCTTTCCTGAAAGCAATGGGCAGGGGGATGTCTTAAGAGAATGGAATGTGATATGTAGCAGGAAAGAATGAAAATAAAGCTAAGCTATTCCCAAAGGATGTTAATCCTTGAATTAGTAGTTGGTTGGTTTTCTATTTCTCATCAAGCTAGAGTTATGAATTCTTGTCAATCCTGGCACCTACAGACATTTTTATGTACAGTACTAGAGGCCCAGTGCATGAATTCGTGCACAGATGGGGGGGTCCCTTGCGGTGGCCTGCAGGGATTGGGCCAAAACCTGTAGTCCAACACTGCCTACCACTCCTGCTCATCCTGGTCCTCCTGCGCCTGCCGCAGGCTCACACCGCCACAGCTGCACTCTCCAGCTGTGAACCCTGCATCTGGCTCCCATCCTGAAGGGGTAGGGGGGCAAGACGCGATTGGCTCCCGGTGGGCGGGCTGTAGGACACCCTTGCCAGCAAGGGATCCGGATCCATCCCGCTGACGTTCATGCCGCTTTTATATCATTTCTTCCTTACGAAGCGTCTAGGGCAGCGGTTCTCAACCTGTGGGTCGCAACCCCTTTGGGGGTCGAACGACCCTTTCACAGGGGTTGCCTAAGACCATTGGAAAACACATACATAATTACATATTGCTTTTGTGATTAATCACTATGCTTTAATTATGTTCAATTTGTAACAATGAAATTGGGGGCCACCACAACATGAGGAACTGTATTAAAGGGTTGCGGCATTAGGAAGGTTGAGAACCACTGGTCTAGGGATTGGAAGCGGCCACAGTGCCCAAGGCTGACTTCCAGGAGGCCGGCAGCGCTGTCAGGATTGTGCCGGTGGCACCGGTCATCAGTGCCTGGCCCATTTTCCAGAGATTGAAACTGCAGGATTACTGGGGGAGTGAGTGGCTGCCGCTGGGCGGGTGGGCCACCGGGACCAGTCAGTCAGTTGAACGGCACTCCTGCTGTGGGAGTGCACTGACCACCAGGGGGCAGCTCCTGCATTGAGCATCTGCCATCTGGTGGTCAGTTCACATCATAGCAACCGGTCGACTGGCCTTTCAGTTCGGTTGCTTAGGCTTTTACATATATAGATTAGACTTGTTCATAGCAAGTCAAACTTTTATAAAGCAGATTTTTACAATGACTTTACTATTGGACTCCCTACCTTAAAATCTTTAAGTAAATTTTTAAAGTAAAATATTTAAGCCTTAAGTGAAATATTGTAACCCTTTGCGGTCGTTTGTCTGCTCTCAGCCACCAAAGCTTTTTAACTGTTCAGGTCGTATGTCTGCTCTCAGCCACCACAGCAAGGAACCGTACAAATCTTAACTCTATTCATTCATGTATCAGTTCATAATTTCTCTGAAAGCTCTTAAGTGTCTAAGCGACCTTGTCACGAACCAAAACATTGCCCCGACAAATCGGAGATATCGAAACTCAATATAAACAAACGCGGTCGTTCCACACTCGCCATGCAAAACACCGTGGCGAGTCAGTCGCCTTTTGAGAGAGAAGAAATCGACAAGCTTCAGAGATACTTAGCAGAATTTCAAATAAAGCTTTACAAATTACGTTTAACTGTAATTAGGCATTCTCGCTTGTTAAGATATTTCAAAATAATACTCCAAAATGGCAAAAAGAAAGTTACCGAAAGAAGTGTACTGCGAATCTGAAAGTAACGATGAAGAGTTTTATTTTGGCACCTTGAATACTGACTCTGATGTAGAAAGTGATAACGTTTGTAGTGATTCTAGTAGTGACGTAGTTCCAAAAAAGAATTAATAAATCTTGTTTATCCTTCATAATCTTGCATGTTATGTATCACTGCTCTTTCAATGGAAATTAATTCCAACCAGTACGACACCCATATCCAAATTTAATACGACGGCAAAGGGTTAAAAGCATTTAAAATAAACTTGATTTCAGTTTATTTTTGGATTTTTTTTTTTTTTTTTTTTTTTGGTAGTTAAAAAGTTGTGGTAGTTCCCAACTGTGTTAGAAACAGTTGCCAAGTGTGGTGTTTTACACCTTGAGACTGGGAGCTGTTTCTAAACACAGTTACTAGCACAGATTTGCCTAAGTTTCCAATTTGATCTGTGGCTATGCGTAAGTAATGTGGAATTTGTATAATATTTTTTTCGGGGGGGGGGGGGCGGGTACCTTTGGAAATTAAATTCCATAAACCATCCTCTAACTACATTACTCTATACCCTAAAATGTATAGACTTTAAACTCCAGCCAATAGTACAGTCTTTTATAAATCTTTGAGATAGTTATAAAGGTATGTAAAAATTAAGGTATTCTACTAGTACTAACCTCAGAATGTGTAGAATTAGCCTGGCTGGGTAGCTCGGTTGGAGCCATCATCCTATACACCAAAAATAAGAATGTATAGAATTAAGTCGCTTATTTTGTTGAAAGGATTTATTTCAACAAATGATGTTATTTAATATCAGATTTCAAATATTTTTAGTAAAGAAAGAATGCTTACTCTCCAGAAGCCTTTGCTTTTCCGCTGTGGTTCCTAGTAATAGTGAAGACTCTAGTATATTTTTACATGATTTATATTTAAACAAAAAAATTCGAAAATAAATTTTGACATATGTAGTATAATAACCATTTAAATTGCATGATAATTTTTATTATTTAAGAGGACCAATAAGAATTTAGTAAAGGTGTGTGTGTGTGTGTGTGTGTGTCCGTCCATTTAAGTTAACCACTAGCCACATGTGGTTATTGAGCACTTAAAATACGGCTTGTCTGAATTTGAGGCATGCTGTGTTAAAAGTATATAGTTATTTTAAAGATTTAATAGGAAGATAAAAGAATGTAAAATATCTCAATTTTAGATTACATGTTGAAATGATAAATTTTATATATAGTGGGTTAAATCACATTAAAATTTACTTAGCTACTAAAAAATTAAAAATTACAAAATATAGATCACGTTCTGTTTCTATTGAGATACTGGGTTCAAGAACATTTTTAACTGAAAATTAAATTTTCTATAAGTTATGGTTGAAATTGAATGTTGAGATTTATTTTTATTAGTCTTATATTACAGCTTAACATCTAAATATTAGCATTCTAATATTACGTGTAAAAGTGAAAGCTATAAAAGTAAAAAAATTTTGATAAAATATTATGTTGAGGACTTGTTTTTAGACTTTGTTGTTGGGACAAACCATAACCAATCCTTCATGATTTCTTGGTTCTTGGTTAGGAGCCAAATAAGCTACCATGGATTATTTAACAAACATTTTGTTTGCTTCAGATGTGCCAAATCAGTTCTGGGGAATACTCCTCCATAATTTTAGAAGGAAACAAAAAATAGTGGGTGTACATGTAAATGAATTCAGAGGTAGGAAGAAGTGAAACAGTACCTGTCGGGTTTTTATTTTCTATAAAGTAGTATATAAGTCATCATAGCCCACCAGTAGTGATGGTTTCTTGGAAAAATTCCTTGAACTGAGTAAAATTAAAGGGTCTCCATAGATGAGAACCAACTTTTATTAAATATTTATTGGGCATCGAGCTAAACACTGAGGAAGAATATAAAAGAGGGAGGGGGCCTTAACCCTATGAGCTTATAATTTTGTTAGGGAAGTAAGGCGTATACCAAAAAAGTAAACAACAACATAAGGCAGCTATGATATGATATGGAAAGAATATATGGCATATATACAGTGCTACAGGAGTTCCAAAGATGAAGACACTAATGACTACAGATTGTTTTTTAACTTTTTCCTTTGCTTACAATAGTGGCCAGGTGATCTTCTCAGAATGACTCCTGCCCTCACCAGTAGCTCAGTTGATGAGAGCATCGTCCAGATACATTGAGGTTGAAGGTTCGAACCCCGGTCAGTGTACATACAAGAATCAACTAATGAATGCATAAGTGGAACAACAAATCAGTGTTCCTCTCTCCCTTCCTCTCTTTCTCTAAAATCAATCTTTTTATTTTAATTAGAAAAAAAAATAGCAGAATGACCCCTTTGTAAATACCTTCTGGCACTGTACCTTATAGTCAGTGTTAATGTATTTTTTTATTTTTTATATGTTTTTATTTTAGAGAGGAATGGTGAGGGAGGGAGAGAGAAAGAAACATCCATGCAAGAGAGAAACATCTATCGATTGCCTCCCATACGCACCCAAGACCAGGGATCAAACCTGCAACCTGGGTATGTGCCCTGACCGGGAATCAAACCAGCAACCTTTCAGTGAATGGGGCAACACTCAACTGAGCCACACTGGCCAGGGCTCAGAAGTAATTAATTATAAGAATTGTATAGAAATTTAGTATAGATTCTTTATCTCAGCACAAATAAGAGTTTAATATAATGCTTTATAAAACTGAACTTTGAATGCTTTAGAACAGAACTGGTTATCAATGGGAAATTGAGGTTACTGTAGCTTCATATATTTATGGGAACTAATAATTACCAATTTTAAACAGAAGTTGGAGTGGAATGAGAGAGGGTTGTATGGGATGAAAAATTTGAGAATGAAACTGATTGGCTCACTGACTGATAACTCACAGCACGATAAAACAAAGCTGATAGATATCATCCTCACATGCATACACACTACAAACATAGAAATGTTAACACAAAACAAGAGCAAAAGTGTGAATGCATAGCTAAACCCTGAGGAAGGAAAGAAGTGAATGAAGTTCCTAGGTGTAGAAATGAGAGATATCAAATCAAAGTAGTAAGAGGGAGGTGGTACTGCTATATAAAATAGCACAGGACCTTTTGGTCTTGGATATATGTCCTAATGCAGTGGTCGCCAACCTTTTGGACCTCACGGACCACCGGTTGGCAACCACTGTCCTAATGGGTCTCTGGTGGAATTTTAGTACACATATAGGGATAGGAAATGTGGTCTTGGACCTGTTCTGAATACAGGTAGCACTAAGACCAAGGTGTGCAGCCTACAACATGAAACAACTTCTCCGATTGTGTTTGGATTTTAAAAAGTGTCCAATGATAAAACAATCTAAAAGAGAATTTAAATGAGTTTGTAAAATGATCAAGAGAATAAAAAGAGAAAATGAAAATAAAATTTAAAAATTTTTAAATTTTAAAAGGAAGTATGGTGAAGTAACAGACCAGTATGAAAAAGAAACAATAAACCTAAAAAAGGAAAACCAAAGCAACTTTTTAAAAAATATATTTTTATTGATTTCAGAAAGGAAGGAAGAGGGAGAGAGATAGAAACATCAGTCATGAGAGAATCATTGATCTGCAGCCTCTGCATGCCTCCCACTGGGATCGAGCCAGCAACCAGGGCATGTGCCCTTGACGGGAATGGAACCCAGGACCCTTCAGTCTGCAGGCCACTCTATCCACCGAACCAAACCAGCTAAGGCCAAAGCAACTTTTGAAATTAAAAATGTAATCATAGAAATTGGCATCAGGTGGATTAAATACCAGATTAGACAGTTATTCTTGCTTTGGCTGAAAAGGAAAAGAAAATCTAGCAATAAATGATTAAGAAGAACTGAATTTAAAATGTAATGACCTAGCCGTAGCTGGTTTGGTTCAGTGATTAGAGTGCCAGTCTACGGACTGAAGGGTCCCAGGTTCAATTCCGGTCAAGAGCACATGCCCGGCTTTTGGGCTCAATCCTCAGTAGGGGGCATGCAGGAGGCAGCCTATCAGTGATTCTTTCTCATCATTGATGTTTCTCTCTCTCCCTCTCTAAAGTCAATAAAATAAAATATAAACAAATAAATAAATTGTAAGGACCCAAAGGTAAACATTAAAGATACAAAGTTTAAAAAGTGCTGATATAAAACAAAGCTAAAAGCTGTTAGGAAAATATTATCAGCCAAAAATAGATTTCTAAGGCAAAAGGCATTGTTAAGCCATAATGATGAAAGGAGTAATTCACCTGGAGGAAATAATAATTTTGCCCCTGTATTTCCAAATAACAGCAAAATTTACATACTTAACATTAGAAAGACTGAAATGTAGTATATACCTATATTGCCCAAAAGCAGTCAAAATGACTGCATTGTGAAAGAATAATATCGGAGCACTCTTCACTTATGTTCCTTAGCTTTTCCAATAACTCACTTCTATTCGACATTTCTTTCATGAATTTAGGGCGCAAAAGAAATAAAATAAACAACTTATTAGAACAAGTATCACTTCATAAAGATTCGAATAACAAGTACTAGTTTAGCTTATTGAGCAACTGCAACTTATCAAGTGTCGACAATTTATCATGTACTTGTATGTTATCATGTGACGGTAATCGGAAAAAAATGAAAACTGTTATTTCAATACAGAGCCGAAATGGTCATATAAGAAATTTACTGAATTCAATAATAAGAGTCTAAAATTTCCCCCAAGCAGTCAAAATGACTGCTTTTGGGCAATATAGGTATAACACATATATATATACCGGAAATGAAGGAGGGGAAGGTAACTACAATTATTAACAAACGCATTTATATGTTGTACAAAAAGTCACAAAATTCTAAGACATTGTGTCCTTATATACATAATTGGTTTTTTTTAATTAAATCTTTATTGTTCAGATTATTACATTTGTTCCTCTTTTTTCCCCCCCATAACTCCCCTCCTCCCAGTTCCCGCCCCACCCTCCGCCCTCATTCCCCACCCACTGTCCTCATCCATAGGTGCACGATTTTTGTCCAGTCTCTTCCCGCATCTCCCACACCCCTTTCCCCCCCAAGAATAGTCCATTCCCTTTCTATGTCCCTGATTCTATTATAATCACCAGTTCATTCTGTTCATCAGATTATTTATTCACTTAATTCTTAGATTCACTTGTTGATAGGTGCATATTTGTTGTTCATAATTTGTATCTTTACCTTTTTCTTCCTCTTCCTCTTCTTAAAGGATACCTTTCAGCATTTCATATAATCCTGGTCTGGTGGTGATGAACTCCTTTAGCTTTTCCTTATCTGTGAAGCTCTTTATCTGACCTTCAATTCTGAATGATAGCTTTGCTGGATAAAGTAATCTTGGTTGTAGGTTCTTGGTATTCATCACTTTGAATATTTCTTGCCACTCCCTTCTGGCCTGCAAAGTTTCTGTTGAGAAATCAGCTGACAGTCGTATGGGTATTCCCTTGTAGGTAACTGAGTTTCTTTCTCTTGCTGTTTTTAAGAGTCTCTCTTTATCTTTTGCTCTTGGCATTTTAATTATGATGTGTCTTGGTGTGGTCCTCTTTGGATTCCTTTTGTTTGGGGTTCTCCGCGCTTCTTGGACCTGTAAGTCCATTTCTTTCACCAGGTGGGGGAAGTTTTCTGTCATTATTTCTTCAAATAGGTTTTCAATATCTTGCCCTCTCTCATCTTCTGGCACCCCTATAATTCTGATGTTGGTACGCTTGAAGCTGTCCCAGAGGCTCCTTACACTATCCTTGCATTTTTGGATTCTTTTTTCATTTTGCTTTTCCAGTTGGGTGTTTTTTGCTTCCTCGCATTTCAAATCATTGACTTGATTCTTGCGCTCCTCTGGTCTGCTGTCGGGAGTCTGTATAATATTCTTTATTTCAGTCAGTGTATGCTTAATTTCTAGTTGGTTCCCCAATATAACATCAAGGGTCTCATTAGTTTTCTTGTAGATCTCATTAAGTTTATCGGCGGCTCCTAAACAGTTCTTGAGAGACCTTAAAAGTGTGGTTCTGAACTCTATATCTTCCATTGACAATTTTGTCCTGTTTCTTTGTCTCCGCAGAGAGACCTTAAAAGTGTGGTTCTGAACTCTATATCTTCCATTGACAATTTTGTCCTGTTTCTTTGTCTCCGCATTTTGTTATGCTTCCTTGGTGCACCCCCTAGTGGTCTTTGTGCGCAGTCTTATAGTTAAATCTTGATTGTTGTAGCTAATTCCAGGGAGGGTTTGACCTCCAGGCCAAGAGGCTATGAGAATCAGCTGTGTCAGCAGTGAGAGAACTTCTGTCCTCTAGGGAGGTGCTAATCTAGCCTTTGCCTGAGGCTATCCGGCAAAAGCCTCTGTGCAGGGCTTGGGCGGGGCGGGTCGCACAGGATCAACAGGGTGGGCCGGAGAGAGCAGTTATGGCGGCTCTCAGTCCTGTCCCCAGGGGCTCTGCCTCTCTGAGTCCCAGCACCCGCTGCAAAGCTCAGAGAGAAAGCTGCACTCGCTCTGACCGAAGCCAGACAGTCCAGCTTCTCCCGTTTGAGTCTGGGTCCCTAAAGACTCGCCTGTATCTGGAGCTCAGAGTCTGCGACTCCCTCCGGATTGAAAACGCCAACCGCGCCCTCCGCCGCCAGCCCGCTCCGCACACTCCGCACCTCAGAATTTGACTTCAGCACTGCGCCTCTTCTGAGTGTCCGTATGCGTTTCTCTTTCCTTCACTTTTGAAGTAGTTGTTCAAGGCAGCAAACTCCGGCGTTAACCTATGCCGCCATCTTGCTTCTCCCATAATTGTTTTTCTAATTGAAATTAAAAAGCAGTCAAAATGACTTCCTTGGGCAATCTAGTGTTAAATTAAATGGATTATCTACAGATAGAGCAGGAAGTTTTATAGGAAATTTCCTTCAAAAGACAATAGACGAATGAAACCACCACTGCCCCAGCAACAACAAAACTAAAGGTATAGAATATTTGAACAAGCAATTAATAGACTGGATATTTTAGATATATTTAAACTTTAAAGATAGAATGTAGATGTTCTTTTCAAGCAGACATGAAACATTTATAGAAACTAACCATGTATTAAACTACAAAGGGATGACGCCACAAATATCCAGTCATATCATACTGGCTATATTTTCTGACTATGTTGCATGCAGTGTATAGAAAACTTATTTAATTTTCCAAGTTTTGTTTAAAAGTGATGTTAATAGAATAATATTTAAGTGAAATAAGAGCTAAAACATTGATTGAACACTTTATATGAACCAGACATACTGCTGAGTGTTTTGTATATGTTATTCTATTTATATCCTTTCAGTAGCCAGTAGTCCTGGGAATTACAAAATACTGTTCTCATCTTTAATAGTTGAAAAAATGTAGGCTTAAAAATGTTATTTTGCCCAAGGTCTGCTGTTGGAAAAACCTCTTTTTTTTAATATTACATTGTTACAACACCTCATCTTTTAAAAACACCTCTATTATTGTAAAATATAGCTAGGTAGAGAAATTTCACATAAAAGAATTACTCTTAAAGTTTAGAATTATTACTAAGATTGGTATTGTAATACCAACAGGTCAAGAAATAGAACTTTGCCAGCCACTGCAGAAGCCTTTTATGTGCCCCATTCCAATCATAACTCCATCCTCCCCCACACACACACACACACACTCACACACTCACACACATACACCCAAAAAAGCATTCATATGATAATCATTTTCTGGCTTTTTAAAAAAAGTAATTTTAGTGCCAAAGTGTGCATTCTTACTAGGTGTACCAGTTACTAATGCGGATTTTGTAATCAAAGAAAACAATAATTTCAAGAGAAACATCAAAGATGCTTTATTCAAAGTAATGTCCATCGCTAGCTACACATTTCCCCCATCTTTAGGTAATTTGTGGATACCGCCCCAATAGAACTTTTCTTGTTTTGAGGCAAACCATTCAGAGACCCAATTTTCCACTTCTTACGTTTTGAAGTGCTGCTCAGAAAGTGTGTGTGCCATCAATCTGAACAAGTGGTCATCTGAAGGAGCAAGGTTTGGTGAATACAGCAGGTGGGTTAATACTTCCCAGGCAAGATCTTTTAACATGTCTTTAATTGGTTTTGGAGTGTGTGATGGTGCGTTATCATGAAGCAAAATTACTTTGCCATGTCTTCTGGAACGTTCTGATCGTTGCACGATCAAAGCGTGGTTCACATTGATTATTTGTTGTCGGTAGCGATCAGTATTAATGGTGGTTCACATTGATTATTTGTTGTCGGTAGCGATCAGTATTAATGGTTTCACCTGGTTTTAGAAGCTCATAATACTCCACACCTTCTCTCATCCCTCCAAACACAGAGCATTGTCTTCTTTCCGAAGCGATTTGGCCTTGCAGTCAATGTTGATGGTTGACCTGGATCAATCCATGATTTTGTGCATTTGGGATTCTCAAAATAAATCCACTTTTCATCTCCAGTCGCAATTTGATGCAAAAAAAAGACTTTCTTTCATGCCGTTGAAGCAACATTTTACTGATGACTTTTCGGTTTTCCATTTGTCTTTTGTTCAGTTGATGTGGCACCCATTTTCCTTCCTTTAAAATCTGTCCCATTGCTTGTAAAGGATCGGAAATTGTTTGCTGAGCAACATTTAATCTTTCTGCAAGTTGTTTTTGAGTTTGACACGCATCTTCATCCAATAATGCTTGTAATTGTTGGTCTTCAAACTTTTTCGGTTGACCTGGACGTTCTTTGTCTTTCACATTGAAATCATCACTTTTAAAGCTTTTAAACCAGCGTTCACAAGTATCTTGAGATGGAGCATGTTCACCATAAGCTTCCCGAAGTATACGATAACTTTTTCTTCAAAATAATGAATTAAAACTTCCCGCAAATGCTCTTTTTTTGCACGAAATTTTTAAGTGTAAAAATATCTATGATGTTAACACCTTCAGCAGATTTGACATACAAAGTTTTGAAGCATATTGTCAATACAACAAAATAGCATACATATCAAATCGAATATATATCAGTATATGTGTAACTCCATCTATTGAAAAAAAGTCTGCATTATTAACTGGTACACCTAATAAACAGAATGCTTTAGTTTTGCTTATTTTTTCCCCACTGATTTCCCATGCAATTTATTAGTTGATGAAACTGGTACTGTATAGTTTGACCTTAAAGTTTCTTACAGGTTTAATCAGATTCAGATTTGATGTTTTGTCAAAGAGGTGGTGATGTGTTCTTTCATCAGGAGATATACAGTGCCTGATTGTTACTCTCTTTATGATATTATGGACCTATTAATACTCATTGGTTAAATCCATGAACTCTTTCAGAGTTTGCAGATTATTTCTAATTTTCTTATTTCTTATTTACTGCTAGAATGTTTCTGTAGAGAAGCTTCCCCTCATTTCTTACTTGGTTACTTGATGGTTCGGTTTATATAAGAAAAGAAGTAAAATATTTGATTATTTCCTGTTATTTTCCAATTTTCAGAAGATGAGTTGGTTTTTAGTAGCATCTTTGAAAGTAACCTTTTTTAAAAAATATCTTTATAAACTCATGGATTTAAATATATCTCTTTTAGTTCATTCCATTTATTCTTAATGATGCTCAAATTGTCCCATCTTTGGCCAGTGGGTGGCTCCTTACATCATGGAGTTTATATTTTAGTAAATATATACACATGTAAGAATATGTATGTATAACCTTAAACCACACATACTAAAAACTGTATATTTCGGTTTTTAAACTTACTATATATTAAAGATAGTTCCTTATCAGTCTATATAAAACTGCTTTATATCTTGTAATTACCACATAATAGTTTATTGTATAGCTAGCTAGACCACCGTTTATTTAACAAACCCTTATTGATGAACATTTGATTGTTACCTTTTAGTATTGGTAACAGTATGCAATAAAAATCTTGGTCCATACTTCTTTGTCCACATGTGTGAATATAGCTGCAGAATCAATTCCTAGAAATGGAATTGCTAAGTAATAATAGCTATTTCCAAATTGCTCTTCTTAGAGCAATTAAGAACTCTTTTTCCTTCATATTATCCTTTCATAATACTAATATGTGACCAAACTTTTTATCTTGGATAATTTGCTATATGAAAAATATCTCATTTTCATTTCTGTTAGCATTTCATTTCTAGTTTCTTAATTTTGAATTATCTGCTCATGTCCTTGCCTTGGCCCAAATTTCTATTGAATTATTTATCTTTTCCCTATTTATTTGTAAACGCTCATATATACTTAAGGAAATTATTACCCATTTGTGTGACATTTGTTGCAATTTTTTTTCCTAATTGTGTTGCTTCTTTTAACTGTTCATGGTGTTAATTTTCCAAGCAGAATTTTTAATGTTTTATATATTACTCAAATGTATTATTTAAAAACAATCTAAACTCAGAGAAGAGTTCGTTTTTTTCCCCCTGATTCTTTCCAGAATAAGTGCCAACCTGTTGTCCTGTCACCTCCTATTGTTAGTCTGTATTTCCTACAAACAAGGATATTATTCTAAATAAACATACTATAGCTATAAAAGTCAGAAAGTTATCATTGACAAATTATTGTCTTCTAATCTTTAGACCCCGCATTTAAGTTTCACTCTTGGTCCCAGTAGCCGCATTTCAGCAAAAGGATCTAGTTCAGAACCCCACATTGTATTTAGTTGCCATATCTCTTTACTATCCTTCAGTCTGGAACAGTTCTTCAGACTTTCCTTGACTTTCATAACTTCGACAGTTTTGAAGATGATTCAAAATAAATTAGAATAAATTTGGTTTGTCTGATGTTTCCTCACAATTAGATTTGGGTTATGCTGCGGAATATAGCTGCTATCAGGTGGCACACCATTTCAGTTTGTCCTACTAATGATGATATTCATTTTGATCACTTGATTAAGGTACTATCTGGTTGACATCTCTACTATAGAGTTACTGTTTTCCCCTTTCTAAAGTTTTTTCTAAACATCCCATTCTTTATTCAATTTATTCATTTATTTATAGCAGTATGAATTTATGGGTTGCTGTTCATTCAGTGGGTTATAATTCCTTTACTATCATGAATTTTGATGCTGTAACATAATTTTGTTAGAGGGTGAGCATTCAGGCTAACTTCTGAGTCCTTTTGACATGTCCTCATCATTCTTATAGCACTTTCTTATTTCTACCACAAGGTATTTCAGGCTCATCTTATATTTCCCCCAATCTGGAATCTGCCATTTCTCCAAGGAACTTTTATTTCTTTTATAGAAAATGTTATTCAGCCCTATCTGGTTTGACTCAGTGGATAGAGTGTCAGCCTGTGGACCGCAGGGTCCCAGGTTCGATTTCGGTCAAGGGCACATACCTGGATTTCAGGCTCTCCTCCCCCCCCCCCCCCCCCCCCCAGCCTAGTCCCTGGTCAGGGCTCATACAGGAGGCAACCAATCAATGTGTTTCTCTCATATCGATTTTTCTCTCTGTCTTTCCCTCTCTCTTCCACTCTCTCTAAAAAATAAATAAAAAATAAATCAATGGAAAAATATCCTCAGGTTAGAATTTTTTAAAAAAGAAGCCCTAGCCAGTTTGGCTTAGTGGATAGAGCATTGGCCTGCGGACTTAAAGGGTCCAGGGTTTGATTCCGGTCAAGGGCACATGCCCAGGTTGTGGGCTCAATCCCCAATAGGAAGCGTGCAGGAGGTAGCTAATCAATGATTCTCTCTCATCATCGATGTTTATGTCTCTCTCTTCCTGTCCCTTCCTTTCTGAAATCAATAAAAATATATTTTTAAAAAAAAGAAGAAGAAGAAAATGCTATTCAGAAGCCAAGCTCCAAATGCTACTCACGCTCATTGGTATTGGAGTGTCACTGCTTCTAGGTTTGCTCTCTTTCAGTGAACAGAGCTAGGGAACATATATACGTACACACACCCAAACACTTAGATCTATAATCATTTCTATATCTATTAAAAATCATGAGTTCTATGTTGATACCTTCAATTCTAGTCTAACAACATAGAGTTTATTCTAGTTTTTCTCTCTTTAATTTTAACTCTCTTCTCTGACAGAAGATATCTGGCTTCCATTATCTTATTTATTTGCTTAGTTCCTGTATTGTATGTAACCAGTCTTCCAGGTCTACCATCCCTGCTGCTGTGTGACAGACACCCTTTTCTCCCTGTTCTCTCTGACTCTTCATTCCAGGGCCACCCTGCCGTCCGTGCAGACTTCTTTTTTCTCCTCTTGAACTCCAACACCCTGCACCAGACCACACTCTTTGTGGATGCTCTTTTCATCCTTCTTGGTATCATATTTTATATCAAGCTGTCCATCTATCGACATCTTCCTCACTCACCCGCTTTGTCTCTGACACCCCTTGCCTGGTTGCCCTTCCCATCCCTCGTAGGCTCTAACCATGACTCACTCCCCTTCTCAAGCCTCTGATCAAGTGAACATCCTCCTCACCTGTTTTTTTTTAATGCCTTCCAAGTTTTGTGTCATAACCTTGAAAGAACTTCTCTACTTTAGTGTTATAAAAAAATATTTTTTTCTATATTCTTCTTGTGATTTTGTTTCCTTTTTGTATTTAAATATATGGTGTATTTTGGAATTTATTTTGAAATAAGAAATAAAATAAAAAGCCAACATTTCATTCAGATGGTTATCTAGTTAGCTGGAATTTTATATAAAAGTTGTGTTTACCACCACCACCACCACCAAAAAAATTTTTTTTTAAGTTTTTAAAAAGTCTACTGCAGCCCTAGCCAGTTTGGCTCAGTGGATAGAGCGTCGGCCTGTGGACTGAAAGGTCCCAGGTTCGATTCCGCTCAAGGGTACATGCCCGGGTTGCATGCTCCATCCCCAGTAGGAGGTATGCAGGAAGCATCTGATCAGTGATTCTCTCTCATTTATGTTTCTGTCTCTCTCCTCTCTGAGATATATTTAAAAATATATTTAAAAATAAAATAAAAAGTTTACTGCATCCATAGAGCTCTTTTTTTTAATAGACTAGAGGCCTGGTGCATGAATTTGTGCACGGGTGGGGTCCAGCTGAACTGCCCCAATTGGGGTGGGAGGGGCGATCAGGGATGGGCCCGGCCAGGGGAGGGGCCGCCGGTAGTTGGCTGGCTGGCCCCGCCCCCGATTGGGGGGGGGCTATTGGGGGCAGGGCTGGCCAGGGGAGGGTCCGAGGGCGGTTGGCCAGCTGGCCCCGCCCCCTGGTCAAACTTCCCGTCAAACTCCCGGTCGAGGGACAATTTGCATATTAGCCTTTTATTATATAGAATGTCATTTTTCATAATTGCTTTTGTTTATAACAGATGATGATGTACCTGCAGATATGGTTGCAGAAGAATCAGGTCCTGGTGCACAAAACAGTCCTTACCAGCTTCGTAGAAAAACTCTTTTGCCAAAAAGAACAGCGTGTCCTACAAAGAGCAGTATGGAGGTAAATTGTCACTGCTTTTCTTTTTGTAATGAAAAAATTGTTAGGAAACAAACAAAAAAGGAAAGGGAATGTCATTTTTTAGAAGTAATAAAAATATTTGCTTAATTAGTTTTCATTTTGTTTTTGAAGGGTGCCTCAACTTCAACGACAGAAAACTTTGGTCATCGTGCAAAACGTGCAAGGGTATCTGGAAAAACACAAGATCTTGCAGGTATTTCCTATGGGAAAACTAAGGGACATGGTCAAGTAACTTTTTTTATTTTGTTTGATACCAAAATATTAAAATTAAATGTGCTTTAATATTACATTTGGGATTGAGAAAATGATTATTATAGAACTAGAGGCCCGATGCACAGATTCATACATCGGTGGGGTCCCTTGGCATGGCCTGCAGGGATTGGGCCAAAACCTGCAGTCCAACGGCACCTGCCACTCCTGCCTGCTGCTCCTGCTCATCCCAGCCCCGCTGCACCTGCCGCCACAGGCTTGTGCCCAGTCAGCCCCGATTGGGAGAGGCTCACGCTGCCACAGCAGCTTTCGCCAGCCATGAACCCTGCTTCTGGCACCCTACAGTCAGCTGAGCGGCACTCGCGCTGTGGGAGTACACTGACCACCCGGGGGCAGCTCCAGTCGTTTGGTCACTTAGGCTTTTATATCTATAGATAAACATGACAACTCTGACTTCTCCCTCTTTGTCTTTGTTATATAAAAATACCTTGTGTTGCCCTAGCTGATTTGGCTCAGTGGACAGAGCATCAGCCTGCAGACTGAAGGGTCCCAGGTTCGATTCCAGTCAAGGGCACATGCTCGGGTTGCAGGGGGTGCAGAAGGCAGCTGATCAGTGGTTCCCTCTCATCATTGATGTTTCTGTCTCTCCCTCTCCCTTTCTATCTGAAATCAATAAAAATATGTTTAAAAAATAAAAACACCTGTGGCCCAGACGGTTTGGCTCAGTGGATAGAGCGTCTGCCTATGGACTAAAGGGTCCCAGGTTCAATTTTGGTCAAGGGACTTTTCCCCAGGTTGCAGGCTTGATCCCCAGTAGGAGGCATGCAGAAGGCAGCCAATCAATGATTCTCTCTCATCATTGATATTTCTATCTCTCTCTCCTTTCCTCTCTGAAATAAAAAAAAAGTGTTTTAATAAAATATGCCTTGTGCCCTGGCCAGTGTGGTGAAGTGGTTAGAGCGTCGGCCAGCCCACGGAAGGATTGGATTCCCAGTCAAGGGCGCAAATACTTTGGTTGCAGGTTCAATCCCATCGGGGTTGTATGGGAGGCAACCAATCGATGTGTCTCTTTCACATTGATGTCTCTCTCCCTCCTTCCCTTCCTTCTATTCTCTCTAAGAAAAAAAAAATCAATGGGAAAAAAATATCCTTGAGTAAGAATTCACCCAAAAATGAAAAACCTTTTGTATATTTTCACCAGTTTCTGAAATGGTACGTAATAGCTAAAAGAGAATACTTATGTCAAGATAAACAAAAATAAATGTGCTATCTATGAAAAAAAATGTTTATAAAATGATTGCCGCCCTAGCCAGTTTGGCTCAGTAGGAGGAACATCTGCGTGTGGACTGAAGGGTCTCAGGTTCGATTCCGGTCAAGGGCACATGCCTGGTTTGCGGGCACAATCCCCAGTGTGGGGGTAGCAGGAGGCAGCCAATCAATGATTCTCTCTCATCATTGATGTTTCTATCTCTCCTTCATTCCTCTCTGAAATCAATAATGGTATATTTAAAAAAAAAAAAAAAAAAGATTGTCATCACAAAATAAAAGCTACTTGTTAGATAAAATGAAAATTATGCTTTTTATTTTCTTTTTAATCCTCACCCGAGGATATGTTTTTATTGATTTTAGAGAGTGGGGGGAAGGAAAGAGAGAGAGAAAAACATTGATTGGCTGCTTCCTGTATGTGACCTGACCTAGAATCAAGCCCACCACCCTTCAGTACACAGAACAATGCAACCAACTGAGCTACGTAGACTAGCCAGAGTGAAAATTATGCTTTTTAAAAAATGGGGAAGTCGTTACTAACACAATAAATAAGTTGTTTATATTTTATTTGTTAATCTCTTTATAGCAGCACCTGCTGAACAGTATCTTCAGGAGAAACTGCCAGATGAAGTGGTTCTAAAAATCTTCTCTTACTTGCTGGAACAGGATCTTTGTAGAGCAGCTTGTGTGTGTAAACGCTTCAGTGAGCTTGCTAATGATCCAATTTTGTGGTAAGTGAAAATTTATTTCTTATTATCTTGAGATATATTATTTGGTGCCCAAAATGCTTGAAATGCTAGGGAGGTTGAAGTGTTGATTATAATTAAATAAGAATAAAATTAGATTGCTTATAAATTCTAAGTTACCTATTTATCACAAATGTGAGTTGTCACTTTAGGTAATATTTATAAAACAATAAATGAAGTACTTTCTCTGCTTTTTATCAGTTAACAGCAACTGAGTGTATAAAATGTTTTTCATTTAATTGCTTTTAAGAAACAGAACTAAGTCCGGTTGGTGTGGCTCAGTGGTTGAGCATCAACCTATAAACCAGGAGGTCACGATTCAATTCCCCTGTCTGGGCTTATGCCCGGGATTTAAGCTCAGTCCCCAATATAAGGCATGCAGGAGGCAGCTGATCAATGATTCTCTGTCATCATTGATATTTTCTGTCTCTTCCTCTCCCTTCTTCTCTGAAATCAGTATAAATATATTTTTTTAAAAAAATACAGAACTAAGGCCCTGGCCGGTTTGGCTCAGTGGATAGAGCGTCAGCCTGTGGACTGAAGGGCCCCAGGTTTCATTCTGGTCACAGGCATGTGTCCAGGTTGCCGGCTTGATTCCCAGTAAGGGGCGTGCAGGAGGCAGCCAGTCGGTGATTCTCTCTCATCATTGATGTTTCTCTCCCTCTTCCTTCCTCTCTGAAATCAATAAAAATATTTTTAAAAACAAAACACTGAACTAAGTCTAATTTAAAATAGCTAATTAAATTTGATAGTTTAGTGAATTTTATATATCACTTTTGGAAAATACTTCGATAGTTATATTTATGACCTTGAACTATGCATGCCCTTTGACCCAGTAATTCCACTTCTGAAAATGTTTTTGCCTTATGTACAAATTTTTCATAATGTTATAGTTAATAGTGGGGGGAATTAGAAATTAGATCTAGCAATAAGGAAATGGGCTAAGTCAGGGGTGGGCAAACTTTTTGACTCGAGGGCCACAATGGGTTCTTAAACTGGACCGGAGGGCCGGAACAAAAGCATGGATGGAGTGTTTGTGTGAACTAATATAAATTCAAAGTAAACATCATTACATAAAAGGGTACGGTCTTTTTTTTTTTAGTTTTATTCATTTCAAATGGGCCGGATCTGGCCCGCGGGCCGTAGTTTGCCCACGGCTGGGCTAAGTGAACACAATATAATGTCTGCTTGGAGGGTTGGGGTATAGTCATGAACAGTGATTTTTTACAGTTTTTAATAGCATGAGAAAATGCTATGTTGTAAAAAGTGAAAAGTTCCCTGGCTGGGTAGTTCAGTTGATTAGAGTGTTGTTCTGATATTTCAAGATTGCAGGTTCGATCCCCAGTCAGGTCACATACATGAAACAAGCAATGAATGCATTAATGGGTGGACCAGCAAATCAGTGTTTCTTTTTCTCTCTCCCTCTCTCCCCCTCATTCTCCTCTTTCTCTCTCCTCTCTTTTTCTAAAACCAATAAATAAAAAGTGAAAAGAGCAGGATACAAATTTTTGTTTTTGTATGCTATATAAATCACAACTGTAACAAATGAAACTAACTGTAGATAAAAATAACTGAAAGGGGGAAAAAATGACTGAAAGGAAATATAGTAAGCTGTTAATAATAATGTATTGGAAGTGTAGGTTATCTCCTTCTTTGTACTTTTCTATATTTTACAATAGCTTGTATGGTGCTAAAGGTAAACTATTTTAGTCCTCAAATAATTTTTTGTAGTTATTTAAAAGGCTACTTATGAATAACTCTTTTAATTCCTTTCCCATCTTTAGGAAACGATTATATATGGAAGTATTTGAATATACCCGTCCTATGATGCATCCTGAACCTGGCAAATTCTACCAGATTAATCCAGAAGAATATGAACATCCAAATCCTTGGAAAGAGAGTTTCCAGCAGTTGGTATGAAGTATAAATAGAAAATATTGCCTTATGTATTTAGTATCTATAGAGATAAAATTTCCTTTCTAAAAAATTTAAACTCATGCAGGGAGATATTTATATTGTCATACAAACTTATCTTTTTATGATAAGTTTGAACCTTATGAAAAAGGGGAATGTTCCAGGTATTCCATGACTTACTGAGAGAGACATTTTGCTGCAGTCATGATGACAGGTGTAATGACTCTGATGAAGTAATAGATACTACAAAGGAATATTTATCACTGAACAAACACAGACATTTAACCTGACATCAAATAAAATAATTGAGTTTTTTGTTTTTCTTACTGGTTTCAGAGAGGAAGAAGAGAGAGAGAGAGAGAGAGAGAGAGAGAGAGAGAGCGCGCGCGAGAGAGAGAAATATCAATGATAAGAGAGAACCATTGAATGGCTGCCTCCTGCACACCCCCCACTGGGAATAAAGCCCGCAACCCAGGCATGTGTCCTGATTGGGAATCAAACCATGACCTCCTGGTTCATAGGTAGACGCTCAACCACTGAGCCACGCCAGTCAAGCTAATTAAATTTGTTGGTGTATTTTTTTAATTAATTTCAAGAATAGGTTTCAAGCCAGTGCACATTTATCAACCAACAAAATACTCAACATTTTCACTGCTGACATAATAGTCTAAACATTGACAGTAAAAATCAGTAGCCTAGAAGCAGTTAATACTTTCTATGGGTCTGTTTGAACTCTTGTTTAAATTATTGGTGTTCAATAGTTGTTTTAAAGTTTCACTTTTAGCGTAATTTTTATGTAGTCCTTTACAAATGGCTCTCAACTAGGATGATTTTGCTCCACAGGGGACATTTGACAACTTCTGGAGACATTTTTAGTTATCACAACTGGAGAAGAGGATGCTACTGGTAGCTAGTGGGTAGAGACCAAGAATGCTACTAAGCATTCTATAATGTACAGGACAACCCCCACAACAAAGGAACTGTCTGTTCCAAAGTATTAGTAGTGCTGAAATTGAGAATCCTTGTCCTTTCTTACTGGATAGTACTGAATAATGTAAAATCTGGAACACCTTTTACATCGCACTGTGGAACAGAAAATTAGTTGAAATAATTGATTTTTTAATATATTTAATTTAAAATATTCATATAGTACTAAATTAGTTTAAAATATAATGTCCTTTTTTTTTTTTTTTTTTTGACATTAAGTATAAAGGTGCACATGTAAAGCCAGGATTTGCTGAACATTTCTACAGTAACCCTGCAAGATATAAAGGAAGAGAAAATATGTTGGTATGTTTGATCTGTATTTTTATGGGATTTAAAATAGTAATTTTTCAGTTCTATATTGACACTTTTATTTTTTTCTAGTATTATGATACAATTGAAGATGCCCTTGGTGGGGTACAAGAAGCTCATTTTGATGGACTTATCTTTGTTCATTCTGGAATATATACTGATGAATGGATATATATTGAATCTCCAATCACCATGATTGGTGCAGGTATTTTAAAATGCATTTTTATTAGAATTTTACCAATTTTACTTACATAATGGGTTTATAAAATGCTAGTGACTTAAAATTTAGGTAACTTTGACAATAGCTTAATGATAGGAAAGAATAAGAATTAAATATGCATATTTTATGTGATAGAAATGAAAACATGAGAATTCAGAAATTGTGGATGTGTCTTATTTCTTTTTAAGATGTATATATTTCTCACCCAGCTGGCATGGCTCAGTGGTTGAGCATGGACCTATGAACCCCAGGAGGTCACGATTTGATTCCCAGTCAGGGCATATGCCTAGGTTGTGGACTTGATCCCCAATGTGGGGCGTGTAGGAGGCAGCCAATCAGTAATTCTCTCTCATCATTGATGTTTCAAATCTCTCTCCCTCTCCCTCCCTCTCTGAAATCAATAAAAATATATTTTTTTTAAATGTGTATGTTTCTTGGTCACTACTTTGTTCGACTGCCTTAGTTAATCATTAAGGAAAGAAAAAATGTTTGTTAGCTTTATCTTAAATATTTTTGGGCTATATAAAAACTGCTTTTATGCTCAAGTTTCTGAGAATAAATGTAATAAAATATTTATTGAGCACTGATCAGTCATTTGAAGATTTATGCTTTTTTTTTTTAAGGGAGGAAGGAATAGGATGGGAGAGGGGAGGGGGAGGAAGGAGGGAGGGAGGGAGGGGGAGAGAGAGAGGGAGAGAGAGAGGGGGGGGGGGGGAGAGAAACATCAATGATGAGAGAGAACCATTGATTGGCTGCCTCTTGCACACCCCACACTGGGGATCAAGCCCGCAACCTGGGCATGTGACCTGACCAGGAATCAAACCATGACTTCCTGGTTCATAAGTCAGTGTTTAACCACTGAGCCATACCAGCTGGGCGCTCTCTGATTTCTTAAGGATATAGTACATAGACCATTTTAAGATAGCTAATAATGATTACTTGTTAATAAAGTTTGCATTTACTACCCTTTCTGCTTTCCTCCCCCATTTCTACCATGAAGAAAAGTGAGGAGGGAGGGTGTAGAAAATTTCTGCCTATAGATTTTTATTACTTTCTAAATTAAGGCCAGTTTGGGAAATAAATGTCAATAAAGTGGTCTCTTTTGGATATTAAATACTATTTGCAGTTGAACCTTCTTAGAAGTATTATATATGGATTTCAATATGATACTCAAATAATACCTACATTAAATATGACTGCCTGTGGTAAAGGCCAGTGAAATATAGTTATCAATTAAATGAGTATTAGTCCTCTCTTCTCAGTATTTAAAAGTAATAACTTTTAAAAGCTCTTCCTCCAAAAAATACCCAACTTAAAACAATAAAAATGTTCTGTATTACTACTTTTGTAGCAAAGTATTACTGTATTTTTAAAGTGTATTTTTTTAAAGTTATTTTTAAATTTTTATTCATCTGTCTGATAAAGGTAATATGCTTTAAATATCTTCTCCACAGCACCTGGAAAAGTAGCAGACAAAGTTATAATTGAAAACACTAGAGATTCAACCTTTGTTTTTATGGAAGGTTCTGAGGATGCTTATGTTGGATATATGACAATAAGGGTAAGAAATTTTAAGATTTAAAATAATATGTTGAAATCATTAAAGCAGTGGTTGTTTATTTAACAAAATTTCTACTTTGCAGTTTAACCCTGATGACAAATCTGCTCAACACCACAATGCACACCACTGCTTAGAGATTACAGTAAATTGTAGTCCTATTATTGATCACTGTATCATCAGAAGTACATGTACAGGTTAGTGTTTCTTTATATTTTGTTATAAAATGAGTCTCTGGCCCAATAGGTTTTTAAATAAAGTATTTTTCTTACAGTTGGCTCTGCAGTATGTGTTAGTGGTCAAGGAGCATGTCCTACTATCAAGCACTGTAATATCAGCGACTGTGAAAATGTTGGACTTTATATAACAGATCATGCACAGGTATTTTTTTAACTTTGTGGTTTTATTCTTTTAAAATATTTTTTCAAGTTTTACTAATGTTCATTTCTGATTATTTGTTGTAGGGAATATATGAAGATAATGAAATTTCCAATAATGCTTTGGCTGGGATTTGGGTTAAAAATCATGGAAACCCAATTATTAGACGGAATCATATTCATCATGGACGTGATGTTGGTGTGTTCACATTTGATCATGGCATGGTAAGAATGTTTTTAATAGAAATGCTGACCTCATATTAGTTAGATTTCAAATGGGTTTCAAGATTTTATAACCACCAAATTATTTGTTTCTATCATATGGTATAGGTTTAAAAGCAATTTCAACATTATATTTTAAAATCAATATACAATATTCCATAAATTTATGGTTCTCACACTATAATCATATAGAAAAGATGGATTCCTTAGGGAATTGATGTTACATTTGAGAGGATTCATGTCTGATCCAGTAGTTCTGAAATGTAAGTGTGCAGAAAAATCATCCATATATTATAAATCAGAATTTTCAAGGATCAGACCCAGTATATGCATTTTTAATAAGCATCATAAGTGAGTTTAATACAGGTTGTTTATCAACTATACTTTGAAAAGTAATGGTTACATTATTAATTTGACTTCCATTTTACTCCTCTTAAAAAAATTTTAACTGGCAGAATGTTAGTAAGAGATACAGTGATAATACAATATTAGCTATAATATTGTTATGCAGCATTTAATTAGGCAGCTCTATGGATAATATGTTTTAAATACTACTATGTCATTTTACTCAATTTTCTAGGGACAGCCTTTTTGAGCTCTCTTAGGCTATAATTTCAAAATAATGTTCTTGGATGTCTGTTGGATATTGTTTTCATTTAATGTCTAATTTTCATTGAGGTAATTTTCAAGTCCTACTTACAGCATTGGCAACATTTTTTATGAAATGGGAGAGGAGTGGGTGGTGACATGATGATACATAGGATTATGGTGAAGTTTTGTTTCTGTTATATAGTACTAGAGGCCTGGTGCACAATATTTGTGCACGGGGAGAGGGAGGAGGGGGTTCCTTAGCCCTGCCTGCCTGGTCACCCCAACTGCCCTCCCCTGCTGGCCTGGTCGCCCCTAACCGCCTCTGCCTTGGCCTCCGCCACCGTGGCTTTGTCTGGAAGGACGTCCAGATGGATGTCCAGAAGACGTCTGGTCTAATTAGCATATTACCCTTTTATTAGTATAGATGAGTCAAGCAACTTGGGAACATTGGATGCACTTACACAAATTATCAGTTAATGAAGGAAATTTTTTATTTTCATCATTTGTACCTAAAACTCTAATGCAGAACTCTTTTTAAAACTGAACTAGACTATAAGAAGTTACCCTTTTATCAAGTTCTGATTTGAGCCCTAACTGGTTTGGCTCAGTGGATAGAGCGTCGGCCTGCGGACTGAAAGGTCCCGGGTTCGATTCCGGTCAAGGGCATGTACCTGGGTTGCGGGCACATCCCCAGTGGGAGATGTGCAGGAGGCAGCTGATCGGTGTTTCTCTCTCATCGATGTTTCTAACTATCTCTCTACCTTCCTCTCTGTAAAAAATCAATAAAATATTTAAAAAAAAAAAGAAAAGTTCTGATTTGAACTACTGGTAAATGGTTTCAGACCATTCAGTTCGTCATCATTTGTGGGGTAACTGTAACCTGAGAGAAACAGTTCACTTACAACTTGGGTTGTAGCATGGACCTGTTGATAAAAAAGCAGAGTGGAGATTACCGTTTGCCCTTTCCAGCTAGAATAAAGAAACTGACATTTTGTTGCAAATTGTACTGTTTTCTCCAAGGATGTGGGAATTGGGGGATTTGAGCAAAGGTTTAGAGGATGTCAAAACATAAGAATCTTGAGACTCTGCCCTCCCTTAGAGGCCTGCATTGTTTTTATAGTTCCTAAATGGTCTCTTATTTTGTAATGGAACTATACTATGCTAGTATTTATTTGCCTTTGTTGCCTTTAGACTGCCCCAGAGTTACATACTATTCAAGTACCATATTTATGCGTGCCCCTGGTCTCATTCACAAATAATTTGAGGTACCAAGATAATTTTAACCTGGATAAATTTCCTCATTTTTAAAAGACCTATGATTATGTTTACTTACTAAAGTTCATCGTCATCATTTATTCATCATCACACACCCCCATACAGTTTATTTTTTATAAATTTGGGTTTGAAATTTTTATAACTGTTTTTAAACAATTCTAGGCAGTGCTACAGATAGATATTCCCATTAAGGATTAATGAAGAGATTTGTTAAGATATACAGAATTGTAAGGGGAGGGTCAAAATAAAGTATATGTTGGGTCTGTTGTGTGTTTTAATATTGTGATACAATCCTTTAAAATCCTTTGATAGAATGTTCTTCTATTCCAAGGATATGGCAGGTCCTCACATAATGTTGTTTTGTTGTAATGTTGATAAGGGGGCAAGGGAGATTCCAGGCTGGGGCCACTGTCTGTGTGGAGTTTGCATGTTCTCCCCATATTTGCATGGGTTTTCTCCTAGTGCTCTGGTTTTCCTCCCATGTCCCAAAGATGTGCATATTAGGTTAATCAGTGTCTAAATCGTGAGTGTGCCCTGAGGTGGAAGGACATCCTGTCCAGGTTTGGTTCTTCCTTGCTCCATGAGCTGCAGATAGGCTCTGGCCACCTGTGACCCTAAACTGGAACAAGCAGGTTGGAAAATAATCATCTTATTTTTATTAATCTTTCTTAAATGTATGTATAGCTCACATTTACTTCAGTGTCTAAAGTAAGTGTTTTGTGTCTTAATTTAGAAATTTGATGATGTTTTTGTAACCAGAAATATGCTGTTGGAACTTAACTCTTGCTTATGTCAGCCAGTAGTTAAATTGGTTTCTTTATATGTCATCTTGCTTAAAATTGCAGTAAGGACTTAACTATATTCTTAAGGCTGTCTTCTCTGTATTGCACCCTATGATTGGTAGGACATCACTAAAGATAACCTTTTTAAAATTTGACTTTGTTTCTATAGAACTTCAAAGAACATCAGAATAGACATTTACTAGTTTTTGTGTTGTCCTCTATCTTTGAATATGTTATTTAATTATACTTATATTTTTATTCTCTGAAATTGTTTTTGTCTATAACATACTAAGGATTTAAATTTCTGTACTTATAAGAATGAATCATAAAAAATTTTCAAAATCTCTACCCCATTATTTATATTCTCATTTGTCTTCTGTAAAGGTTTATAACATTTATACTTATGGCTCTATGTTTACTCTATATTTATTTATCTTCAGACCTTTAATCAGAGTTTCTCCATTCCTGAATTTTTTATTTTGATTTATTCTTGGAATGGCTGAGCTTTGTCATCTAGCCGTTTTTTATTTTATTTTATTTCATTTTTTAATACTAGAGGCCTGTTGCACGAAAAGATTCATGCAATAGGCCTTCCCTTCCCCTAGCTGCCGGCACCGGTTTTCCTCCGGCACCCGGCACCCAGGCCTTCGCTTCCACCGGAGCCGCCTTCAGCGCCTTCTTTGTTGGCAGTTAATTTGCATATCTTGCTGATTAGCCAATGGGAGGCGTTGCAAAGATACGGTCAATTACCCTGTTTGTCTGTTATTAGATTAGATATTTTTATTGATTTCAGAGAGGAAAGGAGAAGGAAAGAGAGAAACATCAATGATGAGAGAGAGTCATTGGTGAGCTGCCTCCTGCATGGCCCCTACTGGGGATTGAGCCCAAAATCCGGGCATGTGCCCTTGACCAGAATCCAACCCAGGACCCTTCAGTCTGCAGGTCAATGCTCTATCCCAGTGGTCGGCGAGCCACGTGCAGCTCTTTGGCCCCTTGAGTGTGGCTCTTCCACAAAATACCACGTGCGGGTGTGCATGTACAGTGTGATTAAAACTTCGTGGCCCATGCGCAGAAGTCGGTTTTCGGCCTGGGCGAGTCTATTTTGAAGAAGTGGCGTTAGAAGAAGTGGGGGTACGTTCGCTGAGGTCAACCCCTCAGATTGAGGACGTTTTTAGCAAAGGCCAGCTTAGGAGTACCCTGATTAAGTTAATAACAATGTACCTACCTATAGAATTTAAGTTTAAAAAATTTGGCTCTCAAAAGAAATTTCAATCGTTGTACTGTTGATATTTGGCTCTGTTGACTAATGAGTTTGCCGACCACTGCTCTCTCCACTTAGCCAAATCAGCTAGAACTAGCCGTTTTTTATTTTTTAACAGTTTCTGGTATTGTAGCCTTAAATTCTTGCCACTTGAAAGTGGCCTATCCATTAACTTGTAACTTGGCTGAGTGTTTAGTTTTTATTATACCTGTACTTTCTTTCCCTCTGAATTCTGTAGTCGTTTTTATATTTCTAACAGTAAGTGTGGCAGAGAAGTCCAAGGTTTTTGGAGGGGGTGTTTTCCCTTTCTGGTAGAGATTTGCTTTTCTGCTTCAGTATCCAGATATGGGTTTTGTTGTTGTTAATGTTGTGTTTTACTTGTACTCTTTCTCTGTTCATATGTTCTTTTCTTTAGAAACGTAGCTATCTTCTATTATCTTTTGTCCTGTGTTCTTTTACCTTAAGTTTTGTGTGATTTCTTCAAATCTGTGTTCTTTATTATATCCATAATTTTGTCTCTTTTTCTGTTTTGTTTTCAGTTGGTTTTTATCTCTAATTTTTTAATGAATTTTTATTTTATGGAATCTTTCTAACATACATAAAACCAGAAAGAATGGTATAATTAATCTCCATATACCCACCTCCACCTTCAACAACTATCAATTCATGGCCATCTCTGTTTAATCTATACCTCTATGCTCACTTCTTACTCTCTTCTTTATTCTCTGGTTTATTTTGAAGCAAATGCTGACATCATTATCCCATCTGTAAATATTTCCGCATGTATCTTTAAAACTAGGGATTCTTTCTTTTTTCTGTCTTTCACATAACCAATTTCACAATGCCAATCTCACTGCTAAAAATAATGTTCACAGTTCCCCAATTATCTTTGTTTAATATTAAATCCATTGCAGAATCTTATTTTTGTTCAATAACATTAAAATGCCATAATGATGCCAAATTGATATAAATTTTTTGAGGCAGCCTGGTTAGCATGGCTCAGTGGTTGAGTGTCAACCTCTGAACCAGGAGGTCACAGTTCAGTTCCCAGTCAGGGCACATGCCTGGGTTGCAGGCTTGATCCCCAGTAGGGGGCATGCAGAGACCGCTGATCATTGATTTTCTTTCATTATTGATGTTTCTCCCTCTCCCTTCCTCTCTGAAATCAATAAAAATAATAAAGTTTTTGAGACAGTTATTCTAAGTTTATGAATTTAAGTTATGACAGATTCTCTGTGTTGAAATCTGGCCATCCTTTCCCTTCTCCTCTCACTTTGCTTTGGATATTCTTCCTTAGATAGGACACTTAAGTTTTATATGACAGAAATTACACATAATGTAGTGTTTTCTTCAGATTTACTTCTTATGCCTGAAGTTATTTCTATGAAAATATTACTGTTTCCTCTTCTCCTGTGTTCTACTCATGCCCCACTGGATACCATCACTTTAGTAGATCATATTAGAACCTTCAGTTATTTAGGAGAAACTATCTTGCTGAATCTTTAAGGTAACATTTGTGCTCTCAGCACCCTGCTCTTACTTATCCAGATTTCATAGTATTTGGCAGGTATTTTATAGATTATAGTTTGAAGTTATAGAAGTTTATTTCAATGAAAATAGCATATTTTTTCTCCTTTTTGTTCTTTTGGGCATTGGGTTTGGAGAATTTTAAAGAGAAATACTTGAGTGCTTTTATATTTAATAAAGAATATTTCATTTCAAAAAAATTTTAAATAAGTCTTTAGTCTCGTCTTTTATTTTTATATCAATGTTAAGTTTTTAAATTGATAGGATGATAATTGGCAGTAATGTATCTGGCAGAAATTTAGAATTGCTTTTGCCTAGAAGTTTATGAGCTTTTATTTTAAATATAGAATAAACTATTAGTAATCTGGTATCTTCTGGTAGGGCAGTACATCACATTATACATGGGGTAAAATGTTCATGCCTTTGGAATTATGCATAAATATTGGAGCTTTTGTGATTTGCATTTAAATTCTACCTACAGTCTGTATTATTAGACCATTTTGCACTAAAGTCATCTCTTAACAAAACACATACATTTCATTAAAATGTATTTTAAAGCATAATTACATTAATTGAGCCCTTTAACCCAGAATAATAATGAGATAGGTTTCCTTGTAAAATTATAAAACTATAAGTCAACTAGTGGTTCTTTCTGAATGTAATAAAGTCACAGTTATAGTAGAGGCTTATGGTTTTAAGACATGAAAAAAACGGGTTTTTGCTGCTTTTCTTGAAAGTTACCCTAAAACAATAGATAGAGATTACAAACTCCATTGTTGATAGATGTAGGGGACATTTTTAACCATAATCTAAATTAAATATGGCCCTGACCGGGTAGCTCAGTTGGTTAGAGCATGATCCTGATATGCCAAAGTTGCTGGTTTGATCCTAGGTCAGGGCACATATAAGAATCAACCAATGAATGCATAAATGAGTGGAACTGCAAATCCATATCTCTCTATGTCTGTCTGTCTCTCTCATAGCAATAAATAAAATAAAAATAAATTAAATATGGTAAGTGACTTTGTGCCTATTACCAGGGAAACCAGTCCACATTAGAGCAGGTTATAAAACCTGCTTGTATTTAGGAAGATAAGTTGGTAAACCTAATGTGGAATGTATATATGTTAGGTAATTTAACTGGTAGCAAGTTTAGGATAGATTATCACTAAAGATCTAAGCAAAGAAGAACAAAATTACTACTACAGGGAAAATAAAGAGTTGTGCAGCAAAGAATATATAGTTATACTTGACAGCTCAGCTCTGACTAGCACACTAATCTAACCAAATTATGATATAACTACATTGGAAGAGCATATGGATGTTTGTGATGAGCGATAGAAATATAGGAAAGTTAAATTCTCATCTTCCATAATAGGAAGCCAGTAAATAATACCTAATACTGAAAACTCAAGCTATAGTAATACAAATCTTTACTTAAAAATATAATGCTAGATTGCACTAGCCAGTTTGGCTCAGTGGATAGAGTGTCATCGTGCAGACCGAAGGGTCCCAGGTTCGATTTTGATGAAGGGCTCATACCTCGGTTGCAGGCTCCTCCCTGTCCCAGGCCCTGGATGGGACATGTGCAGGAAGCAACTAATCGATGTGTTTCTCAGATCACATCGATGTTTCTATCTGTCTTCCCCTCTCTCTTCCACTCTGCCTAAACATCAGTGGAAAAATATTCTCGGGTGAGGATTAACCAAAAAAAAAAAAAAAATGGAGGTAGCTGAAAGAATTTAAAGCATAGGCCTCTGGGTGAGGGAAAATAAAGAGAGTGATTTGCTATTTGCCTAAATAAACTTGTGAATCTAGTTGACTCTCTCATTGTACAATTTTTTTTTTATTAGTTAAGGTATTACAAATGTGTCCTCATCCCCCCCCATTAACCCTCAACATCCCCCCCCCCCCCCCCACACACTCATGCTCCCATTACCCTATTGTCCATGTCCATTGGTTTGGCTTATATGCGTGTATACAAGTCCTTTGGTTGATCTCTTCCCCTTACCCCCTCCCTCCCCTACTTTCCTTCTGGGGATTGATAGCCTGATCACTCTTTCTCAGTCTTTGGATCTGTCCCTTTTCATCAGTCTTTGTTCTTTATAATCCACAAATGAGTGAGATCATGTGGTATTTATCTTTCTCTGACTGGCTTATTTCACTTAGCATAATGCTCTCCAGTTCCATCCATGCTGTTGCAAAAGGCAAGAGTTCCTTCTTTTTTACCGCAGCATAGTATTCCATTGTGTAGATGTAACACAGTTTTCTAATCCACTCATCTGCTGATGGGCACTTAGGCTGTTTCCAAATCTTAGCTATGGTGAGTTGTGCTGCTATGAACATAGGGGTGCATATATCCTTTCTGATTGGCGTTTCTGGTTTCTTGGGATATATTCCTAGTAGTGGGATCACTGGGTCAAATGGGAGTTCCATTTTTATTCTTTTGTTTGTTTGTTTGTGTGTTTTTTTGTTTTGTTTTTTGTTTTGTTTTGTTTTTATTGCTTAAAGTATTACAAAGGGTATTACATATGGGGAGTTCCATTTTTAGTTTTTTGAGGAAGCTCCATTCCGTTCTCCACAGTGGCTGCACCAGTCTGCATTCCCACCAGCAGTGCAGAAGGGTTCCTTTTTCTCCACATCCTCTCCACCACTTGTTTGTTGATTTGTTGATGATAGCCATTCTGACAGGTGTGAGATGATAATGCATTGTCGTTTTGGTTTGCATCTCTCGTATAATTAGTGACTTTGAGCATGTTTTCATGTCTTTCGGCCTTCTGTATGTCCTCTTTCGAAAAGTGTCAATCTGTTCTGCTTGGGTATTTTTTCCTACCTTGTCTTCTAGCTCGCTGATGCAGTCCTCTGCTTCTAGTCTACTGTTGATGCTTTCTATTGAGTTCTTTATAGTAGTGATGTCATTTTTCATTTCTTGGTTTTTCTTCATTTCCTCTTGGTTCTTACACATATTGTTGAATTCATCTTCCATTCTTTTCATCCATCTTATAGCCATTTCTCTGAATTCTTTCTCTGACAGGATGCTTGCCTCCATTGCCTCCATTTCGTTTACTTCCTTTTCTGATGATGCCTGTTTTTCTTTCATATGTGGGTTGGTTCTTTGTTTCACCATGATCTCTCTTCTCCAGGTGTTTAGTTATGTAGTTCTCTCTCTGCTTTCCGTGAGAAGAAGCAGTGCTCGTCTGAGTTCACGTAGTCATGCTGCTTGAGATCCGTTGTTTCTCATTGTACAAAATTAAAGCCTAAAGGAAACAGAGAAAGAGCTTTCCCACATTTGAATACTTTTTAGTAAATATACAGCAAAGCATACTTGTAGTATTACTGTATGTTTAACTAGGATAGTCAGTACATGACAGTAGCCTGCTATTGGAATCTTCATGGAAGCCCGATAAATAGCATACCTTTCCCTGCCCAGCTGCCATGGCTCAGTGGTTGAGCATTGACCTATGAACCAGGAGGTCACAGTTCAATTCCCCGTCAGAGCACATGCCCGGGTTGCGGGCTTGATCCCCAGTGTGGGGCCTGCAGGAAGAGCCAACCAATGTTCTCTGTCATTAATCTTTTTCTCTCTCCCTCTCCCTTCCTCTCTCAAATCAATAAAAATATGTGGTTTTTTTTTAAATAGCAAACCTTTACCTGCTACATTAATAAATTAAGAAATAAAGCCATGAGGTAGGAAGAGTAGGCTGAAATATTATCTTTATTGCTCTTAAAAGTTAAATTGTAAGATATGCTTAGAATGAAAACCAAATTGGGTCTGTTTAACTGAACCCCAAAATTAAATAGGCTTACCCACTTAGTCATAGGCAGTGTTTGTGAGTAGTAGCAGAAGGCATACTACCTTCTCTCTTCCATGAGGAAAAGGGTGAAGCTGAATTGAGCATACCCAGTTTATTCTTTCACAGGTTTACTAATCAGGTAAGTCATTTTAACTCTAGGCAGAGAGAGACTGAGAGACTAATTGAGCTCCCTTCTCAGTGATAAAAACATCAGAAAAATGTTTGTTTCAATAGAACATTAAGTTATCTTAGTTTAGCCTCTTTTTAAATTTGGTTTTGTTTCTTTGATGCTCACTTTTGCCATAATAGCCTGTATCTTCACCCAGTGAACATTTATTAGGTATAAAATCAAAGAAGAAAAAACTCTTTTATATTTAAAGAAGCTATTTTTTATGTAATCCTCAATTTAAAAAAAATTATAATCCAAATATAAAGTGGTAAATTAAAAATAATTTACACTTTATCTCTGTAAAATGAAACCTGAAAGCTACTTCTGAATGTTATGCTCAAAGAACCATGTTTTTAAAGCATTAAATATGTATTGTACTACAGTATTCAAAATTACATCCTGTTTTAAACTCTTCTAGATTTCTATGCCAAAAAGTTTGTCACATTCTACTTGAGTGCTTGTTGTGTGTTTGTAATGTTTTGTATAGTTGGATAGTTCTCTTCAGGAGCTTTTGATCGGGTACAAATGGATATGACAAATATAGAAACAGTACAGGCCAATACATGGAAGGTAGCATAAAAAAATACTTAGTGCTGCCGAAACCGGTTTGGCTCAGTGGATAGAGCGTCGGCCTGCGGACTGAGGGGTCCCAGGTTCGATTCCGGGTTGCAGGCATATCCCCAGTGGGAGATGTGCAGGAGGCGGCTGATCGATGTTTCTCTCTCATCGATGTTTCTAACTCTCTATCTCTCTCCCTTCCTCTCTGTCAAAAAATCAATAAAATATATTAAAAAAAAAAATACTTAGTGCTAAAGGGAATTTAACAAGAGGGAGCACGTTTAGTGTATGTGTGTGGTGAAAAGTCACAATTTTGCTATTGAGTGCCACACATTATTTCTTCTGAGCTAATCAAAGGGTGTGAGGACATTGGGGCACTGCACAATATGGAACTTTTAACAAATTTCTGTATAATCATTGTTCAGGGGCTATGCTAATCTCTGTATTCCAGTTTTAGTATGTGTGCTGCCAAAACTAGCATGAACACATTCAGTTTTTGAAGGGATAGACAAGGGAAATAAAATGGCTTTTTAGAAATGCCATCTTATAAGTCTTATTTTTTCGTAATATTCAATATTGATTGAGTCTTAGAATTTATGATATCAGTATTAGAGTACTTTTTTTTTAAATCTTCACCCGAGGATATTTTTCCATTGATTTTAGAGAGAGTAGAAGAGAAAGGGAAAGACAAGAGAGAAACATCGATGTGAGACAAACACATCTATTGGTTGCCTCCTGCACATGCTCTGACCAGAGCCCAGCCGGGAGGAGCCTGCAACCGAGGTTTGTGCCCTTGACCGGAATCGAACCCAGTTGTCTCAGAGGCTCCTTGCACTATCTTCATATTTTTGTATTCTTTTTGCTTTTTGCTTTTCTGGCTGGTTGTTTTTTTTGCTTCTTTGTATTTCAAATCTTTGACTTGATTCTTGGGATCCTCTAGTCTGCTGTTGGATCTCTGTATATTCTTTATTTCAGTCAGTGTATGCTTAATATCTAGTTGGTCCTTTTTCATATCCTTGAGGGTCTCACTAAATTTATCGGTGGTTTCTAGAAAATTCTTGAAAAACCTTATAACCGTGGTTTTGAACTCTATACCCAGTAGTTTGCTTTCCTCCATTTCTTTCATTTGTGACCTGTTTCTTTGTCTCCGCATTTTGGCTGCTTCCCTGTGTTGATAGAGTGGTTTTGTGTGCTAGGTGTCCTATAGGGCCCAGTGCCTCAGCCTCCCTAATTACCTGAGGTGGACACTCTTGGTGCACCCCTTTGTGGGCTTTGTGCACAGTCTTGTTGTAGTTAAGCCTTGATTGTTGTTGGTATCACTGGGAGGAATTGACCTCCAGGCCAGTTGGCTGTGAGGACCAGTTGTGTCTACAGTGGGAGAACTTCTGTGCTGGAGACACCCTTATGAGGCAGGACTTACTTCAGTGGGGCTTTGGCTCCCACTGAGTCTGTCCCCTGAGTGTGGGTCTTATGGATGTGAAGAGTTGTAATCTGGATGGTCACATTCTGACCACTGGGTAGACTGGCTCTTGGATCTCCAAGGGGGTGCAAAGTCAGCCACTGCCTGAGGCCACCCAGCAGGAGCTATAGAGAGATCTGCAGATTCCTCCTCTTTGTTTGGGGTTTGGAGGTGCCCAGATGAAGCGCAGCTGTGAAGCAATGCAGGCTGTTGACGAGCCTTCAGCCTTCTTTTGGAAGCTCTGGGGTTTTCTGACCCAGCTACAGTTTGACAGGTTTTTAGGCAGAGAAAGGCCAGGCCATTAGTATGCAAAAGCCTCTGTGCACAGCTTGGGTGGGGTTGTAAATTGGGTGGGGCAGGGTCTCAGGGAATCACCAGGGCGGAGCAAACAGCAATGGCTGCCAGTCTGCTCTGCCTAGGTGAGGTCCTGGGAACTGTGTCCCGTGCCCCATGCAGGAACAATAAACGCTACAAGCACCTCTGTGAGAAAGCCGCCCTCACGTTCTGACCTGATGCCAGACAGTCCAGTTTCTCTCCGTATGAGTCTGGGTCCCCAAATTCTGACCTGGAACTGGAGTTCAGAGCAGTCCGGAGCGTTTATCTCCCTCCCAATTGCAAAAGACAACAGCATTACCCAGCTGCCAGCCCCTTTTGCACACGCCTCTGTACCTCCACACTTCCACACCTCTGCACCTCCTACCAGACTCAATACGCTTTTCTCTTTCCTTCTAGTTGTAGAATTTCCACTCAGCCAGCCTTCCTGTGGTTCTGGATGATATTCGTTTTGTCTTTTAGTTGTAGTTTTAATGTGGTTGTGCATGGCAGCAAATTCAGGTGTTTATCTATGCCGCCATCTTGGTTGTCTCTAGGTCAGCTTTTTAGAAGTTGTTTTCTTAAGACATTTTTAAGGCTACAAGGTCTTAGTGTCTTTAATACTTATAAATCTTTTGTTGAAGGAAATGCATGCTTACCTATTTTTCCTTCCTGGCATTGAATATATTCAGACTAATTAAAGTATTTGTAGTTCTATTGTACTGAAATTAAAATATTTCCTTCCATGTTTATCATTTGAAATTTAGTGAATATCTTTGTTTTATTCCTACTCTTGAATATCTCTGATACTTAATTTTGACATGAACATTTAAAAATGTGGGGTTTTTTTAATTTTTCTTCTAGAAAACTAGCCTTACCTACAGGTTTAATTTCTGTATTTCTTCAGGGTTACTTTGAAAGTTGCAACATACACAGAAACAGGATAGCAGGCTTTGAAGTAAAAGCCTATGCTAACCCCACAGTGGTTCGATGTGAAATTCATCATGGGCAGACTGGAGGAATATATGTCCACGAAAAAGGAAGAGGACAGTTCATAGAGAATAAAATCTATGCAAACAACTTTGCGGGTGTATGGATTACCTCAAATAGTGACCCAACGATAAGGTATTTATATGTATTATGAATGGAAAGTACTTTTTTACTTTGTTTTGTAAGAAAAGTCAAGAGCCCTAGCCGGTTTGGCTCAATGGATAGAGTGTCAGCCTGTGGACTGTAGGGTCTCAGGTTTGATTGATTCCGGCCAAGGGCACATACCTGGGTTGCGGGCTCGATCCCCAGTGTGGGGCATGCAGGAGGCAGCCAATCAATGATTCTCTCTCATCATTGATGTTTCTATCTCTCTCTCCTTCCCCCTTCCTCCCTGAAATCAATAAAAATATATTTTTTTAAAAAATCAAGATACTTAGCTTTAACTCTTAATGTTTTTCCTAGACACCTGACTACTATAAAATAACTTTTCCTAGTAAAAGTCTGTACATCTTAATGAGCATAGCTATTGCATTTATTTTTTGCGTGTGTCCTGTTCACTTTTTATTAATGATCTAAGCCATGTATGATACTACTTTCTGAACAGTTCTAAATGCTGTGATTTTAACTTTAAATTCATCGCAATGCATTGTAGATGAGTATAAAGGGCTGTGGCCTTCTATTAGAACCAGAATGACCTGTCTCCTTTTTTTTCTTTTCAAGAATAGTTTATTGATTTTTAGAGAAAGGGGGAGAGAGAGAGAAACATCGATGTGAAAGCTCAACATTAATCAACTGCCTTTTGCACGCCCCCTACAGAGATTGAGCCAGCAACCTTCTTGTGCATAGGGCAACACCCAACCAACTGAGCTACAGCAGCCAGGGCATTTTTTGTTGTTGTTGTTGGTTGGTTGGTTTTTCTTAAGAGTCAGCCAATAGAATAACTCGGGAAACTAATTATCTCAAAAGATTTTGATCAGAGAGACTAAGAATAATAAAAAAAAAACTTAAACCTGACGTGCTTTTTTTTTTCTTTTTTTTTAAATTGATTTCAGTAAGGGAGAGAGAGACAGAAACATCAATGACGAGAAAGCATCATTGATCGGCTGCCTCTTGCTTTGGATCAAGCCCACAACCTGGGCATATGTCCTGATCGGGAATCGAACTGTGAAACTCCTGTTTCATAGGTTGACACTCAACCACTTTGCCACGCCAGCCAGGCCTGTCGCTTTTCTTTAATAGTTTCTGCCACTCCCTCTGGCCACAGTAAGGGAACAAATAGATCCAGTCTTATTATTTACTTACTTACTTATGTTAATCCTCATCCGAAGATATTTTTTCCATTGATTTTTACAGAGTGGAAGGGAGAGTGGAGAGAGAGAGAAACAGCAAATGGTTGCCTCCTGCACATGGGGCCAGGGATGGAGCCTGCAACCAAAGTAAGTGCTCTTGACCACCAGAATTGAACCTGGGACCCTTCAGTCCATGGGCCAACGCTCCAACCATTGAGCCAAACCAGCTAGGGCAATAGATCCAGTCTTAATGGCATTGGGTTAAGACTGTTGTACAGAGCTATTACAATTTAACTAGAGGCCCGGTGCACAAAAATTTGTGCACTCGGGGCATCCCTCAGCCCGACCTGTGCCCTCTCACAGTCTGGGACCCCTCGGGGGATGACCACCTGCTGGCTTAGGCCTGCTCCCTGGGGATTGGGCCTAAGCTGGCAGTCAGACATCCCTCTGGCAGCCCGGGAGCCCTTGGGGGATGTCCACTTGCCAGCAGGGAGCAGGCCTAAGCTGCAGTCGGACATCCTTAGCGCTCCTGAGGAGGCGGGAGAGGCTCCCACCACCACCGCTGTATTGGCAGCCGTCAGCCTGACTTGTGGCTGAGCAGAGCTCCCCCTGTGGGAGCGCACTGACCACCAGGGGGCAGCTCCTGCATTGAGCATCTGCCCCCTGGTGGTCAGTGTGTGTCATAGTGACCAGTCATTCCCAGCCTTTCTGCTGTTAGGGTCAGTTTGCATATTACCCTTTTATTATATAGGAGTGCCTAGCCAGCCTGGGTGAGGGGCTGATGGCTGTTTGCAGTCTGGCCATGGCCCCTTCAGTGTGGGGGTCCCCACTGGGTGCCTGGCCATCCTGGGTGAGGGGCTAAGGGCCATTTGCAGGCTGGCCACAGCCCCTTCAGGGTGGGGGTTCCTGCAGGGGTGCCTGGGCAGTCTGGGTGAGAGGCTGAGGGCCGTTTTCAGGCTGGCTTAGCCCCCCAGCAGGGACCCTCACCCCATGAGGGTGTGGCCATCCTGGGTGAGGGGCTGATGGCTGTTTGCAGGCTGGCCACGGCCCCCAGCCACCCAAGTTCCCAGTGGAGGCTGGCTGGAAGCAGGTATCTGGGATTTATTTGTCTTCTATAACTGAAACTTTGTTGCCATGAGCGGAGGCCACAGCCGGCTCAGGGCAGGTGGGAAGCTTGACTTCCTCCATCACCTGGGCAACCAAGCCTCCTGCTTGCTCCAGCTCCGTGGCTGCCGGCCGCCATCTTGGTTGGGTTAATTTGCATATAGTCGCTCTGATTGGCTGGTGAGCATGGCTTGGGGCGTAGTGAAGGTACGGTCAATTAGCATCTTTGTCTCTTATTAGTGTAAAGACCATGCTATATTTTTGTCAAATTTTTTTCCCCACTGGTTTTCATTGAAAGTAGAATATGGGGTTTTCTTCTTGTTAGTATTCAACAAATACATCTAGAGCAGTTTTATGAAAGTTATTTTGAATGAGTTAGCTGTTTTAAGGGGAATTTTTAAGAATGCTATTTTTTCTCAGATATTAGATGACTTTTCCAAAGCTTTAGGTCTTAGAACTAGAAGGGAATTTAGAAATCATCTAGTCTGAGTACTTCATTTGATGGATTAGGAAACAGGATCATAGAAGTTAAATAGTTTTCCAAGGCCACATGACCATGAGTGACCTTACAATTAATTGTATAAAATAAGTAAGCTTGCTGAATAGATTCTTATTTTTACTATTTCATGTAATTATAGGGGGAATTCTATATTTAATGGAAATCAAGGTGGAGTTTACATCTTTGGTGATGGACGAGGCCTTATTGAAGGAAATGACATTTATGGTAAGCATGTGGCTTTGTTCTATAAAATTTTAGAGGTTGACTTCTCTTCCTCACATTAGCAAAATGGAACAGTTTAACACTATCCAAGTAGAACTGATCCAATTTTTTAAATTCTCATTAAAGATTTTCTGTGATATTTATTCACCTACAAACATTTACTAAATACCTACTATGTACCTAGCACTATGCCAGATACCAGGGATCAAAATATAAATAAGGTAGATAAATAGATTCAAGGAGTATCTACAGTTTCCTTAAATTATTCCATTGTTTAATAATTAAGAAATTATTGCTATGGTAGTTTGGTACTTTGGTACTGCTAGGAAGGGAAAATACTCCTCATTAAAACTTCAGCAAACTACTGGATGTCTATATGCTAGACACTGATATGTTCCTGGATTTCCTCCTTTGCTAACACCTGATAATACTTACATAAAGTTTACTCAGTGTCAGGCACTGTTCTGAGCACCTTATCTAAATTAAGTCATATAATATTCACATCAACCCTGTGAAGTAAATACTATTAAATATCTCCATTTAGTAATCAAGAAACAAAGGTACAGAGATGTTAAATGACTTATTCAAAATCACACAGGAAGTAGATAGAATTCCTGGGATTTAAAACTATACTGCCTAACCAATTGTCTCTACCCTTAACCACTATACTTACAATGCCTACAATCCTTGGCATTTTTTTTACACTTAGATCCTTCAGTTTTGTCTTGTATTACTCATGGGCCATAAGTATCTTTCTGAATATTACATATTTCACAGAATTGTGCTTTCACTAAAATTCTAGTAAGAATGTTAGCTACTACAGAATGTAAAACTTTTACTATGTTTCGCTAGGCTCCATATGTTGATATTATAACTTTTACTTTTAAATAGGAAATGCATTAGCAGGAATTCAGATTAGGACAAACAGTTGTCCAATTGTTCGACATAACAAAATTCACGATGGCCAGCATGGTGGGATTTATGTGGTAAGTTAATGAATACAGTTCTAGAATTTCATACATCAAAACCAGAGGAGTAGGGGCGATGGGACAGAATTATGTTTAGCTTGAGGTAGTCCAACTTTTAGAGTATGAATCTGTAACTGTCTTTAATATTTAGACAATGAATAAGACACTTTTCTCCCTGCCAGTATATATAAAAGACTTTTAATTTTATAGTGTGTGTAGTGTTCTATAAAATTTAATCAACTGACTAAATTTAGGCATAGGAAATATGTCTTTCTATTAAAGATTTTTATTATAATTGGCAATATGAAGTAACAACTGATTGTCAGTCTTGAGTTATATTTGTTGCACTGGAATTTTGTCACTGTGACTACTGTATCAATCTCTGAAATTTTCCAAAAGTAATAACACTGAAAATACTAATATCACTAAACTTAAATATTTTTATCTCCTGAAAAGGCCAATTTTCTTTTGAATTTATGTTGTAAAATAATTGAGCATCTCCCAAAATTTTAAAACCTGTGTATGTCCTTTGTCACCATGGTATCTGAAACTGTTACAACAGATTCAAGTAAGAAAATAATAGGATCCTAATTTCTGAAAGATCTTTGTGAACGTTTTTTGTGACTCTAATTTTTATTTACAGTTCTAGAAATATTCATGTCTCTAATGTGCTAAAAATAAAAATTTTAGCAACCCTGAAACCTCATCATTTTGAAGTGACTTTACCAGTGTTAATGTGAAATAACTGTTAACTTACTAAATGAGAGATCTTCAGTTTGCTGTATATTTTAGAATGAAATAAATGATTTTGCTTAAAAAAAATTGCATGCTACTACTTTTACTATAATAGATTTAAGAGTATATAACCACATAAAGGACAGTATAAACATTTTAGAAGCTTAACTTAGAGGCTACATAAAAATGTTATCATTGCCTCCTTACCTAGATAACAAAAATTTTTTTAAATTTTGTTAAAACTGTCTTTAAAGAGGGGAATACACTATAAACTATATTTTGCTGATAAAAAATGGATATTGTAATGAATGTGTCTTTTATTTAGCATGAGAAAGGACAAGGTGTAATAGAAGAGAATGAAGTTTATAGTAATACTCTGGCTGGAGTCTGGGTGACAACTGGCAGCACTCCAGTACTGAGAAGAAACAGGATACACAGTGGCAAGCAGGTAAGATGGCCTTGGATTCCTGTATGAGAAATCATGGTTTTATTCAACACTTTTGTCATATGAAAAAAAATTTTTTTTTAAATTTTAGGTTGGTGTTTATTTTTATGACAATGGACATGGAGTGCTAGAAGACAATGATATCTATAATCATATGTATTCAGGGGTTCAGATAAGGTAAATGTTTTTCACATTTGGCTTTTTTGGGGGGAGGGAATGAGGAATATGTGGAGTCTGTAGAAGAAATTTTCTTGTTATTCAGTGCTCAGTCTTTATTCCTTTGTGTGTCTGTAATTCACACTCTGTCGTACTCTTGGCTTAAATTGTCAGATTGTAACTTTTCTTGGACTAGTTGAGGACAGCATTCAGTGTACTCCATCATACTTGGATACTATGGAAGACTATATAAAATACTGGTGAACTATGTCTGACATGTTGTAGGCCCTCGTAAATGGAAGCTTTTGTTTTTATGCTATTTGTGCAAAATTGATAGTCTCTTACACCCCTCTTCCCTATATTTTAAGTTTTTGGAACTATAGTAGTCCTAATCATATAATTCAGCCCTTCATTTTACATGAGGGGAGTACATAATAATAATAGTTATTTATTCTTACCCCCTCCGTTTAGTTTACATGTTAAGAAACTCTATAGCCAAAACCGGTTTGGCTCAGTGGATGGAGCGTCGGCCTGCGGACTGAAAGGTCCCAGGTTCGATTCCGGCAGGGGCATGTACCTGGGTTGCGGGCACATCCCCAGTGGGGGATGTGCAGGAGGCGACTGATCGATGTTTCTCTCTCATCGATGTTTCTGACTCTCTATCTCTCTCCCTTCTTCTCTGTGAAAAATCAATAAAATATATTTAAAAAAAAAAAAGAAAAGAAAAGAAACTCTATAGTAATAACATAAAGTATAGTTAAATGTGTTCTCTGGGAAATAGAATTAAGCTAGCCCTAACCAGTTTGGCTCAGTGGATTGAGCATCGGCCTGCGGACTGAAGGGTCCCGGGTTTGATTCCAGTCAAGGGTTTGTACCTTGGTTGCAGGCACATCCCCCCCAGTAGGGGGTGTGCAGGAAGCAGCTGATCGATGTTTATCTCTCATTGATGTTTCTCTCTCATCGATGTTTCTAACTCTCTATCCCTCTCCCTTCCTCTCTGTAAAAAGTCAATAAAATATATTTTTTTACAAACAGAAAAAGGAAAAAAGAATTAAGCTAAATTAAACAAATTTCTTTATTGACAGGCTTTCAGAGCATTTTGAAGGACTCCATTGTATAGTTAATTCTTTTCTTTTAATATATTTTTATTTATTTCAGAGAGGAAGGGAGAGAGAGATGGAAACGTCAGTGATGATAGAGAACCATTGATTGGCTGCCTCCTGCACACCCCACACTGGGGCTATAGCCTGCAACCCAGGTATGTGCCCTGACCAGGAATCGAACCATGGCCACCTGGTCCATAGGTTGACGTTCAAGCATTGACCCACACCAGCCAGGCTATAGTTAATTCTATGATTAATGTGTACTTTTTCACTGTTACCTCATGGGATATAGGAACAGAAGCAATTAAAATGGCATTGTTTTCTATTCTATTCATAGGACTGGAAGCAACCCCAAAATTAGGCGCAACAAAATCTGGGGAGGACAGAATGGTGGAATTCTAGTTTATAATTCCGGTATGTATAATCCTTCATCTGTCTCGCAGTGCTAATAGTCTTTAAGAATATACTTTCTAAATAACATAACCTAAATTTTTGCATTTATAGGTCTAGGCTGTATAGAAGACAATGAAATATTTGACAATGCAATGGCTGGAGTCTGGATTAAGACAGATAGTAACCCTACACTAAGAAGAAATAAAATCCATGATGGAAGAGATGGTGGCATCTGTATATTTAATGGGGGTCGAGGTATTGTTGTTAATTTTGCATTAGTAAAAACTCCAATTTTCAATTATTCTTCTTCTATATCTTTAACAATCAATGGCATTGCCAGTTAACACGAATCTCAATTTTTTTTCTTATCAAGTCTTGAGATGGTTTAGGCCCTAGAGTTAAAGGAAACAAATGTTTACAGTATTTTTCTTTTCTTTCTGTACCACCGTGAGTGTGCCAGTTTGTTAGTAAGGCTTTCTTAAGGTAGCAGAATTTGTTCACAGCCTCTCTGGACTTTTTATTATTCAGAAGAGTGATATAATAAACTTCAAAGTCAAGTTATAGAACTAGGTGTGAGAACTTAATTGGTCTGTAAATATATGAAATGTCTGTAATAAGTATTGCTTTGTATCTATTTTACAACGATGTTTGTTGGATAATGGAATTAATGAAGCTAAGGTGTGCTGGGTTTGGTATCCATAAAGGCCAATTCACTTTGTATTGAGGCAAAAGTTCCACAGTCCCTGCCCTTTGAAAATTCATGTTCATAAGAAAGACTGGGAAAGAATGTCTAATGCAAATTTATCGCCATACCTGAAATATCAGTGACCCAACATTGTGTGCTCACCTTATGTGGAAAGATAGCTAGTTATTACTATGACATACCAAGATTTAATCAACAAAATTTACTACTGCAACCAAGCAAGGGTGATTTTCTTAAAGACATAGACTCTCCAGGAGTTTACAGTCCAGTAATTCAATAAAGTAACATATCTCTGATAGGAGTCTTTAAAAGATATAATGAGGAAACAATACAGAATGGTGGTTTTATTTGCGAGGTGTTGAGAAAAGATTTATGGAGTAAAATCATTCTTGAAATGTCTCTTGAAAATTGAGTATTCACAGGAAAATGGAGGTGGGAGGGCGTGTGGGAAGTAGGCCATTCCAGGTATAGAAAATATTCTTTCACTCTTTCATTTGTTATTCCTAATTGAACACCTCTGTACCAACCACTGTGATACAGATGCTAAAGATATGATGAATAAAACAGTACTACATCCAGAAAGTTTACAGTCTAATGGAGTAGCATATTGTAAACAAACGTCTAAATGAAACAAAGTGGTCTCTTTAGTAAGACAAGAGGTACTGGAAGTTAAGGCTGGAGAGAGGGGGCAGGACCCAAGTCATAAAAGGCTTTTGTATATGCAGTATGGAGTTTGGACAAGATCTTAGCAATGCAATAGCAATTGAGGAGGTTAGTGGACATGTGTAAGAATAGAGACAGGAACTTGGAACACTATTTTCAGGGGAAAGGGAATTTAGGGGTCAATACCAGGTGGGTCAGATATCTATAAAAATAAGACCATGTTTCATATCTTTAGGGAGCAGAGAAACATTAGTTCACAACTAACTGTATTCACTGTACATAAGTAGGTTTTATAGGAGCAATACTAGCTAATACTTATTTAGTGCAATGTACTTTTATATATATTAATTTAATCCTTATAATAATTGTATGTGGTAGGTGATATTGTGCCCATTTTAAATATAAGGAAACTGAGACCATGAGAAGGAAGTTATTTGCCCACTCAGAGCTAGTTAAGTAGTGGAGTCAATATTTGAAGACCTGAAGTCTGATTCCTGGCTGACTCTTAGTAATTGTTAAACTGTCAAGAGAATTAATAATAAATTTGATTAAAGGAAACTGAAAATTTCCCAGAGGAAGTGACATTAGCAAGAATAGAGTACAGGACATTCCAGAAGAGGAAATAATATAAACCAAAGGTATTAAGGATTAAAATATTCAGAGCATAGGTAAATGAGACAAGTAGTTTGGGAGGCGGGGGAATATTTTCAAAAGCTTTTAATGGCAAGTTAACTTAATACTTTATTATGAAAGTTTTTTTAAGCAGAGAAGGGACATGATAAGAGTTGTAGGAACCTGGGAAAATACAGCAGCAGCTGAGACTGGAGTAAAGGAAATTGATCAAAGAATCATAGTAATAATGGCCAGAAAGAATCAGAACTTGAACTGAAAGTTTTGAGGGTACAGAAGTTCTAAAAATATTTCAAAGGAATTAATTGTAATTCAGCAGTATTCAGTGAAAATCATCTATGTGCCAGGGGATGCAGTGGTGAGTAAACTAGACATGGTCCCTGCAACCATGGAATTTGAAGTTTATTAGTTAGAATGTTTACCTGCAATTTTTGGCTAAACCTTACCTTAAATGCTGAATTACTAATGAACTTTCTTTTTGGCTGAAAAATCCTGTGAATTTTACAATGCAGTTAAATAAGAAACTTAAAAAAAAACAAAACCTAAATGCCACCAAAAAGGCTAGTAAAATTTATTATATGCATTAGCTTTAATCTGAGAAAATATTTTATTATAGGTCTCCTTGAAGAAAATGATATTTTCAGGAATGCTCAAGCAGGTGTTCTCATCAGCACTAATAGCCATCCCGTCTTACGGAAAAACAGAATATTTGATGGATTTGCTGCAGGTTTGTATTTTCTTCTGTTAACTGTAGCTTTTTTTTTCTATACATTAAAAATGGTTGGTTTTTAGTATATTATCTTTTGCTTAATAACTAAAGGTGTGCCAAGTGTGCTGCCAAAGTGGCAGAATGCCTATCTGTTAACAATGAGAGTACCTAATCCAAGTTCTGGATTCTTCCACAAACCTGTAAGAAATACTGCTCTTTGCTGTTCAGTAATTATGAAACATTAATTGGGATAAAATAAATGCAGGCTTTGTACTACTATTAGGAATACAGAAAAATTCTAGCCCTCTGGCCTCACACATTTTTTTTACATCTTGGTAAATTAAACCCAAGTATCATCCTATATAGTAAAAGCCTAATATGTTAACACATTTCGTACCACTGTTTTCTCGTGTTTCGCGCGCCATCTGTTAAGGACCGCTCACGAGTGTTCTCGTTTTTCACGCCCATGGAAAAAGCGAATCTAGATACTTATGTAAATTTTGTTTGGTCCCTCTTCATAGAGGAAAATGTTTTACACAGTACCATATGTTAAAAAAGTACTAGGAACTTTGTTTTTGTAAATAAAAATGTTATAATTATTGAAAAACAACACCTAAAGTGCATTATGATGATTTAAATAACGTGCAGTCCCTGGCATAGTCTTAGAGATTTCTATGCGGTACGCAATGTGTTTAAGTGTCCAGTTGTCCATTTAACCAGAGTAACATGCTAATGATATGCTAAGGCCATTCAACTGCTTGCTATGATGTGCACTGATCACCGGGGGGCAGACAGTTGACTGGTTGACCAGTTGCTATGACTTGCACTGACCACCAGGGAGCAGATGTTCGGACTTACTGGTAGGTTAGCTTGCTGCTTGGGTCCAGCAGATCGGGACTGAGCAAGATGGGCCGGACATGCCCTGGAGCCCTCCTGTGGTCCCTCCCTGGCTGGCCAACCTCCCGCATCCCTCCCGGGCCCCAATCGTGCACCAGTGGGGTCCCTCGGCCTGGCCTGCATCCTCTCACAATCCAGGACCCCTTGGGGGATGTCCAAGAGCCGGTTTCAGCCTGATCCCACAGGCCAGGCCAAAGGACCCCACTGGTACATGAATTCATGCACTGGGCCTCTAGTTCATATATATTTCAACTTTTTGCTAGTGCAGACAGTTACTTTTAATACTCCAAATAACCATCTAGTTCCTTTTCAGCATATAAACCAGCTGCTACCTAATCATATTTCTAGGTACTGTTCTCTTGGTTTGCAAAGAAATTTTAAAATATTAAAAGTAGTAAGTCGTTAATGCCATTATTAACAGTGGAAAATGTTACTGTCGGTGATTCAAATAAACATTTGCACTTTATTCCCGTTAAGAGTTCAGTTTCTTTTAAGAAACTAGATAAAGTAATACATCTGCTGTTTAAATTTTACTTCAGGTATTGAAATTACAAATCATGCAACTGCAACATTAGAAGGCAATCAGATTTTTAACAACCGGTTTGGAGGCTTATTTTTAGCATCTGGTGTTAATGTGACAATGAAAGGTATGTTGGAGTCTACATTCTGCTTATAAATACATGAACTATGCCATGAAGACAGTATTCAAAAGCCACTGTTCTTTGATAACTTAATTCCTTCTGTCACTCTACAAAGTTACAACAGCTCAAGAACTATTTTCAAAGAAAAGTTTTGACTTATTCTAGTTGGAATATCTTATACAAGGAAAGTCTTATTTTTCTTAGCTTACTTCATTAACCTCTTTTGACTTATTAGAATAATCCTGTAATCTATATTTTTATCTTAAATCTTTGTCCTCTAGAGTTTTACTTGTTTTTTTCTTTTATTACAGATAACAAAATAATGAACAATCAAGATGCCATAGAAAAGGCTGTTAGTAGAGGCCAGTGTTTATATAAAATATCAAGTTATACCAGCTATCCCATGCATGACTTCTACAGGTATATTTCTAAATTATTTGTTAGTCCAGAAAAGATGATCCCCCCACCCACCCACCCTTACATGTGTGAGTAAAGACAGAGTAAATTGGGTATTTACCAGTGGAAAAACAATATAACTTAATTGTCCACATTGAGTTCTATGATCAATCTATTAGAGGATCCTGTTTGAGACCATAAATATCAGAAAAAGCACAAGTTATTTAAGTGTGGAGTGGGTGTTAATTCCTCTCCCTAAAATAATTCAGTAGTGCTTAATAGGCAAGTTTCAATGGCCTTTCTGTAATTGTTTTCCTCAGAAGACAGGACAATCCATTTAATCCACTTTAGTCTCTACAGAATTGTTGGCTAGAGCCACAAAAATGTTTAGTCCTTTTTTGTAAGCCAAAGCTCATAGGGTAATATATACAAACAAAATACAGTTATTTTGATTAACATGTTTTAAGAAAAATGTTTTTACTTTTTAGATGTCACACTTGTAACACCACAGATCGAAATGCCATATGTGTGAACTGCATTAAGAAGTGCCATCAGGGACATGATGTAGAATTTATTAGACATGATAGGTATGTAGCATACTTGCCTGTTTTATCACCCAATTATCCCCTCCTCCCCCTTCTTGCCTATTCTATTACCCAATTATCCTCCTTCCTAATTTTTGGGTTTTCATTTTGCTTTAGGTTTTTCTGTGACTGTGGTGCTGGAACACTGTCTAATCCTTGTACATTAGCTGGTGAGCCTACACATGATACAGATACACTATATGACTCTGCTCCACCTATAGAATCTAATACATTGCAGCACAACTGAATTCCTTCCCTAAAGAAAAAGTTCTGCCATTCTAACATCATAACTTAAAACATTTTTGGAAGAAGATTTAGTATTTGCCCATGCTACAGGAAGAGACTGTATTAAAAATGGATACATGAGGTCAGTTGACACTATGAAGCTCAAGCTACCAAAAAGAAAGTGGCAATATATTGACTCAGGATCTCAAAGCTGGGTGTTTTAGCATTACTGTGTAAAGACATTTGAAGGGACAGAAGTGAAAGAAAAAAAAAAAAAAAAGCTGCAATTTTGTACAGATACCAACTTCTGAAAAAAAGCTGGTGTTTTTACAACTAGCATTGAATGCAGTCCAATTTGCAGTAGTACTCTCATCAATAGACAAGCAGCTTTGTTGCTGCCTTTATGGACATGGGTACCAATTGCTTTTTGTAATATGGTAAAAAATGTGAGCTAGCACTTCTGCGTTACTTTTGATTTTTTTTAACATGTATTCAGATTGAGAAATATGATTTTAATGCTTTAATCTCATGTAGTTTGTTTTTTAATTTCAAGCAAAATCTTATTGTACTTGAATGTGCCCTGTTTTGTTAGCACACCTAGACTTGCTGTAACTGTACTCATGTCCCAGTATGTACGTTCTTTCTATGAAAGAGAAAACACTAATCTTAAATTATATCCAGCAATGTTTCTGGTATCCTTTAAGAAAAGTTAAGACTATTATTTCCTTCCCTTCCCTGTGCAGCATTCAAAATCACCCTTAGAAAAGTGAGTGTTTTAATGAGACTTCCTAGGAAGGGATGCACTGTAAAACAAAAGTATTCTTGTAACTCAGTTTTGTGAAAGGTAAAAACTACTATGTTTTAAAGTACACTTTAGAAAGTCTCTTCAAAACAGTCCTGTATTTGAACTCTGTTCATAGTTTTTGTTTGTTTTTTTTTTTTTTTGAACAGTTTAGACAAACTGCTGGAAATTAAAACAATTTCCTGCATTAAGCTGAGACAAGTATATATACAGCCCTATACAGTTTCATAGCTTCCCTCCCCCATTTATGTGTATTGGTGACAGTGGGTATAAACAGCCTGAAAGTGTATGCATGTACCATAACATCTAGACTTAATATATTGTGAAGTATTCAATAACCATTATGTAGAAGGTAGGTAAGAATTAAAAGGGTTTAATTTCCTAGAAAGAAAATGGAAAAATGGTCATTTTTAAAAAATAAAGTTTATTAGATCATAATGTTGTCTGAATTTACCACCTTTGTCAAAAAAGCCAACTCAAAACTTCTGTTGTAGTCTATAATTCCTCAATCAAAGTCAGCAACTTATGGACAGCTTCAGCATCTAGAGTCGACCTTTCACTAGCCAGGCAAACTTCCCTTAAAATTAAAAAGAGGGGGGAGAGGGTTTAGTTCACATTTTCCACACTGCATCAATCCATCCCTCTTTATTTTTTTAATAAGGTCAGTTGCATGGCAAAATTATATCCAATTATAATTACCGAAATAATCTTAATGAATGAGTCGTCTTCTCAAATTCTCTTGCTTTTCTATGTCCCTTTTGAATAACCTCTTCTGGAAGATTAGCAAGCCTTGCTGCATTAAAGCCATAGCTTTTAGGACAAGCTCCCTTAATGAATTTATAAAGGAAGGTAATAGTCTCTTGACTGGGATCTTCACATTCATTTTCTACCATGCATGCCTAAAAATGAGAAATATTACATTCACATGCTAGCAATGGAATTATCCAATTTGATTCTCTCAGAAACCTAATCAACTTCTGAAAAAGCAGTTTGCACATACCATGTGTCCTAAGCGCACTGCAACATTTTGAGAATAATCTTCAACTAATGAATGATAGTGGGTAGAAAACAATGTACGACACTTTATATTCTCAGCAAGTTCTTTAACAACTGCACTTGCTATTGCTGTTCCATCAAATGTTGCAGTGCCTCTTCCTGTGAAAGTAAAATAAGCATAAATTACAAAGTAATGCAAAAAAAAAAAATCAGGATACATCAGTTGAAAGTTTTCTGTATGTAGGCCAAATAGGTCTCTTAGCCCTTGGGGTGGCACTGCTCAAGTATCACAGATCTTCAGAAACTTCCTGTTAATTCTCCTTAGTCTCATTATCCCCGTATTATCACAACTAAATTTGAATAGGATTAAGAAATTTAATAATCAGACTTTTCACATTATCTCATCTCCAGTTGTGGGTCTATGGTACAAAGTGAGTCCGTTAATACTGTTTTTAAAAATTTGTTTTAAAGATAGCCTTCAGATGGAAATTTTAATGTCTTACCTAATTCATCCACCAGCACCAGAGAATGTGCTGTTGCATGTTTAAGTATACTGGCAGTTTCACTCAATTCAACAAAAAATGTACTTTCACCTTGGGGGGGAAAAACAAATGGGTGATCATTTTAAGAATCCTACTGCAACAGTAAATTCATCTTTTAAATTCATATTACTCGAATGTATCGTGAGCTGTCCAGTTAAATTTCAAGAAATTACTTAGGAGTAATTTACTAATTGAATAGCCTGAAAGCATTCTGCTTCACATAACACCAGAAAAATAAATAACAAGCCTTACACAGAAAAATAAAAAAACCTCACCTGACATTATTCTGTCTGAGGCACCAAGTCTAGTAAACACTCTATCAATTGGTGTAAGCCTACACACTTCAGCAGGTACGTAACAACCCATCTGGGCAATTACAGCTAATAGGCCAGCCTGTGAATGAAGGAGGAAAAGATATTTTATAACTGGTTTAAATAATATCATAAGATAAACAGACATACAGAGAAATATATCTCTATTGATACACAAAAGACAGTAAGCCAAGCTAAACAATCTTTGCTAAGAAACATCATGTAGGAAGAGTCAAACACTATAAAAAAAGAAAAATTTTCAAAATCCTAAGTAGGAAAAGTGAGGCTTAGAAGGCAAAAAATGGCTTAGGGGCCTGACTGACTTTAAAATCTCAGAGCTTGTATATTAACCCACAACACTAGTTGATTCTCAACTCTGGCTATACGATCTTTAAACTACCAATGCCTAGAACCAATTCCAAACCAAATGAATTCATTTCAGAGGATGGAATCCTCCCTGTACATTTTTGTTCAACTCTGTAAGTGATTTGATTTTTTTAAATTAAAAATAAAAGTGCTTTGGCAACAGATACTAAAATTGAAAATAGATTAGCATGGTCCTTATACAAGGACGACATGCAAATTAATGTTCACTTTTTTTAAGGTTGAAAACCACTATACTACACTGTATGTCTCTCTAGTTAGCAAATCTGGTGAACGTAGTATAATATAGTACAGGAGAGCAGGAGGGTCAGCAAACATTTCTGTCAAGGGCTCAATGTTTTTGTCACACACATTTTTTCTACAAGCTATTAAAAATGTAAATTATCACATAGGCCAATCCCTGGTGTAAAGACAAAAATATATTTGTCTTCCCTAAAAGCAGTTCCCAACAGTTACTAGGTCACAAATTTTATTTGGTTTTCTGTCTAAGTCTATCATGGTTCTTTTGTAAGAATTCCTATAAATTAGTCTAATTGAAGGGCTTGCCTGAAACGTTTGCATAATTTTCATTCATTATATGCATCTATTAATTCAAATCAAAAATCTTATAAAGAAACCATGACCTATAATCTTCCTTGCCTTTTTAATGTATTCTTCCCTTAACATGAGGCAGATAGATATCTGGTTCATGAGAAAAAGACAATTCTCAATTTTATATAGCACAATGAGTTTCCCTTTAAGTCACTGATTGAGTCCTATGTAATTCATGTGGTATTTGGAAAAGGATGGCCTAAATATGTTAATACATTCATTCTTAAACTGTTATAAATAACTTTCTGTAGCAAAACCTCAAGTCAGTTTACCTGTCTCATGAGTGTAGACTTGCCTCCCATGTTAGGTCCAGTAACAAGCACACAAGAAGCTTTGCCATTTTCTTCCTCTTTCTCCTCAGAGCCTATTAGAATGTCATTAGGAATAAAGTCATCTCCAAAAAAAGTCTTCGTAATGCAGGGATGACGGGACCCTTTAAGGTCTAAGAAGACAGGAGTGTCTTCTTTTGGTAATAGAACTACTGGACGACACATAGGACCATCACCCCCTCGACTATAGTTAGCCAGGCACAATAAGACATCTGTAAAGAAAGAGTCAGAGTGAGGTTCATCACTTTTGAGGTTTCTTGATAATCAAAACCCAACTTCTATAAAATGTCTTCCAAAAATGATTTTTCAGTGGGGGTGCTATGTTCTACTTACTTTGAGTTTAGACAAACAGTAGTGACATCATTATCAGTAACAGCACAATACCATGCTTTCATTAACTGTTCCTGAGTGTTAATCTGTTATAGTATGTGGCTTCATATGGACTTTATAATTCTGAAGCTAAATTATCACTTTTGGGGAGAAACAGAACATTCTGACATAGGTACAATTATAAGAAAATTCACCAATTTTGAACACCTGTACTGAGAGGGGATTTTTCTTTTAGTTGATTTGAGAGAGAGGAAGGGAGGAGAGAAAGAGAAACATTAATAGGTTGCCTCCCACCCATGATCCTTCAGTGCACAGGACAACACTGCAACCAGCTGAACCACACACGCCAGGGAAAGGAAGGATTTCAATATACCCACCAAACTGTTTGAAACTGTATTGGCTTAAGGAAAAAAATGTGGCACACACAATACAAAAATATACTATTCTATTTCTGACAGTTGGGTTCAGATCACAATTATGCTACAAATTTAGGTAAACTGGTAGCTATATTTTTTAAACACACAAAAAACACCCCTAAACAGTAGGGCTCCAAATAAGTTGGCCATGAAATACAAAGAAAAATTTATGAAGCTATTATAAAATTACAAATACATAAATCAGGGCTCTTAGCCCAAATTGTCACTTTCCTACAATTTCTAAGAAAAAGGAAAGAATAAAATCTTTTGAAAAGGCATGTCAAGATTCACTGAAAAACAGAAAATGCAAGTCATGAAAAAAATTAAGTGATGCGTTAAGGGATAGTTTTAAATTAATGCAACAAAAAATAGATTAAAAACGGTATTCATGAAAACCGATGGAAATTGTCTCAAACCTGGCCAGTGGGGCTCAAGGGTTAGCGCATTATTCCATGCACCAGAATGGCCTGGGTTCAATTCCGTCAGGGCATGTGTGGAAGCCAACCAATCAATGTGTCTCCCTCTCAAATCCGTTTTTCTTCCTCCCTCCCTCTCATTCTCTCTCAAAATCAGTGGGAAAATATCCTCAGATGAAGATTAACACACACAAAAAAAATCTTTTTAAGGCTGACGGCCAGAAGGCTACTAATAAGTTTCCAGTGAACAACTTACATGACTATGGCCAACCTACTCATTGAGCCTAGTGAAAAAGCAAGTATATTTTATACTTGTCAAAGTATATATAACCTTGTTTTAGGGATATGCATCAATGGGGACTCTCCAATGGACTTAAATTTTAATGCACAATTGGAACACAGAACTTTACTAACCAGAGCCTTAGAAGCTTGTTGAAAATCTTACCCAACACTGCGATGCATTCTACAGCAGCCTGCCAATTCTTGTAATTTTTATCAAAGTTATAGAATAGTCGTCGCATGCAGTCCTTCAATGATACGTCTCTCCGTTCTTCCGCATTTATCAAATTAGCCAACTTCTTCTCAATAGTTTTGGTCCAGTATCGTTTACAGCCCTTCTTGGTGGATTTCAACTCATATTCTTCTGGCAAATTACGGGTGGTGAAATTCTCTGGAATTTCCAACTGGTAACGGTTCCGACCAATTCCCCAATACACTATGGTTCTACAGCCAATTCGACTGCGCTGTTTCTCCAAGTATTCCAAGAGGCTCTGCTCATTTTCTTTTATGTCAGCAAGAGCTTGGTCATAATCAGAGTCAAATCCTACTTTGGGAGTAATCACTCCAGTCTTTCTAGCCTTTTCATGGTCAAAGGCTGTATCCCATCGATTCAGTTCTACAGTTAAATCAGGAAAATGACCTTCAGGATTTTTTGTCCGCAGAGTAATGACCTGCTTAAGAATTTTAGACTTAAAGTCATCTATGACTTCTTCCATAATCCCTATAATTTTACATATTACTTTGAATCCTTCCAGAGCAGAAAGGAAATCAATAATCTTTTTTTTACTGTATGTAGTTTCTTCATACATTATAGCCCTGCTATCTGGGTGGTTCTGGCTCTTCAACGGAGACCCAACATTATGAATTTTACTCAATAGCCTCTCAAGGTCTGGAAGCTTCTTTAAAAGATCTACAACCTCAGTGATTTTGTCAGGCACAAACATTAGGTCTTCGATAGCATCTAAACGATCATTGATAGCAAAAGGGTTACACAGTGGGGCACACAGCCACTGCTTTAGGAGCCGCTTACCAAAAGGAGTATGGCAAGTATCAATCTTCTCTAGTAGGGTACCTTCAGTAGAACCGTTTGTTCCATTCAGAAAAATCTCCAAGTTGTTTAATGTCACAGAATCTAGCACCATTCGTTGATTGACTTTAGAAAAAACAGCACCAGGTCTTATAACACTGACCATGTCAGAATCCAAGGGAATATATTCTTCAAAATTAGCCATTGATAAAAGCTCCTGATCGATAAGGCATTTTTTGAGGTAGAAGACACAACCACCTAGAGCAGAGAGGGCCAATTCACTCTTCTCTCCTGGTGTCAACCCAATAGAATCAGACTCTGAAGTCATACCTTTAAGCACGTGGGGTAATACCACCCCACTGTCCTCATTTAACTTTTCTTTAAAATATCCTTCTTCAAGAAGAGTTCTCAAAGTTTTGGCTGCATCCCAAAACTGGGAGCCTGGTATCAGACCTTCCTGAAGAGAAGAGGATAATGAACCCTTCAGGATCATCTTGGTTTCTGTTGAGAGATTTCCTCTCTCAAACAATACTTGTACTGGAGGATAATGTGCCACGAGAGTCCTAAACCTTGAGCAATGGCGATCATCTGAAAACTGACCTATGAAAAACTTTCCCAGTGAGGCATCAACAAAGCATACACCATATACTCGAGTGTGGCCAGAAGTATCTTCCTCTTTTTCTTTAAGGCTAAGAAGATACTTACTGTAGTTCTCAGAGGGGTCACCTTCCAGCACACTGTACGTCTGTGTACCCTTAGTAATGATCCTACAAATCTCCCTCCTCACCACTCTATCATGCTTAGATATATGTGCCATCTTTCGGCATCTTGCCTCCATCATTTCTGGGGTCTCAGTCTGTTCCACCCGTGCTACTTTATAGCCCTTCTGAACCAGAGAATCTGAGTATCGGCCAAATGCAATTTCAGGGAAACCAGAATGGGCCCAGTTGCCTTTCATGAATACCAGCCCTAGTTCACTGACTCCAATAAGAGCATCCATGTGGTACAGCTCATAGAACTTCCCCACCTTATAAAATATAACAAGATCAAAGTTCTGAGACTTAATCTGCCACCACTTCTTCATCCCAGGAGTACAGGAATTAAGGAAATCCTCAGGCACATAGAGTGTAGATGCATCAAAATCTGGATGATCGGGTCGCCTCCTGTGCACATCTCTTCTCTTTTCCTCCTTGAGCCATTCTAAAGTTTCATGATACCAGACAGCTGGGCGACTATTATCATCACATCTTCCACTAATGTGGGCTAGGGATTCAGAATTTTGAGGGGCAGAGAAAGCACACAGAGTACTCCTGGTTTCTGAGGAAATGCCAGTTGCTCGTTTACTGACGGGGGGCATTTCCTTCCTTGAACTTTTCCTTTTAAGAGAGCCGTTTCCAGTCACCATTCTCTTCCGCTTTGGAGTAACTTTGACAAAGCTATGCAGGCCTTCACTGTCACTATCCCCCACTCCACTGCTTATTTCATCACTGCTTCCTTCCTCCTTAGCATCTGGCTTGAATTCCACATCAGAGCCACCGTTGTCACTCTCAGAGTCTGATATGACTCTCCGTTTTTTAATTTGGCGGCTACTTCGCCTAGATCCTTGCACCTTAGGCCGCACTTCCTCTTCACTCTCAATTTCATTATCTTCTTCATTCTTATCTGATGTATAAGTTGCACCTACCTGGCAGGCAAGGAAAGAGCATGTAAAAACAAAATTTGGAAAAGTACAGTACTGCTGTGAATACCTCTCACATACCAAGAGAAAAACTTGTGGCAAAGCCGGGTGCCAATGAACTGCATCCAGCACAGCCAGTGGTGAACGGGGGGGGGGGGGGGGGGGGGGCAGTGAAGGATTAAAGAAAACAGACAAGAGAATATAGTTGGGGTCAGGTGGACCACTGCGCCTGGATGAGGAAACAGTGACACAGCCTATTAAGCCGAATCTTTAATTGTGCTGGGAGGGCTTTGCCCTACAAGCTGGGACTTATATGTGGCTTTGCCACAAGAGGACCACGCCCTCTCATCAGTCTGAGGCTTGAACCTGTCCAAATGCTGTGGCCGCTCTCCACAAAAACTAACCTTCAAAAATGAGAAACAATTCTCTTTAAGGAATTTGTTTCACCTAACATTAAAACAAGTATCACACTACAAGATTAAGCAATTCTGTCATTACAGTTCTACCCTATACAATAGTGATGAAACATGACCATATATATCACAAATGCCCATAAATGATGTATTCATTAGTCACAGCTGTAGAAATAAAATCTTTAAGTCTCCCTCTGTTTATCTTCCAGGATTTCCTCTTCAACAGATAAACATTAAGATGTTTGTTTATTGTTTTGTATACTTTTTTTTTCAATCCACACCAAAGGATATGTTCACAGAGAGTAAGGGGGAGAGAAACATTTAGCAATTAGCCTCCCTTACACACCCCGACCGGGAATCAAACCTACAACCTAGCCGGCCGGTGTTGCTCAGTGATTGACCATCAACCTATGAACCAGGTCACGATTCAATACCCAGTCAGGGCACAAGCCCAGGTAGTGGGCTCAATCCCCAGTAGGGGGTGTGCAGGAGACAGACAGCCAATTAATGATTCTCATCATTGTTGCTTCTCTCTCTCTCCCTCTCTGTTCCTCTGTGAAATTAATAAAAATATATTTAAAGAAGAAAAAAAAACCCACCACCTACGTATGTACCAACTGAGAATTAAACTCACAACCTTTTGATGTACAGGACGACACTCCAACCAACTGGGCCTCTTTATTCTTTAGTATAATAAAGCAGTAAGTAATCTACACTAATTCTAGGCCCCTTGATCTTCCACAAACCAAAAGTATCTTCTTAGGCAAAGCACATCTACTTGTGAATCTCTATCACATGCATAAGGCTATGTGATCTCTGTAGTTACTATCCATCCAGTTCTAAACCTGATTAATGTTATGACCCCCTGGTCTCAACCTCAAAATTAAAATTAAAAACTTTTCTTTCATTTCTCTTAAAATACTCATTATGTTAACTCACATATTCCCTCATCTATAAAACAGAATAAAACAAAAAGCTTACAGATGCATCTTTTTTAAACACATACCTCATTAATTTACTAAATTAGAAAATGTTTTAAATGGACAAGTTATTTGTTTTAAATGAACAAATTACTTGTTCATTTTCTTAACTGGATTTAATTCCATCAAATAATGACCATTAACATTTGAAACCGCCGAAACCGGTTTGGCTCAGTGGATGGAGCGTCGGCCTGCGGACTGAGGGGTCCCAGGTTCGATTCCGGTCAAGGGCATGTGCCTTGGTTGCGGGCACATCCCCAGTTGGAGATGTGCAGGAGGCAGCTGATCGATGTTTCTCTCTCATCGATGTTTCTAACTCTCTATCTCTCTCCCTTCCTCTCTGTGAAAAATCAATAAAATATATTTAAAAAAACAAAAAAACAAAAACAAAAAACATTTGAAACCAAGGTTGTACTTCAAGGTTACTCAACCTCTATCCTTATTAATCCAAAATACAACAAAAAGTATTAAAGCATGTAAATGATTTAATGAATTTCCTAAGCTCGCTATCAGACAACATGACCAATTTTATCACTACCTCCTTACCAGCCCTAGCTCTCTACTTATTGCCACCTCTTGTAGCATGTGTCTTCCAGAGGCTTGAGGACACTAATATAATGGGGTGCTGGGCTGCAGAGACTATGTAATCTAACTTACCCTACAATCCAGGGAAGCATAGATGTATGTGTGCATGAGTACTAAAGTATATGCAAATGTAAAGCAAGAGAATATCACTTTAATATGCCACCCCTTTCCATCATTCTCCTAGCAGAAATAACTGTTTGCAATGTCTCACCTCCATTTCTTCCTCCTCTGGTTCTGAGGGCTCATCACACACTGCCAATTCAAGCCTCTTAATCTTATCTTTAGTCAAGGCTTCATCTGCACGTTGCATTGCTCTGAGTATTTCAGGCTTTGCACTGTAAAAATGACCTCCTTTCTGGGCTTCCTTTGATTTTGAACCTAAAAATATATATTTATAAATAAGAATTGTTGGCTAGATAGTTGGTTCAACCTACAACACCTGCCCAAATGAACAAAAATAACAACAATCAAGTATAACTTCTACTATGCCATTATTTTTATTAATATAGCTAGATCAATAAAGCCCACAAGGAAGTTATCTTCAGGGCAAAACTACCAATGAAACTGCAATTACCTATTTTACTTTCTTGCACTTGTATCACCCAGGACCACGTAGTCTCTTCTAATGACCTGGGACTATAGCCTAAACAAACAGGTAAGGTATAACTCTTCAAGTGAGCCATGAGATGTAAAGGGGTTTGTTTTGAGACCCTTTTTAAAAAAAATTACTTCAGGAACGCAAAGACTACACACACTGTCTGTTAAATGAAGCTATGATATTAAAAATAAGTTTACCCCGCCTGGCCAGCATGGCTCTGGTTGAGCGTCGACCTATGAACCAGCAGGTCACGGTTCAATTCCCGATCAGGGCACATGCCCGGGTTGCAAGCTTGGTCCCCAGTGTGGGGGCATGCAGGAGGCAGCCTATAAGTGATTCTCATCATTGATGTTTCCATCTCTCCCTCTCCCTTCCTCTCTGAAATCATTAAAAACTTTTTTTTTTTAAAGCTGTAATATTCACTGAGCAAAAAGGTTAAATGCAGAAGATCACTAGTCTAACGGTACAAATTACTTAGTTCTTTTCCAGGAGTCCTAACTAGGAATGTCTGTTTCCTTCTGCCCAAATATAACTAATAACTGTAATTTAAAAACAAACCTGAATCTAAATTTAAGAGATCCAAGCTTCACATTATTTCCTTCTTTCTGTATACTAAAACTAATAGGACATCCTAAATTTTCATGGACTTAGCAACTTTTATGGGCTGCCTAAAATAAAGCTGGTTTCCCATTTCTCTAAAAAGCTGAACTAAAGCTACAAACTGCAACAATCTAATTCATTTGGAAAGAGGCTCTGAACTTTCCCCAAAGTTGTATTCACCCCTCACCTATCTAAATTCATTTGCCAAAGCTGTGTTTAGAATTTCAAAATTACTCCTGGAAAAAGACCTCATTCAACATAGGGTCCAACTCACTCATTTTATGAGTAAACAGTATCAGAAATAAATTACTTTGGCCCTGGCCACTGTGGCTCAGTTGGTTGGAGCGTCTCCCATACACCAAAAGATGGCAGGCTTGATTCCAAGTCAGGGCACATACCCAGGTTTCAGGTTCGAACCTTTGTTGGGGTGCATACGGGAGGCAACTGATTGATGTTTCTCTCTGACACTAATGTTTCTTTCTCTCTCCCTTCCTTTCTCTAAAAGTCAATTTTAAAAAATGTTTTTTTAAGAAATTACTTTGGTTGACCGAGATGGTACAGCACATTAGTGGAACAGACTAAATTTCCTGCTTTAGCTCACTGGGAAGTAGTCAGAGAAAAGAAGGTCTTGAAGACAGGATCAGGGGGTGAGCCTCAAGTCAAGCTGCCGCTGCCCACTGCTCCTCTGGCTACGAGTCTCACAGGGACCCTTAGAAATAAAAAGTTCATGCCTGGGAAGGGCCACAGGTGTGCTCTTGTATGAGTCCACATCGATTCTTTGTCCTGAAGGCTTTTTATCCTTTTTTTTTTCCCTGCAGGCAAGAATCTTAGGGAAGAGTTTCAGTAGACTATTCATCAGCTTTCCAGATGCATTTTTAATATGCTGATGCATCAAAATGAGTATATTGGGGTGTTTTGGATCATTGTTTGGCCTGTTTTACTTATATCTTAGGTCTCTCTGGCTTTAATGGGGGTTTTGTTCCCCAACTTCATCTGTCCTTGGGTTTAGCTGACACAAATGGCCTTGAGTCTCTGTTTTCTATTTTCCCAGGCCAGGGTGACTTAAGCTATGTATTTCCTGGTTAGGAAGGAGGGTACAAACCAACCATTTGCTCTCAAGTGTCCTTGGTTAGGGAAGGTATGGTCTTGCAATTAACAAGCTGCCCAAATTGTTGGGCCTTATTTAATCTTCTTGTCTCTTCTGATTCCAAAACAATGAGTTCAAAAATGTCCTAGGCTGGCCCCAGCCAGTATGATTCAGTTGGTTGGAGTATCATTCTGTACACCAAAGGTGGGTTCGATTCCCAGTTGGGATGCATACCCAGGTTGCAGGTTCAAGCCCCGCTTGGGGCATGGGCAAGGCAACTGATCAATGTCTCTCTCATATCGATGTTTCTCTATCTCTCTCTCCCTCTCTAAAAAAAAGTCCTAGCTTGGAAATTCTGAGGATAAAGACTTGTTCATGCTTGAGTGTACAGTCACTGTGTTATGCAATCCTACTATGCATGCGCTATATAATTCAAGAGATTTAACAGGGTGCACAAAACTAACCCAAGTGAAGCTACACACTTGTAGTCTGCTGGTATCTGTGAAATATGGCTGGACCTGAGAAGAGAAAGTTCAAGTTCCAGAAGTTTGATATGAAAGTGAACTCATATGTGCTCACTGGTGAGGACTTTTTTCTAACCTTTTTTTTTTTAATTGAGACAGAAAGAGGAAGGGAAGGGAGGGAGGGAGGGGGGGAGAAGTGGGGAAGGGGAAGAAGAAGAGAGAGAGACAGACAGACAGACAGACAGACATTGATTTGTTGTTCCAATTATACATGCATTCATTGGTTATTTCTTGCATGTGCCCTGACCGGGGATCAAACCAGCAACTTTGGTGTATCAGGACCATGGTCTAACCAACTGAGCTACCCGGCCAGGGCATATGTGAGGATTTTGAAGGCCAGGTAAGCATACATCTCCATTTGTCCTAGAGAATGCCGTTGCATGGATGGAGTGTTTGTGTGAACTAATATAAATTCAAAGTAAACATCATTACATAAAAGGGTACGGTCTTTTTTTTTTTTTTAGTTTTATTCATTTCAAACGGGCGGATCCGGCCCGTGGGCCGTAGTAGTTTGCCCACGGCTGACCTATATGCTATGTATCCTGATTGCATTGCCTTTCTTTTTCATCCTTTAAGATGAGCATACTGTTTAATTTACTCTTTTCATGTCTGAATTTGATATTTTGGTCCAAATCATAAGATCCAATTATGATATCATCTTTCCTTTAAGGGCATGATATGCCCAGCCAGTGTGGCTCAGTGGTTGAGTGTTGACCTATGAACCAGGAGGCCACAGTTCTATCCTCAGTCAGGGCAGTAGGGGGCGTGCAGGAAGCAGCCCATCAAAATTCTCATCATTGATGTCTCTCTCCCTCTCTGAAATCAATAAAAATATATTTAAAAGGGGGGGAGGGGGAATGATATTGCTATAAGTCACTTAAAGGACACAAATATTCCACTCCACACACCAACTAGTTGAAGAGCAGATGCATCTTAATCCTTTTCCCATACTAAAACCTTTGCCCCACCACTCTTACAATTCATTGAAATAAAATACACTTAACTTCACTGTATGAGAGATGCTGACACTTCACATGTATGGGCTCTGTCATCTTCATACTTACATACACACACACAAACACACACACATACACTCTCACTCTTCAAAGTGACTCTTACCTGTATATGGCTTCAATAGCCTTCTGCTAACCCATCCCCTTGTTGGGCTGTCATCAAAAAACTGTACATGAACTCGGGCAGACTTCCCTTTCTCACGGATGAATGTTCCATCAAAAGGGTGGTTGTAAACCAAGCAAGGCCACCAGGGATAACCCTCCATCTTGGCCCAAACCAAATCACCTGGTGAGAAGTCACAAGAACTGTTGCCAAAAGGAAATACATAACTTGGTTAATATTTGGTTAAGTTTCATTAAAGGGAATTACCTATGAATAAACAATTCTAAGGAAGGTATTGCTAAAACTCCTCTGAAGTCTTCTGGCATTAACATTCAAGCATAGAAATTCTAGACTTAATGATTTTTCAAAATCAAATTTTCAAGTTATTTTTTTAAACGATAAGCAAATATCACCTGCTTAAACAATAAGCAAATACATAAGACATAAGCCAAACACAAGTATAATGAAATCTGGTATTAAGATGAGAAACTTTCTCAGAATCTTTGGTAGAATGTTGATGGCAAGAAAAAGGTATAGACTCAATGTACATATTGTTCTCCAAATTACAAATCATACCTAGAGTCTAATATGGTATATGTCAGGAAGTGGCCACCGTATTTATTAATAAAATACCAAACATGCCCACTATGTAATTTGCTAATTATATTAACTATTACCTCATTAGACTTTGCTTGTGCTCTTTAGTTAAGCTCCTTTATATTCCAAACACTACAAAAGCTACCTAGCACACTACTGCCCACCTGCTATTAAAAATCTAGTTTTATGGGGAAAAAGTCAACAGATAAGTGCCCAAAATATAGAATGCAGATGCCTACAGAAGCAAAATAGATTCAATCTTCACAAAAACTGATTTAGCCCTGAAAACTTCCTGCGAAAGGGAGAAGAGTAAGGGGAGAGAAGAATCTAGCTAACAGACTATAGAAGAGCCCCTCAGTGATGTAGAGGCCACAAAGCTGGTAAACCCTGCTCAAATACTAAACCCTGCTAAAAGGTTTTCACTGAATAACTACTAGAATAAGTACATTACAAACAATATTTTAGACATTTTATTTTATTTTTTTAACATTTTAGACATTTTAGAAAGTGATCATTAGTCAATTGAGGCCACCTTATTCAGACCCAATCATGAAATTAATGTGTTCCTTTCTTCAAAATATGTAGGCAAAGAAACCAGAGCATAACTTCAGCTAGTACTTGTCTCAAAGGCTTTTATAAATACATATAGTCTTTTTTCAATTTATAGAAATCTATAGCTACCTATAGTTTATAAATATTGCCACCAAGCTAACCACATGGGTCATCTTCAAACAGGAAGCTCTGTCTGTACAATTCAAAGTTCTTATCATAGCTTCTTCCTTACTAACATATCTATTAATTAACAAGAGACAAAGACCCTTATCACTGTGCATCACTGTAAGGAATGGTTTGTTTACAAGCCTCCCCACAGTCAAGCAAGGCTTTCCCTTAACTTAGGCAGAAAGCCACTTAACCATAAAGCCTATCACCCTAGTATCAGAAAACCACAAGCTGCCCTGGCCACGTAGCTCAGTTGGTTAAAGCATCATCCCAATACACCAAGGTTCTGGGTTGCATCCCCAGTCAGAGCACATACTACAATCAATCAATGATTGCATAAATAAGCAGAACAACAAATCAGTGTTTTCCCCCTCTCTCTCTATAATCAATATTTAAAGAACCATTTTTTTAAAAATCTAGTATCAAATGCCCATCTTTCTTAAATACTGTGGAAATGGTCTCCATAGTAGGAGGTCAAGTGTAAATAATGCTATGCTTTTACATTGTTTATGCTTTTAAAGGTCTCCTGACGTCCTTACTAACATTTGAGGTCAGACCTCAAAAAACAAATAGGCTCACTCTCCCTCTTCTAACTTTCCCTTTCCCCTCTCTGTCCCCCCAGGTGTGTTACCTTGCCTTTCTCTAAGTTCCAAGGGCCCTTCTTCTGCCTATGCAGCCCAGCTGGCTCACTTCTACTATCTCTATAACTTTCTAAATAAACTTTCCTATAATTTTAAGAAAAAATAGCATATGCTCCCTACACAATACACAAAGCACAACCATACAATAAATGTGTCTGTTTAACATGGATGCAGGAAGAATCTATTCATGTTCAAGTAAATTGTCTGTTAATAAGGATGCATATGTAGAGAAGGAAAAAATATTTGTCCCTTCTACCCTTCTGAATTCTTGGCTGAAACCGTCTGTAATAAAAGATTAACAAAAGAAAGGTAAACAAAAGACTATTAACATGCAGACCTCCTGTATTCATGGGAGATACTAAGGAAAACTCAGTAACTCCCAGGGACAGCCCAAGTCACCACCTTAAATATCACCTGCAGTTAAAGACAAAAGAAAGATTGTGAGGCAGTTAATTAAGGAAAGTTACCAGGAAAAGAACAGTTAACAAGGGTAAGGTTGTTATGCAGATTTAAGTTGGTGCCTTCTCCAGTAACAGCTTCTTGTAATTTAGTCATCCTTCTTACTGGTACACAGAGGGAAATATCCTTACAAATGGAGATTGCCTTTATAAATGTAAATTTCCTGTACAGATGAGTAACTTCTAGCTTCTCTTATGTCTATTTCTCAAAAATAATCAGATCAAAATAATTTTTATGCTAAAGACGCATATTCTGAGGAGGCACATCCTGCTACTCTTCACACAACTATATAAACTTTCAAAAGAGTTGCTTAAATGAGGGCAACACTATAATTACACTTGGACTATGGAAAAAGCTGTAGAACATCAAAAACTTAAGACATTTCAAATCAACTACTCAGAACCACTGATCAACTCTCAGATCTTGGAGTTCTTTGATGGAGGAAAAGGGACCACATGCTAACCTCAGGGAAGGCCTGTGTGGCAGTCTTGCAAACTCAGAGATCTCAAGTAATCACAAAGGATGGTCTGAAATTAAAATTTTTTAACTAAAAGCAGTTTATGGTGGATAGCCATGTCCTAGGTCAGTATCTTCCCTGATAAAGGTCAATAGCTTAACTGAGTCGTCTATTGTGGGGTGTTTGTTTTTTTTATCTACAATAACGTATCTTTGGAATGTCAAAGTAATTTTCTTTTTCCAGACCAATCAAAGCACAGGCACCGCTCTGCAGAGACCACAAATCCCCATTGTTATTGAGTTAACTGTTTGTGTGTTTTTTAATATGTTTATTGATTTTAGAGAGAAAGGCAGGGAGAGGGAGACATAGAAACATCAATGAGGCCGAAACCGGTTTGGCTCAGTGGATAGAGCGTCGGCCTGCGGACTGAGAGGTCCCGGGTTCGATTCCGGTCAAGGGCATGTACCTCGGTTGCGGGCACATCCCCAGTGGGAGATGTGCAGGAGGCGGCTGATCGATGTTTCTCTCCCATTGATGTTTCTAACTCTCTATCTCTCTCTTCCTTCCTCTCTGTAAAAAATCAATAAAATATATTAAAAAAAAAAAAAAAGAAACATCAATGAGAAAAACATGATCATCGATTGGCTGCCTTTTGCACATTCCCTGCCTGGGATGGAGCCCAAAATCCATTGGGAATCTAACCAACGACCTCTTGTTACATGGTCCACGCTCAACCACTGAGCAACACCGGCCAGGCTTGAGTTAATTGTTGACTGTTAAATATTCTATACCCACCTATGTAAAAGAAGTAGGTGTCTGTCATTTTGCTTTTTACCCAATCCCAGAGGTTTCCCCACTTGGGTTTCTCCCATCTCCCTAATTTTTCACCAATGGATTTCATGTAACCCACATGCTTTTCTTAATTGCAATGTATAAAATAAGGTGCAAAATTGTCCTTCTCTGGAGCATTATCTCAATCAGTTGAGATTTTGCTTCCTGGCAATTGTGGATAGTTTGGCTTAAATAAACTCACAAAAATTATCTACAGGTTTGAATATTTATGTTGACACTTTATATCCCCTGAACCTCTGTTTCTTCACACTTTCAAATAGCTACCATTACACTTTATGCCTAAAACACTTGGGATACAGTAAATGTGAGCTTTTCAAAATATCACCCTCTACTCTGACAAAAGGGCAGCCAAACCCTGGAATAGCACTGAACTGCCCAGAAAACAGGACACTTCCAGGCAGGCTTCCCCACAATCCCGTTGGTGCATGGCTACCCAGGGCCAGATCAAGTACGTACGGACTCACTCAACTCCAAAAAAATTACGGTATCCCATCCTCCCATGGAACCGTCAACAAATACTGCACTATTTTATAAAATTATATTTTCTTCAACTCGACACATACATCCCATGTATCAAAACAGATTCTCGGGTGGGTGGAGGTGGAGGAGGTAGTACAGGAGAGATAAATAGTGATGGGGGGAAAATTAAATTAATAAAAATTAGCCCGGCCAGTGTGGTCCAGTGGTTGAGCATCAACCTATGAACCAGGAGGTCACAGTTCAATTCCCAGTCAGGGCACATGTCCGGGTTGTGGGCTCTATCCGGGGGCGGGCAGAAGGCAGCCTATCAATGATTCTCTCACATCATTGATGTTTCTATCTCTCCCTTTCCCTTCCTCTCTGAAATCAATTTAAAAAAAAATCTTAAAAAAAAGATTCTCACCCTCGCCAGTGTTATTCAGTGGTCAGACAGCTGCCTGCGCACCCAAAGGTCAAGGGTTTGATTCCCGGTCTCAGGCAGGTACCTGGGTTGCAGATTCGCTCCCGCCCTGGTTAGGGTGCGGGCAGGAGGCAACCAGCCGGCGTGTGTCTTTCTCACACTGATGTTTCTCTCCCTCCCTTTCACTCTCTCTGTAAAACAATTACAAAATATCCTCAGGTGAGGATTAAAAATATCTTTCTCATTAACAGATTCCCCATTTCTCACTTGTTTTGGTGTACACGCCACCTACCTAGGGGATAACCCAGCGGATCCCAGCACTTTCAGCTCCCCCAACCCCGTCCCGTCCCGTCCCGTCCCGTCCCTACACCTCGCAGTCCTCGCGGGGACCAATCAGGCCCCGGTTGTGCGGAGTGACACACCCCCGGCGCGCTCGGCTGGAGGGCCGCCCGACGCCGAACTGCCGCACAACACACACACTCAACCACCAGGCCGCGGGCCCATCGCCCCCAGAGCGTCTTGGCGTCGGAGCCTCCTATCCCAACGTCAGGCTGAGTGCCCCGAAGGTCTACTGGAGCCCCACTCACTGTCCCAGCTTTGAAGGGGAAGCCTCCTCCCGGCCCCCACTCGCTGGACGCCGCGCACGCACACCCTGCAGAATGCTCGTTCCCCCTCCCGCAGGCACTCCTTTGCCCCCGTCACGCCTCCCTGGCCCCGGGCGGGCACCACCCCCTGCCTCGTACGGGGTATGCACCCCGAAAAGGAACATGCAGAGCCCCTCCCTCTCTCCGACTCACCCCCGGTGTTCCCATCTCTCCATTCTCCCCGCATCCCGAGCAGCTAGCCATGCCTCTCCACCCAGACCCCCAACCTCTTCCAACTCGGCGCGTCTCCCCTCCCCCGCCTTCCTCCTGCAGCCCATTTCCTCCGACCTTGTTTACCATCTACACCCCCAAGGCTACAAACAGCCCCGACAGACTTTCGAGCCCAGCGTGCAGCCCCACCTCCTCCGAGCCCAGGGCCTGGCCGCACTCTCCCCAGGCCCCCAGAGCGAGCCTCCCTTCCCTGAGCGCCGTGGTCTCGCCGCCGAGCCCCCACCTTCGGCCCCAACCCCACCCCGCTACCTGGAGGAAACCGCAGGAGTTGTCGACCTCCGCAGCCCTCCGTTGAGGTTCCTCGCCTCGGACGGCGACGCGGAGCGCCCAGGCCCGACCTCGCTCCGGGCCACCTCCTCGCTGGGGGAAGGGGAGGCCCCGGCGGCAGCGGCGGCGCCGCCTTCACCTGAGGCCTTGACCGGGGCCTTGCCGGCATTACTCAGCCCCGCGGGAGACTTGGGGAAGAAGCTGTACAGCGTGCTCTGTCGCGACATGGCGACAGACGGCGAGGCCCAACTGCTCTCGTCGGAGCGAGCGACCAGAGGGACCGCATCCACCGCGCGGCGCCTGCTGGCGGGAAATCTGGGGGGAGGCGCGCGCTGCGCTGGAGGAACTCGGGCCTCGGCAGCCAATCGGCGGGCGCCTCGCTGTGCGCGGGGGGCGTCACGGTGACGCGCCGGCCTCGCCCCCTCCAGGCGACGTGGGGAGGGGCGGGGCCGGCGCGCTGCGCTGTGCGCCGTTACCCATGTGTCCCCTCCCAACCCCCACCCCCTGACCTCCGACCCCATCCCCGCTCCAGCCCCCGAGGTGGGAACGGCCTTGAGCCTGGCGCGCAGACGCGGGGGGCTGGTCTGGACTGGAACACCTCGCCATTAGCAGGGCTACGGGTCGCGAGAAGCCTTTCCTCTCCGCCAGGGGAGCGATGGTCGCGGGGGCTGCGGGCTGCGGGCTGCGGGCTGCGGGCTGCGGGCTGGAGGCTGGAGGCTGGAGGCTGGAGGCTGGAGGCTGGAGGCTGGAGGCTGGAGGCTGGAGGCTGGCTCGCGTGTGCCTAGTGTTCTCACCGCCTGATGGCGAGAGCGGCTGAGGTCCTGGGCGCAAACCGAAGGGCCGCGGAAAGAGACCCTTGCAGGGAAATGCCTTCCAACCAGCGCCGAATTGAAAAATCCTGCGCTTGGAACCGGAAAATAAGACTCAGACTTTGGTCAGCAGTAGATCAAACCTGTTCACGTTGTATTCTCAAAGCTTTGCACATAGTAGGCACTTGGTAAATATTTGTTAAATGAATCCCAAGTAGCAGGTCCTTTACGTGTTTATGATAAAACCTACCAACTAGCTTTCTTCTGGGAACATAATCCTCTCAACCTAGGAGGTAAATACTAGTACTTCAGGTCCACAGACCTTTATCGGAACCTTTTGGGCCATGTGTGTCTCAGAAGGCAAGATTTTTCTCAGGCTTTAGAAAAGTAACAGGGCGTGAATAAAAAGTTCCTAACCTCCAAATTCGAGAAAGAAATTAGAAGACTGACAATCCCAAGTTGTAAGTTAATAACTATGGAACCCAGAATTCAGGGAAACGCAATCAGCAACAGCTGTATTTTGATAAAAACCTATGTAAAGTCAGCTCTTTGCTTTGTTAGGGGAAGCTGTGTTCTGCCACACGTTATTTTGTTTGTTTGGTTTTTTTGCTAAGCAAATAATAAAATCAGGTTTGTTTCACATACATTTGAGAGGTACTCTCCCCTCCATGGATAGATATGTGACACCCACAGAGAGATGGGGCAACACCCTGAAATCAAACCTTTCTGCAGCAAAACATGCTGATCCACACTAAATGAGATAAATATTGTTAAAAATTAAACCAAGTAGTGTGGTGATGAGGGAGAGGGTGAGGGGAACGGGTGGAGGTGGAAAAGGGTATGGGAGGGATAAGTGGTGATGGAAAAAATATATTAAAAATTCAGCCCAGTAAATTTTAAAGATTTCATTTGCTTTATTGAATGACTAGTAGTACAGTGCACGAAATCCGTGCACATTAAAAAGGGATTAGAGGAAATATTTTAATATTGCTACTTGCCCTTTATAATAGAAGTGTCAGAGATGAAAGCAAATTAGTAAAATGTATATGCAAATCTTCCTCCTGTCAGAGTCTGGGGCATGCTGTGGGACCCAGAGTCAAGTCCCCTCCCACCCCTGTGTACCTTGAAATCGTGCGAGACCCAGACCCAACCAGCCCCACCCTATTGGGCGAGATCCAGACCCGGCTGGCCCCACCCTTGTCAAGCCCCGTTGGGCAGGGGGCACAGCCTCAGGTCCCCTGTCAAGCCCTGCTGGGTTGGGGAGGCACAGCCTCATGGCCCCCATCAAGCCCCGCAGGGTGGGGGGGCACAGACTCAGGTCCCCGGGCGCAGCTTCAGGTCCCCCAGTGCAGCCTCAGGTCCCCTGGCGCCAGGGCGAGGGGCGTGGCCTGAGATCTCCTGTCAAGCCCACTGGGCAGGGGGCACAGCCTCAGGTCCCCCAGGCGGGGGGGAGCAGCCTGAGGTCCCCTGGCCCAGCACCGGGGCCGGGGGCGCACCTTGAGGTCCCCTGTCAAGCCCTGTCTGACGGGGGGTGTGGCCTCAGGTCCCCTGTCAAACCCCCCCGGGTGCGGGGCATGGCCTGGTGCTGGAGTGGGGGCGCAGTCTCAGGTCCTCTGCACCGGCCCGGCACCACACAGCCTCAGGTCCCTGCTGATGGCTCATTAAGGCTCATTACGGGAACTGGGCCTCTGCTGTGGGTGCAGCCATCTTGTGTTATGGAAACCCCGCCTCCACTGTGGGCACCATCATCTTTGTGACAGTGTGATGGTCAATTTGCATATTCACTCATTATTAGATAGGAGGATTCCTAAATTGGGCAGCATCCATCTAGCAAGTACAAAGCTCCAGAGGACTACAGAAAGGGAAAGGTTTTTAACAGCGAGGGAATGGGGAAAAGGATGTCATAAATGAAGAAGGATTATTCATCTTCTTTGGGGGACAATCGGTCTATTAGGAGGATCACGTCATTCTACTAACCAGGCAATTTCAGACTGCTTTGTTAAGATCACATTCCTGGGGAAGGCTGAAATTGCAATTAGGTTGTTAAGTAGTAAGCCTTGGTTTGCTAAAGTGGAGTTTAACACAAGTGATTGCATTTTGTGCCTATTGTTTCTTTTTTTTTAATCCTTGCCTGAGGAAATTTTTTCCATTGATTTTTTTTTAATTTTAATGTATTTAATTTATTTTTTTAATATATTTTTATCGATTTCAGAAAGGAAAGGAGGGTGGAAGAGAGAAACATCAATGATGAGAGAGAATCATGGATTGGCTGCCTCCTACACATCCCTTACTGGGGATCGAGCCTGCAAGCCAGGCATGTGCCCTTGACTAGAATCGAACCTGGGACCCTTCAGTCCATAGGCCAACACTCTATCCCAGCGGTTCTCAACCTGTGGGTCATGACCCCTTTGGCGGTCAAACGACTCTTTCACAGGGGTCGCCTAAGACCATTCTGCATATCAGATATTTACATTACGATTCATAACAGTAGCAACATTACAGTTATGAAGTAGCAACGAAAATAATTTTATGGTTGGGTCACAACATGAGGAACTGTATTTAAAGGGCCAGAAGGTTGAGAACCACAGAGTCTATCCACTGAGACAAACCGGCTAGGGCTATTATTATTTTAAATCCTCACCCGAGGATATCTTTCCATTGATTTTTAGAGAAAGGGAAAGACAGAGAAATATCAATGTGAGAGAAACACATCGATTGGTTGCCTCCTGAATGAGCCCCGACCAGAGGGGGGAGGAGCCTGCAACGGAGGTACGTGCCCTTGACCGGAATGGAACCCAGGACCCTTTTGCCTTCAGGCTGATGCTCTATCTACTGAGCCAATGGAGCCCTAGCTGGAATCATTATTTCTTGAACTGCATTTCCTGGTCCATCACCATGATGGAAGCCAGGGGCTGGTCTTCCTTTAGCTCCATTGATTTCTTTAGAGAGAGTGGAGGGGAGGGAAAAAGGGAAGAGAGACAGAGAAATATCCATGTGAGATTCTCACATGGATTGGTTGCCTCTCACATGTGCTCCAACTAGACCAGGATTGAGCCTGCAACCAAGGTACCTACGTGCCCTTGATTGGGAATCAAACCCGTGACCTTCTGGTCCTTGACTCTCTAGCCACTGTGCAACTGTCCAGGGTTGTTCTTTCTTTTTAACCATATAGATATAAATAGCCTCAGGTCAGCTAACGTCAAAATTTGCTACCAAAGAAGTTTGCCACAGCCGAAACTGGTTTGGCTCAGTGGATAGAGCGTCAGCCTGCGGACTGAAGGGTCCCGGGTTCGATTCCGGTCAAGGGCATGTACCTTGGTTGCAGGCACATCCCCAGTGGGAGAGGTGCAGGAGGCAGCTGATCGATGTTTCTCTCTCATCGATGTTTCTAACTCTCTAACTCTCTCCCTTCCTCTCTGTAAAAAATCAATAAAATATATTTTAAAAAAAAAAGTTTGCCACAAAACTTTTGGTTTTCAGAGGTTTTTGAATTACAGGTAAGGGATTGTGGACCTGTATTATATCTCCTTTTTTTTTTAATATACATTTTTAATTGATTTCAGAGAGGAATGATGAGAGAGAATCACTGATCAGCTGCCTCCTGCACACCCCACACTGAGGATCAAGCCTGTAACCCAGGCATGTGCCCTGATAGGGAATCAAACCATGACCTCCTGGTTCATAGGTTGATGCTCAAACACTGAGCCATGCCAGCTAGCCTATATCTCCATTTTATGACTGAAGAAACTGGGCACAGATGGCTCAAGTCATTTGCCCAAGATCAGCTAGAAAGTGATGGAGTGGGGATTTAAATCCTGTGAAGCTGTTCCTGAAGTCCTATTACTAACAAACTAGAGGCCTGATGCACGAAATTCATGCAAGGGGCTTGGCCCTTGCAGCAGCAGCTCAGGATGTACAAAATAAGGTACAAAACTGCCATTCTCTGGAGCATTTTCTTAATCCATTGAGATTTTGCTTCCTGGCAATTGTTTGGCTCAAACTCATAAAAATTCTTACAGGCCCTCGCCAGTTTGGTTCAGTGGATAGAGCGTCGGCCTGCGGACTGAAGGGTCCTGGGTTCGATTCCGGTCAAGGGCATATGCCCAGGTTGTGGGCTCGGTCCCCAGTGGTTCTCTCTCATCATTGATGTTTCTGTCTCTCTTTCCCTCTCCCTTCCTCTCTGAAATCAATAAAAATATTTTTTAAAAAAAATTCTTACAGGTTTGGACGTTTCTTAAGTTGCCCCCCACAAGTTTTATTAAAGAGTCAGACAAGTAAGAAGTTATATATCTTAGAATCATCTGATAATGCAGAAAATAAAATGGAATAAACATTGCTAAGACAGTCCCTTAAAGGCCCTGGCCAATGTGGCTCAGGTGGTTGGAGCTTCCTCCTGTACTCGCGGATTCAATTCAGTCAGGGCACATACCAGTACTCAGGTTGCAGGTCCTGGATGGGGCACGTGCTGGAGGCAACCAATCGATGTGTCTCTCTCACATAGATGTTTCTCTCTCCTTCCCTTCCACTCTCACTAATAATAGAAAATAAAATCAATTTTTAAAAAATCTTTAAGAGAGTCACTTAAAATAGGAGGCTATTAGAGGCCTATGCACACCTTGAGCCTCAGTTCTCAGAGCCATGATTAAGTTGCCAAACTCAGCTCCATAAACATCCTGGAACCATAAACATCTGGCACAACAACTGTTCCTGGACATATGTGGACTTTACTTTCTTTCTTGTAGTTGCAGCCCTCCTCTATTTGCATATTGGAACTAACCAATCCCTACAATCCTTCATTTATGTGGAAGAATTACATTTTGTGGTTTTTGGCTTTATAAACCCTACCTTTCTTTGTCCTCTCCAGAATGCAGTTTAGGTTGCCCAAATACTAATAAATGCCAATCTTTTTGCTCAAATAAATGCCTTTTGTTCTTTATTATAGCCTGAACCTCTTCTTTGATAAGGCATCAAACACACAATCCCTTAATAGGCAAGGTCACCCAGCCAACTCCAGAGGTATATACTGTGTATAGATATAAGCAGCACCCAAATAAAAATGAACAGAACAAGATACGTATTCAGAGCCTGCCACAGCAAGAAAGTCCGCTACTATCACTTGCATTTGGCAGAGACTCGAAGGCAGGCAGAGGAGCAGGAAAGCTGCATAGTGAACACAGAGAAGGCTTCAGGTGTGCCCTAATTGGAGGTAGTTGGCATGGCTGCTGGTGGGCCAACTGAAAGGGGAGCATGCTCTGTGATTGGTTTGGGGAGCATATTTCGCTTTCTCTGATGGGTCCTGAGTTTGAAGTGGGAACAAAATATAAAGAAGCTGACCAGTCATTGACAAGTCATTCCTGGACTGGTTGCAGCAGAGGTGGTTTGGCTCCAGTCTGCAGCAACTAGCTCAGGAACTCAGCCATGTCTGTAGCAACCAGTCTAGGGAGCCAAACAACAACCCCTGTAGCAATGCCTTTGAGTCACTGCCCAACACAAATGATGGTGCTGACGCCCTTGCTGTAGCATGCTTTGAAGAAACAGCCTTTGCTTGTTCCCTGGGTGGTCTTGACTATTTCCACATGTCCTGTGAAGAGCCTCCCAGGCAGAGAAAACAACTCCTAAGTGAAGAGTAAACATCCTGAGTTTGGGAACTGCAAGAAGGCCCAAATAGCTGAGAGGCAATGAGCTGGGGGAGCAGCAGGACATGAATTGAGGGAAGAAAGTCAAGGGCAGCTCATCCAAGTCCTTACGGGACTTTTCGCTTTGACTCTGAGTAAACGGGAGCGGTTGCAAGTTTTGAACAGATGTGTGACCTAATTGACGCAGACTGCTGTGTTGAGAATAGACTGTAGTATAATAAACAGTAACTGTTGGGCCCTAAGACCCCCGGAGAGTCCAGCAGAGGAGGCGACGACCCCAAGTCAAACGCAGAGACCGAGGCTTGATGCAAGAGCAAGAGGATTTTTATTACAAGCGCAGCGCAGGGGCTCTCAGGCAGGCAGGCAACAACACAAAGGAAGTGCTGCTGACTGGAGCCCCGAGCAATTGCAGAACACGGGTTTATAAAGGCAAAAACCACACGCAGGTGGCCGGAAAACAGGGAACTGGGTTACCAGTTAACTCATAACTCATCTTTTACAGGGACAGGTCTTTGTTATTAGTTGACTCATTTCCTAAGGGGCCAGGGTGGTCTGGTATGCGCAGGCCGATCCCGAGGAGTGATAAGATAACTATGCTATGACCAGATCAGGGCGCCAGAGCTTCACGGGAAAGGTCAGGAGGGGGAAGTTCTCTTTAATCTTTACATTAACCAGAGCTTACTGGAAAAGCTGGTCCAGGGGGAAGGGGGGGGGGTTTTCAGCGGCCTTACATTCCCCCCTTTTCTTGTGGGAAGTTCCAATCATGGAACTACAGGCTAATGTTTGAGGGTACAGGCTGATACCGCTGTTGGAGGACCATTACCTGAACTGCACTAATCCGGTCCTGGATGAAGGCGATTAAGCGGTTTACTATGCATGGCCCGAATGTCAAAAGGAGGAGTAAAATGATCAGGGGTCCCACGAGAGAGGATATCAGGGTTGTGAACCACGGTGAGCTGTTAAACCAACTTTCAAACCAGCCTTGCTTGGCCTCTCGCTCTCTTTTGCGAGTTTCTAATCTCTCCCTAAGTTTTGACATGGAATCCTTTATCACCCCTGAATGATCAGCGTAGAAACAGCATTGTTCCCTGAGAGCTGCACACAGCCCTCCCTCCTTTAAGAATAGGAGATCTAGTCCTCTCCTATTTTGTAGGACTACTTCAGACAAAGAGGTTAGAGACTCCTCAAGTTTAGTTATGGAGTGCTCTATATGTTTGAGGTCTTCATCTATAGCAGCTCTGAGCTCCTCAGTATAGGTGGGGCCTTTAATGAGGGCTGTTGTCCCTGTTCCTACTCCTGCCGCGACCCCTAGACCTAGGAGAGCAGCCAAGGTCAGTGAAACAAGTTCCCGTTTATCCCGATGGGAAGGAGAATAGAAGTCAAATTCTTTTTCAAATGCATTAGCTTGATAATACATGATCCTGGGGACTAGTTGGACAAGGATACAATAATCTTGAGAACGGTTAAAGGCCTGGGCTGCTAAACATGGAGTAAGTCCCGTACTACAGGCCCACCATCCCCCTGTTGGGGGCACTAAGTAATAGCTTGCAGAGGAGGGATATGCCAGGTTCTCCTTGCAGAGATGCTGGCGGTCCTTTGGCACTTGTCCTATACATGTGCCTTGCCCTGAGACCTCAGTAAGGGTCAACTTCCCCTGCTGTCCCCACGAACAGTGGTCATGGCTGGTGGTGTTGGTATAGTTTCCCTGGAAGGCTATGCCCTCATAGTAGGGGGGCCCTGTAGTTAGGCAGAGCCAGCAAGACTCAGTTAGGTTGGACTTGGACATGTTTAAAGAACTAAAGGCCCCCTCTACCAAGCCTAATAGCCTCTGACCTGAGTTTGTCTCTAGTTCTATGGGGTTGGCCTGTTCCTCCCTGGAGGCTGGGCTAGTTCCTGCCACGGTGGTGGTGGCAAGAGGCCTTTCTTTCGTGGGGAGCTGCCGGCTGGACAAGACGGTGTTGGGTCCTACTGCAACTGGTGGCCTGTAATCCTGTACATCTAATCTTATCTTAAAAAGGAGGCCATCATCATGTTGGTCCTTATACAGCCGGATCCCCCATATCACTCCCCAGCGCCACTTGTTTAGGTCGTATGACCGCCCAGCTGAGGTGAAGGAGATATTCAGGGCGTTAACCCAACCCCTATGTCCGGAGGTTTGGCTCTCATTTCTCCGAACCTGGATGAGGTCCCACTCGGGGGGCCCTCTGATCCAATATCCAGTACCAGTTGTCTCACATCCCCATTCTGCACAGAAATACTCTCGTTCAGATCCACAATTCTTTCTATGTCCCTGCCTGTCTTTGGGGCACACATAGAATTGGGTCATCGTAAGACGCTCACGGGCCCCCAGATAACTACAGTGAACTCCGAATTGCAAATCTCTTCCTTTTCCTATGTAAGCTCGGGTCTCTATACCTGCTTTAGTCTCTTCTACTGTTCTCTCAGGGAGGTCCCATAGTCTGTATCCTGCTGCCATAGCGCAGAGGTCTGGCGTTAAGTCTGGCCACCATGTCCCTTTAGGTGCTATATTGGTGACCGACCAGGCCGTCTGTCCGGTGTGGGGGGACATTACCCTCCAAGTTAGTCTCTTTGGGGCATGGGGGTTGCTACTTATCAGCGGCAGGCTCAGCAGGAAGAGGGCGGCGGCAAATCCGTAGCTTGAGAGGGTTGTCTGTCTTCTCCACAGTCCATCCATGATCGGTGTCGTCTGATGGGGGTGCCCGCTTGACGTGGGAGGCGTGGATCCAAGCAGCTACACCGTCTACCTTGACCGCTGTTGGGGTTGTCAGCAATACCAGGTGGGGTCCCTTCCACCTCGGCTCGAGATTAGCGGCCCGATGGCGTCTGATGTACACAAAGTCTCCGACCTGGAACTGGTGGGGGACTTGCAGTTCTCCTGGTTGGTAGAGGGCGGCCAGGGGAGTCCACACCTCCTTCTGGACAGTCTCGAGGGCCTTCAGCCTGGCAAGCAGGGATTGAGGGGTGTGAGTGTCTGTGGGCACGGACCAAGGGTCAGCGGCTAGGGGCGGAGGGGCCCCTGTGTCTACCAGAAAGTTAACAGGCTTCCCCTCCACCTTAAGAGTTACCCTAGGCTCGGGGAGGGGATCCGAGCCCCGACTTCTTCAATCACTATCTTCCTGGAGTGCCAGCGCCTTCTTTGCTAGTCTCTTTGGGCACTCCCGCTTCCAATGTCCTTCTTCCTTGCAATAAGCACATTGATTCTTCCTTAACGGTGGCCTGTTGCCCAGGGCCCCTGCCTGTCTTCCTTTTCCTCTCTCCTGTGGCTTACTCCCTTCTATTGCTGCGGCCAAGATACGGGTTAGTCTCTGCTCTTCCCTTTTTTCCTTTTTCTCCTCCTTCTCCTCTCTCTCTCTCTCCTTCCGCTGCTCCTTTTCCTCCTCGGTCTCCCTCTTATGGTACACTTTCTCTGCTTCCTTAACTAAATCTTGGAGGGTAAAGTCCTGCAATCCCTCAAGTCTCTGCAGCTTTTTCTTAATATCTAATGCTGACTGCCCTATGAAAGCCATAGCTACTGAGGCCCTCTGCCCCTCCGAGGTGGGGTCAAACGGGGTGTACCGTCTGAACGCCTCCATTAATCGCTCGAGAAAAACAGAAGGCGGTTCAGTGGGCCCCTGTATGACCTCTCTTACCTTAGCCAAATTCGTGGGGCGCCGAGCTGCCCCTCTGAGGCCGGCCACTAGTGTCTGGCGGTAGACCTTCAGGTGCTCCCTACCTTCTGCCGTGTTGAAGTCCCAGTCCGGCCTGGCCAGAGGAAAGGCCGCATCCACCAAATGAGGGAGTAGAGTCGGCCGGCCGTCGGGGCCAGGGGCGTTCTTCCGGGCCTCCAAGAGGATCCGCTCCCTTTCCTCTGTAGTAAAGAGAGTCTGAAGGAGCTGTTGACAATCGTCCCAAGTGGGCTGGTGAGAGAACATAAGGGACTCAACCAGCCCCGTTAGACGCTGGGGATCCTCTGAAAAGGGAGGGTGGTTAGTTTTCCAGTTATAGAGGTCTGCCGAGGAGAAGGGCCAGTATTGGAGTGGCTGGAGCGGAGCCGTTTCATTATCGTCTCCGCGGGGGGGTGGAGGCCCGTATGGTCGGAGAGGGCAGGCTACGGTCGAATCTGGAGACGCGGGATGTCTCCTCTGACTCCGGGTTCCCTGGGCCGGTCCCTCTGTTGGAGGGGCGGGAGGAGGTGCTGAAGGCTCCGGTCTCCCCGGCGGCTCTGGCTGGAGAGGAGAGGGGTAAGGGGGTGGAGAGTCCAAGAGGAGAAGATCGGTTTGAGAATCTGCCAGGGGACGTTTCGTCTGATCTGCGGCGGGAGGGGCCTGGGCCACGAGAACCCGGGAGGTTCCGGATGGCAGCCAGGGTTTCAGCCAAGAGGGAGGGTTCTGGACCAGGTCCTGCCAGACGACAATATACGGCTGCTGGTCTGGATGGCCCGCCGTGCCTGATTGGAACACCTTATTCTTTACTGCAAAAATAATAGACAGGTCAAAAGTCCCGTCCGCTGGCCATCCCACGCCTAGGGCTGGCCAGTCGGATGAACAGAAAGTCTGCCAAGGACCCTTCTTGACACTGACGGAAAGATTGAGTCCCCGACTCCGGACGTCCGTCCAGTGTGCTACTGTAAGAGAAAGAGGGGTGCTGCTTCCGTGGCCCATGTTACCTGGATGGGAGAAGAGGAGTAAAAGACAAAAACAAAGAACAAACAATGACGCGACAAGACACCGGATCCACAAGAATTTACCCAGATACAGAACGGCCGCTGAGGGATGATATCCCTCCCTAATGCTAGTCCGGCCGGACACGCGAGTGCCCGTTGCCGGACAGCCAGAACCTGAAGTGACCAAGACCTCTTGGTCACCGCCCGATCCTGGGGCGTCCCCCAGGGTGACAGTTTTTCTGGCCGAAGCCCCTACGACCAGAGGAGCCGACTCCTTACGGAGCCGACACCCTGTCTTCCTGAAAAACCGAAACTAAGAACGAACAAAGGACAAGACAAACACTGAATGACTCCGGAGTCTGCTTACCTCCAAGACCGATCCCAGCGCTTGAAGGGGGTCGCCTCATCCCGGACGAGCCCCCAAATGTTGGGCCCTAAGACCCCCGGAGAGTCCAGCAGAGGAGGCGACGACCCCAAGTCAAACGCAGAGACCGAGGCTTGATGCAAGAGCAAGAGGATTTTTATTACAAGCGCAGCGCAGGGGCTCTCAGGCAGGCAGGCAACAACACAAAGGAAGTGCTGCTGACTGGAGCCCCGAGCAATTGCAGAACACGGGTTTATAAAGGCAAAAACCACACGCAGGTGGCCGGAAAACAGGGAACTGGGTTACCAGTTAACTCATAACTCATCTTTTACAGGGACAGGTCTTTGTTATTAGTTGACTCATTTCCTAAGGGGCCAGGGTGGTCTGGTATGCGCAGGCCGATCCCGAGGAGTGATAAGATAACTATGCTATGACCAGATCAGGGCGCCAGAGCTTCACGGGAAAGGTCAGGAGGGGGAAGTTCTCTTTAATCTTTACATTAACCAGAGCTTACTGGAAAAGCTGGTCCAGGGGGAAGGGGGGGGGTTTTCAGCGGCCTTACATTCCCCCCTTTTCTTGTGGGAAGTTCCAATCATGGAACTACAGGCTAATGTTTGAGGGTACAGGCTGATACCGCTGTTGGAGGACCATTACCTGAACTGCACTAATCCGGTCCTGGATGAAGGCGATTAAGCGGTTTACTATGCATGGCCCGAATGTCAAAAGGAGGAGTAAAATGATCAGGGGTCCCACGAGAGAGGATATCAGGGTTGTGAACCACGGTGAGCTGTTAAACCAACTTTCAAACCAGCCTTGCTTGGCCTCTCGCTCTCTTTTGCGAGTTTCTAATCTCTCCCTAAGTTTTGACATGGAATCCTTTATCACCCCTGAATGATCAGCGTAGAAACAGCATTGTTCCCTGAGAGCTGCACACAGCCCTCCCTCCTTTAAGAATAGGAGATCTAGTCCTCTCCTATTTTGTAGGACTACTTCAGACAAAGAGGTTAGAGACTCCTCAAGTTTAGTTATGGAGTGCTCTATATGTTTGAGGTCTTCATCTATAGCAGCTCTGAGCTCCTCAGTATAGGTGGGGCCTTTAATGAGGGCTGTTGTCCCTGTTCCTACTCCTGCCGCGACCCCTAGACCTAGGAGAGCAGCCAAGGTCAGTGAAACAAGTTCCCGTTTATCCCGATGGGAAGGAGAATAGAAGTCAAATTCTTTTTCAAATGCATTAGCTTGATAATACATGATCCTGGGGACTAGTTGGACAAGGATACAATAATCTTGAGAACGGTTAAAGGCCTGGGCTGCTAAACATGGAGTAAGTCCCGTACTACAGGCCCACCATCCCCCTGTTGGGGGCACTAAGTAATAGCTTGCAGAGGAGGGATATGCCAGGTTCTCCTTGCAGAGATGCTGGCGGTCCTTTGGCACTTGTCCTATACATGTGCCTTGCCCTGAGACCTCAGTAAGGGTCAACTTCCCCTGCTGTCCCCACGAACAGTGGTCATGGCTGGTGGTGTTGGTATAGTTTCCCTGGAAGGCTATGCCCTCATAGTAGGGGGGCCCTGTAGTTAGGCAGAGCCAGCAAGACTCAGTTAGGTTGGACTTGGACATGTTTAAAGAACTAAAGGCCCCCTCTACCAAGCCTAATAGCCTCTGACCTGAGTTTGTCTCTAGTTCTATGGGGTTGGCCTGTTCCTCCCTGGAGGCTGGGCTAGTTCCTGCCACGGTGGTGGTGGCAAGAGGCCTTTCTTTCGTGGGGAGCTGCCGGCTGGACAAGACGGTGTTGGGTCCTACTGCAACTGGTGGCCTGTAATCCTGTACATCTAATCTTATCTTAAAAAGGAGGCCATCATCATGTTGGTCCTTATACAGCCGGATCCCCCATATCACTCCCCAGCGCCACTTGTTTAGGTCGTATGACCGCCCAGCTGAGGTGAAGGAGATATTCAGGGCGTTAACCCAACCCCTATGTCCGGAGGTTTGGCTCTCATTTCTCCGAACCTGGATGAGGTCCCACTCGGGGGGCCCTCTGATCCAATATCCAGTACCAGTTGTCTCACATCCCCATTCTGCACAGAAATACTCTCGTTCAGATCCACAATTCTTTCTATGTCCCTGCCTGTCTTTGGGGCACACATAGAATTGGGTCATCGTAAGACGCTCACGGGCCCCCAGATAACTACAGTGAACTCCGAATTGCAAATCTCTTCCTTTTCCTATGTAAGCTCGGGTCTCTATACCTGCTTTAGTCTCTTCTACTGTTCTCTCAGGGAGGTCCCATAGTCTGTATCCTGCTGCCATAGCGCAGAGGTCTGGCGTTAAGTCTGGCCACCATGTCCCTTTAGGTGCTATATTGGTGACCGACCAGGCCGTCTGTCCGGTGTGGGGGGACATTACCCTCCAAGTTAGTCTCTTTGGGGCATGGGGGTTGCTACTTATCAGCGGCAGGCTCAGCAGGAAGAGGGCGGCGGCAAATCCGTAGCTTGAGAGGGTTGTCTGTCTTCTCCACAGTCCATCCATGATCGGTGTCGTCTGATGGGGGTGCCCGCTTGACGTGGGAGGCGTGGATCCAAGCAGCTACACCGTCTACCTTGACCGCTGTTGGGGTTGTCAGCAATACCAGGTGGGGTCCCTTCCACCTCGGCTCGAGATTAGCGGCCCGATGGCGTCTGATGTACACAAAGTCTCCGACCTGGAACTGGTGGGGGACTTGCAGTTCTCCTGGTTGGTAGAGGGCGGCCAGGGGAGTCCACACCTCCTTCTGGACAGTCTCGAGGGCCTTCAGCCTGGCAAGCAGGGATTGAGGGGTGTGAGTGTCTGTGGGCACGGACCAAGGGTCAGCGGCTAGGGGCGGAGGGGCCCCTGTGTCTACCAGAAAGTTAACAGGCTTCCCCTCCACCTTAAGAGTTACCCTAGGCTCGGGGAGGGGATCCGAGCCCCGACTTCTTCAATCACTATCTTCCTGGAGTGCCAGCGCCTTCTTTGCTAGTCTCTTTGGGCACTCCCGCTTCCAATGTCCTTCTTCCTTGCAATAAGCACATTGATTCTTCCTTAACGGTGGCCTGTTGCCCAGGGCCCCTGCCTGTCTTCCTTTTCCTCTCTCCTGTGGCTTACTCCCTTCTATTGCTGCGGCCAAGATACGGGTTAGTCTCTGCTCTTCCCTTTTTTCCTTTTTCTCCTCCTTCTCCTCTCTCTCTCTCTCCTTCCGCTGCTCCTTTTCCTCCTCGGTCTCCCTCTTATGGTACACTTTCTCTGCTTCCTTAACTAAATCTTGGAGGGTAAAGTCCTGCAATCCCTCAAGTCTCTGCAGCTTTTTCTTAATATCTAATGCTGACTGCCCTATGAAAGCCATAGCTACTGAGGCCCTCTGCCCCTCCGAGGTGGGGTCAAACGGGGTGTACCGTCTGAACGCCTCCATTAATCGCTCGAGAAAAACAGAAGGCGGTTCAGTGGGCCCCTGTATGACCTCTCTTACCTTAGCCAAATTCGTGGGGCGCCGAGCTGCCCCTCTGAGGCCGGCCACTAGTGTCTGGCGGTAGACCTTCAGGTGCTCCCTACCTTCTGCCGTGTTGAAGTCCCAGTCCGGCCTGGCCAGAGGAAAGGCCGCATCCACCAAATGAGGGAGTAGAGTCGGCCGGCCGTCGGGGCCAGGGGCGTTCTTCCGGGCCTCCAAGAGGATCCGCTCCCTTTCCTCTGTAGTAAAGAGAGTCTGAAGGAGCTGTTGACAATCGTCCCAAGTGGGCTGGTGAGAGAACATAAGGGACTCAACCAGCCCCGTTAGACGCTGGGGATCCTCTGAAAAGGGAGGGTGGTTAGTTTTCCAGTTATAGAGGTCTGCCGAGGAGAAGGGCCAGTATTGGAGTGGCTGGAGCGGAGCCGTTTCATTATCGTCTCCGCGGGGGGGTGGAGGCCCGTATGGTCGGAGAGGGCAGGCTACGGTCGAATCTGGAGACGCGGGATGTCTCCTCTGACTCCGGGTTCCCTGGGCCGGTCCCTCTGTTGGAGGGGCGGGAGGAGGTGCTGAAGGCTCCGGTCTCCCCGGCGGCTCTGGCTGGAGAGGAGAGGGGTAAGGGGGTGGAGAGTCCAAGAGGAGAAGATCGGTTTGAGAATCTGCCAGGGGACGTTTCGTCTGATCTGCGGCGGGAGGGGCCTGGGCCACGAGAACCCGGGAGGTTCCGGATGGCAGCCAGGGTTTCAGCCAAGAGGGAGGGTTCTGGACCAGGTCCTGCCAGACGACAATATACGGCTGCTGGTCTGGATGGCCCGCCGTGCCTGATTGGAACACCTTATTCTTTACTGCAAAAATAATAGACAGGTCAAAAGTCCCGTCCGCTGGCCATCCCACGCCTAGGGCTGGCCAGTCGGATGAACAGAAAGTCTGCCAAGGACCCTTCTTGACACTGACGGAAAGATTGAGTCCCCGACTCCGGACGTCCGTCCAGTGTGCTACTGTAAGAGAAAGAGGGGTGCTGCTTCCGTGGCCCATGTTACCTGGATGGGAGAAGAGGAGTAAAAGACAAAAACAAAGAACAAACAATGACGCGACAAGACACCGGATCCACAAGAATTTACCCAGATACAGAACGGCCGCTGAGGGATGATATCCCTCCCTAATGCTAGTCCGGCCGGACACGCGAGTGCCCGTTGCCGGACAGCCAGAACCTGAAGTGACCAAGACCTCTTGGTCACCGCCCGATCCTGGGGCGTCCCCCAGGGTGACAGTTTTTCTGGCCGAAGCCCCTACGACCAGAGGAGCCGACTCCTTACGGAGCCGACACCCTGTCTTCCTGAAAAACCGAAACTAAGAACGAACAAAGGACAAGACAAACACTGAATGACTCCGGAGTCTGCTTACCTCCAAGACCGATCCCAGCGCTTGAAGGGGGTCGCCTCATCCCGGACGAGCCCCCAAATGTTGGGCCCTAAGACCCCCGGAGAGTCCAGCAGAGGAGGCGACGACCCCAAGTCAAACGCAGAGACCGAGGCTTGATGCAAGAGCAAGAGGATTTTTATTACAAGCGCAGCGCAGGGGCTCTCAGGCAGGCAGGCAACAACACAAAGGAAGTGCTGCTGACTGGAGCCCCGAGCAATTGCAGAACACGGGTTTATAAAGGCAAAAACCACACGCAGGTGGCCGGAAAACAGGGAACTGGGTTACCAGTTAACTCATAACTCATCTTTTACAGGGACAGGTCTTTGTTATTAGTTGACTCATTTCCTAAGGGGCCAGGGTGGTCTGGTATGCGCAGGCCGATCCCGAGGAGTGATAAGATAACTATGCTATGACCAGATCAGGGCGCCAGAGCTTCACGGGAAAGGTCAGGAGGGGGAAGTTCTCTTTAATCTTTACATTAACCAGAGCTTACTGGAAAAGCTGGTCCAGGGGGAAGGGGGGGGGGTTTTCAGCGGCCTTACATAACCTAATTCAGATGTATTGTTCTCTACACAAAAAAGAGTATGGAAATAGGGAGACTGTGGTCTCCATAAAGTCTGGGGGGAAGGGAGCAAGAAGAGCAGGAGTTAGTAGTATTTATATCCAAAAGTCTGGACATACTTACTCTGGGGTGACTCATGAGTTGGGAGGGGGAAACATCTCTCCAGAGTTAACAGTGTGTGATCTGCACCTGTGCTCCCCAAGCTCAAGTGACACCTCTTTCAACTGAGTTCTTAGTTGTGCCAGTCACTGATGTGGGCACAGGGGAGACAGCCATGAACCAGACAGACACACCCAGAGAAGATGGAGACTGCTGAGAAACAAGCAGTTACAGCATGGCAGTCCCAGCGAACTCATAGCTTATGTTAGATTACTTTGATTTAGGACAGTACCATGGTTCCCAAACTGAGCACCAAGGCACCCCACTGAACAAGAGTAAATTCACAGGGACACCTTCCAGTATAGCATATTTAAATTTCAAGGGAAACTCGTTGATATTTGTGGGGCACTGCAGAAAACTACTAACTTCATGTAGTTGACAATTTCAATATTAAATCATGTTACATTGCTTTTGATGACATTGTTGGGGAGGAAAAAAACATGTCTTCTACCCTCTTAGATTCAGTTTGGGGAATCTGCAAATTAAACTGACAAAAGACAGATTAACAAAAGAAAAAGTTTATTTTTGAATGTAACACCAATACATGCAGGAGTGCTCAGTGATGAGTAATTTGAAGGGGTGGTTAGAATTTGGGGCTTACTAATCTCCAAAACTTATAGGGAACTCATACAACTTAACAAAAGGAAGATAAACAATCCAATCAAAAAATGGGCAAAGGACCTAAATAGACACCTTTCAAAAGAGGACATTCAGAAAGCCAAGAGACATATGAAAACTTGCTCAAAGTCACTAATCATCTGAGAGATGCAAATCAAAACAACAATGAGGTACCATCTCACACCTGTCAGACTGGCTATCATCAACAAATCCACAAACGACAAGTGCTGGAGAGGATGTGGAGAAAAAGGAACACTCGTGCACTGCTGGTGGGAATGCAGACTGGTGTAGCCACTATGGAAGACAGTATGGAGTTTCCTTAAAAAACTACAAATGGAACTCCCATTTGACCCTGTGATCCCACTTCTAGGAATATATCCCAAGAAACCAGAAACACCAATCAGAAAGGATATATGCACCCATATGTTCATAGCAGCACAATTCACCATAGCTAAGATCTGGAAACAGCCTAAGTGCCCATCAGTAGATGAATGGATTAGAAAACTGCGATACATCTACATGATGGAATACTATGCTGCTGTAAAAAAGAAGGAATTCTTACCATTTGCAACGGCATGGATGGAACTGGAGAGCATTATGCTAAGTGAAATAAGCCAGTCAATGAAGGAAAAACACCACATGATCTCACTCACTCATGGATAATAAAGACCATTATAAACTTATGAACAAAAATAGATAGAGGCAGAGCTGTCTCGAACAGACTGTCAAACTACAGCGGGAAAGCCAGGGAGGGTTGAGGGGCGGGAGGGCGGGGCAGGGGTGGTGGTGCGGGTAAGAGATCAACCGAAGGACTTGTATGCATGCAAATAAGCATAAACCAATGGACATAAGACACTGGGGGGTAAGGGAGGCCGGGGGATTGTTAAGGGAGGGAAAAAAAGGAGATATATGTAATACTCTTTGTAATACTTTAAGCAATAAAACAATTTAAAAAAAAAGAATTTGGGGCTTATATCTCTAGGTTAGTACAGGAAGGAGAGTGGGAAGAAAAGGTTTCTTTCTATAGGAAGGACAAATATAAGGTGTCCCAAAAAATGTATACATACACTTTGAATAATTATAAAGGTAGTGTTTATTAAAATACGCTTCATTTTCAAAATTGAGCTATTAACTGTTAAAGAGTATATATATATTGCCCTAACCAGTTTGGCTCAGTGGATAGAGCATCGGCCTGTGGACTGAAGGGTCCTAAGTTTCATTCAGGCCAAGGGCACATGCCTGGATTGTGGGCTCGATCCCCAGTAGGGGGCATGCAGGAGGCAGCTGATCATTGATGTTTCTATCTCTCTATCCTTCTCCCTTACTCTCTGAAATCAATAAAAATATTTTTCTTTTAAAAAAGTATATACATTTGGGGGGAGGGGGGAACACCCTGTAGGTTTCGTTTTTTTAAAAAATGTTTTTGTTCTTTAGAGAGAGAGGAAGTGAGAGGGATAGAAAGAGAGAAACATCGATGAGAGAGAAACATCATCGATTATCTGCCTCCTGCACTCCTCTCCACTGGGGATCAAGCCGGAAACCTGGGCATGTACCTTGAATGGGAATTGAACCAGTGACTTCTTGGTTCATGGACCAATGCTCAATCTCTGAGTCACACCGGCTGTGCCCTGTAGGTTTCTTTAGGAAAAATAAATGGGTTTTAAGGAGGACAAACTGGCGACAAAAAAGTTTGTGATAATTGTTTATGCAGGTATGAGTGGTCTTTCTGTCTTTTTTGTGGCCATGAAACTCCTCTGGGATTTATGGTTCTCATTTCTCAGAAGTTGCTGCTTTTACTCAGATAAAGGAAGCTCTGTTGAATCTCAAATGTCTTCAGTTTAAAATAATCTTTATACAAATCTAGAGTTTTGAGTGGGTCCCCTTAACATGATATCTTTGTGAAGCTGAGCTTTTGGTGCTTCTGTGATAAAAAGCTAGTTTCAGAGAGAAGGTAGAGGTGCGGGGAGCGAGGAATGATTAACCTGGGGAATTTATATGCATATATGCATAGCCCACAGACACAGATAATAGGGTGGGCACGGCCTGGGAGGGGAGGGTACAGAGTGGAGGGGGTCAACGGGATAAAAACAAAAAAGTAAGGTGACATCTGTAATACTTTCAACAATAAAGATAATTTTTTTAAAGCAAGAACCATGAGAAAAATGAATGTGGGATGAGGGTGTGGTATTCAAATCTCATTCCAAAGTTTGCGAAGTTGTGCAGTGCCCAACCAGCTCACTCATCCCATTACTGTTATGGACACTGGGAAAGAAGATACCTACCAAGAAGGGCTCCTGGTGGTTAACTGGGCTCAAATTTAGAAAGAGCCTCGCAATCATTTCCAAACAGAAGCCTCTCACCCAATCCACACTTTAGGGAGAAGCCTGCATTGAACTGCCTTCCTGCACTGTGTTCCTGCCATCTCAGCCAGCCCTTCTAAAGGAGTTCCTGGAATTGTATTTAAACCAGTAGGACCGAGACTTTCCACATCCAATCAGAGTTGTGCAGCTATATTTCCCCCCTCTCCCCCCATCAGCATCTTCACCAACCAATCAGGACTGCTTCATTCTGCCAGTCAGGACAGTGCTTTTTGGACTCATCACACTTCAAGGATTAGGAACTTCTATCTATTTAAATCAGCTGACCCCTGGCTCTGGGAGCACACACGGAAGAAAGATGTCTTTCTTCCTCTGGAGCTGAAAGGACAAAGAAGCCTCACTGGACCAGAGTGGAGAGGCGCAGACCAATGTGGAACAGAGCAGATCAGGGTAGGGCCACCTTGCCCAGGGGCAACCTCACAACAGTGCTGTTCCACAGCCATGAAGCTTCATAACTGAGCTGTAACACTAATGAGCTGTTCCATAGCTATGCTATATCACAACTGAGCTGTTGACACTTAGGTTTTCTTCTTTGCTGCATCCCAAATTGGGGATTCCTGCTGAGGCTGAATGGAATCGATGACCATTGGTTGACACTATGTATGGGTAACTTAATGCTGGGGTCCAACCCCAGCAGGTCCAGGGGTCCCCAAAGGTGTGGATGGAGTCGGCGAAGAAGGAAGGACACGGAGACAGTGTTCAGTTGATCAGCAGCCTCGCCAGGATCTCTAGCCAGGATCTCCAGCCAAGTTCTGGTCTGGATCTCCAGCGAAGTTCTGCTTTGGATCTCCAGCCAGGTTCTGTGTCCATGTTCTCTTGCTAGGTTCTCCAGCCAGGTTCTGTCCAGGTTCTCCAGCCAGGTTCAGTTACCAGGTTCTAGTCAGGTTCTCTTGCCAATTTCTGTAGTCAGGTTCAGTCCAGGATCTTTTGCCATGTTCTCTCACTAGGTTCTGTCTCTAGGTTCTGAGGCCAGTTTCTGTCCAGGATCTTTTGCCATGTTCTTGTTGTGCCCAGATTTCATGATTCCCAAGAACCCACAGGGAGCCAGCGAGTCCGATGCAAAAGCAAAGAGTCATTCATTTCAAACCTAGGTTTGGCTCCCCTGCCACACTCACCGATGCAACGGTAAGCTCCAGTGGCCGAGAGAGAGAACTCTGTGTGGAGAGAGGTTTTATAGGGGTTTGGGGTAAGGGGAGGAGAAAGGACTGTGGGCCCTGCTGATTGGCCAGGCGTGAGTACACAGGATGTGGTCATAGTGATGGCGTGCACTTCCCTTGACTATCTTCCGGGAAGAAGCTTGCTGAGCACATGGCCAAGTTAAGATGAAGGGCATAGCCCTTACCCTGGGGCAAGGTGGAGGGCGTACTCCTCGCCCTTTCATTCCCCCCTTGTCTTGGAACTTCCGGCTCAATCATGAGACGGACTGCATTTCTATTCCACCATTGCTAGAGGCCCATACTGGGCACACAGAACTATCAACTGAACTATCCCTATAAGCTTAACAAATGGCCCGGTGGAAGGGAAAGAAACCATTTTAGATTTAACAACTTCTATTGAAACAGGATTTTTCTTCTTAAAATTCCTCCATGGCTATCAAAAAGCCAAATCAAGATTAATTTATCTACTGTCCTGATGTTTGCATACACACAACAAGAATGGTAACTGACTACCTTTGCTGGAATTTCATGGTTGAATCTTAATGTGCCCCGTAGGGCCAGGAAGCCAAGCCATCCAGCTGCCATCAAGCCTGCCTGCAGTATCTGCTGAGTTAGGTGAATCCCTCACCTGTAGCAACTCCACCTGAGCCCATGCTCCAGGCTTTAAGGCCCATCTCAGTAGCCCTCCTACTTGTTGCGGCCCAGAGTGTGTGGGGTTCTGCAGGGATGCAGAGGCATCTTTACTGCTCCCCTTCTACTCTTACCAACCGCCAGTGATGGTAGGGCATCAGCCTGACGCTCCAGCGCCAGCCATCTTCAGGGCTCCCAAGCAGGATACCAGGCTTTCTTCGTGGCATTTTTACTGGCTTCAAGTCTTTAGAGCTCAGATAGGGCTCTTCGAAACATGATACTCCAGTCAAAGTTTTCCGTTAATAAAACCACTATTAGGAACCAGTCTTACTGAATCTATGCAAAGAAACGTACTTATTTAGCATTGCCAGATTTCGGAGGAATTACATAAGGAGAAAAACATACTGATCTACTCTAAGATTTTCTGACTTTCCTTGCTAATTCCTTTTCATGGATTTAAAACAAAACAGTAACTGTTGGCATAAAACCTTCTTTCTATGCATAACCATGCCTCAGACCTTCTATTCTAAACAGGCTTTTTCCAGCTTTACTACCCCTGACATGGCATGGTGACTCAGGCCTGCAAGACAGTATTACAGGCTGCCAACTGTTAGCTGTCTCTCAAAAGAGACCAAAACCTGATGGGCACCCTTCCCTGCCCAGTTGGGCCCCTGCCCTCTTGGCAGCTAGGCACCCTTTACTTTTGGGGGTCACCCCACACAGCTCCCTTCCAGGACAGCCAACATACATTCAAACCTGCAAAAGAATCAAAGGTTAATATAACATATCAATACAATGAAACATAATATTGGCATCATGGCCGCTTTAGGCAGCCAAATCTTCTGCTACCAAACATGTGATCCTATAAATTGTCCTTGTCTCTTTGGAGCCATGTCCATGAAGATGCCGGCATTATCTAAATGTATTACACAGTATTGTGGGGGCTCCTGGTGACAGGAGTGATCGCGAGTCATGTTACCGGCATCAGGCAGGTCGAGCACGCCGTAGCTTGAGCGGGTTGCGTTGATCTCGATCGATGCTCCATTTGGTGATGAAGTCTTTCCGGATGGACCCAGGTCGCGAGGCCGTCTACCTTGAGAGCGGTGGGGGTCGTCAGCACCACAATGTAGGGACCCTTCCAACGTGGCCCTAGGGTCTCCCGGCGGTGCCTTCTGATGTAGACCCAATCTCCTGGTCTGTGCTGATGAGGAGTTGGGGTTGGGCTGGTCTCATAGATGGCGCGGAGGCGCGGCCAAATGTCCTCGTGCGCCCTCTGGAGCCCTCTCAAGGAAAGAGATTGTTAAAGAAAAGCCACCCAGTCCTCGCCAGTCTCCGAGTCAGACAGATTCCTCCTCTCTTGGAGAACTTCAAAGTCCTGATGGCTTCTAGGTAACCCTGTTTATCAGTTACAGCAGCAACAGGTACCAAACCCTTTCAGTACATTTGACCAGCTTCATTCCCGCTCACCTTTACAGATTCTAAGGCCCATTGTCTTCCTTTAACCAGCAAGCCAAATGACACTGGCCTGTATTATTTAATTCAGCACAGGCAGGGGGAAGGTCCCATGAAATCTCTGCCCTGAGGAACTGTGAGCCCCACCCTTAAATGTCCCAATCAGACTAGAAAAGCCACAAATACTTTTTAAATCTACCCCAGAATTCCAAAATCCCAACCCAGCACCGAATATCACATAGCAAATCAAAGTTCCCAGCAAACAAACAGACAGAGATGTTTACTAGTTAGGCGGGCAGATTCCACCTCTGACAGAGAGCAAGCGCTCTTGGGGCAAGCGTGTGCCTTTTTTTTCCCCACAGACTTCCACACTTACATGAACAAATAATTATACCCAAGTAGACATACAAACATCAAATAAACATCCAACTTACACCCTTTCAGTGAGCAGACAGGAACAGATGTGGAGGCCTCCCTTTCCCACATCCCAGGACAGGACTTTTGACCTACGTCTCATCCAGATAGAAATGGTACTCATATTGAACAAGGAAATCAAGACTAAATAGACACAATAACTAGATACATTCCCCATTAAGAACTTCGAGGTGCATGCCACATTTATACCACAAAATACCAACAAATCAGTTTCAGTTGTGTCGAGATACAGAACAAGTCCCTGAACAGAGGCAGTAGAAAACTGCCTAGGAATGCTTCTTTTCTACCTTTTTAAAAGATAGGCCAGATCCGAACCCTTAGCCAGTCCGAGCTTTGACTTCCCTCCGGAAGTCCCAGAGATGGTGAATACCATCTAGAAGCCATTCCTCCAGATACAGGACAAGTACCTTAGAGATTCTTGATAATCTACATCAGTAATCCATTCACACAATCCCCCAAAAGTTAAAGAGGAAGGAAAGAACCATTCAATGTCCTTCAAGAGGATTTCGGCGAAACAACAAAATCGACAGATTTAACACATTGGAAAACCAAGGCCAGAAGTACCCTCAGACGTTTCAGGGGTACCAAGGAAGGAGAAGTTAGGCCACGTCCAGCCCTTTTCACAATCCACCATCAGTGACAAGTCCCAGTTCACTGGTTTACCATTCATTTAATATTTCTTTTTCCTCCTATCATACCAAGGCCATGCTTTCCAGGTAGCTAGAACTTTTAAACCACAGTTTCTACCTGAAATAATTGTACTTTACTTTAGAAATTGGATTACTGCTATCCTGGCATAGCTGCTAAATTTCAAAATGGTCACAATTTTCCTGCTGGGGAATTCAAGAAGCAAACCCATAACTATTAAGGCCAAAACAGTCTTGGGTTTTTATTCTGTACACAGCAAAAGGTCAAGTTCAGCTCAAAACTATGCGCACTCGTTTTTAAACTGGCCTTTTCCTTTACATGTGCACAGAAATCCTGGATGCATTTATGAATTTGTAAAAGCTTTTCAATTCTCTATCTACAAGCCCTTTAAGAAATACAAGCTCTATTGTCGGCCCTTATAAAGCCAACTGCTCAAAACATTGGTCTATCATACCACTAAAATTATATTAAGACCGTGATTGCTAATTTAGTATTAAATAAATCTGGGAGGCAGGCACACGTTCTGGCCCATCTGCATTTCCTTAGTAAAACTCTGCCTTAAAACTCCACCCCTGAAATCCCATCCTGCCTCAGTGAGCAGACATTCCTTTTGTGATTGACTAAGTCAGAGGGAGGGGCCTGCTGTTCCAAGATGGCGGCCCCCAGGGGCACGGCATGCCATGCGGCCAACATGGCAGCTGCCAAGTCAGGCAGCTCAACATTGTGGCGGTCTAAACTGTTCTCTGACAGAAAATATGATTTCCTCATTCTCACAATAAACAAAGGAAGAGCAAATCAAAACCCCTAAAAGAGAGATGGCCAACATTATATTGCAGAACTTTTTAAAATCTTAGGTAGCAAATTAAATATGCTAGCCCAAAACCCTATCCGAAAATGGACGGTGCGCACATTAGTTTTAAGCCAGCTTTTCTCCTAACACGTGCACAGAAATCCCAGACGCATTTACTTGGGGAGGGGGTGACCTATTTCCACAGACCCTCACTCAGGCGGCCGCCCGACCGCCACACAAAGGAGGGGGGAGGGCAATCCCCCTCCCTCCACACTCCCACACTTTCACCAGACATTCATTCAGACTTTAAACAATCCATTCAATTCCTAACAACTTCCCAACTCCTGAGGGAGCTCTAAAGCCTCCCCCAATCTCCTTGAAATGATCAATCACAATACCCAAAGGAGCAGTCTGAGTCCATCCCATAACATCCGTCCAGTACAAACACAGAACACTAAACAGGGCCCGAAAATACAGGCTTCCAACTCCATGGAAGCAACTAGACGTTGGCCTTACGCCAAACTGGCAGGAGCGACCTGCCTTGTCTCAAATCCGCGAGGGGTATATCCATCCCTCGTGAGGGGCATATCCATCCCTCCTGGGGTGAGGGGCATATCCATCCCTCCTGGGGTGAGGGGCATATCCATCCCTCCTGGGGAGCGGAACGTCTTCCAACTCTCCCCCGCCTGTGGTCGTTCATGGCGCGTCCGCCTAGACACCTCAGGCAATTACAGATTCCAGAAACGAGCTCACACTGAACAGAACATACAACGACACACACATACCGCGGTCAGTCAGACTCTTCGGATCGGGGGTCCCTCGATGGTCTTGGGAATCCCGGATGAGCCCCCAAATGTTGTGCCCAGATTTCATGATTCCCAAGAACCCACAGGGAGCCAGCGAGTCCGATGCAAAAGCAAAGAGTCATTCATTTCAAACCTAGGTTTGGCTCCCCTGCCACACTCACCGATGCAACGGTAAGCTCCAGTGGCCGAGAGAGAGAACTCTGTGTGGAGAGAGGTTTTATAGGGGTTTGGGGTAAGGGGAGGAGAAAGGACTGTGGGCCCTGCTGATTGGCCAGGCGTGAGTACACAGGATGTGGTCATAGTGATGGCGTGCACTTCCCTTGACTATCTTCCGGGAAGAAGCTTGCTGAGCACATGGCCAAGTTAAGATGAAGGGCATAGCCCTTACCCTGGGGCAAGGTGGAGGGCGTACTCCTCGCCCTTTCATTCTCTCCAGCGAAGTTCTTCTGTCTCTAGAGAACGTTCTGTGTAGGTTCTGTGCCTAGGTTCTGTCTCTCTTAGTTCTGTCTTCTTACATCTGTATTTATACCAGTTGATTCAATCCTATCAATCTCTATTACAAAGGTTAAGGCGTTTCTTATCTCCATTCCAGGGAGTAAAGATTATGTAGCTTAAGCGTGATTGTTTATAGTTAAAGTGATTAACTACCCGCCTGGCACTTAGTTAAGAGGTTTTATTCCCTCCCTAACTTCAGGGGAAAATCCCTACCTGGGGAAACAACCTTTCTCAGAGAGGAGACCTTGGTTAAAACACATAGTGCCAAGAAGGTGAGCAAACATATTAAGAACAATATGCCATATATGCCAGGTCCCTTGAAACAGCAAGGATGGACCGGCTCCCGGCAACTTAAGAATGAAATAAAAATATTTTTTCTTTTAATTTATATGTATTTTTTTTCAAATAGCTACTAAATTATTATAAGTGCTTATTAAGTTATATGAACTTAACACTTAATGAATGAAACTATTAAGTACTTCTTGTGACCTGGGCGTTTAGTGAGGAAAGTACTGAGATATTAAGAGCGCCAGAGGTTTAGGTTTAGGAGCTTCTGGCCTAGTGGTTAAGAGCTCTATACGCAAATTCTGTCCTCAAGCTCTATATCCAAACTTCACGTGTTCCAATCCCAGCTGAGCTGCCTACTAGCTGCATGACTGATGGGCAAGTTTCCTAACCTCTCCCTGGGCCTCCGTTTCTTCACCTCGGTGTGATGAGGGTTGAGTGAAATGGCATTGTTAAAGCCCTCAGCCCAATGCCTGCCCCACCATGAACACCAGATAAAGGGGAGAGAGTTATATAAAGAAAACTGCGGGTTTCCAAAAGAATGCAGTGTGTTCTGCATTCCTTCTCCACCTGTCCAACGAACAGGCTGACCTAACAACCTTTTTCCTTGGGCCTTGGGAGATAAAGTCAAATCTGGAAACAGGCACCTGTGTGAGGGTCCTGTCCTAGCCCAGTCAGCCCTTCGTCACCAGGCAGAAGCCTACAGTCTGACAAAGGCAGGCAGGTTGTTTTGGTCAGTTGCGAAGGACACTCTATAGCACAGTGAGGAGCCCTGGGGCATCTGGCCACACTGAAGGGAAACAAAAGAAAAAGTTGTGTGCTTTGGGACAGGGTGGAGTAGGCTCAAAGCAAAGCTGTGTGTAGTCAAATCTAGATTGCGAAGTGGATCTGAGGTCCCATTTCCTTAGCAACTACAATGTTACGATAGATGTGGAAGGGAGGGTCCAAAAATCCCTTATCTAACGTTGTCTACCTGGGTTGTAATTTGAAGCTGCTTCTCTGTGTCAAAGTGAATTAGGGGCTCCAGGCAAGGGTGGGATGTTTCACTAATACAGCTCCAAACAGCGAAGTAATTTCTGTTCTGTCTGTGATTTTAGAGAGCAAGATTTCTCTGTGAGTAAAGAAAGCAATAGGTGGTGAAAACACAAGACAATAATACAGACGATGTCTTATAGAATTGTACACTTGAAACATATAATCTATTAACCAGTGTCACCCCAATACATTCAATTACAATTTTAAAAGGAAGAAAGAAGCAGTTCTCATGACACTTTGCAGCTGCAGCTTGTCCTTGGGAGAAAATGGTGTTTCCTGTTTTACACGGTAGCTGGCCTTATCTTTGTTATCCCAGCCCAATGAATCGCAGGGCATATTTTTAACTTCTCATTTCTTGTTAATTTTCATTTTCTCAGTCCCAAGAAAGAAGGAGGGGAGGAACTGTGTGGCAGCCAGGTAGGAGGAGATGTCAACTGCAGCCCGCCTTTCCAGCAGCAAGGAGGCCGATAGCAAAAGGGGCCTGTGTACCCCCCAGTGCCCACGGTGTGGTGGGTGCTCTGAGAGACCAGCTGGGGATGGGCAGGGCCTAGATCACCTGGAGAGAGGAAAGACAGGCCAGAGGGCTTTCACAGCCTGGAGGCACTCCCCTTCCCCACTCCCCACCTTCTTCTCTGGCTTGTGGCTAGCTTTCCTGGGAACTTCCATATTACCTCAGACCACAGTGAACACCTGTATTGGGAGAACTAGCACCAGCCTGTCTCTGGCTCTCAGAGAAATCCTGGGTGGAGTTGCCAGGTGCTTTTCTAATGACTAGAGTGGCGCTTTGACATTGAATATGGTCTCAGCCTCTGATCTCCAAGGTCTGGCCACAGTCTCCCTTCCCAGCTCACTGCATCCCTGCCCGTTGTCTTCACTGTTCTGGGATAATCCCCACCTTGAAGCCATACAGACCTGGTTTCAATCCTGCCGACCTCACCTACTGATTCTGGCAACCTGGATCGATTGCTTGCACTTGTGCCTTGGTTGCCAAATCTGATAAATGGGACTCAACTAATATCTACCTTACAGGGTTGTTAACAGAGTGAAATGCTCAGTTGCTCTGGCTCCATCTTATTCAAGACTTCTTTGTTCCCAGGGCCTTCATAATAGCGCTTTCTTTTTTTTTTTAATTCTCATCCAAGAATATTTTTTTCCATTGATTTCTAGAGAGAATGAACCTGGGACTGGGAGCTCACCTGGAAATTCGGCCCATCCTCTCCAAATGGGAGCTGCCCATTATCATGGAAAGATTAACAACCTTGTTGTAGAAACCAGAGCCAGCAGCCCTTTGAAGACCCCCAGCCTTTGCATACCTGCAGGCCTTTGCAAATCCCCATATCTGTAAGCTGTCCATCTGGCATACCCTTCTGCCTCCTTCCCCATGTAATCTTTGTCCTTCTACTCAATATAAGCAGCTTGCTTAAGGTGTGGTGCAGAGCAGACTTTTGCGGCTGACCTGCTGCTCTCCTGTACTGCCAGCAGTATTGGAATAAATGCTCATACATGATTCAACCCTGTCTCTGCTTAATTGGCTCAAGTAGTGACAGGCAGTAAGGACCCATTGATTGCCCAGTTACACTAGTGGAAAGGCTGAGACCTAACTGGCATCAGAAGGTAGAGTAGGGGGAACGGGATATTTATATCTCTTGTAAGGGTCAGTCAGAGTAACCGGTCAGACCAGGTGCAGGTGAGGGACAGGGGTAGAAGGTCCACTGGAAACTGGGTGAGGTGGTTTACTGGAAGCCTAAGGCGGTTAATCATGAGACCTATAATGAGAATAACAGGACAATGGCTGGGAGGGGTGAGAGCCCCAAGCAGAGCATAATGGAGCACAAGAAAGTGCCTAAAGGGAAGTATGTGCCCTGGATGGGGAATCACACACTCTAACCACTTAGCAAAACTGCCCAGGGCACAATAGCTCCTTCTTTAGACGTGCTAATCTTTAAAGCTTCAGGCTTGTGTGTGTGTGTGTGTGTGTGTGTGTGTGTGTGTGTGTGTGTGTTTCAGGTTTGGGTTTTTATAAAAACAGCCTTTCCCATTTTCCCTCCCCTTGATATAAAAGAATCCTAAACTCCATACTTTAAAAATGGACTTGAGGATCAAGGCTCCTATCTTCTCTGTTGGTGCCTTCTTGATAACAAACATTCCCTTACTCCAAACTCTGACATCTTAAGTTTTGGCCTTTTGAAGTGTGGGGCGCATGGACTTTGAACTGGCAACAGGAGGTTTGGGAGGACAGAATGAGGTGAAATATAGATGGCTGCCAAGCATAAACTGTGTGCCCGTAAGTGTAAATCCCTTCCCTCCTGGTGCTGTTTCTGCCCCTGCAATGTTCTTGCCCACTTCCCTTCACCAACCCAAATCCAAAAAGCCTCAGAGCTCGACGGAAGTTCCTGCCCAGCCCAGCCCCTCCTCTGAACACACCCCCCCCTCCCATCAGGAGAGTTTCAGTTTCAAAGAACAGCCTCTTCAGGTCCCAGCCCCCCAGCTGTGGCCCCAGCATTTGGTCCTGCAACATATCTCAGGCTGTCATTTGCCATTTCATGGTGAACCAAAGAAAGATGGAACTGGATAAGCCCTATGGGGACCCACTTGGAACCCCAGACTTGATATAAAGATTATTTTAAGCTGAAGACATTTGAGAGTCAACAGAAGCAGATAGAAGCCTTCTCAAAACATCTCTTATCTAACTAAAAGCAAAAACTTCTGAGAAGTGAGGACTGCCATAAATTCCTTCCTTCGGGTGAGTCTGCTCCCAGGAGAAAGAACAAGAGCACATGTGCCATAACTCCCCTCTCCAGGGACATTTTATGGCTCTGAAGACAGAGACCACATGCACCTACAGAAGCAAACATTCTTATCTCCCTTTGTTCTCCCCAAAACCCACTTGTCTTCCCTAAAGAAACCTATTTGTTCTTCCCATAGGAGCCTTTTCTCCCCATCACTTTTCCCAGCTAAGTTAGACGAGCCCCAAGATCTAACCCAGTGGTTCTCAACCTTCCTCATGCCGCGACCCTTTAATACAGCTCCTCATGTTGTGGTGACCCCCAACCATAAAATTATTTTCCTTGCTACTTCATAACTGTCATGTTGCTACTGTTATGAATCGTCATGTAAATATCTGATATGCAGGATGTATTTTCATTGTTACAAATTGAACATAATTAAAACATAGTGTGGACGAAAGGGGCCACACGCTGACCTGACAAGCTCAGGGAAGGCCTGCGTGGCAGCCTAGCAGACTCAGAGACCTAAAATAACCACAAAGGATGGTCTGAAATTAAACTTTGACTAAAAGCAGTTATGGTAGGCAGTTATGTCCTAAGCCAGTATCTTCACTGACAAGATCAACTTTGATCTTTACTGAGCCCATTTGCCTTTTTGCCTCTAAGATAACATTCCCTTGAAATGTCTGGGTAACTTGTAACTTCCCTTTTTCTGGAGCCCCTGGAGCACAGCCAAAAGTTCTGGGCGCCAGGACAGATACTACAAATTCCTTCATTATCATGTTAATTGATCCTGCACCCACCTAAGTATGTGTCCATCATTTTACTTTTTATCCTATCCTAGAGGTTCCCCCCCCCCCTTCACTTAATCCCACCTCCTTTAGTCTGTCACCAATGAATTTCATGTAACCCACCTATGTCCCTCCTTTGATTGCAATGTATAAACACAATTGTAACCCCGCTATTCTTCGGAGCACTATCTCAATTCGTTGAGGTTCTACTTCCCAGCATATGTTGACAGTTTGGCTCAAATAAACTCACAAAAATTCTTTACAGGTTTCAATGGTTTTTTTTACGTTAACAATAGTGATTAATCACAAAAACAATATATAATTATATATGTGTTTTCCAATGGTCTTAGGCGACCCCTGTGAAAGGGTCGCTCAACCCCCAAAGGGGTTGTGACCCACAGATTGAGAACCTCTGTTCTAACCACTCCTTTGAGTCATTCACAGAGCATGCCCATGGGAATGTGATCCAGCCGTAAATAAACTGCCCCATTCTCTCTCTCTCTCTCTCTCTCTCTCTCTCTCTCTCTCTCTCTCTCTTCTCTGTGATATTTTCTCTGAAGGTACACAAAAATAAATCAATTGCTTTTATTATGTGACTGTGAAGTATCGACTCTTCTGCATCCAATAAAGAACCAAAGATTACTTTTGTAACATTAAAATAGTCACTTGTAAAGATAATATCAATTGAGACCGTCTTGCACTGTGATTAATCCATTATAAACAAATGCCAATCTTAAAAACACAATTCCAAAAAAAAGTGCAGTTACACTGAGTATAGATAAGAAAGTACATGAATGCCCTAGCTGATTTGGCTCAGTGGATAGAGCGTCAGCCTGCGGACTGAAGGGTCCCAGATTCGATTCCAGCCGAGGGCACATGCCTAGGTTGCGGCTTGATCCCCAGTGGGGGCTCTGCAGGAGGCAGCTGATCAATGATTCTCTCTCATCATTGATGTTTCTATCTCTCGCTCCTCTCTTCCTCTCTGAAATCAATAAAGAAATATATTTTAAAAAAAGAAAGTACATGAACTCATTGGTTGTGCTATACCAAATGGATGGAAAGTAAAATTGATTTTATACTGTAGGTCAGTACACAAAACAGTTTATTCTTATAGTATTTATTATTGTGTTATTGTATTATTTGCTATATGAGCAACTGTAAACCTACTTTTGCCCCACACTGTATAAATAACTAACTAAATAAAATCCTATTTCTTCCCTGTATATGTACTTAGATTCCTTGTATAAATAACAGAACACTTCATTCCATTCACTTCAAAAGAAAGAACTCTTTAGAAAAAGATTGAAAAGGTTTGATAATTAACTCTCAAATTTTATGCTTAATTTTTCCACTTCTATCAATTTCCTGACATCCTATATAATAAAAGAGGAACGTGTAAATTGACCGTCCCTCTGCAATGCTCACCAGCCAATCAGGAGTGAGTATGCAAATTAACCTGACAAAGATGGCAGGCTGATTTGGATACACAGGCGCCAGGTGGAGAGCAGAATGGGAGAGCCAGCGGCTTGGGGGGACGTGGCTCCTTGGTCGCTCCCCCAAGGTGCCGGGCAGAGACCAGAGCGGGATAGCCGGCGGAGAGTGGAGTGTCTTGGGGAACTTGGCTCCCCAAGCCACCAGACGGAGAGCAGAGAGGGAGAGCTGGTGGCTTGGAGGACTTGGCAGATTGGGAGGTTGTGGGACGGAGGCAGAGCAGGAAGGGAAAACCAAGAGTGCGGGGAGCACCAAGAATTCTGGGAATAGTAGTTCTGGTGGCAGCCCCAGGACTGGAAGCAGAAGCCCAGAGCGCGGGGAACATCAGGAATGCTGGGAATTGTAGTTCTGGTGGCAGACGGATTTCCTAGACACTAGAGCAGAGTGAGCCTGGAGCAAGTTACTATTGAGGTGGGGGATGGAGAGAAAGCAAAGGTGAGAGACATCAGTAAAATCAGAGTGTCTAGGAAAAATAAAGGGAAGATATCCTAAAACTTCCAGGAAATCTCCACCAATGAAGCAAAGAAAAAAAAAAGCCTCTATTATGCTGTGAGCAGCAAACCAAACTGGGTTGGGGTCTCAGACAATTCGCTCATATGATTGCAAAGACAGACAGAAACTCCTGGATTGGAGAGGGCTCCCCTGAGGGCTCCCAGATTGAAGAGGGTGCAGGTCAGGCTGAGGGACCCACCCCTCCCCCGGTGCACGAATCTTTGTGCACTGGGCCCCTAGTATGTAACATAAGCAGTAAAATCTTTTCAGTAAATTGAGCAATTGAAGACTCAAGTAAAAACTCAGATAAATGTCTTTAAGAACTCTGGCAAGTGACATATATCCCATGTTGCCTTTGGTTTCTCATCTCTTCTTTGCTTCAAATTCCCCATGCAAGTTTCTTCTTTCCCCCCCCCCCAACAACCTGTGAGTTTTCAGCTTCCCTTTGGACTTTTACAAATTTGTGGCAGGCAATCACTTTGGCAATTTTTACATCAAGCTATTGGGTAGATAGTTGGTGGCTCAGTTCCTCAGTCTTCTCTATATTTTACTCATCCATAGCCTGGTTTATGCTCTTTTCAAGGCCCAACTTCTCAATAGTTTTTTTTTAAATACATTTGTGTGGTTTTTAAAGTATATATATTTTTTTATTGATTTCATAGAGGAAGGAAGAGGGAGAGAGACATAGAAACATCCATGATGAGAGAGAACCATGGACTGGCTGCCTCCTGAAAGTCCCCAACTGGGGATCAAGCCCACAACCCGGTCATGTGCCCTTGACCGGAATCGAACCTGGGACCTTTCAGTTCACAGGCCAACACTCTATCCACTGAGCCAAACCAGCTAGGGCTCAATATTTTCCTTTTTAACAGTAAGTTCAAACCTGCCATTGACTCTAAAATTCTTAGTTCCTTTCACTGGGTTTCACTTGAGGACTGCCCACTATGAGATTCTTCAATTTACCTTTTCTAGAGCATTTTCTTTTTTTTCCTTATGAATCTTGAAGTTCACAGTGTTTTTATGAATTCTTGAAATTTATTCCACATAAGAAAGGGAATTCCAGAAGAAAACTCTGTATAGGCATTTACATTTGCTTCTGCTTTAGTTTTTAGTCCATCTGTAGGGAAATCTGAGATCTCTGCTTTTGAAATGGTCCCATCTTTCTTATCTTCCTGTAAGTGAAGTCCAGAGTCTAATGTGTCTTCATCTTCAGAATTCAACTCAACATCACTTTCGTTTAAGCCAGAAGGTAGCGCCCACTCCATATCTTCTCTTCAGTCAGGAGCTGCTGCCCGGGAGCTGCAGGCCCTGACCTCTCAACATCAGATGGTAGAGGGAGTTTTTCCTCCTAACAAAGATTCTTTCCTTGACCAAACTCTAGTCAGACTCCTCTGAACTCTCTTCTCCACTAGGCCCTGACTTTTGGGTTTGCAGTTCATCTTTGTATTGCCACTTTTATCAAGAATCCTGCTGAGTCGGTTTAGTGAAACCTCCCACTGTTGTCTGACCACCTTGATACCTTTTCACTATGGCCTGCCTTCAATAAGGCAGGAAGGTATGGTCAATTACCCTGTTTTGCCTGTCATTTAAGCAAAGCATGACCCTGCCTCTTAGTAATTTTCTACCCACTGATCCCATCCTCCCACCCACATCTGGGTGATAAATCTCTACTTTTCCTTATCGTGTTCACGGTTGAGCAGGATCTTTCCCCTACTACCAAACACCATTGTAATAGCCCATCTTGACTAAAGTCTGCCTTACCAACTTTCACAAGTGTCATGAGTGATTCTTTCTTTATACCTCCCCTTCCCCCCAATTCCCAGCCAGTATCATCTGGGCCAACCCCCTCATTGTATATGAGAAAAAACAGAAGTGAAGCAGCTAAACAAGAGAAAGATTAAGAGTTTGGACTCTGGGGCCCAGATTCATTGCCATTTACCAATTGTGTGACCTCAAACAGGCTACTTAATTTGTGTTTGAAAGGGTAACATCTACAACATGGGGCAAATAACAGTGACCATTTCACTGAGTTGTTGTAAAAATTAAATGAGTTAATATCCATAAAGTACTGAGAACTGCCCAGCAGAATAAACACAATATAATAGTTTCGTTTTATTTTTAAAAAGCTCTGGCCTGAGGATACTCCATTACTTAATGAGAACTGAATGGACACACTTTCCTGTCCCAGTGTTATAATACTAGGACCAAGCAAAAATAATTCATCTGCTTGCTCCGGGAAATATCAGCTCCTAAAAAAGATAAGGCTCTAAAGTTGAGCGGTTCTCAAACTGTGGGTCGTGAACAATGAAAATACATCCTGCATATCAGATATTTACATTACGATTCATAACAGTAGCAAAATTACAGTTATGAAGTAGCAAGGAAAATAATTTTATGGTTGGGGGTCACCACAACATGAGGAACTAACTATATTAAAGGGTCGCGGCATTAGGAAGGTTGAGAACCACTGGTTCAAGTCAACCAAAAAAATTTGAAGACCAACAATTACAAGCATTATTGGATGAAGATGCGTGTCAAACTCAAACACAACTTGCAGAAAGATTAAACATTGCTCAGCAAACTATTTCTGATCCTTTACAAGCAATGGGAAAGATTTTAAAGAAAGGAAAATGGGTGCCACATCAACTGAATGAAGACAAATGGAAAACCAAAAAGTCATCAGTAAAATGTTGCTTCAACGGCATGAAAGAAAGTCTTTTTTTGCATTGAATTGCAACTGGTGATGAAAAGTGGATTTATTTTGAGAATCCCAAACGCACGAAGTCATGGGTTGCTCCAGGTCAACCATCAACACCGACTGCAGGGCCAAATCGCTTTGGAAAGAAGACAATGCTCTGTGTTTGGTGCCTGATTTAATCTTGTGTTGTTTTATAGGTATGCTGTATGGGCTTGTAGCCTAGCAGCAAGAGGCTATATCATATAGCCTACATATGTAGCAAGCTATACCATCTAGGTTTGTGTAAGTGTACTCTGTGATGTCCGCACAATGATGAAATTACCAAGTGATGCATTTCTTAGAACATATCCCAGTCGCTAAGCAACATGTGACTGTACTAAGTGGGAGATGCTTGTGAGACAATCTGGCCATTGGACATATGGGTCTAGAACAGTGATGGCGAACCTTTTGAGCTCGGCGTGTCAGCATTTTGAAAAACCCTAACTTAACTCTGGTGCCGTGTCACATATAGAAATTTTTTGATATTTGCAACCATAGTAAAACAAAGATTTATATATATATATATATTTAAATATATTTTATTGATTTTTTACAGAGAGGAAGGGAGAGAGATAGAGAGTTAGAAACATTGATAAGAGAGAAACATCGATCAGCCGCCTCCTGCACACCTCTTACTGGGGATGTGCCCACAACCCAGGTACATGCCCTTGACCGGAATCGAACATGGGACCTTTCAGTCCGCAGGCCGATGCTCTATCCACTGAGCCAAACCAGTTTCGGCAAGATTTATATTTTTGATATTTATTTTATACAAGAGGCCTGCTGCATGAAGAGATTCATGCAATAAGCCTTCCCTTCTCCTCACTGCCAGCACCAGTTTTCCTCCGGCACCGGGACCCAGGCCTTCGCTCTGGGCGGAGCCGCCTTCTGTCCTCTGTCTTCGCAGCCCCGGCCGGAGCCACCTTCCGTCTTCCATCTTCGCTCCGCCACTTGGAGCCTACGTATGCAAATTAACCGCCATATTTGTTGGCAGTTAATTTGCATATTGTGCTGATTAGCCGATGGGAGGCGTAGCAAAGGTACGGTCAATTACCCTGTTTGTCTATTATTAGATAGGATATTTTAATGCTATTTAACAAGAAAAATCAACCAAAAAAATGAGTTCGTGTGTCACCTCTGACACGTGTGTCATAGGTTAGCCATCACTGGTCTAGAACTTCAGAAAGAAGACTTACCCAGAGGTTGGGTCTTGCAAGGCAGAAAACTAGTTGGGTGGGGCAGAATTTATGACTTAATAGATTGGTGGGTCCTGGAGGCAAGGGTATTGAAAGTCTTGATGAGCAAGCTGTAATTATATATATATATATATATATATATATATATATATATATATATCATTTCTTTTAGAGGGGAAGAGAGAGAGAGAGAGAGAGAGAGAGAGAGAGAGAGAGAGAGAAACATTGATGTGAGAGAGATTTATTGATTGATTGCCTTCCTCAAAGGCCCCTTCAGATTACATTCCGATCAATGGCACACGCACTTTCTGAGCAGCACTTCAAAACATACGAAGATGTGGAAAATTGGGTCTCTGAATGGTCTGCCTCAAAACAAGAAAAATTCTATTGGGACAATATCCACAAATTACCTGAAAGATGAGGGAAATGTGTAGCTAGCGATGGACATTACTTTGAATAAAGCACTTTTTGATGTTTCTCTTGAAATTATCGTGTTTTCTTTGATTACAAAATTCGAATTTTTAACCGGTAAAGGGTCAATCCACATTAGTAACCGGTATCTGCACTGTTAACCGGGACACCCAGTACATTCAAAGCTGAACTCTTGATCCCTCCTCCCAACCTGTTCTGTGCTTCTACTCGGTCTTTGTAAGTGGCACCTCCCTGGTCACCCAGTTGCTCAAGCCAGAAACTTTGATTCTTTCTCCTCCCTTAATCTCCACATCCAAAGCCTCAGTAATTTCTACCAGCTCCGCCTCCAAACACAGTGCAAAAAACTCCCCTCCCTTCTCCTCTAACTTATCTCCTTGCCTTTGCTCTTGTCTCCCTAACATTCACCCACTCTCAATGTAACAGCCAAAGGGAAAAGCACAATCAGATCACATGGTCGCCCCACCCCCATGACAACTTTCTAGTGGATTCCCATCACACTTGGAAAACAATCCAAATCTCCTGTCACTGGTCCTGCTGCTTCTCCAATCTTATTTCAGGCGATCACTGCCCTTGTTCACTGCACAGAGCCTTGCCAGCTATGCTCAGAGTCTGCCTTTCGGAGCCCAGGACAATGCCTGTGTATATTTGGCAGTTGTGGCATGTTGACTGCTTCAATGGCCTCCTTTCTTCCTGTAATTGTATAGGCCCCTGGCACTTTGTGTCTGAGGTCAACGTGTGCCCGCTTTGGCCAATAGGATGTTAGCAAACATGACTGCAAGCAGAGGTTTGGAAAGCACATACGCACTCCCACTTGTCCTCCTGCACAACTGGGCTTATTTTTCTTGGGTCCTGCCATTGTCATGACAATGTACCCTGCTGGTCTGCTGAGGGGATGTGAGAGGAACGCAGAGCAGAGCTGAGTCAGCCCAGCTGAGGCCATCCATGGCCAGCTGACTCCCAGATGTGCCAGTCAAGAGGAGCAGAACCACTTACCTGACCCACAGCGGACTTCAGACTCATAATGAGCCATCTGAGACCACAAAAACCAAAAAGCCAACCTACAGACTCACAGATAACAAGAACTAGTTATGACTTTAGCTCACTATGTTTTTGTGTAATTTATTATACTGCATGACTGTGAAAATAGATAACTGGTAAAGCACTCAATGAATAATTGTTGGCCGCGAGAGTACTGGTGAGTTTTAGACACTAGAGCCAGGCAGGAGATATGGCAGATTCCTTTGGGCTGAGGGGACCTTTCAGCAGATCCCATGTCGGGGTTTTGGGGGGGGGGGGGGGGGGGGGGGGGGGGGGGGAGGGCAGCTCTCTGTGGGTTTTTAGCTCTCCTGCTCTTTCTGGCTAAGAAGAAAGCCAGGGGTTAGTGGGAATGTTCTAAAATGGAGGCACCCAGGATGACAGTAAGGCCCATGGACACGCCTGTATTAATTTCCTGTTGCTGCATAACAAATTCCACACTTAGCAGCTTAAAACAACAGAAGCTTACTATCTCACAGTTTCTGTGAGGCGCCCGTGCCCTCTGGCAGTCTCACCCCTCTGAAATCAAGGCCTCTTGTCAGCCAGGGCTGTGATCTCACCCATTTCAGGATTCTCTTCCAAACTCTCGAATTATGGGCAGAATTCAGTTGCCCACAGTTGTAGGACTAAAGTCCCTGCTTTTCCCTTGGCTGTTGGCAATGAGGGTCACTCTTAGCTCCCAGAGGCTGCCCCAGGTCCTTGCCACATGCCCCCTCCAGAGACCCCCTCCCAACACAGTAGCTTGCTTCCTTCCTGAGGCAGCGAGAGAGGCTCTCTCTGACGTGTCGCCTTCTTTAAAGGGCTCACCTGAGCAGGGCAAGCCCATGATGGATGGTCTTCCTTCCGCTTAATTCAAGGTCAGTGGAGTAGCGACCTCATCACAGGAGTGATATTCCCTCACATTCACAGGTTCTGCTCACACTCATGGGGGAAATAACATGGGGTGTGAGACGCTCCCCTGAGTCAGTCCGGCGTCCTGCCTCCAGCAAGAAGGAAAAAAGGAGGAGCAGATGTCTCGCTGCCCTCCTCCCACTCCCTCCCGGTCTCCGTTTCCCTTTCTAAGCTGCTCTCCGTGAGCCTCTGACAGGATTTGACCATGTTGGGAGGAGAAGAGGACAGAAGGCAGCAGTGGGATTTGCAGAGTTGTGGGTGGGCCTGAGCAAGCCCCTGGCTCCCACTTCCTCTGCGTTCTCCGGAAGCCATTCTTTCCTGCAGGCAGCCAGCCTGGCCAAGTCTAAACCAGCCACAGCCTCATGAGGCAGCCTCTTAGGTCTGCTCAGATCCTAAGACCTTAGAAGGGACACCTTTTGCTGGTCCCCAGAGAACAAAGGTGGGGGAAGAAACTCACCTCTACAGCACTGGAAGGTGGGAGAATGGGCATGGCTGAACCCCGCCCCCAACACACACACATTACACATCTTCCTCCACAGGCCCGCATCTCCTAACCTCTAAGGGACCCCAGGAGACTTGCAACCAGGGGAGCAATGGGCAGTGGAAGCTTGTCCTGGGCTAACCCCCTGAACCTGTCCCCAAGGCCCCCTTTTTCTGTGACTCTCCCGTGGCTCACTTCTTTCCCGGGACATTTCTAGGGAGCCCAAGCAGCCCCCCGCCACCCCTTCTCTCCAGTTGCTTCTTCTCTCCTAGGCCCTTCCTTGTCTCACTGTCCCCAGCTTTAATAAACGTACTCTCAAAATAAAAAGAGAAGGGAAAAGAAGTGAAGGGCATCAGGGCATGCTATCCCCAAACATCCACTTTAGCAGAAGCATGTTTTTGAGGTGAAGGCGATTGAGAATCAACAGGCGCAGGAAGTTCTCTGCCCTCTTTTCTGCCTAAAAGGCCATACATTTCCCTCGTGAAGGTATCCCGTCTCCCAGGAAAAGAATGACTCATCACCAGAGACAGCATCAGCACTAAGATGAATCTGCACAAACAAAACTTACTGAAATACCCCTTATCATCCACTGGTTTTCCTCATATATTTCCTCGTCACTTCCCCACAATTTTTCATCCCATCAAGCCCAAGCCCTCTTCTTTCCTTTGTTAAAATGGTGTATAACATCCCCCCCACCCTCACCCCACCCCCCACACCCAGCTAACCACTTCTTTGAGTTTCACTTGTGGGGGTGAAACAAATGTCCCTCTACCCTCCAGATTCTTTTGGCTGGTCTAATAATCACACAGACACCAGGCAGATTAGCAAGAGAAATAACCAAATTTAATACATATACATGGAAATCCCACATACACGAGAGGTTCAGAGACAGAGACAGAACATTGTCTGTAAGACACCCTGAGCTAGGGAAGAGGGAAGGTGCCTTGGGGCCTGCAAAGAGTCATTGCAGGATAAGAAGAGCAGATACTTAGTAAATAAATGTTCTCCCTGTCATATAAGGTGTGTCAAAAAGGTTATCTCTGACCATCCCTTATTACGGACAAGGACCATCATTCAAGTCTTCTAGGTAATTAAAGGGAGGGGCAGAAGTTTCTCTTGAGCCTGAAACTAAAATTGCTCTTAGCTCAAAACAATCCACATACCACTGTGGACAGAAAGGGGCCACGTGCTAACCTGACTAGCTCGAGAGGCCTGCGTGAGGGTCTTGCAAACTCAGAGACCTAAAGTAACCACAAGGACGGTCTGAAATGGAAACCTTTTCATTAAAAAAGCAGTTTGTAGTGGGTAGTCATGTCCTAGGCCAGTATCTTCCCCCAACAAAAATCAACTTCGATCTTTACAGAGACTATTGTCTTTTTGCATATAAGATAACATACCTGCCCTAACCGGTTTGGCTCTGTGGATGGAGCATCGGCCTGCAGACTCAAGGGTCCCAGGTTCGATTCTGGTCAGGGGCATGTGCCTTGGTTGCGCATGGTGGGGGGCATGCGGGAGGCAGCTGATCGATGTTTCTGACTCTCTGTCCCTCTCCCCTCCTCTCTGTGGAAAATCAATGAAATATATTTTTTTAAAAAAAGATAACATACCTGTGGAATGTCAGGGTAACTTGTAACTTCCCTTTTTCTGGACCCCTCAGGGCACAACAAATGGCACCAGGGCTAAAGACCACAAATTCCCTCATTGTTACTGTTATCATGTTAATTGTTGACTGTTAACTATACTATGCCCACCTATATAAAAGAAGCATTTATCTATCATTTTACTTTTTATCCAATCCCAGAGGTACCCTCCACCTGTTGGGCCCTAAGACCCCCGGAGAGTCCAGCAGAGGAGGCGACGACCCCAAGTCAAACGCAGAGACCGAGGCTTGATGCAAGAGCAAGAGGATTTTTATTACAAGCGCAGCGCAGGGGCTCTCAGGCAGGCAGGCAACAACACAAAGGAAGTGCTGCTGACTGGAGCCCCGAGCAATTGCAGAACACGGGTTTATAAAGGCAAAAACCACACGCAGGTGGCCGGAAAACAGGGAACTGGGTTACCAGTTAACTCATAACTCATCTTTTACAGGGACAGGTCTTTGTTATTAGTTGACTCATTTCCTAAGGGGCCAGGGTGGTCTGGTATGCGCAGGCCGATCCCGAGGAGTGATAAGATAACTATGCTATGACCAGATCAGGGCGCCAGAGCTTTACGGGAAAGGTCAGGAGGGGGAAGTTCTCTTTAATCTTTACATTAACCAGAGCTTACTGGAAAAGCTGGTCCAGGGGGAAGGGGGGGGTTTTCAGCGGCCTTACATTCCCCCCTTTTCTTGTGGGAAGTTCCAATCATGGAACTACAGGCTAATGTTTGAGGGTACAGGCTGATACCGCTGTTGGAGGACCATTACCTGAACTGCACTAATCCGGTCCTGGATGAAGGCGATTAAGCGGTTTACTATGCATGGCCCGAATGTCAAAAGGAGGAGTAAAATGATCAGGGGTCCCACGAGAGAGGATATCAGGGTTGTGAACCACGGTGAGCTGTTAAACCAACTTTCAAACCAGCCTTGCTTGGCCTCTCGCTCTCTTTTGCGAGTTTCTAATCTCTCCCTAAGTTTTGACATGGAATCCTTTATCACCCCTGAATGATCAGCGTAGAAACAGCATTGTTCCCTGAGAGCTGCACACAGCCCTCCCTCCTTTAAGAATAGGAGATCTAGTCCTCTCCTATTTTGTAGGACTACTTCAGACAAAGAGGTTAGAGACTCCTCAAGTTTAGTTATGGAGTGCTCTATATGCTTGAGGTCTTCATCTATAGCAGCTCTGAGCTCCTCAGTATAGGTGGGGCCTTTAATGAGGGCTGTTGTCCCTGTTCCTACTCCTGCCGCGACCCCTAGACCTAGGAGAGCAGCCAAGGTCAGTGAAACAAGTTCCCGTTTATCCCGATGGGAAGGAGAATAGGAGTCAAATTCTTTTTCAAATGCATTAGCTTGATAATACATGATCCTGGGGACTAGTTGGACAAGGATACAATAATCTTGAGAACGGTTAAAGGCCTGGGCTGCTAAACATGGAGTAAGTCCCGTACTACAGGCCCACCATCCCCCTGTTGGGGGCACTAAGTAATAGCTTGCAGAGGAGGGATATGCCAGGTTCTCCTTGCAGAGATGCTGGCGGTCCTTTGGCACTTGTCCTATACATGTGCCTTGCCCTGAGACCTCAGTAAGGGTCAACTTCCCCTGCTGTCCCCACGAACAGTGGTCATGGCTGGTGGTGTTGGTATAGTTTCCCTGGAAGGCTATGCCCTCATAGTAGGGGGGCCCTGTAGTTAGGCAGAGCCAGCAAGACTCAGTTAGGTTAGACTTGGACATGTTTAAAGAACTAAAGGCCCCCTCTACCAAGCCTAATAGCCTCTGACCTGAGTTTGTCTCTAGTTCTATGGGGTTGGCCTGTTCCTCCCTGGAGGCTGGGCTAGTTCCTGCCACGGTGGTGGTGGCAAGAGGCCTTTCTTTCGTGGGGAGCTGCCGGCTGGACAAGACGGTGTTGGGTCCTACTGCAACTGGTGGCCTGTAATCCTGTACATCTAATCTTATCTTAAAAAGGAGGCCATCATCATGTTGGTCCTTATACAGCCGGATCCCCCATGTCACTCCCCAGCGCCACTTGTTTAGGTCGTATGACCGCCCAGCTGAGGTGAAGGAGATATTCAGGGCGTTAACCCAACCCCTATGTCCGGAGGTTTGGCTCTCATTTCTCCGAACCTGGATGAGGTCCCACTCGGGGGGCCCTCTGATCCAATATCCAGTACCAGTTGTCTCACATCCCCATTCTGCACAGAAATACTCTCGTTCAGATCCACAATTCTTTCTATGTCCCTGCCTGTCTTTGGGGCATACATAGAATTGGGTCATCGTAAGACGCTCACGGGCCCCCAGATAACTACAGTGAACTCCAAATTGCAAATCTCTTCCTTTTCCTATGTAAGCTCGGGTCTCTATACCTGCTTTAGTCTCTTCTACTGTTCTCTCAGGGAGGTCCCATAGTCTGTATCCTGCTGCCATAGCGCAGAGGTCTGGCGTTAAGTCTGGCCACCATGTCCCTTTAGGTGCTATATTGGTGACCGACCAGGCCGTCTGTCCGGTGTGGGGGGACATTACCCTCCAAGTTAGTCTCTTTGGGGCATGGGGGTTGCTACTTATCAGCGGCAGGCTCAGCAGGAAGAGGGCGGCGGCAAATCCGTAGCTTGAGAGGGTTGTCTGTCTTCTCCACAGTCCATCCATGATCGGTGTCGTCTGATGGGGGTGCCCGCTTGACGTGGGAGGCGTGGATCCAAGCAGCTACACCGTCTACCTTGACCGCTGTTGGGGTTGTCAGCAATACCAGGTGGGGTCCCTTCCACCTCGGCTCGAGATTAGCGGCCCGATGGCGTCTGATGTACACAAAGTCTCCGACCTGGAACTGGTGGGGGACTTGCAGTTCTCCTGGTTGGTAGAGGGCGGCCAGGGGAGTCCACACCTCCTTCTGGACAGTCTCGAGGGCCTTCAGCCTGGCAAGCAGGGATTGAGGGGTGTGAGTGTCTGTGGGCACGGACCAAGGGTCAGCGGCTAGGGGCGGAGGGGCCCCAAACAAAACCTCGAACGGTGTCACCCCCAAGGGGCCTGGGGTGTTTCGCGCGCGGAAAAGGGCAAAGGGAAGGAGGACCGTCCAGTCTGCCACGCCAGTCTCTAAGGACAATTTAGTCATAGCCTCTTTTAATGTTCTATTCATTCTTTCTACCTGACCTGAACTCTGGGGCCTGTAAGCACAATGCAATTTCCAATCCGCCCCTAGTATCTTGGCCATTCCCTGACTTACCTGGGCAACAAAAGCTGGACCGTTGTCTGATCCAATTACCTTAGGAATTCCAAACCGTGGAAAGATGTCTTCTAAGATCTTCTTGGCGACCACAGTTGCAGTTTCTCTTTTGGTAGGGAAGGCTTCTACCCAACCTGAGAAGGTATCTATGAAAACTAAAAGATATTTATAACCGTATCGGGCGGGCTTCACTTCTGTAAAATCCACCTCCCAGTAACTCCCGGGCCGGTCTCCCCTGAGTCTGTGTCCGGTCCCGACCTGGGATGAATGTACATTTACCAGCTGACACGCCTTGCATTGCTTAACTACTTCTTCTGAAAGGCGATCGAGTCCTTTGACATAGTGTCCCGTTGCCCGGCTGGTGGAGCTGAGGTGTTTGGCCCCCAGGTGGGTAAGGCGATGCAGTTGTTGGAGGTAGGCAGTGGCTGCCGCCCTTGGTACTACCATTTTTTCCCCTGCAGTTCTCCACACTCCTAGTTTGTCCTTATGGTATTTTTCTGGCCTTTTAAGCAGGTCTTTTTCCTCCTCTAGGGTGTAGAGGAGGGTCTCTGGCTGTGGTGCTGCGGGGCCAACAGCGAGGGCGAGTAGCCGGGGCCCTAGAGCGGCCTGCCTTGCCTCGGCATCCGCTTTCCTGTTTCCTATAGCTGTTTCCGAGGTCCCTTTCTGGTGGCCGGGACAATGGATGATAGCTACCTCCTGGGGGGCATGAATGGCTTCTAGGAGGTCGAGGATTTCCTTTTTATTTTTAATTTCCCTTCCTGCTGAGGTGAGGAGACCTCTCTGACGGTATATAGCCCCGTGCACATGAGCAGTGGCAAAAGCATAACGACTGTCAGTATAAATATTAGCCCGGCTGTTCTCTGCCAGCCTGAGAGCCTGTGTCAGAGCAATTAATTCAGCCTTCTGGGCCGAAGTCCCTTCGGGCAAGCTACTAGCCCAGATAGTCCGGTCCTTGCTGACCACAGCCGCTCCCGCCACCCTCTTACCTTCATAGAGGTAGCTGCTTCCATCCGTGTACCAGGTGAGTTGAGGCTCTGGCAAGGGGGAATCTTTGAGGTCTCTCCTCGGCCCTGTTTCCTCTGCCAGAATGTCACGGCATGAGTGTAGGACTTCTTTGCTCTCAGGATTTACTTCCGGTAGTAAGGTTGCTGGGTTGAGAGCTACCGGAGCCCCGAAGCGGATTCGATCTTCACTTAGCAGGAGACTCTGGTAGTGAGTCATCCGGGCGTTGGATAGCCACCGGTCCGGTGGCTGCCGGATAACACTCTCGAGAGTGTGTGGGGCCACCACAGTTAGTTTCTGCCCCAAGGTAAGTTTGTCCGCATCTCTTACAAGCAGGGCAGTAGCTGCAATTGCTCTTAGACAGCCTGGCCACCCCCTAGCCACTGGGTCTAGTCTCTTGGATAAATAGGCTACCGGCCTCTTCCAGGGGCCTAAGGTTTGAGTTAGGACCCCCCTGGCTACTCCCTTTCTTTCATCTATGAACAGAGTGAAGGGCTTGGCCACATCTGGTAAGGCCAATGCCGGCGCCGAGAGAAGAGCCTTTTTAATGTCGTCAAAGGCTTTCTGATGAGTCTCCCCCCACTCGAAGGGGTTCCCTTGTTTTGTCAGCGGGTATAGGGGCTCCGCTAGGGTTGCAAAACCTGGAATCCAGAGGCGGCAGAATCCAGCTGTTCCCAGGAACTCGCGTACCTGCCGGGGGGTCTGCGGTCTGGGAATCTGGGTGACTGTGCTTTTTCGGGCTTCAGTGAGCCACCTCTTTCCCCCTTCTAGTGCGTATCCTAAATAGGTCACTCTCCGCTGACATATCTGGGCCTTCTTGGCCGAGACCCGGTATCCTAGGCGGGAGAGCTCTAAAAGCAAGGCCCCGGTACCTGTTTCACAGTCCTCCTTAGTAGCTCCGGCGAGGAGAAGGTCATCCACGTACTGGAGAAGGGTGACTTGCGGGTGGTCAGCACGGAAAGCAGCCAGGTCTTGATGAAGAGCCTCATCGAAGATAGTGGGGGAATTTTTGAATCCTTGCGGAAGTCGGGTCCAAGTCAGCTGCCCCGTTATTCCCGAATCTGGGTCTCTCCACTCGAAGGCGAAAATTTTCTGGCTGGCAGGATGCAGTCTTAAGCAGAAGAAGGCATCTTTTAAGTCTAGGACTGAATACCACACATGGGACGGAGGGATAGAGCTTAAGAGATTGTAAGGATTGGGGACCGTGGGATGAATATCCTGTACCCTCTTGTTGACTTCTCTTAAATCCTGCACCGGTCGGTAGTCATCAGTTCCGGGCTTTTTTACCGGGAGGAGTGGGGTGTTCCACGGGGAGTGGCACTTAACGAGGACTCCAAGGCGTAGGAGGCGTTGGACATGAACCTTGATCCCCCTCCAGGCTTCTTTTGCCATGGGGTACTGTCGTACTGCAATCGGGGTTGCAGTGGACTTAAGCTCTACTATCACGGGGGGCCGTTCGGTAGCTAAGCCCATCCCCGCGGTTTCAGCCCAAGCTTTGGGGTATTGCTGTAACCATCCCGCTATCCTCTCGTCCTTTCGGACATTACTCTCAAACAGCCGATGCTCGTCTTCGAGCTGGAGTGTCAAGAGAGTAATTGGCTCTCCATGTTGGGTCAGGGTCGGCCCCCGTGGGGTGAAAGTGATCTGAGCCCCCATTTTAGTTAGCAAGTCTCTTCCCAGAAGGGGGGCTGGACACTCGGGTATTACTAAGAAGGAATGAGTCACTCTTCCCGTGCCTAGATCAACTGTCCGGGTGGTGGTCCAGGAATATTGCTCATTTCCCGTTGCCCCTATCACCCAGGAGGTCTTCTGGGAGACTGGTCCTAGTGGTTTCTTAAGAACTGAATATTGGGCCCCTGTGTCTACCAGAAAGTTAACAGGCTTCCCCTCCACCTTAAGAGTTACCCTAGGCTCGGGGAGGGGATCCGAGCCCCGACTTCTTCAATCACTATCTTCCTGGAGTGCCAGCGCCTTCTTTGCTAGTCTCTTTGGGCACTCCCGCTTCCAATGTCCTTCTTCCTTGCAATAAGCACATTGATTCTTCCTTAACGGTGGCCTGTTGCCCAGGGCCCCTGCCTGTCTTCCTTTTCCTCTCTCCTGTGGCTTACTCCCTTCTATTGCTGCGGCCAAGATACGGGTTAGTCTCTGCTCTTCCCTTTTTTCCTTTTTCTCCTCCTTCTCCTCTCTCTCTCTCTCCTTCCGCTGCTCCTTTTCCTCCTCGGTCTCCCTCTTATGGTACACTTTCTCTGCTTCCTTAACTAAATCTTGGAGGGTAAAGTCCTGCAATCCCTCAAGTCTCTGCAGCTTTTTCTTAATATCTAATGCTGACTGCCCTATGAAAGCCATAGCTACTGAGGCCCTCTGCCCCTCCGAGGTGGGGTCAAACGGGGTGTACCGTCTGAACGCCTCCATTAATCGCTCGAGAAAAACAGAAGGCGGTTCAGTGGGCCCCTGTATGACCTCTCTTACCTTAGCCAAATTCGTGGGGCGCCGAGCTGCCCCTCTGAGGCCGGCCACTAGTGTCTGGCGGTAGACCTTCAGGTGCTCCCTACCTTCTGCCGTGTTGAAGTCCCAGTCCGGCCTGGCCAGAGGAAAGGCCGCATCCACCAAATGAGGGAGTAGAGTCGGCCGGCCGTCGGGGCCAGGGGCGTTCTTCCGGGCCTCCAAGAGGATCCGCTCCCTTTCCTCTGTAGTAAAGAGAGTCTGAAGAAGCTGTTGACAATCGTCCCAAGTGGGCTGGTGAGAGAACATAAGGGACTCAACCAGCCCCGTTAGACGCTGGGGATCCTCTGAAAAGGGAGGGTGGTTAGTTTTCCAGTTATAGAGGTCTGCCGAGGAGAAGGGCCAGTATTGGAGTGGCTGGAGCGGAGCCGTTTCATTATCGTCTCCGCGGGGGGGTGGAGGCCCGTATGGTCGGAGAGGGCAGGCTACGGTCGAATCTGGAGACGCGGGATGTCTCCTCTGACTCCGGGTTCCCTGGGCCGGTCCCTCTGTTGGAGGGGCGGGAGGAGGTGCTGAAGGCTCCGGTCTCCCCGGCGGCTCTGGCTGGAGAGGAGAGGGGTAAGGGGGTGGAGAGTCCAAGAGGAGAAGATCGGTTTGAGAATCTGCCAGGGGACGTTTCGTCTGATCTGCGGCGGGAGGGGCCTGGGCCACGAGAACCCGGGAGGTTCCGGATGGCAGCCAGGGTTTCAGCCAAGAGGGAGGGTTCTGGACCAGGTCCTGCCAGACGACAATATACGGCTGCTGGTCTGGATGGCCCGCCGGGCCTGATTGGAACACCTTATTCTTTACTGCAAAAATAATAGACAGGTCAAAAGTCCCGTCCGCTGGCCATCCCACGCCTAGGGCTGGCCAGTCGGATGAACAGAAAGTCTGCCAAGGACCCTTCTTAACACTGACGGAAAGATTGAGTCCCCGACTCCGGACGTCCGTCCAGTGTGCTACTGTAAGAGAAAGAGGGGTGCTGCTTCCGTGGCCCATGTTACCTGGATGGGAGAAGAGGAGTAAAAGACAAAAACAAAGAACAAACAATGACGCGACAAGACACCGGATCCACAAGAATTTACCCAGATACAGAACGGCCGCTGAGGGATGATATCCCTCCCTAATGCTAGTCCGGCCGGACACGCGAGTGCCCGTTGCCGGACAGCCAGAACCTGAAGTGACCAAGACCTCTTGGTCACCGCCCGATCCTGGGGCGTCCCCCAGGGTGACAGTTTTTCTGGCCGAAGCCCCTACGACCAGAGGAGCCGACTCCTTACGGAGCCGACACCCTGTCTTCCTGAAAAACCGAAACTAAGAACGAACAAAGGACAAGACAAACACTGAATGACTCCGGAGTCTGCTTACCTCCAAGACCGATCCCAGCGCTTGAAGGGGGTCGCCTAATCCCGGACGAGCCCCCAAATGTTGGGCCCTAAGACCCCCGGAGAGTCCAGCAGAGGAGGCGACGACCCCAAGTCAAACGCAGAGACCGAGGCTTGATGCAAGAGCAAGAGGATTTTTATTACAAGCGCAGCGCAGGGGCTCTCAGGCAGGCAGGCAACAACACAAAGGAAGTGCTGCTGACTGGAGCCCCGAGCAATTGCAGAACACGGGTTTATAAAGGCAAAAACCACACGCAGGTGGCCGGAAAACAGGGAACTGGGTTACCAGTTAACTCATAACTCATCTTTTACAGGGACAGGTCTTTGTTATTAGTTGACTCATTTCCTAAGGGGCCAGGGTGGTCTGGTATGCGCAGGCCGATCCCGAGGAGTGATAAGATAACTATGCTATGACCAGATCAGGGCGCCAGAGCTTTACGGGAAAGGTCAGGAGGGGGAAGTTCTCTTTAATCTTTACATTAACCAGAGCTTACTGGAAAAGCTGGTCCAGGGGGAAGGGGGGGGGTTTTTCAGCGGCCTTACATTACGACATTTCCTGTCGTTTTCAATCACGGACATTACCCGTGGAAAGCTGGGAAATGACCAGAAAACTGATAATATTTACAACTCAGGCCACTTTGGGGAGCGTTTTCACTTGAATGTGCTTTCAAATATTAGGAATTCATGTTTATACAGCTCCAAATTTGTGTAGAAAGACTGTAAGTAAGGACTACACTGCTTATGTTTACAATTGAGGCCGCATTTCTCGAGCGGCTTTTTTGTGAATCAGTTAATATCCTGTCGGTTCCAGTAGATAATTGTAAGAAAAACCTCTTATTGTGGTAAAACTCTTAAAATACGCAATGAGAGTTCCCAAAAATGATTAAAAACTTGTAATAAACACTTGAAATACAATTTAATAGATTCTTACTACATTTCCTGTCGTTTTCAATCACGGACATTACCCGTGGAAAGCTGTGAAATGACCAGAAAACTGATAATATTTACAACTCTGGGCACTTTGGGGAGCGTTTTCACTTGAATGTGCTTTCAAATATTAGGTATTCATGTTTATACAGCTCCAAATTTTGTCGAAAGACTGTAAGTAAGGACTACACTGCTTATGTTTACAATTGAGGCCGCATTTCTCTAGCGACTTTTTTGTAAATCAGTTAATATCCTGACGGTTCGAATACATACTTGTAAGAAAACCCTCAAATTGTGGTAAAACTCTTAAAATACGCAATTAGAGTTTGCCGAAATGATTAAAGACTTGTAATAAGCACTTGAAATAAAATTTAATAGATTCTTACTGTTGGGCCCTAAGACCCCCGGAGAGTCCAGCAGAGGAGGCGACGACCCCAAGTCAAACGCAGAGACCGAGGCTTGACGCAAGAGCAAGAGGATTTTTATTACAAGCGCAGCGCAGGGGCTCTCAGGCAGGCAGGCAACAACACAAAGGAAGTGCTGCTGACTGGAGCCCCGAGCAATTGCAGAACACGGGTTTATAAAGGCAAAAACCACACGCAGGTGGCCGGAAAACAGGGAACTGGGTTACCAGTTAACTCATAACTCATCTTTTACAGGGACAGGTCTTTGTTATTAGTTGACTCATTTCCTAAGGGGCCAGGGTGGTCTGGTATGCGCAGGCCGATCCCGAGGAGTGATAAGATAACTATGCTATGACCAGATCAGGGCGCCAGAGCTTTACGGGAAAGGTCAGGAGGGGGAAGTTCTCTTTAATCTTTACATTAACCAGAGCTTACTGGAAAAGCTGGTCCAGGGGGAAGGGGGGGGGGTTTTTCAGCGGCCTTACATTCCCCCCTTTTCTTGTGGGAAGTTCCAATCATGGAACTACAGGCTAATGTTTGAGGGTACAGGCTGATACCGCTGTTGGAGGACCATTACCTGAACTGCACTAATCCGGTCCTGGATGAAGGCGATTAAGCGGTTTACTATGCATGGCCCGAATGTCAAAAGGAGGAGTAAAATGATCAGGGGTCCCACGAGAGAGGATATCAGGGTTGTGAACCACGGTGAGCTGTTAAACCAACTTTCAAACCAGCCTTGCTTGGCCTCTCGCTCTCTTTTGCGAGTTTCTAATCTCTCCCTAAGTTTTGACATGGAATCCTTTATCACCCCTGAATGATCAGCGTAGAAACAGCATTGTTCCCTGAGAGCTGCACACAGCCCTCCCTCCTTTAAGAATAGGAGATCTAGTCCTCTCCTATTTTGTAGGACTACTTCAGACAAAGAGGTTAGAGACTCCTCAAGTTTAGTTATGGAGTGCTCTATATGTTTGAGGTCTTCATCTATAGCAGCTCTGAGCTCCTCAGTATAGGTGGGGCCTTTAATGAGGGCTGTTGTCCCTGTTCCTACTCCTGCCGCGACCCCTAGACCTAGGAGAGCAGCCAAGGTCAGTGAAACAAGTTCCCGTTTATCCCGATGGGAAGGAGAATAGGAGTCAAATTCTTTTTCAAATGCATTAGCTTGATAATACATGATCCTGGGGACTAGTTGGACAAGGATACAATAATCTTGAGAACGGTTAAAGGCCTGGGCTGCTAAACATGGAGTAAGTCCCGTACTACAGGCCCACCATCCCCCTGTTGGGGGCACTAAGTAATAGCTTGCAGAGGAGGGATATGCCAGGTTCTCCTTGCAGAGATGCTGGCGGTCCTTTGGCACTTGTCCTATACATGTGCCTTGCCCTGAGACCTCAGTAAGGGTCAACTTCCCCTGCTGTCCCCACGAACAGTGGTCATGGCTGGTGGTGTTGGTATAGTTTCCCTGGAAGGCTATGCCCTCATAGTAGGGGGGCCCTGTAGTTAGGCAGAGCCAGCAAGACTCAGTTAGGTTAGACTTGGACATGTTTAAAGAACTAAAGGCCCCCTCTACCAAGCCTAATAGCCTCTGACCTGAGTTTGTCTCTAGTTCTATGGGGTTGGCCTGTTCCTCCCTGGAGGCTGGGCTAGTTCCTGCCACGGTGGTGGTGGCAAGAGGCCTTTCTTTCGTGGGGAGCTGCCGGCTGGACAAGACGGTGTTGGGTCCTACTGCAACTGGTGGCCTGTAATCCTGTACATCTAATCTTATCTTAAAAAGGAGGCCATCATCATGTTGGTCCTTATACAGCCGGATCCCCCATGTCACTCCCCAGCGCCACTTGTTTAGGTCGTATGACCGCCCAGCTGAGGTGAAGGAGATATTCAGGGCGTTAACCCAACCCCTATGTCCGGAGGTTTGGCTCTCATTTCTCCGAACCTGGATGAGGTCCCACTCGGGGGGCCCTCTGATCCAATATCCAGTACCAGTTGTCTCACATCCCCATTCTGCACAGAAATACTCTCGTTCAGATCCACAATTCTTTCTATGTCCCTGCCTGTCTTTGGGGCATACATAGAATTGGGTCATCGTAAGACGCTCACGGGCCCCCAGATAACTACAGTGAACTCCAAATTGCAAATCTCTTCCTTTTCCTATGTAAGCTCGGGTCTCTATACCTGCTTTAGTCTCTTCTACTGTTCTCTCAGGGAGGTCCCATAGTCTGTATCCTGCTGCCATAGCACAGAGGTCTGGCGTTAAGTCTGGCCACCATGTCCCCTTAGGTGCAATACTGGTGACCGACCAGACCGTCTGTCCGGTGTGGGGGGACATTACCCTCCAAGTATGTATCTTTGGGGCATGGGGGTTGCTACTTATCAGCGGCAGGCTCAGCAGGAAGAGGGCGGCGGCAAATCCGTAGCTTGAGAGGGTTGTCTGTCTTCTCCACAGTCCATCCATGATCGGTGTCGTCTGATGGGGGTGCCCGCTTGACGTGGGAGGCGTGGATCCAAGCAGCTACACCGTCTACCTTGACCGCTGTTGGGGTTGTCAGCAATACCAGGTGGGGTCCCTTCCACCTCGGCTCGAGATTAGCAGCCCGATGGCGTCTGATGTACACAAAGTCTCCGACCTGGAACTGGTGGGGGACTTGCAGTTCTCCTGGTTGGTAGAGGGCGGCCAGGGGAGTCCACACCTCCTTCTGGACAGTCTCGAGGGCCTTCAGCCTGGCAAGCAGGGATTGAGGGGTGTGAGTGTCTGTGGGCACGGACCAAGGGTCAGCGGCTAGGGGCGGAGAGGCCCCAAACAAAACCTCGAACGGTGTCACCCCCAAGGGGCCTGGGGTGTTTCGCGCGCGGAAAAGGGCAAAGGGAAGGAGGATCGTCCAGTCTGCCACGCCAGTCTCTAAGGACAATTTAGTCATAGCCTCTTTTAATGTTCTATTCATTCTTTCTACCTGACCTGAACTCTGGGGCCTGTAAGCACAATGCAATTTCCAATCCGCCCCTAGTATCTTGGCCATTCCCTGACTTACCTGGGCAACAAAAGCTGGACCGTTGTCTGATCCAATTACCTTAGGAATTCCAAACCGTGGAAAGATGTCTTCTAAGATCTTCTTGGCGACCACAGTTGCAGTTTCTCTTTTGGTAGGGAAGGCTTCTACCCAACCTGAGAAGGTATCTATGAAAACTAAAAGATATTTATAACCGTATCGGGCGGGCTTTACTTCTGTAAAATCCACCTCCCAGTAACTCCCGGGCCGGTCTCCCCTGAGTCTGTGTCCGGTCCCGACCTGGGATGAATGTACATTTACCAGCTGACACGCCTTGCATTGCTTAACTACTTCTTCTGAAAGGCGATCGAGTCCTTTGACATAGTGTCCCGTTGCCCGGCTGGTGGAGCTGAGGTGTTTGGCCCCCAGGTGGGTAAGGCGATGCAGTTGTTGGAGGTAGGCAGTGGCTGCCGCCCTTGGTACTACCATTTTTTCCCCTGCAGTTCTCCACACTCCTAGTTTGTCCTTATGGTATTTTTCTGGCCTTTTAAGCAGGTCTTTTTCCTCCTCTAGGGTGTAGTGGAGGGTCTCTGGCTGTGGTGCTGCGGGGCCAACAGCGAGGGCGAGTAGCCGGGGCCCTAGAGCGGCCTGCCTTGCCTCGGCATCCGCTTTCCTGTTTCCTATAGCTGTTTCCGAGGTCCCTTTCTGGTGGCCGGGACAATGGATGATAGCTACCTCCTGGGGGGCATGAATGGCTTCTAGGAGGTCGAGGATTTCCTTTTTATTTTTAATTTCCCTTCCTGCTGAGGTGAGGAGACCTCTCTGACGGTATATAGCCCCGTGCACATGAGCAGTGGCAAAAGCATAACGACTGTCAGTATAAATATTAGCCCGGCTGTTCTCTGCCAGCCTGAGAGCCTGTGTCAGGGCAATTAATTCAGCCTTCTGGGCCGAAGTCCCTTCGGGCAAGCTACTAGCCCAGATAGTCCGGTCCTTGCTGACCACAGCCGCTCCCGCCACCCTCTTACCTTCATAGAGGTAGCTGCTTCCATCCGTGTACCAGGTGAGTTGAGGCTCTGGCAAGGGGGAATCTTTGAGGTCTCTCCTCGGCCCTGTTTCCTCTGCCAGAATGTCACGGCATGAGTGTAGGACTTCTTTGCTCTCAGGATTTACTTCCGGTAGTAAGGTTGCTGGGTTGAGAGCTACCGGAGCCCCGAAGCGGATTCGATCTTCACTTAGCAGGAGACTCTGGTAGTGAGTCATCCGGGCGTTGGATAGCCACCGGTCCGGTGGCTGCCGGATAACACTCTCGAGAGTGTGTGGGGCCACCACAGTTAGTTTCTGCCCCAAGGTAAGTTTGTCCGCATCTCTTACAAGCAGGGCAGTAGCTGCAATTGCTCTTAGACAGCCTGGCCACCCCCTAGCCACTGGGTCTAGTCTCTTGGATAAATAGGCTACCGGCCTCTTCCAGGGGCCTAAGGTTTGAGTTAGGACCCCCCTGGCTACTCCCTTTCTTTCATCTATGAACAGAGTGAAGGGCTTGGCCACATCTGGTAAGGCCAATGCCGGCGCCGAGAGAAGAGCCTTTTTAATGTCGTCAAAGGCTTTCTGATGAGTCTCCCCCCACTCGAAGGGGTTCCCTTGTTTTGTCAGCGGGTATAGGGGCTCCGCTAGGGTTGCAAAACCTGGAATCCAGAGGCGGCAGAATCCAGCTGTTCCCAGGAACTCGCGTACCTGCCGGGGGGTCTGCGGTCTGGGAATCTGGGTGACTGTGCTTTTTCGGGCTTCAGTGAGCCACCTCTTTCCCCCTTCTAGTGCGTATCCTAAATAGGTCACTCTCCGCTGACATATCTGGGCCTTCTTGGCCGAGACCCGGTATCCTAGGCGGGAGAGCTCTAAAAGCAAGGCCCCGGTACCTGTTTCACAGTCCTCCTTAGTAGCTCCGGCGAGGAGAAGGTCATCCACGTACTGGAGAAGGGTGACTTGCGGGTGGTCAGCACGGAAAGCAGCCAGGTCTTGATGAAGAGCCTCATCGAAGATAGTGGGGGAATTTTTGAATCCTTGCGGAAGTCGGGTCCAAGTCAGCTGCCCCGTTATTCCCGAATCTGGGTCTCTCCACTCGAAGGCGAAAATATTCTGGCTGGCAGGATGCAGTCTTAAGCAGAAGAAGGCATCTTTTAAGTCTAGGACTGAATACCACACATGGGACGGAGGGATAGAGCTTAAGAGATTGTAAGGATTGGGGACCGTGGGATGAATATCCTGTACCCTCTTGTTGACTTCTCTTAAATCCTGCACCGGTCGGTAGTCATCAGTTCCGGGCTTTTTTACCGGGAGGAGTGGGGTGTTCCACGGGGAGTGGCACTTAACGAGGACTCCAAGGCGTAGGAGGCGTTGGACATGAACCTTGATCCCCCTCCAGGCTTCTTTTGCCATGGGGTACTGTCGTACTGCAATCGGGGTTGCAGTGGACTTAAGCTCTACTATCACGGGGGGCCGTTCGGTAGCTAAGCCCATCCCCGCGGTTTCAGCCCAAGCTTTGGGGTATTGCTGTAACCATCCCGCTATCCTCTCGTCCTTTCGGACATTACTCTCAAACAGCCGATGCTCGTCTTCGAGCTGGAGTGTCAAGAGAGTAATTGGCTCTCCATGTTGGGTCAGGGTCGGCCCCCGTGGGGTGAAAGTGATCTGAGCCCCCATTTTAGTTAGCAAGTCTCTTCCCAGAAGGGGGGCTGGACACTCGGGTATTACTAAGAAGGAATGAGTCACTCTTCCCGTGCCTAGATCAACTGTCCGGGTGGTGGTCCAGGAATATTGCTCATTTCCCGTTGCCCCTATCACCCAGGAGGTCTTCTGGGAGACTGGTCCTAGTGGTTTCTTAAGAACTGAATATTGGGCCCCTGTGTCTACCAGAAAGTTAACAGGCTTCCCCTCCACCTTAAGAGTTACCCTAGGCTCGGGGAGGGGATCCGAGCCCCGACTTCTTCAATCACTATCTTCCTGGAGTGCCAGCGCCTTCTTTGCTAGTCTCTTTGGGCACTCCCGCTTCCAATGTCCTTCTTCCTTGCAATAAGCACATTGATTCTTCCTTAACGGTGGCCTGTTGCCCAGGGCCCCTGCCTGTCTTCCTTTTCCTCTCTCCTGTGGCTTACTCCCTTCTATTGCTGCGGCCAAGATACGGGTTAGTCTCTGCTCTTCCCTTTTTTCCTTTTTCTCCTCCTTCTCCTCTCTCTCTCTCTCCTTCCGCTGCTCCTTTTCCTCCTCGGTCTCCCTCTTATGGTACACTTTCTCTGCTTCCTTAACTAAATCTTGGAGGGTAAAGTCCTGCAATCCCTCAAGTCTCTGCAGCTTTTTCTTAATATCTAATGCTGACTGCCCTATGAAAGCCATAGCTACTGAGGCCCTCTGCCCCTCCGAGGTGGGGTCAAACGGGGTGTACCGTCTGAACGCCTCCATTAATCGCTCGAGAAAAACAGAAGGCGGTTCAGTGGGCCCCTGTATGACCTCTCTTACCTTAGCCAAATTCGTGGGGCGCCGAGCTGCCCCTCTGAGGCCGGCCACTAGTGTCTGGCGGTAGACCTTCAGGTGCTCCCTACCTTCTGCCGTGTTGAAGTCCCAGTCCGGCCTGGCCAGAGGAAAGGCCGCATCCACCAAATGAGGGAGTAGAGTCGGCCGGCCGTCGGGGCCAGGGGCGTTCTTCCGGGCCTCCAAGAGGATCCGCTCCCTTTCCTCTGTAGTAAAGAGAGTCTGAAGAAGCTGTTGACAATCGTCCCAAGTGGGCTGGTGAGAGAACATAAGGGACTCAACCAGCCCCGTTAGACGCTGGGGATCCTCTGAAAAGGGAGGGTGGTTAGTTTTCCAGTTATAGAGGTCTGCCGAGGAGAAGGGCCAGTATTGGAGTGGCTGGAGCGGAGCCGTTTCATTATCGTCTCCGCGGGGGGGTGGAGGCCCGTATGGTCGGAGAGGGCAGGCTACGGTCGAATCTGGAGACGCGGGATGTCTCCTCTGACTCCGGGTTCCCTGGGCCGGTCCCTCTGTTGGAGGGGCGGGAGGAGGTGCTGAAGGCTCCGGTCTCTCCGGCGGCTCTGGCTGGAGAGGAGAGGGGTAAGGGGGTGGAGAGTCCAAGAGGAGAAGATCGGTTTGAGAATCTGCCAGGGGACGTTTCGTCTGATCTGCGGCGGGAGGGGCCTGGGCCACGAGAACCCGGGAGGTTCCGGATGGCAGCCAGGGTTTCAGCCAAGAGGGAGGGTTCTGGACCAGGTCCTGCCAGACGACAATATACGGCTGCTGGTCTGGATGGCCCGCCGGGCCTGATTGGAACACCTTATTCTTTACTGCAAAAATAATAGACAGGTCAAAAGTCCCATCCGCTGGCCATCCCACGCCTAGGGCTGGCCAGTCGGATGAACAGAAAGTCTGCCAAGGACCCTTCTTAACACTGACGGAAAGATTGAGTCCCCGACTCCGGACGTCCGTCCAGTGTGCTACTGTAAGAGAAAGAGGGGTGCTGCTTCCGTGGCCCATGTTACCTGGATGGGAGAAGAGGAGTAAAAGACAAAAACAAAGAACAAACAATGACGCGACAAGACACCGGATCCACAAGAATTTACCCAGATACAGAACGGCCGCTGAGGGATGATATCCCTCCCTAATGCTAGTCCGGCCGGACACGCGAGTGCCCGTTGCCGGACAGCCAGAACCTGAAGTGACCAAGACCTCTTGGTCACCGCCCGATCCTGGGGCGTCCCCCAGGGTGACAGTTTTTCTGGCCGAAGCCCCTACGACCAGAGGAGCCGACTCCTTACGGAGCCGACACCCTGTCTTCCTGAAAAACCGAAACTAAGAACGAACAAAGGACAAGACAAACACTGAATGACTCCGGAGTCTGCTTACCTCCAAGACCGATCCCAGCGCTTGAAGGGGGTCGCCTAATCCCGGACGAGCCCCCAAATGTTGGGCCCTAAGACCCCCGGAGAGTCCAGCAGAGGAGGCGACGACCCCAAGTCAAACGCAGAGACCAAGGCTTGATGCAAGAGCAAGAGGATTTTTATTACAAGCGCAGCGCAGGGGCTCTCAGGCAGGCAGGCAACAACACAAAGGAAGTGCTGCTGACTGGAGCCCCGAGCAATTGCAGAACACGGGTTTATAAAGGCAAAAACCACACGCAGGTGGCCGGAAAACAGGGAACTGGGTTACCAGTTAACTCATAACTCATCTTTTACAGGGACAGGTCTTTGTTATTAGTTGACTCATTTCCTAAGGGGCCAGGGTGGTCTGGTATGCGCAGGCCGATCCCGAGGAGTGATAAGATAACTATGCTATGACCAGATCAGGGCGCCAGAGCTTTACGGGAAAGGTCAGGAGGGGGAAGTTCTCTTTAATCTTTACATTAACCAGAGCTTACTGGAAAAGCTGGTCCAGGGGGAAGGGGGGGGGGTTTTTCAGCGGCCTTACAAACACATCTACTAAAAAGCAGATTTACACAAAGGTAACTATAGGACTCCCCCCTAGACACGGCCTCCCGCTGATTTTAATAAGGAATTCCCCTCCAGTGCCGCCCTCAGTTTGGATTTGACTCTCCACTCGTTGGAGTGGGCAGAGCGTAGGGAGGCATAGACTTCAGCAGCCCTTCATTTGGTCCTTAAAGTTTTAGGGGCTTGAGGCTCTGCTCTTTGCAGACCAGCCGCCTGGGGGCGACAGAGAGGCGGGCTCAGTCCGCGAATGGACCTCCAGTCCAACTGCATGGCTTGAAAAAGCACCGAGGTGGGTCTTAGCGAGGTGGGCCTTCCTGGCTTCCTTCCCATAGTCCCTGGAAGACCCTCCGCTCTGGGATGGAGGTTAGAAACTGCAGGGGCTGGGCTGGCTGTGGCTGCAGGGCGCCGCGCGGCCACCAGGGGTCACTCCTCTCCAGGCGCTCAAACCAGAGAGCACGCGGCCGGGCTTCACCTCACCTCCTCTCTCGCCAAAGCTTCCTGGGCTCCCGGGACTGTCCTCCACCCAACAGTTCAGCTGCCAGCACTCCCACCCTCCTTGCCTTGATGCTGTGGGATCAGAGAGGGGTATTGAAGTAGAGTTATCAGGTAAAATACAGGAAAACGTAATTAAATTCGAATTTCAGATACACTTTTTGTGCATAAATATGTCCCACACAAAGTTTAGCTAAATCTGGCCACGCAATCTGGAGGCAGACCCACGCAATCAGATTCCAACCTCACCATTCACTGAGCCTCTGGAGCAATCCTCTTCAATTTTCTGAGCCTCAGTTTTTCAGTCTATAAAATGGGTCATGGCACTTCTTCGTGGGGTAATAGAAAGTCTATTGTGTTCATGTATGGGCTCAATAAACTTTAGCATGTTTTCTTTTCATTCCTTAGATGCCACTGAAGCTTGACTCGACAGATGTGATATCTTCTAGCTAAAAGCTGACCACAAAGGAGACTGCAGGAGCCTGGAGGCTAGGGGTTGCCAAGGAGGATAAAAGTTACAAATAACTTCATTGCCAATGTTAGGAGCTTCCTGAAAGATCCATTTAAAGTTACATACCCCCCAGGAGACATTTGGCAATGCAAAAGACAGTTTTGGTTTTTATGACTGTGGGTGGGAAGGGTTACTGGCATCTAGAAGCTAGAGGCCAGGAATTGTGTTAAATATCCTTCAGGGCACAGGCCAGCCCCAAGAAGTCCAAAGTGCAGAGGTTGAGAAACTCCGATTTAAATGGATGTCAAACTCTTCAATAGTGAGAAGTCAAATAAATAAAGGAGGAGGCCAGTGGACTGAGGTGGCAGGAATGCTGAGGAGTCCTGAATAAGCAAAGCGAAATCTAAGCCTGTAAATGCCTCAAGGTTGTGAAATGGAAACCTAAGAACAACAATCACAAGTAATAACTAGCCAATCAAGAATTTCCTTAGTCTGCTTCTACTTTTCCTATATAAGTTTTCCTCCCGCTCCCAGCTGTGGAAGGCTTCTAACCACTTCTGGTTTGGCACTGCCCAATCAAATCCATTTTATTCAAATAAATTTTTAAATTTTAACATGCTTCATTTTATTTTTTAGCAGTTTGAAACCTCAAGAGGCCGTTTACTCCCCCAAGACTCTTTAAAATCTTTGCCTTAAAATCCTAGCCTTGCTGGGTTCATCAGTTCTCAACTATGGTAACATGATCCTCACTCGATTCTAATCAAGTCCCCACATGAGAATACCCACCTCGGCCAGGCTTGGCCTCCCTCCTCCAAGATGCTCCTGAGACTCCCGTAGTGTCTGCCTCAACACAGTGAGAACAAACTTAATGTGGCCTGTTAGGTCGAGGGAGCCCAGGATCAGGTGCATGCAGATGTGTGACGAGATAATGGACCCTCCCTGGAATTTCTAACAGATCTGCGTGCCAGACACAGATACCTCGGCTCCTCCCTGGAATCCACAAGGACCCCCACACAGATACTGACTCCTTCCTGAATACAGCGGACCCCTGCTGACCCCTGGGGTGGGGGGTGGGGGGGACTTCCTCAGCTCATGCCCCCGCCCCTCACCAAACAACTGTATAAAAAGAAGCCCCTCCCTCCCTGTTGGCGCGAATCCACTGGCCCTGCCCTTGGGGTTCGTGGGTCGCCGGGACGCAGATTAAAACTTTTCCTTCCTTTCTTCCTTCCTTTCTTCCTTCCTTCCTTCCTTCCTTCCTTCCTTCCTTCCTTCCTTCCTTCCTTCCTTTCTTTTTTTCTTTCTCTCTCTTTCTCTCTGTCTCTCTATCTCTCTCTCTCTCTCTCTCTCTCTCCCTCTCTTTCTCTCTTCCTTTCTTTCTTTCTTTCTGATTGACTCGACTCTCTTTGTTTCTACGCCGCCTCCTGAGCCACCTAACATGGTCTTCAACATCGTTTCGGCGATCATTTCAAGGAGCCAGTGTCCCACAGGCACCTTTCCTCCCTCCCCTGGTTGTAAGGTTGGCTGCTCACGGGTCTCCATTCCTGCGTGAAGGGGCGAGGGGAAAGGGGACCAAGCCCAGGCCTCCAGGCAGGCCCAGACCTCCAGAATGGGCAGAACCCATCACCACAGCCTCCCTTCTATCCCTGGGGGGCATTCTGGTGCTAGGGAGGCCAGGAATGGCTCCCATTGTTCACCCAGGGAGTTCCAACTCCCTGCCCTGGCTCAGTTAAATATAATTGAGCCTTGGCCGAGTGGGTCAGCTGGTTGTGCCTTGTCATACAGGGCACTGAAGGGTTGCTGGTCGATGCATATGCCTGATGATCTCCAGCCAGGCGTTGGAGAGGTGGCCAATAGATGGATGTTTAAGGCTTCTTTGGGTCTTCATTGCCTTTGGAAGACTCCCTTTCTCTTAAAACTCACACGACATAAATGTGTGTGCTTTTCATTTGTTAATCTGTCCTTTGTTACAGAGACCCGGCAGAGAACCCAGAAGGGCAGAAAGTAAAAGATATTTTCCCACTTTGATTCCGGCAGGATTTTCTTGTGTCTTTAATTGCAGAAACCCCCGAAAGGGGGGTCCTGCTGCACTGCGGTCCTCCAGAGCCTCTGGCCACCAGCAGTTGAGACAGTAGCAGGAATTAGGAGTCAGCCAGTGGAAGCACAAAAGGGAAGGCGGCTGTTCAGAGGCAGCAGGAGGCCGTGCCTGTCAGCCAGGCCATGCAGCCGAGGGCCGCTGCTGGAGAGAGAGAGATTCAAGTGAGACAGCAAATGAGTTTTCCTAGCAGCTCATCTTTTGATTCAGTGGTGAAATATTGCCTGGTTGTACTTTAATCACCTCCAGGGGCTTGCAAGACATCCCCAAAGAGATTAAAGTGATTTCCCCAGAAAATACCAGGACTTGATAGCTCAATAAGGAATGAAAAGGAAAACATTGCCATATAGGAGAAAATAATGATTTCCTCCTGTTCATAGGCAGATACCAGGCATTAGAGGCGTAGCAGCTGGGAATGCAGACTGTAGGAGAATGGAAAATTACCGGGGGCTTACAGTCTGGGCTTCTCCCTCATCCACCAGGTCCTGAGACAGTAAGAAAAGAGTGAGCAGCATCCTGGCTGGGTCCTGACTGGCTCCCAGCTCCAACTTGTGATGAAATGTAAACTTCCTTTGTGCTGTAAAGGCCCTAAATACATTCTGGACGACCTCAGAACTGAAGACTGAATTGAAGCACATTGTCTGTACTAACAATTCTCTTTTCTTTTCTTCTTCTTCTTTTTTTATAATATTCTTATTGATTTCTAGAGAGAAAGGAAGGGAGAGGGACAGAGAGAGAAACATGGGTGCAAGAGCAGAATATCCATCAGCTGCCTCCTGCATGCCTCCCACCGGGGCTGGAGCCTGCAACCTGGGCATGTCCCCTGAATGCAGGTTGGCCCATGGAATGACGCCCAACCAACTGAACCGCAGAGGCCAGGGCTCAATTCTCCTTTCTTACATTTAAAACATTAGCTCAGATTTCAAACTTTTAACTATAATGAACAGAATAGCTTCACATTTACACTCAAATGCCTTTTTATATGGCTACCACCCTCCGAAAGAGTGAGAGGTTTGCTTCCTGTTTCATAAAGGAAATAAAATGGGTTAAATGATAAATACTTCCCTTACGGAAATAAAACACTACTCACTCATTGCAAAGATCATTTTTATGTCTTTTAAATAGTGGGGAACACTTGCTGGAACTAAATCCATAGACGTCTCACAGCTTTATTTGTTCATTCTATTTTGGGCTCCATTATTGAAGCAATTTCTGTTGGTAGACATTGTTCTAACAATAATTTTTTGAGATGTTAATTTTTTTTTTCTTAATGCAATAGAATTGAGCACATCCCTCTCAGGATAATGCGGGGGGGGGGGGGGTGCAAGAGGGAGAGATCATATTCCCAATTGGATTTTGTATTGATCCAGAATGTATACAGATACACAAATAACCAGGTTTCTACGAAGGTTTGAGACCTGAGAGACACAGAAAGCTTCCCGATGGCCCAGCCGTCATTCTTGTTTGTTGCTATTGTTATCCTCACCCAAGGATATTTTATGCATTGATTTTTAGAGAGAGTGGAAGGAAATGAAGAAAGAGGGAGGGGGAGAGAGAGAGAGAAAAAGAGAGAGAGAAACATTGATGTGAGAAAGACACATCAATTGGTTGGCTCACACACGTGCCTCTACTGGAGCAGGGGATCAAACCTGCAACCCAGGTATGTGCCCTTGACTGGGAATCAAACCCGCCACCCTTCAGAGTGCAGGTTGACACTCTAACCATTGAGAAACACCGGCCAGAGCCCTGCTGTCATTCTTGTAATTCCACTGGGATCCTCCTCTTTGAATTAAAAATATATTTTTATTGATTTCAGAGAGGAAGGGATTGCAGAGACCTTGCCCAGGGCCGGGTTCCAGGCTCTGCAGTTTGTGGAAGGTGTTGGTGGCCACATGCCAGTCCATCGTCTTGCTGGGGCTCTGGTGGTAGACCGCCTTCTCCTCCTTGAGTGCCTTCTCTGTGGCTTCCTGGGTGGAGGAGCAGAACTTGAGAGACTCGTGCATAAACAGGCTGAGATGGCGTTGAGAAAGCAGCCTTCTGAGAACTCTGCACAGGTGGGCCGCGGACCGCGAGCTTGCGGGGCACAGTGCTGGTGGCCATGGACGCCTGGTGTGACGGGGAGGGTGCCTCTGGGAGCTGGCTGCCCAGCACCTGGGCCTTGGGAGGCGGGCTGCTGATGCTGGCCTGGAGACAGCAGGGCATGAGGGCTGGCAATTGTCCTTGTCCTATTGTTGCCAACAGCTGAGAGGTGGATGAAGGGGGACTTCGGGGCATGCTGATTCTCTGGGAGCCTGCTCTGCTCGCAGCTGCAGGTCACACAGCTCCTGGGCGGTGGGAAGCCTGGTGCGGGGTGGGGCCAGGTCTCTCCTCACAGACTCTGGCTGGATGATGAGACATTTGGGGGCCCAGCTGTATATGGGGGGCACCGGAAGCAGGCCGCCAGGGCCAATAGGCAATGGCAGGGTCCCTGGCAGGGAGGCAGGGGCACTAGGGTTGGGGCAGGGCAGGAGGCACCCAGCTCGGCCTCCTGAGCCTGCAGATGGTTGGGAGGAAACCAGCTCGGTGCCGTGGCCCTCAGGAGGGTTGGAGCTCGCACTGCTTCACTTCTCCTGGGTGCTGACATGGTCCTTGCTCTCCTGGGCTCTGGTGTCTAATGGCCTAGGCTGGGTGCCCTCAGCCCTTATGTAGGCTGAAAGCCTGTCTCCAAGCAGATTAACTCGCTCAGCCAATGAGTCCTACTTGATCTCATCTTCTCTAGACTGGTTTTCAGAACCCAGGCCACCTGGAGTCAGATGCACACACTGATCCCACCCTACTTAATCCGATATTCTCTGGACTGGCTTCTAGAATCCCGGAGCTCCCTCGGGACTGAATCAACAGGAGGGAGCTCTGAGTGCAGAGGGTGGGCCCCATCCTCTGCTCAGTTCTCCCTGTGCCAGGCCACTGAGTGCCTCAGAGCGACCCGACAACCATGCCTGTCTCTCGGCCAAGGGGAAGAAGCCAAGGCTCAGAGAGTCCAAGACCACACAGCCCAGGTCGGGAACAAGACAGGGATCAGGCGGTGTGACCTTGCGGGAGGGGTCACCCACCCGCATCTCACTCTCCCTGTTCTTGTCCCTTCCCCTCCCCCCCACCCCCAGGTTGGAGCACAACTCTGATTCAATATGTGTCCCAGCACTTGTCTGCCAGGACCCGGGGTGTGTGGGACTGCGTCTCCTTGCCTTGCTTGGTGAGATGAGAGGTCCTCTATGTCTCCTGCCCAGGGGACAGAGTGGCCAGACACAATGGCTCCTCGTCCTCCGCCTTCTCTTCTTTGGGGGCTGGAACACATGGTCATCCCTCCATAAGGGTTCCTCCTAATTTTTCGTCTTGCTAAACAAAACCTCTGAACCCATGAAACAGGATAACTCTCCCTTTCTTCTCCCCCAAGTCCCTGGCCGCTAACATTCCATTTTCTGTCTCTGTGAATTTGACTACCTCATTGAAGTGGAATTCTACAGAACTTGCCTTTTGGGGCCTGGCTAATGTCATGAGGCATCCTATCCTCAAAGGTCATCATCCATGTTGGAGCATGTGTCAGAATTTCCTTCCCTTTTTAAAGCTGAACACTATTCCATGGTACATGTCTAGGCTCCATTTTGCTTCTTATCCATTCATCTCTCCAGGCACATTCCTCAGTGGCTGCTTCCATCTGACATGTTGTGAACACAGGTGCCCAAATATCTCTTCAGGACCCTGCTTTCCATTTCTGTGTGTATATACCCAGAAGTGGCACTGCTGGACCATTTGGTAATTTTATTTAAGTTTTAAGTTTTTGTTTGTTAATCCTCTCCAGAGAATATTTTTTCCATTGATTTTTAGAGAGAGCTGGAAAGGAGGGAAGGGGGAGAGAGAGAAGGAGAGAGTGAGAGAAAGGGAGGGAGGGAGGGAGGGAGAAAGAGCGAGAGAGAGATAGAGATAGAGAGATTTTTTGATTGGTTGCCTCCCACACACACCCTGCCTGGAAGCTCGGGGTCATACCCACCACCGAGGTATGTGCCCTTGAACAGAAATGGAACCTTCAACCCTTTGATTCATGGGCTGATGCTCCACCCACTGAGAAACCGGATAGGGCTTTCAATTTTATTTATTTTTTATCATCATTACAAATTTTAATTACATATATCCTATCCCAGGGGTGGGCAACCCCGGGCACGCATGCCAAAAATGGCACGCCAGTAACTTTTGCTGGCACGTGAAACCCTCTCTTATAATCTTCCATTTACAGTTTTTTTCTTAACATTGACTTTTTTATTTTTCAGATAAATTCAGTGTAGGTGCATCTTAGATAAATAAATAATTTTACATAACAAGTTATCTTAAAGATCATAGACATGGATTGACGAGAGAGGGGAAGAGCAATTTCTATGCCTCTGCCTTAACTCTCCCTGCCTTCCTAGATCCGACCAGCGTTTTGGTTTCATCCACATACGCTAGTGAATCTTTGTTCTCAGTGATGAATTTTGTTAAGTCTTGTAATAGGCGTAGCCTGACGGATGAAAGTAGTAGCTAGTGCATATCTCTGAAGGTCAAGAAACATAAACCTGATGTAAAATCTCTGTCATCAGTGATGCAGCAGCAAAAGTCCCACTGATAATATCAAACGGAGTCATAAAGTTTTCTGTCGGACTATCAGTGTACATGTATACATTAAAAAATAAATGTATTTTCATCATCATATATTGTGTTTTTGTCGCTCAAATGAATTTTATTATTTCTTCAAGGTTCTTCACATACGTACACCTTAAGAGATATCAAGTAGGCATAAAATGTTCTCAAAGAATTAGGGTTGGCACGCAGAAGAATTTTGAGTCAGAGATTTTGCTTGTTTTGGCACACACTCACAAAAAGGTTGCCCACACCTGTCCTATCCTATATAATAAAAACCCTGGGTGTAACGTCATGACAGAGGCTCGACCAACCGGAAGGAAGTCAGTCCTGCAGGGGTCATCTTGGAAATGGCTGCACCCTCCTTGAGTTGTTTCCTGGGAACGCGAGGTTTGAGGCAGGAACCTACCCTTGGAGTATGGAGGCATATCTTTATAAAGTTTTAATACATTGTATTAGAGGTCATGGTAGTACTGTTTTACCCACAGCATCTACAGGAATTGCTGCAAATTTACTTCTCGGTGGAAGCACCTTTCATTTCCAATATAAATTACCCATTCCTCTAAATGAAACTTCAATTTCTAGACTCAATATAAACAGTGAAGTTGCTAAAACTATTAAAAAGGCCCAACTTCTCATTATTGATGAATGCACCATGGCATCCAGTCATGCTATACAAGCCATAGCCGGATTACTAAGAGAAATTTGAATGTTGTCTTTGGTGGGAAAGTTCTCCTTCTTGGAGGGGATTTTTGACAATGTCTCAGTATTGTACTGCATGCTATGTGATCGGCCATAGTACAAGCGAGTTTGAAGTACTGCAATGTTTGTGGATGTTTCAGAAAGTTGTCTCTTACAACAAATATGAGATCAGAGGACTCTGCTTATAGTGGATGGTTAGTAAAACTTGGAGATGGCAAACTTGATAGCAGTTTTCATTTAGGAATGGATATTATTGAAATGCCCTGTGAAATGATTTGTAATGGATCTATTATTGAAGCTACCTTTGGAAATACTATATCTATAGATAATATTAAAAATATATCTAAACGTACAATTCTTTGTCCAAAAAATGAGCACGTTCAAAAAGTAAATGAAGAAATTTTGGGTATACTCAATGGAGATTTTCACACATATTTGTGTGATGATTCCATTGATTCCACAGATGATGCTGAAAAGGAAAATTTTCCCATTGAATTTCTTAATAGTATTACTCCTTTGGGAATGCGGTGTCATAAATGAAAATTGAAAGTGGGTGCAATCATCATGCTATTGAGCAGGCATCCTCAAACTATGGCCCGCGGGCCACATGCGGCCCACCGAAAACATTTATCTGGCCTGCCGGGTGTTTTTGCCGCCGCTGCCTGTCCTGCTTAGCAGCCGACTTGTCCCGGGCCCGCAGTGCGCATGTGTGGAATGTCTGAGGGACAGTGAACTGGCCCCCTGTTTAAAAAGTTTGAGGACCTCTGCTATTGAGAAATCTTAATAGTAAATGGGGTCTTTGTAATGGCACCAGATTTATTATCAAAAGATTATGACCTAACATTATCAAAGTTGAAGTATTAACAGGATCTGCAGAGGGAGAGGTTGCTCTGATTCCAAGAATTGATTTGTCCCCAACTGACACTGGCCTCCCATTTAAATTGATTCAATGACAGTTTCCCGTGATGCCAGCATTTGTGATGACTATTAATAAATCACCAGGACAGACTCTAGACAGAGTAGGCATATTCCTACCTGAACCCGTTTTTGCACATGCTCAGTTATATGTTGCTTTCTCTTGAGTTCGAAGAGCATGTGACGTTAAAGTTAAAGTTCTAAATACTTCAGCACAAGGGAAATTAGTCAAGCACTCTGAAAGTGTTTTCACTCTTAATGTGGTGTACAGGGAGATATTAGAATAAGCTTAATCACTTTATCAGTCATTGTTTGCATCACTGTTGCTTTCATATCATGTTTTTGTTGTTTTTATATCATGCCTCTGTTATATCATTTTGTTACTGTTTATTTATTAATAAATTTATATATTATTTCATATACAGTTTATTAATTTTCTTTCATCTCTCACACTTCTATTATAGAGAAAGGGCAAATAGCAATATTAAAATATTTCTGTTAATTAATTCCCTTTCAAAGAACAGGAATTTTGTGCACCAGGCTACTACTATTAAAATAGTATCTCAGAGGGGAAAGGAAAGGGGGGAGGTAGACAGAGAGAGAGAGAGGGACAGAGAGACAGAGAGTTGCCTCCCACGCACACCCTGCCTGGAAGCTGGGGGTCAAAAGCACCACCGAGGTATGTGCCCTTGAGTGGAAATGTAACCCTCCACCCTTTGATCCGTGGGCTGATGCTCCAACCATTGAGATAACTGGACAGGGCTATTAAGTTTAATTAGATTTTATCATCATTATGATTTAAAAATATATATATATATTAAAATTACATCTCAGAGAGGAGGGGAGAGGGGAAGAGAGAGAGAAACATCAATGATGAGAGAATCTTTGATCAGCTGCCTCCTGCATGCCCCACCTTGGGGGTGGAGCCTGCAACTCAGGCAGGTTCCTGGATCCGAATGAAACCCAGAGCCATGGCAGTCGATAGGAAATAACATGATGACAAATAACACAACAGATGTACTATAGTTTACTGAACCATTCCTTTATTGTTAGACATGTGGGGCAAGAGATAGATGTGATCACAAAGCACTTTCCAAAGTCATAGTCCTGTCCACAAAATGCTGGGCTGCGGTCAGCGCTCAGTCTCGGCATCTTGTCCCATCTTCCAGATGACCAGGCGCATGCAGGCGCTGGCGTCCTCGCTGGAGCTGTGGCCATCCATCCGGTCCTGGATGACGTATCCGAGGTAGTGAGCCGCGAGGTTGCGAAGGGAGTGCTTATAGGGGAGGCCGCGGCGGTGCGGGAAGAGCACCGATGTGTCCAGCACGGTGCCGTGGATGAGCTTCAAGGCCAGCAGGTCGCTCTGCAGGCTGTGTCCGATGAGGATGGTGTGGGCATTGAAGAGCGTCAGCAAGGCGGCCTGAACGTCCTGGATGGAGGTGCTGGTGTGGGCCAGGTCAGCTTCGGTGACTCCGGAAAACCTGGTGTTGTAGTCGACGATGTCGCGGTCTGGCCTGACAAAGGTGTCGTACACCAGCCGCAGGGCGCTGTCCACCACGCTGACGCGGGTCAGCTCCAGGCCAGAGGTGGTGTAGCACATCTCACAGTCCAGGGCGTAGATGCCGGGGTGAGCCCCTGGGGGCAACTCTTTGTCCAAGGTCTGTACAAAGCCCTGCAGGTCCTGCTGGCGGCCGTCCTGCACGTGCTGCTGGGCCACCTGGCAGCCAGGGGAGCCGATGGGGGCCGAGCAGCACGTGTACTGAATCTGCCAGCCCCCAGCCGCTGGAGTGGGGCGCAGCCACCCCCAGTGGTAGTGACATTCTTCCTGGTGCACACAGTGGCCCGAAGGGGCTACGAGATACTGGGTGCCACAGCGGCAGCACAGCCTGCAGGAGGCATCTTGGGGCGGCTTCTCTTGGGCGGTGAAGAGGACAGCGCCCCCGGGCTGCTTGGGGTGCGCGAAGGGGTAGCCATTCTCCTTGAGCTGGGCCTGGGTGAGCAGGTGCTCCTTGAGGTGCTGGTACAGGGCAGCCCCTTGCAAAGGATCCTCTTCAGGGGGGCTGTTCGGGCGCTGCAGCGAGAAGCTGGTCTGGGCGGCCAACTTGCCCCCCAGCACCACCTCCTGGCACACAGCCCCTCTGTCCTGGGTCTTGTGGAGACCGGCTCTAGGGCCGGGTTCCAGGCCCTGCATCTTGTGGAAGGTGTTTGCCGCCATGTCCGGATCCATCCTCTTGCTGGGGCTCTGGTGGTCGGCCGCCTTCTCCTTCAGCTCCTTCTCTGTGGCTTCCTGGGTGGAGGAGCAGAACTTGAGACCTTCGTCCATAAAGAGGCTGAGATGGCGTTGACGGGTGATGGTGGGCACTTTGCCCCCACACTCTTTTGGAGGAACGGGCTTCTGAGAACTCTGCTCAGGTGGGCCGCGGGTTACGAGTTTGGGAGGCACAGTGCTGGTGGCCATGGACGCCTGGCCTGATGGGGCGCAGGCCTCTGGGAGCTGGCTGCCCAACCCCTGGGCCTTGGGAGGAGGGCTGCTGCTGCTGGCCGGGAAGCGCCTCTTGGCACCTGCAGCCAGGCAGGGCATGAGGACACGGGCAATCCTCCTCTTGTCTCTGGCAGCTGAGCGGTGGATGGAAGGGGACTTTGGGGCCGGATCCTGGGCAGCCTGGGGCAGGCTGGCTGACTCCATGGGAGGCTTGTCTGCTCCCTGCAGCAGGTCACACAGCTCCTGGGCGGGGGGTAGCCAGGTGCAGGGGGCCAGGCCTCTCCTCACGGACTCTGGCTGGTTGATGAGGTATATGGGGGCCAAAGTGAATATGGGGGACACCGGGCGCAGGCCACCAGGGCCAATAGGTTGATGGCAGGGCCACTGGCAGGAAGGCCGGTGCACCAGGGTTGGGGCAGGGTAGGAGGCACCCAGCTCGGCCTCCTGAGCTTGCAGATGGTTGGGAGGAAACCAGCTCGGTGCCGTGGCCCTCAGGAGGGTTGGAGCTCGCACTGCTTCACTTCTCCCGGGTGCTGACATGGTCCTTGCTCTCCTGGGCTCTGGTGTCTAATGGCCTAGACTGGGAGCCCTCAGCCCTTATATAAGCGGAAAGCCTGTCTCCAAGAAGATTAACTCACTCAGCCAATGAGTCCTACTTGATCTCATCTTCTCTAGATTGGTTTTCAGAACCCAGGCCACCTGGAGTCAGATGCACACACTGATCCCACCCTAAGTAATCTGATATTCTCTGGACTGGCTTCTAGAATCCCGAGCTCCCTCGGGACCAAATCAATAGGAGGGAGCTCTGAGTGCAGAGGGTGGGCCCCGTCCTCTGCTTAGTTCTCCCTGTGCCAGGCCACTGAGTGCCGGAAGCTGGTCCATCCTTGCTGCTTGACACATTTGCTGCAGGGAATAAACATCTGCACAGCATATGTTTCAAGGGACCTGGCGTATATGGCATACTGTTCTTAATATGTTTGCTCCCCTTCTTAACGTTATGTGTTTTAACCAAGGTCACCTCTCCGAGAAAGGTTGTTTCCCCAGCTGGGGATTTTTCCCTGGATTTAGGGAGGGAATAAAACCCCTTAACTAAGTCCAGGTGGGTAGTTAATCACTTTAACTATGAACAATCACGCTTAAGCTACATAATCTTTACTTAGGATAATCTCCTTCAGTTACTTCCTTGTAGCTTAATAGAACAATAGGGTAACCTTGAAATGGAGATAAGAAACGCCCTGCTGAAACCGGTTTGGCTCAGTGGATAGAGCGTCAGCCTGCGGACTGAAAGGTCCCAGGTTCAATTCCGGTCGGGGGCATGTGCCTGGGTTGTGGGCACATCCCCAGTAGGAGATGTGCAGGAGGCAGCTGATCGATGTTTCTCTCTCATCGATGTTTCTAACTCTCTATCTCTCTCCCTTCCTCTCTGTAAAAACTCAATAAAATGTATATATATATAAAAAAAAATTATAAAAATAAAAAAAGAAAAGAAACGCCCTAACCTTTGGAATAGAATGGATAGGATTAAAATCAACTGGTATAAATACAGATGTAACAAGACAATAAACACAGAACCTGGCTATGATGATCACCTGAACACTGCCTCCGTGTCCTTCATTCTTCGCTGACTCTGTCCACACCTTTGGGAACCCCTGGACCTGCTGGGGCTGGACCCCAACAACTGAGTGCCCCAGAGTGACACGACAACCATGCCTGTCTCTGGGCCAAGGGGAGGAAGCCAAGGCTCAGAGAGTCCAAGACCACACAGCCCAGGTCGGGAGCAAGACAGGGATCAGGCACTGTGACCTTGTGGGAGGGGACACCCGAATTTCACTCTCCCTGTTCTTGTCCCTTTTGATCTCCCGACCCAGCATGGAGCACAACTCTGATTGAATGTGGGTCCTGGCACTTGTCTGCCAGGACCCGGGGTGTGTGGGACTGCGTCTCCTTGCCTTGCTTGGTGAGATGAGAGGTCCTCTATGTCTCCTGCCCAGGGAACAGAGTGGCCAGACACAATGGCTCCTTGTCCTCCGCCTTCTCTTCTTCCGGGGGCTGAAACACATGGTCATCCCTCCATAAGGGTTCCTCCTAATTTTTCATCTTCCTAAACGGAACCTCTAAACCCATGAAACAGGATAACTCTCCCTTCCTTCTCCCCCAAGTCCCTGGCCGCTAACATTCCACTTTCTGTCTCTGTGAATTTGACCACCTCATTGAAGTGGACTTCTACAGAACTTGCTTTTGGGGGCCTGGCTGATGTCATGAGGCATCATATCCTCAAAGGTCATCATCTATGTTGGAGCACGTGTCAGAATTTCCTTCCCTTTTTAAAGCTGAACAATATTCCATGGTACATGTCTAGGCTCCATTTTGCTTCTTATCCATTCATCTCTCCAGGCACATTCCTCAGTGGCTGCTTCCATCTGACATGTTGTGAACACAGGTGCCCAAATATCTCTTCAGGACCCTGCTTTCCATTTCTGTGTGTATATACCCAGAAGTGGCACTGCTGGACCATTTGGTAATTTTATTTAAGTTTTAAGTTTTTGTTTGTTAATCCTCTCCAGAGAATATTTTTTCTATAGATTTTTAGAGAGAGTTGGATGGAAGGAAGGGAAGAGAGACAGAGAGGGAGAGAGAGAGAGAGATATTGATTGGCTGCCTCCCACTCACACCCTGCCTGGAAGCGGGGGGTCAAACCCACCACCGAGGTATGTGCCCTTGAACAGAAATGGAACCTTCCACCCTTTGATCCATGGTCTGATGCTCCACCCACTGAGAAACCGGACAGGGCAGTTATATAAAGACCTCACATGCCGAAACCGGTTTGGCTCAGTGGATAGAGCGTCGGCCTGCGGACTGAAGGGTCCCAGGTTCGATTCCGGTCAAGGGCATGTACCTGGGTTGCGGGCACATCCCCAGTGGGGAGTGTGCAGGAGGCAGCTGGTCGATGTTTCTCTCTCATCGATGTTTCTAACTCTCTATCTCTCTCCTTTCCTCTCTGTAAAAACTCAATAAAATATATTAAAAAAAAAAAAAAAGACCTCATAAAACTCAACAGTAAAAAATACCCAGTCAACTCAACTTTTAAAAATGGGTAAAATGTTTGAACAGACACTTCCCCAAAGATATGTGGATGGCAAAAAAGCACATGCAAAAATGTTCAACATAAGTAGTCATTAGGGAAATGCAAATTCAAACCACAATGAGATCCACTACACCTACTAGAATGGCTAAAATTAAAAGCCTAATGAACCCAAGTTCCGGTGAGGATGCAAACCAACTGAATGCTCCTATGTTGCTAGTGGGCATGCAAAATAATACAGCCTCAACGGAAAACAGTTTGGCAGTTTTATATAAAGTTAAACATTTTACTATACCAGGGGTGGACAAACTTTTTGACTCGAGGGCCACAATGGGTTCTTAAACTGGACCGGAGGGCCGGAACAAAAGCATGGATGGAGTGTTTGTGTGAACTAATATAAATTCAAAGTAAACATCATTACATAAAAGGGTAAGGTCTTTTTTTTTTAGTTTTATTCATTTCAAATGGGCCGGATCCAGCCCATGGGCCGTAGTTTGCCCACGGCTGTACTATACCATCCCAAAATCCCAAGAGAAATGAAAATCTGTTTATAGCAGCTTTATTCATAATTGCCAGAAACTAGAAACAACCCAGTGCCCTCAAGCAGAGCATAGAGAAATAAAATGTGGTGCATCCATATAAAGAAACGTTATCTATATATATAAAAGCCTAATATGCAAAGTGTCCCCTTGGGAGTTCCACCGACCAGGAGTTTGATCACTTGCTATGATGTGTGCTGACCTCTAGGGGGCCCTGATGACATCCTCTGAGCCCCTGGCTCCAATTCTGCAGAAAGCAAGAACCGCTTCTGAACTCTCCAATTACTGAACCATTAAGTAACCTTTCCTGTTGGCTAGTGTCTCTTTACCTGGGTCTTCACTGTCACAGTTAAATACTCCCCATGGTCATGTACTGAGAGTTCCATTCAGGTGAGTTCAGACAATGGACATGGACACCTGCTTTGGGCCGGGCACCGAGGGCACAGGGCCCGTGAAGACACGGTCTCTGCCCTGGAGGAACTCACAGTTTCATAGAGGAGACAGATGTGTCAGCACTTTCCTAGCCTGGGCAGCTGACACATCTGCTCCTCTATGAAACTGAGTTCCTCCAGGGCAGGAACCGTGACAGCTGAGCTGAGTCTTGAAGCATCACCCAGGTGGGAAGGGAGTCTTTTGGGCAGAGGCATAAGCAAAGGCCCGGCAGAGAGGAACAGCATGATGTGCACAGAGAAACACAAACCTTTGGGTTTTTCTAGAGGAGTGCTGTCCAGTGAAACTCTCCCCGTTGATGAAAAATGTCCTATTCATGCTGTCCGTTATGTACCCTATAGCTATTCAGCACCTGAAATGTAAATAGTGCCACTGAGAAGCTAAATTTAAAATTTGATTTTATTTTAATTAACATTTAAAGGCTGCATGCGCTGGTGGCTACCATATTGGACAGTGTAGCAACTCTAGATAGTATCTGTAAGGCAGGGAGGGAAAAGGGGCTAAGCAAGCTAGGAGAGCTCAGCAAGGGGCTGGAGAGGCCTTTTAGGGGTGTTGGACTTTAACCTGTAGGCCAGCGGTTCTCAACCTGTGGGTCGCGACCCCTTTGTCGGTCGAATGACCCTTTCACAGGGGTCGCCTAAGACCATCCTGCATATCAGATATTTACATTACGATTCATAACAGTAGCAACATTACAGTTATGAAGTAGCAAAGAAAATAATTTTATGGTTGGGTCACAACATGAGGAACTGTATTTAAAGGGCCAGAAGGTTGAGAACCACTGCTGTAGGCGATGGGAAGTCTTTGGAGGGCTGAAAGGTGACCTGGACCAGGACCTGGATGGAGCAGAGGAAGACTGAAAATTGGACATCCCTGTAGCCTGAGGGAGAAGTTATAAGGATCTGAAATATGGCAAAGGCTGAGGGCTGGTGAGGAGGGGACTGATACCTGAGGCTTTAAGAGGATGGAATCGGCAGGATCAAGTAGTCTAGTTTTGGAGGGTGGAGGGTTTACAAGAAAGATGGAATCTTGGGTGGCGGGCTTGGACGGGGTACTGCTCCCAGGCAGAGGGAGGTTTGGAGAGAGTCCTGCAGTAGCTGCTGAATTTCAAGGCCCCACTTCCCTATAAGACAGGCTCTGTCAAGGTCAAAGATGTAGGTCAAAGATGTAGGTCAAAGAAACATCTTGCCTGCCTGCTGTTTCTTGTTCATGTGAAGGATCTTATCAGCTTCGAGTCAGATTGCAAATATTAACACCAATTTCCACAGGACCAACTGCAGGAGTGGGAAGGCTCCCAAGAAACAGAGAGGCAGTTTAAAGCCTTTGGTAATTAAGAGAACACCTGAGTTATTTAGTAAAGTCACTATCACTGAGAGTCAAGACTGTCTACTCACTGGACCTCCTCAGTGGAACGGGTGGGGAGCAGACTCCCCTGAGCTTCAGGACAGAAATCCCCTGAGCAGCCTGGATTTCAGGGTGGAAATGGGGGACCCCAAGCCCAGTAACTTTTTAAAGTAACCAGAGACATTATTCTCTGAGATGGGCTACCAATGTCCCCTCCAGCCTTCGTTTCCCATGATTCATTCATTCACTCATCAAATACTTATTGAACAATTACTATGTGCCAACCCTCTGCTGGGCCTATTGGAACAAAAGCCATAGACCTTGCCTTGAGGGAGCTCTAAGTTTTGTGAGATGATATAATGCCGGGGTCCAACCCCAGCGGGTCCAGGGGTCCCCAAAGGTGTGGACGGAGTCGGCGAAGAAGGAAGGACACGGAGACAGTGTTCAGTTGATCAGCAGCCTATCCAGGATCTCCAGCCAGGATCTCCAGCCAAGTTCTGGTCTGGATCTCCAGAGAGGTTCTGCTGTTTATTGTCTTGTTACATCCGTATTTATACCAGTTGATTTTAATCCTGTCAATTTCTATTACAAAGGTTAGGGCGTTTCTTATCTCCATTCCAGGGAGTAAAGATTATGTAGCTTAAGCATGATTGTTTGTAGTGATTAACTACCTGCCTGGCACTTAGTTAAGGAGTTTCATCCCCTCCCTGACTTCAGGGAAAAGTTCCTACCTGGGGAAACAACCTTTCTAGGAGAGGCATCCCCTCCCTGACTTCAGGGAAAAATTCCTACCTGGGGAAACAACCTTTCTTGGAGAGGTGACCTTGGTTAAAACACGCAGCGCTAAGGGGAGCAAACATATTAAGAACAGTATGCTATATACGCCAGGTCCCTTGAAACATATGCTGTGCAGATGTTTCTTTCCTGCAGCGACTGTGTCAAGCAGCAAGGATGGACCGGCTTCCGGCAAATTCCCCCTTTTTTATTTTTTAAATGATAGCGCATGCAAATCAGTGGCCACCTCTCAGATTGGGCCATTTAAGTCTCGGAAGAAGAGTGGCAAGCAATGATAGTGAGCATAGCTATGAATATAGTGGATGGAGCGCAGAAGGAGCCCCATTCCTGTAGAAGGTTGCCAGCCTCTTCAGTCAAGGGATTTCAGCTGTCCTCAAGTTGTTGGTTTGGTTGTCTTTGTTGGTCTGGCTAGCGGGCGGTGTCACTGGCGACAGGCTTCCCGAAGCGTCAGCAAGTTGAAGGGCTGCATCAAAGAGTCCATCAGGGCCGTGGTTGATGGTGGTGTCGATGTCCGAGGAGGAGTAAGCTGTGCCCTCTGGATCCAGCTGATATGGAAAATGGAGGGTAGTAGAAAAAGAAGAGAAAGCAAAAGAACTACAAGGCATGGAAGTGTTTAGAAAAAAGAGGGAGAAGAAAGGGAAGAATGCAGCATCCTGACACAGCCCTTTCCTTCAGCTGCCCCTTTCCCTGTGGTCCAAGGTAGAAATGGGAAACAAGTCCTGTTGCAGTGAGAGGGCAGCTGCTGTCAGCCAGTCTCTGTCTTTACCTGGGTCCCGATCTGAGCTGGGCATGGGAAGCAGGAAGCAGCCATGGGGACAGGAGACCTTCCTCAGAAGGGGCGAGTGTTCAAGCCCCTGCACCATTGGGGAGGGGGGTCTGTGCCCCACCTTTGTTGCACCCCAAGTTTTCTCCTACTGGCCCCCGACTGTGCCTGTCTTAGGTTGCCCCACCCTGTGGAGTCTTACCCGTCATTGACTACCAGCCATCTCTGGGCCAAGTAGGGTGATGTGAGGTTCAGTTTTGTCTCCTTGATAGCCTATGTCCCTCTGGCCTCCATGCCCAGCAACTGCCTTGGGATCCCCTTGCCTGCTGGCGGGGCTCTGGCATTGATCATAGGGAACTCAGGTTTCTTCTCTAGAGAGGGCCCAGCTTACGCCATTGGGCCAGAGACAGATCCATGGTACCAGCCACCATGCGGCTTCAACCTCAGCATGAACAGAGAGCTCAGGCAACAACTATGGGCAATTGGATTGTAAGAAGAGGGTCCCTCTTGACACAAGGGTAAGAGGGGCCAATACAGGACAAAGGAAAGTCACGGAACAGGGCTCTCTCAGCCCAGGATGTCAGGCTCTTGGCACAAGACAACTCCATGTATGGGGCATATACCAAACACCCCTAGTCACGGCATAAAAGGGAGGTGCCCTTCCTGGAACAGTAGGGTAGGGAGATTCTAGAAAACGCTGTGTTCAGGAAAGAAGGAGAAAGGCCAAAGAACCAGCAAACAAGTAGTTAGATTTTAAAAAAAGGAAAAAGGAAAGGAGATGTGGGGCAAAGCTGGGACATGTGGAAAGACAAAACGGAGGCACATGTGATCCTCCCAATGGACAGATTGTTCCAGCTCAGGTCTGCACATCTGCTGCAGACGGGCACTGGTCAGGTGTGCTATGATGAGGCAGAAATGGCGGGCGGTGAGACATAAGGTCGGACTAGACGGTCTGGAATCCACACAGGTGAGTCTGCGTCCTGTGGAAATATACAAGCATATCCTCTCCCCTGGGTTAAAAGTACATCAGGTCCCTTCCAGGCTCCTGTAAACAAGTCTCTCCATTTGACGAGGCTTTAGGTTTAGTTAGATCAGGGTTCCACTGCCTGTACATCGGGGAATTTCCCTCAGAATCTACATTTAGTATATTAATTACAAATAGAGTATGTTGTAGAACATGATGAGGAGAGGAATATTTAAACTCATTTTCTTGTAATATTTTGTAACAGGAGTAAATCAAACACCGCTGGGGCTATATAATAGAACTCCCATTTGAGATAAGATATCTCTTCCCCATAATGTAAAGGGGATAGTCGTAATTACATAGGGACAGAATGTTCCTGAATGTTGATCTTCATCAGCCCAAGTTAAAATCTGAGAACTCTTTTTTACATTAGATGCCTTGCCTAGTCCTACTAGGGAAGTGGAGGTGGTGTGCGTGGGCCATGAAGAGGGCCAATCCTTCTCTGCTATGCAGGAAACATCTGCTCCTGTATCCAATAGACCTTCAATTGGTTTTCCCTGAATTTGTAAAATTTTTGTAGGTCTAGTAGCATGGATTTCTTGTATCCAAAATGCTGCATCACTAGATCCAAAGCCTCTGGCCCCTCTAGCTTCCTGGGTAACAGCTGTCCCTATTTTATGTATTGGTAACAGGATTAATTGGGCAATTCTCTGGTTGGGCTGAATCTGTATAGTTGTGGTGGGTGGGGAAAGTAAAATCTGTATTTCTCCTGTGTAGTCTGCATCAACAACTCCTGGGATGACTAAGATCCCCTGTAACGAGGTGGAGCTCCGCCCTAATATTAAACCTACAGTTCCCTCAGGCAGTGGCCCAGACACTCCTGTAGGAATGGCTGCTACTGGCGAGTCTGGGGTTAGTACTGCATGGGTGGTTGAGTGGAGGTCCAATCCTGTACTGCCTGGGGTTGCCCTGAAGAGGTCACTGACTGATCGAAATTTGCAAAGGGGTTGAAGGTTGATGCCCCTATTATTGCAGGGGCCTGGGGCTGGCCCCTTCTCAAGTTTCCCGATTGAGGTGATGGGATATAACCTCCTTGGGAGCTATTTGTAAAGTTTAAAGGCCGACCATTTTTATGGTATTTTGATCTACATTCCTTTGCCCAATGGAATCCTTTCTGACATCGGGGACAAACGGTTTTTGGAGGATTAATATTATTCCCTAATGTATTTCCAGGCTGTCGAGGAGCTTGCCATCTGGCCTGAGTATTATTATTTTTACTTGGGCATTCTCTGCTAAAGTGCCCAGATAAGCCACAAGAGTAGCAGTTCATATTTCTTTTATTACCTGTAGTATTGCTGGCTTGTCCTATAGCCTGTACATAATGAGGGTATGTCTCCCCTTTGAGAGCTGCAGCTATAGCTACACCCTGTATAAATGCTGGACTTACATCAGCACACTGTTTTATAAAATCATTTATAGTTCCTGTTCTGCGAATCGGCCTTAATAAAGCCTGACAGGTATTATTAGCATTTTCAAAAGCCAGTTGTTTGATTAGGATATCGGCTGCCTCTTTGTTATTGATTACTCTCTTGACTGCCTGTATGAGGCGAGAAAGGAAATCCTGATATGGTTCCTCGACCTTCTGTTTAACCTCTGTAAGGGTGGTTGTTTCTCCTGCTGTATAAGGTAGGGATTTCCAGGCACTTACTGCACAACTGGTTACTTTGGTAAGTGCCTCTGTGGGCATATTCATTTGCTCCTCAGCCGTGTTAAAATCACCTTCTCCTAATATCATGTCTAGGGTTATTCCTTTTCTGGTTTTTTCGCTAGTGGCTACAGCTTTCTTAGCAAGATCTTCATATTCAGTTTTCCATAATAAGTAATCGCCTCCTGAGAGACAGGATTTACAAACCTGTGACCAATCATAAGGAGTCATCCATTTACTGGCTAGGGTTTCTACCAAGGTTTGTGTGTAAGGAGCTAGAGGTCCATATTCAGAGCAGGCCAATTTTAATTCTTTAAGTACTTTGTAAGGTATAGGCTCCAAGGTGGGGTTTCTATTCCCACCAGACTCATTCTCATATGTAACTGGGAAGCAGAGTGAGAATTCAAGATCTCCATTAGCTTCAGCTTCTCTTATTGCCCTTTGAAATTTAGACATGGAGCTCATAGGAGCCACAGGACCTGGTTTAGGCTTCCTTTCTAATTTGGGGAGCCTGTTTTGAATGGGAGGGCCATTCTCCTCTCTACTGACTGGAAAGGAACAATGGTCATGTTTATGATATTTATTCTCCTCCCGATCAGTAGGCATAGCTAAATTGCTTTTAGATTGAGCTGAAGACAATGATGATGTGTCCTCTCTGGGTGGAGCTGAGGGACTATTTAAATTTTGAGAAAGTTCAACCGTTTTTGCCTCTGGTGCCAAGGTGTCACAGATTGAATCCCAGAGGGAAAAGAAACATGGCAGGACCTTGTCAGATTCATGGTGTTTCTTTAATTGCTTTCCTACTTCAACCCAAGTTTTTAAATTAACAGTTCCATCCTCTGGAAGCCATTGACATACTTCTTCTATAAAACTTTCTGTCTCACTGGGAAAAACCTCAACTCCAATTCTGCTAGTAAGCATATGCGTTAAAAGATTAATACAGAGTCTTTTTTCTTTAGACTCAGTATGACCCATCTTGTCAATCTAAGTTCTGTACTAACTACCCGCTTACCCTACTTATTCTCTATAGGGGGGTCTGAAGCACCCTATGGTGCAGTCCTATCCGTCCCAAATACGGGGGGACTTACCTAAGGGAACCCTGTTCGGGCGCCAGATGCCGGGGTCCAACCCCAGCGGGTCCAGGGGTCCCCAAAGGTGTGGACGGAGTCGGCGAAGAAGGAAGGACACGGAGACAGTGTTCAGTTGATCAGCAGCCTATCCAGGATCTCCAGCCAGGATCTCCAGCCAAGTTCTGGTCTGGATCTCCAGAGAGGTTCTGCTGTTTATTGTCTTGTTACATCCGTATTTATACCAGTTGATTTTAATCCTGTCAATTTCTATTACAAAGGTTAGGGCGTTTCTTATCTCCATTCCAGGGAGTAAAGATTATGTAGCTTAAGCATGATTGTTTGTAGTGATTAACTACCTGCCTGGCACTTAGTTAAGGAGTTTCATCCCCTCCCTGACTTCAGGGAAAAGTTCCTACCTGGGGAAACAACCTTTCTAGGAGAGGCATCCCCTCCCTGACTTCAGGGAAAAATTCCTACCTGGGGAAACAACCTTTCTTGGAGAGGTGACCTTGGTTAAAACACGCAGCGCTAAGGGGAGCAAACATATTAAGAACAGTATGCTATATACGCCAGGTCCCTTGAAACATATGCTGTGCAGATGTTTCTTTCCTGCAGCGACTGTGTCAAGCAGCAAGGATGGACCGGCTTCCGGCAATATAATACAGTGGAAAACATTCACTGGGACTCACTGTGCATCAGGCACTTGGCGTTTTATGTGGACTTGATCTTTCTAAAACCCTGTGAGGTAGGAACTGTGATGACCCCCAGTTTATAGATGAGGAAACTCAGGCACAGAGACCTAAATAACTTACTCAAGTATCCAGAACCCACTCACTTACCCTAAACTCCAAAGTAGGCGAATATTTTCTGTTGAGAGACTATACAAATAGACAATGGCTAGACCATGTATAAAAGTAGACCTCCTGCTCATTATATGCAGCCTCCAGGCAAGGAAACCAACTCATTGTCTACAGTAACCAGCCCAGGAAGCCAGCTTGCTATCAATAAGTCAGACGAGTAGGAAGTTACACCACTCCCTCTACCCACCAAACAATCATCCAGCAACAATGACCCCACAGATCAAAGACAGATTCTTAACTGGCAGCTTCCCTAATTTTTGTTCCTGCTCCCAATTGACGACCAACCATAGAAAGCCAAATATGAGTCCCTAACCAGTCACATAGGTTGCCACTCCTCATTAGCTCATCTTCAGCCTCCCATGGCAACAAGCTCCAACTTGAGCACACCTGTAGACTCCCCTTCTCCCCCAGGAAGCTTTCTGCTTCCTCTGCCCACCTTTGAGTCTCTGCCAATCACCGTGATGGCAGCTGACCCACCGTGTTTATTTCCCCACTGTAAAGGGCCAGATAGAAAATATTTTGGGCTTTTTGGGCCACACAATCTCTGTACTAAGTACTCACTTCTGCTGTTAGAATGTGAAAGCAGCCGCGGACAGAGTGAATGGGCGCAGAGCAATTGTGAGCCGGATTAGGGGCAGGGGCCTTGATTTGCTGAGTGCCGCTTTAATATGCTGCTCCTTTGATAATCATATCACTACAAACGCTGAGCTTCCAGAAAAAAGGATGGACACTTCTCCTTTGTAGAGAAGGGTTTCCTCTCTAATCACTTTCCCACCTGTTAATTTGGACCCGCCAGATTACGAGCCCTTTGAGGTTAAAGACGGTGTTTTATTCATTTTTCTGTTCCCTACGAGGCTTGCCTGGCCGCTCGCAGGGCACACTGTAGATTCTCAACATATGTTTGTTACAATGAGTTGAATTGAATTAAATCATGACAATGATTTGGCAACACTGGAAGCTTAAAGGCTGTTATTCCCATGGCGCGGAAGATAGACAGAGGCCCAGAGGGTTAAGTGGCTATTTATCTCGGGGTTGTTGCTGAGCAGGAATTGGGACCCTATCTTTCAGCCGCTTGGGCAGGATGGTGTCCTCCCTGGCCAGGCTGTTTGGCGGGCCCCAACGAGGCAAGCTGCTGCTGCTGCTGCTCCTTCTGTGATCTTATCTCTAAGCACTGACATGCCTTCCTGTCCCCTCCCATTTATCTGCTGTGAAATCTCGGAGGAATAAGTCATTCTATAAAATCCAAGACTTCTAGGCCATGCAGTTTATCCCTTAAGCCTCAGACAGCTTTAAAGGTTTGTACAGAGACCTTCTGAAGTGCACTCACTGCTCTTGCCTCGGTCTCCTCCATCAGAGAGCCCCGAGGAGAGTGTAGCTCTTTGTGCTAAAATGAGAGCCTTGGTTACAGACACCAGTGGCTGGGCTGCGGGGCAACTCCAGGTGCCCTCGTGACATCCAAGAAGATGTGTGGAGTAGTGGCCAATGACCTGGACTTCTTAGAGGTTGTTTTCTTTTTTAACTAGAGGCCTGGTGCATGAAATTCATGCAAGGGTAGGGTCCCTAGGCCTAGCTGGTGATCAGGGCCGATCTGTGGGGCAACCGGCAGGGTGATCAGGGGGCCCCCCACCGCTGGCATCTGCCTTGGCTGACCTGGGGCCTGAAGGCTGGGGGAAGCTCCTGCATTGAACATCTGCCCCTTGGTGGTCAGTGCGTGTCATAGCGACTGGTTGTTCCGCAGGTTGTTCTGCAGTTTGGTCAATTTGCATATTAGGCTTTTTTTTTTTAAATATATATATAGGATAGATAATTTTGTCTCCTCAACAGTTAGGCTGTCCACTATAATTTTGTGAAGCTGAAGGAAGGCCTCTCTCTGTCTGAGATAACACCCCTCTCCCCTTGTAATTTGATGGTTCTTTCCCGCTCTGGGCTTGGAGACTGTTAGGCAAGCTTGGTGAAACACACCCCCCCCCCCCCCCCCCCCACTCCCCCCCCCCCCCCCCCCCCCCGCAAGGAAGGTGTTGGGGGAAAACTTTTTCTCTGCTGACTGAGGTCCGGAGGTCAGGGGCCTGACCGTAGACAGAGTAACAGGAGAAAAGAGAACAGGGTTACTCACAAGCATTGAGATGAAGAGGCTCATTGGACATTAGAAATAGGGGCTTACAGACCAACTTCATAGGGGAGGGAAGGGGGAGGAAGGACTTCTAGGGGAAGAACAAAGGGCTATGTGTTTTGTGGGGGAAGACAAATGGACTTTTAGGGGGGAAGTGGGAGGCCTGACAATCTTGATGATGCTCATTGGTGCAGTTTCTCGTCGGTGAGAGTGGTGGGTCCTCCTCGGAGTGGAGCTCCCACAGGGAGGGGTCTTACACAGCTTCATTTTCCAAAGGCTCTGCCGTTCGGTCAGACAGAGAAGCCCCGGAAAGGCTTCTTTCTGCGTCTGCTCTTTCTCAGTTGTTTTCCATTGAAAATAATCTTCACACCAGCTCTGGAGAGGGGTCAAGGGGGTCGCCACAAAGGGGAAATGGGCTCCGGGTGAGGCTCGGAGAAATGCCTGAGCATTAGTGCCATCTATGGTGATGCTTCAGTCCTGGAAATAATGTTCTGATTCTTACCTGTGTTCTTTTTTTCTTTAAATGTTTTTGTTGATTTATTTTATTTTATTTTATTTTATTAGAGAGGGAAGAAGGGAGGGGGACAGAGAAACATCCATCCGTTGCCTCTCATATGCACCCAGGCCCCACAACTTGGGCAGGTGCCTTAACTGGGAATGGAACCCACAACCTTTTGGTACACAGGGTGGCGCTCAACCAACTGAACCACACGGGCCTGGGCTTACCTGAGCTTTGAGTAGTGACGTTGCCAAGTAGCTGAGTAATGGGTAGGTTAGGTATCTGTACAGAGACAAGTTGTAGACTCCATTTCCAGAGGCCAGCCTCCTGCTGTCCAGTTAATTAGAACTGGAGGCCTGTCCTGCATTTGTTCTAGGAGAAAATTAAAGGTCAGAAGCAACACAGTTACTACTGAGGAGTCCTGGGAAGGTTAAGTCCTAAAATTCCACCATTAGAGCTTCATTCCTGAGCTGAAGTTCCCCCTTGTCCTCCAGACATTAACAAGGGCTTCATTATTCTCTCTCTCTCTCTCTCTCTCTCTCTCTCTCTCTCTCTCTCTCTCTCTCTCCCATTCTCTCAAAATGTTAAGAATAAAGTGACACAAAATCATAAATGTAAAAAAGATGTACCAAAAAAGTAAAGGTATACAGAGCATACAAGAAAAAGCAAGTCTTCCTCCATTCTTCATGCACAGACCTGCCCCAGGAGTAACTAACTTCTAAGTTTTACATGCATATGCTTTTTAAACGTTTACATAAATGGTAAAATGCCACTTATTTTCATTTTTACTTTAAATATTACATATTTGAAATCAGTTTATATCAGTATTTAAAGAATTTTCCTGCTCTTATTATGGATGCAGAGGTAATTCACTGCATGGGAGGACCATTACGTATTTAACCTGCCTCCGGGTGATGTTATCCCTTCTTCAGTTGCCATTACAAATGGCAGCAGCATGAGTAGCCTTGTACAGAAGGGTTTGCACACATGTGCAAGCACACCAGTAAGAAAAAATTCTTAGAAGAGAAATTGCTGCAAAAGGGCATGAGAACTTGAATTTGGGGTGGGCATTTATGCTCTCCATTTAAAAATGCAGCGTAAAGCCTGCTGCCAAGGTGGGCAGACAGCCGTATGAATACAGCCTCGTGAGAATTTATTTTCTGCTAGGTGGAGGCAGCCTACACACACTTCCCTTTACAAGACAGTTTGGATTACTATACAATAGGCTTGCAAGAAATGTGGGGAGTTCACTGAAGTGAACAGTGTCAAGGAAATCATAAGCAATTTGTCTGTAAGCGAAAGAGGAGCAGATCAGATATCTTCACATCCAATCCAGCCCGACCACAGCCTCCCGCCTCAGTCCACTCCCCTGTTCCACCTGCCCCTTCAGCCTCCTTCTCAATCTGCTGCCCTCGAGCTTCACTTCCTTCTCCTTCCAGGTGAGCCCCTGTGTATCCTTTCAACTACTGCCCTCAACTCTGACCAGTTTTCCCCTCTGAGCCACCTGCTCTACAGATCCCAAGCTGTACCCTCTCCCTGCTCCTTCCTTCAGGTTACAGGGCAAAGCTGGGGAAGCCCCTCCTGGGGGAGATCACAGGTCGCAGGTAGCCAGGCTCAGCTGGGTGAATGGCATGGCCTGACAATCCTTTTATCTGTTTCTTTCGTTGTTGTTCATCCTCACCAGAGGATATTTTTTCCATTGCTCTTTCAGAGACAGTAGAGGGGAGGGGAGGAGGGACGGGAAAGAGAGAGAGAGAGAGTGAGGGAAATATCGATGTGAGAGGCACATTGAGTTGTTGCCTCCTGCACACACCTATAGTGGGGGCAGGGAACAAACCCACAACCCAGGAATGTGCCCTTGACCAGGAAGGGAACCCGCAACCCTTTGGTCCGAGAACCAAAAGGGTTGTGGGTTCCATTCCTGGTCAACACTCTAATCACTGAACCAAAGGGCCAGGGACTTTTACCTGTTTCTTGTCAGCTCTCTCTTCCATTACTCTACCTCTCTGTCTACTGCACTGGCCATGCCTAACTCCTCCTTCTGGGCTCTGGGTCTCCTGCCTTCTCATTTCTGTGGGAACCCTGTCAGTTATTTATTTTGATTTCTTTTGTATGTCTTTACTAGTTCCTCATTGTTCATTCTTTCTTCACAGCTAACAAAACTGGAATCAAGTAGATGCTCAACACATCTTTTTATAAAATCAAACTTATTCATGTATAATTTCCAAACAATAACATGAACATTTAGAGTATATACTCATTGTATTTTGACAAATGCATACTCCCATGTCATCCACACTACCCCCAATCAAGATACAGAACTTTCCCATTACCCTAGAATGTTACTTCCTGACTCTTTGTGGTCAATCTATGACACCCCTCTCCCCCTTCCAGGCAACTACTGATGTGATTTCCATCATCTGATTTACTTTTGTGTCTTGTAGGATTTTATAGAAATGGATTCATACACTATGCTCTCTTTCGTCTCTATCTTCTTTCACTCAACATGTTTTTTAGGTGTCTCCATGTTGTTGCATATATTAACATTTTGTTCCTTTTTAATGTTTAGTATTTCGTTGTATAGATGTACCACAATCTGTTTCTCTATTTACCTGCTGAAGGGCAGTGGTTGTTTCCAGGTTTAGGCGAGTAGGAATAAGGTCACTATCAACCTTTGGCCATAATTTTTTTTATGGTGGGGTAGTTTTATTTATCTTGGGTAAGTGCCTAGGAATGGGATTGCTGGATCATAGAATAGGTATGATTCACTTTATAGGAAATTGCAAACTGTTTACCAAAGTGTTATACCATTTTTACACTCCCATGAGCAATTATGAGAATTCCTGTTGTTCTACATCTTTGCTAACACTTGTTATTGTCAGTCTGAGTTTTAATAATTTGAGTGAGTGTAAAATGGTTTTAATTTGTGTTTCTCTGATAACTAATGATGCTATATACCGATGCTTATTGACCCTTTGCATATCTTTTGGAAATGTCTAAGTCTTTTCACTATTTTTATTGTGTTTTTTAAAAAAATTGATGTATGAGTTAATTCTTTATATAATCAGGATATAAGTCCTTTGTCAGAATATGAGCTACAAATATGGAGTAGGGTATAGACATATCCTAGTCCATGACTTGCCTTTTCATTTTCTTTCTTTTTTTAAAAAAAGTATATTTTTATTGATTTCAGAGAGGAAGGGAGAGGCAGAGAGAGAGAGAAACATCAATGATGAGAGAGAATCATTGATTGGGTGCCTTCTGCACAGCCCCTACTGGGGATGAGCCTACAACCTGGGCATGTTCCCTGACCAGGAATCTAACCGAGACCTCCTGGTTCATAGGTTGATGCTCAACCACTGAGCAACACCAGCTGGGCTGCCTTTTCATTTTCTTAATGATATCATTTGATGAACAAAGATACTGCCTATCTCTAAAGGTTGCTAAGAGGATTAAAATAGAAAGCCCTAAGCATCCTTGGTCCTGAGTGTAACCTGCATCCTGATGCTCCTACAGGTATCTGTGACCTTGGTCCAGTGTGTCTTTGGGTCTTCAAAAACTCCTTTACCTGAAAAAGTTGATAACCTTTCCATGCCCTGTCCCCTGGCTTCTCCAAACATTATTGCCTGCCCAACCTCTTTAATACCAGGGGAAAAAGAAGATAAAACTTCCTCACTTTAAGCTCTTACCCAACTTCTTCAATTTATAGAAAAATTCTTTTACAGACTCCAGCCCCTCTACTTCCCACTTCTGTACCCCCCAAAAGTGTTCTGTGTACATTTCTGTCATTGCATTTATCACATTTTAATATTTTAAATTATTTTAAAATTATTAAAGTGATATGTATTATGGTCTGAGTGTTTGTGTCCCCCCCGAAATCCATAAGTTGAAATCCTACCCCTGTCCCCCAAGGTGATGGTATTAGGTGGTGGGACCTTTGGGAGATGATGAGACCATGAGTGAGGTTAATGTCTTTGTAAAAGAGACCCTGGAGAGCTCTCTTATCCCTTCCACCATGTGAGGGCCCAGCAAGAAGGCAGCCATGTGCAAACCAGGAAGCAGGTTCTCACCAGGCACCAAATCTGTTGGTAACTTGACCTTGGACTTCCCAGTCTCCAGAACAGTAAGAAATAAATTTCTGTTGTTTATAAGCCACTTAGCCTATGATATTCTCTTATAGGAACTCGAGTAGATGAAGACAATTTGTTGGTGATGAAAACCTTCATGCAATGAAGGAGGGTACAAATGAGAAATTACAGTGTTCTTCCCTAGACAACCTGGTGCCATCTCAGAGATAACCATTTTAATTTTCTTGTGATTTTTCTAAGAAATATTATATCCCTAGCTATGTGTGCGCGCACACATACACACACACACACACACACAGCCCACATATCACACATATGTTCTTTTTTGTTTTTCCATAATGGAACCTTGCTCTACAAATCATTACATCCTTTGCTTTTTCCACTTCAGGGGCCTTGTACATCTTTGCAGATATGACACCTCATTCTTTCAACAGCTGCTTGGTGTTCCTCTGGGTGGGCGCACGGAGGTTATTACTTCAGTCCTCTCTTGCTGGACATTTAGTTTGGTGCTGTCTTTTGCCACTGGGCTGAGTTGTATTTTAATTGTTTGTCTGGGACGGTGTTTTTAATCTAACTGGGGAGGACAAGGGCTGCATTTTATTTTTGGTTGTATATCCAGCAAGTGGCTCTGTCCTTGTAAAAGCAATGAATTGGATTCATTCTAGTCCTCCAGGTTGCTCCTTCTCCAGGGAGGGTCTCCTCAGCTTTAATTTAATTTAATATATTACTTAATTCTTGCCTCCTCCTGGTTCAGCTGGCAGGTTAACCCCTTCAGAGGCAGCCACCTCCCACTGCCTCCTGGGTCCTCCAGGTTACCATGAAGTGTGATCTCAGAAGACCTCTCACAACCCATCCCTGTGGCCCTCGATTGGCTTTTTTCTGGGCCCTTCCTTAGGGAGCCACTGCTCAGAGTTGTCTTGGACCTTGGGTCCTCTTGAGAGTTGTCCTGCTTCTCCCAGCATCACTTCCCAGAGGAAGAGGCAGTTTATTCCCCCTCACACCCCCAAATTCAAGCCCCTGGCACCAATAATCCCCTGGGAGGCATTTACTGCCACTTCCCAGGCCTTTCACAACATGAATATTTGACACTCCTGCAGTGAACTAGATCTTTACAGCGGGGAAGGAGTATCTGTGCCACACGGCTGCGTGCTGGTCAAGAGCTGGGGCACGGAGGTGATGGGAGAGGATGGGGCATCTCATCTCTTTCACTCCAATGCAGAAATGAGATCCCTCATTGGAGCACCCAACCTTTCCCAGCAACGTGAGTGGGTGGCTGTCACCAGGCCAGCAGTCATTCCTGCTCACTGGTCCACCTTTGAGTGCTTCAAAACATCACTTGGATTTTTGCTTTGTCGTTTTAGTCCCTGTCTCTGCTTCTGTCCCATCACTGAAAACTAGAGGCCCTGGGCACAAATTCGTGCACTGGTGGGGTCCCTCGGCCTGGCCTGTGCCCTCTCACAATCCGGAACTCCTTGGGGGATGTCGGACTGCTGGTTTCGGCTCAATCTCCGCAGGCCAGGTGAAGGGACCTCACTGGTGCACAAATCCATGCACCGGGCCTCTAGTATCCATATAAGATCTTTGGTTAATCTCTTCCCGCCTTCCTCCTTCCTCCTTCCCTCTGAGATTCATCAGTCTGTTCTATGTTTCCATGCCTTTGCATTGAGCGTCTGCCCCCTGGTGGTCAGTGTGGATCATAGCTACTGGTCAAACGGTTGAACGGTCAAATGTTCGCTTAGGCTTTTATTTATATATAGATGAGAGCCCCATCTCTGAGACCCTCTCAACCAGTCCCCACATTTCACAGAAGGCAAAATGAGACCAGGGACTGACTCTCAAGGTCACACCCTGGGTGGCAGGTGGGAACAGTCACTGAGGGATCCTGACTCACAGCAGGGGGTGCTGTCCTCTCCGCTGACCTCAGCCAGAAAGGTCCGCCTACCACTGCTGCTGGCTGACTTCCCCTCCCCTGAGCCCTGGATGATGGGACCAGCTAAAGCTTACATAGAACTTCCTGTACTCCAGGTCCTGTTTCAAATGTTTTACATATATACACTTTTTAATTGATTAATTAGTTAATTGTTTAAAAAATATCTTTTTAAAAAATATTTTTATTGATTTCAGAGAGGAAGGGAGAGGGAGAGAGAGAGATAGAAACATCAATGATGAGAGAGAACCATTAATCTTCTGCTTCTTGCACACTCCACACTGAAGATCGAACCTGCAACCCGGGCATGTGCCCTGACCAGGAATGGAAACAAGACCTCCTCGTTCATAGGTCGACACTCAATCACTGAGCCATGCCAGTGGGGCTCATATATTCACTTTTTACATAACTCAGCACCCTATGAAGTATATTTTCTATTTTACAGGTGAAGACACTGAGGCCTGCAGAGGTAAAGTAATCTGCCCAAGGTCACATGGTGACAGAGCTGAGGTTCAAGCCATGTTAAGTTCTGCACCATCCTTCCTCTCAAAATAACAAACTATGTTAGGCTCTGTTCTAAAAGTGTCCATGCAATATTTCATTTACTCCTCATTACAGCTCTGTGAACAAAATACTCCAATTTAATCCATTTTATAAACCTCTCCGGGGCTCAGATAGGCCAGATAAACTGGTGAAGATCACTTAGCTGGTGGAGTCAGGAACAAAGAGAACTAGAAATATGTCACTTTGGTATGAGGATTATTTTGAGTTGAAGGCAATTAAGAAACAGCAGCTACAGGGAGAAAAAAGCTCTCTGCCCTCCTCCTACCTGGCTAAAAGCAGGATATTCATTTCCATTTGTAAAGTTGTCTCTCTTTTCCATACCAGAAGAGGAGGACAACTCTTTTTAAAAAAAATATATTTTATTGATTTTTTACAGAGAGGAAGGGAGAAGGACGGAGAGTTAGAAACATCGATGAGCAAGAAACATCGATCAGCTGCCTCATGCACACTTCCCACTGGGGATGTGCCTGCAACTCTTAATCACCAGAGGTAATTCTACTCTTATCAGCCCAGAGATGGCATTAAAGGTAATCTCCATAAGAAATCTTACTCAAGCCGAAACCGGTTTGGCTCAGTGGATGGAGCGTCGGCCTGCGGACTGAAGGGTCCCAGGTTCGGTTCCAGTCGGGGGCATGTACCTGGGTTGCGGACATATCCCCGGTGGGAGATGTGCAGGAGGCAGCTGATCGATGTTTCTCTCTCATCGATGTTTCTGGCTCTCTGTCTCTCTCCCTTCCTCTCTGTAAAAAAACCAATGGAAAATATTTAAAAAAAAAAAAAAAAAAATCTTACTCAAATAGCCCTCATCTCCCACTGGTTTCCTCCCATATATTTACCTTCGCACAGTTTGCCATCTCTAAAAGCCTAAACATCTTTTCTTTTGTCTTGTCACTTTTCTACAACTTTGTTAAGTTGCTATATAAACCCCAAGTTCTAGCCACTTCAGTGTCACTCATCACTGAGTTTCTCCCATGTATATGCATACTGTTTGCATTAATCAACTCTGTTTTTCTCTTGTTTAAACTGTCTTTTGTTAGTTTGATTTTTAGGCCTCCAGCCACAGAACCTAGGAGGGTACAGAAAATGTTTTTTCCTGTCCTACAGGACTCAATCCAGATCTGTCTATTGCAAAGCTAGACCTCATACTGCCTCAAAAAAGATGCTCAATAAATAGAGACTGAAAGAATAAATGGCCCTGTATTCCTTTACTCAGGCTGCCATAATAATAGGCTAGGCGGTTTAAACAACATAAATTAATTTTCTCACAGTTGTGGAGCCTGGGAAGTCCAAGATCAAGATACTGGCTGGTTTGTTTCCTAGTGAGAGCCCTCCTCCTGGCTTGCAGATGGCTTCCTTCTCACTGAGTCCTCACCTGGTGGAGAGAAAGCACTCTGGTGTCTTTTTCTTTTCTGATAAGGACAACAGCCCTATTGGATTAGGGTCCACACTTATGACCTCATTGAACCTTAATTACCTTGTAAAGGCTCTGTCTATGAGTACAGTCACATTGGGGGTTAGTGCTTCAATATATGAATTTGGGGGAAGGACACATTCAGTACATAGTTGGTCCTTTTTCTTTCCCCTGGGGCAAAGGGAATAATAATGATAAATAACAACAACAAAAACGCCCGAAAGTCAATCTGTGGACATGAGAATAGTTGTTGGGTCCCTCCCTTGGTTAGCGATGGGAAGCCACCAATGGGGAGGAAACCGCCAGTTTGTTTCAGTGAGTACTGATGGTGCTGTGATTTCTGGACATAGTGAGCCTTGACAGTGCCACTCAGGTGAGAGGAAACCCAGAGGGAAGTAAGTTGCCACAGAAAATGGAATGATCATCTTATATAATAAAAGGCTAATATGCAAATCGACCGAACAGCGAATGACTGGTTGCTATGATGCACATTGACCACCAGGGGGCAGACGCTCAACAAAGGAGCTGCTCCCTGGTGGTCAGTGTGCTCCCATAGGGGGAGCGCCGCTCAGCCAGAAGCCGGGCTCATGGTTGGCAAGCGCACCGGTGGTGGCGGGAGCCTCTCCAGCCTCCATGGCAGCGCTAAGAACTCCTTGGGGGATGTCTGGCAGGTGGACATCCCCCAAGGGGTCCCGAACTGTGAGAGAGCTCAGCGTGGGCTGAGAGCTTCCTCCCCCCATCCAGCCCCCCAGTGCATGAATGTCATGCACCAGGGCTCTAGTGGACTAATAATATCTGAGTGGTTATGCTAATTGTGCCCCATCTGTCTGTACACTTTCAAAATCAGCAGATCTGTCCATAGCTCGCCTTTTCCAAACATTGGAACATATCTCAGGCCTGAGACAGTCACCTGCCAGAATTCTGTGCGTATCCTGCCCAAATCCTGCCTGGACTCAGTGGCTTTGCTCTGTGCACCCAGGGCCTGCTTCAGGGAGGTTGAGATTCTCCGAAGTAGGTCCATTGCTAAAACTAGACTTATGATTATGGAATCATAATTTCCTTTCTACTTTCATCTAAAATTATACATGGCTTCTGCTGGGGGATGAAATTGGCCACAAAGCCACTAAAGGCACATATACTTTTAAAAGGTAATTTCTGAAAAAGTACTAATCATTTGGAACATCTCACTGCAGAGCATCTGGAGTTTGCTAGAATAATTTACCAGTCCAGAGGAAGCAACGATCAGACAGAATGGTTGCTTCCTGACCCAAATCCCAGAGCTGGGGACTATTCCCAGTTACTCAGAACTCATTTCCTGCCTCACCATGGAAGCTTGCAATGTTCAGAAGCCCACAGGTGAATCATAGCTGATGACTTGAAGGTGGGGGTGGGAGGCATGAAATTCAGCCAGAGAACAGAGGCTGGAGTCCGAAAGAGGCTGCAGACAGGAATTAGCCCTTTCACTGACCCAGGAAGGAGGAAGTGGGAGGCCAGGAAAATGAAACAGGAAGTGGACCGGGATGCCTTCCCTGACCCCCAGCCCATGCTTGGTCTCTGCTGCTCCATTTCCCAAGCAGAGATCTCTCACCAACTTGTTCACTTTGCATTGCAGCTGTCTGTGCGTAGATGGGTCGTGTCCCATGGATGAATTCCGAAGCAGACCTGAGAGTCCTCATCTTTGTATCCCAGTGCCTGGCACGTAGGAGGCACTCAGTGTAAGTTGGTCAAATTAATATTAATGGAGAGAGAAGCAATAATGTGGGCAAAAATATAGTAGGAGGACCAACTTATCTGGGGTGGAATCAGCAAGTTTAAAACATCAGGATTCTGGCCTGGTGCATCTGCTGTGGTTGCTCTTTTAAATGAAGGAGACGAGGTCACCAAAATAATAACAATATAATATAAGCCCCTTTCTCTCCTTAAGTTCTCAGGCATGTAGAACCCCTAGAGCTATAAGGGACCTTTGCATGGATCTCACTCAGGCTGTGTCATTTGGGAAGTAGGGAAGGTAGGGCCCAGAGAGCTCAAGGGACTTGCCCTAGTACCAAAGGAAGTCAGTGATGTCAGGGAGAAAAAAAAATCTCTTTTCCTCCACCCACCTTAGGTTCTTTGGCTGTGGCCTTGTAAACGAGACTGACAAAATATAGATTAACAAGAGAAAAGCAAGCGATTTAATAACACGTACAACGCACATCGGGTGGGAGGAAACTTAGTGATGAGTAACTCAAAGGAGTGGTTAGAACTTGGGCTTATGTAGCATCTTAACAAAAGAACAATACATTTCTAGAGAAGTGACAAGACAAAGACAAAGGACTGAGTTTCTAGGGATGGCAAATTTTGGAAAGGTAAATATATGGGGGAACTAATGGAAGATAAGGGCTAGTAAAATTTATTATGTCAGCTCCTCTAGCGCCTTTTCCAGGCTGATAAAGGTCTACAGTAATCTCAGTGATTAACTTCTATTATTTCTGGTAGAGAAGTGAGAGAGGGCGTTTAAAAGAGCTGCCTGCACAGGATAATCTGGGGCCAAAGGCTACAAGATGAAGATTAGAAAGCTGCTTCTTGGAAAGGCAAATCTGTTCAAAGCAGACTCGTTCTCTCATTCCTACCTCTCTATCCTAAAAAGCAGGTTATCAAAGTTGTAAGCACAGGCATTGTTTTTCAAGGGATACAGTAAAGCCATTTTCATATGGCATGAGTGCCCTTGCCGGAAGCCGGTCCACCCTTGCTGCTTGACACAGTCGCTGCAGGGAAGAAACATCTGCGCAGCATATGTTTCAAGGGACCTGGCATATATGGCATACTGTTCTTAATATGTTTTCTCACCTTCTTGGCGCTATGTGTTTTAACCAAGGTCACCTCTCCAAGAAAGGTTGTTTCCCCAGGTAGGGATTTTTCCCTGAAGTTAGGGAGGGAATAAAACCCCTTAACTAAATGCCAGGCAGGTAGTTAGTCACTTTAACTACGAACAATCACCCTTAAGCTACATAATCTTTACTCCCTGGAATGGAGATAAGAAACGCCCTAACCTTTGGAATAGAAATTGATAGGATTAAAATCAACTGGTATAAATACAGATGTAACAAGACAATAAAACACAGAACCTGGCTGGAGAACCTAGCGAGAGAACATGGCAAGAGAACCCGGACAGAACTTGGCTGGAGATCCTGGCTAGAGATCCTGGCTAGGCTGCTGATCAGCTGAACGCTGTCTCCATGTCATTCCTTCTTCGCTGACTCCGTCCACACCTTTGGGGAACTCCTGGACCTGCTGGGGCTGGACCCCAACATGCCCTGACTGGGAACTGAACGGGACGATGCTCCAACCAACTGAGCCACACAGGCCAGGGCAATACTTACTTTTTTTAAAAAAAAAACCAGCTTTGTTGAGGTATAGCTGACATATATTTAAAGTGTTCCAATTGATCATTCTTACTTGTATATGCCCCTGAAGCCACTGATGGGGTTCAGGACATGCTACCTCTAAATATGGCACCCTGGCATACTGAATACTTTAAGCTGAAGGAGTTGGTGAAAATGGCACTCTTCTTCCTGAATAGGTAAAACCGTGGTGTGAGGGGTGCCCTCCCTATCTTGGAAGGGAAGGAGCATCCTGTCTCCTAAGACACAGGAACTCGGAAAATCCTAGCGAGTAGCCTCGCTCAGTCTCCCCGGATTTCCTATCCTGACGTCATACTTTGACATATATTCCTGTGAAGGTGGCTAGCGAATGCTGGGAAACCTTGACTGCCCCTCTCCAATAAAGACTCTCAGATCTAACTGTTTCTTTGGGTGGTCTTTTCCTCATGAAGGCTCCCATGTCAGATAAAACTTGTAGAAATAAATGTGTATGCTTTTCTCCAGTGAATCTGTCTTTGTCAGTTAAATTTTCAGACCCAGCCAGGGACCCTACAAATATTCAAGGGAATCTTTTTCCTCCCCTACACCACCATCATGATCAAAATAATGAATGTATACATCACCCTATACATTTCCCTATACCAGCAATAGAATCCCCCAAAAGAGAAGTGTCATTTATTTATCCACTGCTGGGAGCTGGTCCATCCTTGCTGCTTGACACAGTCGCTGCAGGGAAGAAACATCTGCACAGCATATGTTTCAAGGGACCTGGCATATATGGCATACTGTTCTTAATATGTTTGCTCACCTTCTTGGCACTATGTGTTTTAACCAAGGTCACCTCTCTGAGAAAGGTTGTTTCCCCAGGTAGGGATTTTCCCCTGAAATTAGGGAGGGAATAAAACCCCTTAACTAAGTACCAGGCGGTAGTTGATCACTTTAACTACGAACAATCATGCTTAAGCTACATAATCTTTACTCCCTGGATTGGAGATAAGAAACGCCCTAACCTTTGGAATAGGGATTGATAGGATTGGAATCAACTGGTATAAATACAGATGTAACAAGACAACAGGACACAGAACCTAGAGACTGAACATGGCAAAAGATCCTGGACAGAAACTGGCAACAGAATCTAGAGACAGAACCTAGCGAGAGAACCTGGCTGGAGAACCTAGAGACAGAACCTGGCTCCAGAACCTGGATAGAACATGGCAAGAGAACCTGACTAGAACCTGGTGACAGAACCTGGCTGGAGAACCTGGAGAACCTGGCTGGAGAACCTAGCAAGAGAACATGGACACAGAACCTGGCTGGAGATCCTAACCAGAACTTCTCTGGAGATCCTGACCAGAACTTGGCTAGAGAACCCAACCATGCTGATCAACTGAATGCTGCCTCTGAGTCTTTCCCTCTTCGCTGACTCCATCCACACCTTTGGGGACCCCTGGACCTGCTAGGGTTGGACCCCAGCAATCCACACTGAGGGTAGAATCTCAGAGACCTGCGTCGGGAATCCAGGAATGGATTGGGTACAACAGATCAGATAAGTCTGAATATCATTCCCTGGTGAGTGCCTACTGTTTCCCAGGCCCTGAGCAAGATCCAGGGAAGATGCAGTGCCCCTGCACAGAAGGCAGGCCAGGGGCTCAGGACTCATCACCTGGCAGGAAGCGCGCCCTTGAGCTTCCACGCCCCTTCCCCTTCTGAAGTCTGAGAGGAGCAGATGCAGGGTAACTGGGACCTTTCGGACGTGAGCAGCGCCCGAAGAAGAAAAACCTCTACTGGAATCACCTCTTTCTAATAAAGAGGCTGCTTTAATCGCAGAAACAAGATGGAGACAGTATACTTGTCGGGAAAAGCTGCCTGCAGGGACAGCTTCCCCACTCCTGAGCAAGTTTGTTCTAATAAAAATACAGGCAGCAGTTATTGGACACATTAATTTTTCTAACAGATTCTCTCTGATTTCAAGGCTGGGGTGCCCAGAGGCCAGTGAGCCAGCGCTGATCTGGACGCTGGGGAGAGCTGACAGTGTGGGCAAGTCTGGGAAGAAGTAATGAGGACGCCCAGGGTCATGCAGGGCAGACAGACAGCCCAGTGGGCTTTCCTGAAAGGGCAGGGGAGGGAAGGAGAGGAAGGGAGGGGGAGAGGGAGGAGCAGAATGAGGGAATGATTTCTGTGTAGTAATCTTCCCCGTGGAAATTGGGCAATGCATGTCTTGCTGGATCGGTATTACCTTTGTTTTGAGAGACTGAGTGAAAAGGGTTTCAGTTTCTCTTTCCTGAGCATAGAAGGTGTGTGCAGAGAGGACTATTGGTACCCAGCCCCACCACCAGACAGACTTCAACTGAGGAGGGTTACCTGTGGGTGAACATAATAGGGCGGTGATGAGCGCAGGTGGGAGGGAATGTTGGCCCGTGCGGGCCAGGGCTGGGCCTGTAATCACTAGGTGTGGGCAGTCCTCAAAGCTGGAATTTCAGGACTTGGTGTTTCGAAAAATGCGTGCGCCTGCACACACACAGACACACACAGTATTACCCTTATCTGTGGAGGGCGTGTTCCAATACCGCCACGGACACCTAGAACTGCAGACAGTGCTGAACCCTACTCATACGTACTACCTTGTTTCCTATGCACACATACACCTTACGGCTTCTTTTCGACATGTCCAAGTCGCCAGCATTGCCATTCTTGCACTTGGGACCACTAGTAAGTAGAATAAGAGTTACTTGGACACAAGCCCTGTAGTTCCTTGATAGTCATGCCCTGGTAACCAAGATACCGTGATAGCTACCCAGTGACTTCTGGGTAGGGCTGGTGTACAGTGCGGATCTGCTGGATAAAGGGATGAGAGGATGGCATAAGATTTCATAAGGCTACGCAAAATGGCACACAATTTAAAACTTACAGGTTAATTCTGGAATTTTCTATTTAATATCTTTGAGTAACTGAAACCATGGATAAGGGGACTACTGTGTGTGTGTGTATACTTTAAAAAAATATGTTTTTATGGATTTCAGAGAGGAGGGGAGAGAGAGATAGAAACATCAATCATGAGAGAGAATCATCGATATCGGCTGCCTCCTGCATGCCCCCTGCTGGGGATTGAGCCCATCACCCAGGCATGTGTCCTGACCTCCTGGTTCATAGGTTGATGCTCAACCACTTGCCGGGAGCCGGTCCATCCTTGCTGCTTGACACAGTCGCTGCAGGGAATAAACATCTGCACAGCATATGTTTCAAGGGACCTGGTGTATATGGCATACTGTTCTTAATATGTTTTCTCACCCTCTTGGCGCTATGTGTTTTAACCAAGGTCACCTCTCTGAGAAAGGTTGTTTCCCCAGGTAGGGATTTTCCCCTGAAGTTAGGGAGGGAATAAAACCCCTTAACTAAGTGCCAGGCGGGTAGTTAATCACTTTAACTACGAACAATCATGCTTAAGCTACATAATCTTTACTCCCTGGATTGGAGATAAGAAACGCCCTAACCTTTGGAATAGGGATTGATAGGATTGGAATCAACTAGTATAAATACAGATGTAACAAGACAACAGGACACAGAACCTAGAGACAGAACCTAGCGAGAGAACATGGCAAAAGATCCTGAACAGAACCTGGCTGCAGAACTTGGCTGGAGAACCTAGACAGAACATGGCAGGAGAACCTGGAGAGAACCTGGCTGGAGAACCTAGCAAGAGAACACGGACACAGAACCTGGCTGGAGATCCTGACCAGAACTTCGCTGGAGATCCTGGATAGAACCAGGCAAGAGAACCCAACTATGCTGATGAGCTGAACACAGCCTCTGAGTCTTTCCCTCTTCACCGACTCCGTCCACACCTTTGGGGACCCCTGGACCTGCTGGGGTTGGACCCCAGCAACCACTGAGCCATACCGGCCAGGCATATACTATATTTTAAACTTGTTTAAGGCCAAGAAGATGACTGGGAAAGGATCTAGAATATATTACTGTGAGGTTATTTTTTCCTGAACTCCCTTATCTTCCTACAGTACAAGCAGAGCCTCCCAAAAGAATTCAGCTGTTATAAATTTCCTCCTCTAGGAGCTCTGTGATCGGGGATAAAAAATCACCTACACAGACACTGTCACAAAGCTTTCATATCTCCTGTCTATTCTCTTGATGACCTATTCACCTTTCCTAAAAGTCATTTGTTTTCCCATAAGTACCCTTTTTTTTCTCATCCACTTTCCCTATTAAGATGGTATATAAGCCCAGAACTCTAACCTTCTGAGTCACATTTTTCTATGAACTCCCACATTCATACATGAATAAAAATATTTTTCTTTCTAATCTGCCATTTGCCAGTTTAATTCAGAGGCCCCCAAAGAGTGATCCTAAGAGGATGGAGGAAAAGGTTTTCCTCTCTGATGATAGCATGTTCTTTTAAAGGTTGTTTTTTTGTTGTTGTTGTTTTTTTTAAAAAAACATGTTTGTATTGATTTGAGAGAGAGAGAGGAAGTGGGGTGGAGAGAGAGAAACATCGATGTAAGAGAGAAACATTAACTAGCTGCTTCCCACACACACTCCAAACGGGGATTGAGCCTGCAACTTGGGCATGTGCCCTGACTGGGAATAGAATTGGCAACCTTTCAGTGCATGGGCTGATGCTCAACCAATTGAGCCACACTGGCCAGGACTAAAGATTAAAGTTTTAGCCGAAACCGGTTTGGCTCAGTGGATAGAGCATCAGCCTGCCTGAAGGGTCCCAGGTTCGATTCCGGTCAGGGGCATGTACCTGGGTTGCGGGCACATCCCCAGTGGGAGATGTGCAGGAGGCAGCTGATCAATGTTTCTCTCTCATTGATGTTTCTAACTCTCTATCTCTCTCCCTTCCTCTCTGTAAAAAATCAATAAAATATATAAAAAAAAATAAAATAAAGTTTTAAAGAAAATATACCATTATTTGGTTTTGCTATTTACTATTAATTAAGGGCTCATAGTCTGTGAAGTTGCATACTAACCTGAAGATTTGGGTCCAGTAGAAATGTGTATGATTTACATATAGGAGAAAAAATATCCTCAAATGTTATTATTTATTGCCCCATAGGACATTAAGCAATTTTTATATATAACTCGGCAATCTTATTCTAATGTTTCTTTATTAAATTGTCTATAAACATCCAACTTCATGTTTTGAGATCACTACAGGTAAACTCACATGCCACTGTAAGAAACAGTAGTGATTCCATGTGCTCTTTATCCAGTTCCCCCCAATGGTAATATCTTTTAAACTATAGTGCTCTGTCACAACCAGGATATTGACACTGATACAATCATGATGCAGAGCAAATCCATCACCATAAAAATCCTTCCCCTTGCCTTTTTATAGCCACACCCACCTCCCTTCCATCTCTACCTTACCTGCCCTGATCCCTAGAATTTATCAGTCTTACCATTTCACTTCTTCCCTCATTAAAAAGTAGATTTTTATTCACTTATCTATATAAGGGAGGTCACAAAAAATGTGACTCCAGGAGTGGTTAGACGCTGGGGCTCGTATACCATCTTAATAGGGTAGAGGGAGGGGCAGAGGGACACTGCTGGGAGAACAAAGGAGTGTTAGAAGAAATAAATATGCCCTCAGGAGACTAGATGGGAGCTGTGATCGTTTTATCACATTGTCTGTTTAGGTGATTTCTTATCCAGGTGCTGACTTGTGCTGACTTCTTCCCTTTAGTGATCAAAGTCAATCTTCCCTGTTATAAAAGTCCTGGGGAGGGGATTTATGACAGTTGAATTCTTTTGGGAGACTGTTTTTAGGAAGATAAAGGAAGTTCAGAAAAAGCTTCCTCCTGAAGCTATTCATTCTCAAATGTCTTCACTCAAAATAATCCTCATGCCACTGTGGTGAAGGGCAGAAGAACATACTACCCCCCAAATATGCTGCTTTGGGATGTTGATTATTCTGAGCTGTAGGCACTTGAAAACCAGTAAAGACAAGGAGAGGCTTTCTCTGAACTCCCTTATCTACTTAAGTCATCCTCCAGAAGGAACTCAATGTATGTCCTAGATCTCCACCCTGGGAGTTTCACCAACCAGGGAAGCTCGACTCTCATCACAGGAGAGGAGACTAGAGGTGGGCAGCACACCCAGACAATTGTCACAAACTATCCTGCCGCGCATCTATTCTTCTAAGGGCCCATTCATCTTCCCTACAAATCATTTACTCTCCCCCAGGAGGCCTACTTTCCCTCTGCCCTTTCTCTACAAAGATGGCATTTAAACCTAGATACTAAGCCACCTCAGGCAGTTACTCGTTTTCTCCTGCATATCTCCCATTTATACACGAGTATGTATGTTAACAAATTTCTGTTTGTTTCTCTCTTGTTCATCTGTCTTTTATTTCAGAGGTATCTGCCAAGAATTCAGAAGGGTAGAGGGGAAATTATTTTTCTGCCCCTACAGTGGCATAGTCCGAACCCCTTCATCATCACACTGAGTCTGGCACTGGGCCTGAGGGAAGAAGCGAGTATGGGTGACAGTAAAGAAGGAGAGGCCATCTCCTCAGCTCTGCAGGAGCCCTGGTCCAAAGGGGAAGGCAAAGAACATTATCCAATATAATAAAAGGCTAATATGCAAATTGTCCCCTCGGGAGTTCAACCGACTGGGAGTTCGACTGCTTGCTATGACGTGCACTGACCACCAGGGGGTGGAGCAGAATGAAGGAAGACCCTGGCTGGCAGCTGGGGGAAGGAAGGCCCCAATTGGCCCTGATGGCCGGCCAGGTCTAGGCACCCTACCCATACATGAATTTCATGCACCAGGCCTCTAGTATGTAATAAACACACAGTAATGGCTAATATTGCTTGAGAGATTAAATGCTCTAGAGAAATGTTCCTTTGATTTTCAAAAGAACACAGTTTTTCAGGTAAGGAAATGGGGCTCTGAGAGAGGTTGAGTGATGTACCCAAGGTCACACAGTAAGTAAGGGAGGGGCAGGAACTTGAAATCCAAACATCCTTACTCCCTTTCACTGGAGAAAATCTCCAGCCTGCTTTGCTCCTCTTCCTATAAAAACAACACTCTGGGTAACCCGAAGGTGTGAGGAATATTGTAAAGAGTGTTGCCAATCAGTACTAGGATTTTCCACATCTTTTTGGATTTGATTAGTCACAAAATTAGCTTTATCAAGAAACCCGAGCCTCTCAACTGCACACATACCTACTTTTCCCATTCCCAGCATCTCTGAGGGTATGAAGAACCTGCTGGAATTTATAGGAATGGGACACCCCAGGTCAAGACTAAACCTGAGGACCCTAGGACACCATGAATATTTGAAGTGTTATAGCATAGTAAGAAGCTAGGAAAACTCCAGGGCAAACGGAATAGGGAAACTAAGACAGATAGTTAAACAGCAGTGTGCAGCCACCTAGTAGATCCTGTCTTCCCTAAACCAAGGACACATAAGAGTAAATGATTTGCACTTCTTCTCCCCAACCAGAGGGTAGATGGCTTAAATCACCCTACTCAGGGAAACAGATACAGAAATCCAATTAAGTGCCATTTGCCAGCCATACCCAAGGACAGACATATTAAGAGAATAAATCTCATTGGGTACATCAGCATAAAGCAGATAAATATTATATTAATCTGCCCCTAAGACCTCCCTTAAATGCCCAGCCTTTAAAACCCCTGAAAATGAAGGTGCCAGAGCGCTCCCCCTCTGGGGAGCACGCCCCTGCCATTCCTTTCCCCTCCCCCCCCCCCCCCCCACAGGCACATATCTCTTAACCTATAAGGGACCCCATGAGACTTGCAACCAGCGAAGCCATGGGCAGTGGCAGCTCGTCCCGGGCTAACTCCTTGAAGCTGTTTCCAAGGCCCCCTTTTGCTCTGACTTTCCAGTGAGCCAAAGCAGCCCAGCCTAGGCTCTGCTGTTGCTTCTTCTAGGCCTTTCCTTGTTTCACTCTCCTAAGTATATTTTGCTGCGGTCAATAAATTCTTTCTTGCTTTTCTACACTTTGTCTCTTCATTGAAATCTTTCCTTCAAGAAGACAAAAACTGAGGTCTCCACGTCTCGCCTGAAACCAACAGCACTTCTTAGAGTTAAGGCACTGATTCCCAAACTGGGCCCTGGGCAAGCGCTGGAGTGAACATGGTGGGGGGTGTTACTGGCCCCACTTATACAATATTTGAAAACGCCTAAGTAGAAGCTTGAATTGCTCTGAGATGAGGCTCTACTGCTAATTAAAGCTCCAGTTTCTTAATTCTTGCTGGAATGACATTGTCTGTGTGACAATCTTGCTCATTTCATACTCCCCAGAAGCTTGGACTGGGTAATTAAAACTTGGAAGCAAACAAAATATTAGGCGGAAAAATCCAATTTGCCTTCTAGAGAGGCATCCTTGGTGGAAGAAAGACTGAGAACGACACTCAGCACAGGAATTGCAGGTTCTGGTGGGAGGGCAGTTCCCTCTATTACCCTTCTTCCTTCCCCTCTGTCTTCTACCTTCTCCCCAGTGAACAGAACTAGCACCCAGGTGCCCTTGGCCGGTGATCAAGGTGCATCGAGACTTGAGGTAAATGCTCTTTCTGTTCCAGCAATACCCCTCCAAAGCCAACACAGAGAGGTGATGTAGTTCACATGAAAACAAGAACACTTGTTTTGCACCGCCAGGTGCAGAATCCTGCGCAGCTGGCCTTGGGAACCTGGGCCTCTCAGGAGAGCTATGATGTTCTCTGGACTCTGGGACTGGGTGTTCCCGTGGCTTACGGTCCTGCGTGTCAGATCATTGATCTCAGGGAGGTTTCTGGGAAGCAGGAAGAGGAAGGCCCTTTGGGCAGTTCTGTCATTTTTCAAACCTGGCTCTGAGCTGCCAGAGGCTCTTGTGCTTGGTGCCTGGCTCCTCTGGGAGAGTCTGGGAGATGGCTCAGAGGGAAGGGGTGCTGAAGCTGTTAGGCAAGTGAGAGCCCAGCAGGCCAGGTCCTGGCAGATGCTGAGGGAAAAGATGGGCTTTCCACCCAGCCGGCTCATTCCATCTGGTCTAGGAGTTGGACTTTGGGGATGACAGTAACACATTTAGAGAATCAGATGGGCAGGTTGAGATGGGTGGTTTAACCATTATTAAGGAACTAGAGACCTGGTGCATGGATTCGCAATTCAGGACCCAGCCCAATCCCCGCATGCTTGCCTGTGAGTTCCTTGCTGGCAGGGACCATGTCTTGGCCTCCCCTAGTATGGGAACCAGTAAGTGCTCAATTCAGGTTTTATGGGAGAAGCAGCACTCCCCACAACCCCCCTTGTAATAGATGGACGGATGCCCTTCAATTCTGAGCTTTGGATGCATGTGCTGATAAAGTCCCAGGATACAAGGCAGTGACATCAATCAGTCACTTGCAAGGAAGAGGTCCTTAAGTAAAAGAGAAATTGAAAAGAAGTCAGTTAGGATCAGGGAGATCATTACTCTGTTCCATCTGTTTCTTCCATAGCTGAAGTGGTTTTTGATTGCACTCGCCTCTCCGAGTAAGCTAATCCAAGGCTGTTTTCTTTCTTTGTGAGGAACAGTGTTAATAAGAACAGTGAGAGTTTGGCCTTTGACTCTGTATTTATATACAAAGGACCTTGGGGATGAATATGCAACAATTACCCAGACCAGAGTCCTTTTTCCGGAAGGACAAACCCAAGATTATGTAGTGGTTAATGCCTGAGCAGAGGAGCCCTGCCCTGGAACCCGATGAGATTATCCTGATACTGTGCTATTTTCAGCTCATGGCTGTTTGCAAATGGGCCTGTGCTTTCAACATGGAAAGAAAATTAGAGAGTGGGCTCTTTTTTGAGGGGGCGGTGGAATTGCTTTTTAAAGTAGTTAACTTGATGAGTGGGGTAGAAAGAAAACAAATCTCATGTTCCAGTTCAGAATTCTGCCACTTACCAGCTAGGTAACCCATGCAAGCCACAGGCTCTGCGAGTCCCAATTTCCTCATCCATAAAGGAGGCAATAATTTCTGTCTACTTCCTGGACAACTAGATTAAATTATTGTTATTTTTTTAATCCTTATGAGGATATGTTTCATTTATCTGAGAGAGAGAGAGAGAGAGAGAGAGAGAGAGAGAGAGATTTGAGACATTGATTGTTTGTCTGCTATTATGTGCCCCAACTGGGGATCAAACCCACAACCCAGATATGTGCCCTCACCAGGAGTTGAACCTGAGACGTTTCAGTGCATGGGACAACGTTCCAATCAACTAAGCCACACCAGCCAGGGCTTGGGCGTAGTATTATTTAGCAAAGCCACATTGTGCCTGGTTGGGGAAAGGGCACGGGACAATGTACAGACCAGGTGTGAACTGAGATCACTCTCTAGCCTAAGGAGTCATCTTATCATGGCCTTGAACTCCCATTCCACAGCTGGCCCTGCCCATGGCTTCTCTATATTCTTGAGGAGAGAGGCAGAGTTTATAATCTCATGGCAGTAGGGGGGGGTGTTAGGTGGCACAGGCTCAGTGGTCAAGCACAGGGATTCTGGAGTAAGACTGCCTGGGCTGAAGTGCTAATTCACCAGCTGTGTGATCTTAGGCAAGTGATGAAACTCTTAGCAGTAAAATGGCACCAGAATGTTACTGGTGATTGGGCCTTGGTTCAGCAACCACAGTACTTGAAGTTGGCTAAGAAAGAATTCAGAGCCAAGACTCAAATACAAGCAAAAGTTTATTTAGGAAGTCACAGAGGTAGACGTGAGCCATGAAAGAAGTGAGCCAGCTGGGCTGCATGGGCTCAGGAAAAAAGTTACAGAGGCTAAAGAAGGGCCCTTGGAACTCAGGAGAAAGAAAGCAGAGGTAATGTGCCTGGGGGAAGGAGAAGGGGAAAGGCTCCGTCATGCTCGAGAGACAGAGAGAGAGCGTCCTTCGGTCCTTCATCTTGAGGGGTATGTGTATAGGTAGAACCCATTTTGCAGTTGTGGGCCTGGGAGATGCCAGGTAGCTTATGTGAGTGAGCTGAACTAGCCAACTAGAAGGAAGAGTTTCCTCCAAACCCTGAGAACAGGTTGGTAGGAATGGGTTGGGCGGGGCCAAAAGAAAGTCGTGTTCTAATGGCTGATCCAGAAGCTGGGAGGTAATTTGCAAGGTCAGGGGTTGCCGGGAGCCGGTCCATCCTTGCTGTTTCAAGGAACCTGGCATATATGACATACTGTTCTTAATATGTTTGCTCACCTTCTTGGCACTATGTGTTTTAACCAAGGTCACCTCTCTGAGAAAGGTTGTTTCCCCAGGTAGGGATTTTTCCCCTGAAGTTAGGGAGGGAATAAAACCCCTTAACTAAGTGCCAGGCGGGTAATTAATCACTTTAACTATGAACAATCATGCTTAAGCTACATAATCTTTACTCCCTGGAATGGAGATAAGAAACGCCCTAACCTTTGGAATAGAGATTGATAGGATTGGAATCAACTGGTATAAATACAGATGTAACAAGACAACAGGACACAGAACCTACACACAGAACCTAGACACAGAACCTACACAGAATCTAGAGACAGAAGAACTTCGCTGGAGAGAACATGGCAAAAGATCCTGGACAGAAACTGGAGACAGAACCTAGAGACAGAGCCTAGCGAGAGAACATGGCAAAAGATCCTGGACAGAAACTGGCCACAGAACCTAGAGACAGAACCTAGCGAGAGAACCTGACTGAAGAACCTAGAGACAGAACCTGGCTACAGAACCTGGACAGAACATGGCAAGAGAACCTGACTAGAACCTGGTGACAGAACCTGGCTGGAGAACCTGGACAGAACCTGGCTGGAGAACCTAGCGAGGGAACATGGCTACAGAACCTGGCTGGAGAACCTGGACAGAACCTGGCTGGAGATCCTAACCAGAACTTCACTGGAGATCCTGAACAGAACTTAGCTGGAGATCCTGGCTAGAGATCCTGGCTAGGCTGCTGATCAACTGAACACTGTCTCCGTGTCATTCATTCTTCACCGACTCCATCCACACCTTTGGGGACCCCAGGACCTGCTGGGGTTGGACCCCAGCAAGGGGTCACATCTCTTCCTGAGGTGTCTTCCTTAATACCACTGCTCACCCTGTTCTATGGAAGACCGGTCTCATTGTGTGACCTTGAATATGTTACTAAACCTCATAAGTCTGCTGGCCCTTCTAAAATATGAAGCCCAGATCTCATTATCTCTTAGGAGCCCTTTCAGAAGCTCCCAGGAGTGAAGGTAAAATGATAGGACATTGGAAAAAGCATACCACAGGGGTCAAAAAGCAGACAAGTAAGGAGATTAATTTTATTTAGGCTATTGCAGCAAGACAGAGCACCTGGGATGCAAAGATCAGAGTGTCTCAGTGGTTTAGACTTTTATAGGGAGGAGTGGACAAGTTATAGCTGATTCATAGTTGAAGCTGTGCAATCAGCAGAAGTCTCAGCTGAACAGGCAGTGTTTATCTGTCTCTAGCTAATGTCAGGGGGACAAACAGTTCTAATTTTAGCTAATATTCGTGAGACAAAGAATTGAGAAGTTGGTGAAGGGCAAAAGGGAAAAGGTCTGTATTTGACCTTGATGGGTTACAAATAAGGGCAGAGTCCCTTCTGATGCATTCAGGGCCCTTTACCATCGGATGTTGCTCTGTATTTCTAGTCTGATCTCCACTGTCCCACCCACCCCGTCCATAAGCACACACCACAGGGTCTCAGAAACCCTGACAATGACCATTCCCTTCATCAGACATGTTTTCTAGTTCTTTCATTGAGGGATGGGGGCTTTACCTACTCATTCTTCAAGACTCAGCCCAAGTGACCCCAGCTCTGAGAAGCCTGGCTAATTTGGGGGTTCCCTCTTTGTGCTCCCATTAGACCACATTAAAGGGTGCTTATTGCCTATGATCTCTCCAGCCAGATGTGGGCTCCTAGAAGGTGGGTCTGGGTCTCAATGTGATTTTTGCAACCTCCATCAAGACTGATTTTCAGTAGGTGTTCTCAGTGGGGAAGAGTCAATGAAAAGAAGGAGAGGTAGGGAGGCAGGCAGGCCTGGTAAAATCTAAAACACTGATGACCTCACACACCTTCATGGTGAAGAGTTTCCTCAAGCCCGAAGATCCAAGGAGACACCCCTTAGCCTGGCCATTGAAATACCTCCAGAAGGTAACCCCAAGCTACTTCCCACCATGCCCTCCCCACTTTCCCTCATCCCGCCCCCCCCCCCCCCCGCCCACTCCACAAACTGGCACCTTCAAATCACTCAGCCGTGAACACACAAAGTGTTTGCTGCCTCCCTGCCTTTGCTCCACAATTCCCCACCTGCCTCCTTCCTTGTCTCCCTCTTAGGCAGGCTCTACCCATCTTAACCCCCAGAAGCCCCTGCCACCACCTCTTTTTGGGGCCCATGAAGTGCAGACAGAGCTGTGTCCTTTCATCGGCACAGTGAAGCACAGACACCCTTCCCCATGCTGTTCCCACAGAGCTGATTCCAGGTGGTGCCGAAGCTGAGCCCGGAAGAGTGACCACCACTCTCAGTGGCTGAGCCCCAGGCAGCAGTCTGCCAGATGTCCCTCAGCTGCATCTCCTGGGTCTCTAACGTCCTGTTTTTCGACTGAAGGTCTTTGTTTCCCAGCCAATATTTTGCAAAGGACAAACAAACCTAGCATCATTTTCCTGCTTAAAGAGGGCTGTTATGACAGTTTAAGGGGTGTAAGTTTCAAATGGATGTGGGTTGTGCTCCAGGCTCTACCATCATTAGCAACATTGGAAAGGATGGTGAAAAGATGGGGTATCAGCCAATAACCCCCTCATGGCATGTTGATTGTGAGCAATAAATGACAATTCCAGGACAGAACCACACAGAGCTCTGGATGTAAAGATCCTGGTAGCCATGAGTCAGGTAAAGTCCCCATCCCCAGCATCCCTCAACTAGTAGGACGTGCTTGCCCAACCCAAGGATAGTGCAGACGGCTGTGAACAGTTGCCTTCTGCTGCCTTACGTCTGACTCCCCTCCTTAGGATGGAGGGGTCCCCCTCCACAAACCTTTATGGCAGCTGGCTGGCTTCCCACTCAAGAAGCTGAAAAGACCACCCACTTTCTTCCACCTCGGGTGGCCAGGGTGGGGGCTGTGACCCAGGCTTCACTCCAGGCATCCTGGGAAGAAGGGGTGTTGATTCTGGAGTCAGTGACTTAAAAGAGTTGGCACAGAGTCTACCCACCATGGGTGGCTGAGGTGGGCAATGGTGATGACAGTCTGTGGTGGCAGGTCCCCTCAGCCTCTGGGGTCCTGTGTCCAGCCTAGAGTAGCCTTGTTGCCTGTAATGACAGCTAGTGCCTGAGGCTGTGGGGTCCTCCCCTCCTCGTTCCTGGGGTGTGATTTGAGTTCCTGGCTGCTTTGTCTTCCATGAGTTCCCGCCTGATTTCTGAGCTGCCCCTAAACATAGTCACTAGATTCTTTTTCTGCTTAAATTGGCTATTACTAAGAATCTGACTGAATCATACATTAACTGAGAAAGCACTTTGTAAAGTACCAGGAAAATGTTAGTTGTCAATATTCAAGGCCTCCAGATAGCAAATTCTCTCACAGATGCCCCACCCCTCACCTGCCCTGACAGCTCCCACACAACCCTCCGCCTCCTCTCATGGTCTGCAGGGCCGGGCCCCACAGATCTGCCTGCCTGAGTCTGCACTGCCCTGGCAGGCCAGGTAATCCCAGAATGGAAGATGTTCCCTCAACCACATCTCCTTCTCAGAGAGCCAAGGACCTAAAATTGGAAATAAATGCACAGTGGAAGGCTGAAGTGTGGTTCATTCTATTTCATGGCCATTATTATTAAACTAGAGGCCCGGTGCACAAAAATTTGTGCACTTGGGGGGAAGGGGGGGGGGTCCCTCAGCCCGGTCTGTGCCCTCTAGCAGTCTGGGACCCCTCAGGAGATAACGACCTGCTGGCTTAGGCCTGCTCCCGGGTGGCAGAAGGCAGGCCCAATCCCTAGGTGCAGCCCCTGGTCGGGCTCAGAGCAGGGCCGATTGGGGGGTTGGGGCACCACCCCCTGTCACACTCAAGGCAGGGTCGATGGGGAGGTTGCGGCGCGACCCCCTGTCATGCACAGAGCAGGGCCAATCCGGGGGGTGGGGCACTGCCTCCTGTCACACACAGAGCAGGGCCCATCAGGGGGGTTGGGGCTCCGTACCCTGTCATGCACAGAGCAGGGCCCATCAGGGGGTTGGGGAGCTCCCTCCTGTCATGCACAGAGCAGGGCCCATCAGGGGGTTGAGGAGCTCCCCCCTGTCACTCACAGAGTAGGTCCAATAGGGGAGTTGGGGCACCGTCCCCTGTCACACACAGCAGGGCAGATCAGTGGGTTGGGGCGCCGCCCGCTATCACCCACAGAGCAGGGCCAATCAGGGGATTGGGGCGCCACCACTCTCACACTCAGGGCAGGGCCGATGGGGAGGTTATGGCTCTACCCCGTCACACACAGAGCAGGGCCCGGGGGGGGGGGGGGTGGTGGTGTTGTGGCCCCACCTCCTGTCACACACAGAGCAGGGCCGATCAGGGTGTTTGGGCGCTGCCCCCTGTCATGCTGATCCCGGTGCTGGGAGGCATATTACCCTTTTACTATATAGGGTAGAGGCCTGGTGAATGGGTGGGGGCTGACTCGTTTGCCCTGAAGGGTGTCCTGGATCAGGGTGGGGGTCCCCACTGGGGTGCCTGGCCAGCCAGGATGAGGGGATGATGGCTGTTTGCAGCTGGTCACACACCCTTCAGGGTGGGGGTCCCCACTGGGGTGCCTGGCAAGTCTGGGTGAGGGGCTGAGGGCTGTTTTCAGGCTGGGGGTGACTGAACTCCCAAACACTCCTTTTTTCCTTTTTTTTTTTTTTTTAAATTCTGGGCCAGCTTTAGCTTGAGGCTTGGCTCCAGCTCTTAGGCCTCCGCTCCTGAAAGTAGGTTTCTGGCCTTTGCTTACAATGTTGTGAATCTGCTGGCTGAAGTCCGGCGGTATTTGTTAAAATGTTTCAAACTGCCTGCTCAGAGGCCTGCAGCCGCAGGCGGGGAACATTGGTTTCCTCCGTCACTGAGGCAAGCAAGCCTCATGTTAGTTTCAAGCTGCCTGGCTGCCAGCCGCCATCTTGGCTGACAGTTAATTTGCATATCTTGCTGATTAGCCAATGAAAAGGGTAGCGGTCGTACGCCAATTACCATGTTTCTCTTTTATTAGTGTAGATACTAGAGCCCTGGTGCATGAAACTCATGCATGGGCAGAGGGGGTCCCTCAGCCCGGCCTGTGCCTTCTCACAGTCCAGGACCCCTTGCTCCTTACCGCCTGCCTGCTCGCTGCTCCTTAGCGCTGCTGGGGAGGAGGAAGAGGCTCCCACCAGCATCTGCCCCCTGGTGGTCAGTGCACATCACAGCAACTGGTTGTTCCGGTCCTTCTGCCTTAACGGTCACTTAGGCTTTTATTATAAACACTAAAGGCCCATTGCAGGAAGATTCCTGAAAGAATAGGGCTTCCTGAGACCGCAGCGAAGCAGAGAAGGGAGCGAAGCCCACCGAGGCAGGCTTCGCTCCCTTCTCCGCTGCCTCGCTCCCTCTCTTCACTGCTTAGCCCTCGGCTCCCTCCCTTCTCTGCCACCTGGGCTCTCTCCCTTCTCAGCCGCTTTGCTCCCTCGCCAGGTCACGGATCCAAGGCTCTGATCCCCCAGGCAGCATCAGGCGCTGCCGGCCCCGCCTCGCCGGGTCAGGAGTCCGGGGCCCGGGCCCGCCTGCAGTATGCAAATTAGCCGCCATCTTTGTTGGTGGTTAATTTGCATATCGTGCTGATTAGCCAATGGGAGGCATAGTGAAGGTACTGTCAATTACCATGTTTGTCTATTATTAGATAGGATGGTTATTATTAATAAACAGGGTGTGGTTGCTGTTGGGGTATGGCTTGCAGTGAGCTCTGGAAAACATTTTCCTATCCATGCTCAAGTCTGAAAAAGGAGTGACAGGAATTGAGGTACCCACTGTTTCAGAGAGGGGGCATGACTTGCCCAGGTCACATGAAGCAGAGCCAGGCCCCAGACTTGCACTCCCTGGCCCCAGGCCTCTACACAGGCTGTGCCAGGAGGAAGGCTTCGGGAACTTGTGGCAGGTCCAACAGCAGTACAAAAATTCTACGGTCTCCACGCACCCAAGTTAATATGCTGCATCGGTAACTCACCCAGGCAGGCTTCACATTCCCCTGCAGAGCACGCACTATCTTAAAATAAACCGCCAGGCCCTGGAGGCTGCGCCACTCAGTCCGGGTCTGAAGATCCTGGAAGGTTTATGGCAAAGGTACGGGGAGCCCAGCAGTGCTACTTCAAGCAATTTACCCTAGAAATGTGGTCCCACACATGCGACATGATGCATACACAAGGTCTATGGCCTTGTTTGTAGTAGCAGGGAGCATAGGCAACAGCCCATGTCCATCAGCAGGCTAATGTGCTGTGGTACTTCCATATTGTGGCTACTTCAGCTGCTTTAAAAAATGCAGAAAAGCCTTGTCGGTGTGGTTGAGTGTCGACCTATAAACCAGGAGGTCACGGGTGGATTCCCAGTCAGGGCACATGCTTAGCTTGCAGGCTTAATCCCCAATCGGGGGTGTGCAGGAGGCAGCTGATCAATTGATGTTCCTATCTCTCTCTCCCTCTCCCTTCCTCCCTGAAATCAATAAAAAATATAGATATTTTAAAAATGCAGAAAGGAGGGGGAAAGATCTATGACTATCTATGTATTTCTGGAGAATACATAAGACTGAAACGTCAGTGGCTTCTGGAGAGGTAAACAGGGTGGGTGGGAGGCGGGAGTGGGAGGGAGAATTCTCACAGAATATCCTTTTGTTCCTCCGGAATCTGGAACTAGGAGAATATATCACCTATAAAAATGCCTGTGATAGTTTTTTGTTGTTGCATATGATGTTTTAAAAAATAAAAATAAAAACTAAAAGGAATAGATTTCCGGTGGTCAGGTTCCAGCCATCAGTCCGGGGGATATTTGGGGAACTGGAAACCCTCCCAGATCTGCAGGTGGCTGTCTTGTTTTAGAGGGGGAGCTGAAGAGCCTGGGAAGGGGACCCCCTTCCCCGTGGGCCAGAACCACTGGTGGGGCACTGCACTGGCCTTTACTCCCCAGCCCCCAAAACCCCAGGAAGAAGGGCTCCTAGAGCCCAGCAGGAAGTGGGAGGTGGTGCAGGAGCCCCTCCTGCCAGGACAGTGCAGGTGTGACTGCTATTTGCACAGCTGCACAGGCAGGGTGCTGCCCGGGGCTGGCTTAAGCAGAGTCACCAGGAAGACACCTGGGGGGCAGAGCATTTCCCTGGGGGAGCCCTGCATGCAGCCTTGAGGGCAACGTCCTCTTTGGTTAAGGGGTCACCCTGTCCTGAGCTCCACTTTCAAAATATACACCCCCTGGCTGTGGATTGAGAGGCATCCCATATGCTGTTCCTAACTGTAGTTTATCACACCAGACAGGAGGAGCCCTGGTGACATGATCACCTCTGCAGGGGGTTGACTAATGGCCCCACCCCCCAAAAAAGATTCGTCTACCTGGAACCTCAGAATGCAATCTTATTTTTTTTGAAAGAGGGTCTCCGAAGATATACTAAGGTAAGGATCACAAGATGAGATCATCCTAGATTAGGGTGGGCCCTAATTCCAAAGACCAGTGTCCTTATAAAAGAGACAGGATGCACAGAGACAGAGGGGGATGGAGGTTGAGAGTGATGCCTTCTACAAGCCGAGAACGTCAGGGGTGCCAGAGCCACTAGAACTAGACACAGGCATGGAGCGGGCTCTCCCTCGGCCTCGGGAAGGGAGCAGCTCTGCCAGCACCTTGATTTCGGACCTGTGACCTGCAGAACTGTGAGAAAATAAAGTTCTGTTGTTGCAACCCCCACATCTGTGGTATTTTGTTATGGAAGCCTAGGAAACGAAGAGAGCCTGTGAGTTTTGCTGAGGAAGAGGAGAGGGCTTGGGGCACCGAGGGGCAGGTACCTCAGGGTGCAAATGAAGGGCTGGCCCTGCTGCAGGGTGACCCTGGGCAGGAGGAACAGGGTGGCCTGTTTGAAGACACACATCCAGGGAAGGCAGGGCCCCGCCCTGGTCTGGAGTGTCTCTCAATTGCAGTTGCCTGGGGCAAGAGCATTTCCAAAGTGGGTGTTTTTCTCTAATGGGGAAGGTGTGCCTGCCCTGTCGCTAGGAAACAGGGATGGGCCTATGGGCTCCCAGCCTGGAGTGAAGGCAGATGGTGACAAGATTAAATAGTACCTTTCATTTCAACATAGGAAATGTTTTCAATTCTCCTTTTTCTTCTTGTCTCTAAAAAAAGGCAGTGGAGGAAACGTCCTACTGGAAATTTATTAACAAAAGCCTAGGCAGCCCCCAAAAGCAGACTTTTTCCTTTGCACATGTCTCTCCAAGCAGCCTGTAGGCACTTTGAACGGGAGCTCTGCACCATGGCCATGACCTGTCAGTCACCCCAGCCTCATTCAGTTTTCACAGTCACTCCATGAAGTAGGTTCCACTGCTATCCCATTTCACAGATGGGGACACTGAGGCCTACAGGACAAAAGTAACCAATTGGTAAGTTGTGAAGCTGGTGCTTAACACACAAAGGTGCTATCCTTTATTATATGCCCCTTAGTGTCAATGTTGGTGAAAGTAATTGGAAATGATAGGGACAATACAAATTCAGAATCTCATTATTATTAACATAATGAGAATAAGTAACCACAGGACTCTGTGCAATGAGCACAGCAAGGAGGAAATAGCTTGGTTTTCTCTGCAAATGAATTTGGGGCAAGGAGCTAAGTGGGCCAGGAGAGATGAGGCCGATGTGGAAGCTAAGATGCTACAGGTCAGAGTCGGCTGGCCCGGTCAGCCTCTCCTCTGAGCAGGCCACTTTGGGTACAGCTTCAGGTTCCACGAGACCCAGTTTCTCAGGCTATTTAGCCAGTAATAGTAGCTGGCTGGGCTGGGCTGGCCAGGGCCATGGTCCCCTGGCACAGTCTGCTGAGGGCTGCGTGGTAGAGGGGAAGGGGAAGATTTCAGTACCCCAGGACACATGGAGTCAAGGGCCCACATGGCAGCTGGGTAACTGGGAGAACAGTGGAGTGGGGCACAAAGAGAGGGGAAGAGGATGTGCTGGGGTTTAGATCTATCCGGGTGGAGAGTTGGGCAGACATGTCCCTAAATAGTCTCTATTCTTTTCCCAACCTTACCTCCTTCTGTCCTAAAATAAACACTGCGCCCACCAAGTGAATCGTTCCTACAACAACAGTAATCTTTTCAGCATCTACAACTTCTCTTCTGTCCAAGTGGTTTCATATCCATCGTATCACAAGATGCTCAACTCAGTCCTGGGGACAGATGGGATAGATGCTAACCCTCCCTTGTACATGAAAAGTGAGGCCCAGACCCATCTCTTTGCCTCATCCTCTATTTCCCGGGCGTTTGGGGTAGTGTTGATTCTTCTTGTAACAACACTGAAAACTCTGCCTCCTTTTCCACTCCTAATGCCAACGTCTTAATGCAGGTTCTCACCAGGCCAAGGCTCACGTCACTGCCTTTAGTCTCTCCCCAGACCAAGCCATCCAACACGCTGCCCCTCGATTAGGCTTCTTAAAGCTCTGCTTTCATCACAGTCGGTCATCACAGCACTCACCATTGTTCCTTATTAACAAAGCGAATGCCACTGCCTGGCTCCCAGAGCTCTCTTTAACTCAGTGTCCCAACTGCACTATAAGACCTCTCCTTCACTACGTGCACTCTCTGCCCCAGCCAGACCGCTCTGCTCTTCGATCAACAAGTTCATGATGCCCAGGTCCTGCCTCGGGGCCTTGGTTCATGCTGTGCTCCCACCTGGCCTGCCTTCCCTCCACTCATCAACAACTCTCCCATGTCTAGTCATTCTTCAGGATACAGAGCAGGTCAGCCTCTCCCGTAAAACCAATCCTATTCATCCCTTCTCTGGATTCACATGTACATACAGGTCACTAGACCTCAGCACTTGGTAGCTGGCCTCTCCCATAGCCCCCAGGGATCCTAACCTCCTGGTACTCGTTCCCCCAATAGTCTTCCTCAATAGGTAGAGCTGACCTGTGCAACCACTAGGATGGGACAGAAATGATATCGTGCGAATCCCCAGGCAAGTTCATAAAAGACATGGGGACTTCTGGTTCGTGCTCTCTTGATCACCTGCTCTGGAGGAGTTCAGCTGCCAGGTTAAGGGTCAGGACACTTAAGTAGCCCTATGGAAAGGTTCACGTGGTGATGCACTGAAGCTACCAGGCAACAGACTGTACTAACGGCAGGCATCATGGAAGTGGGTCTCCCTGCCCCAGTCAAGCCTTCAGGTGATGCAGCCTCAGCCACATGTTGACAACCTCCGGAGAGACCCAGAGCCAGGCCACCCAGACCAAGTGCTTCCAAATACCCGCCTATCCACACAGTGTGAAGTGACACCTGTTTGCTGTTTTAAGCTGCTAAGTGTGGGGGTAAGCTGTTATTCAGACAGGAACAGGGATAGTTCTTCCAGCTGTGGCAGGTGGGGGCAGATGGGTGCTGGTGGCATTGGGTCAGTGGAGGCGTTCCCTCCAAAGGTTTGTTTCCTGTATGAAGACAGAGCACCTCTGAGGACTGGGGAGGGAGGGAACACGGATGTGAGCAGAGGGAGGGGTGGCACACTGTGTGGGTGGGCAGGACAGGGATCCCTGAGGAAGGCGGACAGGCTGCCTGATGGCGTTGAGCGCACATGTGAGATAGGGATCATAAACAGAAAGAGGCAGCACGGTCAGCCCCGGTATAAGATCTTTCCCAGCAGCATTCGGCCTCTCCAGCACAGGGTGGAGGAGCTAGGGTGTAACAGGGGGGAGGGAGGCAAGGAAGTTAAGGGTACTTGCCACCTAAGCATAATAAATGGGCCATGGACTCTAGGCCGAGTGGGGGCGGGGGCAGAAGGAAAGGCAGCATCAGTATGACGTGACCCTGTGCCCCAGGCCTATTGGCGAGACTTGCCGGGACCACTGAGGACCGTCTGCCCCATCCACGTGCAATAAGCCAGTTCCTCACCTGAGCACTGTCAAGGCCACCCTCCTACCCGCATCCTGGAGGGGGAGGGGACAGGCAAAAGCAGGCAACTGTGTGTCGTGATCATAGGGGAGATTTTTACAAGTCATTTGTGGCTAATAATGAAAAATTGAAGCCCGGGAATGAATTTCCTTTCGTTGAGCCTATTGGAGGTTATTCCCATCAGGTCACTTTATCTCACTTACATTCGGCTAAGCTTTCTTGAACGGGAGAGAAATGACTGGGGTTACAGCCAGCACTCCAGATAGTTAGTGCACAAAATCTGCAGTGTAGCTTCGTAGGCAGAGCTCGCCCTGAGCGACATCCAAGTGACTCCGGGGCTTTTGTCCTTGTGAATGGCAATGCTTTAGGGGCCTTTGTGCTGCTCCTGCTGCCGAGTTTGTGGGGCATGGAGTTAGGGCCACACATATTCATAATTAGAGGTTGTCATGGAGACTCCTGACTGTCCACCACCATCTCTTTTCCGCTTCTTCCAAAGTAGGAGTTACTGCCTGGTGTGGCTTCTCGGCTGCATGCTCCTTCCCAGCATCCCTGGGGTGGTGTGTCGCCATGTGACTAAGTTTAAGAGATTTAGTGGTGTGGCGGACGTGAGGCATGCCCTTCTAGGCTGGTGGTGGAAGGCACTCGAGCCTCCTCCTCCACGTTCTCTTTCCAATTCCTACAAACTGGAGCATGGAGAGGCCTGCAGCTCGGCTGCAGCCAAAGGCAAAGCCAAGGGGATGGTAAAGAAACAAGATGGAAAGAACCTGCCGACCAGGAATGCTCACCTCGGACGGTGTCTCAGGAACAGATTCTGCTCTGGAGGTTACCGGGGTGCACTGTCAGGGACAGCACCAGTGGCAGAGCGGAAGCTGAAGTGAGATGAGAGGCCTCAGCTGGCCCAGCAGGGAGCTCTGGAGCTAGATGGCCTTCAGAGTTGTTCTAGACTGGGACAGGCGGGCAGGACTCTGTCCTCCATATCTACCAGTCCTTCTTACATGCAAGCTGCCCCTGCAAGGGGTGTAGCTTGCATGAGGCAGCTTCCTTTGACCAAGGGCAATTCCCAGAGAGGGACCTATGAGCCCTCAACAACCAACGCCTCCTCAGGAAACTGGGGAAATGGCACCTCAGTCCTGAAGGAGGGATTGGGTGCCCCACAGCACCCACTGCAGCTGTCACTATGGGAGAAATGTCTGTGTTCTTTAAGCCATTGATTTCTCCTTGGGTCTCTTTATCACAGCAGCCTCTTCTTACTCCCATCTAGCAAAGCTCTCTATGCTCATGTAAAGGTGCATATCCTGTCCCGAGACACACAGTAAGTCAGTGGTTTGCAAAGTGAGGACCACATACCAGCATCATCAGCATCAGCATCAGTAGCAGCAGCAGCAGCAGCAGCAGCAGCAGCAGCAGCAGCAGCTGGGAACTTGTTTTAATTACAAATCTCATGCCTCATCCCAAACCTACTGAGTCAGAAACTGTGGGGATGGGGCCCAGCAACCTGTGCTTCAACAAGCCCTTGAGGCACACCCAAGATGGAGAATCACTGCTCTAGATTTTTTTCCTTCTATTTTCAGAGCACCAACCACTGTGCAGCACACATGAGGCCTGGAGGGTAAATTGGAGCAGCTTTTCTGTCAAATCCTGGGGCTGCTCGCAGCCTAATGATGTTACACCTGCTGAGTCCTCCCACCCTCCCTCTGACACTATTGGCCCCCTTCTCTCCTCTGCCTTGGATCCTCACAGCTTCTGGTCCAGTCCAATCTGGCTTCCAGTCCCAGCTGTGTCTGCTACTGGCTGACTGACTTTAGACAAACTGTTTGCTGGGCCTCACTTTCCTCATCTGTACAATGGGGGTAAGACCCACTCTACATAGTAGTTATTGTGAGATCAACATAAGAAAACATATCTGTATCTTGTTAGCTATTATCAAAACCTTATTGAAACAACATGTACAGTGGACAAAGACTTCATTTTGCTTGCATGTAGGACCATGAGTAAAAAAAAAAGTGGTTGATTTTTAAAAAAAATATATTTTATTGATTTTTTTACATAGAGAAAGGGAGAGGGATAGAGAGTTAGAAACATTGATCAGCTGCCTCCTGCACACCCCTTACTGAGGATGTACCCACAACCAAGGTACATGCCCTTGAACGGAATCGAACCTGGGACCTTTCAGTCCTCAGGCTGACGCTCTATCCACTGAGCCAAACCAGCTAGGGCAAAAGTGATTGATTTTTAGCTTATGTCGGATCAAAAGCAGTCATGGTTGAGTAACAGTATGATTTAAGGGAGGGCCACTGGTCCATCCCTTCAGTGGTCAGAGACCACCCGATTTAAGAGATGGACATGCCAGGTCAGGCCAGCTCTTGGTTACAAATGAGCCTCTAGCTGATCTTGGGTTCACATGTCCTGTCACTTAGTGTTCCTTGAAAGGCTGAGATGCCTGTGATCACATGAGGTAAGGGATAGGCATATAATTCACCTCGACTTCTGATCCATCGGTTGTTTGTATTATTATCATCCTGAAACAGCACTTCTCAGGGTTCCTAGACCTACTCTTAGGAGTTTCTGTGCACCCCGTCCCCAGCTTCCATGTGCCTTTACTTGAACAGCCCCCACCAGTGACTATCTTAGGCAGACAGCCCTGGTCCTTACTTTTCCCAGCTGAAAGTTTGCATCCCCCTGGGGTAGCCCATAGCCAATGACAGACCCGGGCAGAAATGGGTAAGATTACAGTTTCCAAAAACAGTCACAGCAACATCTCTGGTCCCACATGGTCTTCGGGAACCGTATGGCTGCTCCGAGAGCTGGAGTCTATTTCCTCCCCTGCCTTTGAAATCGGGGGGGCCTCAGTGAGGACCTCATCACAGAATGTGGAGAAAGTGACACTGTGTGACGGATGAGGCTAGGCCAGGAAAGGCAATGTTGCTTCCATCTGCTTCTCTCTCTGTTCACTGGCCTTGGAACTCGGCCTTGGAAGCCCAGGCCACAGGGAGACAGTATGGATGAATCAGTGGGGATGCATTGCAGCCGGGATGGGATGCATTGCCAGACATGAGAGTGAGTAAGCCTCCAGGGGGTTTCATGTCAGCCTTCAGCTGACACAAAGTGCAGAGGAGATGTGCTGTCCCTCCAAGTCCGGCCTACATGAAAGGCTCATGAGAAAAATGTGTGGTCATTGCTTTAAACTACTGTGTTTACAGATGGTTTACTGTGCAGCAATAGCTACCTGATTTAGATTAAGGTGCCTGCGTGAAAGGGGCTACATAATAAAAGCCTAAAAATGGAACGTTGGCACTGGGTGATGGATGGAGCCTGGAAGGACCTGGAGGAAATAGCTAATAAAAACCTGAATAGCTTCAAAGGGACTGTCAGGGCAAGCTGGCGGCCCACAGCAGCACTTCCAGTCCCACGCGCTCCTCCCCTTGAAATGAGCAGCCCCCCCCCCACACACACACACTTGTTCGCCTGATGGAAGAGGGGCAACATTAACACGGTCACTTTTTTAAAGCTACTGTAGGGGATGGGCAGGGGATTTGACTCATGGGCTAATCTATCAGTACGCTAAGCAAACACTTTAAAAATCAAATAAAAAGTGGTTGATTTTTAGCTTATGTTGGGTCCTGGGTTCAATTCTGGTCGGGAGGCATACATCCAGGTTGTGGCTCAATCCCCAGGGGGGCGTGTGTAGGAGGCAGCTGATTAATGATTCTCATTATTGATGTTTCTATCTTTCCCTCTCCCTTCCTCTCTGAAATCAATAAAAATATATTTAAAACAAACAAACAAAAGAAACCCACAAATATACATAGGCTAGGGGTGGGCAACCCCTGGCACGCGTGCCAAACATGGCACGCCAGTAACTTTTGCTGGCACACGAAACCCTCTCTTATAATCTTCCATTTACAATTTTTTTCTTAATATTGACTTTTTTATTTTTCAGATAAATTCAGTGTAGCTGCCTCTTAGATAAATAAATAATTTTACATAACAAGTTATCTTAAAGACCATAGACATGGATTGACGAGAGAGGGGAAGAGCAATTTCTATGCCTCTGCCTTAACTCTCCCTGCCTTCCTAGATCTGACCAGTGTTTTGGTTTCATCCACATACGCTTGTGAAGCTTTGTTCTCAGTGATGAATTTTGTTAAGTCTCGTAATAGGAGTAGCCTGACGGATGAAAGTAGTAGCTCGTGCATATCTCTGAAGGTCACGAAATATAAACCTGATGTAAAATCTCGTCATCAGTGATGCAGCAGCAAAAGTCCCACTGATAATATCAAACGGAGTCATAAAGTTTTCTGTCGGACTATCAGTGTACATGTATACATTAAAAAATAAATGTATTTTCATCATCATATACTGTGTTTTTGTCGCTCGAATGAATTTTATTATTTCTTCAAGGTTCTTCATATATGTACACCTTAAGAGATATCAAGTAGGCGTAACATGTTCTCAAAAAATTAGGGTTGGCACGCAGAAGAATTTTGAGTCAGAGATTTTGCTGGCTTTGGCACGCACTTACAAAAAGGTTGCCCACCCCTGACATAGGCTATGTCTAAACTTTATAATAAAAGAAGGTTACTAATGCATGATTTTGATTTGCTTTTTCATGGTCATACTTAATTCTAAGAATTTCCTGGGTTAAAAACTCTAACTCACTAAAGGAACAATGATTTTACCATTCCATGCAAACTGGGATGGCTTTCTTGCTAGGCTGAGGTTACCCCTAGACCACATTTGGGGCTGGAACATGAGATCTGGAGCTATAGACTCCTAAGGAGATTTTTCTCATGACAATAGGGACAATTTGAGCCCAATTATACAGTAGCTTTGCTTAAACTGCGATTCCCAGTTCACACCCTCCTAACAGGGTGGTCTCAGCTTGTGGGCCCTGGATTACACCTTCCCTAATTACCAAGTTTGGTTTGAGCCCCCACCCCTATTCCTTCCTCAATTCCGCCGAAACTCCTGTAATGCTGTTTTGAATTCTTTTCATGCTCTTCCAAACTGGCAGGGCCACACCTCTCGAATATATTTAAATTCAGTTGGATTCTGAACATCCCTCCTGTCTTTGTCTGGCTTCACTGAGGCCATTTCAAAGACAGACAGCATGCACAAAGATAACCCTTGCTGCATCATTCATAATAATAGTGTAAGAATTGGAAACAAATGAAACGCCCAGTAAAGACACTTGACTCTCAGGTCACACTCAGGGCGAGGCAGCAGGGAGGACGCATGCCAGTAGCTCTTCCAGGCTGGGAGACCTCAAGCCAAATGCAGCACTTGGCATCTATCCCCCACATAGCTCCTTAAGCCAGTGCCAGATGCACGATGCAAAGTCTACCAGCTTCCCGAGAGGGGCGAACAGCGGTGGCCTGCGGCTGTTCACTGCACACCTGCTCCCAGGTACACAAAAGCTCAGGACATAGGTGACGAACTTAACATCACCTCTGTGCCCAGAGCTTGAGATGCAGAAACCCAGCAACTAGAACAGGCCTGCAACCTGTCTCCCACCCGGGGAAAGGCCAGATAAACTCATGTACACTGAGGTTTGGAGGTGGCTCAGGGATATCTACATAGAAGGGCTTGAAGAGCCATCTGGTTGAAGAGGAAGCTGGTGGACTTGGGCGGAGCTGTGTCAGTGTTTTTATTTGTAAATGGAGATTATAACTCACCACCCTCACAGCTACCAGTAGGCACTTAGACCAGGAGCATAGAGAGGGCAGTGCCTTACTCTACCAAAAAGACCCGCTGCCCTCTCGTTGGTGGGGTTCAGGTGACAGTTATTGGACTTGATGTGGGAGGCCCGTTGAGAGCAGAAAATCATGCTCAAATCCCTCATAACAAGATATGTTCTCTGGCTTAGTGAGTGAATAGGTTGGCAAGAATGGCTAGGGATTGCTTTCCAGGTAGGAAAGCTGAAAGAGGGGCTCACACCTGGGCGGGCAGTGCTCTCCAGAAGATCCGAGGCTGTCACCTGCTCCTCCTGGTGTCGAGTCGGCAGAGGACCGCAGCACTCATTTAATCCAGTATCATCTAGCCGCGGTGCTGTATTAGCACCAGCCCCAGACTTAATCAGCCTTCGCACCTATGGCTGACACTTTTCGCATGGACGTTCAGGAATCAAAAGAGAGTAGGAGGAAAATTGAAGCAGCTTCTTGCAGCTTCACACTCAGAGAAAATCCCAGTCCAGGCAGTACAACCTTGGAGAGGGTGCAAGCCCAACCCCCGCAGAGCCTGCATATGGGAAGCTCAAATGCTGATGGCTTGACCTGCAGAAGGCTGAGCAGGGTCTGCGGCTGGGGCGATAGAGTCAGCCCAAGCCCTGTCTACTGATCTTTAAGGAAAGATGAGATTTGGGCAGTTGAGTGTAGGGACAAGGCAGGACAGGCACACATGAGCAAAGGCTTAGAGGTGGGAGCATGCCGGGGCCAGTGAGAACACTGGTCTAGCTAGAACAGAGTATTTGGGGCACATGGGGAAGGACCAGATGTTGAGCTTCCTTGACTACCAGGCCAAGAAGTTTGGACCTTGCCCTGAGGGTACTGGGGAGTCACAGATGGTTCTTGAGCAGAAGATCAATTTCATGCACATAAGAAGTATAAGGATAAAACTAGCCCACTCCATGCAGAAATTATTTTCAGTTGAGAGTCTAGAGGCAAGGAGGCCAGCCTGGCATCTATGGCTTTAACCCAGCATGAGCTGATGGGGCCTGGGTGAGGGGAACTAATTCATCTTAGAAACATCCGGTGGAAGAATCCCCAGAAGTTCTTCTGGGCTCCAGACTCGCTCTGACACCACTACTTCTTGGCTTTTGGCATCAACGGCACTGATCTGGCTATTCCTCATCTGTGGGTGTTTTCCTGGAAAATCTTAGAGTCGTCTCCAAGAAAATGACTCAGTGGACACATGCAGATCTGAGGTGACGAGCCCGTGTCAGGAAAGATGTGCACAAAGCTGACTGTGAGGAAGGCGCAGGCTTTCTGCAAGACAGGCTCAGCCCTGCTTCTGGGGATCAGAGCGCCAGGCTTGGGTTGGGTATGAAGCTCCAAGGAATTTAGGCTGATCTTGCAGTTCTGCAGGATGGCAGCCAGAAAGGCTCATCAATCCCCAAGCGGCAGCCCCAGAGTGCTCTCTGGCAAGGAAAATGGGCAGCTGCTGATATCACATGTTTATTCCTAGCAAGTGGCCCCAGAGGTGTTCTGCTCTATCAGTCAGCCAGAATAACTATTGCTACATACCTGGAGCTTACCTAGTCGGCGACCATCCCATGTTAAGATACGTGAGAGCACAGATACCCTGCAGAGACCTGCACATTGAAAACTACAAAACATGGATGAGAGCAATCAAAGACCCAAACGAATGGAGGGATACACTGTGTTCATGGCTCATAGGACTCAGTGTTGTTAAGATGTCAATTCTCCCAAATCTTTCTATGGAGTCAATGAAATTCCAATCAAAATCCTGGGAGGTTCTTTTGTAGAAATAGACAAGCTAATTCTCAAATTTACATGGAATAACCAAAACAACTTTGAGAAAGTTGGAGGAAAGCTGCCTGACTTCAAGTTCACTATAAAGTTTATCTGGACAGGGTGGTATTGGCATAAAGATAGACAAATAGATCAATGGCACAGAATAGGAAGTCCGGAAATAAACCTAAATGTATAAGGACAAGCAATTTTTAACAAAAGTGCAAAGGTAATGCAGAGGAGAAAGAACAGTCTTTTCAACAAATGGCGCAAAAGAATGAACTTCACTCCATACCTCTCACCATATAAAAAACACACCAACTAACTCAAAGTTGACCACACACTTAAATGTACATCAAAAACTAGAAACTTTGTAGGAGAAAATCTCGTGCCTTGGGTTAGGCAAAGTTTTCTCTAACACCAAAAACATGACCCAAAAAAGAAAGAAACAAAAGAATTAGATTTCATCAAAATAAAAATTTTCCTCTGTTTGAAAGACACGTAAAAGAATGAAAAGATAAGCCACAGGTTGGGAGAAAATATTTATATATATCTGATAAAAGCCTTATATCTGGTATATAGAATGAACTTTCAAAACTCAATAGTAAGAAAACAAGCGACACATTTTTTTTTTTTTTAAATTGGCAAAAGATTTGAACAGCCCTGGCCGGTTTGGCTCAGTGGATAGAGCTTCGGCCTGTGGACTGAAGGGTCCTTGGTTCAGTTCTGCTCAAGGGCCCGTACCCCGTTGAAGGCTCAATCCCCCGCCCTCTCCCTCCCTGTCACTCTCTGTAAAAATCATGGAAAAATATCCTCAGGTGAGGAATAAAAAAAAATTTAAAAAAAAAAAAGATTTGAACCGACACTTCTCCAAAGAAGACACAGATGGCAAATAAACACATAAAAAGATGCTCAACATCACTAGCCTTTGAGAAATTCAAATTAAAACCACTATGAGCTATCATTACATCCCTACTAGAATGGGTAAAAGAGACTGACCATCCCAAGTGTTGGAAAGGATGTGAAGTGATTGGACCACTCATACGCTGCTGGTGGGGGTGTAGGGAATGGTACAATCACTTTAGAAAACTGCTTGTTAGTTTCTGGTAAGTTAAACTATAAGACCCAGTCCACTCCTAGGCGTTTACTCTAGAGAAACCAAAGCATATGTCCATTCAAAGACTTGTGCGCTCACACACACACAAATATTCATATATTCATAGCAGCCTTATTTTGTGCACATATGTTCATAGCAGCCTTATTTATAATAGCTCCAAACTGGAAATACCCCAAATGTCCATCAACTGGGGATGGATAAACAAATTGTCATACATCCTTTCAATGGACAAGCCATATATATCCAGCAATAAAAAAGCATAAACTATTAGTACAAGCAACAATATAAATTAACCTCAAAATAATTATGCTAAGTGAAAGAAGCCACACTAAAGAGCACACTGTTTCATTCTAGAAAATGTGTCTAATTTGTAGTTTGACCAGTGGTTGCCTGGGGATGGGTGGAGAGGAAGGGAAAGGAGGGAGGAATTACAAAGGGGCACAGGGAAACTCTGGGAGATGACGCTCACTATCTGTGGTGATCATGTCATGGGCACATACACATGTTAGATGTCGTGACGTTGTACACTTGATATGTGTACAGATTGTTGTTTGTAAATTATACCTCGATATAACTTTTTTGGGGGGAAAACCTCCAAGTTCTCTATATTCCATTCAGAGTAATAGCCAAAGTCCTTACAGTGGCAAAGCTCCCACTGACCTCTGCTCAGTGCTGTTTCCCCAGCTTCCAGAACAGTGCTCGGAACAGAGTAAAAGCCAAATAAGTATTTCTTGAATGATTGCTTAGCAGGCCCTCGTTTAACTATGGACAACAATTGTTAAGAACATGGTGGGGTTCCCCAAACAACTGAACATAAAGTTGCCACCTGACCCAGTAATTCCACACCTGGATATATTGCCAACAAAAATAAAAACACATGTCCACGCACAAAAAGAATTGATCATAATAGCCAAAAGGTAGAGACAACCTAATTGTCCATCAAGTGACAAATTAAACAAAATGTAGTGTATCCGGCAATGGAATATTATTTGGCCGTAGGAAGGAATGAAGCACTGACACATGCTACCACAGAGATGAACCTTGAAAACTTATTGCAGGTGAAGGAAGCCAGGCAGAAAGACCACATGTTATACAATTCCATTCACACAAAATGCCCATATTAGACAAATCTATAGAGAGAGTGCTGCGGAGATGGGGGGTGGGGGTGGGTGGCAGGTAAAAGCTAAAAGGTACAATGTTTCTTTTGGGGGTGATAAAATGTTTTAAAATTGTGGTGATGGTTGCATGTATCTGTGAATATACTAAAAAACGTTGAATCATAAACTTAAATGGGTGAGTTGCATGGTTTGTAGATTATATCTCAATAAAGCTATTTAAAATCTAGAACATGGCCCTAGCTGGTTTGTCTCAGGGGCTAGAGCATCGGCCTGGGGACTGAAGGGTCCCGGGTTTGATTCCAGTCAAGGGCACATGTCCAGGTTGTGGGCTTGATCCCCAGCAAGGGGCATTTAGGAGGCAGCCGATCAATGATTCTCTCTCATCACTGATGTTTCTCTCTCTCTCCCCCTCTCCCTTCCTCTCTGAAATCAGTAAATATATATTAAAACTAACTAAATAAATAAATATAGAACACGGTGGCGTGTCAGGGGAGGCACTCTTGTTCAGGGTTTGAGTGGAGAGTGCTAATCTCTGATTCCTGTCAGTTCATGGGCAGGGGTAGAACCCTATCAAGTGCCCCCTGAGAATGCAGAGAAGGGGCTAAGGGCCCAGAGAGGGTGCTGGGCTTGCTTGGGCCCCTGGTGGTGAGCCCTGAATGGAGGAAGGGCTCTTTCTCTTGGGACAAGCAAGCGAAAGCAGTAACTGGCAGCCCTGCAGCCCACGGCTGGGCTCCAGACTGCCTTGAGCTCTGCTGAGTGACAGGACGTCCCCCCACTGCCTGGCAGAGACAATACCTTCTATTTATAACAAACACCTCTCCTCCCAGGAGAGCACTGTGTTTCCCCAACATTGATTCAATAAGCCAGCTAAACGGGATTGAATTAAAATTCACAGCAGCCACTCACAACAAGCCTAGCGCTTTCCCCTGCCTCTCTGCTCCTCATGCACTGCGGTGCCACTCACAGCAAAATAAGTTAGTCTCCTACAGACCAGCCCCAATCGATCGAGGGGCCTCCACGCCCCCCTGCTCCAGGCCTGGGGGGGGAGATGTGTGCCTCTTAGGGCCTTTCTGCCCTAGGAGAAACACAATGCCGAAGACAGGGGTCTTCAAGTGTTACACTCTCCTCTTCCCATAAACATTTAAACCATTAAACCCAAAGGTGAGAGCTGCTACTGATGGGATATCAGGAACAAAAGAGGCATAGACTGAGGGTGGCACAGACCCTTTCCTACGCCTTAATCGTACCCCATAGGCAGTCACCTGCTTTGCCTCTTCAGAAGTGCAACACAGACTCCTGGTCGGCATGATTGGCAGGTCCTCCACTGGCCAGAGACCCCTGATTCCGTGGAGAGTGGGAAGGAAGGTTCTGATGGACCCTGCTCTCTCTTTCCCTTTGGAAAAACTGGCCCTCATCTGTCCATACCCCAGGCCCGAGGGACAGAGAGCAGTGAGGGGCCAGAGAGGAGGCTGCGCGGGTCTGACTGGGTTGATGAATGGATGTCCCCAGCCCCTCTCCCCTAACACACACACACACACGGAATTCCATCTTCTCTGGGTCTTTATCCTGCCCTGCACCTGGCAGAGTGTTTGGAGGCCTGAGGGATAGGGTAATGATGGGACAGGGGTCTCCTGCACACCTGCCCACGCCTGACACTGACACGCACAATCAATGAACCAATCAAAAGGGAGTCCTCTTTGTAGGCACTGTGTGCCTGCTGTGGCCCACCTTCTGTAGGAAGGGCACCTCTGTGGGGAGATACAGACGGCTTTAGAGATGAGAGCCTGAGTGTCTCCAGGGCAGGGGAAGCCACATGGCACAAAACCCTCGGGGCTTGCCATCCTAAAGAGCTTTTCTTTTTCTTCTGTTTTGTTGTGTGTGTTTTTCTAAACATATTTTTATTGATTTCAGAAAGGGAGACAGAGGTAGAAACATCATTGATGCAAGAGAATCATTGATCGGCCACCTTCTGCACGCCCCTTCCTGAGGATCAAGCCTGCAACCTGGGCATGTGCCCTGACTGGGAATCAAACTGTGACCTCCTGGTTCATAAGTTGAAGCTCAACCACTGAGCCACGTCTCTGGGCCTAAAGAGCTTTTCAGATCAACCAAAGGACTTGTATGCATGCATATGAGCATAACCAATGGACACAAATGGGGGGGCGGGGACGACGAGGGCATGTGCTGGGGGTGGGGGCGGCCAGGGAGAGGTCAATGGGGGAAAAAGGAGACTTATGTAATACTTTGAACAATAAAGAATTTAAATTAAGAAAAAAAGAAAGAAAAAAAAAAGAGCTTTTCTCACAGAGCTCAGGATCTTGGGGTGGGGAACTGCCTGGGGGTCAGGTAGTTGTCCCCCTGCCCCCATCCCAGCCCTCAGCCCCTGACCAACATCAACAGTATGTAAAGGGGAGGAGTTCCAGTGCCCTTCTTCTGAGCATCTGAGGAAGTAAGGATGTGGGAATGGGGCTGGGGCAAGGAGAATGTGGGTACCAGGCCTTTGTCTGGGCCCAAGCCAGGCAAGCATCCAACTTACTTGCTGAGTCTCTACAACGCTCTTTTTAAATAATTAGTGCTGACACCTCCCCCCCCACCCCCCCACCCCAAAATCAGGAACCAAGGAAGCCACTGTCTACTTACTTGAAAATTTAATTAACCATCACTGTCTAGCTCTTTGCCTAAGAAACAGGGCACTTCTCTCTAGAGGACAAAGGAGGTGATTTGCAGTCTTTCTGTCATGTGGGAGGAATCTGTCTGGCATGCTGGTGGAAAGGGCAGGAGGCAGATGAAGACTATAGTTGTATGGGGGCTGGGGTGGGAATTGAACAGTGAAAACACTAGAAGGTACAGGCATTGAAGACATCACTGTGGCCATTTCAGCAGAGAACAACAAAGACAAGCCCCAGGTAGTGACGTTGCTTATGTTGACTCCAGTGTGATGTCCTCAATGCCTGTACCTTCACTCTGCCCAGCCCACTAAGCTTCACTCCATTCCCCACCAGCTCCCAACCCTTACCCTGGCCCACCTGGTCAGTTCACAAATGTATGAAAATAGTCCATGCAGACTATCTCCTCTCTGAGGGAAAACACGCAACTGCACAGCAGAAAACCTTTTACAATCACAAATTAACTTCCTGTGAGATCCTGTTCAATGCAGATTTTCCTCTGTGTGCTGTGTCCCCCACTGGGAATGTTTCAGCCAAAATCGCACGTTCCCATTGATTGCCTGTCCACTAACCACAGCCCCGTGGGCCCCATTTGTTGGATGGACTTGAGCCAAGCTACGTAGGTTCAAGTTCTAGCTCAGCCATTTGCTAGTTGTGTAACGTTGGACAAATTGCCTCACCTCTCTGTGCCTTAATTTCCTCATCTATAAAATCTGGGCAACAGGAATATCCACCTTATAGGGTTGTTATAAGGACTAAATGCATTAATCTACATAAAGCATTTAGAATAGTGCCAGCAATATAGCATGTTCTAAGAGAATGTTAGCTTACACCAAATTATTCACATAATTTGTCTGCGATGCGGTTGAAATTCTCTTTTGTAATATGAGTGAGTGGGGATTTCCTTATTCATCAGGGGAAATATTTACAGAACTTTTCATAGACTAACTGGTTCCCCAATCCATTTTTGCAAAGCACGTCTTAAGTTTCTCAGCTGAGAATTCTCTCATTACAAGGATGGTTGTCACATCTTGGGGTGAAGGAGGTTGCTGCAATTTCCACATAGCAGTGTGCCTCACGGTCTCTTGGGGCTGAAGATGAGAGTTTGAGTCAGTTGTTTGAAGTGCAGTCAACATAAGCAACTCCACTAATTGGGGCTTGTCTTGTTATTCTCTGCTGAAATGGCCACAGTGATGTCTTCAATGGCTCTACCGTCTAGTGTTTCCTGATGTTTCCAGGGATGGGGCACTCTACTCAAGAGTAACAAGTATAATCCAAGTAACAAGAGGAATAAATACAACCCACACATTAAAAAAAAATGTCCAGCACATTCCCTCTCCCTCACCAGCAGAAATGACCAACAGCTCAGTCCCCTAGGCCACTCACCAGCCGGGCAGGGCACATTCCACCAAAAGGAAGCCCCTCTCCGGGAGGTTTTTATGATGAACCAATGAGCCCGTGTGCATGACAGGGTTTGAAAATTTATTTTAGTCATAGTCTAACTATGAACAATCCTAATGATGACTTTTATTTTTTAAAAATAGATGTATTTTTAATGATTTCAAAGAGGAAGGGAGAGGGAAAGAGAGAGAGAAATATCAATGATGAGAGAATCATTGATCAGCTGCCTCCTACACAACCCCCACTGGGGATTGAGCCCACAACCCAAGCATGTATCCTTGACCAGAATTGAACCCGAGACCCTTCAGTCCGCAGGCTGATGCTCTATCCACTGAGCCAAACCAACTAGGACATGATGACTTTTTTTTATTGCTATCAGTTCAAATCTGGTCTTTAGCAAGGCAGATGATGGCTGTATTACAGATGACACACCAGGGCTAGACAGCTTCTCTCTGGCACTCACACACCCGACTCCTGGTCAGTGCCCGTACATCTTGGCCCTGCCCAGCTCCCCTATCTGCATTTTCACAGAACCATGCAGTTCTCCCTCATAGCTATTGTCACATGTTTGTTTTTCTTTTATACTTGTGTGATTTTTATTATTCCCCAAAGGCCCAAAGCTCTGTGAAGGCAGGAACAATTTGGCTCTTATAGCCAGCACCCAGCAGCATACCTGGCATGTGATTGGTGCCCCATAATACTTGTTGGGAAAAGAAATGAGCAAATGAGCCCCTTGAAATATAGTTTCTGTGCAGGGCAGGGAGAAGAGGAGAGAGTCACGGGAATCTTGGCATTTTCATGGGGCCTCCCCAGCCCCCCCCTGGGCTTTACTCCTGGTAAAATCTGCTCAGAAGAAATGTCAAGGGCAGCCACAGTTCCCCAGGTGAATCCAGCCAGTGCTTCGCTGGCCTTTTACTCTCAGGCTATAGTATATTGTGCTTTTTACATATAGCATAATGAGGACTCATATAATGAGAAAACACCTCCCAGATTGTAACCAACCTGCAAGAGGGCATTTATTCAGCACATTCCTTCCTGTTCAACAAGCAGGGAAGAGACTGGAACTTTATATATATATATATATTCCAGTCTTTAAATATATAATTGATTTTTACAGAGAGGAAGGGAGAGGGATAGAGAGTTAGAAACATGGATGAGATTTCTGCTCCTGCACACTCCCTACTGGGTATGTGCCCGCAACCAAGGAACATGCTTTTGACTGGAATAAAACCTGGGACCCTTGAGTCCACAGGCTGACGCTCTGTCCACTGAGCCAAACCGCTTAGGGCGAGACTGGAACTTTCTGGCAAACTTTTCTAGAGCTGGTCCCTCCCTTTCCCTTTTTCGTTCTCACTTTTCTCTCACATCTCAATTGTTCTATTACAAGGCAGTGAGCTAAATGCTGAGCAGAAGGGTCTGGAAACTACCACTCCCTGGGGCTGCAGGCCGCCCTCCTCAGGGGCCCTAGAGCTGATGCAGATGCACACTCATGGCTGTAATCCTGGGAGAGCCAAAATCCCAGGTTCTGGGGCCTCCAGGAACCCCCCTGACAACAGGGGAGGAGAGTATGGGATAAAAAAGATGTTTTCTTCAAACTCTGAAGAGGTGTCTCATTGAGTCAATCATAAGAAAGGTTTGAATGACATCCCCCCGTTGCCCCTGAGCTGAGCATCCAGGTTACTTGGTCATAATTATGATTCTGCAGCAAAGAAGGTGGAATTTATTGGTACATCTGGCTCAAGCAATAACCCATAGGTGGCATGAAGGAAGGGAGGGGGGAGGGAGGCTAGCCAAGGTCACATAGCAAGTGAGAGGTAAAACGGGCCCTCGCTTTGCATTTCATGTACCTTCCTCACAGCACAGGAAAATGGCCAAGTATTTTTTCAGACTCTAACCCTGTAAGGCCCATTTCAATTGATCCCAGGGCCCAAGCCCACAAATGCCATGGTGCAGGAGACTCACCTGAGAAGTCTAGTGAGCCTGCAAGTTCCCAGGCCCAGTGCCCAGATATTGGGTGGAGAAGGCCTAGGACCACATGGAGGTAGAATACAGTCTACTTCAAGTCCAGCTAGTCCGTGGGCATTTGGGTTGGTGAAAATTGCAAATGCAAATGCAAAAAAAGAAAAAAAGATTGCAAATGCACTGAGGATGTGAGCAGCTCTGACTGCCTGGCTGAGGGGCCTAAGCTTCCTTATCTGAGATTCTGACGGCCCTCAATGCACTCCCGCCCTCCTTCCTGCCCCATCCTAAAATAAAGGCAATTTGAAATGAGTCAGGATCTTTAATAGCATATTGCCTGGCACCAAGTAAATGTTTAGAAATATTTGTCACATAGATGAAATGAAGGAAGGAAGGAAGGAAGGAAGGAAGGAAGGAAGGAAGGAAGGAAGGAAGGAAGGAAGGAAGGAAGGAAGGAAGGGAGGGAGGAAGAAAGGGAAGGAGGGAGAGAGGGAGAAATCAAAGTGGGCTGACCACACTCTCATGTTTATCTGCAGAGAAGAATTTATCTCCACAAGGAACACCGTTTCCCCAGAACCCCATTTACTTATGTAACACCTGGAAGGGGTCCCCAAGAGTCTTCTCCCCACCCCATCCCCACACCTGTCTCTATTAATCCTATTTCTCTGGACACCACCCTCACTCCCCCCCACCCTCTAATATCCCTACTGACCAAGGCTCATCTCTGGGCCACAGCAAGGGAAAGAGTTAACACATTTTCCTGTCAGTGCTTTAAGCTCAGTGTGATCTGTACTGTGACCCATCTTCAGCCCAGGGGTTTAATTGATGTCTAATGAACAAATCTCTTGTCTTTGCCTGTGTTTTGCAACCTGCAGACAAGTTAATAATATGAAGAATGGTTTGGTTATGAGAACAATTGCTTCCCAAAACTGCCTGGTTTCCAATGCCGCCTTCCATTCCTCTCTCCTCTTGGGCTTAGTCCTCTTTCTTAGAGTGGCCTCGCTGCAACAAATGCTCTCATCTCGAAAGTTCAGTTCAATATTCTTAGACCGCTGACTCACGGGAACAATGAGACATTAGCTGGGGCAACCCCAAAGCATTTTTCTACTCGTGCCCTCCTTCTCTGCTTTGTTTTTGCTTTTATTTCTGATAACCTAGTGTTTTTGAATTAGAATAGTTGCTGACATTTTAGTTCTCTCAATTGCAAGAACATGGAAGAATTGACTTTACAGCAAAGTCAGCCATAAAGAGACCACAAAACATAAGATACCTGAGAGAAGAGGGGATATTCAGGATTGGGAGGGGAAAAAAGGAAATAGATAGAAGGAATCAGGCCTGTTTCACCACATGTGAAGGTCTATATTCTTACAGCAGACTGATTTCAAGCTGGAACTTCTGAATATTTGGGATATTAGTGGCAACAATGGGTTAAATACATGAAGGTTTGTTTTCTCCCATAAAAGAAGACTAAAGGTGGACTTTCCTTTGTTATGCAAGCTCATTTCATCAATGTGGCTTCTATCCTCAAAGTCACCTCATCATTATAAAAACACTAGAGGTCCAGTGCATGAAATTCTTGCACAGGTAGGGTCCCTAGGCCTGGCTGGCGATCAGGGTCTATCTGTGGGGCAACTGGCGGGGCAATTGGGGGGCCCCTGCCTTGGCTGACGTGGGGCCTGCAGGCTGGGGGCAGCTCTTGTGTTCAGTGTCTGCCCCCTGGTGGTCAGTGCACGTCACAGTGACCGGTCATTCCACCGGTTGTTCTGCTATTCAGTCGATTTGCATATTAGGCTTTTACTATATAGGATATGCACCAAATAACAGAGCCCCAACATATATTTAATTGCCCGGCCTGTGTGGCTCAGCGGTTGAGCATCGACCTATGAACCAGGAGGTCACGGTTCAATTCCCAGTCAGGGCACATGCCCAGATTGCAGGCTCGATCCCCAGTCGGGGGCATGCAGGAGGCAGCCAATCAATGAGTCTCTCATCATTGATGTTTCTATCTCTCCCTTCCTCTCTGAAATCAATAAAAATATGTTTAAAAAATATATATATATATATATTAATCAACACTGAGAGATTTGAGGGGAGATATAGACAGTTTTACAATAATAATTGGAGGCTTGCATACCCACTTTTAATAATGTGTAGAACATCTAGATAGAGGATAAGGAAATAGAGTTGTATTCAGTCCAAAGGAACCACCTCCTCTAAATGTCAAAAGGAGAGAGAAGGAGCAAGGCCACCCTGTTATAGGAACCGCCTCTGCACTGTTTGTGTCATCGCTTATCTACGGCTGTTCAGATGAACTTTTCCATGAAGGGCAACCTTAGGCACCAAGGCTGCTCTGCTCTCAGGTCATAAGTCTAGGCTCAGCTCTTATTTTCAAATCCCACACAGTGCCAGGGAGATGGACCTACGGGCCACCCAGCATGAGTTACATCCTGTGCCACCGAAGCAGGTAGACACTTGTCTGAGCTTCGCTTCAAGTCAGACTCCTCTGCTTCAATAATTTCTTTCCAAGGGACCTTTCTTCCAGCTCTGGGGCTGAGTTAGACACTGCCCATATCTTTCCTCAGCTAAGTGCTCTGACCTCAAAAAAAAAATATGCACCAATTTGAATTCAAGGAAGACAGATCAGACATCTTTTCCTTCTGTCCCAGAAGGCCCCAGGAAAAGCTGGTTTACTCCTCCTCAGCCACCAGCTCTCAGCTCTGTAAAACATGGTGTGAGGAAATTTTTGCCAAATCACAGAAGACATAAAAGGTCTTATGAAACCCTGATTTCAGGAGAATGGAAAAGGAGGATTTCTGCATTTTCACAACTGAGAAGGCAACTCAAGTGACCCTTCACAGGATAGAAATAATCAACTTCTCCAGATAGATAGATAGATCTATCTATCTATCTACACACACACACACACACACACACACACACACACACACACACACATATACTAGAGGCCCGGTGCATGAAATTTGTGTACCGGAGGGGGGATCCCTCAGCCCAGGGATCCTCTTGCAATCTGGGACCCCTTGGGGGATGTCCGACTCCTGGTCCGACCAGCAGTCGGACATCCCTCTCTCAATTTGGGACTGCTGGTTCCTAACTGCTCACTTGCCTTGCCTGCCTGATTGCCCCTAACCACTAGCATGCCTGCCTGCCTGATTGCCCCTAACTGCTCACCTGCCTGCCTGATCACCCCTAACTGCCTCTGCCTTGGCCCCTACTGCTGCGGCTTTGTTGGGAAGGACGTCCGAAATGTCCAGTGTAATTAGCATATCATGCTTTTATTATTATATATATAATATATATGACATTTATATAAATTATTATATCTTGTTACACAACTAATTGCTAATGAATAATGCAAACAATGAATATTAGTGAAGTTCTGACATATGGAAGATCAAAGAGTTTAGAAGCACTCAGGACATCTGCTACCTGGAATGCATAATTTTCCATCAAAATTTTACCAACACAGATTAATTTTTGAGAGAAAGTAGTTTCTGGAGCCAAGTCCTTTAGTTTCATTATCAATGTTCTCTTTAGCACAATTAAATTGTTTCTATATTTCTATTTTAAAGAAATCATTTTGGGGGGGATAAATTATTTTCTATTTTCTTTTTTTCCCCAAAAAAAGATTTGCTCACATTTGTATTTGTTTTTTTTTTTTTAACAGCTTCATTGATATATCATTCACAAGCCATACAATTCATCCATTTAGCCATACAATTTGATGCTTTTTAACATATTCACAGAGCTGTGCGATCATCACCACAATCAATTTTAGAATATTTTTATCACCCTCAAAAGAAAACTCATAACTATTAGTAGTCACTCCCATTCCTCCTCAACTCTCCAGCCCTTAGCAATTAATAAGTTACTTCTGTTTTTATGGATTTTCTTATTCTTGACATCGCATACAAAGGAAATCATATAATATGTCATCTTTTGTGACTGGCTTATTTCACTTAGTATAATGCTTTCAAGAGTCACTCATGTTGTAGCATGTATCTGTAAGTACTTCATTCCTTTTTATTGCTGAATATTTTATTATATGGTTATATCAGAGCAATTTTTAACTTTTTCATCTCATGGCACACATAAACTAATTACTAAAATTCTGTGGCACACCAAAAAATATATGACATTTTTTGCCCTGGCCAGTGTGGCTCAATTGTTTGAACATCATCCCATGTACTGAGAGGTTGCCCATTCAATTCCCTGTCAGGACACATGCCCAGGCTGTGGGCTAGATCCCCACTGGGGGGCATGCAGGAGGCAGCCAATTGATGTTTCTCTCTTGATCATGGATATTTCTCTCCCTTAAAAAAAAATAAATAAAAAACATTAAAAATAAATAAATAAACATACACACATACAGACACACACATATATGTTATATTTTTTGCTGATCTGACCAAAAAAATAGGTATAATTTTGATTCATTCACACCAGATGGCGATTGTTGTGTTGGCTGTTTTAATTTTTTTATTTGACAGTCTAACAGAAAAAGAGGTCAGTGCCCCTAATAGTTGCAAGTTTTAAAAATTCTTGTGGCACACTGGTTGAAAATCATTGTTATATCACATTGTACTTATCCATTCATCAATTGATGGACATATGGTTGTTTCCACTTTGGGGCAATCCTATATAATAAAAGCCTAATATGCTAAGTGTCCAGCTGTTCGACTGGTTGCTATGACACACACCGACCACCAGGGGGCAGATGCTCTGACCTGTAGGTTAGCTTGCTGCTGGGGTCCAGCCAATCAGGACTGGGCAAAATGGGCTGGACACAGCCTGGAGCCCTCGCATGGTCCCTCCCCAGCCCCGATCACGCACCCGTGCAAGGGACCCCACCGGTGCACCAATCTGTGCATCGGGCCTCTAGTTATGAATAATGTTGCAATGAACATACATGTATAAATTTTTGTGTGATGTATATTTTGATTTATGTTGTGTATATATCTAGGAGTAAAATTGCCAGTTGAATGCATTTTACCTTACTGTTTTCCTGGTTAAGACTTCTGCCATTATATTTTCTTTTATGAGAGAGAGAGAGGGAGGCTATATTTTAGGTGTCTTGTCTGAAGTTATTTTTTCTTGGCGGGGGCCGGGGGGGTATATGTTTATTAAAGCTGAAGACAATGAAACAAGGAAGGGCCTAGGAGAGAAGAAGCAACAGGAAAGAGAGACTAGGCAGGGCTGCTGTGGCTCTAGAAATGTTATGGGAAAGAAGTGAGTCAAGGTGGGGCTGCTGTTGGTTCACTGGAGAGTCAGAGAAAAGGGGGCCTTGGGAACAGGTTCAGGGGGTTAGCCTGGAAAGAGCTGCCGCTGCCCATTGCTCCCGATTGCAAGTCTCAAGAGGTCCCTTAGAGTTTAGGAGATGTGTGCCTGTCGGGGAAGCAGAGGGGGAAGAGAAAGGCATGGGCATGCTCCCCGAGGGAGAACGCACATCTTGCCTAAAGTTCTCGAAGGCATGGCAGAATTAAATGGTCTTAGGGTTGCAGTGATGGTATCAAAGTGATTGGGTCAAGATATCCCACAAAGAAAAAGCTTACTGGCAAAAAGGTCTAGCCTAAGTTGAGCTGTATACTTGAAGAGGAGGAGAAAGAAGATGGCATTCTATCAAGGGCAATAAGAGAAGCAAATGGCCGGTGATTGGGCTGAGTATGGAGTACCTGGGGGATAAGTAAGAGGTAGAAGGTGAAGCTGGAATAATTTGTTGGGAATCACAACCTCAAGTGTTACAGGACTAAATTTTTTATAGCTTTGGGGGAGCCATTAGAGACTGTGGTCTAGGTCCATGGTCGGCAAACTGCGGCTCGTGAGCCACATGCGGCTCTTTGGCCCCTTGAGTGTGGCTCTTCCACAAAATACCACGTGCGGGCGTGCACGTACAGTGCGATTGAAACTTCGTGGCCCATGCACAGAAGTCAGTATTTTGTGGAAGAGCCACACTCAAGGGGCCAAAGAGCCGCATGTGGCTCGCGAGCCGCAGTTTGCTGACCACTGGTCTAGGGGCATTAGTCACTTAATCAGATCAAATGGGCATAATCACAGCAAAGACTGGAAGGTGCAGGCAAGATGGACCTATGTGGGGAGAGGCCTGAGGTAGCAAGGCCCTATCCTTAGGAAGCTATAGTAGCAATGCAGGGCTGAAGCAAAGGCATTAGGATAGCCGGCTGGAATCCAGTGACTTAAATGTTGCTTCAGTGGGCAAAAGTGTCATTCATCATGGGGCTGGTTCCCCAAAGGACCTATGCGTATGTGCAGGGAACTCATCATTTTGCTATTATAAAAATTGATTAGGTCATTCAGAGTGGAAATTGATGCCAGAGGTTTGACGCTAATCAGGCTAGAATAACAAGCTGGGGAATGAGACAGGTCCCTGCCAACTGGGCAAGGAGCTGGTCTAGAGGCACAGAACACTGCAGGGAAGCACTCTGTCCCTGCCCTGGGAGTCTGGGAGGTCTGACAGTGTCCTTCAGCTGCATCAGAGACTCCAGGGCAAGCTCCTAGAATGACATTTCTCAGGGCTTCTGTCAGAGGTTGGCCAGTCAAGTGGAATCTGGCCTCAGAGGCCCATGTCTGGGCCATCCTCCCTGCTGAAGGAGCTTGTAGAGATGGGGGTATGCATGGATGGGGGAACTGGCTGGGATGATACCAGTGAGAGCCTAGGGGAGCCAAAGTCTTGGGGTGGGGGAGAGATAGATAAGATAGATAGATGGATAGATAGATGGATAGATAGATAGATAGATAGATAGATAGATAGATAGATAGATAGATAGAAGATTGAAGTACATTTTGCCAATAGTAACAATAGTCTGCTGCAGTGGAAATAACTTGTGCTTGTATAAGATGAGGTGTTCTCCTCCTCACACAAAGGTTCCTCTGCCCCTTTCTAAGAAAAATCATTGCAAAACTAGCCACATGCCACCCAGTGCCAAGATGCCTGATTCTGACTATAGTGATGGTGGAATCTCTCCCTATCGGTCCCCTCCCTGACACAGGAGCAGTTGGCTCCATCTACACACTGGAAACACTTCTAGGATGATCCAAGACTCCAGTGTGTCCTGGTTTGAGAAAATCAGTGTTCCAAGTGAGATGCCGTTCAGCTTTCAGCCAGCTCCTCCTTCCTCTACCCCCGTGTCTGCACTTGGGGCATGGGGTCAGAGGGCCCAGTGAGTGGTGGGACCACTGTGAGCACCCTGATCCTTAGGGGACTGACACTGTTGCCAGTCTGGCTCGACCTTAGCTTGAGTGTTTTTTAGGGTGGAGCCCAGACAGCCAGGTATTTGGAGTGGTAGGCCAGGTTTGCATTTTGCCGAAGTTCACCCACCTAGGGTATCTAAGCAGTCACCATTATTATCTTTTTGTTTTGTTTTTGTTAATCCTCACCCAAGAATTTCCATTGGTTTTTAGAGAGAGTGGAAGGGAGGGGGAGAGACAGACAGAGAGAGAAACATCAATGTGAGAGAGACACATCCATTAGTTGCCTTCCACATGAGCCCCAACCAGAGCCAGGGATTGAGCCTGCAACTGAGGTTCGTGACCTTGACCAGAATTGAACCCGGGGCCCTTCAGTCTGCGGAGAGCTCTGTCTCTGAGACAAACCAGCTAGGGCACCATTATTATCTTTTATCTTCTGGCATCTGTGTAGTCTTATCACCATCAGGGTCTCCCTCTCTTGTGGAAGGAGAACGGACAGAAAAGAGGTGTTCCTCACCACAGAACTTTGTGACCCAGCATGCAACCCACCCGCAGAGAAGCTCTTGCAGTAATAGCACAGAGCACCCTCGTTTCTCCAGTAGCCGCAGTGCATAGGGAGCGATGATGCCTCCCGCCCCCCAAGAGCACATCCCTCACCTGTAGGCACAGGATGAGGGGGGTGGGGGGCAGTTAATGAGTTCCCTCTAACACCCTGCCGCAGCCAGGTTCTTATCCAGGCTCCCGACCCCGGGCTGTTGGGTCCTGGGAGCTGGGGTGGGAGAGGAGGTCCAAGCAGCAGGGCGGGGCCTGGACGCTTCCTCCTCCGTGGCACCTGGGTCCCCTATTCGTGCTTGACTCCTACCCTGTCTCTATTCCTCAGCATCCCCGCCCTGTCAGCACGCTGCTTCAGTGACTGCACCTGCCCCCGACTGGGGGGAGATAAGAGGCAGAAAGGAAGAGAGAGCATTTGGGGAACACAGCGCAGCAGGGTGACTGGCCTCTCCAGGCACCGTGGGTCGCCGCAGCCCTGGAGCCGCCGCCCCGCGGCTGCGGCACCGATGCGCTGTCCGCGGTGCTGACGCCGGCCACCCCGCTCGGTGGAGAGAGGGAGGAGATGCCCTCATTCCTCGGTCGCCCCGACTCCTTCCCAAACGGAATCATTTCCCCCAAAGGGACCCTCCGAGACCTGACACTGCGGACGGATCCAGGAAGGAGAAGCGAGCGGGAGGAAACTTAAACTTCGGACTGGAGCCCGAGAGACGCGGTATGAGGAGACCCCCCCAGCCCCTGAGACCGCAGGGCATCATCAAATTGAGCAAAGTTTGGCAGCAGCTTGGAGATAAGGGAGGAATTCTGGAGACGAGGCGCCCCCGGCGGGGTGGTAGCAAGCACCGCAGTCGCGACACCTGCTTTGATGCCCCGCATTAGTGCCTCCAGAGCGACAGGGAGGCGGGAGGCATCGCAGCAGCGCAACTCCCCACCCCTTTCCTCTCTTCCTTACTCCCCCCACCCCCACCCAACACCCCGCCCCAGGCGCTGGTGACTCCGCCTCTCCGTGCCGGGCGGTTCTCTGGCTGGAGCTGGAAAGGGAGCGCTTCCCAGGACACAGCTCGGTGCTGAGGCTGAGAAGCCGACGCCGCTAGCTCAGGCCCGGGGGCGGGGGCTGGACTGCCCGCGCAGCCCGCGCCTGGGAGCTGCGGACCCGGGAACGCCTGATGGGACGCCCCCAGGGGTTCTGTTCGCACCCTGCTGCCAAGTCCCAGTCCTAGGCGCCCGGGCGCACAGCCCGCCCCGCCGCAGCCCGCGGCCTGACTGGGGGGGAGTATGCGGCCCCGGGCCCCGCGGCCACCGGCCACAGGGCGGCGGGGACCTAGCTGCAGAGTCCTGCGCCCGAGGGCGGCGGGCGAGGAACCGCGGGGGCCAGCGAGTCGTCGGGGCAAGAAGACGAGCGCCCCAGCCCGGGCTCCGGAAGGGCTGCGGGACCTGTGTGCGGCCTGAGCGCCGAGGAGGAGGCGGAGGCGCCCGCCGTCCAGGCTCTGGAGAGACTGTGAGGGGCTCCGCAGCAGCCCCGGACCCCCGGCCACCATCCTCACGTTTCTGCTCCCACGGGGGGGATGCCGCGGCCCGGGCCCCGAGCACCGCCCCGGCCCCGGGGCTGAGCTCCGGACCATGTCCTCCCGCAGCCCCCGGCCCCCGCCCCGCCGCTGCCGCCGCCGCCTGCCGCGTCCCTCCTGCTGCTGCTGCTGTTGCCGCCGCTCGCACCTCAACGAGGACACGGGGCGCTTCGTGCTGCTGGCGGCGCTCATCGGCCTCTACCTGGTGGCGGGCGCCACAGTCTTCTCGGCGCTGGAGAGCCCGGGCGAGGCGGAGGCGCGGGCGCGCTGGGGCGCCACCCTGCGCAACTTCAGCGCGGCGCACGGAGTGGCGGAGCCGGAGCTGCGCGCCTTCCTTCGGCACTACGAGGCCGCGCTGGCCGCCGGCGTCCGAGCCGACGCGCTGCGCCCGCGCTGGGACTTCCCCGGCGCTTTCTACTTCGTGGGCACCGTGGTATCCACCATAGGTGAGCAGCACGCCCGCACGCGTTCCCTCTCCGCGCCTTTCACCTGCTGCCCCTTCCCATGCTGGGCGGCTGAGTCCGCGTCCAGCAGCTACCCCGTCTCTCCGAATGCCCCATTGCCTACTTTCTTCTCGCCCTCTCTTCTTCGCCCGGGCCCCTCCTTCGGCCTCTTCTCTCTCTTAACTGGCTTCTGGTGCGGGAGGCCCCTCCCTGGAGCTTACCCAGCGAAGACTCTCCTGGCAGCGTGGCCGGATGGGGTGGAATCCTCACCCCGGCACTGGCAGACCCGGGGGCCGCCTGCGCGCCAGCACCTGCCAGCTCCATGCCTGAACCTCTGTGCGACTCGTTTTTCCTCTATAAAGGCCCTGTGAGCACCTGGGCCTTCTGCTTCCTTTCTATTTCTCACCGCCCCCCCCCCCCGCCCCTCCCGCCGCCTCAGTTTCTCCATATAAGTAATTTGGAAAGCCCCTTCTCTCCATTCAGCGTTTTACTCTCCTCTTCTCTCTCCCTTTTTCCACGCGTTCTCCCCTCAGCAGCCTCTAGCCCAGCGGTTCTCAACCTGTGGGTCGCCAACCTGTGGGTCGCGACCCCTTTGGGGGTCGAACGACCCTTTCACAGGGGTCGCCTAAGACCATCGGAAAACACATATATAATTACGTATTGTTTTTGTGATTAATCACTATGCTTTAATTGTGTTCAATTTGTAACAATGAAAATACATCCTGCATATCAGATATTTACATGACGATTCATCACAGTAGCAAAATTACAGTTATGAAGTAGCAACGAAAATAATTTTATGGTTGGGGGTCACCTCAACATGAGGAACTGTATTAAAGGGTGGTGGCATTAGGAAGGTTGAGAACCACTGCTCTAGCCCTTTTATCCAAGCAATGCGACCACTCTCCCCAGAATCTCTTTCCTAGATCCCCTTCCCACCTGCTTTTCCTCGAGTCCACACTGCCCCCTCCTCACAGAAAAGCTGGGCGACTTGGAGGCCAGACTTCAGCTCCTCTTGTTCCCGGCCACCCTTGGTTTTCTCTCCCTCCTCTGCACGCCCTCCTCCCACCCCCAACTTTCCCTCCAATTTCTCTACTTCTCATCTTTGCTACCTTGACACTTTTTCCAACCAATAGCAGCACCAAGGGGTAACTTGGGCAGGGTGTGTGGGGGGTAGGGGGTAGTATCTCTATACTTGCCATCATCCCTTCTCTCTCTTTTTTTACAAAATATATTTTTATTGATTTCAGAGAGGGAGAGAGAGATAGAAACATCAATGATGAGAGAGAATCATTGATTGGCTGTCTCCTGCATGCCCCACACTGGGGATCAAGCCTGCAACCCTGGCATGTGCCCTGACCGGGAATCAAACTGAGACTTCCTGGTTCATAGGTTGATGCTCAACCACTGAGCCATGCTGGCCAAGCTCCTTCTTTCTTTTTGGTATAAACAGCTCATGGTTTCACCACCTTACAAAAAATGTTTTGTAAGTACTCCTTGAGGCCCCCTACTTTTCCCACTCCCCCCTCCTCTGAGCTTCTTCTGTAGAGATCCGGGAGCCACCACTGCTCCCCATTCCACCCCACCGTCTCTTCTCCTTTCACCCACTTTCCCCATTTCCCCCATCTCCCTGGCCCCTGGGTGTCACATGAAACAGACCTCCTTCCCAGTTACTGTACAGGGTGCAGATTAAACACACGCTTTCATTTTGGCAAAATTGTGTGTGTGTCCAATCCTGCTTGGAGTCCCAGAGTGGGAGAAGGCACTGGGCTGTTTGGACCTCTAGTAGTTTTGGAGGAGGGGGCTGGATTCACTGGGCTGATACGTGAGGGATTTCATAGACACGCCTTCCATGGGTGGGTTCTGGTTTGGCTTGGTATGCCAGCCTAGGCTGGGGAGCACGGACTAACTGACCAGCGTAAGCCATCACTGATGGCTGCTGGGAGGCAGAAAGACGGCATCCATGCGCAGGATGTGAGCAGCTGGAGATGTCGCGCTCAGTGTGTATGTATCGTTTACTAAAGGGCTTCCTTTCCTTCAATGATTTTTCATGTGTCATGCTTGATCTGATTATTTTAAACTAAAAAAGGCAAATATGGCCCAATTCCAACACACAAATTGGATAAAAATACCCTTTAAAAGCCATATCATGTTGTTATGGAGATTGAAGATATAAAATGACCCCCTCAAAAAAATCCCCTTTAAAGAGCTGCATCAAGTTGCTATAGCAACTAGAGTGTTTTTTTAAGTGCTTTAAAAGTACTGAGGATGCTTCGTCCTGAAGGATGACATCATGTGTTCATAGCTCATTATTGATTTGTGCTCCTCCTTTTGTAAACACACCTTTTGCTCTCCTCCACCGGGACACACACCTGTGCACATATTGGGAGGCCACAGCCTTTCTCTCCCAGTGACAAAGGAAAAGGTTAGCAGGATCCTCTTTCCCTATGGGCTGTGAGTTCATACAGACCGGGCCCCATTCCTGGGACCTGCTGTCTCGGCTTCTTTGATAAGCTCCCATCAATTTCTTCATTCACTGCCCAGCTATAGCTTCAAAAGCTTCTCTCAAGCTTTCTGCACAAAAAATCAAGTCAGTGTTTTGGCAAATTGTTCCAAGCCCCAGCCTTTAATCTACTGGCAGGAATGGCTGTTCTTTAGGCAAGTGGAAAAGAACTATGTTCTCTTTCTCGATTTGTGTCTTTTGGACGTAGGCAAGCAGTGTAGGAGGGCTACACAGAAGCGTATGGCTGTGCTACGAATGACCCAACATTGTTTTCCAAAATCTGCTACAGGAAAACATTCATCTCTGAGAGGAGCTGCACTCAGGGACCAGAACCTGCTTGTGGACAGCTCAGCACTGCATGAGCCCCTTGCAGGGATTGCCAAGATAGCAGCACGAGTAGCATGATCTGGGGCAGTGGTTCATATTGGTGAGATAGGTTCTGCTGAATCCCAAAGTAGCATGATTGTCATTTCAGCTTTCTCTTGCAAAATATACTTGGATGCGATTTAAGTAAAGACCTACTTATGTCACTTTCTTTTCTGCTCACATCGTTCCTTCCCCTTAAATGCCCTGAGTCTTCAGAGACAATGATTACTATTACTGGTGCTTTTATGGATTCAGCGGCTCTGGGAGCCAAAACTCAGTCCAAAATGGGCACAGGATCCTCTATCTGCTACCTTGCCCAGTGAAGAGAGAAATTAACGTGCACTCAGTTTTATTTGATTAGTGACTATAACAGCATGAATGGTCCATGCAGCCGTGTGAACATTTTGAGTGTGTGTTGTGCAGACCCAGCTAAATGATTCATCTAGACCAGTGATGGCAAACCTATGACAGGCGTGTCAGAGGTGACACGCGAACTCATTTTCTTTGTTAAATGGCATTTAAATATATAAAATAAATATCAAAAATATAAGTCTTTGTTTTACTATGGTTGCAAATATCAAAAAATTTCTATATGTGACACGGCACCAAAGTTAAGTTAGGGTTTTTCAAAATGCTGACACGCCGAGCTCAAAAGGTTCGCCATCACTGATCTAGACTTTAGTATAGAAAAACCCTTCTTTCCTTCATTACATAAACATGATGTATTGTGTATGTTAGACCTGGTGCTATGTTTTGAATAATTAAAGCTTATTCTACCAGGCAAAGGTGAAAGCATATTCCAACATGGGCCATTAAATCGATGATTAGAACAAGGAGGGGACCTTTGGTCCAGTCCCATATAGCCCAGAATGTGAGGGCACTTGTCTCAGATCACAGTTAATTGTGTGTTCAGCTGGGTCCAGAATCCAAGTTAAGTAGTGTTTGTTCTACCAATTTCATGCATATCATTGGGTTGCACATTCTTGTTTAAGACTGAAGTATTTAATAATGGATGTGTGGCCCTGGCCGGTGTGCTCCATGGTTAGAGTGTTGACCCTGGGCACTGAAGGGTCACAGTTTGATTCCCGATCAAGGGCATGTACCTGGATTGCAGGTTCGAACCCCAGCCCCAGTTGGGGCATGTGCAGGAGGCAACCAATCTCTCACATCTCTCTCTCTCTCTCTCTCTCTCTCTCTCTCTCTCTCTCTCTCTCTCTCTCTCCTCTCTCTCTCTCTCTCCTTGTCCCTCCCTCCCTTCACTTTCTCTAAAATCAATGGAGAAAATATCCTCAGGTGAGGATTAGCAACAACAATAAAAATAATGGATGTGTGGGTGTGGGTGTGCCCTTTCTTGAGCCATCAGGGCAGGGCTGGGCAGGAGGACGCTCTGTTGATCAGGCTGCCAACTAATTAAGTCCAGAGAAAACTTGAAGGAACAGGCTTATCTTAAAGGTCAGTCTGACTAGAAGCATCTGGCAGGTCTTAGACAGCTGGGAAGGCAAGATCCCACCGAAAAGGTCATCAGAGACTGGAATGCTAACAAGTGGGAAACATTCTAGTAAACTCTGATCCAAGGACAGAAGCCACTTGCTCTCAGTGTGTGTGTGTGTGTGTGTGTGTGTGTGTGTGTGTGTGTGTGTGTGTGTGTGTTTGGGGGCAGAATTGGGCCTTCAGCTAGAGGGAGACATAGAGGGAAAGTTCAAGTGTGGCTGTATGTACCGAGGGTTAAATGGAACATCATGATGGGATAGAATGTTTGTCCTGACATTCGGTGTGAACAGGGTCCCATATCCAGAGCTAGGCAGCTTGCAACCATGTAGACACAAACGTGTGTCCATACAACACAGACCCTGTGAGAAAATTTGCCTGTGATTGTTCAATAGTCGCTGAGGCTGTATAGCTCAATCTGAATAGAGGAAAATAAAACCAATTTTGTGGTCTAAATTACTCATATTGATTGCTTACACTGAACTGAAACCCTAGGTAATTATTATTTATCCCACTTACGCTACGCCACATATTCCGAAGGGGTTGAAATCAAGTTTGTTTTAATGTGAATGTATCCATTTATTCACCCCTCCATTTAACAAAGTAACTTGTCATAGATGCATGTGTGGCCATTGGCATGTCGTTAGCTGTGTGCCTTGTGACTACATGAACTCCTGAAGATAAAGATGGTGGCTTGTATCTTCTTAGTAGTAAGCAATATTCTTGGAGGCAGTGCTCTAGCTCAAAGATATTTAAACAATTCAAAGAGTATTAATCCATCACTCGACATCCTAAAGGATGTTTTATTGGTTTACTTTGAAAAGATTAAAAAGAAACTCCCCACTGGGGTTTTAATTATGCAACTGCTGTCAGATTTACACACAGGGAGGAACATATTTAAAAGTCTTTCTCAAATGGCAGCTTGATATAAACAGAAATCTTTTTACTTCTTTTTATTAGGATTTCTGGCAGCATATTTCAGCTATAAAGCTAAAACCATGGCTCTATAGACGAGATGGTATAGGTATGAGACTTGTCACTTTCAGCACTGCATAATTTAGCTTGCAGCTTTCAAAATTAGGCACACTTAATTATTCAATTGTGAGATTAGTAACAAGTCCTAACTTTTTTCCTCTTTTTTTAACATGGATTAAAAAAAATTTTTTTTCGCTTCAAAGGAAACATTATAAGACCGGAATATCACTACCACATTTGCATTAGACTTTCATCTAACATGAATGTAATCCAGACAGAAGTGGTTCTGATACCAGGAATGAAATACATTGCCCAGAAGGAGAGCAACACCTTTCCTCGCTTATATTAATCTCATCAACTATTTTTTATTAAAAGACTAGAGGCCCGATGCACGAAATTTGTGCAAGAGTAGGCCTTCCTTCCCTCTAGCTGCTGGGAGGCGCCCGGGACCTGGGCTTCCCTCGCAGCCCCGGCTTCATCCAGAAGGTCGTCCGCAGATAGCAGGCCCGGATGGCAGCAGGGCAGGCAGGATGGCGCTGTCCCGCCCCACCGCCCCAGGTCACAAATAGCAGGCCCAGATGGCAGTGGGGCAGGTGGAATGGTGCTGTCCCACCCTGCCTGCAGTATGCAAATTAGCCACCATCTTTGTTGGCAGTTAATTTGCATATCGTGCTGATTAGCCCATGGGAGGTGTAGTGAAGGTATGGTCAATTACCATGTTTGTCTATTATTAGATAGGATGATGCTATGACAACTTTTAAGGACACTTAGGGAAAAGCAGTAGATTTGAAGCTCTAGATGGAGAGCAGGAAATGCATTCTCATTCATTGCTCCATCCTCAGCTCCCAGCACTGGACCCAGCCCATGGTAAACACTTGATAATTATTTATTCAAAGAATAAGACAGCAAGCCACTCGTGATCCAACTGCCCTAACCCAACTCTTCATCTTTGCAGGTTCCTCTGCAGTTCTTTGTCACACCTTTTGTGGGGAGAAGGAAGGGAACTAACTGATCTGTTCCAAGGTGTTATCATCAGTGTTTCCCTGTTTCCACATAGCCTTCACATACCAGTGTTAGTGGGTGCGTGATATGTGTTCCATTTGGCTGCTGTGCTATCATTTACTACCCCTGTTGCTGAGGGGCTGGGTGGTTCCCTGTTTGGGGCTATTTTTAGTAATGCCACAGTGATCATCTTTATGCAGATGGCCTTTTCTTTTTGCAGTATCTCCTTGGGCTGAATTTCCAGCAGTGAAATTGCTGAGTCAATGGAACTGCTTGGTCTCTCTCCCGAGCTGAGCCTATACCTTTACAAAGCCTAGCAGAGACTGGACAGTTATACAGCTAAATGTTTCTTGGGTTCTCCATTTTCTTTTTAAGTATGTTTTTTATTGATTTGAGAGAGAAAGGAAAGGAGAGGGATAGAGAGATAGAAACATCAGTGATGAGAGAGAAACATCAATCAGCTGCTTCGTGCATACCCACTACTGGGGATTGAGCCCACAGCCTAGGTATGTGCCCTGACTGGGAGTCAAACCCATAATCGTTTGGTGTATAGAACAACGCTCCAGTCAACTGAGCCACCCGGCCAGGGCCTTAGGTCTGTTCAAAGGTGAAGGTCAGTGCCCCCACCCCCCCAACAATTATAGTGGGACTCCTTGCCATAGTATGGCTGCCTCAGACTTAGAGGAGCTGGGAGACAGAGCAAAAGGCCATGTGCCCCTGTGGTCACCCCCTGCCCAGGGTCTCCCTCAGACTTCTGGTCCTCCCTTTGCCTCTACCCCGCTCCAATGACTTTCTCAGGATCCAGGGTTGGGACAGGGGCTGCCAGTCAGCAAACCGGAAGGGGTGGGTGGGTGGACACTGAGGTGAGCACCCAGAACAATCTTGACCTCTGACCTCACCTGAGGCAGTGGCAGGATTTTTATGCAAGGAAGGTTGGGAAGGAGAGAGTCTTGAGACTATGAGGTCATAAGACTTTCCACGGGATGGAGAAAACCTTTGCACGGTACAGGGGAGGTGCTGGGAGAGAGGGGAGAGAGAACTGAAGTCCATTGGCCCACACCTCCAGCCAGCTCTTGGCTGCCACCCTTCCTTTCTGGCTCTGGCCCCAGACGTTCTATCCTAAACCCTGTCATTCCCTAGCCAGCCACCAGGTCTAGCTCTTCCTTAGGGGAATCTAGGCCTCCTCTGTCAGCCACCTGTGACTTTGGTGGAGGATGCTCTGGACCCTGTCTGTGAGTGTCACCTCCTCCCTGGGCTTGGGTTCCAGTCCCAACTCGGCCACTTACATGTGCTCCTGTCGAGCGGATGCACCTGTAATGTGGGTTTCCTCTGTAAAGTGAGGATAACAGTGTTTCCGGCCCCATGGGGTAACTTTAAGTATGAATGAGCTAATCTGTGCACAGTGCTTGGCAAGCCCTCGGTAAGCGTTAGCTGCTCAGAGCTGGGCTGGACCCCCTGGTGAACCCTGAGCTACCTCGCTGCACAGGAGGGACCGGGGCATAGCTCATCCCCTGCGGCTCCCTGGCCACCGCACTCTGTGCCCAGCCCTCTGGGTCTCAGCCACCCCTGCAGTGTGGCATCTGCCTCATTCTGATTGGCCACTGTCTCTGGGGCATGTTGTGTCCTACTCTGTTACATAACTGGACTGGGAGGGTGCTTTGGAAAATGCATTTTCTCTGGTTCCTCAACTAGAATCTTTTAATAATTTCTCACATGTGTCTCTTTAATCTTTTTAAAGAACATATTTGGCAAATATTGAATGAGTGATGGAGTGGTGGGTTAAACCCCCAGTGCTTCTCTTGCCCCCCATCCCCAGAACAGCACCCTGTCTTGGTTTCTGGGTGGGCTGGGGCCTCTTGGTGTGCTTGGACTTAGGGGGAGGTTGTGGAGCTGAGACCAGCAGAGAAGCCAGAGGTGGCTGGGGCCAGGTCCCACCACACACCTCGGAGGTGGATCTGGTGTCAGGACGGCAGTGGAGGTCGTTGGAGGATGGCACTGCGGCAAACAGCCATATTGTGGTGGGAGCCACGGTGCTGCTCTAGGCCCCCAGGCCCTGGCATCACCCTGCATGCTTCACTCTGGGCTAACACAGCTCCCCTGATGGGTGCAGAAAGCATTCCCAGTCAGAGGTCTCTGGGGGTAGATCAGGTGCCAGCATCTTCCTGCTCCATACTCCACCATGCCAGTGGCAAGGCCTTTGTTTTAGGGTTCAGGAGGGGTGACCGAAGCATCAGTGACCTCACTGATCATCTCCCCACACGTGTGGGACCTGCTTGCCAGTTTACTGTACTGTGTTTTCACTCATGTTTACTCAGGAACCTCCCCAAAACTAATGAGGATGCTATTATTCCATTTCACAGATGAAGAGAGAGACTCAGAGAGGTTAAGTGACTTGCCTGGGGTCACACAGCAAGTGAGTCAATGCCAGGATAGAGGATTCAGGATGCTCAGAATCCTTTCTGCTGCCCCTGAGCATTACCACAAAGGGAGCAGAATCACATCCCAGTCAGATCTGCTGGGAGAAAGGGCAGGGAACCTGAGGGTGTGAAACAAGGTCTCAAGCACAGCTTAGAAACTTGGATTTGGCTGTGCTGTGCCCCTTGCAGCCCCAGTGGCTAGACTGAACTGGAGGCTGCCTTCTTTCTATCCTTCACACCCTCACCTCTCCGTGAGGGAGGCCGCCAGGCAGAAGGAGAGGGTGGAAAGGCATGTGCTCTATGCAGCTCACTGGAGCTCTGGAACCCGTGTTGGAGCGAGTTTTGGAGGCCCCTTGCACCAAGCTGCTGCCCAGAGAGGGGGCCCCATGACTGGAGGGCTCTTAGCCTTGCATCTGGGATAGCAGCAGTGGGCAAGGAGAGGCAGAAACAGAAACCCAAATAAGCCAGGAAAGTCTGGGGACACTCCCGCTCAGGCCCGGGCCTCCCAACAGCCAGCTGGTTTATGAGAGACTCTGCCCAAGGTCATGTCCTGGAGACACAACTGCCTGGATGTTAGGGGAATGCATGACACCAAGCACCTGCCAGTGCACTACCCTCTCTAGTCACTTACCTGCTGGCCATCCCCCCTCACCCTCTGCCCCACTTCACCCCAACCCCTCCCAGTCACCACCTCAGTCCCCACCTAAACTCCTGGCATGTTAAGCCTCCAGGCCATTGCTCATGCTGTTCTCTCCACCTGGAATGCCCTTCCCCCTCTCTCCATCTTCTACTGAGTGAACTTGATCTTCAAGGCCCAGCTCAAATGGGGCCACTAGAATGAGACCATCTGTGAAGTCCCTCTTACTGCCCCCAGACTTAATGCTACGTGTTTGCTTCTGTGCCATTTTCCCTGGCCATTATATAAGCCTCTGTTCAGTGGGGTGAGATATGTCAAAAGCTGGCCCAGGACCCCGCACATAGTGTCAGAAATTCCTTTCCTTTCTTCCTCTTCCAGATCAGGAGCTATGTCTCAGCAGTGTTTATCACTGCCACGATTAATAACAGTAATAGCCATAATGGCAGCAGCTGTGCACTGAATGACTACTTATGAAGAGGGCCCTGTGTCTGTGGATGCAGATCATGAAAGCAAAGAGGTAGTTTCTGTAAATCATGGGGCATAGTGCTTGGCACGAAGTGGTGATTGATCAATGTATGTTGAATGGATGGAATAAATAAATGAGTGTGACTGCTGGGGGGTGGGGGTGGGGGATGGAAAAGGCTGGGCCCAGGCCAGGCTCCAAGAACCTCCCAGCTCCTTGCTCTCCCTCCAGGCCCCTGGAGCCAGAGGGGCTGGCTGTGCACCGGCCCCTCCGCTGGACCTGGTTTAACGATCTCTCAATGGCTGGCAGGTGCACAGCAGGCAGCCAGCTCATTCTGGCTGGGGCTCCCCTGGCGGACACTGCTGTCTCCGTGGCTCTCTGAGTCAGCTTGGTCTTTTTCCCACCCTGCCGGGCCCGGCAGGATCCTGGCAGTGAAACCAAAGCAGAGGATTCTGAGCCTCAGCCCCTATCGCCCAGGAGTGCTGGGAAAAGTCCTGGGAAAGGCCAGGCTTCTGGTCCCAGCTCTCCCACCAACTCAGATTCCCCATCTGGGCCTGGCCTTGGCGGCAGCCCCCGCCCCTAAAGAGCCTGCTGAGGTCTACCCCTTAGCCCAGTAGTTCCGCCTTGTCCCTCACCTGTCCATGGCCCACCCTTTAGAAAACAGATGTTGGCTCACAAATTGGACCAAAGTTTTATCAGTAACTAAACACAGTTCCACAAACCAGGAAAAACCACCACCTCCTCCCACACAACCCAGCACCATCACAATGCCTCCAAAAATACTCGGGGAGGCTTTTATTGGAATTGGGTGTCCCAGCTTTCTGGAAAGTTACAGTTAGAGATAAACACAAACCCTGAATCTCACTCTGTGTGACTTCTCCCTAGTCCTTTCCAAATGGCCACGCTCTCATTCCTGGCTGCCAAGTGTTCTGAATTCTGAGCTGCTAACACCAGGACCTGCCAGAAATGCTGCAGGGGCAGCCCAGGCCCAGAGGGAACGGAAAACACAAACTGCTGCCCATGCTGAGTTGGTTGGCATTTCCTATAGGGGCAGGGCGCATTTTGGAGACCATGCAGGTTTTGATTATTGGACTCTATTTTTAAATGAAGATGGAGGAAGGAAAGCTGAGATGGCACATGAGCCCGCTCCGAGGGAGGCTTGGAAACCCGGGCAAGCAGGCAGGAAAGAGGACCCTCCTTTGTGGGCCCTGGAGTGGGACTGCAGAACCTGGCCCTCCCTGCATCTGGGAGCCTGGCTCTGCTCTTTTCTGCCGTATCTCCCAGTGCCTGGCACATGGCTTGGCACAGCCAGGGGGCTCCAGGAATTTTTGTGGTAATGAATGTTTGTCTCCCAGATTCCCAATTCTCCCTAGGCTCCAGTTTAAGAAAATCCCCATTTACAAATTATTCACTTTGTAAAAAAAAGCTTCAATTTGCGAAAGAATTCACCCCAGGCTTCTGTAAGTAACCCAGCATCCGAGTGCATTCAAAGTGAGCTGCAACATGCAATGTGTGCCAGAAAGCCAGCTGCTGCCTGAAGTCCCCTGACTGGCATTGCCAGCTTCACACAAACCCCAAATCCCTAAGGCAGCACAGTCCCTAATGACAGGGGCTGGTGGTCAAATTAGTAAGCACTACCCCTAACCCAGTGGGCAATTTAGAATCGAGTATGACAGAAGCTCAAGTCGGTAGAGTGCCCTGTACTGGCTGGAGCTGGTAGGGCAGCTGGACTGTGTGCCTAATGTAAAGCGCCTTACAAAGCCCTTTGAATCACATTGTTCAGCCAGGCAGGTGGGTATTGTTCATATCTCCACTTTAAGAATAAATACAGCCCTGGCCGGGTAGCTCAGCTGGTTAGAGGATCGTCCTGACACACTGAAGTTGCAGGTTCGATCTCCAGTCAGGGCACATAAAAGAAGTCAAACAATGAATGCATGAATAAATGGAACAACACATCAAGGTTTCTCTCCCTGCCTCTCCCTAAAATTAATCAATAAATAATTGTTTAAAATTAAAATAAATACATCTGCATCATGGAGACAAATTGCCATGTGATGTAGGGGTTGGGAAGAGGTGCTGAGGGCCTGGTCCTGGGTTTGAATTTCAGCTCTGTCATTGATGAGTGGGGTTGCCAGGTATGTCTGCTGCTCATTCTGAAGAAGTCGGGCTCCTTGCCTTCCCCTCCACCGCCCTCCAGCCTCCCAAGCATGGCCCACCCAAGACCCCAAGCTTACATTCCTTGACCATCTCATCCACAATGTTATTCTTGGTGCCACTCCAGGAGGTACTTGGTTCTACCTATGCCCTTGCTATGACCAGTAACTGCACTGCCTTCAAAGTTTTTGACTCCAAACGCCTCTCCTTCTGACCACCCACCTCTCATCCCTCCAGCTCTCCAATGTAATATCCTTGAGCCACAAGACCTGCGTTTTCCTACTACTGTTTCCAGCATCTCTGGGTCCTTACTTCTTTTCCAACCCAGCTGAGATTTACTGTATTTCCTCTGCAAGGACCCTTACCTTCCTGTGCGATACCTCTCTCCCTACTCTGCCACCATCAGAATGCCAGCTTTCCACCGTTTCCTCCCCTGCACTCAAGCTACTGAATGTGGCTGGAGAAAAACCATGCAAAGATGCTGACTGGTCCGAATTTAAATCAGTGACCGCTCCAGCTGTCAGGCCCTCCTTTTACATTTCTTACGGTGTGTCCCCTCTTCCCACTTCCAGCCTCCCATACCCCTCATTCTCTAATCATACTTCATTGAGAAAATAAAGGTAATCAGACAGGGACTCTTATCTTCACCCCCCCAAATCCACTCATCATGTGGAGTGGTTTCTCTCATGATGGCAGATGAATTATCCACTCCCAAATGCCTGCTGCACTGGCTCGCATCCCCTCTAACTTTCTCAAGGACTTTGTTCTTGTCATTGCCCACTCCCATTCGTTGTTAATTTGCCCTCCATTATTATGCAAACATACTGTATTTTCTTTCTTCTTCATAGCACCCTCTCTTGACCTCTGCATCATCCTCCACTACCTCTCCATTTCTCTGCTCTCTTTTACAGAAAATCTTCTCATAGGAGTAGTCAACTTCTCCCTTCCTCCCCTCCCTTCTCTCCTGGATCCGCGTCAATCAAGAGCCAACCCCACCTTTCCACTGAGTCTGCTCCTGTAAGGCCCCTAATGGCCTCCTTCCTGCAAATTCAGGGGTGACTTCCTGATCTTACCTTCTCAGCAGCTCAGTAACATTTGATACAACTGACCATTCCTCCTTCTTAAAATCCACTTTTCTCTTGGCTTCTGGGACATCTTACTCTGCTTTATCCTCCCCAGCTGCTGGCCTCAGTTTCCCTTCCTGGATTCCCTCCTCTGTGTGACCTCATTGTTGAAGGGCCCCATGTTTATTCCTCAGACTCTTTCCTTGGGTAGGAGAGGAAAAACTTTTTTTCTCTACCCTCTTAGGTTCTGTTTCTGGGGTCCTGCAAATTAAATTGACAAAAGCCAGAGTAACAGGAAAAGGGCTTATTATGTATGTATATTGGAAGGATGGGCCTTTATAGAAAAGAATTGAATACCCAAAAAAGCAATTAGGCCAGGGGCTTATACACCAGCTTAACGAAGAGCAATAAATTGTGCAGAAGTTATAAGACAAAGGAAAAGGGGCTTGGGCTTTTAGGAGTGGTGAATTGTAGAAGATAAATATATAGGGAAGCTAACGGAAGATAAAGGTTATTTTAGTAACATTTGTTTTGCAGACTTAATCTTATGCAGTTTCAGGTGATAGAAGTGTCTCTGGTGATTAAGAGTTTCTGGTACAGTTGAAGGGAAGGGGACATCTTCACAAAAGGAAATGTATACCCTACATTTAGGCTGATAGGGGAAGAGTAGGGGCAGATAGGGGAAGAGTGTCTGGTGTTTCTCCACTGCCTTCAGTTCAAAATAATCCTTATGCCAAAGCTGTATATATTAGGTGTATACAGCTGATCCCTTCACCCCGTGACTTTAAATCCATCTGTCTGCTGATGACTTCCAGGTGAAAAAACCCCGATCCACCACCATACTAAGCCTCAAGACCACAGGTCCAACTGCCTCCTTGGCATCTTCATGTAGATGTCTAATACCTGTCAAAACTTAAAAGATCAGAATAGAACTCTTGACTCTATCCTATCACAGTCTTCCTCGCCTCAATAAATAGCACTTGAGGAACTGCCTTGATACCTCTTCCTCCCTAATCTCCCATATCCATCATCAAATTCTCTCAGTTCAATCTTCAAAATACATTCTAATTCCATCCACTTGTGCCCATGCCTATGGCAACTGGTCTACTCCAGCCACCACCATCGTCTGTTGCTGGGGTAACTGGGTCAGTCTCTTAATCAACCCCCAGCTTCCTCTCTGCGTCTTGATGACCTCTTCTCCATACAGCAGCCTAAATGATCTTTCAATGTGTCAATCAGATCAAGTCCTTCCTTAACTTGAAACCCTTCCATGACTTCCCATTGCAGGAAATCTGGCTCTTCACCACAGCCTGCAAGGTCCTGCATCATCTGGCCCTGCTCCTTTTCAGCCTCACTGGCACTGCTCTGTTTCGCTCAGCTCACTTCAGCTAAACTGGACTTATTAGACCCCAGGGCATTTGTACTTGCTGTTCTTACTCCTTGGAGCACGGCTCCCTGACTCTTAGACTCACTTCTTAACTGCATTCAAGCTTCAATGTCTATGGCTAAAATGCCACATCTTGAGGAGCCTTCCCTGACCACCATGACTATAGCAATGTCCCCCACTCACCTCCAGCCACTGTCCATCTCACTTACATGAACCATCTGGCTCATGCATTTGTTTATTTGTTTGTTGTCTGATTGGCCACTTCCTGCTCTACCAAAGCAGGGTTCTTGTCTCTCTCAGTCACTGTTATATTCCCACGGCCTAGCCCAGCACCTGATGTTTACTGAACAAATGAATGAACTTCCAAAGCTTCCATTTTAACACCTATAAAGTGGGAATAATAAGAGTGCCTATCTCACATGGTCGTTGGGAGAATTATGAGACAATGAATGTAGGTGCTTAGTCTACATTTCATAAGCATTTCATAAGCACTCTAAAGTGAGCTAGCTTTTTTTATTATTATTATTAATTAGTAATTTGGCCCAGGCCACAAAGTGAATGGCAAAGCTGGACCCTGAGCTGAGGACACGTAAAACTGCTTTGGTAGGTTTAGGTCAGATCAGAGGGCCTTGCAAGCCAGACAGAAACATTTGGACTTGGCCATTAGGAGCAATAAGCTTAGCTATTATATGTTCTTGAGCAGAAGTGTAATGTGATGATGAGTGCTTTAGAAGAGCATTCTGGCTGATTAGTCACTATTTAGTTACACCATTAAATTAGGCATCTAGTTAGTCTAAATTGTTGGTCTCTAGACTGCCTGGAAACATCCAGATAATTGTGAAATCCCTTGTTTTGGCTGTTCACCTCGAACATTTAAATCAGCCCACTACCAGCTGTCCCTCCACTTTGTGGGGAGCTTACATGTCTCTCTGGGTAGAAATCCTTGAGGAGTGTGTACTTAGTTTGTATATTCAGCTCTGAACTGCAGTGTGATTCCAAACTCATTCAAAAGGATTGCCAGTGTGTATTATTTCTTCATGAGCTCTAAGTGGCTCAAGAGCTATGATATTTATCATTGTGTTTTATAGCTACTGGCATACACACTTTGAACAAAGAGCAGAATTTGGCATGTTAGCAGCTATATATAACTCTGACAATGACGTCTGCCTCACAGGGTCATGGGGAGGACCCTCATATAATAGGCGGAGGGTCAGTAAATGTTTGTTCATTTGTTTATGTGGGAACTCAGGATGTTGAATGTTTATAATGCAGAGTGATTGGGCAGAGGGGGCAAGGGATAGGGGCCAGAGATTTCTCCCCCCTGGCTTGCATAGTTCCTGACAAAAAGTCTATGATTTTTGTCTTTGTATATAAGTAATGTGCCCCTTTTTCCCCCTCTGGAGAGAGAGAGTGAGAGCAAGAAACATCAGTTTGTTGTTCTACTCATTCATGCATTCTTTGGTGGATTCTTGTATGTGCCCTGACCAGGAATCAAACCCACAACCTTAGTATATTGGGATGATGCTCTAATCAACTGAGCTACCCAGTCAAGGCTTTCTCTGGTTGCTTTTAAGATTTTCTTTTCATCCTTGATTTTCAGCAATTTGATTTCAATGTTCTTTGGTATTTTCGTTGTGTTTATCCTACTATGGAATTACTGAACTTCCTGGATCTGTGTTTATAAATGTTACCATTTTTTTTCATATATCTTTATTGTTACACCACCATCTATTTTTGGACTTTAATTACACATATGTTAGACCACCTGATATTGTCTCACAGGTAACTGATGCTCTTTGCTTTCTTTCTTTCTTTCTTTTTCTCTTTTTCAGACTTTTTTTTCCCTCACTGTGCTTTAGTTTGGATAATTGTTATTGCTATGTCTTCAAATTCAGTCTTTTTTTTCTGCAGTGTCTAAGCTACAGTTAATCTTATCCAGTGACATTTTAATTTCAGATATTGTATTTTTTTTTATCTCTGCAAGTTCCACTTAGTTCTTTTTCATTTTGTTCATTTCTTTCCTCATTTTCTTTATCTTTTCCTTTATATCCTTGAGTATATTTAACATATTTGTAACAGCTGTTTAAATGTCTTTGCTGTTAATTTCCTGATCACTAGCATTTCTGGGTCTGTTTCCATTGACCAATTTTTTTTCCTTTTGTTTGTAGATTACGCCTTCTTGCTTCTTTGCTAGTTTGATAATTTATTAGAGACACTGTAAATTTTACATTGTTGGTTCTTGATTATGTTGTACTCCATCAAAAAGGGTTGGACTTTGTTCTGGCAGAAACTTAGGTTCCTCATACTAGTAGGTAAGTTTGACATTTTCCAGGCTTGGTTTTAAGCTTTTTATAGGCTGGTCTAAAGGAGCCTTTCTCTGGAACTATTTAGCCACACTATTCAGGCATAACCTTTCTGGGGTCTCTACTATTCAGTGTATTTATTGAAACCTTGGCACCCTGGCAGGTTGAAACTTGGGTGGTTTCTGGATCTGTGAATTGTTTGGCTTACAACTATAGCAATTGTTCTTTCCTGGAAGTTGTTTTTTTCCTTGGTCTTGAGGAGCTTCACCCTATACCCGCACAGACTGTTATTCAGCCAAAGATTCAAGAGAACCCCTGACGCAAATTTCAGGAGCTCTTTCTCTTGATGGTTCCTTCCTCTCTGGTTACTGCCTTTGCTATCGCTGCCTTGTCCTCCTTTAACTTAAATCTGTCTCCTCAACTCAGTGAAACTGCCCCACTCTGGGTACTCCTCCCTCCATTGCTACCTGAAAATTGCCTCTAGGCATAAAACCAGGGCAATCAAAGGTCTCACATTGTTTGTTTCCCTTCTCTCACGTATCATAATCCTAAACTACTAGTTTTCCAGTATCTGAAAATAATTGTTTAGTAGATTTTATCCAATTTCCTAGATGTTTATGGTAGGAGGGAAGTCTAGATCCAGCTATAGCCTCATGGCCTGAAGCAAAAGTAAGTGGTTAGATTCTGGATATGTTTTGAAAGTAGATTGGTAGGATTTGCTAATGGATCAGATACAGGATATGAGGGAAAAAAGACTAAAAGGACTCTAAGACTTTTTACATTAGCCACTGAAAGGATGGATTTGCCATTTACTGAGATGAGGAAGACTGTAGTAGAATCAAGGAGGAGGGTGGCTGGGGGAGAGAGATGAGAATCAAGAACTTAGTTTTGAAAAATATAATTTTGACATGTTATCCAACTTAGACTTCAAGTTAGATGTCTGTTGGATAGTTAGATATGCAAGTCTAGAACTCAAGGGAGAGGCTGAGATACATATTTGGAACTTATTAGCCTACTAGAGGCCCTGTACATGAAATTAGTGCGGGGGGGGGGGGACCCTCAATCTAGCCTGCGCCCTCTCACAGTCCGGGAGCCCTCAGGAGATGTCCAACTGATGGCTTAGGCCCACTCCCCGTGGGGAACGGGCCTAAGCCGTCAGTCACACATCCTTAGCACTTCTTCAGAGGCAGCAGTGAGCTTGGCTTCTGGCTGAGTGGCACTCCCCCTGTGGGATCACACTGACGCTCCTACATTGAGTGTCTGCCCCCTGGTGGTCAGTGCGTGTCATAGTGACCGGTCGTTTTGCCATTCCGTCAATTTGCATATTAACATTTTATTATATAGGATAAACCACTAGTTATTAACCCTGGCTGCAGTGGTACTACAATCACTTAAGAAACTTAGAGAGAGAAAAAATCAATGTTCAGACTTGACCCTAAGCCTATTCAATCAGAATCTCTGGGGATCAGACCTAGGAATTGATATTTTTTAAAGTTCTTCAGATTATTCTAATGTGCAGGCAGAGGAGAGACCCACTCCTAAGTGTTATTTAAAGCCCTGCCAAAGGTCAGCTAAGACAGTGGTTCTCAGCCCTGGCTGCATATTAAAATTACCGGGAGAGTTTTAAAAAGTCTTCATGCTCAGGCCGTTCTCCCCTCCCCCCACCCTCCAACAATCCAATTGCATCATACTCTCTGGTGGTGGGGCTTAGAAACTAGTGTTTTGTTAAACTCTTCAGATAACTCCAATGTACAGCCAGACTGAACCCCTGATTCCAGGGAGTGATCAGGGGACCCAGAAGAGAAGAGATCTGAAGACTGAACCTTAGTGTCTGAAAGATGAAGGAGTGGCTAAGCTAGAAGGAGAACCAGGAGAGAGAGGGTGGCAAGCTTCCCCCAGATGTCTGAACTGTGGCTGTCCATTCCCATTAAAGAATTAAAAATAGAAGATCAGTGTGCATAGGTGGGGCTGTGGACTCGTGTTTCTCTGTAGGTCAGTGGGTGTTTCCCAGGGTTCTTCTTCTCCTTCCCTTCCTCAGCTGTCACCTTCCCTGAGCTGCATTCTCCCTCATCACTCACCACTCATTCCCCGGCTGTCCACCTTCCACAAATCATGTTGAAATTCCTTATCCACTGGAAACCTCCCTCCCCATTCTCAGTGTTGTTGCTGGTTTACACATTTATATCCCTTTAGCGTCATTTTCATAGGGTCTTAGGGGGAGAGCAGATAAATTCAGGTGATTAGATGATTATCTTAAACCAGAAATCTACCAATCTTTTAAAATGTGAGGACCGCCCGGCTGGCGTGGCTCAGTGGTTGAGCGGAGAGCTATGAATCAGGAGGTCACGGTTCGATTCCCAGTCAGGGCGCATGTCTGGGTTGCAGGCTTGATCCCCAGTGTGGGGTGTGCAGGAGGCAGCCAATCAATGATTCTCTCTCACTGATATTTCTATCTCTCCGTCTTCCTTCCTCTCTGAAATCAATAAAAAAAAATAAATAAATAAAAGCTCTACTTCTTGCCGAAACCGGTTTGGCTCAGTGGATAGAGCGTCGGCCTGTGGACTGAGAGGTCCCAGGTTCAGTTCCAGTCGGGGGCATGTAACTGGGTTGCGGGCATATCCCCAGTGGGAGATGTGCAGGAGGCAGCTGATCGATGATTCTCTCTCATCGATGTTTCTAACTCTATCTCTCTCCCTTCCTCTCTGTAAAAAATCAATAAAATATATATTTAAAAAAAAAAAAGCTCTACTTCTTTCAGAGCAAACTTTAAAAAAAAAATGTGAGGAGCACTTTAAATGCTAGAAATGTTTTTACAGAATCCATATGATGGAAGTCACATATACCACTTTCGGTATCCATTAATAGGAAAAATGCATATTGATAGAAAGTCTTCTGAATTAACTCACTACCACTTTTAAATGCATTAATGGTTTTACATTTACATATATTTGGAAACTAATAGCACAAGAATGTAGGAGAAAGTTATTAGGGCTGAGAACAATGCTCAGTGAACAAATAGATTCAGACACCTTTGCAATCATTGCAGAGTTGTAGGAGTCCACATTATCACGGCCCCATAGCTCTAGGCCCTGGGAAGCCATTAGAAGTTTTAGAATGGGGGAGGGGATGTTCTGGGGGCACTTGAGTTCATAAACATAATTGATTTCAGAGAGGAAGGGAGAGGGAGAGATAGAAACATCAATGATGCAAGAGAATCATTGATTGGCTGTCTCCTGCACGCCCCCTACTGGGGATCAAGCCCACAACCCAGGCATCTGCCCTTGATCACATTCGAACCTGGGGACCCTTCAGTCTGCAGGCCAACACTCTATCCACTGAGCCAAACCGGCCAGGATGGCACTTAAGTTCTTGCTTCCTTTACAGCTTTCCCTGTCCCTAGTGGTCTCTTTCTCTGGGAGATGAATGTGGTGTGGGTTCCTCTTCAAGAGAGCATGTAGATAAGCCAGCTGGCCTCCTGAGCAAATTACTTACCCAAAGAAAGCAAAGGAATTTTCATGAAATCGAGGCATTTTTATTCTACCACCTTCCCTTCCTCCCATCTTCCTTATCCCCTATCTTTAGGAATTCTGTTCCTTGTTCTCTCACAGGTCAAGTGGTCAACATGTCCAAGCCCTTTGTGAAGCACTGTACACACTTTATCTCATTTACTCCTCACCATCCTGTGGAAGTAGGTACAATTCATATCCTTACTTTACATATGAGGTAACTGAGGCAAAGAGAAGTTAAAGGGCTTTCTCAGATGGACGAGCTAGTGAGCGTTCCACCCCCCACGGCATAGTTGGCGCTGTCTGAATGAGAAATTTAGAGACATAAAAGGTTCCAAATGACTGAGTTGGAGAAGGACACTGAGCTATATCCAGGCCTCCCACGGGGTCCATCCTCTGGCAGCAGCCTGCCCGGTCTCCTCCAGGATTCTACAAGCTGGACCCAAACTCTCCACGACTGAGTGTGGTCAGCACTCCCCTTTGCTGCACCCTCATCTCGAGTCAAACAGAACCTGGTACCGTGCATCTCTGAGTCTTCACTACAGCAGTACCTCCCTCCGCCCAGAATGCCCTCTCCTGTCCTCTCCCCTCCCTCAACCCAAGTCCAGGTAGCAGTCAAGGACCACTTCCTCTGCAGAGCCCACCCTGACAGTTCAGGCTTCACTGACCCTCCTTCCTCGTTCGGTTCTGCCTGTGATGATCTGACCACACCTGTGTGACTTCCCTCCCCACCAGCCTGTTAGACCCGGCCCTAACAAATAATGACAAAAGGAATTGTCTTTAATTCATTAAAATAATATCTACTTATTATAGAACACCTGAAAAGAAGGAAGCACAAAGAAGTAAAAGAAAAAACTCCCACATATTTCCACCAGTAAAGTAGAACTACTACGGAGAGTTTGCCTTCGAGTCTTTTTTTTCTGGACAAAATTTGGGATCTTTCTTTTCCTATGTATTCTTTTTTAAATATATTCTATTGATTTTTTACAGAGAGGAAGGGAGAGGGATAGAGAGTTAGAAACATCGATGAGAGAGAAACATCCATCAGCTGCCTCCTGCACACACCCTACTGGGGATGTACCCCAACCAAGGTTCATGCCCTTGACCGGAATCGAACCTGGGACCCTTTAGTCCGCAGGCTGACGCTCTATCCACTGAGCCAAACTGGTTAGGGCTCTTTTCCTATATTGACATATGACGTACACATAAGCTTTCCCAAGCATCCCTGTGTTTGGAAGCACAGTAGCCTGGGAGATGTGCTGTAGTTTGTCAGGAGGACGACTGCATCCCCCTCAGCCTTAGCCCAGGGACCTCCAAGGAGAGGCCTGGTGAAGACTGTGTGAGTGAGTCACTGGTTGTCTGGGGGGTGGAACGAAGGTGGGTTATGTTTGGTGCGTGATACGTGTTAGGTCCAGGGGGGCCATTCAGGAAGCTGGAAAATTACAGAGCGCTCATGCTGGGCCCATGTCTGCCAAGAAACGGCATTTAAAATGTATCTCATGAAATTCTAACTTTTGCAATCTATGAGCTGGGCAGGCAGAAAAGCGCACAGAACTGATGTGTTCAGTGAGAACACTGGGACAATGGCGCTGGCCATCTCGAGGGCCTGGGAAGGTGGGGCTGGGAAGAGAAAGGAGAGTCCCTGGCACTCGGAGCTGACAGGTGGAGGCCCGCACAGAGGCGCCAGGGCTCCCCCGGGTTACGAGGCTGAGGCACAGGCTGAGACTACCCTAGGAACTGGTACCGTGAGAACTCCTTTGGCCTAGCTGATCCCTGAGACATCATGTGAGTGTTAAGGGGGAGTTGGGTGGGGATGGGGCAGTACAGGGAAGGCCTGGCATGTCTGTGAGCCTGTCAGGGTGAAGATCAGTCTTTGCTTTCGTCTAAAAGGGAAAGGCAGTCCAAAAGGAGAGGTGAAATTAGTGGTGGTGTTTCTAGAATGTTGCTTGGCCTTTCATTGCCACCCAGAGCTGAGGGAAGGCAGGCCCCAGGGACCTGGCACCACATCTGGGGGTCCCCTGCTCCCAGGGGCATCTTCCTGCCTTCGTGGTGGAAAGAACCCCCGCCCCCCTCCCATCATCAGCAGAAGCTGCTCTGAGAATCGAAGCTGGGTGGATGGTGCTTCCCTCATTGGCAGAGAGATGGGAAATAAAGACTTTAAAGATGTTACACACCCTTCTACAGACCTCTAGAATCACAGCTGCAGGGAGGAGCAGGAGGGAGGACCCACCCCAGCCCAGCTTGCAGGCCCAGCTCCCAGGAGACCAGTCCATGGGCAGCATCCACAGCCTCATGACCACTCTGATCGCCCATGTCCTTTTTTCCCAAAGAGCCAACAGAACCCACACCTGGGGGAATACACCCCATTGCCTTTTGGGGTGTCTGTCCAGCTACGGGGCAGGAGCACGTAGCAGGACAGCTGAGCTTCTGACAGGCTTCCACTCTGAGAGCCCTGGACAGTGCTGTCAGAGATCAGAGACCTGCAGAGGGAGGGTCAGCGACTGTGAGGCCACCACCCAAATTCTGACACACACACACACACACACACACACACACACACACACACACACACCCTACTTTCTTGCCTTGGACCATGCCATTCAGAGGCTCAGACTGTGCATCTGAAAACTAAAGATAATAGCAGCTGCCTCCTAGATAATTGGGAGGCAATAAACTGTGTGTGAAAATTACCTTTAAAGCCATAAATCCCATAGAAGCCTAGTAAGGAAAGCAGCACAGGGTAGCGATCAGAGCTAAAGGCAGTTGTCATCTGTGCTTGTTGTGGGGGTTGCTCTCCGCTGCGGTGGTGGCTGCGCCAGGGTCTGCGACACAGTGCCCAGGCAGCTCTTCCCCGCAGTCACATTGACACACCTGATCAAGGAAGTTAAAGTCCCCGCCTCAAGTAATGCCTTTAATGGCATCACATCCACATTTCAGGGCGCAGACTGACCCGAGCATTCACCCGCCCAGGGGTATGAAGTGTTTCCACTCGCCAGCGCTGAAAACCGGCGAGCTTCCCTGTCTTTTCTGCTGGTCACTGTGGCTAGCACTGCTCCCCCCACACCTGAGTGCTTTGCAGGCAGCAGGAGCCTGGATGCCACCCCCTGACGTTGCTGCTCTCAGCTTACACACTGTCCCTGCTGAGGCCCTCAAGAGTCGCTGTGCAGCAGTGATTTCTCTGATAAAACGAGAACGTGTGCAATGAGGCCAGGGTCCAGCTGAAACCTCCCGTAGGCTTCTGAAAGCTCCGTCCGGCTGCAAGACTCCAGAACAAGCCCAGGGTGGCTGGCCCCACCCCCAGAAGACCCTCCCCTCAGACCTCCCAGGAAGCGGAGCAGGAAGGGAGGACAGTGGCAGAGGCACCTTACAGTTATAAAGGTCTGAGTCTATAGTAGTCCCCTTATTGCGTGGGATAAGTTCCAAGATCCAGGGGATGCCTGAAACAGCAGACAGTACCAACCATATGTACTCTATGATTTTTCCCATACATACATACATATTTTTTCAGTTAAAGGAAGCACTTTACAGCTTCTCTTTGGCAGGTCTGAATTGCCAGCATCACTACTCTTGTACTTCAGGGCCATTATTAAGTAAAATAAGGGTTATTTGAACCCAAGCACCTCGATACCATGACAGTCCATCTGGTAACCCAGAGGGCTATAAAGTGGGCAGGTAGCATACACAGCCTGGATATGCTGGACAAAGGGATGATTCACATCCTGGGCCGGACAGAATAGGATGGTATGACATTTCATCATGCTACTCAGAAGTACATGCAATTTAAAACTTATCTATTATTTCTGGAATTTCCCTCTTAATATTTTCAGACTGTGGTTGGCTGTGGGTAACTGAAACCACTCGAAGCAAAGCCATGGACAAGGGGAGACTACTGTGATTTTATTTAAAAAAAAAACACCCAACACCACTTATTCTGTTTATCGAGCACCTACTAAATACCCAGGATTGTGTTGGATCTGAGTGAGACTAGAATTGTGACTCGTGGACAAAAGCACTGCTCCTGGGGCCGTGCACATCCTGGAGAGCTTGTGAAAAGCAGTCAGCTCTGGGCAGTCCCCTGTGCTAAGAAGACTAGACTCCACCCCTGGAGCCCAAGCCCCCGGTGGGGGTGAGGAGAGCTGGCATCAGAGACACCTGAGGGGAGGGCACCTGAAGACCAGGGGCCTGAGCAGGGCCTGAGCGTGTGCGCCTGGCTGAAGGAGCCCAGCAGGTCTGGCGGAAGCAGCTGGTTCCTTGGCTGCCCCCATCTTGCCTGGGAGGTTATTTCTCTGTATATAAATAGTCCCCTGCAGTTAGCAGGATAAATATAAACACAGCCTCCTGATCACAGCTCAGAAACCAAGCTTTGCATCTGAGCTTCCTGCTGCCACCGCTGCTGTAAAACACAGGATGCGCAAGGGGAAGCATGCAGGCCTCTGCAGCCGAGCACGGGCGCATCAATTCCCTCGGCCGCCACGAAGGAGTGCACAGCCCGGGGGCTTCTGGCTCACAATTCTGGGGGCCAGAAGTCCAAGCTCAAGGTGCAGCAGGATTGGGGTGTTTAGGCCTCTCTTCTTGACGTGTAGGTGGGCTGTCTTCTGTGTCTTCACATGGTCTTCCCTCTGTGCGTGTCTGTGTCCTACTCTCCTTATAAGGATACCAGGCATAGGCAGGGCCTACTTGCACGACCTCATTTTACCTCAGTCACCTCCTTGCAAGCCCTATCAGCTACAGCCACATTCCAAGCTACTGCAGGGTTAGGGCTTTAACTTACGCATTTGGGGGAACAAGAGGCCCTGGAGGCCATCCCTCTGCCTTCAGACTGACACATGTCAGAACCTTCCTTGGCAAAGGAGGGCCAGTCTGCATTTTAAAGGCCACCTTGGAGAAAGAGATTCCATATATTTGGTGGGACTATGCTAACTTGAAGATTTCTGGAAATTGCTGTTGCTTAGTACATGTGACTAAAAGCCAGCTTACTTCCACAAAGGATGTGAACAGATTTAAGTGATAAAACTAGAATAAGCCAAACTGTATGCTCAAAGAGGCCAGGGTGGTCACCTAGTCTAGTGCTTGCACATAGCAGGCATTCAACAGACGTTGTGAACAGGAGAAAGAAGGGGGAGGGACAAATTACGGAAGCCAAAAAATAATCGAAAATTGATGAGAAATGTACCAGCTGCCGGGACACAGTCCGATAGCAATTGCTCACAATACCTTGGCTCTGCGTGTCCACGGAGCCAGCAAACCCTGGCACTCAGTGTGTGGGAGCCAGGGCACAAGTGCTCCTAGAAAACCAACACTTCAGATCCTGAATTCAAGAAGAAATGAATCTAGTGCATCTTTAAGTAAGGGACATGGGAAATGATTTTTTTCCTTTGGTTTTGCAAAAGACACAGACATCATCTTCAAAGGGGTGTTTCTACCATTCCTTCCCAAAGGCAGGAGGTTAAACATTCAATCACAGTGAAAGCATTTCAGTCGCAGTGGAGAGCAAGGATAATAGGGTCCATCATTGCTATTTCCTGATGACCGGACTTAATATAGAAATAGCATCCTTATTGCTGAGGGTCTCCGGGCTCTCGTTCATGGCCTTTAATGGGGAGAGCCAGTGCCTGGCACGTAAATATTTGTTGTGTGAAGACATCCCTGGGACACCTTATCCATGTGATCCTGACTCTACATCCCAATCCAGAACCCACAGACCCTCCCCCACCACCTCCACCTGCTTGGCTAAGGCATCTTTATTATTTGGCCAGTGGCACCTCCTCTGGGAAGCCCTCCCAGACCTTTTCTCTTGTGTCTTGGCTTCCTGTGATGTCTCCTATGCTGTCGTTTTCATAGGGTATCATTCTCTTGAGAACAGGGACCTTGCCGCATTCATTTTTATTTATAAATTTAAAAAAAAAACAAAAACAATGCTTGTTGGGGGAGAAGTTTTGGTTTTAAAAGTAGTAACTGCCCCATTTGCACCACAGGAAGTGTGAAATATTCATAACAACATACAGAAGATAATTAAAATAAGAATCACCTATATTTCCACAACCTAGAGGCATGCTCCACCTATGAATTAAATACCTGTGTGTTCACACACATGCACAGTTAGAGCCAAATAAAGTAGAAGATTGGAAGGAGTTTCTTTGAAAAGCAATAATGAGTGGCATCCAATAAAAGGCTGTGCTGGAATGCTGAGCGCAGAACCATTTTGAGAAGTTGAAAGCAGCCCCAGAGAGCAGGGCATGGGCCTGGCACTCACAGCAGGGCTGGGGTGCTCAGATGTGGCACGTCACCCCTCCAGCACACGGCAACCTGCATCAGACAGTACTACTTTATGACCATGACCGAGTGAGATGGAAACAAGACCACTCACCCATAACCATCTCTGAACAAAGACCAAGAAGAACATTTTCCAAACCACACACAAAAATGACCCAGCACCCCTATCTGGTTAAGGTGAGCGACTCCTGTTTCCTCTCCAATCACAGCTTTGGCCTTGTCACCTCCTATCCGTTATTCCCACCTCCTAGGTAAGAAATACCAAGAGACCCAATCCCAGAAATATCCCTGCTCCCTGCAGCACCCAATCCACAGCACAGCCTTGCTTCCTTGAGCCCTCCCCAGAGTGGCCTAACTCAAGCCCAAATTCTGACTAAGTCCTTTCTGCTGCCCGCTGGCTGAGATGCCCCGCAGCTCCCCGTGGTGCCCCGGCTCCCTTGTGGTAGTGAGTCCATACACTCAATTTTTGTTTTGTTTTGTTAATCTTCACCCGAGGATATTTTTCCATTGATTTTTAGAGAGAGTGGAAGGGAAGGGAGGAGGAGGGAGGGAGGGAGGTAGAGAGAGAGACAGACAGACAGCAATGCGAGAGACACACTGATTGGTTTTGAGCCTGCAATCGAGGTATGTGCCCTTGACCGGAATCAAACCTGGGGCCCTTCAGTCCATGGGCCAATGCTCTATCCACTGAGCCAAACTGGCTAGGGCGGTACACCCAATTTTATTCAACGTCAGGTGTGTTCATGTGGTTGCGGGGCATGGACAATGTCACACATCACCGTGTTCCTTTCCCAGCCCTTTCCTGGCACATTGCAGGCATCAAGAATACGTTAGGTGAATTCATTAAAACTAAGATGAAACAAGTTTCTGGTACAGTGCCTGCTGGTGACCACTAGACAAACTGCCACTTCTGTCAGGAATTTAGCAGCTGTCCCCTAGGCGCCTGCATTACAGAGGCTGAGAGGACATCTGAGACCTGGGCTGTGTGACAACACAGAAAAACGCAAAGGCTTAAATGGTGCCCTGGGTCAGTAGTCACTGGTACCGGGCCACCGCGAGCAGCACATGACTAAACGAACGTGCTGCTAGGGGATGCGTGGATGCAGAGAGAAGGGAAAGGATGTCAAGCTGTCGCAGACCTTGAAAGGCGGGAATGGCAGGTGCACAGACGTGGAGGAGAGACCGTTCGTGGTACACGTCTGCTGGACACGGGGCTGTGCAGGCTGGGGCTCTGCCTGTCCTGCTCCCCCCCGTCGCCACAGTGCCTGACACAGAGCAGGCTTTCAGTTAGTGCCTCCCCTGTCTTCCCTGGCCCTGAATTTAGTCTCTACCACAGTTCTGGGCTGAGGCTAGGGCTCTGCTCTTTTTGTGAGGGGCGGAGGGGGGAGGAGGGGCGGGGGGCGGTGATCTCACTTCTGAATTAGTCACAGAGAGACAGGGACAGATCTGAGGGAGGAGGGGACAGGGCAAGGCTGGGCTCTGTCAGTGAGTCACCCTCCTGCCAGCTCCAGCTCCCAGGGCCTGACAGCTGCTCCCGGGAGGTCACTCAGGAGGAGCCGCCCCGGAGGCAGGAGTGGTTACCCAGCTTTTAATAACTCATTTTGCTGAATGATTTGTGGGGAGGAGAGAAAGCCTTAATCACACAGATGAAGTGCAGAGTCTCGGGGCTGGATCAAGTCACCCCTTTGGCGAGGAAAGCAGTGCCACGGCCCAAAGGCAATTCTCAAGATCACTTGCCCATTGCTCACCATTTACCCAAACTTTTCTGATGTAAGAACTCACCCACCTGCAGCCTGTGGGCTTCAGTCTCCTCCTAGATCCCTGCCCTCTCAGCCACCCCCACCTGCCCTCCTGCCCTCCTCAAACAGAGCACATCCTGCCAAAGGCCCCACCGAACAAGCCAGAAGCAAACAGGAAAATGGGGAGGGCCCCGCTTTCTCCAAGGCCTTGCTGGCCGCTGCCTCTTCGGCCTGAGTCATGGAGCGTCCAGTACCAGCCCAGCCCCGCACCGGCTCTGAGCAAAGGGAACCGTGCACGCAGCCCTCGGGGAGCTGTCTGTCCATCTCGTGTGCAACTTAGACCAATCCACAAACACCAACAAACAGAGCAGCCCGGCCGCAACTTTCCCACAAGAGTGCCATTTGCCAGCACCCCACCTGCTGCCACACTGTTTGGGGACCGGAGAAGGTGGTGCCTCCCTCTAGCGGGGCCTCTCCCCCAGCTCAGGGCAAACCCGGAGGGGATGTTGTCCCTCACCTGGAACCACTGAGGAAACTCACCTGGAACCTCCTGAGGCAAAGGGAGGTGAAAGGGCAGCAAGTCAATGATAGAGTCTGTCTTGGGGGAGTCTTTCCTTGTCGTCCAAAATTCCTAGTCAAGGCCTGTCTGTACCTCGCATCAGGTAAAATCGTGATGCACTTCAGCTGTGATGCAAAGGCCACGCCTCGCACGTGGAGCTTCCTGGTTGAGCTTGCTGTGTTTTACGCACTTTTCATGGCCCTGGCACTGTGGGAAGCATGGGGAAACCAACTCCTCCTTTACTCCTCACAGCAGCCTCCCGAGGTAGACGGTCATCAGGCCACTTTCAGAGGGAGAAGTAGCATGTTCCCGTGGAGGCGCCAGAGGGTGAGGCCACAGCCCCTGCTCCCAGCCTCCTCTGCTCGCACCTCTCCAAGAAAGGGGGTGCCGGTGCCCTTCCCAAGCGGCAGGAATGGCGACTTGCTGAGCTTGGCTTCTGCAGCTGGAGGTTTCAGTGCTTGTCCGTTTCTAGATGCCGGGCTGAGGAGCTGGAGACTCTCCTGGAGGTGAAGCTCAAGTTCAGCCCCAGTACAAGGTGGGAGGCAGTCCCTCCACCTTGTCCTTCTCCTTCTTGCACAGGCTCACCCACTCCATCAGCAAGAATTACTGCACATTGTCTGTGGGGCAGGCACCGAGCTGCCCGTGGGGACCAGCCAAGCCAAACCCCCCACATAGCGGCCCTGTGCACTCTCCCAGTGGGGCGCGCCTTTCTCAAACCACCACCCACCCCTCAGGCCTGAATATAAGTACCTTCTCCTCTCTGTCTTTCCCAATCACTGTATGAAGAGGCTGGTCTGGGTGCACCTGGGCCTTGGGGATAGTTTTGTTTCCCAGGTGATTCTATTGTGCAGCCAGAGTAAAAACTGCCGTGCCAGCCAGAAGCAACCTGCTTCTTTTTCTCCCCAACTCTTGTGCGTTTGGCTTTTCCCTCATCACATCGCAAGCTCCTTCCTCTACTTTCAAAGCTGGGCTCTGCCACTTGCTTGTTCTATGATCTGGGCAAGTTATTTAACCTCAGTATCTTTACCTATTAAATGACTGTGTTTATTAATCTCACAATTGGGGATGATAATCATTCTCAGTGTTATTCATCAAATCTAAGAAACTATTGATTACAAATGTACCACTACTACATACCATTAAGAAATTTAAATGCTGTCAAATAAACTCTCAGGCCATCGATTGTAAGATCCATTCCGATTTCAGGGATGTGAAAATTCAAGGGGAAAAGCTGTGACTTAGAATGAGTGAGTGCCTCGGAGTTGTTGTGAGGATGAAATGCATTGATACACATGAAGTCTTGGCAAAGTGCCTGGAAATAGTGAGGGCTCAACACCATCAGCCACTATTACCCCCCTCCACATTTTCACTCCTCACTGAATGCTTTAATGACTCTTCCCAGCCATTCTTCCAGCCCCTCTTCTCCCCAAAGGTTCTGGATTTATCCAAGCCGGTTGTCCTCCCCAGGAAAGTGACTTGGATAAGGATGACATGGACAGCCCTAAGGGTCCTAGGGAAGCCTCTCAGGTCCAGCCCTCCTCCATGGAGCATGGCCAGAAGCCTCCCTTTTTCTCCTTGAGAGTCAGTGTCTGAGCTCCAGCCACAGAGCAGCCTGACAGTAGCCCCACCCTCCACCCTCCACCCCACAGCCCACCCACACTCCCTCTGTTCCCTGTTTGGAGACGGAGGGGCACTGGAAGGCCTGGCTGCTGACCTGGCCTTGGGTGTGAGCTTCAGGCTGCTTGATTATTAAAGTGAGGCTGTTAATCCCTCCTCTGGGCAGTCAGGAAAGATCAACAAAGCATCATGATGTACACTTTAAATAGCTTACCATTTTATGTCAACGATCTATAACAATAAAAGCATAATATGCAAATCAACCAAACAGCCAAACAGCTGAACGACTATCCAGATGTCCTTGAAGACGACCTTCCAGATGAAGCCAGGGCTGCGAGGGCTGAGGCAGCCAGGCCTGCAAAGGCCTACTCTTGTAGGAATTTCATGCATAGGGGCTCTAGTATCTCAATAAATCTAAAATTAAGAACAGAAATATCAATCAAAGTATTTGAAATTGGGCAGATTCCAATCAGAAGGGGCACTGGGGATACCTTATAACATTGTTTTTTAATGCAAGTGCTTTAGCCCATTTGCATCAGAATCATCAGGGCACATTTGCTAGATGCAAATTCCTGGGTCCCTCTCCTGACCTCCTAAATAAACCTCTGGAGTGGGACCTGCCTTGAAATCTGCATGGCGGGGGAGGGGAGGGGGTTAATCCTCACCTGAGGATATTTTTCCATTGGTTTTTAGGGAGAGTAGAAGAGAAAGGGAAAGAAGAAAAACATTGATGTGAGAGAAACGCATTGATTGTTTGCCTCCTGCACAAGCCCTGACCAGGGCCCAGGCCCTGGGGGAGCCTGCAACCAAGGTACCTGCCCTTGACTGGAATCGAACCCGGGACCCTTTGGTCCACAGGCTGACGCTCTATCCAAACAGGCTAGGGCAGAATCTGCTTTTTAATCATACATTCCAGTTACTTGGAACAGCCCTGGTTTTTACATGCTGTTCAGGGGTAATTATTAGTAGTGTCTTTTTACTCTCAAAAGTACCCTGGATTGGACTGTCAATTATATTTCTCCTCCTCAGAGCTGATACTACAGAACGAACAGGACAAGGTGCCTGAGGTGGTAAGCCAAGACTTCCCGTCTTCTAGCACAGTGGGAAGGGCTCCAGGGTCAGCTCAGCCACTTACAAACTATAACATGGGCAAGTACCCTCAACTCCCTTGGCCCATGTCCTGGCCTACATTGTTGGGCTGATGATGCTTCCCTCACAGGGTGGCTGGAGGGATTTGATGTGTCCAGCATCTGGCAAAGAGGCTCCACCTAGAGCCACCGAAACAGATCAGAGCTGGCCTCCCCATCTCAATTCCAGATTCCTTGAGCTGAACTCTGGAGGCCCTGTCACTAGGGCCCCATTTGCGAAGGCGGCACCAGACAGGCTGTGCAAATGAGCTTCACAGCTTTTGTCGAAGTAGCACAATAAAGCCCCCAAGTGTCTGCTCTTTGCAAAGTGGGATGGCAGATCAATTGTGGCATAAACAAAATAGCAGGCTTGGTGCAAACCGGGGACAGATTACGCCTCTGCAGGGTGTGATTGGGGAAGGAGGGGTTCTCGGGGTGGCTGGGTTTGTCTTTTCTCTGCCTGAAGCTTCAAGGCCCCTCTCCAAAGTCAGCCTGGCTCCCACAGATTGTCAGAGCTGGGGGGACCACTCCTCCACTCTGGGAAGCGGCAGCCCAGGCAGAGACCCCACTGGCCTCAGCAGGAAGCCTGACTCCAGGGCCTCAGCTTCCCCAGAGCTCAGACCTCAGGAATTGGGTCAGTGAGAGGGACATTTGCTTTGGGTGCCCTCTGTGTTGTCAGAGAACCTTGTGACCTGCCTGTCCACTTCTGGGCAGACAGTGCCACAATCACAGCCAATCAAGCATTTGAGATCATTTTAGGCCTGCAGTCACGGCCATGAGGAGACCCCAGGACAAATTCTGGCCCAGGTTCTCTGTTGGGGCAGCAGGGAAAAGTTGTGCCCTGGCTCAGGGATGAGCTGCTGGCAGCAGAGGGGTGAGCATCTGTACAAAACCTCTAAGAAGGCAACCCAGAGACTCTGTGAGGGTAGGGACTGCATCTGTCTGGTTTTCCACCATATCCCTGAGCCTAGTATGAGGCCTGCCAAACTATGTCACCAGTACATGTCTGCTGAGGAATGAATGAATGGGTGGTGGTTGATCTTCCAGCTGCATATCTGGTGGTGCTGCCTTGTAGAGGCCCTACCTCGGTAGAGAAGGAGAACTGGGGGGCTGAGAAACAGGTCTCATTCTGGTTCTATCATTCAGGGACATCCAGGAGGACAGATGCTCATGCAGTACTGGTTGATGTGATAACCAAGCTGGCTACTTAAGTGACTAATGGGCTGGAAGCATACAGAGTGGATGTGCTGGATAAAGGGAGGATTCACGTCCTAGGCAGGATGCCATGAAATTGTACCACATTACTCAGAACGGCGGATAATTTAAAACTTATGGATTTTTTATTTGTGGAATTTTCCATTTAATATTTTCAGACCATGGTTGACCATGGGTAACTGAAACCGTTGAAAGCAAACCTGCACATAAGAAGTAAATCAGGTGATTTTTTTTTTCTAATGAACTTAAGAACTTGAATTTGACTTTAAAGAGAAGCAAAATTCCTCTATCAAATTCCTGGTTACATTGCTAATTTGGTTTTTCATTCTCTTGTGGCCAAATTCTAAATCTAGGGATATAATCCATCTTCCTCGACGTGAGGGTCATGATCATAAGATTTCTCCTAACTTGAGTCATTAGGCATAAGATCAAGACCACGGTCAGGCAAGTGGGCATTTCCTCCAAGGAATCTAGAGAATGATTAACACACAGGCTTAAGGAATTACTCTGAAAAAATATTTTCTCAGACCCTTTTAAGGAGATAGTAAGCCCAGGGAGACAAAACTCTACACACACACCCCACACACACACTTCCTGGGGCTGGCCCCACCCCACTAGCAGCACCGGTAGCCCTCCTGACACTGGGTATGAATTAACTTCTGACCTCTGCGGCAGAGGTGTTGACGGGTGCCATAGTGCTACTCAGACAGATGATTCATTTTCAGCTCAGACTCCAAGCAGCAGCGACTCTTCCTACAAAGAGATGAAACCCCCTCCTGTAACCAGAGTCAGGCAACCATGCGTCCCACCAAGAGACTACAGCCAGCAGCAGGCTGAGAGCTCAGGTTGGAGGCGCAGAGCTGCCACTCTGTGCTGCCCTGCATGGCATGAGCAGAGCCTTCTGCAGAGATCAATTGATAAAGAATCTCCTTTACAGACTGTGCTTTGAATAAGTGGGTAAGTTAAGACTTAATTATAAGAGTTCAAAGCAAATAAGCAGCTGCCCAGGCACAGAACAGAACTGCCAAGACAAAAGCGACCCCAGACACACACAGCACAGGCCGGCATTGGACCCAAACCTTTCCCTTGGTGAGGTGAGCAAGGATGACGTGGTCCTGGGGTGAGAAGAAGCTGATGCTCAATGGCAGCCATGTTTACTCTCTGACTATTGTGGCCTCCTCCTCAAAGAATCCTTTGTCAGTTTCATAAACCCCTTTTCAGAGACCATCAAATATAGCTACCGGGACTGAACACACTCTACCTGGTCCCCAGAAATCCCGTATGAAATGAAGCCTTTATGGCATTCTCTCCTAACAAGGCCCAGGTGTGCCACTGTTACATTAAAAAATCCGATTGGAGGGGTGGAAGAGCAGGTGACACTTGCTTTGCGGCATCTCAGTGGTTTGCATCTGTGCAGTGGTTTCTGTTGTGTCCTGATGGGTCCTTCCTAGTGACCACCTTGCCTCACCCATTTTGGTTTATAGATCCCCAACAGGAGGGGCCATGTCTCCTCCAACAGTTTCTGGGCTGCCAAGATCAGAAACAATGTCTCGTGCCACTAAGGGAGAGAAATGTCTGAACACTGATTCCCCTCCACCCGAGGGATACCACTCCAGACAGGAGCCATGTCATCGCCTGCATGCACACAGCGCCCACCCCCTAGCTAGGGCCTCCTGCCCAGCCGGGACCTCCCTGACCCTTGCCCTGTCTCCACAGGTTTCGGCATGACCACCCCCGCCACGGTGGGTGGGAAGGCCTTCCTCATCGCCTATGGGCTGTTTGGCTGCGCTGGGACCATCCTGTTCTTCAACCTCTTCCTGGAGCGCATCATCTCGCTGCTGGCCTTCATCATGCGCGCCTGCCGGGAGCACCAGCTGCGCCGCAGCGGCTTGCTGCCCGCCACCTTCGGCCGCGGCTCTGCGCTCTCGGAGGCCGACTGCTTGGCGGGCTGGAAGCCCTCGGTGTACCACGTGCTGCTGATTCTGGGCCTGTTCGCCGTGCTGCTGTCCTGCTGCGCCTCGGCCATGTACACCAGCGTGGAGGGCTGGGACTACGTGGACTCGCTCTACTTCTGCTTCGTCACCTTCAGCACCATCGGCTTCGGGGACCTGGTGAGCAGCCAGCACGCCGCCTACCGGAACCAGGGGCTGTACCGCCTGGGGAACTTCCTCTTCATCCTGCTCGGCGTGTGCTGCATCTACTCGCTCTTCAATGTCATCTCCATCCTCATCAAGCAGGTGCTCAACTGGATGCTGCGCAAGCTGAGCTGCCGCTGCTGCGCGCGCTGCTGCCCGGCGCCGGGCGCGCCCCTGGCCCGGCGCAACGCCATCACCCCGGGCTCCCGGCTGCGCCGCCGCCTGACTGCGCTCGGCGTCGACCCCGGGACCTGCGACAGCGACGCCGAGGGCCGCCGCCTATCGGGCGAGCTCATCTCCATGCGCGACCTCACCGCCTCCAACAAGGTATCGCTGGCGCTGCTGCAGAAGCAGCTGTCGGAGACGGCCAACGGCTACCCGCGCAGCGTGTGCGTCAACACGCGCCAGAACGGCTTCTCGGGCGGCGTGGGCGCGCTGGGCATCATGAACAACCGCCTGGCCGAGACCAGCGCCTCCAGGTAGACCGCCCGCCCGCCCTCCCGCCCGTCCGCCCGTCTGCCCGCCCGTCTGCGCGCCTCGCCGCGTGTGCCAGGGACCCCCTCCAGGCTGGGGTGCCACCAGGCGTGGCTTGCTTTCCTTCTCTCAGACGCTGGCGCTTTCTTAATCTTTATCCAATAAAATGAAACCAAAAAAAATTTTTTTAAAAAAGAAATACTATTTGGACGGGCCTGATGTTATCAGGGGCAGGTTTTTGGATAACCTGTTTTCCTTGTGGGTCCCCTCTTGGAGAACCGTGGCCCCAGCAGATTCTCCTCCAGGGAGAGAAAAAGTGGCACCCAGACCCTCACGCGATGCATACCGCAGCCAGGAGAGTGCCAGTCCTGGGTTGTGCAGACTGGCATTCAACCCGGTCCCCATGCGCATAAGCAGCCAGCAACCCCAAAACATATGGTGCAACTTTACATGGCTCAGAGTTACCTCCGCAGCATTTAGAATCCTGGCCCACCCCAGCAGCTTCCTTCTGGTCGTTAGAAGTGATATAGTCACAGTTTTGACAGATGGGGGTGGGGAGAGCCATCTGTTACCTCCTGGCGTGTATATATAGCACAGCCGCTACACACAAGTGGTGTAGTATTACGCAATGAGATGAAACACGCACCAACTCGGGGACTGTGGCGTTTCCGAGATTTGGAAATGGCAATGGTAAGGGGCTTGCTTAGCTGGCCTTTCTCAGCCTGTATTTCTCTTAGCACAGTACCCAGGGCAGCTACTTGTAATGAAGGAAATCAGGGTGGCCTGCGGGAGGGGAGCTCTGGGCTGCAGGAGCCCCGCTCTGCGTCAGCTGCCTGATCTCAGAGGCTCCAGGCGTATCTCTGAACCCCGCAACCCTCCTTTCTCTCCCCAGCACCACCCACCAGGTCGCTGCTCATCATTAACTAGGAATGTGCGTCTTTTCAGACAAGGTTCTGCTTTGTTAGTGTGGGTTCTTTTTCCTTCTTAACTCGATCAGTTCAACATTTTTCTCTTTTAGAGAGAGCCTGAGGGTGCAGAGCACAGCCCCAGCCCACCCTCCTTCTCTGAATAGGGCTCTGCCAGCTGCACCCTGGGGGCACCAGGAACCCAACGCAGCCATTTTACACATGTCAGAGAATTGGGCTTCAGAGCCCATAATGTTTTGGGGGCACATCCCATTCTAAACCCTTTTTGGCCCCCACAGATAATCAAGTGAATGTGTTTCCTCCACAGAGTATGTACTGGAGGTGGAGGAAGCCGGGAGGGAGGCAGCTGGGGAACAGGAAGATGGAATCAGTTTTAGGATCCCAGTTTTGCTCTGGATGATCCTCAAGCTGAGGGACAGGTTCTCCCAGACGCCCCCCCTGCCACCCGGGGGTCACTGACCTGGAGGAGGGCCAGATCCCCCCCCCCCCACTTTATTGAAAGGAAGGGGGTCTTGGACTATGAAGGAACAAAACTTTCAGCTCCTTTTTCTCATCGGGAAAGATGATGATCCCAAGGACAAATGCCAGAGTATAGTCAGACATGGTATGACCCAACAGCATATATATATACAGCTTCTGACAGGAAGTCTTAGAAAGCACCAGACGCCTCACACCACCGTCTGCCCGAGAGGCACTGAAAGCTGCGAAACCTCCCTCCCTGGCAGTGAGGAAAGCATATGTGTCTGGAACATACACACACACACACACACACACATGCATGCACACACACTATTAAGAGTCACACTTGAATGTCAGCCTCCCCTTTTCCCTTCTAGTTCATGGCAGAAGGGGAAAAAAATGACTCTCCAGCTACTTTGGGTAATTTCTAATTTGGGCTGAAATAGGTTTTTAAACACAAGCCCTAAATGGGGATGAAGCCAAGGAGGCAGAGTGGCCAGGAGAGAGGCCAGTGTTGCTAAATCCTGAAGGGTGGGCTTCCGGAGAGCCATGCTTCCAGGATCCCTGTGACTGTCAGGCAAGTTCCTGAGCATCCCCCTCCACACCCGCCGGAATCTGAGTAACGGCTGTGGTCACACTGAAGGGACTGCACACCAGGCACATGTTCTCTAGGGCAGGGCCCTCTCACAGGGCCTAGAAATAAAGTGTCAGATTCATCCCTTTAAAAGAAGGAAAGATTAAAAGGCATCCAATTAGACGTGTCACCTAGGCAACGAGAAATAACTTGGGGATCAGAGCCATCCAGAGGGGGAAGTAGAGTTCGCCATGACAGGCATCTAGATCGTGAGGTCTTAATAGCTGGCAAATAGCAGCCAGCCTAGAGGGAGTGAGCCCCGGGACAGCAGGAAGGCCTAAGACCCAGCTGGCAAGGCTCTTTGAGGCAGACAGGCCAAAGAGGTGTCCAGGTGGTCCCAGTGACCACACGCATGACTGCGCAGGATCCCATCCCACAGAAGGGAACAGGACCTGCCTCCAGAAAAGAACAACTCAGAAGCCCCTTTGGCAGTCTTCTCCGTCAGCAGTGCTTCCTGAAGTCTGCCCTAAGATGCGCATGCCTCTGCCTTCTGTGTTCACTTCTTTTCCTACTTTGCCTTTGAAAGGAGGCCATTGTGGGAGCTTGGGCAAGCTTCTGAAGGAACTGTAGGTGTGAGGGGCCGGGAGTAACCCTTCCCTCTAAGCCACCTCCAGAGGAACACCAGTCCGCCAACATCCAGGGCAGCTCAGGCTCCAGCGGCACGTGTGTGTTTGTGCCCATGTTCTTCTGGCCCCTCCCCCATCTCAGTACATCATTGTGGGTCACCTCAGGCCAAAAGGCTCCCCAGATGCCAGGAAATGCTTCCTGGGAAAAGCCGGGCTCCCAAGTTCAGGGGGATTATTGGAGCTTAGACCACACCCAAAGGGGCTGTTTGACACCCTGCTTAGGGTGGGCACTGAGAACCAGAGTCCTTGCCAAGCAGGAGTGGGGCCTCCCCATCATTCCAGGAACAGTGGCATTGACAGGGACCCCCTTCTTTGGTGCAGGTTCTTCAGAACCTCAGGGTAAGAGAGCGCTCCATTTTCATAGATGCTGTGGCCTCTCCCACCATGTGGGGTCTCCAGTTTGACCCACAGCTGTCTGCTCACTGCAGTCTACAACTCCCCCAGGCACCAGGAGTCACTTCCTAACCTTAGGCCCACACTCACCCCCTCCAATGCTGGGATGCTGGGGCTGAGGGGCAAAGATGGCATGAGCTTTTAAGGTGCCCTTGCCACCCGCTGTGGCTACTCAGAGGGTCTTGGCGAATAGCCGGGTCTTCTGACCCCAGACGGCTCACCCATGGGGCCCTTGCTTGCTAATCAGGCCGGGAAGTCAGGCCCCTATGTCCTCTGACTGAAGCCAGAGCCTCCTGGCCTGGAAAAGGAGGCAGACATCTCGAGCAGTCTCAGGCCCTCAGCTTGTGGACAATGCCTGACAGTCCTGAGCACTTGCCCAGGAGCCTCACACATCACAGTAACACACACACACACACACACACACACACACACACACACACACATACCAGCCTTACAAAGAGCGGCTAGCTAGCTCCATTCCCCCAAGGAAAAATCCTATTCTGTGTCACTTTAAGAAGAAAGATTTCCCATTTTTAACTCCCCGGAGATCTAGAGCCTGGAAAATTCTTCTCTGCCTGGGGGTGTTACACGCACACGTTGCATGAATGTGTATTTTACACAGAAGCCAGCACCCAAACCCAAGTCAAGCCCTGGCAAATAGCTGCTGAATTCACCCAGGCTCCTGCATTCCTCAGTCAGGCCTCCTGGCAGGGGCCCTCTTCCTGTGTGCTGTGGGGTGAGGGGGACTGAGTTCTCATGGCCAAAGGAGCCCCGAGGTTCTGGTGAACCGAGGCTGAGGGCAGCCCACAGAGAGCTGTGGGCCAGGTGGCTTCATCTTACTGTAACTTTTTACATTCTTTTTAAAAAGCACAATTCCACATGCACACTGTCTGGAAAGCACATCCAGACAGATTGCTTAGGGCACTGCTGAGTCCAGAAGAGGCCACCGGGGCCTCTTTGTTGCAGTGGTTATATAACACGCTCGCTCCATTCCCTGGGGTGGGGAGGGCTGGAGAGCTGCTGGACCCAGCGTGGACTCTGGACTCGGGCCTGGACTCTTGCCCCTGGAGCAGCTTGGCACACACCTTCAGGCTCGCGCAGCATCTCGGCCCGCCCAGCCGGCCTCATTATGCATTGAGGAGCTATGAGATTTCTGCACTAACCTGACCCAAGCCCTCTTCCCCTTTCTTCTAGCCTCTTTCCCTCCCCCTCCTCCTTAGGGAAGCTCCCCTGGCTTTACAAATTATTTTCTATGCTTCATGTTCTCTCAGGAGGGGTGGGTAGAGCATGCGGGGCAGGCCTGCAGGGTTTCTTAAACAATACATTTATTTTTCTGAGCAGCACTCCAAGAGAGGGCTTGAAGGGTATCTGAATTACCGATGAATAAAATGTAGCCTGCCACCCCTTGAGCTGTTTGCTTTCTGTCTGTCAGAGCCACCTGCCTCTCTCTCCCTACTCACACCTCCTCTCTGGGCCCCCAGGGGACTTCTGTTTGGAGGGTTGGGCTTGGGTGGCAGCTCCCAGAGGGGTTGGTGGGGGCAACAATGAACCTTGCAGGCAGTTTGGGCAGATGGCCAGTATCTGATAGCCAGGGCCAGAAAGAAAGCAGGGGTGCCCAGGAAACGAGCTGGGGGAGTTGGAGGATGTGGCCCTGGTTTCCAGCTCTGGCTGTGCACTGGTCTTTCCCAAGGCAGCTTTAAAGATACTGATGACCAGGCTCCTCCCACCCCCTCCACCCCCTGACCCCCGAGATTCTGATTTCAATGGCGTGAGGAGGAGCACAGGCAGGCACTGGAATTTGGGGGAAGCTGCCATGGTGATTCCAATGGTCAACCAAGGTCTTGAACCTACACTTTCACACAGAGCACTCACTGGTGTGGAAAGAGCACTCATGTAGGAGTTCAGAGGTCTGATTTCTAGTCCTGTGCCTGGCAGTCACGGTGCTTGCTCAGATCTGCAGTGTTCCCCACCTCCCAAGAGCCTTATGAAAAGTAAATGAGTGGCTGGAAACTCTGAAAAGTATGAAGTGCTCCATAAATGCGGTGTCACAATTGTTAGAGGAATTTCATAACAATAAGGGACCAGGCAGCCCCTATCACCTCTGCAGGGGAGCCTTTCTGCAGGGCCATCTGGGAAGAAGGCTGCCCACAATGCCTTTGCAAACCTGTCCTTATCGGCACCACTTTAATCACCATCAGAGGAGTGCCAAATAGTGCACACTCACCGGCTCTCCTTCCTCCACAGCCCCCTCCCCAGGCCATCCTTTTCCTTCAGGTTGCCTTGGAGATGAGAAGTAATTGGCAGGTTACACAAGTCCTGACCCTACCCACCTCAGTCTGCAAAATCACTCTCTAGCCTCCTCCAACCCAAAACGTTTCATTCAACTGCAGTAACATCCACGCTGGTCTTTTGGTCTTGTCAGTGCTGGTCAAAGGTACTTAATTGATTTCATGACCTGCCTATGAATCACCCCCGCAGTTGGTAAAACATGGGCCTACAGTCCTTCTGGAAAGAAACCTTCCCATTTCCCTGCTTCCAGCTAAGACCCTGCTTCCAGCCAGCTGTGGCAGCAGAGGGGTCTGGGCTCAGGTCCCCCATCAGCCCTCCTCTCCCTTTGGGACTCCTGCCCCCGCTGTGTAATCAGCTCAGGCAGGTGTTTCGGCTGCAGGAAGTGGTGCTTGTTATGCCCAGATTTCAAGATCCCCAAGGAAACCACACCAGGGAACCAGCCAGTCCGATGCAAAAGCAGAGGGTCCTTTATTGAGCTAGCTAACTCGACTCCGCCTCCTGGCCGAGCAGCAACCGGAAGCAGAGCGCCCCACCGTGGGAAAAACAGGGTTTTAATAGGGGGTGGAGTTAGGGGAGGGGAGCTGACTGTGGGCCCTGCCGATTGGCCAGGCGCCAGTCGGGTCTTCTTACACAGGATGTGGTCATCTCTATGGCGCGCACATCCCTTGATTGTCATTGGTTAGTTTAAAGAAATCCCTGGCGTGGCCAGCAGGGGCCTGGGCTTCCGGGAAGAAGGTACTCTCCTGAGCACATGGCAGCTGCCCCAACATGGAGGGTACGGGGCAAGATGGAGAGCATAGCCCTCGCCCTTTCAGTGCTTACCTGCCTTTCAAGTCCTAAGGCCCGTGATTTGTGATTCCTATGGCAGTTTAGATCCCCAGCCAGCATCCCTGGATGGACCACCAATCCACTCCCTTCCACAGTCAGTTAGCTTTCTGTGAAAACATCTTTTCCTAATGAGAAGATAAGAAAAAAGAACTTCCGTTTACCCAGTCAGGCCCTTGGACAAGAGATTTGCATATTCATCTCATTATCCCATATCAATCCTAGGAACTTGGTACTTTTCTCCCATTTTGTCCTCAGTCAGAGAGATTAAGGATTTGTCTAATTGGGGGCCAGGCACCCCATGCTAGAGGCTGGAGAGACAGGGTGAGAAGACAGCACAGTGTCCCTGAACTGCAGACTCATGAGAGGCCGACAGGGCACCGAGTATGGCAGGAGGCCACATGGCCGTCTGGGCTGCGGGCGCACCCAGGGACAGGCAGGCCAGTCAGGGCGGTCAGGGAAGGCTCTCCGAGGCAGGCTGTCCAAGCTGCGCCTGAGAGGGAGCCCCAGTGAGCCTGCTGGTGGGGCAGAAAGTATCAGGCAGAAGGAGTGGATGTGAGACAGAGACGGGAACCGTGTGGGAAGCACAGGCCTGGAGTCCGCACAGTGCTCCCTTGACTATAAGAATTGGAGTCTGGGCAAAGAAATTACACTCCTGGCCCCTTCTACTCCATTCTGAGGGAAATGCTCACAGGAGGGGTTGATGGAATTTCTAAAGGCTTAACCATAGGCAACCAGTGCTCTGCAATGAGAGGTCGCGTCTGCTCACTTCTGCTCACTGCTCACTTCTGCTCACTTTCGGGGCTTTGAGCAGATCTCTTCCCCTCACCAAGGCTCCTCCCCCATGTCAGCAAAACAGGGGGGGATGGGGGAAAAGCTGGCCTTTTGACTCTCATTCTGAGGCTCAGGAGGGAGAGGAAGAGAAATAATAGTGTTCCATGGGATTCCTATGAAAAACCACCTTTAGCAAATATCTGCCAAGCACCTGACCCATCGTGCACAATTTGTGCCAGTTCTTTCTCCATACACTGAGCTGAGCAGGACCACCATCTGGATGCAGGATGGAAGGACATGCATCCCGCTGAGGACTGGCCAGCTTCCTGCGGAAAGCTGCGGCTTCAACACACAGGCCCAACCCTGTGCAAGGCCTTGTGAGCTGCAGGTCTCTACTGTCTTTGGTCTCCGCTTCCTCTAAAACAAACAAAGTCCGGACTCTACAGCTATGCTATTCAATGAAGCAGCCACTGACCACACACAGCTATTTCATTTTAAGTGAATTTAAATTAAATGTAAAGTTTAGCTCTTCAGTTGCACTAACCACACTTCAAGTGCTCAGGCAATTAACACCTGAGTTTATGGACCTCTTTAACCCACACCCCATCCTCTCTGCTCCTCCACCTAAAATTGCTCCGGATCAGGTTCGTGAAGTCCATCTTTCCATACCCAGGTCACAGTACTCGTCTACCATGTGGGGCCTCTGCCTCCAGGAAGACGGGGGAGGCCACTGTGCAAAGGGAAGCAGAGGCAGGCCTAGCTGCCGGCCTGAGCCCGGCTGTGGCCACTGAGGCTTGGCACTTGCAGTTCCTCCTCCACATCTGGGAGCCTCCTCAGCTTTCTTCCTACCAGTGTGAGCCAGTAATCTCCACCTTTGCCTAAGGGGCGAGTTAGGTTACCTTGAAACTGAAAAAATTTGGGCCAACACTGTTTCTTTACCCCCTCTCACCCCCACATACACACCCAAAAAAAACCCTCCTTCCTTGCTCCTTGAGGTCTGAAATGCCTTTTACAGCAATAGCACTGTTCATGGGAAAGTTCAGTCATGGAATGTAGACCTCCCTGGGAGAGATACAGTGACATATTCACACTAAAGTGTAAATGACTAACAGTGGAGCCATGTCTGATGGAGCAGGAGGGAAGGGCCTTGGCTTGGCAAAGGGAGAGGGGAATCATACTACTCAGATAAAGGCCACAGAGAAGGCCAGTTGAGGCATCGTGGATCAATTTTGCTGACTTCTGGCTTCAGAGAACTGAAGCTGAATGTAAGCTCTTCCCTCAAATAACAAATTTCCAGTTACCCCCGATACATTTCTAACAAATGCTTACTATTTGTTGAATTAATATTTATGTGACAAGGTCTTTGCCCCCACCCCCAGCTTCTAATACTGTTAACCAAATACCCAACATTCGCACGAGTCTGTCAGTCTGTCTGCCTCTTTCATGTTCCAACTTCCTTGCTTCTCTCTGGCGCACCCAGAGCAAGAGAGCGGAGGGAGATTTCTACTGGCCGAGAGCCTGAGAGAGAGCATCTCATTTCAGAACCTTGGAGCATTTGCCCCTCTCAGCTCGCCTTTCCTCACCCTCCCTAATAAGGGATTTCCATTTCCATTGGTTAAAAATCGAAATAATAAAAAGGGAGAAATTATTATTTTGGCAATTTTATTCATCCTAAACAAGTCAACAAGAACGTTGCAGAAGCACTGGAGGCAGAATCAAGCTTTGGGGCCCAGAGACGTCTTAGGGTGCAGCTTTGTGTGGATGTGGCAGTCCCCCTCAACCTCTTACCCTGAAGGCATCAACACCCCTGCGCCCCCCCCCCCCCCCCCCCCCGCAGCCTCATGTGAGCAAACAACACTCCCCCACCCCCATCCCCACCCCCCAAGCCATCTGGCCACAGGAGGAGCAAGCCAAGCATCACTGGCCTTTAATTCCCTGCTTGGGCTCACCCACCAGGTACTGCTGCTTAGAGCCACACAGGAAAGCAGCCGGTGGACAAGGCCAGATTCCAGCCTGGGTTGGCCACTCTCTCCTGGAAGGGGGATGCTGGCACAGGCCACCCTCAGCCTTTGTCTGTCACAGAGGAGGAGCCTGGGCAGAGAAGAGAAGTGACTCACCCGGCCTCCTGGTTGAATTTGGGAAAAGCTGAACTAGAAGCAGATCAGCTGGCACCCCTGGCAAAGAGCCTCTACTTTCCCCACCACACCAGTCAGAGCCAGAACATGGCCCTGACCCCTACCACCAAGGGGATGCTACACTCTAGGGTTTGTGGGTTACCTCTCTCCTAACATTTCATCTCCATTGCTCACTTCAAGGCCTTCAAGGTCTAACCCCAGATAACCTTAGTCCACCTGGCTCCCAAATCCTCTGCCCACTGGCTCTACAGTGTCATACCCAAAAGTACCTCTCCCCACAGAATTCCAAGGTCCAGCGCAAGTGCCTTCAGTCTTTGCAACCTCACAGGGAGTTTCCTCTCTACCTTCGTCAATCCCTGCTGGATGGGAGGGGCGATCTCTTTCTTCCATCTTGGGGAAGTGTTCCAGGCACCTCACGCCCAATAGAAGGCCACAAGGACCCCTGAGGGTCCCTGTACACACACGTATGACAGTCCTGCCTGGGCCTGCCGGAGTCGCCAGGTAAGCAAATGAGCCTCCACAGGGACACAAGTAAACAGGGTTATATAGCCCTGGCTGATGTGGCTCAGTTGGTTGGACCATCATCCTGGGCACTAAAAGGTCACAGTTTGATTCCAGGTCAGGGAACATACCTAGGTTGTGGGTTGGATCCTCAGTTGGGGGCCATACAGGAGGCAACTGATCTCTCTCCCTTCTCCCTTCCTCCCTCCCTCCCCCTCTTCTTTCCTCCCTCTCTAAAATAAAAACCAACCCCCTCCCCCCCCCCAAAAAAACCCACTGGGTTATAATAATCCATGCCCAAAAGATGACATGTGTGAAATAATAATATCTACTGTTGAAGGCCATATGAAGAAAAATGAGGACTACTATGATTTTACTGACAGAAACATTTTTCTCCATACTGTGACTGGAGGTGTAAATAACCAGGGAGAAAGGAGATATTGTGGTTTCCACTTACATGGCCCAGCAAATAAATGACTGATAACAGAGCCCTGCAGAGGCTGTTTATGACAAAGCCAAAGGCAGAAATATTAGGCCTCACCGGTGCCTCAAGAGGACGGGAAAGGGGGCTGGTGGGGAGCGGGGGGCGGGCACAAAGGTAAACAGCTTTGTGGTTTGTCAAAGGCTCACAGGCTGAGCCTCAAAGGGGACAGAGCAGTCATGGCAGCTTGTTCTACCAGCGCTGGGCCCGCTGATGGAGCATCAGCCCACAATGGCCCAGACAGGATCCTGTGAGGGACAGGCTCACGGCCAGGGTGGGGAGAGGCTTTGGAACCAGGACGCTCCGGCAGGGCAGACCACAGTCACACTGGACAGTCACACCAAGGACGCAGTCCGGCTCCCATGCCCTCTGCCCGTTGGCTCCCGGCCCTGTCTTAGTGACATCAGCTTGAAGTCAGGCCTGGCAAACAGTGCTCCTGGGCAGCCCCAGGTCCTGCAGTGAGGCCTCCTCTCCCTCCTCCTCTGAGGCCTGCCCTCAGCTTTTACCCTGTGGAATAAGCATGTGGAAGGGTGGAGTCTGCTGCCTGTGGGGAGGGCAGGGCTGAGGTGCATGGAAGGGGAGAAGGACCAAGACAGGTAGGGCCAGCCAGCCCTGGCCTGGGCTCCACCTGCCCCAGCACACAGCATTCTGGGACAGGTCTGTTGAGAACGTGGCCACACCTGTCCTCAGATTCCTCTCACACAAAGGAGGGGAACAGGCTGCTGAGGCTGACACCTGAGTGACCAGATCTTGGGGAGGCCGGCTCTTCCCTCAGCCCCTACTGCAGACTCTCCATCATATCCAAGCCTGAATGGTGGGTTTTTCTATTCAGACTGGCCTAGATGAGGGTTCCATTAAGTAAATTTCTTAAGCTCTCTGAGTATCAGTTTCCCAACATCTTGAAATGGGAAAATGAACCTACCTTACTGCATCAGTGTGAGAATTAACTGAAACGATGGTTATAAAATGCCAGACACAGGGTCTGGCACAGGCATTTGCATGAATATCAATTCCTCTTCTTCCCTCCCCTTATCAATCCACAAGTTCTATGTTTCCTGTGTCAATATTACTATCAGGGGCCATCCAGCCACCCAACCAACCATCCATCCAATCATCCATCCATCCATCCATCCATCCAATCATCCATCGATCCAATCATTCACCCATCCATCCCTGCATTTATATTATATCATTCATTGAGCACCTTCCATGTAAAAGCTGCTGCAAGTTGTCCACAGACATAGATCATAGAAACATACAATCTTAGAAGGAAATATAAAATGTTTGGACCAGGATATAAATAACTTGGCAGAAAGTGAAAAGTATCATAAAGGAAGCACAGAGAAAGTGTTGGGAGATTAAGCACTCCCAGGCCTCTCTTCAAGCTCCAATAGAAGAAAATTACCAGGATTACATTTTATTTGATAAAACATTTCTCTTTCTCTAATGGAGACCACCAGGACATTCCCCGCCCCCGTTTTACAGAAGGAAGAAGTCTCAGATTCTAATTATCCTAACCTGGGCCATGGCTTTGTCTCCCCTTTTATTTTACTGTGTTCAGCAATTAGTTGCTCCACTGAGGACTGTATTCAGAGCCCAGATTCCTTCCAAGATTTTAATTGGACCGTCCATGAGGGATTCCGAAGCCAACAAAATGAGCTAAATGAGGAGATGATGGATACTTTAAAGACAGCTGCCTCAGGCCAGAGATTCCCCACAGAACAGTGTGCAGGTGAGTCAGTAAAGGGAGAGCTTTGCAGCGTCAGCAGCCCCTTAAAGACCTCTCCCCGCCACCTGAGTCCTGCTCACACTGATGTCAACCCCATTAAGATTTTGGGGGGAAATATCTCCCTATGAAAAGTGCCTCATAAACAGCATGGAGTTGCATTTCTCAGCAGATGAAAGAGAAATGTTGTTGCCACAGAGAAGCAAGTACCTGCCAACATGATGAATGGAACACTGCATAGTCTCTGCAGGCCACTAGTCACCCCTGCAGGAGGGATCTGACTGCAAGATTCCTGCAGGACGCTGCCAAGAAAATGCCGCAGATGCTGCCGGTCGAGTTGCCTGTTTGTGGATTTAGACAGAAGACCCAGCTCTGCCACTTACTAGCCATGTGTCCGTGTGTTCGGGCAGGCCCTTCAGCTCTCTGAGGCTAATCTGCAGGTAAGTGGGAAAATTGCCCGCCTCGCCACGTCAGCATGCTCTCTGGGAGCACAGGAGGCACAAGGCATGGTGGGAAGCCAGTCCCTCCATTACGCAGTAGCTCAGTGCCTCCGGGCAAGCGACTTCCCTTTTCTGAGCCTCTATTTCTGTGTCTGTATAGATTACAGGTTTGTGTGGGGATTAAATGAGATTATGTGCAGAAGTAATGGCGCAAACCAGGTTGCTCCTTGGTTCTTGTTCCCTTCCCCTTTGCTGTCCACACGCAGTAGTTTCCCTGGGTCTCCCTGGGTCCCCAAGCTAAGGCCCACGTCCTTCACTAACACCTCGGGCTCAATAATCCTGGCTCCTAGAATGACTTCCCAAAATGCTTTCTCGTTTCACTACACACTCATGCTCCAGTTCAGCCTTTACATGACTTGAGTCATTTTCCCAGTGCTGGCTATTTTGAGTTCAGGGATCTTAGCTCTTTGTGTGTCAGCACAGAGAGATACCCTTATTCCTCAGGCCACTGCTGGCTCATACAGGGCCTCTGTGGGAGTCAGAACCAGGTGCCCTCTGAGCACACAAAGCCTGGGGGCATACGGTGGAGAGAAGGCTGGAGTGTAGCCACTCAGCCACCAGCTGGCTGCCCTCATGCAAGGGGCAGATATACCACATCCCTGCTCCTGTTCCTTCTACTTTGCCTCTCCCTCCTCCCCGTCCCCCCCAACCACCACCATGATAGCAGCAGCTGACACTTGCTAGGAACCAGACACTACTCAGCTTCTCCCACACAGCATCTGTTCTAACCTCTCAAGTCTCCTAGAAAGAAGTGTGTGGAGCTCAGTAGTTGAGCGTGGACTTATGAACCAGGAGGTCACGGTTCAATTCCCAGTCAGGGCACATGCCCAGGTTGTAGGCTGGATCCCCAGTGTGGGGCAAGCAGAAGGCAGCTGATCAATGATTCTCTCTCATCATTGATGTTTCTAGCTCTCTCTCCCTCTCCCTTCTCTGAAATCAATAAAAAATATATACATATAAAAAAAAGGAAATGTGTGGATATGTGCTGTTTTCCTCAGCCCAGCACCCCCTTCTTCACTTCTTTGGATCACGGTTCTCCCCATCTCCCCTGGGGAACCTCTCCGCCCCTGTTTGGCATGGTCTGGCATGGCTGCCCTATCAAGGTGACTGGAATCCTTCCTGGGACTTTAAACGTGGACCCTGAAGAGAGAGGCCCTCTTCCCTCCGGACTGAGAGTTGGATGGACTTGACCCTGTTGCTGTCTGTTGGTGGCCATGACCCCCCTCACATGAAGGAACCCAAGGACAAGGCAGACACTCACAGAGGCTGGGAGCAGAGAGAGAGGGCAAGGCCATGCTGCCACTGCCTGAGATCAGTGTAAGTTACTCGTTTTGTGTAAGTTAATATGGGTTGGCTTTCTCTCACCTGAAAGCAAAATAATTAGCAAATAGACAAGTAAATTAAATAGATTCTGTTACTATCCTCACTTTACAGATGTGGAAAATGAAGGTAGGTGCCTGAGGTCCGCAGGCAGAGCAGAGACCGTGCATGACTGTGTTTCATTCTACTTGAGTGTCCCGTGTGGCCACGTGCTAGATGCTGTACAGAGAGAACAGTGTAGAAGTGGTTATTTTTCTCTTAGAAGTAACAATCTAGAAAAGAAGTCCAGTCACATGTTACCGACATGACCCCACTTGATCAAATGCATGTGATGCCATATTTACAGTTTGCACGATGCTGCAAAACAACTCACATCAGTGGGTATACGTGGTGCATCTGGAATCTGAGTAATTCACAGAAGCATGAGTCTCGGAGCCTCTTTTGAGGCCCATTAGGAGTTGGTGGTCATGGCTTTTCGTTCTGGCTCTCTTAGACATGAGTCATCCAGGGACCCTTTGGTCACAAGCAACAAAAGCCAAAAGGGAACTGGTTGACTCAGAAACCCCAAGGACTCCAATTACTGTGGCCAGCTCACTTTTGCACCTTTCCCCCACCCACCCCTAATAGCTCTCCCCTCTGTGGGCCCACTCAACTTGTTCCCCACTCCTGAAGGGCACCCTGGGATGGCTGGGTGGGGTGAGGGAAGGGGATGGGAGGTGAGAGGCATGCCCACAGACAGCTCCAGGCAAACAACATACCAATTTCACAATCTTGGAGGAAGGACAGCCTATAACCTGGCAGCACAGCTTGGTTCACTGGCCCATCTCTGTGGCCAGGACAACAGGCCCAGTGACTGGCAGCCCCTTCAGATCTGCATAGAGGGGCTTCACCAAGAAATGTTGGGAGGGGATGGTGAACAGACAAAATATCAGATATCACCTCACTGTCAACACGGGTTAAAATTTGAGGAAGGCTTGGTGGAGGTCATCCAGTCCAGCCTCCCCCGACACAGAGGGATGTGGCCCACAGGTGCTTCCCATCTTCATCCTTGGCAATTCCAGCTCATACCACCTGTGTGACCTTGGTTTCCTCATATCTGGTCAAGTATTTGAATTTGATGGTGGTGTCTGAAGACCCTCCCAGCTCTGATCACCCAAGGACTGTCATAGCTACAAGAAACGAAGCCCTCTTGGGCTTGAGCCCCAGCCAGTGCTGGAGCTGGTGCTAGAGTAATGAAAGTGGGGGCTGGCCAAAGGCAGGCAGGGAAGGACTGAGGCCACGACCGGAGGCCAAGCGGAGTGAAGATCAGGAAGTTGCTGGGCCTGGGCTTAATTGCAAGATTAAATTGCTTGTAAATGAGAAAGAACTGACATCAGACCCCTCAAAGTGGTCAGGATGTTTCAGAAATTTGGTCCTTAGGCTGCCTGGGAAGACTATGGGGCCAGAATGTCAGATTTGGAAGCCCCAGAAAAGGAACCAGAGAGGGTAAAATCTACATGTGGAATGAAAGCAACTCAGCTTCAAGCCAAGGAAGTTGGTCCTTTCCTAACATGGCTGTAGGGCTGCTAGGGCCCAGGTGGGATGTGCAAGAGGACATCTTAAAGCCAGAAGAGGCTGAGTCAGCAGGGCTCCCAGGGAATGGTGCCCTCTTTTGAGCTGTCACCTGGGACCTCTGGTGACCATAGAATCTGAGCTGGAGTCACCATGGGACTAGCTCTGAGGGACACTGTGATGCCTCCACCAGCTCACCAAGTGTCCCTAGCCATGTAGATGGAATTGCTCACTCCCAAGACACACGAAGGAAGGACTGCCTTTGAAACTCGTAAGACCAGTTGAGGACAAACAGGAGTCTCAGATAAGGAGAAACCAAGATTCAGACATGGATTGGTTCCAAGTGGTCTGAGAGATGATGTTATTAAGAGAGCCACAAATATCTACTGAGAAAAGTCAGAAGAAAGCAGAAATGGCCTCAAAAAACCCTGTGAGGTAACCCTGAGATTGTCGGCAGGATTCTGGGAAGGGAGGAATTTGGCCAATGGCACGTAAGTCCTGAACTTGCCATTCTTCCCCCAGAGTTTGCTCTGCAGCAAGGTGCCCTTGAAGCACAATTTCTTCCCCAAAGGGACTACAGTATTTACAGCGCTGCCCTTTAGAACTATGGCACAACTTCTAGAAGAAAAAAAAAACTGTTCTTTCTTCCAGCTCCTTTGATTTCTGGCCTGTCAGTTCTCAGACCAAGGGAAAACCTGGTGGGAGGATGAATGAGAGAAGGGGATCATCTTAATAAGTATTATGATCCTTCTGAAAGTCTACAAACAAGGTAATGCTCAATAATTACCACGTAGATCGGTGCTCAAAAAAACCAGTTCAGGTTCTTTATTTCCAGCTAAGTTAATCAATCCCAAGAGGAGGGGAGAAATAATTTCCGAATACAAAAAAAAATGCATTACCAATTTTTAAATTGAATTTATTGGGGTGACAGTTAATTATATAGGTTTCAGGTGTACAATTCTACAATACATCATCTGTATTTTGTAGTGTGTTCACCACCCAGAGTGAATTGTCCTTCCATCACCATTTATGCCCCCTATACTCTCCTCCACGTCCCCCACCCCCTTTCCCTCTGGTAATTACCATTCTGCTGTCTGTGCCTGAGCTGTTTTCTTTTTTCTTTTTTTTTTAAATATATTTTATTGATTTTTTACAGAGAGGAAGGGAGAGAGATAGAGAGTTAGAAACATCGATGAGAGAGAAACATCGATCAGCTGCCTCCTGCACATCTCCCACTGGGGATGTGCCCGCAACCCAGGCACACGCCCCTGACCGGAATCGAACCTGGGACCTTTCAGTCCGCAGGCCGACACTCTATCCACTGAGCCAAACCGGTTTCGGCTGAGCTGTTTTCTTAATCCCTTCGCTTCTCACACAGCCGCCAACCCCCCTCCCCTCTGACAGAGGGAAACTTAAGTATATTGGGGGGTATCAGAGTCCCTGCTCAAAGTGTCAATAATCCAGGTCCACAGAGATTGCACTGTGCACAAGTGTTTCCTGAGAAGGGACTCCATGTCTGCTGTGCTCAGAACTGTGGGTGAGACAGACAAGGTCCTGAGTTTTTAGATTAGTTGGATTCAGTAGAAACAGTGATCACAAAGTGGAGTTGAATCCAAAGAAGTTAATTATGAGGAAAAGAGAAGAACAGAAGCCAGATGATGCCCTGAGGGGAAATATACCAGGTGGGGCTGCAAAGACAGTGGTTAGAAGAGGAAACATCATCATCCAAAGCATTTACAAGCACCAAGTTAAAAATCCCTTGCCATTGTCCGGCCAGCGTGGCTCAGTAGTTGAGCGTCATCCTATGAACCAGGTCATGTTCAATTCCCGGTCAGGGCACATGCCTGGGTTTCGGGCTCAATTCCTAGTGTGGGGTGTGCAAGAGGCAGCCAATCAATGATCCTCTATCACTGATGTCTCTATTTTTCTCTTTCTCTCCTTTCCTCTCTGAAATCAATAAAAATATATTTTTTAAAAATCCCTAATCAGTCCCAAAATTACCTTTGGTCAACTGCCCCTACGGGGTAGGGAGGATGGCTAAAGGACTTTATTTCCCAGGCTCTCTGTGTGTGGATACATAACTCAATTCTTGCCAAGATGCAAGTGGAAGCAATGTGTACAACCTTCATGTTTTCTTAAAGGTAGGAAATTACATCCTTGCACCTTCCTCTAAACTGGCCAGGAAAGTAAATTATTTTTAATCACAATTTTAAGGGTGCTTGAAGATATTTTGTGATATTAAATACTTGCCTTAATTTAGATTTTTCTCTATCAATTTAGATCATCTCCAAGAAAAGGACATGTTATGCAGTAATGCAAACATGTTAACATGCAAAGATCACTATTTATATATACTTTTAGACAGTTTTCTTTCTGTTAATTTTCAATTTAAAAATGACTTTTATCAAAGTAGTAAACATAATTTTTTGAAAATCTAATGGTAGTAACATGAGGTTTATAATGAAAAACAGCAGCCCCTTTTCATGCTGCCCCAGTGGCAGCCACTTTCGGCTGAGAATCCTCTGGCATTTATTTCCACACTTTAAAATTACATGCATACACTGTTATTTCATAACTTCTAATTTTAGACATTATCTCACACAGAGTGGCAGATTTATTCTTACACCCTTCCCCATCCCAATATGCATAGTTGTTAACTATTTTTCTTAAATCACCATTGGTGTTGAAATTATTATAACTGAATGAGTAAATTCACAGTTTACTATCATGATATTTACTTTTAAAAATAACATCTTGATATTCCAGGAGTTAATAATCCCACCCACTCCCCCTTTTTCCCAATTGCTGTTTCTTTGTAGCTTTTAATAACTCAACCCCAAATTCCTCTCAACACAAACACAGCAAGTCCATTTGTTCCATTTGTGACTCGTCTCCATCCTCCCAGGATTCCTGTCCTCCAACTGGTTGCTGCCTAGATTTGTTTCAAGTTACTATTTTTCAATCTTAAAGGTTACTTATGTCATATCCAATCTTGAAGGATAGAGCCTGCACTATCTCCTCATCTCTACGATGGACTCGCCCCAAACCTAGACTTAAGCTCATGGAGCTGAGGCTTGGAAGTGCTGCTCTGATGTAACCAGCTTGCCTTGCCGTCTCAGGTGTCCTCCCCCATTCTGTCTGCTTGGAATTCATTGGGTCTTTTTTTCTCTATGTCTGAGTCTAGTGAAGAGGCCACCAAAAGGGTTTCAGGGAAAAGTATTATCAGTGAATACTTCCAAGGCCTCAATGAACTTGGACCATAGTTAATAAAAAAAAAATAAAGCAGCAAAGTGTTCTGTTGCTGATTAGAGCATTGGGAGTTAGATTATTAACGTGGCACTAAAAAAGGGAGGGATGAGGGCAGGGACCACTTGGATGCTGGCATAGAATAATTGCAACGGAGGCTTGAGCCCTTTTTTAGCATGTATGAAAAAATCACCTATAATAATAAAAGCATAATAAGCAAATCAACTGAACGACCAAACAGCAGAACAACCATCTCAATGACCTTCAGGTCGACCACTCTGTGACACACATTGGCGCCAGGCCAGCCAAGGCAGGTGCGATGCGATTGGTCAGGGGCCCCACCATCACCTCACAATCGCCATGCAGAGGGAGGCCCAGGCCAGCCAAGCAATTGCATCCCACACCTGTCACCTGCAGAGGGAGGTGACCAGTGGCAGGGGAGTGAGGGGGCAATGCTGCACAGATGGCAAGCAGTGGCAGCAGCGGGGGCGGGACCAGCTGCTGGCAGCCAGGGGAAGGAAAGCCCTGAGAGGCCCTGATCGCTGGCCAGGCCTAGGGACCCTACCTGAGGGTTCCCGGATTGCAAGAGGGCGCAAGCCGGGCTGAAGGACACACACCCTCCCCGTGCACAAATTTTGTGCACCGGGCCTCTAGTCCTATATAATAAAAGGGTAATAGGCAGAACGACCGGTCGCTTACCACCAGGGAGGAGCTGCCCTGGTGGTCAGTGCACTCAGTGCAGGAGCTGCCCCCTGGTGGTCAGTACATTCCCACAGGGGGAGCTCCGCGGCAGCGCTAAGGATGTCCGACTGTGACTTGGGTTGAGTGGGCCTAAGCTGTTAGTTGGACATCCCCCGAGGGCTCCTGGGCTGCCAGAGGGAAGTCTGACTGCCAGCTTAGGCCCGATCCCCTAGGGAGCGGGCCTAAGCTGGCAAGTGGACATCCCCTGAGGGCTCCCAGACTGCAAGAGGGCGCAGGCCAGGCTGAGAGACCCCCTCCCCAAGTGCATGAATTTTTGTACATTGGGCCTCTAGTTTCATATAATCATGGAACATTAAATACCACTCGGAGAACACAAAGTGGTGGCCCTTAGACAAAATTAGAACTGCAGACAATTTTCTTGGCCAGCAGTGTTTGTAAATCTTGAATGCTTTCCAATTAGGGCATTCACCTTAACCCCACTATTCTCTGTACCCCACACCTGCCTTAGCCCTGGTGTGGCAATTTAGAACTCAAATAATCCAACCCCCTTAAATTACACAAGAGGGATAAAAATCCAAGTAGGGATAATTTCAAGACACCTGCTAAGTGGCAAAGCAAGGATGAACATAACTCAAACAGCCTTCCTGGTACACCACATTGCTGCCCACTTTAATCCACATGTCCAGGCCTGTGCAGACTCACCAAGCACATATTGAGTGATGGAGAAGACCCCCATGGTTATTCCCCATAGGCTGGCTAAAACATTCCTGGCTCAAGACAGAACAAAACATAACCTCAAAGTCAAGTGACCAGAAGATTGGAGTGCACCAGCTTTAGCATCTTCCTCCAAACACTGTTGACATTTAATTCTAACTCCTCATTTTCCAGGCTTCTGGCTGACCTCTCTTTTCATTTAAACATAATCCTTTGTCCAAACACAGTGTGATGCAATCACTTGATCAGATGTCAGCACTTGGTGACTGGTGGACTTGTGAAACAATGCAGCTTCTTAATTGCTGTTTCCCAGGCGGGACCTGGGGCAGCAGGGGCCCAGATGAATACCTTGGTGCCTGGAGACAAGCCTTCCACAGGAATGCCAGCTTCTATGCAGACTCAGAAATACAAACATCTGCAGCACACTCCCTTTACTTTCCTTAACTCCCATTGCATTGCCCACACCCCTCTTTTAGACTTATTTAGAAAGACTAAATTTATCACAAGTGTATATCTCAGATTCCTAACTGTATTTTAAGCCTCTGAATGGAAAAAAAAGACAGCTCTCAGAGACAAGCTGCTGGGGATCAAATCCCAGCTCTGCCACTTACTAGCTGTGCGACCTAGGCAAGTTACTGAATCTGAACCTTGGGTTCTCATCTATGGAGCACAGATAATAGAAGTACATACCTACCTTTTAGTATTAAGAGGATGAGCCTTTTCAGAAGCTCCACACAATGCCTGGACCTTTTCAGATGCTCGGAAAGTATTTAATGTTGCCAGATTGTTCATGCTCATTGTAATATTAAGGGTTCAATGTGGAAAGTCATTTTCATGATTGATTTGGCTGAGCCAGGCAATGTGTAGCAATAAAACCTCATTATGTGAAGAAAAATGTTTAGCAATAAAACCTCATTAGGTGAAGAAAAATGGATAAAAGACATCTTGCTGGATGGATGATGTATATTAAAATTTCAGATCAGTTGCTGAACTAAAAATAGTTGTATTAGTTAGATTTAACTATACTTAATTTGGTTTTAAGCTATCTCCATTCAAAATTATTCATAATATTAAACTGATAATTATAACTGGTGTCAACAAAATTCCAGGATATAAACACAATAGTAATGCTATATAATAAAAGCCCAATATGCTAAGTGTCTGGTCATCCATTCAACCAATCAAAGCATAATCTGTATATATAAAAGCCTAATATGCTAAGTGTCTGACCATTCGACTGTTCAACCAGTTGCTATGATGCGCACTGACCACCAGGGGACAGATGCTCCAACCAGTAGGTTAGCTTGATGCTGGGGTCCAGCTGATCGGGACTGTGCAAGATGGGCCGGACATGCCCTGGAGCGCTCCTGCGGTCCCTCCCCGGCTGGCCAACCTCCCACATCCCTCCCTGATTGTGCACCAGTGGGGTCTCTCGGCCTGGCATGCACCCTCTTGCAATCCAGGACCGCTCGGAGGATGTCGGAGAGCCATTTTCAGCCCAATCCCGCAGCCCAGGCTGAGGGACCCCACCGGTACACTAATTCATGCACCAGGCCTCTAGTAGTGTGACAATACAGGTTAATTGCTATGGTTGTAATTACTGGTTGATTCTGAACACCGATGAATTCATTGTCATTGTTCTTTTGTTAGAATAAGAAATTGGCCAGACAGAATTTTCCCTCCTTCTAAATTTAACCATTTCAGGGGGTTTGTAATTTCTCTTTACCTCTTGGAAGTGAACCAAAGACAGTGACAATGTAGTCTTCTATTCACCAAGGCTAAAAATAAGAGCAGGATGGTCCAGTGAAGGCCGCCAACATCCCAGACTGTTATGCCACTGCCGAATTTCCCAGATCGCTGGGTGAAAGATGTGTGTGGGCACTTCTGTTTGGACAAACCACATGCCAAAGCAAAAATATGCCAACTTACATTGAATTTGGACCATGTTCTGAATGTTGTCTGACACCATGGACGCTCTGCTTCCAGGGAGGAAGAGAAGCTGCTGTGCAAAGGCCAAACAAGGGCTTCCCGTCCCCGGTCAGAGAACCGGAGACACTGCTACGGCAGTGAGACATTTTCTAGCTCAGCACTGCACCAGAATGCTCAGACATCGGAAAACTGGAAAAACAGGCAAGGTCTAAAGCAGCACAACCAGAGAAAGCAGCAGCTCTATATATCAAGGAGAATATGGAGAACAGGCAGAAAACTATTAAGTTGGGCTCCACTTCTAGTTTTAGTCTAAAAATGTGTGTATCATTCTGGGCATTTTCATCACCTTCCCTGGCCACTCTATCTCCTTAACCCACACACACTAGGAAGACAGTACAAGGTCTTCTTTGTATATGAAAATTCCCTTTACTTATTTGTTTTCCCCAAAAGCTGATTAACATTGTTTAGTTTATTTCAGACCAGGGACTGGTTTTTCTTCTGACTGATCTGCACACCGTTTTCTTCTGTGTATCCATTTTAATCAACAGAAAAACTAACAAGCTTAAAGAGCCACTCAGTACTGAATCAGCAGCTCATACCATATGCTGTGGGTAAAAACATACTTCCCAAAAAAGCTAAATGCAGAAAGACCAAGGATAGAAGATGCATTTAATACTCAAGGAGTCTAACAGGATGTGCTTAGTGTGTGGAACATTGAGAGTTTAAGGAGAAAATGTTATTTTTTTAATATAACCTAAAACATCTTTCTTCTGTTCTGTTACAGAGTATTTTAAGGAAAAAAATTAAATTACCAAAATAATTGCATCTTGGATGGATTCTTGGTGCTTTTAAAAATACCAAAAAAAAAAGCCCTAGCTGATTTGGCTCAGTGGCTAGAGCATTGGCCTGTGGACTGAAGGATCCTGGGTTCAATTCCTGTCAGGGGCACATGCCCGGGTTGTGGGCTTGATCTCCAGTAGGAGGCATGCAGAAGGCAACTGATCAATGATCCTCTCTCATCACTGATGTTTCTCTCTCTCCTTCTCCCTTCCTTTCTGAAATCAATAACAAATATATACTTTTTAAAAAAGTATTTTCTCAGAAATGTGGTTGTTTGGCAAACAGATTTCATAATAAAGTATGGTTGAGTTAGAAATTTTGGATATTAATATATTTTGTTTTATTCTGGTATTTTCCAAGTTCATGTTTGAGTGAAGAAAAAGAAACATTATAATTAAAATTTTAAAATCCAAACGTCTTTTGACAGATCAGAAATTAGTTTATCTTTTGCTTTACTTACATCCAAAACTCCAAAAGGAAGGAGACTTTAATTGACGGTCCAGTTGATTCATTAGCATATCCATGTAATAAGCACAGCTTACATCTAAAACATCGTAAACAGGTCTATTATGTGCTTTTCATTCTCAAAAAGATCTTAGAATTAAACACAAAGTCTCTTTGGGAGAAATGAATGTCACATGATTTATCAGAACCCGATAGACATTTCTCAGAATCAACACCCTCTTCCTCCCTCCAATTCTGTAACCCTCACAACTAAATCCATGGACTGACTGACCACCATTTTATACGTACTTTTGTGCAGCAGTCAAAAAACACTCCTTCACAGCTAACCAGATGATGAATGTTGAAACTGCTTTTTTTAGTTATATAAGTCTTTCACACAAGCGACTAAATGACTGTAAACCAATAAAAATGTCCACATTTAAATTCTTTCTCTGTAAGTTTATCTTCTCCCCAAGCTTTTGGTATTCATAAAAGAAAAATTACTGTAACTCATTCTAATGATGTTTCAAAAAAGGGTATGATACAGTGCGGCTCAGAGGTTGAGCATCGACCTATGACCCAGAAAGTCATGGTTTGATTCCCAGTCAGGGCACATGCCCGGGATGTGGGCTCAATCCCCAGTGTGGAGTGTGCAGGAGGTAGCCGATCAATGATTCTCCCTCATCATTGATGTTTCTCTCTCCCTCTCTGAAATCAATAAAAAAATATTTTTTTAAAAGAGGGGGGCCATGGTAAATTAAGATGAGCATTTTAAAGGGCTCATTGGTCTTAAATTTTCATGTTGTCATACCTAATTTTAAGTTCTTAAAACATAATTATATAGTTTTACAACAATTATAAAACAAGGACCTGTAAAACCACCCCTCAGGTCAAAACAGAATGCTCTAATGCTCTAGAACATTAGTTCTCAACCTTCCTAATGCCGCGACCCTTTAATACAGTTCCTCATGTTGTGGTGACCCCCAATTTCATTGTTACAAATTGAACATAATTAAAGCATAGTGATTAATCACAAAACAATATCCTATCTAATAAAAGAGAAACATGGTAATTAGCGTACAACCGCTACCCTTCCCATTGGCTAATCAGCAAGATATGCAAATTAACTGTCAGCCAAGATGGCGGCCGGCAGCCAGGCAGCTTGAAACTAACACGAGGCTTGCTTGCTTCAGTGACGGAGGAAACCAACATTCCCCGCCTGCCTTGCCGGCCTCTGAACTTGCAGTTTGAAACATAATTACAAATATAGAAGCTAAACAAAACCCCAGAAACCTGCTTTCAGCGAGCCGGGATCTCAGAGCTGGAGTTGATACAGAGTTTCGATTATAGAACCCAAACAAACCAGATACCTGCTTTCATCAGCGAAGGCCTAAGAGCTGGAGCCTCAGAGCTAAAGCTGGCCCAGAATAAAAAAAAAAAAAAAGAAAGAAAAAAAGGAGCAGTTGGGAGCTTCAGTCACTTGCCAGCCTGAAAACAGCCCTCAGCCCCTCACCCAGACTGGCCAGGCACCCCAGTGGGGACCCCCACCCTGAAGGGTGTGTGACCAGCTGCAAACAGCCATCATCCCTTCACCCAGGCTGGCCAGGCACCCCAGTGGGGACCTCCACCCTGATCCAGGACACCCTTCAGGGCAAACCAGCCGGCCCCAACCCGTGCACCAGGCCTCTATCCTATATAGTAAAAGGGTAATATGCCTCACAGCACTGGGATCAGCGGAGCCGCGAGGCCTCCTGGCAGCAGGATCAGTGTGACAGGGGGCAGCGCCCAAACCCCCTGATCGCCCTGCGGCTCTGTGTGTGACAGGGGGCAGGGCCACAACCTCCCTATCCGCCCTGCTCTGTTCCTGACAGGGGAAGGCGCCCCAACCCCCTGATCAGCCCTGCTCTGTGTCTGATAGGGGGAGCTCCCCAACCCCATGATCACCCTGCAGCTCTTTGTGTGACAGGGTGCAGCGCCCCAACCCCCTGATCGGCCCTGCTCTGTGTGTGACGGGGTAGAGCCATAACCTCCCCATCGGCCCTGCCCTGAGTATGAGAGTGGCGGTGCCCCAACCCCCTGATCAGCCCTGCTCTGTGGGTGATAGAAGGCGGCACCCCAACCCCCACCCCACGGGCCCTGCTCTGTGTGTGATGGGGTAGAGCCATAACCTCCCCATGTGCCCTGCCCTGAGTGTGACAGTGGCGGCGCCCCAACCCCCTGATCGGCCCTGCTCTGTGGGTGATAGAGGGCGGCGCCCCAACCCCCTGATCCGCCCTGCTCTGTGTGTGACAGGGGGCGGTGCCCCAAATCCCCTATCAGCCCTACTCTGTGAGTGACAGGGGGGAGCTCCTCAACCCCGATTGGCCCTGCTCTGTGCGTGACAGGGGGCAGCGCCCCAACCCCCTGATTGGCCCTGCTCTGTGCATGACAGGGGGTGGCGCCGCAACCTCCCCATCGACCCTGCCTTGAGTGTGACAGGGGGCGGTGCCCCAACCCCCCAATCGGCCCTACCCTGAGCGTGACTGAGGGTGGCATCACAACCTCCTGATCCGCCCTGCTCTGTGCATGACAGGGGGCGGCGCCCCAACTCCCCAATCCGCCCTGCTCTGAGCCTGACCAGGGGGTGCACCTAGGGATTGGGCCTGCCCTCTGCCACCTGGGAGCAGGCCTAAGCCAGCAGGTCGTTATCTCCCGAGGGGTCCCATACTGTGAGAGGGCACAGGCCGGGCTGAGGGACCCCTCCTCCCCGCCAAGTGCACAAATTTTTGTGCACCGGGCTTCTAGTGTAATTATATATGTGTTTTTTGATATGTCTCAGGTGACCCCTGTGAAAGGGTCGTTTGACCCCCAAAGGGGTCGCGACCCACAGGTTGAGAACCACTGCTCTAGAATCTCCCTCCCCATCCCTTAGACAACTCATTCATATGAATGAGACAAATTGTATTATTCCTTATCTGTCATTTACTTAGTTTTTAAGATACCATCCATGTTGTTTTATGCAGCTATCATTCATTTTTCATAGCTAGGCTGTTCCCATTCTTATATATACATCATAGTACAATGTGTACAAGCACCTCTATAGAGTATGCACCTAGGAGCAGAATTGCTGGGTCATATGCATATTCTTAATTTTATTAGACTAGAGGCCCAGTGCACAAAAATTGGTGCACTGGGTGGGTGGGTGGTCTCTCAGCCAGGCCCGTGCCCTCACAGTCCAGGAGTCCTCAGGGGATGTTCTACTGATGGCTTAGCCCTGTGGGGAGCGGGCCTAGACCGCAGTCTGGCTTCCCTCTGCAGGAGGTGAGGACGGGATCAGGGGACGGTGCTGCCCCCCCCCCCCCCCCCAGCCATCACCCCTCCACTGCTGCTGGTCACCACCCTACCCCTACTCCCGCCATCACTGTTCCCTCCCTCTGCCCACTGGCACACACCTTGGCTGGCCTGGTGCTGCCTGCTCACCAGCCCTGCCCCCCACTGACTGGTCATTCCTCTATTCAATTTGCATATTACACTTTTATTATATAGGATTATTCCCAGCAGCAGAGATGTCCCACATCCTCACCAACAAGTTGGCGGACACACTTAAAATGATTGTCAATCTGGGCAGAGTCCTGAGGGGGAGCCAAGCATGGTTTTCATTTTTCTGACTGTTGATTAAATCTAAATGTATGAACCATTTAGATTTCCTCTTGGGTAAAGTGCCTGAACTTTTTGAAAAACAAGCTTTGAGATATAATTCACATAATATACACTGTACACATTTAAAGTGTAAGGTTCAATGACTTTTAGTTAGTATATGTACAGATATGTGCAAAAATCAGCAATTTTAGAACATTTTTATCTCAAAAAGAAACCCCATACCCTTTAGCTATCACCTCCCTAGCCAGCCATCACATGCCCAACAGCCCTCTGCACCTATTCATCTACTTTGTTTCTGCACTTTCCCTATTTGGACTCTCACATGGATGGAATCATAAACAAACTCTTGTGACTGGCTTCTTCACTGTTTCCAAGGTTCATCTAAGTTGTAGCATGTATCGGTATTTCATGCCTATTTTAACAGAGAATATTCCATTGTATTGATATCCCACATTTTGCATATCTATTCCTGTCGGTAGACATTTGGGTTATATTCAATTTTTTTGCTATTATAATACTGCTATAAACATTTGTGTACAAGTTTTTGTGTAGACATGTTTTTCTTGATATACACCTAGGAATCAAAGTGCTGGATCATGATAACATTTGAGGAAATGCCAAACTGTTATCCAAAGGAACCGCAACATTTTACATTTCCACAAGCAGTGTGTGAGCTCCTTCTTCAAATCCTCCTCAATACCTGTTCTCTGACTTTAGATATGCTAATGGGTACGAAGTGAGAGCGCACTGCAGTTTTAACTTGCATTTCCCTGATGACAATCTGCATATTTTCATGTGCTTATTAGCCATTTGTATATGTTTTGGAAAAGGATCTATTCAGATCCTTTGCCTTGTAACTGGTCTCTTTGTTATTGAGTTGCATTAAGACTCTCTAAAATTTTGTAAAGACTCTTAAGTGCCCATTTTCTTAGTGATTTTATAGGAATTCTTTATATAGTTTGGATATAAATCCTTTGATATTTTATGTAATACGATATGTTCTCCCATTATGGATCTAGTCTTTTTCACTTTATGATGCCTTTTAATGAAAAGAAGTTCTTAATTTCAATATAGCTAAGTGTATCAAATTTTATGGTGTTTGTGACTTAAATCTTTCACAAAGTTGAGGTCATAAAAATATTTTCCTGTATTACTTTCTATAGAATTTATAAAACTAAACATTATAAGCTTGGTAGTTTTGTCTTGTACATTTGGATCAAAAATTCACTGGAGTTTATTTTTAGATATGATCCAATTTCATTTTATTCCTACATGGATAAGCTATCATCCCTTCACCATTTATTACAAGACTGCCCTTTCCCTCATATTCAGCAAGGCCAGTCACTAACCTGTAGAACAAGAGAAATAGAGAGACTAAATCAGGGTTCCCAATACGAAAGATTTTGTTAAAATCCAGATTTTTAAGTCTCTCCACAGACTGGGGGTGGAGGAATGGCAGACAGGGCAGAGGATCACATTAGAACTCTGGATTTACAGTAAGCTCCCCAGCTAATGTGTATGCATCCAACCTGGCTCCTGCCAACAGACGGACACTCCGGGGAAGTTATTGGAAAGGATTTCCTTGGTTTCTTCTGCTTTAAGATCCTTTACTTTTACAAAGTCTCTGTGCTATTTATTTCTTCCATATCATTTGGGAATAAAATATGCATAGAAGTCCTATTATAAAGAAATACAATACACATCAAATTTCACAAACTACATAATTTTATTTATAAATTCAACATATTGTATACTATTACCCATGTCCCTTTAAGTATTCCTCAGTTACTTTTCAAAATAAAGATCTCTGAAAATGTACTCAGGTAGAGCAAAGTATTACTAAATATTTTATTAAGTTGGTATGCCATGGGCATCAATTGCCATCACTATGGAAAAAGGATTAATATAAAACAATATAAAAGTATTACAGACAACAGCTTATCAATATTATCTTCATTCCATTAGTGGGATTTTCTCACGTAGTAACCTTTATTCGTGAAATGATTTCATTTACAAACCCATTATTCTTTGCTATCACCTCAGCTTTCAGCTGTTTTAATTTCATTGTGATGTTTTCTTCTGACATTTCAATAAAAGGCATTTGCTTCACCTTGGATAAAAACTCTTGAATAATTTTTTCACCTTGCTGAAAAACATGGGAACGTTCCATTAGTCTTCAAAATGTCTTTTCTAAAAGTCACATTCAGTAATAATAAATTGCTTCATTAGACTTCTATATAAACATGACACTCAGTATTTAAAAAACATTCTTTACATTTTAAGTGTGCAGTGTCTCTAGAACATACTTGAATAAAATGAAAGTTAGGAGTGCTGGGCAGTTGCAAATCTGTGTATAACTTTTGACTCTCCAAAAACTTAACTACAGCCCTAGCTGGTTTGACTCAGTGGATAGAGCATTAGCCCACGGACTGAAGGGTCCTGGGTTCAATTCTGGTCAAGGGCATAAACCTTGGTTGCAGCCTTGGTCCCAGTAGGGGGCGTGCAAGAGGTAGCTGATCGATGTTTCTCATCAATGTTTCTAACTCTCTATCCAACTCCCTTCCTCTCTGTAAAATCAATAAAATATATTTAAAAAAAACACACACATAACTACAGATAGCCTGCTAGTTGCCTGGAAGCCTTACTGATAACAAAGACAGTCAATGAACACAAACTGGTATTTTGTATGTTATGTGTATTATATACTATATTCCTAAAATAAGTTAGCTAAAGAAAATGTTAAGAAAGTCATGAAAAATATATTTGAAGTATTTATTGAAAAAGTCCACGTAAAAGTGCACCCTGCGCAAATTCAAACCCTGTTGTTCAACGGTGAACTGTATAGTAAAATCCTTAGTTGACCATATTTCTTTATAGCAAGACATTACAAAGGATATTTCTTTTTAAACTTATTTTACTGCTCAGTTATTACCATTCTAAAGAATGCTTATTACTTGCCATATGACCTGTGGGCAAATTCTTTACCAACATCCCTCATCCATAAAATGAAGATAATACTATCAACCTCACAGGGCTGTTGTGAGAGTTAAAGTATTAATATGTTAAGGTGCAGAGCCTAGCAAAGGGTAAGCCCTATGTAAATGTTTATTATGATATATGAAGCAGGTCTGCTTTTCACATAGGAAGCCAGTTGGTAATAAGTACCTTAAAGGTGAAAGAAAGGTAGATATCGAAATGGTAAGGGAAAAAAATACTTTTCTATTAATGAACAAGTGCACTTTTGTCTCCTTTTAGCTTAAACACTGTTCACAATACATTGTAATGATTATTATCAAAGAACGTGACTTCTGTTCCAATTGGAAGCCGGGATTACATAAGGAGCCTACCTAATCCCAGATCACTCAGAGCTGTGGTGCTGATACCAATCCCATTTCATATTCAGGATGGCATTTTCCATACTTAAAGCTACCAGTGTTAATAAGCTATAACACATTTCTCCTGATTACAGGTATAACACATGAAATCATACCTTTTAAGCTCAAAAACCATATACACCAGCAATTATGGTACCAATCAGCTATCCTTCAAGAACAACAAAAAATCTACTGGATAAAAGCTTAAAATGTGACAAGTTGTCACAATGTACACCACAGTACATGTTGCCAGAACCCAGCAGTAGTGAATTAAGATTACTTTGTTTCCATTGTTATAGAGAACTACTATTCCTTTAATTTTTAAAAACTACATTGGGACAGGCTTGTTCCTTTCATATATATAAATCCTTCCTCAGCAGAGGATATTTTTTTCCATTGATTTTTTTTTTTTAAAGAGTGGTAGGAAGAGAGGAGGGGAAAGAGAGAGGGAGGGAGGGGGGAGATGTGAGAGAGAAACATTGATTGGTTGCCTCTTGCACATGCCCCCATCCAGGGCCAGGGATTGAACCTGCAACCCAGGTACGTGCCCTTTACTGTGCATCAAACCTAAGACCCTTCAGTGCACGGGCTGACACTCTAACCACTGAACAACACAGGCCAGGGCTAGGCGTGTACCTTTCTGTGTGAGCCTCTCAATTCCACCCATCACTTAGAGAAGGCCCATTTCTCCCATGAGAACGAACAGACTGCCCACAAAGAACTTCCAGGAGTAAACATTTTTCATATGCCACTTTATTCTCTATGAATATGACATATTCATTGTTCTTATCTCTCCAACTATATTGTAAACAACTGGAGGACAAGAACTATTTTTATTTCGTTGGTGTCATCTTAACTAAGCACTGAGTAAATGTACAACTTATCTGGACTTGATATTCATTTATGAAGATTCAAAGATCTGCTTGGACATCTATTAACTCCTTTGAATTACTTATTTTAAACCTAGACTAATAGTCCTATTCGCCTACTTTTTAAACCTGGTACCTAAATGTTATCTTTTGAGCATGCAGATGTTTATATAGTGCAGAAATCAAAATGATACAGAGAATTCTTTGCGATGCAAAGAAATGTAAGTGAACGCCAATAATGAATGATCAGTAAATACACATTACAATCATATAGGGAAAAACTAACTCATCTTGGTGACCTGATCTATGTAACAATACAGAGGTTAAATAACTGCAGAATCAATCTCACAAACCTCTCTTTCCAGATGGCACCTCTTTGCTGCTGGTTCCATTTCATCACTTTCTTGTGATGCTCCGATATTCTGAAACTCCTCTAGTTCAAGGGCCTTCTGTTTAGCACACTCTATTACATGCCTAGGAAAATTAGCAAGCTCTGCAACGTGAATCCCAAAACTTTGATCACAGGCACCTACAAGAAAGTGGGAAGGGGAGTGTGGGGAGAGGGACAGAGTAGGAAAAAACAGCAATTTATGTAAATGGAACTTACCCTTCTTACCTTATCATTAGAAAAGTCAATTTTGTATTATTTCAAACACATTAGCCAAATGTTTCATAGTAATGGAGATAAAGGCATTTTAATTAAGCCTCCAGTGAAAAGTGATTATGACTTGGCACAGTACTATATTTTATCCTTGACAAATGTAGCAGAAAAATAAAAATAGCAGAGAAAAGGCTTGACAGATAATCCTCAAAAGGCCCAGACAAATATCTGAATTCTGAAGAAAATTAATCAAGTCTATCTCTCTGAGCTTTTCTCATTTCATAAGGGAGAAATTAAAGTACTAAGAAAAATAAATAAATGTAAAAGTGTCACTAATTAAGAGGAGCATTTAATTCAAAATATACTGATTATTAGTGAATGGTCTATCCTCTGAATCTGCCTACATCAATTTCTAGAAATGGTGACTCCAGAAAACTGGCTGGATAAATAAATTTAAAAAGAACAATAAAAGTAAATTTAAATATTTACAATACTTTTCTTAGAAAAGTTACTTACCATTTTATATAATCTCATTCTGATTCTAAACTACTACAAACAAATGACAACGGAATTCTTGGACCCAAATCATCAGTAAATTTACAGACTAGGTAGATGATCTTCATTTCTATTTGCAGAAAATAAACTGACTCAAGGTATTCCTTCCAAATGTTTAACACACATGATGCTCGCAGTTATTATGAGGCTTTCATTTTTGCCTCAATTATATACCAATTGTAAATTACTGGGGGCCTACATATACATCCCATGCATTCCTGAGCTGGGACTAAGAAAAACAAGTAAAAACAAAATGGGAGCATATGTTCATAAGCATCCACAGTGAAGGAAAAACTTATTCCTATCTTCTCTGTACTTTATCTGTGTTTTTTAAAAAATGTTCTGAACCCATTTCTATTTCACCCCAAACATAATAATTTAAAAGCAAAACCTCGACTTTATGTGAAATGCCAGACCAACTAAAAGTATCTATATTTTATGTTAATAATAATGCAAACACAGAACTCAAAAGAATTCCTACTGAAGCATAAATAACAAAGGACAAAATAACCAAAACTAATTATCTCACTTATGTGCAACCTACTGATGCAGAAAAACATGTTCATGGAAAATCAGAAAGCCATCTGAACAAGTTATTCTGATGAGTGGTGAAATGTTTAAGTAATAAAAGCTATACTGCACATTAACCGCATGAACTCAGTAATCTGATTAGCTGCTAGAGTCTCTAGACCAGCCGTGGGCAAACTACGGCCCACGGGCCGGATTCTGCCCGTTTGAAATGAATAAAACTAAAAAAAAAAAAAAAAAAAAAAAAAAAGACCCTTTTACGTAATGATGCTTACTTTGAATTTATATTAGTTCACACAAACACTCCATCCATGCTTTTGTTCCGGCCCTCCGGTCCAGTTTAAGAACCCATTGTGGCCCTCGAGTCAAAAAGTTTGCCCACCCCTGCTCTAGACCCATGAATGACAAGCTTTCCTGAAAGGATGAAATGCCAACAAATAACTCATTCCTTATGTGACAACTACAAACAATTTCAGGAATTCTGGAACCCCCAGCTTTAAATGAACCTGTTTATGTAATATACCATTACATAACCTAATGAGATAATCATAATAAATAGTTTATTAAACAGTAAAAGCTAGAGCCTTGGAACTTCAGAGCTTATTGTTATTAATGTGACTGCATGCGAGGCAGTATAAAATTCCTCTGTGATGATGTTAAAGAGTATAAATTATTATTTATGTGATTGTTTTAGAATGAGTGATCCTACTATAAGACACAGAAACAGAGATGATGTACCATGTCTTGGCTCCCAGAGTGTGAATTAAGAGATAAATGTGTTCTGTAAAAATGTCAATAATTCATACTAACTTAGAACAAGACAATTATTGACAATTTCAAGCAAGTTTCCCACTGTCACACTCTGAATTCTCAGTATACCAGTGATCTACTCACCTTTCTTCACCTGATAAAGCATAGTTAAGGTTTCTTCAGTGGTTAGTGCTGTGACATGTAGATTATTAACAGTTGGTATCTGGTTGGCCAAGGCAGTAAGTTCATGAAAATGGGTTGCAAACATGCAAAAAGCACCGATTTTTGTTGCAATGTACTCTGATATAGCCCATGCTAACCCAAATCCATCATAGGTAGAGGTTCCTCTTCCCAATTCATCTATAATTATTAAAGAATCTTTGGTTGCAGACCTGAAACACAAAATTACGGGAAAATTTCCCAAAAATAGTAATGCAAGAAAACAAAAGATATGCCACAAACAACAGATTATTTTAATGTTAAAATTTTCAACGAAGTCAATAAAAAGCACTAAACTTTAGGAGAAAAAATGGGCATGGATATGAACAATGGGTAGAAGAAGAAACAAGGTGAATAAATCAAATCAACCAAGATTTAAAATTAATAATAATTCCAGCCCTGCCTGGGTAATTCAGTTGGTTAGAACGTCATCCTGATACACCAAGGTTGTGGGTATGATCTCTGATCTGAACACATACAAGAATCAACCAAGGAATGCATAAGTGGAACAACAAACTCATGTTTCTCTCTCGCGCTAATAAGTAAAAATTTAAAAAAATAGTAACACTACATGACGATGGAACAAGGGTATAATAATATGAACAGTGAGTGGGTCACATGGCTGATGGTCAAGAAAATTTGTGTGCCTGCCACAATACTACCAAATGTAAGGAGGGGAATTTTTTAAAAATTATAATCAACACAATTTACTAAGGACACGAAAACTCAAAGGGCCTAAAGCCTTCATGTCTTTAAAGAAGCTCCTGAAAAGTGAAATAAAAACAAGAGATTTCAGTAAACTCTAAAATAAAAACTTAATAAATTTCAGACATGACAGAGTTCAGTGAGGAACTAGCCAAGACCTTAGGTTCAGGGGGGATCACTGAAGAAGTAGAGTTTCTATCATTAGGGCCTGTAAAGCTTGGAAAGGACTTGGGCAGAGGGCAAGGAGGAACATTCCAGGCAGTGTGAACAGTGCAGGAAAGCATGGTAGTGGGGAAATATAAGGTGAACAACTACCAGAAACCTTAAGAAGACACCTTTAAAAATCAAAGCTTTCCACAACTATCACCAATCACGCTTTTAAGATAATATAAAGTACAAAAAGCTCACAATAAACAGTTACACTAGATAAAAGTCCTCAGATGTTTTACAGGTGAATCTGCAAATGTACTTCTCATAGGACAGAGACATTCATTTCCATTTTTAGGGGACTGGGAAATGCACTCACCTGAGAATAGAAGCAGTTTCTAACATTTCAGCCATGAAGGTGGAGACTCCTTTCAATTGACTGTCACCAGCCCCCACTCGAGCCAAGATACAGTCCACAATGGACACTTCTGCCGACTCACATGGCACAAAACACCCAATTTGGGCCATGAGAACTATTACCCCGGTTTGGCGAATATATGTTGATTTACCTCCCATATTGGGGCCTATAAAACACATTATATTGAAAAGCAAAATTAATTTATTTCTAATAAACCGACTTAGTCTTAAATTGCACATTGGTGACTAATCACCTAGGTAATATGATGTGAGATAAAAGAAGCAGAACCATTAGCTGCCCAAAGACATGGACAAAGTTGCTGCCAATACTACTCCCTGAGGTAATGCTATTTTCCCTTCAGACAAACCTATATTGCTCCTTTCATAGAGAGGACCCATAAAAAATATACCTTACCTATAATTTGACTATCGCCTAGAAAGATCACACAGACATTTTCTCACAGCTCATAGAGCTGCCTGCAGAATAATTTTATGACATCCAGAAAAGTAGTACAGGCCCAACTGACTTAACACTGTAACTCATTAATAAATGGGCCATTAGTGAATGGATCAGTATGGTCAAATCCTTCAACCACTTAAAAACCACACTAAAGCCCTAAGACATGACCCTACAATTTTGGAAAATGCACAATTTACATATCTGGGTTAGATTATATAAACAACTTGAAAATCCATTTGGGGAAATAGAACACATTTGCCCAAAGACTCCTTACTCCCTCACTTTTGTTTTTTTGGAATCTGGTTAAGATCTCTCAAAACATTTTAGTTTGAGACATGCTACATTATTTTCCTTAGTGCCATGGCTTTAAAAGAACTGCTAACCTGGTGTGGGCTAGAAGGGGACAATGGGAGAAAAAAAAAGGGGGACATCTGTAATACTTTCAACAATAAATATTTTTTTAAGAAATTAAAAATAAAAGTACTGCTACCCTTAACTGAGGTCATTCCAGCAGCCAGTTCTGCTTGATTTTCAATGACCTCACTACTAAAAGGTCTGGCACAGAAGTAAGCATTGAGGAAGAAGGGGTGTTCATTTTTAAATGCCCTGAACTCCTAAAACAGAAGTTTCTTATACAGTATTTTCTCAAAAGCCTTTACGCCCTCTCCCAAATCTTCCCACTAATCCAAATACGAATATATTACTCATTAATATGAATAACATGTTCTTAAAATTTCAAAAATTTGGATTTTCTTCATCAATTTTAAGCATATTTTTCACCCCAACATTAAAAAAAGAAACATTACCCAAAATAACCCATAAACAAGGTGTTGTTTTTTGTTTTTGTTTTTGTTTTTTTTTTACCAGTAATGATATGAAACATCTGTTTATCTTTTTCAAAGTGAACATCATTGGGAATAAATGCAACTTCATCTTGAACTTCAACACAAGCATGTCTGGATGCTTTCAAAATAATTCTTCCTTGTCCTTTCTCCAAAATGACCGGTCGTACATACGGAACTGGCGCTCCATTGGATACATGAGCAAAGCTGACAACAGCATCTAGCTGAGCTAACACATCATTGAATGTCTGCATTGGTTCTACATAGCCTATGTAAAAACAGAAAATGTGCACAGGAACATTGAATAAAAAAATACATATAAGCAGCTATAAGAATAAATTTAACTTCCCCATTTTGGAATTCAAACTCTAATTTCCTAATTTATATACTTTTTAAAAATTAATAGAAGTTTGCCACAACTAAACTTGAAAGTAACACCTAAAACTCAACATGTTAAAATGTGTTACTATATCTTCCCCCACTATGAACAGATTTCAAAAATACAAAGAGTATGATGCCCCGTTGCCAAAATCCATTAAAATATAAAAGCACACAGCTGTTTAGAAATGAGGTAGATTAAGAAAAAACTATCATAATTTACTGGTAAGAAAGAAAAGCAGGGTACTAATATTTGAGTCATAGCTGCACTTTTAAGACACACTTTTCTAGTAAAATTAAGAGCCTGAAACCAGAATGGCATTTCATAATTACAAGAAACATGCAAGCAACAGGTAAGGTATAATGTGAGCATCAAGGCCTGTGCATGTAAGACCTGTCTGTCAGGCTTTCATTTCAGCATTTTCCCCCCATCAACATCACATACAATTAAATTTTAGTATAAATGTAGATCCATAATTGTCACTTAAAATACTTAAGATGCCAGTCTGCTAGAGCATTAAAACTAAAAGCTGATGAATAGAAGGATATCATTGCCCCTTAGTAACAGTAGATATGTTTCTTGGCTTCACTCAAATATTCATTTCATAAAATATGATTTTGCCTCTTGAAAACTTGTAAATAAAACTCTGCCTCTATTTAACAGTTCTTGTTTGATGCTGAACACCAATCTGACCTGATGAGCTTAAGGAACCTCACATTATAAACAAAAGCAGATCAGAGACCTGTTTTATGCTTATGGGTGAAGAGAATTGAGATCCACTAAATAGATAACACCTAAGTTTTTTATGGTAGTGATGTCTGGGTTGAAACTCTCAGTATTTCCTTAGAATTATTTTTATTCCATAGAGAATAAAATCTTAATATATGAAAAAAAAGAGACAAACTTAAAAGCTATTATGTACATTAAAAAGTCCCTGATACATGCTAGGTAAAGCATGTTTAGCCAATAATAATGGTTAAGATTTCAGAATAGATTCTAAAATTTTAATAGGTTGGAGGGGTTGTTTAACAGATCCACGTGTCATATAGACCTGCCATACAGACATCAATGTGTCAAAAGCTTTAAGGAACATTCAAGAGAATAATGTTCAATTTTATAAGAACACAAAATTATGAGTATTCAAATGGCAGGAAATTTGACTCATCTTTGATACCTTTGTTCCCCATAAAAGTGATACAATTAACACAAACGGGCCCTGAAGAGTTCACATTACCCTATCATGTAGCAAATAGGAACCTGTGAGAATTACTTAAACATTAGTTGAGTACTTACTACAATTACTTTAAAAGTCATAAAACTTCTAATAGATCAGTAAGAATAGGTTTATAATAAAAAAGAAAACCAAAAGCCTCTTAATTAACAGTCCATACTCAGTATCTCACTTCATCTGGCTCTTAACAATACCATCTTTTCTGGTTTAATACCAAGTTAGAAAACTACAAAAATGATCCACTACCTTTCAAAATAAAAATTTCAAATGTATGGTAGACCAAAAAGAGGTTTCACTTAAATTCAAGGTAACTCCAAATAAAGTACTTTCAATTTAAAAATATTAAAATCTAGCCATTTTAACCTACTAGGTGCTTACTGAATATAGTTAATATTGGTTTATGAGGAAGACTGTATATAGTGTTTAGAGGGTTCTTAAAAATGCAATCTAAGCTAAGAAACATAATCCAACAAGATTATCATGGTACAGTTATCTGATACCACCAAGCAAAAATAATCTTTCTAAATTTCATTCATCTCAAAACCAATCAAGTGTATTAAAACCTTTAAATTCTGTTTCTGATTTACTATGAAAATTCACAATAGTAAAACAATTTACAGAATTATACATGCTCACCATTTTAAAATTACTTTTACCCCTAAATAATTCAGCATACATATCCTGAGAACAAGGACATTCTTCTACTTAATCATAATACACATCCACAAACTGCAACATCAATCCTATCTAATAAAAGAGAAACATGGTAATTAGCATACGACCGCTACCCTTCCCACTGGCTAATTAGGGCAATATGCAAATTAACTGCCAGCCAACTGGAAGCGAACATGAGGCTTGCTTGCTTCAGTGATGGAGGACTCCAACGTTCCCCGCCTGCCGCTGCCGGCCTCTGAGCTGCAACTCTAAGCAACTATGTTACAAATATAGAGGCTAAACAAAACCCCAGAAACCTGCTTTAGTCGCCGGGCTTCAGCCAGCAGGATCGCAACATTGTTTCAAATACAGAAGGTAAACAAAGGCCAGAAAGCTGCTTTCAGCAGCAGAGGCCTAAGAGCTGGAGCCTCAGAGCTAAAGCTGGCACAGAATAAAAAAGAAAAAAGAAAAAAAGGAGCAGTTGGGAGCTTCAGTCACTCATCAGCCTGAAAACAGCCCTCAGCCCCTCACCCAGGCGGGCCAGGCACCCCAGTGGGGACCCCCCACCCTGATCCAGGACACCCTTCAGGGCAAACCAGTCGGCCCCCACCCATGCACCAGGCCTCTATTCTATATAGTAAAAGGGTAATATGCCTCCCAGCACCGAGATCAGCGGAGCCGCGAGGCCTCCCGGCACCGGGATCAGTGTGACAGGGGGCAGCGCCCAAACCCCCTGATCGCCCTGCAGCTCTGTGTGTGACAGGGGGCGGGGCCACAACCTCCCTATTGGCCCTACTCTGTTCGTGACAGGGAAGGCGCTCCAACCCCCTGATCAGCCCTGCTCTGTGCCTGATAGGGGGGAGCTCCCCAACCTCCTGATTGCCCTGCGGCTCTGTGTGTGACAGGCTGCAGTGCCCCAACCCCCTGATTGGCCCTGCTCTGTGTGTGACAAAGTGCGGCGCCCCAACACCCTGATCGGCCCTGCTCTGTGTGTGACAGGGTGCGGCGCCCCAACCCTCCACGCCCCCCACGGGCCCTGCTCTGTGTGTGACGGGGTAGAGCCATAACCTCCCCATCGGCCCTGCCCTGAGTGTGACAGGGTGCGGCACCCCAACCCCCTGATCGGCCCTGCTCTGTGCGTGACAGGGGGGAGCTCCCCAACCCCCTGATGGGCCCTGCTCTGTGCGTGACAGGGTATGGAGCCCCAACTCCCCAATCGGCCCTGCTCTGTGCATGACAGGGGGCAGCGCCCCAACCCCCTGATCGGCCCTGCTCTGTGCGTGACAGGGGGCAGCGCCCCAACCCCCTGATCGGCCCTGCTCTATGCGTGACAGGGGGTGGCGCCGCAACCTCCCCATCGACCCTGCCTTGAGTATGACAGGGGGCGGTGCCCCAACCCCCCAATCGGCCCTACCCTGAGCGTGACTGAGGGTGGCATCGCAACCTCCTGATCCGCCCTGCTCTGTGCATGACAGGGGGCGGCGCCCCAACTCCCCAATCGGCCCTGCTCTGAGCCCGACCAGGGGCTGCACCTAGGGATTGGGCCTGCCCTCTGCCACTTAGGAGCAGGCCTAAACGAGCAGGTCGTTATCTCCCGAGGGGTCCCATACTGCGAGAGGGCACATGCCAGGCTGAGGGATCCGCCGCACCCCCCCTCCCCCGAGTGCACAAATTTTTGTGCACCGGGCCTCTAGTACTATTATAATCTCACTAGAGGCCCGGTGCACAAAATTCATGAACAGGTAGGGTTGCTAGGCCTGGCCAGCTATCAGAGCCAATCAGTTTCCCCACCTCCCTGCCTCCCACGTTCTCTTGCTCTCTCAGCGCCCCGCTGCCGCTGCTGGTCGCCTGCCATGTTCCGCGCCGCCCACTGGTGGTCAGCGCACGTAATAGCAAGCGACAGAACTCCCGGTCCAACTCCCAAGGGGACACTTTGCATATTAGCCTTAAATATATATAGATATTAAACTTAGCCGAAACCGGTTTGGCTCAGTGGATAGAGCGTTGGCCTGCGGACTGAAAGGTCCCAGGTTCGATTCCGGTCGAGGGCATGTACCTGGGTTGCGGGCACATCCCCGGTGGGGGATGTGCAGGAGGCGACTGGTCGATGTTTCTCTCTCATCGATGTTTCTGACTCTCTATCTCTCTCCCTTCCTCTCTGTAAAAAATCAATAAAATATATATATAAAAAAGAACTATTAAAAAAAAAAAAAAAAACTTAGCCAATTTGTTCCAATAGTGTACTTTATCACTATTCTCCAACAACCATTAATCCTTGATCCAATCAAGGTTCATCCACTGCATCCACTGTCTCTTTAAGTCACCTTTAATCTAAAACAGATCCTGTCCATTCTTCTTTTTTGTTTCCATGATGCTGACATTTTTAAATAGAAGTGTGCCACAATCTAAATTTACTTTTTTTTCTTCTTATTTATAATCAAGTTAAATGTTTTGTCAAGATTACATAGGTTATATTGTGTCCTTCCCTCTGCATCCCATCAGGAAATATATAATGTCACTTGTCCCATTACTAGTGATGCCAACTTTGATCACTTGGCTTAAGCATTTCTTTGGTATATTTTTGCAAGGCACAATTAAGGTTATAAGCAATAGCCACATGATGATAGGCAAAGCCTTCCAGCTTAATTAACATATCCCCACCTACTGTGTTAAACATACATTCATTTCATGCTAAGGGCAATACCATGATGTTAAGGCATTCTGTCCCTTCAATTATAAAACATTCACCTCAAACGATGCCTCTAGAACAGAGGTGGGCAAACTTTTTGAATCGAGGGCCACAATGGGTTCTTAAACTGGACCGGAGGGCCGGAACAAAAGCATGGATGGAGTGTTTGTGTGAACTAATATAAATTCAAAGTAAACATCATTACATAAAAGGGTACGGTCTTTTTTTTTATAGTTGTATTCATTTCAAACGGGCCATATCCGGCCTGCGGGCCGTAGTTTGCCCACGGCTGCTCTAGAATGAACTCTGAAAATCTATAAATGGCACACAGAACTTAAAAGGGCTTGCTTGTCTCATGTATAACTTTTATTTTTCAGTGATATTTATTTCCATAACCTAGAGCATGAGCCCATAGATTATTAATAGTCCTTGGTGTTTCTTCCCCTTATTACTACAGCTAAGTTTTGTGCTTTTTTGCACATCTTTGTTTTTCAGGGTATTCCCATTCCTCAGCCTGCACTAGCTTATCTTCCCGTGTACCAGAGTAATTTCCAGTTACTTTTCCTACCACAATACAGCATGCATTATTTGGTAGGTAGCCTAACATAATTAACAGTCTAATAACTTTTTAAAAGACCACTCTTGAAACATCCTGATGTTTCCCTATGATCAAAAACCAGGTCATATTCAGAATCTTTTGGTTCTATTATTACCTGAAGAAATATTGACAATTTCTTTAACAATGGCATCCTGGGCTTCTTGGTACTCAGTTTTGTATTTAGTATATTCTTCATTAAGAGAAGTCAATGCACTGCAAATCAAGGTAATGGTATTATTTTAAAAAATGAAAACATCTATTGAAAGTAATGGGCACTACATTTCATCAGAGAATAATTTAGTTCTATGGTACTACTGAAGGCTTAACAATATGATACAGGCTTACAAACCTATTGGTAAATTTAACACCATTCTTCTGGATATCTACGGTACTGAAGTTTTTGTTGTTACGAAGGACTTTTTCTTCTTTACACGTTACGCGAAAATAATATCCAAACTGTGAATTTGAATCCAGTTTAATCTGTTTGCCAGATTCCAAACCTTTATGTTAAGAAAAAAAAAAAAGTTTGTCAATAGCCATTTTCCATGTAGATGTTTAAAATAATTAAATCTAAAGAGTAAAAAGCATACTTTTATTACATAATAGGTACTGAAAATTATTAATGTTATCTAGCTAGGAACGATACAAGTCCTACTTCACTTTACACAAAAATCTACACAAATTAAGGATATAAATAAACCCTTAAAGTCCCTTATAAATGTTGCTTCTGAAGTGGAAGCACTTTCTGGGTAAACCCAACCTAGGAAGCAGAGCACCAGCAGTGGGCACACACACTGCTCTAGACGCTGGGGGCATGAAGGTGAGTACAATAAACCCTGCCCTTGAGGAGTTCTGCCTGAGGGTTCTTTAGTCATTAACCAAAGCATTTCGAGGGGAAATAGAGCACATTAAACTGAACACATACACTTTCCAAACAAAAACTGGAGACTCTGACAATGAAATTCTAGAAAAATTAGGACAAATGTTTTTTGTTAAGTGTAGTTAACTTTACAAAACAAGCAATGATAGATTAGGTAGACTTCATGCAACAAAGATTTTTGAGTTTAAGTCTGTCCTCTCATAATCTCACTTATCAATGTGATCTTTAGACCACAAACTAGAAGACAGAGATAGTAACTACCAATTTATTTGCTGAAGCATGGCTATCAAATATTGTTAGCAGCCAACAACTACAGAGAGATCTCACTTGACTGGGGAGCAAAGGGACTGTAGATAACTATGACATGAGAGGGGTAAATTTTAATATTCTTCAAAGGAAAAGATTCTTGACTCTAGGATCCAGTCCTTATCTTTTCAATATGAAGATACTAGAGGCTCAGTACACGAATTCATGTACGGGTGGGGGTCCCTTGGCCTGGCCGGCTTTCGGGGCCAGGGGAGGGACCGAGGGAGGTTGGCCGGCTGCAGGAAGTTAGCTGTGGGAGCACAATGACCACCAGGGGGCAGCTCCTGCGTTGAGCATCTGCCCCCCGGTGGTCAGTGCGAGTCATAGTGACCGGTTGATCAGTAGCTCAGTCAGCCGGTTGCTTAGGCTTTTATATATATATAGATAGATGGCATGTTTCTTGGAAGAGGATCCATACCTTTTAGATTCTCCAAAAGTTTAAGTATTTTAAGTACTACTGCCCTGAAGGGGTCTTACAGTTCGAATGCTGAGATTCATTTATTCATTCAGCACACATGTGAGTGATGCTCAGAACAAAGAGGTTTATAAATTTAGAACAAAAACAGTGTGAATAGTGTGAGACTAATTAGGGAATTAATCTAGTTTGCAGGCAGACATTTTAAAAATTGATATTAATGAAGTGCTCAAGAACCCCATAGCCAAATCAATGAACTATTTCTAGCAGAATTAGGCTTATAGAGGAGGTGACATTTAAAACTGGTCTTATTTAAAAGACATGATGCAAGGACCTGTTGGGTGATTTGTTTGGCAGGAATGGGGAGTCATGCTAGGATTTGAGGGAGTTAATAAGAAATGAGTCTGGAAGATGAGTCAGGTAAGGCTTTGAATGTAAAGTACCATGTGTGCCAACTATAAGTGTTTGTAATTTTATTCTGTAGAAAAAGGGTCTGGCACATTAAACAAGAAATTGGCACAATCAAGTGTGTCTTCTAGGAAAGTAATTCTGACACCAGTGGATATTATGTAGACAAAAGAATTATTCAAACCTCGAACAGCCCATTCTTACCTAGATCTCTAGCTGTACTTACTAATGTTGATTGCATCTTCTTTTCTAAACCATCCATTATTTCTCTTAATTCACTCAAATTAGGATCAAATGAAGGCTTTACAAGGAATTCGTGGTTTTCCACCTATAGGGAGAACAAAGAGTGGTTACATTTTAAAGATGGAAGTCATGAAGGAAGTATGTTCTTTTGCTTATTTATTAGATTTCATGTTTTGAGTTAAATAATTCACTACCCATAAGTGACTCAGTCACAACTATAAGAAGCTTCTATTTATCAAGAGATACAAAGTTCTGTTTATGAGCAGCTTAGAGTTCTAGATGTACAAAATTATCCTTGTGAAACATAGTACTATTGATGCATATGTCACCAATAGTATTATTTTTATTTACATTTCCCTTAAACAACGTTCAAAACATTTTTCCTAATATTACTAAAGAATGCTCAATGTTCTAAGCTTATAACAGAACATTTAGTTTTTGCCCAAACCAAGGAAATACCTTAGGAATCTCAGAAAGTTAGCTCTAAAAAAAAAAAACCAAAAAAAAAAAAAAAACTATAGAATTTTATTTCTTCAAACTGAAAGTTCATCAAAATCTCATAATTTAAAAACATACTCTTAAGTACTTTGTTTTCATAATTTCTTACCAATAATAAGCAGCAAGAAATCATGATGAAAAGTAGATCTCACAATAGTAAACACACAAAATATTTAGAAACAAAGCCTTAATAAGATTTTCATAAAGATACCTGCCTATTAGAAGATTTAAGAACTGATAAATGACAAGGCAGACTCAGAAAACTAAATCAAATGTTAAGATCTACTCATTCCTATATAACTGCCCAATATGAATCTTTTTGAAAGAAAACAAAATGACTAAAATTTAAAGACAAAATTATGAAAAAATATTTTTAAAAAATAAAGCCTACTCTTATAGGTATTAATAACTATGAAAAAGAATTATATATAAAAGCATAATATAAGAGTTAGGCCTGGCCAGTGTGGTTCAGTTGGTTGAGCACTGTCCGATGCACCAAGAGGTTGCTGGTTCAATTGCTGGTCAGGGCACACACCCGGGGTTGCCAGCTTGACCCCCAGTAGGGGATGTGCAGGAGGCAGGCAATCGATGTTTCTCTCCCTCTCTCCCCTCTCCTATCTCTCTTGAAAAGAAAATCAATTAAAAATAAAAACATTTATTAAATAACTTTCTCAATTTAAACCAGCAAAATGAAAAATATATTTAATTATATAGTATTAAAACTTAAGGTTTTTTAAAGCTAACTTTTAAAAAGATAAAACATTTGTTAAAATAAAAGCTTTGCGAAATATAAAAGTATAAAGATTAATATTTTCTTTTATAACAGCACTTGTTTGCATATATGAGAAAAACAGCAAGGTCATTAAATGGGCAAGTATGACATACAACTCATGGATGAGGAAATAGATAGTAAACAAAACCAAAAGAAAATGGTAAAGCGCCATAATAATAAAATGAATATTTAAGCAACCTTAAGATATTATTCTACAGCTTTGTTTTAAAGAAAAAAAGACCCCACCACCAAATACTAATGAGGCTACAGTGCAATTAATGCACTCATTTCTAGTGAAAATATAAGTTAGTATAACCTTAAAAAAAGCAATGCAACAAGACTCAAGAGATTTTTGTTATACTCTTTGGCATAGCAATTCTACTTGTAGGAATTCAAATTAAGGAAATAATAAACAGAAGCAAAACAATACATGAATGAATAAAATATGTGCAGATTTATTTGTTAGAGTGAACCCCAGAAATAATAAAACATCAAGTATTTGCATAATGGTACATCAATAAAATATTGTATGATTACTTAAAAAGACAATGAAGATGATCTGGAAATAAGGACCAAGGCTTATGATAACTCCAGGGGGGAAAAGTAATGCTATAATGGTGGACAGATACTGCTACTGAACTTGCCTCCTCCAATTAATTTAAGAAAAGTGAGTCAGAGGCAGGCCAAGTTCCTACCCTCTTCCCCACCTTCCAGAAACCCAATGGTGAGTCAAAAAAAACTTGAGAATTCTTACTAATAATCCTAAATCTGGAGACAAGAAAATTAAATTAAATATCCTTACATTTTCCTTCCCTGAATGGGGGAATACTGCTTTGAACATGCTGCTAGGGAGATGCGAGTGAAACAAGGGAAAAGTAAATGAGCTCTAACTTACTAAAATAAATACTCTAAGGACCACATGCCAAATTAAGTGCCCTTCAGCAATAACTCACCACTCCCAAACAATCTGGGATAATGAAATATACCACCAGTCCTAGCTGGTTTGGTTCAGTAGATAGAGCGTCAGCCTAGCTGGTTTGGTTCAGTAGATAGAGCGTCAGCCTGAAGACTGAAGGGTCCCGAGTTCAATTTCGGTCAAGGGCACATGCCCGGGTTATGGACTTGATCCCCAGTAGGGGGCATGCAGGAGGCAGCCGATCAATGATTCTCTCTCGTCATTGATGTTTCTTTCTATCTCTCTCTCTCTCCCCCTTCCTCTCTGAAATCAATAAAAATATATTTTAAAAAGAAGCAATATACCATTATATCAGACTTACACAAAGTCTCCCTCTCCCTTCCTCTCTGAAATCAATTTTACTGGGCATGTGTCTATCTTCTCTTTGTTGGATCCCTTCCCCCAGTGTTTTGCAGAAAATAGGCCAGTGGTTCGCTGGGGAGTGCAGTTACAACTTGGGTGAAGCTGCCCAAATGACATGCCTATAATGTCTGGCCTTCCCTTTGCTCCTTTCCTATTGTTATTAATTAGCTAATTATAACAGTATCAACTTCATTAATATGGAATGCCAGAGAACAGTGTGTATCACCTTCAAAATTTAGAAAAGTTGTATATAAAATAATCAAGATTTGCTCAAGAATAAAGCTGAAAAACATACTCTTATTGAGCATGAAATAATAACTCAAGGACTATAATATCCATCAACCTTTCTTTAAAACAAAACAAAAAACCCTAACCTGAGAAACAAATCTAGCCCAATAAAAGTGAAATCAAACTTTTTATTTTATTTTATCTTAGAGAGAGGGAGAAAGAGAACCATCAACTGAGAAACATCGGTCAGTTGCCTTTCACATGTGCCCCAACCAGAGATTCAACCCGCAACCTGGGCATGTGCCCTGACCGAAATTGAACCTGCCATCTTTTGGTGTATTGGGAGGATGCTCCAACCAACCGAGCCATACCAGCCAAAGCAGAAATCAAACGTTATAAACCCAGAAATGAAGAAGCCATGGCAAAAGGACTAACGGTGAGCATGAAACCATTTACATGCAAATATAAACATTAAACAACCCTGAAAATTGGAATTCTACCTACAGACATATTGTGCATATTTTAGACCTGGACAATGTAAAAATAAAACCAGTAAAAACCGAGAAAACAACAACAAAAACACACACACAAGAAAACACAAGACAACAACAACAATAAAACACCAAGAAGTATGAGGCTCTTATACAGGCACATAAGACAGTGCTTAGTGCTCAACTTTCACAACAGGGCATTAATACTGTCCAAAACTGAAACATGTCATTGAAAGAAATTGCCTATCACTTCATATTTTTTTTTCTAATTTAGTTTCTTTAACCTATCTTTTAGGTTATTTTTCCTCTCTTGTGGTGAAAATCATTCATTTGAAGCTCAACAATTCCTTCCATAACTTTTTTGTTATACTGAAAAACATTAAGCTGAATTCTTTTATACATCTGTCTGTATATAACCATAAAAAGATCATTAGCTGTCTCTCAATGGAGGCACTACTGGCATTTTGAGTGGGACAATACTTTGTTGTAAGGAACTAAAACACAAAATTTCAAAACCTGTCCCCAAAACCCTCAATACTACCCATACTTGAAAACAAACTAGTTATAGCTGGTTTGGCTTAGTGGACAGAACATTGGCCTGCAAACTGAAGGGTCCCAGGTTCGATTCTGACCAAGGGCACATGCTGACCAAGGGCACATGCTGGGCTCAATCCCCAGTAGGGGGCATGCAGGAGGCAGCCAATCAATGATTCTCTCTCATCATTGATGTTTTTCTCTCTCTCCCTCTCCCTTCCTTTCTGAAATCAATAAAAGGTATTAAAAAAAAAAAAAAGGAAAAGACTAAATAGTAATTCAGTTATTTCTGGGTGATAGATGTGGGAGACACTTTAAGCTTTCTTTCTTCCTGCATAATTTGAATGCTTTATATAGATAACAGTTTTACAATAGTGTTTTATTTGTACAGATAACTATAAGCAAAAATGTTGACACCTTTTGAGTTAATTTTAGGTGGAAAATATAAATACTTCCTTCTTTTTTATTTATTTTTGTTCCCAAGAACATTTTAAAGCATTTATATACATTATCTTTACAACTTACATATATTCATACAATAATGCTGTACCAGGATCATGCAATTGCATTTTTTAAAATTTATTTTAATTTTTTCTGTCCCAGTATTTTCAATAAAAACTTATCTAAAATTACTACTTTTCCAACAGTAGATAAAATAAATAAGTGTATGTGAAAACTAATATTCAAAGATAACTTGGTCCACATACTGTATAGAAAGGTTTAAAAATTTAATACTCTCACTGAATCATCTGATCTAAATGAAAATGTTTATATTTTGTGAAAAATCATTGCTTCTTTTTGAACCTTGTCTTGGAATGGTTTTGATCTACATTTACTTCAAAAATAGAAAATCTTTCTATATGATTTATGGAAAGCAACCACAAAAATACCTTAAGCATTATGTACAAAGCTAAGCCTAGAAAAAATTAACTCAGCCATTCATGTAAATGGCTGTTCCCTCCACCACTGAACTCTCAAGTGCACAGCTGAAAAACACGAGTGAAGCTTTCAGAAAAGATACATGAAGCAACTGATAGCCTCTTGAGAGTTTCCCAAAGTAGTTCTAAGTCATCTAACTTAGATGGCTAAATTCATTACAAATATCTACAACAACAGTGAAGGGCTGAGTTCACTTATGACCTGAGACAAGTGTAAAGGTTTATAACAGAATAAAGATATTATATACTAGGAATCTTGTACATTTAAAAGAGAGCAGCATATCATAAAACATGAAAGCCTGTATTACAGCACAGTATCTTAGCAGGCACCAGCTGATGTATACAACAGTTGTTTCCCTCCTTCCCCCTTCCTGATAGGGTAGTGCTCTTCTGAGTATCTCCACCCCTGGTTTATCTTAGGCCAATCATCAGTAGTTTTCCTGGCCTCAATCACTGCTTAAATGATTCCATCAAAGTATTACAGGGCTTTTAATTGAAATGTTGCACAAATTGCTACTGGTACATAGCCATCCTAGGACCAAATGAGGACCCATTAAAATCACAAAAGATAGAACAAATCAAGAAATTAGTTCTGGAGACAAGAATTCCATATCAAGATGATGATGCTTCAGGGATTCCAGCCTATTCCTACTTTGGAAGAATCAGTTAACAGCCTCACTGTTCTAGCCTTGGATCCCTTGTCTCCCTTAGATCAGGCAGGGAGAGACTTCCATACCCTATACAGGCAGGGAACATGGCCTTTGCCAGCAGGAAGCAGTTACTAAAGGCAGACCTCCACCCTACCCCCCCCCCCCATCCCCCATCACTCCTGAATGATTTCAGGGATGGAAGTCTCTGAGGGGGAATGAGACAGACTAGTAAACCAGGACAAGTGGAATAGGGAAAATGACCCTGATAGTTAAATGGCCAAGCAGTTTACAGCCATCTAGTAAATCACAAAATCCTATCTTCCGTAACCAAGGACACTTAAGAGTTAATGGTTTACACTTCTCCTCCCCAACCAGAGGGTAAATAGCTAAATCATGCTACTCAGGGTAACAGCAGAAATCCAATTAGTGCCGTGTGTGCCAATCACACCCAAAGACAGATGAAGTAAGGGAATAAATCTCATTGTGGTGCATCAGTATAAAGCTGAAGATAATCTGTTGAGATCCTCCCCAAAGCTCCAGCCTTTGAAACCCTCAAGATGAATGACCCAGGGGTGTGCAGTGCACTCTCCTTCCCAGGAGCATGCCTGCACCTTTCCCCTCTCCTTATTCCCTCCAATTATTCTACCTTTGCCTTTCTCTCTCCTAAGCTCCAAGGGACCTCCTTCTGCCTCTGTAACTTGTTTCCTAAGCCCACGCTTTCCAGCTGGCTCACTCTACTACCTCTGTAACTTTCTAAATAAACTTTCTCTTATAATTTGAGTTCTGGCTCTGAATTCTTTCTTTGCCAAACTCAAGACAAGTTCCAACATCACCGGTAACAATTGCTGTCATTTTGTCGCCAACATTGTTTAGTTGCCAACATCACCGGTAACAGTTGGATTTATACAGTCAAAATACTGCATGACAGGAAGGCAGGGAGGGAGGAAGTACATGAAAAGGCATAATATAAAGTAAAAGTATCCAAGATTTTATCATCCTGCTATCTTCTATTATTATCACAGTAGTGGCTAATATACTGCACATAATGAAAACAAACTGTTTATTGCAGGAATACAGCTTTTACTGTTCAGTGTGGGGAAGGGAAGGGGGAGAGGGTAAAAAGGGTGGTCCTAAAAGGTAGGACATCTTTTGGGCAGGCTGTGAAGGTGTGAATATGATAACCCAGATAAAAAAGATAGCTACAGCCCTAGTTGGTTCGGCTCAGTGGATAGGGCATCAGCCAATGAACTGAAGGGTCCCAGGTTTGATTCCAGTCAAGAGCACATGCCCGGGTTGCAGGCTCGATCCCCAGTAGGGGGTGTGCAGGAGGCAGCTGATCAATAATTCTCTCTCATCATTTATGTTTCTATTTCTCTCTTTCCCTCTCTGAAATCAATAAAAATATGTTAAAAAAGAAAAATAAAGGGAGAAACTAAGATGGCGGCATAGGTAAACACCGGGAAATTGTCGCCTCCCACAACAATTGAAAATTACCGCAAAGGACTGAGCAAACATCATCCAGAACAACAGAAAGGCTGGCTGAGTGTAAATTCTACAACTAGAAGGAAAGAAAAGCACGCTGAGAGCCAGAGGCGCTGCGGAGGTGAAGTGCAGAGGTACGGCGGCTCGCGCGCGCACGGAAAGGGGGTGGCACCTGAGGACGCGGCTGTCTTTTTGAATCACAAACTCCCGACTGCTCTGAACTCCGGTTCCGGGAAGTCTCTGGGGACCCAGGTCTCATACGGGGAGAAGCTGGTCTGTCCGGCAGCGGGCGAACTTGAAGGCGGCTTTCCCTCAGAGGTGCTTGCAGCAATTAGCGGGTCACTGAGACCTGCGACTCCGGGCGGAGAATCAGCCATAGCCCCCTGATCCGCCCTTTGATTCCCTGAGACCCCGCCCCACCCAGGCTGCGGCAGAGGCTTTTGCATGTGAATGTACCTAACTGCAGCCCAGCCAGGCAGACCCGGAACTTCCAAGAGAAGGCCCAAGGCCCCGCAGCGGCTTGCATTGCTTCACGGCTTGCATTGCTTCACAGCTGAGCCTCTTCGTGGCTCCTGCTGTGTGGCCTCAGGCAGAGGCTGAATTAGCACCTCCTTAGATCCAAGAGCCACTGTACCCAGTGGTCAGAGGGTACCAGACTGCAACTCCTCAGATCCATAAGGGACACACTCAGGGAGCAGACTCAGTGAGCACCAAAGCCCCACTGAAGCAAGTCTTGCCCCAGAAGGGTGTCTTCAGCACAGAAGTTCTCCCACTTTAGACACAGCTGATTCTCACAGCCAATTGGCCTGGAGGTCAATTCCTCCCAGTGATTCTACAACAACCAAGGCACCAAGAGTGCACCAAGAGTGTCCACCCCAGGTAATTGGGGAGGCTGAGCTACTGGGCCCTACAGGACACCTGGCGCGCAGGGCCACTCTATCAACACAGGGAAGCTGCCAAAATGCGGAGACAAAGAAACAGGTCACAAATGGCAGAAATGGAGGAAAGCAAACGATTGGATATAGAGTTCAAGGCCACGTTTATAAGGTTTTTCAAGAATTTTATGGAAACCGCCGATAAATTTAATGAATCCCTCAATAAGTATAGTGAGACCATGGAGGACATGAAAAAGGACCAACTAGAAATTAAGCATACACTGACTGAAATAAAGAATAATTTACAGAGATCCAGCAGCAGACAAGAGGATCCCAAGAATCAAGTCAAAGATTTGAAATACAAAGAAACAAAAAATACCCAACCGAAAAAGAAAAAAGAAAAGAGATTCCAAAAATATGAAGATAGTGTAAGGAACCTCTGGGACAACTTCAAGCGTACCAACATCAGAATTATAGGGGTACCAGAAGGAGAGAGAGGGCAAGATATTGAAAACCTTTTTGAAGAAATAATGACAGAAAACTTCCCCCACCTGGTGAAAGAAATGGACTTACAAGTCCAGGAAGCGCAGAGAACCCCAAACAAAAGGAATCCAAGGAGGACCACACCAAGACACATCATAATTAAAATGCCAAGAGCAAAAGATAAAGAGAGAATCTTAAAAGCAGCAAGAGAAAAACAGTCAGTTACCTACAAGGGAGTACCCATATGACTGTCAGCTGATTTCTCAACAGAAACCATGCAGGCCAGAAGAGACTGGCAAGAAATATTCAAAGTGATGAATAGCAAGAACCTGCAACCAAGATTACTTTATCCAGCAAAGCTATCATTCAGAATAGAAGGTCAGATAAAGAGCTTCACGGATAAGAAAAAGCTAAAGGAGTTCATCACCACCAAACCAGCATTATATGAAATGCTGAAAGGTATTCTTTAAGAAGAGGAAGAAGAAAAAGGAACTCTTACCATTTGCCACAGCATGGATGGAACTGGAGAGCAGATAAATACCACATGATCCCACTCATTTGTGGAATATAATGAACAACATAAGCTGATGAACAAGGACTGATCCAGAGACGGAGAGGCATTGATTGGACTGTCGAGACTTGGAGGGAAGGTAGGGGAGGGTGGGGGTAAGGGGGAAAGATCAACCAAAGGACTTATATGCAAGCATATAGGCCTAATCAATGGACATGGACAACGGGGGGGAGAGGGCATGAGCAGGGCGGGGGGGTAGAGGGTAACGTGGGGACAAGGACACATATGTAATATCTTAATCAATAAAAAATATATTAAAAAAAAAGAAAATAGCTACAGCCTGGCCTGCATGGCTCAGTGGTTGAGCGTCGACCTATGAAGCAAGAGGTCACGGTTCAATTCCCAGTCAGGGCACATGCCCAGGTTGCAGGCTCAATCCCCAGTGGGGGACATGAAGAAGGCAGCCGATCAATGATTATCTCTCATCAATGATGTTGCTATCTCTCTCACCCTCTTCCTTCCTCTCTGAAATCAATAAAAATATTTTTTAAAATAAATAAAAAATAAAGATACCTGCACGGGGATCTTTAATAAAGGACCTGTACATGGATAGAGGGGCTACAAATTTTAAGAAACTCTTAAACATTCTCAACTATACAAAATAATTTTGGACAGATATTGCCCATGATGGTCCAAGAGTACAGCATTACTGGTAGGCTACAAACTGTTGTGAAGAAAGTCACATACTCACTTCTCAATTGCACTAGTAGTTTATTAAGCAAGTAGTCCCCAGACAAGCAGTACCATTGGGGGACATATTTAAAATACAAATTCTCCAGCCTTACCCCAGACCTATAAGAATCTGATTCTGAGGTCAGAGTCCAGCCATGTGTTTTAACAAGCCCATCAGGTGACTCTGATACATGCTTAGCTTGAGACCCACAATATTAAGGCAAGGAGATAGCAAGTTCAAAGAACAAAGGTGACCACAAAGGGCAGCATTTGCCTCGCTTCTGGGATCCTTCAAGCATGCGCAGCTGCAGTGACAGTGAAAAGCTCAATTCTTGCCTTCCCACCTCTCTATTTTACTCAGAATTTTTGTTCACCATCAAGAACTACACCTTCAGATGATTTCATTTAAAGTAATGTTTACAAATATCCAACTCAGTCCAATCAAAGGCCACATCCTTAGCTACAGAGGGATGGTAATGATTTGCATCCAAATGTCTCTGAAACAGTATTTCTGCCTTCCATTGATCTAAAAGTTGTACATCTGGGGAGAACCAAAATGGCTGATACTCACCACCTCCCACAACCACATCAAAATTACAATAAAAATAGAGAACAACCATCATTCAGAATCGCCTGAAATCTGGCTGAATGAAAGTCCTTCTGGAGACTGGTAGGAGGGGTGGAGGAGTGGAGGCGTGGAAACAGTCTTCGTCCAACACCCACATGTGGCATTTTTTTCAATCAGGAGGGACATCTTGGCTGTGGAGGCCTCCCATGAGGACCAAGGGGTCCTAGCCCACACCAGACCCCCAGCCCAGGGTTCCAGAGCAGAGAAGCTCCTGTAACTTCAAGCTGTAAAAACCAGCAGGGATTGTGGCTGAGTGACACGGAGGTTGCTGGAGGCCCAGGCAGTTCCTCTTAAAGGGCCAGCACATGAATTAACACTGACTCCCTCCCTCTGAGCTTCAGGGCTGGGGCAACAGCTAGGAGGGCAGGGGGAGGATCCAGGGACATATGGGGAGGAATTGGATTGTCTGGCATCAGAGCAAGAACTCAGGGGCAGCTATCTCCCAGACAGGGGTGCTTGCAGGGGTAACTGTTCCTATGCTGAGACCTCCCGTCTCAGAGCTGACTGGCAGCCATGTCTGAGTTTCCATTAGCCTGGCTCACACAGTTCACACTACCCTGGTGATTCCCTGAGACCCCGCCCCATCCAATTTGCAGCCTCACTCAAGATGTTTGCAATGGCTTTTCTATATGAATGGCCTGTCCTGGCTCAGGCTTCAGACTTTCCTAAAATCTTGCCAACAAGCAGCAGCTGGCATCAGCATGCCCCATATCTATCAATAAGAGGCACAAGACAGCTTGGACTCACCTGGGCACTTATGAGCCCAACACGGTAGCAGCCATCTGCAGATCTCTCCATAGCTCCTGCTGGGTGGCCCCAGCCAGTGCACCTGGTAGACAGCTTCTTTCCATACCAGATTACAAATGCTACACATCCATGAGCGACGCACTCAAGGGGCAGTCTCAGTGAGCACCAAAGCCCCACTAAAGCAAGTACTGCTCCACAGGGGTGTCCCCTGCACAGCAGCTGATCCTCACAGCCAATTGGCCCAGAGGTCAATTCCTCCCACTGACGCCGACAGCAATCAAGGCTCAACTACAAGACTGTGCACATAGCCCACACAGGGGTAAACAGAGTGCCCAGCTCAGGTGATTGGGGAGGCTGAGCCACTGGGCCCTACAGGACACCTTACTACACAAGGCCACTCTACCAATTCCAGGAGACAAAGCAGCTCTACCACATAGAAACAAACACAGGGAAGCAGTCAAATGTGGAGACAAAGAAACATGTTACAAATGAAAGAATAGAAGAAATCTCCAGAAAAAGAACTAAATGACTATAATTTTCCTTCTCTCTTGGAGTTAATAAAACTCAGCTTGCATATGTGAAATCTTTTGTTTGTGAGGTTTCCTTTACCCAATATTCATTTCCTCTTTTTTTTTTTTTTAAATATATTTTATTGTTTTTTTACAGAGAGGAATAGAGAGTTAGAAACATCGGTGAGAGAGAAACATCGATCAGCTGCCTCCTGCACACTCCCCACTGGGTATGTGCCTACAACCAAGGTACATGCACTTGACCAGAATCGAACCTGGGACCTTCGAGTCCACAGGCCAACGCTCTGTCCATTGAGCCAAACCGGTTAGGGCTTCATTTCCTCTTTTAAGATTAATTTTCATCCACTGAAATAATTATTTTTTTTTAAACCCACAAACTTTTCCCCATCACTTAATCTTACATCAACTATCTCAAAGGAGCCTCACAGAAGTGCCAAAATTAAAGACTAAAGGGAGAAATCTGCTTGAATTAAAGAGCATATTGCATACCTGATCCATATCTAAAGTTGTTTCTATCATTTCCTGAAACTTGGAGAAATCAGACCGAAGATCAACAAGAGGATTCACAAAAACTGCCAACAACAATGTCTGGTGTTTTCCTAAAAGAAATAAAAAAATATATAAACGAAAGTCCTATTTTTAAAAGTACAAACTACAGATCATAAAAATTTGACTGAGATAATGAGCATCATTTAATCCAAAAGCACAAAGAGCACAGCAGGTCTCCAAAGTTACTATTTACCCAGTTAGTCTAATTGTTTAGTACTTTTTTCTTTAATATATCTTTATTGATTTCAGAGAGGAAGGGAGAGGGAATGAGAGATAGAGACATCAATGATGAGAGAGAATCACTGATTGGCTGCCTCCAGCATGTCCCCTAATAGGGATCAAGCCCGCAACCCAGGCATGTGCCCTTGACCGGAATCAAACCCAGGACCCTTCAGTTCGCAGGCTGATGCTCCATCCACTGAGCTGAACCAACTAGGGCACTGTTTAGTACTTATTTTCTAGAAAGGGAGAAATCTGGCACCCAAAGCTTCCTACTAATAAAACACTGCCTCTCCCACCTGTCTCCCTCCTAAGGAGTACTAGAGATGCAGAGATGTGACATTAATTATAACTTAAAAAATTGCATTTAAAAAAATATATACTTTATTGATTTTTTTACAGAGAGGAAGGGAGAGGGATAGAGAGTTAGAAACATCAATGAGAGAGAAACATCGATCAGCTACCTCCTACACGCCTCCTACTGGGGATGTGCCCGCAACCAAGGTACATGCCCTTGACCGGAATCGAACCTGGGACCCTTTAGTCCCCAGGCTGACACTCTATCCACTGAGCTAAACCAGTTAGAGCTAAACTGCATTTTATAAATAGACTTAGTAACTCAAGTCATTAAAATGAAATATCTCTAACATACCGTATATCCCTAATTTCCATTAGTAATACTACAGTGTTCCAATTAAAAGAGATTAAATAAGCCCTGGTCGCTGTGGTTCAGTTGGTTGAACATCCTCCCATGCACCCCAGACAGAGCACATGCCCACGTTGTAGGCTCAATCCCTGGTGGGGAGCATGCAGGAGGCAGCTAATCGATGTTTCTCTCTCGCTCTCCCTTCCAAAGCAACAAAAAAAATTTAAAAAGAAAAAGAAAGAAGGCATAGTATGGCCAAGAAATTCTAGTTTTAATAATGTAGTAACAGAATAAAAAAATCAAAATGGCCGAAACCGGTTTGGCTCAGTGGACAGAGCGTCGGCATGCGGACTGAAGGGTCCCAGGTTCGATTCCGGTCGGGGGCGTGTGCCTGGGTTGCGGGCACATCCCCAGTGGGAGATGTGCAGGAGGCAGCTGATCGATGTTTCTCTCTCATCGATGTTTCTGACTTTCTATCTCTCTCCCTTCCTCTCTGTGAAAAATCAATAAAATATATTAAAAAAAAAATTTGTAAAAAAAAAAAAAAAATCAAAATGCCAGGGAGGTACACAAACCTTTTAAAGAAGTTTCTGCATAGTAATTTCCCGTACTTTCAAATAATAGGTGTTGGCTGACTATTAATTACAAAGAATGAATAATTTCTAAAGTAATATCAAACAATAGAGGTTAAATTATGGCAACTAATAATTAGTATTATATACATGTTTACCTCACCAATATATTCTATTACATTTCTGCATGCAGCCAGTTCTAATGCAACATACACAAATGAACTTTCTACACTGTTGCTGCCCTCTGCTGTCTTTGAATTTTTATTTTTTCAGGAATAACATTAAAATATCACTAAATCTATACTTATTTTGTATCCTGTCATCATAAAATTGTTTAATTCTATTTTCAAAAGAATAAAGCTTTCTCATAATATTGAAAGGTTTGTTTTAATAGTTGTAAGAGATGTTGATTTTTAACCTTGAAACTTAAAATGCTTTATATATTAGACATAAGACTCTTTAATTAGTAATATATACTAGAGGCCCTGCCCCCTTTCACAGTCCAGGTGCCCTCAGGGGTGGGAGGCGACCTGGCAATCAGGGGAAGGGGACACCCCATCACACCTCTGCTGCTGCCACTGCTGGCAGCGCAAGCCTCGGCTGACCCTGGTTACCTGAGCCTCGGGTGGCCCTGGGTGGCTGGGCAGCTGCCATCTGAGGCTTGCCTACGCCTCAGGCTGGCCCTGGGCAGCTGGGGGGCTGAGGGAACTGGGGGACTCTGGAGGCAGATGCACGGAGCGGCCGGGCCCACCTGGGGTAGGGCTGACGGGACTGGGCGCCGCCATCTTTGAGGGTGTGGCAGTCAATTAGCATATTCCCTCATTGGCTGTGGGCGCTGAGGGTCAATTAGCATATTACCTCTTTATTAGATAGGATTTGCTGTAGAAACCTATGTTCACTTAAAAACTATGCTTGGAAAAGCAGATGATTTTACCCAGTACTACCATTATTAACTATATGTGACTCTGCTCACTTTATTCTGATAACTTCATTTTGGCTTCACCTATTTGAGAGCAGAAGACGCTTTATCAACTTTTTTCACAAGTGTGCCAGTAAGGTTAATTCCAGGAATAGCCAGGAATAGCCAGGAATAGCCTGTGGAAATAGCCTGTGCTGCTTTCTTCAAATCATGGCAATAACCCCTGGTGAAGGCATGAAACATACTAATTGTGTTGTTTTGTAATCACTGCTCAGAGGATATTCAGGTGGTCAGTTCATCTTGCCAGCACTGTTTACTGTGACTGATGACTTGCACCTGGTGTCAGTGAGCACCCCAGAGGAGGCTCTGCTGGAGAAGCTAGATACAGGACAGGAATATGTACATGAGGCCAATAAAATAAGTATTAAAAAGTCCAGCCAAGACTCCATTTTAAGGTCCCTGTACACATTGGTGATACCTGATCTGAGGAAAAAAGTGTACTTCACCACAGACCTTTTTCAAGGACACTGGGAACCTGCACATGACCTCTCTGGCCCCCTTGCTATGAAGGCTTTAGGCCAGCCGTGGGCAAACTACGGCCCGCGGGCCGAATCCGGCCCGTTTGAAATGAATAAAACTAAAAAAAAAAAGACCGTACCCTTTTATGTAATGATGTTTACTTTGAATTTATATTAGTTCACACAAACACTCCATCCATGCTTTTGTTCCGGCCCTCCGGTCCAGTTTAAGAACCCATTGTGGCCCTGGAGTCAAAAAGTTTGCCCTTGCCCACCCCTGCTTTAGGCTGTAATGCATGTCTTTACTTTAGTGCTACTGTTAGACTGAATCCTTTTCCTGTAGGCAAACTGTAGATTTGGGTCCGATGTGTCTTCTTTAGCAACTGTGCCCTGTTCAATGGCCACTGTTGGTGCAATAGGCCTATTAATAAACCCAGTAACTCTAGCATTCATTTCTAAAAAGCAAAAATTCTAAGTTGTCTAATGACTTCTGTAACGAGCTATAGGTCAATGTAAACCTGTAATTAGAAAAATTTAGAGTGAGTTACCAGAACCACATTCGCTATATAAGGACAACACATTTGCTAAGTTTATCAAGAGTGAAGGAAAACAAAAACAAAATTATTTTGTTACCTTTATAGTTTTCCAGAGCCTGTATAACATTAGGGAGTTGATTTATACCCTGATAGAGTCGGTAACAATCTTGTAAGTTTGCTGCTTGTCTTTGAAATTTCTTGGCAAGTCGGTTAAGATCTGGGAATCGACGCAGTAAATCTTCTTGTAAACACTGTCTCAATTCTGCATCTTCTACAAAAGCTTCCACTAAATTTAATCTGAAATAAATTACATTAGTATTAATTATAAATATTTTAGTATAGAATTAAAATTTGCCAACAATGTATAGAAGTTTCAACTAAATGAACTCAAAAACTCCATATGAGGAGTTTGAATTTATTCTGAAATACCAGCTTTTTATGGAGGATGGAATGCTCTGTTAACACTGTAATGTAAAAAGTTTCTAATTAGTTGTTAACCAAATTAATGTTTAGTTGAATAGTATACTAGTAAGATAATAAAATACACCCAATTTGTTTAACTTTCATCAAACTGGCATTTCTTAAATATAAGAATTTCATTACTGGGATATTATTGTCACTGACACATACTGCACATGTAAATAATTATTTTATTTTAAATCTTTATTGTTGAAAGCTTTACATATACCCCCCTTTCCCCCCATTGGCCTCTTCTAGCCTGCCCCAGGCCTTCATCACCCTACTGTCTGAGTCCATGGGTTATGCACATAAGTTCTTTGGTTGATCTCTTCCCACCCACCCACCTGTCCCTGCCTTCCCTCTGAGATTTGACAGTCTGTTCCATGCTTCTATGGCTCTAGATCTATTTTGTTCATGTTTATTTTATTCATTAGATTCCATATATCAGTGAGATTATGTGATACTTGTCTTTCTTTGACTGGCTTATTTCATTTAGCCTAATACTTTCCAGATCCCTCCATGCCCTCTCAAAGGGTCACAATAATCTTAAATGAAAGAGAATTAAAATTCAAGAAGGTTGCCAAATCCAATATTTATTCTATCAGAAATTTAATAAATTTTCACAATGCATTCTAAAATTATCTGACAAAACAAAGGTAAAATTTTCTAATTAAAAAACTGAAATATGGCCCTAACCATTTTGGATCAGTGGCTAGAGCATCAGCCTGCAGACTCAAGGGTCCCAGGTTCGATTCTGGTCAGGGCACATCCCCAGTGGGAGGCAGCTGATCGATGTTTCTCTCTCATCGATGTTTCTAGCTCTCTATCCCTCTCCCTTCCTCTCTGTAAAAAATCAATAAAAAATATATATATATATATTAAAAAACCCTGAAATATGTTTGTTTCTTCCCAAAGTTAATAAATAAAATCTTAGCTTGTTTTAATAACTATAAAACATGCAGCTCATATTGCTTTTGCAAATTTTTGGAATCAGTGGCTTTCCATTTTTTTCACTGTAATCTACAGCAAGGATTATTTTCACATCATGACCCAGCACATGTATGCATAGATTCTGTAGGGAGCAGAATATGCCATCTCAAAATATGCCACTCTGGCATAAGAACTATTTTGAGCTAAAAACAACTAAGAAGCAGAAAAAAAAAGCTCTCTGTCTTCTACTTATTTGCATAAAAGCAGAACATCTATAATAATAAAAGCATAATATGCAAATTGACCAAACGGCCGAACAGCGGAACGACCGTCCGGACAACCATGCTATGACACGCACTGTCACCAGGCCAGCCAAGACAGGTGCAATGAGATTGGTCGGGGGGCCATCGCCACACAATTGCCCTGCAGATGGAGGCCCAGGCTACTGGCCAGAGTGGCGATCAATTGGGGGCTCTGCAATCTATCGCCCCAAAGAGAAAGGCCCAGGCTACACGGCTGGCTGCGCTGCAGCTGGTGGGCAGGGCCTCCCTCTGTGGGGCAATCAATCATGGGGCTCCCAGACTGCTAGAGGGAGCAGACTGGGCTGAGAGCGCCCCCCCCCCTCCCAAGTGCATGAATTTAGTGCATCAGGCCTCTAGTAAATCTATAAAGGTTCCCTTCACCTCCTTCCTTCTGTACCAGGAAGGACAAAAGTTAATCACCTTAGATGACTTTAGACGCATCTGGAGGTGGCACCAGGGGAACCTACCTAACAAACTTTACTATTAGCTTCTCAAATAGTTGCCTTCCCACAATTTACAGCCCTAGAAACTCAATCTTGTCACTTCTTTAAAAATTTTTTGTTCCTTTGCTAAAATGTCATATACTAGTAAGCCCAAGTTCTAACCAACCCTGTTATTATTCATCTCTGAGTGTTCCCACGTGTAAACATAAACTTTTGTTTTGCTCTTGTTAATCTGTCTTTTGTCAGTCCACTCCACAGGGCCTCAGCCAGATAACCTAGGATGATAGTAGAAAAAAGGAATTTCACTTCCCTACATAATTATAATAGTTGTCACAAAACAACACTTACTATATGTGATCCAGTGTTATTTTTCTATCATATTTGACTTCTCAAAAATGCTGGTTATCACCCACTAAACTAATTTCACAACCCACTATTGGTCACAATTTTCAGTTTGAAAACAGTGTTGTAGATGTTACTGAAGTTAATAGCTGAGAGGTAAATTTTAATAATCAAAGGTAGGGAAAATGGCCCTGGCCAGCGGGGCTGTTGGCTGGACATCCTACTGTGCACTGAGAGGTTTAGGGTTTGGGGCTCGATGCCCAGTGGGGTGGTGTGCAGGAGGCATCTGATCGCTATTTCTCTCTCACATCAATGTTCCTCTCTCTCTCTCTCTCTCCTCTCTCTCTCTCTCTCTCACCTCTCCTTCCTATCTTTTTAAAAATCAATTTAAAAAATATATTTTTTAAATGGTAAGGGAAATGGCCATGGGCGCAGCAAATGACCCAAAGTCAGAAAGCTATCAGATGAGCAACCTTTTCCTTACATTTGTAAACTATATGAGCAGTAAATTAACCCACAGTGGCTTACGCAAGGATGGGGTAAGGAAACAAATTAGCTTTCTAAATCTCTTAACTATTTACTATCGCTCCATCAGCATTTACAATTCCTGCATCATCAAAATGTTTTTCCAATATCCTATAATAAAGAGGTAATATGCAAATTGACCATCACGCCATTGCACAAGATGGCTGGCAGGGGAGGGCAGTTGGGGGCAATTGGACTGGCAGGGGAGCAGTTTGGCTGGCAGGGGAGTGGTCAGGGGGTGATCAGGCTGGCAGGCAGAAACGGTTGGGGCAATCAGGCAGGCAGGCAGGCAAGTGGTTGGGAGCCAGCAATCCTGGATTGTGAGAGGGACATCCAACTGCCAGTTTAGGCCAGATCCTAAACTGGGCATTCGGATCAGGCCTAACCGGCAGTCGGACATCCCCCGAGGGGTCCCAGATTGGGGAGGGTGCAGGTTGGGCTGAGGGACACCCTCCCCCTGCCAGTGCATGAATTTTGTGCACCAGGCCTCTAGTATTATATAAGGGAAAATTGTGCTGTCCCCAGAATGACATAATCCTATATACTAAAAAGCTAATATGCTAATTAGACCAAACAGCAGAACGACTGTCTGGACAACCTTCTGGAAGAAGCTGGGGCTGCAAGGGCTGAGCCCCTTGCACAAATTTTGTGCATTGGGCCTCTAGTTGTATATATTTAAAGCAGGATTTTACAACCACAGCAATATTCTCATTATTTGTGGTAAGGGGCTGTTCTGTGGTGGTTAACAGCATCCCTGGCTTCTACACACTATACTGTCTCCAGAGTGACGACCAAAAATGTCTCTAGGTACTGCCAAATGTCCCCTGGAGGGAAAAATTGCACCAGGTACCACTGGTTTAAAGGAACTTGACTAAAAATTCACTTTTTAAAAGATGAAAATAAACCGAAAAATAACTAAAACTCTATAGAGAGTCAAGATAGTACCTAGGTAGCAGATACACTTGTTGTGGCAAATGCCAAATTAGTGGGAAAATAATCTGCTACCAAATTTGTATTATGACCCAGTCACTGAAGCTATAAACAAACATTGAGAATAATTCAGGCACTTACTGCTCCAGAAAAACTTCCCGCTTCCTTCCTCTCTCTAAAAATCAATAAAAAATAATTTTTAAAGAGTATTAAGTAAAACTCAAGGAAAGGAAAAGCTTCTAAAACACACAGCATAAGGCAACATACACAGCCCCCTTAGTCTTTGGTTCAGGTATCATTAAAAGCCTAATAAATTGCTAGTTTCACAAGTCTATTCAGTATGACACTTCAAAATTAATTACAGTGTCAGTTTATGTTCTGGCTAACAGACTTTTTTTTTTTAATGATTGCTTTACTGACTGCTTCCCTGACAATGCCATTTTTACATCACAATTTTAGAAGTACCAAAGGTACTGTTGGCATAGCATAAGTATATCTGTCAACCCTACTCAATAAAATTATTCAGCTGTACACAATTCGCTACATTAATTTTCAAATTGACTGAAATACAAGATAATATTTTAAGGTCACCTAACTTCTAAAATTCCAACAGATTAACTCATGGAATTTTTGGTATTTTGAAAATCAACAGTCTGTCCTTTCTCATTAAGTAGCATTTCTGATCTTCCATTGTAAAAACATGACTGGAGCCCTAACCGGTTTGGCTCAGTGGATAGAGCGTCGGCCTGTGGACTGAAGGGTCCCAGGTTTGATTCCGGTCAAGGGCATGTACCTTGGCTGCAGGCACATCCCCAGTAGGGGGTGTGCAGGAGGCAGCTGATCGATGTTTCTCTCTCATTGATGTTTCTAACTCTCTATCCCTCTTCCTTCCTCTCTGTAAAAAATCAATAAAATATATTTTTTTTAAAAAGTAGATTAAAAAAAAAAAACATGACTGGAAGTTCATGACAGCATATTTACATGGCTAAGAACAAATCTGGTACCTAAAGAATAGCAATGATAAATTTTGAGTCTCTTCTTTATCTTTTCTTCACATAGTTTAATGCAAGAAGAACCACTTATTTGATACATTAACTAACAAATATTCTGATAGGCCTAAGATAGAAGAAAACAGAGTATGGCAAGAAAAAAGAGAAATGCTTTCAAGGAATATTCAATCTAGTGGAGGACAAGGACATGTTCCATCTTTCAGTTAGTGCTGAGTAACAATGATATACAAAATGCAATGAAATGTGATATGGATAAGAAGGCAAGGAATTCCCATGAGAGCTGGGAAACTTCATTTTGAAGTATTTCATTTGCCAATATTCTGAACAGTTGGGGTTTATAGAGATAGGATTCTGGGGAAAATACTTGGGAGAGAGGGAAAGAGAGGCAACAGCAGAAACTCGAAAGAAGAGAAGCAGAGGATCCACTGAAAGAAAACCAAAGCAGAGAAGGAATAGGACAAAATTATAACTACAGGTACAGTGGAAAGGCCCTTGGCTTTGGAAAGCAAAGGTGTTATTTCTTCTGAGAAAGAGCCTCAAAGAGAAAGACTGAAAATACAGATACATTTTGAGATTGGAAGGATTAAAGTGGGCATTATTTACTTAGAGCAAGGAGGCAGCTGAAGGCTTTCAGAGAAGGTAAAAAAAATTTGGATTGATCAGTGTATTGAGTCATGTAATAAAAGTAATACCAGGTGGCAATGAAAGCTAGATAGCTTGAAGGTACAATGGATCCAATCAACATTGGGTGACTTTCTCCAGCAACTTTTAATTGAAAAAGAAAGCTGAGGAGAGGTCAGTATGACAAAGGCCCATTAGGGCAAGAAATTCTATGGTCCCCAAGAAAGCACTGGGAAAAGAAATGCCTTTGCTGTGCAGGCTGGATTAGGAGGCAAATAAAACACAAAGGAGCTAGCAGATCAGCCCAGAGACCAGAATAAAGGAGTCTCCACGAAACTTGTTTTAGAAGTGGAGGCAACAGTGGCTGGGAAGCAATGAATTGGAAGTCCTCCTTGTTCTTCAGAAGCCAGAGCAGTGCTTCACTATTCAAAGAAACTGCACTCACTGTATGACCTCCAGATCTCTGTTTGCACAGAATATTAATTCTAATTAAAGATATCCTTGCATTAAAGGATAATATAACCTGGTAGGAAACTAGGGACCCTGTAAGTACACTGCCTCAAAAAACATGATATAGTATCATATCACATAAGCACCACCACCATCTCTAAATTTACAGGAGTCATACTTTTATTTGTAGCTTGTTTCTACTAAGACTGCTACATTAATCATATTAAATTTTATATATAAAGTGTTCACGAAAAATTAAAAAATGGAGCCCAGCGGTAGCTCAGTGGTTGAGCGTCAACCTATGAACCAGGAGGTCATAGTTCAGTTCCTGGTCAGGGCACAGGTCCGTGTTGTGGGCTTAATCCCCAGGATGGGGCATGCAAGAGGCAGCTGATCAATGATTTTCTCTCATTGTTGATGTTTCCACCTCTCTCTCCCCCTCCTTTCCTCTCTCTGAAATCAATAAAAATATAAAATAAAAACAAAAAGACTAGCACACAGCCCTGGCCAGGTGGTTCAGTTGGTTGGGGTGGTCTCTCGATACGCCAGGGTTTCGGGTTCCATCCCTGGTCAGGGCACATAACAAGAATCAACCAATGAATACATAAATAAGTGGAAAAACAAATCAATGTCTCTCTCTCTTAAAAAAAGAAAAAAATCAATTAAAAAAAACCTGCTAACATAAGAATTGACTATATAAAATGATTCTATTCATACAGAGTTCAAAAACAGGCAAAACCTAATTAAACTGTGAGGCCAGGACAGTGATTATTACTCTTGGACTAAGGAGGGGTAGTAACTAGAAGGAGAATCCAGGGAAGTTTCTGGGATGCTAGTTATGTTGTTTCTTGACTTATGTGTTGTTACATCAATGTATCTACTTTGTGAAAATTCATCAAGCACACTTAAGATTTGTGCTTTTATGTATATTATACTTCATTTAAAAATTTTAAAATGATTACCTAAAACAAAAGAAAAATAAAATATACTCAAATTGCTAATTGTATTAGGGTAGAATGATTATATAATTTTCTTTTATAGCCTCAATTTAAAAATTATCTGAAATATATTTTTAGACTTAGTCCTTTCTAGAATAATCAAATACTTCCTATGTGCTAGACCTTGTTCAAAGTACTTTATACATATTGAATCACCAAATCCTCAAAACAACCCTATGAATTTGGTATGTTATTGCTTCACTTTAAAACTAAAGAAACTGTGACACTGAGGTTGAATAACTTGCCCAAGATAACAGCTAAAAAGTGGCAAAGCCATAATTTGAAACAAGGTACTCTAGTTCCCAAGTTCATGCTCTGAAACACTATCCATACCATCTCTCCAATAAAATTTCACTTTACAGTGAGAAAAACATAATTAAGAAAATACATTATTTAATCAATCTAAATAATTATCATTCTATTATTACTATTTAGTGCTCCATGAAGCTGGATGCTAAAAAAAATTGCATATAAGGATAAAGGGTATAATCAAATGGAGTAACTGAATGTCACTCAAAGTTAGTCATATACCTCTCTTCTATTCTGTTCTTATCCATGAGAGGCTGCTTAACCCACTGGTTAACCAGTCTTTGTCCTTGCGGGGTTTTGCACTTATTCAGCAATGCAGCCAGAGACTGAGAGCCAGTGGTATCTTCAACAGAACCCTAGTAAACAAAAAATGAAAAAGAATGGCGTTCTCATTAGTGAAAAATCTTACTATGCCATGAAAAATTATTTTGAGAACCAACATTTAATATTCTTCAAATATTAAATAAGAAATCTGCACAAAAGTTCTTCCTAAAGTCAAATTTTCAACCCGTTAATCTGTATTTTCTGCTGTGTATTACCCAAGCCAAAACCGCTTTGTATTTACTGCAGTTTTAGACATAAAACTTATTAATATGTAATTTTTAAAAAACGATATTAAAAATTACGTATAAAGTCAGGGCAGCCGAAACCGGTTTGGCTCAGTGGATAGAGCGTCGGCCTGCGGACTGAAAGGTCCCAGGTTCGATTCCGGTCAAGGGCATGTACCTGGGTTGCGGGCACCTCCCCAGTAGGAGATGTGCAGGAGGCAGCTGATCGATGTTTCTCTCTCATCAATGTTTCTAACTCTCTATCTCTCTCCCTTTCTCTCTGTAAAAAATCAATAAAATATATTAAAAAAAAAAAAAAAAAAAAGTCAGGGCAAATACTATTCATATAACTTACAACTAGACAAATATAGTAATTCAAGGGTGAGGTCCGAGCAGGCCAGGGTTGGGGAACAGTGTGCTTGGAGGGAGCAGGGGGAAGGGGAGGAAGGTGTGTATACTAATGCAAAACTACTTATTCAAGTATAATAATATTTCAAAATATTTAAGCTCCTTAGAAAGATTCTTCAGGCCCTAGCCAGGCTGACTCAGTGAACAGAGCATCGCAGGCCGCAGGTTCGATTCCAGTCAAGGGCACACACCTTGGTTGCAGGATCAATCATGTGCCCCAGTCAGGGTGCATGTGGAGGCAACCAATTGATTTGCCTCTCTTACATTGATGTTTCTCTTTCTCTTTTTCTCTCCTCCCCCTCCTTTCCACTCTCTAAAAATCAATGGAAAAATATCCTGGGGTGAGGATTAACAAAAAAGAAAGATTCCTCAGGGTATGTGAGAGGAAACATTTATAACCATTCAATGGTTCTTATTTTGAGACTTCTTTTTTAATAGTCATCTGTATATTGTATCGTGTTTTCACCACCACAATTCTTCTTCCATCACCACTTATCCTCCTTTACCCACCTTCTATCTTCCCCACCCCCTTTTCCCTATAGTACTCACCATTCTATTGTTATGTGTCTATGAATTTTACCATTCAATGTGGTCTTTTTTAATATGCATTCTTATTGAGTTTTAGAGAGAAAAGAAGGGAGAGGGAGAGAGAAACATTCATGGGAGAAACATCGATCAGCTGCCTCCTGCACGCCCCCTACTGGGGATTGATCCCAAAACCTGGGCAAGTGCACTGACCAGAAATAGAACCTGCAAATTCTGGGTGCATGGGATGACACTCAACTGAGTCTCATGGCCAGAGCATATTTTCCAATGTTTTCAATCCATGTATTATTTTATTTACCTGGAAAAGGTTAAGGGCTCTGACTGCTGCAATATCCAATTTCATGTACTGGTGAAAGTCAAAAGTAGTCAGTTCAAACTGTCCAAAGTTTGAATCATCTGACAAGAGTTCTAAAAACTTGATAACTGCAGACAATGATGCAACTGCAACCTAAGATTAAGAATATAAAATAAAAGATTGTCATCACTAGAATTCTAGAGATATTTTTTAAAGGCAATGGGAAAAAAAAATTCAAGCACATCATTTTCCTTGATGTTTCTTCCCAACCCAAACTAAGAAAATAAAAGTTTAAATCTCTTAATATTAGAAAATGGTTTTTAGAAAATGAAAATATACTATAATAGTAGCACTGTTCATAACAGCCAAAAATAGAAAATACTCAAATGCTCATTAAGAGCAAACTGGGTAAAGTCTGGCATGTTCAATGTTCACCCTAAGGAATATTACACACAATATAAGCACAAACAATCTGCAACTACATGCAATATGAATAAATCTCACAAACATAATACTGATGAAAGAAACCAGACACAAAGAGCATATAGAACTATATGATTCCATTTACATAAACAACAAAAACAGGCCAAACTAATCTACAGTCAGAGGTAAGAGCCAGCTTACCCTGGGTGGCGGTAATGACTGAAGTTCATATACTCCTTATATGTATATTTAAATAAGAAGTTTAAATAAATTATTATATATATTCTGACTGCTGCACCAACCAGCCGTTCCTCTGGTCTCCCTCTCCTCAGGCCTCTCTCTTTCCTGAGACATAACAAAACTAAAATCAAGGCAATTAATAATCCTACAATGGCTTCTAGGTGTTCAAGTGAAAAGAAGGGTCCCCTGTCTCTCACTTTAAATCAAAAGCTAGCAATGATGAAGCTTAATGATGAAGGCATGTCAAAAGCCAAGAAAGGCCGAAAGCTAGTCTTCTTGAGCCAAACAGGTAAGCCAAGTAGTGAACGCAAAGGAAAAGTTCTTGAAGAAAATTGAAAGTACTACTCCAGTGAATACTTTAAATGAATGCTTTTAAATGAATGATTTAAAAAAGCAAAGACTTTTTGCAGATATGAAGAAAGTTTTAGTAGGCCAGATAGAAGAGTAAACCAGTCATGTCCTTAAGCCAAAGCTTAATCCAGAGCAAGGCCCTAACTCTTGAATTCTATGAAGGCTGAGAGGTAAAGCTGCAGAAGCTTGAAGCCTACAGCGGTTGGTTTATGAGATTTAAGGAAAGAAGCTCTCTCTGTAATAATAAAATCGCAAGGTACAGAGTGCTACTGTAGAAGCTACAGCAAGTTCTCCAATAAATCTAGGTAAGATAATGAATGAAGGCAACTACACTAAACACCACATTTTCAATGTAGATGAAACAGCCTTATATTGGGAAAAGATCCCATCTAAGACTTTCATAGCTAGAGAGAAGTCAATGCCTGGCCTCAAAGTTTCAAAGGACACACTGACTCCCGTTAGGGGCTAATGCAGCTGGTGACTAAGTTGAAGCCAACGCTCATTCACCATTCTGAAAATCTAGGGCCCTTAAGATTTATGCTGAATCTACTCTGCCTGTGGAACAACAAAGCCTGGATGACAGCACACCTGTACTAAATATTTTAAGCTCACTGTTGGGACTTATTGCTCAGGGGGGAAAAAGATTCGTTTCAAAATATTACTGCTGCCCTAGCCGGTTTGGCTCAGTGGTAGAGTGTAAGCCTGCAGACTGAAGGGTCCCAGGTTCCATTCCAGTTGAGAGCATACGCCCAGGTTGCGGGCTCAATCCCCAGTAGGGGGCATGCCGGAGGCAGCTGATCAATGATTCTCTCTCAATCCCTTTCTCCCCCTTTCTCTCTGAAATCAATAAAAACATTAATATATTTTTTTTTAAATTTTTTTTTTTCCACTGACAATGCACCTCGTCACCCAAGAGCTCTGATGGCCATATACTGATTAGACTGATGTTTTTATGCCTAACACAACATTCATTCTGCAGCCTACAGATTAAAGAATATTTTCAACTCTCAAGTCTTAATATTTAAGAAATACAGTTCATAACGCTATAGCTGCCATTAATAGTGATTCCTGTGATGGATTTAGGCAAAGTACATTTAAAGCCTTCTGGAAAGGACTCACTATTCTAAATATCATTAAGAACATTCCTAATTCATGAGAAAAGGTGAAAATAAACATTAACAGGAGTTTGGAAGGATGACTCAAACTCAAGGATGACTGAAAAGTTCAAGACTTCAGTGGAGGAAGTAATTGCTGATGTGGTGGAAATAACAGAATTAGAATTAGAAGTGGAGCCTGAAGATGTGACTGAATTGCTGCAATCTCATGATGAAACTTTTAACAGATGAGGAACTGATTCTTACCTATGAGCAAACAAAATGGTTTCTTGAGATGGAACCTACTCCTGGTGAAGATGCTGGGAAGACTGTTAAAATGACAGCAAAGGACTCCAATTTTGAAAGAAGTTCTACTGGGGGTAAAGTGCTGTCAGATAGTATTGCAAGGTACAGAGAAATCATTAATGAAAGAAAAAGTGAATCAATGTGGCAAACTTCGTTGTGTTCTTATTTTAAGAAATTGCAACAGCCACAGTTAGCAGCCATCAAAATCAAAGCAAGACCCTCCACCAGCAAAAAGATTACAACTCCCTGCAGGCTCAAATAATAGCAATATTGCATGTTACCAATAAAGTATATTTTAATTAAGGTATGTGCTATTTTTAGGTATAATAGACTAGAGTATAATGTAAACTATACTCTATATAGAGTATAGTGCACTTAAGAGACTAGAGTATAGTGTAAACATAACTTTTATAAGCATTGGAAAACAAAAAAATGTGTGAGTCACTTTTTCATATATTCACTTTATGTGGTGGTCTAAACTGAACCTGCAATATCTCCAAGGTGTAACGGTACAGAACATAAAATAAGAAGTTCAGCAGAGCAAATGATAGCCCAACGACAAATTCTACTTATTGAAATATACTTGATACTAGATTCATTATAAATGAACATATTTTTCCTAATTGATAACATAGTTAGCTTTCTGCCCTTGCCAAACTCTAACAAATGAATAAGGTTGCCACAAGAATCTCCTGTCATCAGAAGACACAGATAAAAAGTTTCTTGTACCCTAAAAGCTTCTTCATATTTTCAACAGAGAGATAAGTTTCTCTAATATTGAAATTATTGCTCATCCATACTGGCTTTTGATTATGTCACCAAAAAAAGGTAAAAAGGATAAACTTAGTTTATAAGGACCAAACTATTATCTGATAATCACTGCAAAATCATGGTAGTCTGTTATAACAGTCTCAGGTCGTTCGAGTTTTTAATCTACTTTGAAAATTACAAAGTTTGTTCTAGAGGCCCGGTGCACAAAAATTTGTGCACTCGGGGGGGAGGGGGGTGCCTCAGCCCGGCCTGTGCCCTCTAGCAGTCTGGGACCCCTTGGGAGATAACGACCTGCTGGCTTAGGCCTGCTCCCGGGTGGCAGAGGGCAGGCCCAATCCCTAGGTGCAGCCCCTGGTCGGGCTCAGAGCAGGGCCAATTGGGGAGTTGGGGCACCACCCCCTATCATGCACAGAGCAGGGTCGATGGGGAGGTTGCGGCGCCACCCCCTGTCACACACAGAGCAGGGCCCATCAGGGGGGTTGGGGCTCCATACCCTGTCATGCACAGAGCAGGGCCAATCAGGGGGTTGGGGCGCTGCCTCCTGTCATGCACACAGCAGGGCCCATCAGGGGGGTTGGGGAGCTCCCCCCTGTCATGCACAGAGCAGGGACCATCAGTGGGTTGGGGAGCTCGCCCCTGTCACTCAGAGAGTAGGGCCAATAGGGGAGTTGGGGCACCGTCCCCTGTCACACACAGAGCAGGGCGGATCAGCGGGTTGGGGCGCCACCCTCTATCACCCACAGAGCAGGGCCCATGCGGGGGGCGGGGGGGGCATTGGGGCACCGCCCTCTATCACCCACAGAGCAGGGCCGATCAGGGGGTTGGGGTGCCGCCACTCTCACACTCAGGGCAGGGCCGATGGGGAGGTTATGGCTCTACCCCGTCACACACAGAGCAGGGCCCGTGGGGGGAAGGGGGGGTGTTGGGGCGCCGCACCCTGTCACACACAGAGCCACAGGGCAATCAGGGGGTTTGGGCGCTGTCCCCTGTCACGCTGATCCCGGTGAAAGTACAATTATTTTGTGCTGTATATATTTTCACCCCTGTACTATATAGGGTAGAGGCCTGGTGCATGGGTGGGGGCTGGCTGGTTTGCCCTGAAGGGTGTCCTGGATCAGGGTGGGGGTCCCCACTGGGGTGCCTGGCCAGCCTGGATGAGGGGATGATGGCTGTTTGCAGCTGGTCACACACCCTTCAGGGTGGGGGTCCCCACTGGGTGCCTGGCCAGTCTGGGTGAGGGGCTGAGGGCTGTTTTCAGGCTGGGGGTGACTGAACTCCCAAACGCTCCTTTTTTTTTTTTATTCTGGGCCATCTTTAGCTTGAGGCTTGGCTCCAGCTCTTAGGCCTCCGCTCCTGAAAGTAGGTTTCTGGCCTTTGCATACAATGTTGCGAATCTGCTGGCTGAAGTCAGCGATATTTGTTACAATGTTTGAAACTGCAGGCTCAGAGGCCTGCAGCCGCAGGCGGGGAATGTTGGTTTCCTCCGTCACTGAGGCAAGCAAGCCTCATGTTAGTTTCAAGCTGCCTGGCTGCCGGCCGCCATCTTGGCTGACAGTTAATTTGCATATCTCGCTGATTAGCCAATGAAAAGGGTAGCGGTCGTACGCCAATTACCATGTTTCTCTTTTATTAGTGTAGATACAACAGAATTTTCCATTTTACTCCACAAACATCTTGTCAAGCGCTTCCAATATTTTACCATAAAAATACCTCTCCCAAGCCATACCCATGTCAAAGAGTTGAACAGTAAGATAAACTTTAACCACTGAAAATGCCATAAATTATATTATTATGCATATTCATTTCTACCACTGAAAACATTATAACTAGTGCCAATTTTTGAGCCAATTTGTTTAAATGTAACTTTTATTATACAATTATTTTGTGCGGTATATATTTTCACCCCTGTACTTTCTAATCTCCATAACAATCCTTAAAGACAGGTATTTTTAACCTTATTTAGCATGTAATGAAACTGCCTCTCAGAAGTAATTTATAAATTATTCAATTTACAGCTTGTAAATTGTAAAGCTTTGATAGGCCTTTTCCCTCCTCTAGTCATTAAGCTTTCTTACGCACTTAAGTGACAGTAATCAGGCTCTTTCACATGAATCCAATAAAACTCTTCCTTGTCCCAGAGATATTTATGCAAATATTATAGAATTATGTTTAAGGTTATGTTTAAAATTTTCTAGTCATTTCCTTGAGTTTTTCTCAAGCTTCATCATAAAAATAAGCTTAATATCTGTGACCCACAGTTTAGGTTTGAGATATATGTGACAGAAGTAGCCTTCTTAAAAAGTCACTATTAAAATTAGGATAAATTCACAGTGTAATTCACATACCTGATTCTCCATTTCTGGCAGGACAGCACTATTCACCTGTTCTCCCTTTTTGCCTTTCAACAACCGGTTAAGGTCTTGATAAATATCTTTTGTGGAAAAGTCAGCTCTTTTTCTTTCTGTGATCAGAATTCCTCCTCTCTGAATAACCTATTTTACAAGAAATATTTTAAATTACTTTGAGAAAAGCTGTAAGAAAAGGAAAACTGTAACACTGACAAATATAAAGTGACAATATCTAACAAATTATTAACCCACCTTAAATTTTCATACTACATGTAAGATATTGCTAAAATATATATGTATTAACAAGTATTTTAAAAATATATAAACTAGCCCAAGCTGGTTTGGCTCAGTGGATTGAGCATCGGCCTGGGGATTTAAGGGTCCCAGGTTCGATTCCAGTCAAGGGCATATGCCCAGGTTGTGGGCTCAATTCCCAGTAGGGGGCATACACGAGGCAGCCGATCAATGATTCTCTCTCATCATTGATGTTTCTATCTCTCTCTCCTTTCCTCTATGAAATAAATAAAAATATATCAAAATATATATATATATATATATATATACTAAATTTTCATGGATATTTAAAATTATGTTCACATAAAGCTTTTAAAAAATATTCCCAAAGGTAAAAAAATCTTAAAAGAGTAATACTCTTAGAAAATTGTTTAGATAGTATCTATGCTAAAAATGCCCACTTCTTATGGTATTTGAGGCCCACAAAAATAAAAGAACCCTTGGACAATACAACAGCCCTTAAGAAATATCTAATAAACCATACACTTATACAAATGGCACAATCAAAATTTTGTTAAAAAAATCAGCTAGGCAGGGGAGGGAGGGGATAGAGAGCAACCAAAGGACTTGTATGCATGCACATTAGCATAACCAATGGACACAGACACTGGGGCGGTGGGGGCTTGGCCGGGGTGGGAATGGCTGGGGTGGGGTGGGGGGGTTAATTGGGGAAAAAGGAGACTTATGTAAAACTTTAGACAATAAAAATAAATTGATTAAATTTTTAAAAAATCAGCTAAGTTCCACCTGAACTATCAAAAGAAATCCTGCCCTGGCAGGTGTGGCTCAGTTGGTTGGGTGTCATCCCATCACTGAAAGGTTGCCAGTTCGATTCCTGGTCGGGGCATATGCCTGGGTTACAGGCTCAATCCCTGGTAGGGGGGTGTACAGGAGGCAGCTGATTGATTATTCCTTCTCACATGAATCTCTCTCTCTACCTTCCGCTCTCTCTAAAAATAAATTTTTAAAGTCTGTAAAAAAATAAATACTAATAATCCTGACAGTGTGGTGACTGTGAGGGAAAGGGGGGGTGGGGTGGAAATAAGGGGTATAGGGGGGATAAATGGTGATGGAAAAAAATATAAATAAATAAAATTTAAAAATAATAATAGTCCTGAAGAACTGCATCGTATTTATTTGATAAATCCATGAGAGATACAATAATAAACTGTGGAGTTTTTAAATCACCTTGTTTTTCCCCTGAACTGTGAAAGCATTGTGAGTTGATTTGAACCCTCTATGGCTCCCATTCTGTTACTCTTTAAGGAGGGAGGGAGGAAGAGAGGGGAAATGATCTGAAGTAGACCAAGTCTTAAATATAAAACAGCTTATTCTAAAGTCCCATTAAACACAAAATTTCTGTCAAACATAAAAATCAAGACGTTCCTCAAAATAAAGCATTATTGAAATTAGACACTTTTAAATTATTCTTTTCCTTAAATAATATCATGTTAATTAGAGCCTTTCTTAGGCTTGGTTTCGCCTCTGTCACTAGACCAAGGCTCTTACCTGCCTCAGTTTCCCCATGTCTCCAGCAGTCTCTCCTCCTGGTAAAACACATTCCTTTGGTCCAATTTGAATCATGAGAGCCTCCAGATTGGAGAACTGATCATTATCAGGGAACTCACACAGTCCTAGCTTCCTTTGTATGGAGTCAACATACCCAACTCCAACCTGTCTTTGGCCATCAACTATAGACATTTTAACACCCACGGTACCAATGGACGTTGACATATCATTGTTACCGAAGAGAATATCTTCAAATTGAGAAAGATTACCTGGAGAAGCCTAAGCAATAACAAAGAAAAGGTTTAAGAAAAACTATTGGATGTACTTTAAAATTTTACTAGCAAACAAGAATTACCCAACCTGGATGAATTTAACAAAATGATTTTTACCAAAAAAAAAAAAAAGCTTATAACCATATATTCCAATAATTATCACCAATGTTCAATAAAGTACCCATACTTTTCCACTTATTTTCAGAGCACTTGGACATATCTAAAATTAATTGTATCAAGTGATTTTCAGTTTGTAATTTGGCAACTGAGTTTATATACACACAATCATTAAGGAACCCAAAGTGATCATCCTGTCAATGGCAGGCTTAAATTTCTACATTCTGCCAAACTACCCATGGGTTGCACATATCAGTATTTTCACTAAGTAGCTATTCTACAGAGAAGAGCAGTTATTATTTAGCTTAAATATGACTTTGAAAAGTCTCTCTGTATCAATATACTTGTGTAAAATGCAGATTATTCTGGATCAGTGATTTTCCAAATAAAGGGTCCTTGACCTATTTTCAATACTTCAAAAAGATTAGAAATAGCTTTTTAAGATTGCATAGACTAATTAGTGTCAAGTTTCTTTGCTTGTGACTGGACAAGTCTGTGGTGACACTATAAACCTCAACCAGAGGCATTCTGAGGCAACTGACAACCATGGTAATAAAACATGAGCTAGTTACAAATAGTTCAAATGGGCTCAGTGATAGTCAAAGCAACCAGTAGCCATCAATTGTTCTTAAATGTGGTGGGCATCATAATCATTTATCTTTTCACAATATGATTCTGAATCTCCTGTACTATGGATTGAAATCTGGATCGAAAAAGAAAAATTATCGATATTTTTTTAAAAGCACCAATTCAATCATAAATGTAAACATCCTATTTTCACATACAAGCTTTGAATTTACACACACAGCTTATGAAGCACACCTTAAATACACTTAAAAGTGAACCAGTAGCTAATAAAATTGGATTCTTCAAGATGAAAAATGACATGATTGGTAATATCTGAACATACAAACTACTGAGAACATGGAAAGAAAATCACAGATCAACTATTTTAAATATCACTAATACTTTACAATAGAATTAATAAGTAAGCTAAAAATAGCAGTTTTAGATCTGAATTTCTTAAAAGTCAGGATGAAGATAACACCTTTTAAACCTGATAAAGATACTTATTTTAACATCCTCCCTTCTCCCTTAAAAAGTAAAAAGAATTCATCTTGAACAAGAATAGATCGATCTAGAGACAAATGGTGGTGGTGGGGGGAGGGGGGAGGTTAGAGAGCAACCAAAAGACTTGTATGCATGCATATTAGCATAACCAATGGAGACAGAAACTGGGGCAGTGGGGGCTTGCCCAGGGTGGTAATGGCTTGGGGGGGAGGGGGTGGTCAATTGGGGAAAAAGGAGACTTATGTAAAACTTTAGACTATTAAAAAAAAAAAGAATTCATCTTGCCCTGACTGGGTAGTTCAGTTAAAGAGCATTGTCCTGAAAGGCCAAGGTTTGAGGTTCAATCCTCAGGCCACAAGCAAGAGTCAAACAATGAATGCATAATTAAGTGGAACAACAAATCAATGTTTCTCTTTCTCTCTCCCTAAAATCAATAATTTAAAAAATTTTTTTCAGTTCATCTTGAAAGATTCTGATGACATAAAGGACTGAGGTGTGACCAACTGATAACCATGGTAATCACTTAAACTTACGACTCTTTATTTTTATTGATTTCAGAAGGAAGGGAGGAGAGGTAGAAACATCAATGATGAGAATCATTGATCAGCCACCTCCTGCACACCCCCTACTAAGGATTGAGCCTTCAACCCAGACATGTGCCCTGACTGGAAATTGAACCGTGACTTCCTAATGCATAGATTGATGTTCAACCACTGAGCCACACCAGGCAGGCTTAAGATACTTTTTTAAAAAATTCTATGAGTTTTTTTCTTGTGGAGTCTAATACAATATTTAAACATTTGACGTTGGTGCTGCTTCAAATATAATATTTTTCAACCTTCATTTCATTACCCCTCCCAACCCCACTCCAATTGTAAAACTAGACATTTACTGAAGATTATATCTGAGAGAATTTAGCATTCTACACTATGGGAATTTTCATTGCTTACTAAAAGAAGTGGGTCTTTTACTTAAGAGTTTTAGCCTATACCTTGAAAGATTTTAATAAAAAATGGTACCACAAAGGATGTTTTCTATCTCATTCCTCATAGAACTCAGTAACAACAAAGAGTCATACGTTTGCTGGGTTACAGAGCATGATCACCATTAAAGTCCCAGACTTACAAAAACTTGCAATCTAATGGGAGAAAGGCACATACAAAGATACAAACACATTACAAATGTGCATAAGTGAGATATTTGGAATACTGTAAACATGTGTAAAATTACTTCACAAACAGTAAAATCAAATCTTTATTTAATGCTGTATTCTTTATGTAACAGCTATTTATTACTTATCTTTCAGGAACAGTGACAAAGATCAGTGTTCATACTTACAAGGATTTACTGAATTTCTGAGTTACTTTTAAACTATAGTTTTTAAAAAATCACATGCTAAAAATTAAAATTTCTCAAAGCATTTTACTAACACACCTGGTTAAAATATTAAAACATAAAGAATCTCCTTAGACTTTAATTTTTTCTATGCTTAAAAATAAATAAATAAGTAAATAAATAAGATAATTACCTTAAATGCCAAATACCAATCATTCTCCTTGGAGGCCTTATTTCCAGCTCTATTCTTAAAAACTTCAACTCTATACTGCCGAACTAGAAGAAGATCTTTTACAAAAGACTCAAAATTCATTTTACTAAGCACAACACTCTCCAGAGTCTTTGCTCCTAAAGAAAAATATTAAAAATGTTACAGATTTGAGAATTTGAAGTAATGTGTTCCAAGTACCTAACACAATATAGCCCCCCCAAAACTATACGGTTCTCTCAGTAATTCATTCATTCAATAAAGCACCTATTGTATGTCCTCAGGATTTTGGCAGATGATAAGTATAAAATGGCAAATAGAGCCCAGCCTGTGTGGCTCAGTGGCCAAGCACTGACTCATGAACCAAGAGGTTCACTGGTTGATTCTTCGGGCACATGCCTGGGCTTTGGGCTCGATCCCCAATAGGGGGCATGCAGGAGGCAGTCGATCAATGATGTTTCTCATCGAAGTTTCTATCTACATATTTCTCTCCCTTCCTCTCTCTAAAATGGTAAATAACACAGCCTTCTGCTTCTGTGAAGCCTATAAATTAAAATTAAAAACTGAGAAGATATAAAGAGAAAAGAATGAGTAAAAATACATAACTAACTTTACTTGTTCTTTCTTATAATTTTTCACAATTTTGAACACCAGCCATATTAATAACTATACAGTATTTGTATGGAATGGAATTAACTTTTCAAAAGGTTCATAAAAATTAGTCATTATGTACTATAAAATGCCCTGGATAATATATTCACATAGCTAAAAATTCAAAGGTTCAAAAAGGTGCAGTAAAGTTTCCTTTTCACCACTGTCCCTTACACATCCAGGTCACCAGCATAGTGTTAGCAGTTTATAAATATACTAGAGGCCCGGTGCATGAGATTAGTGAACTGGGTGTGTGTGTGTGTGTGTGTGTGTGTGTGTGTGTGTGTCCGTCCCTCAGCCTGGCCTGCGCCCTCTCATAGTCCAGGAGCCCTTGGGGGATGTCCAACTGACGGCTTAGGTGGACATCCTTAGCACTGCCGCGGAGGCCTCCGTCGCTGCACTCGCCAGCCATGAGCCTGGTTTCTGGGCTTCTGGCTGAGCGGCGCTCCCCCTATGGGAGCGCACTGACCATCAGGGGGCAGCTCCTATGTTGAGCGTCTGCCCCCTGGTAATCAGTGCGCATCATAGTGGCCAGCTGTTCCGCCATTCAGTCGATTTGCATATTACCCTTTTATTATATAGGATATTCTCAAATGTAGCACATGCACACACAGCAAATATAAATAAAGCATTACTTTTTTCCTTTTACATAAATACTTATTATTACACACACTGCTCTGTATCTCGATGTTGTTTTTAACTTTAATATATTTTGAAAATTTTTCCATCAATACTTAATCAGCTTCTTTTAGTTTGGAGCTGCAAACAATCCAATGACTCTAAGAATGTTCTATAACTTAGTCTCTTACGGATGCACAGACATATAGGTTTTAGCCTTTGTTATTATAACAATGCTATATGAACAGCCTTGTCTGTGCTTCACTCTCCAAACATGTGAGTCTATCTGTGAGTTAAAGTCTTAAAACTGGATTTTATCAAAGGATATGTGTGATTTTTTTAAATATTACCAGACTATCCCCCTGGTTGGCTATGCCAATTAACACCACCATCCATAAAGTACAAATGCATATACTTTCCCAGCATATCCAGTCAACATAGTTTTCAAACTTTCTGGTCTTTATCTTGGATCATTGATCCTCAATAAGAGGTTATCTGGCTCCCCTAGCAGACATGTGGCAATGTCTGGGGAACATTTGGGTTGTCACAATTTAGGGGAAGGGAACAATAATGGAATCTAGTGAGTAGAAGCAGGGATGCTATTAAACATGTAAAGGATAACCCCTCACAACAACAAAGTAATTATTCCATCCAAAATATCAATGTTGCCATGGCTAACCCCACAGGGTATGTGCACAATACCATAAGTACATGCCAAACCCAGCAATCTCTGACTCAAAATTCTTCTGCATGCCAACCCTAATTTTTTGAGAACATGTTATGCCTACTTGATATCTCTTAAGGTGCACATATGTGAAGAACCTTGAAGAAATAATAAAATTCATTTGAGCGACAAAAACACAGTATATGATGATGAAAAGTACATTTATTTTTTAATGTATACATGTTATGTAAAATTATTTATTTATCTAAGATGCACCTACACTGAATTTATCTGAAAAATAAAAAAGTCGTTATTAAGAAAAAAATTGTAAATGGAAGATTATAAGAGAGGGTTTCGTGTGCCAGCAAAAGTTACTGGTGCGCCATGTTTGGCACGCATGCCAGGGGTTGCCCACCCCTGATCTATAGGGATCAGGCAGGTAACAAATTAGCAAAGGATGAATTACAACAAAGACCATATAGGATGGTGAGAACTGACAAAAGGAGAAAAGTACATCAGGTAAAAAAGGAATCTAGACTCACTAGGTCTGAGAGCAGCTACTCAGCTCCAACCCACTGCTGAAGTGCAGGGATATTTTTGCCCAGAGTTTCCAACTGTGCAGATTTTTCAAAAAGAAGCTTGAAGCCCTTGTTGGCTAGCTCAGTTGGTTAGATGTGCCAAGGGTGCAGGCTCAATCCCCAGTCAGGGCACACACAAGAATCCTATATAATAAAAGGCTAATATGCAAATCGACCAGTCAGTATGATGTGCACTGACCACCAGGGGGCAAACGCTTAATGCAGGAGCTGCCCCCTGGTGGTCAGTGCACTCCCACAGGGGGAGCACCGCTCAGCCAGAGGCTGGCCTCACAGCTGGCGAGTGTAGCGGCAGTGGCGGGAGCGTCTCCCACCTACACAGCAGTGCAAAGATGTCCGACTGCCGGCTTAGGCCTGCTCCGCATGTCAGTCAGACATCCCCTGATGGGTCCCGGACTGCAAGAGGGCACAGGCTGGAATGAGGCACCCCTCCCCCCGGAGTGCACGAATTTCATGCACCAGGCCTCTAGTGAACCAATAAAATGCATCAATAAGTGGAACAACAAATCAATCAATCTCTCTCTCATATCAATAAATAAAAATTTTAATAAAAAAAAGAAGCTTGAGCCCTGCTGGCCTAACTCAGTGGTTGTCCAGGAGGTCACAGTTCAATTGGTTCGATTCAGGGCACATGCCCCGGTTGCAGGCTCAATCCCCACTAGGGGAAGTATAAGAGGCAGTCAATCAATGATTCTCTCTCATCACTGATGTTTCTATCTCTCTCTCCCTTTTCCTTCCTCTCTGAAATCAATAAAAATATTTTAAAAAAACACCAAGTTGAAAAAAGCAAAAAGAAAAAAATCAGGTTGAATGAAAATTATATTTACTCTAGAATCATATTCAACATGACATGTGCTCACATTCTCACAGGCATATGCAGGAATTAAGGCCTATGCAGGCTGCAGCAGACTCACATCTCCCAACTAATACTCAGATTCGGAACCACAAGGTGAAACGAGAGGCTCCATTTTAATTCTTCACTGTTTTTGCCTAAAACATAGCGGGACCATGCTGGTTTGCCCAAGACTTTTCCAGTTTTAGTACTTAAAGTTCAGCATCCTAGAAGCCACCCTCATTCCTAGGCAAACCAGAATGATTGGCAAACCCTATCAGCCCCATCTAGATGAATTCCATATAGGTATTTCTATGATGAAACATCCAAAAAAAAAAAACTTGCTCGAGAAAAGCACTGAACCAGAGTTAATACAAAACCAAACAGGAATTTCTCCCAGAAACACTTAAAAATACCACTGTGAATATAGTCAGCAACTTCTAGCAAATATGGCAATGAGTTTCAAAACAGTGTTTTTCATATCATCCTTCAATTTTTAAGGCAAAATATAAAGTGCAACCCAGCAAAAACAATTCTGGGGAGGGGAAAAAAACACACACTGATCTGGCATAATTCTTTAACAGCTCTTATATAATCAGTCCAGTTAGATATGCCAGCATTTGAATTTGAATACTTATCACAGGATGAACACTCTAAGATCTACAAGCAGCACCACTCCCCATTCTTATACCTGACTACTTTGCACATCAATGTTATCTGCCTGGCCCTGAGTCGAAGTACCTAGAACAACAGTTGTCTTTTTACTGACACATTTAACAGAACACAGGCTCACAACCATGGTGATGTCTTAACAGTGGGTGGGGAAAAGAGGTAATGAATAGGTTATTCCCCTCCCTCCCAAGGCTTTCTCTACCTCCATTACTAACCTACAGATTAAGTTGCCCAACCTCCGTTATCCTCCCAAGATACTACTCTCAAAGTGGTTTTGAGACACATTGGATGGCAATGCATTTTAAGTCATATTTACCAAGAAGCACCTGAAGTGCAGCTACTTCTGGAAAAGAGCTAAGACCATATGCTTTCAGTCAGAACAGCTGGGAAGTAGGACTGATCTCCTGGTGTGAAATAAGAGGAACAAGAAGAGAAAGCTACCCAGTCTCCACCTGATTATAGCAGAAAGAATACCCTCAGGCTGGTGCAACATTCTTTTTCTAGAAGAAGAATGTGGACGTCAACCTGGATGCCTGGCCATGGCTCAATCTGGTTGAGTGTCCAGGTCACTGTTCAATCCCCAGTCAGGGCACTGTGTCATGGGCTTGATCCCCAGTAGGGGGTGTGCAGGAGGCAGCCAATCAATGATGTTTCTCTTGCATCGATTTCTCTATCCCTCTCACTTCCTCTCAATAAAAATTAATTACATTAATTAATTACATTAATTTTTATTTAAAAAATAATAATGTGGAGGCTCTGTCGACCCATGCACTGAAGGGTCTTGGGTTTGATTTCGATCAAGGGCACCTTGCAGGGATTGCAGGTTCAATCCCTGAACCTGCAATGTGTCTTTTTACTGACACATTTAACAGAACACAGGCTCACAACCATGGTGATGTCTTAACAGGTTGGGGCATGTACAGGAGGCAACCATCCATGAGTTTCTCTTACATCAATGTTTCTCTCTTTCTCTCTCCCTCTCTCTCTCTGTCTCCCTCCCTCCTTTCCTTCCACTCTCTCTAAAAATTAATGCAAAAAATAACCTCAGGTGAGGATTAACAACAAAAAAGAAATAACCCGCCGAAACCGGTTTGGCTCAGTGGATAGAGCGTCGGCCTGCGGACTGAAAGGTCCCAGGTTCGATTCCGGTCAAGGGCATGTACCTGGGTTGCGGGCATATCCCCAGTGGGAGATGTGCAGGAGGCAGCTGATCGATGTTTCTCTCTCATCGATGTTTCTAACTCTCTATCTCTCTCCCTTTCTCTCTGTAAAAAATCAATAAAATATATTTAAAAAAAAAAAGAAAGAAATAACCCAAGTGTCCATCAACTGATCGAAATATGGTACATCCATAAAATAATGTCAAGTGAAAGAAGTCAGGCCTTGGTGGTGTGGCTCAGTGATTAAGCATCGACCCATGAACCAAGAGATCACTGGTTCCATTCCCAGTCAGGACACATGCCTGGGTTTCAGGCTCAATCCCCGGTGGGAGGCATGCAGGAGGCAGCTGATAGATGTCCCTTCCTCTCTCTAAATAAAAAAAATCAACATACTTAAAAAAAAAAAAAAGCCAGTCACAAAGTCCACACACCACACATTGTATGATTCCATTTAGTCAGCCCTCTGTTATCTGTGGTTCCAAATCCTCAAATTGAACCAACCTTGGATGGAAAATATTTGGGGGCAGGGAGTTGGGGGGTTGATGATATTGTTGCTGTTTACTATGTGGTTACTCCTACAATGGTTATGTCTATATTGCACATATACAGACTTTGTCCTTGTCATTATTCCCTAAACAATATAGTATGACAATCATTTACATAGCATTTACATTGTTTAGATAAGTAATATAGAGGTGATTTAAAGTATATGGGAGAGTGTACCTAGGACATATGCAAATACTATGCCATTTTATATAAGGAACTTGAGCATCTGGAATTTGGTATGGAGAAGGAGTCCTGGAACCAATCCCCTACACATGCCAAAGGACAACTGTTAATGAAATGTCTAAAATAAGCAAATCTCACCCCTAACCAGTTTGGCTCAGTGGATAGAGCGTCGGCCTGAGGACTGAAGGGTCCCAGATTCGATTCCAGTCAAGGGCATGTACCGTGGTTGCGGACACATCTCCAGTGGGGGGTGTGCAGGAGGCAGCTGATCGATGTTTCTCTCTCATCGATGTTTCTAACTCTCTATCCCTCTCCCTTCCTCTCTGTAAAAAATCAATAAAATATGTTTTTTTAAAATAAATAAAAAATAAGTAAAATAAGCAAATCTGGACATTAAAAGTACGTTAGCGGTTGCCGAGGATTGGAAGGATTGGGGATAAGGGGGAGTGACTGTTAATGGATAAAGGGTTTCTTTTGGGGGGCAATGAAAATGTTTTAAAATTTGTTATGTAATAGTTGCTTCCTTTTGTGAATATACTAAAAACCAGTGAACTATGTAGAGTGGGCAAAAGTAGGTTTACAGATTTTCATATGGAAAATAATACAACCCTTAAGAAATAATAATACAAAATAAGCTCTGTTTCTTGTACTAACAACGGTAACCTCTTTTTGCTCCATCCTGTTCTTTAAGTGGGTGAACAGTATTGTATGTGAACAACAGCTCAACAAACATGTTATAACTTCAAGGGCAAGAAATTGAGAGCTTCTCTTCTAATGATATCTATTTTCTTTTTGTTTTTAATTTTTATTTATTGATTTGACAGGGAGGGGGAGTGAGAGGGGGAATGAAGGGAGAGAGGTAAAGGGAGAGAGAGAAATATCAATTTATTGTTCCACTTATTTATGGTTGCTTCTTGTATATACCCTGACTGGGGATCAAACCCACAACCTTGGTATATCGGGGACAATGTTCTAACCAACTGAGCTATCTGGCCAGGGCGAATGATATCTATTTTCAATAGTCAGAAGCAAGACTGACTGCTAAAGAATGTAGGGAAAGGTGACAGGTCCAAAATTTGTCAAGACTGGAGTGCAAGGGATCCTCACCAGGTATTTATAGTTTCTAGAGTACAGATGTCATTTACCGATCTGGGGTCATTTTTGCAGTAAGCAATGCTGCCCAGAAACAGGCTAACCTTCTTAACCGTATCTGATTTCCAGAGCAGCAAGGAAAAAGGTTTTGTTAACCCTTTACCCAGGTGGTATAATATTAAACTATAGTAAAGAAACAAGTAACAACAAACAAGTAACTTTGGCAGCCTGACATCAACATACATTATAAAAAATATTACCTTAGGCAATAAAAACTGCAAAACATCAGCTTTTGGGAATCCAAGATACTTTTTTCGAGCCTTTCCCTTTTTCAGCTATTTCAGCCAATTTCTAGTAATTTACCCATCATTTAGAACTCTTACTAACCTAATCAAATAAATGTTAAGACAATCCTTAACCTATAATGTGCCTTTGACATAAACCTCTAAGAAATAGAACCTTGGGAATAACTCACATTCACTTCTCTTTATTTAATGAGTAATTTTTAAAAATGCATTAATTTTTAGAGAGAGAGGAAGGTAGAGGGGGAGGGAGAGGGAGGGAAAGAGAGAGAGATAGATAGAGAGAGAGAGAGAGAGAGAGAGAGGCATTGAGACATCGATTTGAAGTTCCACTTATTTATGCATTCACTAGCGGCCCAGTGCACGAATTCGTGCAGGGGTGGGGGGGTTCCCCCCGACCCAGTAGCCTGCGGGAATCTGGCCACAGCTCACACCCCAAGCCTCACAGCCCCACAGCCCCACCTGGCACCCCACCATGGCCTGGCACTGCCCCCTCACCTGTTCCACCATCCCGCCTGGGCGGTGGAGCGATAGATCAGGGCCCCCCCATCGGGCTCCCTCAGGGCTTGGGAGTTAGGCAGCAGCCCTTCCCCCCCGCCACTGGTCACCATCTGCGGGGCAATCGGCAGGGAGCTCGCACCCGCCTTGGCCTGGCACAACCTGCTCACCTGCTCCACCATCCCACCGCGGTCCTGCTGGGGCCCATCACGCCGCAGTGCCGCCACTGCCACATTGTCAACACCCACCATGTTCTGCGCCACCACCTGGTGGTCAGCACATGTCATAGCGAGCGGTCAAACTCCCGGTCAGACAATTTGCATATTACACTTTTATTATAAAGGATTGGTTGCTTCTTGTATGTGCCCTGACCAGGAATTGAACCCACAACCTTGGGGTATCGGGATAAGCTCTAACCAACTGAGCAACCCGGCCCGCGCCTCACATTCACTTCTAATCACCTTAACCACATTCTCAATAGGATTAAGATGAGGTGACTTTCTAGGTTATTCTATTCTTGGAAATGTCCTTGGCAAAAACCAACATTTTAACTTTCATGGTCAACAAAAGGAAAAATTATGTTAAAAAAAAAATCTAGCTCTCTCAGGTCCTCGTTTCCAAGATGATCAAGAAAAGAAGGAATAATGGCCGTGCCAAAAAAGGCCGAGGCCATGTGCAGCTATTCCTTGCACCAACTGCCTGGTGTGTGCCCAAGGACAAGGCCATTAAGGAGTTTGTCATTTGAAACATAGTAGAGGCCGCAGCCGTTAGGGACAATCGACGCCTATGTGCTTCCCAAGCTGTATGTGAAACTAAATTACTTGTGTGAGCTGTGCCACTCACAGCAAGGTAGCCAGGAATTGTTCTCGTGAAGCCCGGAAGGACCGAACGCCCCCCACCCCGAGTCAGACCTGTGGGTGCTGCCTCACGACCTCCACCAAAAGCCCAAGTAAGGAGCTAAGTCTTTAAGGAGTGGAAAGTTCTCTGGGGGAAAAATAAATGGAAATTGTACTTCAAAAAAAAAAAAAATCTACACTCCAATATTAAAGATACCTGGATGCTCATACTAAATTTCCTTCCCAATAAATGGATGTAATGCTTAGCATCCATCCATTATTCCTTTCATAATCTAAATTAGACCAAAAAAAACCCACAAAAAACCACCAACTATTTGTACTAACAGGTACTAAGAAAAATCAGTTATCCAATTTATACAAACATATAAGTACATTTAGAACTTCAGACATTTTAAATGCTTAAGTTATTCTAAACCACACAAAAAAAAAGCAAAGACAAGAAAAGTGAACTAGCCTAGAATAAAAGGAATCATATCATCACTTTAAGCCTGGAAAGTAATTTAGACCCTCATTAACTATGAAGCCACCGTAACACTACCTCTGGCTGGTCTCAACTGGTCCCCATGCCTCTAACATTGCTCCTTCTGCCCCATCCTCCACACCACAATGGAAATGATCCAGCACACCACTCCACCTTAAATTAAGTCTTCAGAACTCTCACTGCCCACCTACAACATAAAATCCTAGCATCTCACTCGGCACAACATAAAAAGCCTTTGATCATCTGACCCCACCTACCTGGGCCACTCTCCTCGCTCGTCATTTTCTGCTCCTGCAACACCCACCTACCTCTTCGCAGGCCCTCTCCCTGGTAAATAATTCCTTGTTCTTCAAGGCTTGAGTGGAATTTAGCCTCTCATACACTGCCTCTTCTGATGGCTCCAGTCTTTGGTACTCCTGCCTCTATACCTCTTCAACAACTTGGTGTGGATCATGCAACGCCCAGTTCTTCACCTTGAATTGGAATTATTTATGCCTTGCTCTCCACTAGAGTGAGCTCTGGGAAGGCAGGGATATTATTGCCTTTTCATCTATGTACTCCGGGTGTCCACAACCCTGGCTGACACGCCAGCACTCAAGAAATCCCCACCTAATGAATCTTTTGTCCGTAACATCCAATTTGCATGTGGCAACAGCAAGAGGAGAAATCCACAACTCCTTACTCCACCCCCCTCCCCCGGATGCTCTTCCCACCATCACAATGGAGCCAGGAAGGAAAGAGATCCGCATAAAACGTACAGAACACCTAGCCCACACGGGGTGAGAAGTTTGTGGCTTTCCGGGGAGATGATGCTGGAGAGATGGGCCGAGTTACAGAGGGCACTGGATGCTGAGCTGAGGCACAGGCAGGCATTACTAGCCCACGGGCACGGCTAGTAAGTTGAGGAGCGGACACTCTCACGCAGGTAACCGGGCTCCAGACAAAGTACCGGGTCCTGACCACTTGGCAACACTGCTCCCAACAGTCCTTCCCAGGCTCCGGCGCTGCCCCGGCGGCACAAGCCGAGTGGGAGCAAAACGGTGTTGACATAAAAAGGTCTTCCAAACCCACCTCTAGTCTAATCTCACTTCTGAACCCATGTTTATAGAATAGGGACTTGGCGTTGCTTACGATGAGTCACAGGACCCACGTGGGGGGCGGAGGACACAGACCCACACGAATGCTGTGAAACCGAACCATTAAAACGCTCCCTACGTGTTCGTTATAAGTTCGGCTTTGGGGCGGCTGCAGAGGAACAGACTCGGGGCGGGGGCGCCCCACCCGGCCAGGCGGGGGCCGGAGAAAGCGCAATTTCGCACGGGGCACCCACATCCCTAACCCCGGGCCCTCCTCGCCCGAGCCCGCGGGCCGCCCACTGCCTGAGCAGAGTCCCCTCCGCAGGGTCCCTGCGGCCCCGGCCGTCGAGTCCTCACCTGACGGCCCCATGTACTTGATCACCCCCTGCGTCTTGAACACCTCCCGGGCGGCCAGCAGCGCATCCTCCCGGTGCGCCGTGTAGAAGTCGCCCCGGTCGAAGAGGCGCACCGTGGTGCTCGGCTTCTCCGGCATGCCCTGGAAGAAGCGCACGAAGGCATACTCGGCCACGCTCTCCAGCTGCAGCGTTTCCCTCGGCTGCACCGCCATTTCCGAGCCTCTCCACAGCCCGGCGGAGGAACTGCGCGACCCCGCACCCACCAAGCCGTTTCCCGCCTCCCCTCCCTCGCCCCCCGGGCAGCGTCCGGCCTCTGCAGCCCGACCAATCAGCATCCGGCGCTGCGTTTCGGTGGGTGGGAGTCCGCTGCCGCAGCCAATCACAAACGGACGCGGCCCAGCTTCCCGCGCACGCAGGTGACTGCCTACTGCGCCTGCGTGAGCCTAGGTCGTGTGCGGACAGGGCAGGCGCTCATCCTGAAGATAATGTTTTCTCCCCGGTTTTTTCGAGTCAAGGGGCTGGGTCCCGGTGGATGGACAGCAGCCAGGGAGAGCGATTAGGTGGGACGTACTGGCAGGTTTTGCGTTTTTTTACGTACCCGGAAGCATGGAAGTGGAATCAGAAAGAAACTTGAAAACAAGGAAAAACTGGTCTTCTCCATTCCCAGTAGTTTTTTAAACTTGCTCCCTTCTCCCCCAACTGCCTCCCTTTTCCTTTTTAAGTAAACTGCCAACATCAAGATTACAAATCTAGAGCCCCTGGCCAGACAGGCAGCTCAGTAGTTTAGAGCGTCCTCCCCATACGCCAAGGTTGAGGGTTTGACCCCCAGGGTCCCGGCACCTACAAGAAGCAACCAATGAATGCATAACTTAAGTGGAACAACAAAAATGGATGTTTCTTCCTCCCTTACTTTCTCTAAAATCAATAAATAATAGGATTACAGGTTTATTCTCCACAACCTCATTATTGCTTCATACTAGCCATTTAGTTCACTCCTTCGTTGATTCATTAATTTGAAAATGTTTGTATACCAGACTTCTAGGATCTAAAGATTACTAGTAAAAAAATAAACAGTGCCTTTGTGCTTAATTCTAGTGATGGCTTTAGATAATACAGTAAATAAACTAAATGTTAGAAGATAAGCGTTTAGTTAAAAAAAAACAAAAACGATGGGGAAGTGGGACTGAAATTTTTTTAAATGTTGATCAAAGACCTGAATGAGGCCCTGTCCTGCACAGTTACCTGCCTTAGAAAAAAGTATTACACTCTCCTATTTGGCTTCCATTCTGCCAAGAAAGCCTAGGAAGCTGCCCAACCCCTGATTCAGCAAATAGAATGACCAGTAGGGTGGTAGGGTTTTCAAACGAATTCCCAGGTCCCACCCACATACAATGGGTTGGAATTTCTGAAGGTGGGTGGGGTCTTGGGATCTCTTAAAAAGCTCCCTAGGAATGCCTGATTATCTACTCAGTTAAAAAACCATTGACCCACATGTTAAAATTAAAATACCTTTCCAGGCAGGAAGCCGACAAAATTTGCATCATTTGACTACTCAGCAATGCTACTTCCCGCTACTCTCCCTCCCCTCACCCAAACTCTATGATCTAGGGCAGTGGTCGGCAAACTCATTAGCCAATAAGCCAAATATCAATAGTACAACGATTGAAATGTCTTTTGAGAGCCAAATTTTTTAAACTTAAACTATATAGATAGGTACATTGTTATTAACTTAATTAGGGTACTCCTAAGGCTTAGGAAGAGCCACACTCAAGGGGCCAAAGAGCCGCATGTGACTCCGAGCCGCAGTTTACCGACCACGGATCTAGGGCAATAAAATTCCCCTTCCCTCTCAACACTTGTGACTCCAACACAAACTTATCCTTCTGCTGTAAGACATGTCAGAAGCTGCAATTTCAGAGAGAGGAGGACTTAAAAGGGTCCTTGGAGTTGGGTATTAAAAAATATATCTTTTGCCCAGCCAGTGTTGCTCAGTGGTTGAGCGTCCACCTAATAGTAAAAACATCAATGATGAGAATCATTGATTGGCTGCCTCCTGCACGCCCCCTACTGGGGATGGAGCCCACAACCCCAGCAGGTGCCCTGACCAGGAATCGAACTGTGACCTCCTGGGTCATAGGTTGATGCTCAACCACTGGGCCATACCGGCGGCCAGGCTATGCCCTGCTTTTAGAAAGGTAAGGGGAGGGCAGAGAACTTTTCCTGCAACTGCTGATTCTCAATTGCTTTCAGCTCAAAATAATCCTTATGCCAAAGTGGCATGTTTTGGGGTGGCATATCCTGATCCCCTTCATATCAAAAGAAGTAGGAAGAGCTAAGGTTAACATGTTAAGAAAGGCTTTATGGAAGAAAGGGAGCTTAAGTTGGGCCTTGACTACGTAGAGGGTATAATGCGAAATAAAGTTGATTGTGACCAGATTTCAATTGCTCTGAGAATGCTAGGTATACACAGAAGCTTGAGAATGGGAAGAGCTTGGTATTAGGGAAGCCAAAAATTATATTAATCGAGGCAAATGGTGAAGTCTGGAACCAAAAATTATAGTGGAGGGGAAAGAAGAACCAAGGGAGGCAAAATACAGAGCAACCATAGCTAGATGACACCATCTGAGGCCAAGGGCTGGGATGCCACCCCTGGAACACTCCTATGGCTGCCATTGGTCTCACCCCATTGGTGCCCATGAGTGTTTTCTCAATTGTTTTTCCTTCTTTTTATCTTAAGATTCCAAGTCCTACATGAGGGTCCCTGTGCCCTGGCTACTGAGAGCAGAGGGAGGATCTCTATGCTTAAACTTCTGCAAAGGAAGGCAGAGAACTGTCTCTCACTAATACCATACACAGAATTCTCCCCAAATTGAAGAGGTGATGGGGTACTGGACAGCCAAAAGGGGAAAGAGTGCCTCTATAGGGCCAGACTGTGAAAGGCCTTGTATACCCCTCTGGCAGGCGAGACTAGTAGATTCCCATGCTGTATAAAAATGCTATGATCAGCTTTAGGCAAATAATTCTGGGAGCAATGTGCGGTTTGGGCTAGAGAGAGAATAGCTTGGTGGTTAAGAGACCAGTGAAAATGTGTAAGAGAAGGTACATTAGAGGAACATTATTTCTGAGGGAGAATCACAGAGCCCGCCCGATGACTAAAGGATCAGAGAAGGTAAGAGAGAAAAGAGGGACTTGATGCCTGGTGATGTCGTTAACTGATTCTGAGAACACAAGAGACACACTAGGTTTATGAAGAAAGATGGTGAGATTAAAGGCTGGTTAAGTGAAACACAGTTTAGTGTAGAGCTCAGGATGAAGAGCAGAAATGGAGATGAGATTTCTATTATCATCTAGGCCAGTGGTCGGCAAACCACTGCTCTGGAGCCACATGCAGCTCTTTGGCCCCTTGAGTGTGGCTCTTCCACAAAATACTATGTGCGGGCGCGCACGTACAGGGAATGTTGTGGAGTGAAAGAAGATGTAGTGTCGAGAATTGAGAAAGGTATGTTGAGATGGTTTGGACATATAGGAGATAGAGGAAACAAGTATACAAGATGAGTGTGGATGGGAGAGTTGGAAGGGGTCGACCTCAGCGAACGTACCTCAATCAGATTGAAGACGTTTTTAGCAAAGGCCAGCTGAGGAGTACCCTAATTAATAACAATGTACCTACCTATATAGTTTAAATTTTAAAAATTTGGCTCTCAAAAGACATTTCAATCGTTGCACTGTTGATATTTGGCTCTGTTGACTAATGAGTTTGCTGACCACTGATCTAGGCTAAGAGAAGGGAATGGCTGAAATCCTCCAGGAAGAAAAAAGGGGAAAAATAAAAGTAAAGATAAATCCTGAGGACATCAGTATTTCAGAGTTGGTGGAAGAGGAAAACAACCAGAGGAGACTAAGGTCAATGAAGCCAGAGAAAATGTGTAAGCAACATACTGGGGTAGGACATGGAGCAGTCAACATGGTGAATAAGCTGTGGAAAGATCAAATGATGAAACACTGGGGGTAAAAAGGCCATTGGCAATTAGCAGGTCAGTGTTGAACTTTGCAAGAGTAGCTTTATTAGAGATCAGACTGAAAGTAGAGGGCATTGGATTAAAGACTGTGGCACTTAGCTCCAAATTCACCTTTTGCCGGCTCTGTAAAAATGATCTGAAGCTTTGTCAGTAGAGGGCACTGGAGAGACACTGCAAGAGGAAAATGTAGTTTCTCTTGAAGCACTGTTGGCTTCCCCAGTGCCCAGCTCCTGCAGACCCAGGACTTCTCCATCATCCGGCCCTTAGAGCATGGGTGGCTTCTCCAGCACAATGCTGGTCCTCCGGCAGCTTCTGAGAACCTGCCCACACCCCAACTATAAAAGGTAGCTTTATAGAGTGGCTTTGGTGTCTGGTGAGACATCTCCCTATAAAGAGCTTTCCCCAGCACCCTAGAGCCTGGTTCAGCAAACTTTCTCTGTAAAGTGCCGGGGTCCAACCCCAGCAGGTCCAGGGGTCCCCAAAGGTGTAGACGGAGTCGGCGAAGAAGGAAGGACACGGAGACAGTGTTCAGTTGATCAGCAGCCTAGCCAGGATCTCCAGCCAGGATCTCCAGCCAAGTTCTGGTCTGGATCTCCAGCGAAGTTCTGCTGTTTATTGTCTTGTTACATCCGTATTTATACCAGTTGATTTTAATCCTGTCAATTTCTATTACAAAGGTTAGGGTGTTTCTTATCTCCATTCCAGGGAGTAAAGATTATGTAGCTTAAGCATGATTGTTTGTAGTGATTAACTACCCGCCTGGCACTTAGTTAAGGAGTTTCATCCCTTCCCTGACTTCAGGGAAAAATTCCTACCTGGGGAAACAACCTTTCTAGGAGAGGCATCCCCTCCCTGACTTCAGGGAAAAATTCCTACCTGGGGAAACAACCTTTCTTGGAGAGGTGACCTTGGTTAAAACACACAGCACTAAGGGGAGCAAACATATTAAGAACAGTATGCTATATACGCCAGGTCCCTTGAAACATATGCTGTGCAGATGTTTCTTTCCTGCAGCGGACTGTGTCAAGCAGCAAGGATGGACCGGCTTCCGGCAGTAAAGGACAGACCCCCTCGATAGGTTCTGTCACAACTACTCAACTCTACCCTGTAGTTTGAAAAAGCCACACACCTTATGTAAACAATAAAACTTTATTTATGGACACTGAAATTTTTATTCCATCTAATTTTCACTTACCACAATATATTCTTTTCCCCCTAACCACTTAAAAATGCAAAAACCGCCGAAGCCGGTTTGGCTCAGTGGATAGAGCATCGGCCTGCGGACTAAAGGGTCCCAGGTTCGATTCCGGTCAAGGGCATGTACCTGGGTTGCGGGCACATCCCCAGTAAGAGATGTGCAGGAGGCAGCTGATCAATGTTTCTCTCTCATTGATGTTTCTAACTCTCTATCTCTCTCCCTTCCACTCTGTAAAAAATCAATAAAATATATTTTTAAAAAAATGCAAAAACCAATCCTAGCTTCTGGGCTGTATAAAAACTGGTGACGGGCCAGCCTGTAGGCTGTAGTTTGATGACTCCTATTCTAGAGGGAAGATTTTCATCAAGTTTCACAAGACTGACTTTCCGGTGATGCCAGTGCCATACTGCAGCGACCTTTCTGTCTCTCCCTCAAACTCTGGGGCCCAGGGTATGTGTGGGGCTTAGGGGCAGTTAAAGGTCTCTTTCTTGGGTGCTGCCCTATCTCAGCCCTAAGGTAGTGGGGCTGCTCCCTACATCTGCTATTCCTATTGTCTTTAAAGTTGTTGCTACTCCCTACTATGTCTATTTCTATCACTTAATAACAAATTACCATATTTAGCATCTTAAGACAATAAGCATATATGTTTCCATGGGTCAGGAGTCCAGGCATAGCATAACTGGGTCCTTTTCTTGGGGTCATAAGATTGCTGAAGATGTCAGCCAGGGCTATGTCATTTGGAGCTGGGGTCTCTTCCAAGCTCACTGGCTTTTGGCAGAATTCAGTTCCTATGGTTCTGAGACTGAGGCCTCAGCCCCGAGACTCTGCTGGGCGTTTCCCGATAGGTGACCCTCTTGGCAATATGGCAGTTTGCTTTAAGGCTAACAGGAGAGCACCTCTGCTGTTGCTGTTCACCTTTAGACATTCTTTTAAAAGCATCATCTGATTAAGTCAGGCCCACAGGCAGTAATCTCCCTTTGAATTCAGTCAACTGATTAGATTCTTAATTATATCTACAAAATCCCTTCACCTTTGCCATATAATGTAATTTAATATTGGGAATGATGTATACAGTACAGAGCATATACATCCAGGGTAAGAAATCTTGGGGACCATCCTAGAATTCTACCTACTACAGATGGGATAAAAATCATGCTTAAATATACTTTTTACATTTTCTTTCATGTTATTTTCATAGTATTTTTAAAATTTTCCTATCAAAAAGAAAATATTTAACTTCATATAAAATACCAGGTGGGGTAAAAGTAGGTTTATAGTTGTATGTGAAAATTTATTCTTGTATTATTCTTTATTAATTTTTGTATTATTTTCCATATGCCCCACCCTGCATATTTGTACCATAATTATTCATTATACATGTTGAAAAACTGGTGCTTCTAACTTGACCAACCATAAAATTCATGGTTCACAACATTTTCTATCAATTCTACCTCAAAGGTATATTTGCCAAAATGTCAATTTGTCTAAGCAGAATCTTTAGATTCATTTTGAATAAAACTGATTTTTCTGTGAGGTTACATAATGTTATACATTTTATACTGAATATGCATGACTCATGCAGAACTCCAATTTGTAGTTAGCATTCAGAACATTTCTTAAACTATTATCTTATGTATAGACTAGGAAATTTGATTTTATATGATTCAAACAAAGTTAAGAAAATTCAGTTTTAAAATGTTTATTTCATAGTTCATAAAAAAAGGCTTTTATGTACAAGACTCAAAAGTAAATAGGAAGGCAGCTTTCAATCACAAATGGATGAGTCGGCAGTCATTCAAACTCTACTGTGGAAGCCTATTTAATGCACACTCTTCACTGTTGTGTATAAATAATTTTAACTGTGCAGCCCAAGTTCTGGGACTTTCAGAACTGCATATACATGACACTTGTGGTCAATTTTAAGATCGGTAAAGTCAATTTCAAGCTCTTATATTTGGAGTACAGGTTTCACTATTACAAATATATGTTAACTAATAAAATAGTCTGCAAAGATTTCTCTGTCTCACGTTCATACATTTGTAATCTGAGTCCATCTGCTAATTTCCCTTCTTCTAGTTACTATTCAAATTACAGCAGTTATCCATGGAGTTCCCTATGCATCTCACCCATCTCTTTTATCTGCAATAGAAGAAAAAAGAGAGAAAACATTAAAATAATTTTCCAATCTTTTGTTCTTTCTGAAAAGTTAAAACAAAACCAAGAGAAAGCAAGATGCTTCTCTTCCACATTTATGAGACATATTTAAATTTTAAAAAAGAAAGCTATCATACAAGGAAGCACACACTGGGTGCATGATTCAAACTGCTGTTTAGAGAGCGAAGATGGCCAAAGTGACAGGGGAAAGTAGCAGGTAAGCTAATGTCTTTAAGAATGGATAAGATTTTTATTACATGTATGCCATTTTTACATCTAGGCAGAACCAATTCATTTTCTATTATCAATCTTTTATTTTATGGGTGAGGAAATTGAAGTTCAGAAGTAAGTAGCTAGTCCCAGACGACACAATTAGTTATAGGCAGAACTGAGACATGGTTACAACAACTACACCCGACAAACATTTTGCCCTGTGGCAAGCCTGAGACGAAAACTGAACATGGATTACTTTGTTTAATCCTCATGAGTCTGCACTACTATCTTCGCTTTATACACAGGGAAATATGGAGGCTTAAAGACGTTAAATAATTTGTCCAGCTAATAAGAGGTCAAACCCAGGTCTATATTGTTCTTAACCACAACACTATATTGTCATTCTGAATCTCTGATATGATTTAGTTTACGGATAGTCCCCTAGACCAGTGGTCACCAAACCAGGTAAGCCAGATGATTATGGTATGGGAAGAAAATGGTAGAACTTTCTAGTTCCATTATTAGATTTTTTCAATATTATTTTACATTTCTGTGTTATTTGGTAAAATATCAGTAAATAGCACATATACAATTACAAAAACACATAGATATACAAAAATTGGGTAAACTGAAAATATTATTGATGGATTTAACAAGTGTATTCATATCAAATTCCAAGTGACTGAAACACACTAGCAATCTCACACTTAGATTTCACACCAATGACTAGTTAGTATGCAACAAATTAAGGACATAAATTAAGTTTATTTTTAATGATTATTATTTCACTAGCATAAAGACAATAAATCAGGTGATTAGTCATAGAGTTTCTCTAAAATGAATCCACCAGAGTATGCTTCTAAAAGACTCCACTAAATGTTAACACTTTGTAAAAAAAAATATATGTAACAGGCTTCCTATCCCATTATTATATGAGACAGAATTCCTTGTAAGTTGGTCTGCCATGAAACTTGAGCAAGAAAAGTTAGGTAAGGGAGCATTGTAAGACTGTTCCTAAGACTCTATGGACAATATTACAAAAGGACTTCAGTGTAATTGAGACCTGTCAGTGTCTAGGAAGATATAGTGATTATCAGCAATAAAAGATTAAACAAGGGTCTTTTTATTACGTAATCCATTTACCTCAGCCTTCTCATACTTTGTCTTTCTTTTCTTTGTGGAAATAACCTGAATGGAAGAAAAATTATTACAATTTTAGGACTGCTACCCAAACAAAAAGTTGGTCTAAATCAGCAATTTTTAACCGGTGTGCCACAAGAATGTTAAAAACATGCAATACCTGGCTACTTACTCAGGGCACTGACCTCTTTTCCCTTAGGTTGTCAAACAAAAAAATGACAACGGCCAATACAATAGTCATTCAGTGTAAATGAATAAAAATTATACCTTTTTTTTTTAAGGTCAGCAAAAAATATATTTTTTGGTGTGCTGCAGAATTTTATTCATTAGTTTATGTGTGCCATAAGATGAAAAGGTTGAAGCACTGACCAGTGTGGCTCAGTTGAACATGGTCCCATGCCTGAAAGGATGCCTGCTCAAGGTGCGTGTGGGAGGCAACCGATCGATTTATCTCTCTCTCCTTTCCTCTCTCTCAAAAATAAATAAAAACAGCCTGACTGGTGTGGCTCAGTGGTTGAGCATCGATCTATGAACCAGGAGGTCACAGTTAGGTTCCTGGTCAGGGCACATGCCTGGGTTGTGGGCTTGGTCCCCAGTGGGGGGCATGCAGGAGGCAGATCAACAATTCTCCCTCATCACTGATATTTCTTTTTTTCTTAATATATTTTATTGATTTTTTATAGAGAGGAAGGGAGAGGGATAGAGGGTTAGAAACATCAATCAGCTGCCTCCTGCACACCCCCTACTGGGGATGTGCCCGCAACCAAGGTACATGCCCTTGACTGGAATCGAACCTGGGACCCTTCAGTCCCCAGGCTGACGCTCTATCCACTGAGCCAAACCAGGTAGGGCGATCACTGATATTTCTTACTCTCTCTTACTCCCTTCCTCTCTTATAGAGAGCGCCTGGGAAGGCACATGAGTATTTCTTTAATTATTGTTAGCTGAATCCAGTGGCATTGGCAAAACCACGTCCTGGAAACATGCTTTGCCAGAGGCAGGAGTGTTGTCAGCTTGACCTTCAGTCCAGGTGTCAGGGAGTGGGTTTCATTATCTAAATCCAGCCAAGCACCAGGAATGAATATGACTCGGGCCCACCCAAGAATTCAAATAATCTCCTTTGTCTTGACCTTTAGTAAAACTTCCTGGTTTTTGCTGTATAAAATAAACACGCTGTATTGGCTCTGGGTCCCTGTCTCTCCATCAGAGGGCAGTGGTCCCACCCGGCCCCAGCTTTTTCCTTCTATCTGTGTCTGTCTCTTTCTTTCATTTTCTCAATCCCCAGCAGCCCTTACTCAGGAACCGGACCGCTCTCTAGCCAAACTGGACGCAGAGAAGAGAGAAGTTTTTACACTCTCTGAAATCAATAAAAATATATTTAAGAAAATAATGAATCATCTTTAATAAAATGTAAAAGCCTGATGTGCATACTTCCACATACTGTTCCATCCTAATACAAACATCAACTAGAATCATGCAATATTTTTGCACAGCCTGTACTGTCATAGGAACCCTACCAAATCAAAAGCTATAGACTGAACTCATTTTTTTCCATAGCCACTTTATTCCATGGCACGGATATACTATGTTCAGGTTGTTTGCAGACTGACCATTATTAGCAACACTGTAATATATAACCTGACCATGCTTCCTTATGTACTTACACTTTCATTTAAACAGGACAAACCCAATGATTTCTATGACTAATCTTTTTTTTTTTTTTTTTTTAATGCGCCCTAGCACCTGCCATCCTATGACTAATCTTTCATGTGTTTATTTTTGCCATCTGGAATTCCTCTTCTGTAAATTGTTTATCCATACCTGCTGCCATTCCTTCTTTAGTTTCCTCATCAATTTGTAAGAGCTCTATATATATTATGCATAATACTTTTTTTTTTTTATCATGCATGGTGAATATTTTCCCCAGCCTATCATTGATATTTTCTTTTAAATATATATTTTTATTGATTCCAGAGAGGAAGGGAGAGGGAGAGAGAGATAGAAACATCAATGATGAGAGAGAATCATTGATCGGCTGCCTCCTGCACGCTCCCTACTGGGGACTGAGCCCGCTACCCAGCCATGTGCCCTTGACCGGAATTGAACTCTGGACCCTTCAGTCTGCAGGTTGATGCTCTATCCACTGAGCAAAAACCAGCTAAGGCGATATTTTCTACTTTACAGTATCTTTGCCATACAGATGTTAATTCCAATGACGTCAAATATATATCTTTTCCCTCACAGATTCCAGATTTCTTGTCTTGGTTTTCTTTACCACAGATTATTTCAACATGCACTGCCTGACTCCTCTCCCAGGTCCTTTGCCATTCACACAAGTGGACAAGGTGGTCGGCCCCGGTGGGGTGAAAACTGGAATGCAACTTGTTTTCTTCTAGGTGGAGTGCCAAGTGTGACAATCCCATTGAACTGACAATGTAAATTTCCATGTACCTTCAAATCTATTTCTGAATTTTTTATGTTGGTATGATTCCCTGAAGCTGAGGCACCCGTACATTTCTAGAACAAACCCCACTCCTTCGCGTGACACATCCTTCTCCTGAAGCACTGATAAATTCAATTTGCTTCACATTTATCACTTTTAACTTCTTGCTATGCTAACCTTAATCTGTGTTGTGTCGTCTCATCTCATTGAATGGCTGGAAGTTCAGGCATTTTGCACTAATCCTGGCAGGAGTGTTGAACTGTTTGCAGCAAGAACTGAATGACATTTGCTGCTTGATAACAACCTAACTGACCTGCGAGGTGCGCAGCTACAAGCTTTTCTGATTAGTATCCTTCCTTGCTTCATAAGGTGATTTTTTTTAATAAAAAGGGACCAGAAATGCAATAGATTCACTCACTATAGAGAATTATTAAGAAGAAAAAAATATTTTCATTTCATTTATATCATTTTGGAACATGGATGTAGCCTTTTGATGATGTCACCTTTCCTTGAAAGAATACCACCTTAAATAAAACTTCACTTGTTTTGCCCTACCCTGTTTGGCTCAGTGGATAGAGCGTCAGCCTGTGAACTAAAAGGTCCCAGGTTTGATTCCGGTCAAGGGCACATGACCGAGTTGTGGGTATAATCCCCAGTGGGGGACTTGCAGGAGGCAGCTGATCCATGATTCTATTCTCTCTCATCATGGATGTTTCTATCTCTCTCTCCCTTTTCCTTCCTCTCTGAAATCAATAAAAATATATTTAAACAAAACCTTAACTTGTTCTATACTCACCAGAACAACGATTCCAGCAATAAGTGCTATTGCCACAACCACGATGACAGCAATAATGCCAGCTTTTAGACCCTGCATTGAAAATTCAGGTGGTTTTTCATCAACATAGTAAATGGCAGTTCGACCAGGATCCAGATCCAGTTGTTCCCCATCTACTCTCAGGTCCATTCTCTTGGAATGGAACAAGGATTCATCTTTTACCTACATTGAGAAGGAGAAAAGCAATTTAAAATATGTTTTAAAACCTGGCCACGTGAATTACATGTCAATTATAAACCAAAAAAAACTGTTGCCGCCCAGCGGGTGTGGCTCAATGGTTGAGCGTCAACCCATGCACCAAGAGGTCACAGTTTGATTCCCAGTCAGGGCACGTGCCTGGGTTGCAGGCTCAATCCTCAGTGGGGGGCATGCAGAAGGCAGCCAATCAATGTTGATGTTTTTCTCTCATCAATGTGTCTATTTCTCTCTGCCTCTCCTTTCCTCTCTCTCTCAAATCAATAAGATAAAAGAACTGTTGCCAAGAATCTTTATGGTTTCAGTGATAACAGTCTCATACACTGAAACTTAAAGATATTATGGGAAATTTTCAAACATATACAAAAGTAGAAAGAATGCTATAATGAAGTCCCATGTACCTATCACCAGATTCAACAATAAAAACACAAGGTCAATCTTATTTTACTCGTCCTTCCTTCTATCTTCCCCCTCAACCCCCCGCCTTCTTCAGACCAAATTATTTTGAAGCAAATAACAGATTTCATATAAAAAAATTAGCATATTATAAGATATAAACTGCCCAGCTGGTGTAGCTGAGTGGTTTTGTGTCAACACATGAATCAAGAGGTCGCGAGTTCGATTCCCGGTCTGGGCACATGCCCAGATTGCAGGCTCGATCCCTGGGAAGGCAGGAGGGAAGGGAGCATGGAAGAGGCAGCTGATCAACGATTCTCTCTCATCAATGATGTTTCTATTTCTCTCCCTCTCTCTGAAATCGATAAAAAAATATTTTAGCCCTATCCAGTTTGGCTCAATGGGTAGAGCGTCAACCTGCGGACTGAAGGGTCCGGATTCGATTCCAAACAAGGGCACATGCCTGGGTTGTGGGCTCGATCCCCAGTAGGGGGCATGCATGAAGCAGCCAATCAATGATTCTTTCTCATCATTGATGTTTCTATCTCTCTCTCCCTCTCCCTTCCTCTCTCTGAAATCAATAAAAATATTTTTTAAATACTTTAGAAAAATAAATAAAAATACTTTTAAAAGGATGTAAAGCTTAACAAACTATTTTATCATACCAGCTACACAGCATTTCTCACATAACTCTTATTCACGAAAATAATGGGAAAAGATTATACACACAAACTAAGCAACTACCAATGAGAGGTAATAGATAAGAATTATGTGAAGATATTCTAGGTAGAACAATTTGATAAAAAGGCATAAATATACAAACAAATAAGAAAGATATATAAGAAAGGATGTTAAGAGTAACAGCGAAGACATTAATGGCAGCACAAGAACCACTAGGAGAACAGAGATAAGGTTGGTCTATACGTGGAGAAGCAGATGATGAAAGATCTTGAATTCACTGAGGCATGACAAACAGCATTACATTTCTATACAAAGGAGTAAGACGAGGAAGATTATACTCACATCTTTTTCAAAATAATAAGCCACATCAGCTATGTCCACGTCATTCTGCAGTTTCTGAGTAGAATTCTGCACTAGATCAATAGTGATAATATCATTCTCATACTGGGGAGGGAATTGAAAAATACAAATTAATATTAACATAACCAAAATCATGAATATATAATTATTCAATAATCAGAATATTTACTATTTGATTTTCTATAATCTACACGTATCAGTGTTCCTTTCCAGTAGTAGATAATTGAGTTTATCACTAAGAATTTTAAAAATCTTGCCAAAACCGGTTTGGCTCAGTGGATAGAGCGTCAGCCTGCGGACTGAGAGGTCCCGGGTTCGATTCCGGTCAAGGGCATGTACCTGGGTTGCGGGCACATCCCCGGGGATGTGCAAGAGGCAGCTGATCGATGTTTCTCTCTCATTGATGTTTCTAACTCTCTCTATCTCTCTCCCTTCCTCTCTGTGAAAAATCAATAAAATATATTTAAAAAAAAAAAAAAAAGAATTTTAAAAATCTTTGGAAAAATAAAAAAATAAAAAATCTTTGGGAGGTCTTTAAATCTATCCAAGGGAACTGAGACAGCAATGCAAATAATAATTACAATCATGTTTTCTTATCAAAAGAAAATTTTCTTCTCTTGAAAAGATTTTAGAATAAGATATTAGAGCACCATATTTGGCTAGAACTACTTTAAAATTAAAATGTTAATGAAACACAATCCAAAATGCAGTATGTATTTACCACATTCTGCTTTTAGGAAGCAAAAAAGCATATTCCTTCCAAAAAATTATTTCTTTTCAAAGAAAGTCTTTAATATGAAAAATAGACCAAAATACCAGGGGGTAGGGGGGAAGAGAGGGTAAGGAGAGGAAAGAAAGCACAGAATAAACAGTGAAAATGAAGGAAAAAGAAAAAATTGTTTTGGGGGGGCAGTCATTGCATCTATGAAGCAAAAATAAAAAGGGAGGAACAATTGGAGGCTAAGAGAGAACTTTTTGTAAATAGAAAATATGATAAAAATTAAAATGCAATAGAAGGCTTGGAAGACAAAGACATAGAAAGCTCTCAAATATAGAATAAATGATGGGTAATAGAAGGGAAAGGATTAAAAAACCCAAGACTCAGAAAACAACAACATAAGAGGTAAGAGAAAATTCGGAGGGTGAGGATGAATTATGAACAATGGATTGGAACTAAATGGACTTTTCAATATCAACACTGGAGCTGTAAGATATTGGAGAAATACCTTCAAAAGTCTAAGGAAAATTGTAACTTTGAATTCTATACTAAATCAAATTATCAATCAATTATAAGAATAATCTAACAGTATTTTTAGGCATTTGAGGACTCAAAATTGGACCTTCCATGTACCCTTTTTTAGTGCGCTTCTGGGGGATGGGCTCCACTAAAAGCAATAAAGTCTCTTTTTAAAAATGACATAAGCCCTAGCTGGTTTGGCTCAGTGGATAGAGCATCGGCCTGCGGACTGAAGGGTCCCAGGTTCAATTCCGGTCAAGGGCATATGCCCAGGATGCGGGCTCGATCCCCAGCAGGGGGAGTGCCAATCAATGATTCTCTCTTATCACTGATGTTTCGATTTCTCACCCCCTCTCTGAAATCAATAAAAATATATTTTTTTAAATGACATAAATTTTGCCACGCCAGTGTGGCTCAGTGGCTGAGTGTCAACCTATAAACCAGGAGGTCATGGTTCAATTCCCAGTTGGGGCACATGCCTGGGTTGCAGGCTCAATCCCCAATGTGGGGCATGCAGGAGGCAGCTGATCAATGATTCTCTCTCATCATTAATGTTTCTCTCTCCCTCTCCCTCTCTGAAATCAATAAATATATTTTAAAAATAAAAATGACATAAATTTTCATCTAGAGGAACTTAAAAGTACATTAATACTGCTTTAAAAGAGTTCCATCACACTATTAAAACATTTTCAACCAGAGCTGACAAAGTTAAGGAAGAGCTAACTGGTTAGGACTACCTCCTGAAAGAGAGGAGATGGGAGCGAGGCACCCAGAAGGAAAGGTGTGCTAACAGCAACCAGAGAGCAGTTTGCCAGGGTTAGAAGACTGGTGTGTGTTTGGGATACTAAGAGATACAACATTTGCTTTAAGGGTAAACTGAGGTTTTCAAAGACTATAGAAGAAAATAAAACAGGGTATTTGCTTTATGAAGTGCCCAGAGCTGAAAATGTTACTCAAATGCAATTTAATCACCACCAAAAATCAGATCCAAACCACACTGCTTCACCAACTTTCTGTAAAGCTCATTTACTAAAAAAACAAAAACAAAACTTACCAGAATATTTCCAATATATTTTGAATCCAGCTGATAACGAGTTGTGATGATCTCCTTGAGTGCACTGTAAATAATTAAAAATCATGTTTTTTTTAAAAAAATGGTTGTACTATACAACATTAAGAAAATACTTTCTGGAAATTTTAATTAATTAATTTTTTTTAAGAAGCACTAATTGTTAACTAAGCAGATAGCTCAAGGTCTGGAGTTGTCAATAACCAAACTTGTTGGAAATTTTATGCCATTTTGCAAATCTATACTAAAAAAAACCTATGCGGTCGTCTCGCCCTCACACCACAGCGAGCAATCACCAGGAGGCTGCATGAGCGTGCGGGTGGGTGGGGGCTTGATGCTGCGTGTATAGCATGGAGGCGGGGCCCATGGCTCCAGCCTACCACTTTGGGGCAATCCATGGAGAAGCCCTGGATGGGTGGGTGGGGCCTACCTCTTTGGGGTGATAGATCGAGGGGCTCCTACACTGTGAGAGGGCACAGGCCAGGCAGAGAGACCACCTCCCGCCCCCCCCACCCCCCCCCCCCCGCCTGCGAGTGCAAGAATTTCGTGCACCAGGCCTCTAGTATCAAGATAATTGATTCAGGCTAGAATCATCCATTGATGCTAAACTATTGAATTCTACTTTGATTAGAAACAGGGTATCAAGTGTCTGCCCACAGATTATACTTATTTATTTAGTTTTTAAATTTTTTATTTATTGATTTTAGAGAGAGAGGAAGGGAGAGAAAACTATTAATGTGTTGTGCCACTTATTTCTGTATTCATTGGTTGCTTCTGATATGTGCCCTGACCAGGGACAGAGCCTGCAACCTTGGAGTTATTGGGATGCTCTAACCAACTGAGTGAGCTACCCAGCCAGAGCTTGCCCACAGATTATACTTATTAACTAGTCGCCCAGTGCACGAAATTTGTGCGGGGGGCGGGGGGGGGTGTGTCCCTCAGCCCGGCCTGCACCCTCTCCAATATGGGATCCCTCTCACAATCCGGGACCACTGGCTCCTAACTGCTCACCTGCCTGCCTGCCTGATTGTCCCTAACCACTCTGCCTGCCAGCCTGCTTGCCCCCAACTGCCCCCCCGGCCTTCTCACCCCCAACTGGCCCCCCTTGCTGGCCTGATTATCCCCAACTGCCGCCCCCCACCAGCTTGATCACCCCCAACTACTCCCCTGCCAGCCTGATCACCCACAACTGCCCCCCCCGCCCCCCGCCACCAGCCTGATCGCCCCCAACTGCCCCACCTGCTGGCCTGCTCGCCGCCTACTGCCCCCCAACCAGCCTGCTCGGTCCCAACTGCCACTCCTGCCAGCATGCTTGCCCCAAACTGCCCCTCCCGCTGACCTGATCACGCCCAATTGCCCCCCACTGCCAGCCTGCTCGCCCCCAACTTCCCCCACCACAGGCCTGATCACCCCCAACTGCACTCCCCTCCTGGCCTGATCACCCCTAACCGCCTCTACCTCGACCCTGCCACTATGGCTTTGGGCCAGGGGTGGGCAAACTTTTTGACTCGAAGGCCACAATGGGTTCTTAAACTGGACCGGTGGGCCGGAACAAAAGCATGGATGGAGTGTTTGTGTGAACTAATATAAATTCAAAGTAAACATCATTACATAAAAGGGTACAGTCTTTTATTTCAATGGTTTTATTCATTTCAAACGGGCCGGATCAGGCCCACGGGCCGTAGTTTGCCCACGGCTGGTCTGGGAGGTGACCACGGAGCCGGCTGGGGCAACCAAGGAAGCCAAGCCTCCCGCCCGCTCCGTGGCTCCAGCCGGCGCCACCATCTTGTCACGTCAATTTGTATATTCCCTCCTTATTGGCTGTGGGCGCCACAATCTTTATTGAGAAGTGACGGTTAATTTGCATATTGCTCTTTTATTAGATAGGATTAAAAAGAGGAAAATGGTAACTACAGTGGAGAAACCTGGTGACACAACCTTAACCAGTTAACACCACCAGTATAGGAACAAGGTGACATCATGTCCTTTCTAGGGCTGGTTTTATAGATGCTGGTGATAAACCAAGGGAAAAAAAAAAAATATAACCTGTACTAAATTATGAGGAAACATCAGAAAAAACAAATTTGAGGGACATTCTATAAAACAAGTTGCCTAGCCGTGGCCCATACACTGAAGGGTCTCAGTATTAAATGCATACTGATTCCTAGTCAGGGCACATACCCAGGTTGCATGTTCGACCCCAGTTGGGGTGTTATGGGAGGCAACCAGTCCATGTCTCTGTTTCTGTCTCTCTCCAAAAAATAAATTAAAAACAAAACAAAACAAAACAGGCCCTGGCCGAGTAGCTGAGTTGGTCAGAGCATTGTCCTGATACACAAAGGTTGTGGTTTCAATCCCTGGTCAGGACACACATATAAGAAGCAAATCAATGAATGCATAAATAAGTAGAACAACAAACCAATGTTTCTCTCTCTCTCCCTTCTCTCTAAAATCAATAAATTAAAAATTTATTGCAAACAAAACAAAAACAACTTGCCCACACTCTTCAAAATTATCAAGGTCATGGAAGACAAAGAAAGGCCAAAACAGTGTTCCATATTGAAGAGAAAACAGTCATGACAACTAAATGCAATGCATAATCTTAGATTGGGTCCTGGGTCAGAGGATAAAAAATTGTTATAAAGGACAACATTGGGGGCATGATGTCTACAATTTGCTCTCATATGGTTCTGGGGGAAACATACATGCTTAGATAGATACACAAAGCACACACACACATGCATACAAACATACACATATAAAGAAAAAATGTGGCAAATGTTTCCTGGTGAATCTAAGTAAAGGGGTACTAGAGAAATCTTATTACTCTTACAAATCTATTTCAAAATAAGATTAAAAATAGTATGTATAGTATCTTTTGAAGAAACACGAAAAAGCACTGTGGCTTGTTTTAGTTTTTCTAACGTAGGATGGAGGATCTGAGCATCAACCATGTAAATACAATACACTGAATAGCACTTACGTCTGCAAACTTTGACTATTATAAGGCTTCTCTCTTGTTTTGTGTCTTAGTTCAATGATGATCCAGCTGTAAAATAAAAAGACACTATTAACCGTAACAGCTCAGACTTTTACATTATATTATTTTCTTAATAACCTAGTAGAGGTAACAGGAAAAGGATTTATGCAAAAGATATGCCTTTAATTTTTTCCTTGGCCCTCACAGATCTTTCATAAAGAACTCATCCAGTGGCTCTCTCTATGGAGCACCCCAGCACCTCCCCCCACCCTCTCTCCCAGATCCCCCACCCCTTTCTCCTTGCCTCTCTTTCTCCTAAGCTCCAAGGGTCCTTCCTTTGCCTCTGTAACTTGTTTCCTGAGCCCATTTGTTCTATGACTCACCTCTCCTACCTCTGTGATTTTCTAAATAAACTTTTCCTTGAATTTAAAAAAAGAACTCATCCAGGAGGGAACATCCTTTCTAACACTGACTCTCTGGCCTCTGGTCATGTTGGGCTGAGGTCCAGCGAAGACACAGAAAGACACCAAGAGAAACAGAAAAGTAACCTCGAAGCTCCAGGAGATAGAAGCATAGAGAGCGACCATCTTGGTCTTGATACCTTTTCAGTTTCTAGTTCTTTCCAATAAAACCTTTTTTGCTTATGGTAGCTTGAGTGTGTTTCTGTTCTTTTTCATTACATAATCCTCAAGACAACCATATCTCACTTTAAAACTATAAGTGAGCCCTAGCTGATTTGGCTCAGTGGATAGAATGTCAGCCTGCGAACTGAAGGGTCCCAGGTTTGATTCCAGTCAAGGGCACATGCCTGGGTTGTGGAGCAATGATTTTCTCTCATCACTGATGTTTCTGTCTCTCTCTCCCTCTCCCTTCTTCTCTGAAATCAATAAAAAATATTTAAAAAAATAACAAAGCAACAAAAGCACCACTATAAGTGAGTACATAAGTAGCTTAAATCATTCATATACATTTAATATTAACCCAACTTTGAAATACTGAACAGTGTCGAGTAAAAATATTAAAGGGAAATTATTTTTCATATGCTACCATAAAGAAAAAATATAAATATTGCTAGTAAATTTATAAAATATCTCTGGAAGGTTGTAGGATAAACTGGTGAATCAGTTCTATAAAGTTAAACTGGGTAACTAGGGGCTTGAGACAGGATGGAGACTTTTCACTGTACGCCCTTTTCTCTGTTGAATTCTAAATCATTACATTGTATTACTTATTAAAAAGTAAGTTTAATTAAACAAATCTGAAAAGCATAAAAACAAATGGAAGAGGCAACCCAACTCACTAGGTCCTCACTCGTTCGGAGCAGGTTATCTCAGTGTCCTTGTCCGTTCTTCTGACGCCAGCAGTGTTCACACACCAGCACGTGGTGGTGCCATTGCACTGCTTGGCTTTGAAGTGCCCGTTCTCGTCACAGTCAGGATCGTAGAGTCCGTCGTTATTCTGAATGGCGTCTTCGGGTTTCGGTCTTCTCCCAGACTTGGAGTGAGACATTTCTGCCTTCATCACCAAACATTTGGTCGCCACTACAAAAACAAACAAACAAACAAAAAACTCTGAACGTCATACTGAAAAATAACTGCAGTTTTATTCTTAAAGGAAAGAAATTTTAATTTAACTTCAAACTCCCAGGGCCAAAGATTATTATAGACTGGCATGTTCCCCACTCACTTTCTAAAGACAAGAAGCTGTCAGGAGTACGATAACTGACAAAATAATATGATTCAGATTTAAGCCAGTAAAAGGCTTCCCAATTCAAAACACACCATTAAAGAAGTGTAAGTCAAAATAAAGCTGAAAGGCCTTGAAGATGTTCTACTCACATTTTGAGCAGATGACGGTGTGTTGTGTACCGATTGAAGTACACCGGCATTGACCATACGCGTCCGTAGAGCAGTTTGTGGTCAGTTTGTAGTTTTCACAGATACATTCTAGGAAGAAAAAAACCCACTTTAAAATGTGAATCCAACTATCGACTCTGGTGTCCCAGCTAAATTACATTGTGATAATAGTGTCCGAGTTATGGGGACACAAAGCCTTAAAAAGTGGTCCTGAACGTTTTACTTTTCAGCTACAGTTGGAGTGGCTGACATAACTTAATATAGATATATAGTCTTATTTGCACACATTGCTGTTTTGATTTTCGAAACCAAGACTACAGCCGTCTAAACATCATATTTAGCTTGGTCCCAGGGTCAGCTCCTTCCCTCCTTCCTGTGGTAAGATAAACCCTTGCCTGTAAGCTACTGACTCTTCTTCCAAGATCAACAATCCCATTCCCTTCCTCCTCCCCCCGACCCCGGATTTTCTTATTAAGAGATGCTTGCTTTGGGGTTTAATAGGAAATTATTCAGCACCTGCTGGACTATATGGTATCTTAAAAAATATATACTTTCAATTGAATTTGGGAGCACCTCAGTATGTGCGTTTCCTAAGACATACCCAACTTTTTTTTTTTCTAGAGAGGAAGGGAAGGAGGGAGGGAGGGAGGGAGGGAGAGACATGGATGTGAGAGAGAAACATCAATTGGTTGCTCACCACCTTTAGGTGTAGGGGACAGGACCATGGGACAGGACAAGGCTCCAACCAACTGAGCCACACCAGCCAGGGGCCCTGGTACCCAACTCTGCTGCCCATCTGATTATTGATGTCAGTGTAATAGTTATATCCTTGACTATCTCAAAAGTAAATTTCAACTCGAAATGGCAAGCCCACCTAATTTCTTTTGTCTGGTTAAGAGTGCAATCATTAAAAACAAAAGTAGTGTGGCAAACCAAAGAATTTTAATATTAATCCTTCATGTCCCAAGTTGGCTTTATTTTTGCCCCGTTTAAATTATAATCAATACTAACCACCTATATCAGCACAAAACGAAATATTAGGGTTAAAAAATGGAGCAAGTATAGTCGCTGTCCTCAGAGTTAAAATCTTATGAAGCACTATACCTGCTCAAAGAACACTTTTCATGTCCAAGCAATGTCAAGTTTAAAACAGACCAATCATGTACACACTTTCTGAACACAGGCCTATAGCAGCTATCATCACTGAAAAAGGGATTTTAGGATTTCAGTATTTAACCTCAGACAAAATCTAGAAGACCGTGAGTTGTTTAAACTGCATTACTTTGAAAGGATAATTAATTAGGCTGTGCCCTGTTTGTGAGGGTATAAAACCCTTTCGAGAAAACTTTGGTCAATAGCCATGTACTCCTGCCCACCATCTTACAAATGATAACAGCCAAGATGTTTATCCCAGAGTAATGGTGTGATCTTCCACGATATAGACTATCCTGTCACCATTTAAATAGTGTTTCCTGCCCTGGCTGGTTTGGCTCAGTGGATAGAGCATCGGCCTGCAGACTCAAGGGTCCCGGGTTCGATTCCGGTCAAGGGCATGTACCTTGGTTGGGGGCACATCCCCAGTGAGGAGTGTGCAGGAGGCAGCTGATCGATGTTTCTAACTCTCTATCCCTCTCCCTTCCTCTCTGTAAAAAATCAATAAAATATATTTTAAAAAAATAAAAAAAATAGTGTTTCCCAACACTAAAGAAAATGTCAAACTCTGGATGCATGGGGGGTGGGGGGTGGAAATCAAGATATAAAACCGTGTTTAGATTTAAGGCAACATTTAGAGCAAGGTTAAAGAGAAAATACACCCAATTATTAATTATGGGATTCTCTTTAAGTGGCGGGATTATGGGGTTTTTTACCCTTTAGTGTTATCGATATTTCTGGGTCCCCTACACTAAAGCTGGCATTACTTATAAGATCCTTAGAGAAAAGAAAACACCTACAACGCCGAGGAGTCAAGGTCCAGGCGGACTCTCTCCCGCCCGCAGGTGAGGAGCGGCCCGGGTGAGCTCCCCGCAGGTGGCCTCTCGCAGCCACCTGTCCCCTCCTGAGCCCCACATCCGGGGCCATCGCAGGTGCTCCGGAGAGCGGGCGGCAGGTCGCCGTCCAAGACTGCGCTCCCGGCCGACCCGGTTTCGGCCCCTCCAGAACCCCAAGTGCTTCGCACACACAGAGTCCGAAGAATCCCCGGACGTGGCCACTCCATCTCCTGCCCGCGCCCCCCCCCCCCCGCCCCGTCCCTCCGTCCCTGACCCGGCCACCTCCCTATACAAGACAGCAAAGCCGCCCAACGAGGCTGCTCCCTCTGCCCCGCGCGAGTGGGCGCCTTCCTGCGCCCCCACCCCCGCCCCGCCCCGCGCGGTCTGGTCTCCAGACGGCAATGCGCGGCCGCGCTCCCCTTCCCCAAATCTCCGTCTCAGGTGCCGGGAGCCAACACACCCCACCCCGAGCCCAGGCCAAGCCCACAATTCCGCTCCGACCTTTCTGAGCCGCGGCCACTGCCGCTGTCGCGAGCAGAAGCCCGATCGCGAGGACCTGGGGGGGCGCCATGCTGCGCGCGAGGAAGAGGGCGCGGAAGGAGGGGGCCGGGGGGCCCGCGGGCGGCCGGGCGCGAGGCGTGGGGCGCGCGAGCGCGAAGAGGCCGCTGCAGGATGCTCCGGGGCCGGGACGGACGACGCGCACTCGCCGAGGGACTGCGCACTCTGGGCGCGGGGCGGGGCGGAGCGGACCTGCCCGACCTGGCGGCCCCGCCTCCCGGCGCCGGTCGGGGCTGCTCACCTCTGCCCGTGGGTCCCCGCGGTGAGTCACCGCCCCGAGCGCGGGGGCGGGGAGGAAGCGGGCTCCCCTCCCCCACCGCCTGCGCGGTCTTGGGGCGCCACCCTCTCCAGGTGCGCACCCTGCCCCGCGGCCACCTGGTGCTTTCTGCGGTGGCAGGTGGGAGCGGGGAGGGCGATGGGCTGCGGCTGGGTGGGGACCCTCGGTGGCCACAGAAGGGGGTTTGAAAATAATGCGGTTTCTTTTATCGGACAGAGCACAACTCTGAAACCTTCAAGAAATGGGGCCTGGAAGAGCGAGTGAGGCGGCGAGGAAGAGGAACTTGGAAGATAAAAGGAATACAAAGAGAAGCGGAGAGCTATCGAACCACAAAAAAAAAACCAAAAAAAAAAAAACTTTGAGTTAGACCTATCAGTTTAATTGTACTCCTTTGAATCTAGAGAGAAAAAAAATCTCCCTGGCTGGTGGGGGATGACCAGTTCGTATGTTCTTTCCCCTTTTTTAGACCTTGGAGATGTAAGAAAACTTATTCCCATTGAGCCAAATGCTGGAAACTGAGATCACTCCGGTTTGATTAATATTAGGGAACAATATTGATGAGTGTTTTGAAAACATGGGGAAATAGAAACACTGGATAATAATTTATCTCACTGCAATGACTTCAAATTAAACATTATTAGTCTTAAAAGAATTGTAATTCAATAACAAAATATGGTCTTTAATGTTTTTGTTAGCGTAAATATCATTATAATCTGTTTTTCTTTATTTGTTTTTTAATCTTTATAAGACTTTATTTGAGCCCAAACTGGACAATTTTGGAAAGCAAAATCTCAAATGTTTCCTAATCTGTTTTTAAAAGGCTTTTTTTATTTTCTGCATAAGAAAATTTTGGAGTAAAAGTTCAAAAGAGGAACGGTGAAAACCCAATTTTAAGGTTCAGCTAATTTTTATAAGTATGTATCCTGTAAAAAATTATGCTTTTATTGAGTGATCATTTAAGTGTGTTGTACTCTCTTATTGAAAATTGATTAATGTAAATAATCACATTGTTACAGTAAATAGCTGTCTAATTTGGATTTTACTTGAACATTTAATGATCTATCTACTTGATTTTTTTTTTATATATTTTTAAAATTGACTTAGGAAGAGAGAGAGAGAGAAATATCGACTTGTTGTTTCCCCCATTCATTCATTCATTGGTTGATTCCTATAAGAACACTGACCAGGAATGGAGCCTGTCACCTTGGAGTATCAGGATGTATTGGGAGGTCTCTCTAACCAACTGACCTACCTGGCCAGGGTTTACTTGATGATTGAAGTCTTAAGAAAATCCTATCACTGTTTTAAATCTGTAAATCTGAGTTGCTAGACCTAGTTTTGGAACTTTGTGATCTGCTCAACAACTTGAAGTTAAAAGAATAGTACTATCAAATCAGGAACAAGTTAACCAGATTTTTGTTTTCTTCTTCATTTCAGGAAGTTGCCCACAGCCAGCCTCCAAACTACACATACTGTACTTTTAACAAGAACAATCTAACTGGTTATTGTGGCTTTACTTGCAAAATGTTACATTGCCAGGTCTTAATCTGTTACCTAATCAAGTTGACAGCTGTTTATTAAATTGGTCATTGCAGTAAAGTGAATTGAGTAAACATGATTATTAAATAAATGACAAATACCACACTAAGCTCTGACTCATAATATCTGAGCATACATCTAAGGTATTTATTTTTATAGCTCACTAACACCTCAATTTGTCACTCACTGCTCAAAATTACTTTCATTTAAAAAATATATTTTTATTGATTTCAGAGAGGAAGAGAGAAGGAGAGAGAGATAGAGACATCAATGAGAGAGAATCATCGATTGGCTGCTTCCTGCACGCCCCACTCTGGGGGTTGATCCTGAAACCTGGGCATGTGCCCTGACCAGGAATCAAACTGTGACCTCCTGATTCATAGGACAAGGCTCAATCATTGAGCCACACCAGCCAGGCAAAGTACTCTCATTTTATGCTATGATTGTGAATCTTGTGTAGTTACAGTGCTATATTTAAGAATATTTCTTAATATTTTGTAAGATTTCATATCCAAGTATGTCAAATTTTATAGATGTTGCTTTTTAATTTTGACAAGAGTCAATTGACAGATAATATTTGACTGAGAAAGAAATATGACATGCTCTGGCCGGTGTTGCTCTGTGGTTAGAGCAGGGGTGGGCAAACTTTTTGACTCGAGGGCCACAATGGGTTCTTAAACTGGACCGGAGGGCCGGAACAAAAGCATGGATGGAGTGTTTGTGTGAACTAATATAAATTCAAAGTAAACATCATTACATAAAAGGGTCTGGTCTTTTTTTTTTTTTTAGTTTTATTCATTTCAAACGGGCAGGATCCGGCCCGCGGGCCGGATAGAGTGTCAGCCCACACACTGGAGGGTTGTGGGTACCATTCTAGGTCAAGGGCATGTAACTGAGTTGCAAGTTTGTTCCCCGTTCCAGTTAGGGTATTTGGATCCAACCAATTGGTGTGTCTCACATGGATCTTTCTTTCTTTCTCTCCCCCTCTCTCCCATCCACTCTGTCTAAAAATCAATGGGAAAAATATCCTTGGTGAGTATTAACAAAAGAAATATGATAAGATTAAAAACTATATCGAAGTATTTTTTGAATTTTCAAGTAATTTTTTATTTTTTAACTAGAGGCCCAGCGCGAAATCATGCGAGACCCGGACCCGCCATGCCTCGAGACCCATCAATGCTCCTCCTGGTGACTGGTTGTTTGGTCATTATGGCCACTGGCCTTTTATAATATAGATTATAGTTGCCATACAATATATTAGTTTTGGGTGTACAACCCAGTGGTTAGACATTTATATAACTTAGAAAGGGATCACCCCGATAAATCTAGTACCCATCTGACACCATACCGACTTATTACAATATTATTGACTTTATTTCCTATACTGTACTTTACATCCCCATGACTATTCTGTAACTACCAATTTGTACTTAATCTTTTCACCCATCTTCCCAACCCCCCTCCCATGGCAACTGTCAAAATGTTCTCTGTATCAATGAGTCTATTTCTGTTCTGCTTGTTTATTTTATTTTTTAGATTCCACATTTAAGTGACATCATATGGCATTTGTCTTTCTCTGTCTGACTTATTTCACTCATCACAATACCCTCCAAGTCACTGGTTTTCAACCAGTGTGCCACCGCACACAACTGTGTGCTGCAAAAAGTTATAAAACATGCAGGGGCACTGACCTCTCTTCCATTATATTGTCAAATAAAAAAAGAGAAAGACAATAGCCAACACAGTAGTTGTCTAGTGTAAATGCCCTGCCTTAAACCATAAATGTATAGGTCATAAATATACAGGTCATATAGAGTTGCATCTTATTGGTCATGTTGCATAAGAAGGTTGTGTCTGATTGGTTAATTCTTGGTACCCGAAATTCTTATATACAAGTATAGGCACTTGATTTTTTAAAAACGCACTTTGGAGTAAAAAAAGTTGTTAATCACTATTGGGGTTTTTTTTGTTTTTAGTTTTTTGTTTTTTGTTTGTGGTAAATCCATCAAAATTATACCTATTTTTTGTGAGATCAGCAAAACATATATTTTTTTGGTGTGCCACAGAATTTTATTATTTTATGTGTGCCATGAGATGAAAAGGGTTGAAAATCACTGCTCTAGGTCCACCCATCTACACTAATAAAAGAGAAACATGCAAATTGGTGTCACTCTGCTACAACCACCAGCCAATCAGAGCGACTATGAAAATTAACCCAAAAAAGATGGTGGTTAATTTGCATACACAGGTGCGGAGCAAAGACTGAAGGCTCCAGCCAGAGTGAAGACTGAAGACTGAAGATTGAAGACTGAAGACTGAAAAGGCTTGGCTTCTCCACTGTGGCCGGACCAAAGGCCTGGATCCTGGGTGCTGGAGGAAAACCGGTGCCAGCAGCCAGGGGCAGGAAGGCCTATTGCACAAATCTTCGTGCAATGGGCTTCTAGTTTATAATAAAAGTGTAATGTGCTAATTAGGCCGGACGTCATTCTGGACATCATTCTGGATGTCCTTCCAGATGAAGCCAGGGCCAGAGGGAAGCCTGGGTCCCAGGTACCTGCCCCCGGGTGGTCAGTGCTCTCCCACAGGGGGAGCGCCGCTCAGCCAGAAGCCCTGAGCCGGGCTCACAGCTGGTGAGCACGGCAGCGGTGGTGGGAGCCTCTCCCACCTCTGCAGCAGTGCTAAGGATGTCTGACTGCCAGCTTAGATCCGCTCCCCGCAGGGAGGGGGCCTTAGCCAACAGTCAGACATACCCTGAGGGCTCGCGTACTACGAGAGGGCACAGGCTGGGATGAGGGACCCCCCCCCTCAGTGCATGGATTTCGTGCACCCAGCCTCTATAATAATAAAAGCATAATAAGCAAATTGACCGAACGACCGAATGGCAGAATGACCATCCAGACGACCACTCTATGACACACACTGGCACCAGGCCAGCCAAGACAGGTGCAATGTGATTGGTCAGGGGGCCCCCGTCATTGCTCCATGATCGCCTCAAAGAGGGAGGCCTAGGCCAGTGTGTGGGGAGCGGGCCTAAGCTGTCAGTCAGACATCCTTAGTGCTGCTGTGGAGGCAGGAGAGGCTCCTGCCACTGCTGCTGTGCTCACCAGCCGTGAGCCTGGCTTCCGGCTGAGCAGTGCTCCCCCTGTGGGAGCTCACTGACCACCTGGGGGCAGCTCCTGCATTGAGCCTCTGCCCCCTGGTGGTCAGTGCGCATCATAGTGACCAGTTGTTCCACTATTCAGTCAATTTGCATGTTAGCCTTTTATTAGATAGGATGGCAAGATTTCATTCTTTTTATTTATTTATTTATTTTTAAATTTATCTTTATTGTTGAAAATATACAAATGTCCCCTTTGTTAAGATTTCATTCTTTTTCATGGCTGAGACATATTCCATTCTACTTACCTGAGACAGACTGAGCCTCTTCTATATAAGATTAGAATTTTCATTAGTTGCCCCTCAAATCCTACACTCAATCAGTGGCCAGTCAGAATGGTGCCAGTAATCACAAGATACCGCCTTATCAGGCAAAGAGACTTCCCCATCCCTTATGAAAGTGCAGTTTAGCCCCAGAATGACTGCTGCGTAACCTTACCTTCATTATAATAGTAAAAAACACACTGCTGGGTGGATAGTTAATACATTAATGAAACATTGGGTGCAAAAAGAAGTGTGTAGTTCCACTGCACAAGCTTCAAAGAATTCCTACCTCTACATACTTAGATGTCACATTCAGACATCATCTTTCCTGCCTCAATGTTAAAACTGTTCCCTGCCTTTGTTCAGGGAGCAACAGCCATTTCTTTCTCTCTTCAGATGCTGTTTTCTTTTTGTGCATGAGCTTTTGTATAAATCCTTACCTGCAACCTAGGTATGCACCCTGAAGGGGAATTGAACCTGCAACCTTTTGGTTTATGGGACAGTGCTCCAACTAAGTGAGCCACCTGGCCAGGGCTGCATGAACTTTTTTTTTTTTTTTTTTAATATATTTCTTTAGTGACTTCAGAGAGGAAGGGAGAAGGAGAGAGAGATAGAAACATCAATGATGAGAGAGAATCATTGATTGGCTGCCTCCCACACACCCCCCACTGGGGAACGAGCCTGCAACCCAGGCATGTGCCCTTGGCCGGAATTGAACACGGGACCCCTCAGTCCGCAGGCTCGCTCTATCCACTGAGCCAAGCCGGCTAGGGCTGCACGAACTTTTTAATAAACCTCTCACTTGAATATTATTTTTATGGAGTTTCCAAGAACCTTGAGTAACATATGTATTACTTCTTTAACCATGCATCTACTGATGGACACTTAGGTTGCTTCCATATCATGGCTATTATAAATAACTAGAGGCCTGGTGCACAAAAATTTGTGCACTTGTGGGGGAGGGGCGTCCCTCAGCCCAGTCTGTGCCCTCTCGCAGTCTGGGACCCCTCGGGAGATAACGACCTGCTGGTTTAGGCCTGCTCCCGGGTGGCAGAGGGCAGGCCCAATCCCTAGGTGCAGCCCCTGGTCGGGCTCAGAGCAGGGCCGACTGGGGAGTTGGGGCGCCGCCCCCTGTCATGCACAGAGCAGGGCAGATCGGGAGGTTGCGATGCCACCCTCAGTCATGCTCAGGGTAGGGCCGATTGGGAGGTTGGGGCACCGCCCCCTGTCACACTCAAGGCAGGGTCGATGGGGAGGTTGCAGCGCCACCCCCTGTCACAGAGCAGGGCCAATCAGGGGGTTGGGGCACTGCCCCCTGTCACACACAGAGCAGGGCGGATCAGGGGGTTGGGGCGCCGCCTGCTATCACCCACAGAGCAGGGCTGATCAGGGGGTTGGGGTGCCGCCACTGTCACACTCAGGGCAGGGCCGATGGGGAGGTTATGGCTCTACCCCATCACACACAGAGCAGGGCCCGTAGGGGTGGGCGGGTTGGGGCGCCGCACCCTGTCACACACAGAGCCGCAGGGCGATCAGGGGGTTTGGGTGCTGCCCCCTGTCATGCTGATCCCGGTGCCGGGAGGCATATTACCCTTTTACTATATAGGATAGAGGCCTGGTGCATGGGTGGGGGCTGGCTGGTTTGCCCTGAAGGGTGTCCTGGATCAGGGTGGGGGTCTCCACTGGGGTGCCTGGCCAGCCTGGATGAGGGGATGATGGCTGTTTGCAGCTGGTCACACACCCTTCAGGGTAGGGGTCCCCACTGGGGTGCCTGGCCAGTCTGGGTGAGGGGCTGAGGGCTGTTTTCAGGCTGGCGGATGACTGAAGCTCCCAACTGCTCCTTTTTTTTTTTTTTTTTATTCTGGGCCAGCTTTAGCTCTGACTCCAGCTCTGAGGCCTCTGCTGCTGAAAGCAGGTATCTGGTTTGTTTGGGTTCTATAATTGAAACACTGTATCAACTCTAGCTCTGAGATCCCGGCAGGCTGAAAGCAGGTTTCTGGGGTTTTGTTTAGCTTCTATATTTATAACAATGTTTCAAACTGCAAGCTCAGAGGCCGCAAGGCAGGTGGGGAACGTTGGAGTCCTCTGTCACTGAAGCAAGCAAGCCTTATGTTAGCTTCAAGCTGCCTGGCTGCCGGCCACCATCTTGGCTGGCAGTTAATTTGCATACTGCCCTGATTAGCCAATGGGAAGGGTAGCAGATGTACGGCCAATTACCATGTTTCTCTTTTATTAGATAGGATGCTGCAATGAATATATGTATGCATATGTCTTCAATTTAGTGTTTTGAGTTTCTTCAGATAAGTACCCAGAAGTGGAATTGCAGTCCTTCTTTGTCTCTTGTTATAGCCTTTGTTTTTAAGTCTATTTTGTCTGGTATAAGTATTGTTACCCCAGCTTTTTCTTTGTTTTTTTGTTTTCATGAAATAGCTTTTTCCATACAAAGGTCTTTCAGTCTGTGTGTGTCTTTCCATCTGAATCAAGTCTTGTCGACAGCAATTATAAGGGCCTTGTTTTCTTATCCATTCAGCCACCCATGTCCTTTGATAGGAGCATTTAATCATTTGCATTTATAGTAATTATTGATAGATATGTATTTATTGCCATTTTATTATTCATATTTTTAATTTACATGAGTTGGTTACTTTATTAAATTTTTCATTTTAAAGATAAGACCAAAATGAAAACCACTGATCTTATACTTTTCAACTGGAAAGAATAAAAGAATAGCTATAATTTTAAAATAGCTTCAATAAAGCAAATATTATTCTTTTTTTTTTTTTTTTGCAAGAACAGTGTTTATAAGATAAACAAATAGCAAATGTACATTCAGCCTTGGCTTCCACTAACCCCAGTCTTGGTTCAGGAAGGTCATCATCCAACAGGGAGTTAGAAGAGTCAAGGGATGCAATGTCAATAGTCTCTGTTTCAGAGCAAGGTCCTACTGTCAAATGACCCTCCATACTTCCTCAAAGGCTGTGGTAAGTTTTGCGCAGGTTAGAGCAGCAGAAAGGGGGTAGTTGCTGATGGACACCATCTTCCCTGTATATTCCACATTGAGCTTGCCATGGGCAAAGGCCTCCACCACAAAAACAATAGGGTCGCTGCTGGGGACCAACTCTCGCACATCACTGACGACTGGGATGGAAAAAGAAGTGCCAATTTTCATACATCCAACTGGGAAGTGATCTGACACTGGATTTTTAATTACCTTCAAGAGCTTCTGGGGGCCATCAGCTGCTCGAACACTGAGTTTGTGTAAAAGCTGAACCATGAGGCCACAAAAGCGGTCAAAGGTTCTGGGAATTCGAGTCTGGGGGTTCACTTCAATCAGCACATTCTTCTGTGTGTGGGTATAAACCTGCAGCAAGCCAGCTCGGTTCAGGGGACTGTCCATCAGCATCAGTAAACTCTGGTGAGCTATGTCTGGTCTCACTTCCCCCGGGTCCCGCCCATTCTTCAACAACATAGACTTGTGCTTGTCACAGTTTAGTAGTTTGTATGTCTTCCCTGCCATTTTAAAAGCAGGCACTTGGAAATGGCGAGGGCTTGCTGCCTGGCGCTACCGAGGTCTTCTCGCAAATATTATTCTTAGCGAGGGCTGAGGCAGCTGCTGCAGCTGTGAGGGCTGAGCCCCTTGCACGAATTTTGTGCATCAGGCCTCTAGTGTGTGTGTGTGTGTGTGTGTGTGTGTGTGTGTGTGTGTGTGTATCCCTTCCTCTTCCTCTAAAAATCAATAAAAGAGTTATTGCCTTAAATAATAGCATATTGTACCTTGATTTCAGCAGCATATTTGACCTAATTTAATACTGCTATAGATAAGATAGAAAAATGGACTGTACACAAAGTATGCTAGAAGAACAGAAAGACAGTTAGTGGGACTAGTATTTAGTGATTGAAAAGGGAAGGGCTTGAGGACTTTAAAGGAGCTGTATGTTTAGAAGAAGGAAAGTAAAGAAATAGTTTGGAAATGGCAAGCAGGACATTTACTACACCCCCTGGCCCTGGGGTGCATGGGATATGAGGGGAGAAGTAAAAACAGTTTCTACCTGAGAGGACTGCTCAGAAGATGTGGTGATTGGGGCAACCAGGTTCATTTACTTCCAGGAGGTGGCAGGAATGTTCAGAGAAGAGGAGGGGTCTACCACAACCTTTGAGGGTGACAGACTTGGAGTTGCAAAGGATACAGTGGAAGAGTTTGGGGAGGCTGGGAGGGGGCGTTTCAGACCAGGTTAGGAACTCAAGGGTACTGGGATGAGTATACAATGTTGACGGCTTAGTTTTTAAAAAATATATCTTTATTGATTTCAGAGAGGGAGAGAGAGATAGAAACATCAATGATGAGAGAGAATCATTGATTGGCTGCCTCCTGCAGGCCCCACCTGGAGATCAAGCCCTGCAACCTGGGCATGTGCCCTGACGGGAAATCGAACCGTGACCTCCTGGTTCACAGGTCAATGTTCAACCACTGAGCTACGCCGGCTGGGCTTGATGGCTTGTTCTGGCAGTGACCGAGGTAAATGGGAATACGAGGCACGTTAGGATTAGCCTGACAGGCTCTTGGAGAGAGATGGAGCATGAACCTGAGCTGCGTGGGTTTTGAATAGTTAGCAGGAAGGTCCAGGAGCTCCAGGCTGACTGGCCTCCCTGCGGAGTGTAGTGGTGGTGGCCGACTTTGTAGAAAGGGATGGAAGTGCTTTCTCTGGGAGGATATGGTAAAATAGGGGCTACGGGTGACCAATCATAGCTTAATGACTACCTGAGTAGTTGAGTCGTGATCATTAATAAGTATTTCTTGGGCACCTACTTTGTGTATGACTTAACCATACAACACTGTAAAAAGAATATTGTTCTTCGAGCCAGCCGAGAGAGGAACCAGTTGGCTCCAGAGGTTGTGTCCTGGCTTGGACAGAAGGAAACAGAATGTGGCAGACGGAGATGAACCTTAACCTTTGCCTTATCAGGACCAGAGAGAGGGGTGGGGTCCTTATGGTGGTTCATTTACAGTGTATGCCACAGCTCTGATAAAACCTGAGAGCTGTATTCCATGTTCTTGTTTAATGACTTCTCTGAAGCAACCAATTAGGCTACAGTAACTGTGAGGAAGTTCCCTCTCCTGGCAAGTGGACAGAGTCTAACAAGACTGTTTTCGTGGGTTATGTTGCTGGCTGGGAATTATTGCATTGGTGGCTTGCAAGGCAAGATAAAGAAACAAAGGACAACTACGAGCTTACATTATCTGGATGTCTCAATAGGGATGACTGAGATGTCTCTAGAAAATCAGTGTATGATAAGAATAAACTAAATGTTACAAACATAATGTCATCGGTACTCTTAGGATGAGTCAATTATCGTGGCATAGTCCAGCTGAACCAGGCACAACACACATTAATGTATACAATACTGACTCAGAATCTACCCAACCTGATGATGTTCCTGGGAGTCTGGGCTGTCCGGTCCTAGTACTAAGAATCAACAGTGGTTGAGGATTGAGTGAAAAAGAGAGAGAGAGTAATTGCTGTGAATTGGTAGAAGGAACTGAAAGAAGAAGGAAATAAAGAATGTGGATTAAGGAAGAGGCGGGAGGGAGGATGTCTTTGTTGGTTCCCTGTCTGTAAAAAACTGAAGGGGAACTTCCAGGAGTCTGTAGGGAAGTCTTGTGAACTGATAAAGCAATGACCACATTTCCATTTCTGTGCAGGCCTTATTAGGTGAACAAGCAGCAGATTAGAATAGTGGGGAGTAGTGGTGATGATGATGATGACAAAAAGTCCTATAGAAAGCAAATCTTCCCTGACCCGATAGCTCAGTTGATTTAAGCATCATCCTGATACACTGAGATTGCGGGTTCAATCCCTGGTTATGGCACATACAAGAATCAACCAATGAGTGCATAAATAAGTGGAACAGCAAATCAATGTTTCTCTCTCTCTCTCTAAAATAATAATAATAATAATAATAATAATAATAATAAAGCAAAGAAGGCAAATCTGTGGTTAGCATTTTCCCCATTACCTATAGCTGACAGAACTTGCTGAAATACTGCTAGCAGCTAATGGGTGGTGAGTTGAGTCACTTACACAGTTTGGGGCACTGTTAGGGACCAAGTTTCTATCTCTCATTTGGTCAAAGGGACAGCCCCCCTCCCCCCCCCCAAAAAATAGCATGTGGAGCAAAATGCTACAAGTAGCTCAAAGAATATCTCAGATTGGTGAAGGATTGGTGAGCCATCTTGACATGAGGACACTTTGCGTCTATCCTTAGGTACAAAAGGCTTTGTAGGAAAAAACAGAGGGTCTGTTGAATGGATATAGCTAACCAGTGAAATTGTGTCAACATAGATTAGGACACAGGCATAGTTTAGCTTTTCACTCCAACTGGCCCACTCCTATAGAAACAGTCTGTGCATAAACTAATTTAAAAATTTGTATTTTTCAATTACAATTGACATTCAATATTATTTTGTATTAGTTTCAGGTAAAGGCATAGTGATTAGACAATCATAGATTTTACAAAGTGATCCCCCTGGTATTTCAAACAATCCACCTGGCACCATATGCAGTTATTACAATATTATTGACTATGTTACCTATGCTGTATCTTACATCCCTGTGACTATTTTGTTACTGCCAATGTAAATTTATTTGATGCATGTTGTTGGGCATAAAATGGGGAACAAAAATGTGAAAGCTGGCCTATGAATAAGCCTTAGAGGGGTCCAAAATTAGCTAAAGAGAATGGTATTTCAGGACTAATTGGTGGGGAGAGAAGATAAAAATCATTCAATTTTAATAAAAAATCAAACTCTGAGGCTTTACCCTAGTTCTGTGGAGATTCATTCACAAGAAAGGGTTCTTAGGGTTCTCAGTCTCCATACATTCCCTTGAGGCGTTTCTAGCTTCAGTAATGAGACAGATACTCACATGGATAGCTCCAGTCCATAGAATCAATAGAATCAGGGTTGGTCTGGCTCCCATGCAGTTGTAGATCATTGGGAATGTTAATGAAACAGACTGCTCTCCTTTTCTGCAGCTTAACTTTTAGACTTTTCTTACTCTTGAGGGGTTCAGAGCTGTATTGGGCTACTGGTCTGAAATCTTCCTCAGTAGTTAGTTAATTCAGCTGATCATTTAGAAAGGAAGAAAAGGAGAAAATGAACAGTTGGTAAGCATTCACAAGGTGCTTTCTTTACATTATCTTCACATATTATTTCCATTTTACAAATTAGGGAACTGGTTAGGCCAGCGATTTTCAACCAGTTGCTGCAAAAGGCATATTGGTGTGCCAAAAGAATTTTTTAAACATGCAATACCTGACTATTTAGTCAGAGGCACTGACCTCTTTTCCCTTAGATTGTCAAATTAAAAAAAAATGATAGCAGCCAACACAACAATAGCCATCTGGTATGAATGGATAAAATTATACCTGTTTTTTATACCTTTTTTTGTCAGAGTGGCAAAAACTATATTTTTGGTGTGCCACAGAATTTTAATAATTAGTTTATGTGTACCATGAGATGAAAAAGATTGGAAATCACTGGGTTAGGCAAAGTTAGGCAATGTCCAAGATCCCATTGGTGAACGGAGGTACTAAGGTATGTTTGACTTCAAAACCTAAACTCTTTCCCCACACTGTGTAGCTGCAGGGCTATCATCTCTAAATTTTATGTCTTAACAGTCAAAACTTAGAGAGGTGTTTATTTGTGTATCAGATGAGCTCTGGCACTTAGTAACTTCCCATTGATTCCCAAAGGAACTTGTAGTGAGGTGCTCATCTTTATGGGGGCCTTTATTCTTTGAAATGTGGTGTCATACTTTCTATCTGAAAGGCTATAAAATATTTTGTACTTTGCTCGCTTCTTATAAAAACGCCCATAAGAATGAGCGTAATAAACTAGCCAAGCCCTTGTAACCTCAGGGACCTTCCCTGCCTGCTTCCTGCTGGGTGTTGGTGGAGTACAGAGAGCCCTGCCTGGTGGCCATGAACTCCCCACTTGCTTTGGTTTGCTGCTGATTTCTGATTCTTACCCATCACACTAGCAAGCAATTTGTAGAAACAAAGCCTGGAATTATATACACAGAGGCACTTGGGCATATCTATATCACATGCGGGCATAGGTATGTTTATGTACAGATTACTCAGAATTCAGAAGTTGTATTGGTTGTGAGTCAAGGGCCACACCATATCAACCCATGACCCCATGATTTAGGGGGGGTGATTCCAGCTGAGAACTTGATGTAATAAAGTCCTCTACCAGTACTTACCCCAGAAATTGTTTCTTTTTGCTCCCCTACTTTGGTCTTCCTTGCAATTGCAATGAGATTACCAGTTATTTCTGAATGTAGAACAGACTGCAAAGAGCACTGGATTATCTCCTAGTCACCACTCAGACAATGCTCTCAGCGTAGCCTTGGTTAGATGGGAATTCATTCATACCCAACAGCGCTGGGTTAATTTGTGAAGGCTCTATGTTACAGAGCAATTCTGGTTGTACTGAGATGCACGCTAAGCCAGTTAGGCATTCCTCTACTCCACCCCACAGGTGCCCAGCCTAGTGGACTTTGGCTCCATGCTCCACCCCTCATCTGTCACAGCTATCATTGGGGTACTCTACCTAATCCACACCCCCAAGTGGGACCCTAGGTTCTCTGGCTCTTTCCCTGGATCCAATCCTAGGCTCAAACTCTCTTCTAGGAAACTATTAAAGACCAACTCTAGTGAGGGATACCTCCCAGGTTAGATATTTACATTATAATGCAGGCCTTCTGGAGACAATGTTTTATCCAAAAAAGCCAAGTGACGTGGGAATCTTAGGCACAGAAGCATGTCATAGGGAGATGCGTTTGAGGCAGTAGAGTCAAATCATTCCACTGGAGCTCAGGGAGGGCATGAAATTAATTTCTTATTTATTTAATACATATTTACTAAGCACTTACTTAAGTTACTCAACTCTGTACTAAGCATCAGTGGTGGCCAGAAAGTAAAAGACATAGGCCCTCAAGAATCTCCAGCTCATTTGGAGAGATCAGACACATACATTAAGTTAAAAATTAAAGAGCTATAGCCCTGGCTGGTCTGGCTCAGTACTTACAGAACCGGCCCTTGGGCTGAAGAAGGATCAAGGGCATGTAGTTGGCCAGGGTGTGAGTGGGAGGCAACCAATCCATGTGTCTCTCTCATGTCTATGTTTCTCTCTCTCTTTTCCCTACACGCCCTCCCTTCCACTCTCTTAAAAAAAAAATCAATGGAAAAAGTATCCTTGGGTGAGGTTTAAAAAAATTAAAGAGCTACATATTAACATCAGACAATAATGTTAGGGTACAATATTGAGCTTTTTAGAAGAAAGATGCATCATGGTACCCAAATCCACCATGAGACTAGCGTCTGAGGAGTCCATAAACTAATCTCCAGGAGAATATTTCAGGGGAACTTAATTGCTTTTCTTTCAGGGCTTCAAAGTTCAGCCTGGCTACTGATCTCCTGAGAGTGATTTTTTTTAATGTATATTTTTTTATTGATTTCAGAGAGGAAGGGAGAGGGAGAGAGATAGAAATATCAATGATGAGAGAGAATCATTGATTGGCTGCCACCTGCAGGCCCCACATTGGGGATTGAGCTCCCAACATGAGCATATGCCCTGACCGGGAATCGAACCATGATCTCCTGGTTCCTAGGTCGACACTCAACCACTGAACTACACCAGCCAGGCAAAGAGAGTGATTATTATTGAAACACATTCATGGTAGACCAATGAGTAAGCATTTCAGCAGAGAGAGAGCACTTTGGCTAATAATAAAGCATCATCATTATTATATTTTAATTTCTCATGCAAGTCCAGTTTAACAAATTACAACAACTTAGACCTCAAGATACATTTCAATAATTTGTGACTTGATAGCTAGCTTTAGTTCAGTGAATGCAGTTATCAACCCTAAAGTTTACATCTGAGTCATGAAAACTGAGAGAAATATTTATTTGTGTATCAGGTAACTCTGGCACTTACTAACTTCAGATTTGATTCCAAAAGATACTTCTACATCAGGTCCTCAAATAACCTCATTTTGTTATAATGTTGATGATATTCTGTAGATAAACAAAACAGGGTCAATCTGCTCAAGGAATTTCTAGTCCAGGACTCAGGCAGGTGAGAGGACTACAGTGGAAGAGAAGTGGTACAGTCAAGGTGCTAGGAGGAGGGACTGCTCAAATTGTCCTGAAGGTGAACAGGGATTGGTCAGGCCAATGGGGTGGGAAGAGATGGAGGGAGAGCATTTGCAGCAGAGAACAGCTTATACAGCTTATAAAAAAAGGGGAGCTCTTTTCAGTGACACCAAACCATAGGCATCTCTCAGGACAGCAGGCACAAGCACTGCAAGAGAGTGGGGAAGAGAAAGCCCTACCACAAGAAGCGAAAATATGACTGGGACGCCCTGCTGCACACCCTAAAATTGGCTCCCACCACATCTACACGGTCCTCATGTGGGAAGGTGGCAAGACATACTGTGCCTTGAGGCTGGATAAGGGCAACTTCTCCTGGGGCTCACACTGTTGTACTGGCAAAACAAAGATGATTGATGGTGTCTACAATGCATCCAATGACTAAACGGTCGACACCGAGGCCCTAGTAAAAAACTGCATCGTGCTCATTGCCAGCACATCATGAGTCCCACTGGGCACTGCCCCTGGGCCACAAGAAGGGGGCCAAGCTGAATCCTGAGGAGCATGAGATTTTTAAACAAAAAATGATGAAAGAAAATTCAGAAGCAATATGGTGAAAGGAAAAAGAATGCCAAAATCAGCAGTCTTCCAGAGGAGCAGTTCCAGGGAGTAAGCTCCTTGCATGCATCGCTCAAGACCAGGCCAGAGTGGCCAAGCAGATGGCTGTGTGCTGGAGGGCAAAGGGCTGGATTCTATCTGAGGAAAGTCAAAGCAAATAAATGCGCCTCCCTCCCACCTTAGCTCATGTAATAAAGGTGTTTATTGTTCTAAAAAACAACAATGAAAAAGGGGAAACTGTGACAAGTTTGGGAACCAAAAGTGGTTGAATACAGTGAGATTATAGGGTATCTAGGGGGAAATGATGGGCAATGAGGCTGAAGGTAAAGGGCAGATGATAAGGGCGTTTGCATTTATCTAAGTGATGACTAATCCAGGGAGTGATGTGGTCAGGTGTGTGGAAAATTTCCTTTGGTTGTGATACAGAGGACTGATCGGAGGGTAGAGGGCTGAGACAGGGAGGCCATGTGAAAGGAGAGAGCAATCAAGAGCCGGAACTGACGTTGGTGGGGAGGAGGTTCTGGAAAAGAGGACACAGACCTAGGAGATGCATGAGAGGTAGAGTCAACAGGATGCAGGAGATAAGAAAAGGGAGCCAGCCCTGGCCCGATAGCTCAGTTAGAGCATTGTCTCAATACGCCAAGGTTGTGGGATCAATCCCCGGTCAGAGCATCTATAAGTATCAACCAATGAATGCATAAATAATCAGAACAACAAATCAATGTCTCTCTCTCTTTCTCTCTTTTTCTCTCTCCTCTCATTTGCCCTCTCTCTTCCCCCCTCTCTCTCAAATCAATAAAAATTTAAAAGAGAAAATGAAAAGGGAGCAATTTAGGAGGACTCTAGTTTTCTGGGCATGGTGACAGGGTAAATGGTTGTACCATTTACAGAGACAAGGCATGAAGGGAGGAAGCAGATTGGGCAGTAGATTCTAGTAAGAGAATAAGTTCATATTTGAGTCTGAGGTGCTTAGGTACAGATATTTTAGTACATGTCTAAAGCTAAGAAAAAAAAAACATGCCTAAAGCTAAGAAAAAACACATGTCTAAAGCTAAGAAAAAACACATGTCTAAAGCTAAGAAAAAACCCATGCCTAAAGCTAAGAAAAAACACATGTCTAAAGCTAAGATAAAAGTTTTCAGATGGCTATACGGATAGATATTAGAGTCATCAGTATCTAACGTCATAATTGAAATTGTAAGAATGTATGAATTAATCATCTAGGAAGAGAAGGAAAGAAAGCTGAGACTGGATCTCTGGGAATACCAATACTTAAGGGACAGATAGAGGCAGTAGACCAGCAGTTCTTAACCTGTGGGTCGTGACCCCTCTGGGGGTCGAACGACCCTTTCACGGGGTTCGCCTAAGACCATCGGAAAACACATATATAATTACATATTGTTTTTGTGATTAATCACTATGCTTTAATTATGTTCAGTTTGTAACAATGAAAATACATCCTGCATATCAGATATTTACATTACGGTTCCTAACAGTAGCAAAATTACAGTTACGAAGTAGCAACGAAAATAATTTTATGGTTGGGGGTCACCACAATGTGAGGAACTGTATTAAAGGGTCGTGGCATTAGGAAGGTTGAGAACCACTGCACTAGAGGCTTTACAGGATATTGAGAAGAAGCAATTCAGACAGTTCAAAGAAACTAGTGCGCAGAGTTCAAGCTAAGGCAAGAACTAAAGTTGTCCATCGTGGTTGACCACCAGGAGGTTGGAGTGATTTCAGCAGGAGAAATTTCAGTGGAATATTGGGGGGAGGAGCAGAAGATAGAGTGGATGGGACTACATTGGAAAAGAAGAGATAGAGCCTTGCCCTGACCTTGGAGTAAACACTGGAAGAAGGTACACTTCAGGTCTACAAATATTTGACAACTCACTATGTTTCAAACATTCGGTTAAGGCGGGGGGGGGGGGGAGGGGGGAGAACTGAAGGAGACATAGGAGACGTAGTCACTGCCGTTGACAAGTGCTCCTGCTAATGAAAGAAACAATCATAATACACTAAAATGAAAGCCAGAGAAGAGGCAGCAGTGGAATTTTGAGATCACCAAGGAGGATCAGAGAAAGGATGAGGGGTATGGGAACGAATGGTGTGAGATGAAGATGTATTTTTTTTTCTAAATATATTTTTATTAATTTCAGAGAGGAAGGAAGAGGGAGAGAGAGATAGAAACATCACCACCTCCTACACTCCCCCTACTGGGAATCAAACCTGCAACCCAGACATGTGCCCTTGACCGAAATCGAACCCAGGACCCTTCAGTTCGCAGGCCGACACTCTATCCACTGAGCCAAACTAGTGAGGGCTGATGAAGATGTATTTAATCAGGGCACCCGGAAACACCTGAATCCTGGTCTCAACTAGCCACCCCTTTCCTACATCCACACATGTACCCCTCCCAACTCGTTCTTTACAGGACAACCCGAGGAATCTTCTAAAACACAAATCTGATTACCCAACCCTCATTCCAGTGGCTTCCCTCCCGTTGTCTAAGGATGAAACCCCCATTCCTAACATCCTGAAGGCCCTGCAGGATTGGTCCCTGCAGCCCGAACAGCCTCAAGTCCTTGCCATGCTAATCTTCTTTCTTCTCTTCCAGCACGCTGGGCTCTCCCTCACCCCTCCCCATCCCTGCGGAACTTTGTCCATGTTCACCTGGCCCCCACACACAGTCTGAAATGTTCTGCCCCCTCAGTTTTGTCTGATTAGTGCCCACTCATCTTTCAAACTTTAGCATGATCATTATATCTTCAAAGAAATTTTTACTGACTCTACTGGGCAGGTCAGATCCTCCTAGAATCCCAAGTAGTTCTTTTTGGTGGTACTTTTTACATATGTAACTTAGGAATTATTTGAATAATGTCCAACCCTCACATCAGACTAAGTTCTGTGAAGCAAGGAGCAGGTCTTTATTGTCCATTATATTTTCAGCAATGAATGCAATGCATGGCTTATGAGACAATAAATGTTACGTATGAATAAATGATGGAATGAATGAAGGTCTTGATAAGAAATACATACACAGAGGTGTATGGCTAGAAAAGGAATATAATGTTATAAGTGAGACTTTGGCCTTAAAACTCAGGTTCTAGAAGGAGACAGAAAACAAAGACAGAAAATATGAGGAATTACTTTTGCTTGGGGTAGGAGTGACCTAAAGTCAAGAACCAAAGAAGACCTGCCTTTCCTTTTTGTCCCCTCCTTTCTTACTAAATCTTGGCTCTTCCCACTCCAGAGAGTAAAGGCCAATGATTCAAGAGTGTGATAACCCAGCCCTGGCCAGGTGGTTCAGTGGTTGGAGCATCACCCCATACACCAAAAAAGTTGCGGGTTTGATTCCAAGTCAGGGCACATACCTAGGTTCTGGTTCGATCCCGGTCAGGGCTCATACTGGGGAGACAACCCATCAATGTTTCTCTCTCTCTCTGTCTCCCTTTTTCTCTTTCCTTCCTCTCTCTCTAAAGTCAATATTCATATCCTTGGGTGAGGGTAAAAAAAAGTGTAATAACCCAAACAATAACTATGATGTTTGCCCTGTGCCTGGATATTCTCAGGTCAAATGTGATATGTTTTCACGATGGGCAAAATTTGAGCATACTTGGGGTTTGAGTGGAAGGAGTCAAGGAAGAAGGTGAAGATATAGGAAAGAGAGGTGGATTACGCTTCTGCCGAGCAAACATAATTAGCCTTATCCACATCTGGCCTTGCTGGATACTGTTGGAGGAAAGCACATTACAGAACAGTTTGGTGAAAATGACTGGATACATACAGGCTTGGTGATTTATAGAGCTGATGCTCCAAATGGACCAGGAAGTGAAGGTATAATTTTTTAAAATTTAAAAATGATTCTGATACAAATATAAAATGAACAACATGTGTGAAAGATTCACCAGTTAATAAGTGAACCAGTAAGATGGTAAAGCTTGTTTCAAGAGCACTGAAAGACTGCATAATTATCAGAAAGAAAAAAAAAGGAATGTTAGAATATATTTATTAAGTTAGATACAAAACTGGATGATGTTCTACAGGGCAACAAAGTCATAATTTATCCTTCCCACTGGACAGAAATCATTTGCAGCTCTACTGGACAAAAATCTTTAAGCTAACAAGTGCCTGAGCTGTAATGAATAGCAAATAGCAAAGTCAAACTTGAATTCTTTCTTCTAGCTAATGAAATAATCTTCGGTGAGCCTGTTAAGCCATGCTGCACATTGAGAGGACAGGCAGTCATTCTCTTGCTTTGTTTCCAAGTTTGAATAATTTTTCTTAACAACACCGAAACTGCTGGCAAGTGATGTTCTATGAGGCGTAGACTGGGGAAGAGGTAAAAGGAAGCCAGGAGGTGATGGACTGAGATAAAAGGGAGCAGTCAAGGGCAGGCAGCCTAGATGTGGTCCAAGAGCAATTGTAGCCAGGGAAAAGGAGTAAGAAGGTATGAAGAGCCGAAACCGGTTTGGCTCAGTGGATAGAGCGTCAGCTTGCGGACTGAAAGGTCCCAGGTTCAATTCCGGTCAAGGGCATGTGCCTGGGTTGCGGGCACATCCCCAGTGGGGGATGTGCAGGAGGCAGCTGATCGATGTTTCTCTCTCATTGATGTTTCTAACTCTCTATCCCTCTCCCTTCCTCTCTGTAAAAAATCAATAAAATGTATTAAAAAAAAAAAAAAAGAAGAAGATATGAAGAACAAGAATTTGTGCTGCGAGGCCAAGCTGGTGGGGCTCAGTGGTTGAGTACTGACCTATGAACCAGGGGGTCACAGTTCGATTCCAAGTCAGGGCACATGCCCAGGTTGTTGGCTCACTCCCTAGTAGGGGGTATGCAGGAGGCAGCCAATCAATGATTCTCTCTCATCATTGATGTTTCTCTCTCTCCCTTTCTCTCTGAAATCAATAAAAATACATATATAAAAAAGGAATGTATGCTGAGAGATAGAGGGAGAGGAATTCCACATGTTCTCAGAGTCCAGGGTGTAGCCACAACAGAGGACTGCCGAAGAGGACTGCTGGGCTCCAAACCTACGGAGCTAGGAGGCTTGGTTTCCTGTGGGATGCCATTCCACATGGATTTTGACTTCTAGTCCTTCCTGAATTAATCAGGACTCTACCAGAGAAGCAGAAACTTTATGAAGGACATAGAATAAAGGATTTATCACAGGGATTATATAGAATTCCACAACTGTGGGACCTGGTAGAAGACAGCAAGGCTGTTGCCTCTGTATCTAGTGTTTAGCCTTCAATCACCAGAGGTCAGCATACCGGCAATCAGAAAAGAAAGCTGGGCTTGAGTGAGAGGCAGGACAAACAGGACCTCATGAGGACAAACTAAAACCTAGGCCTGATTTTCACCACTTCCAACCTTGTTGCTATCGGTGCCCTGCAGGAGGTGCTGCACCCTTCATCTGGAGCCACACACACTTGACCCAGACTGCACTCGACCCAGACTGCACTTGACCCAGACGGTGGAGAAGCCAAAGTTATTCTGGTAGGAGCTAGAAGAGCTGCAGATCCGGGTGCCATCTCAGCCTGTGAACTAGCAGAACTTGTGAGCTGCCTCAGTGCCTGGGGCATTAAAATCATGGCTGCTGTTCCACTTATAGCTTCCAAATTCCACACTAATTTCTCTTGAAGCCAAGACTCACCTGAAATATACAGGGAAGGGAATTCCGGGAAACATAGTTCCAGCTCAGCTAAGCTGGCACAGAACAAAGCCATCACAAGCTCTCAACATCAAGCACTGTGACCAATAAATTGTGGGGTTTTGTTATCAATAGTATCTTTAAAAGAAACCACGGTATCTGCAACAACCCGGATGAATCTCTAAGAACATTATGCTCAGCAATAAAAGCTAGATAAAAAGTGCATTCTGTATGACTCCTTTGTATGGGATTCTAGAACAGGCAGAGCTAGTCCAAAGGGATAGAATAAAGTTGCCTGGGACAGGGGTAGGGTTGGGAAGGGAGTGACTGGGAAAAGGCACGAGGAAATTAGTGGGAGGGAGCTGTCATGGAAATGTTCTTCATTTTGATAGAGGTGTGAGTTACAGAAGTCTTTTGTCAAAACTCCCTGAACCATACCCCTAAGATCTGTGGGTTTTATTATATGTAACCTATATCTCAATTTAAAAAATAAAATAAAAATGGTGTCCTTAGAGCTAATGACAGACTAATAGACAATCAAGGACCACGTATTATGTTTCCTTGTATTTGCCTACGGGGCCACTTTCAGGAGACTGGCCTCATCCATGCGCATCCTCACTCAAAGACTGGAAAAGTATCAGAAGAGCCTGTAACTCCAAGATTTCCCTCCTTCAGCCAGATCAGAAATTGGAGAACAGAAGCAGGTAAGGGCCAAGTCAAAACTACTAATAAGACTAGGGAGAAGAACTCAACATTGAACTATACAATGGAGATTTTTATTCCTTTTCTCCAAAATTTAAATTGTTCAACAGAGATTTGATTTCGAAATCGCACCAAGCTCTCTCGCCGCCGCCACCCCGCCTCTCTCCCATGCACACAGCCACAAACACTCCAAATAATGGAAATCATAAATGTGAAGCTATAGGGTCTAGTTTCATTGTACTCAGAGGAAATGGATTCCGCGGCCTTGCAGGGCCCTGACTCCCTGGGGATGGGGTAGGAGTGGGGTGGGGGGAGACCCTGAAAGGAGGGGCTGGCAGGAGGGGCTTGCGGTGAAATGTTTCCTCTCTCTGGTGGCCTTCAGGTTAATAGCTCCTGCTATGTATATGCTAATTAACTAGAGGAATTCAGCTGGGGGATTGAGAAGCCCCTTGTCATTGATGAGGTGGGGGAATTCGCACAAAGGAATGACTCCGGAACCACTCAGGTCAGTGGGGGTCGACCAGGAACAAGGGGGTTGAGAAATTTCCCACTTTTCCTAGGTCCCCTTTTGTTCACTGGGCTGTGTACAGTCCCCACCCACCTTGTCCCCTCACCCATTCCCTTCCCTGGATATAGACTATATGCCTGAGTGCTGAACTCTCTTTAGATGGATTTGAGAGTGATCGTCTCAAGCGAGTTCTTCTCCATCAGTAAACCTTCCCTTACTCCAACACTCCGGTCTGTTGAATATTGGCCTTTCCTTTGAAGCTTCGGGCGCATGAACCTTGTACCTGTAACAGAAGCCCTTCCCTCTGCTCTCTGGTCTCAGTGGGGCGAGAAGACTGGACGAGCAGGTTCTGTTAAAGGCCCATTACTGAGGAGTCCTCTTACAAGCTCGGGTTAATTTTTAACTTCCCTGGGGTGAGGTTAAAAAACAAAGGCAGGAACTCAGACCCAGTAACAGCGCATCCTCGCCCCACGGCTTGTTTCTAAAGCTCCCGTTCTTTGTCCCCAAGTCTCCTCCCCTCTCCTTTGTCTCCCAGGGGAAGGCTAAGGGGATGGTCACGTGGCACCGATGGGGCTGTGTGCCAGGCAGTCCCCTGGGCTCCCTCCTGGACCAGGATTCCTAGTAGCTCAGGCGGCTGTCCCATTTTTCCTTCCCCTTTTGTTTCTGTGGCGGATGTGTCTGCGTGTCCACAGCCCTGGGATTCCCCCGACCTCAAACTCCAAAATCCAATGTCTTAGGTTTCAGTATTTTTAAGGTCAGTGGAAACTTTTAAAAAGCAACATTAAGCTGATATAGTCTTACTGCAGAGAGCAAGCTTTATTCTATTTATCCCAAAAACTGATGCTCAGGAATACTTCTTAGATCTTGAAAGATATGCTTTCTTTTTTTTAAAAAAATAAAATTTTATTTTTTCCATGAAGGTTGGCACACAGTATTATGTTAGTTTCAGGTGTACAACCCAGTGGTTAGACATTAGGTAACTTACCAAGTGATCACACCGATAAATCTAGTCGCCTGACACCATACATAGTCATTACAATGTTATTGACTATATTCTCTGTGCTGTACTGTGCATTCCTGTGACTATTCTATAACTATCAATTTGTACTTTTTTAAAAAGATATGTTTTTATTAATTTCAGAGAGAGGAAGGGAGAGGGAGAGAGAGAGATAAAACATCAATAGTGAGAAGGACTCGAACTAGGACCTCTTGTTCATAGGGCCACTGAGCTACACCAGCTGGGCCAATTTGTACTTCTTAATTCCTTCACCTTTTTCACTCCAACCCGCTCACATCTGCCAAATTTTTCTTTTCTTTTCTTTATTACATTTTTGTTTGTTGTTGTTTTTCCATCTCGCTTTTAAAAACAACCAGTCACGTAGAATCCTTCCCTTTCTCTGATGGTATCACCTTCTTAAAGGCTCTTCACATACCTCCCAACTAATTGACATATAGAAATATAAATAATTATTTCCTGGGACATTGTGTTTACTTTGGTGAAACTGAATGGTAAGTATTTCATTAACACTTTTCTCCCTTTCCTGACTGAGATGGTAAATCTTGGAGTCAGCCTGGATAATGTTATACAGGTAAATAGCTCTTCTCACTCACAGACTCAGAGTGGACACAATTACTGGTTATTTTATGACTAAAAGCGTGAAGTGATTGCAGTATTTGTTATGAGCCTGAGAGAGGGGTAGAGGGGAGTTGGTGATTAGAACGTCCTGATCACCACATTTTCTGCTCTGAGAGAGGGCCAGAAACATTCGGTAAAATGTTGCCCCAAGCATCCCTCCCAGACCCCTGGCTGTTCTGGGGAGATGGTACTGGTTGCTCAGTTGCCCACACAGACAAGTCCAAATTCTGTCTGTGTCCTGAGGGGTGTAGCCTGAAAAGAAAAGCAGACCCTGTGAGGCATGGTATTCAGGTGCAAAGAAACTCAGATGATGAGTTTAAGCCTTGAAGATTTCACTGAATGGAGAGCTGCCCTGTGAAGACTTAAAGACATAGGGTTGGTGGGGGTGGTGGGCAGTAAAGTTGTGCAATTGGTCTTGGGGGAGCTTGGCATGGCCAATTGCTGGGCCCCAAGTCCATTTGTTGAGGCAGATAGTACAGTCCCAAGTTTGTCATTAAGTTGTTTTTCTGCTAATACTGACCCATTTAACCCCCCACCCCCACCCGGAAGCAGTCACTCTGGCTTTTCTCTAGGAGCCCTGACTGCTTGTGATCTTTATACTTTCCAGGCTCAGCATTTTGCAGCAGGCAAGTCCAAATGCACATGCTCAAAGATCCTTAAGGATTCACTTATCACACCTCAGCACTATTAATATTTGGGGCTGGATCATTGTTGTGGGGGACTGTCCTGTAGGACAGCATGGTAAAATATCTTGAAACATTCTCTATCCACTAGATGTCTCTAGACCAGCGGTTCTTAACCCGTGGGTCGAGACCCCTCTGGGGGTCGAACGACCCTTTCACAGGGGTCGCCTAAGACCATCGGAAAGCACATATATAATTATATATTGTTTTTGTGATTAATCACTATGCTTTAATTATGTTCAATGTGTAACAATGAAAATACATCCTGCATATCAGATATTTACATTACGATTCATAACAGTAGCAAAATTACAGTTATGAAGTAGCAATGAAAATAATTTTATGGTTGGGGGTCACCACAACATGAGGAACTGTATTAAAGGGTCGCGGCATTAGGAAGGTTGAGAACCGCTGCTCTAGACAATGTCACACATTCCTCAATGGCAAAATCGCGCCCCTCCCCCCCCCCCCCCCTTGAGAACCACTGCCATGAAATTCTTCACTAGGCTATTGTGACAATTGGTATTAGTTCATCAAGCTACCAGAACAAAGCCAAAAGACTCAGTATCACCGCATGTTTTTGTTTATTTGAGAGAGAGCTAACAAAATGTAATTGATAAGAGATCATTAGCAGTTCCTATCCTCTCTGGCCTTCTCCACCTTCCTCTACATCTGCAGAAGGTGGTGATCACTGGCTGCAAGTAGAGAACCAGACGGAAAAAGAAGAGATTCTAAGAGCCCTCTAGAGAGGCTCTGGTCCAGCAGGGGCCACACAGCTGTATACTCTCCATTGAGCTGGGAGCATTACTTATTATTGGTGGGAAACACCAGAAAAACATCAGCGTTCTTGGCAACATAGAAGGCCACCCTCTCCTCTGGGCTGCAGACTTCACAGTCAGACATTATTTGGTGAATAACTCCTCCCCCACTCCCCCTCCCCCTCCTCCTCCTCCTCCTCCTCCTCCTCCTCCTCCTCCTACTCCTCCTCCTCCTCCTCCTCCATGAAATGAAATGGTTGATTCTCTTCTAGGTGGAATGAATCACTCTCTTGATTTTGAGCCCCTACAGCCTATTACTCACACCTTAACTAATCACTTACCTATTCCATTACACCTGGCACTGAGGCATGTCCCATGAGAAAGAGCTCTCCAAAGGCAGGGGCCTCTGACTCACCTGACTTTCCCCAGTGGGCCTAGCACAGGGACACAAACACACACACACCCCAGGCACCTGTCCTGGCTTACTCACTGAGTTATTCAACTTTAAAATTCCTCCTGGTTGAAATTAAAGGCACGGGAGTTCTATGCGAAAACCAGTCCAACCAGCTTCCTCCTTCATGGCTCTTAGCCCCTGAGGCTGGTTTATTTTGTCAACTTAGAGCCCTGCTTTTAACTTTCACTTTGCACCTGGGCACCCAGAGCCTTTTTATTTTTTTTTAACCTTGTAAAGACTGGAGACATTAGGGAAAAGTAATTTTTTAAAGTTGCATTAATTTCCTAGGGTTGCTGTAACAAAGTACTACAAACTCGGTGACTTAAAAGAATAGAAATTTCTTCTCTCACTGTTCTAAAAGCCAGAGGTTCAAAATCAAGGTATTGGCAGGGCCATGGTCCCTCTGAGGACCTTGGGGAGGCCCTTTCTTGCCTCTTTCATCTTCCGGTGGTTGTGGCAATCCTTGGTGTTCCTTGGCTTATAGCTACATCACGCCAATCCCTGCCACCATTGTCACATGGCATGTTCCTGTGCGTCTTCTTTCTCTGTGTCCAAATTTCCCTTTCTTTGTATGAACACGTCAGGTTAAGGCCCACCAATCCAGTATGGCCTCACCTTAACTTGATTATGTCTGCAAAGACCCTCTTTCCAAATAATGTCACATTCACAGGTACAGGGAGTTAGGACATATCTTTTGAGGGGACACAATTCTACCCACTGTGGGTTGAAAGAGCTTCATTTTCACACACAGCCTTTGGTACAACTCTGTCTTGAGCATGGATGACTTTAGCGTTGTGTGAACCTGTCCTCCCACTATATCTCTCTAAGGAAGGCTTTGCAATTTGAAATAGTGAGTTGAATCCCAGCTCTACCATATGTGCAGCCTTGGATAAACTATGTGTCTCAGAACACCTTCACGTGTCTGTATACCTCTTCACATAAACTTTAAGTACCCGACAGCAATATATTTCCATTCCTTCTCTCCCGTCCTTTGGACTATAGTGATCACACATTTTACTTCTACCTCTGTTATTATTTTACACAATACATTGCTAATATTTTAAATTTTACACAGTATCAAGTTTGTGAAAATTTTGGTTATTACTTCTTCAAATATTTGTCCTTCCTGCCCTCAGTTTTTTTGGGGGGGGGTGGGGGAAAGGGGGAGCTCTGATTATGTTATATCACTTGATATTGTCCCACAGATCACTGAGGCTCTGTTCTTTTTTTGGTTATTATTATTATTATTGACTTTAGAGAGTGTGTGGGGGGAAGAGAGAAACATTGATTTATTGTTCCATTTATTTATGCATTCATTGGTGCCCTGACCAGAGATTGAACCCCTAACCTTGGTGTAGCAGGGGTGGGGAAAGTCTGGCCTGAGGGCTGTATAAAGTCCGAGAAATCATTTGGTCTGGCCCTGCCAAGGCATTAGGGGTGAGTTAATTGAATGTCTGATAAACACAGATCTTTATTCCAAAGCCCACATTAACCTATGGGTTATACGAGCTTGAGGCAGTACCTGGCTCATAGCAGGAATTTGAGAATTAAAATGTTAGACTCCCTCTTTACTCCATTGCCCTCCCTCATACTTGACAGCTCCAAGGATATGGCATTGTAACAGATGCTAAAGTTTACATTGGGAAACCCAGTTCTAGTATTGAGTCCTTTCTCTCCCCACCCCGCTCTGGATTTTCTCATGAATAGCTCTCAGATCCGTTAACTTTTTTTTTTTTTTGCCTCCGCTGCCTCCCGTTTAGTGCAGGGGACTGCCCCTGCCTGGACTTCTGCAGGAGTGCCCTGCATCCATTCTGTCCTCTCCTCATCGTAGCCCTGGTGATTCTTTCAAAGAGCAAATCTAATCAGGTCTCTTTCCTGCTTAAACTCTTTAGAGACCAGTTAGAATAAAGTCTGAAAATCGTGTTATAGTCCTTGAGTTGCATGTGTGGGCCCCGCCTGGTGCTCCAGCCGCTTCTCACCCTGCACTTGCCCTCCGTCTCCTGGTCGCTCATGGCCCGTTGTCATTTCTCCAAATTCTCTGCCACATGTCTAGGTTCCGACCTTTCCTTGTGTGTCTGTGTGATAACGAATTGTAATAAAAATGTCTAGGTTCTTCTCAGTTCTGTTTTTAACCTGAGACCATATGCTAATCCCCTGGGGCCTGCCAAGCCATCCAGGCTGGCTCTTAAGCGTTGGTCCTTATGCCAACTCCCTGCCACGGAATTCACGATAGTTTAACTTGCCTTATTCACGTGATAGGAAAACCCTGGCTCTTGAGTATTATATCATGCTGCAACATACGTTTCACAAAACCGCCCTAGGATTATCAATCCAAAATGTTGTCGGTAAAGATGGGTGGCCATGACTAACACTGGAGGCTCCTTTCTTACACCAGAAAAGGCCTGGAAGTTTCTTTCAGTCTGTTTGTTCCCAGATAGGATGAAAGTTTGTTCCCACAGCTTCTCCTTCACCTTCAGGGCTCCCATGGGAGCTAAGGAGACAGGGCCCATAAATGGCTTTGAGTTCCTTGGTGAGAGCCAGTGCCTAGGGAAATAGGACATGCCGAAGTTTGCCATGGGAGTGCGCCTAAAGTCTGATGTCACCATTCTAAGCATGCAATGTTGCTCAATGGAGTGGGACTATTGAATGGCCCATTGAAAGCCCATGAGAAAAATGTGGGGAGGGAAGCTAGCCCCTGGGAGGAGGGGGGTGGAAGACACCTTGAGGGCTCACGGGCTCTTCAACTGCATCCTTTTCAGAGCCTAGACAGTAAGGAAAACTCATATTCCATGAACTTAGTGAGAAGAGAAATGAAAGATATGTACTTCTTATTTCATTTTTCTTTAATCCTCACCTGATGATATTTTCCCATTGATTTTAAGAGGGAGTGGAAGGGAGGAGGAGGAGGAAGAGGAGGAGGAGGAGGAGGAGGAGGAGGAGGAGGAGGAGGAGGAGGAGGAGGGGGAGGAGGAGGAAGAAGAGGAGGAGGAGAGAGAAACATCAATGTGAGAGAGATATACAGGGCCAAGGATCCAGCTGGGCAGAGCTGGTTGCTTACCAAGCCTGGCTGGTGTGCCTGGCCCTGTATTATCTGCTCAGTGAAGGGGGAAGAGACAGCTACCTATGTGGTGGTCTATTCTCCTGCACTTAAATAGGTCTCCGTCTAAAGCAGTGGGTCTCAACCTTCCTAACGCCACGTGACCCTGTAATACAGTTCCTCATGTTGTGGTGACCCCCAACCATAAAATTATTTTCGTTGCTACTTCATAACTGTAATGTTGCTACTGTTAGGAATCGTAATGTAAATATCTGGTATGCAGGATGGTCTTAGGCGACCGTCCCAAAGGGGTCGCGACCACAGGTTGAGAACCGCTGCTCTAAAGCTAGGAGTCCCATTCCTTTGGGTTGTAACCCCTTGCTAAAATGTAAGCACCTTGTCAAGAATGGTGAGTTTTCTTTTTCCTAGCCAGGCTTCTGGTGGATACCCACACCCTCCCAGGTGAGAGAGGCAGAGGTGACATCTGAGGAAGGCCCACTGGGGTGAAACACACCTTTCCATTCTGTCTGAGCCTGTGAAAGGGCGCTGGCGCCCAGAAGGGGCCCAGGAGGCAGAGAAAGGGACAAGGAGGGGGGTGGGGGTCTCACAGCCAAGCACCAGCAGGTGGCTTAGGCCAAGGTTTGGCTAACTGTGGATGGGGATGGGTGAAGGAAGACATGCCCCACAGAGCACGTTCTCTGCCACCCATAAGACAAGTTTATATTGGGCTTAGTTACTGGCACGATTAGCAGAGTTTGGAAGCCATGACTGTCACTGCCTTGGAGAGCGGGGTCCAGACTCAGGAGGCAGAACTCAAGTTAGAGCCTCTGGTGTTTCAGAGACCAGATTCAGACCCTGAGGACTGCCGGGACCTGCCTTCAAGGTACAGTTGATGCCAGGTATGCTGGGAAGGGCTACCTCCAGCATGTTTCCCCCAACCTGCTCACCGAGGCCTGACATTCCTTTCAATGGGGAGCAAAGCCCTGCATTACTAAAGAGCACGCCTAAAGTGACCATGGAGGGGGTAGAGGGAGGGAGGGGAGTGAGGGGGAATATTTATACCTGAGACACCGTGGCCTTGGTGGGAAAGGGTCATGTGTCCAGGATGGTATAATTTTGCTCAAGACCATCCCAATGAGGACATCTCCCCCCCCGCCACCCCCCCCAATGCACCACAATTATTTCAGAATGGCTTTACAATTTTCCAAGGGGGTGGAGAGTGATGAGGAGGTTCAAATTCTTTACGTAAATTCAAGTTCTCAAACTGCCCCTCTGAAATGCAATCCTGCCCTCTGCTGGTGACAGTGTGGTATAGCTCACCGGAGACAAGGATGACTCAAGTCCTTCTCCCACAACTGGGAACAATGGAGGTATTGACTCCCAGCGTGAGGGGGGTGACAAATCAAATATGGCGCGATGGCTTTTCCAGCTATCTCGCCCCCTCAGAAAACACCCATTGGTATCTGGCTTTGAATTTAAACAGGTATATCTGGCTTCTCCAGCCTGTGCTTAACAAATTAGGTCACACTGGCATAAATGTGCAAAGAACACTGGCTCTGAGCTGGCCCCGCCCACAGCCTCCCTCAGGGACTGCAGTGTGATCAGGGGTGGAGGTGTGTGGGCTGGGGCTGTGGCCACTGGGGAGGGTCCGCCATGTGCTTCTTGCTGGTTCCTGGTCCTGTAACGGTTCTTGGCCTGAAAGCCCTTTGCAGGAACCTCTGACCACACGGCGGACTGTGGCCCTGGCTCTGCTGACTCGGCTTGGCCACAGCTGCCAGTCCCGCTGGTGCCAGTTTGGTGGTGATTGATTTATTTTTTTTGCTGGTGCCAGTTTTTGTGCAGGCCTAGAAAAAGGGGCCCAGCAGAGACTTGGTACTTGTTCACATACGCTTCTAGGACCAAATAACTCAAGTTAAATGCGCTCAGTTGCCTGTGTGTTTGGTTATTAAAACAAGCCACCAGGCTGAGGAGATATTTTTCTTTTGTGTGAAACTGGATCTCCACACACTGATTCTGAAATCAAAGTGAACACTTTCCCAGCATTTGTCTCTCTATTCCTTTATGATGTTTAACTCAAAACCTGCTTTCGTTTTCTTCAGGGGCCTTTAAACCTTTCCCAAACGAATGGGGGCTGTATGTTCCTCAAGTCCCTTAAGATGAGAAATGGAGGCGAACAGAGAAGATGTTCTCAACACAACTCTCCAGTCATCAGTAGTAATTAGTATTAGGGTTAAACTCCACCTTGGGGAGAAAAAAGATATGTTGCTGGGTTTATAAACCTCTCTCAGAGCACACTGGGAGATGTAAAACCTGGGTCTGATCCTAGAAGCTGGCATATTGGCAGTATATCTCATTTTTCAAAGCAAATAAAAAGCAAGTTATTACTTCTGGCACAAACACACCAGATCCCCAGGGCCTCGAGGAGCTCTTCAGCATCTGGAAGAAGCTGCGGAGGTGGCAGGGATCTGAATCTGAGGATGCGCAGCCATTGCTCCTCAGCTGTGGTCCATGTGTTCGTTATTGCAGTGGGGAGCTTAACGCCCTCCTAACGCTGTCTGAGCACCGGTCTCAGCTCTGATAGGAGCAACTGGGAGCAGGGGCCTTTGCAGGGACCTAAGCCGGAAGATGTATGGGTTGGAAGCTGTGGCCGTGTGTGTGATCACGGCGGTCACCAGGACTCCACGCTCAGAAGGACTCCATGCTCAGGAGGTCCTGCCTGTGGGGATGAATGCTCTGTGGCCACTGTCTTGATATTTTTCATCATGTTAAGAGTTATTGAAGAAGATAATTTTAAGAATAATTTCACCCTTCTGAATAATGTTCTCTTTGAAATTATGTTTCCTAAGTGAAGTCTGATGGGCCAGTGAAGCAGGAACCGGGGCCTGGAGCTTCCCTCATTCATAGTCTGCCTCTCACCACCTCCTTGCTTCCCTGGGATGGGTTCCTGCTCCCTGACTTCCCTGGCCCCACCTAGCTTCTCCTTCCCTGCCCTTGTCTTCACACTGCTTCCACCTTACACCCCTATTAGGGACCTGGGAGAATTGTGGCTGAGCACGGTGCCTGCAGCACCTCGGGGAGAGGCATGGTGGCTGCTGTCCCCTCCCGGAGTCAGTACATTTGGCAGTAGCAGCAGAGGTGAGCCTCTCACCGCCCCTGATCCAGGTACTGAGCATGTCCTGGCACAGAGGTTTATTCTTGGGGGTGCTCCCACCCACCATGGGTTCTGCCTGGAGCATGGCACATCAGTGTGTCTGTACGTAGTCAGGAGTCAGTCCACCCCTACCCTAGGGCCTATGAGTGTCTGCATTCATCCTATAGATATCCCTGGAAGCATGACATTAACTAGCAAGTAGGAAACACCATGAGGGGGTGAGAGCAAGGAAAAAGTTCCATATTTTAGTGCCTTTAATGGCCCCTTTCCCTAGCCTTTTGCACAAAGGACCCTGCATTTTCAATTTGTACTTATAAATTAGAGCCAGACCGGCTGTCGCAGAACCATCTTTCCTGGATGTGCTATTATTTTAGCATTTGCCACATGGGCTTTAGATGCTCATGGCCTCTATGAGGCCAAGGACTCTATTGTTCTCATCCCTTCAATTGCTCTGAAGACCAAGCACAGGTCTGGGCACTAACTACTTTGACTCTGCTCCAGTCACTCTGTCCTCCCTGCGGTTCCTCTATTACCTGGACCGGTCCCCACCCCAGTGCCTTTGCACTGGCTCTCTCCCTGCCTGGAAAGTCTCCCCTCAGCTATCTTCCAGGCTTAGTCCATCCTCTCTTTCGGGCCTTTGCTCAAATGTCACCTCATCAATGAATCACTTCCTGACACCCTGTTAACATTCTAAACCTTCTATTACTCCCTTCATCCCTATCCCATTCTCGAACTTTATGTTTCTCCAAAGGACCACCACCAGCAGGCATTCTAAATAATTCACTCATTTGTTTATTATCTGCCTTTTCCCTCTAGAAAACATCCCATAAGGATGGTGATTTCATCTGTTTGTTTACTGATACCTCTAGAACATTCTCTGGCACCCAGGAGAGGCTCACACAATATGTGTCAAATTCAACAAAAAACACGCTCAACAGGTTCTTATTCATTTCAATTCAAGTCCCACTGCCTGGTTGTGGCTCTTGGAAGCTGCTTCCTTGTCAGGGTCAGAGAGAATAAAGGAGTAACTTGGGGGATAAGGAATCATTTCCATCTAATAAATAATTTAATTGGCTACTATCTCAGCTCCCGGAGAGTCACAAAGACGTGCGGTCAGCATGAACACCACACATGTGTGCTCCAGGCCCCGTTAGCTCAGCGATTAGGGCCTGTCCTGGGCCAGTCACAGGCCCCCTCCCTGGGTGGGTCTCGGCACTTGGCTCAGTTCTACAGTCCAGCAGGGTGAGTGCAGGGGAAACAGTGAGAAAGTGTGGGTGAACCGAGGGGAGAGTGGGTTGTTACAAGTGCAGACTTTTGCTCATTTGTTCCCTCCTCCAATACCCGTGTAACAATTTCCTGCTGGAATTGGGAAGGAACCTGGGAATGAGGAGATCCGTTCTCTACTAACCAGCGGGACAGTAGCCACGAGGGGAGGAGCTGTGTGCTTCAGGGAGGTGGGGGTCACTCTGTGGGGCCTTCAGGTGGGCTCAGCTGTCAGGGAAGCACTGATTATGGGGAGACTATATAGGAAGATCCCAGTGGGAACAGCTGTCCAACCAGGGGGATTCTCAGGCTCTGGCTTATAATGTTGGACTAGCCTTGTTTCCTCTTTTTCTTGGGGACACTGATGGCCTGACTGAGCCATGCGGCCACCATGCAGCAGCTCAGGGAGGAGGGTGGGACCCAGGGAACTGCAAATGAAGGGAACCAGACCCGGATGAAAGCAGCCCTGACAGGCAAAACCCGCTGCACGCTTCTTAGGGCCCTTAGAGACGAACACAAAAAACCCAAGATGCTCATTATTCATATCGTTCAGAGTGTAAAAGAAATATGGAAACTCCTTTGCTTACAAACTTACAACTTCTAATTATGCCAGATACCATAAGCTCTAAGCAAGAACAAAGTACCTTACCTCTGCCCGACTCTCTGGATGACAGGGGGCGGGGGGTGCTGGCTCTCAGGAGCGTGGAGCTGGGAGCTAGCTGGCATTTTCAGCTCGTTCCAGAAGTCCAGGACTATGCCTCTCATCTTTTCACGCTAACACCTGGGAGGGCTGACCCCAGCCTCGGGGCCAGCTGTGAGCTCCGTCTTGTGGGAACGAAAGCCAAAAGCCGTCGAGACGCGTGCACATCCCAGCTCCCTGCACTCTTGCAGGCACAGGAGAGGCAAATGCCACCGTGTGGTCTTAGCCAACATCGGCGTGAGGGGAAGGGTTTGAGAATCTGTGTCCTGAAAAAGGAGTCCTGGCCCAGCCGGCGTGGCCCCATGGTTGAATGTCGACCTATGAACCGGAGGTCACGGTTGGATTCTGGGTCAGGGTTGTGGGCTCGATCCCCAGTAGGAATGTACAGGAGGCAGCTGGTCAATGATTCTCTCTCCTCATTGATGTTTCTATCTTTCTCTTCCTCTCTGAGAATAAAACAGTATATATATATATATAGATATATATATCCTGAAATAGTAAAAGTTTCCTTCAAACAAACAAAACACCTGGCCCCTGCAAACAGGTGCTTCTCTCAGGTTCTCGGCTTCCTGGCTTAGCTGTGGCAAATGATTGCTGAGAACTGGGAAGCAATTCCTCATTTGCAAGTTAGTGGGCAGGTTTTTAGATGAAAAAGAAGAGCACATTTAAAACCCTCCTTTCTGTTTATTGGGAACAGTCCTGTATGTCTTTCACTTCAAGAACTTTCCAGGAGAAGCCAATGGCTTCTTGGGCCCAAAAGGCAGATGGGGAGAGGCCTTGAAGGTGGAAGAAAGAGAAGCACAAGAACTTGTGGCTTATTAAGACTCGTACAGGCAGCTGTGACCTGGTGCGCGGGGGCTGGGAGGAGAGAGCATACCACAGTCACGCCTCTCATTCATTGCGTGTCCATATGTGCCCCGTGCCGCTCTAAATGCCTTACGTTCAATCTTCACTATCAATACACACATATCATCCACACGGACACTCAAGCACAAGAGGCCATACGCTCATACACAGCTAGAAAGTGGCATAACCGGTACTTACCTCCTACAGTCTAATTCCAGGCTCTGTCCTTTCAATGCCAGTGAGGAGCCCAGCCCCTAGGACACTGGCTGTGGCCAGGAGGCCAGCGGGGGGTGGGCGGGGGGGCAGGGGAGGAAAACAGCAAGAGTGCCGCCAGGGGGTTACCAAGGGCCTCTGGTCACTTACTCAGGAGGATTTGGGGGTTTCACTGACCACTAAGGTCCCCCAAATTGAGTACCTACCTTTTCATTTTGTCAAGTAAAGACATTAAAAAAAAAATCTCAACATCATTTTAGAAAATAAAGTAATGTAATGTCCATGCAAAGAAGGACACAATCTCAGAATAAAGGCCAGTCCTTTCAGTTGAATAAATCTTTGTAAAAGCCTGCTTTCATTGTCCTTATTCTCCTCATCTCACTGTGGCTGGTGAAAATGCCCCATGGTGCACCTGTCTCAGGACCCTTATCAGGACCACTGCAGAGCCTCTCTGATCCTTCAAAACCCTCTGCAAGGGAGGCAGAGGAAGTCTTGTTAACCCACAGTTGATGAATCAAGAAACCAAACCCAGAAAACTCAAGAAATTTGTATAAGGACACCCTGTTTTAAAAATGGCAAGGCTACTCGGCCAGTGTGGCTTAGTGGTTGAACGTCAACCCAGGAACCAGGAGGTCACGGTTCAATTCCCGGTCAGGGCACATGTCCGGGTTGTGGGCTTGATTCCCAGTGAGGGACGTGCAAGAGGCAGCGGATCCATGATGTTTCTCTCTCATCAATGTTTCTATCTCTCTATTCCTCTCTCTCTAAAAATCAATAAAAATATATTTTAAAAAAGTTCAGGGCCAGGTTCCAAACCCACGTTTTCAGACTCCTGGTTCAATGATCTTTCCTTGTGTATTTCACGCCATTCACCAGGTGAGCCGACTGGCCATCAGACTGGTTCCTTGTGAGGACCTGAATGTTCAGAAAGAGAGGGAACATTTATAAGTGTTTCCATTGATAGGGCTCAGAATGGAACAGTCCAGCCAGCCGAGAGCCAGTCTGGCTTCAGGATGAGATGAGAAGCCCCTTAGGGGTAAGGAAGGAGATATTTCCTCTTCCATCCTCAGGCCCAACCTAGCGCAGGGCAGGGCACACGGAACTGGCAAGAAATTCTTGCAGCTTGGAAGTGGGAGAATGGTTTTGAATGTCGTTTTTATTTAACAGGATTTACTGGGAAAAGAGAGAAGGAAGGGGGGAATATCTCAGACACAGTTTGATAGGATGGTACTGGGAGGAGGGAAGAAAGGTCGGAGTCCAGAAAAGAGTTGGTGGAGGCACCTTGAGCAGTGAGCAGCGGAGGGAGGCAGCAAGAGGGGGAGCGTGTGTGTGTGTGTGTGTGTGTGTGTGTGTGTGTGTAGGGGGTAGGGTGGAAAGGGGTGGAAGGGAGACAGGAGCACTAAATATAGCCTCCCACTGTTCTTAGCATCAAGCCCACACTCCTGATTATGGCTCCTGGTACCTAATGGCCTGGCCCCTGCCTATGGCAGTGGTTCTCAACCTCCCTAATGCCACAACCCTTTAATACAGTTCCTCAGGTTGTGGTGACCCCCAACCATAAAATTATTTTCGTTGCTACTTCATAACTGTAACTTTGCTACTGTTATGAATCATAATGTAAATATCTGATATGCAGGATGTGTTTTCATTGTTCGCGACCCACAGGTTGAGAACCGCCATGTCTAGTGTTACCTCAACCACTTTTGATTTCTGTTCATCAAAGATGCCCCATGGGATCTCACCTCAGGACCTTTGAACCTGCTATTCCTGCTTCTGGAAATGCGTTTTCTTTTTCTTTTTTTAAACAGTACTTATTAATGCCTATTCGTTCTTTGGTGACTTCCACGACCCCCATCCTTTGGTGACTTCCCTGACTCCCATCTACCAGCTGGAGGGGTAGGCAGCCCAGAACCACACTGGCCCACCTCCCAAAGCAGCGAACATTTAAATGTGTGCTATGTGCACGGAGCCTGCGGGCAGCCTGTCAACCAGCACAGTGCTGCTGAGGCTCAGGGGAGTGCCAAGAGCCCACATTATGTTGCCCTGGGTGGCGTCAGTACCCCGAACCTTTCCTTCATGCCTTTGCTATGGTGTGACATTACGCATCAGGTGATTGGTTAATGTCCTTTCCCACCGAATAGCCAGCTCCCTGAGGGCAGGGCTTTGTTTTTGCTGGCATTGTACCTACTGCCTGGCCTGGAGCCAGGGGCCTGGATGGTGCCCGTGAGGATTTGTTGATGGCTTCCTTCCTTGTTTTGCTGAGGGCTGCCTGGCTGTGCAGCTGGCATTTTGTTTTCAACTCACACTATTCTTAGGGGTGTGGGGAGAGGAGTTGGAGGTCATGGCCGTGTCTAGGAAACTGTCCCCAGGCTACTCAAGGCTGTGTTTTCTTTCTAGCTGAAGATTCAGAACCCACTGAGTTTGAGCTCCTCTAGCTAATAGAGGGGATGATGGAGCCTGTCACCTGCTCAGCAGGGTGGGGCTGAAACTCCCATGAGAGGTGCATTCTGGGTAGTTCTGAGTCATTGTCAGCTCTGATAGTGTAGGAAGGTGACTTCTACCCTGAGCCACATGGGGTGGGGCAGGAGCAGGGCCCCCAGCACCTGGTAGGCATGTCATCCCCAATTCAGCCACTAGAGGACACTGTTGCTCCACAGGGAAGAGCCAGGATAGAGGGAGCCATCACAGCACAGCCACCAGGTCCAAGTGATGACGCTGGCTGGCATTTCCCCAGCGCCAGTGGGGTGTTAGGCACTTTGAATACACTACTTCCATAGTCACGCAGGAGAGGGGTGATGAAATCTACTTGACAGATGAAGCAAAGAGGATCAGAGAAATGAAATGATGTTTTCAAGGTGTTGTGCCGCCACCTACCCGGACTGTTGGCCACGGCACAACCTTCTGTCAGATGGCTCAGCTTAGCTTGTGGATAAATTTTAAAATTGCGTTATTAAAATAATTTATTTGAATCCTGAGACCATTATTGTGGGCAGGGGGTGGGGGCAGGGGAGGGAAAACAGATTTACCCTTCCAGAGACTTCTCTTCTGGCCTCCTGCTGCAATCCCTCCTCCTCCATCCCCACCAGCCCTGAAACAGGTGGGGAGAGCATCGCTGCAGATTTCATCAGAGGCCTCTCACTGCTGTCCTCTGGTGGCCCCCTTTAGCTTCCAGGAGAAAGTCCCGCTCCTTAGCCAGCGCCCAAGGTCCTTCATGAGCTGAACCCTGCCTTGCTGTCTTAATCCCCTGTCCCCATTTGCTCACAAACCTGTGCTCTCAGCTCCAGCCCCCTCAGCCACAGCCCTTCCACAGCCCTCAGAGCTGCCACCTCCCCCCTGCAGAGTGGGAATAATGTGGTTGTGAGGATGAAGTTACACTTGTAAAGCTGCTGGCCACAGTGCTGACCCACAGGAGGAACTCATTAATGCTCCTTACTTTCCCTTTCTCAGCCCTTGGTAATGTGCAAGGACAATTCAACCTGTGAAGGCAAATTTATGTGGCACAATGCTCCATACAATGCAATCCCTGTGTAAACATTTCCAGCCACAGGCAAATGTCATCAGGGGTGATCTTCTGCTGGAGCTGACACTGAGGAAAGCGTTTCCTGTACTGTTGGCCCCCCCCCCGCCCCCCCGCCCCCCCGCCCCCCCCCGCCCCCCCGGCCCCGCCCCCCCCCCCCGCTGTGCTCATGCGGAGCTTCAAGGTGACTCAAACGCTATCTGGGTGCTAAACTCCTTGAGGACAAGGGCAGGGTGGTGAACCTATGGGTATCCTCATAGGCCCAACACAGCACTGGGTCTTCAGTGGTGTCTCCAAGAAGATTAGTTGGACAATTAATTATTGACTTGGGTGCATGAGAAACTGCAGGGGTAGGCAGGTCACTTCAGGGTATCATCATCTGAAACAGAAACAGCATTATTCTAAGAGCCTGTTGAAGCCCAGAAGAAATACAGTACTTTCTTCTTCCTGTTGCAGAGCTGGTGGTTTAAAACCACAGGGCATTAGACCAAGAGAGCCATGAGTCTGACCAGTGAGCGGCTTGATTTGAGTGCTCTGGGCTGGTTGGGCTGGCACGTACAGATGCAGGAATTGGCAGGACCCATGCCCTGGGTTGGAGCACTCAAACATTGGCCTACCCTTTCCTCCATTTCTCCGTTTAGTCTTCTTCTGAAGTTTAAAGAGACAAAGCCTAAGGGTTATCTCCCAGATTACAGACAGACTAGGATCATGGACCTCAGCCTCTTCTAGGGAGGGTCCCACCATTCAGATGAGAAGCGGGGGTTCCACTCTCAGCTCAGACGCTCCTGACTTCAGCCCAATCTCAGTCTCACCCTCAAGGTTCCAGCTTCCCCCCACCCAATGTCGAACCTACCTACTCTGGGTTTGCATGTCAGGTAAATTCTCTGATCAATATGCATTTGCCTATTCCTGTTCCACGACCAAGGCACCTTTAGTATTGGTTGGTCTGTCTGCGTGTGTTTTCATCATCTAAGTCATCAAATGCCCTTTGAACATTGTAACCATGTTCTACAGAGATTATCCTTGCCTTCGGTAATCTCAGTCACTGTCTGTTATATGGCATTTAAACTCTCTGGGCGGGCTTGTATGCCACGCTTTTAGAACCACAGGAGCCGGGCAGTGTGGCTCAATGTTTGAGCATTGACCTATGAGCTAGGACAGTGATGGCGAACCTTTTGAGCTCGGCGTGTCAGCATTTTGAAAAACCCTAACTTAACTCTGGTGCCGTGTCACATATAGACATTTTTTGATATTTGCAACCATAGTAAAACAGACTTATATTTTTGATATTTATTTTTATATATTTAAATGCCATTTAACAAAGAAAAATCAACCAAAAAAATGAGTTCACGTGTCACCTCTGACACGCGTGTCATAGGTTCGCCATCACTGAACTAGGAGGTCATGGTTTGATTCCCAGTCAGGGCACATGCCCGAGTTGTGGGCTCAATCCCCAGTATGGGGCATGCAGGAGGCAGCCAATCAATGATTCTCTCTTATCATTGATGTTTCTAGCTCCCTTTCCCTTCCTCTCTGAAATCAGTAAAAATATATTAAAAAACAAAAACAAAACAAAAACAGAACCACAGGAAAAACTGATTGCAATTATTCCCAGGAGAGATGGGGACTCTAAAGGACTTGTCCAAGGTCGTTCAATGAGGTACTGATGGGACAGGACCTCTGGCTCTTGTGGCAGCAACCTTGCCAGTTCATGCTCTGTAGTATTGCCCCTGAGGCCACATGCAAATATATTGCTGCTGCAGCTGATAAAGATGGAGCAAATGCAGAAGGTAGCACCTGTGGGCAGGTGGGTATGGCCAGGGATGGCCAGGCAGGTAGGGAACCCCGGAGTAGGAAGCTGCAAAAAGATTGAGATTCCTGGGCCCTGGAGAGAGCTCCCCAGCCCCCAGATTCTCTCTTTATTTCCTTCAATTCTTTTTTTTTTTTTTTAATATATTTTATTGATCTTTTCACAGAGAGGAAGGGAGAGGGATAGAGAGTTAGAAACATCAATGAGGGAGAAACATCGATCAGCTGCCTCCAGCACGCCCCCCACTGGGAACGTGCCGGACACCAAGGCACATGCCCTTGACTGGAATCAAACCTGGGATCCTTCAGTCCGCAGGCGGATGCTCTATCCACTGAGCCAAACCGGTTAGGGCTCCTGCAATTCTTAATGAAGGAATAAAGGCTTGCAGTCCAAGTTGAGAGAGCCAAGTGCAAATCCCAGCTCTGGTCCTTACTGGCTGGGTTACTTGGGCAGCACACCTCGCCTCTCTGAGACTTTGTTTAAATACTGGTTAGATGGAGATTTAGATAATTACATATTTTATAGGAGTGTGAGGATTAAATTAAAAATACACATAGTGCTGAAACCGGTTTGGCTCAGTGGATAGAGCGTCGGCCTGCGGACTGAAAGGTCCCAGGTTCGATTCCGGTCAAGAGCATGTGCCTGGGTTGCGGGCACATCCCCAGTGGGCGATGTGCAGGAGGCAGCTGGTCGATGTTTCTCTCTCATCGATGTTTCTAACTCTCTATCTCTCTCCCTTCCTCTCTGTAAAAAATCAATAAAATATATTAAAAAAAAAATACACATAGTGACTCTACCCGATTTGGCTCAGTGGATAGAGCATCGAACTGAGGACAAAAGGTTCCAGGTTTGATTCCAGTCAAGGTCATATGCCTGGGTTGCCGGCTTCATCTCCAGTAGGGGGCGTGCAGGAGGCAGCCAATCAATGATTTCCTCTCATCATTGATGTTTCTCTCTCTCGGCCCTTCCTCTCTGAAATCAATAAACATATATTTATTTTTTAAAAAAAATGCACGTAGTGGGCTTAGCACCCTGCCTACCTTATGCTGCTCAACAAGTGGTTGTTGTTGTAAATGTGCAGATGGTGTGGCTGTGGTGTTTTTTATGTTTTCTTTTTGCTTCTCTTGGTTTTTAGCAAATTAACAAGCACTGCTTTTGAAGTAAAAAAAGATGATTTTTAATAATAAAAAGTGTTAATACCCAGACACATGGGGAAAATCAGATATGACTCAAATTACGCTAGAACTTAAATAAATGAATGTAGAGCCTTTTCAGAGAAATAGTAGGGTCTGCATTTATCGAAGGTTAGCATCTATAGCTGCAGTGATTCTGCTTAATTTTCATTTTTTATGTATATAGCCTCTCTTAGCAAAGCTGTGAACGTGGGCAGGTAAGCCTGCATTGCTAGGTTTACAAACCAGCTCTCAGGCCAGTGGATCGCGGGGAGTGGGCCTGCTGGGGGCGTGTGCATGACTTTCCCAGGCTTGCCCAGGAGCCATTGGAAGCTGCATGAGTTTCTGCAGCAGCTCTTGGAGCCTCCCCTCTCTCCTCCATTCTTTCCCATTGGCAGCCCCTTCATTTCATCTCCGGTGAAGGGACAGGTCCAGCGTTCTCTTTGTCAGTTACATTGCATTTAAGGTGGGTTCCTTTCAGGTCAGGTATGTTTGTTCATGTTGTTCGTTGCATAAGAAACGGAGGGACTGCTGAAATGCAGAATGCACCTGGATTTGTGCAAAGGCTTGGTGTAGAATGGTGGCATCTGTGGTCACTTCGTACATTTATGAATTTTCCTGAAACTCAGAACTGACCCTCTGAGCACAGGCTTGAATGGAGCAGGCTAGTTGTTCATTGTTTTGCCATCTTCTAGAAAGGCCAAGTGATGGGCCTCTGATCCCAGACCTGTGATGTCTCTCCCGAGTCCTGCACTAACGTCCCTCTTCTCCTCCCCCCACCTTTAGGCACAGAGAGAAGAGCTGGAAGAACGGGGCCGCCATGTGGGCAGGAGGCTGTGGCCGTTGCTGCTGCAGTGCACAACCTAAAGGGTTAACTCACCATCTGAAGGGCTCTGTGGTCTGGCAGACCCTGGGAAGTCACAGGAAATAATCAAGGTTTTATTATTCTGGGTACCGCAACCAGTCAGGGTTGAGCCTGGTTTATTTCAGGATGCAAAACATATCTTTTTCCATTTTTGTTTTGTTTTGTTTTGTTTTGCCTGACTGCAGTATAAGAAATGTCTCTTGGCTTTGGAAACACAGCAAATTTTTGCTTTTAGAGGTTGTTGTGAAATTCAATAAATTGCTAAGTATAAAGGCACTTAGAACAATAACTGGCACTATTAAGCATTCTATGTGTTAGCTGTAGCTGTTTTTTGTTTACCTGTTTATTCTAAACTTCCTTTAGTGAGCATGCATAACTGTTCTCCCCTAATTCAAATGCTCACTTATATCAAACATCACAGAGGCCAATATCACAGAATATCCACAGGCACTGGAACCGGCTTCTCTGGGCCCCAACATAAGGGAACCACGTTAAAGGGCCCCCACTGAACCTCACCTCCCTATGGCCCTGTGACTGAATCTGATCCCTTCTGAGAGAAGGAACCCAACATTTATTTCCCTTCTCTTTGGTTTTTTGTTAATCCTTATCCTAGAATATTTTTCCATTGATTTTTAGAGAGAGTGGAAGGGAGGGGGAGAGACCCAGAGAGAGAAACATTGATATGAGAAAGACATATCATTGATATGGATTGGATGCCCCTCACACATGCCCTGACCAGGACTGGGGATCGAGCCTGTAATCCAGAATCAAACCTGGGACCCTTTAGTTCGCAGGCCGATGCTCTATCCACTGAGCCAAACCGGCTAGGGCTCCCTTCTTTTTAATAAGAAAATGTTGTTTTTAGAGAAAGGGTCAGGAGTGTGGCTAGGAGTTGGACAACCCCAGACTGGAGCAAAGGTGACCAAGCTCTCACTGGGCCCTAGGGGTAAGGGAGGGCAAGACAGGGAGAGGGACACCGTCAGGGTCAGGTATCAAGAAGTGAGCTATGAGCGGGGTGGACAGGGGCCTGCAGAGCCATGTGTACCAGGTCTAATCCCATGAAGGCAAGGCAGGACCAAGGAATGTGCAGCCACCAAGAGGCAATTCAATCATGGGATTTCAATGTGACCAGTGTGTGCATGAACCAATGGGCTAGGAGCAAAATTGTAGAAGCCAGAGCCTGGCATGGGGTTGCAGGGGCTGTTTCTTGGGGTCAAACATTGCAACCTTTCCTGGGTGTTCATTTATTCATTTATTTATCTAAAAAGCCTTTCATTCATTGATTCCAAAAACATTGATTAAGCACCTACTCTGTCGCAGCCCTGGCACGGTAGCTGTAGCAGGAAACAAGACAGACAAAAATCCCTTTCCTGAAGGAGATGTGTTCTTATGGGGGCGACAGATGACAAGCAAGACAAATAAGTAAAATATTCAGTAAGTTAGATAGTGGTGAGTGTTGAAAAGGTGGGGTAAGGAAGATAGAAAATGGAGAGGGAGCAATGGGATTAGCCACGTGGAGGGCCTCACTGAGAAGTGACATTTACCACCCAACGAAGGGCCGTGAGGGAGGGAGACATACAGGTGTCTGGGGAGTCATTTCTGAGCTCCCAAAGAAGCATGGCCTCCATGGGCAGGAGCGGGGAGGGCCCAGCCCCACAAAAATCCAAGGGAAAGCTGCATGAGGAATGAGCACCCGGGGAGGTTTTTATTTTGCAAAGGGAAATACAAAGTGTGCCCGCATGTGTTTATAAATGAAAACTGAGGCTCATAATAGATGGTATTTAGTAAATACAAGACATATAATTGCAAAATCATCATCATACCGCATCTTCTTTCTAAAGAATTATTTATATAAATTATAAATCATAGCTTATAACAAGACCTCAGCAACCATCTGGTGTTAATGTTTTCCAAATTTGCCAGAAGAGAAGAATCCACTGGGTTTAAAGACACAGATTCCAGCCTGCCTTCTCCATTCTGGGGCATCTGTAAGAGACCCGGGTGATGCTGTAACAGGTGAGCTTGGGAGACACGGTGGATCCATCCTTGTATTTCCCGAAGAGGAAGTTGAGCACTAGAGAGAGGGGATGTCTTACTTGAGGTAGAATTGGTCAGTTAGGTAGAGCCAGATATAATACTTAGATTTCTCAACTCAGATTTCTCAACTAAAGATTGGTTATTATATTTAAACTCAGGATCCAACAAGACACAAAATATAAAAATGAACACCAGGGCAGACACCTGCTTGGAGCACCAGATGTACCCAGGATGGATTAGTTGTCATGACCAATCCCCAAACTCAGCACCGAATGTTCTGTCAGCCAAGTCTGCAGGGAAAATGGGTCGGGTTATTCCATTCATAGGGTTCAAGAAAATGATGCATAAGAATTTCATTTGAGCCCAAGCTGGTTTGGCTCAGTGGAGAGAGCGTCGGCCTGCGGACTGAAGGGTCCTGGGTTCAATTCCAGTCAAGGGCACATGCTCGGGTTGCGGGCTCCATCCCCAATAGGGGGCATGCAGCAGGCAGCCGATCAATGATTCTCTCTCATCATTGATGTTTCTATCTCCCTCTCCCTCTCCCTCTCCCTTCCTCTCTGAAATAAAAAAAAATACATTAAAAAATAAAAAAGAATTTCATTCAATAAGAAAAGCTTTACCTTTAACAAACAAATCTGAAAACCCTCCGAAGGTTCAGTATCCTTGTTAGAGCAATTACAGGAGAAAAGAGGGAGAAAATAACAAAAGGGGAGGTCCAGCCTCTCTCAGAATGAGCGCCTTCCCTGGAGCTGGTCTCAGGTGGCGGTCTGGAGTGTCAACCCTCTCAGTAGGCCCTGGGTAACTATGTGTCTGAAGGGAGCCCAGGGTACACTTCTGGGAAACAGATCTTTTCCGATGCCGCCTAACGTTCTTCGCTGGAATGGGGTGTGAGGCCTGAGCAGAACGGTGTGACCTGTGACAGGTCATAGGACCCTCTGGGCCTTGACAGCGGCACCTGGACAAGAGGAATTTATTATTCCTCTGAGGGGTGGGCTGGATGCCTCCCCCAGGCGCCTTTCCAGCTGTGGCCTGTGACTCAGAGGCCTGCTAGTCCGGACAGGAGGAGTTTGTGTGTGCGCGTGTGAGTGTGTGTACTGTGCATATGACGAGCACCCTGCCACTCGCGTGGGGACTCAGACACCACACTGCTCCAGCTGTGTGGCTGGGTGACCACATCTGTGGCTGTGGCCGCTCAGGAAAGCTGGCTTCTTGGGGAAAGAAGTTTCTCTTTCCAAGCCTGCTGTGTGGGCCTGTGAGGAGACACACAATTGCCTTTGTCATTTGTTCTTCCTGTGTGGGGACAAAAGCCCTTTCAGTGGCCGTGGAATGTACTAAAAGTTCTGTGCCCGAGGGCTGTCTGGCCCTGGCCTGGATCCTGCAGGCAGGGATCAGGGGGGAGGTGGCCACTTCTCCTGAGCTTCCACCTGCCCCACAGCCAGCCCTGCACCTGTGGGAACCGCATGGAAGGCACATGTGAAGAGGCAGGTACCACTGCAGACCCTGGTAGTGACTGCAACAACTGGTCCCAATCATGGCTGAGACACGGTGGGCTTGTTGCAGGTGGGCAAGGTGCCAGGCAGGGCTTTGCTGCCTCATCCAACTTTCCCAACTCTGGGGACTACAGCGGTGTTACCCAATTTGCAGCTGAGATGACTGGTCTTCAGGGGGGAGCGGCACAGAGACTCCTGAGACAGGGGAGCAGGGCAGTGAAAGGCAGGGGAAGGAAGAAACTCACACGGCTCAGGGGCAGAATGACAGGGCCTCGACCGGTAGTGTTTCTGCTTTTTATTCATTTTACTTTTTATGGATTTCTAAGAGGAAGCGAGAGGGAGAGAGAGAGATAGAAACATCAATGATGAGAGAGAATCATTGGTCGGCTGCCTCCTGCACGCCCCCTACTGGGGATTGAGCCCACAACCCGGGCATGTGCCCTTGACCAGAATTGAACCTGGGATCCTTTGGTCTGCAGGCTGACACTCTATCCACTAAGCCAAACCAGCTAGGGCGGTCGTGTTTATGCTTTTATCTCAAGTTTAAACAAAACAAAAAATTACAACGATCACATTGGTGGGGGATAAAAAAGAACCTGCCACCATCAAAACCTAATAGTGGCACAGGAGGCCTTTTCTCATTGCTATGACATCCCTGGGCGTGCCCACGGCCACGCAGCCAGACGACTCCCCACGTCGCCAAGTGTCTGTGGGGCTGTGCTATTTCAGGAGCGTGGTTTGCCCAGGTTGCTGGTGTCGGCATTTTTCCAACGAGGATGGGGTACTTAGGTGCTGCCGTCAGCCAGTGTTGAACTTTGTTCTACTTTCAAAATGTAAATGAGAAAGTGCCAGTGGAAGTGCCGAGGACCAGGTCTGAGCAGTCAGCCCCCAGGAGAGTCCCCAGTGTCAGCTCCCAGGGAGGGAGGGAACAGATTTGTGTGTTCTAGAGCCATCTGCATGAGGTCTGTCCAAGGCCACGAAGGCCACGTCTCTGGGGTGGACGACAAAATCTTACAATTTCCCAAGCAAGGGAGGAAGAAAGGAGAGAGAGAAGCAGAGGGAGAAGGGTGTGGGGATCCAACCAGCTTTTATATGTGATCTTGTTTAAACAAGACTCTTATCAAAGAGTAATCCTAAACTTTGGTCTTTCTTATTACCTCAGCTCCCTGGAGAATGGGTTTGTGACTTTTGGGTTCCAGGAAGCAGGATTAAATTGCCTCGTAGAGATAAGAGCCCCAAATAAGCATAAGGTTGATAGTGTTGGGGAGGTGGTACATTCTTTAGCTTTGTGGTTCTTACCACTGGACTAAGAATAAAATCAACACAAGACTAGATTAATAGGAGAAAAACCAACTTAGTACGTGCACATGGGAGAATCACGGCCTGATACTCAGATCAGAAAATAAGGCTCAAAGAATGATCAGAGCAGACACCTTTTTATACTTTTTAGACAAAGAAACAACAAAGTTGTGAGAAATTGACTGGACAAAGAAAGGTAGTGCTCATCCGAAAGGAATCTAAGCAAGACTTGGACGCTTGTTAGCGAGGAATCTAAGGGAAGTTCAGGCCTGGGTGGTAAATTAGTAAAGGCGGTGCAAGGCTGCTGACACAAGTTTCAACCCTGATTCTTTTAACTCTTGTGATAAGATTGTCTCTCGGCCCTCAGGAGCAGGAGGGCACCTATCACATGGAGATTTATCTCCTGCTTTCAGGGGACAGAGAGGTCAGGGTTTTCTTCTTGCACCCAGGCAGTTTCTTAAGTACCTGTAATTCAAAATAATCAGTATGTATTGTGGGTTATCTCGGGATGGCCTGCCCTGGGCCACAGCAATAGAAATGGGAGGAGAGGAATTCTCTTGTGTCCCCTGGAGATGTTCTTTGCTCCCCATTATCTAGATCCATGTCTTCTATTGCATAAAGTGGGCACCAAGTCTGAGAGGGAAGCTGACCCCTGGTTATGGAGCAGCATTTGATGGCACAGCCCGGTGCTGCAAGGCAGGGGGGACCGGAAGGATGAGCCAGGCTGTGGCAGGGAATGTCCGGTCCTGTGGTGGCTATGCAGGTGCAGGGCATTTATTTTAAAATCTCTATTAAGTTGCTATTATGTGCCTAACACTCTGTTAGATGCTCTGGAAAAGACTCCAAGTAGTTGACATATAATTAAATGAGTATTTCCTGACTACCAAGTTCACAGTACTGCATTAGAGAACAGGTAACCATAGCAACACTGTAGAGTGTATGGGGTGGGGTGGGGAAAAGTTAGGCTCTGCAATTCAAATGGCAGGGGGTTGAAGCCACACTTGGCTGTGTGACTTGGTAAGTCACCTCTCTTTGCCTCCGTTTTCTCACCTATAAAATGAGAATACTTTTTCAGCATTGTTATGAAGATTGAGTATATAGTAAGTGCTGAAGAGACATTAACCATCATTTATTACTATTATCGTCTAAGACGCTGACCCTTGTCCTTCTGCTGTTTGCAACCCAAAGTTCACAGTAAATAGACATGTCTTGAAACACGACAGAACTGGACCTGGTTATTGCTGATAAGCGTGCCATAGGTGTCAGAGGACACAGGCACTTCAAGCAGGAACCATTAAAGAAGGTTGCGGGGAGGAGATGAAGAACAGGGCCTTCAGGATTGGGCTGGAATTTAGTACATGAGGACATGCTAGCTGGGAACAAATGGCACATACAAGGATATGGAGGCAGCAAAACACCAGGCCTGTTTGTGGGGGGCCAGCTTGCTTTGGCTTGGCCTTAGTTAAAGCCCCGTAGGGGTGTCTTGAGAAATAAAGTTGGAGATTTGGTAAATCAGTGCCAGGTGGCAGCCTGTGGAGTTTGAACTTTATTGTGTATGTAACAGAAAGCCATTGGGAGGAGTTTGAGAAGGAATTGGGATCTGTTTCTCCTGCCTTTCCTGTGGGTGATCTGTATTCAAATACTGAGGTGGTGCTGAACTTACCCTCACCAGGTCTGCAGAGACTCTCACCAACTTCATCTTCTTGCAAACCAGTCGGCTGGAGGGCAGGGCCTGTGAGCAAAAAGGCCCTTTCTCACTGTGTACATAAGAAACATGCAAACCTGTAGAGAATTTTTATGAGTTTATTTGAGCCAAACTGACAACATTGCCAGGAAGCAAGGTCTCAAATGCTCTGGAGAACGACAGTTTTGCAGATTGTTTTATACATTTGGAATTAAGGAGGGAACATAAGGAAGATTACATGAAGGTGGGAGAAAGCAAGGCAGGATTGGATTACAGGACAGTTAACAAGATTATGTGCTCTCTAGAGGGTGGTTATGCTTCTAAGGGGTCTGAAAAAGAGGCATTTCAAAGTGTGTTAACCTAGATGCACAAAAACAATGGACAAGGCTTACTTGAAGCAAAGACACCTTTTTACTAGAGAAGTTATAGGCCTGAGGCATGGCTACCCATCATGACCTGCCCAGTTAGGAATCTATGATCAGATCACTCTGTGAAGTCACTTTTGGTCACTGGACTTGTCTTATTTATTTATTTATTTATTTATTTATTTATATTTTTACTGTTTTCAAAGAGAAAGGGAGAGGGAGAGAGAGATAGAAACATCAATGATGAGAGAGAATCATTGATTGGCCACCTCCTGCACTGGGGATCGAGCCTGCAACCCAGGCATGTGCCCTGGCCGGGAATTGACCTGTGACTTCCTGAGCCATGCCGGCTGGGCTGTCATTTTTATTATAGAGCTCCTTTTTCGTCTACACCACCCTTGGGGCATTCAAGACTAGATGGCAAATTACTTGAGAATAGGGATATGGTTGGGAAGGCTGCTGCAGGTCACCGAATGGAGCTAAAATTGGTATGGAACTACTAGTATGTTGTTCAATATGGGAGCCACTGGCCACTTGTGGCTACCAAGCACTGGAAATGTGGCTTCTCTAAACTGAGATGTGCTATAAACATAAAATATACAACAGATGTCAAAGACTTAGCACAAAAAAATGGGTAGTATTTTAATATTGTTACATGCTGATGCAACAATATGGTGGATGTATTGCGTTAAATAAAATATTATTAAAGTTAATTTCACTTGTTCCTTTTTACTTTATGTGGCTATTAGAAAATTTAAAATTTATTGGATGGTACTCTAGAGGAATAGGGATTGGGTGATTTATGACCTTGATAATTACCAGGGCCATAACTATATATTCCCTATTAGCCTGGGTGGGGTGCCTGGCTTCTAAAACAGGCAGGCTCATATCTAAATCTTATTTATTGATTGATTTTGGGCGAGAAAGGAGGGGGGCGTAGAGGGAGAGAGAAACATTGATTTGTGGTTCCACTTACTGATGCATTCATTGGCTGTTTCTCATATGTGCCCTGAACAGGAGATTGAACCCACAACCTCAGAATATTGACAGTCTGCTCTAACCCATGGAGCTATCTGGCCAGGCCAGGCTCATATTTAAACAGAATCAAATCAGCATTATGCTCAGGATAAGAAGTTGAAGAAGGAAAGGGTGTATCAATTTTTGTATAGAAAGTCTCTAAATTTCTCCAAAAATTGGCTCCAAAATTTAAGAGTGAAGAGAAAGCAGTGGTAGGTTCTCAGCTGCCATTATGTGGAAGCTGGTCAGGAAGGGGACCCAGACAAGGTGCTCCAGTCCCCAGGCGTCATGTAAAGCAGATCTTGATAGAGAGAGGTTCTTTGTGTGATGGCTGGAGAGGCCCCATCCACAGCCCACATAGGCAGGCCTGACTGCTGAATATGGATGTACCGTGAAAGTGAAGGGGATTCAGGAGATGTATAGAACTGGGTTCAAATTCTCAGGGAACACGTTATTGTATGTGTGTCCTTGGCAGGCCTTCTACCATCTCCAACCTCAGCTTTCTTGCCCTGGACTGGTGATACCTTTAAGAATAACAAATGCTGGATAAATGGGAGTTATGATTATAATGGACATTTAGCTTTTTCAAATATTCATTCTAACAGTAATATAATAGGATAAAAACTTAAATACATCCTAGGCTGCATCCTGAGTATTTTACAAGCCTTTTCTTCCAGACCAAACTAGAAGGGAACAGATTGTGGGAAGCTCATTTCCACGAGGTCATGCAGCTGCACGCACACAAGCTCTGTTCCAACACTGCCTGTGGCATCCCCCATTCCTCACATCAGAGTTTCTGAGGAAAGTCTGTGGTTCTAAAAATTCTAATTAGGAAAAGTCAGAATAATGGTACACATTTTCACAGAGCTCTTATATCAACAAACTGCCTGCCACAAAGGGCAAGAAAACAATATGTCAGCCTCTACACATCCCAGCTGGCGTTAATCAGGGGCTCTATTTGGCTTGATGCCAGGTCTAATTGGCCAGTATTTCACTGCCCAACTCTGGGACAGTCACAATGTGTCGTTTTATTGCTAACTAGTGACCCGGTGCATGGATTCGTGCACATTGAAAGGAAATTAATCAGAAGGTGGCCGGTGGGGTGGTACTGGGCAAGACAGGACAGACACAACCTGGAGCCAACCTCCTGTGGTCCCTCCCCAGCTGGCCACACCTGGAGTGGCACCATGGCTCAAAGGGCATCTGTGGAGTGAGCGGCATCCCTCCGGCAGGTGGTGTCCCTCAGCCTGGCCTGCGGGGATTGGGCTGAAACCAGCTCTCCAACATTCCCCAAGGGGTCCTGGAGTGATAGAGGGCACTCTGCAAAGTTGCTGTCTTACAGGGTGTGGAACGCAAACACAAGTGTGCAGTAAACCAGATTCGGGCCAGCAGTGCCCCAGCAACAACATAACCCACCACCGAAGGTGGAATCATGCGGCCCCGTGAGGAATTGGGCTCCCTCCTCTCTGGTTTCAGGGTGCATCACCCAAGAACCACCACTGCCAAGTCACTGCAAGTCAGCAGCTCCTGCGTTGAGCATCTGCCCTCTGGTGGTCAGTGGGCATCATAGCTACTGGTTGGATGGACACCTAGCCTATTAGCCTTTTATATCTATAGATGGGCTCAATGTTCAGAGGGAAATAGAATATTTTCCCATCATTTTGACACTAATTTTTTCCCACTTTTTTTATTGCGGCAAAATATGTACAATATAAAATTTATTATCTTCAACTATTTTTAAGTACAATTTTTACAGCTCAATGGTCTTAAATATATTCACATTGCTGTGCAACTATCCCCATCATCCATCCCATAACTCTTTTCATCTTGTAGAACTGAAACTCCATGCCCATTAAAAAAAAAAAAACTCGAAGAAACCAAGATGGCGGCATAGGTAAACACCGGAGTTAGCTGCCTCGAACAACCACTTCACAAATACAACTAAAAGACGGAACGGACATCGCCCAGAACCACAGGAAGACTGGCTGAGGGGAAATTCTTCAACTAGAAGGAAAGAGAACAGCATACGAGACTCAGAGGAGGCGCAGTGCGGAAAATACAAAGGTGCGGAGGTACGCACGGAGCGGGCTGGTAGCTGAGGGCGAGCTTGTCGTTTTCAATAGGGAGGGAGTCTCAGATTCTGAGCTCCAGTTCTGGGCGAGTCTCTAGGGACCCAGACTCAAATGGGAGAAGCGGGACTGTCTGGCATCGGTCAGAACGCGAGGGCAGCTTTCTCTCCGAGGTTTGCAGCAGTTGCTGGGACTCTGAGAGGCAGAGCCTCTGGGGACGGGACTGAGAGCAGCCATAATTGCTCCCTCCACCCGCTCTGTTGATCCCGTGCGACCCGCCCCGCCCAAGCCCTGCGCAGAGCCATTTGCCAGATAGCCTCAGGCAAAGGCTAGATTAGCACCTCCCTATAGGACAGAAGTTTTCCCACTGCAGACACAGCTGATTCTCACAGCCAGTTGGCCTGGAGGTCAAATCCCCCTAGTATTAACTACAACAATCAAGGCTTAACTACAACAAGACTGTGCACAAAGACCACTAGGGGGTGCACCAAGAAAGCATAAAAAATGCGGAGACAAAGAAACAGGACAAAACTGTCAATGGAGGATATTGAGTTCAGAACCACACTTTTAAGGTCTCTCAAGAACTGTCTAGAAGCCGCCAATAAAGTTATTGAGATCCTCAAGAAATCTAATGAGACCCTCGATGTTGTGATAAAGAACCAACTAGAAATTAGGCATACACGGACTGAAATAACGAATATTATACAGACTCCCAACAGCAGACCAGAGGAGCGCAAGAATCAAGGCAAAGATTTGAAATGCGAAGAAGCAAAAAACACCCAACCAGAAAAGCAAAATGAAAAAAGAATCCGAAAATACGAAGATAGTGTAAGGAGCCCCTGGGATGGCTTCAAGCGTACCAACATCAGAATTATAGGGGTGCCAGAAGATGAGAGAGAGCAAGATATTGAAAACCTATTTGAAGAAATAATGACAGAAAACTTCCCCTACCTGGTGAAAGAAATAGACTTACAAGTCCAGGAAGCACAGAGAACCCCAAACAAAAGGAATCCAAAGAGGACCACACCAAGACACATCATAATTAAAATGCCAAGAGCAAAAGACAAAGAGAGAATCTTAAAAGCAGCAAGAGAAAGAAACTCAGTTACCTACAAGGGAATACCCATACGACTGTCAGCTGATTTCTCAACAGAAACTTTGCAGGCCAGAAGGGAGTGGCAAGAAATATTCAAAGTGATGAATGCCAAGAACCTACAACCAAGATTACTTTATCCAGCAAAGCTATCATTCAGAATTGAAGGTCAGATAAAGAGCTTCACAGATAAGGAAAAGCTAAAGGAGTTCATCACCACCAAACCAGTATTATATGAAATGCTGAAAGGTATCCTTTAAGAAGAGGAGGAAGAAGAAGAAAAAGGTAAAGATTCTAATTATGAACAACAAATATGCATCTATCAACAAGTGAATCTAAGAATCAAGTGAATAAATAATCTGATGAACAGAATGAACTGGTGATTATAATAGAATCAGGGACATAGAAAGAGAATGGACTCACTATTCTTGGTGGGGAAAGGGGTGTGGGAGATGCGGGAAGAGACTGGACAAAAATTGTGCACCTAGGGATGAGGACAGTGGGGGGGGGGGTAAGGGCAGAGGGTGGGGTGGGAACTGGGTGGAGGGGAGCTATGGGGGGGAGAAAAAGAGGAACAAATATAATAATCTGAACAATAAAGATTTACTAAAAACAAACAAACAAACAAACAAACAACAAAAAAAACCCTCTCCATTCCCTCTACCCTCTTAGCCCCTGGCAACCACCATTCCACTTTCTGTCTCTAAGTATCTACTCTAAGTATCCTATATAATAAAACCCTAATATGCAAATTGATTGAACAGCTGAACAACCTGTTGCTATGATGCACACTGACCACCAGGGGGCAGACGCTCAACACAGGAACTTCTCCCTGGTGGTCAGTGTGCTCCCACAGGGGGAGTGCTGCTCAGCCAGAAGCCGGGCCCATGGCTGGCAAGTGCAGCAGTAGTGGTGGGAGCCTCTCTCACCTCCGCTGCAGGTAGGTGGTAAGGAGCAAGGGGTCCCGGACTGCAAGAAAGATGTTTGACTGCTGGCTTAGGCCTACTCTCTGGCAGGCGGGCATCCCCTGAGGGGTCCCGGACTGCAAGAGGGTGCAGGCCAGGCTGAGGGTGACCATTATATGGTATCTGGAGTGTAAGCCCCTTGAGGGCAGGAACTGGGCTTAATGTAGATACCTGTGTATCCTCCATAGTGTTTAAGGATCTCTGTACATAGTTGAATAACCACTCACCTGTATTGTCTGGTTTTCCTTGCTGTTCCATTGAGAGTTGTCCCTATACTAAGAGAAAAAGTATTAAAAGGTAGAAAACTTGGTTGGCTGAGGCTTGGGGAAACTGATGTAATAGGATTTGATCTGCATAGCCTAGAGAAGGGAATTTTATAAACGTACAGCTCTTTAGATTAGATAAACAGCTACCAGTCAATCCTTTATGTAAAAAGATCGTGATGACATATATGGGTAAATAAATAGTGTAACAGTGTTTGCTGAACTGTGTGCAAGCCCAGCAGCAAAGCACAAGGACCCAGACTGACATTCTTCTTCATTTCCCCAGTGTGGGGACAACTTTTTATATATATATATATATATATATAGATTTCAAAGAGGAAGGGAGAGGGAGATAGAAACAACATCAATAGTGAGAGAGAATCATTGATTGGCTGCCTCCTGCACACCTCCCACTGGGGATCACGCCCACAACCTGGGCATGTGCCCTGACTGGGAATGGAACCGTGACCTCCTGGTTCATAGGTCGATGCTCAACTGCTGAATCACGCCAGCCAGGCTCCAAGACAACAGCTTTATCAGTCTGGAGGAGTGGCCCAGGCCAAGCTCTATGACCCTATGATATTCCATGTTTCCTTTGATTGTATTGTGCTGTTTGTGCTGAGAAAGCTGTGTGTGTGTTGGGTGGGGGGGCATGTAAATGAGGATATAGGACCTACCTTGTCATAGTTGTAGTGAGGATTAATAATGCAAATTTGCTGGCGCAGCATGGTATTTTAGTAAGTTACAATAAATGTTATTTTTCTCTTCTTCACTTTCCTTTTCAGCCAACAATGATATGATATCAGTATTAATACAACAATAACAATATTATAATACTTTGTATTTTTCATATTCGTTTGAGTTTCATCAGTCCCTGTAAAGTAGCTGAAGTTGGGATTTTTAATTCCATTTGTCAGATAGAGACAACCCCAAGGTCAGAGTTGCACTGAAGTAATAGAAATAATATGGTTACAATTGTATAGAGGTCCTATCTGCAAACCTAAAAATGGGTTGTTTTCCTGTAAGCCAGCCTCCCTTACCTACAATTTTTTCCTTCCTTCCTTCCTTCCTTCCTTCCTTCCTTCCTTCCTTCCTTCCTTCCTTCCTTCCTTCCTTCCTTCCAATTTACAGGTGGGTGGCAAGAAACATTTTGTTCCTATACATTCTCTCCTTAGGCAATTTCATGCACACACTGGTCTATAATTACCATCTATACATAGATGACTCATACACAGATCTTTAGAGCTCTCCTCTGAGCTCCAAACTGGTACATCCAGCTAGTTGCCTATTCATCATCAACTCTTGAAGTTCTCAAACGCACCCCATATTCAACAAATGCAAATCTAATCCTGTAGTTTTTAGTCTTAAAACCCTTCAATTTTTCCCATTGTTCTAAGAAAATGGATGACACTAAATAGCCTACTGTGTTGTGCGTCATCTGGCCCCTGCTACCTCTCTGACATCACCTTGCCCCATCCCCTTGTGGGGACCCACTTAGAACTCCAGATTTAGCATGAAGATTATTTTAAGCTGAAGACATTTGGAATTCAACAGATGCAGAAAAAAAAAGCCTTTTTGGAGCGTCCCTTATCTGACTAAAAGAAGAATCTTCTGGGAAATGAGGCTGCCAGAATTCCATCTTCAGGGTGGATTTTACTCCTGAAGGAGAACAAGAGTAAATCAGCCATCACCCCTTCTCTGGGGAATTTTATGACCATGAAGAAGTCAGAAAGATCACTTGCGTCTGCTTGAACAAGCATTATCAACAACTTTCTTATCCACCACTTGTTCTTCTAGAAACCTGTTTGTCTTTTCTAAAGTAGTCCATTTGTTCTTACCATAGTGGCCCTCTTTCCCCATCCCCTTTCCCTACTAAATTAAGTATGTAAGCCTTTGACTCGAACCATTTATTGAGCTACTTCTTTTGTAGCTCGATATATATTCATGCATATACCAGTAAAGATTTTTTTCTCCTGTTAGTTTAATTCACAGGCCTCCAGCACTGAACCTAAGAGGGTAGAGTAAACGTTTTTCCTCTCTGACACCTTTGTGATCTTTATGCTCCCTTACACTGGCTTCATAATTCTTCCTTCTACAGACCTCTGCCCATGCTCTTTCCTTCTCCAGGAATGCTTTTCCCTTCCCTTGGTACCTATTATCTACTCCTCATTTTCAGAATTCAGTTCAAGCAGCACCTCTGAAAGGAAGTCTTCTCTGACTTTCCAATTTTAGGCTGTCAGGGCATCCTGTACTTTTCCTTTGTAGCACTTGTTACAGTTGCAATGAAAATTTGTATGATTATTTGACTGATGTCCTCCCCCAGTGTAAGTTTCTTGGTGGTAGGGGCTCTGTCTATTTTTGTTCACCATTGTATTCTAAGTTCTTAGCACAAAGTAGGCACTGAAGAAAAACAAATGACTGAGTCAATGTCTGACTAAATGGTAGAGAAGAAACGGCACATGTGACAGACTAGAACCACTCCCTTAGGAGCCTTCTTTCAAACCAAAGACATGTGGAGCCCCTACATTACAAGTCTTTGAAGGTTAGTCATATACCTGGGGCAAAACAATCTCAAAACAGCTGATGCTAGTGTGGGAAAAGTGGTTACTCTGTCATGGCAGCTGTCCTGGTCATGGATTAAATGACAGTTTATTTGAGAAAGGTTGACCCAGAAAACCATCCTGCAACATGCAACATGCATGAGAGAACCAGATCCAATTTAAAAATAGCTCCGTCACTGGAATTGGAAGCACTGCAGAGAGAACTCGGCCTCTCTCCTGGCAACTTTTACCCTTATGAAGCCTTTTACCCTTTTTATTGACCTACATAATCCTAGGACGGTAGTGCTAGGTTACTGCTTTCATTTTAAAATGAGAAAACCAGGACCAGAGAGAGGCTTAGCGACTTCTCCCATGTCGTTCAGTTAGTTGCTTGTAGAATCAGGGCTCAAACAGGGACTTTCTGCTTCTCCTCCATAGTGATACCTGGGTCTGACACTTCTAGGTTTTAGGCATCTTGGGGCAGAAGACCCTATAAGATTTATGTCCTTGTGGGTCACCCTGATGGGAGGCAGGAGAGCTGGGTTTATTTCCCAATTCGGTGGTTCACTGTCAGAAGTTTGGGTAGGGGTATCCGAGTAACACCTCTCAAGATCCGGGTGAAGGACACCGAGAATGGAGAATGGATGCCTGCAGTGTGGAGGACTGCGGCTTGGATTCTGGGAGTGGTCTCAGTCCTGCCACCTGATGGCTATTCCTTGAGCAACACACTTGTCTCTAAACATTTGCTAGATGGGTTCATAACACTGGCTTCAGGCTGTTGGGAGACTCAAATAAGTTAAAGACCTTTAGGACAATGTCTGGTATCTGGTGGTTAATAGATGGGAGTTTTGTTCATTTCCATTCCAATTCAAACTCATAAACATTTGTGGGAAGTGTGCTTTCAAGGCAAAGCAGTTGAGAGCAGAGTGATTACTGGGGAGGGGAATACTCAGGTCTCCTTCCAAAGGACATGTTCTTTGCTTAGGTATGTTAATATGTTTAACCAGGCTGTAGTCAAGTGCTGTTGGCCAGCAGAGCCTTTTTCAGTGACTTTGCATATCTGTTCTCGATCCAGTAATCGTAAGGTTTACAGTTCACTGCTGGAGCAATCTTAGTTCCTTCATTCCCAAATTCTCAAGTAATTTACCTCTGTCACACTCAATCACTGACAGAGTATTCGTGATTGTTAACAGCTTTGGAGGCCCTGACTATAAGGATTCTTTTTTTAAGCCTCTGTGACTATGGCAGAAACATATTTTGAGTTGGAATGAAAAATATTTTGGGTTCCTGAAATCCCTTGTCTGCCTAAAAGCAGAGCCTCAAAAAAGAACTTAAAAGAACCCAATGGTCATAAATCCCCTTCCCAGGGGTAACTCTAATCTTCCAAGAGAAGTTAATACCAAGTCCAGACATTGTCACAAAACTATCGTATCTCCCATTCATTCTCTTAGGGCCCAGCCCACTTATCTTTCCCATACCTTGCTCTTCTCCCTCTTCCTCTCCCTCTCCCCTTCATGTCTTATGATGGTATCTAAGCCACAGCTTCTAATCACCCGTTTGGATCACATTTTTTTGTGAACTCCCATACAAACATAATTAAAACCTATCTTTCCTCCTGCGAATCTATCTTGTCAGTTTAATTCGCAGGCGCCCAAACTTTGAACCTAAAAGGGGTGAGAGAAACCGTTTCTTTCCTGACAAGATCATGGTGCCATCATGACGTTCTAAGAAACAAAACACACTGTTGAAGAACAAAAATGGAACCCAGTACAGTTAAAGGTCTAATTGGCTTTATTGAACGATTTATGAACCTAGTAAATAGGAAGGTGCTCTAGGAGCTGACCCAGTGGGAGGCTGTTATAGGTGGAAACGGGGTGGGACAGGACAGTTAAAAGTGGACTATTGCAGGGGAGCTCACCTTCCCACAGGGAGAGGCAGGGCGTTTTATCAGGCAGATGACCTCACTAGTGCTGACCGGGAAATTGCAGCCTGATTGGTTGGAAAGACCACTCCTGGGAGAGGCTGAGACAGTTAGGTTAGCGATTGTGGACGAAAAAGGGGCCACACACGAAGCCTGACAAGCTCTGGGGAGGCTGTGTGGCAGTCTTACAAACTCAGACCGAGAGTTACCGCAGAGGATGGTCTGAAATGAAAACTTTCTAACTAAAAGCAGGTCATGGCAAGTAGTCATGCCCTAGGACAGTATCTTCCCTGACAAAGATACCTTTACCTTAACTGAGCCCGTCTATTGCCTTTTTGCATTTAGGATAACGTACAGTATCTGTATCTTTGGAATGTCAGGGTAATTTCCTTTCTTGTTTTCTGGACCTCAAATCCCCTCATTGCTACTGTTATCTTGTTGACTGTTGTCTGTTAACTATCCTACACCCACCTATGTAAAAGAAGTATTTGTCTATTCGTTTTACTTTTTATCCAATCCCAGAGATTTTCCCACTTTGCTTTCTCCTGCCTCCATACTCTATCACCGATGAATTGCATGTAACCCCCTTGTGTCTTCAGCTTTGATTCCGAGGTATAAAATAAGTGCTAAAACTGCCATTTTCCAGAGCATTTTCTCAATCTGTTGAGATTTTGCTTCCTGGCAATGTCGTTAGTTTGGTTCAAATAAACTCATAAAAATTCTCTAAAGGTTTGACCGTTTCTTATGCTGACAGTGTGGTCTTGGCGGGGCTTACCACAAGTGACTCCATTTTGGGTCTGTAGTTTCTTTTTAACAACATAAAATAAATATAAGAAAGCATGAGTTTCCTATTGTGACTCTTCGGTGCTTTTGTGTGTGTCTTTTTCTTTCCATCAAACATTAAGTTATTTCAAAAGGTATCTAAGCCACTGTTGCCCCTGCATTTTCTCTGTTGTCCCTGCATTAGGCCTAAACACACCTGCCCATTGGCAATCCAGCCCTGGGCATTGTTAGTCCTAATTTTACAGGCTAGGAGTTGAGGGTACGTAGTTGGTAAGGAGTGAAGATAAAGTTGCAGACTGTCAAATGAGGTGAAGTCTCTTCCTACACAGCATTAGTGAACCCTTCAGTGTTTCCAGTTCTTCGAGGGCACTGAGATAATAAACATCTTTGGGCATAAAGCTTTGGGCACGTGTTGCTCCAAATACTTCTGTAAAACAGGGTTTAGAAATGGGATGTTGAACTCGAAGCCTATAATCACTTTTAGCATGCGACTGTTTTAAAATTATCTGGTAATCATTTCTCATTTCTTAGGAACCAGAAAGTCTAGCACTCGAAGTTGCTTTTACTTGTGGTACCTGCTCCTCCTTCCCAGAAAGGATTTGTTCTGGGAAAATGATGCAGAGCTTGGGGACAAGGCAGAGATGTTTGTGTGACCTTTAAAATCATACGAGAACATGTCCTAATAAGCCCACTGAGGTTCAGCTGACTTTCTGAAGAAATACACTTTATTTAACAATTGATTATTATTATAATTTTAATAATTTCACAGTTTTGGGAGGCCCTACTCCCTCACAAGGACTCCCTAAGGTAGAAGGCAGCCCCTAGATCAAGAACCTCACATAAAATATAATTTTGAGATCCTTTGAGTCTCCTGGCCTTCCTGTTTCCAGGTTACCTCATCCAATCAGTGAGCTTTTGCCAAGCTCTGGCAGATATGGCTCATTTTCAGAGCTCTCATGCATCAAAGTCTGATAGTCATATTGATCTATCTGTTGTGGTTAAGATGCCTTTGTCTTTCAAATATTTGAAATTGGAAATGTGGTTCTCCAAGTCATGTCTGTCTGCCTGTTGGAAACTGGTAGGACCTAGTTATTGTTTTTCAGAAGAAAGTTTAAAAGGCTCAGTCTGGGCCTCAGAAGCACTGGCCAGAGAAAAGCCTGGTGAACGAGGTGGGGGGGTTTGAATGCCTATCTTACAGCTTCAAGGCCAGAAGCCTGGGTAGGGAGGAGACTGTAGTGCCATTGCATGGGCTGGGAAGTCTGTGAAGGTTAGAGACCTGGGCTTACAGGCTTCTGTCAATATCTCTTTGTTTAAGGACGCTCCCCAGAGTGGGTGGGGAGAAAGTGGTGGCCCACAGCTTTCTGTCTGTCCGGTTCTGCACTCTCTGAGTTTACTTGAAGAGGTTTAACTTTGTTTTTTTGCTTTTCCTGTAGGCATATGTATCAGTGTCAATATTTGCATTTGATTTATGGCTGAAGTCTGAGCACTGAAGCTTGTGGTTCTTATCTGTACATCTGTAAATGAGAACAACCTTTGCCCCTCCTTACAAAGGAAAAATAATTGGCCACTTATGACGATCTGTGTATAATGATAGCCCTTTATATCTGTGGTTAACTTCATTGGGGGAAGGTTGGTTAACAGATTGTAGGAATCTGTCATTTGTACTCATTATAGGGATCTCAAGAGAAGGGAAAGAAATGTAAATAGATATTAAGTTAACAATTAGCAGTCTGTTCTAAAAACGTAAGCAGAGTTTGTCTTAATCAGGTATGGTAAGACACCCAGACATGAAAATGATGATCATGAGAAGTTTGTACTCACAGAGCTCTGGAAACAGGAGGCAGGGCACGCCTCTCGGCCAAAGGGGGAGCACAGGGGTCAGCCAGGAGGCAGAAGGGAGCATGGCCCAGAGCCGTTACTGGGGTTTCGCTGGAAGGAGTGGGTGAGGCAGGGCAAGCTTAGGATTGGATGGTTTGAATAATTTTGGTGGGCTCTGGGTTATAGAGACAGTCTGTAGTTGTCTGGTACCTGGCTCTGGGGTGATTTGGGGCAGGGGAAATATTGGCATGAGGTGTGAGAATTTGATAAAAGAGAGGGTCAGAGTATGGGCTCTGGATTGGTTGGCTTGAATATCAAAGGTTTGCTTGCAAAGGGGTGTTTGGTCTCTAGGAATTAGCTAGCCCTGGGAAGCGCAGTCTACCCAGGACCAAGGCTTCAAATGCCCAAACATTTTTAATTTTATTTTTTGGTTAATCCTCCCCTGAGGACATTTTTCCCCCTAGTGATTTCTATAGAGTAGAAGGGAGGGAGAGAGGGGGGAGGGGAGAGAGAGAGAAACATTGATGTGAGAGAGACACATTGATTGGTTGCCTCCCAATATTGATCTTGGAGTTTTTAGTTTTCTGTTGTTTAATTTGCTCAGATAATAGAAATGCTTTGTCACTGAATAGTCTTCCTTGAGAGCCTGTTGATTTTTGGTGCTATTGAAACAAACACACAAAGTTCCTCACTTCTGAAAGAGCGATATTGCCAGATGATGATGGTGGTGGTGGTGGTGGTAGTGGTGGTGTGATACCTTCTGCTCTGCTTATTTAAAAATATTTCATTGTTCAAGAAAAATGTCTAACCACTCTAAGTTTTGCCTTTCATATTATCCAAGATTTTAAAAATTTTTATACACAGTTTTGTAAAGTTACAATAACAGACATTTATATACATAATTTCGTGGGAGGGCAGGGGTGAGAAATATTTTAGTATATTTATGTGATAGAATAATGTACATCTATTATTAAAAATTTGAAAGAATATTTGATGTCATAGGGAAATGCTCATGTATAAATAAGTTAAAAAGCAGATTACAAAATAGTATCTCTAGTGTAATTCAATATTCAAAAAAACAGGTGGATTATAGACATTCATATCATAGTTTGGACATAGGTGATTGCAGGTGGTTTTAAAACATTATTTGTGGTTTCTGTATTTTTCAAATTTTCTACAATGTCTATGATATAGTTTTTTATTTCAGATTAGAAAAAATAAAACAAAATAAAAAAGGGAAAAAAATTGCATCATTACTCTTGTTAGCCGAGAGCCAAGCTCCAACTACTCCTTGTTCTCGAGCACCTGTGCTTCTGTCTGGAGCAAGTGTTCAGTCTCCTCTGAAACTCTTTTGATGTTTCCTTCCCGTAAAATTCTGAAGAAAGCTCTCAAGTTAGTATTTTTTTGCACTTGAATCTTATTTGGCACTTCCTAGATGCTGTTTGGTAGTCCCCCAAATTCTATTCCCTTCCTTTATAAAAGGAAAGATGTTGAAAATAACTGGGTATGGCCCTAGCTGGTTTGACTCAGTGGCTAGAGCGTCAGCCTGCGGACTGAAGGGTCCTAGGTTCGATTCTGGTCAAGGGCACGTGCCCAGGTTGTGCAGTAGGCAGCCAATCAATGATTCTCTCTCATCATTGATGTTTCTATCTCTCTTCCTTTCTGAAATCAATAAAAAGATATTTTAAAAAATAACTAAGTATGTGTAGCAATCTCTTTGCTTTTATTGCTCAACTGAATATGAGAGCTGTTGTGTTTATCAAGCTTACAATATGGAAAGAACTATCGATAAAAAAGAGAAGGTAAAAAAAAAAAGAAAGGAAAGAAGGAAGGAAATAAAATCGAGAAAGCAGCTCAGCTCTCCTGAGCGCCTTACGAACAGATAAAGTGTTGCTTCAGTAGTTGTTAGCCCTTCATGATGGATAGAACACACTATGTCCAGGTGAACATGACTGACAGACACAATAACTCTCAACACACTGATTTTCAAGAGGTTTCCTCTGTTTAAAATACCCTTCCCAACCAGGAGCAATTGTAACGCGTACTTCACTGGATGGATTAGAAGGACCTTGAGATTTGTCCCTGTTTTCAAAGAGCATGATACAGTCTTACCTCAGAATTGTTATGAAATGGTTATGCACTATACTCAATAGAGGAGCCTACTCTTTATTCTGGAATTGTTGCTTATTGTAATAAATTAGCCAGTCATTCCATTTTGTCATCAGCAAGTGGTGCAGGGCTGGGACCACAGAAGGGCTAAATACTTACAGAATGACTGGCTGACTGAATGAATAATGTGGGCTCACTTCAAAGGACTCTTTCCTGGTCATCATCTTTGCTCTCCTGCTCACACACAACACTCCACATGTGGCCAGTCATCTACTGTACTTCCAGGCTGGGACAGGGTAATTATGTGCTTCAAATGATGGGTCAAAACACACCTGCTATCAGTAAGCTCTGGAACAGGGGGGCAGCAAAGGGCTTTCTCTGCAGGAGCAGGACTGGAAGGGAATCTAGCAAGCTCCCGGGGCAGGCTTGGGATCATAGCTACATTGCCTGAACATCAAGAAAAACGCCTGCGGGGACGGGGTGGGGGGGGAGGAGGGTGGACAGGGAGAATGGGGAGTGGAGGGGCAGGGGAGAATTTCATGATGTGGGATTTCTTGTGATTGATCCAGAGCTATGTAGTGTCCTTCCAGAACAGAGTACTCACTCCTTTGCTGCACTGACAACAGAGCATACCACTTCCTGAGGAGTTCTGTGGGAAGGAGAGGGAACAGGAAGCATCATTTATGATAACTTTGAACACACAACATAGATCAGACTTCCTCAGAAACTACTCACTGGAGCCCTGGCTGGTGTGGCTCAGTTGGTTGAGCATTGTCCCAGGCACTTAGAGGTTGCCTATTCAATTCTCCGTCAGGGCACATGCACTGGTTGCGGGCTCACGCACAGGAGGCAGCCGACTGATGTTTCTCTATCATCAATGTTTCTCTCTCTCTCCCTCCCCCCTCTCCCTAAAATCATCATCGTCAACAACAAAAACCACTACTCACTGGAAACAACCCAACTGGCCATTAACTGATGAATGGATAAACAAACTGTAGTATATCCATATAGTGAAATATTACTCAGCAATAAAAAGGAACGAAGCACTGATTCTTGCTAAACATGGATGAACCTTGAGATCATTATGCTATAAGAAAGAAGCCAGACACAAAAGACCACATATTATATGATTCCATTTATATGAATTATCCAGAATAGGCAAATCTAGAGAGACAGAAAATAGATTAGTGGTTGCCAGGGGCTGTGGGGGAGGGAAAAATGGGAAGTGACCGTTAACAGATCAAGGGGTTCTTTTTGGGGTGATAAAAAATGTTCTGGCATTAGACACTGGTGATAGTTGCACAACCTTATACAAAAACCATTAAATTGTACCCTTTAAATGGTAAATTTTATAGTACATGAATTTCTCAGTTTTTAAAAGAAAATAATACTTTAAAAAATCAATATCATTCACCATCACCATGAGTTTCCCTTTGTAGTTTTTTAAATAACTAAATGCTACCATGACTTTCAACATTCAGCATTTCATATAACATGGTCATAGCAGCAGATTTAAGAAGTTGATGGAAAATGTAGGTTTTACAGGTTTCCTGCCATTGAAGTTTAAGGGCACAGTTTAGATTCAGATTCAAGTTGGATGGTCTAGCCAGATGACTTTAGAAGCTGACAACATGTGCATTTCCCCCTAGCAATTGTGATATTTCTTCCAATAGAGATGATTGTCTCTTTAGACTACCAGTTATTGAAAGAGAAAAACATATTTTCTGCCTCTCTTGTGTTCCCCATATCTGCCTATGTTCCATACGTAGGACATGTAGACAAACGTCTTCCCTAATTATTGGAGAAAAAAAGTGCAGCCCCACAAAATCCAATACTGCTTTATCTACTTAATTATTTTTAAATAGATGGAAGCAAATGATATTTTCACCTCCCTTCAAAAGACCAGGGCCCAGGAATTAATATTAAATGAAGTTAAGGAAGCACACAGTCCAGTTACTAGGAACTTTTTTGCTTTTATATTCTTTGATGGGGCTCATATCCACACTTTAACTTTCTCCTCATCTTTCTACTTTTTGCTACTTTTCTCTGCGTCTGTGTATGAGATCCTCTTATTTCAGGACTCTCACAGGGATGTCAAGTTCATGATCGAGGTTAGCAGAAAGCCTCAGTTCCTCACCACATGGATCTCTCCACAGGTCTGCTTGGGTGTCCTCCCAACATGGCAGCTGGCTCCACCAGAGCAAGTGACTCGAGAGCACAATGCATAGGCTGCAATGTCGTTTACGACCCAGCCTTGAAAGCCACATTCCATCATCTCTACAGTATCCTATCGGTCATGCAGGTCAGCCCATGGTGTGGGAGGGGGCTACACAAGGGTGTGACTATCAGGAATGGAATCATTGTGGGGCCATCTTGGAGGTTGGCTACCACATAAGCCACAAGATAAAGGACAGTTTTAATTGAATTAAGCTGGAATTTCCCTCTACATCTCCCAATGCAAACCCAAAATCCTTAAAAGAGGTGCATTGTACCTGTTTGTAGAAGATCCAGGGGAATGAGCAGAGATTAGATAGAGAGGAAAAGCCCCTAGGGATAGTTGAAAGATTGAGACTCACCCACTAGAAAAAAGGAAAAGGCTTGATTAAAGTCTATAAATCAGGAAGGGGCTGGAAGAGAGACTGCAGGAGAATTACAGGAGAATAGAGTACAGCTCCTGTTTTAAAGCCAGAAAGTTATAAAAATGTGCAAAGCCACTCGCTGATGAGTCCCAGTCCCCTGGGCGGTCCATAATGAGAATGTACACAACACCTTCTGATGTGAGGCTGAAAAGTTCAACATGGTTTCTCCAAACTGCTCCTCGGCAGTCTCCCTAGGTTTGAAACTGATCTGAAGGTGCCCCACACAGCTTCTCAAATGCCCAGGAGTCCTGGTCCCAGGTGGCCTTGTTAGATAAAGCAGCTAAAGGATCTGGGCAGCTCATTCTGCAACTATTTTCTTTCTCTGTTGTTTTGGTTGGTAGGATTGGTCCTGAGGTTTCCAGGGTAGGGCTATCTCACTAGGCCAAACCATGTCCAAGGATCTAGCTCAGATTTGGGACAGGGCTGATCTTCCTCTTCCACACAGTTGTGGCTTTGAGAGACTGGAGTTGTCACAGGGAGGCATGTGCATGCGTGTGTGTGTGTGTGTGTGTGTGTGTGTGTGTGTGTGTGTGTGTTGGGCCCCTAATACTCCAGTTGTTGTTTCTAGTCTGGATATTATAGAGAACTTATTGCTTACTGAACATACCATGGTTTTGTGTTTATATTTAGTATAAATATAGCTGATCCAAATGACTTGTGTTGGGAGCAGGAATGCAATGTTCAGGAAGAAAATTAGAGAAAATTTAAAAAACCCTTCCCTTCTCCAAATTCTTGGACTTTTCTGGCCCTGTGATTCCAAGTTATGTGCACACATGCCTTCTCTGTCTCCAGAACCAAGAGCGAGGTGTTTGTGCCACAGGCAGCTGCTCAGTGCCTCTCCAGGCAGTGGCTCAATCTCTTTATGCTGTGCTTTGGGATGACTGTGTCTGGTCCTGAACTGGGAGACTGAAGAGCCCCACGCTGGTCACAGAAAGTCTTGGGTTTGAGTCCTGGTCCTGTCTCCAGCCAGCTCTGCAAACTTGAGCAGGCCTCTCAGCTTCTCTGAACCTCAGTTTTGTCATCTGAATCAGAGGTGATAAGACCTGTCCTGCCCATCTCACAGGCTGGTGGGGAGGACTGACTGGAAAGGAAGGTGAAAGTGGGATAGGTGTGTATGGTATTATTTTTTATCAGATATAAGTGAACAAGTATATATTAAGCTATCAAGCCATGAAGGGTGCAGCCGCCTGCTGCCTGTCACTGAGCCTTGCCCATCTGATTAGAATGGGTGCTTGTCAGAGTCCTCCACCTGTCATAATAATGGCTCCACATCACAGGGCGTCTGGCAGGGCTGGGGCCAGGTTTTACAGGCTTGTACAATTTGGGGATACTCTCCTTAGGAAAAGAATGTGAACACGTGGCTTGGGGCTCTCCAAGGTCTTGGAAAAGGCCCATGAAGTGGAAGACACTGAAGCTTCTTCAGCTTCAAGATAATTCTGCCTCTGGCTTCCGGATTTGAGGCACCTCTGGGGTCTGAGCATCTCTGGAAGCAGGCTAAGATTCAAACAACCTTTCTCTGACTGTATCTTCTGGATTGGAAATTTTCAGACACCACCCCCCCCCCCCCGGGCCCCCAGATATTGAAGCTGGATCCCACCATGATATACTCTCTGAGCAGCCTCTGCTTGGATGTTCCTTGATTCACTTAGGGCCAGCTCTTCCTCTGAAAATGATCTCTACCCCAGAGGTCCTTGCAAGGCCTTAAGCAAAGCCCTTAATTCAAGGTGGAAGAAATATGGCCCAGAGATGGGCGGTGACTGACTTGAGGTCTGTTAATGGCAGAACTTAAAGAGGAAGCTGGAGCTCCTAAGTCCCATGTAGATTCTCTTTCCACCATGACTCCTTGAATACAAGTCTTCTGGAAATTATTCCCGAGTGAACTTCATTGTCCACCAGGAATCTGCTGTCAGTGAACCTGCTGAGTAGTCATTTATGCTTTCAAGTGGGGAGAGGCATGTTTGTTCACCACTGGCAGAATGGGTTGGCCTTTGACATGGACTGTTGTGGCTTCTTCCTGGCTCTCCCAGGGCACTGGCAGCACTAAGAAGAGGTCAGGCTTAAACAGCTTCCTCACCTCAGACTTGGCCAGAAACTTTGCACCCTACACACCACCAGGAGGTCCCCAGACTCTAGTGCCTACTCCACAGTTCCTGTTCATGCTATCCGCCTTCTCCCAAGAAACTGACCCTCAAGCTCACCTTGCCTCAGAAGTCAACCTTTGGTTCCTGCTGGCTCACATACCCCCATTAGGTACCAGCCCCAGGTTCCCACACACCTGCCCCTGTGCCCCAGCTAGAGCACTGATTTAGCCAAGGCAGAAATTCTAAAGGTCCATCCAGAACCCCTACACTGAGGGCATACAATAAAGTGGGGTGAGTGTGTGCCTGTGTGTGTGTATAAGGAGCCCACTGCCCCTTGGGCATGTTTACCTCTGATCCAGTCCATCCCAATGACCCTAGAATGAAGGAAAGTCAGGAACCTAAAGCCACATTTGCTGTCACTCAGGGCTGGGCCCAGGGCTGACACTCAGACACTAATGAATGGCTTCAGTTTTTGTTTTGTTTTTTAACTAGTAAACATTTAGTTGGTCTCATCAGCAGCTCCAGCACAAGTTATGCTGAAAGGGAGGCAAAATCAAAATACACAGAGGTGTGGGGGCCATTGAGGAGGTCCCCAAAGTCACTGACCCCACTCCACAGTGGCCTAGTAGAATGCGGGTTGGGCTGATCGAATGTGAAGAGGGAAAAGGGATGCATGATCAGGGAAATACAGGCCCTGGCTCATATCTGTGCCTATAGGAAGGAAAAGGGAGGGCAGGAGACTTCCTGCACATAAGGGCTGGAACAACACATTCAAGTTTTCAACCTCACTATGTAGAGCAGCAGTTCTCAACCTGTGGGTCGCGACCCCTTTGGTAATCGAACGACCCTTTCACAGGGGTCCTAAGACCATCCCACATATCAGATATTTACATTATGATTCATAACAGTAGCAACACTACAGTTATGAAGTAGCAACGAAAATAATCTTATGGTTGGGTCACAACATGAGGAACTGTATTTAAAGGGCCAGAGGTTGAGAACCACTGATGTAGAGGGAAACAGATGAGCCTCTTTCAGACTTCTTATAGTAGGAACCCCTCCCAAATGGTCTTCTGTCTCTCTGTTCTACCTTCTTCATTCTGTATTTCAAGTTCTGCCATTCAAACCTAAGTTCTGCCTTCTGGGTTCCTGGTTCTGGGTTCTTGTTCCTGTTCCATTCTGTTTCCTGCCCTAGAATCTTTGCTGCTCTGTTTCCCAGCCTTTCTGGGTGAATTAATTGGACCTTTTGCTGACTTTGCCAACTTGAAGGTTTCCCTTTATTTCTTGTGGCAGTTCTAGGCCTTTCCCCAGCAGGAGGGACTTGGTTCAGAATGTCCAGCCAGTGGGCGGCCCAGTGGAGAACAGGGAATTCCTGAGAGCCTGGCTTGGTTTAACTTCTTCCCTTCCCACCCCACTTCTAACCACTAGACATACTATCTTTTGTGCAACCAAACCTAAACTGAGGATTTCCGTGGTGATAATTGGCCTTGAGACGAGGAACCTGAGGGGGAAATGTGAGAAGACATAAAGGTTGCTGTTCCCCATTCAGAGAAATTGAAGACCTCCCCCAGTACAGGGGAAAGGAGTGGGCGGGGACGGTGGGAAGCATCTGGGCAGAGCTGAAGTCCTCGGAACTCTGTCATCCTTCAGCTTCCCATGGTCTGAGCTGAGCACTAACCCCCAGAGTCCTCCCAGATCTGAGAGAAAACCAAGACAGGTTAGCAAGACTGACTCTAGGAGGCCCATGGCCACCTTCACACTCAGGACCTCCATTAGTCTGGTTACAGGTAAAGTGGGTTCCCCCCAGCCTTGCCTTGACTTTCCCTGTGTCTCCAAGGCCAGAGGATGATGGCAGGAGAATGAGAACAAAGGTTTGTGAAGTGTTGTCCAATGGTCACCTACCCATCACCCATAGATTTGATTAAGCCAGGTGACCATTCTTCTCCTCCTCCTCCTCCTGCCCTGGATTCAGCCTTTCAGCCACAGTAAATTTCCACCTTTAAACAGGCCTGTTTGGAGATTTGTAAAAGTCTACTTGCCCCCACCAATCTTTCTTGAACTTTTCTAAGGTATTGTCAAGCAAAACTGTAAAATATTTTGAAATGGTCAAAGATCCTTGGATACCCTTTCAACAGAATGTCAGGGACTCTACACTGTTATCCAGATGAGAGGACCCTTCCTGAGTTATCCGATTCTATAGGGATCTGTGGCCTTTATTGACATAGATGCTGCTGCATCTCTGTAGAGACAGAAGTTAACTTATGGCAGGCTGATGCTGATGCTGATGCTGATGCTTATAGGAATGCAAATGAAGATGCCAGTTCCGCATCTTTCCTACCACATCCCTGACTGCCTACATATGCGTCTGTGATGTGTTTTGTCTTTATTGATTTCAGAGAGGAAGGAAGAGGGAGAAGAGATAGAAACATCAATGGTGAGAGAGAATCATTGATCAGCTGCCTCCTGCACACCCCCCACTGGGGATTGAGCCCGAAACCTGGGCATGTGCTCTGACCAGGAATTGAACTGTGACCTCTGAACCGCACCAGCCAGGCTACGTGTCTGTGTTTTGGATTCTCCTGTGAATTGGCTATAATATCTTACTGGTTCCCTCATGAATTAATGAGTTAAATGAAGTCAAGACACATGTTCATTTTATATTTGCATAAGACTTATGATTTTACTTTTTTTAAAAATTTATCTTTAACAGTTTTAAATATCTGTCTTGTGTTTAAGCTGAAGGAATGGAGAGAGGGAGAAGAGGGAAGGAAAGGAGAGGAGAGCAGGGAAGTAGGTGCCGGGAGCCGGTCCATGCTTGCTGTTCAAGGGACCTGGCATATATGGCATACTGGTCTTAATATGTTTGTTCACCTTCTTGGCACTATGTGTTTTAACCAAAGTCTCTGAGAAAGGGTGTTTCCCCAGGTAGGGATTTTCCCCTGAAGTTAGGGAGGGAATAAAACCCCTCAACTAAGTGCCAGGCGGGTAATCAATCACTTTAACTATGAACAATCGTGCTTAAGCTACATAATCTTTACTCCCTGGAATGAAGATAAGAAAAGCCCTAACCTTTGTAATAGAGATTGATAGGATTGAATCAACTGGTATAAATACAGATGCAACAAGACAGCAAGACACAGAACTTAGAACACAGAACTTAGAACACAGAACTTAGATTGAGAGAACATGGTAAAAGATCCTGGACTGAACCTGACTACAGAAATTGGCAAGAGAACCTGACTAGAACCTGGTGACTGAACCTGGCTGGAGAACCTGGACAGAACCTGGCTGGAAAACCTAGCGAGGGAACATGGCTACAGAACCTGGCTGGAGAACCTGGAGAACCTAGCAAGACAACTGGACACAGAACCTGGCTGGAGATCCTGAACCAGAACTTCGCTGGAGATCCAGACCAGAACTTGGCTGGAGATCCTGGCTAGAGATCCTGGCTAGGCTGCTGATCAACTGAACGCTGTCTCCATGTCATTCCTTCTTCGCCGACTCCGTCCACACCTTTGGGGACCCCTGGACCTGCTGGGGTTGGACCCCAGCAAGTAGGCAGGATAGAAGAAGAAGTGGGAAAAGAGAAAAAGAAAAGAAAGGAAAAGCCAAGAGGGGAGAGATCACAGGTAGAGATGGGCAGGAGAAAGAGGGGAGGGAAGAGCAACGTGACCAAGGAGGAAGCAAAAGGAAAGAACCTTCTTGTCCCACAAACATACAAATGCTCTCCCTCCACTTGAAGGAAAAGCCTTTATTTCGAGCCAGCTGTGAGAGCCCTCTTGGTTCCTCAGTCCGAGAAGGAAATTATTTTCTGCCTCTGTCGTCTCCCAGGTCACCAGTTATATTAAGCCAAGATCCCTTGGTGGCTGCTGTCTAAAAGTTTTCCACTCCCCACCCTTTTGAGTCAGATTGCAAAATAAGGGCATTTGGCAACTTGGACTCTTTGAGATCAGGCTGCAGAGATGTGGCCCAGGACTCTCGGGCCCTGAGGAGCAGTGCAGGGTCCCTATCGAGGGTCCTGCTGCGATCAGTAATAGGAAGGTGAGCAGAGCCGCCCGCTTGCTCCCATAGGGACTCAAACCCTAGCCTGGCCCCCTGGAAACACCACACAGTGTTCCAGGCCTTCCCCAGGCACCAGGACATGGCTGCTCCCTGGTGCTATATCTGGGGTTAGAAGCAGCCTCTTTGCCTTGAAATGTTCCATTGGCTGAGCACGGATCTGAAATCTAGACAGTCAATTGTCATCATTCTAACAAGCCCCATCAAAGTTGTCCTCAATCCATTTTTCCAGACTTATCTCCTGCCACACCTGCTAGCATCCTGCAGCCTGGCCAGGCTGGCCTACATGCCGTCACCTGATCAAGTCCAATATTTCCAGGCCTCTGTGACTTTGCTCTTGCCGTTTCCTCTGGTTGAAGTATCTTTTCCCTCTCACCTCCATCTGGTGACATCATACTTAGGTTTTTCCTCTTATTTCCAGGTAGAGTGAGTTATTCCCTTCCTTGGCCTTCATGTGGACTTTATATACATACATCTGTACTTAGAACACTTATCCTTCTGGTTTGTAATTATTTGCCCGTCTGCCAGTTTGTTCTTCAAGGGCAAGAGCCCAGGCTATTATTCATGGCCTGTCCCAGCGCTTGGCTTGGTGCCTGGCATATCCATTCAGTCATTTAACCGATGTACTGAGCACTGACTATGTGCCAGGCTGTTTCCTGGGTGCTGGACAGTGAACAAAGCTGATAAAGCTCTCGGTTCTCCCGGAGCTTACGTTTGTGTTGAGGCAGAAAACATACAAGTAAACAAATAGTATGTCAGGTAGTGGTAAGTGCTAGAAGAGAACCTAGGTGGCTAAGGGCACAGAGAATGATGGAGGGTGTTATTTGAGACAGAATGGCCGGGGAAAGCCTCTCTTGATAAGGTGGCATTTAAATAGAGACATGAAGGAGGTTGAGGGAGTGGGTCGTGTGGGTATCTGGGGAAACAGCACTCCAGGCAGTAGGAACAGCAAGTGCAAAAGTCCAGAGGTGGGAGTGTGTCTGGTGTGTTCAAGGGACACCAGGAAGGGGGCTGTCATGGCCTGAGTGGTGAGTGCTGGGAGGAGCCACAGCAGAGGAGCTCCGAGGGACAAGCAGCAGTGGCTGGAGAACGTAGCCTTCGGGCCAGTGTAGAAGCTTCAGCTTTTGCTCCAAGTGAGATGAGAGCCACTGCAAGGATTTGAGGAGAGGAGCGATGAGCTAACTTAAACTTTAGAGCATTTATGATCTGACGTGACCTCCTGGCTACACTCTGGAAAACAGGTTGTCTATGGTGGGTGCGCTTGAAGGGCAGTGATAACGTGGGGCCAGATGCAAGTGGCCTTGGAGGACAATGCGAGCTTGTCCTTGATTGAACGTGAAATGGCAGTGTCTGATCTCTTTAGTCTTTGCCCTTCCCTTTCTTCTCCCTCAGATCAGGGCCCCAGCTGATGAGGATTTTCTGCTGGTGCCACTCAATGAGCCTGAAGAGACCTGACAAAACTCAAGGGAAATAAAGAGACCCTGCCCGCCCCTCCCCGCTCCCCCACCCTCACTGAGAGATGCTGACCTTTCTGGTAATAGTTCACCCAAAACATCAAGGCAGACTTCTGGAGGAGGGAGACTCAGGTTTCCAGTGATTAATAAAAGGCAAAGCACGGCAGGAAAAACTAGCCTTTCACAACCCCAGCCCTCTGGCTGTATGACTTGGCTCTGAGTCACCTTCAGGATGGCCAAATGAGCGCTAATCAGAGCTACTCTGAGTGAAGGAATGCCCTATTTTGACTACCTACTCCTTCCAGGGCCCTTCCCAGGCACATTTGGTATATCCTCACTGTTAACATAGCCAATAAAAGTCGAAGACAGCACCTCTCCACCCCTCCATGCTATGCCTCCAAACAATCTCTCTAATGGTGGATTTTCAGGGAAGGCCGGTCCCTAACGTGCCTTAGGGGAGGGGACTTGCAGGAACGCCTCTATTCTCGTTACAAAAATAGCTTCTATTCCCACCTCCAGTCTCCCGGGAGCAACGCGGAGACCACCGACGGAAGGAGGGGCCTGGACCTGGCAGCGGGGTTGGGGGGGCTGCTGGGGTGCCCGCCGTCTGGTCGGACCGTGGCGTGAGGGGCGGCGGCGGCGCGTGCAGTGGCGGCCGGCGCTCGGCAGAGGGCGCAGAGGACCCGCTCCGCTCGCCGCTCGCCCGGCTGCGGCCCCCGGCGCGTCCTCCTCCCCGCAGCCCGTGCCCCCCTCACCTCCCGCCGAATTGCTGGCCCTGCCTCTGGGCGCGTGTGGGCGGTGCCAGGAAGCTCCTTCCTAGGCCATTCCTCAGCCATCCTCAGGCCCCCTTCCTCGCCGCAGCCCTTTCGGGGTAACCTAGTGCGGGGGGCGGGGGAGCAGGGTGGGGGGAGCCCAGGCCCTGCCGGACGCGCCGCACCCTCCCTAGCCAGCCTTCTCCTCCCGCGGTTCCTTCCCTTCCAAGTGTGGCCAGTAGGGAAGGGTGGTGGTCAGGGCGAGGCATGGTCGGGAGGACGTGGGCCCGAGACCCCGGCTCGTTAGAGGTTTTGTAGAAAGCAGCCGGGGTGAGAGGTCCAAGCCTATTTCACCCCAGACCTCGCCCTTGGCAAGGGCTATCTGGGCTCAAGCCTTGGGGCTGGACGCTGGGTGGGGGATAAGGGTAGACCCAGGGCCCTGGGAAAGGAGGGAAGGCTTATGCAATGTTTAATTCTGCAGGGCCTGGCACATGGTGGGGCCAGTCAGTATTTGAATAAGTGAATGAACCAAAGAAACGGAAGTGGTCTGTTTGCCTAAGACCCAGCTGTGGCCAGCCCTGTGCTGGCACATTCCCTCCCAGCAGGGTTTGCCACGCTCACCTTGCTCCTAAGCTGTCTCTCTCCCCCAGACCATCTTCCCACACCTCCCAGCATCCTTTTCACTTGCCGCAGCTGCTCAGAAGTCCTCCCACCAGATCCAAATCCCTTCTAGCGCTCAAAGCTCTGTTCAGTCTTGCCCCAACCTACTTATACACATGGCACACTCTTCTGCTTGAATCTGCTCTCCGGCTACACTAAAACTAGTCAAGTCTTCTGAACATAACTTCAACTGGCCTTCTTCCTGGGAGCCACCCATTCCCCTTGTCCCTGTCAGCAACACCTCCCTTACCTACAAATCTTTTTCTTCCTTCGGAGTCCAGCCTCAGGAAACATTTCCTGACCTTTTCAACCCATAGTAAGCGTTTCCACCTCTGACCTCCTATAGCATATACTCCTTGCCCCCCCCCCCCCTTTTTGGTACCAGGCACTCATGGTGATTTGTCATAAAGTTCTTATGTACCTATCTTTTCACTCCCATTATTGTAAACATTTGGAAGGCAGGGTCCAAGTCTTATTTATTTTTCTATCTCCCCCTTCAGTTCATTTCACATTTATTGAACATCTACTGCATACCAGGTATAGGGTCTGGCATCTAGGCTCTAGCTCCCCACAATGAAGTTGGGAAGAAAAATAAGACTCGTGGGGTGTGAGGAAAGGTCCAGGGTGTGGCTCTGTCATGGAGCATTTACTGGGAAAGTCCCAAATGACTTTCTTTCTCTGGGAGTACTCAGCATCCTGGATTAGGAAGCAGTCTCATTCTCTGAGGGTGTGTCTGACCATTCATGGAGCCACTCACCTATTCCTTATTTGATACATATTTGTTGAGTCTGTACTTTATTCAAGTGATTCATAGGATTGGTCATACTGCAGTTCCAGGGCTGGCTGGTCTGTGTGTGTGTGTGTGTGTGTAGTACTAGGAACACGGAAAGCTTTTGGTGTGAGTTGCTTCTTTGTCATTTCCTCTTTGGAGGCATAACTCCCTGCTGGAAATGGTCTTGGGAAGGACAGGGTAGACATGGCAAGAGCAAGAAAACCTCAAATGTTATGGAGGGAAGGAGAACCGCCAGCCTCTCCTAAGGGTAAGGTGCCCAGACTTTACCATATATTTCACTTTGGAACAGCTTAATCTGCCAGAAAGCACATTTGCTTTAAAGTCCTTTCTTTATATGATCATTGAAAGTTTCCCAAACAGCCCTTTGAGTGTAGGTCCATTTGCCAGATAGAAAGGCTGAGGCTAGGAGATTTAGTTTTTCCAAAGTCACTAGCACCATGGCAAGGGATGCCTAGATCAGATTGTTCAGATCCTGGTCTCCTTAGCTTCATTATAAGGGGCTCTGTCCTCAACACTGTTGGGACCCTCTATGCTAGACTCTACACCTGATGTGTAGTAGATGCTCAGCATGCTTCATGTGCAGATACACCCAGGCCTGTGGAGGGGCAGTCAGAGAAGTCTCAGGCTCCCCATGGGAAGAAGGCAGGTCCCTGGAACAGAACATTTTAAATTTCAGATAAAAGTGATGGCCCTCACTGTATCAGGCCACTAGCCACTCTCTATTTCTCATTCAGGTATTTTAATGGTGACTAATTACCGAATCCTAACTCCAATTGACTTCTGAGCTCTAATCTTTTAAAAAATATATATATTTTTATTGATTTCAGAGAGGAAGAGAGAGATAGAAACATCAGTGATGAGAGAGAATCGTTGATCAACTGCCTCCTGCAAGCCCCCTACTGGGAATTGAGCCGCAACCCGGACATGTGCCCTCGACCAGAAGCGAACCTGGGACCCTTCAGTCCACAGGCCAATGCTCTATTCACTGAGCCAAACCAGCTAGGGCTGAGCTCTAGTCTTAATGTCCAAATTCTAACCACTCCTCTGAATCATTCATTCCTCAATTCTAACTCGATTATATCACTTCACCACTAAGGGCAACTCAGCCTCTCTCAAATACTCGCTGATGGCCTCATGCTATCTTTAACATCTTTCATATAACCTGCAATGGGTCAAAGCTGGCTGTTCTAGCATCCTGGAGCAAGGAGAAGGTCCAAAATTAGGGTGCAAGCAGCCAGGAAAGCTGGTAACACCATGAATTTGTCTTTATTATGAAAGTGGTCTCTTTTCCTTCTCAGGTACCCACTCCTTCCTGCATGTTGTGCCCAGGCCCTTCTAGAAGTGGGGAAAATAAATAGGGTGTTAAACCTTATAGAGATTTTGAGAGAGACTTAAAACACGTAAGATTTATAAGAAGAGATGAAGCATTAACTCAGGGATTCTAGCTATTTAGGCATTCATTCAGGCAACAATCAAAAGTACAGTAACAGGGCACCCAAGCCAGCTATAATTCATATACAGTTCCTGCTCTCAGGCACATTGCTATCTAGAGGCAACTAATTTTTTTGAGCACTTGCAATGAGTTCGGTACCTGGGTTAAGTACTTTTCCATGTTATATTTTATTTAATTTCTACAACCTTATGGAAAAGGAACTATTACTCCATTTTGTAGATGAAGGGCAGAGCTAGAGAGTGAAAGGCTACGTCCTTTTCCAGTGTTGCCTCTGGGTGGAGTAGGGGAGGGAAGTTTTCCAGTAACCCTTACTCCTGGTTCCCAAGTCAAGACGCCTCCGGCACCAGCTAGTGCTAGTCCCAGACAGCAAGTGTGGAGCCAGAAGATTGGGCCTGATTCTCTCCTAGGCCTCGCCCACCGCAGATATGCTGAGCCTATCAGGTTGCAGCCCTGGGGCGTGGCCAGAGGCTGTTAGAAAGGTTGCCGGGTGTCAGTGGAGAGTCAGAGTCCAGGCCTTAGAGCTCTGTTTGCCTGTTGCTGCTCTTTTCCTTGGTGTCCGGATCTACGCATTTCCTTGTTGACCACCAGGGTTCCAAGTCACTGGAGAGTCATGGCCTGCTCTGGCTTCCCATTAAAGTAACCGTCACACTAGCTTTGTGCACACAGCACAAAGCCCTGCCTTAAAGGAAGCAATTTTGCTTCCACTTTATGGTCATCATAAAATCATGCTATTTAGTTAACTGGTATGTCATGCAACTACTCTCCTCATCCTTGTGGAGAAGAATGACCCCTGCCCTTGAGGTTCTAAGAATGTGGTTATAAAATATGAACTAATAATAGAATATCATAATAGAATATTATAATACTAGATTCCATTTGCAGAGCACTAACTGCATGCCAGGCACTGCAGCTTTCAAGAAGGATTATCTCATTTAATGCAAAGTAACATTTCAGCAACTTTTCTCCTGCAACATATGTCAGGTAGGAAGAGCTGCGGGAATGGCATCAGAAGAATTTACCTTGAAATTCAAATCCTGTCAAACACTAGCTGTATGATGCTTGGGAGCCTGAGCCTCAGCTTCCATGTCTGCAAGAGGGGAGTATTCTTTACCCCTGTGGTAAAGAGCTCTTTGTGAGGGCAAAGCAGGATATGCTTATGAAGCACCTAGGATCGTGTCTGGGACAGAGTAGGTGCTTATGTGTTTATTTATTCATTTTACAAGTACGTACTTGAGTGCCTGTTATGTGCCAGGCATTGGCAATACAACAGGGAACAAAACACAAAGCCCACTTATGCTCTATAGCTTGTTCAATCTCAGCTTCTTTTCTTTCTTTTTTTTTAAAAAAAGGTTTTTATTGGTGTTAGTTCCTGCCCTCAGGCCCTTTGCTAACTAGAGGCAACTAATTTTTTTTGAGCACTTGCTATGAGTTAGGTACTTGGGTTAAGGGAGGGGATGATAGAAACATTGATGAATCATCGGCTGCCTCCTGCTGGGGATCCAGCCCACAACCCAAGCATGTGCCCTGACAGGGAATCAAACTGTGACCTCCTGGTTTGTAGGTTGCCACTCAACCACTGAGCCATGCCTGCTGGGCCCTGGCTTCTTTTCTGCCTGTGTGTTCCCATACACCTTCATGTTGATTAGCTCATTTTAAGTTGATATATTTATTTACTTTGCATCATCCTGATCAAGTAGGAATCAGGAGGATTAACTCCATGTGATGGCTGGAGAAACAGAGGCCTAGAGTGACTAGATGATTTATACAACACATCTGTAACAAACTCTAAACCACGGGTCTCTTGTTTCCCAGCCTTGTCTCTTCCAGGGGCTCTCTCTTTTGACATACATTCCAGGCAGCTCCATATTTCTTCCAGGGGCTGTGAGCTTTCCAGATTAAGTTCTGCAGAGAGCTCACTGCTGGAGGTCCTAGCCCCTTCCACTTTCAGGCGCTGTCTAACACAGGTGAAATGAAACATCAGGGCAAGGCCCTCTACCAGCATAGACAGGCTTGGCTCATTATGATGGGGAAGAACAGGTGGAGAAGAAGGTACGTGGTGAATGAGTCCCACTAATCCCCACCCCCACTCAGCCCATACCCACTGCCCGCTGCCCACTTAGGTTCTTTCCTGCTGAGACTCCTCCCATACCTCCCTCCAAACTAAGCTGATGATGAGGACCCGAAGGACCCCTGTGCAGAGTGGGAAGAGCACTGAGATCCGACTGGGAGTACAGGGACAGCAGGTAAGAAAACTTGTGTTTAATAAAACTGGCCTTCATGGTGTTTATTAACATGTAGCAAAATTTACCTTGAGTGAAAGTTAGAGGAGTGGGCAAAGACCATATATAAGCTTGTTCATTCATGAAAGAGTTATTTAGGATTGCAGAACATTAGAAACAAGCTAAATGTCTGACAATAGGGGGTTCATTGAGTGAAACTGTGGCTTTCTCTACTCTGAAATATTTGGCATCCATGAACAATTCTACCATCAAATAATACTCCCTGACCGGGGGAAATAACCATGGTATGTTGCTAAAGGGTAAAAAGCAGGCCAACTATCAGGGAAAGCCTCTGGGAGAAGGAGGCCAGGCCCAGCTCTCTTGGCCACCAAAGAAAACCTGGCCTAATATTTGTAGAGCCAGCTTTCTACTGCCTATAAGAAGTGTGTCTACTGTAGAGGGTTTCAGAAACTGGTTTCAGATTCTTCTTTCCCCTACCTGTTTATTTTGTAACCACAATCCTTTGGTTTCCCAAAGTCCATGTCAAGTAGGAGAAAGATCTTATAAAAATCATGTTATGTCCTCTCAGGCTCTGCCAGGACCGTTGTACAAGCTGTTCTGCAGTTGAAGGAACCAACCATGGGGCATGCTACTCCCCCCCCCCCCCCCCCGCTCTCTGCTCAGCCATCACTTCATCGGGGAAGCCTTCCTTGACTTTCCTGGCAGGTCAGTTTTCTCTCTGATACATCCTCACAGCACCGCGCACCTCCTTCTCCTTTGTTTACATTTATTTCTGTGAGTCTCTGATGAATGTCTTTCTCCATCCACGATGACAAGGATCATGACTGCTGATGCACATCACTTTCTTTACCACTCTGTACGTTTCTGGCCACAGAGATGCTCAATAACTGTCAGATGCATAGCTACATAAACCGCAGATGAGATAGATGGACTGATGAGCCTACAGGATATAAGAAGCAGGAGGGAGGGGGTGATTACAAGAGATATGCCTCCAAAGCAGAATGGAGCTTAGACTCAGGGCTGGCTCTATACATGGATGAATAGGTGGCTGCCTGTTGTGCAATTTCAGGGTCAGTAAGAAGGCCCTCCCCCACCTCTGCTCCAATGTCTAACATCTCTTTCACAAAAAGAGACAAAGCCTTTTGTTCCCTAAAGTGTACAGAGCTCAGGCGTGAATCCCACATCCCGGGAGAGGGGGGAGGTCTCAGTGGCTGACGTACATTCATGCCAAGGGGGGGAAGACTGATGAAGCCTTTCCTAAGAGCGGCTGTGTGTGAAGGAGGAGGGGAGAGATAATTAGGGAGCAAGGCAAGGACCCCAAATGGGAAAGGACACAGAAAAAGGAGTCTGAGGGACTGAGGCCAACCTTGGCCCGCGGCGTCATTTCGCCTTTGCTGCACACAGCCCAGTCCTGCTGGGTATTAAAAGCCTTTTTGGTAAATCGGGTTCTGCAAATATTTGACGTCTGGAAAACTTTCAACAAAGATGGCTTTCGGAAGCCTGGCTCAGAGGCCCCAGGATGACAACCTAATTACGTGCCTTTTAATAGCTCTTTCCCAAGTGCTCAGTCAGGGACATCTGCTCTGCCGCGGTGGCACCTTCAGGGAGGAATATTTTTAACACTGCGGTGCCACAAAAGGAAACTTCTGGAGGCTGGATGAAAATGGCCTCTGCGTTCCCAGAGCCTCGGGGCCAAGGTAGAGCCTCAGTGCTCCCCCAAACAGGGGCAGGCTCCTTTTCACAAGCAGAGGAGGCATCGGCTTACTAGGAAGTGGCTGTTGTGTGTGTGTGTGTGTGTGTGTGTGTGTGTGTGTGTGTTTCAGTTTTTCTTTTTCAGTTTTCACAGAGGTATGTTCAGTGTGCCAGGCTGCCTCACCCAGCTTTCTATGTAAGCAGGATGCCGAAAATAACAACCCAAAGCACAGCAAACCCTCTGATGCCAGCCCCCTGCTCAGTGCTGGGCCTTGTCCCTGCTTCTACCCAGTAACTGCTCTTACCCACACCCCAGCCAAGGAATCCCAACCCAGACCCTGTATGTCAGAGGAAGGAAAGGGGAGAAAAACAAGGAGGAGGGTTTCTGTGTCCTGATTAATGGAGTAGCTTATAAAAAGGCCAAGGGCTGATAGACTAAAGAAGAAGTGTTATGAGGGTCCCTGGGATCAATGAGGTGAAAATGCAAGGAGCCTGATACATGATCTATTCCTAATTCTTTCTTCCTTTTCTATTGGCAAGTTACCTGAGGCCTGCACAGGTAAATAGACTTGCTCTAGGAGTTAACATTGCTGCCTGGCTTGGTTCTCCTGTTTTCAGACAAAGAGTTTATTTTGATGAGAACTGCTCTGTTATTAGCTCATCAAATCACATTGATTGAAGCGTGACCTATTTACTTAGGAATACAGTTCTCTTTGACAGAGGGATACCATGCTGCAAACAGGAGAAAGGGGTCATCCTTCTGCATGGCCAGATCACCTGCTGGGCCCTGGGCCCAGGCATTCATATGTCGGGCAGTTGAGGGGTGCCCTGCTGTGTTTGCACTGATATTTTCAAGCCATGAATTGTTTATTTTAATGGTGGCTGCTTTTTCTATTAGTGGTTGCAGTAAATCATAAAGGTGCTCTGGAGCCTTTGTGCATGTACTTCCTCCACATCCCTTTCATGCTTCTCGTGACGACAGAAGCAGCACATTTCTTGACAGTGACAAGTGCGTGTGGAGTGAAGGGTGAAAGCTGCTGTTCTACTCCCCCAGCCAGTGATCAGTTCCGGTCCCTGAGTCTCGCGGACATCAGGCCCGGGGCAACAATTTCAACGTGCACACAATTTCTGTTGCCGCTTCCCTTCAGCTCTCACTTGACCATAGTGGATGTCTCGGTCTCTCACCTTTCACTTTCAGCCTGTTGCTAACCAACTGCCCAGTCTTTGAGTCTTCCTTTATTCAAATTCTGGAATCTCATGGAGTCAGCTTGTCTGTGGCTCTGGATGCTCTCCCTTCGGAGTGCCAGTGTATGGATGCACTCGTCTTGGGTCATGTGGACCTTCAGGGCCAAGCTTTGTCTGCCCTGCACAAGGAGCTTGGGGGCCTGATGGACGGCCCCTGCTTGAGCCTGAGCAGTTCCTATAGTCCTGGAGATGCAGTGTTAGAAAAACAGAGGAGTTCTATGGGGAGGAGGGGGGCAAAGGCAGGACAACATCTTAGTGATAGGGCCCAGCTCTTAGATGGGGCTCTTAAAACTGAAGAAACAAATGTGTTCAATGGGCGCCATGATGAAAAATCTAGAGTGTGTGTGTGGGGAAGGTTGGGGAGGAGCAAGTGCACTGAATGTACAGCAAGGTTGGTGAACAACCTCCAGAAAGGCCATGATACAAATGATCAAATATTGTTGATGCTACTACTATTACTAGCTAACATTCCATGCCAGATAAGTGCCTTCCATTCATTATCTTATTTAATCTTCTCGATGCCCTCTGAACTTAAGCACCATTCCCATTTTACCTATGAAGAAACTGAGACTCAGAGAGATTGTGTAAAGTCAAGGTCACACGAATTATGGAGGAGCTAGGATTCCAACCAGGAAGTATGTCCTCTTTTTTTTTTTTTTTTTTTAAAATATATTTTTATTGATTTTTTACAGAGAGGAAGGGAGAGAGATAAAGAGTCAGAAACATCGATGAGAAAGAAACATCGATCAGCCGCCTCCTGCACATCCCCCACCGGGTACGTGCCCGCAACCCAGGTACATGCCCCTGACCGGAATCGAACCTGGGACCTTTCAGTCCGCAGGCTGATGCTCTATCCACTGAGCCAAACCGGTTTCGGCAGAAGTATGTCCTCTTAATGACTTTGCTGTACTGCCTCCCTGATAGAAGTGAGTGGCCCCTTTCAACATGCTGTTTGAGGGGTGCCATATGGTCTTCACTGTCCCAGAATGTTCCCTTCAGTTCTATTATGCTTGCCATTTCAATTAGGATTCAGAAATCTCTGCTCTCCATCACTACAATACTGGAAGACATGGTAACCACAGAGGAGCCCTTTGCCCTCTTTCACTAGACCTTTAGTCCTAAGCAAAATGAGCTTGGTGGTTTTACACTTGGGAGATGGTGAGTTATCAAAGCCTGGACATGAAAGGAAGTCGAAAAAGCTGTAAAGGGATTCAGGGGCAATGTTAAATTCACACACACAAAGAAGCCAATCCATGATGTATTGTACTGAGACGTCTCAGGGAAAAAAATCCTCCACCCCAATAGCTCTCATTTCACCATTAGACTTCTAAAGCAGCGCTGACTCACAGGCCTTGCTGTGATGATGAAAATGCCCTCTATCTCTGCTGTCCTCAATAGCCACAATTTGCTATCTCTGAAGGCATGTTTAGTTGTGGCTCCAGCCTAGGTAAAAGCCCTTCAATGGTTCTCAGCCTTATTTCATTTGCTTCTTATAGAGGCCCCAGGATGGAGATAGAGTTGAGAATGTTGTGCTCATTTTATGGGTGAGAGAATGAAGGTTCACAGAAGCCCCCAGGAAGGGCCATTCTCCACCTTTTCTGTCTGACTTAAACAGACACTGGAAGCTACAGGCTTGCGTCTGGGGCTGACGTCGCCCGGCCCTGGTCCAGCAGCCCTCAGAGTGCCTCTTCCCCAGCACTCCATTCTTGTTCTCATTCAATCATCATCTTGATTCATTTTTAATGTAACCCAGCTGCTGTCCTAAGACATTTAATTCACCACTCATCGTGTGCCTGCCTGCCTGCCTGGGCTTCCAACCTTCTGTTGTGCTTCAAAGTCCAATCACACATGGGGTCCATCAGCAGATTCAACTGGGTGAACTGAGAGGGGAAAAAATCAACCTTCCAACCCTACCGGCAACAGAAGCCTGAGCACAGGCCTCCACATCGAACCTGATCCTAGCCCCATCCCAGTTTTCCACTGGCATCACACTGCTTATCTACTGGCTTCTGGAATTCAACACCTGCTTGACCCATGCCCCCTTCCTGAATGACAGCCTCTGCCCCTCTCAACCACCACTGGTCCTCTCAAGTTTCCTGCCTCCCTGCCCTGAACTCTATCTGCCCACCCTCCACCCCTACCCACTGCTTACTTTCCCCCTTTTCACAACTTCCTGTTTACATTACTGTATGACAGTGGCCAAGGAAAGAGATCTGCCTGTTGTTTATGAAAGAACATCTAAACTTATAGAAAAGTTTTATAAGAATTTATTTGTACCAAATTTTGAGGACCTGCCCAGAAGCAAAATCCTGACAGATTGAGAGAATGCTCCAGAAAATGGCAGTTTGCACTTATTATTTTAAAAAATATATTTTTATTGATTTCAGAGAGGCAGGGAGAGGGAGAGAAAGAGATAGAAACATCAATGACGAGAGAGAATCTTTGATCAGCTGCCTCCTGCATGCCTCCCACTGGGGATCGAGCCCACAACCCAGGCCTGTGCCCTGACCTGGAATCGAACCATGATCTCCTGGTTCATAGGTCGATGCTCAACCATTGAGACACACTGGCCTGGGCGTGTGCTTATTTTATACATTAGAATCAAAGGAGAAGGCTTGAGGAGGGTTACTTGAAATCCACTGGTGGTAGATTAAGGAGGCTGGAGAAAGCAAAGCAGTCATATCTCTGGGACTGGATAAAAAGCAAAATGGAGAAACATATTTCTTGTACAGGATAGTTAACAATGAGCATTTACAGCACCCAGAGATGGTAGGCAAGGAAGAAGGTAACAATAAGGGGTTCTGTGGTCCCTCCTCTGGAGCCTGCAGTTGTGCCTTCCAGGGGTTTAGAGGAGAAAATTACCCTGACATTTCAAAGATATGTTATTTTCTTAGATGGATAAGAGCAGTGGACCAGGCTCACTCATGGTAAAGACTAACCTTTGCTAAGGAATCTACCACCACGGCCTGCCTAGTTAAGAATCTACACCAAACCATCCTGGGTGGTTCCCTGAGCTTGTCAGGCCTGCCATGTGCTGTCCCTCCCCCATAGCTTGTCAGGTTGATTACAAAGCCCCCTTTTCATTCACACTGCAGTCAGAAAGATGCAGGTTGCACAATCTTGGGCAAATAATTTGACCTCATGGAGGGCTGGTCACAGACCTGTCGGTTCACGGCTTCCCTCTGTAAACCATGTCTTTCCTTCCCCTCCTTCCTGGCCGCTGTCAGTCACTCGGAGTAGTTTCTATCAGACCATCTTACTGTATGGGTTTTATTAGTGAGCTATTACTCTGTCAGGGAGGAGGATTCATCCTCTGCCTTTCAAGGTTCTTCTGGCTGGACTAATACTCAGTTAACATGAGATGGATTGGCAGGAGAAAAATTAAAGTGAACAGCATGTATACCTCCTGTTCACATGGGAGAGACCCAGGAACACTGAGGAACTCACCAAATGATGGAAGTCATCACTTTAAGTACCATCTTCAGCTAAAGACAAACGATGATGTTGGGAGTGGAGAGTCAGTTATGGGGTTCCCAGGAAAAGCACAGAAAACAAGGGTAAGCCCTGGCCCAGTGGCATGGTTGGTTGGAGCATCGTCCTGTACACCAAAATATGCGGGTTGGATTCCTAGTCAGGGCACATACCTGGGCTGAGGCCTGATCCCCAATCTGGGCGTGTACAGGAGGCAACCGATCTAGATGTTTCTCTCTCACATCAGTATTTCTTTCTCTCTCTTCCTCCCTCCCTCTTTCTTCATCTTCGTTTAAAATCAATAAAAACATATCCTCATGAGGCTTAAAAAAAAGAAAAGAAAACAAGGGCAAGCTTATCATGCAGATTTAAGCTCTGTGCCTTCTCCACAGAAAGGTCCGTTACAAAGGACAACTTCTATCTGGCTTTCAGAGCTTCTTCCAGGCCTGCTGTTTCTTTAAGTTAACCATCTTAAAATAATCAGTATCCCAAAAAGGCATATTTTGGGGTAGCAAAGTCTGCTCCCCTTCATTTCTCACCACTCAACTCAGATCCTTTCAGTTGTGGTTTCCACCTTGGGCCAATGGACTCTGAAGAAACAATGACTATATCCCCTTACCCTCCCACACTTATGAGAGCACACTTCAGGGCAAGGAGGGAAGGGGGGGCGGGTCTAGGTATAAGGTCTGGCTTCAAAATAAAAACTTATAAGCGTTGTTACCTAGCTGAGAAATGTGAGATTCAGAGGGACTTAAGTCCCCGTCAGAGGTCATGAAAGTAGAAAAGGAGGCAGATTCACACCCAGGCCTCGGCATTTGCTTTATTATACTCTACAGTCAGGTTTACAGATTCTGCCTCCCAGAGCTCTTCACCCCACCCCCCTACCCCCTGGCAGTCCCTTCAGTTAGGAAGAGAGTTGGAAGCCAAACTACAGGCCCTGTGCTAGGAGCTCTCTGGAGAATGCACAAGAAGTGCAAGAATAAGGCCATTCAGCCTGGCTGGTGAGAGGAGAAACACTGGGACATCACAGAAGAGAACAAGAGACTGCCCATTGTTTGTTCCTTCATTCCACAGGCATTGATTGGGCTCCTGTTGTGCAGCCTGCGCACAAACTGCCCCCAGGGGAGAAAAGACTGACTATAACCCACTGGGGAGAAATGACTTTGACTCTACTATGTTAGAGCTTAAGAGTCTCTTTGGCTCATCTAATTATAAATAATCTAAAGTGCTCTCTCTCTCTCTCTCTCTCTCAGCAACATTTGAGAAGACTGGTCCATTAATCAGATCAGGGTGAGATCTCTGGTCGAAGTGGGTAAGGGAAATCCTAAGGCCTCAATCCATTTGGCTCCCCTCCCTTTTCACTCCCCTCCAGTAGAGCAGTCTCTGAAGAACCCTCCTGGGAAAAGCAGTTTTAAAAAATCCCTAATCTGGTCCAACCCCTGAAAACCCCAATTTTGGAAAGTGAGACTCCTAACACCATTCCAGTTGGGAGGCCACCCCTTCAGAAAGAAGTGAATCCCACACAGCCTCACAGACTGTAAAGAGCATTAGATTGCCAGAGGATCTGGAAAAAAGTGTGTAAAGATCTGTCCAGCTCCCTGCCCTCACAGCCTGCCCCTCTGGCGTCAACAACTGCCCATTTCATCACCATTATTAGTAAGTTCAGGCCCTGACTGCCCATCCTCTGTGACCCAGGATAGAGTCAACTTTGTGCCTGCGTCTGGCCAGACCTTGCAGTCCATTCCGTTATCAGGGCCCTTTGCTTCATGCCTGCTGACCACCGTGTCGCCTGAACACCTTCCCTGATTTCCTACTGGCCAGCAATGGTGTGGGAACTGAGCCACCCCCCCATGCAAGGTCTTTGCAGCTGAGTCCTGTCCCTGTAACACCAGCTGCTGCTGCTGCCAAACTCTGTAAGCTGCAGGACTTCCTTCTTCCACTTCTGCTACCCCAGACACTGACCCAACCTGACCCCTAAGATAGGCCTCATCCTATTGCCTGCCTGACCATGTGTCAGCGCTGCTGCCAGCACAGGCAAAGCCTGTCCAGGGAGTGGGGTTTAGGTAGGATTTTAGCCCCCACTTGTCCCCTCAGCCAGGCACCTCTGTGCACAACTATACAATGATTCTGAGTAGGTTCCCTGGGTCCTACGTCCAGCCATGCTTGTTTGGCCTCATCCTCCCACTAACCCAGCTTCTTCTCGGACGCCCATCCCCCATTTCCCAGCATTTCCTCTTCCTCCTCTTCTGATACCTAATCCTGTGGAAACAGAGATTAATATAATAATTAACTTATTGAGATTCTGTCTGAGATGGTGTACTAAGCATTGCACTTGTGTTATTATATTTAATTCTTGCAATCCCCAGGCAGGGCAGAACCGCTGTCCCCATTTTCTGGGTGAGGAAACTGAGGCAGAGAGAGATCAAAGAATTTTCCCAAGGCCCATCACTAATGAGTGACAAAACTAGAATTCAAACCTTGGTCTGTCTGGTGCCAAAAATTAAGCTTTTAACCACTCAGCTCTGTCTCCCAAATAAAAGAAATCTAGAAAAGAGGCTTAGAGAAGACAATAATTTGTCTAAAATCATAGTTCATCAGTGACAGAGCTCGAATTCAAACCCAGTTTTCTGTCTCTAAGTCCAAAGCTCTTTCACCGGCTGCCTATGCTCTCAGGCTGCCTTTTCCACTGCTCTGTTTGCCACTCACTCCTGGCATCTGATGGGGAATGCAGGTGTTCAGGAAATACGTGCAGACTGAAGGATTTACCTCATCTGATTTGATATGCCTATTAGGAGTTGTTTTCTTGTAGACTCTCTCCAAATTGCTTTGATATCAACCAGGCTGGCCTTGTCCACAGGCAGGTTAGATCTTAGCTCAACCCCCATCCTCCCAAACCTAAAGGGCCTGGAATTCCATCGTGGAATGCAATTTTCCTAGGAGGGGCATAGAAGATTATAATGAATCAGATTTAATGTCCTAACATCTCAGGATACATGAGATTTCCGGAAAGTTTTCTGGCAAGAGAACCTGGCAAGGCTGGGAATGGTCACAAGGCAAAACCTGACACAGCAGAGTCTGAAGATAAATGTCACTTGAAGTGGTTTTCCAGGGATCAGAGTCTCTTTATCCTGCTTCCTTGAACTTTGTGTCTCTTGGTTTAACTTTATCTTGGGCCCTACAGGTGCCTCTTCCCAGCTGGAAAGGTTAGCTCAGATACCCGTGGAGAGAACCTAGGGACAGATGGTGCGCCAGTGTAGAGCCAGAGGAAATGCCACCTTCATACAGCAAGGCTTCACACCTGTCCCCTTTGGGCAGTCCTAGGCCTGGCCACAGCCCCTGGGAACGGTCCTGCCAAGTGGTTCGGCTTATTAGCAGATCTAATGGACAGTTAATTGTGTGCAAGCCTGGTGGATCTCCAGCCCACCTGGTGAAAATAGGTTTATTAAAGGACTCAGCCTGTGGGGATTAAGGATTTTCTAGAACCTTCACTTAATTCAATTTAAATGAGCAAGGATAGCTGAAACCGGTTTGGCTCAGTGGATAGAGCGTCGGCCTGCGGACTGGGGGGTCCCAGGTTCGATTCCGGTCAAGGGCATGTACCTGGGTTGCGGGCACATCCCCGATGGGAGATGTGCAGGAGGCAGCTGATCGATGTTTCTCTCTCATCGATGTTTCTAACTCTCTATCTCTCTCCCTTTCTCTCTGTGAAAAATCAATAAAATATATTAAAAATAAATAAATAAATAAATAAATGAGCAAGGATTTACGTAACCTCTTTGAGTGCCAGCACTGCTTCTAGAGACCAGTATAAAAGACTTTATCACTTTTCTCCTATTCAGATCCTCTTTTTATATCCTGGTAGCAGCTGATTTTCCTAAAGCCCACACTGCATAATGTCTCAAGGCTTTGGAATAAGACAGTCTTGGGTTCTGCTACTAATTGTATGACACTTAGTATCATTGAGCTTCAGTTTCTCCATCTGTAAAACATCAATCTCATAGGATTAAACATGAGAATTAAGTGAGATTGTACATGAGCTTGCACCTGGAAGGCTGTGATTAATCAATGGTAGCAATCAAACCAATAAGCATATAAAACCATAAAGCCTTCCTACTCCCATCAAGCATTCCTTTGCTTAGACACCTCCCATAATTCCCTCCCACACACAGGACAAAGTTCTGTCTTCTTTGCCTGGCACTCAAGGCCTTCCATGTAGGGCCACATTTCTAGTGCTTAACCACATGGGTCTTGTGGCTGCCATACTGGACAGTGCAGAATAGAACATTTCCAGTGTTGCAGAAAGTTTATTGGGCAGTGATAGGTGATACTATAGCTCACTCACTATAGCCCCTTTCCTTGGAGCAGGTTTCAATGAAGGTATGTGGCAAGGATGGTCAGCAGCAGGGTCCTAGAAGGAGGGGTGTGGGCACCACCAGACCAGGGAAAGAAATAAACTGAGGTCAGACCACAAGGGGTTGCTATCAACACTCTCCTTCCCAACACCATTCATCTTTCCCCCCATTTTGGCCTTAGCCGTCTAGGGGTGCCCAGGAAGGTAAGAAGATAGGGGGTTTGGACTTTGTGGACATTTGTAATTTACTTCATGTGACTTTTCTTTCACCTGTTTAATTATCCCTACTTCTTAAGTTGATGGAGTCAACAATTAACACCCTACCAACTGGGCACATTGGGAGAATTCAGTAAATGATAGATCCTTTTCTCACATTTAAGTAAGTCTTTAGCCCTAGCTGGTTTGGCTCAGTGGATAGAGCGTCAGCCTGCGGACTGAAGGGTCCGGGTTCGATTCTGGTCAAGGGCACATGCTGGGGTTGCGGGCTCCATCCCTAGTAGGGGACGTGCAGGAGGCAGCCTATCTTGTTTCTCTCTCATCATTGATGTTTCTCTCTACCTCTCCCTTCCTCCCTGAAATCAATAAAAAATATTGTATATAAGAATCTGTCTGAAGTGTGTGTGTGTCAATTTGTTTTTAATTTAGAAGAAAAAGAAAAATTAGCAGACCATTCTTACCTTAAAGCACATACACTGCCCCCCCCCCCAAAAAAAAAGTTGGGGGAAGACCATGCGGTGATCATATTTGAAGGTGGGCAATAGTAATGTGAGGGCTCATTATTCTATTCTCTGTGTGTGTGTGCTTAAAATTTTTCATAATAAAAACTAAGAGCATACTGCCAGTAAAATTACTGTAAATAAACAGACCACTTGCCCCAGACTTCCAAGGAGGTCTCTTTCTGTTACACAAGGTGCACCTGTTCCAATGAGCTGGGAAGGGAGCAGGGTGTGGGGAGGGGCAGCTGGTAACTATTCATCCTGGATGTTTCCATCCTGCTATCTGTTTATTTTACAGGGAACCTGAGCCTGTGGCCTCTCAGGTGTCAGTTCTGATTCCAAATGAAAGGATCTGAGGGGTGGGCCCTGGTGTCCTGGTGCCCTGGCCCCTGGCCAGGTTTTCCAGTTGCTTCTGGGTCTCAACTTTGGCTGGGCTTGGGCCGAGAGCTTCCATCTCATGAGTGGGGGCACATCTAGCCCCAGCCCTTTTCCCATTCTCTATCTGCCCAGCCTGCACCCTCCTTCCTTTCTCTCTATGCACTGGCCCTGCTCCCACCCTCCTGCAGCCTGCAGATCACTTGCTTTTCTCACCCTTCAGGGCCCCTTCACTTCCCCAGGCCTGTCTTACTACCTGGGCCACAGGGTGTGCTCCAAGGGGATCACTCCACTGGGACCCTTTGCTGCACCCTATTTTGCCCTAATTGTTTCAGGGCCTAGTCTGGTCTCTCTGGCTACAATGCCAGTCCCAGGGGGCTGAGTTCTGTTATCTTCTGTTTGTTTCCATAGCACCTACCATAGAGGAAAGTATGCTTGATAGATAGATTGATTGATTGATTGATTGAATGAATGAATGAATGAATGAGCGAGTCTGACAGGCAGTGAGCTCCTTCTTTTTCTATCTCTACCCCCACCAGAGGCTCTGAGCCAAGATAAGAACGTGAGGGGTGGTCTTCCATCCTAGTTCAATCAGGCGAGGGAGTCCAGGCTGGACTCAGCTACAGTCCCATCATTCTGTCAGTCTGTCCGTGGCGGGAGACTGAATGATTTCAGCCTGGAAAGGGTAGTGGGTACTGGTCCCTCTGGAGGGATAACGAGAAAGAACTGGAAGAGAACGACAGAAGTGGGGGCGGAGTAGAAACAAGAGAGGTGGGGGTGGGGAGGCTCAGGGAAGAGGGTGGGCGAGAGGGAGAAAGGGGGCACAAAGGACCGAGGGAGAGATCCTTGCTTTGCACATCCCCAGCCCTCTGACGTGGCTGTGCCGATATCCCCAGCACTAATTGCTTCAATTAATAATACTGCTCTATACAATTTCAGCAGCCGAGAGCAAGTGCAAGGAAAGATGACATAATGCATTAATAATGCAGCAGACGATCGAGTCGGGCTCCCGGGGAGCTCCATTAAGAAGCCGCTGTGCAGTCCTCACGCCGATAGCCCTCCGGGCAGGGCCGTGAGCGTCCTTGGGCCTCTGCAGACCGCGGGGTGCGGGGCTACGGGGTGCGGGGCTGCGGGGTGCGGGGCTGCGGGGCTGCGGGGCTGTGGCCGCAGAGGCGGCGCCAATAGACCGGAGTCTGGGGACAGTTGTAGGCTTTTCATAAACCCAGGAAAGCAGCGCTCCCTCATTCTTTGATACGGACAAAAGATGTTTTCTTAATCTTACATAAGTGCTGCGCGTGGTTTCAAGGTTGCTGTCCTAAATCCCCGCAAATGCCACTTCCTGGACCGCGCCCAGACTAGCAGCCCCTCCCCCACCTCCACTGATGGCTGAAGTTCCTGGGGGAGCTCTCCCGACTTTTTTTTTTTTTTTTTAAATCTCCGTCCTATTCTTTCTCTCCGCATCTGCATCTTGGTCTTTTTGGTCCCCGTGTCCCTGGACTTTGAAGAGCTCTTAGGGAGGTACCCCTCTCTTTCAGGACAAAGAACCTGTCATCCAGAACACGCTGAACTGTTTTTTTCTCAAGTCAGCATCAGCATCACCCAAACCCTCCAAGTGTCTGTACGCACACAGTCCATCCCCCAACTGTGCTGGGCAGGAGGCCAGGAACAAAGTAGCCAGCGGCAGGCGCCCCCGCTCCTGAAGCTGCAGGTCCCTGCGTGGTTTTACACGGGTACAAAGCCAGTTCTTTTCTCATTTGCCCTCAGAAAGCAGGCTTAGACCATCCCAAACAAGGGTGCTAACTCAGGGCTCCTCATTCTGGGGTCTGAGGAAATGCGTACAGTGTCCCAGAACCCACAAAAATGACATGCAGTCATATGTAATAACATATATGCATATAATATAATACGTAATAAGATATACAGCCTTTGTACATGCGTGCACTTCTCTGATACGAGCATCCACAGTATTCTCCAGTTCTCTCACGGCTCTGTGATGGTCCCAAGGATCCTGAAGCATAGCTCTAGCTCCTTGGACTGTCAGGCCCTGAGGTGGGTCCTTAGATAACAGGGGCCCTTGGCTGTGTGGTTCTTCCATTTCGGCTTCGGTGACTAGAAAAGTCCCTCTGTTTCTCATGTGGATTTCCGCAGTCAAAGTTTATGTCAAAAGGGGTCAAGGGCAAGAAATAAAGAAGGCAAGAAGAGGCCCAATGTGAGAATGAAAACTCGTGCTTCAAGTCCTGGCATCTGAGCACAGGCTGCTGCCTGTATTTCACAGTAGGACTGAAGTTTGTGTTGGCAACTCACAGTGTTCTCTAGAACAGCCTTCCTTTCCAAGGAAGGAAGGTAGGAAAAAAACATGTGCTGGGCACTTTCTTTGTGCAAGGTTCGGTCCCAAACAGTCTGTTGTGATCCAGACTGATCACATTCCAAGGAGGCAGACCCTCCATCCCACTTCACTGAGGAGGAGGCTAAGACTCCAAGAGGTTAAGAATTTTGAGTAGCAGGGCCAGGATATGAACCTAAATCTTTTTGCTACCAAAGCCCAGCTCTTTCCATTGTACAGAATTTCCTGGGCTTGAACAGTAGCTCTTGGAGGGGCGTTTTTCTGGGTGCCAATCTGGCTTATTCCTGCCTCTAAGTGCCCATTTCTCATGCCTGTGCTCCACCGGTTCAAGTCCTACCATTCTTTAAAGAGCTAACTTAAATCCTACTTCCTCTGTCAAGCCTTTTCTAGACAATTTCAGCATGGAGTGACCTCTTTGTAAGGAATGAATGGTGTGAGTAGATGTAAGTTATACGAAGAGGTGGGCTGCAGTGGGCACTTATATCTTAGCCAACATCCCTTTCCCCATGTATCCATGTCTAACAGATCCTATTTATCCCCCCGCCCAGGGGGAGAGTTTCTTATTTTACAGTTCACATTCAATATAATTTTGTATGAGTTTCAGGTATACTGCATAGTGGTTAGAAACAATCATGCACTTTACAGCCTGGGAATGAACACAGCACCCAGTTCTGGCCAGTGAGACGATGGGAGCGATTGCTGGGGGAACTGCTGGGAAAGAGACATGGGAAGAAGAGAGTCTCCTCTTCTTCAAGGGCTATTCCCACGGCTGGAATTTCTGTGGGCGTCCTGCCACCCATCCAGAGGGTGAGGCCTTCTCAAGGATGACAGGGTAGAGGGAGAGGACTCCTTGAGCTACTGTATCCAACATTCCAAGTCTGCTCTTCCTCCAAACCTCTGCTATGAGAGATAATAAATTCCCTTGCAGTTAATGACAATTTGAGTTAAGGGTTTTTTTGTTCCTTGCTGACAAAAACATAGTTGATATATAATCTCCCTCCTTTAACACAGTATTTGTGCTGATTGCCTGACACGTATCACGCATTGCTTTGTCACTCTATTGTATTGTTGTCTTGCGTTGTTAAACTTTTTCTGTGTTTATATCTTGTCTCTGAAGTCTTCACCAGCTCTTCCAGCCCACATAGATGTTCTCTGAATTCTTATAGAGCTTCCAAATAGCAGTCAAGCCTGTCATCCATTCATTCCAGAAATATTTATTGAGTGTTATGTGCCAAACTCTGGGTAAGGGCTAAGGATACAGTAGTGAGCAAGACAGACATGGTTTCCACCCCTTTAGAGCTTACAGTCTGTCATGGGCTGAATGTTTGTGTCTCCCTAAAATTTATATGTTGAAAGCATGACCCCCAATGTGATGGTATTAGGAGGAGGTGGGACCTTTGGCAGGTAATTAGGTCGTAAGGTGGAGCTGTCAAGAATGGGATTAGACCCAGCCAGCATGGCTCAGTGGTTGAGTATCAGGGCACATGCCCAGGTTTTGGGCTTGATCCCCAGTGTGGGATGTGCAGGAGGCGACCAATCAATGATTCTCTCTCATCGTTGATGTTTCTATCTCTCTCTCCCTTCCTCTCTGAAATCAATTTAAAAATTTTTTTTAAAAAAGGGATCAGAGCTCTTATAAAAGGGACCCCAGAGTGCTCTCTTGCCTTCTTTCTACTATGTGAGGACATGACGAGAAGATGGTCAGCTATGAATCAGAAAGCAGATCCTCATCAACATGGACTCTGCCAGCACCTTGATTTTAGACTTCCTGGCCTCCAGAACTGTGAGAAACAACTGTTGTTTTAAGCCTATGTATTTTTGTTATAGCAGCCCAAATAGGCAAAGACCCAGTATTAATGAAGAACTCAAACATTGATCAAATAACCTCAGGAATAAGTCTAGAATACTAAGTGAGAAGAGTAATGAATGGAGGTACCCAGAACTATGCTGTGGTGTAGTCGGGGAACCTGCCCTAGTCTGGGGGTAGGGAAGGCATCCCAGAGAATCTAAGATCTGAAGAATATGTGGGACTAAATGGGTAAAAAAAAGGGGGGGAGGGATGCATTCCAGTAAGTACAGTAAGATCTGTCCTCTCTTTTCCGTCCTGACTACCACTGCTCTGATGCAGGCCCCCATCACTTTTCCCGTGGCTCACTATTGGTCTCCCTGCTTGTAGCCTTGTTCCTCTCAAGTCCACCCTCCTCCCAGCCATGAGAGTTCTCTCAAAATCCCTTTGGTGGTCTCTGCTATCCATCAAGACAAGATCAATTTTCTTAAGGCTCTGCATGATCTAATCTCTGCTTGTCTTTCTAACCTCATTTTCTGCCTCTCCCTGCTTCTGAGAACTCCCTACTTTAGTTTTCAATCATACCAGACCATTGGATCTTTCTATACTGTTCTCTGTGCCTAGAACATCCTTCCAGCCTCCCTTTGTGTGGCTTCCATGACTCAGCCCAGACATCATGTCACTTGGTTTGGGCTCAGTGCCCCTCCTCTGTGCTTCCACAGTGCCCTGTGCATATCGAAGTTGTCCAGTGATATGTGTTTCTCCAACTAGTACTGAGAGTTTCCAGTGTAGGGACCAGGTTTCATCTATCTTTGTACCTCTTAGAACTTAGCACAGCCTGGTACACAGCGTGCCCTCAGGAGACATTAGTTAAACTGCACTTGGGTACAGACTGTTTTACCACATAATCTAGCACTGGTCAGAAATTCCATTTGACTGTACTATATTCCACTGATGGTTTCACATGTGCTAATTTTGACTCCACATCTACATTCTAAGTTCCAAGAGGTCAGACCATTTCTCAGTAGTTTTACATTTCTCAGCAGTGCTCATAGCACTTAACACAGTTGACCCCTAAATAAGCACTCACTAAGTGCTAAATTCATGAAGGGATGAATGCATAAATGGTTAGAGTTAAATAAATAGTTAAACATTTTTCTTCTACCTCTCCAGTTGGGAAATTAACATGACTCTTTCGCTTGCTGCCAGAATCCTCGAGGGCAGGCCTCAGGAGGAAAGGGAAAGGCTTCCTACAAAAGTGAATGTCCATGAGGACTTCCCTGAGCACCTCTCCCAGCGGGTCCCCTACACCTTTATAGCCAAGGCAGCTTCACCCTCCTGGCTGAGGGGACTGAAGGGAGGGAGATCCTGAGGGTTCCTAGGCACATGTGGCCCTGAGCTTTCCAGGCTAGAGTCTTCCCGCTCCCTCCTCCCGGAAGGCACTGCTTGGCGGCTAAGTAATCCTTATGGGTTATGGCCCAGGAACTTGGGCCCTTCTCTTCGCCAGCTATGATGGCTTCCTCTGGCCCTGGAGACGGGATGTGCTCCTGCTAATGGTCTGGAAGTGCTCTCTCTTGCTGGCCCAGACTCCCAGGAGGTCTTGAGAGAGGCAGAAGTTTGGAGAGATAACACAGGCTGCTCACTCACTCCTGGGATCTAAACTCAGGGAACACTAAGCAGGCCTGTGCCTGAGGTAGTCCAGACAACAGCCAGCAAGGTTTGCTGAGAATATGCTAAGTGGGTTGTTATAGCTTGAACCCCGGGAGGAGGAGGAGCCAAAGAAGGAAGCATCGAGTCCCCTGTGATGTGTCCCCTTAAAAATCTACCAGCCATGCTTATTTGCAGGCAGAAGTGAGGCCTTGCCTGCTGCTGGATGCAGAGCTTGCTAAAGGGCTCAGCTTTGCATCCGGACTTGCCTGTGCTTGAATGTCAGCCGACCTTGAGTGTGACTCTGGCTGTTTTCCACGTGCTGTAGGGGAGCAGGACCAGCTATGTCACTTACAGGGCCCCGTGCAAGATGAAAATGTGGGTCCCTTGTTCAAAATGTCAAGACAGTGACATTACAGCATTAAACCAAGCACAGGATCCACCTAAGCCCCGGGTGACTGCACAGGTTGCCCCCATGTAGCTGGCCCTGGAGAGGGGCTGTCTGAGAGTGGGGTGTGAGTGGGGCTGTAAGTAGGAGAATCTTCATGAGTTAACCACCAACCATGTATCTTTTTCTTAAAAAAAAAAAAATATTTCAGAGAGGAAGGGAGAGGGAGAGAGAGAGAGATCGAAACATCAACGATGAAAGAGAAACATCATTGATCGGTTTCCTCCTGCATTCCCCTTACTGGGGACGGAGCCCACAACCCCGGCACAAGCCCTGACCTGGAATCGAACCGTGACCTCCTGGTTCATAGGTCAATGCTCAACCACTGAGCCATGCTGGCTGGGCACCAACTATATATCTTAAAGGCAGGGATTAATCTTTTTTGGTTCTCCTTTGTGGGACATAGATGCACTCACCACTGACCTGGTAAAAACTGAGGCTTTTTTGTTTAGTTTGCCTTGGACTAGAGACTATCTTCTTGTGTGTGATGTGGATCCAGAATGAGGGAGGTAACAGGACCTACCGTCCAGATTGTAAGTCACAAGGCCAAAGCACCTTTATTTTGAACTCGGCAAAAATAGTATTAAGATTGAGTTGGAAAAATAAACAGGAGAGGACACCAGAAAATTTTTTAAAAAATTTTAAGAAGAGGGCTCTGGCCAATGTGGGTCAATTGATTGGAGCATGGCCCCATACACCAGAAGGTAGGGGGTTTGATCCCTAGTCAGGGTGCATACCGGAGGCAGCCAATCAATGTTTCTCTCTCACATTGATGTTCCTCTCTCTTTCTCTCTCTTCCTCTCTCTCCCCCCCACCTCTCTCTCATCAATTAAAAAAAAGAAAGATTACATAAATGTAAAGAAGAGGATAGGACCTTAGATATTAAAATACATTTTCAAGGGCACATATAGGAGCCCCTGGAGTCTTCTTTAGCTTGAGCAAGTCCTGCAGATGCTCTTCTTTGCTGCTTAGCCCTGGCTTCTGAACCCCTGAGCCAAGGCTGGAAAGTTATATTCCCCAGACCCTGGACCACTCGGGTCCTGGTCAGGCCACTACAGGATGCCAGGGGCATTGCCCATTGTCCACTGTCTTTAGGTTGCACATAGACACTCAGGTGGCTTCAAATCACTGTGTGTGTGTGTGTGTGTGTGTGTGTGTGTGTGTGTGTGTGTGTGAATTGTTACAAACCCCATTCCTGTAGATGAGACTCAGAGAGATATTTTGCACCAGTTGTTGGTGCCTGGCTTCGTCCATCACCTGTGAGGCTAGGTGAATCATCAGGCCAAGGAAGGTCTTAAACAAGAAGGCAGCCTGCTGCTCCAGGTGCTGGCCAACATGTCAAACTAAGCTCTGCTCAGATATAGGAGGTGGCAGATACACACGAGGATGTCCAGGACCATGGCATGGCTTTTCTTCTTTGTCCTGGCATTACCTGCGTTGTCTTCCTTGAGTGTCTCCACAAAAATTCAAAGCATTAATTTAAAGAACAGGGGAAAATTGGGATCAACATTTGGTTTAGAGGAAAGTTGATTTGATCAAAACTGGGTGTTGGTGGCTTGTCCTCCCTCATCCTTCTTCCTAGCCCCCCTCAACCCCACAGGTAACTGAGAATGAGGACGGTTCCAGAAAGCAGTGGGGATCCAGACAAGTGGACACTCTTAGTCCCTCTCATAGGTTCCTAGTAGCCCTAGGCTCCATTCCCACTTGCTTCATTTGCTTCCCTATGGATTTGCTCTAGGGGAAAATAGTTGGCGTGAGTGTTTGAAGCAAAATCTCACAGCGGCAGTTTTTCCCCTTCCAGAAATCATTCTTTGTTTTTGCTAAACACTGGACATTCAAAGCAAGTTGCCTTTTGTCTAAACTGGGAGCAGAGACTTTGTTGGGTCTAACGTGGATTTCGAATCTTCTTTACCTGTATCAGGACTAGTGGCCCTTGTCCTGGATGGAGTCACTGCAGGGTCTGGGAGAAAAAAAGCAAATTTGCCCTTAGCTTCAGCTCTGGATAAGCAGCAGGAGCCCAAGGGGGGTTTGGTGTGTTGACACTTGCTGGCTAAGACTTAGATCCTCTGTCACTGCAGACAGAGCTGCTTCTTATTTTAACACTGCAGCACGAACAGGGGCTGCCAGTGCAGGTTCCAGCGGGGGCTGGAGGTCAGGGCCCATCTGCTTCTTGATAGGTCCTTAGAATGGGCCTGCAGAGAGGGCTTCCTGAGGGCCATAAAGGCTGGGGGCCTTGGGCCCAGGCCTGTACCCCTCCTCCCAGCCCCCGCCTGCTGCATTGCACCACTAATTCAGTGAAGACATCATCCTCCCTCCTTTCCCAGAGCTGCTTGCTGCTCTGCTCTGACAATTAGACTGGCTGCTGCAGAGAAATGCTCACCGGCATACGGCTTTTTAAAGTGATAAATTGCATTAGCAAATTTCTTATTAGCTCTGCTGTCGGGGGGAGCGCCTGCCACTCAGCTTGCTGAGGCTGATGCATGGCTTCCCCCCTGTTAATTACCATGCCATGGGCTAAAGGGACTCAGAGGCTGGTGGGTGGATGGGTAGAAGCCCCATTCTCCTCCCTTGCGTGGAAAATCAGAGAAGACTGGGACTTGGTGTTGAGCTGTCTTAGATCTGACTCTGCAGCAGGCTCTGTGCTTTGGACTCGTGATCCTGCCCAGGAGGGCACAGGATGCCCAGATACCATCCTGGTTGGGGTTGAGTTATTCCTCAGGCTTCCAGGATTTGGCAGCTTGGAATCTGCACAGCATCTCTTTTGGAGCTGCATGTTCAAGGCAAAGCCTGGACCATGTTCCAGAAAAGTACACTGGCCTCTCCTTGGGGTTCAAGGCCACAGATGGTCCTCACTCCTCATCGCCTCACTCCGCACAGCTGAAGAGTCTCCTCCCCACAGGTGACATCATCTCTCCTCCTCAGATCTTCTCTCAGTGACTCTCCAGGGCACTGCATATTCAGGATGTTCAGACCCAATTCCCATGGGCTCAGTCTCCATTTTCCAGGTGGAATTGCATAAAACTCAAACTTACCAGGGAACAAAATAAAAGGAGGATCATTTCAATTTCTTGTTTACCTGTCACCCATTTGGAGGGTCTCTGACTACTCTGAGAATTAGACAGAACAAATAGATCCTCATCTCCAGGAAGAACGCACATCCTCACACTTGTGCATTCAGCTCCCAGACCCTAAGGGCCTTCCCAGACCCTCGGCAACCTGTGTAGGAATCCACGAATCCACGTTCTGTAAGTGGCATTCCTAAACCCCAGAGAGCAGTTGATCCCTGGGAAAGGACCAAGCAGCCCCAGGCCACAAGAAGCGAGCTTGCCTTCTCCTAAAACAACAGTAGAGCAGCTCCCCAGGGCAACTGTTTGGGTGAAGGCCACTAGATGCAGTTACATTATTTCTTGCGTTACATGAGACATGGTGAGACTGAGACATGGGCTCAGGGCTGCACTGATTTTATGGCCAGGTCTGCATTAATTCCTCCTAACAAACAGTGCCCGTGGCCAGGAGGCTCCTGTAGTAACATTCTTGTCCTGGCGTGCTCCTGCTGAGAAGGGAGGTGGGCAGGAGGAGGAGGAGGAGGCAGAGCCTGTGGCAGAAAAAGGGAAGATTCTAAAATGGGTGTGGGGGAGTGTGTGTGTGTGTGTGTGTGTGTGTGTGTGTGTGTGTGTGTAGGGAGAGAGAGAGAGAGAGAGAGAGAGAGAGAGAGAGAGAGAGAGAGAGAGAGAAGAGGGCTGAATTCCTTGGTATTCAGCCCAAGGATGCTTTAGAGATGGAATCTCAAAAAATAATTGCGAGGATGGGGTTGCAGTCTTTCACACACACAGCCTCACATTCTGCATTAGCCTGAGCTTTGGCTGGGCCTAATGCTCTGCTCTGTGAAATAAAAAATGCTCTCCTTTCTTGCCACGCCCCAGAAGGCTGGGTTTAGGAAACGCCCCCAAGGGGGTGAAAAGAGGTCCTCTAAGCAAGTGAGGTGGCTACCAACTTATTCTTCAGGACCCCAGGTTGTTTCCATGACTTCCTGAGGAAAAGAAGAAGGCAAAATTGCTGTAAGAAGACCACACTCAGGCAGAGTTTGCTTTTGGTGTTTTTTTTTGTGTTTTTTTTTTTGAGGGTTAGAAGGCAATGGTAACCAGCCTGACATGCATTGCCTCCTTCTTTGAACTTGGGAGCATGCCTTAACTTTAGTCTAGCTACATTCCAGTGCAGCTTCTGGACTGCAGCCAGTGTAGGAACCGTCCTTTCCCCTCTCCCTCTCTCTTCCATAGTCCCTTTGGGTCAGTGTAGTCACAAGTTGGGCTCTTGCTCCATCCCTGGCCAAGAATCTGCCTGGTTCCCAATCTCTTTCCAAGATGGTCCAGTCTGGGCTCTAGCCCCACCAGTCTGACCTGCTTGCCACCTCCCAGCAGGTTGCCTCATCCCCAAGTGGGCCACTCCTTGGGCTTTCTAGGTCCACACCACAGCCCTTTTTGCTCCTCCAGCAACTTAGTCCAGAAACTGGGGCACGACAAGCCACCCTGCCAGCATCCCACGTGCTCCTCCCTCCCTCTCAGGACAAATACCAATCTTGACATTGAGAGGGAAACACAGAGACAAGGAAAGGACTCAAGATTCGGTGAGCTGGGGAAGAGATGACCTGGGCTGATCTGGTTTCTCTGAGGACCACTGGGCCTGGTTTTAAGTACGTCTTCTCCCGGCCTTTGGAAGAATGGTCAAGACTGGGCCCTGAGCAAAAGGGCTGGTTCAGAAGAACAAAGACGCTCTTGGTTGCCAAAAGGATGAAATTCTGCAATGACTCATGGGTGAGAGGAAAGGAACCCACCCCTGAAAAATGTTCTCCAAACATCCACCTGCATGGGCTCATATTTTTCCTCCTCTCCAGCTCTGGGGTTCAGGGACCACTCTTGGCTGCCCATACCATGCCTCTGGCTGGTTTATTCTCCACTGGAACCAGGTTAGGCTGTGCCTGGGTCTTGGGGCAGAGCAACGTCAGTGGCTCAGGAACGGAGCATGGAGCATAGTTCCTCTAATACCTTACTTTCAGGAAAGGATTTGAAATGGGAGAAATTAAGTAACCCCACCCCCAATTCCCTGCCCTGTTCCATGTATGGGCTTTATTTTTGTCACAGTACCTAGCACAACCTTTTATTTATTTGTGTCTTTGTTTACTAGGTATTGTCTGTCTCCCTCTACTACCCTTCTTCTCTTACTCCATGGGCATAGGCCCTTGTCATGTTCCCGGTCACATCCCCAGCACCAAGCACCCAGCACAGTGCCTGACTCACAGTAAAGGTGTACGGTCAATATTTGTTGATATAATAAGGAATTCTTAGGATTTGGAGAGGAGGCCAGGATGAGAGAGGCCATTTGGGTATAAGGAGAAGAGAAGACATTTGGTACCTTCACTTGTTAAAAAAAATATTTTTATTAATTTCAGAGAGGAAGGGAGAGGGAGAGACAGATAGAAACATTAATGAGAGAGAATCATGGATCGGCTGCCTGCTGCACGCCCCCTACTGGGGATCGAGCCCGTAACCCGGGCATGTGCCCTTGACCAGAGTCAAATGTGGGACCCCTTCAGGCCGCAGGTTGACGCCCTAACCACTGATCCAAACCTTACTAGGGTGGCACCTTCATTTTCAATACCCATCAGAGGCTTTCCATGGCCAAGTGGATAAAGTCCGAATTGGTTATCATGACAGGCAGCCCCAATCCACCGCCTAGGCTCATTTCTTGCCAGGTCCCCTTTGTACCTCCAACGGCTCAGCCTCTCCAAATTGCTAAATGTCCCACATGCCAAGCTCTTTCACATGGTTCTTTTGTATTTGTTCCCACCTGAATGCCTTTTGTCTATGCAGTTAGGAATTATATCTACTTTTTGGTGAGGATAGGAACAAGCTCCTAGCACAGCATCTTGCTGAAACAAAGTCTTTGTGAAATGTTGGTGAGCATCCTTTCCCTTCCTCTCTGTCTGGGAATGCATCAGTATAGAGGACCTCCTTTGTGAAGCCTCAGGTATTGGTCATTCCCCAGGACCCCACAGCACTTTGTTCTTCTCACAGTTAGAAACCTGTTAGGGGGTCTGTGTCCCCAATTTATCTCCCAGGGCAGAGGCATCTGGCCTCCTTTGTGCTGAACATGATGCATGGCACACAGGAGGTGCTAAATGTAGGTGCTCATCTTCCCAGAGCCAGAGCATGTACAGCCATTGACGTCACTGGGAAGGAAGGTCAGTTCTGCATCCTCCTGGGCTGGGAAGCCTAGATGGGGGGAGTGCCTCCCTCCTGCAGCCTAGTCAGCCATCTGGGTACACCTGGCCATGAAATTAGAAGCCACATCCCAAGCACCACTGCCACGTCTCATTTTCCGTCAATGAAATATTCAGCTGCTCCACAGCCATGGTCTGTCTGCTCGGTGTCTGGAAGGGAGGGGTTCCTGCCTCCACAGTGCCTGTCTCCCACCCCTCCCCTGCACACATCATCCCTCCATCCTCAGACCAGGACTTTTGTTATCCTCCCTCTGTGCCTTTACTAATGCTCTGTGCCCATCCTCCTAAAATCAGGACTGTCCTTCCTCCTACCCCCTGACTATCCAGCTCCAACCCACCCTTTGCCAAGGCCCACCACCTCTGTGAATTTTTATCAGAAGCCATCTCTCCCTCCTCCTGGATCCCAGACATGCATCTGAACAGCAAATCCACATTTCACAAACCCAGTTGGGCAGGATTAGGTCTTAACCAGACCCATCCTATGACTCAAAATGATGGTTTGTTGTTGTTGCTGCTGTGGATTTCCCTTCTCTGCACTGGGGGGTGGGACTTAGTAGAAAGTAGGAAGGGGAATTTCCTATGAAAACACATGGGAGGACTTTCTGCCTGGCCTGCACCCCTAAAGCCTCTCCTGTTCAACCAAGGCCCATCCTTCAGTCTCCTCCCTCCTCCAGACCAGTCACTCTGCAGGGGCAGGTCAGGGGAATGTTTGGGGTCAAACACACACTGCTGTCCCGCCACAGCGAGCAGCCTCTGGGCCTACGGTGACTGCTGTCCTATGTGGTGAGTTTGGGGATGTTATCAGATTGCCAAGTGACAGAGCAATGAGCTGCAGGCAGTGCCCGGGCAGCGTTCTGGGAAGAAAGGGCATTAGTGTGGGTCCCTTGGCCAACCCTGTAGAATGAGAGCAGTAGGGCCTTGCTTTATGCATCTTGAAATTAGATGTGAATACATGTTTGCACACCAGTCTAATTTTCACATACTAGTCAAATGATGTTGATCAGATGGTTCCTATGAAGTGACACTGGCTGGCCCGTTGCCAGTAGGATGGCGTGTGGGTCGAGGCTTTGGAATGTGGAGTCAGGCGGATGGGGCTTGAACCTACGCTCTGCTCTTTGTTCACTTGAGTGACCACAGGCCAGATCCTTACCTTCCTGAGCCTCAGTATATACATGCTTGTTGAGTGTGTGTGTGTGTGTGTGTGTGTGTGTATAACGTGTTTGGGTCTATGCACACAGCACTTTCATTTTTGAGCATTCTTTATGTGTTAAGCACTGTCAGGCATGTTATTTTCAATGCCCTCATTTAGCCCTCACAACAGCTCTGAGAGGAAGATATTATTATCCCCACTTTGCACACCAAGGTTTGCAAACAGAGGTTTAATAGAGAGGTTAAGCAATTTGCCCTAAAACACACTTATTAAAGGGCAGATCTGGGATTCAATGTCAGGGTTCCTAAGCACTGTGAGATTTTGCATTTCTGTAAAATGGGAATAAAAATAGCTCCCTCAGTTGTATCTGAGGAGCGAATGAGATCATCTATATGAAAGTCTTATAGACTGAGCATTATTTTCAGAAGGAGACTTGGTTCTTGACCTCAGTAAGAGCTGCACAGTTCCTGGTTCAATGAAATCAAGTGTCAAAATGTACAGTGCACAGCTTAACTAAGTAATCCAACTTAGCTTCATTACTAATGGGATAAAGAGACACGGTGTGTCTCTCAACATGATGACATGCCACAGGAGGCATGCAGCATCGCCTTCGCGGTATATTCTTGCCCCAAAATATTTAGCCTGAATCAAGTCAAGACAAATCCAGATTGTGGGACATTATACAAGATAACCCACCTACGTTCTTCAAAAACGCCAATGTAAATAAAACAAAAAAATACCACCACCAATAACAACTCCCCCTTTCACCTCCCTCCCCCAAACGCCAATTTTTTTTTTTTAAAAAAGCAGAGACTGTTCTACACTAAAAGAAACAACAAAAACATGACTATTAAAATACACCGTGTCTCCTAGATTTTTTTAAGCCATAAAGAGTATTTTGGGAGAATTGGGGAAATTTAAAATCTTCTATAAATTAGCTAATATTATTGTATCAATGTTAAATTTCTTAGGTGTGATAATGCTGTTGTGGTTATGGGAGGAATTATAGGAGGAATGTCCTGGTTCTTAAGTATTTGGTGTAAAGTGTCATGATATTTGTGACTTTCAAATGCTCTTGCAAAAAGAAAGTATATATATATATATACACACATATATATATGTGTGTGTGTATGTATATTTATATAAGGAGAAAAAAGCAAATGGCAAAATGTTAACTTTTGGTAAACATAGATAAAAAAATTTATAAATATATGTTATTTTATTGTGTTTTACTTTATTGTATTCCACAGATGTTGCATTTTTTACAAATTGAAGGCAAGACCTTCCACCAGCAAAAAGATTATGACTCACTTTATTGCAGTGATCTGGGACTGAACCCACAATATCTCCAAGATATATCTGTGTAGGTTTTCCTGTACTAACCTTTCAACTTTCCTCTAGCTATTGAAATTACTCAGTATAAATTGAGAAGTTGAGCAAACAGAGTTTAATAGAGAGGGCAAAAAGCCTGCTATAAAATACATGTATTAAAGGGCAGATCTGGATCCAACGTAAGTTACAGGACTAAAGGGAGGTTGCTATTTAAAGGCGCCTAGAGCTGAAGTTTTCTTTAACATAAAAATATCTCCATTGAACATATTTCTTTGCTGGCTCCACTTTTAATCAGTGGAAGAGGGAAGCTCAAGAAGGGGGACCTACGGGGTCCCAGGGCCTGAGGTGGCTTCTCCACTCTCCCATAGGAATTAGTCTACTAGTGGTTCATCAGGGCTGCTTTTCCTTTGGCTACAGTGTAGTCAAAACAATCTCCTGCCCCAGCCTCCAAGTTCCTAGGAGACAAGGTTCAACATCTTTGCAGAAGCTGGGAACCCTCTGTAGCCCTGTGGTTTCCATGGTGCAAACAAAGCCCAGCTTTACCCACAGGAGCGACAAAGATAGGGAGAAGAGGACCTTCAGCAATGCCTGTGGGCCACCATCAGAGTCACTAGGGTGCTTGTTTAAATGCTACTGAGGCTGGGGCCTGGGACCCTTTATTTTAAGCAGCACCCAGGTAACACTGCAGTCCGCCCAAGTTTGAGAACCAATAGCCTCCGCTAAAACCCAGACCTCTAAAGCTGGCATTCAAGGCCTTGCAAAGCTTCCTTTCCTCCCCAGCAAGTTCTTTCCCTCCAGCCAGGCTGAAGGCTTCCTAACCTGCCCCACAGCCTGGGCCTTTGCTTAGTCCCACTCTTCCCTGGAATCTTTCCTCTTTCTCTTTAATCCACGTGATGCCAACTCAGTCTCAAGACTGAACTCAAGTCCGGCTTCCTTCCTGGAGCCTCCCTCGACACCCCAGCCCACATTAAGCTCCCTTTCTTTGATTTTATTCAGTGTTAAATTGGAGGCTTCGATTTAGTACTGTAGGCTACAACCATCTACCATGGTTTTTCACTTGCTTCGGTTGAGTTAATGTCATCCCCCTGTCAACCTGTGAAGTTCTTGAGAGCAGGGATCACATCTTTTTCTCTTGCATCCTCTTTAGTAACTAGGTCAAAGTTCAAGTCCCAGGTGGATCCTCAGAACCAGGTTGTTAATAAGCGAATTGAGGGAGAGAGTGTAGAAAAATAGAGGGTGGCATAGAGAGAGAAGAGAAAAGGATTGGCTATGGCCGTGTTAGCTTTAAGGACAGAACACAGGAAATTTCCCTTGAGCCTGGCATGGGAGTTGGGTGTTGGATGGGTGTTGTTAGCGTGACCACTCCTCCCAGCCCACGTCTATTTGCATTCGGAGCTGGGCTGCTTCAGCGTCCCTGCCCCCTCATGACAATTTGCATCCACAAATTTACATAGAGGTAAAGGAGTTTCCTGAGAGGAGACAGAGGACTGCCCCTCACCCTATTCCTCCTTTGTCATTCAAAGTCGCGCACTGTGATCCTGGGGCTGGAGGTATGGGCAAGGACTCAAGCAGTTGGATAGTGTGGCCATGCCCCTGAGGGAGAGCTCAACTGTAGGGGAGGAAAGGGAGTGTCTGGACTTCTCTCTGAGGCTAGCAGCATTGATAGTCTTACAGCTCCTTGGTGGCTGAATTCCACTGCAAACACCTGCCCCACCCCCCATGCTTGAAGCAGTTGAGACTAGGAAGTAGGGTTGTATGGGGAGGGGGACAGCATGGATATTTGGTCATAAATATAAATGGGACCTTCCTTGTAGGCCCAGGAAGGTGAAACCTGCCACATTTTATGCTATTCCCAGATCTCCTTATGCTGTTCCCTCTCCCCTGACCACTGCTTGGCAAACTCTGAGAGGAGCCTGGCTGGACTCCCAAGGTGGAGAGAAACTCTGCCTGAAGGTGTCTGTGAACAGCTCTGTCTCCCCCATCAAATGAGCACGTGACTACCTCCAGGGCGGTGGAGAGAAAACAAGAGCAGACTCAGGCCAAACAAAGGGCTTGAAATTGCTTCTTTGCTTCCGTCTCCCCACGTTTTGATAATACGGCTGCAGCCCTCACTGCTCCCACCTCAGAGTACCTCAACTGGACTGGGTCCCCCTGGACGGGTGGAGGGACAGCTCAGAGCCCTCTAGGGCTGCTTCTCAGCCTGGATGTCCTGTCCCAGTCCAGACAAAGGATGTACTGAACCAGAACAGCCATGGGACAAAAACCAAGGTGACAGATGGAAGAAGAGCTGCAAAGATAGCAGTGGGCGGAGGAGGAAGGAAAGGTCAGTGACCCTGTGAAACACAAGTAGCGTTTGGATGGGAAGAGCCAGGAACCACAGAGCGGGTTCCTAATGGAGGAAAACTGAGAAGAGAAAAATCAGTGATGCAGAGGAAGCTTCTCCTCACATCCTTCAAATGGCTGCAGGGAGAGGAGGGGGAGGACCAGCTGGAGCTGGGAATATATTAGCTGCCTGCTCCTGTTACCAAGGGAGTTGTGGAGTCCCCGGCTGGAGGCCTCTCAGGAGATGGGAGATAATTATGGATGGGTCTCCAGGCGAGGGATGGAATATATGACCCTTTCAAGGTCCCCTTATCTGTACCAGAACAGGTTACGGGCAAGACAAAGAATTCGAGAGGTTGTCATACAATTATTTGTGTTGCACGCTTTCTTTAGCTTTTGAGAAATATCCTAAAAAAAATCCCAAGTGCTCAAGGTCAGATTGAATTTGGGGATTTCACTACCCTCACTCCCACCCTGTGTGTTTATTTAAGATAATAATAATAATAATAATAATAATAAACTCCAACCTCCTGAAATCCGTAGGCTCTAGAATCAACAAGAACAGGATTTAGCTTTCACTAGAAATGTCTGCATTTCCCTTCAGTTAAGGGAAGGTGGGGTTCGTTGGAATATTAATGTGGAGCATTTAGATGAGGCTCTTAATTTGAAAAAAATGTGAGAATTAATGCTTGAGTTTAATCAGAGCCTGAATTATCACAGATAGATTTTTTACCCCTTCTCCTTAATCAATTTCACCCTAATTAATTCTTCTGTGGCTAAGTCTTGTTACATTAGATAGTCTGCTGATTATTTCCACAATCAAGAGACTGTATATTCATGCATTTTTAATAAGGAGAGACTGCATCCTTTTTCATAAGTGATCCTGCTGGTTGGCAGTTGCAGCCGCTAAAATAATTATAGAGCAGATTACTTACTTTTACATCATTGTTTGCTGTCATATTCATCCTAGGTGACAATTTGGAAGCGCTCCGGAGGCTGTGTAATCAGCAGAGGAGCTGGGTATTTAATGTGGCAATTTTCAATGTCAAGTGCTGTTTATTCATAGGTCAATGCCTTTAAACACACACACACACACACACACACACACACACACACACACACACACACACACGTAATTTGGTCCTACTGGCTGATGAAGCCATGTGCTAAGACTTGAAGGCCATTCTAATTCTATGCTTAGCTTAAAACCTGCCCGGCCCCTTATGCTTCAGTTTTGACTGGTCTAGATAAAGTTTTAATGTCTGATTATACTTATTTGAAGGGGTGCTCTCATATCAGACCCTGATACCCCTGCTTGAAGGGGTGACGCAGTAATTCCTAAAGCCTCAGCTGTTTTCTGTTGAGCAGGAGGAAGAGGGAAAATATACCTAAGGGCAAGACTGATTTTTATTTTGGGAGAAACACTGGGCTTTTCGGTTATGCAGAGGAAAGCTCAGAGCTGATTCTGGAATGGACAGGTTGAGACAAGAGAAAATAAATGGCTGTGTATACCAATACAGAAGGCTGTTTTCCCACTGGGCAGGCAGAGCTACTGCTCGCTGCAGAAGTTCTTTCAATGTTCACGTGGTGGGCGAGAGCCTTTCCTCTTCTCTCTTGGGGAAAACAAAGAGGTGCGGCCTGGACTCTGGGTAGGGGAGTCTTGCCAAGGGCTCTCCTTTCGGTGGGAGGTAAATTAGCCCTGTAGTCAGATGAGAGCCTGAAGGCTATAGGGTGGGGAGAGAAGGCAAGCAGGACACCCCAGGCCATGGGTCAGGGGACTCTAGGAAAGTCAGTAGACAACCTCCAACTTAATTGATTTTCTTCTGTAATTGTATCTCCCTTTTTCCAACCCAAGCCTTCAGTAGTTTTGTTAACCTCACAGCCTTTGGGAAATAAGAGAAGAGACTGTATCCACGCTTGGAACAGAGCTGGGGCAGAGGAATGTGATCGTCCTTCGGAACCCAACCTCTAAAGTCTGTTCAAGGAAGCATGATGGTCCTGGAGCCAATGTGAGGGGCCACAGAATGACCCTGGGGAAGGAGGACACTCATGGGCTCCGGGCAGGTGCAGAAGTGGAATGAGATAAACCTCCTATAGTGGAGAGAGACCTTCAAAAGGAGAAACTACTGCTTGCAAATCACACGGGATGGGTTGTTGGCTAGCGGCCATCTGGGTTGCCCTTAATATACACTGCAGTTGGCCAGAGTCTCAGAGGTTGTCCTGCCCTCCCTGTTCTCCACACCAGCTGTTCAGGGAGAGAGCCAAACTGTAGCAGCCTCCAGCTCTTTTCCCATGCATGCCACCCCCAGCTGCTCTGCAGAGCCAAGAGCCAGTAACTAGAGGCATCATTGAAACTTAGGTCATTACTCCCACCCTTACTGCCGATGAGAAACTGGAACAATTCTGGGGCAGTTATTATCTACAATGAAATGATCGGAAGAGGTGTCCGTAAGCCTTCTGGAAGAGTTGGGGGATTGGAAGAGCAACACGTGAGCGAGTTTGGGGTTGCGGAAAATAAATGGCAAGCTGGTTGAACGTCCTGAGCCAGCCCTCCAAACCCCATCTCAGTCATAGGGAATCTAGGGTCGAAGAGGTCATGTGAGTTGTTCAAGGTCACTCTGTTGATCAGGGACAGGTTCAGATTTTGAGTCCCAGGTCCCCTAACTCCCAAATCACACTCTTTTGGGGATAGCCCACCCCTCAAGTGTATTCCTTTTTAGTGAGAGAAATAAAGGCTGGCTCTGGACATTCAACCAGTTTGACATTTTTTTTACTGGCCTAACTTATGAGGTTTGGTTATGCAACTTCTGTCCTGGGCTTCCTAGCCAGAGTGCAAAACCCCAGGAAAGTAAGGGTGTAGTACAGGAGTAGGAAACTCCTGGGCTATGTATTGGGAACTATTTATATTTTTTCCTTTATTTTTTGTCTTCCCTCCTCTCCTTTTCTTCATTTTCTGTCTTCCTCTATGTTTTTAAGTGTCTCACCCACATCATAACCACAGAGCTTACCACAGAAAATAAAGTCAGACTAAAGGGATGGAGCGAGGGACCATTCAGTGGCTCTCAAAGCTGCTTAGAAGTGATCAACATCACTTCCATTGGGAAATGAAGTCACATGGCCAACTCTGACCTCAGTAGGGTGGGAGGTTTAATCTTCCCATAAGGAGGAGCATCAGGGAGTGGCTGTGCAGAGGTAGTGGCAGATATCTTTGAACAAATAATGCAGTCTACCCACAGAGCAGTTTCAGATTATGGATAAACTGTGGCTTTAAATATAGTAATATTTATGTAATAAACTTTTTATTGAAGATTTTGCCATACACTAAATTCATATGACTCTGGTCTGTCTACCTCAACATTGCCTACCTTTCAATATCCACATTAAGTCTCACCTCCTCCATGCAGCCTTCTTTACTGATCACAGCATTTATTGCCTCTACAATCCATTTTGCCACAATTGACAGGCTTCTGCTGGCTGCTGTTCTAAATGTATGTCTTATCTCTCCTAATAGACTGGAAGTCTTGAGAACAGGCACTACATTTAATATTGCAGTTGTGAGTGCTCAATCTGTTCATGGAAATTACTCAATAAAGTCTGAGAGAGTAAAGTTAAGTACTTTAGTTTGAATTTTTATTTTTTAAAATACATTTTTTTATTAATTTCAGAGAGGAAGGGAAAGGCAGAGTTAGAAATATCAATGAGGAGAGAGAATCATTGGTCAGCTGCCTCCTGCATGCCCCCTGCTGGGGAATGGACCTGCAACCTGGGCATGTGCCCAGGGAATCAAATCGTGACCTCCTGGTTCATAGGTTGATGCTCAACCACTAAACCACACAGGCCAGGCTGAAATTTTATTTTTAAGAAGCTGTCCTTCATGCTAACGTGATAATGTTCCCATTTGATAGATGGGGAAAACGAGGCTCCAAGAAGTTTAGAGGACTGGTACACAGTCACCATCAGGACTGGCCTCCCCAGACTTTGAGTCCACCCCATGTCTCCTATCACACAAGTGCCTTTCGCGCCTCCACGATCTTTATGAATTGTTTCTAAGACCTATTTTCAGGTTTCTCTGTGATCTATATCCCTGAGGAAAGATAAATGGCTCCCACTGGAAGGTCAGCCACTGGGGATGTTAGGTTAAAGGAGCTAAGGAAGTAAATCACTTGGCAAGGGAGCTTAGAAAGGCCAAGATGTTAAACTCCAAGCCAACCAGGACTTAATTTATTTGTTACTGCAGTCAATGCCCTGAGCTCAGTTGCCAATATTCAAGAGAAAGCCTTCCACTGGTAGGAAAATGGAGACATGTCAAATTTGGAAAGGCCAGAGAAAGGGAATAAAAAGGGAAATGTACAGCATTTCCCCTCCTCTAGTCTGCAATCTCCATCCCAGGACAGATGGAGTTATGTCATCTTCCTCATCAGCCCTCATCAGGGCTGCTCGAGGAATAGAGATCTCTTCCCGGGGCCGACTCCCCTTCTTGGATCACTAGGTGCTTTGGGCCAGAAGGTGGACAGCTCAGTTTCGACAGATGTCGAACTCAATAGAGGAGGCCTCCCTAGTTCCATGCCTGCTTCAACACCTCATGTAAAGACTACCTGCTTCAGGAAGGGTGCCATCATACCAGAGGACCACCCCAGTTTAGGACAGTTCACAAAGCCATGGAAATGGGATCTGCTTGACCTCAGCATGGCACGGGAGAAAGGCATCATTTGAGTCAGGAGACATGGGATCTAGTCTTACTTGGAAGGAAGGAAGGAAAGAAGGAAGGAAGGAAGGAAGGAAGGAAGGAAGGAAGGAAGGAAGGAAGGAAAGAAGGATTAACATTCTGGTCTATATATCATATTTTTTTACTTTGGTTGATATTAGTCTATTCGTAAAAGACAACCCACTTTCAGCCTGTTGATAACATCACGTTTTAGAGCCTAATGTGAGATAGCCTAGACTTTGGAAAATTCAAGGTCGGCTACGGCCTTGGGAACCCTCGTGGAAACCAGCTGGTATCACCCTCTCTCTTGCTACACATCTTTCTAACACCAGCAGATTGTATTTCCTAAGAGTGTTGGTGGGTTTTTGAAACTGAGACCCTCCTCTGACTATTTTGCCTTCTATAAAGGGGTGTGTAGTCATGTCCAACTTTGCTAGTCCTGTGCCGAAGAGTACCCAAGGTGCTGCCCCAAAGGAACCACTAGCCATTGTCCCTGTTCTGGGAGCTGTTTGCACACAATTCACTTGGCCCCAGTCACTCAGCTCTCCTCAGCTTCTGCCCTTTTCCTCCCGCAGCCTCTGGACACTGGAGAGAGCTGGGCTGGGCTGTGAGAGTTGGTCTGGGCCTAGAATTTGTGTTACTGTATCACCCTCCCAGAAGTAGGTGTGAAGTTATTACATGTTAATCTCGCAGGGACTCTTGCTCTCTTTGGAGCTGGGGAAAAGAGGGCTAGTTGAAAAAAAATGAACGTAGTGGTAACATTCTTGATGATGACTAATTAAAAAAAAAATACATTTTTATTGATTTCAGAGAGGAAGAAAGAGGGAGCGGGAGATAGAAACATCAATGATGAGAGAGAATCATTAATCAGCTGCCTCCTGCACGCCCCTATTGGGGATTGAGCCTGCAACTTGGGCATGTGCCCTTTACCGGAATCGAACCCAGGACCCTTCAGTTTGCAGGCTGATGCTCTATCCACTGAGCCAAACTAGAGCTATCATGACTAATTTTTAAAGCACACATTCAAGGCCCCATGCTAAGCACATTACATATATTATCTCATTTAATTGTCACAGAAACTCTATAAGACAGCATGTCATTTCTATTATCCCCATCTTACAGGTGACTGAACTTGAGTCACAGAGAGGACAAGTACATTTGCCAAGGTCAGGCAGTAAATAAATGGCAGAGCCAGGATTAAAACTCAGGGCTCCATGCCATGCTTTTGACTACCACACTATAGTCTTCCTTTTCCCTGTCCTCTGCAAAAAATCATTTCTCTCTTCTATAAATTTGCAGAGCACACAAAGTGGCCTTTAGTACCTATGATTCAGGCTGTCCTTCCTGAACCCTGGAGTCTTCCCAGGGGCACCGACCTCATGGCACCTTCTGCAGGGGCTGCTGTTGCCTACGAAGCCTTTCTCCTCCCTCAGAGGAAACCTGCAGCTTCCAGGCAAAGGTGCCCAGCCTCACCCTCCAGCCCTCCACTCCTCCTGGAGCTCCTATTAGCAGTACCTTCTCATAAGCCGTTCAGGGAGGCCAGGTGGATTTCAAAACAGAGTCATTTAAATGGTTTATTGCCTCATAAATAGTGCTCTGCAGGGCGCGGCAGACCCATGCTGATTAAAAGGCTCAGTTCCTGTATTTTCAGGTTTAGATTTACCTTTCCCAGCTGAGGGTGTGCACTTCCTTATTCCGGCACGCTGACCTTTGTCAGGGGGAGGTTGATGCGCTTGGCTGGCAGGATGACCCTCCTGCCTTCCCCAGCCAGCATGATGGGGAGCTGGAGGGACATTTTTCCTCTCTTCGTCAGTCTGAGTGAGCAGGGTTTCTCTGAGGGGAATAAAGGTTCAGGGAACCTAGCTGGTTTGGCTCAGTGGATAGGGCATCAACCCAAGATTCAATTCCGGTCAAGGGCAGGTACCTCAGTTGCAGGCTCAATTCCCAGCCCTGGTTGGGCATGTGTGGGAGGCAGCCCATCAATGTGTCTCTATCACATAGATGTTTCTCTCTCTGTGTCTCTCTTCCTCTCTTCCTCTCTCTCTAAAAATCAATGGGAAAATATTCTTGGGTGAGGATTAATTAGAGGAAGAAGGAGAGGAAGGAGAGAAAGGAGAGGAAGAAGAAGAAGAAGAAGGGAGAGGAGAAGGAAGAGGAGGAGGAGGAGAAGGAGAAGGAGGAAGCAGGGAGGTGGGAGAAGGGGCTGGGTGACCTACAGAATCCAGCAGTCTTCATCCTGAGGGCCCTCTGCTAGAGTGTCACCTGGATAACAGCAGTGGCTAACTGTGTGCATTATTTTGTCTAGTCCTCACGACTTCTAGTATCTTTACCTACAGCTGAGAAAGTGGAGCTAGTGGACCCCAGAGATTGATGCCCTGGGCTACCCTTTGAGGGCAGGATTAAGGGACAAACAAGGGCTCCTGAGGCACCAGAGATGAGCAATGGCAGGAAGCTCTGACCATCCTCGAGCCTGAAGGATCAAGGATTAGAAGGACTGAGGCCACAAATGAGTGAGAGCTGGACCACGGGGGCAGACCTACAGTCACAGAGAGACATAGCCACTGCCAGGACTAACCTCCAAGCAAGGAGAGAACAGAGAAGAAATACCTGAACTCTCTTTTCTTCTGCTTTCCCATCCCTCCCACACCTCCATGGGCCAAACTCATCCAGAACCCAGGTGATGCAGTCTGAAGAGATCAGTCACCTGGCACAGAGCAGGACGGAGGAGGACGGGCAAGGGCAAATGGAGCATAACCAGCATAGCAGTGGAGCTGGATTTTGAGCCATGAGTTCTCAAGAGAACCTTGCCTTTGGCTGTGGTTCCTTCAAGCTGAGACATCTTTCCACCATGCAGCATCATTAACTCTGGCTCAAGCCCTCTTAGAGATTGAGGCACCTATTGATTAATTTGAACAATCTTTTTCCTACTTCTTTCCTCCTTCCTGCTCCTGTAGGAACCTCTCTCAGATAATGAAATTGCCTGGACCCAGGCTTCTGGCCAGCTGGATCACACTGCAGTCCTGACTGCTGCTGATTCCATGAATTTTTCAGATTTGTGCTTAGTTGGCCTGGCAGTGGGTTCCTGACCAGCCATCTTCCATCTCCAGCCTCATCTATACCAGTTCAGTATTTCCACTCAAGTCTTGCATTTTTCTCTGCAGATTTTGCTGCCCTTACCACGAGTAGTCAGCTCCCAGGGGCATTACTGCTGCCCTGGCTGTTCTTCTGGGCAGGGACTACGTGAGTACGCTAGTGCCCAGACTAGGAAGAAGCTCAGTGGGCTGATGCTCTCAGCTGGCGCCCCACCCAGATCCAGTGTGAGCTGAGATTAAGCCACAGGGGCGGTTGCCTGGAAAGCATTGGAAGAATGAAAGGTGGTCCCTCTGATATGTCAGGAAACCACTTTTAGGGTGAGAGGGACAGAGAAGAGTTCATCTTCCAATGTGTCTAATGCACCAACAAGATGTTGGCTAGAAACACAGAAACTTCTGGAAGGGTTCCCAGGCAGTCTGTCAACTGTCTTTACTTTCCACCCACACACTTTCATCCAGATTCGTCCACCTGTTCTCTCTCTCCCCTGCAGCTTCTAGACTGGCTAAACCTGGGGAATGGGAAGACATTTGCTGCAAACCACAATTCCTTGGGGTGGTAGGACTTCTGGGTATCCCCGTCTGACTTAAATTCTTGATTTCTCACCTACTCTCTTTCATCCACCCACCTGGATGCTGATCTCCACTGAAACGCCATTTTAATCATCCGCATTACAAATGACAGCCAACATTTGTCATTCTTTAGCTACAGTTTCAAATACTTTACAAATTCCAGATGATTTTGTCCTCATAACACTATAGTTGTCCCCATTTTACAGAGGAAAGGCAAGCCTGCAGGGAGATCACATGGTTTGGCCAAGGTCACACAGCTAGTCAGTCATAGAGAGAGCCTGAATCCAAACCTAGTGACGGTTCTTCAGCTTGCATTCTATCTGTGACTCTGAATTGCCTGTTAAAGACAGATAGGTTTTTCCTTTTTTCTTTACCTTTTTTAAAAAAAGGCTTTATTACAAATTTTTTAAATATATATTTTTATTGATTTCAGAGAGGAAGGGAGAGATAGATAGATAGATAGATAGAGAAACATCCATGATAAGAGCGAATCATTGATCGCTGCCTTCCACACGTCCCACACTGGGGATTGAACATGCAACTCAGGCACGTGCCCTGACCGGGAATCAAACTGGTTCATTCAGAATGTGACCTCCTGGTTCATAGGTTGATGCTCAACCATTAAGCCATGCCAGCTGGGCTCTGTGTTTCCTTTTAAAGGTTTTATAGTTTTAGCCCTTACAAATAAATTTCAAGTTCAGTTTTGTATGTGGAATGGTCAACGTTCCTTTTTGCTTATGGTTAAGCATTTGTATCTGCACCATTTATTTTAAAAAAATTATCTCTTTCCCATTACATGGACACTTTTGCGAAAAATCAATTGGTTGTCTTCTTACTATTTTCCTGGTTTGCTTTGAACTCTAACTTTTGACAGGTTGCCTTCTGATTTTCACATATTGTCTTCCTAGATGTCCCACTAGTCACTCTGCACTGATCTAGCTCCTAATCTTCCCTCCTAGCTGGCATTTTTCAGGTCTGACCTAATCGCTTGCCTATGGTTTCGTCTGCAGGCAGCCTTGCTCCAGCTTTCCTCATGTGGGCTCTGTGCCCGGTACCTGAGACTTGCTGCTGCCCACAGTCCTGATACCATCGGAGTCCTGGAGGACAAGAGCTGCAGATGAGTCCTGCTCAGGGATCTAGCTCAGGGATCTTTCCCAGCCAGTTACTGAGGGGCAACCAGAGATCCAGCCCTCATAGCAATGACACGGCTACCAGACCTTCTCAAGACCTCACTCGTCATTGGTATCAGCCCAGTTGTGAACCCCAGTTAGATCAGAAATGAGATTTGGCAGAAAAAAATATTGATGGATAAAACTGAATGAGAGAAATACAGAGCCTTGAAGATCAGTGTTCTCCCATAAGGAAGGAGGACCTTTTTAAGCATACCTATTCAAGGACAGCACTGTGAAGTCCATGCATTCATGTATGATTCAGAGGCAGAAGGACCTCAATGGGTGATCTCTACCTAATCAGCCATCATGTCTGATTAGCAAAACCTGGGAGAAACTTTGGAATGACTTCCTTAGATTGTTTAGACTTCTCTACCAATCTGGAAGGTAGGCGAGTGGCTCTGTACTCATCCAAGTGGACCCAGGGAATGTTGCCCTCAGCAGGGACTATGCAGGCTGCCTCCAGACTGGTCCATTTTAGAGCCTCAAAGCCACCTGCCAGAGGGAAGTATCTTTTGGGAGGATTTTCTTTTGAATTTAGCTGAAAGGGGGCAATACACAGAACCTCCAAACCAAAGGTGAGGCTTTATCATGTAGCAAAAACATCTTCCACGAGGAATAAAGAATCCTTGTAGTCAGCACATGTTCGTGTGAACATTTGAGAAAGTCCATATCCTCCATTCCTAAGAGGCTGGAAGGGCAGATGCTATAAATGAGCATGTTGTCTTGCATGGCCACTGGGCTCTGAGTTATTTTTTCAGCCACTAGCCAAACTTAGGCTCTTGCCTTTATGAGCCAACGCCTCCGGTCAGGGAGGTGGTTTTATTTTAGTTGTTATTTTAGAGTTTATTTTAGTGTTGTTCTGCATGGTTCATTCAGGGATGACCCCCATTAACACCAACCTCTAACCAAAGTCCCCACCACCCCTGGTAGTAAGTCATGCGCTCATTTTCTTGGAACTGCACACAGCCTGCTTCTCTTGTGGGCTGTGTCAAGTGAATAGAGTTCCTGGATGTGATGGCTGGGGAAATTTAAGGAAGGAAGGAGGCATGGATTAGCATCATCATATACTCATTAGGCACTTGGCCTTGGGTTTTGTCTTAGAAGGAAGTAGATCAAGGCTCACCTCTTGCCCAGGCTCACTGGGGACAGAGGTAAATTAAAGAGGCTTATACTGGAGTCTGACTGACATTTCAGGATTCAGGGACTTTATCTTCTTAGGCTGTCCTTCCCCAGCAGAAAGTGCTGTGAGTGCCAAGTGAGAGAAACAGCCTCCACTGCTCTGGGCAGCGATGAGGATGAAAAAACTAATAGAAGAGTTTTACATGGTAAATGAAGTCTTATTAAAAATGGAGCATTTTAGGACATACTTCCCCTCGTGCCCAAGTTTCTGGCCAGACTCACTGGTAGGCAGATTATACTGAGACTTTAGTGATTTGAAATCCAAATGGTGTTATGGGAAGAGCACATCTTAGAGTCAGATATATCTGGATTTAAATCCTAGCCTTGCATCTATTTTCAGAGTGATTTTGGGAAGTTACTTGCCTTTGTTTCTTCATCTATAATACCAGGTAATACTCATCTCCTTGGGTTGTTATGAGAATTATTATTATTATTTCAAATATATTTTATTGATTTTTTACAGAGAAGAAGGGAGAGGGATAGAGAGTTAGAAACATTGATGAGAGAGAAACATCGGATCAGCTGCCTTCTGGACACCCCCTACTGGGGATGTGCCCACAACCAAGGTACATGCCCTTGACTGGAATCAAACCTGGGACCCTTGAGTCTGCAGGCCGACGCTCTATCCACTGAGCCAAAACGGTTAGGGCGAGAATTATTATTTTTTTCAAATACTTTTAATTGATTATTTACTATGTGCTGGGCACTTTGCTAAACTATACATATATTAAATCATTTAATTTGAGCCCACTATCTAAATGGTATGATATCTGCAAAGTGCGCAGTACTATCATATTATTTCAGAGATCAAAGGAAGGGCCCTTGCTCCTCTTGCTTCCTTCCTCCCCTGAGTGTTGATGCCTAAACTGAGAAATGTGGCTGAAAACCTAATCATCCCTGGAAAAGAGGAAACACTGGCATGGAAATTAATCCCAAAGTGTAAATGGCTGATAACAGAACCTTTCCTGAGAGTAGGTTTTGATAGCAGAAGGATGTGAGGAAGTGTGAAGGAGAAGGAATGGGTAAATAAGACAAACACTGAAGATAACTTTGCTGGCCCTGCCTAAACACCCACCTGTGATAGAGTTAGGAAGCTTTAAAGTGAGTTTTCATGGGCCAATAGTCTGGTTGAGTGGGGATGAAGAGGGGTGTCCTAGAGAGCCCAGGAGAATTCTGTTTCTGCGTCACTGAATTTTAGGGAGCACCCGGGAGGAGGAAGATGAAAGTCTTTGTTTCTAGGGGCCCCTCTGTCCTGGGTGCTGGGGCAATGAACAAAACCTGTCTCACAGAGGTCCCTGGCCATGTTCGTCCAGACTCACATCCTTTCACCTTGGGAGACTCCAGGGCAGGGGAATCTGAAACAGACAGAATTACCCAGTAGTAGAGACCCAAACAAAGGGTTTGCAAGGTGCTTGGGTCTCTATTACTGAACAGGCTGTCCTCAGATCTTGCCATAGGCCTCAAAGGCTGAGCTTCTTATAAAAATATCCTAGTTGTCTGTTTTCATAACTATAATGTGCTTCTTCCAGGAAGCAAACATCTTTGAGGGCAAATATAAAAAGCCTGTAGAATTCTGCAGTGCAAATATTGAAGCAAAGTGAAACACTTCTGAGAAAGGGTACTGGGGAATTGAGGTAATGCATCTCCCAAAGTCTCATATTAAAACAAAACAACAACAAAAACCCCCGCACAAAATTCTTCCTGCTAGTCCCGCTCCCTAATAACCCACTTACTCAAAGTTACACATGGGGATTTTTCTGGAAGGATGTGCAGATGAGAGAGAAAAGCTTTAGAAGCTGGTGTTGAACGAATTGGTCTTGGATCTTAGTACCAGGCGCTATACCTCAGGTAAGGCCCCATTCCTGAAACAAATAGCCAGTCTTGACTCAGGATTTGAATTCAGCGAGAGGGCAATGAGCATGATGACTACCTTGGACCACATGGTCATCACTGGAGGAAGTCACCCAGATGGATGTGGCAGGGGTTGGGGGTGAAGGTACTTCATAAGAGTCAAATTAGCTGCTGATATCAAAAGGAAGAAGGGAAAATGGATATTTGACAGGGGAAAACCACAGATACTTATACTTGGTTCCAGCATCGATCATATGAAGTAAGAGAAATGGAGGTTTAGGTTTTGACTGACCAGGAAGTGGGCAGGGAAGCAAATCAGCTGCTCCCTCTGAATTGTGTTGAGGAAAAAGTGCTGGCCTACTCTGGGCTCTGCTGCTCACTAGCTGTGCTGCTTCAGGCCAGTGATTGACCTCTCTGTTTGCAGACTTACATAAGCCAGAGCAAATGCTACAAGCCTTGTCTTCACCAAGGACCACCTTGATATTTCTTCCATTGCCCCTCCCTCCTCCAAAAAACCCACATTAATTCATAGCCTTATCCTGGGGAAATGTACAATGTGCACTGAGCTTCTTTCAATTATGAGATCAGCTGAGAAGGTGGCCAGTGGATATGGCCTTAAAGAGGCACTTGAGGCAGGAAGTGAGTGAGGCAGGCCAGGTGAGAGGAAGAGCATAAATTACCGGGCACCACATAGAGAGGCTTGCAGCATGTCACAGGCAGGATTAAGAGCATCTTCATTGAGAAACTAAGATGGTGGCATAGGTAAACACCTGAAATTGCTGCCTCGCACAACCATTTCAAAAATACAACTAAAAGACAAAACGGACATCATCCAGAACCACGGGAAGGCTGGCTGAGTGGAAATTCTACAACTAGAAGGAAAGGGTAAAGCACACTGAGACTCAGGAGGTGTGGAAGTAAAGTGCAGAGGTACGAAGGCGCGCAGAAAGGGCTGGCAACTGAGGATACGGTTGTCTTTTTCAATCAGAAGGGAGACACACGCTCCCGCTCTGAACTCCAGTTCCGGGTTAGTCTCTGGGGACCCAGACTCATACGGGGAGAAACTGGACTGTCTGTCAGCGGGTGGAACTCAAGGGCGGCTTTCTCTCAGAGGTGCTTGCAGCGATTACTGCGGGACACTGAGACCCGGGGCCTCTTAGGGCAGGACTGAGGATCAGCCATAGCTGTTTGCTCTGCCCTGTTGATTCCCTGAGACCCTGCCCCACCCAAGCTGTGCGCAGAGGCTTTTGCATATGAATGACCTGGCCCTTTGCAATCTAAAACTACCTAACAAACTGCAGCTGGGTCAGAGAGACCCAGAACATCCAAAAGAAGGCCCAAGGCCCCATAGCAGCTTGCATTGCTTCACAGCTGGGCCTCACCTGGACACCTCCAAATCTGAAACAAAGAAGAGGAATCTGCAGATCTCTCTGTAGCTCCTGCTGGGTAGCCTCAGGCAGAGGCTAAATTAGCACCTCCTTAGAGATCCAAGTGCCAGTGTACCCAGTGGTCAGAGTGGGACCATCCAGATTACAACTCCTCAGATCCATAAGGGACACACTCAGGGGGCAGACTCAGTGAGCACCAAAGCCACACTGAAGCAAGTCTTGCCCCATAGGGTGTCTCCAGCACAGAAGTTCTCCCATCATAGACACAGCTGATTCTCACAGCCTATTGGCCTGGAGGTCAATTCCTCCCAGTGATACCAACTACAATCAAGGCTTAATTACAACAAGACTGAGCATACAGCCCACAAAGGGGTGCAACAAGAGTGTCCACCTCAGGTAATCGGGGAGGCTGAACTACTGGGCCCTATAGGACACCTAGCACAAAAAGCCACTCTATCAACACAGGGAAGCATAAAAAATGCAGAGACAAAGAAACAGATCACAAATGACAGAAATGGAGGAAAACAAACTACTGGATATAGAGGTCAAAACCACGGTTATAAGGTTTTTCAAGAATTTTCTAGAAACCACCGATAAATTTAGTGAGACCCTCAAGGATATGAAAAAGGACCAACTAGATATTAAGCATACACTGACTGAAATAAAGAATAGTATACAGAGCTCCAATAGCAGACTAGAGGATTGCAAGAATCAAGTCAAAGATTTGAAATACGAAGAAGTAAAAAACACCCAACTGGAAAAGCAAAAAGCAAAAAGAATCCAAAAATATGAAGATAGTGTAAGGAGCCTCTGGGACAACTTCAAACGTACCAACATCCAAATTATGGGGATGCCAGAAGAAGAGAGAGAGCAAGATATTGAAAACCTATTTGAAGAAATAATGACAGAAAACTCTCCCTACCTAGTGAAAGAAATAGACTTACAAGTCCAGGAAGCACAGAGAACCCCAAACAAAAGGAATCCAAAGAGGACCACACCAAGACACATCATAATTAAAATGCCAAGAGCAAAAGACAAAGAGAGAATCTTAAAAGCAGCAAGAGAAAAACGGTTAGTTACCTACAAGGGAGTACCCATAAGATTGTCAGCTGATTTCTCAAAAGAAACTATGCAGGCCAGAAGGGAATTGGCAAGAAATATTCAAAGTGATGAATACCAAGAACCTACAACCAAGATTACTTTCCCCAGCAAAGCTATCATTCAGAATGGAAGGTCAGATAAAGAGCTTCACAGATAAGGAAAAGCTAAAGGAGTTCATCACCACCAAACCAATATTATATGAAATGCTGAAAGGTATTCTTTAAGAAGAGGAAGAAGAAAAAAAAGGTAAAGATAAAAATTATGAACAAGTACATATCTATCAACAAGTGAATCTAAAAATCAAGTGAATAAAAAATCTGATGAACACAATAAACTGGTGAATATAATAGAATCAGGGGCATAGAAAGGGAGTGGACTAACAATTCTCGGGGGGAAAGGAGGGTGGGGGTGCAGGAAGAGACTGACAAAAATCGTACACCTATGGATGAGGACAGTTGGGGGGTGTAAGGGCAGAGGGTGGGGTGGGAACTGGGTGGAGAGGAGCTATGGGGAAAAAAAGAGGAACAAGTGTAATAATCTGAACAATAAAGATTTAATTTTTTTAAAAAAGAGCATCTTCATCTTCCCTCCTATTGTTCACTCTCTGCCTTTATCGAGACCAAAAAATCTGTCCTCGGAAAGGTCTGATCCACCCAGGGTTTTCTAGGTTTCAAGATATCATTTGCTATATTATCACCTTGAATTCCCCACTGGGGCTGCCTCAAAACACTGAGCACTCTGTTCCCCAAGCACCCCCTCCTCCCCAACACTTATGCCCACTTACATTTCATGCCATCCTATTTAGCACTTGATTACATATTGCCTTGGATTGTTCTCCAGCCCACTCTGATCATAGCCTCCCACCTCCCAGCCCTCCAGTTCCTATGCTGGGTTTTCAGCCTCCTCAAAATCTACAGTCTCTTTCCCTTGCCATTCTCTGCCATGGCACAAATCCCCCACCCTGCCCCCCTTCTTCATTTCCTTCCCTATTCAGCCTAAGCTGCAGGAGCCATCTCATCACTCTTCTCACTCTTCTTTGCCTAAACTCTCCCTCTCCTCCTCCCAGTCCTGCTGCTGATCCTGTCTGGTTGATCAGGCCGGCTCTTCCTTCTCTCTGACTTCTGGGTTCCTGAGCTCTGCTAGAGAAAAATCACAGTCCACGCAGGTTGGCACTACTACAAAGTCATCCTCTGCAGCCTCGGCGGGCTGCTGAGCAGCCTGGAAACCCTTGTTAGAGTCCCTGTCGGCACACTCGCCCTTTCCCTACAGCAGCTCTTCTAAGCATTTCCCACCCCTTGAGCTTTGCTGAGAACATAAAAGCCATCAGGAAGGAAGTCCCTCATCCTATGGTACTCCTCCTACCCCACCAAGAAAAGGCTCTTCCCCATCTTGAGAGGCTGTGAGACCTCCTTTCCTGGCCAAAGGTAACCAACCCCTCCTGAGAGCTCCTGCAGCCTTGGCACCTCTTTGACTTCCTCAGTTCCCCTCTCTCCTCTACTTTCCCATCTCTCTATCTCATCTTGTCTTTCTTCTGAGCACGTAAACATGTTCTCTCTCCATCTAGATGAGATTCTTCTTCCCAGCTGAACTTCACAATAAAGTATGCTTGGTGAGGCCACAGCCCGCCATGACCATAAAAGTATGCAATAGCCACTAATTACCCTCTCATCGTCAAGTCCATGACCGCTTTCAGCCTGTCTTGGCCTTGCTGACGCTCTGACACTGTTGACCCTTCCTCTCTTCTTGCTTCTCTCCCTTCTCTCTTCCCCCCCTCCCTTCTCTTGATTGTCACCTCTGTGTTACTACTGCCTCTCCCCCCCACCATTCCAATCTCCTTAGACTTTGCCCCCCACCTACACCCCCGTACTCTCCTGGTGAGGATCCTTCAGGCACTTTGGGATGAAATTCAAGTTCCTTTGGAGAGCAGAGAAGGGCCTTTGTCATTTGACTACTGCTTTCTCTCCCTTCCCCTATTACATGATTTATCCCCTCCTCCACTGGCCACATTCTCTCTCATCTCTGTGCCTTTAGTGCATTTCGTCCCCGTCTGGAACACCCCTTCTCACTCCCCACCAAGTCACCAGGAGAACTCCATCTTTTAGGGACAAGCTCAGGGATTGCCTCATTCCTAAGTCAGTCATTCATAATCATGCCTCATCTAAATTCCCAAACCATGTTGAGCATGTCTTAGTATTTATCACATTATATTGAAGTTATCTGTGTCTGCTCCTTGAGGCTGAGGACGGGGCCTCTTCACCCCCATATGCTTAATGCCCAGCACAGCTTGGCATATAATACATGCTCAACTCATTCATGTTTGCTGAATGAGCAAATGACTTCATGTATTAGTTATTATTCCCAACGAGGCTACTACCGGGTAATGAATGTGATCAGTCAGAGCATTCATGTGGTAGATTTATATTTTATTGTGGTAAAACACATATAACATAAAAAGTTAATGTGTACAATTTAGTGACATTTACTACCCTCACAATGCTGTGTAGCCATTACCACTTTCTAGTTCCAAAACATTTTTATCACCCCTCCCCAAAAAGACCCTTTACCCATTAAGCAGTCATTCTTTTTTTAAAAATATATTTTATTGATTTTTTTACAGAGAGGAAGGGAGAAGGATAGAGAGTTAGACACATCAATGAGAGAGAAACATCGATCAGCTGCCCTTGCGCATCCCCTTCTGGGGATGTGCCTGCAACCAAGGTACATGCCCTTGATCGAAATCGAACCTGGGACCCTTGAGTCCGCAGGCCGACGCTCTATCCACTGAGCCAAACCAGTTAGGGCAAGCAGTCATTCTTTATTCCTATATCCCCTCACATTTGGCAACCACCAATCTGCTTTCTGTCTCTAAGATTTGCCTAGTCTAGATATTTTATATAATAGAATCATATTATATGTTATCTCTTGACTTCATTCACTTAGCATAATGTTTTTTTAAGTATATCTTTTAGCAAAATGTTTTTAAGGTCCATTCATGTCAGCTCTTCATTTCTTCATATGACTAAATAATATTCCATTATAAGACTATACAACATTTTGTTTATCCATTTATCAATTGTGGACATTTGGGTTGTTTCCACCCTTTGGCTATGTTGAATAGTGCTGCTATGAGGATTTATGTACAAGTTTTCATTTGAACACCTGTTTTTAATTCTGGGTATATACCCAGGAGTAGAATTGTTGGGTCAGATGGTAATTCTATGTTTAATTCATTAAGGAAACACTGAACTGTTTTCCATAGCAACCATGCCACAATACATTTATATTTATATTGCCATTTACATTTCATGCAGATTCTAATTTGTCCACATTCTTGCCAACAGTTGTTATTTTCCTTTTTTTTTTTTTTTTTTTTTTTAGTATAGCCATCCTTGTGGGTGTGAGTGGTAGCTATATTTTGAGGTATATGCTCAGCTTAAATGATTCCTATCCATAAATGCCTTATTGCCAGCTGTAGAGGGTGGCATTCCACAGCTGTTTATGCCTAATGGGACCCAGACCCCTGGTCATAGTTGACTGAATCAAGGATGGATTCCTGAGTCAACTTGGGTCAAAAGAGTTCCTTCCATGGGAGTTTATGTTCGAGAGAGAGGGATAGTAGGAGAAAGAAACTTGGTTAATAGGGCTGGAATGTGAACTTGAGAGCTGTGGGTGTCTGTCTTTGATCCCACATGTGGACAGAGCAGTGGAGGGAACTCCCAGAAAAAAAGATGGACACAAATGTTCAGAGACAAACAGAAATGAAAGATGAAGAGACGTATCTCTTGAGTGTCTGACAGTCTGCAAGTTCCCAGTTGTATTGTTTCCTTAAGCCTCAAGGCATTCTTGCCATCAGGGCCTATATATAAGTCACCCTTCTGTCCTATTGTGGTTAAGCCAACTGCAGTGATTTTCTGTTTCTTGCAAGCAATGAATCCAGGGCAATACTCATTGGTACTCTCACAATCTACTTGACCTAAGAAGGTCCCTCAAACTGTAGGCCAAACAAAATAGCTGTCAGGCTACTTCCATTTTTTTGGGGGGGGGGGTGTCCTAAAAATCATTTCTTATGACCTCAATGACCTCACCTCTGCCCACCAACCCAATATAAAATTGGAGTCAAATCCAGTGAACTAACATCATCTAATATTCATGAGGCATCCTCAAGGGCAGGGTGTCCAGCACTTGGCTATCACCTTGATGTGCCTTTTGGCATCTGTTCTAGATTCCCCTTTTCTGCCCCCCAATAGCAGAACTCCTGTTCAGTTTTCTAAGTGTCATGTTTTCTTGTCTTAGTTATCACTCTAACTTCTCTTACAGAGCTTTTTCAAGGGCAAAAAGGCAACATGGTGTGAAAGAGGACATCCAACTGGGAGTTTTGAAGAACCAAATTCTATCCCTCTTCCTGCCACTGGCTTTGCTTTGTAATGCTGAGTAAATCATGAGACTCTCTTGATCTGTTTTCCCATCTGTGGAAGTGGGAGAGAAAAATAATACTTTCTCTGCCTACTTCACAGAGATGCAAGCTAAAATTAGGTCGTGGATATGAACATTTCATGAGGCAAAAATACATAAATTCCTGTATACATAATGGTAAAGAAATCCTTGATTTCTTTCCTACTCCCAGACACCAAGTTCAAAGTCCTCACTCAATAATTACTTGAATTTAACTGTAGTTGCTTAGTTATTGTTGTTTTTTCATGTGCTCTGTCTCTTCACTTCTTTTGAACACAGATAAACACTTTTAAAAATTACAATAAAGGAAACAAGAGTCATGCATCCTGGTGTGGGTTTTTTCCCCCATCTTATTCTAAAGCAGGCCAATTTTTTGCCCTTTCTTAATGACTGCATTTATTTCCCTTTAATCTAACATGCCATTTCCAAACATGTCTCCACCAGGCATATTGTCCATTACACAGTGGTTCCCAAGCTTGTCTGCACCCTGGAATCAATGGAGCTTTGACAACTACTAATGCCTTTGTTCCACCCTAGAGACTGTGATGTAATTGGTCTGGGGTGTGGCCTGGGGTTTTGGAAGTTTTAATAGATCCCTAAATTATTCAAGTATCTAGCCAAGTTTGGGAACCACTGCCTTTAGGGTTCTCCTTTTTTTAAAGAAAATCTAATACTAATAATCTTGGGGTTAATTTCCATCTTGGCTTTCCCCTGAAACATTTCCTTTATAAATTGCTATACGAAACAACAGGAGAGTAATCCTAAATCCATCTCTTTATCCTACTGTGATTGTCTTGGTTTCATCAGGGTAAATGAAATCTCTTCTGATAAGTGCAGTGAAGCCATTAGTGGAGGCTTCACTTACCTGCACGCACATTTCCTGTTCTGCTGTGTCTTCCCTCCAATGATTTAGTTATGATTTACATGATACCTTTCCCCCCCTCCCAATTCAAATGGCCTCTTGCTGTACCTGAGAGACTGGCTGGGTCTCTCTACCTGCTATTTCACTTCTGGGAGGACAAAATTTCCCTCTCTCCACTTATGTCATCTCTGGCACATTCCAGATGTAGCCAGGCAGCTTGGTGAGCTTGTTCAAAGGGTTGCTTGGGCGATATCTCAGACTGAGATATTTCACAATTTGGAGCCAGACTTGGTAAAGCTTTTGCACTTCTGTGTTTATCCATTCCTGCCTGAGAGGGGGCCAGAGTGAATCTGAGGTTGATTCTGTAGTATAAGCAAACTGTATAAGGGACCTTCTGATGGTTATGACTGACACCTCATTGGCTTTGGTTAGGAGCTAGGGCAGATTCAGATCTGAACACAAATCCCTTTCGACCTATTGGGCCACTCCCTGACCCAAAGGAGTATATGAGCTTCATGTCAACATAGATGTGAATTCTAAAGTAAAAACCTGGACTGCTGTTTCACCAGGGCCTCATCCCCACTCAGGATGAGTCACTGTCTTTCATCTGCTTTGGCTCTCTGGGTTTATAACACCATCTGATTTCCAGGGGACGGGGATAACAGAAGAATAGATGCTTTCAGTCAAACAGGCATTACTTCGTCCTGGGCTGTTTTAGGCCATATGGTGCCACAGCCTGTGACAGTCCTCATTCCCTCTCTTCTTGTGGTTCACTGCCTCTTGAACTGGCTACAGCCAGAGCCTCAATCCTACCCCGGGGTGAGAGTTCAAACTCACCCATGTCATCAACAAAGGGCCAAAAAATCATTCTCTCTCTTTTTAAAGAACCGACTTTTAAAAATTATTTAAATTCTTTTATTCTCTGTCTCTGAAGAAAGCAATCTTTTACATTAAAATACAATTTGAGGTATTTCAAAGAAACTTACCATTACATTCAATGATTAAAACATATGGCATTTTTTCCACTTTACTTTGCTTCAGGAACTCAGGAGAATTCCAGAAAGGTATGTGATGCCTGAAGCCACAGTTGCTCCTCTGGATTTGAGTGAACAAGGGTCACTTCACTTATTATTGATGCAGTATCACTATTAATAATAACTGAATCTATTGAGCATTTACTAGGTGCCAGACACTATGCTAAGCCTTTTCCATAATTTATTTCAATTACTCTTTGTCTCAGACTATGAAGTAGGTATTACTTATTATCTCCATTTTATATATGAGGACATAGAAACTTAGGAAACATAAAGCTTACACAGCTAGAAAATGGTGGGATCAGAATTCGGACCTATTCTGACCACTGCAGAGTCTGTGCTCTTAATCTCTAGAGTCTTCTAAGATGATCTCCTTTTATGAAAATGTCCTTATGTCCCAGTAACATAAGTTTCTCTGATTTTAAAAATTAAGGCCTATATGATTGTTAGGGTTGTAAATATGAGGGGTCAATAGTTTAATGCACGTAATAGTCACTTGAAAAATAATTATCATGGGGTTGATCGACAAACAGCATTTTATTCACTCAGATTCTGAATAGGGTTCTGGATGTTAGAAGATGATGGAAGGGGAGCAGACTCTGACCTGCTGAGGGTTTGTGCAGAAGGCCTCTTCAGCCACACCTGGGCCTGTCACTGCTCACTTCGAATCTATTCGAAAAGGCTTCCTTAGTTCACAGACCTAACATGAAAGCAATGAAGCTGGCTGACAGTGCTGAGGATGACTGAGGTTTTTGAAGGGAAAGATAGCAGTTTCTGAAAATGAACCCTGTGGTTTAGAAAGAAATCAGCTAAATTTATGATCTGAGCTCATTTGTTCTATTAAAAAATAAAAGAATAGAAAAATGTTATTCTTATTACAAAGAAAATAATTTTCCTAGGCCTAGAGAATTACAGTCTATCCATGAGGCCTTCAACTCTCTAAAATATCTAGATTTTTTTAAAGGTGAAAGGTACCTTTAAAGATAGCTTTTTCATCACAGTCCTGAATATCACAGAAAGGAAACTAAGGCCCCAAGAGGGTTTGGGGCCACAAAACTAGTTAGTAGAAGGTGACTCCCAGATTTCCTCCCTTCTCTATCTCATTCTTTCTTTTCACTTACCCTTTTTGAGTGATGGAATATTCACAGGCCACTGGGTAGAAAAAAAAACAAACCATAAGATAATATTTGCTTCTTCAAGAAAGGTCAGCAAGAACTCCAAAACTTCTAGAAAGAGGAGAGTCAAATTACTTAATCTAATTTCACAAATAGCCTTGATCTTATTAGTGGAGGGAATGAATAAGGAGACAGAGGCCCCACAAAGTAAAATCTATTACTGCTTCCCATGAAAGCAGAAGGAAAATGAATATTGGCTTAATGGGGATTTTGGCCTATAATTTAATTCTTTGTCTCAGCTTAGAGAAACAACTCACAGACAAAAAGTCAGTGGGTCCTACCTAGTAGTGATCTCCTGAGCTAGTGAAGAAAGGGGTCTCCTGCTATTTGTCCATGGACCCTTAGGATTCTAAGTCACCTCTATGGTATGAAAACCTAGAAAAGAAAAAACTTCATTGGACTCTCATTGGCCTGGTAAGTGTGTTAACAGTGCCATTGCTTTCTCAGACCAGTGAAACAATGAGTAAGATTTTCTTAGAGAGAAGATCTCTAGCAAAGACGTGGCCAGCGATACTAATATTAATTCTCAGGAGAAGAATTTGAAAGTGAAAATGGAGAAAAAGAAGGAAGGCTGGGGCCATATCAATTCAATAAGTCTTTATTGAATGCTAACTATGAAGTAGACACCAGGAGATAAATAAAACCTTCTCTGTCCCTGAAAATGCTTGCAGATGAGTAGTTACTAGCAACCACAGAGAAATTTGTTACCCAGGATTCAGACCCCAAAATGCAAAACTGTCCAGCATGCCAGCAGCTCATTTCCATTCTGAGACTCTTGTTCTGTTACAATTATGGGGCAGCACAGTTCGCTTCTGCGGGCTACAAAAAATCCCCAAGTAATTAGCAGCTCATAGATATTAACCTGGCAGCTGGGTGCTGGGTGAGGAACACACATCCAGCCCAAGTCTAAGGGTGCTTCAAATAAAAAAAGAGAAATTCGGGGTGGGGGTGAGGGGGAAGGGGAGGTAAAAAAAAAAAAGAAAGAAAGAAAGAGAGAGAGAAATTCAGAGTTAACTGAAGCAACCCATTCCCTTCTCCAGATGTCATCAGTGTAAATGGGCAGCAGGCCCTGCCCCAGCCCAGCTCATACATTCAGCTCTCCAAGGCCGCCTCACTCTATCTTCAGTTATTGGGGAAAGGGACTGTTTACTTATGTTAAAAAAACAAAATAAATAGCATTACCCATCATGGGATCGGATCCAGGCCAGTGCCAGTTGGGTCAGTCAACCCTTTAAAAATCTTCTTAAGATAAATATTCAGTTGCAGTTATGAATTAAGGATGTGAGGGAAAGAAAAACAGTATGCCTCTTACAGTGGTTAACACTGGGTTTAAAACCAAAGTATGATACTGTATTGATCTTCTTATTGAAGCCTAAAAAAATTAGGAATTGAGTAAAATTTTATTTAACCATTTCTGTTCTGATAAACATTAAAGATAATTGAATTTTGTGTAAGGTAAGAAGGGGAGGCAAGCCCTACCTGGTTTGGCTCAATAGATAGAGCGTCAGTCTGCGGACTGAAGGGTCCCTGGTTCGATTCCTGTCAAGGGCACATGTGCGGGTTGCGAGCTCAATCCCCAGTGTGGGGTGTGCAGGAGGCAGCCTATCAGTGATTCTCTCTCATCATTGATGTTTCTCTATCTCTCTCCCTCTCCCTTCCTCTCTGAAATCAATAAAAATATATTTTAAAAAAAGAAAAGAAAAAAAAGAAGGTGAGGCAGATCATGGCTAAATCAACCTCTTTTTAAAAAATAAAATAAAATAAAAAACAAGATGAAATTTCCCACCAAAGCTGTGTATCTGCTAAATATTAAATAAATGCCTTATTGGCCAATTTTACTCATGCCCCTACAGATAATCGTTCCAAGTCATGAATCCTTGTATACATACAAAACAGTAGATGGTCGTTAGGGTAGCTCTATGAATCCCTAAGAGAATTACCCATGGTTCCTCTGTATTTCCACAGGTAGAGTCATGCCAAAGACTGCAGGAAACATTGAGGCTGGCTTCACTGGGTGTGCACCCAGTGAGGTTACACAGGACCTCACACTCAGAAAGGCCGCATGTGTGGGGTTTAATGCTCAGCATTCCCCATCTTAAAATTGTTAGTAATTTTGTCTTTGATTTTGTGTTCTGTAAGTGAAGTCTAAGGAGGCCGTTAAAACATGTGCCCAGGGGCTTGGAGCCTTGACTCTTCTTGTAACCCTGTCTTCCTAGCTTTGCTGCCTCCTCAGGATGGATCCTTGATTGTCTGTTCCATGTCCCTTGGTCACCTGGGCCTCACCTGGCCTTCCTTCCAAAATGTAGAGGCCAGTGTGACCTCACACATATGCTGACTTGATGATTGTTGTATATTTTTGGTTCAAGGCATTCCATATTAGGGGGGGGGGGGGGGACTATCCTGGTAAGAGAGGGCAATGTGGGAACAGGTATGGCTGATATGGACCCCTGAGTACAGAGGCCAACAGAACCCAGGTGTGGGATTAAGGTGGGAGATTGGCTGCATGGAGCTGAATTGTGGTGGGCAAAGAAGAGAAAATGGCCCTGACCGGTTTGGCTCAGCGGATAGAGTGTCGGCCTGCGGACTCAAGGGTCCCAGGTTCGATTCCGGTCAAGGGCATGTACCTTGGTTGCGGGCACAACCCCAGTGGGGAGTGTGCAGGGGGCAGCTGACGATGTTTCTCTCTCATCGATGTTTCTAACTCTCTATCCCTCTCCCTTCCTCTCTGTAAAAAATCAATAAAATATACTTAAAAAAAAAAAAAAAAAAGAAGAAGAAGAGAAAATGGGTTGAGAGCCTCCCAGCCATGCACACTGAGGTACATGCAGCTGGCTGCTACTGTTAAACACAGCAGGCCACTCAAAGTTCTTCCTAGATGGGGTGGGCGAAGAAAGGACAAAGGGAACTGACCTTGTGCTTAAGCAAACCATGGAGGGAAGTCAAGTTTCACAGTGAGCTCAATGATGAGGGGGAAAAGCAAATATTCTCTGGTGAAGGTTGACTTAATTAGCCATTTTAATAATTCATGAGTCTTTAAAATGTTTGCCAGAAGATTCAGAGCTCAGATTCTGCTTCTGGCATTTAGCTCTGGGATTTCTTGTTCACAAATTGTGCTGCCTCATGGAGCAATGGCAGCAGCCAGCCTGAGAATGTGAGGTCTGGTTCAGCCAGGCCACACATAGTTCTTAACCCTTTGGGGCTTAAAACCTCTTTGAGAATCTCGTGAAAGTTCAGGGCCCTTGCCCTAGGAAAATATATATTTTTTCATCCTGAACTCCAGCTTAAGAATCCCCCACTTACATGACCTCTAAGGACTTTAACATTCTTTTTTAAATTACGCACCAGCCAGGCAGTCTACCAATATGTCACCTGGAAATGCTGTGACTCTGGGATTGTAGGCAAGCAATCTCATGTGGATGTTTGCAAAGTGAGAAAGGCATAATGCGATATTTGTTCATTAGGCTGAAGCAATGCTAATGCCAAAAAGAGGGCTGAATGAATCAAAAGCCATGAGTCAGCTCCCTCTCCGCCACCTGCTGTCAGAGGCATCTTGTTGAAGCTGAGGGGATGAGCTCTGGAGTCAGACAGCCTGGGGCCCTCAAACCCTAGCCCAGGCACTTTCTGGCTGTGACTTGGAGGAGTGAATTAACCTCTGGTAGCCTCAGTTTCCTCATTTGTAAAATTGAAACCAAGAGTCTTATGACTGATTACATTTTGTTTTAAATCCTAGCTCTGAAAACGCCCCCACTCCTCCTCAGAGACCTAGCCTCTCCTCCAATAATCAGCAACCCCTGAGACAGCAGTAGACAGTAGCCTAGACCTGAACAATAGTCCAGACCTCTGGCAGGCAAAAGATAATATTTTGACCTAAGTTATGTTTCAGTTCCTGAACCCTGAGGTGGTATAACCCCCTGGCTACTTTCCCATGAGACTGGACAGAACGACACTGGAAAAGACCTCAGAGCTGTCCTCAAGACCTAAAGAAATGATTCATCATACTTACCTCACCTCTGACCAATCAGCTCCCAGCAAGATGTGGAACCCCCAACCCACGGTGTCTTGTGATTTTGCCCTATATAACCTGTAACCTATATGCTACAGAGGAGTTTGGGCTTGTGAGCATTAGTTTCCCATTCTCCTAGATGGCATCATTCATCAATAAAATAGCCAGTATTTCTCCACTCGGTGTTCACTGTTTGGCCCTGCTAGTACCAGGCAGACAACTCTTTCTGTTCTATAACAAGATGGAGCCAATAAGATTTATCCTATTTCCTCATGTTTGAGGATGAACTAAACCAACCTCTATAAATCATCATGCATAGTGCCTGGGCCTGGACAATAGTGCTCCGTCAAGGGAGTTCATTCTTCTGATCTCACCCAAGAGGAGGAGGGTGCTGTGAATTCAGGGACAGTGTCTTGATTTAATGCTGGAGGGAAGGGACAGACTGCAGAGTGGCTGGAACTCTCTGAACTCCTCTATATGTGATGCCTTCCCCCTTCCTCAACACCCCCCTCCCCTGATTCCCCTAAGGAATTAGGGATGAGTTCAGCACCCAAGGCTGGAGCAGGAGTAGCAGCCTTGGTTTGGAGCAGCTCCCTGTCTTTTCCTCTCCTCTGCTGTCAGAAGTGTGGAGGCTGCAGGAAACGATGGGGAGGAGGGGGCGGGAGGGGGAGATACTGCGCTTTTTCTGGCTGCAGGCCTGACTACAGCAGAGGAGGAGGGAGGGAGGGAGAGAGGGAGAGAGAGAGAGAAGAAAGAGAAGAGGAGACCAGCTTTCCCTCAGCTTCTGAACAAGCAGTCTGCATGCTATTCAGGAGCCCACAGTGAAGCTGGGGCTGGTGGTGGTGGTGGTGGGGGGCGGGGGGCATGCAGATCTGAGCAAGATGCAGCTGCCGCTCTCAAGGACCTTGCAACTTTGATGTGGAAATAAGATAAGCCCCAGGAAGAAGAGTGATGAGAGGCTGGCTGCACTGCTGGATGCAGAGCATCTTGTCCAAATTGTAGGCCGGGAAGGGGGGCGGGGGGCGGCATGGGGCAGGATGGTGGAGAACCCGCTTCCACTTCCGCAGTGCCAGGCACTGGACATGCACTCTCACGGTCACAGTCACATTCCAGCATAGACGCTGTTATCTTTTACTGTAGGATGAAGAAACGAGTTCAGAGTGTTAGTGACTCACTCAAGGAACAGCTGTTAGGTGGTGCCACAGCATTCAAACCTAGTCTTCCTGCCTCTGAAATATTTCCCCCTGTTCTCCATCCAGGCAAGCTAGGGGAATCAGAGACCTCCACAGTCCTGGCTCGGAGGCCTGGGAGCTGTTGCTCAGCTGCTACCATGCCATGCAGCCTCGCTCGGTGCATATTTGCCCCGCGATTGGTAAGGAGAAAATACTCCTTTCTGGGTTCTCAGCAGTTCACACACCCCGTTTACTTCCCTCCCACATTCCCCCATGAGGACTCATCAGCCCTGCCTTCCCTCACTGAAAAGGAAGGCGGAGTGGAATGAGGCAAAGCGCTTGGATTATATAGAGCCTATCTCAGACCTGCCCTAGGTCTCCTGTCAAATATTAGAAAATCCTAGTTCGGAAAAGTACCTCACAGCATGTATTAAGGCCGACTTCGGAGGAATAAATGTCTCGAGGCGTTTCCAGCCCCAACAGCAAGAAAGACAGCATGCATTTGCGCTCCTCGGAAGGAAGGCATTTTGGATTTCCTGGGAAAGCCGGCTCCCAGAGACTGACAGTGCGTCAGGGAGAAGTAGGTCTACTGCAGGCAGCAGCGGGGAGCGTCAGCTGAGCCTGGGCCTCTGCGGAGGAGGAACCCTGTCCCTGTTGTCCCAGGGAATTTTCTGAGCAGAGTCTCCTGACCTGATTTGTAGCTGGTTATGTGAATGTATTATCCAAAGCTAGGTGCCCAGCCAAGAGCAAAATGAGACCACCTCTCCATTCATTTTCAGCCTTTGATTCAATGATGTTGATGAACAGTGATTTTTTAAATGGAAAGGGCTTTGTCATCATGATTTTTCAATAAAATTCCAGCACAGCTCTTTATTTCCTGAGGCCCTAGGGATCCTTTTTAATATGCTGGGTATGACATATTCCCCAGGGTCAGCTTTTTATTTCACTGCCAGTTTAAGGGTATCAGAGCATGTGGTTAGAATGTACATCTAAATAATAGATAGCTGCATGATAAAAGCCTGTATCATTACTTACACTTAGTAAAGTCCCTTTGGATAGTAAGAACCAGCATGCTATTAATGTTTCTTGCTGTCACCTGACAATATGAATTGGTTTTGTGTAAGAACCAGGAACTCATTGGATTGAATTTAGGAAATTGGTAAAACAAATTTGATTTCAGTGGGTTTGAATGATTACAATGTAATAAACATATAAAGGCTAGGAAGCTAATTTATCATTGCTTTCAGTCGTATTTATTTGAAACTCCTTCATCGTTGGTATAAACAGGCTTTATTAAAGATGATGAATTCAATTTCCAAATGAGCTGTAAATGGCTTTCTATGGAGAAATTGCTTGATTCCTTATTTCCCTGAATAAAACATGCTTTTGCCCTGTGGGGTTGTATAGCCCACATATTAATATTAGAGTATTCTGTTGAGCTTGGCATCTATGATGTGCAGTGTTTGATTTGTTCTCTGATCTATTTGTCTTCACTATCTCTAATAAACACTGAGACGGAATGCATAACCTCTTAAGACCTGCACTTCAATGAATCATAAAAGAATGTCTGTCTGTGTGGCGGTTTATCATTTGGATGATAATTCTGGCTCCTTTAAAAATGTTAAAGTGTCTGCTCTTCAAAATAGACTACAGTGAACGGCATGAGAGATGCTGAGGGTCACTGATGGGAATCATAATTGACCTTAGCTTTGGTCGCATGGTAACAGACTCTCCGGGTATTAGATCATTGCATACCACAGAACTACCAACATGCTTCCCTCAAAGTCAGGGGAAATTTTTGCATTGGTAATTTAGAAAACTACATGTAGCAGACCCTGGTAGAGAGAATCAGACTGTCAGAAGAGGTGAAACCTCTGGAAGATGGTCCTCCAGAAGCCTGTCATATTGTAAAAACCTTTCAATTTCAATTTTTCACAAAAGGATTATAACTTTCACAGCCCAGTGCCTACTAGAATAATGCACTGCACAAATAAAAACACTGAAAAAGAAATTAGTATCTGTATGAAGCATCTTTGAATGCTGAGACTGGGGAGGACCTTGGTGGGAGGGGGCATTTATTCTCATTGTCTCAATGCCAGTTGGCATACTTTATAATATATTAAAGTTATTGTCTATAGAGCTGGAAAAACTAATTGTCTAAAGAGAGAAGATTCTACCTCTCCCCAAGAACCCTCGTTTGTTGTTGTTGTCTTACTATATCATAAAACTCTAGATGTAAGGATACAAAGTTCTGGTGGATAAGAAGTCGTTACCCAACCTCGGTTTTGGAAGAAAGGATTTCACTGTTAATGACGGTAGTATGTTCACTCCATAATCAATAACTTCAAAGCAGTCTGCAATAAAGAAACTTGGGGATTTCAGATTAAACTAAACTGGGCCACCGACCAAACTAATTTTAAATTTATTGTCTTCAAGCTTTTAAGTTGACTCAATAATTCTGAAGTCTAGTAAAGAAATACAAATAAACTATTTACTCATAAATGTGTAGCAACCTCAGGAGTGTCAGTCTAGACCTGTACAATGAAAGCAAGGCAAATTCCCATTTTCTGTCTGTGAATACTGTATTCACAGACAGAAAAGTGCTATGGGTAGGTTTGGAATTCAGATAGAGATGAGTTAGAAATCTAATTCTGAGACCTACTAGCTATGTGACTGGGAAAATTATGTAAATACTTTAAACTTCAGCTATTCCATATGTAATCTTGGGTGGTTGTAGAACTGACCCTATAAGTTTGCTATGAGGATTAAATGTACTCATACTAAATGTAAAAAGCTTAGCAAAGAACCTAGAATATAGTGTTTGAAAAAATGTTAGCTCCTATAATTATAACTGGAAGTGAAGCACACACACACACATACACACACACACACACACACACACAGGTGTGAATGTGGGAAATGGGGTTACTGAAGTTACTATGGCTGGGATAGAGGGTTAGCAGTATTTTAAAGAGTGTGGAGATGGAAGTCACTCTTATAAAGTAAAGAAGGGTCTAGACTGGGAATCAATGAAACTTGGTTCCAGACCTGGCTCTTCCTTCAACTAGATGCAGGACCTTGGGCAAATCACCTAATCTTTAGGACCTTAATTTTCTCATTAGAAGGTTACATTAAATGACCTTTGAACTCTGTTTCTACTCAATTTATAATTTAAGGAGAAAGATTCTTAGGCTGTCTCTCTCCCTCTTTCCCAGATCTACTAAAAGGGACCTTAAAATCAAGAGACCATGTGAATGATTTACAATCTGAGGTCCAAGGAGGCCATGAAACTTACCTCAAGATCATAGAGCTAACTGGTGGTTACTTGGATACAAATCCCTACCCCTGTGTCCCTGTGCAGTGATGGATCTTCTATATGATGTCCAATGACTTGGAGACAGAAGAGCACATAGCCAGGAGGCACTTGCTGGGGTGGGAGAAGTATAATGCAGTGCTTGCTGGGAGATAATGCCACTAGATATAGAAGGAATCAGCAGTTTGGTGCAAAACTAAGAGTTTTAACATGATCAAGATAACTAGGAATTATTCCAGTTTCATTTATTACTAAAAAAGTAATAAATCCCAACAGAATATATTCAAACACAAAAACTTAAACAGAAGCACGAGAAAAATTAACATAGGAATTTTCTATATAAATAGTCAAAATAATAGTCTTATAGTTCATATGATTTACTGAAATGGTTTTAGAGACCTAGGGCAGTAATCTCCCCTTTTCTCTCCTGACCTTGGCATCACCCTACCCCAAGCATTGAACTCTGAGATTAAAGCAAAGATCCTTCCCCACCCCCCCCAAGTTCTGTCTTCGAGGAAGCAAGCAGGTATGAGGATGAGAGCAGGGGCTGTGGGAAGGTGAAAGGCCTCCCTGCCAAGGGCAGTGATAGCTGCATTCAGCCAGTTATCCCTTGTCGAGGCCCTGCTTGTCTAGGCCTTTCACCTGCAGCTTCCTAATGGCCTTTGTCATATTATCCATTTTCTAGTTTGACCCAGTGCTCACCTTTTACACCCACAGGTATGACACGTTGGGAAAGACTAGAGGCGATGCGAAGACCTACACAGAGATAGCACAAAGAATTGAGCACTTTGAGCAAGAGTCCAGGATAAAAGCGATATTGAGAAGAAAAACTACTGAGGACTAAGAGAAAGCCATTGAAGTGTTTATGGATAGGCTGAATACAACAAATACAGAAAGATGACCGTTTACAAGTTTGGAATGAAAACCAAAAAAAGGATGCGTTAAACATTTCAGAGGATCCTTGAATAAAATGACTGATTCCAGGTCCGAGCAGAGAAAGTACAAGGTGAGCCTGGAACATTTTGTGCCAGAAAGCAAAAAACTACTCAAAAACTGTTGGAGGTATTTCAAAAGGACACAGGAGTTGGGCTGAACAGTACATACTGGCCAAATTTGGGACAACTTGAGCACCAACAACTAAAATAAATACAATTGATTAGGATACCCTGAATTTTTAAAAAAGTCCACCAGTTAGTAGGAATATTCAGAAAAGGAAAGTACTCCTTTACAAAAAAGAATGCCAGCTAATGCATACAGAAGGGACCATAGAATTAGAAAAAACACCATTTTGTAACTCACAATGTAATTATACTGTAAGACTCATGAGTGGATGATAAAATCACTAGAGGAAGAGTTGTTGGGAAAAACACGATATTTACATGGTGGTAGAATACTGTCCCACAGATTACTTATTAATTGAAAGTGAAAAATGTACCCTTATAGTGATGAGGTCTGGTAGAAGTCATCTTAACTAAGTGAGTGAATTTATCATCACTAAATGGAACAATGACTATTATGTGCTCTTGAGATGATGCAGTGTGAGATATACAATATTATCTGTGAAATGTTTTTTTCCCAAAGTCTTCAACCAAAGCCTTTAAGAACTAAATTCTGGTTTATAGACAATATAGGGTAGGGGGCAGAGAAACAAGTTAAATGACACTATGAGAACACAATCAGACAAATCTAGAATGTGGCCATTATAAAAAGAAAACTGTCCTGAATTCTTCAAAATATAAATGTATGATCAAACAAAGGTGGGAAAACTGATTTAGATTAAAAGAATTAAAAGAGTCTACAGAGATACGATGTAATCTTGCAAAGTGCAGGCCTTGTCAGATCCTAATTAGGAAAAAAAAACATTTTGGGGACAATTAGGGGCATTTAAGTATAGATTAGATCTAAGGTAATTAAGGGATTTTTTTAAAAAAAAACACAAAAATAACTGTGATAACACTGTTGTGGCTTTGTAAGAGAATATCTTTATTCTTAGGAGAATTATGCTGAAATATAGGGCTGAAATATGATGTCTGCAATTTTCTTTCAAATGGTTCATCCAAAAAAAGCACATCCTTCTGTGTGTGTGTGTGTGTGTATGTGTAGAGAGAGAGAGACAGAGAAAGACAAAAAAGAAAGCAAACAGCCATTGCTGAATCTAACTGGTCAGTAAATGAATGGCTTACTGTACTATTCTTTCAAATTTTCTATGCATTTGAAATTTTGAAAAATAAATTGAGAACTAAATTTTTGAGTAATATTCAGAAGTAAAAAAATAAGCTTACATCTGGAAAAACAAAAATTCATTCCTAATTAATCCTGTTATTGCAATATGGGCACATTTATGTCTCTTTGAGCTGCCACATGAATGGCAGGGGCTATTTTACTTTGGACCCAGGGAAAATGAGAATGTGGTGGTAAAATAAAAATGTTTTCAATAAGTGACTTCCATTTTCTCATCCAGAGGGGAAACTGAATTTAGTTTAGAACATTTTAAAATCTTTTTTCAAAGCAGACAATGATTTACTCCAAGTTCCATGAGCAGAACCTAGAAATATTGGCTAGTTAGATGTGGAATGGAAAGCAATGAGAAGTAGGAAAGAGAGGATTCCCAGTAATGCCAACTTCCCAATCTTGAGAATGAGAATTCTATTTTTTTCCTGTTAAACCAGCCAAAGAATAGTAAAAAACCAAGCTGGTATGAAGAAAATGAAGTTAAAATGTGAGGTCTTAAAAAATAAATAAATAAATAATAAAAATAAAATGTGAGGTCCACAGCAGAGAATCCATACCTCCATGTAGGCCCCACACTGCCAATACAATACCAACCACAACATCAATCACCTTTTCTGTGAAACCATTCAGATGGAAAGCACAATTATTGTAGCTTAATTATGTGATGCTAATTGTTTTATTTCTTAATTTCATCAAGCTAATATAATCTGAACCATAAATTATCTAAGTAAGATGGGGAAAAAACAGTTTAAAAATTATATAAACAGCTACTGTACAATGACATGCAAAATAATCCCAAGAAAGATGAAAATTTAAAATTATATTTGATTAAGTACATATTTAACATTTTCAAATTGACTTAACTATAATAAACTATATAAGGAGATCAAAATTATTCTCTTGACTACTTTCTCTGATAAAAAAAGGATTTCAATATTTATAAGAACTCATACTTCATACAAAATCTTCTGAGTGCTTATTAACAACCATATGAAAAAGGCATGTACAAAACAATAATTATTTTTGTCCATTCATCCATCTATTCATTTAAGAAAATTTACTGAGCATCAACTATGTCCCAGCACCCTGCAAGGTAGTGACAGCAAAAACATATTATAGACCCTGAAGGTTCTCCACCTAGTTGGAATGACAACTTGTAAAGAAATACTACCTTAAAATGTTGTAAGGATATTTTGAGAGTGATTTTTTCTCTTTGGGGCCAGGAGAGAGGGCTGGTGGAGTTAGGATGACATCATAGGGAGTATGATGCTTGGGCCAAGTATGATCTATGTGCAGCAGGCAGTGGGAAAAGGAAGTAGGATGTTCCAGGCAGAGGGAGCAGCTGGAGCAAAGACATAGGAGTAGGAAACTATATAGTGCATCCAGATCTCTACAAATAGTTGGGGTGACAGTGTAGAGGGAGGCACTTAAATTTTTTTTTTTTTTTAATTTCAGAGAGGAAGGAAGAGGGAGATAGAAACATCAATGATGAGAGAGATTCAATGATCAGATGAGATAGATTCAATGATCAGCTGCCTCCTGCACGTCCCCCACTGGGGATCGAGCCCACAACCTGGGCATGTGCCCTGACAGGGAATCAAACTGTGACCTTTTGGTGCATGAGCCTATGTTCAACTACTGAGCAACAATGACCGGGTTCCTGTGCTCATTATCATAGCACATTTATTCTATAATAAAAAAAGGATAATATGCTAATTAGACCAGATGTCCTTCTGGACGTCCTTCCATCCAGACAAAGCTGGAAGAGGTCGAGGCAGAGATGGCAGAGGCCCCCAGCCACAGCAGCGGTGGTGGTGGGCGGGGGCCGGGGCCAAGGCCCTTGCATGAATTTCGTGCATCCAGCCTCTAATATTACATAATAGGCTGCTGGTATTTATTGAATGAATGGTTTAGGGTGACCCTAGTTTGCCTGGTACTGTCTGATTTTAGCACTGAAAGTCCTGTCCCAGGAAATTCCTCAGTCCTAGGCAAATCTAGATAAATGGTCATCCTAAATTGACATCTCAAATTTTTTTGAATGAGCAAATGAATGAATGACAGTGTCAATATCAAAGTTAATGACCCTCAACTTTTCTTGTGTGTATATGAGCATAAACCCATTCGGAATGTCTGGAGGATTCAGTTCTTTTCCTATATGCTTCACCCCTCATTGAATTGAGGATGCTGTGGAAAGACATTCTCATGACCTGGTTGAATTCCAGTCCCAGCTCTGTTTTGCCCTATAATCCGGTAAGAAAATAGCTTAACTTTCTCAAGCAGGGCTCCTTATCCAAACCAAAGAACAAGAAAATGGTTTGAGTATTATTTCTCAATTCTCTAAAAGTTGGCACATAACAAGTATTCTAGATGCACAGGAGAGAACCTAATGCAATATTATTGATGCCTTAAGTCACTTAGGGTTTAATTCTTTCACCTGGAGAGAATTACACAGGCCTTACAGTCAAGAATGCCACTGTGATTGTCCTCTGCTCTTGTTCATTAGCACAACTGGCTGAAGGAGAAAAGCTATAGAAAATGTCCAAGGACTGGACTTGTGTTATCTGTGTTCTGCAAATTGAGGAACTGAGGCCTGGAGAGGAAGTGCATACTCATTTTACAAAGACAGACAAAGGTAGAAAGATCTCACTGGTTAGGAGGGGGAAATAGAAATACAACCAGCTACCTCCTATGCCTTGATGTAGTGGTTGTCACCAACTTGTTTTCTCAGCTGGCAATTGCCAAAGTCAGGCTGCACTGTATGTCATCTTGTGAAAGACAAATGATCTATAAATAAATTGACTTGGAACAGTCTCAAATACACAAAAACCACAATGGCTTTAAAAGTAAGTCTTGACTTTTCACCCCTCATTTTCTTTCTCTTCTTGGAGAGGTAAGCAAGGAAGTTTCCGTAGATAGGTCTTACTGAAAATCAACCCAAGAAACCAGAAAGTTCTTTGTATTTTCTTTAACAGGCATATTTCAATACCAAATACTTGTTTGGAAGCTCCTTGAGTCAATAATACATCTCTAAGCATGCGCCTGTATATTAGACTTAAGCTCCTGCTCGTTATATCAATTCTTTAAAAACATTCATTTTCTAAAGGAGGTGATTATGTATTTTGTCATTCAGTTTCCCATCATTAAAAATTTCATATGTAAATCACTGAATACGGGTAGGGTAATGTGTAAAGAGGGAATGTTTTTAGTGACTAAACTGAAGGAAAAGGTTATTGATGGCTCTTCCATCCGAGGAGGAATTTCTGAATAATACCTTGTATGGACTTAGGAGCTACCAGAATGCAGAGCAGTGGTGGCCTTAGGGCTCTGTTTTCAGCTCAGATTCTGGAACAGAGGTACCCACTTTTAAATAACATTCTTAATAGTATTTCATTTGTAGGATGCCTTTCCCCCATGGCATCATTACATCACCACAGGACAACAGAAGCACAGGGTCCTGAGTTTTCATTGAACAATCATTCATCTGAAAGGAAGGTCACAGGGTTGCCGATACTAATTTAAAAAGCACTTATTTTACGCCTGATTTGCATGACTGACAGAAAGAAAATCCATCTCTGGCCTAGTAAAGGAAATACTTTTGAAGGCATTTGAAAATGTCTAACTTGGCTAAAAAAGGTGGAATTCTACTGAAGCTTTACAAGTGGGTGCAGATAGCCACTAGAAAAGGTCTTGGTCTTGCTGGACATGAAGATGCTCTGGAGGGAACCTTCTTCTCAGAAGAAATGATTTAAAGTTAGGTTGCTAAGAAATGCTATTCACTAGGTTTAAAAGGTCCACACATTTGTGCTTTTTACTAGAAAATTCGAAGGACTTGATATGGCCCAAGATGATTTTTTCTAGATGGCTGCTCTACCAACAACCACCTTAAGGAATTTAGTTTGAGCATTAAACCCTAGTTCCTTTCTAACTTCCCAGTGCCCTCTTCTAAGCTCAGCTGGCTCTAGTAATGCCTAATCACTGGCAGCTCCTACAATTGCATGCCTTTGAGCCTTTGTTATTTTTTTCCCCTTTCATCTAAACTTTGATTCCCTCTTCCTCCCCACCTTCCCATTTTTTCCTGCCCATTTTTCATGTCAGACTTAATTTAGGAGTCACCTTTAGGAATCCTTTTTAAAACCTGTGGTAAGCTAAGATTCTCTCCTCTGTGTCTTGTAAGCCCCCCTCTATGGTAACAGTTATGTTATATTCAAATTGAGTTCCCACAGTAGGTGTTCACTATCTGCTTGTTAAACATTCCAGGTTATGGACACCCTTGCTTATTTTGGGGAGAGCCAAGGAGATAATTTAAAAAAAAAAGTGTGTGTGATAAAATACACACAAAATTTTGCCATCTTAATTTTGGCATTAAATGCATTCATAACGCTGTGCAACCATCACCACTATTCATCCCATAACTTTTTTCATCTTGTAGAACTGAAATACTATACCCATTAAACGACTCCCCGATTTTGACAATTCTAAGTACTTCATGTAAATGGAATCATACAGTATTTATTCTTTTTGTGACTTATTTTACTTAGGTTAATATCCATGTTATAGCATATTGTAAAATTTCCTCCATTTTTAAAGCTGAATAATATCCCATTGTAATCATATTTTCCCTATCCATTAATCCATTGATGGGAATTTGGGTTGCTTCTATGTTTTAGCTATTCTGAAATAATGCTGCTATAAATATGAATGTACCAATATCTTTTCATGATTCTGCTTTCAGTTCTTTTAGGTATATATACCTATAAGTGGAATTGCTGAGACAATCTGGTAATTCTTTTTTTAATTTCTAAAGGAACTACCTGCTGTTTTCCTCAGTAGCTGATCCATTTTACCGACTCCCCACAAACAGTGCACAAACAAGGATGCCAGTTCCAAGGAGCTGTCATATGGTTTTTAAAATGTCCGTTTAAATTTGAGACATTAGAGACCCAAAAGGGCAAATTCATTATGAGGAGACGATATATTACAGTGACCTGCCCTGTGCCAGGTGCTTCAACATTTTACATTCACTCTAATTCTATGTAATAAAAGGCTAATATGCAAATCAACCCAACAGCAGAACAACCGGTTGCTATGACACACACTGACCACCGGGGGCAGAAACTCAACGCAGGGGGAGCACCACTCAGCCAGAAGCTGGGTTCACAGCCGAGGTGGTGGGAGCCTCTCCCGCCTCAGGGGCAGCGCTAAGGGGCAGCGGTAAGGATGGCCGACTGTCAGCTTGGGGTGCAGGACCGGCTGAGGGACCGCCCCTCCCCACATGAATCTTGTGCACAGGGCCTCTAATCTTCTAATTCTCACAATAATCTGATAGGCATTATTATCTCCATTTTATAAATTAGGCTAAAAATTAAATCACTCATCCAAGGTCATACATCTAAGGAAGTGACCCAACCAAAACTCGGACCCAGAACTGACTCCAAGCCAGAACCCAATTATTCTACAGCATCAAGGAGCTATTGGGAGTGACTAACCCCACAGAATCTCGGGTACTGAGGGGTTTGACTTTTCTTTTCCCTGATAAATTACCCCTGGCAAGGAAGGCGAAGGGGCAAGTATAAACGGAAGGCCTTTTCAGATTGGTCAACTGAGCAGCTTCATTTGCCCTTATCCAGATTTTCACGGGTTTTGTGAGGGAGCGAAATGTAAAATGTGTGGCCTCCACGAGGCTGAAATACGAAGGTGAGCGCGGGGGACGGTTTTCCTGAGGTCTTTCTACATCCACTCAGGTGTCTACCCCTACCCAACGGGCGGCAAACCACGTGCGAGCGTGGCGGGGAAGCGCGCGTGGAGGAGGAAGGTTCTCCGGACAAGCGCAGGGAAAACGACCTGCCGCCCGGCGCAGTCGCCAGGACAGCGCGGTCGGAGCAGCAACGGCAGGATCCGCACCGCGTCCCCGCGGCGGCCGCTGCGAGCCCGAGTGACGCATTGCAGGTACAAACCAGCCAATCAGAGGCCGGCGCAACGGCTATCGCACACGCGCCTCTACGACTATGCTCCTCCGCGCCGCAAAGTAGCGCCCCTCAGGCGCCTCTCTGCGGGCATTTTAACGGCTCACCGGAGAATGAAAACCACTTACGTCGTCCGTTTGTCCACTTCTCTTTACCCTTTGCATCGTCGGCCAAATAACTGTGGAGGATAAAAGGTTCTCGAGAAGAGTCGGCGGGGGGAGGGGGGGGAAGGGTGCCTGGGAGAAAGGGCCGGGACTCGTTTGTAATGTTCCGTTATCTGGCATGCGGCGGAGGGATCTGGCGGAGGGAGGTGTTTATGAGGCGCTGGGGGCGGAGGGGGAGAATTAGTCCGAGTGGAGCGAGCGAGCTGACTGGTTGTGTAGTTGCGTCTCGGAGACCGGTAGCGCTTGCAGCATGGTGAGTGCGTTGTTAGGCTGCTGGCGCTTGGCCTGTGGGGGGAAAGAAGCTGAAGCGGATTGACTAAAGAAAGGGGACTCGCTCCCTTAATACCTCCAGGAGTGGTCTTCGCCTGCCGGAAGGCGCGCAAGGGCCTGGGGGCGCCCGCGGCGGTTGTGTCGCAGGTGTCCTCCCACCCCTATTCTCCTCCAGGAGCTGTCCCCTAGGGCATTGGGGGCCCTGCTCCCGAGACCGCCAGGTCCTAGGGGCTTGGCCGAGTGAGGATGGATCCGGGGCGGGGGGCAGCCCAGCACATGAGGGAGGCGAACGAGTGGAAGGGCGGGCGGGGGGAGCAGGAGCGCCAAAGCTTTGGGTCGGGCATCTCGAAAGGTCGCCGGATTCAAAAGCCCAACGGACGGTTAGCACGGTTGCCAGGAAGCGCCTTTGTCCGCTTGTGGCCGCCATGCGCCGAGGAGGCGGGAGGGCGCGCGCGAGACCCGGCGAGCGCCACCGCCGCCGTTAGCCCACAGCCTCCGCGTGCGGGGGGCAGGGGGGCGCAGGGGAACGCGCGAGCGGGTGCGGCGCGCTGTGTGGGCCGAGTCCGCGCCGCGCGGGGAGCGGCGTGGGGGGGGGGGCGGGCGCGGGGCTGGAGCCGCCGCCCGCTCGGCTCGCGCCCCAGCTGCTGCGCTGGCACCTGCAGGGCTGCGGAGGTCCGGCGGCCGCGGCGCTGCGGGGCTGGCCCGTTGGGGATGGGTGGGTGGGGGAGGGTGGCCTCGAGAGCTTCCCCTCCCCCCCGGAGGCGAGAAGGAAGCTCGGTGAATGCCGATTTTTCCCCCCGTCTGGTTTCTGGGGCCTTTTTCCACTACCCAGGCTGGACATTTAAAAAAAGAATTATTTTTAAGTGGCTTTATCGTTGGAGGAAATGATCTTTGTATCACGGAAGTCGGGCGCGTTCCCGAAGTACGCATCTTGTTAGAGAAAGCCCTCGTCCCCGGTTAGGTGAAAGGCGTTTCCTATCTGCCCTGCCACCTACGGAAAGCCGGCTCCGCGGCGACTGTTGTGAAAGTCGGTCTTGTTCTCATGTAACAACTGGAAGGATGCTTTTGAAAAGGGCCACTGGTATGTCCTATTTTTGAGCAATCACGTGCACGCCTTATGTCAGGGAACCACGACCACGCAGCAGCATTGCCCCCGCTCCAGTCCTCTTGGGGATCACTCCGATTTCCCTACAGAAGTTGCCAGATCATCTTCAGTTCAGTTCATTTGTGCAATAATGGTCGTCAAATTCCGGAGTATGATAGAAGAGTATTTGGAGGGCAGGGGATTTAAAAAAGCGTTTTCCTGTCACTGGAGACCAGAACTTCTGTTTTTAAAAAAAATCTAATGAGGGCGGTAATTTGCAGTACTTAGTTCGTGGTTCCTTCTGCCAAGTAATTACAGCGATGGGTGTGTCCAGGAGGCAAGGTGACATCTTAAACAAGAGCTGGAGCTCCTTGCCAACTGAAACCTTGAGCCTTAATGGGTGTGAGGAAAGGACTTCATCTTGGTTAAAACTAGTGCTCATTTAAGTTTGATGCATTCGTTCCATACTGATATTTTTAAGTTATTATGAGTTTGTATATGCTGGTTGAACTTACTACTATTTTAGGTGAAAGTACATTATAGGCATGTAATCGAAGTTCTTAATTGTGAGGTAAATTTTAAAATGTTTTTAAATGAAGGGTAAGATCGGTTTTTGTGTTTTTTCCCTTCAGTATAATTGGAAACAAACACTGGAATAGGGTTTTTTTCTTTGGTGATGGAGAGAGTTTATCTATGCTTTCTTTTGCCCGTGATAAACTTTTTTTAAAATATATTTTATTGATTTTTTACCGAGAGGAAGGGAGAGAGATAGAGAATTAGAAACATCGATGAGAGAGAAACATCGATCAGCTGCCTCCTGCACATCTCCCACTGGGGATGTGCCCGCAACCCAGGTACATGCCCTTGACCGGAATCGAACCTGGGACCCTTCAGTCCGCAGGCCGACGCTCCATCCACTGACCCAAACCGGTTTCGGCCCGTGATAAACTTTTAAGTTACTGTTTGCATCGTTGATGCTTTGGGGGTTTTTTGTTTGTTAAATTGACAGTCATCATTATTTAATTTGGAAATTGTCCTCTTTAACTTTATAAGACTTGGAGATTTAAAGTTTAGAACTCTGACAAGTTAAAAGAAAAAAAGTTATGTGAAAGTGGAATACGATTGCTCACATAGCTCTTAGGTTTACATATAGTTGATATATGCTCTTTGAAGGGGGGAGTGCTTTAAGAAGACTTAAGGGCTGGGGTGGTTAAATAAATAAAAGCTGTGAAAAGGTAGAAAATGTTGTCATTTGTCTAAATAAATAATCATTATTCCATCAAACTGCAAGGAGATCTATTTCTGTTAGACTGAGGAAATTCACTATGGCTCTATTAAAATGCAGGAAATTCTAGATTCAGCTAGAATGATCAAATTAGGCCCTTGGTAAAGGTCCTAATTTTTATAAAGTAATTTGATGGGTTCTTTTTTTTTAAATCCAAGATGCTATATATATTAAGTACTGTTCTACCAGTATTACTGATATAATTATTGAGCTAATTTAGAGACTGCTTTTTATATAGGTAAAAAACAATTCTGAAGTTGTAGGAAAACTTTAATTATGAAGCTTATATCTAAGTAGGACTTGGAAGAAACAGGAATGAATGAAGGATAGAAGTTTGTGTGCCATTTCAAGCCTATGGATTCATCATTTACGTAGATAAGAATTTTGGATCATTTGTATAAAACCTTTCACTAGGTGAGCTCCAAGAATACCCATACCTACTTTTGAGAGCCATTTAGGAAATATTTAATAGGTACATAATGCATTCACTTCAGGTCACACCTAGTCTAGATTAGTGTTTCTCAATAGGTGAATAAATCACCTGTGGTTTTGAACCTGAGAGTAAGTATGCTAATGCCTGGAAGCTTTCTCTGGCATGACAAGAGCAGTAGGAAGAAGTGTAGAAATAGAGTAAGAACTAGTCAGCTCTCTAGTGAATTATCCTTTACTGAGATAAATACACATGTTATTGAGCTTGAGTTTTCCCAAAAGTATAATTCTTGTAGTTCTTCTAAGTAAGAAGATGTCACTCTCCATAGACAGAAATAAGAAATTGATTCGGTGTAGTTGGGAAAGGCTTACAAATTAGAATGCTAGGAAGTGTTGTGTTTCTGCTTTTAGTAGGTTTTAATCTGAATTGTTTAATATAAAGATTTGTTTGATATAAAGATTACTTTAAAACCTTGAACTCTGGGTTAGTAGTAAATATGAAGAATGTCTCTAAGTTTCTCGAAACACTCCAAACAAAAATCACACAGTGCTTTTAGGTTATGTGAGTAACTTAGGCTCCCATGTACTTAGTTTATTCCTTGAAGCTTATTTGTGATCTTTTCTAAGATTACCTTTGCCTAGATAGAGGTAGGGAGCTGGACAAGATGGTGTGGGACTATTAAATTTGGACTTTAAAAGAAAATTGAAAAATTTCTGTTTTCTTTTATAGCTAACATCTTTGTTTATTCTTGAGGCCTTAAGCTTTCTTATAAACGAGCTTCCCCAAAATCTTCCCCCAACCATGTTTTGAGAACAAACCCACTGTCTACCATTCTGCACATAGCCCATCAATCCATCAGCTTTCATACATGCTACATTGCCTTCCACATCTGTCCCTGGACTTCAACTGGTGGTTTCAGTTTGTGGAAATAAATTTTCTCAGCTTAAAGTTAAACATGAAACATGGTAGGTTTGTTGTAAAGGTCTTGATAATACTGTGCATGTTTACCTTCTGTGTGGAAGTTGAACTAGTTAGGTTGATAGTTAACATTGTAGGTTCTTTCATTTATTTATGTAAAATAATTATCACTAAACTCTTTTGGACAGCCTTTGACATAGCTTCTGATTTACTCTACACAATAACCCTGTTAGGTAGGCATTACTGTGTTAACAGGTGAAGTTGATTTAGAGGTTGAATAACCTGTCCAAGGTGTCACAGCTATTAAGTTGCAAAGCTGGGATACCAGCCCCATGATGACTCAAAGCACTATGCTTTTTCCTGTACCATACCATATTGCCCTTCCTTCAGAAATTATAGAAATCTTGCAAAATGAAAGACTAGAAGTAAATCCTCGTAGGGGTGGGAAACCTTTTTTCTGCCAAGGGTCATTTGGATACTTACGACATTATTCGTGGGCCATATAAAATTATCAACTTAAAAATTAACCTGCTATATTTGGTTAAACATTTAATTAACTCACCCCTAATGCCTTGGCATGGCCATACCAAATGATATCTCGGGCCTGACATTCCCCATCCCTATAGCCTCTAACGAAGGAAACAACTCAGTGGGTTTACTGGGTTTTAAATCTTTTTCCTAGGGAAAACAATCTGGCTGATCTTATACCAGATTGCTGGAGATAATTTATTTTATAAATTTCTGCATTTGAACTTAATTATTTGCTCTTCAATTTTAATTATCAGGCCTTTGGCTTTTTTTCCTTTTTAATTTTTAAGAATGGAAATGAGTTGATTGCATTGAGATCAAAGCAAGCAGGGAAAGAAACGTCTGCTTTGTTTCTCAAATATTCTCATGCTGTCCCCTAGAGAAAATGTGATACTATTCTACATTAAGGTGTTACCCTTTCTGGGGGTCTTTTTACTTAAAAAGAATGAAACCAGACAGTGCTTTTGTTTTCATACCAAAAATGAATGGATTAATCATAGTATGTTTGACTTCATGTAGGTATACATACTATAGGAGGCTATTTCTTGTCAGTGCCTCCCAGAACCACATAAACAGTTGTTTCATGGGTATGTATACTGATAAGCAGAGAAATGTCTAAAGATGAAAGACACATGAAGAACAAAGCCTTGATATTTTGCAAATATCCTTATATATTATGTGCTCTGAATTTTAAACTTAGAGGCATTGGATATGTCTAACACCTTAATGTTTAATCGTCACTCTACTAGATAACTAATACTGCATTCCCACTCCCGGAAATATAATCTGAGTCCTTCTTTCCCCTTTTGTAAGCTAGGGAGTAAGAACACCATTGTTTGGTTACTATGAAGACTGAATAAGAACAACATATAAAATGGTTTTTGCAAATGCCTGAAAATAGGTTTGTTGTTTGTTTGTTTTTTAAAAAAGCAAGAACCAGTAACTTTCCCCATGTGCTAAAGACATCACAAACCTTAAGCTCACTTTGGGATTTCAAAAGTCAAGAGAAGATGAGAGGCTGGACTTACTTAACATTAAATAATGTAATTCAAATGTTCAGAATCCTGCATTCTCTGCAGTTGCCTGGCAGGTGAAGAGGAGTGAAAACTGGTAGCTTTCATGTTGCCCCATCCAAGACTGTAGATTTTAATCTTTCTAATAATTGGAGTTTTGCTTCATTTTGAGATTTGGAAAATTACTTTTATGTCCAATTGATGTGTTTTAGCCATTTATGGGGGCAATTTTGACCATAATCCGTGAGCATTATTTTTGGTTCAATGGAGATTTCTGGTAATAATTTGATATCTACCAGAGGAGGTGAGCTTAAGTTGAGGTATGCTAATTTTGAAAAAGGAAACAATGATTCTATTGGATTCTATCTTTAATTTAGAAAAACTCCAATTAAACTTTTTAGTATTCCAGATTTGTTTTTTTGTGGGTTTTTTTTTTTTTCCAATTTGTGTAAAATTTACTTTCAAACATATTCTGAAATACTTTCCTTATCTTAAATTTGGGGTCAAGACTGTTTAACTTTGAATGTAAACCAGATGTATGCATTTTCCACCTACCCTGTGTGCTTATTGCTGGTACTAAGAAATGTGGAACTAAATGAAGTTTATGGTTCATGCCAAGCCTTAAAAACTTTTAAAACTTGTTTTTGTAATTGCTAACCTACATAGTCTCAAGTCACTTATCTCTTGATCTCTTTGTAGGCTGACCAACTGACTGAAGAGCAGATTGCAGGTGAGAAATAATTTGCCTGATTGTACCCGTTGGATTTTATTATAAACTGAATAGCTAATCCAAAATAAGATACTTGTATGAAAAAATTGACTTTGATCTATATAGTACATAGCAAATGGCTGTAATGTAATACAGTAATTGAACCTGCTTTGGCAAGTGAAAAGGTAAACTTGCCCGAGAAAGATGTGTGGAGCTAACTGTAATTAAAGACATGTTTTTAGGCTATTTTTAGCCATGTTTGGAGCCAGGTGGTGGTCTTTTGTTGTTGTTGGTTATCTTACTTTAAAACATGAATTCTAAGCAGTTTTTAATACTGTAGCTCCAAATCAGTCTCTATAAGAGGGCCACGTCATGTAACCAATAGGTAATTTGAAATGTAGAATCAGAAGATGAACATTGAATTTACGCCATTGTAAAATAGCTAATATTTTAACCTTAGAATTGCATATATAGTCAGGGAATAACCCATTTTTCCAATGAAAAAGCTAGATCTAAAGGTTAGCATTCTATTTTACACATGTAATTATGTCTTATAAAGTAGTGACAGCTATTTAAATGAGCTTAAATCTTGTCTCCTTTGGTTTGCTATGGAAATATGTGAAATTGTTACAGAAAACTTGATGTCATGTTGTCTTTATGCCATACCATTAAACATTAGTATTTTTTATTTTATTCTAATATTTGAGATGTCTGATTAACATTAAAATGTTTTGGAAACTTATTAAAGTTTTGCTTTTTTTATGCAATATTGAAATGTCTTTCAAATTCTGTTCTTTTACTTCACATTAGAAGCTTTTGTTAACACAAGCATCAAGCAGTTTTAACTGCTACAATTTTCCTGGTAGGCAAGGAGTTTGAAGTGCTCAGAAAAACTGAAGCATTTTTTTAAAAACATATTTTATTAATTTTTTTACAGAGAGGAAGGGAGAGGGATAGAGAGTCAGAAACATTGATGGTAGAGAAACATTGATCAGCTGCCTTCTGCACACCTCCTACTGGGGATGTGCCCACAACCAAGGTATATGCCCTTGACTGGAATCCAACCTGGCACCTTTCAGTCCATAGGCCGACGCTCTATCCATTGAGCCAAACCAGTCAGGGTCTGAAGCATTTTTTAAAAGATATTTTTATTGATTTCAGAGAGGAAGGCAGAGAGAGAAAGAGATAGAAACATCAATAACGAGAGAGAATCATTGATCGGCTGCCTCCTGCACACCCCCATTGGGGATCAACCCTGAAATCCCAAAATCCAGGCATGTGCCCTGACTGGGAATTGAGCCATCTTGGTTCATAGGTCGATGCTTAACCACTGAGCCACCCTGGTCGGGCTGAAGCAATTTTTAATGCTAGAGAAAACTGAGAAACACAGAACTCAACTATATAGCCCATTTAAAGTAAATAAATAAAGTAAATAAAACCACCCTTATAAACACAAATTTAGAGGAGCCGGGCATCACTAATCTCAAATATTCATCATGAATATTATTTGATAGGATTATATAAGGTAGAAAGCTATTAGCATTAAGGACAAAATTTATGCAGGTTTTATGTTTAATTGCTGTGTGGATTTGATTTAAACCTGGGATTTGCTTTCTAGGGTTGGTAAATTGCATGTTGGTTTATATTATTATTATTATTATTATTTTTTAATATATTTTATTGATTTTTTACAGAGAGGAAGGGAGAGAGATAGAGAGTTAGAAACATCGATGAGAGAGAAGCATCGATCAGCTGCCTCCTGCACATCTCCCACTGGGGCTGTGCCTGCAACCCAGGTACATGCCCCTGACTGGAATCGAACCTGGGACCCTTCAGTCCGCAGGCCGACAGACACTCTATCCACTGAGCCAAACCGGTTTCGGCAATATTATTTTTAAATGTATCAATGAAATGTAAAATTATCTGAAATAGTTTTTAATATATCCTTCAGGAACTGACCTCTGCGCTATCTAATATTTCCATTCTTAAACTCTTACATTCTCTGATACATCTGGCCTCCCTCTCTGCCCAGTTAGGTAGTTGTGCCTATTGTACACAGCACAAAATGTTCACTTTAAGGTAGAAAATGTATTAGTCAAAGTGCCTGTCACAGAGTTGGTGTTCATTATTGCCTTCCCAAACACACGCGCCTCTTTAAAGAAAGATTGTATCTGTGAGATATAAGAACCGTCAATGACTGTTACAACATTTTGATCAAGAATAGTTGTTCATTGGAATATTGTCTTTAAGACAAATTCTGTCATTTCATTGACTTCCATCATACAATTAAATTTCAAATGGGAATGGAGGAAAATATATTGTAGATTCTCTCCCTACCCTGCCTTTTCCTCGACTTTTAAAGGTGTTCCTTAGACCCCAGGCTTTAATAAACCTCTGAACATTTAGGTTAGAGGAACCAAAGCTTTTATGCTGCTAATAAAAATCCTGTGAGAGCAGTGACCTTTTTGTTTTCTATTCCCAGTGATTCCCATAGTAAGGACTGAGTAAATACTTCTTGAAGGAATAAGTTTTATTTTCAAAGAGGACTGTGACACAAAAAGTGTTCTTAGAACACTACCTTACCCTATCCTAAGAATTATTCTGCTTCTTCCAAAAATCCCTTCCTAAATTTGGTATGTTTCAATGTCCACCTTCGAGGTAAACACAGATTTTTTCTTTATCTGGTAAATTATAATCACTGGTGACCAGTAACATCCCAGCATCTAAGACCTGCTTGTTGAATGTTAAGCTTCATACATGTAATGCAGCATTGAATATACTAAAGTACTTTTAAAAGCTATTTTTATCTTTATGTGACAATCATTACTACTTCAGATTTATTTAGAGATTTTAATAGCAAATAACTTGGTATAGAAAAAAAAGTGCTTGTTGTTTAGGTGGTTACTAGAATTGTTTACATTACTTAGTCTTAAAGAGCAATCTGGAACAGTCAGTGTGATTTCACAAGTTAATTTAATTTGACTCTGCCATGATGTCATTAGTAGTTGACATTTAGAGGACTAATAAAAAGATGTAACAAGAATTTTTCTTTTTAAAAGAAATTTGTGCCTAAACTGTCATTGAGCTTTCAGTCAAGGTCCAGTGAAGGGATAAAACTTGGTTGATAAAATATATTAACTGTACTCAGTTTATAACAATTACAGAGTGCCAACAAGGGATTAAACTAAATACATAAAAGTAGGCATTTGATTTTTCTTTAGTTGTAATTGTTTATTTGATAACCAGTTTTAAAAAAATTGCAAACTTATGTGATATAAATAATTGGAAAAGGGTCCTGGGATTGCTGATGAACACATAAAACTTAAATAATAAGTTTCATGAAAATTTCAACTTAGGCATAACTAGAATGGATTTAGAGGAAGGTCCTATCAATTGTGTTGAAGATAGCTGTTCTGTGTGACATTCAGGACCTGTTGTTTTCTTATTGTGTACTTAGTACTGGGTTTATATTTGAAGTCATTCCTGAGAATTACTGTTTGGAATGACATGCTCCTGTACATGAAGATTACGCTAGTTCTGAAGTACAGGTGGTGAGCTATACAGGCAGGTGAATTTAAATGGTGCTTTTGAGTTTATTATTTCAAGGAATTTTTACAGGTATTTCTGGCTCTTTAAGAGTTATTAGATTTTAAGACTTATTGAAACTTAGAATACACACATAAATTAATACTATGCATCTTCCAGAATTTGGCTTTAAGTTAAATCATATCCTATATAATAAAACCCTAATATGCAAATCAACTGAATGGCAGAAAGACGGGTCGCTATGATGCACACTGACCACCAGGGGGCAGATGCTCAACGCAGGAGCTGTCCCCTGGTGGTCAGTGTGCTCCCACAGGGGGAGTGCCACTCAGCTAGAAGCTGGGCTCTCAACTGGGAAGTGCAGTGGCGAGTGCATTGGCGGTGGCGGGAGCCTCTCTAGCCTCCACAACAGCACTAAGGCTCCCTCGGGGGATGTCCGACTGCCCACTTAGGCCCGCTCCCCTGAGGTCCTGGACTGTGAGAGGGCCCAGGCTGGGCTGAGGGCCCACCTCCATTTGTGCACTGGGCCTCTAGTAGTAAAGTAATTGTAGATACACATTGCGAATTTCGCATATAATGGTGGTGTTAAATGATGCCTGTAGCTAAGTATTACAGCAGAGAATGTAGTGTAAACAAATTACAATTCTCCAAGTCCTCTCATTTTCTTGTAGCCTAAGTTATTAGGTGATAGGTGTTCAAACCTGTATGTTCAAGCCCTAATAATGGTTTGCATATTTCTAGTCATTATTTCTACATTCTGTTTTTTTAAAAAAAAAAAAACATAAGAAATGTTTTCATTAAATTCTGCTATTTGTGGGGTTTATTGATCTATTTTTGTCATTGGATTGATCTATATTAGTACTATATACTATTTTCATAACATCAATGAGTAATTTGGTACTAAGCATTGGTATCAGATGATTTCCTCTAAAAACAAGTATGATTTAAATGAATGAAACTCTGTTACAATGCAGCAAACCACAACTAGTCAGTGATATCTGATTTAAACTAAGCAATTCAAAGATTTTAAATAGAATAAGCAGAAACAAGTAACATGGTATTCAAAAAAGGCAAATAGGCCCTGGCCATTGGTTCGAGCGTTGGCTCAAGGACCAAAGGATCTCGGGTTCTATTCCTAGTCAAGGGCACATACCTGGGTTGCAGGTATAAAGAACCCAGGTAGGAGGCTATCATGATTGTCCAGGCAAAAGGTGATGGTGCCATTATTGGTTGTAGTGATGAAAAAGTATCCGGTAGTATTTAAACAGCAGAGTTCAACAGGACTTGTTGACAGATTTTAGGGGAAGAGTTTTCTTGCTTTAGGTCAGCCAGAGGAGATGTCTGTCCTGTAGGAAATCAGAAATAAAGGATATTATGATGAGAGAGATGTGTATACTAAGACATGAAATCATCATTATAAGTGGGCATAGATGAAATGGCCAAGGAGAGAAGAAAGGATGAGAGTTGGTCACATCTATTTGGAAGAAACAAGTAGGAGCCAAAAACCTTTGGCATTGTAAGATAGGATATAAATTAAAGTACTATTGTGGAGGCCAAGAGAAGTTTGAGGGTTTTTTGGGGTTTTTTTTAGTATAATTTTGGATACTGCAGGAAAATGAGATCATCATTCTCTTAACATTCATTAAGTACTTACTTGCCAGACCTAGTTTTGAGTGCTTTACATGTAGTGACTATGTTCTTAAAATAAGGAATTAGGTATGTTAATCCCTATTTAACAAAAATGAGCAAGCTGAGGCAGAAAAAAGGTCTAGTAACTTAATTTGCTGGAGGTTACATTTCTAATAAGTAACAGCTGGGATTTTCTTTTTCAGTTTTTAAAATATATTTTATTGATTTTTTTACAGAGAGGAAGGGAGAGAGATAGAGAGCTAGAAACATCGATGAGAGAGAAACATCTATCAGCCGCCTCCTGCACACCCCCTACTGGGGATGTGCCTGCAACCAAGGTACATGCCCTTGACCAGAATTGAATCTGGGACCCTTGAGTCCACAGGCCGACGCTCTGTCCACTGAGCCAAACTGGTCAGGGTGCAGCTGGGATTTTTTAAGCCAGCAGTTGAGTTTCAAAGTCTGATTTGAGTTTCTATGCTTTATGGCCTCACATACTGACACATACTTGCTGGATTAGGCACTTAGATCGTTCTTGGTGAACCTAGTATTTTCAGCGGATGAGCTGGAGCTGGAAGCAATTTTAATAGTTGGTTGATAGAGAAGAAATAGATATGAGTAGTGGTGCCTTCCAGAATTTGGGGAGAGATAAGGATAGGGACTTTAAAGAAAAGAAAAAATATATATATATATATCACTAAGGTTTGAGTTTAGTTTTAGGCAAAGAGACATAAAGATAACTAAATAAATTAATGGCAAAATCAGTAGAATGGTTGAGTTCAGAGAAGAGATTATGATAAATGAAACTTTCAGGTATATGGATTGGAGCAAGGATAGACAGGCAGGGGATAAGACGAGACACACCATTTCTTAAATGTGTATCAGGTATATATTTTCAAATGTTTTAGATATGTTGGGAGAGCATATGGCTCCTTGAACTTTGGGACTGTTTTTGTATTTGCTTGCTGATAGAGTTTATTACAGAAAGTACCTTGAAAAGTACTAGGTTTTGTTAGCTCATTTATCTGACCTCGCACTGTCAGATTTAATCTCTGCTTTAGTTTCTCTGTAAAATAAATGGTAAGCCAGGTATTGTGGACTGTCGCTCCAACAGCTTCGCATGTAATCTACTAGTGAAATAAAAGTAATGCAATTTTGTAAGATCTTAATTTTAGGAAACAATTTATTTCACTCTTTTACAAGTTTGGGGTTATATAATGTAAAGAAAGGTCTAAGATATCTTTGTTCTCAGTAATACAGCTGAAACTGGCCACTCATATCTTGATCATCCCATTATCATCAGTACTATAGACTATTTGGTGATAGACTCTTCCAGAAAAGATAACTTAGCCCATTGTCATATTATTCTGAAGTTTAAAGTTTTTTGTTTTTAATTTAGTAGGTGATGAAGTAGACTTACTTTTTGAGGAGTATTATAAACATAATGCAAATAGTATAGTTGCTCTATAGAAATGTGTTTGGAACCAACTATCTTTATTTTTCTGTTCTGAGTAAAGGTTAAATCTGTAATTTTGAATTGTGTTCCACAGAGCAGCTTTAACAGAAAATAGAGAAGCCAGTCATTTGGGGTTTTGATTCTTTTCCTTTTTAAACACAGAATAATAATAAGGGTCTAGATCAGGGGGCCAGTTCACTGTCCCTCAGACCGTTGGAGGGCCGGACTATGGTTTAAAAAAAAACTGAGCAAATTCCTATGCACACTGCACATATCTTATTTTGAAGTAAAAAAACAAAACGGGAACAAATACAATATTTGTATTTGCATGTGGTCCGCGGGCCATAGTTTGAGGACCCCTGGTCTAGATATTGCAGTTCCTTGTAAGATTTTAGATGAAAAAATTTCCTAGTAGATCAATATGAGCATATACTGGTATGATTAGGTAAAGATGTTTAAAATGCTACAAGTGGCTTTCTCATCTAAATCCTTCAGAAATCAAAATTCCATTTCAGGTGTTATCTTCATATATATTTTTAAGAGTTGACTAATACATTTCATTTAGGAGGTTATTATTTGTTGTTAAACTATACATTTGGATTGTGGTCTCTCAAACAGAATTCAAAGAAGCTTTTTCACTATTTGACAAGGATGGTGATGGAACTATAACAACAAAGGAATTGGGAACTGTAATGAGGTCTCTTGGGCAGAATCCCACAGAAGCAGAGTTACAGGACATGATAAATGAAGTGGATGCTGATGGTAAGTCTAATTTTTGTGTTTGGGGAGTGGGAAGTTGAAGTGACATTTAAATTCTATTATAATGTTTCAACGAAACAAACCATTTCAGGTAATGGCACAATCGACTTCCCAGAATTTCTGACAATGATGGCAAGAAAAATGAAAGACACAGACAGTGAAGAAGAAATTCGAGAAGCATTCCGTGTGTTTGATAAGGTAGGTTTTCAGGGGCTGGATTTCTTAAATTTTAACTTGAGGATGAAATGAAGATAACAGTTCAGTATAAGCTCAGATCTCCTAGTAACTTGTATTGCCTTAATCTTGTGGCAAAGCAGGTATCACTTGGTTTTGGAACTAAGACATAGTGCTTGGCTCTCAGTGATGTTTAATTTATAGGTCAGTTGTTTGTAGATTGTCTTTAGTTTGTGTGGATTTCTAAAGTATGTTTTTCTTCCTAATGTGAAATTTAGTAAACTTCTATTCCAACTCTATGATCTTAAGTATTTTAATGACTTTTCTAGGATGGCAATGGCTATATTAGTGCAGCAGAGCTTCGCCATGTGATGACAAACCTTGGAGAGAAGTTAACAGATGAAGAGGTTGATGAAATGATCAGGGAAGCAGATATTGATGGTGATGGTCAAGTAAACTATGAAGGTAAGACGTTCACTGTCACCATCTCATTCTCTGCTTTGACTTTACGTTTAGAGGTACTAGGTAATCTGATAGGTCAAAATTACTAACTTCCTTACCCCATGAAGATGTTAAAATTATATTTTCTAACCTTTTGCTATTTAGAACGTGTGTACAGACTAGGCAACACCTCCTGTTGCCCAAGAACATTTTAGAACTATTTATTAGGTCCTACCCCTATACCGGGGACCTGCAATTTAACAGGATTCCTGGTGGTTGATTTTATATGCACATTAAAGTTTGAGAACACTGTACTCTAAACTGTGCTAAAACAATTTTTGTATAATGTTTGTGGAACAATTTGAAATGCTTCCAACTTTTAACTTCAGGATCCTCAAAATGAAAATAAGGTGATTTTCTTTTCTTCATTGGATTCCCTTCCTCTATTTAACAGATTTAGTCTGAAACTGTTTACATATGCTTCAGGTTAAGAAGTATCATTTGTAATACTAAACTAAGCAAGAATACTTTTTATTTATAATAGCTATCTAAAGCATTAATTGGGTTTATTTGTTAATAATTTTGGTTTATGAAGTTCCAGCTTTGGCAGTTAGTTAGCTTTCCTCATATAGTTAGCTTTTCTTATAATTTTGAGGAAAGAAAGAGGAATAGAGATTGCTCAGTAATTGAGTAAACGAGATTGATTTTGTCGATCTTTTGCCATTAACTGGCTCAACTTTTTGTGTATTTCTTCTTTTTCAGAGTTTGTACAAATGATGACAGCAAAGTGAAGATATTGTACAGAATGTGTTAAATTTCTTGTACAAAATTGTTTATTTGCCTTTTCTTTGTTTGTAACTTATCTGTAAAAGGTTCCCCCTACTGTCAAAAAAAATATGCATGTATAGTAATTAGGACTTCATTCCTCCATGTTTTCTTCCCTTATCTTACTGTTATTGTCCTGAAACCTTATTTTAGAAAATTGATCAAGTAACATGTTGCATGTGGCTTACTCTGGATATATCTAAGCCCTTCTGCACATCTAAACTTAGATGGAGTTGGTCAAATGAGGGAACATCTGGTTATGCCTTTTTTTAAGTAGTTTTCTTTAGGAACTGTCAGCATGTTGTTGTTGAAGTGTGGAGTTGTAACTCTGCGTGGACTATGGACAGTCAACAATATGTACTTAAAAGTTGCACTATTGCAAAACGGGTGTATTATCCAGGTACTCGTACACTATTTTTTTGTACTTCTGGTCCAGTACCAGAAACATTTACTTTCATTGTTACTTGCTTTTTAAACTTTGTTTAGCCACTTAAAGAAAATCTGCTTATGGCACAATTTGCCTCAAATCCATTCCAAGTTGTATATTTGTTTTCCAATAAAAAAAAATTTTACCCAACTGTTGCTCTGAATCTGAGTCATTTCATTAACTTTGGGTTGAATAATTTTGAGAATCAAAGATGTTTGTATTAGGAACACAATCTAAATCTAGGAGGGGTGTGTCATTATGTTTTAACCTCTATTTCCTAATGTTTTACTCATTGTCCTTTTTAAAATACATATATATTTTACCAAGTTCAGGGAGGAAAGGAAGGAGAGAGAGAGAGAGACAGAAACATTAATGAGAGAATAATTGATTAGCTGCCTTCTGCACGTGCCCCACCAGGGATTGAGCCCACAACCTGGGCATGTACCCTGACTGGGAATTGAACTCTGACCTCTTGGTTCATAGGTCCACTCTCAACCACTAAATCAGGCCAGCCGGGCCTAGGGCTATAATTTTAAACCTTATCTTCAAATCTTTACCATACTACCCGTTCTTTATTAGCAGGGTTATGGTAATTGATAATTATTTTCTTAGCACTATCTGTAGCATGTTTGCTCTCAGATAATTATAACAAAACCATCACTATTGTAGTTAAAATTGATCCTGGAATGTAATTTTAATTAAAGATCTGATGCATAGCAAAAGCTTGCCAAGCTCTACTTAATCTTGTATCATCAAAGAAAAATGCTTGTTGTTATGATCACTTTTAAACTTTTCCCAGTAGTATTATATAATACAATGTTATGAGAACATTTTGTTTATCCTATATGCTTAATCTGTTTTATTGGTGAAGTCCTTGAAATCATTGACCCATTATACTGTTTCTATTTTTGGTATACTCAAGCTATTTTCTCTTCTAGATGTTCCCTTGTGTGGGTTTCTGGACTTCTCTGTACCTTTCATCATATTTTAGTCTCTAGGGTACCAGTCCCTAGTCTGCTGAGCAATTTTCTTGAAGAAAATGAAATGAATCACAGTGATAGACTTGATTAATCTTACATTTGTGAAAATTGGTTTTTGCTTGCCTCTTGGCCTTATAATTCTTGATTTCAAACCTGGTGCCTGGTTGTTATTTTTTCCCCTTCTATATTTTTTAAGGTTATATTAAATGAATTTAGAATCCCATTATTTTAAGAAAAATGGAGCTCTCTAGTCTCTTGCTACTCAAGTTGCCCATAGAATCACCTGAAAGCTTCTTAGAAATGCAGAATCTTTTGCCTTGCCCAGAATCTGAATGTGTATTTTAACAAAATGCCCTGGTGTTTGTGTACATTAATTTTTTAAAAGCACTGCTGTAGTTTATCCTATTATAGAGAGGAAAACTGGTTATTCAGTAATTTCATCCTATATTCAAAGGCTCAGACGATGAAACCTGTGTTTTGGATATGTTTAAAATTGGGAACAATTTATCACAATGAGTCCTCCTATAAAGATAGGCACAGGGTCCCTTTGGGCTACAAGGGATTAAGCCAAGGGACTTCTCAGAGACGTTGACCTTTGAGAGGCTGTACCAGGCTGTCAAAGGAAGGCTAGCATATGGGAGACCTTAGAAGTGTGAAGACGGCATATTTGGCGTTTACAAGTACAGCTGACCCTGGGACAACATGGGTTTGAACAGGGTGGGTCCACTTAACACTTTCTTCCCCCCAAAATGTATCGACTTCCATATCCCTGTGTTTCACATCCACCGATGCAGAGAGCCAGTTGTATGTATTGTTAAGCCATTTTACATATAAGGGCCATAAACATCTGAGGGTTTTGGTATCCATGGGGGTTCCTGGAACCAGTCTCCTATGGATACCAAGGGACTGTAGTTAAGGTTTTGGGGAGTCAAAAATTACGCATGGATTTTCGGTGGCTTGGGGTTGGCAGCCCTAATCCTGTGTTCAAAGGTCAACTCCATACATCAAAGCATGAGCTTCTTGATGAGGGAAAGGAGACAATTGTAAATTTGTTTTTGTCCTAAAGGCCATATTTACTGAAAACATTGTGCCACACATGGTTCCAAACATTTCACTCAAGTTAATTATAATCACCTGTGGGTAAGTACCAGTTTATCACCTTTATAGACAAAGAAGCACAAATCACAGCAAATGCAGCCAATGCTCACCCTAACCCTCAAGTTCTGGTAGAGAGGAAGGAGAGGGATTCAAGAGTGAGGGAGTGCAGCAATGACAAATGGAGGTCAAGTTAAGAGCTGAAAAATGCCCACTGTGTTTGGCCATTGGGTCATTGGTTAGTTTAGCAAGTGCAATTTTAGTGGAAAGGTGTGTGTGCATGTCAGATTAAGATGATTTTAGGAAAGTATGGGAGGTGAAAGAATTGAGTCTAGAAAGTTTATAAAAGGGAGCAGAAAGTTCATGGTGGTTTGGACAGTGGGGCACTGGAGTCAGACCTGGACTTGAACTCTGCCACTGCTGTATGATGCTGAGGACACTGTCCAACAAAGCCTCTCCTCATTCTTAAAATGGGATTAATGCCTATTTCACAGGGTTATTGTGAGGATTAATTAAATTTATGTTTGTGAAGTATATGGAACACAGGTACTCCACAAAATGGAATTATTAGGTTGAGGGGAGGGTTTGTTTTTAAAGATGAGAATGTTTATAGGTTGAGATGCTACATCAAAAGAGGTTGAAAGTGAAAGGGTCAATACTGGTAGGAAAGGGCGGTCTGGTTTCTCAGTGAATCCTGTTGGGTCTAGTGCTTACAGCACTTCCAAAGTTAGGCTAGAGAAGTGACACCTACAGGATTTCCATCGGGAGGAGCTTAGAAACGATCTCAGAAAGTGGGTGCTGATGCTAATTTTTGCTTTAAAGCTAGGTATGCCTATCAAGCATTCTGTCCCTTTTTCTGAAGGAATGGGAGTGGGGGTGATTAGCAAAAGGGCTGATGGCGATTATGGTATGTTCAAGCCTTTACAAACCGCCTTTATTTTATTTTTTAAAATATATATTCTATTGATTTTTTCAGAGAGGAAGGGAGAGGGATAGAGAGTTAGAGAGAAGCATCGATCAGCTGCCTCCTGCACACTCCCTACTGGGGATGTGCCTGCAACCAAGGTACATGCCCTTGACCGGAATCGAACCTGGGACCCTTGAGTCCTCAAGCCGACGCTCTATCCACTGAACCAAACCAGTTAGGGCTACAAACCGCCTTTAGAAGTCTCAGCGCAGCCCAGGCCGGGTGTTCAGTTGGTTAGAGCATCGTTCCCAAGCCCTACAGGGGTGTGTGTCTGTCTCTTGTCTCTGTTTCTGTCTCTCTGTCTCTGTCTCTCTTTAAAATAAATAGATAAAATTTAAAAATATTGGTGCAGATAACTGAAGGCTTTCAGGCGGTTCCGCACGTGTGCGTGCCCAAGGCTAAGCGCAGGACTTCAAAACGTGTGCCTGCCTCCCCTCCCCCACTGGAGGAAGACTTGGCGGGGCCCCTGCACATGCGCGAACGCAGCCCCCCTCCCCCTCCCCGTGTCTCCTGGCAACAGGACTCCAGTCTTGGCCTTGGCACTGCGGAGGTCGCAATGGACCAGCCAGATAAGGCGGTCACTTCTACCCCAGTAAGGGAAGACTTGGGGCATGGCGGTTCAGTGGTCCTGGCCTCGGTACTGCCTACTGCCGTTCCCCTCTGAAGCGCCCAACTACGGGTCCCCTTCGCCCCTCTCTCCCGCCAAAATGCCACCTCTAGTCCCAGGCCTTTGCACCCCTCCTGTTCTATCTCCTCTCTCTCTTCTTGCCACCTTGTAGTCCTTTCTTCTGACCTTTGAGTTCTACTTCATTTTATTTCCTCTGCCCTTGCTACTCCTTCATCCTCCCGATTGCCCTTTGTTATCTGTATCTTCCCTCTTCTTCCCTACTACTAATGCTTTAATAGAGTGATTAGATTTCTTTCATTTTCCTCTAACGAGAGAATGTTTCTGTTGTTGTTTTCAGTCTATGAACACGTTTTTGAGTTTAGTATTTATAAAATATTTTAAACTACCTTTGTTTAGTTTTTAAATTTGGGCTAAGGATGTTTAGCCTATCTTTTGTAAAGTGATTCACCCTAAAGCGAATTTGAAGTGGTAGATGGGTGGAGTTTAGATCACCTGCCTTGAGCAAAACAAAGCAGCAGCTGCCAGTCACTTTCTTTTGGATATATATCATGTTTACTTTTCTCTTGTCCTTCCCAACTCATTTTCCTGGCCCAGGTAGAGGTAGGAGACCTGTCTTGACATGCCTGGGAAAGTTCGATTTCTGTGACTATAAATGTGCAACAGAGAACTTTCAATATAAATCTAACAAAGGCAATAGATCAGAAGAAATTCAGATTAGTGTGTATGAAACAAGGCCTTTCTTAGAGAAGTGCACATATTACATAGTAAAACTAAAGCCAGGGGTACTCATAAGTAGAATAGATATAAATTGCTAGACAGGAACAATGAATTATATCAGTTTTGCTAATTTGATTGTTTATTATTTTTAATGTATTGTTGTTTGAGATAACTGATATTTTGTACTAATAACAAAAACATTATAAGTAAAAGTAGAAATCAATATTTTAATGATTTTACTTAGTGGGAATAACACAGAAGAAAACACTGAACAATTGTGTTAACAGTGAAGCTGAATCAATGTGGAAAAATAAAAGGGTATAGAGTACTTATTATGGAAGACAAGAGTGTCCTTGGAAACTGAAGAATACCAAAATAATCTGCTTCTTAACTTGGCAGATGAGTTGTTAAAAATAAAAGCTATCATTTATTATTGAGCACTGGTTGTGGGTGCAAGTATTAATATGTACAACTAGAGGTCCGGTGCACAGAATTCGTGCATGGGGATAAGGGGAATGGTCCCTGAACCCGGCATGAACCCTCTTGCAATCCGGGATCGGGCCTAAACTGGCAGTCGGATATCCCTCTTGCAATCCGGGACCACTGACTCCCAACTGCTTGCCTGCCTGCCTGCCTCCCTGATCGCCCCTAACCATTCGCCTGCCTGCCTGATTGCCCCTAACTGCTCTGCCTGCCTGCCTGATCGCCCTTAACTGCTCACCTGCCTGCCTGATCACCCCTAACCCTCTCTGCCTTGGCCCCTGCCACCCTGGCTTAGTCCATTATGACGTCCAGAAGGTCGTTTGGCTGTCTGGTCTAATTAACATATTACGCTTTTATTATTATAGATGCCTTATGCTCGTGCCAACCCCTGATGTCTTATTTTTTTATTTAAATTCTTTATTGTTGAAAGTATTACATATGCCTCCTTTTTCCCCCATTGACCTCTCCCTAGCCGCTCCCACTCCCCAGCACATGCCCTCACCCCCCTACTGTCTATGTCCATCCCTGATGCCTTATTTTTATCCTCCTAAGAGGAAGTGTGGGCTCATAAGGGCCAAAGTAATTTGCCTAGTGCTCTTTAGCTAGTTAGTGGCAGAGCTGGAGTTCAAGCCCAAGTTTGTCTGGCTCCTCTATCACTCTGACTCTTCAGTGTGACAGCTAGCTGGACAAGCTGAGAGAACTAGCTATATCATATTTATGATATATATTTTTTTAATGTATGTGAACCTAGGAAATAGAAATTGGCAATGTTTGCCATATCTCCAGGAATTTGTATCTCAATATCACATTAATCTGATGACTACACATTTTGACCTTGAATTTCCAGCACAAACACCTGAGCCACACATATTTTTTTAGGGTAAAACATTCAAGCAGTTTTTATTCATTAATACTCACAAATGCACATAGCAGCTTCATTAGAGATTTCAATTTTCCTCTTCAGTTTGAATGTGGAGTACTAGGAGAGCCCTTTGCATGTCAGGGTACAGGAAGCAGAGATTAATCCCTGCATTGCTGCCTACATTTACCTGCTGGAAATAAAAATTAGTGGAAATGATCGTCACATCTATTTTCTCTCTTCCTTTTGAATGGACACAACATAGCAACAGACCTGAAATTACAGTCACCAAACAAACTCAAGATAACTGTTCACTTTCATTGACAAATACAGCGCTGAGGGCATTGTCTACGAATTGGGACCTCATCAAAGAGGAAGGGGTGGAAGCTCATTTCCTTATTTCTTTCTTTTAAATTTAGGTTTTCTAATGCCTCTAAAACACCTAAGGGAATAATATTACACAGCTCTTGGCATCAAAATGTGCCATGTCCCCCAGGTTATCCTCATCTGAGGATGAGCTCTCTTTACCCACTAAAGTAGACAGAAGGACTGAACCAGAAATCTTAATAACAATTACAATAATACAATTTTGATTTACATAACTCCTTTCTTTCCAAGAACACCAAATTTTGTCACATCTAATTATCCTTATGGCACCTCTGTCACATGGGGATGTTTATTGTTCTAATTTTCCCAAAGGGAATTTAGATATTTAAAAAGCACTTAAAATAATAAAATAGCAATTTAAAGAACTATTACAGGCAAAATGGATAACAGTGTTTTTATTTGAATTCAGACTGATAAATTTGGTGCAGGTATTAACTAATTTAAGTAAATATTTTATAAGTTATGTCTGACTTCCAGGGATCACCTCTCAAATGAATAAGCATATTTTATGTTTGTTAATAGAAACCAATCCGGAAGCGATCATCTTTTGAAAGAGAAGGATGGTGGAGAGTAGCGTTAACAGTATGTACATTTTCATTCATATTATTCTTATTCCCATTAACATTTGATTAAGTCAGTCTTACCGTTTAAATCACTAACAATTCGTAAGAAAACAGTAGGCTTTATTTCATCCTTATAATTTTAGCATCAGCATGTGAATGAGAAACTAAAATTTCAATTTAAAAGCTTGGAAAAGTAAATCAACTCTAGAAATCTATTCGTGTCACAAAATATCGAGGTAAGATCCACCTAGTTTATGAACTTGGTAAGAGGACACAAGAAAGATAAGGCATACATTCCTGAGAGGTTTTGGGGTTTCAGTTCTTATCTTACTTAGCACAGAGCCTATGATAACTTTTATTAGTTAACATGGTCAGCAGATGAAAGCAAGGTAGTAAAATGACCAGAAGATCCCCCTATAGGAGACGACATTTCTATATTGCAGAAATGTTTCCCATCCACACCCTGCAATAACAGAAGGGCCCCATGGGCCAAAGCCTTCTTGGAATTGAACTCATTGTAACAGTGGATCTGAGCCGAGTGCTCAGTGGAAAGATGGACACAAAAGCAGCAGTGACTAACCCTTCAGGTTTGGCCGTGTAGCTACATTGCGGTTGGGATTTGAAAGTACCCAACCCCTTATTGGACTAATTAGACAAAATGCTCTGCCAATTCGTCCTCCGCCTCCTGTTATTATCCTGTAGCTTCCCATTTAAGGGCTAGACAGAAGCATGTAGCATCTACGAAGCAGAAGTAGGAGAACGTTTATTTAGCCGAGAAACTAAATTTCAGGTCTCACTAGAGGCCTGAAATTTATAACCAAGTTGAATCTCGAGTTTAAGTATCTGTGAAGCGACTTTTTAAGAAAAAACTTCAACGATAGCCATAACCCATTGGCTATTACTCAGCAGCTGTCTCAGAAAGGAAATAACCATGATTCTCTTAAACTATTGTTCTGCCCAGAGTGTTTACTGTATTTTAATAGAATTTCATTAAACTGTAAAACTAAGAGATGCTGCTTAGGCATGACCCTTTCAAGAATGCTGCTGTTGGAGATGTTGCTGGTTTACACACTGATGTGAAAAACGATGTCAATTTTCCACAGAATACTCCTATCCCTGGCACTTACCACTTGAAAACGTTTATTGAAGAATCCCTATTAAATCCAGTGGCAGCAACTTACAATTTTAAAAATGAAGGAAGGAAAAAACCACCTCTTGTGCAAAGAAACAATCCAGTAGTAACGGACCTTCCCCCGTACATGCCTCCCGGCTTCTTGGACTTGTTGAAGAAGCAAGCAGCCACTTACTCATTTAAAGACCAACCGAGGTCAAGCCCCAGCTCCTTGGTTTACAAAGATCAGGTAAAGCCCTACTAGCAGCTGGGTTTTTGTGGGAAAGCTACCAAGAGCCCCGAGGAAAATAGTCTATATAACTTCGAGTGTATCTCCCCAGGGACAAAGTAACAATCTTTAGGATGCCTTATTTTCTGCAGAAATCAAACAAGGGCTGCCTAATTTGCAAATATGTCCTGCAAGATTTTTGAGGCCTCCTTAACCTAAGGAGAGGACTGGGGAGGGGGGTCTGGCGGAGGATTGTTCTCTCTGGAGGGAATCTTGGCAGGATTCCCCCAACTGGGGGAGCCTCTGGGATCTTATCTGTGGTTGGCCCATGCTTCTGGTCTTTTCAAGCAGTTTACACAGTGTACTCTTTTTTTTAAATAAAGATTAAAAAATATATTTTTATTGATTTCAGAGAGGAAGGGAGAGGGAGAGAGAGACAGAAACATCAATGATGAGAGAGAATCATTGATTTGGCTGCCTCCTGCACCCCCCACACTGGGGATATAGCCCACAACCTGACATGTGCCCTGACGGGGAATCGAACCGTGACCTCCTGGTTTACAGGTCGACGCTTAATCATTGAGCCATGCCGGCCGGACTGTACTCTCTTCCTTTAAAAAGAAAACTCTGCCTTTCAGTGAGTGAGTGCCCTTTTTAGAGCGTGAACATAACCATATGCCACAGGGAAGCTTTTCCCAAAATTTCTTGTAGAAATGAGCACTGGGGTACCAGGAAGGTAAGATTCTACTCTCAGGTCCACCAGTTCATTCATACATCGATAATAATTGCTATGCTTATGGCTCTGTGCCAGGCTCTGTGAATGGAAGATGTCCCTGACTTGCAAATATTTAAGTAACAATGCAAGAGCAAATATATCAAATGCTGAGATAAATCATCAGTTTCCTGATGATGATAAATAGTGTAGCAGGAAATCCCAGAGGAGAGTTCAGTGTAGGCTAGATTGAAAAGTTGGAAGGTTTCCTGGATGAAGTAGAACTCAAACTAGACCTTGAATAATACATGGCACTTATGTGGCTCTTAATAGTTTACTGTGAACTTCTACATATATTCTATTAGCAGTTCTTCCCAGGCATTCTGAAATAGGCAGAACAGATGTTAGCTCCATTTTACATGCACATAAACTGAGGTGAATAGAGACTAAGTAACTTGTTCAGTGGCAGAGGAGTACTTTTAACTGAGGGCTTCTGATCCCCAATTTGGCGCTCTTTCCAACTACCTTGGGCCTCTGGCCATGAATAAGGGGCAGGGTTTGGATGGGTGGAACCCAAGAGCTGTGTCTCCAGGGAGGGGCACAGCACTGTCAAGGCCTCTTCCAAGGACTGAGTTGTGACTTGGACTTTGTTACTTGGGACTTTGGGCCTTAATATCTCCCATTTATAAGGAAGCTAGTAATAGTATTAGTCTTCACAACCCTATCAGAGTGTTGCTGAGCAGAAATGCATTGTAACTGGAAGTTGAATTAAATACAGTGGTTGTAGCGATTATTAGGATGAACGAGAATTTTTCCCTGGGATGAGCGCATGTTGTACGCAACCTGTAAACCCATCTTATTGTTTTGCAAATTATAGCTTTGGAACAGGACAGAACCATAAAAGTTCACTGGGTAAGTCTTATCCTATTCACTTCAGTGGATGAATACAAACACTAAATTTTACTTAGTCTTTTATGGCTTGGTATCAGGTCACCATGCTTCATGTGAAATAATTTGGCCACATCCAGGACAAAACCATTCTTCCTTATTCACCACCACCATTTACTTCCCTTCTGCTTCATCTTGTCTTGCTTTTAGGGGTTTCTGAGGGTTGGTATTAGGCAAAATTTAAGGCTTTAAAAGACCAAAAGAATTTGGCTTACCCACAGGGGTGGACAAAACCTTCTGAAAACATATTTTTCCTGTTTCTTTTCTTTCTCCTCTCTCTCCTCACCTCCCACAAAGGATTGAGCTCCAGAAACTGGGAGAATTACATGTTTTCCTAATTTTCTGTTTCAAAGGTCTATGACAGTATGTTCACAGAAGGAGAGCTACCCAGATGTATCATTGTTTACTCACCAATAAAACTCATAATTCTGGTTTTTTTAATGGCAGAATTCAGTAAAATAATAATTCGAATAATTTGAGGTAGATATAGAATATATTATTATTACTTATTAAGATAGAACAACATTCTCTCAAGCTTCAGAATTTTTAATAGAATATTCACTTTATACCTCATTAAGGCTGTTTATTATTTGTAAGAAAGTTTTTACTATTTTTGTTCGAAAGCACGTAACTCAACTAGAGAACCTGTATCAAAGAATCCTATCATATACTAGAGGCCCAGTGCATGAAATTCATGCACTGTGGGGGAGGGGGGCGCTCAGCCTGGCCTGTGCCCTCTCTCAGTCTGGGAGCCCCGCGATTAATCACCCTGCAGAGGGAGGCCCCGCCCACTTACCGCAGAACCGCTTGCCAGGTAGCCAGGGCCTGCCTCTGAGGGGCTATCATGGGGCAATGGCAGGGCCCCCGACCAATCACATCACACCCTCCTTGGCGGGCCTGGTGCCAGTGGGTGTCATAGTGTGGTTGTCCAGACGGTTGTTCCGCTGTTTGGCCATTGAGTCAATTTGCATATTATGCTTTTATTATTATAGATATATTTGAATGTGTGTGTTTGTGTGTGGGTGTGTATGTGTATAAGGGGGTGGGGGTAGTAAAGGATAAAGGGGGCCAAATATATGGGGACAGAAGATTATTTGTCTATGGGTGGCGGGCACATAATACAATATACAGATTATATATCATAGAAATCTACACTTGAAACCTATATAATCCGTTTAATCAATGTCACTCCAATAAATTTAGTTGATAAAAAAGAGTATTTGAGATGGCCCTAAATTTTTTAAAATAAATTTTTCTTATCAGAGAATTAATACATTTTTATTGTAGAATTATACATACAAAAGTGGGACCATCTCTCTCCATATACACAGCTTGTGACCTGCTTCTCCCCAGTGTTGCTGTCATCCACTAACCCCAGGGTTACTCCCACTTATTTCTGGATGATTTTAACTCCCTTCTCTCCCTGCCTCCCTTGCCACTACTGTCATCATTTCAGTACACATGCAGATGACCTTCCAACAATCTCCCTTCTCAGATTCTTGAACTCTCCTCTACCTCAGCTCCTCACTCCTTGGATTTTTTCAAGACCAATAATTCCAACCCTGCATAATCTCAACTGCATGCACCCCACTCTGACCACTCCTAATGTTCAGCCTCACTCACTCTAGTGTCCCAACCCCCCTCCCCCCAATTTTTCTGTTCCCCACAATCTATAATCCATTGACCCTACTCGCAAAGCTTAAATCCCATAGTCATCAGAGTTACTCTCAGCATACGCCCTCAATTACCTTGCTCCTGATGGCGTATCTCACTTGTTTGTCAAAGCCACAAACCTGGGTGAATCTAACTCTCTGGGGACTTTGTACCTGCATCCATGTTTCGGAATGACTGGCCTCATTTTACAGTCTTCACCTCACATGGGCACTGGATGGACTTCCCTAGTCTGTTTACCTCCCACTCTCCTGGGTGGCTTTATTTCACATCTCTCCTTTCCAAATCCCTGACACCTCCACCTCAATCCTCCTCCTTATTTTTTCTTCTCAGCCTTTTTTTCAGGTTCAGCCCCTTCTCCCTGACCTCTTGTGGGAGTGCCCCAGGCCCCCAGACCTCTTCCTCCTCTACACTTGCTCCCTCTACACTCACTCCCCTGGTGATCTCATTTTAGTCTTTGAACACCATCCCTTTATGATCTCCAAATTATATCTCCTGCCCAGACTTCTCTCTTGAATTCCAGACTTGTATATCCAACTGCTTTTTTTTTTTTTTTTAACTTCTCTACTTATATGTCTAATTCAGGGTTTCTCAACTTTGGCGCGATTGACGTTTTGGAAGGAATAATTCTTTGTTGTGGGGAACTGTTCTGTGCTTTGTAGCATGTTTAGCAGCATTCCTGGAAAATTGATGCCATTAGCTAATTAGATGCCAATAGCAGTCCCCCTCTCAGTTGTAACAACGAAAACTGCCTCCAGACATTGCCAAATGTCCCCCGGGGCGGTACCCCCCTCCTGATTGGGAACCAATGGGTTTAAGTCTTTGCAATAGTGGGTGTGACCTCTGAGTGGTCGTTCTCAGAGTCAGCAGTTCTGTTGGGAACTGGCTTTATTCCAGACCTCCTCTTTTACTCCTCCCTCTCCCTCTCTTTCTGCCCGACTGGCCTCCTGGAAGCTTCCTGACTTGGCCACTCCCATCTCAGGGTCTTTGCACCGGATCTTGCCAGCTCATTGACCTTTGTTAGCTGTGTTTATAGCTGTGATAAAGATATCTCTGAAATCATGTTAATTTGAAAGTGCTCCACGGTACCACCAAAGGGATTTTTTTATTTTTTATTTTTTATTTTTTTATTTTTATTGCTTAAAGTATTACAAAGGGTATTACATATGTGTCCATTTTATCCCCCCGCCCTAGACAGTCCCCTAGCCTCCCCTATCCCCCAAACCAAAGGGATTTTCAACAGGATGGTTTTTCATTGAGCAAGGTATTAACTGGGCTGGCAAGTGCTACTGTAAGGAACTCAAGACTTAAATGTTGAGATAATAAAGAGCAAAGCATAGGTAAGATGGAGCAATTCATTGTACCAACACCATTTAAATTAAAAAAGTGACCCTAAAAATGGGCTCATTTAGCAGATATTTTTGAAACTGAATTTTCAAAGAACAAGTGTCACATGCAAATATGTCAAGAAAGTGGCAAATAAAAATGGACTTTGAAAGATGGTTACAGAAAATTTATCTCAGGGATTGGGACCCATGTAATTCTTAGTTCATTTGGAGCTGATAAAGACTCTAAGGTACTGGTAAATTTACAAATAATATCAGTGCTATCTGCTTTATTTCCACTTTTGTTTACCTTGCCTCCTTAACTCTTTCCTGCTTAAGCCTTTTCCGCTGAGATGAAGCTCACCATCTCAGCTCCAAGGATGTCAGGAGTACATAGCAGTGTTTGAATAGAATATCTCCTAGGATAAACCAAATAGTCTTAAGTGACTCTACAAGGTTGTACAGTATATGATTTTGTCTATATGGAAGACTGAATAAAATCAGATATTGGATAACCTAAAAAAACAAAAAGAACAATATAATTGGTATCATTAAGCAGGCTTCTTTTTGAGAAGGTCCTATATTGTTTTTCTCTCATTCCATAAAGAAGTCTGAGCAGTGAGTCAGTGATACTTCCATACGACACAAAAGACTTTACTTCTCAGAGAAAAGATACACTTGAATTTCTGCCAATAGTACCTACAAAGTATTGCACCTGCCAGCCCTTCGGCTGCATTCACCTTATGATCATTCCGACAGGGCTTGAACACATCGAAAAAATCTGTTTCCTTCTGTCCCACCTATTTATGGATTTGGTTCTCAAAATGTTGTCATACCAAGAGCCTAATAAGTAGGGTTGGATTTTTCCACTTATTCTGACCTTGATGGTGTTGGTACAACAGAACTGAATGAAGTATCCACACTAATATCATTCTGTCATATTGTATGGCTACAAGCTATTGCAAGATTTCTGAGTGCCTAATCTACATGGACTGAAACATTAACTAGAATCAGGTATTTTTCTGAGCACATTTTCTAGATTCTTTGTGCCTCATTACAAATGAAGAAGTGACATGCATCTGTAGGAATTAGGAAAATACATATGTATATTAAAAATCTCCAAGGACAGTGGAGCCACTCAGAATAGTTTGCAATAATGTGCAGAGAAACAATCTTTTACATAAGGCAGCTGACTATTCACAACTTTATGGAAAAAAAGCCCTCTCTCAGTAATATTAAATAGCAAAGAATGGCCAAGCCAAGTAAAGTAAGACAAATACAGAAGTTACAGGGAACCAATATTCCTTTCTAATCTAGTACTGCCTGAGTTTTTCCATAAGTACTTTTTTTATAGAAACTTATAAACAGCTGTTTAAGGGTGTTTTTTTTTCTTCTTCACTTTTCAATTCTCTTTCTTCTTCTGAGTATGTGTGTATATGTACATAAGAGAGTAAGCGAGCATGCGAGAGGAAGCATATAAAGGATTACATGCATTATTTAAAGTAAATAGAAAGCAAACACCCATATAACCATCATCAAAGTCAAGAAATAGGATGTTGCAGCCCCAAAAGCCCCCTGCTTAAAATACATTTTCCTGCTTCCACACTAGAATAATAAATAATACCCTTGTTTCCTGGGTGTTTATTTAATGTCAAGTGAACAATGAACAAGGCACAGGTGCATCAGGACAATGTGTGCATTTTATCATAAAATTTGTATTTACTGCTATTGTCAGTGTATCAACAACAGCTGCCTATACACTCAAAATGGGTACTAATATGTGAATGAAAGCAACAGGGTGAGCTGTATTATCTGAGCTTCCATGGGGCATAGAATGCCAGCATATGGATGCCTTATTCTGAAGGCCTGGGGTGGGGGTGGGGGGTGGAGGGGATGGGCAGCGGGGGCAAGCTAGAAGAGGTCAGTGGGGACATATGTAATACTTTCAACAATAAAGATTTAAAGATAAAATTTAAAAAGGCAGCATTGCATTTTAAAATCTGATTTTAAAATAATAGAGGGTAGGGAGTAGATTGCTCACTTTGGGAAGGATTCTTCCTAGGATTTTATAATATAATTGCTTCCTACCAGCTCCTTCAATAGGAGCTCTGGAGGTTGGGTCAGTCTTCCTGGCTCCTCATTCGGCTTCTTCCTCTCCTTCCCTTCCTTTACATATCCCAAGCTCTGTGCTTACCAGGTCCTTCTACTCCCTTACTCATGCACCTCTGAGCTAAAATCCATAACCCAGGGATGATGCAGCTACCAGGTAGTTTTGCAGCAAGTTTGACAATGGGCAGAGAGACAGTCTCTTCTGCAATGTTTCTCCTTAGAATACCTTCCTGGCTCCCCTCTAGGAAGTTCCTCTTCCTTAAAACCCTCAAATCTCTCTGTCTTTTACCACCTTCAGATCACCCAGTTGGGTTTATTTATCTCCCCCAGTTTTACAGATGTATAATTGACAAAATTATATGTATTTGAGGTTACAACATGATGATTTGATTGTGAATATATTGTGAAATGGTTGCCACAATCAAGTTGATTACCATATCCATCACCTAACATTGTTATCTTTATGTGTATGGATGAGAACATATAAGCTCTATTCTCTTAGCAAGTTTCAAGTATACGAATACAGTATTATTAACTATTGTTACCATGCTGTGCCTTGTATCCCCAGAACTTATTTAGCTTATAACTGAAATTTTGTACCAACCCCCCATCTCAACCCCAGCCCCGGGCAACCACCATTCTGCCCCCCGCACCCCCCCCCCCCCGCCCCCAGCAGGCAACCACCATTCTATTCCTTCAGGAGTACAGGCTTTCTAGTCACGAGTACAGGCTTTCTAGTACAGGCTTTCTGGATTCCACATATAAGTGATACAAAACAGTATTTGTCTTTCTCTGTCTGGCTTATTTCACTTAGCATTATGCATGTTGTTGCAAAAGGCAGGATTTCCTTCCTTTTTTTATGCTGAATTATCGAAATATATTTTTCAGTTATTTATATATCACATTTTCTTTTCCATTCATGCATCAAGGAACACTTAGGTTGTTTACATAGCTTAGCCATTGTGAATAATGCTGCACTGAGCGTGGGAGTTCAGATGTCTCTGGCAGATACTGATTTTGTTTCCTTTGGATAGATACTCCGAAGTGGAATTGCAAGATCGTATGGTAGTTCTAGTTCTAATATTTCAAGGAACCTTTTTTTCATAATGTCTGTACCATTTTACATTTCCACCAACAGTGCACAAGGGTTCCCTTTTCTCTACACCCTCACCAATACTAGTTATCGCTTGTCTTTTTTATAATAGCTATCCTAACAGTTGTGAGGCGACATCACATTGTGGTTTTGATTTGCATTCCTTGATGATTAGTGGTGTTTCAGCATCTTTTCATGTAACTGTTGGGTATTTGTATGGTTTTCTTTGAAAAAAATACCTATTCAGGTCTTTTGCCCAATTTAATCGGATTATTTTTTGGTTATTGGGTTGTTTGAGTTCCTTATATATTTTAGACATTAAAACCTTATCAGATGCATGGTTTGTATCTACTTTCTCCCATTGCTTACGTTGCCTTTTTACTTTGTTGATTGTTTATGCAGAAGCTTGGCTGTGCAGAAGCTTTTCAGTTTGATGTCTTCCTACTGCTTTATTTTTGCTTTTGATGCATTAGCATTATTTTCCTCTTTTTAGTGTCATATTAAAAAAAATTATTGCTAAGACTAATGTCAAAGAGTTTTCCCTATGTTTTCTTCTAGGAGTTTAGTGGCTTCAAGTTTTACACTTAAGTATTCAGTCCTTCTTGAGTCAGTTTTTATGAGTGATATAAGATAGGAATTTAATTTTATTCTTTTACATGAGGATATCCTGTTTTCCCACTACAATTTATTGAAGAGACTATTCTTTCCCACATGGTGAATTCTCGGTGCCCTTGCCAAGATAAGTTGATTATGTATGCATGGATGTTTCTTTGGGGGTGGGGGGAGCTTTCAATCTGTTTCATTGGTCTATGTATTTGTTTTTATGCTAATACCATACTGTTTTTATGATTATAGTTTTGTAATATAGTTTGAAATCAGGAAATGTGATGCCTTCAGCTTTTTTTTTTTTCTTTCTCAAGATTGCTTTGACTTTAAGCTCTTTTGTGGTTCCATATAAATTTTTAGGATTGTTTTTCTGTATCTGTGAAACATGCTATTGGAATTTTTTAAAATATATTTTTATTGATTTCAGAGAGGAAGAAAGAGGGAGAGAGAGATAAAAACATCAATGATGAGAGAGAATCATTGATTGGCTGCCTCCTGCACCCCCCACACTGGGGATCGAGCCCACAACCTAGGCATGTGCCCTGACTGGGAATCGAACGGTGACTTCCTGGTTCATGGGTTGATGCTCAAGCACTGAGCCACACTGATTGGGTGCTATTGGAATTTTTATAAGGATGTTATTGAGTTTATACATTGCTTTGAGTAGTATTAATTCTTCTCATCCATGAGCATGCGGATATCTTTCCATTTATTTGTATCTACTTCTTTTTTAAAATATGTTTTTATTGATTTTTTTAGAAAGAGGAAAGGAAAGAAACATTGATGAGAGAGGAACATCATCAATTGACTGCCTCCTGGCCGCACCCTCACTGGGGATCGAGCCTGCAACCTGGGCATTTTCCCTAACCAGGAATTGAACCAACAATATGTTGTTCCTGAGTTGATGCTCAACCACTGGGCCACACTGGCTGGGCTTCAATTTCTTTCTTATAGTTTTCAGTGTACAGATCTTTCATTGCCTTAGTTAAATTTATTTCTTAGTGTTTTATTGTGTTTGATTCTATTGCAAATGAGATGGTTTTCTTAATTTCTTGTTCAGATACCTGCAACTTGACTAAATTTATTGATTTGTTCTAAGAGTTTTTGAAATGTGAATATCTGTGGAATGTTTTGAAGCTCCACCTTTGAAAATATGCCATTTCCACTGTTAAAATAAAGAATAAATTACATAATGTTGTATGCTCATAAAATAAATGACAGATAATAAGATAAAGTGAGTTTAAGACCTGTATTAATCTATTATTGGTGTCCTGTCCATTCTGTATAGTCAGTTAAGCTTTCACCAGGACAATACAATGTACTTCCTCCACCAGTTCCCAAGTATCCTTCCAGGTAATTATACACTTATTAAGTTACCTTTAATCATTTACTAATGCCTTTCTATATATAGACTTAACAATCAATACTAATGGCTTTTAAACCTCATTTATGCCCATTATGATTAGCATTCTTAAATATTTAATGAGAGATAGGGAATAAATTAACAAAGATCCTCACATTAAAAAATAAATTTAGGAAATCATATCTATTTTTTTAATATAGGAGCTTCGTATTTCGTTCTACAGTTCAAAGATTTCCATCAGCCTATTTCATTCCTGTAAGTACATTGTAGACATTTAACTCATGGTGAATTTGATGTTTAAAATATGCAATGATTCCTTTTGATATATCAAGATTAACATTTTGCTCATTGGAGTAGATAAGCAATGAATGATTATATCATTGATTTTAAATATACATAAAGTATATCCGAAGCAATGCTAGGGATTTCAAATGTAAGTTAGCTATTTGTGTCAATTTACTTTTTTAGATCTTCACTCACATCACCTCAGTGAGGTCATCCCTAGTCTCCTGTTCAGAATTTCCTGTCCCCTTCCTCTATTTATTTTTCTCCATAGCACTCATCACTGGCTGGTACACTGACTACATTAAAGTTTGACCTATCCTGTTTTTATCTGTCTCCCTTACTAGAATGTAAGTTTCATGAAGGTGGGGATAGTTGTTTGTTTTTGTCCTGTATACCCAGTACCTAGAAAAATGACTGACACCTAGTATTTGTTGAGTTAACTAAGTAATAAAGCTCATTCTATTAGCAACAAAAAGAAAAAGTATCTCTAGGTTCTTTTCTTTAAAAAATGTGAAAATGTTTTCTTGTTTCTAAAAATTTCCAAATACATATACATGAATTATGATAAAAATGAACTCTTTTAGCTAAGTAACCAGTAGAATGCCAAAAAATAAATAATTATAAAAACTTTAGAAAGATAAGAAAATGTGAAATTGTTTTGAAACAATGTGATGGACTATAGCTATTTATTTGTAACTAGAAACTTGGGGGTAGGGGGAAGAGGCATAGAGAAAACATCTGAAAAAGTAATTAAGATAACTGAACCAAGCTCAGAAACAGACACTAGGATATAGAAGACTTATATATTTGAGAAAGATGATAGGAGAAATCCATAGGGAAAGGAAGAGACATTTTGTGTTAGACAATTGTTAAATGACTTGGAAAAAACATGTTAGAGTCTTTCTACCACATATTAAAATAAATTCCATATTGATTAAATAATTAAATAATTGTGAAACCATAAAACCAGGAGAAAATATATGAGCATATATCTAATTTTAGGATAAGGCAGATTTTCTGACATAATAGCATGGATGAAGTACAAAGGAAAAGAAATATATCAGATTATATAACATTTTAATATATTTGTTATATATTTTAGAAAACAAACTGTAAACAAGTTAATAGGTAAATGCCAATTAGAAGTTATGTTCAACATGCATGGCAGATAAAGAGTTACTGGTGACCTTATCTAAAATTCTCTTAATCTCTGGGAAAAACACCAGTAGATTGTAAAACAGATAAAGCCACAAATAGATAATTCATAAAGCAAGAAACTCAGATATCCAACAAAGGTAACAAAGTTTTGATGTCACTAACACTAAAGTATGAGAAACTAAAAGGCTGATTGAAAACTTGCTGTATGTGGGTGGTGTGATGGACTAAATAATGGCTCCCAAAGATGTCCAAATCCCCAGAATCTGTGAATATTACCGTATAGGGCAGAAACTTTGCAGATATGATTATGTTAAGGATCTTGAGATAGAGAAATTATCCTGATTATCTCGTGGGCCCTAAATGCAATCACAAGTATCCTTATAAAAGGTAGGCAGAGGGAGATTTGAGGAAAGAGAAGAAAGCAATGTGACCATGGAGGCAGAGATTGACGTGATGTGGCTACAAGCCAAGGAAGGCAGCCGCCACCAGAAACTAGAAGAGGCAGAGAATGGATTCTCCCCTGGAGTCTCCAGAGGTAACAAGGCCCTGCCACACCTTGCCTTTGGCCCAGGGAAACTGATTTTGGATATCTGGCCTCCAGAACTTTGAGAGAATAAAATTCTGTTGTTTTAAGCCACCAGATAGATGGTAATTTGTTGCAGCAACCACCAGAAACTAATAAGGTGGGGATTGTTTCCAGGTGGATTTCACAGTAGATGGATGTGATGAGGACCTGGCTTTTAATTTTGGTAGACCAAATTGCTTATGTCTGTAGGCCTTTTCTCTTGGACCCATCAGTTGCTTCAAAATGACTCCTTAGCCGCCTGCCTGAGGTGTAAGCCAGTTGCCAGTTCTCACCATTTGTAAGGTTTCGTTCACTCAATTCCTGTCTTCAGTAAAGGCCCCTGTCCTCACAGTGCCTGGGGCTCCTGAGTCCAGATCTCTGGCACAGTCTCCCCATAAATGAAACCTTCTGTTTCCTACAGGGATGTGGGATGGGTAACTACCTGACTGCTGGGGATGAGGTAGAGGGACTTGGGAGAAGACGATCAACAAATCCTGTTTTCAGCTCCACGCTCACCTCCATCTCACAGGTGCCTGATGCCTAAAATTTCTGAGCTTCTTTTAGGTTCTGCGGAGCAAATCAGCCTGCTCCACGTCAGGTTCTATTCCTCCTAACTGCTTCACACCTTCGAAAATATGTTATCTCTGTTGGCCATTGTCTCTTCTCTTGGCTCTCTGTGTGTGTACATGTGTGTACAGGTGTGTATGTGTGTGGGGAAGGAGATAGTTACAAATGCACTGTGCAGTCGGCTTTGGCAGCAAGCAGTTGAGACACCAGTTTTTCCCCCACTGGGTGGTATTGTAGTTCCTTTGAATTACACATTTTAAATGGATGCCATGAGTTAATAAGGATGTGTTTATACTCTTCGTAAAGAGAAATGCAATTAAAACAATTTATTAACAAGTTAGGTTAGGCATCCTGCAAGATAAGCGGCCTGGTTTGGGAAATGGCATAAGGCAATGGATTCTGACAAGTTTTGCCTTTGTACTCATTGCTTTTATGGAGGATAAGATTTTGGGGGGAAATGGAGATCACCATTTTCATTGCTATCACCTCATCCATTCCATTTTATGTATAAAAGTGATTCACTGATTTGGAACATCCTGTCCTTCAACCAGGTGAAAAGATTACTAAAATATTCTAAGATAAAGAAGTAGCCCAGGGCTGTGATTCATGTCTGTCCTAAACATGCATTCCCAGAGCAGACTTACGGGTTTGGTTTAGAGCCACAAATTTGTAAACTCAGAGAGTAAACTCCTTCGACCCCAGCAGTGGGAGATGTGCTTGTTCTTGAGATAAATGCACTAATCCTTAGGCCATTATAAGCCTTTATCTGAAAAACTCATTTGATTGACTTTATCATTCAGTTTAATGGTTTTAAAAATTAAAATCATAGTCACAGAACTGTTAAGGGCTCTTAGAACCGAAAGAAACTTTATAAATCTACTACTACTGCTGAGGTCGGCTTGAACGATAATGCATCGAGTGTTTTCTGGTGCCTGGCACGGTGGTCTGTGACAGACATATCCTGTTTCATTTAATTCTCACAGCAACTTGATGGGGTGGTATTTATTATCTCTATTTGATAAATTAGGAAATGGAAGTTAATTGTCTGAGTTCACACAGTTATTAGGAGGTATAGAGGGAGGCAGGATAGTACGAAGCTAGGAAAACTTCTTGGCAAGTGGAATGGGGAAAATGAGACAGCTTAACAAACTGACTGAGCAATTTACAGCCAGATACCCCCGTAGGGATAACATCTAGGCCTCAGTTGTATTTCAGCTCTAGGCCCAGAAAAGTAGCAAAACCAGGTGGGCGACTCTAGGACCAACTGCAATGACCAATGACCCCCAGCGCTGGTGCTGACCAATCAGTAGAGCATATGAGCCTGAAAGAGCACACCTGGAAAACTGATGAATATTCTGCTGAAAGCCTCCGTTGAGACCTCCCCTAAGATTCCCACTTGCAAGGGAGAGATAAAAACCCTAAAGACAAAAAACCCAGTGCTCACTTTCCCTCCCGGGAGCACACCCATGCCTTTGCTCTGGCCCATCTTCTTCCCCCACAAACACGCATCTCCTAAACTCTTAGGGACCCCACAAGACTTGTAACCAGGGAAGCAGCAGCAGCTCGCCCTGGACTAATCCCCTGACCCTATCCCCAGGGCTCTTTTCTCTGACTTCCCAGTGAGCTAAAGCAGCCCAACTTAGGCTCTCCTGTTGCTTCTTCTATGCTAAGGCCTTCTTTGTTTCACTGTCCCCAACTTTAATAAATGTACCCTCAAAGTCACTTGGACTTGTCATATGAAATCTTTCCTGCACAAAGTCAAGAACCCACACACTACCTGCCGACCCTTGGCAAACCAGCTCAGGGCCAGATCCCCTGAACTGTAACAGGCCCACTGTACAGCAGGCTGAGAGAGAAAACAATCCACACTAAGAAAGAAACTGGAAGAACTCCAGAAAGAATGTTCCTACAAGAAAAAGCACTCAAGAACAATTAAGAAAATATGTATAGTAAAATATGCAAGTGAAAAAACAAGTCACCAATTAACTCCAGGTAAAACAAAAGACTCTCCAAACAAGAAATCATGTTATGTATGTTGGCTCTGCAAGGAATAACAGTTATTTAGGAAACATTGATTTAAAATGTACTTTTTGATTGGATGAGCAGGAGAAAGAGCGAGAGATATTTCTTCATTTATTCTAAGAAGTCATCAATAGATAATGGCTAAAATGTCAACTAAGAAATAACAAAATGCACATACTATTTAGTGATAAGAAAATAATTGTCAGAAGAATAGCCAAGACTTAAAAATAGTTGTCTTAGGCTATTTAGAGCCTATTCAAAGACATGTGTGCCTAAGACATGTGTATGAAAGATGTTTCTAAGAGTGCTAGTTTTGTAAATGAATCAGTCTAGTTTATTCTAATGAATACTGTGCTGCATGTATGCTCTTAAAAATATCAAACAGCTCTGGCCAGTGTGGCTCAGTTGGTTGGTCCAACTGAGCTCCAACCAACTGAGCTACATTGGTCAGGACTTGACATTTTTTTTTAAAAATATATTTTAATGATTTTTCACAGAGAGGAAGGGAGAGAGACAGAGAGCTAGAAACATCGATGAGAGAGAAACATCGATTAGCTGCCTCCTGCACATCCCCCACTGGGGATGTGCCCGCAACCCAGGTACATGCCCCCGACCGGAATCGAACCTGGGACCCTTCAGTCCGCAGGCCGACGCTCTATCCACTGAGCCAAACCGGTTTCGGCAGGACTTGACATTTTGATTTTGAAAAAAATTTGTGATGGCCCAGCCCGTGTGGCACAGTGGTTGAATGTCGACCTAGAAACCAGGAGGTCACAGTTCAATTCCCAGTCAGGGCACATGCTTGGTTTGTGAGCTCTATCCCCAGTGTGGGGTGTGCAGGAGGCAGCCAATCAGTGACTCTCTCTCATCATTGATGTTTTTATCTCTCTCTCCCTCTCCCTTCCTCTCTGAAATCAATAAAAATATATTTAAAAGAAAAAGAAAAAGAAAAAAATGTGTGACTAATTCTTCCGAGGTGTGTTTTGTGTATAGTTGCCTGGTAAGGTCGTGGTGTCATTTGAGCCTATTGACTTGGGACAGGTTGTCTCATTGTTGCTATACCTGAAACCTACAATCACCAGAAATCTGACCTGTGGATCTGGTGCAACATAGTACGGCCTAGAGACATTCACCGAGTCACTTTAAACCGTTTTGAGAACGAGCAGGTTATAAAAGATGGATACATACAGGTGCATATCTCATCCTCCTTTCTTTCCATCATCCATGAAAACTAGCTCATTGAAATTTAATCATTTATGCATAAAATCTCTAGGAGCAGTCTATTAAAAAAGGACTAGATGACCATGTAAAGGCATAGCAGAGTACTACACGATTTGTCAGTCATAAAAAGTACATTAACTTTTAATCTGAAAATCCTCTAGGATCCTAGGTGCCTCTCAGGAGCCTTTTTCACTTGTTAAAAAACACAGCCTTCTTGTTTGTCAGGGATTCAGTTGTTGAATTACATTTTGTCCCTGAAGTGTAGGTGGCTCTTGGCAGAAGCAGTTGGTGAGGGATTTGTCTGGTTGGAAAACAGTTTTTAATCTTCAAATTACCAATGTAAGGTGGTGTACTTATTGGCTATTTCAGTTATTGATCAGCATAATTGCTTTGCCCATAAGAAAGACTAAGTATTTGGGGACAGATGCCAGAGCACATGTTCTACCATAAGTAAAAAGGGCCTTTTTGCACCTACAGAAAAAAATTGTATCGGGAACTTCTACAGCCACCATCCCCTTTTAGCACCTTTATAATGACCAAGCCCCACAAATGCCAAGACCCAGAGGTCCAGTCCTCATAGCAGGACTTTTTTATTTTTATTTTTTAAAGAGAGAAAGCAAACTGTAACAAATCTTAGTCATTCTTATGCAATCAGATTGAACAAAATAAAGCTTGTCATTTGTGGATTTTCTTCCTCTTGCCCTCCCTTTAATTAATTTAACTGCTTTTAGAAATGACCCCAAAAATCTCCTGATCTACCAACAAATTACATAAATGTTCCCTACTGAAGGTCTTTGAAAATGTCAGTAAGAAGGATATCAGATATTCTGCATAATTTCTTTGAACATATAGGGGCCACAAGTGATGTTATTTATTTATTTGTTTATGTATGTATGTATGTATGTATGTATGTATAATCCTCACTCGAGAATATGTTTGATTGACTTTTAGAGAGAGAGAGGGAGAGAGAGGAGAGAGAAACATTTATTCATTGATTGGTTGTTTCCCCTATGCACCAACCAGGGATTGAACCTGTAACCTAGGTCTGTGCCCTGACCAGGAATCGAACCCACAATCTTTTTGGTGTGTGGGATGACATTCTATCCATCTGAGCCACTCAAATGGGGTTGGTGATGTGATTTAGAAGAGTAAGGAAGATTTTATTTTTATTTTTCTAAATCTTTTTTTTCTCTCCAATATCTACTTGGCAGTGGTGAACTGTAGAGACTTAGTGCTGATCATATCTAATTGCTGGTGGGAGTATACACTAACACAATCCCTTGAAAAACAGTTTCACAGTATGTGTTGAGCTATAAAAACTATTTATATCTTTTAGCCTACCAATTCCATTTGGAGAAAATCCTCCTAATGTAATAATATTATATGCAGAACTATTCATCTATACAAAGATATCATCAAGGGATTATTTATAATAGTAAGATAGTAACAGCCTCAATTTAATATCAAATAGAAGGGAAATAATTTTTAAAAAATATATATTTTATTGATTTTTTTACAGAGAGGAAGGGAGAGGGATAAAGAGCTAGAAACATTGATGAGAGAGAAACATCGATCAGCTACCTCCTGCACACCCCCCACTGGCGATGTGCCCTCAACCAAGGTACATGCCCTTGACCGGAATCGAACCTGGGACCTTTCAGTCCGTAGGCTGACGCTCTATCCACTGAGCCAAACTGGTTAGGGATAGAGGGGAAATAATTAAAAAAGAATTTTATGTATACACTTAAAGGAATATTTTACAATCATTGAAACAATTGTTAAAATCATGAAATAGCAGCAAAAATGATTGTGATCTAAAATATAATGAAAAATTCAGGATACAGATTGGTGTGTATATTATGATTAAAATAATATAAGAAAAAATTAGAGTATAACAAACAGGAAATGCACCAAAATGCTATTAGTGGCTATGCTGAGGTGCTGTGATTAAGGGTAGTTGTTCACTTTGTTTCTCTCTTTCCATTTCTTTTATAATTTTTCAAAACCCAATTTTTAAAAAATCAGGAAGTAGACAATGTTTGAGGAAAAGAGCCATCAAAATGGTCAACATAAAAATATTTTGTTACTAAAATAAAAATAGTGCCACTTACTACTACTTAATTGGGAATCAGTCGGTCATATGATTCTGGGCTTCCAGTGATTTGCTGAGCAGATTCTTTAGTTATTATTTCTCACAGTTGTACGTAAAGTGAAAAATGAGATGTGCACATCTTTCCTGATGGTAGGAATAAAATCTTACAATGTCAAATGAAAATGGGTTTTTTTTTTTTACTTGATTTCAGAAATATTTTATGATGTTTTTGTACATCTTAAAATCTGACAAGCCTATAAAGAATAAGGCATTATGTGATTTGTCTGTTTTAGTCATGTTTAATAGTAGAGGTTTGAAAAGGGATATGGTATCTGTGGCATAATCTTTGCATTAAAACTAGCATTCTTTCAGCTGTTTTTGCATTGAAGGAATTAGTTTAATTAAAAACTAAGCTGATAAAGGGAAATAAAAGCGAAAATAAACAAATGAGACTTCATCAAACTAAAAAACTTCTGCACAGCGAAGGAAGCCATCAAACAGACAAAAAGACGACCTACTGAATGGGACAAGATATTCACAAATGATACATCTGATCAAAGAGTTGATATCTAAAATATATAGGGAACTCATTCAACTCAATAACAAAAAAATAAACTACCCGATAAAAAAATGGGCAGGGGATATGAAGAGAGATTTCTCCAAAGAGGACATAGAGATAGCCTTATTAAAAGATGCTCAACCTCATCAATCATCAGGGAAATGCAAATCAAACCACAATGAGATACCACCTCACTCCAGCTAAGATGGCTATTATAAAGTCAACAAATAACATGTGTTGTCAAGGATGTGGAGTAAAGGGAACCCTTGTGCACTGTTGATGGGTCTGCAAATTGATGGAGCCACTATGGAAACAGTAGGAAGATTCCTAAAAAAAATAAAAATAGATCTAACATGTGACCCAACAATTCCACTTCTGGGTATTTATCTGAAGAAAAGAAAAAAACTAATTCAAAAAGAAGTATGCACCCTATATTCATTGCAGCATTATTTATAAAACTCAAGATACGGAATCAACCTAAGTGTCCATCGATAGATAAAGGGATAAAGAAGATTTAGTATATACATACAATGGGATATTTTGCAGCAATTAAAGAAAGAATGAAATCTTGTCATTTGTGATAACATGGATGGATCTAGATGGTATTATGCTAAGTGAAATAAGTCAGACAGAGAAAGACAAATACTGTATAATTTCACTTATATGTGGAATCTAAAAAAACCCAACAACAAACAAACAAAAAAAACCCCTCATAAACAGAGATCAAAGGGATGGTTGGCAGAGGGGGGTTAGAGGATGGGTGAAAAAGGTGAAGGGGACTATAGTCAAAATATTGTGATAAGTTTACATGGTGGCAGATGACTACTAGACTTAGTATGGTGATCACATTGTAGGGTATAAAAATGTTGAATCACTATATTATATACCTGAAACTAATATAACTAATCTAATATTGTATACTAACTATATTTAAAAAATGAACTACAAAAAGAAACTAAGCTGATAATTTAAAATTTCATGAAGAGCAGAAAAATAATTAATAAACTTGGTCAGATTGCATAATGCCAAACACGAATTGAATGGAATCTGAAAGTTAAGATTATGAAAACAGGTCTCAGTGTCCTCAAAGATGAGTTCGGTTGTAGGTAACATTTTTGGAAAAATACAAGCTTTCAAATACAGCTACAGATGTACTAGGATTTTTAAGAAAAAGATACCCTGGCAATTTTTCTTTTTCAAAAAAGTTGTGCAAATTTTCCAATGCTATTAACACCAGCAGTCATAGATCCCTGCCTGACTGTGAGTGTGAGGAATTTCCTGCACTTCTTTTTTATTTATTTTATTTTTTAAAAATTGATTTCAGAGAGGAAGGGAGAGGGAGAGATAGAAACATGATGTGTGAGAATCATTGATTGGCTGCCTCCTGCATGCCCCACACTGGGGATCAAGCCCACAGCCTGGGGATGTGCTCTGACTAAGAATCAAACTGTGACCTCCTGGGTCATATAGGTTGACGCTCAACCACTGAGCCACACAAGCTGGGCGCTACACTCCTTTCTTATAACAATATCTTGACTGGAAATAGAAAAAACAATATATTAGGACTTTAGTCAGTGGCAAGTGACAGAAACCCAACCCAATTAGCTTAAGCAAAGAATCTATATATATAAAAGGCTAATATACTAAGTGTCCGACCGTCTGACTGTTTGCTACAACACACACTGACCACCAGGAGATAGGCGCTCAGCGCAGGAGCTGCCGTGACATGCACTGACCATTTACAGAGAAACGGCACTGTGGACCTGGCACCCACAAAGTAACATTCAGCCTCCCCCAAGTAGGACACAGGCTCTGCCACCACCCTGGAGTGACACCCCACCAAATCACAGCCAACGCTGCTGAGACCCCATGGCGCAAAATGCAGCCCACAGCCCAGCCCAGCCCTGAAAACAGTTGCGGTGGGTGCTGGGTGATGACATCATGTAGCAATGCCAGGTTTCCTCTCCCTAGTGACTAACCTCCTTGCAGTTTCTTCAGCCCAGAAACACGGCTTGCTTTATAGCCAGGTGCAAACATTTTACATTTTAACCAAATGTCTGTGAAGCATTTTCCCATGCCTCATCTCATTTGATCCTCACAAAAGTCCTGGAGTAGGTAGATAGGAGACTCGGTGGAATCCTATTTTCTTTTCATTAGACAGAAAAACGGAGATTTAGAAAGCTTAGAAACTTGACCTGACTGAAAAGAAGAAATGGGGACCTTGAAAATGACTTTAGTTTTTCTCACTGTGCAGAATATAGTCAAACACAGTTAAATATTTTGCCCTTTGTTCTCCCTGTGTGATCTACAATAATAATCTGCTTCGTGTTGATATTTACTACTGTGTTGCTGACAATTACCTGAAAGAGAAGTTGGGGTGCTTCACTGGGCTGGAAAAAGTTTAGCTAAATCAGAAAGCAGGTCTAATTAAGCAAGTTTATCTATATATATAAAGCTCTTGCTGGTGCCAATTGCACATGTGTGTGTTTCAATCTGTCATTGTCGATTGTGATTTTGGTTGACACTTCTATTAGAGAGAAAGGTCAAATAGCGATATTAAAATATTTCTTCTAATTAATTTCCTTTCAATGTGCACGAATTCATGCACCAGGCCTCTAGTACAAACATAAAGGTGGGGTGGGATTTTTTGATGCACATAGCCTTGGGCATGTTGGCCACTGATTTACCTTTCTCCATCCTTTGGACATGGTCTCTTCATGAGCTGGGCAAGACCACCTCCAGCAGCCCCAGCTGCTATGAAAAGGCAGGTTCTTCTGATTGGCCAGTTGGTGGTCCTGTGCCTGACCCTGGACCACTTGCTGTGACCAGGAGTAGGGGAGTGCCAGCTGGACTGGAAGTTCCCAGGCAGAAATACCACCTCAGATTTCTAATTATGGTGGGGCCCCTTCTGCTCCCAGGGTCATGTAGAAAAGGGAGGATGGGCCAGTAAACACCTGTGGCAATTCTAAATTACCTGGTGCCCCCTGGCACATGCATTTCTATACAAGCTACATTTCTAGGGCGGGCAGGTTTGTGATGACTCAGTGTTGCCCCACCCACACAGCCCATACCTGGAAACCGAGGCTGCCACGGTCTCAGCAGGAATAAACAGCACCGAGCTAGACTTCAGAGGTGCTCCAATTCCTAATTTCACAAATGTGAATAATTTTGGCCCCTGACAGGTTTGCTTGTACCCCACCCACCAACATGCATGTTTCCCTTCTTTTTCCTCTGAAGATGTAGACCAATATTTACCGAGTTCTGGAATTTCCTTAGTCAGATACACCGTGCCACCTGCCTCCCGAATTCCCCGAAGCTGCCAGCTTCTCTCTGTGCCACCTCCACACAGGATTCTACCCTCCTTGCAGGGCATCTGTTTTCTTCTTTGCACAATATGGTCCTCCTCTCACACCCTTCTCACCAAATTTGGGGGGGGGGGCGGGCATTTTTATTATCCTATGTAGTAATTTCAGTTTATGTTGCATATCACTTACATTTTTTTATATGTATACATTTGGGACTATACATTTTATTTCTGACCCTTTCTCTCCAAGTATGATTCACTGAAAGTTGTTTGTGCTAGGACCATTAGGGACAGACAGTGTGCTCATTCCAGGTTCCCTTTAGCTGTGATTAAAAACAAAAAGCTTAGAACTACATACTGACACCTCCCAGCAGGGAGGAGGGGGGCCAGGAGCTGGCTCTGGCTCCTGCAGCTGAGGTGCTTAGTCATTTGTTTCTAACCCCGCTGAACCTCACGTTCTCATCTGTGAAATGGAGGTAATAGCATCTCCCTACACTGTTGTGAGGGTCAAACGAGAATGGGTATGTGAGCTAGAGGTGGCAGCAGGGATGGGGCAACGCCCTGGCAGTGCCCAAGGTCAGGATGGAGAGTGGGGGTGGGTCGCTGAGCCCGAACTCCTGCCTGCAAATGAGGAGGCTGCGGAACACCGAGGACTTATGGAGACTGGAAATACAAGGGTGACAATTAAATTGTAAAATCATCCTTCGTGTTAATACACATGTAAAAAACAACAAAGTGATTAACTGTAGAGAGAAGGCTGAATTTTACATTCCTAACTGTATTTTTGACAGGAGCCTATGCACTTTATTTTATTTTATTGTTTGTGATGCAGTGAATTTGACTACAGGGTTAAAATGAACAACATCCTCCTCTCTAGGCTCCCTGCCCGCTTTGGCCTTCCCTAACCTTTCCATTACTGCTTCCTCAAACCCTCCCATCAGCCTTTTTACCCTACAAGCTTGCCCCCCCCCCCTCCTCTTCTTCCTCCTCCTCATTCTTTAAGTTTCTGCTCAAATGTACTTCTTTGAGGGGCTTCTTAGGCCCCTCAAATCAGATCAGTTTACCCTCTTACATGCTCTCCCATAGACTGTATGTGTTCCTTTGTGTGATATTCCACACATTCGTCAGTATATTTTTTAGTAAGGTATATATTCCCTGTTAGAATGTAAGCTCCATGAGAGTATATCTTTTCAATTAAGCCAGTAACAAGGACCCCACATGGCTGTTTTAAACAAGGTAGGAACATTATTTTCTCTCGCACAAACTGCCTGCAGTAGGTGGTTTCAGCTTGGGATGGCATTCTACAGCATCAGATTCCGGTGTGCTGCTCTGCTAAGCATGGCTTCCATTCCCGTGGTCCCAGAGAGCCGAGAATATGGGACAAGCTGGCAGGCAGGAGGGCGGGGAAGATGGACAAGCAGCCCTCTCCTTAAAGATGCTCCTTGGAATTTGCATACACTTCTTCTATCTCCATCCTATTGGCCAGGAATTAGCCATGTGGCCACACCTAGCTGCAAGGGAGGTTGGGAAATTTAGTTTTTACTCTGGGTAGACATGTGCCCAGTAAAAAATTATTCTAATACCAAGGAATAGGAGAAAGGATATTGGAGACAATTACATACTGCTGTATTCCCAACTCCCAGCGCACTGTGTGGCACATTCTACACATATTAGTTGAATGAAGAAATGGGCTGAACACTTGTGTATTTCATTGCTAGGGCTGCTGTAACTAAGTCCTACAAACTGAGCAACTTAAACAACAGAAATAGATTTTTCTTCACTGTTCTAGAATCTAGAAGTCCAAGATCAAGGTGCCAGCCATGTGGTTCCTTCTGTACCACTCCTCTCATAGCTCCCAGTGGTTTGCTGGCAATCTTCCGAGAGATCTCTGCCTTCATCTTCACGGCATGTTTTCCCTGTGTATGTGTCTCCGAGTCCAAAATTCCCCTTTATATAAAGAACACCCTTCATTATTGGCTTAGAGCCTGTCCTAATGACCTCATCTTCACTAATCACATCTGGAATGACCCTATTTCCAAATAAGGTCACATTCGGAGCTACTGGGAATTCAAAAGTCATAGGACTTGTGAACTTGGTGGGGGGAGGAGGAATGGGGGGAACACTACTATTCAACAGAACAACGAGTCACAGGATTTATGAATCTTGGAAGGACAAAATTCAACACATACAAACTTGTAATTCATCTACTCTCACACAGTCTTTCAGAGGCACCTGGTACCTTGTCCTTCCTGAGCAGTGTTGTATGGATGAACCAGTTCCATTCTCTCAGCCCTGAAGGAGTGTGTGTGGTGGGGGGATGGCAGGGCTTACCAAAGGCCTATAATGGTAATAGCGTCATTGGCCATAAGGGGTTGTAACCAAACGAGTCAAGCTTCTTCATGGTATGATGGGAACCCAGGAGCACTGCAGAGAAGTCAGGGGGGCCTTCGCATTCGAGTCCTTTGCGGTGAGTGGAAAGCTCCTGACCTTGTAATACCCCGTGGCCCCCAAGATCACAAGTGGCTAGCACAGGCCGGTTCCACCAGGGCCTGGCGTAGAATCCCGGAGCCAGGCAGCTTGCTCAGTCCTCATTCAGCACCTTGCCAACTCCTCACACCTTATTTCTTCTTTTGGGGTGTTTTTATTTGGTTTTGCCTGTATCCCTCACTGGACTATGAACTCTGAGCTTGAAGATAGTATTTTATTCATGTGTGTAATCCCTACAGCTCCTCAAGTAGAAACTCAATTAAATAGGACTTTTAAAAGGGAAAAGAAAGATATTATCATCTTGTCAGGAGGGTTGAGATATAATCACGCCCCAAAGCAGAAGAACGGCTACTATAAAAGGGCTCCTGTAGTTTCTTTTGGCAGCAGACTCGAGGAAGGTGACAGTCTGTTCTCCCTTGGCACCAAATGTCAGTGGTCTCTGAAAGGTTTCGTTTCGGGAAACCCAGAGTTGCCAAAGCATGGCCGTGACAATAGCAAGGTTTAAGAAGTGACCCATTCGATTTATGCAAGAGGTGCCGCCCTTCACCCATGCATCCCACCTTATGTGGACCAAAGCTCTGGGTCACACTCAGTGATCCCCAGTAAATGAGGGAGCAGAGTCCCCAACCTCAAGGAAGAGTAGGGCACAGTTCAAAGTCCTTGTTTTAAACCCCTTCCATTGAACGAGATCCACTCTTCAACGTGCATTCAGAGCCCGCCTGGCCAGGGTCCCCTTCCCTGCATTCCTGCTCTGCCCACTCACGTGTCCTCCCGGGGGCAGAAGCCAGGACTCTGCTGGAAACGTTTCCCACCCATTGCAGGACTCTGACCTGATCATTACTTTTCATTTAGAACAGTATTCCTGTGGCTTCTGGAATATGAGCTTGGGCCTGTGTCCATTTCCCTAATGTTCCCACTTAAAAGATTTCATCTGACACATGTGGGCCAAATAGCATCCAGTCATTTCTTTTTGCCCTGAGTCTTGGTCTTTTTTAATTCAGGTGGCCAAGCCCATGCAGGGAGGCTGCTGGATGGTGCAGGCAGATACCAGTGCTTCGCTAGCTAGGCACCTGGACTCCCAAGGAGCTCATGACTTGGCAGCTTAGAAAAGAAAAAGATAAAGATACAAATTATGAAAAACAAATACACATCTATCAACAAGTGAATCTAAAAATCAAGTGAATAAATAATCTGATGAACAGAATAAACTGGTGAATATAATAGAATTAGGGGCATAGAAAGGGAGTGGACTGACTATTCTCAGGGCGGGGAAAGGGGTGTGGGGGGTGCGGGAAGAGACTGGAAAAAAATCATACACCTATGGATGAGGACAGTGGGGGGGGGCGGTTTAAGGGCAGAGGGTGGGATAGGAACCGGGTGGAGGGGAGCTATGGGGGGGGGGGGGAAGAGAAACAACTGTAATAATCTGAATAAAGATTTATTTAAAAAAAAAAAAAAGAAAGCACATTAAGCAGCGGCGGGGGGTGGGGGTGGGGGGTGGGGGGGTGGCAGGAGGTGGGGTATAGGTGGTGGCATTTCTTGACCATCCTGCAGAAGCTGGGCTGTCGTAGGCATGCAGCCAGTGGTAGCACACTCAGCAGCAGCTTTTGCCCAGCTACCACTCTGGGCTTGAAAGTACTGTGCTTATTAGGGCCAAAGGAAGGGGACGTTGCACAGACTGTCCCTGTCCAGATCTCCTTGGCTTTCTATGCCTTTGTTTGTGGGGCGGCTCAGACTTCTCCAGTGGGAGTGCAGAGGTCACTCCGCACAGAGAACGTCTCCGTCCCCACATATGCATGTGTTTGAAAACATTACTGTTTTTATCTCTCTGCCACGAGTTGTAAAATTATGAGGTGCATCCATCCCTTGATGATCAGACTTGTGCTTGGCTGTTAATAACAGACTCCATTCATGGTGCAGTAATTGAGTTTGGAGCCCTAATTACACTGCTGTGCCCCCCGCAGGAGTGAACGGGGAAGCCCCGCTCCTGAATCCTGCCCTCCTAGGGCCTGCTTGTCCTGGCAAATCCCTTGGTTAATTTGTGGCCCAGCCTTACCTATGATAAGGGATACAGTCTTCCGTTCTGATCATTTTATCTTTTTTTCCCTATCTCCTTTTCTCTTTTACTCCTTTTTCATATTCATTTACCACGTGTACTGGTTAATAATGCGGATTTTTTTCAATAGATGGAGTTACACAAATGTTGATATATATGCGATTTGATATGTATGCTATTTTGTTGTATTGACAACAAGCTTCAAAACTTCATATGTCAAATTTTCTGAAGGTGTTAACATCATAGATATTTTTATGCTTAAAAATGTAGAATTTTGTGGATGTGAGGGCGATCTGGCTGCGACATCTGTCACCCCATTGATCTCCAGGGTTGATTCGGCTGATCTGGCTGGCTAGGCGGGTGTCCCCCTCCTCCCTCACCGATCCATGTGCGTCCCTCCCAAAAATGTAGAATTTTGTGCCAAAAAAAAAGCATTTGCAGGAAGTTTTAACTCATTATTTTGAAGAAAAGTGCTGCTGAAAGTTATCGTATACTTTGGGAAGCTTATGGTGAACATGCTCCATCTCAAGAGACTTGTGAACGCTGGTTTAAATGCTTTAAAAGTGATGATTTCAATGTGAAAGACAAAGAATGTCCAGGTCAACCGGAAAAGTTTAAAGACCAACAATTACAAGCATTTTTGGATGAAGATGCGTGTCAAACTCAAAAACAACTTGCAGAAAGATGAAACGTTGCTCAGCAAACAATTTCCGATCATTTACAAGCAATGGGAAAGATTTTAAAGGAAGGAAAATGGGTGCCATGTCAACTGAACGAAAGACAAATGGAAAACTGAAAAGTCATCAGTAAAATGTTGCTTCAACGGCACGAAAGAAATTATTTTTTGCATCAAATTGTGACTGGCAATGAAAAGTGGATTTATTTTGAGAATCCCAAATGCACAAAATTATGGGTTGATCCAGGTCAACCATCAACATTGACTGCAAGGCCAAATCGCTTCGGAAAGAAGACAATGCTCTGCGTTTGGTGGGATCAGGAAGGTGTGGTATTATGAGCTTCTAAAACCAGGTTATACCATTAATATTGATTGCTACCAGCAGCAAATAATCAATTTTGAACCACACTTTGACCATAAAACCACCAGAATGGGCCAGAAGACACAGCAAAGTAATTTTGCTTCATGATGACGCACCATCACACACTTCAAAACCAGTTAAAGACATGTTAAAAGATCTTGCCTGAGAAGTATTAAGCCACCCGCAGTATTCACCAGACTTTGCTCCTTCAGATTATCACTTGTTCCGATCGATGGCACACGCACTTTCTGAGCAGCACTTCAAAATGTACAAAGAAGTGGAAAACTGGGTCTCTGAAGGTCTGCCTCAAAACAAGAGAAGTTCTATTGGGAGGTATCCACAAATTACCTGAAAGATGGGGAAATGTGTAGCTAGCGATGGACATTACTTTGAATAAAGCACTTTTGATGTTTCTCTTGAAATTATTGTGTTTTCTTTGATTACAAAATCCACATTTTTAACTGGTACTGGATTTCTGCAACAGTCTTGTAACCAGTCTCTCTCCTCTTTCTCTCCATTTGGATAGGTATATATATTTTTAAGTTATTTCATAGGTTGCAAAATTGTGTTCCAGAAAGGCAATCACATTTATACTTTCACCAGAATTATGTATGAGTGTCCATGCTGGTGTCCTGCCATTCTCTCTCTCTCTCTCTTTTCCTCTCTCCCTTACTTTTTTCCCTTCTTTCTTTTTACCTTTGTTAATTTTCTAGACCCCCTCCCCAAAGAATCTTTTTGTTTTAATGAAAACTTATTTGGTTATTAATCAGGTTAAAACCTCCCACTCATCTCCTCATTGAACAATTGTATTTCCTCTTTGTGAATTTGCCTTTTGCTAATTTTTCTCTTGGGATGTTTGTCTTTAAAATTGTGTCCATCCACTTAGGTCAATCTCATGGCATTGTACTTATGTCAGTATGTTGCTGTGAATACTTGTTTGTACTTAGATGTCATATATTACAGTTATATGAAAGAATAAGCGTGTTTTATACAGCTAACAGCTCAGAGTGCAAGCCACTATGAACAGAGGGACAAGTATGGAGTGGGGCATGCCAGTCTGGGGAGGGGCTCAGGAGACTTTTACAGTCACTTATCCTTTTGTCTTCACAGTCATCCCACAGGCAGGTAAAGTAGATAAAGCAGGTATTTTTCCCATTTCACAATGACGTGTGCCAGGGCACACATGAATAAGATCTTCCAAGCCCCAATCCAGTTTTTCTACCATGTCACACTGATTCATCTGTTTATTTATAGAAGGCAAATAAAGCATTAACATATATCAAATATTAGTAATTATGAAACACTTTCTAAAAACTTTTGTATAGCATGAAGGCCCAGGACCAGGGCATTATGACTTGAAAATACCTTCAGCAAGTTCCGTCACTTCTTGTTTTCGATCCAAAGTACCTCGATTCTTGCCTGCTTGTTCAGTAAGTATTCTAAAAGACAGATTGTGGTTGTAAGTTTTATGGCCATGTGCTGGAGGGGGGGGAGGTTGTGAAGGTGGGATGGGGGTATTATATAACAATTCATGTGTGTGTGTGTGTGTGTGTGTGTGTGTGTGTGTGTGTGTGTAATTGCTTGTCAAGGCAGCAGAGTCTAGAGCTCAAATACCTGGCAAGCCCTGGGCCAGGTTCAGGCCCAGGTGGCTCCTGAAGACCGCAGCTGCATTGTGGGTCCAGCTGAGAGGAGTCAGCACAGTGATTAGCCATCCATGCTATGACCTGGGTGCTCTGTGGGGAAACGCCTTTAATGAATTGAGCAGGCAGTGGACAAGTGGCTGCCCCCTCCATCCAGAACTGTCTTTCTTTGTGTGTGTGGCTTCTAAGAGCAAAAAGGAAGAGCAGAAACATTATTATTGAACCCAAGGAGACCATGAGGGCATGCGCAATCATCCTGCCCTTAAGGACTCAGGAGACAGGGAAGAGGCGCAAGTCCACTTAGACATATAAAGCAGGTAGATTCTGGGAGTGTGTGAGAGCCTCAAAGACCCAGGGAAGACCAAGGAAGATCTCAAAAGCGTAACATGAAGTTTATGAACAGTGTTGTTGTTTTTTAATGCCTTTTAAAAGACAATTTTAATTTTCATGGCTTTGGTGTTTCCAGCCTGCACACAGTCTGAAAGTCTCTCAAACTTGCTGGTATATAACCAGATTTGAGGTAGTTGGGAGACAGGAATTTAAATCCCGCCTGTAAGGAAAGGGACCTACCCTGGGGGAAGGAGGCAGGGGAAGCTGGCAGTGGCTGGGAGAGGGTAGCCCAGGCGCTTGCCTTCAGGATCTGGTTCCAGAGTTGCGAGCTGTGCTGTGGGGTAATGCGGTCTTTATCTGGAGGTATGAATACTGAGGAGTCCCTGCCAATAAAATTAAAAACAGATGGACAACAGGAGGTTGGTGGATTCCTTACTCAGATCCTCATACCCTATCGGCATCGCCATGATCCGGATGCAGAATTTTGTTGGCGCTCACAGGGTTGAGCATCCCCAGGAAGCTGGAGCCATGCTAACCAAACCCCCAGGAAATGCTGGAGAAGCCAGAAGGGGGTTGCTGGTGTTGGGGCTGCTACTCAGTGGAGTGTCTCCCATTATAGGAAGCTCTTCATGGAAGCCAAGGACAACCAGGAGCTTCCTGGTGACAGTGAAATCAGGGCTGGTGGGTGGAGCCAGATGTTCTCAAGGTTTCAGAATCGTAATCGGCAGCCTCCTGAGGGGAGGTCTTGGTGGGTGAGTGGGGGGGCAGAGGGAGGGGCCGTGCAGACCCACAAACCTATCCCATGGGCGCGTTTTCCAGGACTTCTCCCACAGGCTGCTTCCTCATTAACAGCACTAATAAAGGCTTCAGCTTTTTTGACATCCGGCCAGGACTTGATGAGATTTCCAGGCTGCTCCTCTGCTTTTGGCAAAGGAAACATCCTGTCATTTAAAGCGGCTTCTGCAGGCAGCTGACCTCATCCAGGCCGGGCTGACTCTGTCCCACTCTCAGAGTAATCCAATTTCCACTCTCACTGTCTCCCGAAGAGATAACAAGCTGCAAGGAAGGAAGGAAATGACAAGAAGGTGATAACAGGGCTAGCTGGCGTGTGGACCGTGGAGCGCCTGTCCTGGAGGGCCTCCTGTGAGCCTCAGAACCTCATTTGATGGGGGAGGCCTGGGAAGCCCATGGCCCAAGGCGACACCGAGCCATTAGGGTTGGGGCTAGGACCTGAATCCAGGCCTATCTGACAATAAAATTCTTCCCTTAACCACACACACAGAACCTGGTGTCCCTCCAGCAACCCAAGATAAAATTCCCTTGGGTTTCGAGAATATGTGGGCACCCCAGCATGGAAAACACTGGCCTAAGAAATCCAAGTCGTAGTTTATGGAAATGACAGTCATTTGCATTTATCACCACACAACAGAAGCTTTGTTTAAACAATTGGCACAATAATTTCTTAAAGAATTTCATCAAAATGAAAACATGACTTTTAAAAAAGTAGAACTCATAGACCCCTTAGAATACGCTGACCCTGGGCCCACAGACCATGGCAGAGAAATGCCTTACGACTCGTGCTGGGTCAGCGAGAGAAACTCACGAGTTGGGGCTTCTGAGGTCAACCACTCAGGTGCAGAGTGCATTCTCTCCAACCCCTTACTGCTGGGGAGGTTCGCTAGGGGGGACGCCGAGGCATGCCCAGGGACACATTGCCCTGTGGGAGCGAGTGTGCCTTGAGCCAGAGGTGGCACGTGAGCTGCCACCCCCGCAGGTCTAGGCCCCGTTGCTTGCTTGTCTCTCAGCACCTGGTCAGCCATGGGGAGAGGGGGCGACAGGAGCAGGTCTGAGCACCGAGGACATGCGCCAGTGCAAGGGTGCCCGGGGCCTTGTCTCCCTCCGTGGGGTTTGCCGGCCACACCGGAGCCAGCGGCCAGGCTCGGCAGGCTCCAGGGTTTTGGTGTCACGCTCTCATCAGTGTCCTTTCCTGTTCTGTTTTCAGAAAACCCCGGGCCCAGGAACATACACATCTTCAGCACAATACCCCAAGCAGCCCCGGAGCATCGCCAGAATGGGGCGAGAACACAGTCTTTTCTTCAACAACACAATTGGCTTTTAAAATAAAGCCATCTTTGTGCTAAGCTGCGTTGTTTTAGCAAGTTATTGGAAAACTCTATTATGTTTACTCTTAGGAGGGTTTGAACACAGAACTGAACAGATTGCCCCAGTGACCACCCAGCCTGCTTACCTGGACTAGTCCCAGCACAACTTCCAGCTCACTCTCAAAAGTGTCCTGATTGGAGCAATAAGTTTTATGCTCAATCTGTTTATTGTCAGAGGTCGTCTTCCTGGAGAGTTTCCCGGCTGCCCTTGCAGCAGCTTAGACAGGCCCGATGTGTCCAGGCCGTGCTCTGTGGGCCTTGACCCTCGGGCTGGGCCTGGACTGCACGAGGGTTGCGATACCTCTCGGCCTCAGGGAGACTTCAGGGGGGTGGGGGGTGGGGGCGCATTCAACCAAGGCCAAGCTGAGCTTGATGGGATCCCAACAGGTGGTTCTTTCTCTCTCTCAACTCCTTGAAAAGAACAATATTTATTCAACTCCATGAGTATTTGTGGTTTCAAGTCAACACAAATATTTTGAGTATCTGCTCTGTGCCAGGTGCTGTGTAGGGACTGGGGAGTGGGGCTTAAAAAAAAGATGAAGGAGGCATGTGACTGAGTTTGGGGAGGGCTGTAGGGGAGATGAGGCCAGGAGGGTAGTTTGGGGTGGTCCTCAGCTGGAGGGAGGCTTTGAACGCTGGGCCAAGCAGCTCCTTCTGGTGCTGGGAGCTCAGGGGCAGTTTCACCGAGAGGACAGGCCCTCGTCTCAGAAAGCTGGTGCCCAGAGGGACAATTTCTCCAATGAAGGCCCAGGCGGTCAGAAGCAGGGACAAGGCAGCATGCGGGAGGACAGCCAAGGGACCAAGAGGCTGAGAGGCAGGGAGGAGAGGGAAGAAGGTGGCAGGCAAGGAACCTGGTTTGGACAAAAGGCAAGGATAAACATTTGCATACTTACCCGGCAGGGGAGACACCATGATCACGAAGGTGGTTTTCCCAGGGCGAGGCCTATCACACTCTGGATGTGCTGACCGTTGCCGTTTACCCAAATGTGGGACACTTGACTGCATGATTTGTGGTAGTGGGGGACGGCGCAAAAGGAATAAACATTTGCTGGAGGGGAACAGAGGGAGCCTAGCCTGGCCGGACTGGCATGGAGGATGGGAGGGGGTTGGGTGAGGTTCGGTCGGAAGGCCGGGACCACAGGCAGCCGCGCATGCCAAGGAGGCCTGCTCAGGGAGCTGCGCTGGAGAGATGGCACACATGAGAGCTGGGGTCTCACAAAGGGTGAGGAGATTCCAGTCACTGGTCAATAATTGGAAGGAACTTTAAAAAATGCTTATACAATAGTTTGTTATATTTTAAAAGGAGTTTGTTATATTTCTCTAGTCTTGTAAATGCTTATCAAAGGGTATTGGGGGCAAGGAAGGACAGGCCCCATCTCACTGAATTCATTTAAATTTCCCATTTGAGAAGAAACACCCAGCATTGCATTCCTTCAGGGCCTAAGAGCCACTGGGAGATCAGAGGGGTGTGCAGGCGCTGGCTCCTGTCCCACTCAGAGCAGAGGGTGGCCCAGGGCAGGTAGTTCCGCCTTTTATTCTCCAAGTGGGTCAGAGTCTCCGCTGGACCAGCTGGTGCTGACAGAGGTGTTTTCTCCAGTTGCACCTGGTGCTCGGGGAAGTGGTTCGAGAGAGAGGCGATTGTGTCCGTCTGAGAGGCTGTGGATGGAAGTTCGAGGAACCCCTCACAACAACAGGGGAGGAGGGCGATGGTGTTGTCAGTATGTAGGGGTACCTCCCGACAAGACTGTGGGCCAGGGGCTGGCAGGAACCACTTCTCTCTCCCTCTGTCTCCCCTCTTCCTTTCTCTGAGGCCTCCTCCCTCAGCAGGCTGACTTCACGGCCTCTTTAAGGTACAGAATCTGATGTAGCCACCTTAGCCTTTTCTCATATCATTTCCTGAGTCAACACCCTGAAAGGATGCAACCAGCTCTCTTGGTTCCAGTATTAGATTTTCAGGAGACAGAATCCAGACTTGGGTCAGGAATCCACCCCTGGGCTCTCAGCTCTGGCCAGAAGGGCCTACCAGGGGTGGGCAAACTTTTTGACTCAAGGGCCACAATGGGTTCTTAAACTGGACCGGAGGGCCGGAACAAAAGCATGGATGGAGTGTTTGTGTGAATTAATACGTTAACACTGCTGCTGGTGAAGGAGCGGAGGGGAGAGCAAGAGAACCCTCCGCTCTTTCGGCTCCGCGGGCCGGATAGAACAGCCCGCGGGCCGTAGTTTGCCCACGGCTGGTAGACCCTCGGTGCAGACCAGGCTGCAGGGCCCAGCTGCGTGGTGTGTGTAACTGGGTGGAGGGCAGCTCCCGGTGTCCCAGGAGAGAATGAAGACCATGCAGAAGGAGAAGGTGTCTGACTGGCCTGCAGATATTCCAGAGGTGAGACTGCAGGGCCTTCTGGACACCCTGGTGCATTGGGTCTGTTCCCTAAGCTTTGCCTTGGGTTCCCACGACATCTGTCTGCCTTTGTGGAGCTGGGGGACCTCGGCCCTGTCGTCCTCACCAGTGCCGCCATCTGGTCTTAATGCAGCCCCACCCTCCTGGGTGTTCGGGGGCTGTGACCGAGACTTTGACCAGGTATTCACTGAGGTGCTGGCAGGATCTAGGTGGTGAGGAGAATGTTTTACTTCTCCTCTTTGGCGTATTCCAATATTTTATAGAATTTTATACAGTTAGGGAGAGGCTCTCCCAAAGAGGCCAGAGGGATTCTGGATGGCTTTCTCTCTCCACGAGCCTAAAATCGAGACACAATTTGAAGAGCAGGGCTCCTCCTGTCCTTGCCAAGATGGAGAGACGGACAGACCTGAGTTGACCTCAACCTTGAGCTCTGAGATTGGGATAGTAACACCTGTCAACTAGGGCCATTGTGCACATCAAATGATATGGCCACAAGGGCTCAGCAAAGCCTAGTGCAGATGGAAGAGACTTGCATCCTAAGCCCCAGAGGCCTTCCCTGCAGGACCCCTCCTCCCTCCTCCATTGGCTGCTGTGACACTGGCTCCTCAAGATCCCTGCCTGGCGTCCCTGAGCAGCCTCTGTTCCTCTCTCCTCTGAATTTGGCTTCAACCAAAGGAAATGGCTCTTCTTGGCTGCAAATGTCTTCTGCTATTTCCATGTGAAATTCCTCTCCATTAAGTCAGAGCATGTCAAAAGTCACAGCACTGCTGGGGACAGTGTGTCCTCCCCCCTCCCTCCCCTCTTTCTCTCCTTCCTCACCCCCACTGCTTTCTGGACCTGCAGGTGACACCTTCCAGACCCACAGGCCGAGGGCCACAGGCTGCTTAGGTGACTGGCCTTGCCTCCAGCATCATCTCTCACCTGCTGGATGCCACCTACCGAGATGCAGCAGAGAGCTGTCAGGGCTCAGGTCCCCCATCTTAGGATTGCTTTGAAAGCCCTGTTATCTTGAAAATACAGTTCAAAATCTACAAGTTCAGAATCAGTGGTTCTGAGCTGCATTTTAGAATCCCCTGGAGAGACTTTAAAATTCTTGGTGTTGTCAGCGCCCAAACAGATCACATCAAACTCTCTGGGGGTAGAACTCAGGCCCAGTTTTTTTTGTGTGTTTTTTTTTTAAAACTTGTCCCCCTCCCCCACCCTAGTTGATTCCAATGAGTGGCCAAGATTCCAACCACCCTAAGATGGTGTGAAGGCACCAAGCACCAATAACTCTGGGTGAGGGCACAGGTAGTTCTCCTACCCCTACAGGTTTATGAGCAGGGCCCTTGCCCTAGAGGACCCTCTCCAGGTATGAAGAAGAGAGTGACCTGCATTAGCATCTGAGTCTAAAGGAAAAAGGATGGTGCAGGGCCAGTTTGCCTAGAGCAGTACCAGGTAGAGGTTGTTCTGGGTAGAAAGGACAGCAGGGCCCTGAACCCAGGCACCTCTTGCCAGCCTGACCCCTCTCTGGGCTCCTCACAGATCTCTGGTTTTGGCCAAAGGCATGGCTACTGGCTTGCCCAGCCTGCCAAGCCCAAAGTGCGTGTGTGTTGGGGTGGGGTAGGGTGGGGGGTAGGGTTGGGCTCTGGATTCAGGGCTGCAGGGGCCGGGTGGGCTAGTGGGGGCCAGCGCTGGAGACCCAGACCTTGCAGAGCTGATCAACAGCCTCCCTAGAGAAGAGGCCACTCTGGCAGGGGGAGTCCAGGCTGAATCCTCAGAGGCTGGTGAGTAAGAAAGGCGGGCCTGGCGGACAGGCAGGAAGGAGGAGTGGCTGGAGGAAGGGGAGGCCCAGGGGGTGGACACATGGAGAATTGTCTCCCAGGGGGTGCTCCTTGCTGCCTTGTTAACACCCTTGGCCATGTCAGATCCCAGAAAAGGTGTCACCCTTCTGAAGAGAGGGGGCGGGGGGGGGGGGAGGGGTGGGAGAGGCCCAGCCAGCAGGGGAGGGAGGTAGCAGTGTGGCTGCTTTGGGTGGGAGTGTGGCTTAGTCCTCGAGGACTGTGGACAGGAAGGTGTTCCATGACATTGCAACTCTGGTCACCAGAGTGGACTAGGCGGAGCAGGTGGCAGGGGCAGACAAGGTTTTCTATGCCTTACCACACTGGGACTGAGCGGCCCGGGAGGGGTCAGGGTGGGGCAGCAAGGCAGGGCCCTGGGGGCTGTGCAGGTCACAGACAGAGCTCAGTGTTGATGAGGGCTGGCCACTACCCCTGCCTCCCTTTTCTGAAGTCTCAGAGCTCAGAGGTCCTGCCTGGTACCCGAGGGCCATCAAGGAGAAAGGAAGTGGCTGGAGCTTCCTTTATGCCACAGGGCCAGAGGGGACCCCTGGAAGCGTGCCAGGCAGGGTCACATCTGCTTAGGCTTCTAATCCCCAACCCGTCCTGGGCTGGCATGGGAGCTGGACCGCAGAGCACTGCTGAGCCCATTGCCCAGGCCTGTGCCTGGGGCAGTTCTTTATCCAAACCGTCTGTATCAGTTTCCTGTGGCTGCTATAACAAATTACCCTAAACCTTGTTGCTTAAAACAACACAAATGTATTCTCTTACAGTTCTGGGGTTCAGAAGTCCCCAAATCAGTCTCACTGGGCTCAAGGCAAGGTGTTGGCAGGGGGGTTCCTTCTGGAGGTCCCAGGGAGAATCCATTTCCTTGTCTTTTCCAGCTTCTAGAGACCATCTGCAGTCCTCTCCTCAAATCATTCCAAACTCCTGCTCCCTTCGCTTCTGGTCCTGCCTCGGACCCTCCTGCCTTCCTCTTTGAAGGATCCTCTTGGTTACATCGGCTCACCTGGATAATCCAGATAGTCTCCCCGAGGCCTTTAACAAAACCCCTTTACCATGTAAGAGAGCGTCTTCACAGGTCCTGGGAATTAGGACGTGGACACCTTTGGGGGGATGTTATTCAGCCTCCACGCCATCTATCTAACCTGCAGCTGGAATGGGAGTGAGGCGTTCTGCTGCTGACACACTGTCCTCCCGGTGGCCCTCCGTGTACCCCAAGAACCCTCCCCAGTCCTCTCCAGGCTGTTGGGGGCCTCTCACCGGGGCCCCAGCAGCCCCTGATCCTCGCCTGAGGCCAGGTTGCACTGTGGGCTCTGGGATCGCAGTGGGTTGCCATCAAGAGCTGGCAGCACGGGCTGAGGGAGGTTTCGTTAACTGGCTGGTTCCCAAACAAGGCCAAGAAATATTTACATGGTGACGACATCTGAATGCCCGGGATGGGGTACAAATGAAACAATGAGCACTTTGGTACCAGAAAGGAGTCTGGGTGGTGGTGGCTGAAATTCCATTCATATTTGTGCCTGCAGATAAACACTATTAATACTGAAGGGCTCTGTCCTGGAGAGGGATGGGTGGGCCGGAGGTCCGTGGGGGTGATAGTGCAACGCGAGTCTTGTCCCCAGACTCCAGCCCTAGTTCTGACACAGTGGGTTGGACACAGGGCTGGCTTCTTCCTTCTCCAGTGAGGGTTTTTGTGTGAACAAGGGGTCTGAAGACGGGGGGTGGGGGGGATGGGGGGGTCAGGACATGTCTCCACCCCTGCCTGACTTTAGCGTCTGACCAACTTGAGGTCAGCTCAGCAGAGCCCTCATTGAACAGGATGGCCTCCATCCACTCTCTTCCTTGGAGGATGAGGCTTCTAAAACTCCACCAGGCTGGATGGTAAGGTACCACCACCTCACCTGTGGCCTTTAATTTTCACCCCGGGGGATCGCGAGCTGGGGGTGAGAGTATGTGACAAATAATCTGGTGCTAATTGTTAAATCACTGAAGACGGTGAATGTGTTTCCTTAAAAGAAAGCATCACAGCAAAAGAGAAGTTGGGCCCTGGCCTGGGTGCCTATTAGTTGGAGCATTGTCCCGTGCACAGAAGGGTTCCGGGTTCAATTCCCGGGCAGGGTACACACCCAGGTTGTGGGTGCCATCCCTGGTGGGGCACGTACAGGAGGCAACTAATGGATGTTTCTCTCTCACATCAATGGTTCTCTCTCTCCCTCTTCCTCTCTCTAGAAGAAAAAAAAAAGACCTTGGGCACCTAAAGGCTCCAAGACAGACCCTCCTTCACTAGGACAGCAAAGCCGTAACGGAGAATAGAACTGAGGGTCGGGGAGGCCAGGCCACAGTGAGGCCAAGGAAGCAGGAAGCTGGTCCGGGCCAGCCCCAAGTTCTAGGGAAAGCCTCAAGGGCAGCCATCTTCAAAGTGGGCAGGTGCAGCCTTGGGGGTGCACCAGATGATCCCTTGGGGTACACGAAAAAAACCGAGCTCCCGTGTAAATTTATGTCACCTTTCAAAATGTTCATGCACACTGTACAATACATGTAGGATGGTATGTGGTACAATGTATAGTAGATGTGGATTGTTACCGACTTCTCAGCGAAGGCGGCCAATGTAAATGCGGCCTGGATGCTCACCACACCCCTCCCCGTGTGTCTCCCCCATGTGCCGTGCCCTTGGGACAGTCTCTGTGCAGATTGCCAGTCTGGCCCTGGACTCTCCAGTTGGCCAGATAGGCAGCAAGGGGTCCAGGGCCACCTAAGGCAGCGGTCATCAACCTTTTGGACCTCATGGGCCACCAGTGGTCTGTGGACTACCGGTTGGCGACTGCCGACCTAAGGGACAGATGCCAGTCCAGAATGAGACCTACTCTAGCTGGGCCTGCCGGACCCTCTGCCTCCCCCCACGCATCTCCAGGTTTCAGCCTGACCTCGAGGCCCGACCCAGCTTCCACCATGCTCATCCTCTCACTGGCTCAAATCACAATCCCCTCAGCGGGCCCCTCCCTCCCCTCCTCGCTTCTCTACCCCCCGCCCCCAGCTGTGAGGCCCAGGCCTTGGCCTTCATAATTCCTCGGGCCTCTCTCCTTCCGAAATACCTGCTCCGGCTCAAGGCCTGTTCTGGGGCCACCCGCGCTGAATGAACACATTGCTTCAGACAAACCTGCTTCCCCATTCAGGGATCTCTTTATTCAATCAGCAAACTGTCAGCAACTTGGCCCAGCCCGTTAAGACCTCCTCTGAGGGCATACAATCAAAATGCATCTGGTGCCTTTCTTATTACCAAGAACTGACTACCAACATCTTTGGGGCCCCCAAGGCAATTCAATGGCATTTGCTTTGTCCTGTTTCTTTTTTTTTCTAACAGAATTCCAGAATAAAAATAGAGCTCTATCATATATATATATATTTATACACACACTTACATATATTGAGATCCTTCAACCAAGTGGCAGAGGATCTGCTGCTCTCCGCAGCGTTGCTCACCTGGCGGAGGCCAGGAGGCGCAGGCTCTCCCTGGGAAGCACCTGGGGGTGCAGTGCTGAGCCAGTGTAGCGAGGAGGGTGGGCCTCCCACAGAGAGACTGGGCTATGACAGACCCGGGCAGTCCTTGCCTGGCCTTTCCACACATCTTAAAATGAGAGATGTACCTAGAGCTTTAAAACTAAAACCCAAAGTGCTGATAAAAAAAGAATGCCCCTGATAGGCCTGTGTGGGAGGGGGCCAAATTCTTGGGGACAATCCCAGGAGCATCTTGCAGCAGGCTGGGGGAGCAGCAGGAAAGACACCCACCACCAGCACCCAGGACCCCTGCGGACATAGGTGTCTAGTATCCAGAGGCCTGTTCAACCAGTTAGGAGGTGCCGGGCAGAGACAACCAAATGACCAGGGTGGGGCTTGGGTTGCCCAAGAAAGCCTGAGGAATGGGTTGTGGGTGGTGAGATGAGCTGGGGACAGTCCTAGAGACTCCCATCTCCAGAGTGACGTGCATTGTATACCTATTGCCCAGAAAGGTAAGGCTTGAAGGAATGTGCTGACGTAAGCTACTAGAAAGGGCTGGGTCCAGCAGCCACGTTTCTGTCCTGAGGCCCATCCTGGGGCTGTGGCCTGGGGTCTAAGCAGGCTGCTTCAGCTGGGGTGTTTCCAGGAAGATGGAGATGGATGGAAATGGAAGGTTAGTTAAGGCCAGTGCTGTGTCGCTGGCCACAAGGTCACCTGGCAGCAGAGGGGTGCACAGTGGATCCCAACTGGCCTCGTCAGGCAAAGGTCAACGCCAGGCATTATCCACTAACTCAGCCTGGGAGAGGAACTCAGAGGTCCATCTTCTTCCCACTTACCAGTGGAGTCAAGCTGTGACTGCTCTGGGCAAGACCTGAGAGTGATCCAAAACCCTGTCCTGAGACTGGGGCATGGGACCAGGGCTGCGGGCTCCCCAAGGCACAGAGGCCCAGGGGGGTGAAGGGCAGCTGTGAGGCTCTCAAGGAGCAACTCCAGTCACCATGACTCTCCCGAGGCACCACGGGAGGAAGCCAGGAAAACCCTTGGCCCAGCCAGAGGGCAGCTTGCAGGGTTCGTCTTTGGTGCTGGAGAGCAGAGAGCTGAGGTTCGAGACTAAAGCTGGTGCAAAGCCGGGAATCAAGGGTCAGGGATGTTGAGGGAGGGTGGCAGGTATGGGATAGAGGTTTCCAGGTGGGGAGGTAACCAAGACACACAGACCTGACTACACATTTAGATGCTGCACAGATACTCTGGGGAGGGGCCCCCATGTTGATGTGGCCCCCCAGCTACTTCCTTGCTCATAAACACCACAATGTCTGAGTCCCAAAGAGCAAGGAATTTGCTTTTGATGCAAATCTGGTCCACCCAGCTAGATGAGCAGCTCTCAGACCCAGCTGGCCCAGGAAGGGGAATGCAGGGTGGGGTGGGGGAGGCGAGGAGAACTAGGGCTGCAGCTTGCAGAAGTGTTCCCTAGAGATGTATTTCCCTGAGGTCCTATTCCTCCCCCAACCCATGCTCCCTGCTTCCTGCCTGGCCCCCCCCATCCCCTCCAACGGGGCAGCCCCTCCCTCCCTGCTGCTGCGGGGTGTCAGAGCTCTCTGGGGATGATGGAGAAGGGCAGCACCGGGCTGCTGGCCTCCAGCTCCAGGGCGGTGAGGAAGCAGTCGATGGCGGCCTCGCTCTGGCCCTGGGCCTGCAGCACTTCGCCCAGGCCCTGCCATGCCTCGTGACAGGTGCTCTGCCTTTCCACGGCGTCCCGCAGCACCTTCTGGGCCAGGGGCTTGTGGCCCAGCCGACTCAGCATCAGACCCTGGGAGGCAAGCACAGGGCGGGGGTTAGTGAGGACGTCCTGGGCAGGGCAGGGCAGGGCATCCTGGCGATCAGGGCAAGGAACGGGTGTCTCTGGCTTGGATTTGGTCAAGTGACCGTGCCCATGACTAATGCAAATCCTACCGGCCCCCACCACAGACCCGCTTCCAGCCCAGCCTCCCAGATCATGCGCTCTGGGAGCTGTGTCCCTCCTGACCCCAAAGGATGGTCTTCCAAGTCAGCAGACCTGGCTCTGAGTGTCCCCCTGACCAGCTGGGAGATCCTGGACAGGCCACCACTCTCTGGCCCTCAGTTTCCTCATCTATAAACAGGAAAGACCACAGTAGCCACCTCGGGGGTTGTTGTGAAGTTTACACGAGTCAGTTTACGTAAATACTTGGACAGTGTCTACCTGCATGAGTCTAGTTAATGGGTCTTTCTCCCAGCCTTGCTGCCACGCTGCCCTTCTCCCCAGGGACCCCGCGAGATACAGAATGTAAGCTGCAGGCTCCGGCTTCTGTCAGCTGGGGGGAGGACCTCAAGCTTGTGGGCGGGTGGGGCAGCTCCTTTGCCGGCATCAGCAGACGTTCTTCCTAGGGATGTCTAGGTCCTGGGACCTAATGTCCGTCCCAGGCTGGCCTGGCAGGTGAGGGTCACCGACAGTCAGAGAGCCGGGGACCAGGGATGGAGGCTGAGTGAAAGGATTCTGGGAGGGTAGGTCAGGGTGGCCAGGAGCTTGGCCTTACATTTGGCTCCAACAACCCTGTTGCCAGAGAGATATAGGAAGTGACAGGAATTGTCACAAAAAAAGGGTTGGGAAGAGAAACTGGCACCCTGCCCCTCTACGTCCACTTCCACCCACACGGGAAAGGGTGCAGGGAGCTAGGGGGACAGGGTGGTGAGCAGAGGGAGGGGCCAGGGCCTGGTTTTGGCCTCTGTTCCCATAAAGGCTTCTCTGCATCATACCGACTCACTGATCTGTGTCCCAGCCCTCAAAGGTGGCAAAGGATAGCAGCACGGGGGCGGGGGAGAGGGAGGGCGCTCCTCTCGTTCAAAGGTACGAGGTACGAGGTAACGCAGGAACAACACTGACTTCCTGGACAGGCGGGGCCAGGGTGGGGTGGGGAGCTGCCTCCATTGTGCCCGGAGCCCCTCTCGGGTGCCCGCCCACTGATGGCCATGTACATTTTTAGCTGGAACATTTTCATCCTCACCACGCTCCCCAGAGTTAGGCCCTCCGTTGCCATGGAGACCCACTAGGAAAGATGCACATGCCTGATTTCATAAAGTCCTCCGAGAGCCTGGAACATGACCAATTAGGCAAGAGAAGATGGCGCTCAGGAAGCCCTAGTAAAGGCTCCCCCCCCCCCCCCGGCCCCCCTGCTGGAGGCGCTGGCTGGGGGTCCTGCCGCCAGGGGCTAGGAAAGGGAAAGCGGGACGTATTCAGTCTCCTCAACCCCAGCTGAAGCCATCGCTGGGAAACCACAGGGATGAGGCAGAGGACAGGGGAGGACAGGGGAGCTGTGACAGGCGGAGCCTCAGGCGGGCCCCCGCTCCGGCTCCGGCCAGATGGGAGCGGTGCTGACTCAGGGCTGCCTGGACCAGAGGGCTGTGCCCAGTCTGGCCAGCAAGGGCTCCAGGCCAAGCTGTTCTGCCCGCAGGGCCTGGGAGCTGGACCCTGAGCAGCTCACAGGGAGGAGGGAAGGAAGGCGAGATGACAGGCTGCCAGACGCCAAAATTAAGCACCAAAAATGGAAGGTTTGAGCCCTGTGAGTGCTGCCGATGGGGGAGCGACAGAGGACAGACGGGGAAGGCCCGCCAGCAGATCTTTACACACTAAGGTTGCTGTACTGCGCTTCCATATGAGACTCTGTTTGAAAAGAGGGCTCTGTCTGAAACTGAGTTTGCAAACCCCTGATCCCAAGGAGCGTGTGGGGTTTGGGAAGGGGCCAGGTGTGTCTGCAGGCTGAACAGGGCTTCACGCATGTGTGGGTGCTATTCTCGGTTTGGGTGCGCAGCAGGCCCGGCGTGCTCAGTGCAGAGGACAAGTCAGGGCCCCACGGCCACAGGAACCCCAGCCCTGCCCCTGACACGCGCAGTGACCCTGGGCAAGTGGCCCATTTTCTCTGAGCCACGGCTTCCTCATCTGTAAACTGGGGAACAGAAGAGTCCTTCCTCCTCGGCTACGGTGAGGAGTCTGCAATGATGAACTTGAAATCGCGGAGCCGGGTGGGGCACATGGTGGGCAGATGGCAAATGGAGTGTCCCCAGGATGAGCAGAGAATCCTGGGAGGGGGCGAAGGGGTGGAACAGCTGATTTCTCTAGAGGGCAGGGCTCTCTGTGGATCACCCCCCCCACCCCCCGGGGTGCTGACCTTAGAGCCTGAAAGGAGACACCGGGCTGGGGTCAGGCTGGGGCCCAGAGGCCCGGGGCTGGTAACAGGATCTGCTGCCACCTGCCCGAGACACCAGCCTGTTCATGTTTGGTAGCAACTCGGAGCTGTTTGCTGCTTGACAACTGCACAGAGCCCACCCCAGGAAGACTGTAGGGCTCACCTGCTCTGCCCCCAGCCTGCACTGCCATGAGCCCGGCACCCTGCCCCCAGCTGCCCAGAGAATGGGTCTTCAGGGAGATGGAGGGACCACAATTCCATTCAAATATCCTGCGGACTCGTCCCCACCCTAACCAGGGGCATCCTGAATCCAGAGAAACCAGACCTGCTGGTGACCCTCACTTGGGAGAGGCCACAGTTGTGCTGCCCTCACACAGGGATCAGAAAGGGCGTGCAAGTTGCTTAAGGGATGGAGAGGGGCCAGGGGTGCTTATAGCCGCTCAGGGAGGGGCAGGGGAAGTCCCAACAATTCCTGACTTCCTCCATTCCTTCCTCCCTCCCTTCTTGGATTCCAGGGAGGGGGGAACATCTGGCCACATCTCATCTACCTGGGACCCTGCTCCCCAAGACGCATTCCCCGAGGACAGCAGCTCCTCCTGCCCACACACCACCTTGACATTGTGCTGCGTTACTGTGGGATCCAATGGGATCCCTGACTTCCGACGCAGCTCGGGTGCGAGGGCCCTGGGCTCAGAGCCAGGCACACCAGAGGCACTTGTGGGTGCTCAGTGACCTGCTTAGGGCCTCTGAGGGGGGCCGTCTCTGTTAGGAGCCCAGGTTTTCTGTAGAGTCAGGGACTGCAGCCTGGGATGGGGATGGAGAAAAAAGATCCTGTCTTATTTTTTCAGAATTGCCCCTGCACACGTCTCACCCCATTCATTCAGTGCCTGACACTGTCCCAGAGGGGAGGGGTGGCAGGAAGGTCCGCTGGCTGCGCCTGCCTTTTTCTCCTTTTGGGGGTGGCCTGCCCTGGGAAGTAGTCCCCAGTGCTAGGCCAGCTGCAGGCCATGCTGAGAGCTCCCTCCCCGCCCCTACCCTCAAGTATTTATAGAAGTTATTTTGGGAATTTTCTTTCTGAGCTCAAGGCACATTCCTGGGATTCTGTCACAACCTCTCCAGCTGGGAAGCCGGGAATCAGCTGGAGGCTGCTGGAGCCTCTTGGTCCCTGCAGCCTCCTGTCTGGGGAGGAGCCCCTGGTGGGGTCACGTCTGAGGCTGCTCCACAGGAAGGCTCCTTCCCTTCACCCAGCCTGGGGGCTGACACGCCCAGCGAGGGAGGCCCGCATTCCTGCACGCTGGATTCTCCCAGGTGTGTCAGCCTCAACCTGTCCAGCCAGACTGGGAATGAGGCGGCTCTCCAGGCTGAGAACCCAGCCCACACATCACCACGTCCATCTTGAAGCTGGGGTGGCCCCCAAACCACAGACTGGTCCCACTTCCCTGTTGGGAAAAGGGGCACAAATCCTTCTAGATCCCACCCAATGCCTGGCTGATGACACCCCCAGAGCTCCCCCAGGCTCTCCTAGGAAGAGGCCCCTGTGGAGAGAGCCCAGACTCACTGGAGCCCAGCCTAGGGGGAGCCCCCTCCCTGGTCACAGCCAGGCCCTCAGGGCTAAGTCAGGAGGCTGTAGCAAGCCCTCTGGACTCCGGGTTTTAGAAGAGAAGACCCTGTGATTGGCGGTGGGAAGGGGCCCATGGCAGAGGCCCCACTCTGGGACCAGGAGACAGAGCCACTGGGGTGGTGGAGGGCAGTACTGCCTGGTGGACAAGGGGAAAGAGCTGACCTCCGCTCCTCCAGACAGAGCGAGCTTTCCGGACCATTGATTCTGGGCTAACATGGGCTGGCAGTGCTGCACTAGCTTGCCCATCTGAACCTGTGACAGGCTGACAGCTTCCTTTCCACTTCCTGGTGGGGACTGGCCCGCACTTCAGCAGCCCAAGCACAGCCTAAGGCGTTCCAAAATCCAGGGGAGCCGCCTTCACCTTCTGGAAGGTCTGAGCCTGGGCTGAGGGCTCAGTGTGTTGGGGAGCTGTATCGGGCTGGGCGTGAGGCAGGGTGGGCCCGTGCTGGGGGACATGCTTGTGCACCTCCCACCTTCCCCACAGTGAGCCCCAGAACTCTCTCTTCCTCCTCCTCCTCCACTTTCCTATCGGGGACGACAGACCCAGGCAGCACTGGGGGGCGGGGGATGGGGGGGAATGAGAAACACAGAACTCACAGTAAAACCACCACCCAGCAGGGCAAATGACCAAGACCTTCCTTTTAAAGTTTTCAGTCAACAAGAAGCAATTTTCCCCATCGACTGGAGCTGGTGGGGCAGAGAGACTCCACTGACCGAGGGGCTGTGAGTGTGCACGAACTCAGGTTCCATACAGTAGAGCCGAGACTTTGGGTCCTCCCAGTCCTCGGGGGCAGGCCAGACCCTCTCAGGCCCCTGCCACAGCTCACGAGGCCGACAAGGAGGGAAGTCTGGGGCAGATGGGCGCCCTGGGCCTGAAGGATGGGGCCCCAGGAACCAGAGACCCCACTGTTCTGAGTGCTGCAGCCTCACCCAAAGTCAGGGAACATCCAGAGGCCGGGCGCCGAACCAGCCTGGCATACGGTGGGCCAGAGTGCAGGGCTGAGGAGGACCTCCTCAGGGCCTGGCCTTTGGCACTCCTGCTCTCCCTTGGCCCTGGGCCCCAGCATAATGCCCCTTTAGCCGAAGCGTTTCACCCAACATCCGAGACTGTAACACCCGCTCTCAAATTTCCCTGTTCTCTCAGCTCACATTCTCACTCTCAACAAGGTCAGCCAGGCCTTGCACTGTGTATGCACTTGTCCCAGCCACAGGGCAGTTGGGGCCGATGGCTGCACATCGTGCCTTGGCTGGAGTCAGCTGCTGGGCTCCGTGAGGACTGAGCAGCTCTGCTACGATGAGTCTCTGGGCTTCCCTTTGCAAACCAAGAGCATCTGAACCTGCCTGGGAGCTGCACTTCTAAATGAAAAAGATAAAAGTAACCCCACTCCTGGGCCATTAACGTACGGAGTGATTCAACCTAATTGTGCCTGTGCGCTTGGCACCATGGCTCCCATTTTACAGATGAGGACACGGAGGTTCCGAGAGGTTGAGGGACTTGGCCAAGGTTAAACAGCAAGTACAGGCAAAGTGGGACTCAAGTCCAGGTCAGTCAGGCTCAAAGGCTGCGCTCTACCTCCAGGCACAAGCTGGCTCTGACACAGGCTTAAACACTGTCCCACCCAACCAGCTCCGGAGGCAACCCCGAAGGTAGCTCTGAGGTCTGAACATGACAGGCTGACAGCTTCCTTTCCACTTCCTCGCTGGGGCTGGTGTGCACTTCAGGAGCTCGCGCACAAGCCTAAGGCTTTCCAAAATCCAGCGCCAGGGGAGGCGCCCCCGCCTGCCCAGCACCCCCTCCCTGCCTTTTTAGCACTCTGCTGACACTATGGGCCACCTGGCAGAACAAGGAAATTTTGGCCAATGACCCTCACCCCATAGCAGCCTGGTCAAAGGTGGGCGCAAGTTTTCTATGCAAATGGTGAAAAAAAAAAAAAAAGCCTGATGTTAACTTATCTTTCCACAGGTCTCAACTCATCTGAATCTTAAAACTATCCCTTGAGCTCACAAAGGCTTGCATTATTTTCTTCATTTGATAGAAAACTAAGCCAGTGATGGGAAGAAATCTCTGTGCCCCCAAAGCTGGAGGGCTGGCAGGTTGGTTGTCTGTCTTAGATGAGTCACCTCTACTGTCTGGTCCTGCCTCCAGGATGGGATGGCCCAGCCAGGAGAGGGTAATAGGGGGCAGGAGCGGGGTGTGGGGGGAGCTCTGTGTAGCCACAGTTCACTTCTTTGGCCTTAGAGAGCAGAGACTTCTTGCTGGATCCTGGAGCACCAGTAAAGGCCCGGCCCAGAACCTCAGGGCTAGGTGAGACAGAGCCCTGGGCCTCACTGACTCAGAACCCACTTTGGGGAAGGCCAGGGATGTGCTGGAGGGCTCTGGGGACTTGGGATGTGCTGCGGCACGCCCCAATCTGGGGAGACGGGGGCAAGAGGCTCTGGGGTCATCTGGGGCTGGCCATGCCCTTGATCCCCCTCAACCCACTTCAAGAACGAGACAACAGCCTTACGCTGGGAGCAAGAGGGAACAAATGCAGGGACTCATTCATGGCCATGCTCTCAGAGGGCACTGGATACAGAAACGCTGGCTACCCGTCCTTCCAGGGGCATCTGGAGGGAGAAGAGGCCAGGTCACGTGGCCATGATTGCTTCAGAAATTACATCTCTGGGAATTACATCACAGCCGAAGCTCACCCAGGGCCATCTCTCCCTGCTGCTGGGGTGCCCGAGGAGGAAAGGGTTCTGGGGATATGGGGCAGCAGGAACCGGGAGCTCTGTCCCAAGAAGAAAGCATGGCCAGGGACAGGGGCCCGTGAGGGGCAGGAAACCCCTCTCTAAGAGTGTGCCCCTGGGAGAGAAGGGCGGGGTGCCACCCACAAATGCAGGTGGCAGGAATGCACCCATACCTGCCCACTGATGGCTGAGGCTTTTCTCTGCAGTGAGACAGGCTGCATCAAATCATCCATACTCCCACTCAGCCAAGTGGAGGGCAGGGAGAGTGAGTTGGTCTGTAGCCAGGGCTAGTGACCCTCTTCCCATTAAGGTCAGGTGACTTCAATGCAACCCTCTGGGGGGGGCTCTCAGTGATGTGGCCAGTCCATCACCACACGTGGGCCCTTTGCCATCCCCGGGCATCCCATTCCCTTGGCGGTGCAGAGGGGCTCCTGGGAGGGGCAGGGCAGAGACAGGCTCAAAGAGACGGGTGCAGGCTGCCTGGGGATCCTTCTCTGGCTGAGACCCTGGAGCCCTCTCTGAAAAGCACCCAGGGGCCAGCTCCTCTGCTGATCTTGGGAAGGACCCTGCTTTCTTTCTCATGTCTCCTCAGGGGCAGGCAGGTAAAGTTCAGGCTCCCCCTGCTTAACTAGACTCTTCTGCCAGGAAATAAACTTCTGAACACCAGGGTGAGTGGGCGGGGTTTCTCGCTACCTGGAGGGGAGGCTGGGACCCAGACGGCAGAAACTGTCAGGACCTGCTGCCGAGAGTCACTGGGAATGTCCGTCTGCAGAGAGCATGCCTCTCTCTTCCTGTACTTGGGCACTCTCTCGAAGCAACCTGGCCTCCTTGAGTCTGGCACAGGTGGCAGCTGCAGGACCAGGGCTGGAGGACACAGACTCCTCTGGGACTCTGCTGTGGGCACAGTGGAGACTTTGCCCTGACAGGGCACCGCCCAAGGAGGTGCCTCTTTCCTGCCTGACCTGAGTGGAAAAACCTGAATAGAGCCAGACCATGGAAAGGTCTCTGTCACATTCAGGGCGGGGGGGGGGGGGGGGGGGGGCAGCAGGATGGGGAGAGAACCTGCGTCTGGGCCAAAGTTCATATTCTTAGAAATGCCTGAACCCTGGCTCCTGAAGGCTTTCTCCAGCCTATCCCGGGGAGAGGCCACAGGGAGGCCTGGAGGCTGGCCTCCTCATGTTTGGTGACCCTGTGCTAAGAACTGCAGAGCCAGGCCTGACCTTGCAAGGCTCACTGAGTCTATCCTCACCCTCCTCTTTCCAGACCTCAGGGAGTGGGACTCAGCCATGACCTCAGAAGGCCCATGAGGGACCCAGAGCTCCTCCAGCCCAGGCTGTGGCCGTGCTCTCAGGGGCCAGTGTCCTCACAAAGGCACAGTGGCACTTTAAGACCAGGATGTCCAGGGGGCATCCTGGCCTTACCATGCCCCCCCTGGGAACCTGCCTTGTCAATGATTCCATGGGGAGGGGGGAGGGGAGGAGGGGGAGGTGGTGGGAGCACCAGTTCCCCCCCATGCTCTTTTCTCTGGATACTTCTCCAGGGATGCACCCACCTCTGGAGTTCACAAAGGCTCAGATAATGGATGTGTGCTCTCATCCTCTACCGACTATTTTGACAGTGACTCCCTTAGATACATGACAAGCTGACTCAGGCTGATGAGCGGTGTGACATGGGGAAAATATCCCAATGTCACATCTGTGCTCAGTGGGGAAAAGTGCTGCAATTGATTGGTAATGTCTGTCATGGGTGATTGCTTAGTAATGTCTGTCATGGGTGACGGACTGGAGTGGTGGCATAGCTGTTTTGTCTTCTCTGATATTGCATTGTGGACTTTTAGAAGCACTTTCACATGCGATGCCTCATTTGATTAGAACATGGGTCTAGGGATGATGCAGATCATTATTCATTTATGAAGGGAGACATCAGGAGCATTGAAGTCAAATGTGCCTTTTTCTAAGTCACCCACAGGAATCAGGGCCAGAGCCAGGGTGAGGCCTGATGTCCTGAGTCTGAGGTCAGTACTGGGGAGACACTAGCTTGGGGAACGCCGAAGATCAACCTGCCAAGGTGTTCATGTGTCTTTGGGAAAAGAGCGCTTGGTAGATCTTCCCCAGGCTTGAAATTTGCTATTCTGTATGCATATGTATAGGGTGCTGGCAGGAACAGAGCGTGTGGAAGGGCATGTGCTGCCCACGCTGGAGCAGACGGCCCCTCTGGTTGCTGGTAACTTTAAACATGGCAGGCCTGCCTCCGACTTGCCCCAATTTCATCACATTGGCAAGGCACCCCGGGAAGAGAAAAGGGACCATTTCAGGGAGCCACTCTAGAGCTCTTCAGTTACCATGGAAACTCACCCTTGGAAACTGCTTCAATTTCAGGGAAATAGCTACAAACAATAATAAGCATAAATGAAAAATGGTACACTGTTACTTCAAAATTGTACTTGTTATTGGATTTCGTCGGGCTTTAGGATCTGAACGGTAGGCTCATATCCGTGAGCACAGAGGAAAGCAGACATCTCTGCCTGGCTGCCGGCCTAATGACATAGCCCACATCCTCCCTCCCACCTCCCTAATCAAGTTTCTGGATGTGACCTCCGGGGAGGCATTCATCAGAGGAGCTCATGTCTGAACTGTGGGAGGAAGGAGGATGTGCCTCGCAAAAAACAAACATTTGCTGAGCAGACTGGAAGGCAGCACGGAGCCATGTGGAGGGAACATGGGCGAGGGAGTGATGTCGCTGTGCAGGCTTTCCTCAACTGACATGGACATTCGCCTGGGCCTCGGCTAAAAAGCCTTTAAGAAATCAGGTGGCGGGAATAATAGCTGAGTGGGGAATCTCCGTTCTGACCTGTTTTCAAGGACTCTCGGGGTTGGAAAGGACCTTATAAAGACGACCTGGTCCGGCTCCTACCCCCATGTGATGCTTCTATTCTCTTGGCTACATCCTCACCTGATGATTCCTGAGTTTGTGCTTGGACTTTTCTAAGAGTTACACCGTTTTTCCTAACACTGAGCTGGAATCTAACTCCCTGTAGCTTCTACTCCCGAACAATCAACCTTGTGGCGATGCTGGCCCTGCAGCCTCCTGCAGTCATTCCCCTGGTCCTTCGGTGTTTTCCACGCGGCAGACGCTAGTGGGCCTCTCGTGGCTGTTCTCAGAGCTCTCAAAGGAGACAGGAAGTCTCTGTTGCTAACTGCGGGCTCCTAAATCATACTTAAAAAACCACTGTGCCTATGCAGGCCTGTACTCTTTCAGATCACCTCATTTATCCTGATACCCGCTCTCTGAAAGCAGCTAAGGAAGGCAGGGGGGAAAGTTATACCTAGGGCCCACTGTACTATCTGTCAGAGAACCCCACTGCATAGGTAGTAAAAACGAGGTACAGAGAAGGTGGCTGCCCTACCCATGATCACCCAGAGAGATGGCAAGGCTTGGACAAGAGCACCAGCATTCTGCTCCTAGTCTCTGAACCTCCCACAGGAAGGCCACTGAGCCTTAGGCACCCAAGTTCTGAGCCCCATGGCCTGAGATTGGGGGTCCCAGGGGTCATTTTCAATGACAGCCTACCCTGGGACATCTGCTGAATCCTGCCAAGAACCTCCTCCGAAATGGGGAAGGCAACCTAGTGATCAGGGAGGCCGAAAGACACCCCCAGAGAAGAGCATTTTGTTATCCAGAGTCTCCAGGGTAAGGATCTGATGTGTAACAGTGAAAGCCTCTTGGGGCTAGACTGCCATATGGAAACTTACAGCAAAAAGCCACACATATATCACCCGATCCTCCCAGATTCTTTCACCCGCTCAGGCAGGCTCTGGTCGAAGGGAAATGCCCTGCCCCTGAAGGAAGGAGCTTGGCCTTTCCCAACAGAGCAGCAAGGAAGCCACCTCCCCGCAGACACCAGGGAACAGTGGCAGTGAGGCACTTGCAGGCAAGGAGGGGGCGAGGGGAGAGGAGGGCCTGAGGCCTTTTGCAGGCGTGTGGGGCTGACTCACCAGGCTGTGCATGATGCGCACGCCATCAGGGTTCACCGTGAGCGCCTCCTTGTAAAGCTGCTTGGCCTCCTCCAAGCTGCCCTTCATCTCGGCCAGCCGGCCCCGCATGTAGAGTACCGAGTGCGAGGTGGGGAAGAGGCCCGCTGCCTCCTGGATGCAGAAACCGGCTTCCTTGAGGTGCTGCTGCTCCATGAACAGCTCAGCTGCGAAACCAGAAGGACAGTGGGAGGTGAGAGTGTGGAAAAGTCAGAGGCAGTGGCCCCTCTGTGGGAACCGGTCTAGGCGATGGGAACCATCTTCATGAGCCAGCACAGGACAGGTTCCCTCTGAGTGCTCACTGTGTCAGGCACTGTGCTCCGTGCTCCACACAGACCGTCTCAGCCAGTGCTCACAAAGCCCTGTAGAGCAGGCCCTTCCATTGCTCCGTCAGGGAGGAGGAAGCTGAGGCACAGAGAGGGCAGGGAACTCGCCTGAGGCTGCAGGGAGAGTAAGTTAGGAGCCAGGGTTTGCATCGGGCCCTGGACTTCAGAGCCCACAGGGGCACAAGGGGCATCTCCTGGAGTTCGGCGATGCTCAGATGACTGACTGTCTCCAGTGCCATTCACACTTGCTCATTGTGTCCGGGGTAGGGGGTGGAGGCAGAAGTGGTGGCTCTCCTCCAGCTCAGTCTCCTGGGAGGGAGGCTGGCAGTGCCCACCGAGGGAGAGTCCAGCGATCCTGCCAAGGATGGGCTGGGCAGGCGAGGAGGAGAGAGGCCCAGGGAGCCCCAGTGAAGGGGCAGAGCTGGGCTCCACTCAGGAGAGTGACAGCTACCGAGCAGCCGGCACGGCCTGAGAGCTGACTGTGGGCCAAGGCCCGACTGTGTGAGCATCTCCTCTCATTAATCCTCACAAGTCTGGGAGGGAGGCAGTGCTCTCAGGAGCCCCACATTAACAAAGCAGGCTGACAGAGGGCGGACCTCACCCCCATCCCTCGATGGGCAGGGGCCAGGCAGGGCTGGGCCCCCAGCAGCTCCTGGCCTCCCTCCGGGGGACTTTCTTCCGCATGGAGAAGAGGACACATGCACAATTTGCCCCACAACCACTTTGCCTTCGTCCCTGGATCAGTGGAAAATGGGGCCGATTCTTCAATCCCTGTCCAGCCCACATAAATGCACATTTCAAAACCTCCTGCGCATGCACACACCCACAGCAGGTGCTTGCAGCAACACAGCTCTCTGAGGTTGCAGCATGGCCTCTGGGCACACCCAGGCCTCATGCAGCCCTGGACCCGGCTGCCCCTCCTGAGGCTGGTGCCAGCGCACAGATGGGAGCACAGAAGGGAGGCAGAGCCGGGCTGTTCCTAGCAAAGGCTGGGGCTGAGGTTACACAAGTTCAGCTTAGGGCTGGGGTGGGTTGGATAACAGACTTCCCAGAAGGAAGCTCCCAGAAGGAGGCGGAAAACCCGGGCTCAGGCACCCCATCTTCCTGCTCCGACAAGAAGCAGGAAGGAGGCCTAACCAAGGCCGGGACTGCAGTGCACAGCACTTGGGTGCTTGGGAAGGATGTTGCCCGAGGCTCATTGTGTAATCATATAGCTTGCCACTTCCTAAAATCCTACAGGGGCTTTCTCAGCAAGGTACTCTTTCTTCAGTGGAGATGAGAATTTGGGAGAATGAGAATTAATTAAACACAGGAGCCAGGCTCCCATGATAAGGAGAGAAAGAGAACTGCAGGTTCTTGTTCCCTGAACTGGAGATTCCCAAGACAGAAAACTTGGGGAGGTGAGCCCAGGAAGGGCTGCCCCAGTGGCCAGGGGTTTGGCTCTCTCAGCCTCAGCTCTGCTGCTGTGTTCCCTTCTGGGGCTGCAGCCTGGAGCTCTGAGCAGGCTGCCTTCCCAGCTAAGTGTCCAATGTGCAACAGTTGCGTCCTGCGGTGTGCCTGGCCCTCCCACCAAACCACTGGAGTGGTCCGGGCAGTGGAGTGACAAGTGCCAACTCTGAGTGTTCCAGGGCCTCGGAAGGGGTCAGGCCCGCTGTGCTGGTGTGGTCAGGGGAGTCTTCTGGCGGTGGCAACATTTGAGCTAAGGCCTGAAGGCCCATGGGCACTTGGACTGGCAGAGAGGAGAAGGGGGGCTGTGCTAACCTGGAGGGCCAGCTCCACTGTGGCAGAAGTCCCGGGATCACAAAGAGGGAGAAGCAGAAGGAAGTGTGCGGTGTGAGTGCCGGGGGTGGGGAGGCCTTCTTGCACCAGCCCACCTGGTGGCTTCCTCCCTGGCCAGGAGCTCAGCTCTGAGGCTGGCTCCCCGCTCCCCTAGACCTTGCTCCAGCAGGCCCGCCAGGCCCGTCCACCTGGCCACCTGGTCTTGGCACGGCTCATTAAGCTGTTTACAACTTGCCGCCCTGTCTCCTGAGCTTCATCTCTGGAGGCTAGCCCTGGTCCCTCCCTTGGGGATTCCTCAGTGTCTTGACATCAACAGATTTCAATGACAGGATCCCCACCTCCTTTCTTCCTTGGGGCCCTGGGCCTCGTCAGGCTGGCCGTACACCTGAAAGCATGCCCTGGAAAATAGGTAGGGCTGCTTTGCTTCAATGGACTTCATTACCAGTCAGGCAGGAAACCAGATGACACAGAACAGAGCCAGAGAAGCGAGGTCTCCTGAGGGCCTTGCAGACAGCCCCTGGCAGGCCCAGCCTCCAGGGCGGGGCCTCTGACCTGCAGACAGGCTCACAGGTCTGGGGGCTGCAGTGTACCCCTTCGTCCTCCACTGTCCCTGGGCAGTTTTACCAAATAGGCAGTCACATGGCACTGTGCCCACCCTTGCCCTGTTCCTCTAGCCCCAGGCCCTGGCTGCCAGGGCCCTGAGGTGCCCTCATGCACCCAGGCCTCCCCTGGCCAGAGCCCGATGAGCACTCACTGGTACTGAATTTTCCTTGAATTCTCATAGTTGTGTCATCCCCCCAGGAAGCAGGGGCCCTCAGTGTCAGAGGGCCCTCTCCGAGCCTCTCAGTTCCTTTCCTCTCTCCTTACTCTGTTTTTCTCACTTCTCCCATCTTCCTCTCTGCCTGCTTTTGAACCTCCTGTCTTGCCTGTCTGCCTCGGCTTTTCTTCCTCTTCTCTCCATCTCTCTCCACCCGCCCCCCTCTGTGCTTTCTCTTGGCAGACTCCAAATGGAAAACATCTGTTCCCTGGAGCTTTGCAACAGTCCCTTTTATTATTTTTTCTAAGGCATCCTGCTAACCCTGCACCCAGAGCTGGCTTCAGGCTTCCTGCCATTCCTGCCAATGCTGAGGCCTCATCCCCCGAGGCTGGGGGATGGACTCGCTCTTCATGGACTATTTGCACATCCTGGTCATGCGCTGAGGAGCTGGGTGAGGGAGGCCTGGGACCTCGCCTAGGCCTTTTAGGGGCCTTCTCAGGCGAGATAGAGACCCTCTGAGAGAGCTCAGAAAGGACAGAGCCCTCCCCTCCACCCCTCTCCCCTCCCCCCCTCCCCCCCAAGCAGGAGAGAAGTAAAGGTTAGGCCCTAAAAAGAATCCATCTTAACTCCGGGGGAGTCACCAAAACTGCCCCTAAAGGCAATAAGCATCTTCCCCTTGGAGCAGATGCAGGACCTTTCAACACCCAGAATAAAGGCGGGGCGGGGGCGGGCGGGGGTGAGGGAGGAATGGAAGAGAAGGCGAGAAGGCCCTGGAGATAAGAGGATCCAAAGGTCTAAAGGGATTTTGGGTTGGTCTGAGACCCTCTGCCCCTAGGACCTAGAGACAGTCATGATGTGCCTCAGCCACAAGGGAATGAAGACTGCAGGGGCCTGGGCTCCCCGATTTCCTGCCCCTCGGCCCTGACTCTGGGTCCGAGAGCACTCTGCTCACTAACTCAGGACCTTGCAAGGAGTGAATGACAGACAGAGACGCGGGAAGAAGAAAAAACCGGAACAAGGGAAGAGAGGACTTGGGAAGAAGGTGCAGAAGGCAGGAGGGAGTGGGTGGTGGGAGCTGGGAAAAGAGGAGAGTGAAGGAAGATAAGGAAAGGCACCAGGAGAAATGAGGATGGTGGCAATGAGGATGGGATCAAGGGTAAGACAGCTCCTTCCTTGACTATACTTTTATAACAAATATGACCTTTAGACACAGCTCTGGTTGCCCCACTCCAGTTCCCTAGCTGCCAGCTGGGGTAGCTTCCACCTGCAGGGCCACCTAAAGAGCTAGGGCACCAGTGCCCAGGCAGTGTGAAGTGGCCATTTGGGAGCTGAGATGTGGGCCAACTTCCCCCAACCCAGGGAAAGCCAATGGCCACCTGGGGGCCCCTGGAGCTCCAGGCAATGGAACTCTCCCTCCCTCCATCGGCCTCTCTCTAGCACAGTTAGTTCCCAAGACTGAGCAGTAGTGAGAGAGGGAGGTGGGCCATCTTGCTCTCCTGAAAGCACCGCCAGATACGCAGGATCCTGGAGCATCTATGGGGCTGGTGCTTCTATTCTCACACAGACCTGCTGCCAGAGGCCACATCCCTGAAATTCACCTCTCAAGTGGAGGCCCTTCTCACATCGGACTGGAATGGGAAAACGGGGGTGCAGGGGAGGGGAGGACAATCAGAATAGGGAGATCAAGGACGCAACATTTCCCAGCCTAAGCGGGGGGTTAATGATGGAACTTACTGCCAACACAGACTGGGATGCAGTTTATCTTGAACCAAACCAGGGAGATTAGCTCAGTCCAAAATGATAAAGGGGGATATTTTCCCTTCCTGCGAAATTGCTGCAGCTGCTGGAATCGTTAGGTGGTGGGTGGTGGTGCTGATGTCAATACTCTTAGCTCAGGTCAGGTGAGGGGAAGGGCAGTAGTTAGGCAGACGTTACTGCCGTGATCTGCCCTTGGCAGCCCTTCATCCAATAGGTGCTCAGCACATGCTTGTTGGCAATGATGGTGGCCAGGGAGGGGAGAGGGCTCATGGGATGCAGATGGCTCCAGAATTCTCCCATGTGCAGAATGGAAGATCTAGGACACGTTCTCATTTCCCCTCTGGCTGTGGCAGCTGTCCACCAGTCTAGTCCCCCTTTCTTCTCTAGTGACAGATCCCCTGATTTTTAATGGGGCATATGAATAATGACATTTCCCACAGTGCTTTGCAGCTAGGAGTGTGGTCATGTGACTAAGTTCTGACCAATGGGGTTGTAACGGGAAGTGATGTGTGCAAATTCCAGGATATGTCCTTAAGGAAGGGGGTGCCCCCTTCTCCCACTCTTCCCAGTTATGCCTTGGAAAGTGGATGTGGTGGCGAGCCATGTGGGATCACCGGAATAAGAGTGACTCAGGGAGAGCAGAGCTGCCATCCCAGACAAGGCTGCACCTCTGAGCTGCTGCGTGAAAAAGTGAAGCGTCCACCCTGTGGAAGCCACCCCATTGGTCACACATACCCAGACCTGTCTCCTATGCCACACTGCCCACCCTTGCAGGCACCGCGTTCAGAGTACTCAGATTTTGTCCTCAGAGTTCGCTGTGGGCTGAATGTCTAGGATAATGCCCAGGAAAGGAAGGCTAATGTGCCAACTGGTGAAGAGCATGTGTTTACAGCAATATCCCCACATTTAATGATAGGCTTCAGGAACGCTTTTAACCTTCCTTGGAGTTACCAGAACATTCTGGCACCCCTAGCATAAAGGAGCATATCTGTGACATGCAAGCAGGCTTGTAAGATGCAAAAACATTTTCGTTTGCTGATGACTGTAAACAAGACACCTCATTAAAACGAAAGGCCACAGAGCCCCTGGAATGGGTCACGGTGTTACTGACGCGGTCCTTGAAGTTGATGAGGCCCCCAGCGTACCCCGCCAGAGCCCTGATGGCTCCGTATCTTAGGAGAAAACAGGGCAATATTTGCCTAAGAGGAGGCCTTGTCTCTGATTCCCCTTTGTTTTTCAATATTCTTTGTCCTACTTAAAATGCAAGTAGTTGACCGTGGAGCACAGCCCCTACGCATCCCTGGCATCCTGGCGGACCCTGATATAGTAACTGGGGCAATACTTGCATTATTAAAATGCTTCCCTGTCTAGCCTTTCTGTGAATCCTGGTCCAACTTTTTTTTTTCCAGATTCAGAAGCTGCGGTGGGGAGAGTGGAGGCGTCCTGCATACTAATGTGTCCATATGTGAACTCCATGCAGCAGGAAACCTTAGATTCCCAGTGAAGCACAGTCTAAGTCTAACTTGCAAAACCCACATGTCCCAGGAACTGATTATCTACTGTGGGTCTCTTTTCCATCTTCCCTCGGGGGCTACTGGCACCACCTCCCAGGTAGAGAGGGGGCAGGTAGGAGGGTCATGGGGAGAAAGATGCAGAGCTTCACTTGGGCAGATCTCAGACAAGGAGGCATGTGGGCCTGGCTCATTTTCAGGATTCCACTGACTCCATCCCCTTCTTCTCTATTCTGTGGCTGCTGCCATTTTATCACAGGCACATCTCTGGCCTTGACTCTCTCTTTTTACTCTAATCCACCTTTCACAGCACCGTCTGGTTAAATTTTCCATCAGTCCAGTGAGTCACTCCTTGGCATTCCTTCGTCAAGCACCAAGGACGGTCACTGTTGGTGGTGATGCTGCCTCCAGGTCCACAGCCACCATGGGCGAGACAGAAGTCAGACACCATTTCCTGAGCACCTACTATGTGCCTGACACTGTGCTAACTGCCTGACCCAGGACAGGCAGGACTGAGCTGGCATTAGAACCCAGCTCTTTGCAACTCTTCCTCCCCAACACGGACCCTCAAACTCCATGGTTGCAATCGTGCCGATTAGCTGTCAAGGGGGATTGTCTCCTAAATGGCAACCCTATTGCTAACCAGCCCTCTGCCTTCAATGAACTTTACACCAGACCCGCCTTTCCTGGGGGCTGCTATACCTCACCCCTTCTCTCGCTATTCCCTGAGCTCTGGGGGCCTGAGCCTGACTAGTTTGACTCAGGAGAAGCTGGGCAGGAAGAAGGGATGGGGCCTGCTGTTGAGTCTAAAACTATCCTTCTGTGTGGCCTTTCCTCCAATCCTCTCCCATTGTATTTGCTGCCAGAGAACCTCTCCCAGATAGGCAGGTGCTGTCCCCATTTGGCAGAGAGGAAACCATGACCAGACAGATTGACTTCTCCTGAGCCAAGCCAAGGAAAAACAGCTGGAACGAGAGCCCCGGGTTGCCAGGCCTGAGGGAGGCCCATGTGAGCCTTGTCAGGGGTCCCTACCACCCGTATTCCCTTCTCTAGGGCAGGATACCGCTGAGGGCCTGGTAGCTTGTCGGGAGGTGGGTGGGCGTCACCCCGGGGGAGCGGGGGTGGGGAGGCACTCACCAGCCTGGAGCCAGATCTGTTCCAGCGTGGTCCACAGCTGCATGGGGCCCTGTTTCAAAACAGAGCTGGGCATGGTCAGCTCCGACATGGCCTCCTCTAGCCGCGAGGCTGCGATGGACGATGCCCGCCGAGAGCCTGCAGAGCAAGAGGGGAAGGGGTTGAGCAGCAGAGTCAGAGGGCCACACACCCCAGGCCCCAGAGAGAGACAGGGCCGCCGAATCAGGGGCAATAGCTCACAGAGCCACCAGTGAGGGCCCACCCACCTCATCCCCTGACCCAGAGCCGGGGAGAAGAGCTTCAGAGGGGCAATTAGGCGGCGAATCCACTTCGAGGAGTCTATCCCCAAGCAACACAATCATAAACGTTGGCAACCAAGCTTGTCTACTACTGCCTATTGTCATCACACTAACCGAAATGACAGAATGTCCAACAACAGGGACTGATTAAAAACAAGTGAGGGCCCTGGCTGGTTTGGCTCAGTGGATAGAGCATTGGCCCAGAGATAGAAGGATCCAGGGTTCTATTCTGGTCAAGGGCATGTACCTTGGTTGCAGGCTCAATCTCCGTCCCTGGTCAGGGCACATGTGGGAGGCAACCAATCAATGTGTCTCTCTCACATTGATGTTTCTCTCTCTCCCCCTTCTTCACACTCTCTCTAAAAAATCAATGGGAAAATATCATCAGGTGAGGATTAATAACAACAAAAACAACCCAAAAAACAAACAAAAAACAACTGACGGTGTAATCATACAAGACTATGCAGTCATTCAAATAATAATGCACAGATATGGACATCGATGTGGAAAGATGTCCAGATTCTACAGTTAGGTGAAGAAAGCAGGCTGAAAGAAAGAATGACCACATTTTTATAAAAAAGAAATATGGGCATAGAAAAAAGTGAATTAAGAACTTTATTAAGGACTGGGTGGAAAAATTACTGGTGATTTTTCTTCCTTTTGCTATTTTTGCTGTTTTCACAAGAGCATATTATTGCTTCCTACACAAAAATGAGGTTATGCTGTGAAGGACCCTGGGGTATCAGCTCAGGTCAGACCCCGTGCCCTCTGGAGAAGCCCTTCTTGTGGCAGCTCTGGGTCCCGGGTGGGGGACGTACTGGTTGGTCAGGGTATATGAGCTGTTGGCATTTACAATTCACATGCAGGTGAAATGCAAGCACTTTCTCTCTCTCAGAGGCAATAAAGGCTCCAATAAACTCAGAAGACCTCAGGGCAAACCACAGACGATTTCAGTCTGTAAGACGAATGCACATGGAATCCTAATAATTTGTTCGTGGCTCCTCCCTCTTTCATTGCAAGGGCGCTCTGCCCTCCTGCACAGTTCTCTCCTGGGAGCCAGCAGCTCCGTGTGCACCGCACTCCTCCGGTGCACCTGTCAAGTCAGGTGCTGGGCTTGGCACCGGAAACCAACGCCGTCGCTTTACAACGAAGGCGCAACTTGGTTCATGTCCACAGAAGTGGAAAAAATGAGCAAGGCCACTAAGTACGACTCCCCCACACTTTCATTCCTGTGACTAATTCTTCTTGTGTCTTTGAGGAATGCACACTGCTTTATTCAGGTCCTCAATTAAAAGTCAGCTTTGGGCTTAGAGTTGTAAATATAAGCCCAGCTCATTCCTTCCTACTAAGGACGCTAGGATGGCAGACCTTGACCTCAGGCTGTAGCCTCTATGCTCCACAGCTATCATTCACCCCAATATTCCCTCTCTCTTCGCTTCCAGCCGGGAGGTAGGGTCTCTCCCTTGCCCACTTCAGCTGTCCACTTCCCACCCAGGCCTAGCAGCCATCCTGCCCCAGAGCCACAATGGGCCCTGAAAGACCTGATGGCAGCTCCTTAGCACAGGCCCTTGGGCAGGGGCCACTCTCCCGCTGGTGCTCTGGCTGGGAGAGGGAGCTGTGGGCCCATGTGGGCAGCTGCCCGCGGGCACCTTCTTACCGGAGTCTGCGTCATGGGCATCCGGCAGAGTCAGGTGCATGCCACTCTGCTTCTTCAGCATGACGCCCTCGCCGAGGCTGCCATCCTTTTCCAGGCCTCTGGAAGGCAAGAGAGGGCCAGGCCCCAGTGACATAGGGGGCTGGCAGGGAGGACGAGGGAGCCTCCTGCCAGGCCGGCTTTGGGGCTGAGAGTTCAGGCCCACAAACAGAGCCTATGCCGGGACCATCAACAATGTTCTCGCTGTACGTCTCCCTCCACCTCAGCCCCCCATCCCCAGTCCCCTCCTTGGTCTAGAAAGCCTCCCGTGGCTCCCCTGCCCCTCAGGGCCTTCCGTCCCTGTTCTCCGTCAGCATGGCTCCCCGCACCACAGATGCTGAGGGCCAGACACTCTCCCTTTCTGGCCAGAAGCTCTCCCAGGCCATGGGGAGGCCTTTCCACATTTCGTTGCTCTCACAATGTCTAGCTGAGGGCCAGGCCGAGAGCAGGTGCTGAGGACTGGCTTCCAAGGAAAGCCTGGTTCTCAAGGGCCACCAGCCCATCTCCGCCCAGGAAGGAAGGCCCAGATGCCACTCTGCCTCAGGCACCTTACCTTGGCTTCCAGGGTGGCCTCAGAAGAGCCAAAGGGGGCCCCTGGCATGGCAGGTAAACAAGCATGGTGACCTAGTCCCCTCCCCTACCCCCATTCCCCAGGTCTCTGCAGCTCCCACGCTGCTAGGAAGTTCCTCTTTTCTCAGAGTGGGAGGCGGGGGAAGCCCCTGCCCGCCTCAGAAAGGCAGCACAGCCTGCTGTGCCCTTCAGCTCTCCCTGCCCACTGCCAGGGATGCCCGTGGCCCTTGAACCTCTGACTGGGGAAGCTGAGGAGGACCGGGGTGGAAGGGGTGAGAGAGAAGGCAGGCACAGCCCGGATGCTTCTCCCCTTGGGAGGGGTGCCAGGATGATGGTCCCACAAAGAATGCCAGAGCCTGGGGCACCCTCGCCATCCTAACGCAGACTCACAGCGGCCTAAACGTGGGCCTGTGGCTGCACAGCCATCATTGCGGGCTGTGGTGCCAAGAAACCACCCACAAAAGCACAGTGCATCAGGGCTGGCTCCTGTCCTCTCCCACCCTCTTCCCTTTCCCAGGAGGCACCGAGTGTGGTGCCAGAGACACTGGGTTAAAACCACAGGGCCACCGCTTCTTGGCTGTGTGACCCTCGGCAAAGCCACCTTTCAAGGTGAGTTCTCACGGTGAGTTGTCTTGTCTTGAAATGAGTGTGAGAATGTCGATCTCACAAGGCTGTTGTCAGAAGCATATGATATAGGCAGGTGCCCAGCACCCGCTGACGTGGAGCAGATCCACAATACAGCTTCTCGCCCACCTGCCCTCCCAGCCTCTGAGGGGGCCTCTCCTACAGCTCCAGAAACAGCCCATCTCGGGGACCTTTTGCCACTTGGTTCTAGGCCAATATACAGCTTTGCTCCTGCCCTAAAGAATCTGGCAGCTGGATGGGGAGAAGAGAAAGTCAAGGTTGAGCAATCAGCACGACCCAGATGGAGAGGACTGAGCGGGGAGGATGAGGCAGGGTGACTGGAGGCACCCTGAGGAGGGGCATCTGAGCGGGGTCTGAGGGGCAGTGTGGACATGCGGGGGCAAAGCAGGAGGTGGGACAGGGTAGGCCAGACCCTCAGGCTGTGGATTCTGGCCTTGATCCCTACTTGCCCCAACTGGATTTCACAAGCCTCAGTTTCTGCGCTGTGGCTCCAGGTCGAGAAAGAATGTTTCCTGTTCTTGGGAAAGCCTGGAGGGTATTGGATCCAGGCCTCTGGTCCCAACCATTTGTCTCCAGGTAGCAGCCTGGCTGAGCCCTACCCCACCCTGAAGTTCCCCAGAAAGGGGGCCCAGGGAAGGAGCTCTATCAGGCTCACCAGAGAGCAGATGAGTATCAGCAGTGGCTTGAAAAAACCCCAAGGCAAGCCCCACTGACCCCGCAATCTCATGGTCCTTCAGCCTGGGGTGGGGGAGCACAGGCTGGGCCTGGAGACAAGGCTGTGGTGCCAAGAGGCCTGATGAGCAGACAACCAGCCATCTGCCAGCACCAGGGGTGGTGGGAGTCAGGTTGTGCACCTGCCAAGTGGCCACAGCCAGTAAGTTGCAGAGTGAGGTGTATCTGAACACTAGAGTCTGGCCCTCACCTCACATCATCCAGGTAGCTCCCCATTTCCTTTCTGGAAAGTCCCTCACCCCAGAGCCTTCTTCTGGAAGCTTCCACCCATTGGTCCTGCTCTGCTCTGGAATTTTCCAGACCCAAAGGCTGCAAGGAGAAGACTGACCCCACCCTGCCCAAGGGTTTTACTCCATGGGATTACCCTGGGACCTCCTCTGAAAATTCCACCGCTAGCGACCTGCCTCTGGGGACTGTGCAAGCCAAACACATCCTCTAGGGTTGGGTTCCCCTGAGGCCCTGGGAGAGGACAGAGCCAGCAGTCCCAGAGAAGGGGAAGGGGTGGGGTCCACAGGACCAGGAAGAGGCAGTGCACTGCCCTGCATGACGCACTTTCCCACTGTGGGCCCGCAGGTTGAACTCCAACATCCCAGTGGGTTTGAACAAAGACGTTCTGCAGGTTCAGCCTGGACAAGAGTACCCTGCTCTGGCCCAGGAAAAACCCAGAGCCCAGGCTGTGGAGACAGGATGAGTAGAGATAGTGGGTAAGTGTGTGTGTGTGCGGGGGGGGGGGGGGGGGGGGGGGAGTAGCGGGGTACGGGGGTCGTCCAGAATTCTGCTTCCTCTTCTTCTGGCTTTCAAATAGAACCAGGAAACAAGTGTCAGGCTTCATAGGCTGTGGCTCAGGAGACTCAGGTTCAAGCCACAGCACTACCATCTACCAGGCAAGTGGCTCAGGTCCCTGAGTCTCAGTTTCCCCTCTGGGATGAGAATAAAATCCAGTAATGTCTAAGCTATAAACAGCTGATGTGGAAGATGGAGCAGTAAGCCCAGGACCCAGCCCAGATGCTCAATAATGATTTCTCTTTCTTCTTACCCCTCTAAACGTCAGTCTCCTAAACAGGTTCTTTATGTGCTTCGCAGAGGATTGTCACAAGGTTAAAATTAGACCAGGGATGTGAAAGGCCCCAGGAGCAGCAAGTCCCACACTCTCATTCAAACATTCTCATCAGCCCCCATCCACCTGGCATGTGGCCACTCTGCAGTGGGTGGTTGCCCTGGCAACCACTGCCTGTCAACTCTGGCAAACCCGAGGGACAATGACAGCCACTCACCCCAGCTGGGAGAAGTTGTACAGGGCCTGCCACAGTCGCAGCATTTGTCTGCAGGTCACGAGGGCTTCCTCTGGGCCTTTCAGTACCTGCTCCAGCTTCACCTTGGTGAACAGCAGGCTGGGGGGGGGGGGGGGGGGGAGAAAGAGAGCGGCAGTCAGCACCCGCCCCAGGAGGCTCCCTTCCCTCCCAGGGTGGGACCCTAAGGGGGCTCAGCTCTACCAGAGCAGCCCCCAGCCCACAGCAGGCAGAACGACCACGAACGTGGTGGCCTCGGCTACACCCCTGGGTCACTCGCTCTCTCCGTGCCTCAGAATCTCCATAGTCTGAGCCAATGCACAAAGCGCTCTTCTGCATTTGTCAGCATCCACACTGCTCATCCACGTGTCCCCCGATCATAGCCTATCTTGCCCCACCCTCCGAAACACTGTCAAGCGTGGTGACTAGTCTTGTTTTGTTTGCACATCCTCACTGGCCACGTGGCTATCTTTATCTGACAAGTCGAACAGGCCCACAACGGGGCCTTGTATAAGAGGCAGACTCAGGAAGCAACTCCGAGTCAAAGGAAGAGGCTCAGCCAGGTAAAAAGGTCACGAAAGGGCCGGGTCCTGCTTTCTACCTTGCCAGCACACAACAGCTGCTCAATTAGCATCTCAACTGAATTACAGACTTTGTTTCCTGATCCAGGATACATGAGGATACCCATGTTTGATTTGATCAAAGAAGTCTTCATTGAGTTTCCTAAAATAGCCTGGTCCCCTTATATAGTCAATAGGATTAAAGCTACAAGAGGCCCTGTTCAGTCACCATTCAGGAACACAGTTACTGTGCAAAGGGAGAGAGCCAACACAGAATCACTTTCGACCTGAAAACCAGAAGTCCTCTGATGGAAGAATGGTGTGGGGATGTGACCCTCGGAGGGGCTTGGAAGAGAGGGAAAGAACTGGTTCTACAGGAGGGGCAGGGGGCTACCTCCCTCTGCCCAAGACATGGCAGAGACCTTTGGACGACTGCCCCGCCAGGCCTGGGTGGGGTCTGGACACCCCGCAGTGCCAGGGGTTAGACTTTAGCTTGTTGGGAGAGCTGGAGACACTTAGGAAGTTTAAGTGGCTATTTACCAGTGGGTATGGAGATACTGCACTCTTATCACGGGTACTGCCCGCAACACGGATACACACCAGCAGACTGGCTGAGCCACGGAGGCCCAAGCAAGACCGAGCCTCTTGCTTCTCACTGGGCAGTGAACAACAAGACCCTTTTATTCCCAGAATGGCTGCTGGGCCCTGAACTTGACTGCTGCTGGGTGGTTCTGCCAGTCCATCTGAGGTGGGCACACAGGCCCTCATGGAGGCCCAGTCCTGCATCTAGGGAGGGAGCATCCCTGTGACCTAAGGGTGCAGCAGGGGCTGGCCCTGGACAGGGAGGCCAGGTGTGCATCTGGGAACATTCCCCTTGGACCGCCCTCACTCAGGGCCTCCTCCCGCACCTTCCCCCTCTCTCATAAGTACTGAGACCTGTGCCTCCAGGCTCACAAAGGACTTTGATCGCCTCACTTTGATCCTTTCTCCTCATACCTTGTTTTTCTTAGATTGCGACTTGTTGGTAGAGAATGAAGAGGGCGGAATGTGCCCCAGTCCTCTTTTTAGAGGAGGGGTTTTGGGGTCTGGGCAAGCATATTTTTCCTTCTCACGTTTCCTCAAACATGCCTTTTGTACCCTGTGCATAGGGTACCATCCCCACCTCCACATGGCCTCTCCTCTCCATTTCCACCCATTCCCCATGATGGACTTTAAACCTCACCTCCCTCAGGGAGCCTTCCCAGACGCTCAGGATGCCCTGCTGACCTACAAGGTCCCCAGGGCATAAACCATGACCCCACAGTGTGGTCTCAGCCCCCCAGTGGGCAGCTGCTGGGAGAACTGGCCCTCCCACCCCTGCTCCCCTTTCCCAGATCTCCAAGGGGCCAACACTCCACAGGTGCTGGAGCCTCTGCTTTAGGGAACATGACGTGGGCGACAGTTTCTGCCTGCAAGGTAACAGCAGTGCTACAAACGACAACTGGCCCAGAGACTCAGATGCTGGATTTTTGGATCAGACTCAGTGCCAGGTAAAAACAGAGAAGGGTTCTTGCTGGTATTTGATAAACAGGAGGGTGAGATGGGAGAAGGTTAGGAGCGGGGGACAGAGGAGAAGCATGGCCGGGGCAGTGGCTGGAGCTGTAGGTGTGGGTGAGGAGTGAAAACCCGCCCTGGGGCAGGAGGAAACTACCAGGCTCAAGTCCATGCCAAGGCTGCCCCTCCCCTGAGGCAGCAGAGTCCCCAGGGCAGGTCTGGGATGGGAGGGTCACGGACAGCTTCTGGGCAGACCAGCCCTGCAGCATTCCCCTAACACCCAGTCTCCCCCAACATGCCGGCCCCCTCTTCAGCATCTCCTCTCTGCTAGGGTGCCTGCCCCTTCTGCTCCCTGCATCCCCGAGAGCCAGGCTGGGGCCATGGCAGACCTGGCCAATCACGGGCCTGGAACAGAAATGAGCTGGCGTGACAGGGACTGCTACCAACACAGGCCGCTGACATTCCATCAGCATGAGTGACCCAGAGCAGAATTTCTCAGCCCAAGCACATCCTTTCTGGACTGCTCAGGCCTTTCACGCCGAGATCCTGGGAGGCTCCAGATGAGCTCCTGAGGTTTCCTTGGCATCGCCTTCAGCACGGCCAGTGAGACCTTCCTCAACAGCAAGCTTGTCCCGAGTATCTATGACATCTGCAAATGCCCGTGTGCCACCTTTCACTCCGGTCACCCCTCCGCATGGCCTGGGGGCCGTGCGCTGCTCAGATGCACAGTAGCAGCTCCCTGAACTGCAGGACAGGCTGCTGGGACTCACCCTTCCCCCTCCAACATCTGGCCAATCCTAGGCAGATGTCACCCTCTGACTGTGTTCCCAAGGGGGCTTTACACACACCCCTCCAGGACAGACTTCATTGCGTCAGGATATGCTCATCTGCACACTTCCCACCTTCTCACCTTCTTGCAACAGCGACCAGCAAACAGTTCTGCTCCCTCTGAAGGAGCAACAATGCTGCTCTCCTGATTAAGACCATCAGACCTCAGGCCTGCCAGAGCTCAGGACTACCCCTCCATCCCATCTGCCAGGGTGGGTGGATCGATTCTTCAAACAGCGGCCTGAGGAGGCTGGTGGCCACCCAGGCTGGTGGGAGACGCTCTTGGGCCCACACGATGGGCCACAGCCGCATGAGAGCGCCGTGCTTCCTGGGTGGGCCATGGGAGATGCGAGCAGTGGGGGGGTACGAGGGGCAAGCCCGGCTGCCCAGCCCAGCCCAGCCCAGCCCCTGGTACACATGTCCTATATCCTGAATGATCCTAAACTGTCATTTGAAGAAAGGATTCTGAGGATTTTAAAAAGCCCACTATTTTAATCCAGTGGCTCCAAGTCCTCCTCCTCCGAGAAGTCCCAGTATGACCACCCTGCCCTTCTCTGAATGTTCTGGAGAGTCTGCAGTTAGCACTTAGTCACATTATATATATATCAGACATTTTTAAATTCAGACAAGTATGTGGCCAATCTTGCCTACAGGTGGTAAAATTGGGCAGACCAGCCCTGCAGCATTTCCCTAACACCCCGTGGGGGATTATTTAATCCCCCACCAGAAGGACAGGGCCCTGCCTCCCTCCACACCAGTGTCGTCCTAGCTCCCCCAGTGCCCGACCCAGCGCTGAGCACATAGTTCTGCTTTGTTCTGTGTGTTGCTAAACCATCCGGCCTCACAATCCTGTTAAATCAGAGTTGATTTCAGATCCTATTTCCTGGTGCTGGGTCCTGGCTAGGAAGGCAGGAGAGGGATCAGATCACGTGCTGCTTCCTGCCTTCGGTGAGCTTGGCTCACGCAGCCAGCAAGCAGCGCGCGGGCCGAGTCCATTTTAAGTTGTCCAGAAGCAAAGCTGCCCAGGGCCTGGGGAGGAACAGGGCATTCTGGACACACCGTGAAGATGCCTGGCTCCCTGTGACTGGGGGGTCTTCATCCCAGGGGACAGTCACCCAGGCAGAGCCAACAGAACCACTGGGAAGAGTCTGAGACAGGAAGGCCTGGAATGCTGGCACCTAGCAGCCTGCTCGCACCCTGACAACAGCCACTCCGGGGCAGGAATGGCCACGTGGCTGTCCTCAGGCCCTGCACTGTGACTTCGCTCAGCGTGGACAGACACTGGCCCCGGAGTGAGAAACCCAAGCCAAAGTCCCAGCTCCGGGGCGGCACAGCTGGGCAGGTCACAGGTTCCAGACCTGTGAAGCAGGAGCGAGGCCTCCTGCCCCGTCTGCTCAGGGAGCCCACAGCCGAGAACCCGAAGCTGCATTCAGGCTCAGGGAAGGGACTCCCGCGGTGACCCTGCAGACCTGGCGGACTCGGGCAAGCAGCTTCCAGGCAGGAAGCCCCCACGCTCGCAGAGAGCCCCCACGCTCATGGCCTGTTCGGCAAGACGGGTGGTCCCCCTCGTGTCTCCTGGGACCCAGACCCGTACGAGAAAGGAAGAGGATGGAGGGTGGACAGACCCACAGTAGCCTCAGCTGTGACCCTCCTGCAAGCACTTTCCTGTTTTTAAGCTGTAGAAGCCCGTGTGGAATAAACACTGAGGCCTTTTAAGGCCGCACGCCCCCGCCACGCCATTGCATCTGAAGGCAGATGTGAAAGTGCGTGTTCTCTCCGGAGAAGGGCAAAGAGCAAGGGTCAGGTAAACACGCCAGGCTCTGTCCCACCCAAGGCGAGGCTGCTGCCGCAGGGGGGGAGAGTCCTGGGTCCCGGCACTCTCCACAGCCCCATCCAATGGACGCAGCTTGTGCGCCCTGGTCCAGCAGGGAGGTCAAGTGCAGCCACAAGCTCACTTTCCGAGAGCTGATGCCCTTCCTGAGAATGCCACCAAAGTCTCGGCAGCCAGCGGGCACCTCGGCCTCCGCTCCCTCAGCCACTTCATCTACCACTGCGTTCTGGTCAGCGGGGACCTGCCACCCCCGGAATCACCTTCCCAGTCCAGTCCTGTAGAGTCTGTCTGTGTCTGGGCCAACCCCGTCCTGTGGGGGAAGACAGAGTCCAGTGAGGTCAGTGTCTCTGGATGTCACCACGGGTCACCAGCTTTGCCAATCTTCCCCATCGCTCTGGCCAGGGTGGATGATGGAGGCTCCCAGGGGAATGCTCGGTAGGCCTGGCATCCGCCTCCTCTTCCTCCCCGCCCTCCCTGGGCCCTGCCTGGCCTCACTCCTGGGGCAGGATCAGGATGGGCCTGCTAATTATGTCAAAAGGATTGGGACTCAGAGCCGTTCCATTCGAGGCAAAGACAAATCCTCTCTTTCCACTGCTGCAAAGAGGAAGTATCTTAGGGGAGTCTCCTCAGGACTGGGGAGCATGAGCCTTTCCAACATCTCTTTTTAAAAAGAACTGCTTTGTGAATAGGAGAATGGCTCTGGCTAAGCACGCACTGCTTTGGGGTCAGAGATCATCTCGTCTGCTTCCCCCTTTCCAGGAGCCTCCATCGTTCTGCAGGGTTCCCTCCCTGGCTGCTCACCCCTGCCCCCCCACTCTTGGTGGCAGGAGGGAACTGGCAGAGGAGAGCTGGCTGCAGGGAAGGGCCTGGGCTGTGTGGGCGGCAGGTACAGTGGGTCCACATTTTTCCCTTCATGTTCCTGAGAGCAGCTCCCTATGAAACTACTCCGCATGCAAAATAAACACTTGAGCATAGTAACTGCTGGCACCCATGGGAGCCACCTGTGGCCCCTGGGTCACTCCCTGTCAAAGGGAGGACATTGTGCAGAAACATGGCCTCTGGCATCAGACACTGCCAGGCTCTGCAGCCTCCTAGCAAGTGCCTTCACCGCTCTGAGCTCTACCTGCTGTGTAAAGCAGGGGCAGTAATGGCCCCACCCAGCAGGGCTGTTGGGGGCCTACGGGCAATAGAACTTATCAAGGCAGTTCCGGTGCACAGTCACCCCTGGGAAAGGTCAGCTGTCACCTCCCTCCCCCAGATGGCTCACTCATTACCAGTCTTCCATGCCAGACCCGCGCTCTGGCAGGGACCATGTCTTTCTTATCTTTGTACCCTCAATACCTGACCTAATGTCACTCAATGGAGACTCACTGGAGAGCTGTGGGCATTCCCAGGGTCAGACCAGCCCAAGGAGGTGCAGCTGCAGGGCACCCCGTGGAACTCTCCATTCTTCTTGGCCCCACCGGCACATTCGTCCATTTGCTGGGACGTGGGTAGTTCTGTCCGATCCCTCTGGCTCCTGGCCGTCAGGGGAGCCCTCCACACTGGGGGAAGGGGTGGCGGCAGGTGTGGCGAATGCACAAAAGGGGGCATTATCTCTTTAAGGGACAGTAATTAGTAATTCCAGCTGATGGTTGCACTGTGCTGTTTTAATGAAGTGTTCTATTTTTATAGAAAACACATAATTGAGTGAAAAAGCAGGCTATTCTCTGAGTCAGGCAGCCACGCCTCTGGAAAGTCTTACTCCTCGGCCGGGAGGCCAAAGCCTGCACACAGCACAGGGTTCACAGTGAACGGGCCCCTACCGGCTGCCCCAGGTCTGGCTCAGTGGTGGTGAAAAGCAGGGTCCACGTTTGATAACCCAAGTTCAATCCCAGCTTCCCTCCTTCTAGCCATGTGATCCCAGACAAGTCATATAACTACTCGGAGCCTCTGTTTTGTATCAATGAAATGGGAATGACAATAGCCACATGCCCTGGGGGTTGGAAATAATGCAGGGTTGGCACAGCACAAAGGGCCCAGCCCACGCTTGCCCTGTTCTTACTATTTACATCCGTGCCTCCGTTTCCTGATCTGTCAAGTGGGAACAATGGCAGTTCCTATAGTTCCTAGGGCTGCTGAGGGGCCTCAGTGAGTAAATGCAGGTGAAGTGCTCAGAGCAGGCACTGGGCGAACCGCTGCTTTATTGTTACTGAAGCTTGTGGGTTCAAGCTCCCCAGGGTTGTTCAGCGCATCAGCTGCTGTGGGTTCTGGCTCCTGCTCTGCCATCAGCAGTTACCTGACCTTGAGATATCATCCAACTTTCCCATTAGTTTCACCTTTAAAGTAGGAGGTTTATATAAATTAAAATAAGTAAATCAAAACAACAACCAAACAGGGGAAGGGGTGTGCGCACGCTGGAGGACTGTAGGATGCCAACGTCCCCTGTGTTCCCTTCCGCCCTCTCATGGCCCACCCACGGGAGGGTCTCCTTGGTGCTGGGCCCAGCTGTGGGCTCCCTCCAGGAGGACAGGAGGGGGCAGGGGACAGGTCACAGTTTCTGCCCCAGAGGTGCTTCCAAGCTCCGGGGAAGCTCAAACAACACATCCGGGCAACCAGGAAACCAAGCAGAAGAAAAGAGCAAGCACTGGTTTGAGTGGGTCAGCTTGAGGAACATGCAGGGGCTTCCAGGCCCAGTGGAGTGAGGGGAGCCTCTGAGGATGGGCAGGATTCGGAAGCAAAGTGAGGGCACCTAGAGGGCTGGACCGGCAGGGATGGAGGTCTGGAGGTGGGGTGGGAGGGGCCAGCCCAACCAGGCACAGATCCCCTCCCTCCAGGACAGGATGGGGGCAGGAAGAAAAGGGGAGCAGCCCTTCTGGGTAGGAGCCAATCGCCCCCTCACCCCCTGCCCCATTCAGGCTGTGATCACCAGGCAGTCACAGAGCGGCCCAGAAATACAGGGGTCACTGAGGGACACGGGTCTCCCAGACGCCTCTGTCATGCCTCCAGGACAGACTCCACCAGGGCACTTAACTGATTAAAATCTCACCCGGTGCTCTCTGAGGATATCATTTTAAAGTTCCAACAGGAGAGGGAGAAGGCCATAGCCAGGCCCAGCTTTATTACCTTCCCATGGACGAACCCCAACGTGACCCCGATGGCAGCTCTTCTTAGCCCTAAAAACCAATGGTGACACTGACCCACGTCCCCTAATGTTTAAGGCCCACGCTGACCTCTCTCCTGATAAATTCATTCTCTGTGATCTGAGCTTAAAAAACCAGCAGCCTGCAAGCTCTGCTTTCTGGAGTTAGCCTCCCCTGACTTCCCAGCCCTGCTCACCTGGAGGACCGCCCTCCCCGTGCACGCCATGTGGCTGGCTGTACGGCAAGACCTCCTCACCCGCTGACTGATGGCCTCCAGGCCCACTGCTCCCAGCTGCAAGCCACCTGCAGTCACCTCCAGATGACTCTCCAAACACGAATTCACGATCTTGGAGGATATGGACACATCACCCAGAGCCATTCCACAACCATTCGGGGGTGGAGGAACTTCCAGAAGGAAGGTCCTCAGGTAGAACGAAGCTAGGCTCCCAGCCAGGATAAGACACCAAGAAGCAAACACCTTGGTCCTGGTTTATGATCTCTGCCCAGCGAGCAGACCCTTGGGACCTGAAGACCACCCCCGGCAAAGGGGAAGGCAACCCCGCTCTATGGGCATGAGTGCCCCTTGCCCTCTCTTCTGCGGGCTGGGCCCCTCCTGCTAGAGAATGGTGCGCCCTGGGCCCCGGTGCCTGCCTCAGCACAGAGTTAGATGGAGGAGTCAGGAAGCAAAGTGAAAGCCACTTCAGAACAAAAGAAGGAACCTTTTGGAAAAATCAGCAAATACCTCTTTCCTTTCCTTCCTCTTTTCCACAAACAAAAAAACAAAAGTTCGTCTGCCCTCCTAGTCTGAGTGTGAGCAGCCCCCTCTGGGGAGAGACCGAGGCCAATGTGACTGCTGTGTCACACAGAGTGACATCACAGGCGGCTGCAGGGAGCAGCCAGGGAACAGCCAGCGGAGGGAAACGCTGAATGTCAAACCAGCTTAGCGAGGAGGAACTGACCTTTGGGGACGAGAGCCCAGTGCCAGTGATTATGCCTGGCTTAACACCCCGCGACCACATGGCCCGCAGGTGTAAGCCATGGCTCTTGTCCTCAGCGGGGCGGCAGCAGCCAAACATGTTTAATGAATGCGGCAAAGTGATAAAGTAGGTTTGTGCTCATACCTCCGATTCCAGCCTTCTCACGGGAAGGCTGGTATTTCAAGTGTCCCTTTGATCTACTGCAAGTCCCTAAGAGGATCCATCCAATAAACACACTGGGTTTAAGTCAGAAATGTTAACAGGACCCTGATCTGCCCTGGGAATGCACCACTACAAACATGTCACATGTCACTCGAGAAAAAGCTGAGGCAGGCCAGGTAGATCAGAGAGGTGCCCCTGGGGCCGATGTTAGCCTTTACCGGATAAGGCTGAGGTCTGGCCGCAGCCAACGCCTAGTTATCAGCTCAAACATTTTCCAAAACAGCTTAGGTTTCTCTGGGGAGAGGGCTTTGATGGTTCCATTTGTTTACGTGCGAGCTCCAGCTTGTCCAGAGGGCCACATTGTTCCTGGGCTGGGGAGTGCCCCTGGGGCTCTGACATACCTTCCCCCAGGGCCTTTCAAGTCCCCCTGAACCTGAGGTGGCTGGGCAGAAACTCCCAGGAGGGCCTACCCTGATCCACAGGGGTGGGAGGAGGCAGGCTTGGTGTTGAGGAGTTGGGCAGGGCAAGCCAGTTGGCTCCTCTGCCTCCAGCCCTATGGCCTGGGCTTTCAAAACCCGCCTGGCAGGCTGCCAGGCCTGGGGTGGGGGCAGTGACTGACTGGCTGGTTATTGGAAAGCTCCCATCATTAGCCCAGGAATGTTGTTTGGTTACCATGGCGACTTTCACTACAAGCAGCCTGACTAAAGCACAAGGAATCTGTTACCTAAAACCACAGAGCCCCAAGGAGCCCTGGGCTTCAGGAACCACCACGCTTATCAGGGCCTGTTCCCTTTGACCCCATATCCCCGTCCCTCCTCTCAGGGCCTCCCAGCTGCCTCCCACACCCAGGACCAGGAGAAAAGACTAGCAAAGGCATCTCCAAGTTGGCCTGGGCCCTTTCACATTCCCCTGCCGGCCTGGCTGGGAACCAGGCCCAACCAGGGTGGCTGCTGCCCCCATGAGGCCCCTGCAGTCCAACCAGCACCGGCCTGGCCAGCACATGTGTCCAGGGCTTAGTCGGAAGCCCTCAGGATTTCAGGAAGCTGCTGAGTGTCTCGTTCCCGCCGTGCCAGGTTCACACTGTCCCTGCGGCCGGCCGGCAGTCTCTGCCTCATCACGTTCCTGCCTTTTTAAACCCAAGCTCCATTAACTAAAGGTCATCCCGTAGCCCGGAAATTAACAGGCTTCTTTGCGTTGCTTTCTAATCCCTGAATTCAGGAGGATTTTCGAAAGTTCAACTCCACGAAAGCTGGGTTTTTCTCCAGGAGTCTTGAGACTGCCTGCAGGAAGAGTGGCCACTTGTGCCGCTGAAAAGCTTAAACACCTTTCACCGAGTGCGCCTGCCCTCCCTCACACACAGGGCTCCCTCCTCCAGCGCCTGGTCCGCGTGCACTGCCCACCTGCTGCTGTCTTACACGGTAGTGGGCCGACTCCCAGACCCCTCCACACTGCTGTCTCTCAACAGGGTTGTACACCGACCCCAAGACCTTTTCTTGTCCGAGTCTCACCACAGACCTTGGGAGCAGAGGAGGCAGGATAGATGCCATCATCTATCCTGCCTCATCTTTGGCAGATGAGGAACGAAGGCATGGGAAGCAGGGGCATGCTGCTGGAGGGGACAGGTTAAGAGGCAGGCATGCCTCACAAGGGGATAGCCCATGTGGAAAGGGGTCCACTGTACGCAGCGACACCCTCCCCTGTGCCATGCTTCCTCCACGCCTGACATTGGCCTGGCCCACCTCTTTCTTCACGAAGGCAGGCTCTGCAGCCTCCAAAGGCCTCGGCCACCTGGGCAGCCGGTGGGGAGGAGCTCAGTGGCAGACAGACCCCCCCGAGTATACAGACCTGGTTGGGCTGACGTCAGTGGGTTTGATTTTTTTTTTTCTGCAGTGATATTATTGGATCGGTCATTTAATTAACTGCTGTGGCAATAGCCAGACCCACACAGCTTGTCCCCAATGTAGGGAGCAGCTGGAGAAGCAGGACACAGTTTCCATTGAAGAGCAATGACATTTTTCAGTGATCCCTGACCGGTAATGGACTCAGTGACATTTCCTGCTAATCCGTGGGTTTCTGTGCTCCGGGGTTTCATCTGTGGGGAATGGTATTGACTTATCTGCAGAGTCATGGTCGCTCCAGAGCTGTGTGGGAGGTGGGTGTTCCACCCCACCTTTTTAAAAGATGGATTTATTTTTCCTGCCTAAGGAACAGGGATTGTCCCCTCACAGTTCCGGCGGTCAGAGCTCCCATATTACCTCCAGTTACTCTCTCAGCCTTTTAGGGCTGGCTCAGATCGAGCTGGTCATGGAGGTGAGGGGCTCAGGGTGGCTCAGAGACAAGAACCTGTCGCTGCTTCTCCACCCCATGACCCGTGTGCAGACATCACAGGGATGGGATGCTCTGGCCCCCAAAAGCTCCCCGGTGGGCCTCTCTGCAGTGATAAAGGAACAGAAGACCCTAAGGAGGCCTCCGGGCTGAGACTCACTTTCCTTCTTGGCTCAGACCTCAAAGCGGTCCCCCTGCTGCTGGCCCCACGGCCCCAGCCCCTGAGGCCCCAGGAGTGGCCCTGTGGTGTCTGGATGGGGGAGCTCTGTTGGGAGGCTGTCCCTTAAGAAGGCTCCTGCCTGCAGAAGCAGGGACACAGCTGACAAAGTGGGGCACAGTTACCCTACAAAGTGATCACAGCACAGTCTGCATTGAGACTTCTCACCTTTTTTGGGTTTAGGGTCCCTCTGAGGGTCTGAGGAAAGCCATGTCCCTGGATGCATGCAAGTGCAAACCTTAGAGTGCAGGTCCAGGTGTTCATGGAGGCCCAGAAGTCCACCCATGGGCCTCCCAGGGGAGCCGCCAACTTCACAGCAAGGACCACCTCCCCCACCTACCCAGGAAGACACTCAGTGAGTGAAGCATCCTGGGGAAGAACTGGGCACCTGAGGTTGGAGGAAAGGGGTGGGTGGACAGTGCACCTACTGCAAATAAGGGAGGGAGGACTGGGGAGAAGCTGGCTTCCTCACCCAGGCCAAGAGCCAGGGAGGATGGGGGAAGCTGGCAGGAGGCGGGAAGCCCTTCCCTGGGTTGGCTGGGAGGAGTTGAGGGAGAGCCAGAGGGCACCCCCACATCCTGGACACACCCCACTCCTGCTGTGCCTCAAACAGCATGGGCTTCAAGCAGGTTTTCACAAGCGGCCGTAGCCTCCCCACATTAGCCCAGGGGAGGTGATTCTGCCAGCAGAAAGCATTAGGTCTAGAAGTTAGGAAGGGACGGCGAGCAGTAGGATGCCAGATGCTGGGCCTGGGGACTGAGGAGGGGCCTGAATCCCCTTTCCGTATTTCCATCAGGACAGCTCTGCCCCCATCTCTTCACAGTCTTGCACCTGTGGCCACCCGCCCCCCCAGCCAGTGGTGCCCGCAGGGAACTCACTTGAAGTTCTCGGGGTACTCCGTGATGGCCATGTTGATGACGTCCAGCGCGAGCTGGTAGTGTTTCTGGGCGGAGAAGAGGAGAGCCAGCAGGTGGAGGGCATTGGCATCATCCCTGCACAATTTCAGGGCCTCCTGCAGCTGCTCCATAGCGCTGGAGATCTGCCAGAGAGAACCGCCAGTTCAGTGACCTTCCCCGAGGCCCACACCTCCCTCTAGGACTTTGGTGCCAGGCACCATCCATCAAGGGGACATGAGACTCAATTGAGACCCTGGGCACTGAGGGGCAGGGCTGGTGCTCTGATGAGAAACCCCCCACCACCCCCCAGTCACATGGCAAGAGGGATCTGCGGCCCAAAGTCAGGCCCAGGAAGCCTCTGCTGTCCCCACGTGGAAGTAAGAGGAGCAGGTGTGAGGTGCAGCACAAAGGATCTGTAAACACTGGGAAGCATTTCCCAAGCTGGAGTGGGGGTCGGTAAGAACCACCAGGCCACGAGTCTGTACCTGAAGGTAGCCAGGCCCTCTTCTCTGGACCAGTCCATGCAGTGACAGGGGCCGACAAATAAATGCCCCCCCTACTCAGAGGCTCACAGTGGCAAGAGCATGGGGTCAGGTGGGGGCAGGATTCCAGCTCTGCCATGTTCCAGCTGGTGCCTTAGGACAAGGGGCTTCACCTCTCTGAGCTGTAGTTCTTAGGCTGCAAAATGAGAGCAGCCAGAGCCATTGCAGTGGCTGAGGGGACGTGGACAAATGCTCTGCAGAGGACCATGCACGTGTGAAAATGTGTTTCCTTCTTCACGCCCTCAAAGCCAGGCAGCTAGCCAGGCAGCTAAGGGTCTGGTAGGATTCCTCCTTCTAGTCCTGAGGGGCGTGTGGTCCCATGCTCTCAGGCCTGGCACTTAGATCAACTACTGTGACTTTGTCCACATCCTCCCAAGAGCCTTGTAAGTCTTTTTAGAAAGGCTGGTTTCTTATCCGATCCTCCCATGTTCCTTGAGGGACCTATGGTGCAGGCCAGTGGGGGCCTTGGGTCCCGGGGTGTCCGGCCCCTGCCTGGTCTCCACTTGGCCTCTGTGCAGGCTGTGGGCGGTGCCGGACCCCGAGAGTTCCCATGAGGACCTTCCTTTGTGGAAAGGTTGAGGAAAGGCAAGGAGGAAGCTAAGGCCAGTGTAGCTGCCAGCTTGGCTTGCCTGTGCCTCCCTGAGGGTGCTCCTACCCTGGTGATTCTCCAGAGTGGACCCCATCATCCTGGGCTGGAGCCACACCCACAGCCTTCACTGCTCGGGTAGCAATACGTGCTCTGGGCAGAACAGGCCAGTGGGCCTGAGACCCAGGCAGGCCAGGGGGCCAGCTTAGAGTCCATTTAGGGGTCCTTGACCCACTGATGCTACCAAGATCTGGGGTCCCCAAGAACACTGGGTGCCAGGGTCCACTGGGCTGGCCCAGCCATCTCTCTGAGACAATAGCTGCCATTCATCAGAGGTGGCTGAAAATTAAAGATATCCAAAAACACATCACCCACGGTCTATCCCAAGTTTGATGGCAAGAAAAGCACCGGTTCTTCTACAGAGACTGAAGATAAAGTGGTCCCAGGCATCTCGCTGTCCGTGCTCCAGGAGAGAGTGGCAGGGAGGTGTCAAGGGCCTCGTCCAGGGGTACGTGGAGCCGTGCCCACTGGCCTGGAGGCTGGTCTTACTGTTTGTGTCAACTCCTGGCTTCTGGTCTCATCTCCAGTTGGCTCACTGAACTGTTTCCCTGGGTTTGTCACGTTGCTGTTTGCTTTCCCTCAACCCTGCCTTGGCCTGGCTTTCCCCCCCGCTGCACCCTGACTCTTATGGCGAGGACCCTTCTCTTTCTGTGTGCTACATATTCCCAATGCACCTGTCGACCCACTTGGGTCAGGGGCTGTACCACATTCTCTGACTTGATCCTTACTAGGTCCCTCTGAGGTGGAGTTTGAAGGTGCTCCCGCAACAGGTAAGGAAATAGAGGCTCAGAGAGGTCAAGTCACTTGCAAAGGGTCACACAGCTGGTAAAAGCAATGGTGCCAGGAAAAGGTCAGCAGCCCCCAGAGACCTGGGGGTTAGGAACCCACCTGTCGGACGAGGGCCAGCTGCAGGGAGACATAGAGGATGACCTGTGGGTCGCCAGGCGCCAGCTGCTGGGCTCTGTATGCGGAAAGGGAGCACCAAGTCAGTCACCAAGGGTCGAGCAACCAGTGTCTGACACAGGCATCCAGCATGCCACGTGTGCCCCGTCTACACCAGGGGGTCTGCTTGGAAAGGTGCCCAGCCGGCAGGTGATGGCTTGGGCAGAAAGCCACCGGTAGGGGCAGCTGCTGACCTGGCTGGGGCCCTGCGGTGGTCCTATACAGAGCCTGGAGCCTGCCCTCTCCACCGTAGGACAGAAGGAAACACCTTCCTGAGGGTGGAGGCGCTGGGAACGGCCTCTCTGGGCAAGAAGCCTCAGGAATGAAGAGGCGGCAGAGAAAGGAAGAAAATGTCTCCCTATCCTGGCGCCCAGGATGGGACTCTCCGATCTCCCTGGGCTTGGGAACAACTTGCCCAGGGGGAGGTAAGTGTGCTGCATTTTCCAGGGAAGCTGGCACAAGGAGTCTGTACCCAGGAGCTTCCACATCAGTGCTAGGGGGGGTCGGGGATCAGACACACAGGGCTCTGAGGAAGGAGTAGGGGGGAGGTCAGGGGCCAAGGCTGTGTGGAGACAGGAGCTCAGCAAGGATGGGTCTGAGGGAGGGAAGGCTGCTGCTGGGGGAAGGTCTTCTCTGCCTCCCCTCTCCACCTCCCCACCCGCACATTCCTGACCCCCTGGCTGCCAGGAAATCTCTGGGAGGACTATGGACGGGGAGTCCTCATAGCCATTGAATTTTTGGCTATGGTAAGGCACTTTTTTGCACAGGTAAGGCACTGTGCAAGGTGCTTTTCCTGCTTTATCTCAGGTAGTCATCACAACAATAATGGGTTATTATTCCCATTTTAGAAACCTGAGCTCAGGAGGGCTGAGGCTCAGCCCGGTGGTAGGGCGGGGGGTGTCCACCAGTGTTGAAAGGCCCCACCGCCCACCCAACCCCAAAGGCCTGTCTCTGCTTCATGCGTGAGCTCTCAGAGCCTTGGTTTCCTGGTCAATAAAATGGGGACAGAAACCTTTGCTCCATCTACACCAGAGGGTCATTGAGATCAAATATGCACACTGGTACCTGTGCTCCTGTGCAATTCGGGCCCCCTTACCTCTCCAGCGTCTGCAGTGCTTTCCGGTGCAACTCATCCTGCCTGCACTTCAGAGTCGCTGCAGAAGACAGGATGGAGAAAGCCATGAGGGGGTGCTGAGGGTGCGACCAGCCCTGCCCCACCCCAGGGCACACATGCTCTGCAGGGAGAGGCCGCATCGGGCCCTGTCTGGCAAATGCTGGCACTCCAACAGCCTCCATTGATGCCACCCATTGCCCTGGTTACTGGGGGAGGGTGTGGGGTGTCCACCTGACCCCAGCCCCCTGGCATGGTTCTTGGCACACCAGGCCCTTCCACTCCACTGCCTTCTTTGTCACCTGTGTCAACCTGACCCTCTCAAAGGCCTGAGCTTGGAGAAAGAGGTTCCCACTTCCATCCTGGCCACATGCCTCCTTGGGCTTCCTTATCCATGAGGCTGCTGCTTCTTTCTTAGCTATTTTAACAAATTTTAAGTGTACAGCTCAGTGGCATTAAGTACATTCACAATGTGTGTAACCACCACCACCATCCATCTCCAGAACTTGTTCATTATGCCTAACAGAAAGTCTACACCCACAGAGCACTAATTCCCCTCCCTCCCTCCCCACCCCATAACCTCTAGTATACTCTCAGGGGCCGAGTCCCATCCCAGGTTTAGTCTGGGGCGTCCATCGCTCCCTTTCTCTCAAGCCGCATGGATACAGAAGTAGGTGGCTGCCTGATCCATGGGGACACACGCTGAGCTGTCAGGGTTGGAGAGCGAATGCTAGGCTCTGAGTAGCAGAAGTGAAACCCCTCCTCCAAGTGCAAGTATTTATTAAATGCTTGCTGTATACCCAGCTCTACACTATGCACGGAGAGGGATTCAAAAGACTCCAGAAGATTACAGCAGTGCTGAGGTTAAAGGTGAACCAGAATGAACTAGACTATGGGATCAGGGCTGGCGGGCCACTACAGCTGCCAGTACCACAAAGGGTCCCAGAGGCAGAGGTTGGCATGAGTTCTGCCAGGAGCTGGGGCTGGGTCTTGAAGGGTGGGAAAACTGGTTGATGAAGACGACATCTCTGAGAGGTGTGAAGTGTGGACAAAGGAGTGGAAATGGGACTGAGGGGTGTGTGTGTGTGTACACACATCTATCCCAGAGGAATCAAAGGGGGTGTATTGGGAGGTAGACACTGCTGAAACAAGAGGCCATTAGGAGGCCTGAGTCACCCCAAGAAGAGGCTCCGAGACCCCGGCACTCACCGTCAGTGGCCTGCAGGCTGTAGGTGAGACCCAGTGCCAGGTAGGCCTTGGAGAGGAACTCCCCAGCTTCCTCCCCACGGTCAATCACCATCATGGCAAAGCACTCCGCCTCCTCCAGCTGCAAAGAGGAGAGGCAAAGGTCACTGGGAGGGCTTTGCTGGCCTTGGCATGCAAGCCACTCACAGTCACTAGCCCCGATCACTCAGAACTGTCATTCCTTGTGTGTGGGCAGAGGCCAGGTGGCTTGTCCAAGGCCACACAGCCAGAGTGGATCAAAGCTATTACCTCTACCAGTGACTCCCTGGACCTCTCCACCCACCCAGGGGCCTGTGCTCAAGGGCATTACCTCGCTCAGAGAAAGCGTCCCTCATCCCAGGGCCCTGTGTCTCCCATCACTTGCTCTGCTGAGAGCATGGACCCAGGCCCAGGCCAGTCTGAGCTAGGCCCTTTCCTCATCTGGCCTCCGTAGGTACCTGTGTCTGTCCCTGCTCAGCAGAAGGAAGCCAGGGCAGGGGGAACAGACAGGGGTCTGGGCTGGGCCTGGGGGCCACTGCCCACCCCACAGAGTGGTCAGGCTGCCGCTTCTGCTGTGCCTGTGAGCTCGCTCCCCGACACAGAGAACTCAAAGCTTTCAGGGGACAAAGGCCTGGGGTGGTTTTTGTCCTGTTCCAGTTGGAAAGGGACCAATTGGCACAGGTCACGTGTGCATGTACCATCATATACAACATGTGACACAGAGAGAGGGGCATGCACAAGGCAGGCCTCCAGAGCCTCTGGGCAACCCACATGTTCAGGCCAGTTAGGGGGGGAGGGGGCAGCCAGGGGCCTCGGCCATGTCCACTCCCAGCCCACAGGCCTCCAAGAAATGCCCCTTCCTCCTTTCAGGCCCAGGAATGCCATCTGCACACAAGCCTGGTATGGCAGTGCACCCAAGTGCGTGTCACCAGGAACAAAGATGGGTTCTACCCATAGTAAAGGGGCTTAACAGATCATAGCCAAAGCCCACTGCCACCCCAAGGTCCCCTGTGTGGGGTGTCTTCCCCCAGGAGAGGCCCATGAGGTCAGCCAACCAGGGAGAAGAGGCAAACCTAAGTTGGCTTCTGGCACCCAAGCCAGTGTGGCCCGCCCCGCTCCTGTCCCTGCCAGGCCCAACCCCGCTCCCTTGGGAGAGGGGCAACTCTGCATCTGGTGGCCTGAGCACTGGCCATATGGACTCTCTCCCTGGAATATGGAGCTGAGATGCTGAGACGGAGGCCATCAGCGTGGAGAAGCGAGTTGAGCTGAGTCCACCATTTGGGCACAGCGGTGGCAAACCACGTGCAGGGAAAAGGCTGATGGAGCAGAGAATCCAGTCAGAGAGGGAAAAATAAGCCCCACGTACAAGGGAACCTGAGAGGGTGAGCTGAGAGCCCAGATAGAAATGACTGAGGAGGGCTGAATCCCTCTGTGGCCCAACCACCACCCCTGACAAATGCTGACCAGGGTAGCCCTCCAGTGCCCTCGCGGTAGAGCTCAAGCTGTTGGCTTGGGCAATGGGCCACCTCCATCCAGGATGGTAGGCTGGTAAACAAGGGAGCCTGGCCAGTGTGGCTCAGTGGTTAAGCATCGACCTATGAATCAGGAGGTCACGGTTGATTCCCGGTCATGGCACATGCCTGGGTTGTGGGCTCAAACCCCGGTGTGGTGTGTGCAGGAGGCAGCCAATCAATGATTCTATCTCTCTCCCTCTCCCTTCCTCTCTGACATCAATAAAAATAAATTAAACATACAAAAAACAAGGGAGTCAGGGAGCTGGGCCTCTGACACCATCAGACCCTAGGAGTTGGGGCTCAGGGGGAGGCAGCAGCTCAGGAAACCCCACGGCTGCCGGCTGCCCAGCCCCAACTGGCAGGTGTGCCTACAGCTGGAGATGCTGAGCTCTGTCTGCTGGAGTCAGAACCAGGTTGTAAGAAGAGCACTGGTGGACAAGCCCCCGACCCCAGCTCTGACCCTGGCTCGGCACCTGACAGCCATGGGGCTTTGAGAAAGTCATTTAGTTTCTTGGCCCCAAAGGTCCTCATCTGCAAAATGCAAAGCTGCAACCCCCACTGTAACTGCTCCTCCCTACAAACCACACTCTGTGCTGGGCCCGACTGGGGATGCCCAATGACAAGGGGGAAGGATGCCTGGTGAACTGGCATGGGATTCTGTGAGCCACACAAAGCAGGGCAAGACCCCACAGAACAAGGTGGCTCTTAATTAAGGTTACACTGTGTGGGCCTTGCTTGGGACTATGGCATCTTCAAGAGAGAAGCAATCGTGCGGCTGGGGTCTCATGGCAGGGCGAGGGGAGGCAGCAGGCATCATGGGAAGGGTTAGGGAGCAAAGAGCACCTTTCCTCCTTCCTAATATCCCCACTGCTGATCGGCTCATCTCACACACTGTCTTTAGGCCTCGTTATGCCTCATGCAAAAGGAACAGGCTTATTTTTATAAACCACCAAGTACAAGTTATAAAAAGAATCCAGAAACCTACTGCACTCTATGTGTAAACACTTCCCATGCCCATGTCCTTCCACTCGGCCAACGCCAGCTTCTACCGCCTGCAACCCACGTAGAAAGGGTGCTGGGAACAAGGCTCAGCGATGTCTGGCAAACAGGGAAAATTACTCTCCAGTTCAAACACATATTCTGGATGAATAGAGCTCACCAGCCTTTCGCTTTAAAAACACAATCCTTAGCTTGTCCACCTGTGGTCCACTCTGACCCCCAGGCCAGTGGCCTTCCTTCACCAGTATTTGCCAGTCTTTTTTTTTTTTTTAAATATATTTTATTGATTTTATACAGAGAGGAAGGGAGAGAGATATAGAGTCAGAAACATCGATGAGAGAGAAACATCGACCAGCCGCCTCCTGCACATCCCCCACCGGGGATGTGCCCGCAACCCAGGTACATGCCCTTGACCGGAATCGAACCTGGGACCTTTCAGTCCGCAGGCCGACGCTCTATCCACTGAGCCAAACCGGTTTCGGCCAGTATTTGCCAGTCTTATTCACATAGTTTAACATGATCTCTAAGCACGGTGTCAGCATGTATCTCAAATCAAACTCACAAGGCTTCAATGTGCCATTTTCCTACACAGCCAACACTATTTTGAGTTCTGTTACCAGAAACAAAGCAGCCTTTACACGCGGAGCCAATGCAGTGATTATGAAGGAAAAGAAATATTATCAGTCTATTAAGTATGACCATATGCAATATGATAAACAACCTCCAAATACATATGTATTTTAAATATAAAAATATATATTAAAAATAAATATATATTTAAAGAAAAAATATATATAATGCCCAATTCTAAGACAAGAGTGGGATTCCTAAACCCCTTGAAATGTGCCCTTTCCATCTTTGTCCTCAAGTCCTATAACCCAACCTAAGTTCTGAGTCAGCTTCAGACCCATGAAGAGCTCTTCACACAGAAAGCAGGGCAGCCTAGTAGCTAAGAACACAAACCCTGGGGCCGCACTTGCTGGGCTCACATCCCGGTTTGGCTACTTACTAACGGCGACCTTGGGCACATCACTTCACTCTGCTGTGCCTCAGTTCCTTCTTCTGCGAAAGAGGGGTAAGAACTGTCTGCTCCATCGAGTTCCTGAGAGGACTGGATGAGATGGAGTCATGGGGAATGCTCAGAGCAGAGCTTGCATGAATGCAGACTGCATTATTAGTTGTAATTTTATATTTACAATTAGTTCAACCTTCCAGAAATGTTGTAAATCTCAGCCTGATAGATGTAGCCAGTGCCATCTGAGCAGATCCTCCCCTATAGCTACGTGACCTCAGTGACCAATTAGGAAGTGGCATCGAAGACCCTCCTGAATCCAGAGAGGGGACATGACTGCCCGCCCTCTGTCTCTGGCCTGACCCTCACTCGGTCACAGAAAAGGAGTGACTCTACACAGGACAAGCTGGGTCTCCACAGCCTTGGGAGGCCACTGACGCCGGCCCACGGTCCAGGACGCACAGACATGTAACCATTAATCTACCCTTTGTCACAACACTCGCCCCAACCGAGGGCAATACACTCGGATATTTTCTATCCCATTCTCTAACAGTCTATTTCAACTACTTTTTAAAGAGTTCTATTTCACAACCCACTAATGGGTGTCAACCTGGGTTGTGAAAAGACAAATAGTTGATTGAGCTCCCCAGCCGCTGCCCATCTAGCCATTTTCTCCCCACCCGGGACCTCATTGGTCCTTTCCAATCTCCCGATGCTTCCTCCCGTGGCCTGAAAAGTAACAGCGGTAGCTCTTTAGTGGTGGCTCCTGCTTCTGCACGATTCACTCAGGTTACAGCACTGGGCTCTCCTTGCTCATCAACGTACTTCTAGGCTGAGGGGTTTTCAAAGTTCTTTTCAACTGTTCCCTTCCCAACAATACACTGCTTTCAATACATCCTTTACCTACGGCAGCCATGTCACTGCACAAAACCCAGGTGTGATCCTTGCACCCTCGCCCTCCATAATTCGAGTGAATTAGCGCTCACCTGACCCGTACTGCGGCCACCTGATGGGATGGTGTTTCACAGTCGAAGGTTCTGAGGCACAGGGACTTAGGGGACCACCCAGGGTTAGTAAGCAGCAGAAGTGAGTTTCCGACCCAGGTCTCCTGATCTACAGCCGGCTCTCCCTGAGCTGCCTGCTCCAGTGCTGCCCTCCATGGCGCTTCCTTTTCCTCCTCTCTGACCCTTGGGGAAAGGATGCCCTCAAGGATATGGGCTGAACCTTGGCTTTTGCCTTCCACAAGTAAGAAAAGTGACCGGACAAGTTCCTGCCTCTCTCCAGCTGTCCTAATTTGGTCCCCACACAAGGCCGGCATTAGCTGCACACCCTGCTCACGCTCAGGCTGCCTTCGGACTCCAGGGCTGCCTAAGAGGTTGTCCCCTGGAATCTTCACCGCCTCCTCCCTTCCTGGGAACTAGAGAGGGGTCACTCCTGAGCCTGCAGAGCTTGTTGAACAGCACCCAGCACCGGGGTTTCTCCCGAGCCGAGCCCCGAGGCCCGTCCCACAGGCCCAGGAGCTGCTGTTATCTGCTCTACTAAAAAGACTGAAAATGCGTCTTCCCCAGAGGGGCAGGCACTCTCCCTAATTCCCACAGCGAATGGCAGGAGAGCCGCCTCATCCACACTGAATCCATCTTCCCACCCCTGAATCTGAAAAGTGAAGGCAAAACCACAAAAGCACATCCCTCTGAGAGCCTCTGTGTCGAAGAGGCTGGCACAGGGATAGCTGCCATTTACCAGGGACCTGCAATGTGCCGAGTGGAGACACTGCTCAGCTCCAGGCTACGGATGAGGCACAGCGAGGGCACGTTACTCCCCTGAAGTCACACAGCACCCAGTGGGCAGGCAGGAATTTGAACCCTACCCTCTCTGCCTCCAAAGCCTGCACTCTTTCTACCGCCCCACAGTCTCCTCAGGGGAAGTGGCCCGAGACAGTGCCCCAGACCCTGAGGGCATGGCCTGCTATTCTGTTTCGTAACATCCTCCCCTTCTCTTTCTGTGTGTGGCACACAGCACACATACATACCCCATCTCCCATCCTCCTAGAAAAGTCAACTTTTTAAATTGCATGACTTTTAAATAATTGCGTTTGAAGAGATATTAAAAAATATTTACAGCCAAAACCGGTTTGGCTCAGTGGATAGAGTGTCGGCCTGCGGACTGGAAGGTCCCGGGTTCGATTCCGGTCAGGGGCATGTACCTTGGTTGCGGCATATCCCCAGTGGGAGATGTGCAGGAGGCAGCTGATCGATGTTTCTCTCTCATCAATGTTTCTAACTATCTCTCTCCCTTCCTCTCTGTAAAAAATCAATAAAATATATTAAAAAAAAATATTTACATCTCCCTTTTCTCCTGTCCCAAATCACTGACTGGGGACCCTGGTGAGATGCTGGCTGTGCCAGAGCAGGAGATTGCCACACACAGCTGTCACCTAGGGGAGCGCCAGGCTAAGCCTCCCACCTGATTCCATAGCTGCCCCAACTGCTTCCACCCCCCCCCCCCCGCCCCCCGCCCCGCAAACCCCATATCAACCAGCACGTGACCATCCCTCTGCCTGGTCCCCTCCCTACCCGCCCTGAGACCCAGACCCAGCCTGGGACATCCCACACTGGCTCCAGGCATAAGGACAGGACGTGGGGACAGCAGGTGCTCCGCCTCTGGGCACATGGCCACCCAGTCCGGTTTCATCCAGCACAACTCGTTTTTCAAATGTCCCAGTTTCAGCCTCCCTTTCTGCAACCTGGGCCAAACTGTCCACCTGGAGATTTCTGTCCCCTGCTAACAGCGCTTGGCTGGACCATGGCTGGGCCTGCTGGGGGCTGATGTGAGCCAGAATGGCCACGAAGAAAGCGGACAAGGTGATGTCAGAAACCTTTCGGGATCCATGCTGTGTCCCAAGTACTAGCAGCCCGCTGTGTGCCCCGTCAGACCCATTCTTCCTGCTCACAGCCTTGATAACAGGGAGTGCTGCTGCCCCTCTCCTGGCCTCCTTGAGAATGGGCTGCTCTTGGCTACCAACAGCCTGTTTCTGTTCTTGGCCCAGCACAACCCAGGGAGGCAGGGAGCACCACTGAACCAGATGCAGACCTCCCACACCTGTCCCTCCTGGCCAGCTGGGGCAGGCATCATTCTGTAAGGCAGTAGTGAACACCTCGTATGTGCAGGGTTCTGTGTGGGGAAGGGGGCTCAGGGTGCAAGTCACAGCAGGTGAAGAAGCTCCCTGTCTAATCGGGAAGAGAAGTACCATGTAAGGCAGAACTGGGTGCCACGTGTACTGTGCTCATCAGCAAGTAGGATTCATCCAATAAGCACCAGGCATCAGCTCTGGGCTGGGGTTTCAGGAAGGAAGAGAGATAGTTCCCTCCCTCAAGAAACACTGATGAGCCCTAGCTGGTTTGGTTCAGTGGACAGAGCGTCGGCCTGGGACTGAAGGGTCCCAGGTTCGATTCTGGTCAAGGGCACACGCCCGTGTTGCAGGCTCAATCTCCAGTAGGGGGCAGGCAGGAAGCAGCCGATCAAAAACTAATGACCACAATGAGATGTGCTCCGTGTCCACGGCAGGTATAAGTGAGGCTTTAGGGAGCCACAGAGGTGAGGTTTCGATCAGGGAAGGCCACCAGGAGACCCCCCACCCCGCAGCCCTCCAACGGGACCCACTCCAGCCTGTACCCGATTTAAACCCAGGCTCAAACCAGCCCCCTAACCCAAATATGCTCTCAGCTGAGGTTAAACAACTCCCCTCCTCCCTGATTCTGGTGACAAGTCTGCATGTTTAAGTTGCCTTTTGGGCTTTTCTATTTATGTTGTCATTGATTCCTTTGCTCCTAACTCATCTGATTTCAATTTGGACTGATTTGATCCTAATTTTATTACCATGTAATCTGAATGCACATAATTACTGTAATTATGCTGCTGAGGGAAACAGTTCCTCCACGGCGGGAAGACCTAAATTTAGGACTTCCTGGCAAGGGCGGCCGTTGGCTGGGTGGACCCACAGCCACCTCAGAGCTGGCAGCCTTTGGGAGCACAGATGCCCTCCCCCGCCCCACCTCAGCGAGGTGGATATTTTGGGCTTCATACTAGTGATGGAGCTGGGGCCCCTCTCAGAGCCTGGGAATACACAGGACTGTGAGCTAAGGGTTGGCGAGCCCACCCTCTTTGTTTTCCAGCTCATACCACCACCCGCTGTTGCATTGCTCAGCCTGGGTGCCTCCTTTCTGCCAGCACCCACATCCCACCCACATCCCAAGGCTGCTCTACCTCTAGGGTGCAGGATGCCAGCGGTCTCTCTGGGAAGAATTGGTTTTCCTGCTAATCATGGGGCGAGGGCGAGCAAGCTGTGACGGAAGGGCCTGCCGCTGGCCTGTGTGGACCCCTCCCAGACCTCCAAGCCTCGTCCCAGACCTCCTCCTGCAGGAAGCCTCCCTGACCCACCCAGCTCTCTCCATATGTTTTCATTATATCAACGTCATATACACAGCAAGATGGGCATGTCCCCCCATCATTCTCCCGCAGGAGGCGGCCAGGCCCTGGCCCCTGCCCACCCCGCCCCCACAGCTCACTTACCCAGTGCAGGGACCCGATGCAGACTTTGGCGGCCATCAGGGGCACGGTGGGGTCCGAGGGCCGCAGCTTCACACACTCCCGTAGCAGCGACACAGCGTAGGCCGACTGCAGAGAGAGAGCAGGCATCGCCATCACGCGCAGCCCTAGGTGGCAACAGACTGGGCACCTTGTGCACAATGGGGGCAGTTCCCAAATTGCCAGCCCTGTCTCTGCATCCCTTTCCTCTCAAGAGCCAGGAAGTGGGCCCAGTAGGAGCCCAGGCAGTGTGGGCAGGCAAGTCCCTCCTAGGCCTCAGTTTCCACACCTGGAGAATGGAAGCTGTGATCCTTACCCAGAAGTGATATGACAACAGCTAAGGTGACAACAGATGGAGGCTCTTTAAAAAGAATTCAGATGTGAACCACACAAATTTTAGAGGTAGAAAGGGGCTGTCTCAAACTTCTAACTCTTGGGTTAGCAGATGATGAGATCAGGCCCAAACCACATGGGACTTGGAGGCAGGGCTGGTGGTAGGGAGTGGGGTGGGAGTCTAAAGACTGGCAGACTAGCAGGAGAGAAGCCAAGGTGGTAGAGCCAGGGAGAACCTCCAGACAGGAATCTGGGGATGCCCCAAGGCTCTAGGGACTCAGTTAGACTGGACCTGCTGAGGATGGCCACGGGTGGACGGAGGCCCAAGGGGGGAGCATCCTGGGCGAGGCAGGGATATAACTAATCACAGTAATGAGAAGAACACCAGCAACACTTATCTAGATCTCACTATGGACCAAGCATTGCTATAAGTATGAGGGCCAAATGTGGCCCTCAGCTTGCTTTTGTAAATAAAGTTTTATTGGAACTCAGCCACATCCATTCATGTATGTATTGTCTTGTGGCTGCCTTCACGATGCGAAGGCAGAATTGAGTAGTTCCCACAGAAACTATTTGGCCTGCAAAGTCAAAACTGTCTATTCGCTGACCCTTTAGAGAAAGTCTGAGCTTTTCTCGGCCCAGATGTGACTTCCCGGGCTCTGGGCTCAGGCTTATTAGGCCAATTCCAGGTGTCTCAGCCAACCGCCTGCTCTGCCCTGTACTGTGGGAAGGCCATGGCTCTTGGCTATCAGGAAGGCTGGAGAGAGAAGAAAAACACCACTGTCCCCCACTGCTCTCTCAGGAATCAAGAGGACCACCTACAAGAGGGTGCTAGCAGATGGCAGCCTTTGTTAGGCTGAGGATGCACAGGGTGCCCTGTGTGGGCTGGAGCAAGAGAGGCTTTGAAGGGCTTGACAGAGCTGCCTGGCCCTCCACCTCTCCTGAGACCCCTGTGAGCTATTCCCAGCACCCGCACCACCGCCCCTCTGGCCACACACCCTAGCGAGCTTCAAGGCCTTTCCTTGGCTTCCTTCCCTGGTTGCTGACCTGTGCATCCTTGAAACACAGGGTTCTCTAACCCTGACCTCCACATTCACATTCTCCCCCACACAGACCACAAAACGCTGCTATTTAAGGAGCCATCTGAGGACTCCGCAGTCAGAGCAGCCGGCATTTTTTTTGGTCACACTGGTTACCTAGCAACGCAGCCAACGTGACTGCTGAGGAGACCAAAAGATAGAGCGACCTACATCATGCCATGGAACTCACTTTCTTCTTGCAGGCTGCAGTGCCGGTACCTTTCTATCTGCCCGCCTCACCTCCTGGAAGACCTTTCTGGCACAATCACAGGTACAGAACCTGGATTTCCACCTCAGGGTCTTAGAAAAGGTGAGGTCTGGCCAACCAGGCCCACTGATCTCTGGGCAGGGCTCCTGAGGAGGTGGAGAGTTCAGAACAATCGTCTGCCGCACGGGTGGGTGTAACCCGGCTGGAGGGGCCTCGTGTGAGGAACTCACCAATCACCTCGCACCCACCATAAGCACATTCTCCTGTGCGCCTGGCTCCTGTGAAGGAGCGGGCCGGGCACCAGCTCCCGGGACCCTGGAATGAGCCAGGCTGCATCAGGGCCCCTCTGAGCCTGGTCTTCTCAGTGAGGAGGTGGAAGGCCCCTACCTTCCAGGCTAACACGGCACCTTCTCCGAGACTGGGGCCTCCGGGAGCAACCAGAAATTAAAGCTAACTTTGTGGGCGGTGCTTTTTCCTGAGGAGGGGTCCCAGCTTTCCTCAGCATCTCACAGGGGTCCATGACTCACAGAAGGCGAGAACCCGTATGGCCCTGGATCTCCTGGGCCACGCTCACTATTACAGAACTGGAGGCATTTTCTCTGTTCCCTGGAGGCAGGAAGCTCTCACATGCCCCGTGCACTGTCTGCCCAGGCTCCATGGAAGCCCCAGCCCCCACTCCTCCCTCCTCATCTCTGTTCTGAACTCTCCCTGAGCCCTGACAAGACCCTGCTGAGCACAGAGCTGGGGTACATCAGGTCATGTTCAGGGTGCTCTGTGGGGTGGCCAATGTGATGGGGGTTGGGGGGCGGGGAGAGGCTTGGGAAGACAAATGCCCAGCAGGGCAGGGGCAGAGAAGCTCCCACTTGATTCTTGGCTGGACTTCCCACCGGCTAGGCTACAGCACCTGCTCTCCCTTCCTCTCCCTGCCAGGACCCAGCCTGTACACCCTGCATTCATGACGGAGGCGCTGGCAGCCTAGGAGGGCCCTCCTCGGAGACGGAGCAGGGCTAGAAATGGCAGGTGGCACAGATGGGCGGGCAGGGGCAGAGGGGGCGAGGAATTCCCTCAGCCCCACGAAAGGGCCCTGGGTGTTTACAGCTCTTGGAATGATCTGCGAGCTCATGCCACCTTACTTCCTGCCTTCGAAGCAGCCTCAGTTCCAACAGCCCCAGTACCCAGCCCCGGGAAGCTTTTCGTATCATGCCGCTACTTAAAATAGGGGCTTATGTAAGTGTGATTCTCATCAGAGGAAGAGCGAGGGGTGCTGGAGCAGGGCTTGGAGGGCAGAGAGCAAATGCAGCCCGTCCTCCCGGGATCCGGTCAGCTCCAGGTTCACGAGCAGGTGCCTCCCGGACTCCACGCTCGGGGGCAGGAAGTCAGCCACAGCCCAAACGGAACACAGTTCCCCTTGCTGGGACCCACTCCCCACGCCTGACTCGTGCAGTCTGCCCGTCAGCTCACTGTGGAAGTGCCACGATGCTCCCTGCGCGCACACACACCCTCAGAGAAAAGCACAGCCATAGACTCACACGTGCACACGGGATTCACGTGCACAGGGGTCTGTGTGTGGCCCTCCCATGACCTCACCCTCCTGGAGATGAAAATCAGCCGCCTGACAAACATTTCTGGGTCCTGCATGCCATCCCCACCTCTGGGAGGGACCAGAGGAGAGCAGAGCCCCCTGAGGGTGATGCGCAGCCCCAGGCCGGGGCCTTACCTTTCCACACGCCACCATGGAGAGGGCCACTTGGTACCAAAGGTGAAATTCTCCACATGCAAACTTCATGGCTCGCTCCAGGCACTGGGGAGAGGACGCCGGTCAGCACTTCTCTGCCAGGACACACCAAGCCCATCCCGCCCTCCAGGGTCATCACTGCCCAAGCCCCTGGCCCAAGAGACTGCAGGAGGCCTGCTTGGTTCCGGTCAGAAAACCTCAGGGGCTTCCCGTCCATGCGGAACCCCTGGCCCTCAGTGCCCACCTCCATGGCAGGTGAATGGTCTCACAGGGTGATGGTGAAAAGCAAATGAAATGAGATTTGTGAAAGTGCTTTTGAAATGTAGACAGACACCCAACAAGAATAACCACAGCTGACAGTTATTAACATTGCGCACGGCACTGTTCTCAGCCTTTTACAGGGAAGGGACCATGGAGGAGGACCCCCGGTGGCTCCATCACATTTTCTCCTGGGAGGGAGGAGCTGGCCGTACCTCCGAGAGCATGACGTACTGGCCCCTCCTGCCCAGCGTGATGCTCAGGAGGTCGTAGATGGCCGCCGCATTCCTCAGGCTCACCGCCCGGTCCTCCTCCTGCTCTGGCGCCCGGCTCAGCACCACATCCCGAGTAGCCTGTTGGGGGACATGGTTTTGGGAAAGAGTGAGAACAGAAAATATGCAGATGCCTGTCCCAATAGAGCCCCTGTCCCCCAGGCCCAGGGACCCAAGCCAGGCAGGTGGCCACACTCCCAGAAACAGCCAGATCCTTCCTCACCCCCACATAGGCCCTCTCTAAAGAGAGAAAACTCCACTCCCAGCCCAGGCTGGTGTGAGGGAGCAGTTCTGAAGGCTCAAGTTCCGGGTAGTCAAGGTTTTATTCTGAAAAATCTCAAACCACCGGCTGGTGCGGCTCAGTGGTTGAGCGTCACCCTATGAACCAGGAGGTCATGGTTCGATTCCCAGTCAGGGCACATGCCCGGGTTGTGGGCTCGACCCCAGTGGCAGATGTGCAGGAAGCAGCTGATCAATGATTCTCTCTCATCATTGATGTTTCCCTCCCTCCCTCCCTCCCTCCGTCTCCCTTCCTCTCTGAAATAAATAAAAAAATATTTTTAAAAAAGAAAAGAAAAATCTCAAACCAACAGGAAAGTTGCAAGAATAATACCATAACAGTAAACCCAACTGTTAACATTTACCACATCTGCAGTGTTTCTCTATCCTACATAATAACAATAAAGCTAGTATGTTATGAGAATATGACCCTTTACCCCTAAAACACAAGAAGACATTCTTTTTATAACCACGACAGAAATGCCAAATTCAGGGAATGCAGCACTGATATCACTATCATCTAATAACAGTTCATATCCTGATTTTACTGTCCATCCTCATCTCTGTTCTGAAGTCTCCCTGAGCCCTGACAAGACCCTGCTGAGCACAGAGCTGGGGTACATCATTCATAGTCGTTTACTTTGGTCACTCCCGGATCCAGTCCAGGGCCATGCCCTGCACTGGGTGCTAGGTCTCCTTAGCCCTTTCACCTGGACAAGCTGCTCAGCCTTCCTCTTTCGGACGCTGGCATTTTTGAGGAGTTAGACCAGTTGTTTTGCAGAAGAGCTCTGTGTGCTTGTAACTGTTCACTCATAGAAACAGCTTCAGAGAATCCGTGGAATGGTCCCCATCAGGGGGGTGGTCTGCTGCGTGACTCACGGAGCCTCAGGCTGTGGGCCCTCAGCTGCCCCTTCTCTGACCCTGTAGGTCTCCCAAGTCCCTCCGATAAGGACCCCCATACTTCCTTCCCATCACCCACAGGTCTGTCCTTGACCCCCTCCAACCACGGAACTCTCTGTTCCTCCCCAAAACCTCTCCCCCAACCTTGAGGCCTCTGCGCTGCCATCCAGCCCTCAGGAGTTCATAGCTCAGAGCTGCCTGGTGGCTGCTCGGGAGGGCAGGGTGCAGGCTGAAGGGGGAACACTCTCACCAAGCCTGAAATCTTACCACCAGGAATCCCAGACCCCCTTGCTCTGTGGGCTGTGGCATGCGGCTCCAGTGCCCTTATACTCAAACCCTGGAGACAGCACTCAGAACAGCTGAACAGAAGTGGCAGGGGTTTCTGAGCTGAGCAGCAGCAGGGGCGGGACCAGGCTGGGGATCCTCTGGTGCCCCTGCATCTCCCAGCACACACCCTGAGGGCTGAAGCAAAGCTGAGTTCTGGCCAGATGCTCCCAGCATCCTGCCCTCTCCTGCATCTTCTCCCCTCTGCCAAGGGGCCTTTTCCCAGCTTCCCCTCCCTGCATACAAGGGTCAGAACCTCCTCCACGTGTTGGGACTCACCCCCCTCTACTTCCCAACACGGGACCTCAGACCTTCCTGACAAAGTAAAAGGGAACTGCTGGCCCTGAAAAGCCAGATCCCACGGGTCAGCTCCATCACAGCCGGTCCTCACATCCTCCCCCCGGCCAGGACCACCACCCCTCCTCCAGGTCAGGGCAGAGGACCCCAAGTGCTGCAGAGGCAGAAGCCCGAGGGCGGCTCAACTGTGGGCTGGATGTCCTGCTGTGCACACCCAAAGTGTGTCCCCACAGAGGCTTCTGGAAGCCATAGTGACTGTCAGACCCAAGGAAGGGACTCGCCCACAGGGGCATTTCAAGCAGCAGGGCAGGCCAGTGGCCAGGGGTCCACAATGTGCGAGGGCTGCCCACTGCCCCCATGGACATGGACCAGCCCTAGGAGAGGGCACGGGAGGCCAGGAGGTCCCCGGAAAGGCTGAGCGCTGTGCCAGCTTGGTAAACAAGAAGGGCCAGGCACTCGAAAGGGTTCAGGGAGAGGCGTGGAGAGGGAGAGTGCCAGAGAAACCCCCTCCTTCCTGGTGAAATCCACCCACACAGGCACCAACAGGAAGAGAGATGAAATTTTAAGGAGATGCTTGGCAGGAGCTATTTCACTGAGCTGAGTAGGAACACAAACTCCAGAACTTGCTCTGAGCCTGGCCACGCTCCTCCCCACTCCCCCACCTCCAGCCTTCACCCCCAGCGACTCCGCAGCTCAGGCTGCCCGGGATGGGGCCCAGAGAGGCAGCTCCCACCAGGCCGCGTTGGGGTGGGGGTGTTAGGGAATGAGAGGGCGGGAGACACAGTCCCCACCCCTCAGCACAGTGCACAGGCACGTACCGAGTGGAATCTGAGAACTCGGGTGGGAGACAGAGGACCTGATGGAGACGGAGCAGAGCAGGCAGCCTGCAGGGTGGCTATTCCATGGGGCTGGGCGGGGGGCGCGGAACGTGATGGGAGAAGCCTGAATAGACACATCTAAGATCTGGGGACCCGCCCATGCTGACCAGTCTCATTCAGGGGCAGGTGAGCAGCAAACTGTCAAAAGCCTCCGCTCTGGTTGGTCTGTCCTTGAAGGGTAGCCCCTGCCAGAACCCAACTCCCACCCCTGCTGACCGCCCCAGGATAGTCTAGCCTCCTTGCTGTGGCCGCCATCAGAGGCCCTGCCTGTGCCCCAGACCCAGACCCCAGCTCTCCAGTCCTCCCTGGGCCCCCACAGAACGCCCCGGCAGCTCTCTAGCCTCACCATGGCCCGTCACTGTTCCCGCTGTCAACTTGGGTGCCTGCAAGCTCCTCACACTCAAAGCTGGTATCTGCACGTATCTCGCCAGGCGAGGCCGGACCCTCACCCTCCCCGAGCACTGGGCACACTGCAACCCTCACACCCGTCCAGCTGGTTCACCAGTTCTTGAGGCAGGGATGTGTCTCCAGACTCCCAGCCCCAGTACAGGCTCACACAAAGCACGTGTAGGAGTGACATCTGAGAGATTTCTGGGCCTGGTGTGGGAACTTCCTCCTGTCCGCCCTCGACCTTGACCTTTAAGAGAACAGTGTCTCCTAAGGTGGACCCGGCGGGAGGGGGTGGATTTCCAGCACTGGGAAGGAATTAGGTCATAAGAACAGGAACAGGAGAGAGGGTTGCAGCAGCATCCCTGGGCCGAGGGATAGGGTGGTGGTGGTGGGTGGCTCCCCAACAGGCAGACAGCAGGGAAGGCATTTTCTCAGGGGTCCTCAGGACTTGGAGCCTGTGCCAAGAGGGAAGCGTGGTTCCCCAAAGGCAAGCCAAAAGCAGAAGTTTGCCCAGCCGTTGCTATGGCTTCAGGGCAGGGCTGCGGTGAAATGCTCCGGTGAAATGCTCTGGTGCCCACTGGGCCTGGCCTATGTACGTAACCATGGCAACAGGGTGGGTGGGGGAAATAGGGCAGAAAGAAGGAAGCAGAAGCCCAGGCAGGGAGCAACAGAGTAGAAATTCACGTGCAGCTCAGGGGCCAGAGCAAACCTCAGAGGAGAAGGCATGCCGGGGGCTAAGTCCCTGCCCAGCGCACCGGGGGTCCTGCTCCCTCCCCGGCTGGGCTCACACCCTTAAAGCCACACATGCTCCCAGCACCATCCGCAGCCTGCCTCAGTCTAGTCCCCGTCACACTCTCTTCCTTCCACCATGTACATGGCCTCGCTAGGAAATCCTCCAGGTCAAATGTAGTGACAGATGTGGAAGGGCCTGTGAGCCTTAAAGCAACATATGGACCCTAAACTTTCTTCTCATCATCATGGTCCTTTCTGGTAATGGAATAATGGCAGAATCTGCTCCCGTGGTGTCTCCTTGCATCACCCCCAGGGCCCACCCCCAGGCCTCCCGCCTCTGGGGGTTCCCAGCTCCTGTTGACCCCACACATTTAATCCGGGGCAGGGTTCACAGGGCTGTCCCTACTCCTAGTCTTCCCGGACACGAGGACATTCGTCCCAGGCCTTCTAGCAGATCAGAAGAGACAAAGCCACAGGACGTGCTCCGCCCCACCCCCCGTCACCCCACAGCTCCTCACAGCCACCGTGCCCACATCTGGTCTCTGGACAAATACCCATGAAGCCAACACGGGTCTCAGGGGAAGGTCCACGAGGGACTGTCCATTTCCCACGTGGGCCGGCCCCAGGGAAACCCATGGCAGGCGACTCCTGTTCAAACAACCCCGTCCCCCCTGATGTGTGTGCCGTGCACTACCCTTCCAGGAGCTGAGTTTTCATGCCCATCACCATCTGGTCTCACAGTGAGCCCAGGATGAAACCAGTAAGTAGGGCCCCTTCACAGGTGGGGAAACTGAGCCCCAGAAGGTCCTGAGAGTTAAGGCTGAGCCCCTGGTGGCCAGTCCTGTGCTCCTCTGCCCAGCCCCTTCTGACTCTGTGAGCCACAGGGCCTCAAACAGTAATAGTCTTCACTTCTGTCCAGCTGTCTCTCCTCTCTAGCCCTGGACACAAACAGCGTAAGAGAAGGGAAGGGAACTAACCTGTGGACGCTTTGTAAGTGGTATCTCATAATTCTCACAATGATCTCTCACATACTACTGTCCTATTTTACAGAGGTGAAGACTGAGGCCCAGGGAGTCCAGGCAGGCACCCAACGCATACAGATCGGTGGTTGGGACTCAGATTAGAACCTAGACATTTTGGTTTCACTCCCAGACTCCTTCCTGCCCCCAGATGCCTCTGAGGAAGTGTCCAGTAGGCTAGTCCTGGCCATCAGAAGGCCTGGCATGTCTCTTCTTGTGGAAGAACCAAAGCAAAACCTAATCAGGCCTGGACGCTGCCTCTCTGAAGAGAACAAGCTCCTTGGGCAATGTGGCCAGGGTCCTGCTCAGCCCTGTCCTCAGACACAGCCTCGCCATTGGCCAAGGACCCAGCCTCAGGGTCGTCTGCTGACACCCCACAGCAAATGCCCTGGAAACGAGTCTCCTGGCAACATCTGTGCCTAGCGCCTGCCCCCCTTGGAGGATGCTGTCATGTTCTACTTGGGCTGCTGTCCCCCACTAATTACCACCAGCTCTCGAGCTGCACGTCCAGAGCCAAGAAAGAACAGGCTCTGCGATGTGTCCCATCTACCGACCGACAGGGCCAGGCCCGCACCAGCCCCCGCTCCTGCTGCATCAGCCTGCCGCAGAAATCCCTGCTCTCCCTCCAGCGAGGGCGAGGCTCTCCCTCTCCTGAACTGAGTGTTCTGAGCTGGCAGTGTGATCATACCCTTTACCGTCGCAGCCCGCAGCAGAGCAGAGCCTCATGTGAGAGCAAACCAGGTGCCAAGAGCTGGAACAATCTGTGCTTGTCTGAGTCCCACATGGAATCCAGCCCAGGAAGCCCCCACACCCCTTTTTTTTTTAACCAAATGGTGTCCTCAAACCAATTTTTTTCTCCCAACCGGATATGAATCTAAATGTTTTCTAAAATGACTGAGTCAGAACCACGTATTTATCAGGACAAAACAGACACGTGTTGAACACCCACAATGTACCAGGCACCTTTGTGCTCATTTTCTTACTTAATCAGCTCAAAGCCCTGCAAGAGAGGCTTTCTTAGCCCCATTTTACAGAAAACTGAGAATCAGGAAGGTAAGAACCCTACGCAGGCCACATAGGTTATGAATGACAAATTCAGGGTTCAAATCGTGGACGTCTGACATTGGGTCTGGCAAACATTTGGTTTGTAAAGGCCACACACCACCCCCTCCCCCGCTCCATCACTCACCACCGGGCCTTTTCCGCCCTCTCACTTCCCAAGAGCCTGCCACCTGCAGCGACTTTTCCAGCAGCTGAAGGAACAGGGGCCCAGGATTCACTTTGCTGTCCCACATATTTTTATGCCCTAGATCAGTATGTTAGACACAGCCAAGATTGCCGTGCCTCCTGGTCCCACGACTGTTTGAGAAAAATCAGGCTGGTTTTGAGACATGATTCTTTCAAAACCTAGACTATGCGTTTGGGGTTCAGCAGATGGGGTAATTCCTTCTGATTTGGGGACCGGGATTTCCCTCATGTCTATGGACACACACTCCACTGGTGGGAGTACACGTGGGACCGGGGCTCCGATTGCACTGTTCGCCACGGCATCTTGGTGCTGAGCACAGCCCGCACGCTGCTCAAACAAGATCAGGTGGATGGGAGACAGCTGCGTGGGTGGGCGGATTTTAAAATGCTCTTTTGGCCCCAAAGACTCAAAACTGGATCCAAAACACAACTCTTCAACCAGTTATAGCTCCATATCCCTTGCGATTCTGTGGAAGCATTTAAGATTTCTATTTGCTTCTCGGAAGACAAGAGCTTACCCATTCTTTCTGATCACACTCAGTCAGACCATAACAAAAACCATGCCCAAGGCACCAGCCCCACACCCGATCCCAGGCAGGCTGCTCCTCTGAACTCCAAGCCACAGAGCAGGGGCTGCAGTGCTCGGGAGACATGTAGACGCCCTGGCCTCGCGATCCTGGAGGTGGAGAGCTGGGAGGACACCTCCTGGGCTGGCTGCGCTGAGAAAGCGTTCACTGCAGTATAATGAATCCTGCAGGCATTAGGAGAACCCAAGTAGCAGCCACAACAGGCAGCTGCTGTTCTAGAGGTTTGTCCCTGTCATCTGCAGGCAAACACAGCCAGCGCCAAAGGGAGATGAGGAAAACCCTGCAGGGACATGGTGGCCACACTGAACCTCAGTCCAATGGAGGGCCCCAGCAGGAGCCGGGGAGGCTCGCACAGCGATGCCCACACCTGCTGGAGAATGTTGCCTGCAGGGAGGCAAGAGAGAAGCCAGAGGCCGTCTGGTCACTGAGAAACAGCTCTGAGCCACAGCAACCAGCTCCAGATTCCAGGTGGAAAGCGCTCTGTAGATGAGACACCAAAGCAAAGTCCATTGCCAGAGCTCTCCCCCCAAATGCTGAAGTTTCTGAATGTGTGACAGGCTTGGTGTGAGCAAGAGGAAACCAGCCAGCCAGCCAGCCAGCCAGCCCCGGAGGTGCCTCCTCCCGCTGCAGTGCACTCGGCGGAGTCCGAGCACTTCCTCCGCTCTGCATGCTACAGGGAATTCCCAGGACACCGCCTGGTCTGCAGGCCTGGACCCCCTGAGTCTCCTGATCAAGCCAGCCAGCCAGCCACACAGCCTCTCAAAAAGGGGAAAGAGCTGGTTGGAGGGAAACCACACATTCAGGAAAATTCTCCCTGGCTCCAAAGGTGGGCCACCTTTTAGCAAAAGGTGTTCTTCATCTTATTTTAGGGCAGCTTGAGGTCCCAAAGTTATTCCTCCCTTCAATGGGAAGGCTTCCGAACTCTGGTCCTGGGCACCCACAGAAAATTCTTGGGGAGACAAAGCCCAGCCTTGATCCCCGCCTGTGCTTTAGAAGCTACTTAGGGAAACAGAAGTGATTCAAATCTCGGTTGCGAGGATTATTAGTGTGACCTTGACCAAGACACATACTTGTTCTGGACCTTACTTATCGCATCTGTAAGATGGGACCGTATCAGTATTACACTGAACCATGTGAAATCGTTAGTAGCTCAATACAATGCCTACCTCTTGGAACCTGGCAGAGAAAGGACCTAAGAAATGTTCACTTTCACCTTTGACCTTCCACCTGCGGACCACACTGTAACCCTCAGCACAGGAAGGTGACGATAACAACCCATGTTTCCTGAGAGAGGTGATCTCAGTGCAATTTGCCTGAGGGAGAAAGTGGTGAGATAACTGAGGTGTGTGTAGGGGACAGAGAGGGGGTGCTGGTCTATGTCTGAGGTTTTATAATTAGAAACTGGGGTTCAGTCTGTGGTCTGAGTGAGGGTCCTTCTTTTCTGTGAAAAGTATACTATTCTCCAATGAAAATCAGATCTGGCACTTGGTACTTCTAGCTTCGCATCAGACTCACCAGCTAGATGTCCCCTCCCTGTAGCAGCCACATCCCCCCTCACAAGCCCACACCCTGCAAACCTTTCAGGACCACACCCTGGCCAGTTTGCACTCAGATTCAAATATCCATGCCCCTTCACAGAGCTCTCAAATCCCAACGGAGCCGGCTGAGGAAGAACACAACCTCTTGCCCCCTAGTCCAGCGTCCCTCCTTCTGTCTATTTGCCAGAAGACCTGCTGAGCCGGAGGTCACCCACTGACCAAAGTTCTCTAAACCAGCCCTGGCATCGCACGGTCCCAGGTCCCCAAAGGAACATCCGTATCTGGCTATTCAGGGATCCAGCCCATTAGGTCTTAGTTTTTTAAACTTCACTTCCACATCCTGCTCTCAGATGCATCATTTTAAAAAATCTAGTTCCCAACCTGGGGTCCCCAGCTCACAGGCTCTGAGGGGCTCCTCAGTCACAGGGCTCCCCCAGGCCACGCCGTGTTGACAGCATCTCCACACCTGGCTTCTGCTGCTCCTGCTCACTCTCCCCCACCTCCCTTGGACCAGGGCAGCCATCATCTCGCCACCTCCTGGACCACCCAACTACACCTCTCCCCTTTGCTGAGCCTCCAAACCCTGGCATGTGTGTGTGTGCGCACGCGCATGCATGCATGTGTATGTTTGCATGTGTGTGTGCTGTCTCCCTGCCTAGGGCAGGGATGGGGCTCATAAAAAAATCTGAAAAGCACCTCACGTGTGCTCTGTCCCGCACACCGTATCCCCCCATTGCCTTATTTTCCTACGCACACAGACACTGGTACCCGGGTTATTTTAGTAGTTAATGCATTGCCCATCCCTCACTAGAACGTCAGTTCCACAAGAGCAGGGACTTTTCTCCGTTTTGTTTGCTGGTGCAACTCTGGCATCTAGCAGGTGGCCTGGCACAAGGTAGATGACACTGGAGAAATAGTTTTGTGACCAAGTAAATTCCTTTTACAGGCACGTTGTACTAACTTCTGGGAGTTGCTTTTATTTTAAAGGTGAGGAAACTGAGGCTCAGAGAGGTTAGGCGGTTTGCCCAGGGCCCTCAGCTAACGAGTGGCAGAGCTGGAACTTGAACCCAGGCCATCTGCAGGCTCCTCCCATTCCCTTACCCAGCACAGAGCTGCAGGATGCAGACAGCTGACGTGCTGATATCCATCTCTCGTAATCCCAGAAGAGGTGGGTGGGGACTTGTTAGCTCAGGCCCGCCACATTTGGGGGCAGGACCCAGGACCCCAAGTGCAGCCTTATGCACCCGACCCAAACCTTGTGCACCTCACCCCAGTGGAGGTGGGGTGGGATGGGGGTAGATCTAAGAATCCTGCTTCAGGGATGACCCTGGGAGGCCAGGACCTGGTGGGGCAGGGGAAGGCCTGGAGCTTACCATGGACTCGCTGATGAGGAGCAACAGGAGGGCTTCCTCGATGTTGTCCTTTGGGCAGTAGAGGCTGAAAGACACAAAAGGCGCGTGGCTCCAGCAGGGCCCTCACAGTGCCGCTGGCCCGTCACCTGCCGGCCTTCTGCCCAGAGTCTGCCCCAGCCCTGTAAGGTGACCCTCTCCTGCATAATTCACAGGCACTGGAGCCACCTGCAGTGCTGGCTCACGCCCCAGAGTTACGGATCTGAAATGCTGGGTGGCGCCAGCCTGGAAATACTGTGACTGCTCCTGGGGAAATGGCCCTTCCAGTGCCTGGCACTGTGTGAGGAGGCTGGGCGAGGAGTCTGCCGGGCGGTCACAGACCCCACCTTCAATTACTGCCACAAACAAGAGAGATGCGATATTAAGTAAGACAACTAGGAAGGCAGGTGCTCCCCCAAAAATTTGTGTGGCCTTTGGATGCTCTACAGGAGTCTCCTGCCAACCCCCACTGGAGACCTGCCTTACCAAGGTTACGTGGCTCTTGCTAACACTGAAGAGCCTGCCTGGCAGTGAGCTGGGTGGCAGCTGGAGTGCATGGGGCAGAGAGAGGGGCGGCCAGTGGGGCTGGAGCCTGGCGTGGTCCAGCAGGGGCAGAGCTTACTTGTCTCCTTCGTAGAGGTGAGGCTTGCGCAGGGCTTGCAAGATGAAGGAATTCTCCTCTTTATTCATGAACTCGGGCAGAGGCTGGGACAGGGGGCTCCAGTAGCACTCCTCACTCAGGGAGTGCAGCAGGACCCCCGCCAGGTGCTTGGCCGCCACCTGGCAGAGAGGGCGGGATCAGGCCCAGGCCCAGGTCACTCTCCCCTGATGTGGCCAGAGTGCCCTCCACCCACCTCCCAGCCTTGCCAAGTGCAGCCCCTCCTGGAGGCCCACCATTCCGCTCCCAGGAGCCCCTTGGGCACAACAGGTGGTGAGCCAGCGTCCTTTCTGTTGGCCTTTGATGGCTCCTACTTAATCTTTTTTCCTCTCTCCCTCCTAGACAAGAGGTGCATTTCTCCCTTCTCCTGACTCTGTGGGGCCCAGCACAGCTCTGAGTATCCACAGGCCCTTGCAGACTGGCCTGCCCCTCTCTAGGCCTGCATGATCACCCCATCAGCCTTAGCCCATCCAGTCAGCCCTCTGTGCCTTAAAATAATTTTCAAGCTTTTAAAAGTGTGACCTATAGTAAAAAAAAAAATACATTTGACATTGAAAAGCCATAGCACAGTCAGCTAGCTCTTTCTACCAAATGCCTTTCTGATATTTGAGCAAAAATTCTACAATGAATAGCTGCTCTGGCTCTGATATGGGGTGAATGAAAGCCTCAGAAGGCAGGCCTGAATTGGAGCAGCAAAGCAGAGTCAAGGTTATTTACTAAGAGCAAAGATCCCTAAGAATTAGTCCACCACCTTGCGAGGGTATGGTGCCAGCAGGCTTCAACTCTGACCCAAGGCTTGGGGCTATCTGCAGTGTGATGAGAAGGCTGCTGCGGGTGCTTCCTGGCTTCGTGGGAAAGTGCTGTGACTGACTGACAATGTGTGCCATGAGCACGCTGGGAGAGAAGTATGCATGTGACACATGGCCATCCCTGATGCCTGCCAGGACTTCTGCCGTCTCCCACTGAACTTGACCCCCGAGTAAACCAGCTACACCCAGCACCCAGCACCCAGCCCTGGGGTCCCCTCCATGTTACCACTTTGAAGTTCTGAGTTGCTTTGGTCTCCACAGTCCGTAGGACCTCCCGGAGCTCTCTCATGCCTTTCACGATGTTCCTAGTGGGAAGACAGCACAGCCAGGGTCAGAACCAGCCTAGTTCCCCCAAAGACATCCTCATCAAACCTGCAGACACGAGGAGCCTGCCTGAATTCTGTTTGAAAACCCTCAATAACTGGAATGGACGGTCAGAGTTGTAACACTAGCACCCCAGATGGCCAGGACATCACCCATTAAAGAACAGGGGGATCCTTCGCTCCAGATCCCCTGAAACTCAGGCCTGCAGTTTGCCACCAGAAGGGGACCAAGATCAAGTGTTTCAAACAAGATGTTATTTTGGCCCAAGAGCTTTGGGCTGGTGTCAAACTTTCTGACTTGAGTTGGTTTCAAATCCTCTATCTTTACTCTCCACATCGGGCCAACACTGGAACCCACCCTCACCTTTCAGTCCCTGCTACAGGGCCCAGATTGGCTTGCATCACCCCAGGCCCACATAACCACCCTGGCCAGCCTCACCCCTTCCAGTCAGCCCTCTGTGCCGTGAAATAACTTCTAAGCATTTAGAAGTGTGACCCATAGTAAAAAATACATTTGACATTGCAACCAGGATATATATACACTTTCCTTACATTCAACTGAGGCAAGTGTCTTGATATCATCTGCCTCTACTACATGCAATCCACTCTGATATTTCTATTTTATGTCTCCCTTATTCCCCTTTTTAAGTAATGTCGGCTGAGGCCCACTAAATAGATCTTGCAACCCACCAATGGGTGTGGCCTGCAGTTTGAACAACTATTTCCACTGTCCCTCAAAGGGTCTACCCAACATGCAAGAGTATCTTGTTGGCCCCAGGTTGGCCCCTTGGTTGGCCCCTCAGTGCTTACAGGTCTTCAGCTGTTGAGTCTGCCCCTTGCCCTCTTGCATCTCATCTCCCACCACTCAAGTCCTTTCTGAATGACCGACCACGGCTCCCTGCATCATGTCTCCTCACACTGCCTTAAACAGCCTTTCCAGTATTTATCCTTTAAAAACTCTTTCCAATATCACTTCCTTCTTGCAGCCTTCCCAGGTCCCTCACCACGCTGTGTCACTCTTGCACCCTGTTAATTCCTCTTCTGAAGCAAGCACGACATTTTTGGTCATTTTCTGTTTATGGGCTGACCTCCCGTGCCCTGAGGACTCCTGCCGTGCTCCTGAAGCTCAGCCCCAGCACAGCCCCTGGTGCATAGCATGTGCTCAGCCAACATCTGAGGATATTCTTCTCATTTATTCTAAGAGTTCCCTGGATCATAGCACTTAAGCGAAAGCAGAGGCTGATGGGCCAGAAAACAGAAAAGCAAGATCACAGAGGGTGAAAAAGCCAAAGGGGGCAGCCAGGAAAGTCACACGAGTCCCTCCTGCAACCTTCATACACGGAACAGATTCCTGGGTGCTTCGGGGCCTGGAGCCATAAAAGGACAGATTTGTAGATCAAGTCCCTGCTTCTGTTTTCACACAAACAAGTTCCAAACATGCAAACTACCAACATTATAAACACAGACCCTTGTCTGTAAAGCTGAGAATAGAGGCTAAGACCTGTGGGATGGAATCAGAGTCACAATGACCTTCCCAGAGCTTCTGAAGAACTAACTGTGAGGGGCAGGCAGGACAGGGCACCATAGCGTCCTTAGAAACAGTTCAAGTATGGACGCTACTACTGATGGCCAAGAGGCTCAGGGAGGCAGGCTCGCCTCTGTGGGCCGTGCATGGTCTCCTCTATAAAGTCAGCCCTTCAGTTTGGATCAGCATCTCCCAGACTTGTTACTTGTATACTACATTTACAATTTTTGCCACTAGCTGCATACCATCAGAGTTATTATTCATGTAATACTTTTCTTTATATCTTCTTTTTATTTCAGTAGTTATCTTACCTAAATAAAAAATACTCGAAATCAAGGATTTGGTGTGCTAGTTATTTTTTTTTGCTAACAGATATTAAATACAGAAGTACTTTTTAAAAGTTGGTGGTTTCTAAAACCACCTTGTGTATTGCTAGAGCTATTCAGCCCATATTTTGAGAAACCACAGTTTAGACCATAGGTTCTCAAAGTGTGGTCCCTGAACCAGCAGCAGCAGCATCCTAGAAAAACAAATTCTGAGATCCCCCACTCCAGCCCAGCAATTTGGGTTTTATCAGATCTCCAGAGGGTTCCGATGGACACTGAGATTTGAGAACCACTGGTTTAGATGACCCCCCAGTGTCTTCCCATTCTCCTATGCCAAGAAGCCAGGTTCCAGAGACACAACCAGTTGTGGAAACCCCAGCTTTGCAGCCAGATCCTAAATCTTGGGAAGGAAGGCATTGAGTCCTAGTCCCTCCATCTCTGGGGGGAAGATTCCTCATTTGCTGTCAGTAAGATGAACATATGAAAAGCCCCAAGCATACCCAAGCATGTGGTAGAGGATCACTAAATATTAGTTATTTTCCTTTCTCCTTCTAATTTGGGTCCTAAAGACCATATTACTTATAACATAATTTGCCACATTATTTTGCATGGATGCTCAGGAGCTAATAGTAACTGGGGGAGGAAGCAAGTGCCTGAGGAGATCCTCTAGCTTTGTGTCCATCTTACTCCACCAACCCCCCTTCCCCACCACCCCCCCACCCCCGCCGCCCAGGGGACATAAGAACAGGATTCCCTGGTCACACCAGAGACAGGCTGGGAGCCCCCATGAGTTCAATAGGAAAAATTGGCAGATAGCCCTTCGATGCCACTGAGACCACGACCCCCGCGCTGGACAGCAGGCCACCACCAGGGGAGAGGAAACAGACAGACTGCACGAGCTCCCGGAGAGAGGAAATGGCTGGCTGGCAAGTCTGCCGGAGAATTCTGTCCTGGCAGCTGGGCCAAATGGCCATTGGCTGTGGGGCTGGATCCTGGGACCTGTGGGTGATTTTCCACTCTGTGGGCCACCTGCCAGCCTCCTCCCTGGCAGCCTGGCCCAGGCTGCGACCAGGAGGCCAGAGCCAAGAGGGACTGTGGCCCCTTCTTTCCACTCTAGCGCAAGGACTGTCCTCTTTCTGCCTTTGGTCCCCACATCATCAGCACTGAAGGGTGCTCCCAGGCTCTCGGGGGACACGGGCCTCACCTGGGGGCTTGAGAGAAGTGCAGGCTCTCAGAGTCCCCAACACACACACAGGCAAGGAGTTAGAACTCCTTTTACATTTTAACAAGATCCTATGTTCAAAAAATTGTGTATTTTTACCATTCTCAAATCTGTAAGGGCTTTTGGTATCAAAATAAATTCCCAGGAATTCTTTAGCTAAGGAATAATCACCCTCAGGCATCTTTTGGGGAAAGCCCAAATTTTATTAAATGCATGTAGAGAAAACCCAACACATGGGTTCCAGCGGCCAGGACTGCACAGGAAAAGATTCGGGCTCCTAGCTGGCGCTGACCTGTTGAGGTGCCCCTCAGCTCACCCCTCCAGGAAACGAGAACCCAGAGGGGGTTTGTCCCACCAGCCTGAGCAATCTGCCCCAAAGTCTCAGGCTGCCCACACCAGGTAGAGCTGGGGCTTTTCCGAGCCTCGAGAGAGACCAGCTTCAAAGATCTCTTTGTTCTGTCTCTCACGCTGACCTTTCTGAGCAAAGCTGCCACTTTTCACAATATCCAAACAGGGTCTCAAACAAACCCTGGCCCAGGATCAGGCTGCACGTGGAGAAGCCAGGAAGCCACTGATTCCAACTCCAGGAAAGCCCGGCTGGCCGGGAGCAGAAAGCAAGAGGACTTGTGAAGGCGGAGAGAGGTCAAGGCAACAGCTCAGGGAGGCCTCCAGTGGGCCCTGCAGGAGGCTGCACGCGTCTCGGGTCCCCTGTCCGCAGCAGGCAGCAGTGCGGATTTTTCAAAGTGCTTCATCTCCTTCAGTTTTCACAGCTTTTATAAGGTGTCTGAGGCAGACTTTGTTATCCCAGGACCAGCACGGGGCTTGGCACACGGAAGGCACTCGGGAAGGCAATGTGGAATAAATAACTCCCATTTCCCAATAGGAACGTGAAAGCCTGGAAGATACCTGCCTTTCCAGGCTATCACTTACCCAAGGGGAGAGGCAGGCTTCCCACGGGCACCACGAGGTTCAGCTTTTACTGCCTTTGAACTAAAAAGACCCCGAGAAAGACACCTTTCCTTTCCTTTCCGGCCATTAGAACTCCAGGACTCACAGGACTCAACTAGCTAAATGTTTCCAACGCCTGCTGCATCCCAAGTGCCTGGCCATCAGACCTGTTCTCCACAGGCACCTAACGGACACCGGGGGGATGAACTTAGAGGTGCCTGAGCATCGCACTGGCACCCTGCACGGAAGGAGCTCAGCCTGTTATAAACTAGCCCCTCTTGATGTAGTCAGAGCTTAGCAAACTGTTTTGTACACAGTAGGTGAGCCACACAAACATTTTGGGGGTGTGTGTGTGGGGGGGTGTGGGGGGAGTTAGTTTGATTTGAAACAGAGAATAAAAAAGTGCCTGGAATTTATGGCTGAATGGAACCTATTCAGACACTAGTGCATACGACCCCGGCCAGAAGTCCCCTCTCGGGGCTGGCACTACAAACTGTGTATGAGAGGTTTCTGATCAAAGACTCAGATGAGCACAGCTAGCTGGCAGGTCCCAACAGCAGGAGGGCTGAGTCTGGAGGCAAGGTCAGGTGAAGTTCAAAGGTTATCAAGCCGTTCACTCCGGCCATGGACCCACCCACACCATCAGTTTTAAAAAACGAAAGCTCTGCTCTTCACCCCCAGCCCCAGAAAGAGGCTGTGACACTCCTTGAGGGGCACTGAGGAGGTCCAGGCGAGGGGTGGGGGAGGGGCAGGGTGCTGACAACAAGCAGGCTGTGCATTCAGAGGCTGGAGAGCGTGTGCTCCCCAGCAGGACTCAGGTCTCCCTGTGCCCCCCAATGTGACACAGACCACCCAGAGGTTCTCCTGGGCTTCGCTCTGGAGTGATCCCCCCTTCGAGTGATATGCTCCTGCCCTCCCCCAGCACTGCAGATACTGCGTGGCTGGCTGCTGAGAGTAAGACAAAACGATGCTGATTGAACACAACCCCCACAGGGTCACCAAAAGCAGGCTGGGCTTTCTAAGGTGTCTCCTCATAACCATCTGCAGCCCTAACTGCCTTAGCTGCTTCTCAACTCAGCACCTAGTTGCCAAGGTGAAGCGTGCATGTGTGTGTGTGTTTGTGTGCGTGTGTATGCAGCGAGTGCTTTCATAAGGCTGAACAACCTGCCAAGCTCCTGGGAACTCCCTTAGAAAACACACACTCCCTTCTCTATTGTTTGGTTCTGGTATAATGAGCACATGTGGCTTTAGTAATTAAAGAAAATTTTTTTTTAAAGAACACACACAAGACATAGCCCCCCTGGTTGAACACACAGGGCCGAAGCTCACTCCCAGCCCTGAGCCCAGAGTGGGCTCTGCAGGGCTAGGCAGAAGGAAGAAAAAAGACACCCCCCCCCCCGCCCCCCGAGAGAAATGGCCCCTTGCTCACTTGGAGAAGAGCTAACTGGGCTCACGTTCTTATTCTTGGGAGATGCCCAGAGACCTGGTCCCTGTGGTCAAGGCCAGGGAGGGACAGTCAGCTTCCAGGGCATTGTATTGTCCCAGCTCCCCTGCTGCCTCACCCCCTGGAGCTACTTCCTGCAAAGGAAAACCAGGCCTCCCCTGCTGCCAGGGCCCTGGGCCCAGCTACCACTATTCCCCCCCCTCCCCCGCTCCTCCCAAGAACATGCCAAAAAGATGCCCCCTCCTGGCAGCTGGCATTCTCAGAACTGCCTGGGGCGAGGCTCCAACCAGAGTCCACGGCTGCCCTCTGGTGGCCACGAGGGGAGTCGAATGCCAGGCATCTCAGACTGGGGCCTCCCAATTCTTGACTGTCCTTTCACGCCAGCACTTACAGTCCCAGGTCATTAGGCTCTGTGTCACCAGCCAGAGGAGGGGCAGGAGTCATCTGGGGGAATTAACTGCTGGATCAATAGGGCAAGACCCCTGGAAAAAATTAATGTCCCTCAGACACACTGAATGAGTAACCGGGCAGCCTGAGGGAGGCCCGGGCTTCACTGAAGCTCAGAATAAAAGAAGTGCTGTCTGCAGCTCAAGCAGACGTCACCCCCTCTGCACAGTGGAGAACACCACACCCTTTAAGTTATGTCAAATCCCAGAGGGAGGGACAGGGCTGGATCCTGGGAGCAGGCGCTGCTGTGGCCATCTGGTCTGGGGAGGGGGGAAGTGGGGGGGCAGAGCACTCAATTCTCGGCAGGGGCTCTGCCCCAGGCCCTCTGGGGGCTGGGTTCGCCCCAGGCCCAGGTGGGAATGAGCACTGGCTCTCAGATGCCCACCCAGAAGCAGGTCCCACCATCTCTACTGTTCCTTAGGCCCTAAGGAACCTCTTCTAGCACCCACACAGCTCCTGGTTCCTGGCTCCACTCCACCGGGCCCTGGGAATGCTCACCTGCATCCTGGGAGTCCACCCTACCCAGCAGCACTCCCACCTCCCTGCCTTTTCCTCCCTAGCACACAGCGTGGTCTGGCGACTACTTCTGGCTCCTTCGCTGTTGACTCCCACTGGGATGTGAGCTCCATAGGACGGGACCTCGTCCTGTTCCCGGCTCCAATCCCAAGTCAGGCGGGGTGCCTGGCACACCGTGGGCTCTTCTCTGGGCTTTCTTACCTTAGCCCCATCCCCCCTACTGGGTCGTGACCCCTCTGGATGCCCCTTCCCCCACCAAGAGTCCAGCAAGTGGGGGTGAATATAACCAGCAGGAAATGGCCTGGAACATCCCCACCCCCCCGCATTTTTTTTTTTTTTTAAACAAAGTGTGTGTGGCCCTAACCAGTTTGGCTCAGTGGATAGAGCGTCGGCCTGCGGACTCAAGGGTCCCAGGTTCGATTCCAGTCAAAGGCATGTACCTTAGTTGCGGGCACATCCCCAGTAGGGAGTGTGCAGGAGGCAGCTGATCGATGTTTCTAACTCTCTATCCCTCTCCCTTCCTCTCTGTAAAAAAATCAATAAAAAAAATATATATATTTTTAAAAAGTATGTGCGTGTGTTTTTTTTAAAATATATTTTATTGATTTTTTACAGAGAGGAAGGGAGAGAGATAGAGAGTTAGGAACATCGATGAGAGAGAAACATCCATCAGCTGCCTCTTGCACATCTCCTACTGGGGATGTGCCCGCAACCCAGGTACATGCCCTTGACCGGAATCGAACCTGGGACCTTTCAGTCCGCAGGCCGACGATCTATCCACTGAGCCAAACCAGTTTCGGCGTGTTTTGTTTTTTTTAAATATATTTTTTATTGATTTCAGAGGGAGAGAGAGATAGAAACATCAATAATGAGAGGATCATTGATTGGCTGCCTCCTGCATGCCCCACACTGAGGATAGAGCCCACAACCCGGGCATGTGCCCTGACTGGGAATTGAACCCTGACCTCCTGGTTCATAGGTCGATGCTCAAGCATGGAGCCACACTGGCCTGGAGCCCTTTAAAGGACTTTCCAGAGCTGCCCTGGAGGAGAAGACTCAGTGTGGGTGTCTGGGTCCCATCTCCCCCGACCTTCCGCTTCTCACACCTTAGGTTAAGACACTGGTTCTCAACCGGGGGTGACTTTGTCCCCCCACCTCCACCCCAGGACATCTGTCAATGTCTGGAGACATTTTGGTTGTTACACTTTGGGGTGGGGCAGGTACTGGTGTCTAGCAGGTGGAGGCCAGGGATGCGCCTCACACACAAAGGGCAGGCCTCCACAGACCCAGGCCAGCACCAGATCTGCCGGCAACACCACCTGCTGGCCCTGTGGCTTCACCTCCTTTCTTCAGCAAAAAGGGGATTTATTAGTGCCACTTCACGGCACGCTGCCTGGCAGGCAGTAAGTACTGAACAAGTATTAGCTACTATTGAGAAGAAAGGTGTGAAGAAATGATGAAAGCCCAGCTGGGCACAGGGCTGGGACCTCTGCTTTAGATATCTGTCACACCCTGGGCTGCCTCTGAGTGGGATGTGGCCCCAGGAAACCAACAGTTTGGGCTGTTCGCTTGGAAAGAAATGATGAGTCAATTTCCATTCCTCTTTATTAGGGAGGCGCCAGAGGATGGGAGGGGAGGCGGGAGGAGTCAGCATCCTGATTCTAAGGACTTAGTTTGTGCTTCAGGAGGAAAGAGTTTGAGGGGAGTAGAGTGACAGGAACAGAAAAAAGTAATTGAAATTACTTGGGATTTCCTGGAAGGTGATGGCTGGTTAATGCCTCTGCCCACTGCTGGCAACACACACATGCACACGTGCACGCACACAGGCACACACAGCAGGGGGAGGAAACGGGTCACGCCGAAGAGGGTGTGGGACCAGCTAAAGGAAGAGGAGCCACCGCCTCGGGGAATGGAGACTCGGGGCCTGAGAGGCAGAGAGTCCTGGACAGCATACCAAGAATCAGCCCAGACACTGGAACCCTCATCAGGTCCTCCCGTCCTCCCCCACCCCCCATAGGCTGCCCAGGCTGCCCCTCCTCACACCAAACTGGAAAGGGCATGGCTTTCCAGGCCACTCAGATTGAAGTTAAAATCCCAGTGAGTGAGGTCAGGCAAGCGACCCAACCTCTTTGAGCCTTTGTCCCCTCGCAAGTGAAGTAGGGTCACACGACCTTGTGCAGATCACGTGGTCTGCCTGGCACACAGAAGGTGCTTGGAACTTGCTGGTCTTCTCCCCGCTTCCCTCCTGGCCACCCTGACGTTCACCTTAACCTCATCACACCTGCAGAAAACGCAATGTGGGGAAGGGAAGCAGGCAGCCCTGAGGGGGGTGGACCTCAGCAGAGAGGGAGTTAACGGTAATGCCTCGGTGCTCAAGGTATCTTTTCATTCCCTCCCTCTTCTGGGACCCCCACACAGAAGCTCCCTGTTAGAGGGGAGGAAGCAGAGCTGGAGGAATGATGGAGGGTACAGAGGAACTCGCTCAGGGACATCGCTGACTTCCATCGCCCAGGTCCTGTCCTGAAGTCCTCTAGATGGTGAGGGCGCCCACCAAACTCTTTGAACCAGAAGCTGGGAGCACACCTACCAAGCGTGAGCACACTCAGGGGAACAAATGCTAGGCTGTGAGCAGCAGGGTCTTTAACCCCAGGGCTTCTGCTGAAGACAGGGTAGCCTAGTGGTTAAGAGTGTCAGACGGGAACTGCATACATAATCCTGGCTCCACACACGACCGTCATTTATGTTCTCTGTGCCTCGGCTTCCCACCTGTAAAACGGGGATGCTAATAACAGCACCTACCTCAGGGGACTGCTGGGAGAATTAAATATACATGCAAGCAAAGCACTTAAGCACCTGGAACAAATCCGGCACTTAATAAGTGCCATGTATCAGTGTAATGAATAGTTGTTGAATGAATGAATGAATGAACAAAGGGGACAGACCACTGAAATCAGATCTGTCCCCTCCCACAAAATTGACTCTACGGGGCTCCCAGGCAGAAGGGCACCTCTTCGATAAGAGGCCCCGGGAGCGAGGGCTTCCTAAACGCAGAGCAGGCATCGCTCTGCAGACTCTTCTATACAGGGCCAGAGAGTAAATATTTCAGGCTTTGCATTACAGGGTTTCAATCTCAAATGCTCCGCTCTGTGGGTGAGAAAGTATGTAAACAATGGGTGTGGCTATGTTCCAATAAAGCTTTATTTGCAAAAACAGGTTGCAGAGGTTCAGCAGCCCCTTCTCCCAAATCTCTGCAGATAGGGGCTGAGGGTGGCATCTCTTCTTGTCCCCCATTCGTCCCTGAGCTGCCACTGCTGACTAGAGAGCCCCCGGGGGAGGGGCAATGCAGTCTCCAGCTAGAGGGGGGCAGCCAGGCCCAGCCACCTGGGCAGCAAAAACAGGAACCAGGCCTCTGGGCCACCGTCTCTCTGAAACCGAAGCTCAGCAACGAAAAAAGGACCAAAAAAGCAGAAGGTGGAGCTGGAGCAGAGCCAGTGTGTTCCCCGGTGTCCCTGCGATGCCCTCCAGACCCACCTCGGGCACCCTTGGGCTGCCACTGCTCTCTGGGCCCCCTGGTGTACATGGGGACACCACTGACTCCCTTAGCACTTGAGAAATTTAAAAAAAGAAAAAAAAGAAAAAGAAAAAAAGAAAGAAAAGCAGAAGGTATAAAGTTCAAGCATGGTATCATAAGAACCGCCTATTCAAAAAAAGTTAAATTAAAAAAATGAACAAAGTGAAATAAAACATACAAAATAAAACAAAGGAAATAAAACATACCAAAAAAAAAAAAATATAGGGGCTTCCAAGGGCTCCAGCCAGTCAGAGCAGAGAGAGCTCCGTGGTGCTGGCCCTGGGTCCTCACAGCCCAGGCCAGCGTCTGCGGAGGGGAGTCATGATGCACGGAGTGGGGGGAGCGGATGGGGCACACAGTCTCTGCTGTAGGGCTGTGCAGGAGCTCTGCCTCAGCCCCCACCTGTGAGTCTCTGGCTGGTGCTGGCATTCCCGCAGGCAGGCTGACCCCTGCAGAGCCCCAAAGAGCCACAGTTGCCTGCAGCATGTCCTCCTGACTCTATAGCTCCTCCCTCCCTCATCACCACCCAGCACACCCCGTGAAGCACCCTCTGGGCCTGGCACCACACCACGGTCCCAGCCCACCCCGGGAAGCACCCACCGCGCTCTTCACGCAAGGAGGGCACAAAGGCTGAGGAGGGCAGGGGCACCATGCTCTGGGGCTGAGGCAGGCGAACATTCCCAGGGCCCTCCAGGCAACGCAGAACCACCCCTTCTGCCACCTCATCGGCAGACGGCAGCATCCCCAAAACCATGCCAGTCCTTTCTGTTCACCACACGCCCCCTCACATCTCACTGCCCCTTGAAAGCTGGGACGAGCAGGAACCAACTTCCCTGTTTCATTTTGGGGGAGACTGAGGTTCAAGGAAGCAAAATGACTCTACCCAACACCTGAGGTGCCAGTGAACGATACAGACGGACACCCGCTGCCCAGCGCACGGCCCCTCACTCTCTCCCTTCACAGGTCCGGCTCTCCCCGAAGCATGTGCAGGCTTTATTGCTCCTGAATCTTGGCCCTTCCCCACTCTGAACAGCTTGATGTGACAAATGTGAGCAAGCAGCCCACGGATCCCTCCAGAGCACACACACAGAGAAGAGGGAGGCCAGACTAAACGCCACGGCCGGCAGAGAGAAACTTCTGCGTCCCACTTGGCGGCCGGCGACCTACCCCTTCTTCAGGTTTGTCACGTAAGCGCTCTGCAGGGCAGCTTCCAGGAAGTAGGTGAGCTCATAGTCAACGGGGTGGGAGCCTTTCAGGTGCCGCGATGTGTTGTTGTTAGTGACCTGGGAAGGGAACAGAGAGAAAGCCACTGTCCCTGAGTTTTGAGGCACAGCCGGCCCCGTGACCACCCCGAGTCCCCAGCCACCCCATGGGAACATGGTGCAGTACTCAGACCAAATCCAACCCAACTTGCTTTTGTTTACAATACGTCTATAGCACTCTCTCCCCACCCAGATGCCGGATGCCATGACAGCCCTACAAAGCTGGCTTTGTCTGCATTTTACAGAGGAGGTAACTGAGGCTCAGAAAGCGCCGAAAGTCACAAAGCTGGCATGCGCCCGACTCAAACTCAGGTGTGGCCAGCTACCAATTCCAGGCTATCTCTACTACTTATTGATTCATTCATTCAACAAACACCCGAGTGCCTCCCATATGCCAGGCGCCACACTGTCCCTGTCAAACAATCACGGAACATCAAAAGAGCCCAAGGGCAGGGCCCCCAGGTTCCAGAAAAGCCAGGAACAATTGTGCTATTAACTGAGCTGGCCTTATTAACGGGGCTCTAAGTCTCTCAGTAAGAGGCCCCCAGCCCCACCACGATTGGCCTGCCTTCAGGATGCCATTTCCCTTCTCTGATCCAAGAAAAATATCGACGAGCCAACCGCCTTATTTTTCAGAAATCAAAGTAGATTTAAGAGATGTTCTCAGCTGCTCAGAGGCAGGGGCTGGGTCTTCGGAGGAACACAGCGTTTCTGAGAATGCACAGGGTTCTCTGGCTGGCCCTCCCTCAACGCGAGGTAACCAGCGCCCAGGCTGCCCACTGCCACCAGGCACTGATTCCAGGTCTGAGCACCACTGCAGCTCATCACCTTAATCTCCTTTCAAAAGTCCAAAGTCCAGGCTTCTGGCTGAATGAGAGACTCTTCTTTTTCATGAAATTTTCCTCCAAACCCCATGCCATTCAAATGTGAAGAGCACCTAAAACGCTGCTGGCTAGCAGCGATCCACCGAACCTCACGAGGTCAACTCGACCCCTCGGGTCTCCCCGAGGACCTCTGCCAGGGACCGCACTCCGGTCCTGTCTCTGCTGAGCACCTCGATCACTGCTCCTTTCCTCCCGAAGTCCAATCGAGGAGGGGGACTCTGGGGCAGTGCCTCTCAACGGGGCGGGGGGTGGGGTGCGGCGGGTGACTCAACTAAAAATGGCTGCTGGCATCCGGTGGGTATAGGCCAGAGATGCTGCTCCACATTTTATAAAATGCAGCCACACAACCAAGAACTATCTGGCCCCAAATGTCAGGAGTGCTGAGACTGAGCCCCAGGAGGACTCTGCCAAAAAGCTCCATCACAAGCACAGGTGCTGGGTGGACATGCTGACATTTGCCCAAGGAGGTGAGTGAGATTCAAGTGTCTCCTGGGCTCGAAGACTCTCAGCTCATAACCACCTCCTCCTGCAGATGCCTGCAGGATGCCAATCCTCACCTACTCTGCCATCGCACCCGCTGTCTAAAAGCGTGTCTAAAAGCGTGTCTTTGGAGGCGTGCAGGGCACATTTTTCTAATTTGAGAGGTAGGTTCTCAATAGAGGGCAGCCATGAACCCGGTGCTGTAATTCCCAGCTCACCTTCTCCAATTCCTGCAGGAACACCTGCGCGATCCAGGAGGCCCTCTCGAAGCAGGTGATCACTTCCTCCTCCCGCTCAGTCATGCGGTGGCGGGAAGCGATGGAGTTGGGGAGGCGTTCCAGGGAGAGGCCTGCGGGAGGAGGAGAGCAACTCAAACCTGCCCTGCTCAGGCCCCCCTGACTCCAGGTCCTTCCCACGGGGCCCGGGGTGGGCTCCACCGAGGAGACCTAGGCTCTGGAGCAGCCAGCGGGAGCCGGAGGTCCGCGGAGGGGAAGAGGGGGCTAAGCAATGGTGGTATTAGCAGCAGCTGGGATCAAGCGGTGGGCAGACAGCAGGTACCCATGCCCCACATGGGGAACCACACTGTGACACCCCCACATCCTACTCCTACCTATGCCTCCAGACCAATCTCTCCAGGAACCATTCCCGATCCTCCTTCTGGCTGCGAGGAGAAAACACCCCACACCCCCAGGCACCCTGCACTGTAGACTGGTAACTTGTGCCAGCTCTTCTCCCCGGGGAGCGGAGAGCTCCCTGCAGACAAACGTGATTCTCTTGGGCCATCCACCATCCCAGGCACACGGCAGATGCTCGATGCTCGAGCTACACAGCTTTTTACATGCACCTCTCCCGTGGAACCAGTTTCTACCTCGCCAAAGTGATCTGCACCCAGGTCTTATGGGCCGAGAGTGGATGCACATCTGCTGGTTGTGCCTCCACTTCCCATTCTTTCAACAGCAACACCTCGCTTTCCCTTTGAGCACCCCTCCCACAGTTTCAACCTGCGTGGTTCAAGGGTGATGACCCCGTCCACCTCCAGGGCAGCATATCAGCCGGGCTGACCCACCCTCAGGGCCACAGTCAGTGGCTAAGGAGGAGCACACGATCCAGTCTGAACCGAGAAAGAACCAGTCCCTCCTTCCACTGGACTTGGTAAGCTGGTGAGAGGTTGGCCCGGAAATGTCGGGAAAGCCTGCCTGCACATGAAGCTGCACAGCGTGAATGCAGTTCACCCGCTGCATGTACACTGGACAACGGTTAGTATGTTGTTGTTTTTAGTTTATTGATTTTTAGAGAGAGAGGAAGGGAGAGGGAGAGGGAGAGAGAGAAAAACATCCATCAACTGCCTCCTGCATGCCCCCTACCGGGGATTGAGCCTGAAACCAGGGCATGTGCCCTGACTGGGAATCGAACCTTCGACCTTTGGTGCACCAGATGACACCCAACCAACTGAGCCACACTGGCCAGGGCGATGGTAAATTTTATGTTATGTGTTCTTTACCATAATTAAACATTTTTAAAATTAAAATAAAAGCAGAGTGCTAAAGCAAAGCAAAACAAAAACCCCCAAATCCCAAAACAAAAAATCTAAGAAGCCAAGAAGGGAAAGCACTGTTGTACTTGCTAGAAGTGACCGGGGTAAGGGAAAACAACTACATCTGGATCTGTTTTTTTTTAAGACAGGAAAGATTGAATAAACTTAGTCATGAAAGAAAATCAATGGTGCCTACGCAGAGTAAAGGTGAGATATCATGGAAAAGAGCTGGTTCTTAAAGACACTATTTGAGCACCTTGCCTGAAGCTCTATCCCCTGAAACTTATACACCTTTCCCCCCAACCTCTTTTTGAGTCTAAGTCAGTTTAAATTGTGTTTCTGTCACTTGCAACTCGCACAGACCCGACTGGAGGGGGCTGTCCTAGACTGCCGGTTCCCAATGGGCAGAACCAGTCTCTCTCATCTTCGTGCCCCACACAGTACTTGACATGCACTGGGTGCTCAAGATGGACTGACCGAAGGAACTATAAGAACAGAATCCTCAACTCTCTCCTGCCTCCACCCTCCACATCCAACCGATAACTATGCCCTACCCTCCCTTCTCTTACTAACTACCACTCAAGAGGATGCCCACATCAGCCTCCTAGCTGGCCTCCCTGCCTCCAGCCTCCCTCTAATCCATCCTGCACATGGTTTACTTACAGCTCTCCAGGAGTACCCACTGCTACAGACTAAAGTCCAACCTCCTAACACTCCTTTCCAGGCCCTCCAAGATCCATCTATGCCACCTCTCCAGCTTTGCCTCTCAACATATGCTGTAGATCGGGTGTTGTGTCCCCCCAAATCCATATGTTGATGGTATTGGGAGTGGGGTCTTTGGGAGGTGATTGGGTCCTGAGGGTGAACCCCTCATTAATGGGATAGAGCCCTTATAAAAGAGGCCCCAGAGAGCTCCCTCCCTCCTGCCACCACGTGAGCACACAGCAAAAGTTGGCAGCCTACAACCTGGAAGGGGGCTCTCACCACAACCCGACCATGCTGGTGCATTGATCTCGGACTTCTAGCCTCCAGAACTGTGAGAAGTGAATGTCTGTGGCATATAAGCCTGTGGTACCTGTCATAGCAGCCTGAGCTGTCTCATACACCGTAACTGCCATGTCCACACCCAGCCTCCTGCACCCAACTGCTGACCCTGCTCAAGTTGCTCCTGCTGCCTAGAATGCACCCACCCCCCGTCCACCCCAAATTACCTCTCTCCTTCTGCCCCACTGAGTCTCTTCTATGATGCCCCTCCCAACATACCTGGTATAACCAACCATTCCCTTCTTGGATCTCGGTCTGTATTTTATACATACCCCACCATTTCTTACACATATTTGTTCACACATTTGCCCAGCCAGCCTGTAGGCTCCTTAAAGGCATCGACCTTATCACATTCATCTTTCCACAACCTGGCGCACAGTAGGTGCTTGGCAAGCACTGGATGGCTGAAGTAACAGCAAGCCTGATCATGTCTGACAAAGTACAAAGTCTCTGCCAACACAAGGTGAGGAATTATTATTGTTTTCTTGGCTACATCCCAGCTCTATGGATCCAGTGACCTTGCCCTCTGCCTGGCTGGAGTGTGAGCAGGTCTGAAGGTTGGGGTGGCTCGGTCTAGGGCAGCTGTGGGCAAACTACGGCCCGTTCGGCTGTTCTATCCGGCCCGCGGAGCCGAAAGAGCGGAGGGTTCTCTTGCTCGCCCCTCCGCTCCTTCACCAGCAGCAGTGTTAACATGGCAACGTCGGGAAACACGGCCGCAGCTCCTTCTTCTGAGTCCAGTTTAAGAACCCATTATGGCCCTTGAGTCAAAAAGTTTGCCCACCCCTGGTCTAGGGGGAAGTGGTGAAAGTGAAGGCCCTTGCTCAACACAAAAACTCAGTTCCTTGTGTCCCTGAGTGTCAACTGCTTCCTGCCAAAGACTCACAACCATTTCAGCTCCTCACTGGAGAGGACTAAAGGGGGAGGAGAAATAGAGGGAGTAGTGGAGGAGCTGCAGAAAGAAGGCAGAAGGCGGCCCCACTGCTCCCTGCCCATGCTGGCCCAGCCCCTGCTCCTCAGTCATGTGACCTGTCTGCCCAGTAGGAAGGTGGGGCAAACATATAAGCTGTCCCGAAACCTAGCCTGGGAGACCAACTGCAGAAGGCAGCGTGGCCCTGTTTTAACACAGCCACCCTGCCCCCCAGCCCCAGATGTGCCGCTGGGTGGCTCCCCTCCTGCCCCGACTCTGGGCCCTGAACTAAGATAGACGATGCCAGTGGCCTGGCAGGTTCAGGCTGCCGGTCCCAGGCCTGCAGTTGAGGGGTGGCAAAGCAGTGAACTTAGTAACATCTGTCTGGGGGCCTCCTGTGCTTCATGTCTCCTTCTGCTCCCGATTCTCCGAGAATTCCAAATCCTACTGTCCTTGGATGCTCACAGCAAAACCACCGCCTCTCGGAAACCTTCTTCAGCCGCCCAACCTCAAACCAGAGGAACGTTTTAGCTGCATCTCCTTGTGTGAGCCTTTGTCCTACATGGTCACCATCCTCTCTGCCCATTTCTGACTGATCTTGGCACCCAGTGAGAGCAAGGCCTGGCACTGAGTGAGTGGATGGGAGCGTAGATGAGCAAACACACACACTCATGCCGAGTACAGAGCCCACTGGGTTTCTCCCTCTCCGTTCCAAAACTAGTTCTTGCAGAATTCATAAACAAATTGTTTTTACAATGGAATACTACTCAGAAATACACAAAAAGACAAACTCCTGGTATACATACAACATAGACGAATTTCTCAGAAATTATATTGTGCAGAAGGAGCCAGATCAAAAGGTACATGCTATATTATTTTAGTTAAATAATACTCAACAAAGGAAAAAAATTAAGCTAATTAATAGAAATCAACTAATCACTGCCTGGGACCAATTGGGAAAAGTTGAGGAATGTCCTGGGATGGTGGAAACAGCCTTCGTCTTTATTGGGGTGTTGGTTACATAGGGATTTACATTTGTCCAACTTATCACATTATACACTTTGTGCCCCTTTCTGTATGATAATTTACCCAAAATTAATGGATACACGCCTTTCCTAAGGAAGCAGCTGTGGTTCTGGGGAAGTGAAGGATGGAAAGCAGAGGGGTGCAGTCCCTGAGGTGGTCTCTAGGAAATAATTTCCAACATGCACAGGACAGAAGCTTCTGGAGCTGGCAATGGTGTTTCCCGACCAGGGTTACCCGTTCTGCCCATACAAAGAGGCTTCTTTACCTCCTATTTGCTCTTTGACTTCTAAAACGGTCCATTTTCCTGCCCACAACCATCTGATAGAAAACCTGCTGGGGACTCCAGCTGGTGGGTTCCCCTTCGCTCTCCGCCTTTGAGCGTTTCTGCCCAAGTGGCCGGACTCCAACACTAGATCCAGATGGAGATGGGCTGCTCCGGCACCACCAGGCCCTGGGAGGACGCCGGGGGTTGTAACGCAGGCTTGTCAATCAGATAGGAGCCGGGGCCGGAAGTGCCAGGCACTACCTTCCAACTCCCACTGGCAAAGGGGCCTTTCTGTGAAAACAACCAGCTCTACCAGCCAAGGGAGGGCCGTGGTTGACAGAAGCGCTTGCTTCTTTCATTAACTTTCGGTTTGGACGCAGGCTGATGCTGGTACAGCCCCGGGCTCGGCACCCAGGCTGGTGGCAGCCTCTTCGGCCTGGGATGACTCATCACATCCCAGACAGCTGCCCTTCCAAGAAGCCCCACCCTGGGGGCCCTGGGCCTGGCTGCAGAGGTGGAGAGCACAATGCTTCCTCTGCCACGGAACTTTCCACATGGGTGGACCCCTCCCTCTCGCCTATCCAGCAGGTCCAACAGCACAGGGCACCCACAGAGGGCACCCACAGGGGTGGGGAGAGGAAGAAATGCAAGCCGCTGCTTCAGCCCTTAGGGAGGAAGCCTCAAGGCCAGGTGAGGAAGAACCCTCATAAATCACACACAAAAGTGGGCAACCGTGGGAATGTAAAATGGTTCGGCCGCTGTGGAAAACAGCAGGGCAGTTCCTCAAAAAAATTAAAAATAGAATTACCATATGACTTGGCAACTCCACTTCTGGGTATTTATAACCCCCCAAAACTGAAAGGAAGGTCCAGAAGAGATATCTGCACACCCATATTCATAGCAGCATTATTCATAACAGCCAAAAGGTAGAAGCAAGCCAAGTGTCCATTGGCGGACAAAAAAAAAAAGAGATTTAACCTACAGGATCAATAATGGGATAAGTTTGCTAAACTACAAAAGATCCTTACACTGAAAGGCTTGCTACACAGCCACTTTAAGTAGTGATGTCAATGTGTACTGGAAACTGTTTCATAAAAATATTAACTATAAAAATATGTCTGGCTGGTGTGGCTCAATGATTGAGCATCAACCCATGAACCAGGAGGTCAGGTTCGGTTCCCGGTCAGGGCACATGCCCAAGGGTGCAGGCTCAACCCCCAGTAGGGGGCGTGCAGGAGGCAGCTGGTCGATTATTCTCATCATCGATGTTTCTATCTTTCTCCCTTCCTCTCTGAAATCAATAAAAATATATTAAAAGTATGATTTATGAACTTATTTTTGTTTAAAAACACACACATATAAACCAGTATTAAATACTGGAAAACAATGGAAGAATATATCTCAAAATGTTTACAGAGATCCAAGTTTCCCCAAACACAAAATGGGATTACGTATTAGCAATGCCTGCCTCCTAGGGCGCTGTGAAAATGAGAGTAGATGGCATTATAACGAGCAGCACTTATGCTGCCAGAAAACCTTTCCAAGTGATGCTCACAATGACCTCTCAGGTAGGGGTTAGCTCTTCCCTAGAACGACACATAAACAATCAAATTCAGGGCGAAGAGATTCCTCCCACCACCACTCGGCTAGAAGTGGCAGAGTCCAGACTAGATCCAGGTCTCTGGCTTCAATTCTGTCTGTTCTCTCAGCCCAGACTCCAGGTGTCTTTCCTTACCCTCAAGTTAGGTTCCAAATCACAGGCTGCTGGCCAGCCCAGGTGTAGCTGACGGCTCAGTTAGTTACAGCTGTCTACCCTAGTGTTGAAGCTGGTTTCTCAAATGCACCCCTTGAAGCCCTGCTCACACTCCACACCCCCACCGACTACTCTCGTTTCGGGGTGGCCTTCCACAATGAGGAAAAGGCTGCCAACAGAAGGTGTGGGGCGAGCACACCGACTTCCCCTCTCCAGCCCCAGGGTGTCCCCTCCTGGGAGCCTGTCTGCCGTGTTGCCCTGTTTTGTATGCTGCAGCTCAGAAAGACACTCAACGAAGGCTTGGTGTGCACACAGTTCACACACCCGCCTCCTTCCGAGATGCCCCAGCCGTGGCCACTCATGCCTCTCCATCCGGGAGGCCAGGCTCCTACTCCATGGCCCGCAGCCTGGGGCCAGGGCTGCAGAACCAAAAGTGTTGACCTCCTTCCCCACAAGGCTAACAGCCCACGCCCCTCTGAGAAGGAAACCAAAATAAACAGCTAATTCCTGCCAATCCAGGACTAAAAAAACAAAACCAGAATCAACTATGTCACCATCTTCTGCCCTAGGGGACGCCTGGTGCTCTTTCTTTTCTTTTTAAAAGTTTTAATAAGCCACAAAGCCCCAGGTGAGAGCAGAATAGCCGGGGGTGTATTGACTAAAAGAACAGAAACAACAAATCTTGTGGGGGTGAGAAGAGAATTTGCAAGTCACAATTCTCATGGCTGCTTAGTATTTTTTACATTTTTACTTTCCACAGCACCTTCACCATTTAGCATCTCACTGCAGTATTTTGTGCGAATGGGGCCATTTTTTCTCCACAGCCAGGCCAAACGTTTATTGGCCAGCCAGCAGGCAAGCCTGCCCAGAGCATGGACTGCGGCCTCCCTGATGCGGGGCTGTGAGCGAGAGGGGTTGGCTAGGCTGAAACACGGGGCACACTGGTTTTCAAAGGGGCCTACACCTCATTTGTGGGGCCACAGCCAGCCCCAAAGTACACTCAGGGCAGGGGGTCATTCCCCACATCCCTACCACACTGAGTTGGTGCCAGAAATGGAAGCGGCACAGGAAGGCTTGAGAGGAAGGATGCCTTGCAACTCGGAACAGGCCCCTGAGAGGTGGCACTGGGGCTTTTCGGGGTGAACAGGGAAAGGTTTGAGATGTCAAAGGTACAGGATCCGAAGCATCCCGCGTGTCCATCAAAGCTGGGAACACCCCTTGGGGCTTGGACCGGCAGAAAAGAGGGCAGCGTGTCACCCTGGGACCACAGAGGCCTTGTCCTCGAGTCTGGGGTCCAGACCCCTCTGCTCCAGACAGACCAGACACAGTGCTGACCAACAGGAAGGCCTGACTGTAAGCCACATGGTCATGGTGGGGCTACCTGGCCAAAGTTCTAGAACACCAGCATGGAGAGACGCCTGCTGGGCTGTCAATGCCTCCGTATTTCCCACTCCCTTCGACAGGCACCCCTCAGCTCCAAGAGGTGTGATTACACCCCGCCTTTAAACAAGCCGCCTCCATTTCCCTTTGGACTCTACCTGGAAGGCATAGGTCTCACGCCTCTGCAGGTGAGTCCTCCCTGGGAAGGCTCGGCACTAGCTGGGTCTCTCTCACTCCCCCCTCTGGAACACAGCAGTCCAAGCAAACCAGTACTTGCTGGACGAGCCCAAAAGCCAGAGAGAGCCAAGTCAAATGCTGACCCGGTTACTACGGGTGCAGCCTGAGGTGAGTCAGTGCTGCCTCAGCTCTGAGGCTCTGCCTTCTGAACCTTTCACCTACTTCGGTAACAGCACCTTGGTTTTCCTAGAGGGAGCCATTCCTCCAACTCAGTGCACAAGATTCAGGTGGGGAAATCCCACCGCTGCGCCAACCCAGCCACCCAGGCGCTGGTCACTGTAACTGGTCCCAGGTGGGCATGAGACCCGGCCAGGTCGACGGGAATGACCCCGGGGCACTCTTTCTCGGGTTGTGAGTGCCGTGTTGCAGGACCATGTAAACCTGGAGATGCTGAGAAAGACCTCAACACACGGAGCTTCTGGATCCAGCTATGCCTGATGCCACCCACCCCAACAACTTAATAGTTACATGAGCCTGTACATTTCTAGTCTCTCCCCCTTTGGGTTGTTGCTTTCCCAGATGGTTGGAGTTGCATTTTTGTCATTATAACCGTAAGTCTGGCTATAAGGAAACTGATCCCAGAGTGTGATGTCAGAGCAGACAATTCCTGAAGTACAGGACTGGATGAGTAGAGGTCAGGTACGGGAATGAGAATTTTGACGCCTTCCAGCTAAGAAACTAGAATTCGAGATACATAGCAGCAGCAGTTAAAATTCAGCCTATTTTGTCTTGAGGCGAGACCTTGGGCTCTGGAGGCTGGAACTTTAGGGGGCAGCTGGTGAAACATTCCAGAATATAAGCCTATGGTGGATACTTTTTGGGCTCAGAGTAGGGCCCACAAGAGGGGGCAAGCTTCACTTCTGGTAGCCCTCTGAATGACACAGCTTTGCTAAGGATCCCTCTTCCTGTGGACAACGATTCAAGGTGGCCGAGGGTCAAGTCAGATAATCAGGGCTGGACATTCTCTGCTCCTGCTAAAGGTAGCGCAGAGGAGGCAGGAAGACCAGCCCCTCTGAGGAGCTGGGGCTGGGCCTGGGAAAGGCCCGACACCCCAGGACGTCACCAGGCTCCCCTGCTGTGGCTCTCACATGCTGCTAAGACAACCAGATGCCGCTTGGGGGCAAAGGGCGTGTGTACCCCAGCCTAGCCCATGGCTTACCCATTAAACTGAGGGTTGGGGTTGCTGAGAGGAGCCAGGGGTCTGCTGCTAAGAGACATACTTCTAGGCCTGGATCTAGATCCAAGGACCCTGGGTCAACACAGTCTTTGCCTCTAGTGTCTCATCCATGAAGATGATCTAATGCCAAATGCCCAAAGGCTTCTTACTAGGGAGTTCTAGGGAGGCAGAGGCAGGCAGACCCCAAACCTGGCGAATGAGGCCTCAGACCACTCAACTCAAAAGGCTGTCCCAGGTGTGGCAGCCCGTTTGGAAGTGGGCTGCTGAGGAGCTGCAGCCCCAGGGGGATTCACAAATGCCCCTCTTGGGTGTCAAGGCCCGAGAGGTCCCCACTGAATGGAACTGGGGGCAGCCACATGGCCAAGGCACCACAGCGAGGCAGCAGGCCCACTGTCCCGCCCTAGCAGGCCCTGGCAATAAGCTATAGACCGGTCACCTCGGGGGTGTTTGCATGTCCTGGTGTTTCCAACAGCAGACTCCACGACACTATGGCCTGTGGTGCAGAGACCGGGCAGGAAAGAGCGGCACCAGGTAGCTCGCGACTCACCAGTTCTGCCTCTGCAGGCTTAGCTCCTTCCCCCGAGCAGCTGTTTCCTAGAGCCGGGGCCCACCAGCTGCAGGCTTTGCTCACCTACCTGCCTGCCTCCCGCAAGGGAAGGGACCTTAACTGTTCTTCTCGGTACCCCTGGTAGGCACTTGCTCAACCAACTTCTTGCCAATTGTACTTTCCCCTGCGAGAGCTGGGCTGGAGGCCTTGAGGGGTACAACTATAAGAGGCCAGGCCCCTGGCAGGAGGAACATACTGACTGCCCTGTAACTGGGGAGGTTGAAAGAGGGAGAGAATGCTGTAGCTCAGCAACCAAGGGGAGCCTCCTGGTGGAGGAGGCACCTGAGCGGTGTCTGAGGGAATGTGGAGGGCTATCCATGTGCGAGGACAGTGGCCCAAGAAAAGGTGAAGGAAGAGGCTCTGTCTAGCATGTTGTACACTGGGAGCAGACCTCATTTGGCTGGAGTGTGGGGCTTCGGGAAGGGAGAAGAGGGAGAGGACACTGGGGGTGCCACCACCTGTCCTCGAGGGGCTCTAAGTTCAGTGGAGAGGCAGGGCTGACAGCCCAGAGCGCACAGTCAAAGGAGCAGGGACCTGCCAAGGGCTTTATGAGAGTGGGCGACCTTCAGAGAAGAGCCTCAAAACCAAATTATTCTAGACTAGAGGCCCGGTGCACAACATTCCCTCAGCCCAGCCTGCGCCCTCTCGCCGTCCGGGACCCCTTGGGGGATGTCTGCGGGAAGCAGGCCTAAGCCAGCAGGTGGACACCCCCCACTCCCAGGGGTCTTTAGCACTGCTGTGGAGGCAGGAGAGGCTCCCGCCACCACCGATGGGCTCGCCAGCCGTGAGCCCAGCTTCTGGCTGAGTGGCGCTCCCCCTGTGATAGCGCACTGACCAACAGGGGGCAGCTCCTGCATTGAGCATCTGCCACCTGGTGGTCAGTGTGGGTCATAGTGACCGGTCATTCTGCCGTTTGCTCGATTTGCATATTAGGGTTTTATTATATAGGATTGTTTTTAAATACAAAGTAAATGGAAGCTTCTCCCCCACCTCCCCCCAGCCCCCCACACACATACACAAACCAAAGTGGTGGTGGACTACAGCACCTACCATCTGAACCTGGAATGGACTGGGAACATTTCCTTTCCCAGGTCCGTCCCCTGGTCTGACATGCTTGGGAAGAGGGCAAGGGTTTGGAAGAAGTCACAATGGGGCCATTGCAGGGTTGGGGGAATAGGCTAGGAGTGGGGCAGGCTCCCCATTCTGAGCCAAAGTGACTGATGCTGACATATAAAAGCAAATTTTCTGGGCAACTCATCCACTGACACCATGGCCTTGGGCTGCTTCTGTACTAAGCAGACCCTGGGACAGGGGTGCAGGGCTCTACCCAGGGCTGAAGGAGGCCAGGAGAGGCTCAAGTCCCTATTTCCACAAGGTCCAGTTAGGGCTCCCCTCAGGGACAGAATGATGGTACCCAAAGGCATCGTCCCTCCTGGCTGGCTCCCCCCTCCCCCTGCAGCTTTGCAGTCAGCGCCAGGAACCTCCTTCTCTGGGCTCCTGCACCTGCACCCTCATCTGCTCGAACCCATCTTGGAAATAACTCTAACTGCTCCCCATCACCCTCTGGTAGGCTCCTCTCTCACAGGCAGAACACAAGCTGGGGAGACAACCACCTGGCCCAATCCGAGCTCTGCTGCCTACCGGCCATGTGACCGGGCATGCTTCAGTTTTTTCATCCATGGAGTGGGCACAACAATGACCTCCCACCTTAGAGATGAGCTGCAGGTGATGGTACCTTTGGGAGGTGATTAGGGTTAGGTGAGGTCCTGAGGGTGAGGGCCTAATGATGGGATTAGTGGCTTTACAAGAAGAGGAAGAGAGAGGGATCGCTCTAGGTGCACACATGGTGGAGAGGCCATGTCTTGTGAGGACACAGTGAGTAGGTGGCCACCTGCAACCCAAGGAGACAGATACCAACCCTGCTGGTACCTTGATCTTGAACTTCCCAGCCTCCAGAACTGAGAGAAATAAATTACTGTTGTTTAAGCCACCCAGTCTATAGTATTTTGCTTTGGCAGCCCGGACTGAATAACACACCCTCTTGCTCATAAATGGAGTCAGGACCAATGACCAGCCATCCCCATCCCCTGCTCTGTGATGGGGAAACCCACTGGGTGCCCCCCAAACCTAGGAAAATCAACATCATGCACACTCTGGAGGCCACGTGCACGGTCTCCGTCAAGCACACGCAGGGCCGGGTGAGCCTCGCATGCCAAGCAGCAGGCAGTCACTGCCACAGGACAGGGAGGACAGGCAGAGAGGAGGCAGGCAAGTGGGAGGCCACGTGCAGTGAGTGAGGGGCGGGGAGCTGGCACAGCCCACAACCGAGCAGCCCACGCCTTGGTGCCTGGTTCCTTACCTCCCCTGCAGGACCTCTGACCACCAAGAAGCTGGAGGCGTGCTGGAAAGAGTAGAGAGCAGGAGACAGGGAGCAGTAGGCACCGAGCCAGTTCTACAGGAAAAAAAGTGCTGGAAAGGACCCCCAAGGAAAGGTGTTAGGTTCGGGAAGTCTGTGGCAGAAGTGGTTTCCAAGAGGCCCAAAGGACCCAAATGCCAAATGAAGATCGCCCCCCAAGACTGGCCTGTGCCAGGGGCCCAGAGAAGGGAACGAGAGAGCAAAGGGAGAAGAGCCCACAGACTGGACCACCCCAGAGGGGCACCTGCCCTCCACAGGCTGGTGCTGGGTCTGTCCAGGGTGACATTCTTGGCAGATTTCCTGGGATGGCGTGAAGAGTCTCTCAATGGGGAAAGGGGTCCGGGCCCCAGCAGTGGACAACAGCCATTAGGAAGCCCCATCAGCCAGGGACCAGGAGGCTATGCCCTGCACAGACATCACAGCCAATTCCCCAGGATCCTAGGGAGACAGAGGAATGGGGGTGGGGACTCATATTCCAAGGCCGACATCAGAGAGTGGAGGTTCCTGTCCTGGCTCCACCTCAAATCTCTGGGTAACTTTGTACAAGGCACAGAGCTTCTCTGGGCCTCAGTTTCCCCATATGTAAGATGGAGAGAACGTCCCTCTCTATGTTGGAAAGAGGGTAACATATAGTCTGCCAATGCCAGACACCAAATCCCCACAGGGCCACACACGTTTCTAGACTTTTCTCTGGGGATTGGTTTGTGCTGAAATAGGGAGATGACCAAACATTCAAGATTCCTGGGCAGAGGGCCATGCATCAGGCTCTGTGATCCCAGCGCTTCTAGATCCTGGGAAGGAGCCTGAAGCACAAAGTTTGGGGGGGCTTCTACTAACATGAAACACTTTCGGAGTCCAGTTCAGTGGCACTATTACCCCAGGTGGGCCATTCACAACCCCCTATATCGTAAAATTCCTACATCACTGACCCCGTGTGCCGGGGCCTCCACCAGAGCACCCCTCACCCTAGGAACTGGTTCGGACCTGCCCGTCACTGGGCCCTGCCACCACCTCCCCTCCCCGGGGCACTCACGCCAGGTGCCCAACAAATATCTGAGCAGTTAACAGACTGCTCTGTACCATCAAGCACCCGATTTGTAGTCATTGTCAGCCACCGGCACCAGCCTAAGCCTTTCTCAACCTGGTTACACAACTAATTCCTCTTGGTCATGGTAACCCTGTGAGGGCAGGTATTACCGCCCTGTCTTACAAATCAGTCAGCTGCGGCCAAGAAAGGTGATGAGGTGATTTGCGCAAGGGCACACAGTGGGCAGCTAGCTGTCGACAGAGCCTGGGTGAGAAGCTGAGTCTTCTGACATCCAGCTTGGTGCCTGCCGTCAGCCAGCATGCCCAGTTACTACTGGTGTCCACCTAGCTGGTCAGGTCCTGGGCACTACCCAGAGGTGATGTATCTTGGACATTGGCCCAGCAGGCTCACCCTCAACCCAGCATCTGCTGCCCTACAGCTACCACCTGCTCCTGGCACAAGGGAACCTGAGTGTACCGAGCAGGGCACGGGTGGGGAGCCCCAGCGGTGCCCACACCTACCTTTGATGACAAAGGCCTCTGCCAGCAGCCGCATCTGATACAGGGGCTTGTTCTCCATGGACATGTCATCGATCCCAGCCTTCGCATACATGCTGATGGCATCCCGGTAGGAGCCCTCCACGTAATGCAGCTTGCCCAGGATCAGCATGGCCTCACACATGTACCTTGACTGAAAGGACAAGGACCGCATTAGCAGGCTCCTGGCCCAAAGTCCCTGCCTCACCCACCCCAACAGGTAGGATGAGCACCCTCTCGCTGGAGCCATGACGATCTGCCTAAGACCCTGCTCAGAAGCCTCCTGCAGGAAGCCTTCCCTGACCTTCGAGCGCATGCCCAGGGCCCTTCTCTCCACACCTGCAGTCCATGGCCTACTTATTGAAATTCTTGACATTGGTATTGAAATCCTCTTAGGAGCCCCTAACTGTTTCACGTGTGTGTTGTATGCACCCTGCTCCACTGCAGGCAGCCTGCAGACTGGGCTGCCTTCTCTCTCCTGCAGCCCCCAGAGGCTGCAGCAAAGGCTGGCACTCGGGAGTTCAGACACTTGTTCTCAATGCCAGGGACCCAGCCCCGTTTTGTGGGGCCTCATATAATTTGGGGTGGGGGTGCGTAAATATACACAAATATACAATTAGGTGGAAGGCCTTGGAGAGAACCATGCAGGTGACAGGCCTCAAGCTGAAGCCCCCGCACCACAGCAGGACCTCTGCGGGGAGAGGGGCGACATCAGCAGTGTGGGACAGAAGGGAGGAGGAGAGTGAAGGCCTGATGGGCCACCGTCCCATCTTATCAGAAACAGGTAATAAAAGTGCCCAGTCAAGTGCCTGAATTCACACCCATTCTCTCTGCCTTACTTTTCCAAGTGCTGCTTATGCCCAAGTCTGTGTCCCATACAAGGACTCTCAGGCCTCGAGGAGGTCTGGTTGGCCCGGCCCCAGAATTATGGCCTTTGATGTGGGCCGGCCTGGCTTCAGGATCTCCCACCTTTGGGGCTCCCTACTCTAGTCTGCTGTCTTCATTTCTATGCTCAGCAGGCCCACCACCCCTTTGGCCAGGCTGCAGGCACTGTCCCACCAGGCAGCATCCATTCTGTCCACAGAGCTCCCTGGAGAAGTTGCGCTGGTTCCCAACCCAGCCTGTCTCCGCAGGAAGGAGCTGCCCCTGACTCCCTGCGGGGCGATCAGATCAGACTCTGGGGCACAGAGACAGACTCTGGGGTACAGTGACAGACTCGGGGGCACAGTGACAGACTCTAGGGCACAGTGACAGACTCTGGGGCACAGTGACAGACTCTAGGGCAAGGTGACAGACTCTGGGGCACAGTGACAGACTCGGGGGCACAGTGACAGACTCTGGGGTACAGTGACAGACTCTGGGGCACAGTGACAGACTCTGGGGGACAGTGACAGACTCGGGGGCACAGTGACAGACTCGGGGGCACAGTGACAGACTCTGGGGCACAGTGACAGACTCGGGGGCACAGTGACAGACTCTGGGGTACAGTGACAGACTCTGGGGCACAGTGACAGACTCTAGGGGACAGTGACAGACTCGGGGGCACAGTGACAGACTCGGGGGCACAGTGACAGACTCTGGGGCACAGTGACAGACTCGGGGGCACAGTGACAGACCGCAAGGGAAGCTTCCACCACTCCGCACCATCTACTGCCCTCTCCGAAGCCAACTAAGAGAATGGAGCATGGCACAACCAAATTCCCCTTCCTCATGGTCTTTCTGGTTTTTGTAAATACACATTCTACCTTTGCCTTTGCTCACACAGGCTCCCTATCTGGAATAGTCTCCCCTTCCCCCAAGCTATCCAGCTCCTCCTCCATCCTTTGGGGTCTTGCTCAGGCCCACCTCCTCCTGGAAGCCTCCCTGACTACCAGGGAGCTCCCTCCTGCTGAATTCCTACAATGCCTCTACCAAATGGGCCCAGTCAGCTCCTGCAAGCCTGACCTGCTGACTACTGATTAACTATCAAAGGCTGAATTTTTCAAGGGCATTTGCTGGTCTCCCCAGTAGGCCACCCCCTCCCTGGGCCAGGGCCATACATTACACACCCCCAGGGGCATGCAGCCCACGGTTCCTCCAAGGCGGGCAACATCTCTGCTATTCTCTGCACTGGTCTCAAGCCACAGGCATGTTTCCTCCTTGCTCGGCCTCGTTTTCCCATTGTGAGGGCCAGATCCTAACACCTACTCCTCACCTCCCATCACAGCTATGCCGAGAGCATTAATAGGGCAAAGTCCAGAAAAGAGCTTTGAACTTTTCTTTAGAAAGAAGCATGATAAATACAGGGCATGAGTAATTATTATTATTATTATCCTGTTCTGCTGTAAATGGGGAAAAGGGCAGCTACGCTCCGAAGGACAAGTTTCAGGGCGTGATGATAGGGTGGTGCGAGGTGGTTCCTGGTGGACCAATGACAGTTTACAACAGAGCTTCCACTTAGCTGGGGACACATTAAGGACAATGTGGGAATGTTTCATAAAGCTGAATTTATGCTATTTAAACAGCTGCCCTTAATTCTGAAAGCATATTTGTCTTGCCTTTTGGTGTTATGATGGTAATAGAGAATGGTACAGTTTTGCTGTTATTTTTTTAATGTCCATATTTGGCAGATTTGAAAGTTGGCCACACTGGGACCCGTGCATTTGAATTTGAAATGTTCTTGGCCTGTCATCCCAATAGTCAGGGAACCACAGAGCCCGGGCCCAGTGGAAGAAGGCTACGCAGGAAGTCGCTCCGTCTGGGGAATAGTCCCTCGGCTGTGGAGCAGGCCTGTCAACTAGTCTTTGTGCCTCATTGTCTCTGTCAACAGACAGGGAAGGACGACCGCATGTGAATACCCAGGTGAGAGGAGAGGAGAGGTGAAGAAATGCTTCACGGAGGCAAAATGGGACCTGTGAGAGCCAAAGTGTCACCATCATCACTAACACTAGTACGAGTCATCTGTCATTATCTTGTTTCCATTCCAGGACGTAGGGACACAGCACCGAGAAGTAGCAAAGAGCATGAGGACTTGAGAGGTGAAGACAAACAGGCCTGTGAGTAAGTCCTGGAGCTGCTGCTATGGTCCCTTGGCTAAGTGACTAACCTCTCTTGGGTCTCAGTTTCTTCACCTGGAGAATGGGGATACTAGAAAATGCCATTGAGAGGGTTACAAGAGGCACCCAGGAGATGGTGCAATGCCTGGCGCTTAGTGGATCACAAGTTATGACAAATGGTTGTTTTCACCGACCTCCACAGAACTGAGCTTGGCAGGCCACCAAGAGTAGGTTTCAAACTACCCTGAGGAGATGCCCCAGGACCCGCCTCTCCACTCTCCTCGTCCCATCAGTTACTATACAGGAATCCACCTGGGATTTCATCTGCTGCCAGGAAAAATCACCCCCTCCTCAGCCATACTCCAGCCTTTGGGGTAAGATAGAGAACCCCATAAACTACTTTTAATATTTTATTTTGCCTGATCCATGTTAATTTTTTTGGCTTTGGCCTGGATAACAGGGAATTTCTCCGTGTTATCAGTGACTCTGTATGTCTTTGATGAATAGAGCATGGTAAAATCTGCAATATAAAATAAACAACACAGTTTTCCACAACAATACCTGAGTATACTATTAGGCCAATACAAAGGAAGAGGCATTGGCATGGAGAAAGCTCCAAGTGAAAGTTCTCAGTGCAAAAGAGCAACTTGTCAAATACGTAGCCTGTGACTCTAATAAGAAAATTAAGCTCTATATGTGTGCACGTGTGTTGGTTAACACACAGAGAAGTGGGACACACGCCCAATGATGACCAGTGCTCAACTATGGGGATGGGAATGGGGTAGGGTTTTGAGGGGTGGCAAACAAGGCCTTTTATTTATTATTCAAACCACTTGTTTATGTGGTGAGTTTTTTACAATAAGCCTAAGTCATATTTATTTTAAAAACAATTTTTAAATATTTAATGGCATCTACTGGAAAGAAAAAAATTAAAAGAGATCTTAGTGGGAAGAGTTTGGGACTCACCAATCATGTCCAACCCTTTTGATTGGTACATGGGGAACTGGAGGGCCCAAGAGGTCAGGGGACATGCTCAGGGTCAAGCAGCTATTTTAATCCAATGCGAAATCTCCCAGAGCCTCAACCATCCCATCACAGCATGAGTCTAAAGGCGGTAACCTTAAACTTCCAGAACACTCTCCCCGCACTGCTTACAGAAAAAGCCGTGTGCTTCTTGGTGTGGTGTTCCAGTCCCCATTCTCTGGACCCACTGTACTTTTATAACCTAATTACCCACCATTCCCTTTTACTCTTCCTAACTGACATATTTTAATGAAACTCTTACAAGAGGAACCCTTAGATTACACACTGCTTCCTTAGCTTGGAATGCTCTGTAGCTCTGTCCTATCTCTATATGCCCATCTCCCTCCCACTTCAAGGCCCAGCCCTCCCCAGGTCCAATTCTAGTATTACCATCTCTGAGTTGACGCCTACCTCACCCCCAGGACTGTTCCCCTCAGACTTGCCTGTGCATGTACACATGCCTGTGGCTTGTGTCACAGTCCACCCTGGGCAGTGTGCTGATAGGAATTATCTTTGCAGAAGACCTGCAACATGGACCGGAGGACAGGGTCCACGCTGAACTCATCTTTATTGCCCTCAAAGTACATAACACAATGCCTTGCACATCGTAGGTTGTAACCAAATGCTTAGGTTAATAAATATATTACTTTAGAATATTTCTAGAAACATTGTATCTTCTTTGGGTCTCTAATGACATATCAATACCTCTACTATAGCTCAGGGTACTCTGTAATCTAGAGTAGTCTCAAATGTTAATGTGCCATAATCACCCAGAGAGCTTCTTAAATGCAGATTCTGATTCAGATTTTGCATTTATAACCAGCTTCCAGATCATGCCCAATCTATAGGTGGGAAGACCATGCTTTGAGTAGTAAAGGTCTAGAGAAGGCTGTGACTATACTTCCCTCGGTGTCTTGCATACAGTAGGTGCTCAATAAATGCACTTGGACTTAAACTGGCTTGCCCTGTTGAGCTCTTCCGTCGCTAGCCAGCTCTGTATGTTTGCCTGTTTCCAACTAGATCTTGGGCTCACTGTTTCCCTGAGACCCCCAAAGAGCACACAGGACCAGGCACATACTAAGTCAACCAAGCACTGTCCAATAGAAATATAATTTACGCCATATGTGTAATTTAAATTTTCTAATAAAATGTTCTAGACACATTAGAAAGGGTCAAATTAATTTTAACGATTTTATTCAACTCAATTCATTCTATCATCTGAACATGTAATCAATGTAAAGTATTAATGATCTTTTACATTCTCTGTTTTGTACTAAGTCTTCAAACTCCAGTGTATGTTTTATGCTTATAGCACATCTCAATTTGGATTAGCCACATTTCAAGCGTATATGTGGCTAGTGGCTACTGTACTTAATAGCACAAGGCCAACCCTAAGGGACACATGCTGCTCAGGTGACGGAATAACTCAGGGAGGTTGAGAGCAGATAGGAGGCAGGAGAGGAAAGGTGGCCCCAGACTCAGAGGGCTGACAACTTACCGACAGCTTCCCATGGTTGAGGATACTACTCAGATAGTTTTTGGCTTCATTCATCTTCGGCTCATTCTTCTCCAGCAAAGGGATGGAGTCTTTTATCTTGGCATTGTTCTCCTTCAAACACTGCTCCAGGAGGGACTCAGCCAGGAGCAATTTTCCAAAGTCATCTGAAAAACAGGGCAGTGATCCCTGAGCCAGGCACATGTGGAGACTGGGACTTGTCCCTGTAGCGACCCAACCACCTGATCCCAGCACATAAATTTCCCAGGTCCAAAAAAATCAATGAAGGCACTGTTTCCATAAACTTAAACAGCCTTAAACACACACACACACACACACACACACACACACACACACACACACCCCAGCAGGCATTCTACCATTGTACCAGCACAAATCGCTCCTTTGGGTTTATTTTCTGTAGTTTGGTGGTTGGGAAGGCAGTTTCCAGGATTTGGGACAAATTACCAGAACTTCAGAATTGAAAATGAGGCACAAAGTCACACCCATGACCCATTGTGGGTAATAAGTGTAGGGAGTGGCTATTGGGTCAAGCTTAATTGTGCCAGGAGGGCTCTGCCCTCCAAGCTGGGACTTGTATGTGGCTCTGCCACAGGTCAGTCCGGGGCTTGACCCTATAGCCACTCCCTACAATAAGTTCTTAGACCAAGAAGGAATTTCCCCAAATGACCGGAGAAGAAAATGATATGAGACGGTTTAATAATGCATTTTCACGTGCTCCTAACTTCCATAAAACCACATTTGGTTTTCTCTACTTTGAAGGCATTTTATTTAACATGACCCAGGGAGAACCTAGCAACCAAGTGAAGAGGTAGGAAGCAGATTTGCTTGTCAGCAAGGCAAAGCCTGAACAGGTTTAGTACCAGCACTTTCTCGGGTTCTCTCACATATGCCAGCTTATCTGCAGACCTCACCGCCTGGCAGGTGAATTTATACTGCTTGGTTAATTTGCTGCCTCCCCCACCACGTTGAAAACGCCAATCTAGTGACCACCATATTCCTGCTACCTTCAGCAAAAGTGACTCGGGTGGGAGTAGAATTCGGGGCTTCAGTGTGCAGGGCCAGAGGTCAAGTGTGCTTTCATGATGGCCTCTGGAGGTAGTGCTTGATGTGACTGGCTCATTGTCCTTCCCCTTCAACTGGGTGAGGATCAGGCCCACTACTCACATGGGTGCCCAGGAAATATCTGCGGAATGAACTGGACCCTCACCACTACCCCAGGAGGCAGCCACAAGCCTCAGGGAGTTGCGTGCCACTCCAAAATGTCTCCAGAAATATGTGCTTGGTCCCATCTCTTCACAGAGCTCTTTCTCCTGCCACCTACCCAGGGGTGCCTCTAATTCCTCACTCTTAGGACCACCTCAGTTTAGTCACAACTCAAAGCCACTGGTTCCAGCCAGGCCAGTGGGGCTCACTGCTTGAGTGTCAACCCATGAACCAGGAGGTCTTAGTTCGATTCCTGGTCAGGGTTGCAGGCTTGATCCCCAGTGGGGGGCATGCAGGAGACAGCTGATCAATGATTCTCCGCATCATTGATGTTTCTATCTCTCTCTCCCTTTCCCTTCCTCTCTCTGAAATCAATAAAAACATTTTTTTTTTAATAAAAAAGAAAAACAAAACAAAGCCACTGGTTCCAAACTGCATGCCTCTGAAGATTCTCCATCCATAAGGGAGATTCCATGCAGAGAACATCCCAAAAGCCCAGAGTCCCAAGGACAGTCACAGTTCCCTCTAGGGACGCCATAGCCTTTTAGTGGATCCTTTGCTATACCTACCTCTTGATTTCTCAAATTAAGATTTGGAGGAAATGGCCAGACAAGTACCTGGTTGAAACCATCATCCATCACTAATAGAATAGAAGTTGGTAGGATCTCTATAAAGGGCAATTTAGCAACATATATCAAAATTATTTTTGTACATTGCCACTGACTCAGCAATTCTGCTCCTACAGATGTCCTTGCAAATGCGTAAAATAACCTACATATAAGGTCATTCCTGTAGCATTATTTGTAATAGCAGGAAATTAGAGGAAACCTGTGTGTCCACCAACAGGAGGCTGATTAAAGCATGGTACATCCATAAAAAGGGACACCACGCTGCTATAAAAAGGAACGAGGAAGCTCAATCTGTGCTATTATGGAGGAATGAATTCCAAAATAAATTGATAAGAAAGCAGAATCCAGCCCTAGCCAGTTAGTTGTTCAGTGGTTAGAGCGTCATTTCCAAATCTTGGCCAGAAGGAGTGGTGGGATGCTTAGCAGCGGGTGCCTGAAAGGTGCACCTCTAGGCAAACTGCTCTCCCTCACCTGTTTTGCCTTTGTAAAACCAGGGGTGGAGTTAGGAACCTGTTCCTTGCAGGGACCAGCCTCTCCCTGGGCTCCGCCTCCTGGGCTGGTCCCCGCCCTCCTCCTGGGAGTGCACTAGCGCTCTGCTCTACAACAGCCAGCTCCCCACCTGCGCAGCAGCAGAGCCATCCAGCCACCTGGCCCCGCCTCTGCCACCCAACCGCCCAGCCCAGAGCTCTCCACGGTTCACTGGCTCGGTTCCTTTCAGGCCTGGAGAAACCAGCTTCCTTCCAGGCAACCCTCAATCTTGAAATATTCCCCAGGGCACGCACCGCTCCTCAAAATTATGCGAGTGTCCTCTGAACACTTGTTGCTCAAAGTGTAGTCCCAGGACTAGAACCGGTAGGTCTGTGAGTGTGTGACCCGGTCCCTGGAGGTAAGTGCAGAAACGTAGAGTACACGTTCAACAAAGGTTGGCAATAACATGACAGAATGATTTTGAATCTGTTGAATCGAATAATAAAAAATTGGAGGGTAAACGTTTGTGTATCTTATGCAAGTATCAGAGCACATCAGATTGGGAATTTAAAATCATAAAGCTGGTCCTCACAGATCATTTGAGAAGCACTGCTCTAAACCACAAGAGCACTTTTAAAAAAAATGTACATGTTCTATGGTTGACACTATTGCAGATGGCCCGCATTTCTTCGCTGCCCCCCTCCACTCCGCCCCTGGCTCCCCCTCCAGGGCCCTCGCATCACTATCGCCTGTGTGCATGTGCCCTGCATATATGTTCTTCAGCTAATCCCTTCACCTTTTAATGAGTAAGGGAGACTAATATTTGTTGAGGGCCTACTGAGTGCCAGGTACTTTATTATAAAGTATCATTTAATCAGCACGGCCCTAAAAGGTAGACATTATTCCCATTTTATAGATGGAAATAAAAATATGCAATAGTATTACAGCCACAGCCCATAACAATAGAATAGCACAGCCAAAGAATAATCTGTCTCCCTGGCATCCCATGCAGAGCAAAGCTTCAGATACTTTAGAAATAAAGAACAGTTTAAGGTTAAAAACTAATAGTGCCCTGGCCAGTGGCTCAGTTGGTTGGAGCATCATCCCGTGCACCGAAAGGTTACCGGTTCCATTACTTGTCAGGCACTACCCATGTGGTCAAGTTGATCCCTGATTGGGTGCGTGCTGGAGGCAAATTGATCGATGTTTCTCTCTCTCCCTCTCCCTTTCTCTCTCTCTCAAATCAACAAAATCATTAAAAAAGAAAAAAGAGCCCTGGCCGGTTTGGCTCAGTGGATAGAGCGTCGGCCTGCGGACTGAAGGGTCCCGGGTTCGATTCCGGTCAAGGGCATGTACCTTGGTTGCAGGCACATCCCCAGTAGGAGATGTGCAGGAGGCAGCTGATCAATGTTTCTCTCTCATCGATGTTTCTAACTCTCTATCCCTCTCCCTTCCTCTCTGTAAAAAAATCAATAAAATATATTTTAAAAAAAAGAAAAAAGAAAAAAGGATTAATACTAATTCCAAGGGCAGGGATAAGAATTACAAGTTTTAGACTATTTTATAAATTAACACTTCAGGTCCTTCTCCAGAGCCATTTTCCCTCCTCTTCACCCCCACTCATTCTGTTTTGTTTAGCAGACACTCAGTAGGTGTTGGGAATTTACTTTCCTTTCTTTCTTGCTCACTTCTCCCTGCACCAATCTTTCTCTCCCCCCCTCCCCCCCGCCTCCCCGTTTCTTTCCATCCTATTATTCTCAACTGGCCAGTCTATGGAACTGAAGGATATTTTACAATTAAAAGTTCTTGATTTTCAGTTGTTAAACGAGAATCCAGGTGCATAGAGGCTTCCCTGTCCTTCTCTGAAGGTAGAACAAATTGCTTTTTATCATCGTATTGTCCAAAATCTACTCCCTACACGGTTTGGGTAAGGGGCCCAGCTTCTCCCCTGCTGGGGGCATCCCCTTCTTGACAGAATGAGACTCTGGGAGCCTGGATGCTGGTTCTGGCAGCCCAGCCCAGCCCCCTGCCCTTGACAGAGACTCAAATGAGGCCACCACCGAGTGGCTACCCTGTCTGCCCACCCCCTTGTTTTGAAGGACTCTGGCAGCTAGCTTCCTCTCTGCTCCTATCTTCTCCAGCCTCTCCAGGGTGCCAGGTCACAGAGACCCACTTCAAGGACACCTGCCTCCTCCCCGCACCCACATTTGCAGGACAGTGTTCACCTCTCCACAACCTGCCAATTCGCTCTCTGGAAACCTGGGTGCAGCCAGCAAGCCTGGCGTCCAGACCAGGCCCCTCCTCACCAGGTCACATGGGGACGTGGCGGTCTCCACAGCTGCTCACCTCACAGGGCTGCAGAGGGTGGGGGCCTTCCAAGCGTTGAGAGAGAAGGAAGAGGCTGAAACTAGTCAGAGGCCACCTGCCTCCAACACCCCTTCTAACTTCATCTGAAGAAACACTCTTTAACCACTTGGATAGGCTCTTTGTTTTTACGCGAACAAACCCCACCCCAGAGAGCTGTACTCCGGGGTTCCCCTGCTCCATCCTGATCAAATCTAAACCGGATGTGAGTTTGAAAGTAAGTGTGCAAAAAGGGGCAACCACCTTCCCCCTGGGTGGGTGGCCGGGAGCGGCCTCCCCAGACGGGAAAAGGGGGTAGGGCCCTTCTGAGGGAGCTTCTCCTAGTCCTTCACTCCCACCAGACCAGCAAGAAGCCCCCTCAGTGGGGCCCTCCCCTCCTATTCCCTGCAGTGAAATCCATGATTTGGGATTTCTAGCTTCTGAGGGAAACCCCACAGATGCGGCAGGGCCTCAGGGCCTCAGGCTGTAAAATGGGTTTCAACTGGGGGTTGGCTCCCCCTCAGTGCCTTCTTCCCCTCTCCCAAGTTTAGAACTGTTAAAGCTTCCAGGCACTGACGGGAAGAGTCCAACTGGCCAGGTGGGACTTTAAGGAACTCCCTCCTGAGTTGCAGGGGGTCAGTTCCAACAACACCACCCCGCAGAAAACAGCCTCTCAGTCCCTCAAGTGATCAAGAACCCAATGGAACCCTAGACAGTTTGGCTCCGTGGATAGAGCGTCAGCCCATGGACAGAAGGGTCTTAGGTTCGATTCTGGTCAAGGGTATGTACCTAGATTGATGTTTCTCTCTCTCATTCTCCCTTCCACTCTCTATGAAAATCAATGGAGAAAATATCCTTGGGTGAGGATTAACAAAACAAAAAAAGAAAGAAAGAGAAAGAAAGAAAGAAAGAAAGAAAGAAAGAAAGAAAGAAAGAAAGAAAGAAAGGGGGCTTTTCTAGGAAAAAAAAAAAAAAAAGAACCCCATGGAGAGAGAACCAAGATAGCAGACAATCCAAAAGAAAAAGCTCCATGCATGGGCTTTGGGAGTCACTGTTTTCCTTGCTCATGTGCATGCGTGCATTTGGGGATAGTGTATCTGGATTTAACAGTGGGGAAAAAATCACTGACCCCAAAATTGACAGGAGAGACCTCCCACCATCCTTCAATCTCCCTCTGTGCTGGTCAGTTCCCACAGTGAAGCCAGGCCAGGCTCCATATGCCCCACTCGGTTACTAACAGACTTGGTTGCAGGGGCTCAGGCTTGGGGACAGGCTCTGCCACATACACATCATGTGACTTCTCTGAGTCTTGGTGTCCCTGTGTTTAAAATGGGGACAATAGCCCTGCTGGTGTGGCTCAGTGGTTGAGCGTCGACCTATGTTCGATTCCCGGTCAGGGCACATGCCTGGGTTTTGGGCTTGATCCCTGGTAGAGGGCATGCAGGAGTCAGCTGATCAAAGATTCTCTCTTATTTATGTATCTCTCTCTCTCTCTCCCTTCCTCTCTGAAATAAATTATTTAAAACAAAAATATAATGGGGACAATAATTCCTGTCCTCCCCACAGAAATTATAGAGCCCTAGCTGGGTTGGCTCACTGGATAGGGCATCAGCCCGTGGACTGAAGGGTCCCAGGTTCGATTCCAGTCAAGGGTACTTATCTCAGTTGCAGGCACGATCCTGGCCCTGGCCTGGGTATGTGCAGGAGACAACCAAGTGATGTGCCTCTCTTACATCGATGTTTCTATCTCTCTCTGTCTCTCCCTCTCCCTTCCACTCTGTCTAAAAATTGATGGGAAAAAATATCCTCGAGTGAGGATTAACAAAAAAATAAAAAAGGAAAAAATAGAGAAAGCACTTTATACCATACCATTTATAAACTGTCATACCAGTGTTTCCCAATAATGCTTCATAGAATATAGTAAGGGAAGTCTGAGAAATGTGGTATTTATACTCTAACCTTGGCTTTAACATCACATGCAGCTGAGCATATTAAAGGCCCTTATAAGTCCTGCAGTTTAAACATCTGTTTAACGATATTTAATCCATTAGGTCTAATTTCTTAACTTGTGTGGCTCTCTAAACTCTTTCTTTCTGGGATACCAATGAATAAACATTCAATGTCTTGAGACCGCTAGAGAATAGCTTAGGAAATACAGCCCAGTATGGACGGAAGGAGGCCTGGTTCCTGTCTTGGTCCCAGTGTGTTTCTCTGCAGTGCCAACCTGACTCAGATTCCCATATCTTTGAGAAAACCCCAATGCCTTCTGTGTGGGTCACTTTCCATTTCCCACCCTCACCAGACTTACCCCATATCAACCCATACAGGGGATAGAGGGGAACCTGTAATTTATCTATTCTGCCCTAAAAGGGGGGGCTCACCAGCTTCTCCCATATATGTACCAGCTCTGGCCACTGCCACACTTAGAACTACCTCAAAGGTTCAACCTGACTGCCCGTCCCTGCCACCTAGCCCCCCTCAGTGTCCTATCCTTCCCCCTCAGTGGACAGACACATTCTGCCCTTTCCACTGTCAGAGGTCAGTACACATTCTGCTACTTCCTGAGCCCCACCATCTAATGCGCAATTGCCCTCTGGTCACCTCCCTGCCTCCCTGTCCATTTTGGCAACTCTTCAGGCTGGGATTTGGTGCTACACATCTTTGAGAGGTAAGACTACAAGCGATTACAAGGATGTGCTGAGAAATCGGGGTTTAAATCCTGATTCCACCACTTATCAACAGGATGATCAAGTTACTTAACTCCCCTGTGCATCAGTATCCTTATCTGTAAGTGGGGCAAACAAGAGTACCTGCTTCTTGGGGTTGCTGGGAGGAATTAATGAGTCCATTAAAGTGCTTAGGACAGTGTCTGGCACACAGTGAGTGCTAGGTAAGTGTTAGCTATTACTATTATTTTCATTCCTTCTCCACAGAGCCTTCCACAGGCAGTGTTTAAAACTCTTTATAACTGGGTGTATTTACTTCCTTCCACAAGGCTCTGAAGCGCTCAAAGATAGGGCTCAGAGAGGGCTCTCCAGGCTGAGCTGAAGGCACCAGGGACAGGATTTGAGGTTGGAGCCGGGGGCGGGGTTCCCCCACTGCCACATCAGGGTACTTTCCCACCCAGGAGCCCAGCCCTACTGCTAACGCCACGAGCTGCCAGGGCTAGAAGGGTCCCGAGCCCGGCCACAAAGGAGGAAACTGAGGCTTACCGGGCCTCTTTCACACTTCACCACCTCACCCCCGTGATCATCAACCCCTCCGAGTAGGTCTGTTGTGGACAGAGCTCCCGCTGTCAACTTGACTTGGGGGAAGGCATGGGGAGACACACAGTGTTCACCTGATGGGAGCTCAAAGGTGGTGCAAGAGTCCAGCCCAAGCCCTAATCTGACACGTGCCCATACCACCATTTCACAATAGATGGAGTTGCCCACATGATCCTAAAGGGCAGAGAGCAAAAGACGATCCCCCCTTTCCCCAAAGCACCCAACCTGCACGGGTTTTCTCCTGGGGCAGGAAAGCCGTTCTAACTGCCCGGGCACTCCCTAGACTAGCACGACAGGAAGGGTAATACCAAAGACGGCCGGCGAGGCTGGGGGCAGTCGGGGCGCACTTCCTGGAGGAGGAGGCGCGTTTCGCGCGCTCCAGCTAGCGAACCAGCCCCTTCCCTCACTCACCGGCGTCCGGGGGGGTGAATAAGGCGCTCGAGATGGCTCTTCGGTTGCCTCCACCACTGGGCAGGACCAGCGCCCTCATCTGCCGGACCAGCTGGGGCATGCGGTCCCAGAGGCCCTCGGCGCGGCAGCGCTCCAGCTCGCTCTCTACCTTCAGGTGGGAGCTGTGTGAGCCCTTCGCAGCCATCTTCGCGCGGGCGCTGTCATGGGAGGTGCGGCTAAGAAGTGGAGACCCGGCCGGGGGCGGCGTCCCGGCTGGGGCGCACAAGCAGGCGGGGTCGACGAGGGCGCGGACGGCGTCCGGGGGCCCGGGGGCAGCGGGGGCCCAGGCGGCGGCGGGAGAGCAGCAGCAGCAGCACTGATTGCAGCGCCCGGCGCCTCCGGGCTGGGGCTCCGGCCGCGCGGCCCGGACGCGTCCAGAAGCAGCCTCCGCCTCTGCTGCAACTGCCTCTGTCGCTGCTGCCTCCGCCGCTGCTGCAGCTGCTGCCACAGCCCCCGCCCCGAGCCCGGGCGCCGCCAGCTGCGGACCCGCCCCTGGCCTCCGCTCCACCTCCGCGAGGGCGTGGCGCGGCTCCGGGGAGGCGGGCGCGCCGGCGGCCAGCGGGGCCACAGCCGCCAGGCCCCCGAGAAGCGCTCGCGGCCGCCCCGGCGCCAACCGCCCGCCACCCGCGCGGCGGACTCGGCCTTCACTTTAATGCTGGGCGGAGTCCCGGAGCCCGGGGGCGCCCGGCTGCCCGCCCCCTCCCCACCCACTGGGGCTCTTGGCCTGGGAGACCCCCGCCCCGACGTTCCGGCTTTGTGTGATGGCTCCGTCACCACTGCTGCCCTCGACACGTCACAAATCCGAGGAGAGGCCGGCCGGCCGGGAGTCCCCAACCCCGAACGCGAGCCTCCCCGGAAACCCGCCTCCGCCGCGTGGGTCCTGCCCGGCTCCCTCCGGGGAACGCGCGGGCCTGGCGCGCCACCCCCGGGGTACGCGGGAGAAAACAGGCGGGTTTTGAGTCTCTCGACTCCATGGACGTCTCCGCTCTAACAGGCTGTTTCTTTCCTTTTTTTTAAACAGCGGAGTTCCTCTTTCCAACTTGACTCCCTTACCTAACCGACTGTCCTCAGCAGAATCCAGTTGCCCTGGATTTCTTAAAGGTTTTAAGCTGTTTCTCTAACTTGGTATTTATTTATTTCTTCCTTCTGGTGTCTAAAGACTGTGATCAAGGCTGTCCTGCGCTCTTGGCAAGGCTTAGCCTGGCTCTGTGGGGTACTAAGAAGTTCAGAGGATTACTTGGTGGCCTGTGGGGAGGGGCAGACCAACAACGCCCTGTGCCTGGTACAGGTTCTGGTGGCCCCACCTCCGGGGTGCCCTCGGTTTAGTCTTGTGTAGGGATGGAGGCCATCACGCATAAAATCACAGTAAGACCAAAACAAAGAGCAAGGAAACAAAAAAACCACCTCCCTGTGTGTAAGCGAAGACTCCAGAGAACGGGGGTGTCAGGGCAAGCTTTTAAGTATAGATTCCTAAGACCCCTCAAGTAGGTCTTTCCCACTGCCGGCACGTGACCTTGAGAGTGAGCATGGCCACTCAGTGTTGGGAGCCTCTGGACAGCTGTAAACGTGGGAAGGCTTTTGTCAAGAGGAACCCAGGCTCCTGGTGCTTATCCCACTGGGCCCTTGGCGCTGCAGCCACGGGAGGGGGGTGGGGGTGGGGGGTAGTGTTATCAGTGGAAGGCAGTCTTCCTGCCCCCCACCCCATCCTCCTAGATACCTCCTCTCCAGATTCCAAATGTAGCTCCATTCCTTGCTTAGCAGGCAGGGTTTCCTGAACTTGGAGGCTGTGCTGAGTACCTGGGGTCTGTCCTGATCTCCCAGAATCCAGGAGATAAGCGAAGAAAAATTGGGACAGCTCTGGCAGTTAGAATTTGCTCAGTTTACACACATTCCTCCTTGCCTACTACTGTCAGCTCCTCTAGCTGGCTTTTGGTTAGTTGCCCTTGGCTGCCCTTGCTAGTTACCAGAACCGGATTTTGCTAGGAGAATGATTTGAGCATGTCCTTCCGGGGAGGGTGGCCTGAGAACACCCTGTGATTTACCCCAGATCTGGCAGTCCCCAGAGTCAGCCCTGGGGCAGACAAAGAAAAGCAGAGTTGATAAGCAGGAGGCAATCTTTATGGAAAAGAAAAACTCCCTCATTTCTGCGGTCCTTTGCCAATCCTGCCCCCAGGTTGCAGCACTCCAGGGAACTAGCTGAAGGGGAATGGCTCCTTGTTTCTTTGACAGGTGTTCCAATATGTGTGTAGGCATGGGCCCAGGTGGGGAGGAACATCCCTTGCACTAGGCGGGGAAAGCCCTGCCAAGTATCATGGTTTAAACTTATGATGAGAAGAATTTATCTCAGTCTATTGAGATCTTGCTTCTAGGCGCATCCTTTGTTTGGCTCAAATATATTTTTATAATACAGAAACAAAAAACTTATCATGAGCTGCTCCTCAATACTGTGGAACACCTGCCTTCATGGCTCTTCTCCAGCAGAGATAAGACCCCAGCCTGCTAGTGACCAGCTTTTTGGGGGGACAGTAAGAGACTACAGTGGGGCCTTGACTTATGAGTTTAATTCATTCTGAGACCGAGCTCGTTAAGGAGCTCGTTAACTCAAATTACTCTATCAACTCAATGCAAAAAATCAGCCAAGAGACAGCTGGTATCTCAAAAAACTCGTAAGTCAAGGCCCCACTGTATAGGCACAACAACCATGACTAATTAGTAACATTTGCCAAAATCAAAGGCATATAAAAAGGGTGGTGGTGGTTTTTATTTTTTAATCTGAAATCTCTTAGGTGAAAGTTTAGGACAAATTCTGATTGCTACCAAGATAACTTGCTGATCAGGTAAAGCTGAGCTCAGAGGAAGTAATGAAGTTCATAGGAGGTATTGATTTACTTCTTACCAGTGTCTATGTGGCCTCCACTTTCAGTTCTTGGTTATCAGGGTTCTCTCCAGCTACTCTTCAGTTTATTATTCAAGATGATTTTTTCTGTATTTAAGTTGTAATTTAAGTTTGGTCCTGGGAGGGTGTCAGCGTAGCTTCCATTTAATCTGCCGCCATTTCCCTGCTCTGAATCTATATCTTGCCTACTGGGTTTCTCAGTGGGACAATAGGAGGCGATATGAAGACTCCTTTCTCCTTCAGGCTTTTGATTATTAGTTTTATTCCTTCTGTAGCACCTTGTTTTAGAGCAGTGGTTCTCAAATGCTGCTACCCTTTAATACAGTTCCTCATGTTGTGGTGACCCCCAATTTCATTGTTACAAATTGAACATAATTAAAGCATAGTGATTAATCACAAAAACAATATGTAATTATATATGTGTTTTCCGATGGTCTTAGGCGACCCCTGTGAAAGGGTTGTTCGACCCCCAAAGGGGTCGCAACCCACAGGTTGAGAACCGCTGTTTTAGAGGCTATTGTGCAAATTTGGGTAAAGGTTTAGGTAGGTCATTCTGAACCTTGATGAGTTTAGTCTGGAAGAATATCATTAGAATTGTTTGCCCACAAAAGAGCTTCAATCTGTGCTTGATCTACACAAAAAGTACTGGTACAACAACATCCAAGTTAGCCAGGACCTCATTATGAATAGAGATGTCCTCTGGGACTGGAGGGAAGAGACCATCAGGACACAGTAAATCCCTTGCTATTAAGTTAATGATTGTCACAAAGGAAAAACCTCTTTGGTTAAAGATTCTAGGCTAAAAAGGGGGAAAAAAAGGTTCAAGGGTGACAGTTATACGGGTTGGCGGGGGGTGGGGGGGGTGGTTCCTGGAGAAGGTGCGATGAGGATTATTAACTAGATGCATGACTGGAATAGTTTGTTGACTCCAAGGAACATGCTGTATAGTAGTGCTCAGGTTTAAGATTGATATTATTGTGCCCATATCAATCAAAAAGTTGTAATGTTATCCTTTAATTTTTAGAGAAATGTTTCCTTGCAGGTTTAAGAATAGAATGTGAAATGGAACACCTTCATTGATAACTTTTTTCTTTTCTGTTTTTTTAGTTTCTTAGTTCTAGAGCTCTTTCAATATAGACTCTTTCAAGATTTTGATCATAGCATAATAAGTCCCTATTTCTGGTTTAAGGCCATTCACAAAAAGTTAAGAGGGAGAGAGCCAAAGTCAAGTCGGCTTCAGGATTTACTCCTCAATACTGTCCCTCCTTTTTCTTTTTAAAGTTTATCTTTATTGTTGAAAGTATTACAGATGTCCCCTTTGTTTTTTCCCCCTTTGGCCACCTCCATCCCACATCCACCCCTCCCAGGCCTTCAAGTTCATGGGCTATGAATATATGCATATAAGTTCTTCAGTTAATCTCTCCCTTCACCAAACCCACCATGTTTTTTGCCTTGAAGAACTGAATCAGAGTACCATCTATTTCCACAGGAAAGTTAAAAGATAGTTTACCAAAGACCTTGACCACCATCTATAGCTTTTCTAAACCCCTTCAATTTCCTATGCAATTTAAGGTCTTTTAAGTCACCAGAGGTCTTCGCATTCTGAAAAAAAATATATATATATATATATATATTGTTTCAGAGAGGAAGGGAGAGGGAGAGAGAGATAAAAACATCCATGATGAGAGAGAATCATTGATCGGCTGCCTCCTGCATGCCCTCCACTGGGGATTGAGCCTGAAACCCAGGCATATGCCTAGACCAGGAATCAAACCATGACCTCCTGGTTCATAGGTCGACACTCAACCACTGAGCCACATGCTGGGCCCATTCTGACTTTTTTACATCTGAGCTTCCTACTAATGTATGAAGTAATTTATATATATTTGGATGCTCTGGACTAGATGTCCCTCAAACTATCCTAAATTCCTCTGTGATGTTCTCTGTCTTGTGTAGGCCTTGAAGAGTCTTTGATGATGGTTTTCAGCTGAGAACAAAACCAGAGCTTAAAAGTCACCATAAGAGATGTTTTTCTATGTGGAAGGAGGTTTACCCTAAAGAGGGAAGTGAGGTTTGGGGTATCTGGCCAGCCAGGAGGGGAGGAGATTAGGTCAGAGGGAGTGAAGGATAGCCTTTTCAACTCACCTTAGCCATTCTGCCTCCCCCTGCAAAAAAAAAAACAACAAACAAACAAAAAAACAAACAAAAAAAACAACAACAAAAAACTCCTAAGGGGACCTGAGTGTCTGCCTTTTGATGATTTTAGCAGTTTTAGACTTTAAACAACAGCTTTGCTCCATCTGCTTTTCAAATAATTTATTTTTCTCTTCTGTCTTTTAAAAAACATACTTGTGAAAAATAACACAATTAAAGGCAAGTGCATACAGTAATTATTATAAAGCAGTGAGAGGAAAATAGAGTAGAGGAGCTGTTCCCTGGACACAGGGACCTCTCCCCCAGGACGGCGCTGCTCTCTTCTTCCTGCAGCTGGGGCTGCAATCTTAGAGCTGCAGCCACCCTGCCTGACTCTGAGAGCCTGGGGCTGCCCAGCCTTCTACTGTCCAGCCCACTGGAGGACTGCAGTGCCTTCTGCTCCGCTCCAGGCCTACTGTGCATGGTACCCAGGAGTCCTTGTCCATCACAGTGAGCAGGTGTAGATAGATGCTTCTGATAGACTTCTCTGGATTGGGCTTTCCAAACTACTCAGAACTTCAAGGGAAAGGTTCTAATTGTGAAGGATAAAGGTTATGTGAAATATGGAGTAAGTCTGTATGGATGTTGCAAGAAAAGTAAGACAGTACACAATAGTGTTTAACAATAAATTTTCTCCTTAAACTTGGATGGAGAGTGTTGTGGATTAAAATCCTCTTTGCAATTCTAGTAATAAACCTTCAGGGTGGCACCTAAAATGGACCTGCTTTCTCCTCCTAGTTCCCTTCTCTACTTTCAAGCACTAAGGAAACCTTTGGAGCAGCCGTCGCCAGCCTGTGGTCCATGGACCACTGGTGGTCTGTGAGGTCCGAAAGGTTGGCAACCGCTGCACTAGAGGATGAGCCATCAATCAGTACAAAGAGGTTCTATAAACACTCTGGATGATTCTTTGACTGTAAGGAAGCTTCTAATCTTCTTTCAGAAGGATCATTTTCTGTCATTCGAAACTTTACCCTTTTCTGAAAAAGAATGCTCTGTCAAAAGAAGTCCCTTCTAATTTTAATGTGTTTTCTCCATGTCTAGGGTGGTCCTCGAGTGTACCTTAGACCCTGAAAACACTTATCCCTCTAATCACTTACAAAGAATAATGAATCAATCAATGACCGAGCAGAGGGTTTGAACTAATTCTTGGAGTAAACACTGTGGCTGGGAAAACTCAAGAATGAGTAACTGCCTCTGTTCATGCAGTGGCTATCATGCTGAAAAGTGCCTTGTCAATAGAAATTTTGTAAATTAAATCTTAGGCAAAAATCCTATATAATAAAAGGCTAATATGCAAATAACCAAACGGCCGAGCAACCGGTTTCTATGACGCACACTGAACACCAAGGGGTGTGTGCGGAACATGGCGGGTGTTGGTAGCAGGTGGCAGAGCATGGAACATGGCAGGTGTTGGCCGCAGTGAGATGGTGGAGCAGGTGAGCAGGGGCACCAGACCAAGGCAGGGCACTGGTCACTGTCATTGGGGCGAGCCTCTGGTGGTTACTGAAAATTCTTTGCTTCTGTGCACCACGGTCCTGCCTGGCACGCGCACCCGCTGCTGGCACCCGACGCCAGCCCCGATGGCTCGGAGCCGTCAGCGGGTGGGAGCAGTCAGTGGGTGAAAGCAGTGGCTGCTGGCTCTGATTACCCCTCAGGGCTTCTCCACCTCCCCCTGTTCCTAAGGGGCGACTGGGCAGCCAGTCGCCACTCACACCCACTGCTGGTGCAGGCCCCAATTGCTCTGCGCCCTCAGCGGGTGTGAGCGGGGCCAGCGCTGTCAGTACGTGGGAGTGGCAGTGGCAGGAGTGGGGCTGTCGGTAGAAAGGGGACTGGGGGCCATGGAGGATGGGTGGAGACCCGCCCCTGTGCCCACTGCAACCTCGTAGCCCACAGTTTCTTTCAAGGTGCACAAATTCATGCACTGGGCCCCTAGTGATCATCATAAAAAATGCCTTCTATAAGAAGAGACTTTCATAATGTGAACAGTCTGACTGTAACTATTGTGTTTGTTTAGCTAACGGCCTCTGTGTGTCCCAGTCTCATGACTGAATGCCCAAGTACTTGACCTCAACTCTCACCTACTCGGTAAAGCCTTACCCTGCCACCCAGGTCTTACAGTTTATATTCTTTCATCTCTGCACTAAATTTTAACATGGTCTGTGTCCTACAGTTCAGCTCTTTTCAATGTTCAATTCCTGCAATGCTTAAAAAAAATAATACTTAATACATTAAAAATGTTTCTCTTGCTGCTTCCCTTCTTTTCTATATTTCTGTCATTGCAACCTTCAGTATATTTATAATAAGAATTTCAGGTATAGGTTAATAGGTGTCACTGTGAAAAATAAAATTTAAAAAGCTTACCATTAAAATTGATTAACTGATTCATTCACACACCACCACCATCCCCCCCTTCACTTATATTATTAAAACTATTAGATGGTGGGTCAAGAAGAGAAAACAATTATTAATTTTGCTTAGAGAAGAATAAACTGTAATGGTGGGAATTTTGAGGGAAATCAGGAGACAAGTCACCTTACAGGTGATATGATCAAGTTAATTTATTCTGAGCAGGTATGTGTCAATATTTTACTAAAAAAAAAACAAACAACAAGTGCAGTGCACTGAACTGACCTGTTTAAAAAAAAATACTGAAAGCTGAGTAGAAGCGGCCCAGATCCCTAAAGGTCAATTTATGGAAGGATCAATTAGTTCAACGTCCATACTACCCCCCAATTTGCCAAATGTGCAAGTTACCAAAAACTTAGAGCACTCTTGAAACTATCCAATGACTATTAAGGTATTTTTTATGAATACCACATGTAACATTTTTATTCTTCCAGGTATTATTTTCCAATATTCTAATTCAAAACATTCATATTTAACATATTCTAGAATGCTTTTATTCATGAATGCGTTTCATAAATGTATTTACGTTTCTTTCAAAACATCTTGAAATTATGGTAAGATAAATCAAACTTTCTATTAATTGGAAAGCTAAGCTCATAAGAAAGTAGATGAAATCATGTAAGGAGAGTGGGAACTCAGGCTAGAACCCTGGGTGCCTTAACATTTATAAGTTGAACAGAAGGTGAGAAGTCAGTGAAACGAATCCTAGAAAGAATAGACAGGCCTGGTCAGAGTGGCTCAGTTGGTTGAGGTCGAAAGGTTGCCAGTTCGATTCCAGGTCAGGGCACATGCCTGGGTTGTAGGTTCAATCCCTGGTTGGGCACCTACAGAAGGCAACAGATTAATGTTTCTCTCTCATATCGATGCTCCCCCCTCCCTTTCTGTCTCTAAGCATGTCCTCAGGTAAGGAATTAAAAAAAAAAAAAGGCCAGTGAGATAGGACTGCATGATATCAGAAAACACGAGATGGAAGTGTTTCAAAGTGGGGAGTGGTTGGCTGTGATGAACAGCACTGAGAGGGTAAGTAGAAAGAGAGGAGAAGGTACCATTGGATTTGCATGAAGATTGCAGTTTCATTAGTGTGGTAGTGAAGAAACCAGAGGGAAAGGGTATTTGACGGTAGGAATGGTTTATTAGAGAGGGAACAATTGGTGATTCAAGAGAAGGAAGAGGATAAGATCCGCAGAAGTGGAGGCATTGGTATCAGATACTGAGCTTCTTTTTTAAAAAAATAATTCTTTATTGTTGAAAGTATTACATATGTATCCCCTCTTCCCCCCTTGGCCCCCTCTAGCACGCTTCCCCCCCCCCAAAAAAAAGCCTTCAGCACTGTATTGTCTGTGTCCATGGATTATGCATATATGCATACAAGGTCTTCAGTTGATTACCTCCCACCCACCCACCCTCCCCCACCTTCCCTCTCAGATTCTGCACTCTGTTCCATTCTTCAAGTCTCTGGATCCACTCCGCTCATTAGTTTATTTTGTTACTTAGATTCCACATGTGAGTGAGATCATGTGATACTTGTCTTTCTCTGACTGACTTATTTCACTTAGCATGATACTCTCCAGGTCCATTCATGCTGTCACAAAGGGTAAGAGAGCCTTCTTTTTTACTGCTGCATAGTATTCCGTGGTATAAATGTACCACAGCTTTTTTATCCATTCATCTACTGATGGCATTTGGGCTGTTTCCAGATCTTAGTGATTCTAAATTGTGCTGCTATGAACATAACGGTGCATACATTCTTTCTGATGAATGTTTCAGGTTTCTTAGGATATAGTCCTAGAAGTAGGATCACTGGGTCAAATGGCAGATCCATATTTAATTTTTTGAGGAAACTCCATACTGTTTTCATAATGGTTGCACCAGTCTGCATTCCCACCAGCAGTACTAGGGTTTCCTTTTCTCCACATCCTCACCAGCACTTGTCATTTGTTGATGGTAGCCATTCTGTCAGATGTGAGATGGCACCTCATTGTCATTTTGATTTGCATCTTTCAGATGATTAGTGACATTGAGCATGTTTTCATATGCCTCTTGGCCATCTTGTCCTCTTTGGAGAAGAGACATTGAGTTTCTTGAAGAATGAGACCAGGTCTTATTTGTACTTGTATCTCTAGTATCTCCCAGTACATAGAAGGCACTCAAGAAGTATTACTGAATTATTGAACAAATGAACAAATGGAAAAATAGATGGATGGCAGGTGCAGGGCTGGAAAATGAATGATATCAAACTAAAACTTCAGAGTAAGGAAAAGAGAAGAGGTCCTGGATTAATAAGGTATCTTCAGGGACTTTGGGATCCTGGGTCTTGTCTCTGGGATAGGGTAGACAGATTTCAAACTCAGATGAAGATGAGAAGGAATAAGTGACTATTGAAGGCAGTTGCCTTAGCTAACTTTCAAGGCACGGATCTGCTAAAACCAACTGCAGTGAGGGTTCTGAGACCATTTACTTTCTTTCTCTTTTTCCGAATCCAGGCTCATATGAAAAGTGATTATGTGTCTTTACAGAGCCAAACGGGAGGAGGTTCTAATAAATGACAGTGCCACATTCAGTTACCCATCCGGCCAATAGCTACCCACTGAATGACAGTCTTGTATGGAGGGAAAGGTATAAGGGCAGGGTTACGCAGGGCTTATCTGTTCGTTTCTTTTGCTTATGGGTGTGTGTTTTCTATTTTTATGAATGCTTGCCTTCTATTGAGATAGCAGCTGATTTCACGAACTGCACAGGTGAGGTGGTGTTTGAACTGGGCCACCCCTAGTCTTGGTGGGACTCCCCTGTGGGTGAGTCGGTGTTGCAGAAGGCGGCTCTGTGGAATGGAGAAAGCAGAGCATGGAAGCAGGCCCGTCCTGGAAACACAGGACTCCAGGCCGGCTCCAGCGTCTTCCAGCCCTTTCATTAGGAAAGGATTTAGGATTCCCATTTTTTTCCAGTTTGCAAGTGACGTGGAGGCGGAGCTGGAAGCTAGTCTTGGCGTCTGCTCGGATGGTTTTGCCCCTCTACGTCCTACGCGGTCTACGTTCCTCGGGGTTTCCTAGCAACCTCCCGGGCCCGCCTGGCAACCTCCCGGACCCCTGGGTGCCCAGGTTGATCACACCGGGCTGCAGCCGAGTGTCGCCTTCGGGAAGCAGGAAGAACGGCGTCCGCCCGACCCTCGGGCCCGTTACACGTGGGATCTCCAGAGCCGTCCACCCTGCGCGTCGCCGGGCGAGGGCGGGGCCTCGCGGCGGCCAATGGGCGGGCAGAAGGGAGCGCGCCTGCGCACGGCAGGCCGGGGGGCGGGGCCGGGAGAGGCGCTGAGGACGGGGGCTGGCGAGGCTCACGCGGGGTCGCTGCGTGTCTGGCAAAGTTGGGCAGCTGCGGGCCGCGAGGGTGAGTGACCCGGGAGCAGCCCAGGGGCGGCTGCGGCCGGTGAGGCCCGAGTCCCCACCTGGGGGAGGAGGCCGTGGGGCGGCGCCAGGGGTCCTCAGCGGGGCTGGGTCCCGGCGCCCCTCTGTGGTCCTGGGCGCCGCGCTCGGGGTGAGAGGCTGGAGGGCCTGCGTGGGGGTCTCAGCCCCCGAGCCGCCTCGGGAGGCTTAGCCGGCTTAGAAGCAGAGTCTCTCTCTCTCTCTCTCTCTCTCTCTCTCTCTCTCTCTCTCTCTCTCTCTCTCTCTGTCTCTCTGTCTCTCTGTCTCTCTCTCTCTCGGCGGGCCGCTGGGGGCTGTGAAGCCAGATGGCCCTGCCGGGGCCGATCTCCGCCCTCTTGGAGGACCGGCCGTGGGCATGACTCCATCTGCTGCTGGCACCCCCTCTCCTGCGACCCTCGCCCTCCTCCCCCTCCCCCTCCCCATCTCCTCCTGGAAGAGACAACAAGCAGGTCCCGTCTGGCCGGGCGAGCTTGGTTAGGCTGTGCCCGGGAGTGGGAAGGCGAGGGGAGGTGATTTCCTCTTGTGCTCCCTACCTGGGCATGGGCACTGCCACCCACCCGGTGCCCAAGCCACAACCTGGGCGTCATGCTCGCCTCCCGTGCTCCTCGCCACCCATATCGGATCCATCACAAATCTCTCTTGGGTACGTCCGCTCCTCCACGCCCGGCCTCTCTGCTCCAGCTGGCTCAGGCCGCCGTCCCCTCTGCCCCGGCTGCCGCAGGAGCCGCCTGACTGGTCCCCTGCTTGTCTTTGATGATCATCTGGAGCTGGTTCCCTACGGGAGAGCCAGGGTGATGGTCTGAAAGCGCACACCTGGTCACCACACCATTCCCTTCCCGACCTTTGAGGAGCTTCTCGTTGCTCTTCCACGCTCTCCAACAGGGCTCGCAAGCCCCTTCCTCCCCTGTCCTGTTTTCACTCTTAACTCACCAGTCTCTGCTGAGTCTCCAGCCATATTGGACTGTGGAGTTCCTGGGTTGACCAAGTGCCCTCTAGGCTCAGGTGTCGGCTATATCATGTTCCCTCCCCCTGAGGTGCTGTCCTTTGGTTGGGAAAAGTGGTCCTTAATGAAGTTCTCCAGGTGTGGGCTGTGTGTCTTACTGGTCCGCAGGTTGTAATCTGTGTGAGTGGGCTTTGCCTCGGTCATAGTCCTGTCCTCAGTACCTTGTGCAGCACCGGCTGTTAGTAAAGGGTATGTTAGTTCCATATATAAATGAAGCATGGCAGCTCCTTGGGCTCCCCAAGATGAATAAGTAGACCCAGGTACCAAATGCCTGCACTTCCAGAATCTGTTCTCAACCCCCAACCCCTGTAGAGGTTGCTTTGGCCTAGGAACTTGGTTCTTTTCTCATCCTCAGCTCAGGCCCATGGAGGTTTCAAACGGGGAAGTACCGATCTGAGCTTTTCTTTGGCATTGACTCGGGGTTCAGGATGTCTGGATGTTGGTGAGTGTGGCTGCTCTGAGTTTGGATTCTTAACCGAGGGCCTTCGGTGTGAGGGAAAAGCTGTTAACGGCTGCTGTGGGCTTGATGGGAGGAAGGCTGGCTCCAATCTCTTCGGTGCTGGTAGGACAAACTACATAATGGGAGGGGTGGGTGGGCCAGGCCGCACCAGTGGTGGGAAGGCTGCAGAGGGAAGTTGTTTTTCCAGCTTAGGCCAGATCTTCTGTGATAGGGAACGACATACCTAAGGCCCAGGCCCCCTGCTCGGATTCAGACGTGAAGGCCTGCTGCCTGTAGGTCAGCTCAGCACTTGGTGATACATTTAGCAGGGGATAGAAGAGACAGAAAAGATGGGTTCCCAGGCCTCAGAGCCGGAGGAGAAAAGAGAAGCAAAAGGAGAACAATACCGTATGTTAAGGCAGGGGTGGGCAAACTTTTTGACTCGAGGGCCACAATGGGTTCTTAAACTGGACCGGAGGGCCGGAACAAAAGCATGGATGGAGTGTTTGTGTGAACTAATATAAATTCAAAGTAAACATCATTACATAAAAGGGTACGGCCTTTTAGTTTTTTAGTTTGCCCACGGCTGTGTTAAGGCCAGATGAGTGTGAGAAGCTGCAGACTTGAGGTCAGAGGAGGGGACAATGGATCTGGGCCTGGAAGAATCCAGAAATGGTATTTTGAACTGGGCCTGAAAGGAAGAGAGAGGACAGACAGATGGAACCAGTGGGAGCAGTGCTCTGGGACGGGGAGAGGATCAGCCAGGGGAACTCTGACAGTCCGAGCACTGCGGGATCTCGCGACTGCGGATGGCCGGGTGCTTTGCTCCCAGGCCTGTGCCTTCTCCTTGTGAAGGATGCCTCCCAGCATGGGTTGTACTCTGAAGTCTCTTTCAGAAATCTCTCCTCCTTTGGGTGTTTCTCCAACCTGGCCTTTACATTTTCTCAAAAAAGCCCAGCGAGGCCAGGAACTCCCAGGGTTTATCTGCCCGGCTGTTTGCTCATGGCCTTGGACGAAGTGGTTGGAGTATGGGTGATGCAACTTGTTCATGGGGCGGAAGGGAGTTGCTTATGTTTTTTTTCGAATGTGCCAGTTTAAAGTGTTAGGTGGCGGTCAGATTCCCTGCTTTCATTACAGCACTTGGAGGGAGAGTTTCTCCTTTGTGTTCATAGCTTTGTTTTTGTTGTTGTGATCTAATACAGGCATACCCCGAAGGTATTACAGGTTCCATTCCTGGCCACCACAATAAAGCGAATTTCACAATAAAGTGAGTCACGTGAAGTTTTTGGTTTCTCAGTGCATATAAAAGTTATGTAAAAGCTCTGGCCAGGTAGCTCAGCAACAAAACGAAGTATGCCGGTAGTTAGAAACTTGCAACAGCACACCACGCCGGGACATGCTCAGTATTAATGGTTCTTGCCGTTATTCTGCCTCCCTTGAAGAGGGGATCGTTTGGACCCATAGTTACTATACTACCAATCACTTTTTGCTGTTCTTCAAAGAGGACCCCCTCTTCCCCAATTTGATATACTGAGTTTCCAACCCCATAGTTATAGGAAATGGTGCCATGGGTTTAGTGATCATTTAGCTCAACTATCTGATAGATATCTAAAAATACAAAGTAGTTTTATGTTCAGTTACATTGACATCTGGCAGCATGTTCGTAAAGTGGGACTCCCTTCCCGCCCCCCAGGGACCATGGCACACAGACTGAGGATTGTCAACCTCTGTGCCTGGTACTGTGCTTGATGCTAGGAATGTAGATGCAGCCCCCACCCTCACAAAGCCCAGTCCAGCAAAGGGCACCGACAGTAATCAGGCCTTGTTCAAGACCACGTTCACAGCTGTTGCCTGAAGGGCATATGGGAAGAGCACCGAAGCCAGGCTTGATGAGATTGAAGACGGCTTGCTGGAGAAAGAGGCCTTTAAGGCGTAGGAGTCTGAAAGGCTTGGGAGGACCTGGCTTCCCACTCTGATCCCTCCTGTCCAGAACTCTAACAAACTGTTCTGTTCTGTTCCGGCCGGTGCAGTCACTGCTGAGAGTAACTCGAAACCTTGTTTTCTGGTACCAGGTACCGTGGCAGTGGCCTTATCAGGGTCTGGACACTTTTATTTGGTAAAATTGGAAATGTGGTTTCTGTTTCTGAATTATTTTATTTTTAAAAAAATATATATTTTATTGATTTTTTTACAGAGAGGAAGGGAGAGGGATAGAGAGTTAGAAACATCGATCAGCTGCCTCCTGCACACTCCCTACTGGGGATGTGCCCGCAACCAAGGTACATGCCCTTGATCGGAATCGAACCTGGGACCTTTCAGTCTGCAGGCCGACGCTCTATCCACTGAGCCAAACTGGTTAGGGCTGAATTATTTTCTAGAAATGAAAACTGGAAGCCCCTTTTTCATTCCCGCCATATAACATTGGAACAAAATTATGGGATGAATTATATTAAATACATCTTTATAAATAAAAAGCACATTTATAGTAGAAATTTTAGAAGCAATAGAAAAAGTAAAAATAAAAATCACTCCTAATCTCATGACTCAGAAGATAATCTTTATTTTTAGTTGTTGTTCTCTGTGTGAAATATACATACATTTAAAATATATATATTTATATTGATTTCAGACAGGAAGAGGAGAGATAGAAACATCAATGATGAGAGAGAACCATCAGCTGGCTGCCTCCTGCTCACACACTATGATCCAGCCCGCAGTCTGGGCATATGCCCTGACGGGGAATTGAACTGTGACCTCCTGGTTCATAGGTTGATACTCAACCACTGAGCAACACCAGCTGGGCTACATACATTCTTTTCTACAAAAGTGAATTTTTTTTACAGACTTTTGCAGCCTGTTTTTTGTTTGATATATATTGAACATCTTTTCCAATTATTGACATACTGCATTATGATATCCCTCCTTAGTAATAAGACTAGATGCTGCTTTTTCACCCTCTAAGTCAGTGGTTCTCAACCTTCCTAATGCCACGACCCTTTAATACAGTTCCTCATTTTGTGGTGACCCTCAACCATAAAATTATTTTCGTTGCTACTTCATAACTGTAATTTTGCTACTGTTATGAATCGTAATGTAAATATCTGATATGCAGGATGTATTTTCATTGTTCGCGACCCACAGGTTGAGAACCGCTGCTCTAAGTGATACATCCCACTGACTATTGTCCCCTTAGGGAGGGGGCCATGGGAGGTTATGCTGCAGATAGGCAACATAGGTTTGGAAAATTTTCCTAAATGTAGGGGTGGCATTTTCCAGGGTCCTTCCTTTTAGGATGGGTGAGGGGGTTGCAACACGTCTACTTCCCAGCCCAGGTACAGGGAGTAGAGATGGCAGAGCTTCGGAGCTGAGCTCCATATGTAGCATGCGGAAGGGTATGACCAATAACTATGCTTTACCTTTACTGCTATAGGTTTGGGGCTGTGGCTGCAGTTGGCCCCTTAGGAATTACTGGCCCTTGTTATCCAGCAGAATCTGCACTGCCTTTTAGGAAGTGAATGTGTTCGTCGGGGCTTTCTTTGTATTGATGTGCAGGTCTCCTGGCTGTCCTTCCCCTTCCTGTTTGAGGTCAGTCCATAAGCCCCAGGAAGGACCAGGACTTGCAGTTTAACAGTAAAGCCCTGCCTGAGCCTTGGTGGGGAAGGTGGACGGGAACAAAGCACGCCCGACCTCGGGGAGCTTGCTCGTCGCTGACTGCCTTCCTGTTGTTGACCACAATCCCAGGTCTAGCCAACGGGAGAACTTGATGGAATCCGAATTTCTGTGTACCCCTCCTTTCCACAGCTCTTTCACGTGGTTAAACTACTTGCCTCTGTCACAGCGCTGAAAGTGGACGAGGCAGGGGTTAATGTCCTCTTTGCGCTGGCCTTGAACTGACCCACCTCATCGCTTCCCTCGGCTACCTTTGCTCCACTAAATACCTTCCCTACTGTGTGCCAATGGAGCCATTCTGAAAGCAAGCTCAGATCTCATCTCCCACTCAGGAATCCCCAGGAACTTCAGTCCCCTTGGCTGACCTGCCAAGTCGTGTTCAGTACTGCCTGGGCAACCTTTGCAGCCTGTTGTTCCTACTTCACACTCTCTGGGCTCCAGACAAACTAAACTACTTGGAGTTTCTTTCCCACTTCGCTGCACCTGCCCCTCTGCTCCTGCCTTTCCCTTTGTCCTTCAGTCCCTGCAGGTCCACAGCACACTCCTCCATCCAGGCCCAGCTGAAGTCCCCGTGCCTGTCGGCACTCTCTGATTTTCCCTCACCCAGAGGAAGTTTCTTTCTGTGAATTCTCAGGGGTTATCTGTCTTAGGACACCCCACTGTCTGCCTGTGTTCGCCCTCTCAGTAGGAAGTACTGCTCTCACCGACTGTAAGCTGCTTGTAGGCAGGAATGATCTTCAAACCCATTGAAGCTCTCAGTGAGCTGCTTGGCCTTCTGGAGGTGGTTCAGGAAGGTCATGGACCTGCCGGTTTGAGTGATGGGGACCTAGAGTCTAGTGGTCTAGTGGCAGAGCTGTCCTCAGAGTCAGTTTAACATATTCTCGTCCCCAACTTTGCTCCTTTATCAGGTTTCTCCGGGGCACACTGTTTTGAGTCTTGAAAGAACTTGAGCTCTGGTGTTCTCACTTTGGTCTTCTGTGTTCCCCACCTCCCAGGTGCCAGCGACCATGAGATCTCTACAGCTGCTCAGAACCCCCTTCCTGTGCGGCCTGCTCTGGGCCTGTTGTGCCTCAGGCACCAGGGCCGAGCAGCCTGGTGCTGGTTCTTCCCATCACGGCAGCATGGGGCTGGATAAGCACACAGTGCACGACCAAGAGTACGTATTCAGCCAGCGCTGTGGCCGGGGTCCCCCTTCCTCTCGGCTGCAGCCGGCTGCGACGGCACACTCAGTCCTCTTCCTTCTGCTCACATTTTTCAAGGATGAGGTGGATTCCTTATATCCACCTGTAGGTCAGGTATTCCTTTTCTCGTCATCATATCACCAGTAGAGGATCTTGAGGCCCAAATGGGATAAATGACTTGCCTGAACTCATTCTGTCTCTCACCACAGACACACACACACACACACACACACACACACACACACGCACGCAGTAGTGGTGGTGGAATCCAGAATAGAGCTAAGGTTTCTTGACTGTGACAAGACCATTTTCTTTTTTTATTGGCATAAACATTGAGTCATTTGTTGCAACTTTTGTCTTGGGCTAGTTAGCCTTACACCTTATACCCTGTTATCCTTGAATTGCTTTAAAAAGAAAAGTTTTTTTAATTGATAGTCTCAAAAAATGTTATAGCAACATTCTAGCAAGAAAGAGGAAAAATCACTCATAACCTTGCCAGCATAATAAATGCAGCGTTTTATTTTATTCCTGCTCCCTTCACGGCCTTGCCTACATCTGCCATCCTTGAGTGTGGTCTGCCCTGTTTCTCAATGGATGAGTTTCAAGATTGAAACTTTTAAGAGTCCTTAAGGTTTCGGCATGATCCCACTGTCCCTGCCAAGTGGTCTGAATCTAACTGTTGGTTTCTAGGCATATCATGGAACATCTAGAAGGTGTCATCAACAAACCCGAGGCGGAGATGTCTCCACAAGAACTGCAGCTCCATTATTTCAAAATGCACGATTACGATGGCAATAATTTGCTTGACGGCCTAGAACTCTCCACAGCCATCACTCATGTCCATAAGGAGGTAGGTCAGGCAGTGGTGCACTGGGCAGCCTCGCGGAAAAGCCTCCCTTTGGTCCTTCAGCACCCCGTCCTGATGGCCTGTGCTGCCCAGTGCAGTAGTATTGTTGCTTCTCTTCGTTCTGCTTGCCACTCTGTTCTGTCTCCTCCTATTCAGTGGTCCTTCTTGCAGAGGGTGACCTGCTACAGCTGAAGCCCCAGGGCCTTGTGTCTTTAACAAGACCTACAGGCATTTCTGCTGCATACCAGAGTTGAAAACCAGCACCCAAAAGGCAGACCATGTTCAAGATGCAGAGCAGGGAAGATGTCATTTTATTTGAGAAGAATGGGGAACCAGGGAACCAAGGGACCGAGGGGCTTGGCAATAATGGAGGGTTTGTACAGTGCTGCGAACAAAGCAGTTTGCAAAGCACTTTCAAGTAGGTTAGATATCTCACCCGATCTTTGCAACAGCCTTTGAGAAGGCAGGGGCTGGCATTGTTACTACCTGATTGTAGAGGGGAGGAAATGGAAATCAAGATCTTTTGTCTTCAGATCTAATGCCAGTTCTGCTCTGCACATTGCAGTGTAGAGAGAGGAGGGGAGGCAACGTTGGTGAGGTGGCTGTGATCACATGGGCGCCAAGAGAGCAGGTTTGGGTTGACTTCGAAGGCCGTGGGGAGCGCTGATAGCTCCATTCAGGCGATGGCGTGACTCGAGCAGTGTTTTGGGAACATCCTTTGCTGTGGGAGGCTGACTGTTAGGCACGAGGAGAGTCTGGTCTGAGGAAGAAGAATGGTTCAGAGTCCTGGCAGGCGAGGGTGGTGGTGGCAATAGGAGAGAAAAGGTAGATATGGAAGAGGTGCCAAAGGAAGAATTGTCACAGGATGTGAACAGCGAGAGCTTAGCACTCGGCACAGTGAGCCTCTGGAGCAGGAGAAATACCTTCCCTCAAAGACCCTAACAGGGTCTGCTCTGGTCGGCAGGCCTTCTTCCTCTTGTGCTCACCCCAGGGTCTAGTCCAGGTGGGCCGTTTCTTACTGTGTCAGGACAGATGGTACCCAGAGCTGGTCCTCGGGAGGGCCTGGGCTGTAAGCTTTTCTCTAGGATGGCTTTGTGGGTCCTGGAATCTGTGAAATGCATCATTCTTTTCAAAAAAATCTTTATTGTTGAAAGTATTACATATATGGCCCCCCCACCATTGAACTCTTCTAGCCCACCCCCACTCCCTGCTGAAACATAATTCTGTGTAAACCATACCTAGCTTTCTACAGTGAACATGGATGACTTTTGTAATTAGAAAAGGATGAGAAGTAATTTTTAAAATAAGCAAGGGCCTACTTTGATTATATCTTCTAACTGGCAAATATAATTTCTAAATTGGATTGTTATGAATTGACTGTATCTGATACATGGTTTGTGGATTCCTAGAAAGTAGCCACGTCCTACATTGAAGTCTTCAGACATGTATGAGCATGGACATTTTGGAAATTGGCTAAGTACCTCCAGTAAAATGTGCCAACTCATTGTCTCATTTAAATTTTGTAGGGAGGGAATGAACAGGAACCACCGATGAGTGAAGAGGAACTGATTAACTTAATAGATGGTGTTTTAAGAGACGATGACAAGAACAATGATGGCTACATCGACTATGCTGAATTTGCAAAATCACTCCAGTAGACATTATTTGACCATCTCCTAGTTATTATGCAAATGTGACCCATTATAATGTGATTGAACACTTTCAGTAATGCAGAATAATTCATTTCCAATTCCTGCTGAGTATTTTGGTAAAAACCTGTAGCAAGTGTGACACTGGTGTGAGAAAGAGAAGTCAAGAGCAATGGGACATGTTGTCCCCAGGTACTGTTAAATCTGTTGGGCAAGGGCTCGATGGAAGAGTCTTTGTAAGAGTATTGGATAATTGGAGCTGAGGACTCAGGAACAGGACTAGAATACTGCTGTTCTCTTGGTTTTAATTCATGCTGCCTGAAAACTAAGACGAGCTTTGCCAAGTGGACACACTTTTCAGTAACAGTGAAGGAATGGAATCAATGCCAAATGTTCCCCCTTGTGGGTGCTGTCTCTTCAGGAAAATGGTCAGTATTCTGTAAAGTTCCCTGGCTTAAATGATTACTTGCTTTGGGCAAGTGAGTATTGATTAAGCTATTTCAAAGCCACAGCCTCACGTGAATGTCAGATATTGAGTTCAGCTAGCCAGAGTCTGTATCTTCTGGCACTTGGATATGATACACCACTGACCTAAGAGATTATTAACCTTTTTCAGTTTTTCAATATTTTATGAAACTACTGCCATATCCTTATACTTTATTTCTTTTATGTCTTCTTCAACCTGGGAGAGACCTTGAATTTAAAACTGTTCTCTAATCAATAGCACATGTTTTAGCTTTCTTAATATTTGTATTTAACTCTTGTTTCTAGAGTTTCGCTTTTGCAGTTTAGAAACGTAGGCATGCAAGGGTTTTCCCTTCTGCCTGATACAGCGGGGGTAAAACTACTAGCTGCTGTAGCCAAGTGCAAGTGAAAAGATCGTTCACCGGGCACAGTGATTAGCCTGATACAAGTTGTATTTAGAAGGAGTATTGTTTAAGTGGCCCCTTCTAGCCTAAACATGTGAATTCTTTCAGATCAGGAAAGATTGGAAAGAGAAGCCTAAAAACTCAACAGTGTGAGTCTCAGTAATAGCTGAAAGTGAGAAGCAGCAGCAAATTGTGATTTGGTTTATTGGATGTAATGGACATACTGTGATAGAAATCATAAAATGATGATTGAATGGGGGAAAACTGCATAAAATTTACTGTAAGATGTATAGAGACTTATTTTCTTTATTGAAGTATTCTTATAAGAAAACATGTATTTGTAAAAATGGTTTCCTGTGTCACGTATTTGTGCAATCAGAGCTGAATTATAAACTATTCTTGTAAAATCTAGTTATTTTGGAAGATTTATATAATGAATTCTGGATATATGACCAATAAAACTGATGAAACACAAAATATAGGGCCGTTGATTTTGTCTAACAGGCTTCTTCTCCCATCACCTGAAGGCTTTGTTTATCTGATGCAGATGTTTACATGTGCCTGCCCTTGTGCAGGTCCTGTGACCCTCCCTGCCTCTACCGCTCCTTTTGCAGGGGTTGATTCCCAGTATTCAGTCACTTTCCTCTTTTAGACATTTTTTTTCTTCTGAATGAAATCACTTTTTGGACCTTTTTTTCCTGGCCAAGTTCAGATTATGACAACATTTTCTGGCTTAGGAAAACACAGTGTTTTCTCCTTGAGTCTGGTGACTGTTCTTTCTTTGCTGGAAAATTTAATTAGATAGCATTATTGCAAGCCTCCCAGGCCCAAGCAAAAAGTACAGTCCTCTGGCTTTTTGGAAATAACATTTTGTTCTGCCAGTTGAAAAGCAAGGAAGGAAGTTGCCATTGCCTCCCCCTCACCCCCCCCCCCCCCCCCGCCCCCCCCCTCAGGATCCTTGGATCTTGCACTGGCCCTTCTTCATCCAGAGCTGCCCTTCTGGACGGATCTAGTGAGTGGGCTTATGGTTGGAGGAACCTCATACTGTTGGCAGCCAGGAAGGGGGTCAGTGAGGCAGCTGGGAGGAAGAGAAGCAGATCCTTAGAAGGTAGAGTCATCCCGTTAAACAGGATGGACACCTTCCCCCTGCATAGCTGGCTGCCATTGGAAATGAATCCCCGCTGGCCTTTGTGGTCCTGTTAGTCTACCTTTCCTTATAGAAAGTCTCCCTTGTGGGCGAGGGGCCTGTGACCTTAGGGACACAGCACGATTAGCCTTTCCCCGGAAACCCCTTTACCCGGAAATCCCATCCCCTCTGTGGGGCCTCAGCCTTCGCATAGCTCACCTCAAGGGTTTTTCAGAATGTATCAGAAACCCCTCTGTACTCAGTTTTCTTACCGCAAAGAGTCGGCCTTATGTGAGCACAAGCTTTGGACTTGGGCAGACTGAGCTGAAACCCTTGGCCTGCTACTCTGTGAACTTTAGCTTCTCATGTAAAAAATAACTTCAATAATACACCTACAGAGTGGCCATGAGGATTAACAAAAGGAAGAAAAGTATATAAAGCATCTAGCAAGTGCCTGGCAGAGTAGGTGCTAAACACACACTTACCTGTTCTCAGCCTTGCTGAGGAGCTGGTCCCGCCCTCAATGAGCTGGAAGAGCGACAAAGGAATTGATGACTCCTCGGGCATGGATCTAATAAATATCCATTGTTTGTCGTATAACCTCCCTGGTCTAGTTTCTGGATTTCAATATCTTATGGAGAAGAGAAAAAAGAAAAGCTTCTTTTCTTTTACAAAGTCACATGCCAGACTTCCCCTCAAGGTTCTGAGGGGAACACAAATATTCTTGCCCAATAAAAACATGCTAAATCACATTTGACCTCAAGAGGGAATTCATTATCTCAAGAACCTAACCAAATATCCATCAGGAAATTAGTAGCAGGAGCCATGAATGTTATGTCTGAACTTCTTGGGTGTTAAATAATTATAGGACTTCTGCTTCTGGCAAGATAGACTAGATGTACTTTCCCCCATTCCTCTAAGCACAACAAAACCATGGGGCATTATATATAAAACAAACATAAGAAGACTGAAAGGTGGAGAGAAGTCAGACTGGCTAGGGGCCTTGGGACCTAAGCAACAATGTGGAGGTAAGTTTCCTGTCTTTTTTTTTCTTCTCTCATATATTCTCAGACTTGGAGCTAAGGAAGCCGGCAACCCAGAAATGCCAAAAGGAGCAGACATTAAAAAAGAAAGAAAGAAAGAAAATCTGCTTTCTCTAGCCAAAGGATGAAGAAAAGGCCAGCCCACAACGCAGAAAACTTTTAGACAATAACTTCTCTGCTCCAGCCAAACCCTGCAGGGAACTCTTGCCCTGCCAACAAAGGCTGACTGGGGAGCCTGGACGTCTACCTTGCCAAGCAGTCATGAGGCACCCCTCCGCCTTCCTGTATTTGAAGTGATGCCAGAGGAGGCCAAGCAGGGAGCTGCGACTTGCATTCTCCTCATGCTCCGGGCACTCACAAGCCCCCTGTCTCCTGCCCACAGGGTCAGTGGAGAACACACAGGGGACCTGGACCTGGGCTACCCTCCCCTTCCCCCCTGGGTGTTCAGAGGAGGCGAGTGGAGGGTCAGGACCTTCACCACTGCCCAGGGATAACAGGCCCACCTTCCACTGCCGTGTCAGTGGAGGCCATGGCAGGGGTTGGGGGTGTGGGGCAGCGTGCAAACTCCCACCCCTGCTCAGCAATAATGAGGAGCTCCTGGCCTTGGGTGTCAATGGAGGCCAAGTGGAGAGTCTGGACGTCTCCCTCCACCTGACAGTACTGAGGCAGCACCCTGTCAGAGAGATGTCAGAAAACCAGTTAAAACAGAAGTTTAAATAAGATCCAGTCTCATTACACAATACAAACATGTCCAGACTTCAATAAAAAATCGCTCATCATACCAAGAAACAGGTCATCTCAGACTGAAGGGGAAAAAAAAGATGCCAACACTGAGGTAACAGATGTTAGAATTGTTGGACAAAGGTTTTAAAACAGCCATGATAAAAAAAAAAATACTTTAACAATTATGACCATGCATAAAACAGAGAAAAAACCACAACCAAATCTCAGCAAAGAAATAGAAAATATAAAGAACAACCAAATAGAAATTTGAGAACTGAAAAATATAACCAAATAAAATAACCAAAAGAAAAACATTACTGGATAGGGTCAGTGGAGTGGAGGGGGCAGAGGAAAGAATCAGCAAACTGGAAGATAGAACAATGCTGCAATCTGACCAACAGAGAGATGGACTAAAAATAAATGTGCAGCGCCTCTGGGACCTGAGGGACTGGAAGGAAAGATCTGATATTCTTCCGCCATCAGAGTCCCAGAAGTGGAGGAAAAGGAGGCAGGAGCTGAGCAGGGATTCAAACACCTACAGGTTCAAGAAGCTGAGCAAACTCCAACGAGAATAAACCCAAAGATATCAACCCCAAGACTCATCACCTTCTGAGAATTACAGACACAAAAAATTTGGAAGTAGTGGGAGTGAAACAATACCTTACCTATAAAAGAAATATGGTTATTTTATGTGGTTATATTTTTCAGTTCATCAGAAACCATGGAGGCCAGAGAGAGGTGGCACAACAACTTCTAAGTGCTGGAAAAAAAAAGAAAAAAGAATCCTCAATCCAGAATCATGTAGTGAAAATATCCTTTGGGAATGATGGAGAAATCAAGATTTTCTTAGACAAAGGAAAATGAAGAGAATTTCTCACCGGCAGACCGACCCTAAAATAATGGCCAAAGGAAGTTCTTAAACAATAAAAGAACAATATATAATGAGATATTACTCAGCCATAAGAAGAATGAAATCCTGTCATTGTGAAAACATGGATGGAGAGTATTGTGCTAAGTGAAATAAGTCAGACAGAGCAAGACAAATGCCAGATGATTTCACTTATATGTAGAATCTGAAACAAACAAAACAAAATAGAAACAAACTCATAGATACAGAGAACAATTCATGGTTGCCAGAGGGAAAGGGAGTTAGGGGGAGGGAGGAGATGGGGGAAAAGAGGAAGGGAATTAAGAAGTACAAACTGCCCTGACTGGTTTGGCTCAGTGGATAGAGCATCACCTGCAGACTGAAGGGTCCCAAGTTTGATTCCAGTCAAGGGCATGTACCTTGGTTGTGGGCACATCCCCAGTAGGAGGTGTGCAGGAGGCAGCTGATCAATGTTTCTCTCATCGATGTTTCTAACTATCTCTCTCCCTTCCTCTCTGTAAAAAATCAATAATAATAATAAAAAAAACATGGCCAGTTATAAAATAAGTCATGGGATGTAATATACAGCATAGGGAATATAGAGTAATAACATTATAATGAATAACTAGACTTATTCATAAGGTATACAAATGTTGAAACTAATACAATATGTCAACTATAATGAGAATAAATTTTAAAAAGAAAAATAGTTAAATACAATAGACCTTCCTTCTCTCATATATTTAATATTTGAAGTAAAAATTATAATATGGTCTGATGTGATTCTAAATGTAAGTAGAGGAAATATTTAAGACAATGATGTTGCCAATGGGGGAGGGTAAAACCATGTAAAGAAAAGTAAGTTTTTTTATACTTAAGATGATGAATGTGAAATGGTACAGGCACCCTGGAAAACAATTTGGCAGTTTCATAAAAAACTAAGCATGCGACTACCATGGGATCAGCAACTGAATTCTTGGGCATTTATATTGGCACAAAAACCTGCACATGAATATTTAGAGTAGCTTTATTTGTAATAGCCCCAAACTGGAAACAACCCTGATGTCCTTCAACAGGCAAATAGTGAAACAAGCCCTGGCACATCCATTCCACGGGACACTATTCAGCAGCCCAAAGGGACAAACTATCGATATGGACAGCAACCTGGATGGATCTCCAGAGCATTATGCTGAGGAGAGAAAAAGCCAGTTCCAAAGGGTGACACTATAATTCCATGTACACAGGGCTCCTGAAGTGACAACATTATAGAAATGGAGACCAGATTTGTGGGTGAGAGCAGGAGAGAAGTGGGCGTGGCTATTAAAGGGCAGCAGGGGGGATCCTTGCAGAGATGGAAACGTTCTCTGTCTTGACTGTATCAGTGTTAATATCCTGGGTGGATGTTGTATTATAGTTTTAGAAGATGCTACCCTTGGGGAACTGGGCCTAGGGTACACAGGATCTCCCTATATTTCTTACAACTGAATGTGTATGGACCTAACATTTATTTCAAACTAAAATGTTTATTCAGACAGGATGACGGATGATTACTAGAACTAGTGGGGTGATCACGTGATAAGGTCTAAAAATGTCGAGTCATCTGAAGCTAATATAACTAATATAATATTGTATACTCAAATAAAAAAATAATTAAAAGTTTAATTTAAAAACCAATTTTGAAAGACAAGGTCTTTTCAATACCCCCATGGCAATTTAACCTTGGGACAGAGTGGAATGGGGCCGGTTGGTTGGTGTTCAGGTCCCAGGGGAGATACTGGCTGTGCTCACAGTCTTCTTTGAGAGGCTTTCAGAGAATTTGCTTTGCTCTGCCAGATCATCTGAAAGGAAACATTGCACTGGGCATTTTCTGTCCATGAATTTCTAATTGCCTTCCCACTAGCTGGCTAGGGAAGGACATACAGGCCAGGCCTGCCAAGGATAACAGGCCCTGCTGCCCAGAGCGGGGAGAAGGTTTGAGGAGGTCCTTGTACCCTGCTGGACAGGAGGATGGGAGGCTGGCCTAGATGGCTGGAGTCCCAGGGACTGAGAGAAAGAGAGTCTCCTGCCCCTGTGGGTACTGGCAAGGGGTGGGGAGGGAGTATGTGGCTGCAATTGGTGAACCTAAGAGATCCAACAGGTGTACACATCGGGGAGATCTTAGGGAGAGATCTTGACTTTCATGGAAGTCAGAGAACTAAAGTGCAGGCAATAGTGATGGCTTATTAGGCAGGCTCTGGTGTTCATAGCTAAATTCTATGGGTGCTGTGAAGGGTGAGAAGGAAATAGTGGGCCCATATCTGAAGGGACAAGGGTGCTAAATCAAGTGTCCCTGGGCTTGCTTTGAAGGGTTTTGGAAGTGCCCATTCTCATAGCCTCTGGGTTAGGGGAGCCCAGGACCCCATCAATAACAACTTCATCAAAACCCAGCCTTGGGCTGTGCAGCAAGTCCCTGGGTGGGAACACGGTGGTGTAGAAGGATCAGAGCACAGAACAGAGGCTGATGGTGCGGCCTAGAGCTATAATCAATGACCTCCTCTGCCTCAAGGTGGTTCCCACCCTTCAGCTGGGGCACATGTGTGCCTGTCTCTTGACTGTTCTGATAACATTTCTCCCTCTCCACGAAGGTGGACCTACCCAGGCTATAAGGCCCTGTCTATCGTCCATAGTTCCAGAGCAAGGCCCTGATACCACTCAAGTTGGGCCAACACATTCTCTCTTCCAGAGATTTGATGTTTGGGACTGAGGGACACAGCAGCAGGAAGGCACGGGGATGGAAGCAGGGGAGTGGTGCCCTTGCTACTGAATGTGTGGTCCGAGGACCACCAGCATCTCCCCGGGGTTTCATGACGGCTCACCTCAGGCGTCACCCCAGATTGGCTGGTAGGAATTTGCTCTTTACCAGGTACCCTGTGACATGTGCAGAAGCACAGCTCTAGAGAGAAGATCCCCAGATACCGCTTGCCAAGAGGCCTGAGCTGCCCCCTTCCTGCTGCTCTGAGAAGCGTGGTTCCACCCTTCCTTTGATCCCAGTGGAATCCTATTGAATTGTCTTATTCTGAGTCTGGGCAACATGGTTTCTATGCTGTTTATAACCCAGGGGATCTTTCGAATGCATATGGGCAAGTCAGGGGGGACAGTGTGATTGAAGGGCAGGCTGACCCCATGTGCCACATCAACCAAATTTCATCAACAGATGCTCTGTTCACAGGTGCTCTGAGTCTTGAAAAATCCTGAAATGGAGGTGTTCTTAGTCATTTATCTTTTAGTATGAATGCCTTTTCAGGTTCTTTCCAAAGGGACCCATTTGCTGGGCTGGACATAGGAGAAGTCGTAGAAACCCATGTTTATACTGTGGCAAAGCCTGGCTCTGCACCCCCAGGTAAGGCCTGTGTTGAAATTGCTCCATGGGGCCCCTTTTAATAAAGTATAAAAATAAGTATGACAATTATATCTTAATAAAACTGAAAGAAAAAAAGACATCCATCCCCTATCACCTGGGAAGTCTTCTCTGATCGTCCAGCCTGTGGCCATCTGTCCCATCTCTGAGCCCCCGGAACATCTGTTCTTGACCTTTTGTGTCCTTGGACTCCTTTATAAAATAGTATGTTCAAATGCATTAAACACACACACACACAGGATTTCAAAGAAACCAATTAATTGAGATACATCAGAATATTTAAAAAGGGGAATGATTTAATAACATATGCTTCATAGTTAACATTAATAAGACCTAGCAGCAGGTTTAATAGTTGCTTTAATTTCACAGTGTGGTGCGTAAATGATTTGATACCTGTAACAACTATACTATGATAGGATAATATTTTATAATTGCCATGAGTGATAAAGTCCCACATTCTGATAATACCACCACAGTTTTTTGCTTAATTTATAGTTGAAGAAAATGCTAAATTTCATTCTGAGGTTTATGAAAACAAAGATGTGATTTTTTTTGCCACCCAATTCCATGGGTTCCCTGAAGTGAATCTGGGAAGGGTTGGTAGCAATATATAATTATAACCACCAAATGATAAGTGTTTAAAAACTGCAAGCCAAATAGATGTGTATTAAAGTAATATTCCAGTTCCCATCGCTCCTCGGCTGGCCATTCTCCGGGGTCTGCTCCTCTTCCACGTGGCATTGTTTTGGCAGGTGCTAGGTATGCGGTACTCGGTGGACCTGAGTCTGTCTTGTCTCCTGGACTACCCGCCTTTCTCCAGTGCATTTCAGGGACTGGGCCCAGCATTTGCTGACTCTCTGCCTGTGATGACTCTTTGAATGCCAACATTTTAAGATTCTGGGATTTTTTATCATCAATCCTGACTGTTGAACCCCTCAGTAGATCTGATACAGAATTTGTCTTTGGCAACATTAACCACTAGATGGCAGCAGCCTCTCATAGAATGTCCATTTCCAGCCCCTAGTATCCCTTCCCAGGGCTATTTATTATTTTAGAGTCAGTTCTATTTTACTCCTGAAAACCCAAGCTCACTCTCCCTCCTGACCTCCCCTCACCTGCGTGGGTTTCCCAGACAGAGCCATCACTGCATTCTTTTGTTCCTCCTGTCAGGAGGCAATGCGGAACAGTGGAAAAACACGGGTAGGTCAGTAGACTATCCAAGGTCCAGCTCATCTGCATTCACTGAGCACCTAGTCTGTGCCAGACCTAATGCTACGCTTCACTTACTAGACACACTGTCCCTGTCACAGGTGCGTGGCCCCGCACTGAAGATGAAGGGGAGTGTAGCTGTGGTCTTTCGGGGAAACAGAGAAAGGTTTAGTTAGAGCTGCAGGCAGACCCAGTGCTGGTGTGAGCATGCTCTCACAGGGCTGTTCATGCCACTTGGAAAATTTAAGTCACAACAGACTCTGACTACAATGAAGCTAAAATATGTATGTGGACGAAGCCCAAAGGTGACATGTAAATGTGAAATCAGTGGCTGTGATGGAGTTGGAAAATGGCGGTCCATACAAAATGCTCTCCGCAAATTGCTCTATCCTATTGCCATTTTATAATTAGAAAAACAGAACGATTAAAAACCATATAATGACTGATGCTAGTAATTACCCCAAACCTATTACATGTATTGTTGGTAGATGAACCGGGTTTGGTGAGAGACCTTTTTGTAGATGGTGTATGGGTGGCTGAAATGGTGGGAACACAGAGTGTTTCCATGTGGGATTCACTGCTCTGTTTGCTTCAAGGTGGAACAAAAGCCTTTAATTTTTAAGTTCAAGAGGCAGGCTGTCCCTAACCAGTTTGGCTCAGTGGATGGAGCTTTGGCCTGTGGACTCAAGGGTCCCGGGTTCGATTCTGGTCAAGGGTTCGATTCTGGTCAAGGGCATGTACCTTGGTTGCGGGCACATCCCCAGTGGGGAGTGTGCAGGAGGCAGCTGATTGATGTTTCTCTCTCATCCATGTTTCTAACTCTCTATATCTCTCCCTTCCTCTCTGTAAAAAATCAATAAAATACATTTTAAAAAAACAAAAAAAAGAGGCAGGCTGGCTGCCATCAGATGCTCATGTGGACTCCAGAGCGCAGAGCAGATAGATCCACAGTCTTCTTAATTGGATGTGACTCCCTCCTTTCCACTCGATCCTTTACAAGGGCAACAGGACGGGTCGACTCATCTTCAAATCTCCCTGAATCAAATGGCCACGAGAAGTCCCACCCATTCACCACACACATTCACATACAATCACGCAACAAGGAAACAACTCAAAAACCAGCCAGTATTGTGAGGGTGGTCAGGAGTCTCAGGCCTGGGGTTCAAGGTCCAGGCTTCACAAAGCCTCAGTTACCTCCTCTGTAAATTGGGGATTATCTGGTGCCTATTTCACAGGATTATTGTGGGGACTAAGTGTAAAGTGATTGGCATGGAATGTGGGCATTTATTGATAATTAACCAATAAACTATATATTGATATGCTGTTGGGCATGTAAAATGTATATATTGATATGCTGTTGGGCATGTAAATTGTATATATTGATATGCTGTTGGGCATGTATTCATTCCACCAAGCCTGATGGGTCTTTGAGGACTTAAGGATGAGTGGGACCCAGTCTCGCTCTCAAAGAATAGAATATTTAATGAGCTATTGTGAACCTGAGAGAGATATGAGTGTATGTGCACTCATGTGTCATATTTCATCGATTCTACAATGTACTTTTTCATATTTTAACATCTTTGACTTGGCAACACTTTTTCCCCTGGTGGTAAATGAAATAATGGTGTGGCTGACAATCAGAGCAATCTTAGATTTGGTGAAAAACAGTATAGTCTTAAAGACCTTTGGGAGAAGGAGTAGGAGGGGACTTTGGGGTCACTGGACTGATCAGCTTCTTGGTGGCTGAGGTCTGGCTGTACCTGAACTCAGTGCAGGTCCAGGCCTGTGTTTAGAATGTAGGCCTTTAGGCCCTGCTCCAGAGGATCTGGCTGAGTGGGGCTGGGGGTGGAGTCCTAGGTGATTCAGGCAGCCCTGCTCCCTCCCTGGTGTGAGGGGGTTCTCTGTTTTCAGGGAGCATCTCAGTCATGGTGTCAGGAAATGGTCTTTACCTAAAATGGGGGCACCTGCATTTGCTTCCAGATCCAGTAGTGTGCTGCAGCTATAGCTCTTACAGGTTAGTGTGAATCAGCCACGGGGGGTGGAGAGGGGGCAGTATTTATACCATAGCAATTGGCAAGCCCTACAAATCAAGAAACCAAAGCTTGCCCTAACCAGTTTGGCTCAGTGGATAGAGCGTTGGCCTGCAGACTGAGGGGTCTCAAGTTCGATTCCGGTCAAGGGCACGTACCTTGGTTGCAGGCACATAACCAGTAGGGAGTGTGCAGGAGGCAGCTGATTGATGTTTCTAACTCTCCATCCCTCTCCCTTCCTCTCTGTAAAAAATCAATAAAATACATTAAAAAAAAAAAGAAATCAAAGCTTCCCCCCACCCCCCTCAGAGAGTCTGTTTACTAGCGCACCACTGTGACTTCTCCTTAGCTGGGTGACCTTGAGAAATAATATCACCGAAAAGGACTCCGAGCCTCTGCCTGCCCATCTGAAAGGAGCTAATTACATTTCTCACCTCTCAGACTTGATGTGGAATAAACAAATCTTCAAGTATGAGAAGACATCTAGTCCAGTGCTAGGCTCTCTCAATGTATAGTTTATTCTTTAGCTTCAGGAGTTTCCTGTAATGCTTTCTCCTTGGGAACTTGCCAAGAAGAAAGTGAAATGAAATGTACAGTCTTCATAATATAATTCAAGTCTCTGTGTGGATAATTAGCATTTAACAGTAAAGATAATAACTAACTTTATATCACCTTTTACAGTTTAACACCCTGTATTTAATGTGACATTTTAAACATGGCCGACCTCGATATCCCCATTTGTCAGATGAGAAAACCAAGACTCAGAGAAGTTAAGGGACCTGCTCCGTGTCCTGTGGCTGCGGTGAGGCTGGAACCACAACTTTTGATGTTATCCCCCCCCCCCCCCCCCCGAATCTCGTCACAAGCAGAACCTGTGTGAAGAGCCTGGGTGGGTGGGTGGTGTTAAAACAAACCAAACCTCAAGTCCCACAAGGTTCCTGCTTGAAGCTTAAAATTTAGTTGGAAAAGTTAACCACCCACAAGGGAATCACTTGAGAATGACGACCAAGCAGAGTCACAGAGGGTGCCGTCAGCAGACGGTTTCATGAATTCACTTAAACACATGGAGGGCAATACAAGATCAGAACCTTTCGACTAGCAACACGGCCCAGACATTTCCTTTGACTGTGTTCGTGGCTGCGCTGTGGCTTTCCTAGCACCGCTCCGTGTTTGCAGGGGAGCAGCTCAGGGCTGAGGCGGCAGCGTTTTTCTCTTTCCCTTGGCTACAGTTAGGCTCTTGGTTTTCTCCAAGACAAACACTAAATTCTTGAAAGCTGAGACTGTCCACCCTGGGTGTGAATGTGGATGGTGATTTAGTGTTTGGTTTCTCCAACTATGAACTTTATTGCCCAAACTGCTCATTGACTTATGAGCTGATTAAAAGGAAGGGAAAAAAACCTCTCCCAGCTGAAGACATGCACCAGACTTGCCCAGAGTTTAAATAAAGTTGAAATTCAGCAGCAGGTTGGCTGCGGTTGAGGAAAGGGAGTTCGAGCCAAATGCAGCCTTGGAATTAAAAAGGTGTTAAATGGTCCAGCCTTGCACCTCCAAGGAATACAACATCTTCCCTTAAAACGAGCTTCCGGTCCTGGCCAGTGTTGCGAAGTGGTTAGAGCATCAGCCTGCACACCAAAGTGTTGCAGCTTCGATTCCCCATCAAGGGCACATATGTAGGTTGCAAGTTTAATCTCTGGCCCTGGTGGGGTCGGGGACCAATCCATGCCTCTCTCTGTCTCTCTGTCTCTCTTTCCCCCTCCCTCTGTTCCACCCTTTCTAAAAATCAATGGAAAAAATGTCCTCTGGTGAGAATTAAAAAAAAAAAAAAAGAGAGAAGAGCTTCCAGTTGATTCTCTCAACCTTGAACTTTGCTGAACAGATCAAAGCAATTATTCAAGTAATTCAGGAATCCAGAGGGAGCAGAGGAGACCTGGCTGTAAGGGTCTGGGGGCGGTGCAGCTTGATCCTCATGATCGGCGGCCTGATCGTGCCACCCACAGGCCACCTGGGCACACAGGTCCTCTGGGTCTCTGAACTCTCACCTGTCGGCGAAGGGGTGGCTTTTCCGGGGCTTCCCACGGAGGACTGGGGCTGAATCTTGCACCGGGTTTGAACGTTCCTTCCCTCCCAAAAACGTGTGTGCCATTCGAAGGGGAAGGCCAATTAGTTCCCACATGTCCTGACATTTATATTCCCACACCCACAGAGGAAGAGCCTGTCAAGAACGTTTTCAACTTTGAAGATTCTGTGATTAAGATGTTTATGATTCATGCACATTTCGAAATACTAAAATCATTTGGTTGGGGAATATTTGTCGCTATGGGAAAATAGTCACCGTCTAATGCTGTGTGTAATAATAATGACACTGACACCTGGAACTCATGCACTAAAATGCGAACCCTCTCTGGGCTTCGAGATGACAGGTGACTTGTGTTGTATTTTTAAATCTTCCTGCATCACCTGACATCATAATCACTAGTGTCTACCCAGATAAACGAACCTGAGTGCAGGGTCTGCATCTAATGTATTTCTTGCTGTATCCCATAGTGCTAAGTAAGAACCTTGTCAGCCATACAGAAGGCACTAGATAACTATTTGCTGAAGGAATTAATGAATGCATTTCTGGGTTGTATGAGCTGTACAATGAGCCCATATGACTTTTATTATTATTGAAAGGTAGGGAGAGCAATACATGTTCATGTAATAACATGAGCTGCAGTCTGATGAAATTCATATCCTTAAATGCTTTTATTAGAAAACAAACATCAACAACTGATGGAGGTCTGAATATTGTGTAAGGAACCAGATGTTGGACAGGGATCATGCTGTGTCACTTTAGGAGAAGACATTGTCAAGGCCAGGACCCCCAGCGTGGGGAGGCTGAGCACATAGAATCTTCTCCAGGGTCGGCTGGAAACCCGCGCACCTGACCCCAGAGCCACCCCTGATCCGGCTGGAGTGGGGAGGGTCGACATTTAAATTGGGTGAGAGTCTGAGGTTTTGCTAATGAACTGAGCTGGACTTTTCTTTATAAAGTATGGGACTATTTATTAGAAAGCTATGGAGTCTGCCTGCAATGCCAGGGGAAGAACACAAGTCGCTAGAGGCCCTTCTGAGTCTCTGCTCACACGGTACCGAAGCAGCTCACCATGATGATGGATTCTCCTTGTGAGGAGGTAAGGGTTGCTCTGTGCTGGAGGGAGCTTGGTTGACTCCTGAGTCCCTGCTTCGTGTGAGCCCTCTGCCCAGCGCAGTCCTGGTGCCCACTGCACACCGGAGGCAGTCAGCAAAGGCTTGTAAATGAAATGAAAGGTGCTCCTCTGGCAGCCGGGGATGTTCTGCCAAGGGCAGGGGAACAAGAAAGCAGGACCAAGAGGACGCATGCACGTATGACCACCGCATGGACGGCCAGCGTTGGCGTGCATCGGTGGGAACCCCAAAACAGATTCAGCCTCTGGGCCCAGAGCAGGAGTAGCTCCCCCGGTACCATGTCCTACATGCAGGCCACCTCCAGGGTCTTTGTCACCGTGGGGAATGGGAGTCAGCAACGTGGAGCCTGGGCAGAAACTCTGCCCTATTTCCGGGTCCCCCTACTAGGGTGCACTTGCTGAAAGCCTGCTGTTTGATTCATCGATTGGCAGGCAGGGTAAGGCCTAGTGAGCCCTCAACCTTGGCTGCATGTCAGAATCACTTGGGTGGCTTTTAAAGCTCCCAATTCCCAGGCGCCACCGGGACAATTACATCATCAATCTCTGCGAGTGGGACTCAGGTGACAGGGTCATTGAAAGCCCCTCTAAACCTCCCGCTTCCAGAGTTGATACCCACGAGCCCCCAAGGTTGGGAACCAGGGATGCACCTGAGCTCCAGCCCTGCGTGCTGCCCGCCCTGGCCCGCTCCTGGCCCTGGCTGACTCCTAGGTGCTCTCTCAGGACACTCCGGTTTAATGAGCAGGTGTGAGGCCGAGTGATCCCCGCTCTGAGGCTGCCTCTGGCTGTCACCATGGTCACCAGCTTGGGTGATTCCTCACAAGTGTGATTTACGAGGCAAAAATTTCTCTCTTCATAAATATGTCCTCTGTTCCTGTCACGAAGGGTAATTGAGGCTTTTAGCTTCTGTGTCACAGCCCTCTCATTTCCTCGTGTGCCTGGTGGAATTGCCTGTGGGAATTAAGTCATATTCTCTGCCAGTGAGTAACGGAGAGGCTATGGACTGGGCACCCAGGCCAGGCGACTCAGCCAAAACCCGGTCCCCGGAGAGCATCTCCTCCTGCCCCAGGCCCCAGGCCCCAGGCTCTCAGCCACCTGATTAGACTAGTGGGGCAGCATGGAAGGACAAGTTCAAAATGACTTCTGCTTCCTCATCTGTAAAAGGGGTGACTCTATTGACTCCTGGGGGTCATGTTCACGGTCAAAGGAGGCCACGGTCAAAGGTGCCTGGTGGGCAGTGCATTGTTTATTTGAACCACCCACCTAGGTTTCCATTTCCCTCCGCTCCCCACCTGGCCCCAAAGTGGGCGCTCATGCTCGCGTGCGCGCGCGTGCGCGCGCACACACACACACACACACACACACCTGCACCCGCAGTGGGGGCTGAATAGCTGCTTGAGCACTGAATTCCGGGATCCTGTGAGTTAGGGCTGGTGGGGATTGTAGGGCCCTTCCCTTTACCTGCCAAGAAGCTGAGTGCAGTCCACACCAAGGGCTCTCCTGTACCTGAGATGGGAACGCTGGAGTGACAGCTCCTCAGGCTACCTTCTCATCTCATCTGCAACTCTCTGTGGTTAAACCTAGGGATAAAACATATGCCCTTTCAATGGACAGATGAGGAAATAGGGCCCAGAGAAGTTAAGCTGTTTGTACAGGTCAAGGAGCAAATGCCCAGCAGGTGACCCTGGGCCCTCGGCTCTTTCACTGAAGGATGGGCACCCTCCTGGGAGTGGAAACTTGGAGGAGAAAGCCTGGCATTGGGAGCCGGGTCAGGGTACCGAACTCAGAACTCAGAGACCTGGAGATGGGGGAGCAGGGTACCCGGGAAGAGAGAGGATGGGGCAAGAGTCCCCAGGCTTGGTCCAGGCCAGGCCCCCTGCTCCAGTGCAGCAAAGACACCAGCTCACCAGGGAAACATGGCCAAATACTGACCAACGGTGGGTCTGTCCTCCGGAAAGAGCCCTGCAATCCTGCAATCCTGCTGGTGAGCCCAGGAGCCTGCAGCAGGCGTGTCAGGGAGAGTGTGAGAGGTGGGGAGGGTTTGGAATCCCGGCTCTCCCAGCTACCCGTGGGCGATCTCATCTGTCAGGTGTGGGTAATTGTATCATTCGCAATGGGCTGTTATGAGGATTAATTGAGTTAACACAGAAAAAGCACTTATAAAGTTCCCGGCCCAGAGCAAACACTGCGTAGGTGTCTACCATCATCTTATCGTCCATGAACGTGCCGGCGGGTGGTAGGTGCCCCATGCTCAGTGAATGTGAATTTATCAGTCCTTCTCCAGGGAACAGGGACAGCAGAGCCCTCTGTCTCTGGATGCCCCTCCCATAGTCCCACCTGCCATGTCCATGGCCTGATCGAGGTGGGGAGCAGTGTCCAGGCTGCCTCAGCCAGGGTGCAGGTTTAGTTCAGTCAGGTGTGGAGGACATTCCGTCTGTGCCTGTTATCTGTGTGTTTGTTTGGGCAATCGATTTATGGGTAAAATATTGTGTTATTTTTGTCTTTATTTGTATTTCCCTGAATACCAGTTCCAGCTGTATTTACTTTGCTCTCCTTCGGATCTCCACCCAGCGGCATATGTGATTTTGACCAGTGTGTGATGAGCTGCGCGTTTACAAAGCCCCCTCACATAGAAGAGCTATCGCAGTCCTCCCACCAGGAGATGGAGTTTGCTTGTTGCCCCCACTTTGAGACATGGAAACTGAGGCTAAAGACATTAAATGATGGGTCTGAGATGCAGTGGCCTTGCACACTGACCTAATGTCCCAGCCTGCGTGGTGCTTTCCACCAAAACACCTTTCCGCCTAACTTTTAAATAACTCCAAGCTTACAAACTTTAAATTCTTTTCTTAAGATTATTTTTAAAATGTGTATCTGTAATATTATCAACAATAAAAATATATTTTAAACATGTGGTTACCTTTTTATTTCTCACAGGGTCGTTCTATCACTTGAATGGCTGCATAATGTTTTACTATGATTTACTCATCAGTCTCAGGTCATTGCTCAGTCAGGCCATTCTGGTCTTTCTGTGTTAGAAGTGAATCTCCCACAATCCTTTGGGGCCAGAGCAGTTTTCTTCCTCAGAATTGATTCCTTAGAGCAAATTCACAGGAACAGGAAGAAAGGCTCAGTGAGCCGGAACATCTTTATGACTCTTGAGTCACCTTGGTCTTCTTGACCTTCAGAGGAACCAGGACTATTTATTCCTTACCCTCCAATAGATGCATTCATTGCTCTGTTTAGCCATCCTTCCATCCACCCACCCAATATATACTGCACTTCCTCTAAGCCTTAGATATATGACGGGAGTCCCAAAAAGAGTGTGCTCCAGGATATGTGAGTGATGCCCTTGCCCTGACCTCCGTTCTATCCCCCAGTTCCCGTTCTTTCTTACACCAGCCCCTCGGCAGCCCTGGCTCCCTGAGCAGCATGTTCCCAGGCTCTGGCTGGGCCTCATTGCCCTCAGCCAACTCCCTCGTTGATGTTGATGCTGGCAGTCTTGGCTTTCTCGGCTTCCCTTTGCTTATTTTGGAAGGTCTGGCCATTTAGCTGCAGCCCCTGGAGTCATTTGGTTCCAGCTGTTTCCCCAGGGCCTGGCTGGTGCAGGGCCTGTGCTGTAGACAGCCAGCCTGAGTTGGGGGAGGTCAGGTCCCTGGGGGAGAGAGAGGAGGGCAGTAGCCCTGGGACATCTTCAGAGGCCAGTGGCCTGTTGTGGGAGACTTGACTGTGGGTGAGCTTGGTCCTAGTCACCCCTTGGAAGTCATGTTTCTGAGATGCTCCACTTCCTCCACCTATAGCCATGGCCCACCGACCCCAGGTTGTTACAGTGTGTGTGTGTGTGTGTGTGTGTGTACATATTGGTAAACACTGGAAATACTAGAAGGGACTATGTTTTTTTCTCCAAGAAAATCTTGACAATGAGTTTTCTTCTATTTTTGAAAATTATTTATTCATTTATTGATTTTAGGAAGAGAGAGGGAAAAACCACACATCTATTTGTGTTCCACTTATTGATGCATTCACTATTAGATTCTTATATGTGTCCTGACCGGGCACTGAACTTGCAACCTTGGCCTATCATGATGATGCTCTAACCAATTGAGCTACCTGGCCAGGGCAACAAAAAGTTTTTTTAAATAAAGAAAAAAACACACAAAAACTTTTGTTTCTTTATTAAATAAGTCAAATATTACCATGGTGGAAAGTACAGATGAGCAATAAGAAAAATCACCTCTGGTTTCACTACCCAGGGATGCCAGTCTAACACAGGGTGTACACCAAGCATGTCAACTCAAAACCTAACATTTGTCAAATAAATGAGGCATGCGGCCCACGGGCCATGAGTTTGACATGCTTGGTGTACACCCTTTGAAGGCAAGTAGTTTGGGGTCAGGACAGGGACTTTGCTGGGTCCAGGAGGAAGTGAGGCCTCAGGCATGGATTAGGGCCAGATCATTCTGTGTCCCCAGGAGCTATTAGGGGAGATCATGGACCTTCGCTTCAGACCTGGGGTCAGAACCTGACCCTGGACACTTCCTGGCTGTGTGATCTTGGACAAGTCACCCAACTTCTTTGAACCTTCCCTTGCTCATCTGTCAAATGGGAACAATAATATCTACCTGATGGGATTGAGAGTGACCATGTCTCAGGCCTGGCATGTGGTAGCAGTTGTCCAACAGCTGTCAGCCCCTCCCCAGCAAGTTTGGGTGTTCCCCTGTGAAGCCGTATTTTAAGCAGAAGAGGGGAAAGTGTATTTCCTATGACTGCCTCTTTGAAAACCATTTTCGGGATCACAGGACACAGTGCTGGTCAGTTGTGAGGGACTGCATGCTCTCATAGGCTGCCTGAAGTGGAGGAAGGGTTCGTTGCTACAATCTTCTCTCAGTCGCAGAGCAGGTAGGTGGTATGCTTAAAAAATCGTTTAAAATGCCAATACCTACCCTTTAGTCCAGCAATGCTACTGTAACTTATCTAATGGAGATCATCAGGAAGATGTATGTGCACAGTGTTCATTCATAGTGTCGTTTTCAATGTAAAAATGACAAGCTAAATGGCCAACAATCGGCACACACCTCTAACTCTGACACATCCTTCAATGGAAACACTGCCAGCAACAAGTGAAGTTTTAGATCTAGGTTTATTAACATGAAAAATGTTGGCAATATGCTATTGAATAAAAATAGGTTACAAAGAAAGGACGTGCAGTTTGATTTCATATTTGTAAAATATGTCTTGGTACCCACATTTGGATAGAATATGTTTTGGGACATTTCTAAGACCCTCATGCTTGGGGTAAGGCCCCCTGAATTCCTTAAACTGCGTTTCCTGAAGCCAGCTCCAGGAGGCAATAGTTACTGGTCGCCAAACACCACAACCAATTCAGAAACAAGCCCTTCTGCTTACAGGCTCATGTTCTTCAGAATGTTCCCCAGCTCAGAAAACAGACCCCTTGCTGCCTCGGTTTCCCCAGGGTAGAGTGGGGAGGCATATGAAGGGGACCAGTTGCTCTCAACCCGCTAAGCCGAGGGGAGTTCAGGCTTCTACAGAGGCAGGGGTCATCAAGGCTAAATGGGGCTCTTTCCACTAACTGCAGGAAACAGAGAGGGAGGTCAAGGTCAACACTGGCCTTGGGACATTAGCCCAAAGGTGTTACAACACACTCAGTATGTGCACCCGCTGGGCTAGGTGTACAAAGATAAGTGAGCCACAGCTCTGCCCTGGAGAAGCTCGGTCTGGCCCTGGCTCAGCTGGTTGGAGCATCTTCCTGTACACCAAAGGCTGCAGGTTCAATCCTCGATCAAGGCACATCCCTAGGTTGTGCGTTTGATTCCCAGTTGGGTGGCATGTGGGAGGCAACCAATTGCTGTCTCTCATATTGATGGCTCTCTCTCTCTTCCTCTCTCAAAATCAATTCAAACATATCCTTGAGTGAGGATTTACAAAACTTTTTTAAAAAGCAGCTCAGCCCCAGCCAGTTTGGCTCAGTGGCTAGAGCAGCTGTGGGCAAACTACGTCCCGTGGGCCGGATCCGGCCCGTTTGAAATGAATAAAACTATTGAAAAAAAAGACCGTACCCTTTTATGTAATGATGTTTACTTTGAATTTATATTAGTTCACACAAACACTCCATCCATGCTTTTGTTCCGGCCCTCCGGTCCAGTTTAAGAACCCATTGTGGCCCTCGAGTCAAAAAGTTTGCCCACCCCTGGGCTAGAGTGTCAGCCTGCTGACCAAAGGGTCCCGGGTTTGATTCTGGTCATGGGCACGTGCCCGGGTTTCAGGCTTGATCCCCATTAGGGGGCGTGCAGGAGGCGGCCCGTCAATGTTTCTCTCTCATCACTGATTTTCTATCTCTCTCTCCCTCTCCCTTTCTCCCTGAAATCAATTAAAATATATATATATATTTAAAAAGCAGCTCAGTCTGGTGGGAAAACAGAATCCAACCTTGATGATGTGTCTAGTGAGAAGAGGGACTGACTCAGAGGAGGAAGGAGATGCCCTGCTTGAGGTTTTGGGAAAGACCTTGCTGAGAAGGTGACTCCAGAGCTGGTCTCGCAGGGTGAGGACAGGTCTTGCAGGGTAAGGACAGGGTGTGGGGTGGGGCGCAGCAGGGCAGAGGCCCAGAAGGGCTGTATATTCAGAAAATCTCTCCCCTCCCCGATCCTCTGGGCACCTGCTTGATTCTCCTTCTCCTTCTCTCAGGAGCTGCCTTTTCTGCTTTCTAGTCCAGAGTGGGGAAAACAGCTTCATCTTTATATGGCTCTGGTCAGGGGGACCGTTGGCCTGAGGATGGAATCTTAGTCCCAATTCCCATCTCCCGGTTCTGTGCCCAATCCTGGCCTTGTAAAGTGTGTCCAGGTGCAGGGGCAGGGGACATGCTATAGGGACAAAGTTGACGAGAAGTAGACGAGGGCGGCCCCCAGGAAGAGGGAGAGGGGTGGATGCAGTGCTGAGTGGACAGGCCCTCCATCCCCTGGTACCACTGAGGGATGGGTCCTGAGGCTGATGCCTGTACTAGTCACGGCCCTGTTACCTTTAAGACATAAGCTTGTGATGGAGGGACAGTCATTTCTACCCCAATTGTGTAAGGAAATGGTAATTTTCCAGGTACGTGCTGCACCATGTGCACTCAAGGGAATTCAAGCACCCATGTACACACATGCATGCAAGGACACACACACATGCACACACGCACATGCACACTACACACACACACACAGGCACCACACACACGTACACACAGGTAAACTCACATGCCCAGAGCAGCTGAGAAAAGCCAGCTTCTCCCATGGCCCAGCCCGATGCTTCCTCCTGGGATCATCTGCACTCGCAATGCAGGGTGACTCACTCCTGTGACTCACCGGCTGCAGGGCCTCAGGTCCTGCTGGCAAAGGGCAAACATCTCATTACTTGTCCTTTATGTCCTCTGAGATGTGGGTCCCCCAGCCTGGCTTCCACCTCCCACCCGAGGGAGCCTGGAGGGGAGCAAACATGAATGCTGGAAGTGGGGAGTATCCTAGAGAAACCCCCCCCAGTCCCCCGCCCTGTGCACTGGGGGCGGGGGTAGGGGCGGTTCAGGGGGGTTTACTTTATGAAAGGACTTACGGGAGATGTATTTCAACACAGCATTCCCCACTGGACATTAAGAACAGGGTATGATTACCCCAAAACCGATTTCCTGGCAGCTTTTCAGGAATCTGCTGATTGTGCAAAGTGAGGATGGAGTGTAGCGGGTGAGGAATATCTAGCGGGGAGCAGACATTCCCAGTTGAAAGGTCAGAGAGGGTCTTGGACCATCAGAGCCACTTCCTACCACCACCTTGAGCACATCCCAGATTCCCTGACAACACTTTGCCCCCTCGGCCCCTCCTTCCCCTGCCAGGCCGCACCAACTGGGTCCTAACAGGGAACTCTAGAACCCTGATGTTGAAAGGAAGCTCTGAGAGCCAACATTTTTGTTTACAGGCAAAAACATGGAGGCCCAAAGAAGTGACATGCCTTCCCCTAGACATCCAGGTACTCAGTGACTGACTCCCCTGGGACAAGAATGCAGGCCCCATCCCAGTCTGGGGACTGTGCTGCCTCGAAAAGCAAGCCGACCCCTCTGAGGAGCAGCCCCAACCCTGAGGAGCTGCGGGCGGGGATCGGCCTCTGGGTGCTCATCTGCACAATGAAGCACAGTATCCGCCTGCCCAAAGGGAGGCAGGCTGGGCCTCCTGCTGCACAGTGCCGACACACAGTAGGTCTCCACAGAGGCACGGCAGGGGACAGTGCAGCACTGAGGCCAAGCAGTCTAGAATCAGGAAGTTTATTGGGGGCGAGGAGCCAGGATTCACCATAGGAACCTCTGTTTCCTGAGAACACTGTGTTCCCAGAGGCCTCCCCTGCTCTCTCCTCAGAATGCCGTCCACCCAGCCCCACCCCCACACAGTCACCCATCCCTGCACGGTCAGCCTCTGCTTCCAAATCTGTGCCCCCAGCCACGGCTGCCCTCCTGAGAACCCGCCCCACAGTCCCACTGGCCAGCTGGACCTCGGCCTGGGCTCTCACATCCTCACCCCAAAGACGGAAGGTCTGAAGCACTCTGGTCTTCTGCGTGACACCCCGTGGCTTGTCAGAGCTGCCTTGGTGTGGTTAGAGCTTGTATTAAAGGACGGGAACGCATCTGATCTAAGTCCAGGTGCTCTGTTAGCTCCGCGGGGCACAGGACACACGCTCCCTCTCCACCTCTCCAGCACTGCCTCCTGCCCATCACCTGTCCTCCAGCCCATGTCTCCATTGCTCTTGGACTTGGCTGCCTCCCTAAGTCCAGTGCTGCTGGCATCGGAGGCCATGTGTCTCCGGGGAAGGCCTGGGCTTTTTAGCTGCAAACTCCCAAGGGCCAAAGACACAATCTTTTTATCTCCACAGGCTCAAGGCCAAAGTCTCCCTCCTTTTTTCTTTCTTTAAAAGATGTTGTTGTTGTGTGTTTTTGTTTGGTTTGGTGTTTTGTTTTGTTTTCTTTCAGTATAGCTGCCACTAACCCCTGAAGATGTCACAGTGAGATTGAGATGGCTATCAGGTGGACATAGAGGCACTCAAATCTTTCCCAACCTCCCAGCCCCTCCCAGAAAAGGTAAAACAAAGCAAAAGGACAGTGTTGCTGGCTGGAGCTTTGACCACCGTTTTCCTCACGGAGTCAGTTCCCAGAGCCTGACCCAAAGGACCTCTTCCCCCTAATGCCACGCCTGAGCAGAGGCCGGCACAGAAGCAGTGGGGGGCCTCAATGTGTGGGCCTAGGTGGCCTGCCCGGGAATAGACTTAGACTCACCTTGTCTGAATGGAGCAAGCGTGGGTTGCGGGGAAGAAGGTGCAAGAAAGCTGTGTAGGGCGACTGCAACAAGTGGGGAGAAAGACACCCAGGGAGACATCTGCTCTACAGGAGCGCGATCCTGAGCCTTTGCTCTCTGGGCTCAGCCCTGGCTCCAATTGCTCGGGCTTGGTCTGCAAGGGGACCTGCCCTAGTGCACTGGGTCTTAAACAGGCACGAAGAGCCTACCCACTATCACGAGGCAATGGAAAGAGACAGTGAGAACTGTTTTCTTCTACAGGCCAAGAGCCACACCTGTACCTCCCTGCCTGATATACATGCCTGGCTTTTTTTTTTTTTTTTTTTTTTTTACAAAGTTTCCTAAGATCACTATGGAAAATCAGGTAGCAGACAACAAAAGCCACAGACATGGGAGGTCACAAGGGTTCTGCAGTCCTCAACTTCTTCTTTTTAGAGGAGGCCAGGATGCTTGGTGACCTGAAACAGTGTCCTAATTGGGTGATGTCCCTTTCCCACATCTCAGATTTCTCCAATTCCCCCAACACACCTCCCAACATTTTTTTACTCAGATAAAAGGAGTTGCACGGCGGTTGGTGTAATGAAAAAATGACTCAGCCAGGTCTGCATTGCGATTTCTGTTTTCTCACTTCCTGGCTGCGAGAGCTTGGCAAGTTCCCGCCTCCCTGGGCCTGGGTTTGCTCATCTGCGAGATGAGGGCGTTGTCTTCTGGGCCGGTTGTGAGGACCACTGAGACACCACGTGGGGACAACCTGTGCTGTGCCTGTGGCATTAGGTGCCCAGCGAGTGGTTACGAACAGTTGCTCTAGATTAGAAAACAAACACAAGTGGCAGTTAATGATAACGACCAACATTTAGAGAACACTTCCTATATGCCAGATACTAAGGACTTACAAATCTATTCTAAGTTAACCTAAGAATAGCTCTATGGGGTAGGTACGATCGTTATCCCATTTTCAGAGAAACTTGGGGCACAGAGAGGTTGTAACTTGTTCAAGAAGCAAAGCCAGGATTTGAACCAGAGACCTGGACTGCGGAGTGGTCATTATAGGAAGGGGCAGCCAGAAAGGGCAGAGGTGAGGATGGGGTGCCAATCGAACAGAACCCACAGTTTTGTCTGTTCTTAGAGATGAGAGGAGCCCTCTGAAGAAGATGGTTAAGACCTCAAGGTCGATCCCCTTGACAGCAGCTGGTGCTCTGAGCCATCCCAGGTGCGTGTAGCGTGGGGGGAGTAGTTTCTCCTGTCTTTCAGAGTCTCTGTTGAAAGAGATCTTCCAACCTTTTGCTCAACTCTGATACATTTCAGGCAGTCCAGCCCCAGAAACTAGGGGACCAGGCTCCACCGGGGGCAGCATGTCTCAGGATATGGAGGGAAGGGTCCTCTGTACACTCATGCTTGGGATTGGAGCGAGGAGCTGGATGGCAGTGCTGCTGACTTGCAAGAGATATCTGCTGGCACACGGACAGTGTGAAGGAAAGCTTGTAATTGCAGCCATAAATCAAATGCAGACAGAGGAAAGCTGTCAGACTTTCTGGAGTTATTTTGTACAGAGAGGTGGGAAAATGCAGCTGTGAGGTGGTAGCTGGGCTGGCTGGATGTTGGCAGAGGAGGTCACCATGGAGTGGAGGGGGGTCCCCTGCCCCAGAACGCTATTGCTGTGGCCCCCACTTTCAGGATGATGAAATAGCCAGTTCCCCGGAGAAGGAGGCGCCTTCATCTGGGGCCCCCTGTCCTGGGGAGCACCATGAAAAGCCCCGCTTACCTTTAGCACTTTTCTCCTCCTCTTTTGGATTTGAGTTCTGGCTCTGCCACTTAGTGCTGTGTGCCCTGTGGCAAACCATGAAAAGGGAAATGACTATAGTATATGGTGCCCACTATATACCAACTCTTGAGCTGGCCTTCTCACCAATAGAACCTGATTTAATTCAGGCATCCACTGGTCCCTCGCCAGCCTTGTGCTTCAGCTCGGGCTAGGCCCATTCTTAGCTCCAGAAGGTGGGTCCTGATTAGTTCACGCCAATCATGATGGTCCTATTCCTCTTTCCTGTGATTGCCTTAAGCATGGACATGTCACCCAATTCTGGCCAATGGGATATAAGGGGAAGTTTATTCGGGGTGCTTCAGGGGAAGGTTTCTTATCTCATTCTCACAGGAGGAGATCAACTCTTAAGCCTCTGGAGATTGTGCCTGGAACCACTGCAAGCATCTAGCCACCAGCCCACGGCTGACAATAGCACTGAGGAGAGCAGAGCAGAGAGGTAGAAAGAACCTGGGAGTTCGGTGATGTCATTAAGCTGCAAAATGAACCATTGCTGGAGCCAGCCTACCTTATGATTGCTTGTTTTGTGGGAACCTTGCTTCAGTACGTGATATCAATTGGAATGATGGGATAGTTTGCATGTAAGTTTGTGTTGGATAATATTGGTGTGTTATTAAGCTTCTGTTGTCTAGTTTTGCCTTAGAATGCCTGTACTTCCTGAACATAGAGACACAAGGACTGAAGACTGAATGGGAGCCTTGGAGATCTCTGGCTTTCCAAGAAGAAAGAAATGAGGAACTGCCCCATCTGGTCCTCCCAGCTCAGCTCTTTGCCTGAGGGAGGAACTGATTAATGCAGGACTGTCAGTTCTTCCTGGTGTCAAGAAGAGGAAGATTAGAAAAAGGAGAAGAAGAAGAAGATTAAAGGCCTGCATCTCCCCTCCCCAACCACTCCCAAGCCAGCAGCTGGGGCCCTGAAATGCTTGTCCCTTGTCCATTTCTGAGACACTGGGGGCAGTGGGCAGGGAGGAGTCCATTTCTGCCCAGAGGACTCCCAGCTTGCGGCATCCCACATTTGACTAATGTGTTTTAACCAAGTAGGCCTCTGCTTAATATCCTGGGGGTCAAGTGCTCAAGTTCAAATAACCCCCAGGGAGGCGCAGGGAGACCCGAAATGGCTTGTCCCTACCGTGACCCACAGTTAACCCCGCCTACGGAGGGCAGGGCAGGGCTGCAGGAGCTCCGGGCGCAGTGGAGCCCCGAAGTGGTCAGAGCCATCTGGTCACTCCAGGGACAGCCTCACCGCCCTGAGGGCTCTGCCAGGAGCAGGCAGGGCGCTCCGCTGGATGTCTCCAGGGCTTTTTGCTCTGGAGACAGAGCGTGTTCTCTAGGAGGCAGGGAGGGTCTGACCCACTACCTTCAGCCAGGAGAACACTCAGAGCAGCAGCTCAGCGACTGAACCTGCCTCAGGTCACAGACCGGCTGCGCCATTGCTATTTGTGCGCTGGGTGCTCATTATGTGGCCCCTCCACGCCCGCTTTCCTCACCCACACCAGGGAGACTCACAGCACCCCTCTCTCGGAAGCGTCAGGAGTGTCCTGGAGGTGGTACCTGAGAGCCCTCACCAGGCACGTGGGAGGCCGAGTAGAGGGGAGCTGTTATCATAAAGTCCAGTTGCCCCGCGAGGTGTCCAGTGGGTTCTCTCCCGGAGGCCTTGTCCTCTCGTCATTTCTGTTTGTAAGACAGGCTGTATGTCTCGTGTTCGGAGCCCCAGCCCTGATTCTCACACAGCCCTCGCATCAGCCTCAGGAGGCAAGCGGTCCTCTGTCACTGGTTCCATTGGATCAATCCCTGTAAGTTAAGGAGGCTCGGGAGCAGCTGAGCATGTATCAGTTCTGTGTAAGGAAGACAGGTATGTTCTCAGAATCCCCCCCCCCACCCCCCGCCCAGGTGGCCAGCCTGAGATCCCCATGAGGAGAACCAATGAGGGCAAGTCACCCCCCACCCCCCAATCTAGAGAACCAAGGCTTGTGGGGTTGGGGCTGGGGCTGGGCCAGGGAGGGATGGGCAGGGAGGGGTAGGCAGGAAGGTGGGCTGCCAGGCAGTCCTGGGGCACTGGTGCAAGGGCTCTAACGCGCAGAGAGAGAAGAGCTGAGTGGGCAGTGAGGGGCCTGGACTGTCTCATCCAGTAGGGAGGACATCCTGGTGCTCACAGACAAAGGCGACAACACTGGCCAGAGTAGAAAGTAACAGCTCCCAAGGACTCTGGGGCAGAACTGAGGGCTGAGGGGCACTAGGGCAGCTCCCCAAGCCTTTGCCCCTCTCTGAAGTGTGCCCTGGGTGTGCCTCCTGCTGAGATGGAGTCCAGTGCTGGGGAATCCCCTGCCGTACCCCAGAAAGGGGCTGAGGCACATGAGAGCCAATGCGGGGCACCATCCAGAGGCCGAAAAGGGGAGGATGGTAAAGGCGGGGCATTCATCTATATTCCTTTGCTAGGGCTGCCATAACAGAGTGCCACAGACTGGGTGGCATATACAGCAGAAGTTTATTTCTCACAGTTCTGGAGTCTAGAAGTTCAAAGTCAAGGTATCAGCAGGTCTGGTTTCTTCTGAGGTTTCTCTATGTGGCTTGCAGATGGCCACCCTTTCACTGTGTTCTCATTTGGTCTCTCTTCTCTGTGTACATGCTGCTGGCGTCTCTGTGTCCAAATTCCCTCTTCTGATAAGGGTACCGGCCAGACTGGATTAGGGCCCACCTAATCTTAAGGTAACCACCTCTGTAAAGGCCCCATCTCCAAATACAGTCCCATTCTGAGATCCTGGAGGTTTGGGCTTCCACAGGAATTTCGGAGGAACACAATTTAGCCAATAACATCATTTCCTTTACTCCCTTTCTGCAGGGTCATTGAGGGCTTGCTGTGCCCCTCAATAGAAGGTCACAACTCTTGCCAGGCAGCCAGCCCACAGCCAGTTCTTTCCCGGGTCCCACCAGGCCTAGTGGAGTTAATGGTGCTGGGCTGTTCCAGCCCCTGAGGTATACACACACACACACACACACACACACACACACACACACACACACACACACCTCACCTCCACCTTTGTAAATAGTCCCTGTATTCAACTGTTCGGCATTATGCATTTGAGCATGCCATCTGCTTCCTGCTGGACCCCTGATACACCAGGTAGGGTGGCAGACCCAACAGTGCTCCCCGAGCTCTGAGGATTTCCACCTGGTGGGTGGGAGCCTTTCCTGATCACTGTCTTCCTCGGTGTTGGAATACGCTGCCCTGGCTGCTTCTGCGACAGCAGATGCCTTAAAACAGAAGGCTCAATCCTCTAAGAGTCTCGATGGCCCTTCCACTCCTGCCCACAGATGTCAACTGAATGCCCGAATGTTCTACTTGGCAGCTCCTCACTTTCCCCAGCTGCCAGCCTGACTCTCAAATTTCCGTGATTTCTTTTGTATCATGCAATTCAGTAGCCTCCCTCCACTCTTTCAGCCCATTCAGGACATTCCCCAGGGGGCTTCACATTTCACACCCCCAAAGGCCTCTGGTTGGGGCCCAACAGAGGCATCCTCTGGGAGACTCTGCCACCGATCTAAGCTAACAATTTCCCCCCTGCATTACGGCCTTTTTTCAACTGATGTTGCATCATAACAACCTTTCTATGTGTTATACAGTTTCATGACATTCTAAGAGCTAACATGCCTCAGTTCACCCAACCACTCCCCTGTTGTTGGATATTTATGGCATTTATTTTTTGTTAAACAAATGTTTAGACCCAACCCCTCATCTTCTTTTCCCAGGTCTTAGGCACCCTGAAGTGGGCCATAGCCAGTACTTTCAACCACCCCCCTTTGCAGAGAGCAGCGACTTCCCCTGAGGTGTTTTGAGCAGATGGATGTGGGTGGCACTGGCCCAGACCCCCAGGACCGTCACTGAGAGGGACTCGTGAAGACCAGAAAAGCTCTCTGTCGACCTTGGGACTTGTCTGAGAGGGAACAGCTGCCAGGCCTGTCAAACGTGGAGCCGTGTTAAAGGAATTATGACAGGAAGAGCTCTGCCATCAAACATTCTAATAGCTGCTGCTTACTTCCAGGCATCTTAGTCTAGAATCCTACAACCTGTGTAACGGGCAGTGAGAACACTTGCGTTTAATGTTGAACCCAACAAACACAGGATTTCCCGAAGCTGGGGCCATGGAGCACCAGGCCCAAGGCCTCCTCCAGAAAAGAGTGCTTAGTGGTCAAGAAAATTTGGAAAATACTCTCCCCACCTCTAGTGCATTTAGGTGCCTTGTGCGACTGGTTCCAGTTGTGTTTTGTCGTTTAGCCTTGGCACTCCAGCTATACTTCCTCTTGCGCTTGGTGCGGTAGCTGCCCTTGCTGCAGGTGGACTTCTGCAGGTGGTGGGCCTTCCAGCCACAGAGGCAGCACAGCATGTGTGTCTTGTTGTGGCACTTGCCGAACGATGACGTGCCCTTCGTCATCTTGCTTCTGCTGCCGAGACCCCCCCCCCCTCTTTTTTTTTTTTTTTTAACATAATATCAATAACATCTCATGAAACTTGAGGTTCATAAAATTGACTTTAGAAAACATTGCCCAAAGAGCCTCAACGTCTTTTCCGAATAAAAATAAAAGGGAGAACGATCACATTAGCCATTGCTTTAGAACCTTTTGGTAATTGCTGATACAGACGTGAGGGTTAACTGGAGCACTGGATTAACGAGGTCACTCCATGCTTGGAGGAGGCTAACCAGCAGCAGTACTGGGGTATGGAGCAGCACAAGAAGAAAATACCAATCAGGTCAAAGGGGTTTGCGGTAAGGTCTGGAGTGACAGGTTGCATTTTCTCAACTACAGATGCAAAGAAGTTAGGGACATTTGGGACGTATTGTGAATCTTTTGTGGAAAAATCAACGTTAGAAAAAATCCTAGTCTTCTCCTAAACCCGTGGTCGGCAAACTTCGGCTCGAGAGCCACATGCGGTGCTTTGGCCCCTTGAGTATGGCTCTTCCTAAGCCTTAGGAGTACCCTAATTAAGTTAATAACAATGTACCTACCTATATAGTTTAAGTTTAAAAAAATTGGCTCTCAAAAGAAATTCAATCATTGTACTGTTGATATTTGGCTCTGTTGACTAATGAGTTTGCCGACCACTGTCCTAGACTGTTTCTTACTACTTTTTTTGTAGACTGTATTCTGAGCTGGAGGGGCCGGAGGTGGGTCTGTGTCTGAGATTTCCCACTTAACCAGCAACCGGGCACTGTCAAGGTCAGGCAGTGCAGGGACAGCTGGAGGACAGACCTTCCCAATTCTTTTTAGAACAAGGGCGTGTGAAGTGGGTGGTCCTAATTCTGTGCCATTTTTGCCCCTGTGCTGCCTGGGATGGTTTTCCCTGGTGCCAAACAGGACACTGTGGGGTCATGAGCAACCATCCACTGTGACTTCCCTCCCTCCCTATCCCCTAACCCAGTCCCAGCCTTCCCCCAAGGTCAGGCCAGATCCCAGGGAAGAGACTGGTGGGAGTAACCAAGCTGAGGTGCTTGGACAGGCTCAGGAGCCACTGTGTTCTCAACACACACTGGCTGAGCTGTAGCTAGGAAGGGTGTCTGCTTGCTCAGGACAACTGCCCAGAGAGGAGGAGGGAAAGGGAAGGGCGGAGGTAAGACCCGATGTGGGAAAAGAAAGGGTCAAAACTGTCGTTGTGTGCTAGTCTGGGCGCCCACTTCTGCATTTCCCGTGAGGCCCAGCTGAGTGCAACACAAAGCTGGTCCTTCTCAGCCTCAGCTTCCCACTCAGTGCCCACCAGCCCGTGGATGGAAAAGCGGCCTGGCAGTGGGTGCTCTAGGCAGGCGTTTGCGTCCCCAGTGGGACTCCTCATCCACGCGACTGACCAGTGCGTGTGAGGTTCCTTGTGAAGCTGTCTACTTAGGAGCAGGGAGTCGCAGGGATATGCAGCTGTCCCTGGTTCATGCTTCCCAGTGAGGACGGACAGCAATGGCCCCAGAGAGGAGGCTGCAGAGAAATCAGGGGAGGAGAGGAGATGCTCACAGCTAGCTAGGGCCATGCAGAGGGCCAGGGAAAGTGCCCTCAGACCTGGTGTTATTGAAATAATAATATCAACAACAACAACAATGAGAATGAGAACAGTAACAACAATATGATAGCTCATGCCTTATTCATTCATTCAACGAATACTCACCGAGTCCCTCCTAGGTGCCAGGCATGTGCTGGGCACCCAGCATACAAGTAAACAATATCTTTGTTTTCAATGTACTTACAGGCCAAGGTCATATCAAATGAGTTTGCAAATACATCATCACACACCATGATCACAGCAACGGTTTGCTGGAGAGCTTACCAGGTACAAAGCATTGTGCTTTTTATGGGTGTTGTCTCATGTAATCATCACAGCAGATCTATGTGGCTAGTGCTTTTATTATCCCATTTTACAGATGAATAAATGGAGGCTCAGAAAGATGAAATCCAATGCCATCAGACATAAAGACGGTCTGTAACTGGACATGGGGAGGGAGGGAGCCAGACTAATCCACCACTTTTCTTTAGCTCCTGGAGGGAGAAACTCTCAAGGGCCCTGGACAACCACATCTGGTTGTATCTGGAACTCGAGGGAATGGCTACTGGCCCTCTGAGAGCCAGGGGGGAATTAACTGCTGGCTATGAAAGGGCCCCAGGCCCTCCAACCAGCAGCATCTCCTCCTGGGCGGCACATCACAGTCACTGGAAAACCTACACGTCCTGCTGCCTGGGCCGGGTCTCCAGGGGCATGACTTAGTCGGGCTGGGGTGAGCTGGACATCAGGATTGCAAAGAGCTCCTCGCAGGATTGCAGAGTGCCATCAGAGCTGGAGCCCGATGACCAGCAGCATTCATCAGCTTTTCAGTCAGCGGTGACCCTGGAGTTAGTCAACCCTCCCCAAATCAAAGTATTTCCTGGAGACCAGAGGCAGAGTCTTAACGTGATCATAACACTGAGTTTCTTGAAATGCCCGGAGGTCCTGAGAGGAGACGTCCGATTCCCTGACGGCTGAGAGCGCCTAGTCCCTGCCAGCCTCCCTCCTGTCCATCATACGACTCTTTCCTGCCCTGAGGCAGGATGCTCACCCCCACCTGCTTCCCAAACCAATTATTTTCTTTTTGACAACCATTAAAGATAAAATTTTAAAAATCATCTAAGAAGACACGTAAAACCCACTGGAAATTTCAAAGCCATGAGTCATTGCACTTCTGGGCCCCCTCAGATTCTTATGTAAGGTTGAGTCACTTTTTGTGAGGTCCATGCATAGCAGATGTGTGTGTGTGTGTGTGTGTGTGTGTGTGTGTGTGTGTGAGAGAGAGAGAGAGAGAGAGAGAGAGAGAGAGAGAGAGAGAGAGAGAGAGAGAGGAGGGAGAGTCATTTTCAGCTTTAAGAGACTGGTGGTAACTCTGAATTAACTTCACAGATTCCTCATCCCCTGTACTTGTTCTCCACTTCTCCACACTTCATTTTCCATCCACAGTGACATCGCTCCAGAGTGCCTGCACGAGGATTCTGTCACCTGCTGCTCGGCCTCAGGCACTGCTGTCCCTGTGTCCCAGGACAGGCCAGTGGTGTGGGTGGGGCATAACTGCTCTGCTCCCCACCAGCACATTCTGGGCGGGTGCTGTGCCCCTACTACAGGCAGGTCCCAGAGCCTGGGATGGTGGTGGTGGTGGTGGTGGTGGGGGTGGGGGTTGGGGATAGATAACAGATGTCTGGGCCCAGCTTCCAGGTCTGTATCCTGTTTATTTCTGGTTTTCTCAGAAAAACACAGAGGCAGTGGAGCAGGGTCTGGGAGAATAAAGAATTGCAGGCATTCCAAGGGAGCAAAATGAGGGAACCCATTTGATGGGGAATGAGGATGCTCTCTGAGAGTTTGACCATAAAACGGACACATAGGCATCAAACAGACAGAGGCCAAGTCATCCTCAAAAGAGAGAATGGGCCCCAGGCTGGCAAGACCGATGTTGGTCGGAGGAGAAAGATGTCCATGGGTGGGAATAGGTGGGTCTGCCATGCAGGTGCAGAGAAGAGCCAGGTCCCTGCCCTGGCCACACCCAGCTCAGACTGTTCTGGAGAGGAAGAGGGAGAGGGAGAGGGAGAGGGAGAGGGAGAGGGAGAGGGAGAGGGAGAGGGAGAGGGAGAGGGAGGGGAGAAGAGGGAGAGGAGAGGGAGAGGGAGAGGGGAGGAGAGGGAGGGGAGGGAGGGGGGAGAGGGGGAGGGAGAGGGGGAAGGAGAGGGAGGGAGGGGAGAGGGAGAGGGAGGAGGGAGAGGAGAGGGGAGGGAGAGGGAAAGAGGGAAGGAGAGGGGGAGGGGGAGGAGGAGCCTGGCTGTGGCCTCAGGGGCCATGGGTGGGTCTGCTGGGGAGGTGGATGCCCCACACCGTTGCTGCCTGAGATTTCCCATCATCCACACTTGATAAGGACTGTCCCTGGTTCTGAGTCCAGGCTCCCCAGAACTGGCTTCCCGAGAACTGAGCCTCAGGGAAGGGGTGGGATGCACCAACAGATGAGAGAGCAACCAAGTACTGATCCTTTTCCTTGTGAGTGAACAAATCCACCTTCCCGTTTAATACAGCAGTGCTGTGAGCTGGCCCATGTGGCTCCCTCCCCCACCACTAAGAGGCACGGATGAAAGATAACCAGGAGAGACCCTGGAGGGGGTGAAGCCATCAATAAATGCCACCCCCCTGGGGTCCACTGGCATCCCTAGGGGAGTCCCCAGCACTGCCACAGGCCTCGGCCCTCTTCCTCCCGGAGCTGTGCTGTCCAGTGTGGGAGCACTGGCCATGTGGCTGTGGAGCACTTGAAGTGCAGCTGGTCTGACTGGAGATGTGCTGTGGGGTCCAATACAATGGGACTTTGAAGATTTAGTATGAGAAAAAGAATGTAGAATAGCTTATTGGTAATTTTCTGTATTGATTATATGTGGACAATATTTTAGGTATATTAAGTTAAATAAAATTAATTAAAGTTAATCTTACATGTTTCTTTTTACCGTGGGCCCTGCTCCAAGCAACAGCAAAGTGAAAATAAAGGGACAAGCTAAATAACAGAACAGACAATAGCAACAGAATTTTGAGAGCCAAGAATCAGATGGGTGAGTGGTCACGGACCTCACGGTTCCGATGAAGTTGGATCTGACATTGTACTTGGTTGAATGGTGTACCCCTAAAATCATGCCGAGCTGGAACTCAGAATGTGACCTTATTTGGAAATAGGGTGTTTACAGATACAATTGGTTAAGTTGAAACGAGCTTTTACTGGAGTAATGTGGGTCCTAAATCCAATGACAAGCATCCTGGTAAGAAGGCCATGTGAAGCTACAGACACCGGAAACCAATACACGTAGCATGAAGAAAAGATTGTAAACTATCTCATCAGTAATTTTTTTTATGTTAATTAGAGTTTGTGATGGTAATATTCATTTAGGTTATTATAAATATATTGGGTTTAATCAAACATATCATTGAGATGGATTTCACATGCTTCTTTGTTTAAATGTGGTTATTAGAAAACATTAAATTATATATGCAACTCTCATTGGTGGCTTGCACTTTCTTTCTATTGAACAGCACTGCTCTGGGGTGAGCAAAACGCCGCATGCAGACCCTGGGGTTCTTCATCTGGGGAAGAGAAGGCAGTGGAACTTTTGAACCAGAAGCCACAAAAGTAGGAAGGTTGTTTCACAAAGCCCAGCAGATAGGACATGTCGACATGTCAGCGAGAGGTCAGGCCTGAAGGAGAACAGAAGGTCCGGGGTGCAATGGCAAGAGAGGTCAGGAAATGCCTTCCTTTACCTGTAGAATGGGAACCCTGAGCTGCTCCCAGCCGGGGTCAGGGGTCAGGGGTCAGGGGTCAGGGGTCAGGGGCCAAGGGCCTGGGGTGGGCTCCTTCTCTGAGGACAACCACCCCTTCCCAAAGGGATCCCTGTCCTGGGAAAGCAGAAGGCAGGGCCGTCAAGGTGGGCTGGCTCCCAGCAGCCAGAGCCCCACATCTCATACTCTCCAAGGCAGTGACTGAGGGCCAGGCCAAGGTCCCAGAATCCTGCTGGTAGGCCCAGGCTGGCTGCAGGCAGTATGGAAGGGGGGTCTTGGGGTTACCCAAACAGCTCACTGGCTCCAGAGGGTGGGGGTGGGAGGGAACGGAGGAAGGTGGGGTGAAAGAAGCCACCTGGCTTAGCCAGACCGAACTCATGTTTTCCTTGGCCAGAGCTGGGATTCCTCTCAAGGTTTCTGCCCGGAGATAGCAGCTGTGCCGGATGCTGTATTTCACCGTCTGTCCAGGCTGAGAAGGAACTGAAGATCATCCGTGGAATGTGTGCTTGCCATCCCAGTGGGGGCTGTTTGATTGTCTTTGGAGGTGTGAGTCCAAGGGGGTAAGGATTCAATGAGGGTCCAATTAGAACCCCCAAACACCTCCCACTTTTCAGGGTTCCTGGGATGCAGGGAAGCAGGCTGGCTACTCTGGTTCTTCTTCAGTTTCCAAGAAGGCCCAGAGGTGACCTTGAAATGATTCTTTAGAACCCCTGTCAGAAGAGCCTCATTTTCCAGTTCCCATGAGTACCATCCTCTGCACACTTTATCATTATTGGTATTGTTATTGTTGGATGACTTTCCTAAAAACACCCTAGAGACCAAGAGCCCAGGTCCCCCAAGTCCCCCTGTGCAGGCTATCTGCACCTAATAGAGCCCCTCTGTGTTTGCTTCCAAGTTACCAGGTTGTCCTTTCTGCTCTGAAAATCGTCCCTGGGGAAACTGTCCCAGCTAAAATGCCAGCTCGATCCGGGAGAAGGAGCACAGCAAGTCATTCTTTGCACAGGTTTTTACTGAGCACCTCAAGGCCACTTGCAGACCTGGTCCAGACACTGGGGCCCAGGGTGAACAGAGCCTTCCCACACCCAGTGCTTAGAGCTCTCTGTCCCCCCTTCTTTGAAGTCCTGCAGGGGTTCTGCCCATGGTCAGGGGAGCACAGGTTCTGACTAGGGAATAACTGCTCCAGCAGGGGGCTCAGGTTCCAGTTGCTATGCTGGGCCCAGACTCAGTGCAGTGTCAACAGTGAGAGCCGCTGTCCCCGCCTATCATGTCCAGTGTCCAGCGGGATCTGGGGGCCTCTGCCTCTCTCAGCAGGAAGCCTGCTTTCCTCCCCATGGCCCATCTCCAGCTCCCAGGCCTCTCCTCCTGTCTGCTTCTTATCTCTATCTCCGGTGTTTAGAAAATGTCATCTTGAGTGGCCAGGGCTGTGAGCTGCTGCGGGAACAAGGAGAGTTTTGCTGTGGGTGATGGGGGTCCCCCAGGGCCTTGAGTCAGAGCTCAGAGTTTGTCAAAGCTGGAGAGGCCCCAGAGACCAGCCAGCACTGCCAGACGCCCATTTCCCAGCCCACCAGCCCACCTCCACCTCAACTGAGGGAGTCGAGATTTGTAGTTTTGATAGAATGAGATGCTCCCCCACCCCCACAACTTCCCGCACCAGCACTTTTTTAAACAGGAAATTGAGGGACACACACTCTGTTTTTCTTGATCAGAGCAAGACCAGAAGACTGACGCCCTCTGTTTAGGAAGGTGACCTCCCACCAGCGCAGTGCCGAGGACACTTGCAGATCAAAGGGACAAGAAGGCCTGGGACCACCCTGGCTCAGGGGTTGTTGCTTTTTGGGACAGGGCAGGTCTTAAGGACTGAGTGTCCTGGGGTGACAGGGACCCCCAACTGCTTTCCTTCAGATTCTAGAAGGACCCAAATCACTGTCTCTTCTAGTCTCTTGGACATTTTCCAGTTCCCATCGGGATCAAAAGGGAGAAATGGACTTTAACTCCAGCAGTAAGAATGTGAATAAACTGGAGGTGGGGGTATTTTGAGTTTGGGGGCCCCGGTGCTGCTGATGGAGCCCCCACCCCCAGCAGGTTATTCATAGGCCAGCCCCTCCCCAAGGACTTCAGTGTGTACCAAGTGAAGATGGAAGTTTTCTCCATCTCTTTGCAGCCTTATAGTTCTTATAATTAAATCTGGAAAAACATCTTTCCCTTTCTTCATTTCTTTGAAAAAAAAAAAAAAAAAAAAAGCAAGATTGGCTTAAACACAAAGTGATCATTTGGGCCCTTTGAAAGCAGAACAAAGAAAAGATGACCTTTTGAGAATAACGCGCCCCCATCCCCGCACCCTGCCTCAGCCAGGAAACGCCCCCACCCAGGCTTTGACTCTAGAGGAGAGGGGAGACCAGATAACACCCCAGTGTTTCAAAGGCATTTTCCCCAAGGGCCCAACTGCTTGCAAAGCCTCTGAGAAAACCTGGGCCAACCTCCTGGCCCAGTTGCTGGCCTCCAAACCAGGCTGCTTGGCCCGTCCGGGCGGCCCATAAATCCCAGCGTCCGCACGAAGCTGCACTCTGGAGCTTGCCCCTTTGCTTGGAGGCCTGGCTGCAGGCCCTGGGCCGCCCTCCGCCAGTCTAGAAGCTGGTGGAAATAAGCACGTTTACTGGCGGTAAACCTCATTTCTCAGGAATTGTACACCCTCAAGAGCATCTGAAATCAGCCCGTTGTTCCTGCCTGCCCGCTGGGACCACAGCTCTCTCCTCCTGACAGGACAGGCGATATTGAATTGGCTGCTGTCCCCCATAGGGTTTTTACCACATCACCAGTAGAGGCTAGTAGGGTGCCAGCAACATGTTAACTCCTTTGCCCCCATGGCAGAGAGTGCTGCTTCTCCTAATATCTATTTAACCTGCTATAAGACCCCAAAGGGTAGATGCACATATTTGAGGTCAAAAATTCAAAGGTCCTGCCCTCTCTGAGGCCAAAACCAAGCCCAGCTGGCAGATGGGAGTCTAGGAGTTGAGGCAAGCTGAGAGGTGTGAGTTACTCAGGATGGCTTCGACTCTGGGAGAAAAGAAGGGACCTTCATCTCTGCGTGGTGTAAGAACCGGGGACACATCAGTCTAGAAGCCTTGAAGATATGAGAGGCACAAGTGAGCAGCCAGGGTAGAATTTGGGGACCCCCCCCCCGCCCCACCAGGGCCATGCAGCGGGCATGGATCAGATGAAGTCGGACAGCCCATGAAATACATTTCCAAATGCTGGGCATGGCGCTGGACAGGAGAGAGCAGGACAATCCTAGACACAGTCCAGGCTGCCCCATGCAGCTTTATAGCGTCCGGAATGGGGCTGTTACCCAGACTGGCTGCCCAGAGCCTGTGTTCTAGCCCACCCTGGCTCCTCAATGGCTACCTGGCTTTGGACCAGTCCCTTCATCTCTGTGCCTCAGTTTCCCTCTCTGTAGCAAGGGGTGGTGATGGTGAAGGAGAGGATAAAAATACACAGGGTGTGGAAAATGCATAGAACAAGGAAGGAGCCAGCTGGGGAGGGGTGGCTGCTATGGGGACCACTGGCCAAGTCTTGCCAGCTGAGTTCCACCTTGGGCCGGGAGCCAGCAGGGTTTATCACCACAAATAATCCTGAGATGGCTGTTGAGCCACAATGCCCTACAACCAGGCAGTCCTGGCCCTATGCTCTGTTGGCTGGGGGCATGCTGTCTCCTGGATACGGGAGCTCTGGGTGGACTGGTGTGCTTGCCCTGAGAGATCCCGGCTGGCCCGCTCCCTCTCACCCCACTTCTTCCTGCTCGTGTGTTTGGGATTAACATGTATCCCTTGAATCTTTTCATTTTCCTACTGAGATGGAAACTTGGCCCGAGCCCAGGCCTGGACGTGCTCGCAGTGTGGCTGGGCTCAGGCCAAGCCCACGGTAATTGTAATCACATGTGAGGCCTCGCTGGCTCGCTGGGCGCTGGGGCCGGGGAGACACACGGCTGCCAGAGGGAAGGGCACTGGGCCGGCGTCTGGGCTCCGGGTGAATGTGCAGACAGTGTGGCCTTGGGCTCCTGCCCTCATTTCTCTGACCCTCAGTTTCCTCATTGATAGACTGAAGGTGTATTTTAAAGTGATTGGCTTATAGGACCAACCAGGGCTCTGCCTAGGCTCTGGGAATCTGGGCTATCATGAGATAGGGACCAGCTCTCCTGTGGCCCTTTGGTCTTCCCAGCCCTGGCCTGGCCTTGCATGTTCACAGAGAGTGACCATGTCCAGGGTGTGGCAGGGGGCTCCAGGAAGGCCTGCCTCAGCCCTGCCTCATATACAGGGAGGCTTTCTCACTGGACACAGAGCATGGAGGGTTCTCTGAGCCAGCGGGGGCTGAGCCTGACATTATCCCATGAAGGTAAGCTCATGGGTAGCTGGGGTCTAAGATACAGGGTGGGGTTGAGGGTCCTTAGAGAAGGCTACCTGGTGCAAGGGCAAGCCCGATGCCCATCCCACATTAGCCCAGGGGCTGGGGCTGCCCCCTGGCTTGATTTACTCTCTAGTGTAACATTACTCTGAGCACCGATGGGGAAAGAGCTCTCCCCCCAGCGGATTATTGTTTTTTCCCCACTCACGTTGGAATCTCAGGAAGCCTGAGCATTGGGAGCGGTTGAGGAGCTGTGGCCAGAGGTTACCTGGCTAATGGCACTGCCCAGAGCAGAGCTGACATTCTATGGCGGCAGTTGCAACTGGTGGTCCGAGAACCACTGGTGGCCTGTGAGGTACGGAAGGTTGGCGACCCCTGTTCTATGGCACACCGTCTGAGTAGGCTGTGAGGAGAGCTTCTCCAACTTCGCATAACCCTTGGGGTTTCTCTTCACTTTCTCCCCTTTCTACTTGTACACGTGTCTCCTTACACTTCTTCCCTGTCAGTCTCTCTGACTTCCTCCTTCTGCTGCTTTCCTCTTTCCCTTGTGTTCTTCTGTTCTCCTTCCCAGGAGGAGAAGCAGAATGACTGTGTGGAAAGAGAATGGCTTGGGCGCGGGCAGCTTTGACCTTGATGAGCCTCAGGCTTCTAATCTATGAAACTGGGATAGCAATATCCTAACCTTGGCATTGTTGCTAAGATTAAATAGGATGATACATAGAAAATTTTAGGCAGCACATAGAAAAGTATCAATAAAAAGCAGTAAATACTGTTATTTACATAAAATATCAACTGAAATTTGTCTTAAAAGATTAGTTTGACTCACCCTGGTTAGTGTGGCTCAGTTGGTTGAGCGTCATCCCATGCACCCAAAGGCTGCCGGTTTGATTCTGCTCAGGGCATATGCCCGGATTGCAGGCTCAATCCCCAGTATGGGGCATGAAGGAGGCAGCCAATCGATGTATGGATCTCACATAGATGTGTTCTCTCTCTCTCTCTCTCTCTCTCTCTCTCTCTCTCTCTCTTTCTCTCTCCCTTCCTCTCTCTCTCTAAAAATCAATTTTAAAAAATCTTAAAAAAGAAGATTAGTTGGACTTGATTAACATTTGTTCCCATTCTTTATAAAAACCAAGTAATTTAAACTTTTTCTCTTTCTTGCTCTCTTAAAGTTGGAATGACCATACTCAGGTCGATTGCTCTTGATTTCCTTGTGGCTTCTGGGTTTTGCGCTGTGTGTCCACAGGCCTAGAGGGAAGGAGGCCTCTCGCCTGGAGCTGGCCCTGTGGACCACCCCCCTCTTGGCTCCCTGTGGTGATGGTGGGTGTGGCAAAGGGGCTTTCCTTTCTGGTACAGGTCTCAGAGGAGACCTTCGATGCTCACCTTGTGGTTCTGAGGCCACACACCCAACATGGCTCCTGCCAAATAAACAGAAAACAAACCTACAAACAATGGTTCAGGGGCCACTTTGTCGCTTTATAGAAAACCTTTCTAGGAGGAATCTTTTACATTCCAGAAGGTTTTCCCCCATTTCATTTAATATAGCTTCTCTATCTGTGACCATTAGGGTTTGGTCAGAAAAACAGAAGTTACTCTAGATACCCCAACTATGCAGGGTTTTAACACAGGGGATTTAGAGGCTTATATAGCTGACGGGAGGGCTGGGTGAAGGCAGGTCAGAGAAGCCACCATCAAACCCTACAAAATCAGGAAATGCCAGAATCACAGAGAGGATGCTGGGATCAGCCTTTTCGTGAAGGTGCTGCCAAATGCGACGAAAGAAGCCCCAGCCCCTCCCAAAGCCGAAGCCAAAGCCGAATCTTTGAAGACAAAGAAAGCAGTGCTGAAAGGCGCCCACAGCCACAAAGAAAAGACGCCCACATCACCCACCTTCTGATGGGGTGAAGACACTGCTGCTCTCAGGCAGCCCAGGTATCCTGGGAAGAGCGCCCGGGGGAGAAACCAGCTTGACCACTACTCCATCATGAAGCTCCTCTGACTGCGAGTCAGCCGTGAAAGAGAAAGAAGACAACAGTCCATTGTGCTCACCGTGGATGTCAAGGCCAATGAGCAATGATCAAACAGGCTGTGAAGAAGCTCTATGACACTGACATGGCCGAGGTCAACACCCTCATCAGGCCTGAAGGAGAGAGGAAGGCATATGTTCGACTGGCTCCCGACTATGATGCTGTGGATGTTGCCAACAAAATTGGCCTCATCTAGACTGAGTCCTGCTGGCTAATTCTAAATATAAAAATGCTTCACTGTAAAAAAAAAAAAAAAAAAGATGCTCAGTTCATCCAAGCCTGTAGCGCCACCAAAGTGAGCCGCTTAAAAGCGCTCACCTGGAGGCTGTGGCAAAACTCACACCCATCCCCGTGTGAATAGTACAATTAAATGTCCTGCTTCTTAAACTTCACATTCTTCTGTGGGCATTTTTATTTGCCAGAGGTCTTTGTGAACTTCTTAGCTGCTTTGTATTTCATTGAGTGGATAGGGCAAACTTTAGTTTACCATTGTTTTGCTTTTGGACATTGAGGCCGTTTTAAAATTTCAGCTTTTTGTTTGTTTTTTAATGTTGCAATGAGCATCTTTATGCACCTAACTCTTTTCACATTTTAGAACTTTGGCATGAATCCCCAGTAGTAAGATTACTCTGTTGAAGAGAACCAATGTTTTTCTAGTTCTTGGTGTCTTATCGCCTTAGTTTCCTTAACAATTGTAAGGTAAAATTGTTATCCGACCTACGTGAGCGCTCTATCAACTGAGATGCTTTTTTTCTATTTAACTTTGCATTTCTCTGGTGATTAGCTAGGTTGGGCATTTTTGTGAAAATCCATTTCGTAGTTATAATTTGTTTTATGTAAATCACTCTTTCTTATGTGAAATGCCTCTTGCCTATTTGGCTTCTTTGTTTTTTCAACTATCAGTTTGTATGAGATCTTTATGTAATATTCCCTCCTCAGAACTTTTTAGGAGGGGGGCAGAGTATAGATAAATAAAAACAGGTAATAATCTTTTATTTTCCTCATTTGCTGTCAATATTTCTCCCCACTTGCCCCTTTTCAGTCATTTTTAATGCACAAAATTTACATTTTTTGTAGTCAAACGTGCTAATCTTTCCTTTGTGATTTCATTGATGATTTCCAAGTTTAATGAAAGACGTTCTCCCTCTAGAGATTTGATAAAAGTTTGTCTCTTTACTAGTTTTCCTAGGTTTTTTTTTTGTTTGTTTTTTTTTAAAGGATGTAATTCTTTAATCTCTGTAAAATTTCTCTGAAAAAACTCCCTCTGCTCTGAGGAAGGGGATAATTTCAAAGCATAAGTTTCTCAAACTCAGCAATTTCCTTCCCTGGTCTTCCTGGTTGTGTCGGAGCCTGGGATTCCAGGCTGACCACCTTCCTCAGGCCAACTGTCCGAGGGAGGAAGGGGATCACACAGAATCAGAACTTGCTTCTCGAGCCAGACCCCCATCCGAAGGGGCAGCACAAGGAGGCAGAAGAACATAACTTGGAGCCCGAGTTTGAGCTCTGGCTGGGTGTGGACTCTCAGCCTCCTGTTCTCCCTCTGAAAAATGAGCCAAAAGATCTTGACTGATAGGGCTGCTGTGAGGACAACAGGAGATGAAGTACAGAAAGTTCTAAAATACCGCCTGGTCTATTATGGATCTCCCAGGGCCCTGCGTTTGCATTGGCTTGGCTCCTGGGTACCACTCATGCCCAAAGGTGTTCCTCACGGTAGAGCTTGGGCAGACTACCAGAATAATTAAGAATTTACTTTTTTAAGTAAAAAAAAAAATGGAGCCCTGGATGGTGTTCTCAGTGGTTAGAGCGTTGGCGTGAGCACTGAAGGGTCGAGGGTTCGATTCCCAGTCAAAGGCATGTACCTGGGTTGCAGCTTTGATCCCAGGTCCATCTGGGCTTGTGGGATAGGCAACCAATCAATGTGTCTCCCTCACACAGATGTTTCTCTCCTTCCCTTCCACTCTCTCTGAAAAGCAATGGAAAAAAAATATCCTTGGATGAGGATTAAAAAAAGAAAGAAAGTGAGAAAACGGAGTCTGGGGTTAAATGGCAGAGCAGCAGGTACTCTTGACGGCCTGGATACAGCGTCCTCCAGCATTACTTCGCCTCCCGGCACCTCAGGTCCTCTGCTTCCTCAAATGTGAAACGGAGCAAATTGTCCCATCATCTCTGCTGCAGAGGGGTTATTTGATGATCAAATGAAAGGCTCTGAAAAAGGCCATGGAAAAATCCAGAGGCAAGGTAGAGTCCCCATGGGCCACTCTGTCCACTCCTCCCTCAGCATGGACACAGACGAAGCCTTGTGTTAGCTCCGCGAGGCTCCCCGCCCCTGCGCCCCAGGAAAACCACCGAGGCCTCTGTGAAGGCCCCTGGTGCCCCTGGCTCACCAGGCAGGAGGCCAGGGCTGGCCGGGGCCCCGGAAAGCAGGGCCTGGAGGTGAGCCGCGCTCGGCCCAGCTGGGTTCAGCTTGGAGCAGCTTCTGAAGACTCAGAGGGCCAGGCTGAGGAGGAACCCAGGGTCACCCAGGCCACCCCCACGTCACAGTTGTGCAAGTTCAGGTTCAGAGGGGGGAGCCAGTTAGTGGCCGTGGCAGACCCTGGGCCGGGGATCCTGCTCCCAAGTCCAGTACACTTTCCACTTGGTCTCTGCTGCAGTGGCCTCCGTGGGAAGGGCTCCTCTGGCCCTTCTGGAAAATTCTTTGCAATCTGATGACATCTGAGCAAAACTGCACAATGTTCGAGTATCAGAGCGTTTGACAAGCACGGCAAAGCACTAAGAACAAGATGCCCCACAGCCCGGAGGGAATTTCCCGGGAATAGACTTTTCCAGGCAGGGAAGGGAGGGTTTTGAGCAGGAAGAACTGCAGCAGCTGGAAGAACATGGGGGCAGTGGCCGGAGGCAGGCAAAGCAGGGAGACTTGGTGCTGCCACCCCACCCCGGACTGGTCCATCCCAGTCTAAGGGATTGGTATCTTTGGTGGAGCGTGGTTTTCTAGGCAATACCCCTTCCTCACCCTCTACCTTGAGCCACCTCCTTCCTCCGTGTGGGTGTGGGTGTCAGCTGCTGTCCTTCTGGGCAGAAGGTTCAGGTGGTCACAGTACAGGGACACCTGGTCTGATGTGGGACGAGAACACTGTAAATCTAAGTCATCCTTCAGTGACTGGAACATGTGGTTTCCAGAAGCATCAGGGCACTGGTTCCCTGAAGAGGGGGGAGGGGAAGCGAGAGAAAGTGTTGAAAGGGTGGGCAAGGTGGGGGATGTGGGGGCAAGACCTACCTAGCACAAGTCCCGACTTCCTTCGGGCTGGCCGGGGGAGGACACCGCCTGCCTACAAGTGTGGGTCAGCCCCTCCTAGACCCTGGTGGCCGCCCCTCCTGCCCTCCTGGGACCTCTGCTCCCAGCACATTTCCTGCAGCATCAGCAACCAACTTCTGTTTTTGCCCTGTCTCCCTGGTGCAGCTCATGCCACCTGTGGCCGAACGCTCCCCTCCCTCTGTCAGGAGACGTGTGTGAGGGAAGGGAAGTCACATCTTCCTAGTCCCCCAGGCTGGATGGCAGGGCCCCGAACTCACCAGCCAATTGCAAACGTGCACTCAGGATTGGGCCAGTGTTCGTGCAGGCTGCTCCCTAAGCATCGCCAGCTGGGCCCGGTGTCTGGCACAGGGAGCACACCCCACCCCACCCCGCCTGACTTCAGAAGGAGGGGTCACAGGACCAGTGAGGGGAGAGGGAGAGGGAGAGGGAGAGGGAGAGGGAGAGGGAGGGGGAGGGGGAGGGGAGGGGAAGGGGGAGGGGAGAGGAGGGGGAGGGGGAGGGGGACAAAGGCTTTTTAGTTTATGCGGAAGAGACGCATGGAGACACCTTCAGTTCTGGGGTGTGGGAAGGTGGAAGGGGGATTCCAGACTGGGTTGCAGAGCCTGAATGTAACCCAGTGGCCTCCAGGATGGCTCTTCTGTGCCATTGATCGTCTTCTCAAGAAGCGATCTGATTGGCCAGTTAGGCACCATCCCGCAGAGTCACCATGTTGGACCAACTCTCTGGGCAAGCCATCAGGAGGTCGGACTCCCTCCCTCCAACCGGGGTCCCACCGCTGGTCTCACCTGCTGGAGCAGGAGGAGTAGGTGGTTTCGCTGACCACACGGCACCAGCCATACAATTTACAACTTACGCAGAAAGGATGCTTCGGGGCCACTTTCCTTTAAGGGGCGGGGCGGGGCGGGGGAGGGCGGAGAGCAGGGTAGGGGGGCAGGTACCTAGAGCCGCCTGAGTGACACCCAGCTCCAGGGCCTCGAGGCAGGTTTCTTCCTTTACTCAGCGAACAGTTGCTGAGTGCCCCAGCCCGTGCCAGGCAGGGAACATAGAGTCCAGACCTTCATGGAACTTGAAGGCCGGTGGGCCAGCATGGGAGTCGCCATGAACACAGCCAAGTGTGGCGCATCCTGTAACAGGGAAGATGCTGTTCTGGGCACTCATGGGGTTGCATTCAGTACTGGGGGGCAGGGAAGGTCCTCAGAGGACGAGGGCACCTAAGATGATGCCCGATGTGTTAGGGGACAGGGAAGAGCTCCTGGATGGACAGCACGGGCGGGCGAAGGCCTGAGGCCAGAGTCAGGAGAGTATTTTCCAGAAAGGAGGCCCAGGCAGGCAGTGGAGAGGGAGGGGCCACAGAGAGCAGCAGCCACTCACAAGGGCCTTGCAAGTGGTGTGTTTTGATACCTGTCTTCTGCCAGAAGTTTTCTCTGCCTCCAGCTCCAGCAGGAAACCCAGGGGGAAATAGTTACTTAGTTACTTCCTGCCCTCGGAGGGAAGAAAACAAACCCCCCAGCAGTTTCTGCCTCTCCCCAGAATGTCAAAGTTGACTCATGCTGGTGGAGGCAGGGAGACTTTCTTTTTTAAAAATAGTGCTCATTGAGGTTAGATTTATAAAGGTAATACGTGCTCTCCCTAGAAAACGACAGAGAGGAAAATATAATCACACATAAGCCCTTTACATGGCGATCATGGACATCAAGATTTTGCTTTTTCCTTGAAATATGTTGTTGTTGCATAGCTGAGTAAAGCTACAGAATACACAGTTTCATTGCCTGCTTTTCCCTTAGCATGACGTTAAAAAGTCTTCCCTTTGAAGGCGGCATCGTGGGGGCTGTCTCGGGTCCCCCAGCCTGTTGCCTCCAGGCCTTCGCAGCTGAGAACACGGTGCCCCAGGCAGCATGGTGAGGGTCACCTGGGGACCCTGGACCCCCCAGGCTTCTGCAGCAGATGTGGGGCTGGAGAATGTGCTTTTTAAAAAAGCCCCTCAGGATGCCCTGAAGCTCGGCCAGCACTGGGGGAGGGGGTGCGGCGCACCTGGACCCCTCCTTCCTGGAGCTCAGAGTTGAGGTGTCTCATTTTAAATCGACAAAATGAGATCTACCTTGTTGGGAAAGAGGGCTCTTCTTCATGGAGCCCAGGGTTGGGCAAATTGTAGGAGCTCAAAACAATAGTAACTGCTGCCCTGTGTGGCTCAGCTGGTTGGAGCATCATCCTGTGCACCAAAAGGTAGGGGCTTTGATTCCCAGTCAGGGCACATGCCCAGGTTTTGGGTTCGATCCCCAGTCGGGGTGCATGCAGGAGGCAGCTGATTGATATTTCTCTCTCCCTGCCTCTCTCTCTCTAAAATCAAAATCTGTACTAATAAAAGGGTAATATGCTAATTAGACCGGATGTCTTCCAGAAGTCCTCTGGACATCCTTCCGAACAAAGCCACGGTGGCAAGGGGGCCAAGGCAGAGGTGGTTAGGGGGATCAGGCCAGGAGGGGTGACCAGGCTGGCAGGTAGAGCGGTTATAGGGGATCAGGCAGGCAGGCAGGTGTGTGGTTAGGAGCCAGTGGTCCCAGATTGCAAGAGGGATGTCCGACTGCCCTGGGGAGGGGTGTGCTGCCTCAGCAGGCAATTCTCCTCATTCTCCTTTGCATGAAATACAGAAGTCATGTTCATCCTCTCAGGAACACACCTGCTGTATGGCAGGCCTTAAAAAAGTCAGAACACATTGCCCTGAGAAAACACGTATAACCAGGACGGGCCCAGAGACACTGAGGTACATGGCCACAGGACCAGGGAAGACCTGGGGAGCTCCTCAACACATGGCGAGGGCTCTCAGAACCCCTTTCCCCATTCAGTGAAGGAGGTGAGACTGCAGCGGGGAGGAGAGGGCAGTGAGCCTTCACTGAGTGTCTGCTCCAGTGCAGTGCGGCTGCACACGCCTGGCACAAACCATTTGTCACCGGTTGCTGATGAGATAAGCCCAGAAATTGTGAACAAACACTTACACATATTTAGAGCCACTTGCTATTGACACAGTACAAGTGTATGAGCTTTTTTTTCTTTTTTTATTCATTTTTGCTGTATTTCACAAAAGCATTGGTCGGTGACCGATCGGATATTTTAAGATGGGTCCTTCACAGAAAGGTTCAGAGGCACTGGTCTAGAGAATGATGTTTGATGTCTGTCCACACACAGCTTCTGCAGGGCTTGAATTAGGGGTTCTTTTCTCCCCCCTCACACTCCCAGGAAGGCAGAACCCATCCTGATATTTGCTAAGCTTCAGCCAGAGGAAGGCAACACTCTACTCCTGGGTCCCCTGTCCCACCCCAATCATGAGGGGGGGGGGGCCCAGGCTCCCCAGGAAGACCCCAGAGAGAGTTTGGGACTCCCAATTTCCTCAGGAGATGAGGGCATCAACCCTCAGGGTGGACTGACAGAGGGACTGCCATGTTCCCAAGGCCTCACAGGAACCAAATTCCCGAGCAAGTCTCTGCCCTTCATTTAAAAAGAAAATATTTTTATTGATTTCAGAGAGGAAGATAGAAACATTAATGATAAGAGAGAATCATTGATAGGCTGCTTCCTGCATGCCCCCTGCTACAACCTGGGCACATGCCCTGACTGGGAATTGAACCGTGACCTCCTGGTTGACGCTGCACCACTGAGCCACCCCAGCCGCGACCCGGCTCTGCCCTTCATTTTGAATCACCTGTCCATGTCAGGGGCCCTTTCCTCCTGTTCCATCCTGCCCCTGCTGCTGTAGCTGCTGTCCTGAGCTTGCAATCCACTAATAGTCAGGATCTGCTGTACACTGAGATGTAACTAGCTGCCCTGGGACACAGCAAATGAAGATATTTTTGGTAAGCACTTACTCTGATGAACTTATTTAATTTTCATGATGACCTCATGAGACAGGTCCTGTTTTTACCTTCGTTGCACAGGAGAATCTCAAGGAGGTTAAAGGACACGATCGACATCACTCAGCCAGTGGCAGGACTGGAGGTCACCTTGAGCCTGTCCTAGTCCAGGCCCCGGGCCCAAAACCAGTTTGACGGCATCACGGACCTGCCCTCCAGGGGACTGCAGTCTGGCTGTGTCTGGGGACCTTTGGAGGATCCCAGGAGAGTCAGACACTCTTGACCGTGGGACCAGGAACCTAGATGGGGGAGGATACTCGGGCGGGGCCGTGGAGGAGCTCAGGGAAGGAGGCATCTGCCCTCAAGGCCCTGCTCCATGGCCTCGCTGGGCTCCCCTGGGAGCACACTCATATCCTGTGTCCCTGGCCCTCTCTTCCCAGACATGATCTCACTCCTCCTCACCCCCTAGGCCCCAGAGAAGAGGCTATTGTTTCCGTCCACATTCGAGAATTTAGACAATCTCAAGACCCTTTCCCGATGTCAGGGCAGCCCAGGATCTACCTGTGATAGGGATGAACAGCCGTCACTACCCCATGCCCCTCTGCCCCTGACATAGCACCACCTCCCCAATTTATCACATAGTTTCTCAGCCTCCGAAGTGCATCTTTTGTGCTTTTTCTTCCTTTGAGAAGAATATGCACTAGCAATCCTAGAGGGAGGAGCCCTGCTGGGAGTTCTGCCTTCCACTTCTTAGTCCCCACGCCCACCTCTGGTGTTCTCTGCTCTGTGGAGGGGGCAGCGTGGGACCAGGCACCCAGCATCCGGAGCTCCACACCGGTACCTGGCTGCCTTAATCTCTCAGGGGCCAGTCGTTTACACTCTCGGCCTCCTCATCTTCTAAAATGGGGGGAGGGTTAAATGGGAAATGGCTGTGGGAGCTCTTTGCCAGCTCTAAGTGGCCCTATCTAATTTGGTTCCCTCCCACTGGTGGCTTATTCTAGTCTTGGCCAGCTGAAGTCCACTGCTTCCAGGAAGACCTACCTGACTACACCACCATGGACCGAGTCTTCAGCCTGGAGGGTCACCGTCCACATTTGGTGACCTGTTTGCTGTGTGCTCCTGCAGCCCTAGAGAGCCATGTGTACCCAGGCATCTCTTTCATGAGCGTGTGTTGGAATCCGCCATGCTGCCTCCACAGCCACAGACCCAGCAGGTTCTCAGCTTGATCCACTCATAACCTCCATGTCTTAGGGCTTCTCATTTTCCCAGTGCTTTTACCGGAATGGCCAGATTTGAGGGATCTCTTAACAACACAGGTTGTGGAGGAAAGTGAGGCTAAGAAAGCTCAAGAGACCTGGCCAAGATCACAGGTCCGAGTAATCAATTGCAGAGTCTGTATTGGAACCCAAGTTCTTATGCTCTTAACAATCCCCAGGTGGCCACATTCGCTCGGGCCCGACGAAAGCTGAGAAAGCACCCAAAGTGCCTGCTCTTGGGCTCATGACCTCTGAAGTGGGCTTTTGCCTTTTCAGCTTTCCCCTGCCCCCTCCCCCTGGCATCCCTGACCCCCGCCCTGCACCTGGCAGAGACAACTTCAACAGGCCACAGAGGCACAGGGAAGCTAGTCAGGCCCTAGAGCAGTGGTTCTCAACTTTGGCTGCACATTAGAATCACCTGGGAATCTTTTAAAATCCTGATTTCTGGGTCTCATCCTCCGGAAATTCTGTTTCTTTGTTATGGGGTGAGGCCCCAACATTAGTAACAAACAAAGAAACAGAATTTCCGGAGGATGAGACCCAGAAATCAGGATTTTAAAAGATTCCCAGGTGATTCTAATGTGCAGCCAAGGTTGAGAACCACTGCCCTAGAATGATACTCATAGGTCTGAATCCGGGAAGCAGCAGGCGGGGTTTTGTTCTTGGTAGGACAAACAGTCCTGGTTCCCAAGGGCCCCAGAGGCCAGCATAGGGTTTTAAATAGCCAGTGACAGGCCGATGGTGAGGCCCAGTTTAAATTAGTTGTCAGTGCTTGATTGAATCAGGTTTAATTGTTAGTTGGTGCTGAAATGATGAATGAGGCATGGCTTTAAATAGGAACCATAAGTGTTTCAGCCTCGCCCTGGGCGGGAACTGCAAGTGCAGCTCAGGTCTCAAATTCAAAGGGGGAGGTGAGAGAGAGGGTGCCCTGAGCTGGGCTGGCTGGGCTGCTTCACCTGTTCCCCGGCGGTTTATTATTTTAGGAGAGTGATCAGAGAAGAGCCTGAAGGGTGCTCAGGAAGGTGGGGGCTCAATGGTTTAATCAATCAATCAATCAATCAAGCAATCCATCAATCACTTTCTCACTGCCCTTTGACTCAGCTGGCTTCCTCCCATCTGCAACGTTGCAGTTGTGCCCAGACCAATCTTCCCAGATTCAACAGAGGAAGAGGGGGGCGCGACAGAGCGGGAAATAAAGTTCGCTGAGCTTGGGAGCCAGAGGCCCTGCATGTGGGCCTCACTCTGCCCCTCATTAACTGCGTGGCCTTGGGAAGTCGTAGGAGCTCTCCAACATCAGTTTCCACATCTGTAAACGAAGACGCAGCTCACCCTACCTGCCCCTTTCAACAAGTTGTTGAGGGACCAAGACGGCTAATGTGGAGAAGGAGCTCGGGAAGCTGTCACCCATGCTGTCACTGCTGGTGGGTCCGTGTCTCCCCTAGTGGCCCTGGGCAGGCGGGGATGTGGGGACAGTGAACCCCAGTTTGATCTCTGGAGCCTAAGGGCTCTCCCACCCACAGGTTACTGCCCTCTCAGCGGGACTTTGGGATTTTCCTTGGTGTTGCTGGAGATTTCTGGTTCTCTGGGCTGTGGCAGGAGACCCCATTCATCCCTCTCACTTGGGGCCTGCCTGGTAGGCTCACCTGGTTGTACCTTTCACCTCTATCTTCTCCTAACTCACACCCAGAGCCAAGAGGGGCAGTCAGAAGGGAGGGCCAGAGAAGTCCACAGACCAGTCTCCTTGGGAGGGCACCCACATCCATGTCCACACCAGCTCTGGGGCAGGACCGGGGGCAGTTACGGGTCATCTGGGTCATCTTCCCATGTCTGAAGGACCGGTGTGGCCAAGGGTAGAGATTTAAGTTTCCTCTTCTTGCCTGCAGTTAGACTTTAGGACATCTGCCCGTGGGAGAAAGTGACAGGGAGGCAGGTCTCAGCTCAAGCCCAACACACCTTTCAGGTGAAGCTTTCTCAGGGACTCGGACAAAGCCTGGATGGACCTCCTGTTGAGAGCGGTGCAGGGAGACGCCTCCTGGGCTGGGACAGACAGAGGTGGGCTCCGCGCTGGAGGACTACACCCTGGTTCCCCTGCGACCTACCCACTTCACGACCTTGAGCCAAATGCTTCGCCTCTCAGAGCCACAGGCTCCACATTTGTGGACACGGGGAAATAAGGTCTTTCTAAAAAAGGGTGGTGTGAGGACTCCCAAATATAAACCAACAGATGCAAAAGCCTTCTCGCTGGGCCCAGGGCTGGCATTCGATAAATGTGGCCGACGGTGAATCTGAGTCAGGAGGGGACTCGGGCCAGAGGACGGTGACAATCCCCTGCAACGCTGAGCGTCTGTGACTTTAATCAGCACACTGGCCACAGGTGGCCGAATACCGGGAGGCAGACGCCGCCTGACAAAGTGCCCACAGGGTGGACAGGGGATCTGCTAAGAGCGGACAGTTGACTGCAGCACCGTGTCCTCAGCTTGACTTTTTTGGGAGGGGGAGTACGGAGGGGCCGGCAGATCTTAGGATCTGTCTGAAGTGGAAAGAAAGCTCTTATCATTCCCTGCTCCCGGCTCCATGTGGTGGAGAGGACGTGCTGGGAGATAATGGGAACTGACAGGCAGGGCCACATTCTCCGGGTCCTCTTCCCACAGACGCGTCCAGAGCGGGGAAATCAGGCCCTCTCCGCAGTGCCAAAACAAACTTACATTGTTCCCAGCAACACAGAGTCCTCAAGTGAGGCCGGCTTTTGCCAAACCCTATAAGGAAGGAAGGCCAAGGGAGGAAAGAAAGGTTTGGAGTGGGAGGTGCAGCTCCCCTCCCCGCAGCTTTCTCCTGATTTCCAGAAAACTCCATGTAGGTGAGCCCTAAAGCACATCCCAGAGGGCCCTGTGGAAATCTGCGATTTTAGAGAAAAACAAAGGGACTGGAACTCCTATTTGTCGAATGTCAATGTGCTAGGGACTGTGCTTATCAGGAGAGTCCTGTAAGTGGGCTGGCACTGCACACAGGCCTGGGTTGAAATTCTGACCCTGTCATTTTTGAGCTCTGTGGTCTGAGCAAGCAAATAACATCTCTGAGCTTCCGTGTCCTCCTTCTCTCAGGGGCAATGGAACTTACTGAAGGTTAAGCTCAGGTCACGTAATTGAGTACTTGGCACGTAAAACGCACTCAATATAAGCGAACTGTCCTTGTAGCAAATAGCTGCTATTAATATGAATAATAATAACTTTCATGTGGAAACTGAGGCTCAGGAGGGATTGGGGCAATTTTTCAGAGTCTGGTGGTTAATGAGGGACAGGCCCAGGATTCAAACTCAGGTCCTACTGGCTCCAAGGCCCACACGTGCAGCACATGCATCTGAGAAGGAGGCCCAACCTGGTTTCCTGAGACAGATACCAAGTTGCTCTGAGGCTGGAGAGTTGGAAAGCAGTGAAAACAACCTGCCAGGCATCATTTCATGGTCCCTGTCCCCTGGGCTTCATCGGCTTGGCCACTGTCCAGCCGGGCCTGGCTGACCACCAGTGCCCAGGGTTCCCCTCGCCAGGCCCGGGGCTCCTCTGTCTGGAGCGTCCAGCTGGAGTGCATGTCTGTGCAATCGGACCCAGGCTCTGCACCGTTGGCCTCCCATTCCTGCACGGACAGCTTATTGAAGCTGAGCCAAAGCAGCCCGGGGTTTACACTCTGGCTGTCACTCACTCGCTGGGTGACTTTGGGCTTGTTACTTGAGCTCTCTGAACCTCTGTTTTCTCAACACCAACAGTGGAGCAGTAATCGCTAGCTTTCTGAGTCCCTGTGAGAGTTACATGAGATAATGAACATGACAGGAAATGTCTGGAAGGCGTTACCCTGCCCCCCGCCCCCCCGTCCCTGTGTCTTGAGACAAGTGCTCCTTAGGACCAAGGGGGGCCAGGCCAGGACCTATTTTTCATCCTTAGATATGGACGCTCTGCATGTCATTTTTAATGAAAAATGAATTACTCATGTGTTCATTTCATTAAGTGCTGCCCCCACAAAAGCGTGGGCTTATGTAATTCTCCAAGATTGTCAACTGGAAGATATCTCAGAATTCCTCATAAATCAAAGGTTTCATTTTGCTGCCAAGACAGTCAACTTTCTCTGCTTTGAGTCAGGCAGGGGGTGGTGCTGGGCTGGGAGTGGAGTCAGGAGACCTGCCTGCTGGTCCAAACTCTGCCAATTATCAGCTCGGGAAGGAGCACACTGCTTCTTGTTTCTGGGGCCTTGGTTTCCTCTCTGGAAAATGGGTGGCGAGGGGGTGGGAGTGGGGGTAGTGCTACTGGATGAGCTTCTATCTCCTCCAATTCTAATTGGAGGAAACTTCATCTTTCCTTCTCTCTGATTCTTTCTACCCTCCCAGGCTCTGCTTCTCCAGACCCCTTCCCACCCAATCCTTCTCTTCCTAGAATTTCTCTCTCTCCTGTCAATCAGGCCAGATCAGCCCAAGGCAGAGACTCTGGAGAAAAACATCTATGCATTCCTGGCAGACGACAATCTTCTAATGCCCCTTATTGCAAAAGCAGCCTTTCTTGGGGTGAAGAGAAGGGCAGCCAAAATCTGTGTTTCTATTATGGGGTCCAGAAAGGAGGGGTATTTGCCCTTGGGGCTAAGGATGAATACATTTAGAAGTAATAAATGTCCCCTTCTCTGGCTGTGGGCTTTGTGGTTGCCTGGTGGTGCAGATTCTAGGCCACCCAGAGAAATACATGACTACAGGGCGGAGGGGGCGGGTGGGAGCGGGAGAGCGGGGGAGAAGGTAGCAAGTGGTGGGGTGAGGGGGGAAGGAGGGAGGGGTGGGGGGAAACTCGGGGTAAAGGGCCCTGAGAGAATTCAGTCTCCTAAAAACCACAGTCATTGTTGGTCTCCTGGGGAGGAGAGCTAAAATGTTTGGGTTTCTCTACCACTAAGCCCATCTGACTGACAGTAGGAGGTATAAATAGAGGACTGGAAAGATTGCCAAGTGCAGAGGTTAGAAGAGGAGAAAGAGCTAGAGAGAGGGACAAGACGGAGATGGAGAGAGGCAGAGGGGAGAGGCAAGGAAGGGAAAGAGGAAGAGAGGAACAAGGAGAGGGAGAGGAAGAGAGAAGAGAGAGGAGGGGAGGGAGAGAGAAAAGCAGTCAAGAGGAAGGGAGAAGGAAGGAAACAGGGTGAGGAAGGACAATGTATCTCCAAACCCTGTCACCTGAGTGCCCACCCTCCATGACTGAGGGTTGGAAGGGCAATCAGGAAGCAGCCCGCACTTGGCGTGGCTTTCTGACACCCCCTTCCTGGGTCATCACTGTGTCCCAGCAAAGGCGGGTTTTGAACCTCCTCATCGCACAATTCTGGGAGCACTAATTTACCTGGAACACAAAGTGAGCCACTTCCCTGGAGCTGTGCAAGGAAGTAGCAGGCCCTGGGTGGCTGGCAAACCCAACAGCATAATTAGATAGTGATATAACTGAATATTCAAAATATAGATGTATGTCCCATTCACTAAAATCATGCTTTAAATATGCTTTAAAATCTGTTCCCTACTAAAAACAATCAAATAAGTAAATAAAACTTCTTCACTAGTTCTGAAAATAAAATCCCCTATTTATGCCCGGCTGGCGTTGCTGAGTGGTTGAGCGTCGACCTATGAACCAGGAGGTCATGGTTCAATTCCCAGCAGGGCACATGCCTGGGTTGTGGACTCGATTCTCATTGGGGGGTGTACAGGAGGCAGCTGATCAATGATTCTCTTTCATCATTGATGTTTCTGTCTCTCTCTCCCTCTCCTAAATCAATAAAAATATATTTAAAAACAACAACAAATCACCTATTTACTAAAGACCTGCAACCATTAGGATCTCTATCCATCCATCCAGCCTTCCATCCATTCATGTGGAGTCTATCCTTTCAGCCAACTTTTAGTTGAGAATCTACAGTGTGTCCTGTACCCTATTTTACTGGGTCAGCCATGAAAACTTTTCAGTCCTTGCCCTCAAGGGGCTCACCCTCTATTGGGGAAACACATGCCCGAGTTGCAAGCTTGACCCCATATTAGGCGTTCAGGAGGCAGCCGATCAATGTGTCTCTCTCATCAATGTTTCTATCTCTCTGTCCCTTTTCCTTCCTCTCTGAAATCAATAAAAAAAAATATATACATATTTTTAAAAAACAATCTACACCCTCAAAAAAGAAAGAAAAAGAAATAGACTAAGAACATCTCCAGTACCAGCGAGCTTCCCTAACCCCTCCACCTCTCCCAATCAAAACTGCCCCCTCAGAGGTAACAATATCCTAACTTTTCTGTTCAGCATTACCTTGCTTTCCTACATGGTTTTATCATGTATGTGTGCACCCTAAACAATATTAGGGTGAACTGCAGAAAGTTGCTATATTAGTAAAACAAAAATGGTTGAATATCAGCAATTTCATATAGGTTCAATTAGTAGTTTAGTCTATTTTTAGATTTGGTAAATAAGTATCATATGTTATTCATTTTTTTTTCTTGTAAACCAGAGATATAATTGACTCTGTGCAGCCTGCCATGCCTCCCTCTTCTAGGACCTATGAGTATAACAAATTCATTAATTTCATATGCTTCTCTGAGTGTAATTTCCGTGGCCATGTTGGAATGATCCTTAAAGACCCCACCAGGGAACCATTTAGAATACATTTCCCCATAGCTCTTTTTTTCTAGCATCATTTAAAAAAAAAAATCTGCCCTAACCGGTTTGGCTCAGTGGATAGAGCGTCGGCCTGGGGACTAAAGGGTTCCAGATTCGATTCCGGTCAAGGGCATGTACCTTGGTTGCGGGCACATTCCCAGTGGGGGTTGTGCAGGAGGCAGCTGATCGATGTTTCTCTCTCATCTGATGTTTCCAACTCTCTATCCCTCTACCTTCCTTTCTGTAAAAAATCAATAAAATATATTTTTAAAAAAACACATTCCAACTTTAAAAAAAATAAAAATAAAAAAATCTGTTCTTTCCTACTGCTTTGTAATCATGCATATATCAAGTGTATATATATATATATATATATATATATATATATATCTGTTCATGGCTCTCTATTCTGTTTTATTGACCCATATCTCTGTGCCAGTGTCACACTGTCTTAATTATTATGGCTTTATAAAGTCATGCTACCTGGTAGGAAAATTCCTTCACCTTGTTTTTCTTCTTGAGTACTTTCATGTAAATTTTACAATGCATTTACTAAATTCTACATGTAAAGCTTTTTTGGAATTTTGATTGGGATGCATTGAATCTATATATAAATTTGGGAAAAATGACATTTTTACAATGCTGAATCATCCACCCATGAATATAGTATGCCTTTGTATTTCTTAGAGCATCCTTTAATGTTTCTCAATAAAGTTTAATAATTTTTTATAAAAGTCTAGCATAAATCTTGTTAGATTCATTCACAAATACTTCATTTTTGTTGCAAACATAAATAATCACTTTTAAAATATTACATTTCACAATGCTTATTGTGCATATACTGAAATAAACTCATTTTTTGTACATTAATCTTATACCAAGCAATCTTGCTAAACTTTCTTACCAGATCTAATAATATTTAATATTACCTTTATATATTTAAAGTTTTGTTTCTTTTATCTCAATATTAATCATTACTTTTTTTCTTTCTTTACTGACATGTAGGACTTCAGTACAATGCTGACAGAAAAAGTGATAGTAATCACTCATCTTGTTCTCTGTCTCAAAGGTAGTCATTGGACAAGATAATCTCTTGCAATGCAAAGATCTTGATTTTCTTAATGACATATGGTAACTCACAGCTCCCTAGTCTTTCTCCTGGTCCAGAGAAAGAGTCCTAACTTGTATTAAAAACTTTGAGAGTTGCACATCTCTGGCCCAAATCTAAAAGATCCTGCAGTCTGATCTCTTATTCTCTAACAGGTCATACTTGTTGAGTCATTTCCTCTGAAATTCAGTTCCTACCCAAACTCCCAAATATTTCTGGTCCACATTTTGAATCACAAATAATCTTCAGAAAAACTACTAGTATGATGGCTGGGAGGTTGGATGCAAACGTCTCCCTTTTTTGAAACTCTCCCTGACCTCCTTTAGGGTGGGAGAGAGGGACAGTGTCTTTGCTCCCTTATGTAAACGCTGCCTGAGAGAACTGAAGTGTGCTGTGCTACGCTATTTTCTCTGGGTGTCTACATGATATCCAGGTGAAAGAGCACCAGGAATACCAAAACTGGAATCACCAGATTAGCCCTCTTTCACCAGAGAAATGCCTAACGTTCTAATCTACAGTTGTTGAGGACGGACATAACACACAGTTATTGGAAGAAAGGTTTGCCAAATAAGTATTGAAAGTAGTGTTCACCATGTTGGTCAACATTCCTGGCATAAGAATCCACAGAATACATTTCTTTTGGAATGTAATATCAGCATAGTTGGTCTCTCCTGTTGAATGAACATGTTTCTGCCATGAAGTAATTATTGGAATTACTTTTGGAACACTTTAGGGGAATTTTTATATTCTGTCAATCTTATTGTTCTGGGTTTTCTTGTCCATGGAAGCAATGTTTGGGGCAGGAGGTAAGAGGAAGGCAGATAGAATACTAGCTCGACATAGTATTCAGATTAGATTTTGTCTGGGTCTGTAACAAGGTTCTCAGATGGAAAGCTAGTAATTGTAAGAGAAAAGGTTTTCTAAATTTTTTTGAACTCTCATTTAACATATCAAGAGTTAGGTGTATCCGACTCAATCTTTGAACACGAAGAGGGGAAAGCCTGTTCCTTCTACTCTGATAGATTGTAGGGGAACAGGTAGTCAGGCACCATTGTCACCTCTTCTGTCTTCCTCACCAATGTGTCAGGGCACAACCTCGCATGTCAGGAGCTTTGAAGCATGCAGAGAAGTATAAAGAGATAGCGAGTGTCTGGGCTAGGAGGGCCCTTATTCAAGCAGGTAGAGGGAGACCACAGTCGTGGAGAAGCACCCACACCATGGCATGGAGGCGTGGCAGGAAGTAGTACATAGGGGAGCCCAAGATAGCATCTGAGCAGGTTCTGAGAGAGCAGGCTGAATGGCAGGGGACAGTCCTGGCAACGGGACCAAGTGGTCACGGGTCCTGGCACAGCACAATGCAAAGCAAGACGGGGCCGTCCCACCACGGTGACCATCCGCTCAGGGAACAGGCAGTTCAGCCCTTGGCAGTGCAGAGCAGCGAGGACCCGGGTCATCCCTCAGGAATCCAAGGACCTTCTCCGGGGCCTCCAGGAGCGTCTGGTCGGAATCATTCGCCACACTGCATCCCACAGGCAGAGAAAGCAGTTCCCCAAGGTTGAGATTTGCCCGAATCAGACAAGTCACCTAGAAAGACAATGTTGGTAACTGAATCAGATCAGAAGTTTACCAAATTGGACAAAATTGAGGGTTTTTTGCCTTCTCCTGATACCTAGTAGAACTGATAAGAAAAAAGTAGATGAATTATAAAGTAAATAGGAAAATTACATTTTTCCACATTCACATTATAAAGTGAGTATGCCCCACTGCACACCGTTTTCATGACACTAAGAATTATTTATCGCATCATAGTCTCCTTTTAGTTTCAGAACCGACTTGCAATTGTACCCTTTCGCAGGCGTGGAAACAGCACAGGTGTAGAGTTGGGCAGGGGGAGTTTGTGGTCCTGGGCTGACTTATGACTTTTCAGGGTCCTAGGAACTTTTACATTTGGGAGTCCCTTTCTCCATTAAAAAATAGCAAAAATTATATTTTATAATTATGTTGGTATAGAGAAGACTATACAGTATCAATATTATATGTGAAAACATTTTCTCCAACCTAAATGTCCTTTATTTCTTCTGATTTTAAAAGAAATTGTAAAACATTTGCCTGGCCTCTTGAAAGTATCATGGGCCCCGGACCCCGTGCCTGCTGTGCCTAACGGAGGGGTTTCGTTTGCGCCTGCACTTGCCCGGGCACACCTCTCTGCTCTCGCCTTTCTCATCTGTAAAATGGGGTTGTTAGATCACAAGACCGAATGCACTCAAGAAGTTGGTGCATGGTGATAACAGACGCTGCTTCTTTTCCTCCATTCCACAGATTTCCTTTTCAGTGATCTTGCTGCATATGTGGTTTTCATTGTGAGTCACTTTGGGAGTAGGTGGGTAGAACTTATAAATACAAATTCCTTTGTACTTCCTCAGCCCTCAGCACAATGCTGGCTTTATATTCTCAATCTTTGTTTATTGACGGTGCCGGTAAACAGCTCCCTCCCTTCCCAGCTTCCACCCACCACCCTGTCCCACCCGGGGCCTGACAGACTCCAGAAGCTTCCCTCCTCCCTTGCTTTTCCCTCTGCTATCTCCCTCCGAGTCCTTCCTTCCTTAGTGGCCTGTGCTCAGTGGGCTGTTAGAGCAAGGAAGGCACCCACGAAATGTCAGACACTGAACTGGTAACTGGAATTTATGTCCTATTACACAATTTCCCACAGTCCCGCTTCATTGATGAGGAGACTGTGAGGAATTTGCTCCATAAATCACGGGACAAGGATGTACACGGCCTGCCTGGCCACAACCGTGGTGCGTTAGGTCTCCCTGTGTTGTGGTTTATAGAGGGCGACATTTTTATGCTTCCGGGGACTTTCTGGGTGCCGTTTAAATCAAACTCTGTGGAAAACATCAAATCTCTCTAGGTGTATACTCAGCTTTGTCATTGTCACCTGGGCCTTGCCATTTACCAAGGTGAAAGTTTGTGCCCAAACCGCCTTCCTAAATGTTAGTGTTGTGCCCAGATTTCAAGATTCCCAAGGGCCCACCAGGGAGCCAGCGAGTCCGATGCAAAAGCAAAGAGTCCTTCATTTCAAGCTAGCTTGAGCTCCCCGTCCACCACACTCATCGACACAATGGCAAGCCAAGTGGCTGAGAGAGGGAAAACTCTGTGTGGAGAGAGGTTTTATAGGGGTTTGGGGTAAGGGGAGGAGAAAGGACTGTGGGCCCTGCCGATTGGCCAGGCGCAAGTCGGTGTCTTGTTACACAGGATGTGGTCATATCTATGGCGACTTCCCTTGATTGTCATTGGTTAGTTTAAAGAAGTCCTGGGTGTGGCTAGCAGAGGCTTGGCCTGGGGCAAGATGGAGAGCGTAGCCCTTACCCTGGGGCAAGGTGGAGGGCGTAGTCCTCACCCTTTCATTAGAGGGAGTGACACCAGAAGTTAAGGGAGAACAGTTAAGGAGCCACAGAAATCAAGCTGGGGGTTTTAAATGATGTGTCCACTAAGAGGGTAGAAACTGAACACATGTGCTTTATTCACTAGGCTTTGAGCGCTCATCATCTGCCAGGCACGGGGACTTGAGGAGGGTAGGAGAGCATTAGCGCGTGTGAGGTGCTGAGCTACATGGTGGCTGGGACGGAGCCGAATGCACTGTCACACATTGAGCGCCTGCTGCCTGTGCTGGGAAGATGCGCATGAATAAAACATCTTCCCTCCGATTCAAGAGAAGACAAAGCAAAACTTGCCCCGTGATGGGGTAAAATCTGACATTGAAAAGGAGACCCATGTGCAAGTTTATTTATGTCCTATTACACAAGCTCCTCCGTTCTCCACCTCCACCTCCACCTCCGCCCCCTCCCTCTGTCACATTCAGGGATCTGAGCATGAGAATGAATTAACCAGATTCAATGGCATGTCAGGTTTGCAAGGAGGAGGAAGGGAGAAGGTGGAGGAATGAGAAGGAGGGAGAAATTGAAAAGAGACCGGATATGAGAAGTCAATACACGAACCTTCTGGAGAAGAGAGTGGGGGTCAGACAGAGACCTGGCCTGTTCCAGCTGGAACAATCCTAGCCTTAATGATAGTGATAAAGGGTCATATGTAGGAGTGTTTCCAGTTCCAGCCGCTGTTCTGAGTCTCTTACACGATTAGCACATGGAATCCTCCAGTACCTTGTGAGGTATCTTCCACCACAAACCTGATATTACTGATGGGAAACCAGGGGCTCAGAGAGGGACAGTGACTTGACCCAGAGTCCTGGCGCCAAGAGGCAGCCTCCCCCCTGAGCCTACATTCGTCTATGGCTCCTGCTCAAGTGCCTGTGACGCGGTGGGACAGGTGAGGTCAGGGTGGGCTGTGCAAAACCCAGTGGGGTTCGGAGCAGAAAGTGTGGAGTGGGACTGCCAGGTGTGCATCCTGGCTCACCATTTATTAACTCTGTGGTCTTGGTCAAGTTTTTTGCCCTGTCTGTGTCTCAGGTTCCTTATGTATTAAATGGGGATCGATGATGCTGATGGCAATGACGGTGTCTGGTGGAGTGATTGTAAGGATTTAATACGATTCTGCATATAAAGGATTTAGCACAGTGGGCTGGCCCAGCAAGTGCTTGATAAATGGCAGGCTTTTCTGAGACCAGTTTGCTTCCTGGGAGAGCTCCTGCCACCCCATTGTGGGGTTCGTGGACACCCTGTGGACTTGTGTTGACCCAGCACCGGTGTCCAGCCTTCAGCACTCACACATGCAGGGGCTGGAGGCCTAGGGAGGAGGCCAGCACACAACACACAGTGGGAACCACAGAGAAGCTGATGAGAAGGGTTCCCACCCACCCCCAACCCCCAGAGCCTGGCCCCATGGGAAATAAGGATGACTGAGACAGGCTCGCGGGAGCAGCTTAGACACAGGCAGCCTGTGATTGGCCACGGGGATGCTGGAGGACATGGGCTGGTCGCTACCTCCAAGTGGAGGAAAAAGACTTGCCTACACAAACTAGTTAGTGGACCAGGCAGGATCTTCCCAGGGCCCAGCAGTCCTGGCCGTCAGAAAGCAGGTGTGGGCAGAACAGCAGGGGGAAGGGCATGGGTCAGGTAGGCAGCACGGGGTAAGGGATGCAACTCGGCCACCCCAAGGTTGAGTTTCAGGTCTTTCCGCCCCACCTTCCATCGGATCTCTATGCTTTTGACCAGGTCTGTCTGATTTCCTCTCCCCTTTTATTCCTTCTGGTGAGGGGCCACTCTGGCCACAGGTGAGGCAAGGCTGAGGCCAAGGTCCTCCTTCCAGAGTGGCTTTGTGGAATCTGCAGCTTGAATGTGCAGGGCTCAGCCTGCAGGATGCCAATAAATGCACCAAGCAGAAGGAAGCCATCAGAGATGTGTTCATGCAGATGATTCTGTCCCACCTGTCGAAGAGAGTCACGCCAACCATCTGTTAGAGTCTTTATTTCCACTCCTCCGTGTTCATTTTTAACCACAGATTTTCACAGTTTGCATTACTTATTTAACTGTTATATAAAAAGACACGTGTGTTGCTAAGTAAGGAGACAGCAGCTTTTGCCCATTGAAGCCTGTTCTTTCCACTCTCCGTAGTTGGCTGTGGCCCCACGGGAGACCGTCGTGTGCATTCCTGGGTGTCCCTTGACCAGGCTGGACTTAAGAGTGGCTCCACCCTGGACCATCCGCTCTGGCTCGATTTAATATTTAGGACCTGATACTCTGTACTTGAGGGTTTGCAAAGCCTGTTTCTCTCCTCTCTGGGGAAATGAGTTCATGACCAGCAAAAATCCACAGGTCTAGGTGTTCTCTGAACAGGAGTCCAGCTCCACGTACCCCTGCCAGGCTGAGAGCCTGGTCCTGCATCCATTCACCCAGCTGTCAAGGATAGCAGACACTAGCCAGACCCTTGACGCAATTGTCTCTCATCTCACTCCAACAATCACACCCATGAATCTGATGAGGAAACTGAGGTTGAGTTTGGCTAAGTAACTTGGCCAGAGTCACACGGGTAGGCAGCAAGCAGGGTTGAGATTCAGACTGGATGAATCAGACTGGGCTCCAAAGTCCATTTTCCTTCAGAGCACCACATTTTTTCTCCAGCCCAGTCTCCTCCCCCCGCCCCCCCCCCCCCCCGCCTCCCCCACTCCAGAGTAGAGTTCACTGACCAGGCGAGGAGACCTTCAGGGCTTCATTCCAGATCACAGACAATGAGAAGCACCCCCTGGAAGTGTTAGAGAGGCAGTGACAAGGCTATAGAGGGGAACAGTAGTATTCCCTTCGAGGAACTCAAAACCAAAGGTGAGGCAAGACACAGTTGCATTCATACACTGTGAACAACACAGGTCAGTATAAAACCCATGCTTAATTCTGGGAAGCAAGAGGTGAGTGCTTTAAGACCTGGAGAAACCTGGACATTCAGGGTGGAGGCCTTGAAGCAGGATCTTGAAGGATGGGAGGAATTTGGAGAGCAGGGCACAGAGGGAAATTAAAGAGGTGGGTTGGGGAGATGAGAAGTAATATTTATTAAGCACCTGTTGTAAGTCATGAATGGTGTATATATTATTTCATGTATTTAAATCAATTCTATTTTGTTTTCATTTACACATAAGAAACTGCACACATTTTAGTGTACCATACAGCCTCAGAGACCTGTTTGACAAATATTAAGCAGTCTAGTGTTTATGAAATTGGAATTCCAGAAAGATAGAAGGGAGGGGGAAATAAACAGAAAAAATGTTAGAAGAAATTATGACCAATCTTTTTCCAAATCCGATAAGAACTATATACCTGCAGATCCAAATGTCTTACGCTATGCCACAATATGATCAAGTTTCTGAAAAACAGTGATAAAGATAGTATCTTTAAAACATCCAGAGAAAAAAGACACATTTTTGTACAAAGGAACAAAGATAAAACTTAACCATAGACTTATTATTAGAAACAATGCAATCCAGAAGGCAGTGGAATGCATCTTAAAGTGTTGAAAGAAAGAAAAAATCAACCCAGAATTCTAAATCTAGCAAAAATATAATTCAGAAGTGAAGGTGAAATGACTTTTTCAGACAGAAAAAAAGACAAGAGCATTTGTTGCCAGTAGGCCTGAGCTTAAAAAATATTAAAGTTCTTCAGGCAGTAGGAAAACGATGCCAGATGGAAACTTGGATCGACACAAAGGACTAGAGAGATCAAGGTATGGTAAATATGTGGGTAAAAATAAATCCCCTTGTTTTTTCATTTAAAAACTTAAAAAATAATGATTTAATGCAAAAGAATGTATTGTAGTGTTGTCATCTATGCAGCTGTAAAATGTATGATAACAATAGCACCATACAGGAGGGAAAAGTAGAAGAATACCTTTGGAAGATTCTTATATTATAAGTGAACTAGCATTTTACATGAAGGTGGACTGTGACACATCAATAATGCATATTTTAAACCCTAGAGCAACTATTAAAAATTATAACAAGGTGATATAATTAGTAAACGGACAGTGGAGCTAAAATAGAATACTAAAGAAATGTACAGTTCATGCAAAAAAGGACAAAAGGAATGAAAAGGAAACAAAGAACAGATAGGACAGATAGAAAATAAGTAGCAAGATGGTAGATAGAAACCTGACTATATCAATAATTACATTAAATGTAAATGATCTAAACACCTTCCCTGGATGAGCAGATGTGTTTTAGAAACAGAACCCCCCTTCCCCCTTGAGGTGGTTCGGGGAAGAGGGGTTAGTACAAGGATCTATGTGGGAAGAATGGCGGCTTCTAGAACAGGGGCCTTGACTTAATTGTCTCTCTTGGGAGCTGGGACTGAGACAGGAAAGCTGTTCAAAGCTAAGGCCATACTCCTCAGGTGACTGGGGTGGGAAGTCATCTGCATGCATGCACAGGAACAGCCCTCTGAGCCTGCAGGAGACCTCCAGTGGATCAAGGGTATGTGTGTGGGACACAGACCAGGCCACACTGACCAAGTTCCCCAGGCTGCTCTCCCTACAGGTGCTAACATCATCTGTGGGACCCGGGAAGCAGGCTCTGCAGCCAGAGCCAACGCTGAGCAGCTATCTTTACTTCTAGGCCTTGTTTTTCTCTTCAGTTGAAATGGAGGTACACATACTTGCTCCCACAAGAATGTGGTCAGTCCTGAAGGAGGAAATGGATGCGACTACTGGAATGTGCTCTAGAAACATAAATGCTCCTGGAGAACAAGCAAGTCCCCAACGCCTGAAATAAACAGCAGGATGTCCGCCAGCCACCCTTCCAGGCTTCCCCACTCCCCAACCCTGAACACCACTGCCCAAACCAGAAAACATATTCTGGAATGGCATTGCTGTGTGGTTTTTGAGATAAATGACGTGTGCCAAGATTTATATTATTCGGTTCATTCACCACGTGCTGCAAGCAGTTGCTGGTAATTCTCCACCAACCACTGTGGACCTTTCACTATGAATGAGAACCGGTGTGGCCACCCCGGTGCATTCCTGCTGCTTCGCTACTTGCCTACCTCTTACACGCCTGATTCCAAATGTTCTCCCGGCCTCCAGCTCCCCCTCCCTTCCCTTTTCCCTCGTCGTTCCTATCCTGCACCTTCCCAAAGGAGAGGTCTCTAAAGGGCAGCTTCCCCCTAGCATTTGCCTGCTGAAAAGCAAGGGGCTTTCTTCTTTCTCCTCTTATTGTACCGGACACCGAGTGAGACATTCACATAAGCAAACAAAGCAAGAGGAAAGAGTTCCTTCAGTTGGGTTAGGGTGGGGCGGGAGGCGGGGAAGCCAAGCTTTCAACTTTCAACACTTCCTGAGGCTGGGTATGTGTCCGGCCAGTGACAATGCAGGCGATGCAAAGAGGGACGAGATGCTGTTCCCACTCTTCAGGCACCCACAACCAAGTGAAGTGTCCGGCATAAGAAACAAAGGAGTTGTAATGCAAACAACCGCCTCCCCCCCACAAAAAAATAAACAAACAAACACAAAACCATACGCCAGTTATAATATTCGGAATCCAGAGGAGGTGGGCGGTACCGGAGAAAAGAACAGAGAGGAGATAACAGGGCCTGGGTTTGAGCAGCGCTGGGCCAGGCAGATGGGAGAGGGTGGCCGGGGGGGCAGGGCAGGCAGGCTAAGGAGCAAGAACAGCAGCATAAAGGCAGAGAGTGTGTGTGTGTGGGGGGGGTGTGTCCCAGGACTGTGAGAATTCCAGAGTGGCTAGAGCACAGAGTGCATGGGGGAAGAGTGGCTAGAGGGAGGTGGGGAAAGGTGGTTAGTGGTCAGACCACAGAGGCTCTTGTGTGGGATTAGCCCAAGGGATCTGGGTTGCATTTGTGGCCCTGGGGAGCCAGTGGAACAGTGATCAGAAGAAGTGATGTTCGGGAGCTGTGGTGAGAGGCACAGGCCTGAGTAACCGGGGTGAGGCAAAGAAAGGAGAGGTGGGAAGAACATGAGGAAGGCCCTGTTTGCCTTAGAGGCAAGCCCAGGGATGCGCCCCCTGTCCCACCGAACCAGGGTTTTATGAAAGGCATGCTTGCTTCTCATGGTGAATTTTAGGTTTGTCACATTTGCTTGTTGTTTTATATAAAAAGCCTTGCCTAAAATTAAGTTTAAAAGTCACCATTTAATCTACTTCTCAGGACCCCAAATAACCTATGTGGAATAGACCTGGGACCTGGGATGTTGGAATAAGAGGGATCTCAGGGATCCTCTAGTCCAGCTCCTTATTTGACGGCAGCTCTTACAGAAAAGGCTTGACCTTGCTTGAGTTTCCTGCAAACAGATGGGTATAATTCGACCAGGGTCCTCTGTTCTGCCCACGGGGCTGAAGGACCAAGTAAACAGAGGGTGCAACATGAAGGGTTTCACCAGGAACTGTTGAGAAAGTGGTTTTCAACCTTCCAGATATCATAGGTTTTTGTTTCCAATGTGTTTTTATTGATTTTAGAGAGCGAGAGGAAGGACGAAGAATAGAGAGATAGAAACCTGATGAGAGAGGAAGATCATGAGTCAGCTGCCTCCTGCACGGCCCCACACTGGGGATGGAGCCTGCAACACAGGCATATTCCTTGCCAGGACTCAAACCTGCAATCTCTTAGTTCATGGGTCAATGCTCAACCACTGAGCCATGCTGGCCGGGGCCAGATATCATAGTTTTGAAATTACAAATGGAATATTTTCCATTCTTACTAAGAGTTTATAATTATGATTAACATTACTGAGGCTGGGAGCAGGGATGTGAGCTGACATCAGTCTTGGAAGCCCTGCTCTAAGTCAGCTTTGTCTCACCTCCAGCCTGGCTTTGAGAACCTGCTACCAGTGTTCCTTATTGTGTCATCTCTAAGTTGCAGCAAACGCCCACAGTAATCAGTAAAGTAGTTGGTTGTATCTGTTTGTCTCACCCTATAGTTCTAAACAAATGATGTGTCTCAAAAATGGGCAAACATTACATTGGGATTAGTGGAAAACATAAATTATTTTGTTCTTATAAAAATGTTTTTGGCAACAAAGATTTTCATTAGAGGAACATAATAGCTATACTTCAAATAAATAAGCCAACAGGTTGAAAATAGTTTGCTGATAATTGGCGGACTGTGTGCTATTGAATAGAGGAAAATAATTAATATAAAAATTATATGTATACATAAACATATAAACATACACATCTATAACATGTTTATATATATAACATGTATGTATGAATTCAGCTCTAGATGAGAGAATAGACACAGGTTAGATTTTCTGGAATCCTACTAAGGCAGAATTTGGGGTGCAAGATATTCTTAGGGATCAACACCTGTAAAGAAAAGAGGGAGAACATTGGGTGGGACAGAGGGAGAAGCTGAGTTGCCATGAGGCCTTGGTCAGTCCAGCAGGGAGCTCTGCAGCCGCCTGAAATGGCTGTGCCTTTGCATCCCTGCCTCTCTGTTACGGTTGCAAACTGCCTGGGGAAGAGCATGACCTTGAGCAAGCTCTTGGAGGGAGGTGGCTCTTTGCAGCTGAGGCAGACGCTGAAGGAGCTGTCAGCTGGAGACCGACTATGGCCCACACTCCCTGCAGAAAGGGAGCCCGGGTAGGGATCTGGGCAATGCCTCTCCACATCCACCTCAGAGAGTGGTGCCCTGGTCCTCTTGGTCATTTCATCCCAACATCCTCTTTTGGCTGACGGTAGCTCACTCTGGGGTTTCCCTCCAAATCCTGCTGCCTTCCGCATTTCTCTTGCTTCGCCTTTTATCCTTCCTTGAACAAGCTAAAGGCAGTTTGAGGCTAGGTGGATGACGAAGAAAAGAACGATTCCAAATCTTCACCTCTCCGGCTCAGGAAGTCTGTGAGGTCATAATAATACCGAGACACCATTCACTTTTTTCACTTTTCTTGGTCTCAAAAGTGTGCAGTGGGATTTTCCAGAGGCCACCCAGCATATGACATCATTGCTCTGGCAACTAATGGGAGGCATGTTTTGTGAATTCTTGTGTTTTCAATAATTTTCTTAGGTGGTAGGTTTAAGGTATAAATATGTGCATATTTAGAGACTAACTCAGCTCTTAATGCTGTATACTCTTACTATATTTTATTATATTTGCTATAATTTCTGTAACTTCATTATTGCCCAAAGTATTGTTTTGAAATCCCAAAGTTTCCCTTCAATCTGTTTGGAAACTCAACAAGAAATAAGTATCCTTTGTTGTTGTTTTTGCAATATTATTTTATTTTCCCCCCAAAACTTCCAAATTTTAAAAAGCTTATCTCAAACAGTTATTACTTTATAATTCATTATTTTTTTCAAAAATAAAGAGAAAATTATCTATAGGATATTTTTCTTATCTTTAAGGATAGATCATTGACTTAAATACAAGAGAAAAGAAGACTTGCTTTTTTCTTTAAAAATATTTTATTAATTTTTTACAGAGAGGAACGGAGAAGGGTAGAGAGTTAGAAACATCGATGAGAGAGAAACATCGATTGGCTGCCTCCTGCACACCTCCTACTGGGGATGTGCCCGCAACCAAGGTACATGCGCTTGACTGGAATCAAACCTGGGACCCTTCAGTCCGCAGGCTGACGCTCTATCCACTGAGCCAAACCAGTTAGGGCAAGACTTGCTTTCTTAATCCATACCTATAGCATCTATATTCAAAGATGCTGAAGAAGACGAAATTGAAATAGAGACCTTGACTCATGGAAGAAAGAATTAACCTCAAAGAAACGGGATGAAGCTATTCATAAGAAATGAAAATACAATGGAAGCTACCTTCTGCTCACCTTTCTGGAAGTTAATAATTCATCTTTGTGTGTCTTATGCAACAAAACAATTTCAAGTTGTCATTTTGAGGTTGATCAGAGTTTGAAAAAAGGAATAGTTTAAATGTGGGCATGATGTGCTCTTTAAAAGCTAAAAATTGTTTTACATTTTCAACCTAGAAATGGGAAAAAGGCCGAACCACCTTACAGGGTGAGTTATCATATTGCAGTCGCTGGAGAAGTTCACACAACTGAAGGAAAAATAAAGCTTTGATAATTGGATGAAAAGTCAGTAAAGTAAACCAGTGTCCCTTCCCGAAGACACAATAACTTGTCAAATTACCAATTTCACTGCAAACATGAAGACTAAGTCAATATCTTATCTGCAGAATTGCACTTGTGCCTTCAAAATGCACAGATTTGCAGATATGGCTGGATTTGCTATATTGTCCATATTAGTTCCAATGAATCACTGAAGACCTTTTATTATATGAATGCTTAGAAACAAACACATCTGAAACAAAGTTTTTGAATTAACTTACACAACTGTGTCAAAACTTGCATTGATGGGCGAAAATGCCTTCCCATCAATCCAGGCCCCAATCTGTACTAGAAGTCACTGACTCCTTTATCACCATGCACTGGCAAAACAAAATTGCCAGCTTCAGCTAAGAATGTTCTTTATGAAACAATACAAATGATTAGTTTTATTAAATTTTGATTCCTTGAGTACACCTCTTCTAAATATTGTGTGACAGAGCTGGAGTGCACCAGAGCTTTCTGCTGCATCCCGAAGTAAACGGTCCTCTCCAAGAAAAACACTGGCGTGACTGTTTTGAGTTTCAAGCTGAACTAGCCCTTTTTAATGGGACACCATTTTTATTTGACTGACAGACAAACTCTGGTCGTTCAGACGTGAATGTGTGGCAGTAAAATTTGAGCTCTCAAGCAAAAATTAGAATGTTGGAATACTTGGCCAATACTTAAAGATGAGATCAGAGGTGCTATTACCAAATGTGATTTTTTAAATATTCTATATTGAAATGAGTAAACGTTTGGAAGAACTGCATAACTCGGTTAACTAATATTTTCCAAATGACCAATGCATGATGCTACAAAATCCATTCAGAGTGCAAATGAACCACTGGATTTTAATGCAATGATTTTTAAAGTTCATTGATAGAATTTCAGATTCTGGTTTGCAACGAGCCTTTAAGAAACTACCATTTTGCTCTAGTATCATTGAAGAGTGTCTACAATTATTTGAAAAGTCTATGAAAATACTCCTCTACTTTTACAACTACATAGCTAGGTGAGGCCAGATTTTCTTCATATTCTTTGACCAGAGCAACATATTGCCACAGGCTGAATCCAGAGGCAGATAAGAATATCCAGATGTCTTCTATTAAGCCAGATATTAAAGAGAAATTAAAACAATGCTGTTCTTCTCACTACATTTTGTTTTTCAAAATATAGTTTTTTTAAAAAAATGTTAGTTATGTTAATGTTTATTGGTTTATCATTATTTTTAAAAGAAATATACATTTGAATTTATTTCTGTTTTAATTTCTAATATGGCAAATATTGGTGAATAAGGCAACGAATAAATGTTTTGGGGAGTCATCAATAATTTTATAGAGTATAATAGAGTCTTGAGACCCAAGAGTCTGAGGACCACTGTCCTAAACTGATGGAAACATAGGATATATGGGGAGATGAACTCAAGTGGCCTAAGGTAACTAACTCCAGAAAGAGACAAGAGAACGTAGACACAGATAAAAGGCCACACAACTGCCATGCTTGAATGTCTGGTAGGGACTAGAGCACAGCTTTTGTAGGGCTGGGCCATGCCCTTTCTTGAAGGAATCATTTATTAGACACAGAGACTTCCTGGTATGAGAATATTCTTTATATGTATATGTATACATAAACATAAACACACACATCTATAATATGTTTTTATATATAACATATATGTATGAATTCAGCTCTGGATGAGAGAATGGACACAGGTTAGATTTTCTGGAATCAGATACTAAGGCAGAATTGTGGGGCTGGGACATCCAGATGGTTATTATTATTTTTGACCACTTAATATATTTAACCAAAAAAATCAAATTAAGTATAATTTGGGTCATTCAAGTTTGTTCTCCATTCAGTAACAGAATAAAATAATCTTAGGATCAAACTGTAAAGCCTTTAAACCTAAAATAACTAGAATCACCCAAAGAATAGGTCAGTGGTAAATTGAGATCAGGACGACACTCTCCTCAGCATCTTTCTGGTTTATGTAAAACAACAACAACAACAACAACATGGTATTCGCTTTCTTGAACTTAATGAAGAATCAAATAATTTAAAGTAGACTTGAGCTTTAATTCTAAGGATATGGCCAGAGTAGTTTGTTTTGGAGTTCCCTTCATTCACCTTGGCCTTCCTTCCCACATAGCCAGACCTGGGAGAAATGTGGGCCTCTGCACGGAATAGCACACGCAGGTCCTCAAGCCAGGACCTCAGGTCAAGACATGCACTAGAAGTCACTAACCATCAAAATAAAACCACCACTTTTCTTTGGCTTGATCTATATTGTGGTGTTCAGAGACATTCCTTAAAAGGGAAATGTAGTTTTCAAAACATTCCGTTGGAAACCGCTCCAGGGCAAGTCCCAAGGACAAGCTCCTGAACGCGTTGTCTCAAGAAGGAAAGCACCACTCTGGAACCCAATGGCATAAATAAGTACATTCAGAAGTGACAGCTACGCGGCCTTTTATCTATGTCCCGCTGTTTCTTTTTAAGAAAAATCTTGCCCTGGCTGGTTTGGCTCAGGGGGTAGAGTGTCGGCCTGTGGACTGAGGGGGTCCCAGGTTCCATTCCAATCAGGGCACATGCTAGGTTGTGGGCTCAATCCCTTGTGGGGGGGCGTGCAGGAGGCAGCCGGTAGATGATTCTCTCTCATCATTGATGTTTCTGTCTCTCTCCCTTCCTCTCTGAAATCAATAAAAAATATATTTAAAAAAAGAAAGACAGAAAAATCTTTATGTTAATTCGGTAGAAGCAATTTCCTCTTTTTACTGGGGCACTACAGGTCCTCAGAGCCTCCCTTCTCAACAAATGGTAGGCACTTCAACTTCAAAGCAAAACTGACATCTTCTAAACCTCCAGCAATTCTAGAATCAGGTGTGAATGCAGCCTTTTTATGATTTAGAGGTTAGGGTCTAGAATCAGCAGAATGATGCAGTAAGGCCTAAGAAGGTTGAGTCTCAATTTAAACATTAACAAAGTTAGAAACTTTTAACTATTCAGCTAATTGAGTCATAAGGTTAGAATAAAGCACAACTACTTTTTATCAACGTTTTTGACATAAGGTAAGGTAAAACTAGCAATTACACGATGCTCTCTTTAATTCCTTCAAATCAAGATTTGGGTTTTAGGTCAAAAGATCATGTTTCGAGTTAGCCTGGAGGTCAAATCACCCCCGGTATTGCCGACAACAATCAAGGCTTAACTACAACAAGACTGCGCACAAAGACCACTAGGGGGTGCACCAAGAAAGCATAAAAAATGTGGAGACAAAGAAACAGGACAAAACTGTCAGTAGAGGATATTGAATTCAGAACCACACTTTTAAGGTCTCTTAAGAACTGTCTAGAAGCCGTTGATAAATGTAGTGAGATCCTCAAGAAATCTAATGAGACCCTCGATGTTATGATAAAGAACCAACTAGAAATTAAGCATACACGGACTGAAATAACGAATACTATACAGACTCCCAACAGCAGACCAGAGGAGCGCAAGAATCAAGGCAAAGATTTGAAATGCGAAGAAGCAAAAAACACCCAACCAGAAAAACAAAATGAAAAAAGAATCCGAAAATATGAAGATAGTGTAAGGAGCCTCTGGGACAGCTTCAAGCGTACCAACATCAGAATTATAGGGGTGCCAGAAGATGAGAGAGACCAAGATATTGAAAACCTATTTGAAGAAATAATGACAGAAAACTTCCCCCACCTGGTGAAAGAAATAGACCTACAGGTCCAGGAAGGGCAGAGAACCCCAAACAAAAGGAATCCAAAGAGGACCACACCAAGACACATCATAATTAAAATGCCAAGAGCAAAAGACAAAGAGAGAATCTTAAAAGCAGCAAGAGAAAGAAACTCAGTTACCTACAAGGGAATACCCATACGACTGTCAGCTGATTTCTCAACAGAAGCTTTGCAGGCCAGAAGGGAGTGGCAAGAAGTATTCAAAGTGATGAATACCAAGAACCTACAACCAAGATTACTTTATCCAGCAAAGCTATCATTCAGAACTGAAGGTCAGATAAAGAGCTTCACAGATAAGGAAAAGCTAAAGGAATTCATCACCACCAAACCAGTATTATATGAAATGCTGAAAGGTATCCTTTAAGAAGAGGAAGAAGAAGAAAAAGGTAAAGATACTAATTATGAACAACAAATACGCATCTATCAACAAGTGAATCTAAGAATCAAGTGAATAAATAATCTGATGAACAGAATGAACTGGTGATTATAATAGAATCAGGGACATAGAAAGGGAATGGACTGATTATTCTTGGGGGGGAAAGGGGTGTGGGAGATGTGGAAAGAGACTGGACAAAAATCGTGCACCTATGGATGAGGACAGTGGGTGGGGAGTGAGGGCGGAGGGTGGGGTGGGAACTGGGAGGAGGGGAGTTATGGTGGGAAAAAAGCGGAACAAATGTAATAATCTGAACAATAAGGATTTAATTAAAAAAAAAAGATCATGTTTCATGCTTTTTAAATATATGCTCAATAGGTATTTAGTTACTTTATTTTTGAAAATTAATTCATTCTTTCAACTGATATTATTTACTGTCTGCCATGGGCTGGGCACTAGACATACAGCTGGGGACATAATGGTAGGTCTCTGCCCTCAAGAGGCCCATAGTAACAACTTAGCAATGATTTTGTGTATAAGATGGTGAATGGCAAACACATATGATGGAAAAGGATACAGGAGTTTTTCCAGAAATCTCAATCATAAAAGGAGCCACATTGGTTTTCAAAGTCTCAGCCAGTAATCAATAATAATGTAGATTTCCCACAGGATGACACAGTTGCAATAATTTGTATTGGTGGCACAAGGTGGCTACAAACAGGTCTTATGGCTTACTGTAGCCATGCCCATGCTGTGTGTGCATGTGTGCATGTGCCTGTGTGTGCGTGTGTGTCCCAGTCCTGTGGTCATAGCCACAGTTATAAAATAGAAGGGTGTATTTAGAGGAAAAATAATTAAACTTTAATAAAACTTTTCTATGTATATTGCCACATTTCTACCAGGATGTAAAAACATGAACTAAATTTATAATAACTCTACTTCTATTGATTCCAGAGATAAATTCTTTCACTTTATGGAAAAAAAACTAAAAAATTTTATGAGTCTTGAAATAAAAATTTGAATAGAGTTATGGTTGGCTTTATCCTGCTTCCAAGTAATTTTCTGAGCAAGTTTTATAGATTTATTTCTTGTGAAGATTTAGAGATAATGTTTCAACATTTTGACTCTGCCCTTCAATAAAACTTCACATTAAACCAACAGTATATAGAACTACTGGCTAAATTCACATTTTAGTAAAGTCTTCTGCAGAAGAAAGGCCAAAAGAAACTCTAGATTTCAGTTCTGCATTTCTACTAATGAAATAATATGCATGATGAATGTAAGAATAAAGAAAACAGTAACAAAATGTATTGAGCACTTACTATGTGCCAGGCACCGTGCTATGCACTTCTCAAGGATTATTTAGTTCAGTATTTGCTCACCACAGTGAGGTAGGTAGAGGAGGTAGATGAGAAAAGTTAAGAAACTTACTGGTTAGTAGGTAGCTGAACTGTAGCACAATCCAGCAAATTGACAATAGCTACACAGCTGTGAAGTTTGAGTTTATCAGAAGAAAAATGTTATGTAAAGAACAGCGTTCTTAACTTAAAAATTATCCTATCTAATAAAAGAGAAACATGGTAATTGGCGTACGACCGCTACCCTTCCCATTGGCTAATCAGCAAGATATGCAAATTAACTGCCAGCCAAGATGGCTGCCGGCAGCCAGGCAGCTTGAAACTAACATGAGGCTTGCTTGCTTCAGTGACGGAGGACTCCAACGTTCCCCGCCTGCCTTGCCAGCCTCTGAGCCTGCAGTTTAAGAAACATTGTAACAAATATAGAAGCTAAACAAAACCCCAGAAACCTGCTTTCAGCGAGCCGGGATCTCAGAGCTAGAGTTGATACAGAGTTTCGATTATAGAACCGAAACAAACCAGATACCTGCTTTCAGCAGCTGAGGCCTCAGAGCTGGAGCCTCAGAGCTAAAGCTGGCCCAGAATAAAAAAAAAAAAAGAGAGAGAAAGGAGCGGTTGGGAGCTTCCGTCACCCACCAGCCTGAAAACAGCCCTTAGCCCCTCACCCAGACTGGCCAGGCACCCCAGTGGGGACCCCCACCCTGATCCAGGACACCCTTCAGGGCAAACCAGCCGGCCCCCACACGTGCACCAGGCCTCTATCCTATATAGTAAAAGGGTAATATGCCTCCCAGCACTGGGATCAGCGGAGCTGGGAGGCCTCCCGGCACCGGGATCAGCGTGACAGGGGGCAGCGACCAAACCCCCTGATGGGCCCTGCTCTGTGCGTGACAGGGGGGAGCTCCCCAACCCCCTGATCGACCCTGCTCTGTTCGTGACAGGGTACAGAGCCCCAACCTCCCTGATGGGCCCTGCTCTGTGCCTGATATGGGGGAGCTCCCCAACCTCCTGATCGCCCTGCTCTGTGTGTGACAGGGGGTGGTGCCACAACCTCCCTATCGACCCTGCCTTGAGTGTGACAGGGGGCGGTGCCCCAACCCTCCAATCGGCCCTACCCTGAGCATGACTGAGGGTGGCATCGCAACCTCCCAATCCGCCCTGCTCTGTGCATGACAGGGGGTGGCGCCCCAACTCCCCAATCAGCCCTGCTCTGAGCCCAACCAGGGGCTGCACCTAGGGATTGGGCCTGCCCTCTGCCACCCGGGAGCAGGCCTAAGCCAGCAGGTCGTTATCTCCCAAGGGGTCCCAGACTGCGAGAGGGCGCAGGCCGGGCTGAGGGATCCCCCTTTCCCCGCCAAGTGCAGAAATTTTTGTGCACCGGGCCTCTAGTCTATATTATAAAAGGCCTGTGGCTGTAACACCGTAATGACCAAAGGACCGGTCACCTAGAGGTGCATTGATGGATCCCGCCCATGGTGGTGCGCGGAGGGAGTTTGGGGTCCCGTGGCGCGGGGGTGGGGGGGGTCTGGATCCCGCGGCATGGGGTAGGGGGGTCTGGGTCTCGCGCGATTTCACATGCTGGGCCTCTAGTTTTAAATAAATCCCTGTCTTGTATTAACTCATATATACAAATTACAAAATGCTCATTTTTCCAAATGCCATAGAGCTCTGAAAATGATTGGTGATTTATCTGCCATTTCTTATCTGAGATGATTTTCAAACTGTCATTCTATGAGACAGGCAGATATTTTCTTTTTGACAAGAAGAAAGGAAGGCCAAGAGATACGGTGATTTGACCAAGATGACATGAGTGGGGGCCAAGTCTCCTAACCTGAACCCAGGTCTGCTACTCCCCTGCAACCAACTCCTAACATCTCATATAATGTTTCTTCAAGGTCATTCGTTTCCACTAAAAAAGATGACTTTCAGTACCATATCACTTTGGACCTGTAGTTTCACAGATATAGTTATCTCCAATGGCAAGAGACTATTGCCTGAGTGTTTCCTAAGGCATTCATTTGTTCTGTGAATTATCCATGGGTTTCTCCATTCACCACAGGAAGGCCATCATATTAGTTATGTCCTTGGCTTTCTTTTAAAGCTATCTGGATGGATAGCTTTGAGCCCACACCATCAGAGAGAACACAGTCCCCATTTCATCCATTCCCACATGATCATGAGTCCCCTTGGGTCTCTGCCCTCATTTAATAAGAATTGAAGAAACAGTAATCCTATACCCACCCACCAGAGGTTCAGTTCAGTGAACTGAGACTGTAATCACAATCCATTTGAAAACATGATATAATGCTTTTGAGTACTTCTCCATTTCCAACTCTGCATTCTTTCATGGCTTTCCTAAAAGTTCTAAATAGCTTTAAGGTGTTAGCATAAAAGTAATTACTTTTATCTATCTAATCATATTTCTATCTATCCATCTATCTTTTTTATATTGGAATTCACTAGAAGCTACCTGAAGAATTGTGAAAAAAGTATGTGTGCTTAAAAAATATCAACATATAAAGAAGGAAGATAATTTGAACACTAAGTATGAAAACAAGATTGGGGAAACAAATAAGGGGGCAGGGGAGAGATGTGTTCATTTGATTTTATCACCCCAGGGCCCTGCATTCTGGTTATTCAGGCAGAAAATTTATATTTTTTGTAGGAAATTTACTCTGAAACAACTTTTAAATGTCTCAGATATGGCATGTTACCAATCTTTTACTTTTATTAAAAGATTTAATGCTGGGTTATTTTAAATACAGGTATTTTCAGATATTCACATTACACCACTTTGCTTTTATGAGACCTACGGTAGTACCTGTTTTTGCTAACTGAAATACATCCAAAGAAGATTTTCGCTTTTATGATAAAAGACAAAAATTTGAAAAGCATTCACCTTTTATTTTGCAGTGAGTCATTATAGACTCTGATCCAAATGCATGCTACTTACCACTGTATGTCCCCATCTTACTTCTCCATCTTCTGCTAAGTCAAATTCTTAGACATTCTTGTGATGAAACAAATCCAAGACACCAAATCACCCTGCTTCTACTCATGTTTCTGTTTTTCCATACCAAGCATGCAACCAGTTTTCGCTTAATTACTTTTTGCTTGGCCTATTTCCATATATTTGCATCATTATACTTTTACTAGAGGCCCAGTGCATGAATTCATGCACGGGTGGGTCCCCTCTGGGTGGCCTGCGGGGAATCAGGCCTAAACCGGCAGTCTAACACTGCCTGCAGCTCCTACCTGCCGCTCCCATCATCCTGGCCCCACTGCACCTGCCACAGACTCACGCCCAATCAGTCCTGATCAAGAGAGGCTCAAGCTGCTGCAGGAATGCTCACCAGCCATGAGCCCTGCATCTGGCACCCTCCTGAGGGTAGTGGCCTGCAGGATTGGGCTGAAATTGGCTCTCCGACACCCCCCGAGGGGCCCTGGATTGTGAGAGGGCACAGGCCAGGCCGAGGGACCCACCACTGCACGATCGGGCTGGGGAGGTACCATGGGAGAGCTCCAGGGCATGTCCGGCCCATCTCGCTCAGTGTCATCAGCCAGACTCCAGCAGCAAGCTAACCTACCAGTCAGAGCGTCTGACCCCTGGTGGTCAGTGCACATCATAGCATGCAGTTGAGCGGCCTTAGCATATCATTAGCTTTGATTGGTTGAATAGTCGACCGGTCATTGGATGACCGGACACTTAGCATATTAGGCTTTTACTATATAGGATATTTTTGCCCATGTTCTCAACTAGTTTATATTCTGTGAGGTGAGGGTTTTCATCTTTTATTGAAACTTTATTTCAAGAAAGCACCAGTGATTAGGCCTTTGCAATCTCATTTCTTCTAACCACCGAATAATTTGGAGCACATCTGAGTATACTCTCTAAGTTATTCGAGGTTTAAGCCTCTTCTCATCTCTGTATGTTAATATCTATCTAAAAACCAAGCGACCATAATGATTGGAATGACCGGAATGACCAGAATCATGGGTTGCTATGATGCACACTGCGGCCTGCCAACTGGTCCAATGGAGGCGGGGCTGGCCAGCCAACTTCCTGTGTCCCCTCCCGCCGGCCGGCCGGCTGGACCCCACCCGTGCACGAATTCATGCACCGGGACTCTAGTAGTTTATAAATTTTGATCTTTTAACTGTTAAAATGCATGGAAAATATTGGAAGGAAATAAATGTTAGTAACAGTTACTACTGGAAGACTACAAAATGGGAGTTGGGAGGGGGGTTGGATTGGAGTTGGTGATAGTAGAGAAAGAGATAGTATGGAGGGTTTTTTTTCTTTTTGGTACTGATTCTTAATACTTTCAGTGCTTTCTAAATATTCCATAATGAACTTGTATCTCTCACATGAAAATTTGTACTGAAAATACACAAGTAAACTTGACATGGAAGGCATGACAACCAAATTTGACATGGATAAAGTGTTAAAAGTGAGTGCAAGGTTATGATTCCAGTATTCTAAATTTTTTTGAAAGTCTCCTATTAAAAGTAGCTGGCTTAGAAAACACACCTAATTTTGCAGAATCTTTGAATTGTTCAAAGATAAATATTGCCATAATTACTTCCCCCAAAGAAATGCTTTACTCCATGCAAAACCCCTAGTTGTTGCCCTCCTGTCCTATGGTTTTAAATACTATCTCTCTAGTGACTCTCCAGATTTTACTTTCCCCTTAAGTCTACATTCATACATCCATTTGCCTACTCAGTGTTTACATTGGGGTAATTAATAAGAATTTCAAAACTCAGCATATCGAAGATACCCTCAAATTTGCTCCTTCACTGGTTTTCTGAAATCTTAGCTGCTGGCATCACCATTCTTGCTCAGGTCAAAAATTGGTGTCTGATTTCTTCTTCACATCGAATCCATCACCAAATCCTTTTAGCTTTACCACCAAAAGACATCATGAATCTGACTTCTCCCTATGACTACCACCCCAGTCCAGGCTCCCACCTTCTCTTACCTATTTAAAAAGTTTCACTTCAATAAACATGGCACTCTGAAGTAAAAGTAGCCATGAGAATTGTGCTACCTTTTACTGGTTTCATAATCTGGAGCAAGGTTCAAGAGCAGCTGCCCCACAGCCCATTTCCAGGAAGGTATCCTTATGGAAGGTGAACTGAGATTGTGGGCACAGTGGCCCCTTTGCCTTCACTCGATCAGAGCAAGAAATGTGCAGTAACTTTCCAAGTACCTGAGTGTGTGTGCGTGACTTATTGGGTAGTGAAGGCTGGTAAGGCTGTCAGAATGAGTGCGTGGTTCTTTTAATGTTAAAATAAAGATGTGTATAGAAAACAAAAGCTGTCTCCCTTATTTTGCCCCACTATAGCTTGTTCTCCATGTACCAAAGGAATAAAAAGCAGACCATGTCACTCCCCTACTTACAATCTTCCAATGGCTTACCAACACATTCAGAATAAAATAAAAATTCCTTACTATGGATTCATAGCCCTCATTGGTCAGGCCCTTGACAATCTCTACAACCTTAGCACCTACCAGCCCTCTGCCACCCCCTCACTGGACTCTAGACTTGGTAGCATTTTCTTTCTCAATATATAAGCTCATTCTTGACTTGAGATTTTGTTTCTTTCATCAAAATGCTCTTTTCTTTGGTCATTCTCCTCTCACCACTTAAGGCAGGGGTGGACAAACTTTTTGACTTGAGGGCCACAATGGGTTCTTAAACTGGACCGGAGGGCCGGAACAAAAGCATGGATGGAGTGTTTGTGTGAACTAATATAAATTCAAAGTAAACATCATTACATAAAAGGGTACGGTCTTTTTTTTTTTTGTTTTATTCATTTCAAACGGGCCGTAGTTTGCCCACGGCTGACTTAAGGTCATCACTCCCCAGTGACCCTATAACTTTGTCTTATAGCCCAATGTAGACCCATCACCTAAAATGGTGACTGGCACTGAGTATTTGTTGAATGAATGGCTGAAGAGTCTAAATGTTCAATCAAGCTTCCGGGCACCAAAACAGTTGTCCCAACTGAACCGTACTTTCCAATGGCAAACACCAACCAACCACTTCCCACAAAAATCCCATCCCAAACCTCTTGTAGACCATACTATTTAGAAAGTCTGTTCTGTATCAGCAGTTGCAAAAAAAATATGAAACAAAACCTGAGCCTCATTGATACTGTAGTTTTTGTGCATACAACCAAGCAGTCTTGTCCTCTTTGGGAACTCTTCTCACCTTTAAGTCAGCCTTTTGTGTGCATCTTTAATTTCATATAGTAAAACTGTGTTGGTGTGCAGAACAAGTGAACGAACTGGTGTAATTTTCCTTGTTAACACACTCCCACAGATGGAGAGAGTCCTGACTCACTCATAGCCTCTTTCCCTTCACCTAAAAGCAATTTTACAGCTATCAAAATAAGTGATTTAAGACCAATCTCAATAAAACTTACCAAACGACTGTTTAGTGCCAGGGAGCAAAGGAAGCTTGGGATAAAAATGAACAGTTTGCCCTATCTGGTTTGGCTCAGTGGATAGAGCATCCGCCTGGGGACTGAAAGGTCCTGGGTTCAATTCTGGTCAAGGCACATGCCTGGGTTGCTGGGGAGGTCCCCAGTAGGAGGTGTGCAGGAGGCAGCTGATCAATGATTCTGATCATTGATGTTTCAATCTCTCCCCGTCTCTGAAATCAATAAAAATATATTTTAAAAAATTAATGGCAACCAGGTTAAAATGTCAAATAAGCTTTGAATTTTGTCAAAATGAAGCTCAGAAGTATCAATTTTTATAGTTCAAGTCATTATAAATCTTATATAAACCTTCTAATAGACCTTAAGAAAACGGATCAGTTATGGGGTATAATTACTTGGGCTAAATTTTTGTCTAAGAAATATCAATTTAATTATGACTGTTAATAACTATATTTAAACCAAGCTATTTCTTTTTCATTTTTTTTACTGTGTTTAGCCAGCAAAGAAAATACTAATAAAAGCATTATCTTTGTACGGTGATTGTATTACAAAAAAGACTAAGAGTAGCAAGACTAAACTGTAGGTGTAGGTAATCAAATTTGAATGATACAAGAAATACACACACACTAGAGGCCTGGTGTACAAATTCGTGCATGGGTGGGGTCCAGCCAGCTTGCCCCAACTGAGGCTGATTGGGGTTGGCCTGGCTGGGGGGAGGGGCTGTGGGTGGTTGGCCAGCTGGCCTCGCCCCTGATCGGGGTGGGCCGAATGGGGCCGCAGTGTGCATCAAAACAACCAGTTATTCTGGCATTCTGGTCGCTTGGCTTTTATATATATATATATATAGATATATACGTATCTATATATATGTACACACACGTATATGCACATATATATATGCACATATATATATATGGAATAAGGCCTCTAAATGACTTAAAATCAGATGGCAATATTGTCTAAAGTAATATTAACACCACAAATGTATGTATGTCTGTGTACATATATGCATATACAGAGAGAATAAATGAACAAGTGAATGAGTGAGTGAAAGAATTAGAATATATATGAATCAGAGTCATCTGTCTTTGGATTAATTACTTCACTATGAAGATGTGTCTGAACTTCTAAAGAATTTCCTGGTTTGTATTAAAATACACTTCAAAAAGACCATGAAAACACAAATTTAGTTGACAGACTACAATGTGATTCAGAAAAAGACACAGTGAATATAGACTTCGGTGTAATTTCATGCTGGTGATTTTTCTTTTTTAAAATGTAAGCCACTAATATTTCAAGAAAAAAATTTTAAACCAAAAGTTGCATATTAATATTACACACAAACTGAAACATAAGTGACTTTTAGCACAGTGTATACATGCTTACAGAAACTCAAATATTTACACATTTAAAACAATTTCCATTTAACATTTAAAGTTCTGAAATACATAAATGCATTAATACATTCTAGAAAACTACAATTAGAACACTGATTTGCTACAAGCATATAAAATATGAAGTGCTTTCTTGGAGTTTCAAGTTACCTCTTTAAAACAAGATCTTGCTTGCACATATAGTCTGTCTCCAAAAAGCAGTAAGAACTTTTCATTTCCAAGAGGTTTATTTCCCAGGTACATGATAAGCTCAAGAAAATGAACCCAATGATTATGCTATATAATTATGTCATAACAACTTAATTGCACATAATGCTGTAAAGTAGGTTTGGATGAAGTTCTCAAACACTTTGGTATATGTTCTTCAGGGACTTCTATTAGGAATAACAGGAATTATTAAGTTCCTTCAATTCCCATTTTGCTTTAAAATAGATAAATCTTTGGTTAAAGTTCTATATTTTGGGCATTTGTTAATTAAAATGGTCCCCAAACCAACAAATGGCGCTGATGTATTAGTTCATAAGACTTCTTTTAACCTGTTTCTGGTGCAGTGGGAGGCTAGAAATACTTATTTACTATGACGTCATTGACAGTTTCTATTTTTCACTTAAAAGCAGAGAAATCAACAGGTTTAATCAATATTTCTCTGTTCATGTTGTTATAATCTAAACTGCACAGTAATTTGCAGTAACTATAGTGTTCCACAGTATATGTGATGATTGGAAAGATGTATAGCATTACATTTAGAGTTAGTTTAGTCAGAATAAGTCAATATTAGACTGTACAGTAATTCTGCATTGACTATAGTAGGTTGTCAGGTAAAGCTTATTTAAAAACCCCAATCCATTCCATTTACAAGAGAAATTGTTGCAAATGTATAAAACAGTAGATATACAAGGAGAACACCAAACATACTTTATTAACACAAAAAAAGCAGCCATAACAAGGCACAGCAAGCAGAGAAACATACATTAGCAGTCAAGGGGTTAGTGTTGCATACAAATATAGCTTTTCTTTTTTGTAGCCTTGGCAATAAGCCATCATGTAAAATAACTTTCTGTAGCAGCAGGTAAGGGAACTAAGGAGCACTCATCAGTGGTACAGAGCACATGAACAAAAAGACACAAGAATGGATTCCACTACTTTAGTGCAAAATGTCTAGGACAGAACTGTAAGTTCAGTTCAATGCTAAGAAGCAAACACTAGAACTTGGTATTACTTCCAAAATAGCTCACTCAAGTAGTATTGCATACTATTCTAAGTGACAAAAAGGTGCTAAGTAAAGTTATTTACAGATACAATGGTTGTACAGTACCTTTTAAATCTGCAACTTAGATTTCAGATTTTCCATTAAAAATGAAATTCAATTCCATTGAAATTCTATAAATTGTACTTTAAGCAATTCAGCTATGAGCATTTACAACAAAGAGATAAATACTGCCATCCAAATTATTACAGTTTAACAATAACCTCAACATCAGCAATCACTGTAGTTATTATTTCTGACTTGTTTGGGCATCTTCTAGTCTCATTTTCTTCATGGTTCACAAACTTGTCATGGGCATAGGAAAAAATCCAACATTAATAAATCAACAATTAGAGTGCATATGTCAACTTTAAACATCACACACAGGTCTAAATTGCAGCAGTATTCCCAATATGTTTTAAGTTAAAGCACTCATTAAAAAAATTAACACCTAAGGCTTTTAAATAAAATTCTCCTACAAACTTTATAAGTCTGAAATTTTAAGAACTACTATTTAGAAAAACTGGTTTACTTAACAGTACCTTTTGTAGAAGAGAAAAAGACTAACTATAAACAATATCAACACTTAAGTAACTGCACTATGCCCTTGTGGCCAGAAAATTGCATTTATTTTTTAAATTTTTCTAAAAGGAAGGCAGTCTTTATTTTTTGGATTTCCAAAGCTTGATTTATAGTAACTACAAACATCACTACTTTTGGAAGGTTATAAAAAAATTCTTAGAAAAAATAATAATTTCAAACATTAATCACACGGTTGAAATACTCATCCAATATTAACAATTTGTTCTTTAGTAAGAAATAGAATTCTTCATAGCAAATGCCTCAGAATTGCCTCATTCAATTACTTCAGCCATTAAAAACCAAACAGCTAATTCAGCAAACTATATCTGTAGCCTTACTGAACACCTGCAGTTCTATCTTCTGTTGTCTCAATAGCGACCATGTTTTTCTGAGTAACAGCAGATCGCATCTGACAGATACTAACACTTCTGACAGATACTGACACCAAGCTTACATACTGTACTGAAAAAAACCTAACACTGATATGTGTGCTTGCTATAGGTGTACTGTCTGGTGCACATAAAAGCAGATATAGGACAGGAGAATTTACTTTGCCTTGACTGGTTCTCGTTCTAACCAGCGAACTCTAACTTTTTGTTTATAATGATACTCTTTTAGAAAATCTTGCAACATTGATGGTAAAGGGAGCCCATCAATTCCATCGTACGTAGTGCATCTGCAGATTACTGCACGGCAGATATACTGCAAGCTAAAAGGGAAAGTCCTATTTAGTGAGATAGTAAGCAATGGTTCAAAAAACATGCAAGAACTGGGATCTTTATAATGTTCCAAAAGTCCTGTTACAGTGGTGGAGTGAAATACACATGGGTCGTGGGCATCAAAGCTAAAGTTGTGATTCCACTGTTCAATTCGGGCGTGCAGGGATCTGTTGTAGCGACGGAAGCTCACAGAGAAGAGGTAGTCCTCTTGTGCAGAGTCCCTGAGCAAAAATGTGCCTTCAGGTTTCCCTTCAAGAAGGGCTTCTGCTTCATAACGGTCCATCACTCCCCAGTAACAGGGATTGCCTGTAATCTGAAGCAGATCAGGCACGAGGCAGTGTATATAATCAATCTGTGTATGGACTTTCCAAGCTCCCTGTCTGCTCACGTGGGCATGGCTGTCTCCAGATACCTGACGTTGCTTCTGCCTACGTGACTGCAAACACAGCGTGGTTGTGTCCTCTTCTGAGTCACAATTAGCTTGTGGAATTGCAGAACTGTCCCCACTTATTTCAGTCATCCCAGGCGCTAACTTTGGTCCCAGTTTATATAAGGGATTAACCTGTGCAGTGGCTTCAAATGTATGTATTTGTGCATTGGGAGGGGGGTCAACCCCTTCTTCAATACTAAGCCGCCTTCTCTCTCTAAGCCTATCTTCTTCATCTTCTGTAGAAACCAAGGATGGATCAAATGTATCAAAAAATGTTGAATGTGGGCTCACAGGGGCTGTATGCTGTTTAATCAAATGCCATTTTTGGGCTAAATCTGAACCAGCAGGAAAAGGACATTTCTCAAGCATTAATTCAGAAAGGTGTATTTTTCTTTTATTAGAAAAGAGAGGTTTTGACTGCTTGTTGTAAGTTCTCATAGGAAAACACAAGCCCACAGTATCCTGCAACCTCTGTCTCAGAGAGCGACTTCCTACAGTTCTGCTGGAAACACTGTCCATGTCATGTACGGAGCTTACGCCGTATCGCCTCTCTCTCCTCTGAAGTGCACTTCGAGTTCTACCAAACTTTTTATCAGTATCCAGTGAACTCTGAGTCTTTGTGGAACAGGAATGTTTCTTCTTCCCACCCCACGGAGCATGTCGAGAGTAGGAATCTCTTCTTGCAAGTCTTGATCCTGTGGTGACACACGAGTCGTTATCCTTTTCAATGCTTATTTCAACAATCTGAGGAATTTCAGTGGCACAGTTTGGGTTTCTCCTTGAAGAATTCTTTGAAGGGCTTAATCCCAGTTGTAAGGCAACATTTTCTCTTAAGGGACTGCTTTGTTGCTGAGGAGCTGAGTCTCCTATACTGATGCTTTTCTCTCTGACAGATAAACATCTGTTGGAGTTCATGTCCACATTTTCACTCCGGCTTCCTCCCTCATGACTAAAGAGATTCTGACACCTGTATTTGAAGTTATTCCACATTTTCCCCACTTTATCCATTGATTATAAGACCTAAAAACAAAACAGGGAAAGGAGAAAAATAAGTTAAAGTGGTGTGTGAAACAGAAAAGGCAGAACCCACTCCCCTTCTCTTTGGAAATTTCAGCAATACTGGTCAAGAGTCTGCCTTCTATTACTAAAGTGATAGGACAGACATTCTGCTAGGTAGCTGTAAGGTCACCAGGCCCTTTGTGGCACTGCATTCAAGCTAGTCATCACTTCCCATTTCCTTTCAGATAACATACTCAGGACTCGGGGGTGGGGGTTGGGGGGGGGGGGAAGGAAAGAAACACTTTCAATTAAACTCTGGTTTCTTTTTCCCATGTATCAATCTAATTTCATTATGACATTGATTGTTGCCTTACTTTGAATAATTTAGGTACTTGCCTCAAATATGAAAAGAGAAAACGTATTCTGGATTTTGAAACATATGATTCAATTTCTCAAAAGTTATAAGCAGGACCACATTTATGTAAATATTAAAATTAGTTAAAAACCTTTAAGTAGCAATCTTCCCAATTTCACTTACCAACTACTACTCCACTAACCTAGCAATCTAAATCTTACAGGTTAATCACTTGTAAAAATTTTATATCTTCCCTCCCCACCCTACAATGTATCATATTTTATCCATGATTTTGAAGAAGCAGTCTGAGTAGAAAGAAAAATAAGAGGAAGGAAAGAGAATACAATATTTAGGTTTAAGTGAAAAGATATCTTTAAGCTTCACAATTCTCAATCCTGGAAGATCTTAGAAGAAATAGAGCAATAAAAAAAAATTTATGATACTTTAATAATTAACAAAATAAAAACAAAAAATATGCAATTTGGCTTCTTTATTCTTGCTCCTTTATAAAAATCTAAAGCAGTTTATGGCATTTTACAAATAAATTATTTTTTTAAGACTACAATATTAACAGGCACACTGTCTTATTCAGTAACCTAAAAGTCAACATTGGAAGAAATGGAAAAACCTGAACTGACTGATAAAATTCTAGGTGGAAAATGATTTGCCCTCAGAATTTTGAGGGCATTACTTCACTGTTCTAGCTGTCAAAAAGTCCACATCATACTAATTCCCAATCTTCTTATGTGGCCTGTTTTTTTTTCATGAAAAATTATAGTTGTTCTTTATCCTTTGAGTGGCCCTTTTTTTTTTTTACATTCATTGAGCTGGGGCCTTTCCATGTCCTTCCCACTGCCCCCTCCCTCTCTCCTGAAAGTCCTTTTTATTAGATACTAAAACTCTTAGGTTTACCTTTTATCATGTTTTCTTTTCAATATTGTATTTCCTTTCCTTTTCTACTGTCTGGTAGATTTCTTTGGCATCACTTTCCAACATTTCTAGTTCAGTTACAATTTTTCTATCACACTTTTAATTTCCAAAACAATTTTCTTGTTCTCTGTTCTTCTTCTTCTTTAAAGATATATATATTCTTGATTTCAGAGAGGAAGGGAAAGGAAGAGAGATAGAAACATCAATGATGAGAATCATTGATCGGTTGCCTCCTGCACGCCCCCTACTGGGGAGAGCAACCCAGGCATGTGCCCTTGACCGGAATCAAACCTGGTACCCATTAGTCCACAGGCTGATGCTCTATCCACTGAGCCAAACCGGCTAGGGCCCTCTGAATGTTCTTTGTAATAGTATCCTATTTTAATTTCTTGTCTGTAATATCTCATTTCACTAAGGATACAAAAAATTTTAAATATTGTAACATTTTAAATATTTTTATCTGTTTCTTCTCAGTACTGTTTTCTTCTTAAGTTCTGTCTGATGAGCCCTGGCTATCCATCAGCACTAACATGCTAATCAGAAGCTGTGTCTACATGGGAGAGTTGTTTGCCAACTGATTGGCTTTACTACAAGGTAAGGAGGCAAATGAGTTGTTTTTTTATCCCCAAAAGTCAGTATCTGTAAGTCTGTCTGCTGGCTGGCTCATCCCAGAGACAAATGCTCCAATCTCTTCTCTAGAGCATACAGGGGTGAGCAAAAGTAGGTTAATAATAATAATAATAATAATAAATATAATAATTACTGAATACATAAGAATAAACTGCTTTGAGTACTCACAACTGTAAGCCTACTTTTGTCAACCCTATATATACCTGACTGCCATGTTCTGAGAACAGGGCAAGAGAATAATGGAGTCTTAACCTCAACCTTAAGTCCCTGTTTTTTCAAAGATGTCCTTATTTATAAAAGCTGTCCCAGCTCCAGCTATATCTGAACCGCTTGATTAAATTTGCCCAGCTCTAACCTCTAGTTTCATCTAAGGTAAAGGAATGGTGATCTCCTGGCTACTGAGGGTGAAGATTGACACGTGGGAGCCTGATGCATACGCTTTCAACCACATGTTTTCCGCTCTATACTTCACCCTTACCCTCTGAAGTAGCTGGTTTCTCTAATTTCTGAGCCAGCAGTGTAAATTGGTTTGCTCCTTTCTAACATACTCATTTTGCAGGCACTTAGATCGCCGTTCTCAGTTCTGTTAATTTCTAGTGACCTGCTTTTACCAAAAACTTCACCAATTAGGCCTATTTTTATCTTCTCTCATTTGTTTTTTGCTCCTGAATTTATCCCTTATGCTTTTTTTATTGCTTTAGTTTTAGTGGGCATGTGCAGGAGGCAACCAATTGATGTCTCTCTCTCTTACATCAATGTGTTCTTTTTCCCTCCTTCTTCCCTCCTTCCCTTCCATTCTCTCTAAAAATCAATGGGAAAAATATCCTCAGGTGAGGGTTAAAAAAAAAAAAAAGGACAATGCTCTAAAGTAGGGTGTGAACAATACTAAATAAACTATGTGCCACAATCTCATCACTGCTTCTCATCTTTTTCATTTTTGTCATGTATTCAAGAGGCCTATAGAATCCTAGGAGAGACCGTCTAGAGCACTGACTCTTTTGTAAGATATAAGAAGAATAAATTACTGGGAATAGGAAATGTAAAAAAGACATGAAATACAAGTGCATTATTAGATTGAACAGACATAAAAATAACTGTCAAATTGCTATAAAATATTTTAAATGTTTGCTGTTAATTTCTATACCTAACTTATCATCTTTTTGGCATCAATTCACAGCCCATACTTTGGGTAGCTCTGGTATACTGTTGTGCTATCTAATACATGTGGTTACTGAGCCCCTGAAATTTGGCTAGTGTCACCTACTGAAATAATAGCATGGATTTAATTGGTTAAATATATCATTAAAATTAATTTCATCTGCTTTTTACTTTTTCAATGTGGTTACTAAAAATTTAAAATTACACATATGGTTCAAATTATATTTCTTCTGGATAGTACTGATTTAGAGCAGGGGTCAGCAAACTACATATCCTAAGGACAAAATATGGCCTCTGGCCTATTTCTGTATGGAGCCTGGCGAAGAATGATTTTTACATTTTTAAAGGGATTACTGAACAACAACAAAAAAAACCCCACAAAGATTATTGACAGAAACCACATGTAGCCTGCAAAACCTAAAATATTTTCCACCTTGCCCTTTACAGAAAGTTTAATGACCCTGGTCTACAGTATGTAAGATTACAAACCATACCACGATAGACATTAGAATAGCAATATTCAAGAAGTCAGAGTCTCTTTTCTCCATGTTTACAACATAAATTTTGTAGTTATCTAAAAATATTTCTTTGACAAGCAAATTATACTTGAAAAATGACTGTTTTAGAAAGCAACCAAACTTAAAACCACTTATCTCCCGATATAGCTGTTTATAAGTTGAATAACCGAGTGGGACATGCAAAAAACAACTGTACTTGCCAGGTTACAAAAGGCAGTTTCCAATACTGAAACTTTAGTTCAGTTTATAAATAGAGCATGAAACTTAGTGATTTCTCTATTTCTAATCTGAATAGTGTTGATAGATTACATCGTGACAAAATACTCTAATTTAAAGAAAGACTATTATGCTTCCACACCCTTTGGGGATAGAAAGTGGAATTTTTGTTGATGTGGGAAATGCTATGTGGGCGGCTGTAATACTGGGAATAAAAAAAAATGCTGATAATGATTCATAGAAGAGTCCATGTAAGAATCAGACAGGCATTTCAACTATTTTTTTAAAAATGTTTTTGCCTTGACATTCTCAGGAGAAGGTTTTTATTAAATTTATTATTTATTTATTTATTTATTTACTGATTTGAGAGAGAGAGAAACATCAAGTTGTTGCTCCACTTATTTATGCATTCATTGGTTGTTTCTTGTATGTGCCTTGAGGGATCAAACCTGCAACCTTGATGAATGTGGACGACACTAACCAACTGAGCTACTGGGCCAGGGCCTGCATTTCAACTATCTCAGTATTTACAACGTTAGTTTTGAGGTTCTTTTGTTTGTTTTGTTGTTAAATTTTAGGAAATATTTTTAGCTGAAACCCTTTGAAACCTAAATTACAACTCTATTACTTTATATAATGTTACACATAGCTAAAAAAGTGTTAAATTTAAACTGTAGTGATTGTGGAATAAAAGTCACTTGTTCATTACAATCTTTCCATTTCCACTCCTGTATAGCTATCCTTAAAACTAACCAAAACAAATTTCTAAAAACTCATTTCTTCCTCCAAGGATAATCAGAATTTAAAACTGGTTTTATAATGCCATTATCAACAACAGCTTTTGTTGAAAAACGATATTTAACAGGATAAGCTATAAACCAGAATTATGGAAAATGGTAGGTCAAATTCCATTACTAGAAAAATTTACGTACATAAAATATTAAAGATTACAGTCAATGACCCTCTTAATGCCAAGTTATATCTATTAAAAAATTCCCATAAAACAAAATAATTAAAATAGTTTCCAGGAGTTCATTTTAATGGGACTCAATCCACACTTTATTAGAAATAAATTAATTCAGCAAGTTTTAAGACTACACGGCATGCCACAATGGTTAAAGAGGAAGAATATGACTCAACTCAAATCCTCTGTCTACTGTTTAGTCTATCTAGACTACTTAGTCATGGTAATACCTTCCCAACAGAAAGTCCTTCAGTTTCAGTAACAAAAATTGGGACACATGATTAAGGAAAGTATTTCTGTGCCAAATTCAGAGTACAGGAGACAGTTTAAGAGTTTTAACTTTTAATTGGTATTTTGGTGGCATTTCAATAATTTTTAGAAAAATATAACTGGATGCCTATTTATCTCTTATACTGTTATTCAATATGTTCAACCATACAAAATTACTGATATAATTCAACCTCAGAGTTCTATTGGAATATACATAACATTTATATGTAATTTATACATAATCATTTATACAATGATTTTCAACTGGTGTGTCACAGGAATTTTCAAAACATGCAATACCTGACTATTTAGTCAGGGGCACTGTCCTCTTTTCCCTTAGATTGTCAAATAAAAATATGACAACAGCTAATATAATAATAGCCATCCGGTGTGAATCAAAATTATACCTATTTTTTTGGTCAGATCAGCAAAAAATATATTTTTTGGTGTGCCACAGAATTTTAGTAACTAATTTATGTGTGCTATGAGGTGGATTTGAAATGTTTAGAAGTCAAATCTATAGGATTAATAACTGATTGGTAAAAGGTAATGAAGAAGAGAGCGGTATCAAAAATGAATGCCAAGCCTGAATGGTGTGGCTTAGTGGTTGAGCAGCAAACCATGCACCAGTAGGTCACCAGATGATTCCCAATCAGGGCACATTCCTGGGTTTTGGGCTCGACCCCCAGTAGGGGAGGGGCAAGCCAATTGATGGTTCTCTGTCATTGATGTTTCTATCTCTCTATCCTTTTCCCTTCTCCTCTCTCTAAAATCAATTTAAAAATACACAGAAAAAAGAAAACAACCAATGCCAAGTTTCTGACTTGTGAAAATAGGTGGGTAGAGATGCTATTTTGTTATTTCTGAGATGGGAAACACAATAGATAGAGCAATTTTGGCAAGTGAGGGGTTGGGGAGAGTTAATAAATTCAATTTAGAAAATGCTACAGTTAAGACTGTCATTGAGATATCTAAGTAAAGCCTCATTAGTCCCTCAATGTATGTTCGTATAATAGATTACTATATAGCAGGGATGATAAACTACAGTGACCTGCATCTATACACATGAATCTCAAAAACATTGTGCTTAGAGAAATAAATCATACAGATGATATATACATTATGAATTCATTTACCTTTTAAACTGGCAAACCCCAAAATATATTGTTTAGGTATACAACATACATAATAAAAATATAGAAAGCAAGGAAATGGCTACCTATTTGGGGAAGGGATATGTTATTAGGGAGAGGCACTCAAGAAGCTTTGAGAACACAGGTGATTTTTTATTTCTTATAGTAATGGGGACATGGTTTTTACTTATTAACTATTCTTCAAACTGCAGTTACATTTTATACACTTGTTCCTGTATATGATACATTGCATAATAAAATTTAAAAAACTATATAGGCCACATTTTGACCACTATGGGAATTAATAACCAAGTATTATACAAGAACAGCTACCAGAAAAATAAAAAGTTCTCATAATGCTTAGGTAAAAAAGGAATTCAAACCTAAAAGTTACAGACTATTTAGAAAATAGCATATTAATATTTTGCATTTTTTTCCTGTGCAGCAATTTGGCAATATTTATCAAAACACTCTTACTCTTCAACTTGGCACTTATTCTAGACTAGATGGTTACCCTAAAGCAGGCAAAGTTTAAAACAAACAAACCAACAACCAGAAAAAAATATTAAGCTAAACTGGTTTTCTAATGTAATACAGAGGTCAGCAAACTTTTTCTGAAAAAGGCCATATAGTAAGTAAATATCTTAGGCTTTGTGGGCATGCATTCTCTGTGGAAACTATTGAACTTTGCCATTGTAGCCTGAATGCACATAGATAATATGTAAGTGAATAAGCATAACTGTTTGTCAATAAAACTTTATTATGGTCATTGAAATCCAAATGTCATATAATTTCCAGTGTCACAAAATATTCTTCTCCTGATTACTGCCGCCAACCATTTAAAAATGTAAATCCATTCTTAGCTCTGGGGTTATACAAAAACAAGTAGCAGGACAGATTTACCTACAGTTTGCCAACTTCTGATAAAGTATATCATAAAGCCTTTGATATTACATTTACTAAAACAAATGTTTATTCTAGAAAGCAATTTGGGGAAACAATACTCTAAGAAATAAACATACCAAATAAAAGTCTAACCCTCATCTGTAATCCCACCACCCAGAGTCAACCACTGTCACTATTTTGGTGGACATCTTTCCATACATCCTCTTTTATGTAAAAAGCTGTATGCAATCTTCTTTTATAATTAAAAATTTATATCTTCATGTCTGTGACTATATTCCTTCTCATTTATTGAAAAGTGTTTTTTCTTTTTCTTTTTTTTTTAGTTAGCTATGTCAGAAATGGCATCAGACTAGTAAAAGAGGAAAACCTCTGACAGCTATATCTTTTAAATTGATCAATAAACCCAAGAGTATTTGAAGTAAATAATAAAGCAGACAAACATTGGAAAGCTGAAAAAAGAAAATAATAATGGTAATGATGGCTATGATGACGATTTACATTATTGAATGCTAACCATGTGCCAGGCACTGATATAAGCATTATACTTCTCCCAACAATCCTATGAGTAAAAATTATCTCAATTTTATATATATATAAAAACTGATACAATTGAAAGATTAATAGTAATCTAGAATTAAGTTTCTTTCATTATTATTAATCTATTCAGGTTTTCTACCTCTTCTTGAATCAATTTTAGAACTGTATATTAACAACTCTAACTCCGAGTAGGGTTATTAATAAGTTCTTTAAAACCTCAACAAATATATCATTTCTATATATTTTCAACTATGGCAGAGAACAAAAAAAGATGAAACTGATACTAAAATTTGGAAGGTAGCACATACACACTCAAAAGAACATTAATGGTTTGTTTCTTTTGTTGTTGTTGTTGTTTTGGGTAATCCTTACCTGAGGATATTTTTTCTGTTACTTTTTAGAGAGAGTGGAAGGGAGGTAAAGAGGGAGGGGGAGAGAGAAAAGAGAGAAACATTGATGTGAGAGAGACACATTGATTGGTTGCCTTCTGCACGCACCCCGACCAGGGTCAGGGATTGAACCTGCAATCCAGTTATGTGCCCTTGACCGGGAATTGAACTCTTGACACTTTAGTGTGCAGGCTGATGCTTTAACCACTGAACACACCAACCAGGCCTGGCTTGTTTCATTTTATTATAATGTATGAAACAATACTCTGACCAAGAATCCAGAGTAAAAACTATATTCACAACCTACTGCAAATATTTTGGTATCTATACTCTATGCTTACCTATTATGAAAGTCATTTTTTTGTGTAGAACTTGTATACCACTCAGAAATGTTCTGATTATTATAACTAAAGGATCTATATGACTAAGTTCTATTTCTTTGCTCAAATACTACTTTTAACCACATGGTCAGTTAAGAATGTGTTTGAAGCCATATGCTTAATTCAAGGAATGAAGTTCAAGAAGTACTTATATTTCTTTCTGCATATTAAGAAAAATATAGTAGTCCATTTTTAAAAAGAAAGAGGACATAAAATCAAACTAAGAGTCACAGTGTTATACAGATTCTGCATTAATACCCCCCAAAAGTGATAACCTGAGGGTGGTTTTTTTTTCTAATAAAAGTAAGTATCTAAAATTTGTTTCTTAAATTTTACTCACATAGTTCTAACTTCCAGTGTCATGTTGGAGGTGCTCCAGGCCTCAAAAATCCCATTCTTAAGCCCAAATCACTTGTGGAAACACTGCATGTGCTTTGCTTAGGGCATAAGCATATTGAGACAGTCCATGGGACAGAGAGGAGAGGAGGCTGAACTCCAGCTTTACCACTTAAGAATACTTTGAACTTGAATGTATTCCTTCACATTTCTGAGGTTAACTTTGTCTCTTGTTAAAACAAAGATAACAATACTATCTCATAGATTGGTTATGAGGAATAATAACCATCTATTATAATAAACGCATAATATGCTAATTAGACCAGATGAAGCTGGGACTGGAGGGAAGCCTGGGAACCGGGTGCCTGCCTGTGGCTGGAGGGAAGCCTGGGTCCTGGGTGCCAGAGGGAAGCCAGTGCTGGCAGCTGGGGGAAGGAAGGCCTACTCTTGCACGAATTTTGTGCATTGGGCCTCTAGTTAACTATAAAGCCTTTGGCTCATAGGAGACACTTAAGACAGTGGCTTTAAAAATGGTATCAGCAGTATCTAGCATAAAACTTTAGCTTTTCTTTCCTTTAAAGATAATTCTCCCTTTCATTTCTTGTGGGTTATGCCCCAAATGTTAATATTGTCCTATGTACAATATCTGCCAGACTGTAAGTTCTATTAATCATTTGAACTTCTATGTTATTTCCTCAGAAACTCTATGGGGATTTCAATGTTCCTTAGCAGTTGAAGCTACAGCTCATCTATAACCTAAACTAAGCATAGCTAATCTGTACAGTACTGGGAAAGATCCAGGAAAACAGTCCTCATTCTTTATTTTCTTCAAAATTTCTTTTTAGTCTGTAAAAACACTGCCACAATTTAAATTTTACCACATAGATGTTGTACGCCAGTGAAACATAAAGTCCTAATATGTTATGCTTCATTTTCTGTGGAGAAAGTATCTTATGTAATATACTAATGAGTGTACCATTAACTGAAATGTTTCTTATCTGGCCAGTACTATTGGCAGACTGAATGGAATACAAAGAACATGTGCTTTAGCTTCCGAGGGTCCTAAAATAAAAATCAAGCACTCACTAGCTGTGTGAAATCTAAGTCTCAGCCTTTCCATCTAAAAATAGGAAAAATTACCCCTCGTTTCAATGGTTTTTAGGAGGATAACATGACATTAGGATTAGGTTATAATAGCTGAGTATATAATAGGGTCTCAAAAGTGGTAGCTTCTGTTATACAACCAATCCAAGGCAGGAGAAGCTACATGTTGGTACTAGTAGCAACAACACAAAGCTGTTTTATGGCTAGGGAGAGATTATTGATAAGTTAGTCCTGCCTTTATGCCCCACCTCAAGGGAGGCTACTTTTAAATGTAAAGAAAAGTGTCCTGGCCAGTTTTGCTCAATGGTTTGACCATTGGCTCATGGACCGAAGGCAACCAATCAATGTGTTTCTTTCACATTGACATTTCTCTCTCTCTCCCCCGCTCCTCTCCCGCCCTTCCACTTCCTCTAGGAAATCAATGGAAAAAAAGAACCTCCAGTGAGGATTTAAATAGTTTCAAAGATGAATTGAGCAATTTAAGAAGGAAATTTTATATACGTAAAAGCTTTAAAAATATGTGCACCTTTTGACCCAAGATTTTACAATTGGAAATTTGTTCCAAAAAAAATAGTCATTTAACAACACAAAGATTTATATATAAGAGATATTCATCATAGTGTTAGTTATATTAGCAAAATTTGGCAAGAACTGTATTGTTCATTTAATAGAGGATTAGTTAAATAAACTGATACTTTTATATGCTAGAATAATAGAAAGACATTAAAAACCATGTTTCTGGAGCATTTAATTTTCTGGAAATATTCATGATGTTAAATGAATATAGTTTAAAACAGTATGTGTAATTGACCTCAACACATACATATAGAAACATATACTTTCATAAAAAGATATGGCTAGGAAATACCACTGTGGTTATCTTGGGTGGTTTTTGATTATTGTAATTTCATTTTTTCTGTTCTGTATTTTCCAAAATACTACATTTAAATGTATTAATTTCATAGTTGGAAAAAAAATGCTATTTAAAAAGGAAGATCTTGAAAAAGACCAATCTATTTTCATATTATAAACCCCAAATTATGTGTAAAATGCAGAAGAAATAAATAATGAAGTATTTAAAAAGACCATTTAAGGAAAGGTAGAAGAAAAGCAGCACAAGGAAATGGGGGATTAGAAGGGTAGATGAACACAATCAATGGAGAAAGGAATAGCAAATACAAAGATATCCACTGGAGCCAGCCTGATTTTCTCAAACAGTATTGGGGATGAGTAAAGTCACATTGGATTGGGAAGTAAGAATGGCAACCTTATTTTCCAAAAGAGTACCAATAGTAAGAAATGCACATTCTTCGGCATATGGAGATACTATTTATAGGATAACCAACAGAAATAGATTGTGTGATGCCATATAACATTAACACTTCTAGTACAGCTGAGCTTAGTTTCCAAAATGTAATAAAGAGGGGAGGGAAAAAGCAGTGGCAAGAATGGTGGGTATTCCATTATTATAAAAACTAGAGGGCCCATGCATGAATTTGTGCAAGGGGTGGGGTCCCTAGGACTGGCTGGAGATCAGGGCTGATCGGGGTTGGGCTGATTGGGGCCAGCTGATCGGGGCCTGCCAGATGGGGGGAGGGATGGGAGGGGAAAGAAACATGGGATGTTGGCCACTGGCTGGGGGAGGGACTGCGGGAGGTTGGCCAGTGGGCCGGGGGGTAGGGACCGGCTGGGGGGAGGGACCATGAGAAGTTGACTGGCTGCAGGAGGTTGGCTGTGGGAGCACAATGACCACCAGGGAGGAGCTCCTGCCTTGAATGTCTGCCCCCTGGTGGTCAGTGCTTATAGCAACTGGTCGGTCAGTTGTTCCGGTTGCTCAGTCATAACGGTCACTTAGGCTTTTATATATATATAGATGTTTTCTACTTGTTAATCAAAAAGTAGCACTCTGATATGAATTCAACTCTTACACATCAGTCTCTTATGAATTCAACTCTTTCCTTATGCATCAGTCTCTTCTCCTTGCTGGGTACTGACACTCACTTGGGTTGGCAAATGTAGGTGTGTGTGGTGGGGGAGAAGTACTGGTTATAAATATGAATTTGGTGGGAAGAAGAATTCTCATTGAAATCCAAGAACAAAATCAGTAACATAAGTGGGCTTAGGCCTCAAGGACACTGGAACTGAGAGTCTGACCTGGTCTCACAGTTGCCCTAGGGAACCAAGCAGCAGGAGTCTGTTGGGTCCACATTCTAGACTCTGCAAGTTGGTATCTGATATGCCTCATTATGTGGATCCTTATAGTAACCACCACTCCCCCCTTACTTGTTAATCCTGAATACATCCAGACAGAAAATTTAAAGCAAGAGCTATATTTCTTTAACCAGCCAATGAGATCTGTGAGAACCTGATTGGTTCAGTTTTTCCCATTTGGAAAAAACTTGTTGTGTTAGCCCACCTGTGACTGGCATCTTTGATGTGGGTACCTACGTCTTCCAGCCACCTATGGCCAAGTAAGAGAAGGTCTTCATAATGTGGAGCACACCTGCCTTGTTTTACTCCCTCAGCAAACGTTCCCCTAAGACATGACTGTGGGAAAGCAGGAGCTGAAATTACTCTGTGACAATATGTAATACAGAGATGTTTAATACTTTGGTCCTATTCTACCAGTTCATAAATAATGTTCTACAAAATATTAAGAAGTATTCTACAAATAAAGGTTTCAGTTCAAATAAGTTAATGCCTTAGCTCTCTGAAAAGGATATCCTCCTCAGCATTATTTCTCAACCTCACTTGACAATGGCAACCTTACTAAGATTTCAGAGGACACTAATGCTCTGTGGGTCAGTTTGGAAACTTCTGTCCTATTGTGCTTCAAGTTTCCAGGCAATCCAGAATTTACTACAACATTAGTTTCAAGAAAGAAGGGACTTTGTCTTGTGCCATGTTTGGTACATATTAAATGTTCAATATATGAATTAGGTGCTCAATATACAAATGTTGTGAAACTAAGTCATTAACATGGAAGCTGAAGAAAAAATGGTAAACAGAAGAGTAAGTGGAGAAAAATAACATGAAGACTACCATTTCTGGTAGTCTAGGATTTTTCAGACCAACCTCCTCGCTGAAAACAATTAAAAGTCCTTAGATCCAAAAAGTCCCAAAATAGCTTAAAATAAAAAGCTGACAAGCTGGTGGGAAACAGTCAGACCAAATTCTAGGGACAATTTGGAACCCAGAGAGATAATAAGAACCCCCTAAAGACAATGACCCCGAGGGCATTTGCAGGCAGAGTTCAACAAGTTAAGTCTTTGATTTCAGTGACCTTACAGGATTAGGGGAACAAATTTCAAAGTACAGATTCCTCAAAAGGTGGAGAGTCCAAGGGAACTCTTTAACACATTAAACCAGGATCCCAAGGGGCTATAATCTCAATCAAAGATAAACAATAACTAAAACCAAACCCTAAATCCCACCCCCAGGAGACTGAAGAGAAGGTTGTTTTAGCCCAGGGAGAAGTGAGAAAAAAAGAATGGCGGGTAAAACATCTGAGGATATAGATCCCTAAGAAGTCAGACCAGTCTAGGTAGAGTTTGCAGTCTGGGTTTGCATGGACTCCTAATCCAGGAAACTTCAAGCTGTGAAATTCTTTTAAAATATTCCTCAGTTAGGGATACCTTCACATATCTTAAAAAAAGGAAAGATAAACCCACACTGAAGGAAGACATTTTCATTCTAGGCCTCAAAGAATACTCACAAGTAATTTTAAGGACTATAAGCAGGAGGCACATTCAAATACAAGTACACAGAAGACATGACTGAAAACAAGAGTCCACAGGAGATAAAAGTATCAGTAGTCAAATTCTTTCCAAAAAGAAAACCTTGGACCCAAATTACTTCATTGGTGAATTCTATCATTATTTAAGGAAAAACAAAATATTCCAATCTTACACAAGCTCTTTTAGAGAGAAACATTCTCTAACTTATTTTATTTGGCTAATATAACCTAATACCAAAGTCTAACAAGGAAACTTTGAGAAAAAAGGATACAGGCCAATCTCAGTCATGAGTATAGATATAAGTTTTTTAAACAAAATATTAGCAAGCTGAATCTAACAGTATATAAAAGTGGTCAAGTTAGACATATCTTAGGAATACAAAGTTGCATTAACATTAGAAAATCAATTAATATAATTCATCATACTGATAGTTACAGAACAAAAAATATGTAGCTCATGACGTGGAGAAAAAGCATTTAATAAAATTCAACATCCATTTGTTAAGAAAATATTTAGCAAACTAAGAGTGAAAACTAAACATTGCCCAGCTTAATAAAGAACATTTCTAAAAAATGATAGCTAACCTCATCCTTGATGAAATGCTGAGACCGGAATAAGACAAGATGCTTATTATCATCACTCCTACTCTACGTTGTAATAAAGATTCTAGTCAGCGGAATAAGGCAAGTTAAGAAATAAAAGGCAGTGATTAATTTTATCTCTATAGCTTTGGGAGGAACAAACAGTTATTATTTCTGGATAAAATAATTGTGCATTTCAAAAATCCACAATGATCTACCAAAAAATGATTAGAATTATATGAATTTGGAAAGTTGGTAGATTCAAATCCTATATAATAAAAGCCTAATATGCTAAGTGTCCGGTAATCCATTCAACCAATCAAAGTATAATATGCTAATGAATGCAAGGCCGCTCAACCACTCGCTTTGACGTGCACTGACCACCAAAGGGCAGACACTCCGACCAGTAGGTTAGCTTGCTGCTGGGTTCCGGCTGATTGGGACTGAGATGGACCGGACACGCCATGGAGCCCTCCCGCATCCCTCCCCGGCCCCGATCGTGCACTGGTGGGGTCCCTCAGCCTGGCCTGTGCCCTCTCGTAAACCGAGACCCCTTGGGGGATGTCGGAGAGCCAGTTTCAGCCCAATCCTGCTCAACACAGGAGCTGCCCCTTGGTGGTCAGTGTGCTCCCACAGGGGGAGCGCTGCTCAGCCAGAAACTGGGCTCACAGCTGGCAAGTGCAGCAGTGCTAATGATGTCCGACTGCTCCCCATAGGGAGCGGGCCTAAGCCGTCAGTCAGATATCCCACGAGGGCTCCTGGACTTCGAGAGGGCACAGGCCGGGCTGAGGGACCCCCTCTACCCCCCAAGTGCACGAATTTCGTGGACCAGGCATCTAGTCTATATATATATATATATAAAAGGCTAATATGCTAAGTGTCCTTCCTCCTGTCCGGGTAATGATGACACATAGCAACGCCTGGCTTCATCCCCCTAGTGCAGGGGTGGGCAACCTTTTTGTGAGTGCATGCCAAAACCAGCAAAATCTCTAACTCAAAATTCTTCTGCGTGCCAACCCTAATTTTTTGAGAACATGTTACGTCTACTTGATATCTCTTAAGGTGTATGTATGTGAAGAACCTTGAAGAAATAATAAAATTCATTCGAGCGACAAAAACACAGTATATGATGATGAAAAATACATTTATTTTTTAATGTATACATGTACACTGATAGTCCGACAGAAAACTTTATGACTCCGTTTGATATTATCAGTGAGACTTTTGCTGCTGCATCACTGATGACAGAGATTTTACATCAGGTTTATATTTCGTGACCTTCAGAGATATGCACGAGCTACTACTTTCATCCATCAGGTTACTCCTATTACGAGACTTAACAAAATTCATCACTGAGAACAAAGCTTCACAAGCGTATGTGGATGAAACCAAAACACTGGTCGGATCTAGGAAGGCAGGGAGTGTTAAGGCAGAGGTATAGAAATTGCTCTTCCCCTCTCCCGTCAATCCATGTCTATGGTCTTTAAGATAACTTGTTATGTAAAATTATTTATTTATCTAAGATGCACCTACACTGAATTTATCTGAAAAATAAAAAAGTCGATATTAAGAAAAAAATTGTAAATGGAAGATTATAAGAGAGGGTTTCTCGAGCCAGCAAAAGTTACTGGCACGCATGCCCTAGTGACAACTAGCCTCCTTGCAGTTTCTTCAGCCCAGGAACACGACTTGCTTTAGAGCCAGGTGCAAACACTTTACACTATAACCAAATGTGTGTGAAGCGTTTTCCTGTGCCTCATCTCATTTGATCCTCACAGAAGTCCTGGAGTAGGTAGATAGGAGACTCGGTGGAATCCTGTTGTTTTTTTTTCATTAGCTGGAAAACGGAGATTTAGAAAGTTTAGAAGCTTTACCCAACTGAAAAGAAGAAATGGTGAACCTTGAAAATGACTTCAGGTTTTCTCACTGTGCAGAATATAGTCAAATACTGCTGCAGTTAAATATTTTACCCTTTGTTCTCCCTGCGTGGTCTACAATAATAACCTGCTTTGTGTTGATATTTACTGCTGTGTTGCTGACAATTACCTGAAAGAGAAGTTGGGGTGGTTCACTGGGCTGGAAAAAGTTCAGCTAAATCAGAAAGCAGGTTTAATTAAGCAAGTATGCTCTATATCTATAAAAGGCTAAGTTGACTCGTGCATGCATGATACATATAAAACTCTCGCTGGTGCCAATCACATGTGTGTGTTTCCATCTGTTATTGTTGATAGTGAATTTGGCTGACACTTCTATTATAGAGAAAGGGCAAATAATGATATTAAAATATTTCTTCTAATTAATTTCCTTTCAATGTACATGAATTCATGCACCAGGCCACTAGTCAGTATATAAAATATCTATTGTGTCAGCAACAAAGAGAAAATGATATGTAAAAAATATGTACCATTTGCAATAGCATCAGTGCTGTTAAGTACCTAGGACAAATCTCTACTGGAATATTTAAAAAGTATGATCTATAAGGGAAAAGAATGATAAATTATATTACATTAAAATTAGGAACTACACTAGTTATCAAAAACACAGGGTAGGAAACAAAATTCTCAACACACAATATTGATTAAGAGACTAATATCCAGAAAATATAAAGAACTCCTAAAAATAAGTAAGAACAGACCAGATAGCCAAGTGAAAAAGCAGGTAAAGGCTTTAATAGGCACATCACAAGAAGAAATCCAAATATAAAAAAGGGGCTCATCCTCCTTCATAAAACCAAAAGAGACACCATTCTCTTGCCCAAAATATTTAAGTTTGTCAATACCAAGTGATAGTGAGAATGGGAAACAACAGGAATGCTCATATTCTGTTGGGTGAGAATAAATTGGTATAACCACTTTAGCAAACAGTTTGGTATTATGCTGTAAATGGAAAATATAAATTTACTATGATCCAGCAATTCCACTCATAAATTTAGATCTTGAGATACTGATACCCATGCACACGAAGAAAAATATACAATAACGGTCATAGCTGAGTTTTTCAATATTATGAAACAGAACAGAATACACAAATTATGGTATATTCATATAGTAGGATAGTATGTGTACAATGGATTAGAGAAATGAAATGTTATACACAAATGAATGAATGGCACAAAAATAAGTCAGACACAAAAGACTGTATATATTGACATATATACATATGTCTGTATATGTGTATATATAAGATGTAAATTTCATCTTTAAGGATGTAAACTTCTGAGAGAAGGAAAAATATAAGAATATGGCTACTTCTGGGAATGGATAGGATAGAGACATGTAGGGTTTGACTGGTAAGGGCACATAGCACAAGTATGGTAGACTGGCAATGTTCTATTTCTTAATTTGGGTGGTGAATGCCTTATAATTACCCATTAAACTGTACCTTTATATGTATTTTACACACTGTTCTGTATATGTTAGATTTCATCATGGGAAATAAAGAACAACAAAAGAGTATACACAGAGAGAGATCCAAGAAAGCAGAAAGCAGTATTTGTTGTAGGTACTACTCGCAAAGGGCTGCTTAACAACCTTCAAGTATCTTCAGTGAAACCCAAATAATAGTCCATCTCTACACTAGACTATTATTTCTTTCATTATATTACCTTTATCATTACTGTTACATATTATATCTTAACAAAATTTCAAATCTAATTATAAGAGAAATAATCCTTTGCCAAGTTTTTTCTACTTGACTCCATATGCCTGCTACATACACAGAGAGCCATTCCGAGAGAGAAAGCCATAAACATTTGGCACAGCAGATATAACTAAATGTTCCACTAAAAATGATCCATAAAACATTCAATAACATAGTGGTAGATTTACTTTAAATCTTATGAAGTTAAACTACATATTAAGTAGTTAATTCAGTAACTTAACTTACATTATTCAAGAACATAAGTATCCTTTATATGACATTTTTCTGCCACAATTTCCATTCAAATATGTTTTTTATGAAAGAATCTAAGTTTTTGCCCTGTTCCGCATCTTAATAGCCATATAAGGCAATTTGGATTCCACTTTCTTAACAATATGGGAGAACTTCAGTTTCCTGGATGTAATTTATGAATTTCATCTATTTAACTAACTTAGTCCCTTCAGTTGAAATGAAGCTAATGGGAAACTTTTTTATTTGATTTTAAGAGTGTATGTGTATATATATATATATATATATATATATATATATATATATATATATATATGCTATGAGAACGTATGTTCTTGTCTTTACAGTTATAATCAGGTATTTTTCTAGAACCAACTGTTACCTCCTTGAGTACAGCTGGGTTTTTATGGGAAGCACATTTGCAGTCCTTATATTCCATCCACTTTTCAGTCCAATAATGGCCTACAAAAATGTTTCAATTTGGCTATTCCTCATTGCCCCTCAAATTCATTATGTCTAAAATTAACTTAAGATTTCTCTCAAATTGGGATATCATCAGTACCACGTTTCTGTGGAATTTCTTAGAAAAATTGTATTTTATTATTTTCCACTTAACACCATTATATTTATTTTTTATTTTTAAATATGGTTTTTACTGATTTTAGAGAGAGAGGAAGCGGGAGGGAGAAACATCAATGGGAGAAACATGAATCAGCTGCCTCCTGTATGCCCCCTGACTAGGAATTGAACCAGTGACCTTTCGGTTCATGAGACGATGTCATCCACTCTGGCCAGGCAACACCATTATATTTAATATTACCAAGTTGACAATTTCTTTTCCAAAATGGCTCTCAAATTTACCTTTGCTCTGCACCTTCACTGCCAGTAACCTTGTCCAGATTTCTATTGCTACATTCCTAGGTTTCTACAACACCTTAGTCTCTCCTCTTCCTGTACTCATACCACCACCAGACTCATTTCCTTTCAGCAACATTCAACAGGTATCTCTTGTGCCTGACTTTCACTGACTGACATCCATAATTAGGCCCCATTTTATCCAAACTTAATTCTCCTTACTCTAAAACACCTCCACCACTACTCTGTCCTTCACCATTCAAGTCTATTTTTAATGTCTACATCAAGTTCTAATTTCTCTAAAAGGATTTATTACTAATGCTACAATTTGTTGTTTTCTTCTCAGATCGTTTCAGACATGTCAATTTTATCTCTATAACAGTACACCTAGGGGAGAAATGAAAAACTTTACATCAGAATTTTTAGGAAAAGACAAAAAGGTGTCAAGGCCAAGGTGCTCTATTCTATTCTGGTACTTGGGTCTTGGCTCAGATAACTAAATCAACAGCTGGTCTGTGAGCTGGCTAGTGAAGTATGACTCATTCTGCCAAATGGATTAAACAATTAGCTGCAATGGGAAAGTGTCTATGAAATTCTATTTAAACCACTGGGCATGTATTCTACATAAGTAATTATTTGAAAGCTTGGTCAGAGAATTTTAGTAAAAAAATTTGATTGCTAATTTGGATAATGTGCCTAGTGGGATAAAAGCCAAAACTCAGAGTTTACTAGGCAATCAAACATTCAATAATTATTATTTGACAACAAAAGAGGTCAGGTGATAGAATGGGGCTAATTTTCTTTACTCCACCCATTCTTAACCCTTTTCTCTTTAATGTTAGAGAAATTTTATAAAAGCAAAATCCATCAAGCTACAGCTGTAAAAATTTCTTTCTTCATTGTCCAGTCATGGTAATACCTCCATATTTCAAAAGGATAGAGATTAATAGGTTGACCTCACCTGTATCTACCATAATTCAAGAAATTCTCCATTAAAACAAAATCTAATCTTTTCTTGCGAAAAGCCACTATATTTTCTTCCAATTGCACTCTTGTACCTAGATTTGACACCAAGATAATGTTTTCCATAACTTAATTTTACTTTTTAAGTTATACTTCAGAAACTATGACTGGGAGAGGTGTTAATTACTTCCCAAAGTAAGTTCCTAACACAGATGATTGTTTTTATGTTCTTTGTACTTTCCTTATAAAAAGGTATGTAATTATATGGTTTCTGTTTGGGGGTAGTGGTGGTGAAATTACAATAGAATAAGATACTATTTGTATTGAAAATACTTGTAGCAAGTAAAAACCTTACAAAAAAACAGTGTAATACAGCAACCCAAGCATCCAGATGAAAGGATAAAAAGAAAAAGTGGTACAATCTGTAATGGAATATATTCAGCTTTAAAAAGAAAATAAATTCTGCCCTCACCAGTGTGGCTCAGTTGGTTGAGCATCGTCCCAGACACTAAGAAAGAGGTTGCCAGTTTGATTCCTGGTCAGGGCACATGCCTGGGTTGCTGGCTTCCATCCCCAATAGGGGGCATGCAGGAAGCAGCTGATAGATGTTTCTCTCTCTCATCAGTGTTTCTCTCTCTCTCTCTTTCTCCTTTCTTCTGTCTAAAACAGGGGTGGGAAAACTTTTTGACTTGAGGGCCACAATGGGTTCTTAAACTGGACCGGAGGGCCGGAACAAAAGCATGGATGGAGTGTTTGTGTGAACTAATATAAATCCAAAGTAAACATCATTACATAAAAGGGTACGGTCTTTTTTTTTTTTTTTTTTTTTTTTTTTAGTTTTATTCATTTCAAACGGGCCGGATCCGGCCCGCGGGCTGTAGTTTGCCCATGGCTGGTCTAAAATCAAGAAAAACCCAATTTTTTTAAAAAAGAAATTTTGATATATGCTGCATCATGGATGAATCTTGATGATATTATGCTACATGAAATAAGCCAATCACAAAAGGACAAATATTGTCTGATTCCTCTTATATGAGGTTCCTAGAATAGTCAAATTCAGAGACAGAAAGTAGAATGATGGTTGCCAGACGCTGGGGGCAGGAGGAAATGGGGAGTTAGTGTTTAATGGGTACAGAATTTCAATGGGGAAGAGAAGAAAGCTCTGGTGATGGTTGGTAGTAATTAGTGTACAACAATGTGAATGTACTTTAATGCCACAGAAAAGTATACGTAAAAATGGTATCATTCATGTATATTTTATCACCATGAAAAGCCAGTATAACAGAGAAGAATATACAACCTTTTAAGTAAACACAACCTTTTGTGTTCTGCGTGGTTAATCAATTTTGAAAAGAAGCTATGCTCTCTATTGCTGGAAGTATCTACTTCTCTCCACATAATAGAGAATATAGAAAAAAGTTAAGTCTAAGATATCAGTGTCTACATAAGCAATTACTCTTGTTCACAGGAGTATTTAAATATCGTCTTCTTATGTCTCTGATAATTTTGCTGTAATCTTCTTGAATGTCTTTATCCATTCACTCAATACTTTATGAGCAGACTAGGTACTAAACTTTACGTAAGCTGCTAGAAAAAAAAAAAGAATACAGTATCATAATCTCTGAGAAGTGCACAATCTAGTAGACAAGGCAAACTAATTATAATACAACCTAAATGCTAATTAATTAGACGCCTGTTGGGAACTCAAAGCACAAAGCAACTACCTCTAGCTGGGGAAGCATAACACATTGCTAGTTGTACCCCCTACTTGTTCTTCCTTTCTTTCTCTCTCTATATAAAAGCCTAAGCGACCATTACGACTGGTCGACTGCTCGACCAGTAGCTATGACAATGCACTGACCACCAGGGCGCAGATGCTCAATGCATGAACTGCCCCCTGGTGGTCAGTGCACTCCGACAGCGGGAGCACTGCTCAGCCAGAAGCCAGGCTCATGGCTGACGAGCAGCTGCGGCAGTGGGAGCCTCTCCCGCCTCTGCGGCAGCTACCGAGCGGTGGCGGTGCTGTTGTCTGGCCCCAGCTCGGGCTCCTCCCCGGCTGTCTGCCTCTTCGCACACTGCTACATCCCTTGGGGGATGTCAGACTGCCGGTTTAGGCCAAGCCTGCGGGATCTGGCCTAAACCAGCAGTCTGACATCCTCCGAGGAGCCCCAGATTGCAAGAAGGCACAGGCCAGGCTGAGGGACCCAACTGGTGCACAAATCCGTACACTGGGCCTCTAGTAATAATATAATTAGCTAGCACACAGTTGCCAAGAACAGACACATTATTCGGTCTTCATTCAAGCCAATGAGATGCACGGAGAAATGTTGTGTGGGAGCTTTAGGGAAACTTTAAGAGATAGCTTGCCTAAGACCTTTCATTTTTGTTCCTTCATACTCATGCTGCTTAAAACAAAGATACCTCAACTTTGGGCCAGAAGGACAAAGGTCTGAGAGATATGAGAGATTCTGAAGGAGTTACTGGAAACTACTTCCTTAGTGATTTTGTGAAGAGCTGTCATTTCAGCCTTACACCGCAAACTCCAAATTTTTATGGGAGAAAAATAAATCCTCTTGTTTTTAAGGTCATTGTTATTTTGGTGGTTCAGTTACTTGTCACTGTACATAATTCTAATGAATGCAGGGGGTCAGGGAAGGCTTCACAGAAAAAGTGATGTTGAGCAAGGTTTTGAAGAATGAATAGTTACTTGCCAAGTGGAGAAAGGCATTTCAGTTTCAGGCAGGTAATGTAAAGGCACAGATGCAGGAAAGGGTCTGACTTTCCAAAGGATGAGGAGTGGTTCAGGTGACTGATGTATAAGGTAGGTGGAATGAAGTAAAAGAAAAAGCAACCCAAAGCTGGAAAAACACACTTAAAGAGTCTTCTTCCATGCCATGCTGAAAAAGATGCTTTTACTCCTGTACTTGGTCATCTATAATAATAAAAGCATAATATGCTAATTAGACCAGAGTTCTGGAAGGATGACGTTCCAGACGAAGCCGGGTCCCAGGTGCCAGAGGGAAACTGGTGCCGGCAGCCGAGGGAAGGAAGGCCTACTCTTGCACGAATTTCGTGCATCGGGCCTCTAGTATTAAATGACTATGAATTCAGATGATCTTCCGCATATTTTAGAAGATCCAAATGCCTCAGTCAGAAAACAAAGCAGTATGGATTAAGCTATGGTGAGGGAGAGAAACTTAGTTCTATAAGAGAAAGGCATACTAGTATTTCTGTACATGCTGAGGACTAGAAGAAATAATACCTGGCAGAAAGAAAAAATTAGGACTCCTGTGATAGTTAAGGGAGAGGAATCTGGACAACAAAGAAGAGCATACATATAATGTGGCAATGTCTGGCTGAGGTAAAGACTGGAATACCTGCTGTTTAAAGTAAACTGAGGTCAAAGAATTACAGTATAACTATGAGCATCTGATTATAATACATTTTATTTTTATTATCTGCCTGCACTCATTATATCCTTTTACAAGTGGCTGTCAGAGCTGAAGAGCATCTACCTATAATAGGAACCTGGTATTTGATGATCAAATACCTTTCCTATCAAAGAAGAGTTAAAAATATGAGTGAGGCAGAAAAAAATCAGTGCTCCTTATGTTTGTTTTAATTTTTACACAAGGAGGTACTATTCTTTTATTTTTCTGTAATATCATGTATTATTCTTGTAAACTTATAGTTTTAAAAACAACCACGTATGCCCAATCAAAAAAATAAAAAGTGGCAGCAACTATTACCTCATAGAAGTATCAAGAGACAAAATTATTGAGAGGTTCTATGGCTTCTGTGAATACATCATTTATCCCAACTTGCAGGAGACAATAAACAGACCTCAACGTTGAGATGATGCAATGTTGGAATTACCTGATGAAGATCTTATAGCAGCTGTTACCAAAAATGCTCCAAGAAGGGCAAACATTCTTGAAATGAATAGAGAGACTCAGCAAAGGAAAAGAACCAAATGGAAATTTGAAAAATGAAAAATACAATAATTCACTTCAATAAGCAAAATGGAGATGATAAAAGGAAGTCAGTGAACTTGAAGACTGATTGATAGAAATTATCTAGTCTGAACATCAAATAGAACAAAACATGAAAAGAGCCTCAAGAACCTTTGGGATAACAAAGGTCTAATGTTGGTGTTACTGGCATCCTGAAAGGAGAGTGCAAGAGTGGAATGCACAAAAGTATTTAAGAAAATAATGACTTTTAAAGTTTTCAAACTTGGTGACACAACATATATACAGATTTGAGAAGCTCAGAGGACCAAAAAAAGAACAAACCCCCAAGAAACCCATACCCAGACACATCATAGTCAAACTGATAAAAACTCAAGACAAAGGAAAACTAGGAAAGTAGACACACACACACACACACACACACACACACACACACACACACACAGTAACATACTATTAATAGGGAAACAGCAATTTGAATGAATCTAAATTTCTCACCAGAAACCACAAAGTGCAGAAAGAAATGGCATATTTTTAAAGGACCTAAAGAAAAGAACTGTCAACACAGAATTTCTATATCCAGTGAATATATTCTTCAGATATTAAGGCAAAATAAAGACACTCTCAGGTGAAGGTAAAATTAAGAGAATTCATGGCCAGCAGATATACTCTAAAAGAATTACTAAATGGTAGAAGGAAAATGATGACAAAGGAAAAAATGGGACATTAGTAATGAAGAAAGAACAAAGAAATTATAACCATCTGAGTAAATATAATAAATTATTTTTCTCTTCTTGAATGTTTGGCAGTTAAAAGCAAAAACTATAATGTCTGATGGGGTGTTCTATGTATGTAGAAGTAATATATAAGAAAATAAAATAAAAAAGGAGGAGGGTAAAGAGACATAGTGTTAAGACTTCTACATCCCACTCAAGTGGAAAAATATTTATTCTAAGTAGACTATGAAAATTTAAATATGTATATTATAATCCCTAAGCAACCATGCACACAGACACTAGAAAGAGATATAGTAAAAAAAAACAACACAAAAACCCCACAATAGATAAATTAAAATGGAATACTAAAAACTGTTCAAATAACTCAAAATAAGGCAGGAAGTGAAAAAAGTGATACAAAACAAAACAAAAATCCCTTATACTATCCCTTTGTGTCATACCCCTAACCCCTAACTATCCTGTTTTAACCCATGACAACCACTGATGTCATATAAATGGAATCATACAGTAAGTAACCTTTTGAGACTGGCTTCTTTTACTCAGCATAATGCTTTTGAAACTCATCCAAGCTGTTGCATGTGTCAATAATTCATTCATTTTATTGCTCAATAGTATTCCATTGATTAACTGCACTACAATTTATTTATCTAGTCACCTGTTGAAAGCCACTTGGATTATTTCCAGTTTGGGGCAATTATGAATAGAACTGTTAAAACATTTATGTACAAGTTTTTCTGTGAATACAAGTTTTCATTTCTCTAGGGATTGGGAAGGGGGAGGGGGAATGGGGAGATATTGGTCAAGGGGTATAAACTTTCACTTATAAGATGAATATTACTTGGGGACCTAATATATGGCATTAACTATAGTTAATGTACTGCATTGTATACTTGAAATTTGCTAAGAGCAGATCTTCAATGTTGTCACCAAAAAAGGGGGGGTATAACTATGTGAGGTAATAGCTATGTAAATTAGCTTGTTTGTCATAATCATTTCACAATGTATATGTGTATCAAATCATTATGTTGTATATCTTAAATATTAACAATTTTTATTTGTCAATTATACCTCAATAAAGCTGGGGGGTGGAAAATGCTGACTGGGACCAAGTACTAAGCAAACCATCTTAAGCAGGTATAAAATATTTCTTTTTTTGTGTGTGTCCCCAAAAATAAACGAGTCCACCAAAACACACAAATGATTATAATTCAAGAAAGTATTCTCTATAACTATATGTATTTTGGGGTGGCTGCCATAAAAGTTAGATCTTAGATTGTGAGTTTTAAGAAACAAAACACAACCATATGACCAAAGCCATTTATTTAGATAAGTAACCAACCTCACCATCCCTAACTGTGTCCTAGTTTCTAAACATTAAATGTAAGTTATCTGTAGAAGCACTCAACTCCTTTTAAATGACAACAGCATTTTTCTAACTTTTCAATCTTTAATCTTCTGGGATATGAGCTTTAAGTAGCAAATCCAGATGTTTCTACAGCTGAAAGTATGTTAATATGTAAGCTTGGGGCAATGAAAATTTGATAACAAATATTTATCTACTGCTAAACAAGTTAATTATTGAGTACTTAAATATTCCAAGCCCTAAGGGTCATACAAAAGAGATCAAGATGGTACAGGTCCTCAAGGACTTAGCTGAGGAGACAATACAGACTCATGAGATAGACACCAGAACTGTAAATAAAAAACTGTTATGTACAACAATTAGAGAATAACATCTAAATAGACATCAAAACATTCTGGTAACTCAGAAGAGAAAATAATTTCATCTGATGTTGAGAGACACTGGAATACAGTGAAAAGAAGAATGTACTGGAGTCTAGAGGCCTGTCTCAGCTCTGCCATTAAAAACTCTCGGGTATGTCCCAACTGCTCCCCAGTGTATAGTTAGTAGGCAAGGTACCTGATACAAAAAGGACATTTGTTCATTCACCACTGCTTTGGATTTGGCTAAGCAAGGAAGAAGGGGCAGGCAGGGGCTCCTTCTAGAAGGAATTCTGCAACTCAGGCCTATGGCAAGCTCACTATTTGAATTCAATTCCATCTTTTCACAACCATGTGGCTGTTCTCCTGGCCTCCTCCAGAGCACAAACTCTTGTATCAAGGGCCTCACTGTCCTGGGCCCAGCTGCACTGGCACCTCACAGTCCCAGGGACCCCCTATGATGCATCAGCTGTCTGGCTTAGTTTCAGGCTGGTTCTCTGGGTCTTAGTAAGCTTATCTGAAAGAAAGGGAATCAATCAGGTCCTTTAGAACATCATGATCTGTTAATATAAAAATTAGAAATATTATCCATAGAACATAAACCTTACTAAGTTGTCAGCTATGAGTAAAACAACTTATAAAATTTGTTATCTGGACTTTACTTGTTTGTTCTACAAGGAATATCAAACTGTTTTTAGAAATGCCAAACAGGAAAAGCAAACACTAATGAATTCTTTAAAAGAACAATTCTTACTTTAGTCTCAAAATATTAAAATGGCTAGATCTCACAGTAAAACATAACCTATGAAAAGATTCATCGCAGTTCTTCCCTAGATTGAGTTAATTCTTATGACTCAGAACAATATTCTTGTAAATCAAATACTCTTAGTACCTCTAGAACACCAAGTGCAGTAGAGTTCCCAGCAATGTCTGCAGGCAGCAAGAAAAAGGTCAAGAGTGCCCTTCTTAACTTCCAGACCTAAAACCCAGAAGTAGAAAAAAACACATCATCTTAACAGTCCCTGAATGACAACTATGTGCTAGATATTGTCCTAGTAACTTTAAATAGATTATCTTATTTAGTTCTCACAACAATCCTATGACTTGGCTAGTTATTATCACAATTGTCATGATGAGAAAATTGAGGCTCCGGGGGTTCAGAAAATGTCCCACAGCTACGAATATTTTACAAAGCCTAAAAATAAGGTAAATCAAAGAATGTGCCACTGTCTTAAGCCTTTAGAAAAACACTCTCATCAGTGGACCCAACTGTTCACATACCTTTGGTAGATATAGCCCTATAGTGAAGATGTGGACTATCAAACCATCATGATTGGATATTATATCTTAACTTAAATTAAGAAATTAGCTTTGTTTTCCATATGAGACTTCAGTAATTTACTTAGCATGAAACCAGTTCCCCAGATCAAACTGAGTTTCTAGATCTACAATTGCTGAGGAACAGACACCAGACTATTCAAGTTAAGGTCATTCTTTGAGGTCTGTTATGAATGGCACCTCCCTGGAGATGTCTATTTCTTTGTTCATTAACCATAACATTCCTTTGTCTCTTCTTTTGAATATTAACTTTCTCCACTGGATTTCTAATATGTTCTTTATATAGCAAAAAATGTAAAGCTGACCACTAGAGTGAGTTCTTGAAGAGTCCCAGGTCCATATGCCTATGATGCCCTGGATAGAGACAGCAATATAATATTTTATTAAGAAAACTAAAGACTATGATTTCCATTCTTTCTTTAACATAAGAACATCCATACCTGCAAGGAGGTGGGTAGTTACAGTGGCTGAGAAAGGAAGACAAAAACATATTTAAAAAATACTCTGGAGCCCATGGCTCAGTTGAGCACAGACCCAGGAATGAAGAGGTTGCCGAGTCAATTTCTAGTTAGGACACAGGCCCAGGTTGCGGGCTGGATCCCCAGTAGGGGACCTGCAGGAGGCAGCCAATCTATGATGTTCCTCTCGCATAGATGCTTTTATCTCTCTATCCCTCTCCCTTCCTCTCTCTCTAAAAATCAATAAGAACATATTAAAAAAAACACACACCAACTTTGAAAAAAAAGAAAAAAGGAAAGAAAGAAATATTAAATATCTTTAAGTATACAAAGAATTATTTGATAGAAACCCACACTTTTAAACTATGAAACATGGAGCACTGCCTTAGTTTGGGAACAGTTTAGAATATGTATTACACATATAGTGTAAGAATAAATGTCTCTTTCACTTACTGATAAAGATCAGTTTAGAATATATGCAAAAATGGAAAAGAGGCATGGTTAAGATGAGAAAAACTAAAATCACTTAAATCCTTCTTCCCTTATCTTTCCAATCATTAATTTTATCAGAATTTTTAAAATTAAAGTAATTTTTTGGGGGTGTGTGTGTCCGACTATGAGTACATGCTTATTGTAGGAAATGTAAAAAGTATTAAATATTGTATTAAGAATATGTTATCAGAAATAAATCCAGAGACATGGAAGCATACAATAGACTGAATCTCAGAGGGAAGGGGGAGGGGAGAAGTGTGTGGGAAGAGATTAACCAAAGAATTTATGTGCATAACCAATGAACACAGACAAAAGTTTGGTGAAGGCCTGGGGTGGGGGATGGGTGTGAGATAAAGGGAGGAAAAAAGGGGACATCTGTAATACTTTCAACAATAAAGATAAATTAAAAAAAAGAAAAAGACTATGTTCTCTGACCAAAATGGCATTAAATGAAAACACAGTAACTAAAAAGATATCTGGAAAATCCCAAGTATTTGAAAATTATTTGACAATACTCTTTGGAACAATCCATGGGTCAAAAAAAAAAATTACAAGCGACATTAGAAAATATTTTGAATGAAATGCTAATGAAAATGTATAGCTTTAAATGTTGATATTTTAAAAAATAAATTTTAAAATCAATGAACTAAGCTTTCACCTTAAAAAATTAGAAAAAGTAGAATAAATTAAACCCAAAATAAGGATGAAGGAAAGAATTACTGAAAGAGCTCAAATCATAAAACACAAAACAGATAATCCACAGAAAAATAAATCAAAAGAATCAAAAGTTGATTATTTTAAAGGACTGATAAAAGTGATAACCCCTAACTAGACTAATCAAGGGGAGAGGGAGAAGAAAATGAATCCAATATCAGAATGAAAGAGGGAGCATACAATAGATCCTACCAACATAAGAAGGAAAACTGTTTTATAACATATATAATTTATTTTCAAGCTGACAAATTTGACAAGTTAAGATAAAATGGGCAGATTCCTTGAAAAATACAAATTATCAAAACAGGCATAAAAAGAAATAGAAGATCTGAATAGTCTTATATCATTCTTTTAAAAATTGAATCCTTAATTAAGAACCTTTCCACAAAGAAAACTGCAGGCCCAGGTGGTTTCATTGGTAAATTCTATCAAACATTTAAGGAAGAACAGCAATTTTACCCAAACTCTTCCATAAAAGGAAGAACAAAGGAACACTCACTGCTGGTAGAAATGTAAAATGGTAAACCCACCTTCGAATTTGTTGTCAGTTCCTCATAATGTTAAACACACACATATTCTAAAACCCAGCAATTCCACGTCTAGGTATTCATCCAGAATACATGTGTCACAAAAAGCCTTGTATAAGAATGTTCATAGCAGTTTTAGTCATAACAGTTGAAAATGGAAAAAAAAACCTTTCTGCAATAATAATAATAATAAACAAATTACAGTATATCCACATAATTGAATACTGGTCAGCAACTAAAAGGAAGTAACTACAGTTACATGTAACATGGATGAATCTATATTTTAAACAAGAGCTTCATAAAATTTTTATGCCCAGGAAAGTTTGAGAACCATGGTTATAGAAATATGTAAGAAAACAAAAAGAGAAAATAGGGATTTGGGTAATTTATAAGCTAATCAGTGCCATATACATTATTAACTATATGTAACAGTTGTCATCTTCCATTAAGTGCTTAATTGCCATTTAAATCAATATTCCTCTGATCATGTTTAATTTTCTACTTATGTGCTTCAAGGAATCCCAATTCCAAATTTTAGTCTTCGATCATCTAACTACCCTAATTTCTCATTAATCCCAACTCATACTGTACATTTTAGATAAAAATCCTGTTCACCAGTTTCCTTTTTTTCCCTTCCTTAATGTCCCACTTTCTTGATACTGTTTTCCCCACCTCTTTAATAGTGTTATTCTTACTCTTCACTGCACAGATTTGTCTTTCTACCTCCTTTAAGACTGAACCAAAAACTCATCTTTTCCACTAAGTGCTAAACCTCAGATTTTTTCCAAATTCTCTCAGCACCCGAAGATCTTGCTCCTAATATATGTATTTATTTTACTGAATTTGGACATCTCTTATAATGACTCACTAACTCCATCCCCTGGTTATAGAGTAGACCAGTGATGGCGAACCTTTTGAGCTTGGCGTGTCAGCATTTTGAAAAACCCTAACTTAACTCTGGTGCCGTGTCACATATAGAAATTTTTTGATATTTGCAACCATAGTAAAACAAAGAGTTATATTTTTGATATTTATTTTATATATTTAAATGCCATTTAACAAAGAAAAATCAACCACAAAAATTAGTTCGCGTGTCACCTCTGACACGGGTGTCATAGGTTCGCCATCACTGGAGTAGACCCTTTGGGTCCAGTGAATTAAAAAGATTACAGTCCTTTTCAAGGTTCATTTTCTTGTGCTGTTTTTACTTTTCTCTCTGGCATTCTAGTTGCCAGAGGCTTAAACTCTATAGGGCTGGAGGGGTAGGAGAGAAAGAGATGGCTGATTATGGCTGTTCTGCATTAGATTTTAAAGGTAAAAAAAGCCTTTAGGCTTCAATATCTGTTCAGACTTGCTCACTTACCCAAAGAAGCAAACAGGATTCTAAAAAGAGACTTTAGGAGAGGAATAAGGAAGTGTGTTTGTCTATGAATTCCCTGTGTCGTACAGGTGATCAGACAGGATGCAGTACAGTTTCAAGGACATTCAAATATTTCTGACAGCAAATATTTCTATGTATTGTTTATAATGTTAGGGGGTGGAGGTTTGACTGGAGGTGGGCAAAAATTAAAAATCAAACTAAGCGCCAGTACTCTTTGTTCTGCATACATTATTACTTAGGAATTACTCGTCTAATTTCACAACTTTCAATTTTAAATTATGCCTTCCAAATCATATTTATAAACCCGATCATGCGCCTGAGCTAGAACAATATTCCCAAATGATATCTTGATCATGTTAATCTAAAAAGCACAGAGTTATCTGAAAGCAAACTTAGTATTCTCCGCCTCTCAAACTTGCACATATTATTCTACTGCTAAGTCAGAAACCTTAGACTCATTCTCAACTTTCTCTATCATCTCCAAACACTAACGAAGTCTGGAAGACAAACTCCTAAATATCTCTGAAATCAGTGCTCTTGTTTCTATCCCCACTACAAATTCCTTAATTCATACCATCATTATCTCTTTCCTGAACTAGGGCAGAGCCTTAAATGACATCCTTGACACTAATCTACCTACCAGGGGCCAGAGAGACTGCCACATTCACTCAGCCTGCCACATGTATTATTTGATGAATAAATGTCTCCAATCTCTGTTCCTCCAGACTATTCTCTTTATTACTGCTATAATCAGTTTTCTAAACCACCAAACTATTTGTGTCACTTCCCTACCTATAAACAAAATAAAAATCCAAATTCCTACTATGGCATATAAAACTACTCACAATTTGTTCCCATTTTACCTTGGTTCTAGTCTTACTTTCTAATTTTTTTCTGCACTCATTTCAAGAGATCAAACTTCACCCTTTTCTTTAGACACACTATGCCCTTTCTTTAGACACACTATGCCCTTTCTTTTTAATAATCTAGAATAAATAGTAACTCAGTCCAGCTTATTTTGTTTTTATGAGTACCTTATACTATTTTAAGCCATTAGCTAAACCTGTACAGCAGTAATGACTGAAGAAACAATCAGATAATATAGCCAACTCTCAGTTAGCTTATCTATTAACATGGTCGGTATAGACTAAGTGGAAAAGTGAATAAAATGTTTCAACTAACTGTTGAGCTTCTTCCTTACAGTAAATTAATGTTAAAATTCTTCAGTGACAGACTTATTGTCCTCCTTTTGATTCCTAGGCACAAATAGAACTGTAACTCAATTTTCTTCATATCTATCCATTTCCTTTCTTTCATCTTTAACACCTCCCTTCCCCACTTGTTTCTCCTCCTGCTAAGTTTTTGCAGCATCCTCTTTGTCCACTCTTCACAAGAACACAAGTATTCTTCTACCACTTTTAATTGTAGAGCACTTAAAAATTTATAAAGCACTTTCACATATACTTACTCACTTGGTTCTTACCTCATTTTTTGGGATTCCAAAATCAACAAATATATATGCCCTTATAATTAAAAATAAGATGTTCTTCTTATATTTTAACTCAAATTTGAGGAAAATGCAGTTCAAAAAGTTCAGTGATTCACCTAACATACTGCTATTCCCTCTGCCTAGAATTCCATAAACCCTCTTCATCTGTTCCTCTCTTAAGACACAGCTTCTGTCTTCCTGTCCTTCCAGAGCAAGAATGTTATGCCTGTTTCAATGCTATTAGAATATTTTCACACCACTAGAATAATCTAGGTCTCTGAACTCTACTCTGGTGTTCTTTTCTGCCAAACAATATTTTCCTTACTAACTAATATTACATTTACTAATGCCCACTAATTACCCAGCATTTTGTAAAATCAAAAGGAGAAACATTTTATGGGCAACCAGCACTTATTTACCAATCTTGAGGGTAAACTGTACACCAAAACATCCCTACCTTTCCTTAAAAATCAGGAATTTAAGCAATGTCTCTAAATCCTCTGAAAATATCTAGATACTGTCTCTTGTGGTAATGCCACAGCAAAGGAGTAAAACAGCACTCCATAAACCCCAAATTAAACTATTACATGTTTTAAGAGATGCCTCTTAATATCTTGGGAAAATTTTAGGATTAACAATCAAAAGACCAGGGCCACAGTACCAACTGCAATACATATTTAACTGACTTGGGAACATCATTTAATCTCCCTGACTCAAATTTCCACTTTAATAATGCCACCCACCTTTCACAATTGTTAAGAGAATTAAATGAAAAAATGACTACAAATCACTTAGCCTGGAACACAATAGTAAAAAAAACGATAACCCCTTTTATACTTATTTTTATATACACCATTTTTGTTTTCTGAAACATGTTCTTGGACTTTGTAACCCAGCAGCAAATACAACGAAGTTATTTCCATGACTTCTGGATCCCCTACCTGGGTCATAACTCAGGTCCTAGAAATATAACTTGGAATATCTCCTCCTAAATGCATTATCTTGTTCTCTGCCACACGAAAACTCATCAAAAGATATTCCTGTAGCTTCTCCTTATTGGCTTGACTTTTAACTACCTGAAACAGCACACACTCAACTGCAAATCTGGCAATATTTACTGCCAGTATGTTTTTTGAATCACTTATTTTAAAATGTTAAAATAATCTGAACGATAAAGATTTATTTTTTAAAAACGTTAAATAAAATTAGTCCCAGCACTGATCACCTGAAGGTTAATGAGGTTGGAATGGTGTCTCATGTTAACAAAGTAAAAAACTAAATAAACAATTAGATAAATCAGCTCCCCTTTGGACATAGGCATATTTTGACTATTTTAATTTTTTTTTTTTTTTGAGAGAGAGAGAGAGAGAGAGAGAAATATCGATGTGAGAGTAAACATTGATCGGTTGTCTCCTGCACACGATTGAACCTGCAATCTGAGTATGTGCCCTGACCAGGAATCAAACTGATGACCTTTGGGTGCATGGGATGATGCTCAACCAATTGAACCACATTGGGCAGGGCCACAGGCATATTTTAACCCTTAAGAAATTACTTGGATTTCTCTAATCAAACTATACTTACATTTTTAGTAAATTTATCCTTTAGTTTTATAGACTACTTCAGTAGTTTTCCTGATACGATGACATACTAATCTATGGAGCCCAAGATCTATGCCAGGCACCAAACGCCCATGAAATCCTGGTTTTCCTCAACATTTTTCTCTTTCCATCCTCTGATGGCTTCTTTAGCTACCCTTCTTTTGACTACCCACCATATATACAGGCTTAAAGTTCAGCTCCCAAATCATTTTCCTTCTTTCATGTTTCATTTTAAGTATATATATTATTTAAATGGGCTTCTTACCTTTTCAAATTTTTGAACTACAACATATATACTTGATTACCACCTTTAACTGAAGAATCTTGCTCAGAATAAAAAGACTGGATGTTATTCCTGTTACAGTGGTCTTCAAATTTAAAGAGTCATAATTTGAAGATAATTGCAGAGCAGATAAGCCCATTTCAAAATCTTCATCACTGCTTCCTCTTATTAATTTTGATAAAAGATTACTGTATGATATCTCATCAAAGTAAAGGTAAATTTAATTTTGGTATTAAACAGCATATAAGTAAAGTGCTTATGAACTATTGGAGAAGCCATGGAAATATATTCTCACTATACTGTATTTGGCAAGGGTGTAATTATAGTCTCTCTCAAGTCATTCCTTAGAATGTGTCACCTACCAGGTACATGTAGAATAAAACTAGGTAACTAATTCTCAGTTAAAGCACTCAGATGTATATTTACCTAATAGTAACATGAGTCGCAGTTTAGCCAATTACCCTTCAAGGTTACTTCTGCTTTAATCAGATTCAAAAGCCCTCCCCCCCCCCCCCCTTAAAAGTAGGATAGTTGGCTAATCCAGATGAAGAGTTTTTACATTGGGCAAGGCAAATAATTTGTATTTTCCCTGTCCTTCTCTAACATCTACACTGAAGCTAAGAAAGTAACTTGCATGGTCCATATCTACCCAGTCCACATCCCCATGAATTTTAAATATGAGTATCAAGCAATTCACAATGCCATAACTGTTTTTAAATATACAAAGAAAATTCCAACTTAATGAAAAATTGAGCAATGGTTGTATTTTATTATAACATGGTAATGCTAATATCTTTTGAAATCATATTTAACTAAATATTTTATTCATATAATTAGATTATGTAATAGATGGAACAAAGTATCTGTATGTTTAAATTATATAAAATTTCTAAAGGCACGTCATGAGTCCAAAAAATGTACAATAAACTGTAATAACTTCATAATCTTTATTATAATAGTTAATCAAAAGAAGATTAGGAGTTGGTCACTCTCATATATTAAAACTTTGTATCAGTTAAAAATTAATACAACCCTGGAAACTTTTGATGGCTCCATGTAACTCTTTTAGTCCTGCTAGCATTACTTCAGATTAAAGGGATGACCCATGTATTTATCATATGAAGTACTACCAACAGAATGCCTGCCTGAGATCTAAAACAATATAGCGAGAGTCTACTACTATCATAACGAATACGCTTTTGAGCTATACCTTATTTCTGATTTTAATATCTAACCTGTAAAATAAACTCAATTTAATAAACTCTAAAAATAAGAGCAATTAAAAATATTATGTGAAATACACTAAAAAATAATTGAAATTAATGTTTTAAAAGAGGCATGAAAAATAAGCTCATGTGTTACAGATGATGAAAAGTTACATGTTGTTACAGGAGGTTAAGATGTTGTGAGAAGGAAAGACCACAAAGATGCTTGAGAATCAAGGAAAGACCCATAAAGATGCTTGAGAATTAAGATTAACCTACTGTAATCAGAAGAAGAGCTACTGTAAATGCAATAGGACCTCCTAAGGCAAAAACAATACAAATCCAAAAGAAATCTACCACTGTCACCACAAAATACATTTGATAAACCACATGCTCATGACACTAATTAGACCTGGGTTACAGCAAATTTAAAAAGAACAAAATGTTACAAAATTGGAGTAACACAAATTTTATCACTAAAACCTAACAGTTTAATGAATGAAGTCATCAAAATATGCAGTTAATAAAAAGCAAGGTTCAAAGATCTTTTGATGGTTCCACTGGCAGAGAGGAGTTTAATAACAGACCTTATAAATTCCTGGTTTCCTTATCTAAGCATACCCAGTAGGCCTCTAGAACTCAGTAGAGTACCTGCAAATCAATTTTAACATTTTGCTTCTATATTAGTGAAACTGCAACAAGGGTCTCCTGATGACATTCAGAAAAACAGACACCCAACTTGTTATGCACATCTAATTAAAGGTCTAAGGTGAACAGAGGAAGCAGGACAAAAAGTGAGAGCATCAACTATACTAACTGCCCTTAAGGCAGACTATTATTTTTATCTAGGAATTTTTTTTTTGGTAGCCTCAAAGTGATTTTGTTAACAGCAAGGAAACAAGTGAGCGTACAAATGCCTATATATGCCTACTGAACCATAAAGTATAAGGTCTAATATCTGCTGTACCCTTACTATGTGCTAAAGAAGCACTTTTAATCCTCACCAATACTCTATGAGGTGGGTACTTTTATTACCCTCACTTTACAGATGAGGAAATCTAGGTACACAATGGTTAAATCACTTGCCAGAGATCATAATGTTATTAAGTGGCTGAAATACAAATCCAGTTTTTCTCTATTACAACTATAATAGAAATTATGTTTTCATAATTATCATGTAATTCTACTACTGCTCTTTTATAAAGGTACTAGAATCCATTTTAACATAAAACCTTCACAATCACTAAAATTTATATTTTAAATATATAGTTTTCTTTGAAAATGAGCCTTTTGAAATCTGAAAATCTTTTTTTTAAAATGTATTTTTATTGATTTCAGAAAGTAAGGGAGAGGGAGAGAGAGATAGAAACATCAATGATGAGAGAGAATCATTGATTGGCTGCCTCCTGCACACCCCACACTGGGGATTGAGCCTGCAACCAGACCATGTGCCCTGACCACTGGGAACTGAACCAATCATCACCTCCTGGTTCATAGGTCAACGCTCAACCACTGAGCACACCAGCCAGACTGAAAATCTTTTAAGCAATTAAGTTTTAGCATAAAAATTATAGAACACTAGCCTACTCTAATAAGCTTACCTAATTTTTTTTTGAAGATTTTTAAAAAATATATATTTTATTGATTTTTTACAGAGAGGAAGGGAGAGGGATAGAGAGTTAGAAACATTAATGAGAGAGAAACATCGATCAGCTGCCTCCTGCACGCCCCCTACTGGGGATGTGCCCGCAACCAAGCCTGGGACCCTTCAGTCCACAGGCCAACACTGAGCCAAACTGGTTAGGGCTTACCTAATATTTTAAATTTAGATGACAGTTTGTCCCTTCCCACTGAGAGAAATACCAGCACTTCCACTAACAATGCAGCATATTGTTTTAAAATTTTCAGTAAAAGCTCATACAGCTTTACATCACTTCATGTATAAAAGTAGTCAACTTCAAGAATGTGGACTAACTGGAACTCTTACATGATGCTGGTGGGAGGGTAATATGGTACAGACATATTGGAAAAAAGTTTGGCAATTTCTTAAAGGACAATAACCACAACCACAACACAAATCACACCTTGTATCCAACCCAGTCATTCTACTCCTAGTTATATACCTAAGAAAAATGAGAGCATTTATCCAATGATTTGCACATGAATGCTTATAAAAGCTTTATTTTTTAATAACCAAAGAATAAAAACAACCCAAATGTCCTCAACAGAAGAATGAATAAGCAAATTGTGGGATAACTCTATAACGGAATACTACTCAGCAAATAAAAGGTAATGAACTATAGACACAGATAATAATATGGACAAACCTCAAAAATAATTATGCTGCACAAATGAAGCCACATAAAATCAAGTACACACTATGTGAATTTATTTATGTAAAATTCTAGAAAATCCCAAGTAGTCCATAGTGACAGAAAGGGTTGCCTGGGAATGGGGGAGGGGCAGAAGAGAAGGATTACAGAGACCAGACATTTTAGAAGGTGATGAATATGTTCATTATCTTGACTGTGGTGATAGTTTCATAATTGTATATTTTAACATGTGAAGTTTACTGTTTGTTAATTACACCTCAGTAAAGATGTTAAAAATGGAGAGAAAAAAATCAGTCAACTTAACTTCTCATCTTTAGAAGGGAACAACATCACAAATAATTGAAAAGCCATTTATAGTTGGCACTAGAATGTTTTAGTTTAAACACTATGCTTTTCCGCCATCTTTCCGTGCCACCATAATGAGGCACATGAATGTACTGGCTCTAAGAGTATCAACAATGCCAAAAAGAGAGGCAAACTCCAGGTTCTTATTAGGCTGTGCTCCAAAGTCATCGTCCGGTTTCTAACTGTGATGATGAAGCACGGTTACATTGGTGAATCTGAGATCACCACTGATCACAGAGCTGGGAAAATTGTCGTAAACCACATGGGCAGGTTAAATAAGTATGGAGTGATCAGTCCAGATTTGATGTGCAACTTAAAGATCTAGCAAAATGGAAGAACAACCTGTCAGTTTCGTTTCACTGTACTGCCAACCTCAGCGGGCATTATGGACCATGAAGACAAAGACACACAGGAGGGCAAATCCTGGGATTCTTTTTCTATAGGTATAATACATATGTGCAAATAAAATGCCTCAATGGGAAAAATAGAAAATAAACACTTTAAATGTGATAAAATAGAAAAACCCTGGACTACAGTCCAGAGATCTGTCCATCACTAACAAGCAATTTTGTCCCTTCCACTATTCTGGGCCTTGGTTTCCTGCAAAATAATCATCTCCATGGTCTACAATTCCAGCTCTAGAAGAAATATGGCTCATACCATATATCTTTTTCCCAAGCTTCCCATTCTCATTGTTTAGTTATTACTGCATTATTGTCCCTTGTCTACAAATGGAGAAAACAGCCCATTCTAAACAAAGGTGATAAGAAATAGCTTTCTAAGATCACTGGTTTGCTACAGATGAATCTCAAGGTGAAAAATGTAGAAGCTATTATAATGTTAAAAGGTGTTAGGTTTCAGTATTTTAGGCTACTGTTTTGTGTGCCAGTACATTCTCCCTAAGGACAAACAGTAAAATTCAAGGACAATAGGGAGGAAAAAAAAAAGTAATTATCCATTAATTATTCAAGAACTAAAGAGGTGCCAACTGAACATATTAACTTTTTTTGCAGATTTTCTCTGACCAATGAATTGCATTAAAAAGCACAATCTGATCTATAAAATTTCACCAAATCTCTTTAAGTACTCCCTTAAAAAGCTTTCATTTTATAAATTATGAGAAATTAGTAAGATAACATATGGGGTTAAGGAAATATTTAAAAGATTAAAGATTTAGCAGTGCAAATCTTAGCTGCTGCTTCTCAGAGACAGGAAGTGCCTCTGTGGACTGCCACTCACTGCCTAACGCTGATATGCATTTTCTATGTTCCTAATCCATTCTCAAGAGTGTTATACAAATGCAAGATTCTTAAAATTAAACTAAGCATCTGACATTAAGATCCCCAACTGTTAGAAACCTCAACCCGATTTTAGTATTGGCTTCTAGGCTGCTAACTTACCAACATCTTTCCAATTCAACACACAAAGTATCTTAAAACTTCTATAGAATTTGTGATTCAATTTTGCATGATCTTGTAAAGAAACAATTAAAAACAAGAAAAAGAAAGCATGTGAATGACGTATTAATGTTGTAGAATACAAGTCAGTAGCAAACTAAGCAATCCAGTCCAATCTAAATGTTAACTTGGTAAGAACTGAGCCACTTGGTATAGAACTGAGCAGTGGCTATAGATGAAGAGACTTGAAGAAAGGATCTTCAGCAGCTGGAGCGGCTGCTACAAGAATTTCAAGGTGCAGCTTTGAGAATCTTCGGTAAAACTGGTTAACTGTAAAACACCATCAAATACGTGCATACACTTAAAATTAAAGGGTAGCTTAAAAGGTCTAGCTGCGAGCCAGCTTTCGGTGGGAATGCCAAAAGGAAATGTCAAAATCACCTCTCGAGACTCCACTCGCCCAGCCTTCAAACTTGAGATCCATGCCACGGTGTGCACTTAAATTGTTTCTTAGCATCCTTCTTTACATGCAATCCCCTCTCCGGAAAGTCGCTTCGCTTCAGCTACCCAAATACCCAAACCCCAGTCCCCAGGAATCTTAGGACCCCGAGCAGTTTGCAGAGAAGTCTTCCTGCAGCCGCCGGCGCATCCCTTCCCACCTCGCGTTATAAACCCGGGGTGCCCCAGTCACCTCAGCCCCCATCAAGCGTCCCAGTGTCCCCTCTCTGCCAGTGGACCTCTTTTCTTCGACCCTGAGGACCCCCGCTCCCGTCAGAGTCTTAGAGCCCTAAGTCAGTCGGCGGTGCCCGGTTCCCTGCAGCGCCCGCATTGCCCCACAATCTCCGGTAGCCTCGCCCCCATCCACCTCGACCAGGATCACTAACGTTCCCCTACTAGACCGGGGGGTACCCTGTTCCCCTGAGACACCTCACGTTTCCCCAGCCAGATAGCAGTTCCACAGAAATGCATCGAGAGCCTACTAAGCGCAAGCTCCCACTACGCGCGGCGCGGTCTGCACAGGGCTCGCTGTCCCACGCCCGCCGTCTCCTTCCCGGCCAGAGGCACTACGCTGCCTCCGCCCGGGGCGTGGAAGCACCGGCCGGAGGCGGACTCCGCCGGGCGCGGGCACCGGGGACCGTAGAGGCGGCCGCTAAGGGCGGTACAGGAGCCGGGGAACGGGTGCCGGCAGTGCCGGGCGCGGGCCGCGGGGAGACTCACCGGTCGGGGCGCGCGGGGCGGCCTCATCCAGGGGCACCTGCGGCCAGGCAGGATGGGCCTGGACGGCGCAGTCACCGAGAGGGCGAGTCCGCCCGCCCGCGGTCCCGTCCCCTCCGACTGCCTGAACGAGCGCAGTCTCCCTCCCTCCGGACCGAGCTCGGGGACACCAGCTCCGCCGGATGCCCCCGCCAGGCCCCCACCCCCTTTCCCGGCCGCCTCCCCCTTGACACCCTTCTCCCCTCCCCCCTCCCCCCAACCCCCCTCGGAATGGAAAATACCTCCCGGGTGGGGGGCGGCGGGGGCACGCCTCTCGGAAGGGCAGCCTACCGTGACCAATAACAGGAGGGGCTCTGGAGGGGCGGGATTCCTAGTGGCCAATCCGGAGGCAGGTAGGTGAAGGCCGAGGGAGGGAGGCTGGGAGCGAGAGGGGGGCGGCCCGGGAGTCCGGGAGGTCCGGCCGCTCGGGTGCGCGCAGCGCGCGGCTGCCATTTTGGAGTCGGGCAGCTGCTACGGCGGTCGGGTCGGGCCCGGAGGGGAAAGGGAGGAGCCAGTCAGGTGGGAGAGAGTTGGTCACGTGAGCTCGAGGGGCGGGGTTAAGCGGGCTGCGGCTCGAGGGGAGGGGTCGACGGCAGCGACTGGCTGGGACGCAGGGTGGTCACGTGGTCGCAGTCGGGCCCCGGGTGGGCTTGGGGGCGGAAGGTCAACCTGAGGTGGGAGAAGGAAGCCAGCTTTGCCCTGGTTTCAACTTCGTTCAGGAAAAGGAAAGGGAAAGTGATGAATGGACAGTGTGAGCGACGGGGCGGAAAATGTGAATGAGCCTCCGAGCTTCTTCCAGCTACATTGCAGGATCTGCGGGAAACTGGGCGCTCCACTTAATTCGAGTATTGCCATCCCTACGCCCAGCTGTCACAAACGTGACTCACAAATCCATGGAGGGGTGTTTGTCGCCCACTCTTTGCCTGCACTGTACACGGAAGGGCACCCGCTCTAGAAATGGACGAAAGGGTAGAAGCTTCCTAGTTGAGGCCTTGTGACGCTGCCAGGACTCTTTCCCGCTGGCCTCCTAGAAACCTGTCATCATTCACAAACTTCTGTGTTAGGTAAGCCCGTGATTGGATTCCAACGCCTCCAAACATAAAACAAACTACTACCTACCCCTCCCCCGCCCCCACACACACACCCAAAGGAAAAAACAACTTGCCTATGAGACCCTGTCGAGCATTCAGTTCACGCTTCAAGTCCAGCCCAATTATGCTCCCGGTGAGTCCACTGAAAGTGCTCTTCTTCAGGGTCACTTTTCAGTTCTTACTTGATCTCCGTTGCAGTATATTCTATAGATAGACTACATCCTTCTTGAAACTTGGTCACCACCCAAATGCACACCTGACCCCAGTTTCCCTGGAACTATCATTTCCCTGAAACTACAACCGCAGGTTGTCTTTCTCTTCAGTTAATCCAGCTCTGTTCTCTGTTGGCTCTTTGAGTCCAGAGGGGATCCCGAGCCCCCTCCTCAGTCGTACAGCATCGTTCTGTTGCAGAGTAGGTGGCCTAATCGTCTTGATGGCTGGGTACACCTTCTATGTGCGTCTGGGTTCACCATGGGAACCCAGATGCTTCCGGAAGTCCACACAATCTGTTCCTTATCTTCTTTGGTAACATCACCATCCATTCCCTTAGCCAAGCCAGGACCCTGGGAGTAATCCTCCATGCTACGCCCCCACTGTGTAACACCTCTTTCTCCCTTCTAATTTTGCCCTGTTGATTCGATTTACCAAATGCCCTTTCCTCTCCATTTCTACAGCCACGGCCTCACCTGGCCATTTATATTCACCAGGCCAGTATGTACTAAGCACTTTACTAGGTGCCAGGGGTTATTTGAGATGCTTAGGCTGGAGTGATGAACAAAACAGATAAGGTTCATGAATGGGGTGAGACATACAAAAGTCTATCAGTAAAGTAGCAAATAAACAAGATAGTTCAGGAGATGCTAGTTGCTATGAGGACAAAGGCAAACAAACAAAAACCTACCCCACAACAACAACAAAAAGACAGGGACACCTGCAAGACCCTCCTGGAGTCGTGGCCCAGCTCTTCACCTCAGTCTTTGCCCCCCCACCCTCACCCCAACACTCATCCTCTCTTCTTATTCTTAAAGAGAGTAAGGCCCAGAACTTTTCCTTTTATGTTACAGTTGCCTGAATACAAATCCCCCAACCAGAAGATAAGCTACGTTGAGGGCAGGGATTATGCCTTACTTTATACATCTTTGTGTCTCCTCAGCACCTTGGCCCAGAATGGGTGCTCAGAAAACGAGTGTTAAATGAATTGGTGAGTCGCCTGAGACCTGAATCACTGCCACAGAAGCATCCCTGGCCCAGATCAGAATGGAAGGTCAGTGAACTCACCTATTAGAATCTAGTGGTAGTGATGCCTCATGGTAGGGGACAGGGTAATCATGAATTTGACAATCTGTGTTCATCCCTTCCAGCCCTGGGATCCCATGAAGCTGTGCCCCATGTGTAGCAGTAGTTGCTTCATAGACACTGTTTATTGGACAGTGCCAAGTACATGTGGGCAGTTTAAAAGTACTCTTTGTTTCCGATGATGAGCTTCCAACTCAAAGCACTTTGGGTGAATTGCCAGGGTAGACTCTGCAGGAGAAGGTTGCTGTTGCCACTTCACTTTGTATTTCCAGGCCCTTGGGTATTGCACCCCACAGGGAGGGAGTTGTTGCCAGTTCCGGCACAGTCATTGTAATTAAATCCAAGTTCTGGCAAAGGGCAGTACGTAATTATGAAGTATTATTATGGTTTTTATCATTATTAGACACCCAGCTGCCCAGCCCAGGAAACCACAGTAGTAAAACACTGGGAAGCCAAGCTCCTCTCCCAGCTGGCATGAATCAATACCAGGTGTATTGGCACACAGACTTGCAGCTCCACTCATCAAGATGGGTCCTTCTGTCCCCTCTTTTTAGCAAGATACATTTTTAAATAAATGGAAAGAGGAAATGTAAAGACCTTTGCCATCATCTCTGAATCTAGTTCCTCACCCTCCCATCTCCCCAGAACGCTCTCTTCTCATCTATGTATGTATTATATAAATCCTTTTCAACTTTATCCTTGACCTGTCAGCTTCCTAACCATCATTCCCTAAATGTCTCCTGAGGATGTATTAGTTAGGGTGAGAGTGCAGAGCACAGGTAAGAGTGCTTTTACATTGAAAAAAAAAATGATACAGACTAAATAATTCAGAAAGTATAGTCAGGCTTGACAAGATATCTTCCTTTCATTAAGTGCCTCCTCAATGCCATGCTCAGCATTTCACTTATGCTATCTGACTTCATCCACACCAGCCTGCAAGGTAGATTTTATTAGTCTCACTTTCTTCAAGGGCTCTAAGACGTAGTAAGTGACAGAATTGAGATGTGAACATAAAGATACACATTTGGTAACTGTATACTCATGGTAGATGTGTCCACGCTGATGGGTGAATATAGGTATCAGCCTTCTCCTCCTATCAAAAATGTTTTTTGGGCAAGTAGATTTTAAACTGAGCACTGAAAGGACAATTCGGAAGTGATGCTGAGGGAATGGTGCCATAAAAGGAGGCCAAATTGGCCTTTAGCCTAAAATCAATCAATAAGCAAAGATTTCTTGTTCAGCAATGAGTCATATTATATTCTTCAAGCACCTTTCCTGTCTTAGCTCTTCCGAATACAGAAGTCAACCCAGGTGGCACAAGGTGTGCTGAGGATGGAGGAGGGTGGTTTGGGGAGGGAATACGATTTTGAATGCAGAACTCCTATATGGCCCAAAGACTGGCACATCTAGCACTGGTTTCTGGAACAACGGAAACCATGGCAGCTTTCCGTGCTGATGTTTTTAAAGGTGTGTGTAGAACAATTTCCCAGTCTCTTCTTGTTTCTAAAAAACAGCTGATAAAAAATTTTTTAAAAAATTATTTATCACTATTTATATAAAGCAGTTCACTTCTATTTTTAGTTTTATAAGGGATTTAAGATAACATACATCCATTTATGTGTAAAATTTTGATCTGTTTTAAGTCATGTATAACAGTGTAACCACTATCATAACCATGAAATAGAACATTTCCATCAAGCCAAAAAGTTTCCTATGCCTCTTTTGCTATAGAAATTTTTATGCAACTTGTAATTTGATGACTCCAAAAACTGGATGTCTAGCTTCAACGTAGCTTTCAAAGGCTAGGCCCATAATTTTAACTATCTGTGTAACATATCTAACTAGACATTACAAACAGCCACCTCAGATGAAAAAATGAGTAAAAGATAAATCTTAGCTACAAGAAAACCCCCATCTCTCTCCTCAAATCATTTTTCTATATTCTTTAAGTTGGTTGAGAAAATCATCATCTACCAAGTCATATAAGCTAAAAATGTTTAAAAATCTTTACTCCTCGCTTTCTTCCACCTCCCCAAAGTGAGTCTAATTCACACATTCTGTAATCTGTCCTTTTCATTTCCACTTTCCTCCTTCAGACACTTAAACTTGCTTGCACAATCACAGAAAAAAAGAAAAAGAAAAAAATGCCTAACTTGTTTCTTCATGCTCCAATTCACCCACCAATCTGCCGTTCTAATTTTCTTTTGAAAACCCAGATTTGGCTGTTTCAATCCCCTGCATTCAGGGACTACTTAACTGTGTACAAAATGGTACTGAAAATCTTTCACAGAATAGGGCCCCAACCTCTTCTTCTGGACTTCTCTGCTCCCCACCACATGCAACATGCTATACATTTTCACCTTCCTTTTTTAATTAGATCTCTGCCTGAAATATGCCTCTTTCTCTACCTAGAAACTCCTGCTCACCTTTCACAGCTCCATTTATATGACTTTTCTTCAATGAATCCTTCCCTCACCTCCCCAGACAAAAAATCTCTTTGTTATACTTGACCTCCCATAGCATGTTGCACATACATTTATCACACTGAATAGACATAGTGGTAAAGTAGAACAGGAGAGATAGTCAAAATATCTGGGTCTAACTTAAAAACCTTATTCATTACTTGCTGTGCCATCCAAGGCAAGTCACATAACCTCTCTGGCCCTCAGTTGTTTAATCTATAAAACTGTAATCTTAACAATTATAATAATACTCTACCTCATAGGACTCTTGTGGTGATCAAATGAGGTAATCATAAATGTGAATATGATTTTCATTATGTAGATATTAGATATTATAATTATAAAATTATATTTTTTGATAGATTTTTGGCTCCTCAAGTGCAAAACCAATGTCAGGTCATTGTTATATCCCTCTACCTAACATAGTTCCTAGGCCTACCTGTCGCCTACATTGGTTTATGGCATAAGTTACGATTTCTAGTAGAATTATATTCTCACTATTAACTCTTTTAGCCTACTATCCACAATGTTTCTTCAAAAGCCAATCATGACATCCTCATTTCTTTTTATAATTATTTATTGCCTTTTTATAATTAAACTAGAGGCCCAGTGCATGAAATTCGTACACGGGTAGGGGCCCTAGGCCTGGCTGGCAATAAGGGCCGGCCAGGGCCTTCCTTCGTTTTGCACCTCCCCCTGGTTGTCAGCACACATCATGGTGAGCAATCAAACTCCCGCTCTCCCAGTTGAACTCCCGAGGAGACACTTTGCATTTTAGCCTTTTACATGGATAGATAGATAGATAGATAGATAGATACAGTAAAAGTTCTCTAAGAAAATGAAATATTCTACCCATAATAATTTTAAATTCCTTCATTTATTCAACAAAACTGTTTGGAGCCATTACATGTCCAACATTGTTCTAGGCCAGCCGTGGGCAAACTACGGCCCGCGGGCCGGATCCGGCCCGTTTGAAATGAATAAAACTAAAAAAAAAAAAAAAGACCGTACCCTTTCATGTAATGATGTTTACTTTGAATTTATATTAGTTCACACAAACACTCCATCCATGCTTTTGTTCCGGCCCTCCGGTCCAGTTTAAGAACCCATTGTGGCCCTCGAGTCAAAAAGTTTGCCCACCCCTGTTCTAGGCACTGGTCATACAAGAAACTTCATAGGACTTACATTATAGTGGGGACAATAAGCACAAACCAGCAAATTATGGCGTTAGTCTATATAGTTACAGGTGCTGCAGACAGAACAATGTTGAGTGCAAGGCTGATGTAACTGGAGTGATCAGAGTGGCTTCCCTGAGGAAGGGGTGTATGAGCATCAATGATAAGGAGGCAACTGTACAGAAAGAAGGGCAGGGGGAAGAGCACAGACAGAGGCCCTGCGACAACAGCAGGCAAAGTAGATGTGAGGAACTGAAAGAAGGCCTGTGTGGTATGGAGGGAGTGAGGGGCAGAGGTAGAAGGTGAAGTCAAAGAAGCACACAGGAGCCAGATCAGATCATGTGGGGCTTGGAAGTGCACGGTAAAGAGTTTGAACTGTATTCTAATTGTAATAAAAATCATTGAAGGGTTGCTCTAGATTGGGATCTAGAGACGAGAGTCCCTGGAGTGGCTTGCATCCACGTTGGCTGTACAAGGAGAGAGCTTGTCCAAGAATGGAGCCGATGTTGAAGATGCTGAATAGAGAAATGGGGAGAGATAAACCAAGTCCTGGGTCACACTGTTTGAGCCCTGGATTAAGCTTTGCCTGAAGCAGAAACTCTAAATTACCTTTTGATTAAACTAGTTTAGATTACGTGTTTCATCTCTGGCAAACAAAGGAGCTTTAGTTTATGCAATGTCTTCAAACAAACTTAGGCAAATTAATCTCATCTTGTTCCCATGGCTTGACAAATTGCAATATTTCCCCAGATAATTTCCAGATTCCTCTCTTCTTGCACCTGGGGTGACTCTACCATTGCAACACACCCATCTACACACCAACCCAGAGTTCTGTTCCCCTTCCCCCAAGGACTCCTCCGGTTATATGTTTAACCCAGCCCACTGATGTTAAAGAAGGAAAGGAACAGATGGCAACCTGATTCATGTTCCTCTTACAGGGAACTAAGCCAATTTATTTTGGGGGTCAGAGCCAGTTCAGTTTCAGCAGTGAATGAAAGTTGTTTGAATCCATTTCTGGTTCAGGCTTGTAATCATCTGCAGTAATCCAGTCCTTCACATGGGAAAGTATTTTGGAGGGTTAAAATTTATTTCAATTTGAGAGAACTATGTAACATGGAATCAAGTTGCACCTGTCTTATTCGGCCTTTGTGCTAACAGAGGTAGCATATGGGCTAGATAGGAAGGTGATTAATAATATATTTAATACTAAAATAATCAGCCTAGACTGCATCCATAATAAGCAATGTCCTAAAATCTACCCTTGGATTTACTTTGAATATTTCCTCCAGTGGAGAGCACATTTTGAGATATCATATCATATAGTATCTACCAAATTTCTAAAATATAGGTTGAAACATCTTTTGAAATTTTTGCCTGTTAGAGAAACAAGGATCTTAGGTAGGTGAAACATTTCTGTTTGAGAATTATTTTTAATTAGAGTGATATTCTGTCAATATCTTAAGGCACTAAGACTTAGTGAGCAATTTTGAGACAGGATTATTTTCCAGAAAATGTTATTAAAAATCTAGACTCCGAATATCAACAGGACCATTTTTAAACGGCTTCAGGTAATCTAATGGCTATGTTCTGATATGAAGTATCCTTTGTTTTATTGCTTCATATATATGGAACTACATATATTACATTTATTTATTAAATATATTACTTATAATTTATACATATATGTGTATATGTATGTATATATATACATACACACATAATTTTGAAACACAAAATGCTCAGCTTATTTCAGGATTTTTTTGTTAGTGGATGGTATGCAAACAAGGGATAGAATGACAGATGCTGTCTACATATTTTACAAAACACCTCTTGTTTGTGCATGTGTAAGCAGGAAGTCAGATTTGACAAGATGCAAAGAGATGTCTTACAGATGGCACACGTGAGCAGGACAGGTCTTCCAAACTGATGAGGTTGTAAAAGCAGTTCTCATGAGTATGTGCATGTCTGTTGCATCTGTTCTGCAAAGAAATGCACACTTGCAAATATGAATTTTCAGAATTGAACCCAGGGCTAGCTGAGCTTAGATCAATTTTTCATTGGTTCAAGAGAGGCTATGACCACCAAAATGGATTGCATATCTTTCTGTGACTCTTCTGAGACTTTTCTGTTTTTACTGGTTGTGTTACTTGAAGTTAAAGTTGGAGATTAAAATCCTTTTACTTGATCCTTGAAGATATAACCATAATTAATCTTATAGCATTAAATTCATTGGTGATGTGCTTTGGAGGAAATAAAGTCATGTTCTGCAAAAGGGCTTGGATATACAGAATTTCAATGCTTCAAATGATGTAATTTTCTATAATATTTAGCTTGCCATTTTTAGTTTGGTACTCATATAATAGGAGATTTCGAAGAAAAGGCTAAAGAGGATAATTTGCTTGGTTGTGCTTCTGTTCTTTTGTTCTTTTAGAATCTAAAATTAACCAACATCTGCAGTGTCAACAAGGACTCCACATGGCATTCAAGCTCGTACTTTTCCTAAATAATGCATTTGAGGCAATGTAATCTGAGAGGAGTAGAATGCTCACCATCTCACACTTTATAGTTTCAAAATGATTTAACAGTTAGTACCTTATTTGATCCTCATGACAACATTAAGAGGCAAGGAGATCAGGTTTTTTTGTTTTGTTTTGTTGTGTGTTTTTTTTAATCCTCACCTGAGGATATTTTTCCATTGATTTTTTAGAGAGAGTGAAAGAGTGAGGGAAAGACAGAGAAATATTAATGTGAGAGAAACATATCTATTGGTTGCCTCCTGCACGAGTCCCAACCAGGGCCTGGGCTGGGGAGGAGCCTGCAACCGAGGTACCTGACCTTGACCACAATCGAACCTGGGACCCTTCAGTCCACAGGCCAACGCTCTATCCACTGAGCCAAACCGGCTAGGGCTAGATCAGGTATTTTTTCTTTCTGTTGAACAGAGGAGAAAATGGAGGTCCAAAGTATAGAAGAGAGAGAAATGACTATAGTCACAAACCTGGTAAATAGCAGAATGAAAATGATACCGAGGCCCTATGGTTTCTAACCTAATGCCTTTTCTACCATATTACTAGGATCAAGTTACTGACAACCCATGTTAAAGTGCCATGTTTTCAAAATAAGAGATTCCACAAACAGCTCTGTAAGAAAATAAAAAGAATTCAGTACCAGAAACTAATATTAAACATGTATCTTGGTTTTTAAAGATTAATGGACTTCACTTGCTCAATTGAGTTAGCAAATGATTTCCACAGAAATTCATCTAATTACTCTTGTGATTTCTTATCTACAAAAAAGAGTTTTCACCAAAATAATTTTTTTACTTATGAAATCACACCTCATAAATCTTTTCATATCTAGAATATTTAAAAACTTTCCTGTAAGAGATGTTGGAACTAAGTGTTTTCTTTGCATTAATAAATTATAATTTATGTCTACTTGAGTTCTGAAACATTTCATTTCAACTCAAACTTCTGTAAATTTCTACACTGTAACAATCATTCAGAATTTCTGGGACCAAAGAAAAAAGAAAAAAGAAAGTCATTTGAAGTTAAGGAATGAATTAGCTTGTGACTAATACACAGGCATAAATTTAGAAGGACCTCCTTTTTGAAAGCATAAATAACATTATTGCCAATCCATCTAATATTACTATTTCTACTTTAAGATGCAGAGAAATTCAATTGCTTCTATTTCTTGAAGTTTGAGACTTAAAAATTATGAATGCTGACGTTCTTGAAGAGGAACACTATGTGTTTGTAATTTCAAAAAGGTACTGGCATTCTCAAACATTGACAGGCAGATGTATTTCCAACAAGTGGAAACACAGAACTCTACTGGCAAAAGGAGCAGCCAGCAAGAATTTTAATCATGATTTGGCTCAGCCTATGCTGGTTCTGACTTCACAAAAGTGCATGTTTAAGAAGCACCTTCTACCAATTAGAAAGCTGTCAAGAAGCAACATTAAAGGTTGCTGATACCAAAGCAACCCAAGCTTCCTTAAAACTTAAAAACATTTCCCCCATTAATTGTTCAAATATGCCTCAATGAACCACAAACAAGATTTAAATTTGATATTGTCCAAACATTCTTGTGACTCTAATATCCTACCTACTCTGTGTTCAGGATTAGTGGAAATACACTAAATATTTTGAAAGGTCATCTAACCTAAGTAGAAGAATGTTATCTTTCCATGCATGCAAATACTTGAACATGGGAGTGATAAAAAAGAAACACAGAGAGAAAGAGACAAGTGGAATGATGTAGAATGTATTTTGCTCGAAACAAATTGGGAAGAATTGAGGGGAGTTGGAGAACTGGGGTAGGAAAGCCTTGAGAAAGGGGAGGTTTAAATCATTTGAGTAGGCAGTAACTCCATCTGGTTAGTCATGGAAATCTGTAAGAAGGGAGCAAGAGTGATAGAGGGGAGTGACTGTGGTGGCAGCATTCAGAGGCAATCTGATGAGAGAGACTGGGAATGCAGAGACATGAGAAGCAACTGCAAGAAGAAGGGAAGTGCCCAAGTCACCATGAGAACCCAAACTGCTGTTGCTTTCTGTTCACTTGTGATCAGATCTAATTTTTTCTTCCCTTGCCCACTATCTCCATACATCTGCCTCCACCACAAGAAAAAGCTGTGATCACAGGCCTAAGTTTGTTTAACTTAGTTCTTATTCACCCACTGCATGATTTGTGGAAACGGGCTGGTAACCATTATTTAGCAATGACTTCAGCATTAATCAATCAGAACTGCAATGATATAACTTTGTTCCCAATCAACCCATTTACAACCACAGACCTCTTTGGGCTACAGCGCAATAACATGGTCTCTTGGCTATTCTGCTGATGATTAATGGACTGGACAGAAAAATGTTGGAAGGGTCAATGCAACTCTCAATGCTTTTCTGTCAGGTTGGCTTAAGGGAAAAAAAAACAAAACATATCAAACCATGTTGGCCAATACCTGTATGTGGTTTGCCTGAATTATAAACACAACAGTACATTCTGTTCTCTCGCAATTTATTATTAGAAGAAAGAATACAAGAAAGTGTTAGACCATGCCTATAGCCAGACAGTCCTGAGCACTCCCACACTGCCCACTGGAACGTGCCCTTTGCACACTGATATAGTAACAATTACTCTCAAAATTAGATGCAATACCACTTCCTCTTCCCTTTCCTGCCTACAGGGAGGTGAACAGTGACTCTCAGAGGCAGTAAGAAAAGGACAGGGTCTTGCCAGCTGTTGCTAAGAAGGATCAACGACTTAGCTACATACATATAGCTCATTCACCTGCCTCTTCCAAGTCATCCAGTGCACGTGTATCATTGCCACAGGAGGAATCAGGCTCCCCAAGGCCATCCTAAGGGTGTCTGTGGAGAGTAACTGGGCCTATAGGACTTTACCTTTTCCTCCACAGAAGGACTTTTCCTCCACACACACCCTAAAAATGGCCTTTTGGGCCTGTGCACTCCAAGGAACCTGATTTCTCTTGTGTGAAAATATCAAGAGCCAGGAAGAATGGAACACTACATGATTTATCCCCTCATCCCTCATCCTGCTGGATATGCCCCAAGGTGGAGCTATTCTTGCTGTCACAGATAATTCAGCCCTGAGTGGATCAACATGTCTAGAAGAAGTTTCCAAATATGTCTAAAACTCTAGGTGCAGAAACTTATGTGCCAATTAACAAGGGAAATGTAGAATAGAACAGGTTGGGAATTAGGAAAAGCCAAGAGGCACTGTGACATAGTAGAAAGAGCCAGCTCTGTTGGTAACTATGTGTTAATATGCCTTTGGTTATTATGCCCATGCCCCTGTTTCCTCAACTCTAAAATGAAAGGAATTTGATGAGAAAAGCTTTTGAGAAATACTGCTTTCTGTGGTCTCTCTGTCTTTTCCCCTTTTCCTCTCTCATTCTAACTGGTTCTGTGTCTTTACCTCAGGAGAGACTTGTGGCTGAACTTCCAGGCTTTAGTTCTGAATAAACCCATCAAAGAGAATTGTGGCTTGAGGAGAACCATATCTCCCCACACTATCAAGATCTATTCTCTGCTTCTTGGCAGTACCCCTGTTCTGCATGCCTCAGGGAGGCCATGTCTTTACCAAAGAGTACCTCTTTTCTAGAAAATAGCAGAGGGTCAACCCAAAGGGATAATGCAGATTGGGACATTCCATTATGGAGTAATGATGAGAAGGGCCTCCAGATGTTCTTGTGCTTCTTAAGATGCCTGGTCCCTGCCAGAGCCTTCAGTGAGTGTACCCAAGATACTTCAGACTGACCAAAGTTGAATTTCCTGTCCACCCAACAGCACTGGGGCTCCAAGTTTAAGTTGAATTCAATACTCTGAAGACTCTAAGGAACCATCAATGGTAAGATGACCTTTAATTTAATTTGTGTCTCATTGTTTATTAAAATGAACCCTAAACAAATCTTGCACATAGTAGTAAATCTGCTCTCTTGGGGTTGAACTCACCAATAGTTTACTTTTGCCAGCCATCTTGTCATGCTTTTCCTGCACTGATCCTTTCTGGCCTTTATGTTTTCTCATTTGGGGTATTTTATTGCAAAATATTTTTAATGCAAATACAATGTGTATGCATGTGTATACACATATGAGATCAGCATAATATTATTTTACATCTTGCTTTTTTTCCACTTAATGATATGTCTGAGATATAGACCTATCTCATTTTTCTTGGCTGCATACTATTCCAATGTGTGATGTACCATGATTTATTCAGTGAGCCCCCATCTAACAGACATTTCCATCACCACCCCAACTGTTTAGCAATTACAAATATATTGTACTGCAGTGAAGATACCTATACTTATATCTTTGCATATTTCAGTGAGTTTATTTTATAGACAAGCAGTGAAATTGCTAAGTCAAAAGATTTGTGCATTTAAATTTTTAATACCACTTTTTATTATCAAATAAAACAAAAATACAGACACACACAAAAAAACAAATATAGAGCTTAATGGATTGTTACACAGTAAGCACACTTTTAACCGTCACCTAAGATCAAGAAACAGAACTTGGTCAGCCATGTGAGAGGCCCTCCATGTGCTCTGTGGTGATCATAACTGCCTCCCTCACCCTGAAAGTAACCACTATACTGACCTTTATAAAAATCACTTCCTTCTCGTTTTTAGGTTTTAGCAACCAAGTGGCATTCCTGAACACTGTGGTTCAGTGATGTCCATTTTTTAAAATCTTTGATATGTCTTTTAAACCTCTTTAAACTTAGTTTTCCTTTCCAAACGTTTATTTTCCATACAATTTATCTGTTAAAGAACCCAGAGCAATTTGACCTGTAGGGTTTCCTGCAGCCTGGATGATACCAGTGCCATACTTATGGTGCAGTTCAGCAAGTTCCCCTGCCCTTTGTATTTCCTGCAAACGTAACTGGATTTTTAGGCTTTTTGAGACTCAGGTTTTGAGTCTCACCTTTGGCAAGATAATGAGTGGTACATCAGGAGGTCTCTGTGACTTTAGCATATATTGATGCTCAATGCCTAGACCCATTAATTTATTGTGGGCTATAGGATATTCTAATTCAGTTATATATTTTTCATTTATTAGCTAGAATATTTCTATAAAAATATACTTCCTCCCATCTATTGTTTGTTTAATTGGTGGTACAATTTAGATAAAAGAGGAAAAGTAAGTGCTTGATTTTTTCCCTTTGTTCACTAATATTTCCTGCCCTCCTACAAAGGTGACTTTTTATTTTAGTCATCATAAACTCATGTATTCTTCATATTTTATGCGTTTTGAGTCATTGCTATCATTACTTTTATTGCCTCTCAGTTTATCTCCCTTTGGCCAGAGAGATCCTCTTCCATTGGTACTTGAGTCCTTTTCACATGATCCTGGTAATTTTTGATAGCTTCCTTGCCATCTGATATGACAAAATATTCTAGGCTCATCTTATACATCTCATGCCCCAGATCTGGAATCTGCCATTTCTCCAATAGGCCCTGGTTTCTTTCACTAGGAAATAGTATTTCAAAACCACAATATAGGCACCAAATATGTTTATCACTTCTGTGTTAGCATGGTTTCTAGGCCTTTTTAATGGACAGAGCTAGGAAATATCTATATACTATTAAAAATAAAATACATGCTGAGTTTATTTTTATACTTCTAATTTAAATTTAGAACCATAGGCTTAGGAACACAATAGGCTCAGAACAATAATAGTACCATCACCACCATGATTGCTAAAAGTTACATTTTTTTCGTTTGCACTCTGCATTTGCTTCTATTTTTTAAAAGTACTTTCTACTATATCTACATTTGTCTGAGTATATAGCCACTGCATACAATACTAGCTCCCTTTTATTCCTCACTTTATCCTGATTCTACAAGTAGCTGTATATTTTAATCTTCACAAATCTTCCTACTGATGTGGCATGAGTTACTCTGAAGCTTGTTTTCTAGTAGATACACAGGAAGGACTCACAGGAACAATATTCCCTGAGTTTTTACATTCTGGTAACACTTTGTGTTCCTTGTACCCAAAAGTCAGTTTTTCTGAATATAAAAATTCTCAGCTCACATTTAATTATGAATCTTAAATATGTTACTCCATTTTCTTCAGACCTAAGTGTTATTGTTGAAACATTTGATGCTAACCTATTTTTTCACTTACAATACTGTCTTTTAAAAACTATATGCCAATCAGTGATTCTCTCTGATCATTGATGTTTCTATCTCTCCCCTTCCCTTCCTCTCTGAAATCAACAAAAATATTTTTAAAAATGTAAAAATTGGCTAGATATTGCCAAACTACCTGGAGGATGATGTGCTTTTTTTGGACATTTGCTTTAAATTAGTAGACTCCTATTCCTAAATAGCAAAAAGGAAAATAGTGAACGTTCTAAGAAGAGGCTATGCATCCTATGCATTTTCATTCTGAACCAAAAGTCTGTGAATAGGTATCAAAGAGCTTTGTAAATAAGAGCTGGTGGGCTCTTAAATTCTATAGAATCTTTACAGAATGTTTATGGCTGCTCTGAGATAATTAATGCAGCTGGAGGTTGGGGAACATGCTGACTTTTAGGGGCTCATTCAGGAGGAAGATGCATATGAACCTTTCCATTAGCCACAACATCTTTGAAGTAGAAACTGAAATTCTCTGCAGGGTAAAATTTGAATATAAATGTGTTGGAGGGATCTATTTGGGTATCTCTCAGACCACAGGTCACATGTCTGTTTTTTCAGCTTTCTTCAAAAATTAAGTCAGCTGGGAAGGATAGTTGGTTTTTATTACATTATTCTATTTCAATGAGCTTCTCATTAACAACAGGCAGCTTCTGATAGGGACTTTTAGTTAGGTTCTCAAAAAACTTCCACAACAAGTAGCTTTTTTGGACCTCATACTTAGCTTATATCTTTACTGTAAAAATGAGTCCAATGCCTCTAAAATTAGCAACTCACATGGTATTGTCTAGTTAACTAGTACAGATATTTAAGGTAGAAAAAGAAAACATTCTGTATATGACTTATCTTTCCAGACTCATGTATGGAAGAGTTCCTAGTCACTGACTAATTACATATTTTAAAATACTGGACTCCTTCCTTGTACTTGGGTCAACATTTGTTCCTATGAATTTTATGTTCACTCCCAATTCACCAAAATACGATGCCGCCTACTCAGTGGCCTGATCATGTGAAGGTGAAGATCCACCTACATCTTCAAGCAGAACTACTGTCATTGAACCTATCACTGGGGAACTCAGAATGAAACTCAATAGAGGCTTTTGTTAGGGAGTCTTGAGGCCAATGATGATTCAGAATGGATAAATCAGGGAAAGATGGAAGACAACCTGGAGCACCTATACTACCAATTTTCATCTGCCTTAAGAACAACAACAAAAAAAACTTTTCCTGAATGAATGAGTACAGTGCTGTCTTTTTGAAGATATTCCAATAAAACCTTAAAAAGTACCAGTTTCTAGGGCTAATTCATTTATTTAAATGTATGTTGCTGTCATAGTTGTATTAATTCTACAGAATACTAGCTCACAGACTATCTGGAAGGCCCCAAAGGAATTATTACCTTCTAACAGCTTAAAGCTCATACATTTCATTCATTCCTCATCAATCTATCATATGATTCCCATTCATCCAAAAATATTAACGACTTTAAAATTGGACTCCGCAACATTGGAGTCTAGTTTTAAAAAGTTAATTATTACCTAAATGCAAGTTTCCCAATTGGCATTCATAAGGTGTGAAGTATCAAAAACTGTATTTTTAAGTTCCATGCACAGAAGATGCTGTTAATTGCTAAAATTTATTTGGCTTAAGAGACCTATTTGCTCCTCACTGCATTGCTCTTCACTTCTTATCCTGCACATTAGTTGGAGAATGAGAAGTCTTTTCTTTTTGTTGTGTTTTTAATATTTACCCTGTTTTTTAAAAAAAGATGAGAAAGAACCCTAGAGGCCAGAAGGGAACATGGAGTTCAGTCAGGGAATAGAAAGAGCAAAAGAGAAAATGAAGTATACAGGGACTAGGAGAAGGTTTGTTGTTTGATATTTTGCAGAAGCAAAGGAGAAACATTTTTTTTTAGTTTTATTTGCACGTGTGGTTTGTTTTTTGTTTTTGTTTTTGTATGTAGATAAGTGCTTACGTGTGTATAGAAAACCAGTATCAGGGAAGATTTGCAGCAGCAGGCAAGGAGTTTTAAAGGAAAGTCCTAGACAGGTATTTGCTACAGGAGGACTGTTTTTACAGTAAGAAAGTTCATACAGCAAGGAAATGCCTGGATAAAAACATGGATTGATGACAAATGGTTATGTAAAATACTGACCTGTTTATTATTAAAGAATTATGTAAACATCAACCTGGATATATATAGAATCATGGTAGTCTACATCTTGTGTGCTTATCACCTACTCTTTTGGGAACTATACATATATCAATACAAACATGAAGAACTAGAACAGTTCCAGAAAGGCCTCATAAATGATTTGAGGACTGGTAGCTTACCGCAGTGGATAAAGCACTTTGGAAAGAATACTGAACAAAAACATGATTGAATTTTATGAATATGAAGTTTATATACTATATAATCAGGAATGAGTCACCAGACTATCCAACACCAAAACTAAAGGGGATAAGGAACACCTGAACTTTGAAAGAAGCAATTTTAGAACATGAAAGGGGAAATTCTCCTTTACTCCTTGACTTATAAATTTGTTATACCAAGAAGTACTAGAGAGATGAACAAAATAAATGCTATAGAAATTTAGGGAGCTAGAGCTGTTTAGGATATATCTGTGATTTTTTTATGATGCTGTACTTTTGATTATTTTTATCCTTCTACAAAAACATTTCTTGGTTTGTTTAGCAGAGTAGTCTTCTGAACGAACCATACTAGGTCTTTTCTACTATGAAAAAACTACATTTTGCCAGTATCTAGCACAGTACTGGTAGAAAGTCGCCTATTAGCCTTTGCTTGAGTTGTTTCCCTCTTGTACTGGAGAGAGGTATGGCCTTTAGAAAATTGATGTTGTTGATTTAATAGCTGAATATTTAATTTGGATGAGGAAATCATTTGAGCAATGCAGATAATTGTCATTAATAAATAAACAAATTGAATGAATTGCTAATAGCAATGGGATGTTAATGTGTATGATGTAATACTGGGTTAAGACTCCTGAGTTCCATTGTGGCTTCTGCTACTGCCCAACAAATGCTTCATTACCTTTGATAAATAAAAGATAAACCAAAACAGATAAACAAGGCTAACCAAGACAGACAGCTGCCTTAATAGGCCGCTTTGGTATTGCTTCAACCCATGTTCTTTAAATATGTGTTTAATATTTATTTAAAGACAGCCTGAGAACCACAGAGGAAAGAGGATAGGATCAATCTTTTTTCTGTTGGCTTGAACAATGTAGTTCTGACCCAAACTTGTACCCTCTGCTCAGCAGAAGACCTCTTTAGTACCACACTCTACCCCTCTTTGAAGGCAGGTGAGTGAACTTCTGTTGTTACTTGAGCAACTCTCTTAGGAGTCTCCCGCCCCCAAGAAACTTCCTGAAAGGATCCTAGTAAGCATAATAATTTCCATTCATTACATTTCAGTATACATATTGACCTAGTATGCAGATTGAGTATACACTTCATGTACAGAATGATGCCTGGAGTTCCACCCTTACTTTAACTCTTCACATAAAACAAAAAGAAGAGTGCTAGTACTACTATAGCAATAGGCATAGGTAGTCACCAGATTGGCATTCTATGAGGGCAGAGATTTTGTGTACTTCTGTATCCATAACATCTAGCTCAGTGTGGGCAGACAGAGTGCGTTTACTCAATGCTGACGGAAATAGTGCATGGATGATTGAAGGAAGATAACACTGGGTCACTCTCTGATTCTCTTTATTTGGTCCATAAAGGCACCTTAATGACCACCATACTTTGTTATTACACTGACTCATGGTGAGAATCAGTTCATGTTTAAAAGAAGAGGCATCCTGGGAAGAGGGCTATTCATTTCATGCTAGCCAACAGCATAGGAATTTCAGGTTTTCAAGCCCAACCATTTAAACTATTCTGTTCTTTCTGAACAGCTCAGTCTGCATTGTATTAGATTGAGCTATATTAAAAAGCCTATTTTAAACCATTTTTGACCTACAAAGAGGCTAATCATAGTGGAAACTGCATTGTTTTCAGCATGACTTGGTGTAGTACATGGAGGTCAGATTCTGGTGTTCTGTGAAACTTTAGAGAGCCACTTAACTCTCCTATGTCTACTCATTTCATAACTATTGAGCAAGACTCCGTGGGGAACACTAAGATATGCGAAACACAGTTTCTGCCTCCTTTAGGCTCACAGTTTACTTGGGGAGATGAAAATTCACCTGAAAAATATTATAATCCAAAGCAGTATATGGTGCCCTCAAAGTTATTGTTTTTTTTAAAGTAACTTCATCCCCAGCAAGAAATTACTTCCTGCTGCAATATTCAGAAGAGAAATATAGGAGAGGACAGTTGAGCTTGGGCTTAAAGAATGATTATGTTTCATTAAGTAGAGAATTGGAGGAAGGCAGTTCAAGCAAGTCACATGGCAGGAGCAAAGGTGCAGAGGCTGAAAACACCAGCTATTTTTGTGTGGCTGGACAGATGGTTTGTGTGGGTGGGCTGTGGGAGATAAGGCTAGAAACCTGTTTCTTCCATGGCATGTAGTAGGCACTTTTTCATTTGAGTTGCTACACTGAATAAATGAAATAAGGAAGACTGGTAGAAAGAACCCAGAATGGGAATCAGGAGGCCAGACATGAATTTTGTCACCAATCTTGACTCCTTCAAATAAATCACTATGGGGTGGCGTTGTTTTCAACCGTCAAAGGGAGGTAATTTGTCTAGTCCCTAGGTCAGTGACGGCGAACCTTTTGAGCTCAGCGTGTCAGCATTTTGAAAAACCCTAACTTAACTCTGGTGCCATGTCACATATAGAAATTTTTTGATATTTGCAACCATAGTAAAACAAAGACTTATATTTTTGATATTTATTTTATATATTTAAATGCCATTTAACAAAGAAAAATCAACCAAAAACATGAGTTCGCGTGTCACCTCTGACACGCATGTCATAGGTTTGCCATCACTGCCCTAGGTGGTTCTGAGAGTTACAAGGGTGACTTGAGCAATCAGAAGGAAAACCTTGGAAAAGGAAAACTGCTGTGTCTTTTCTCCGAACATAAATTGCTATGGATTAAAGTAAATTCAGATATATTTGGTAACAACAAGTCTGTGTACCTTCTCCCTAAAATACTTATTGCAGCTTAATCTCATTTCTCACAGTGAAGTAGCTGGGGAAGTGGGAAAAACCCAGAATCCAACAATTTTTTTAGATGGAGGCATGGACAGACCATGTGGAAATAGCTGCTCAATGTCAAATGAAAGGCTCATCACCACACCTGAGGGAAGCCAGGGGAGGAAGCCTCCTGGAAGCAGGAGATCAGATGGAAGGATTCATTGAGCCCCAGGAATATCATCAGATTGCAAAAGCCTCCTGGTGTCCTTCCAATTCTGCCCTTGCTCCAACAGCTCGTGACCCATGCACAGGTTTCTGATGCAGAGCAGGGAGAAGTATTTTTTTCTTTGCCTGCGACTTCCCTGGAGCCAATCGACTTTGGCAGCCAGCCACCAGGGCAGGATGGGTGTGCCTCCATCCTGCTTATTGGATGATGCTTGCTGTTTTCAGCCAGCTTTCCTCAGCTCTTAGGTCCCAGTGTGGATTCTACCAGGGCAGAGTCTAAGAACAGCTCCACATTTCCTCAATGATACTTGGTTTGATAGATTCTCCTCTGCTGACTCAAAACAGGTCAGATGCCCGCTAAGACATACCCTATGCAGATCTCAGGAAATGTGCTTTTTTGGGGTGCTTACACTCTGTGGGTATGAGAAGGTTATCGGTGGGGATACCCATCCATATGGAGTTTTCATTGACACTCCTGACCAGAGTCATCGCCATCCGTCAGGTCCATGACCAGAGGAGCTCATTTCCCACAGTGCAGTGAATTATTCAAGACAATCTAGACCAAACCATATAGAGCAGAGCCTCAAGGACTCCAGTTTTCATCATGGAGTAGTTCTTCAGTAAGTATCTTCCTCCTAAGCGAACACGGAAGCCTCCATCTCAAGTTGAGCTTATGGCTGTTTCAGGAAAGGAAATGAGGACTGAGCAGAGATGCCCTGCATCTGTTGCTTCTGTTCCGTAGGCAAGCTGATTTGGGGCATGTCTCAGGTTTCTCTGATTGGGAAAATCCTGAGCTCCTCCATTCAACCTGTTGTTGAGAAGCATGAGTCACAAAGGGAGAGGTCCAACATATTGGGGAAGTACCTGACATCATGCCGAAGAGCAGTGCTGCTGGTCACCAGGTACGGACAAGATGAAAACAAACATTTCTTCCATCTAAAGAACTAGAGCCACACTTGTCTGGACCCTTGAGAAAGTTTCTCCTAAAGTTCAGGTGAATAAGAACCATTCGGTCCAGGCAAGTTCTGTATCGTGTAAATCTCTTGGTCTGGGAAACAATTTCAAATGCCCCCATTTAACTCTGGAGGGAAAAAATAACTGTTATTTCCTTGTGTGCCTATCAATATTATTCCAGAAGGATTGACTGGTGCTCATGATATGTGTCAGTTATCACAAGATGATTAGTTGCAGGAAATTATTGTTTATGGCAGTTGAGAGTGTGTCAGTGTACTGCTTTCGTAAAAGAAGATAAAGGTTAGGCCTGAGGTGTGATTCCAAGAAGACAAGCACAGAGCCCGAGGTTGAGCTATTAGGAGGCCTGGCATTTCACAGCAGAGCTGCCACAAGCAACATCAACAATAATTAATAACACCTCGGAATGCAGCAGGGTATTGTTTGGCTGTCCAGAAAAGCTCTGTCAAGACAGGTGAGGGTCTGGGCCTCAGGTTGTAGATTTGCAGGCTGACGCATCCAGGAGGACCAGGGTCAGATGAGGTCTCTGAATAACAGGGATAAGGATTCTCTTGTCTGACTCCCAAAAACATAGTGAGATTAAATAGTGAGAAGCATATGGACATGCTCTGTAGAGGTCTGTCCCCCAGAAGTTTGCAGTGTATAGATTTGTGTATTTGATTATTCATAACTTGTTTTGTATAATGATATATATTTATAGTAGATTTATGTCAAGAATGTTATTCTTTTCTCCCATTGTGGATTATACTGAAATTTTTAAGAAGCATGTTTTTAGCATCAGAAATAGTTGAGGATATATATGACGTTTCCACTCCTCAAACAAGGTGATTCTGGGGGATTAATTTGATGTGTAAGATTTTAATTCTCTGATATTTACCTTCTAGAAATGTGTCCAAAATAATTTTAGTAAAGCACAGTTCCATAAGCAACACAATGGACACTGGGATGCTTGGGCAGGATTGTACCCAGGCTTCCTTTGTGTCTGACTATTGGATTGAAAGGGGTATTATTTTTCAGCAACTCTTCTTCCATATTACCCCTGCCTGCTCTGTTCACTTCTTCACTGTACCCCTCAGTATTGATGGACTCATTTCCTATGGAATTGTTTAGCGCATCTGCTTTGTGACACTTCTTTTCTAGTAAGCCTAAAGCTCCCTGGCACTGGGATATGGTGTCTTGTTCACCAGGATTTCCCCATAGCAGGGACTGGTTCTCTCCCATCCAGCCTTGGACACTCATCTGGCAGAGGCACACTCTTTACCTCCTGTCGTCTCCCCAGGCTTCTTGGAGGGGGGCTGCTATTAGCTAACTGGCCTCAGATTACCATCCAATCTCGGGGTTGCAACAGGGCCACAGGCAAATAAGTCTTTCTTCACAGTAAAAAAGTTCAGTCATAGCCAAAGCTAATTCACAGACTATGGAGTCCACTGGGAATTGTCAGGTGGCTTATCCATTGAGTCTCTCTGTTCTCTCATGTGCTGTCCCTTGTCCCTCCCTTGTTTCTCTGTCTCATGCTTATTTTCTATAAACCAGTCAGAAAGCCTTGAAAGTGGAAGAAAATCTTCTATATCTATCTTGAACATTGTGCACAAGCTAAAATAAAACAAAAACAAAAAAGCACAATATACTGCCCTGTTTTGTGGTGTTCAGTGGTTAGAGCGTTGTCCGAGAACTGAAGGGTCGTGAGTTTGAGTTCCAGTTAAGAGCAAGTACCTGTGTTGGATCCTACCCTGGTTGAGGCACGTGGGGGAGACAACCAATCAATAATTCTCTCTCACATTGCTGTTTCTCTCTCTCCCCCTCCCTCTCTCCTTTCCACTCTCTCTAAAAAAAAATTTTTTTTTTAAATCAGTGGAAAAAAGTATCCTCGGGTGAGGATTAACAACAGCAACAACAAAGCAAATTATACTGTTAAGCCCTGACATTGCCCTTGAGTCTTTATAGTCATTGGGTGGTGTCATTGCTCAAGAGCTGGTAAAGTTGGGAGGTGGACATAGGTGGTGGTGGTGATTGGATGCCCATTAGAGAATGTTGAGGCCTTTCTCTGAGCTTCACCTGTAGAATAGCCCAAAATTATTTGGATCCATTTTGGGGCAACTGCTTGGCCTGGAATTGTCCCCTGAGTGTTTTTTGTTTGTTTGCTTGTTTTTTATGAATTGGCTGTATTTAGCAGAGTATAGTTAGTGTTTTTAATAGACTGAAAATGATATCCAGATGCTTCACAAAAGGAGGGGCCCTTCCTCCAATTCCCAGCCTGCCACAGTCATCCTGAACCTGGTCCCTTCCCCTGGACAGTTGCCCTGAGCTCTCTGGGGGGTCTACCTTGGGAGACCGCCCGGGAGCTCCAACTGGTTCCAAACCCAAGGAAGGAAGGTGAACCATTGGCTCCACATTGCCCAGGCACCCCAACAGCTTTTTGTGACTGTTCAAGGCTTGAATTTAATCCATCAGGCTCTCCAGTCAGAGGCTTCCAGACGTCTCTTTGTCTCCTTCCAGAATTTGGATTCCACAGAGGCACAATAACCCGACTTAGGTGGCAGGCAGGATAAACGTCGAACACCAAGGTCAAACCTCTGGTGAACATCCATGTAGAAAGAGCTATAACTCAGGGCCAATACACATGACCAGTGGCCCCAGATCTCCAGTTCATTTGCCAGCAAGGGTATGAAGGGAGTAAGCTAGGCACTAGGCCTTTGGGAGTAGGCACCTTAGCTGTGGGAACAGGACCTGATTCTAAGGCCCACTGGGTGATGGGGTGAGTGGACTGGACTGAGCTATTGATGTACTGAACCGGCAGGGCCAGTGATGTTGGACTGGGGAAGGCAGGGGAAGAGGAAACAGTGTAGAGGCTGGTAATCTTCAGCCACGAAGGATGACATGTTTATTATTAGACTAGCACCTCCCTGGCACTCTGGCCAGGCACCAGCCTGAAGTGGTGGGAAAAGCACCAGATTAGAAGTCAGGAATCTCTGGTCTAGTCTGGCTTTAGCCAGTAACCATTGTGAGCTCCTGGGTGTGTGCTTTTATTAACTGTTGGGCTTCAGTTTCCTCATCTGTGACGACATCAGGAGGTTGGCCAAAATCAGTGGTTCTCATCAGCATAATTTGGTAACTTATGAGAAATGCAAATCTCAGGCCCCAGCCCAGAGCTACTGAATCAGAAACTCTGGGAGTGGGACTGAGCAATCTCTGTGTTAGCAAACCTCCAATTGATTCTGATGAACAAGGAGTTTGAGAAGCACTGAGCTAAATAATTTCTAAGTGCCTGCATGCTCATACACCTTTGGATCTGTTAGGAGAGATGAAATCAATCTCTCTGTCCCTCAGTTTCTCTCTCTCTACGCACCACACACACACACACACACACACACACACACACACACACACCCCTCAAGCCACATAAAACTTGGCCACCCATAAAATACCAGTCTTCTGATCATGCAGTTAGAAGCCCCAGGAGCAGGTTCTCACTACATGTCCCAGAAACCCAGACTATGTCCTTTTTCTCCTCAGCCTGTCGCTAAAATCAGAGCCTGCCTCCGAAATGGCTACATTAGTGTTCTAGTCAGCAGGTGGCAAATTGTATGATAAATTCTTGTCTCCCTACCTCCTGCCCAATTAGCCAGAGATAAGATAGGAAGATTTAATCTTTTCCACAAGCAAGGTCACAATCTGGAATCGTAATAGAAGCCAGTTTCCATCCTGACTCCTTGAGGCTGCTCAGCAGCGATTGGCTCGCAGCAGGTGTGTCTGCCTGGTAGCAGGGATATAATAGGCAAAGCGGTGCAGGGAGGAGAACCAAAAGGGAAGAATAGCTGTGCTAAGCCTGTTGCCTTCTAGTTAAAAAAATTATAGATCTATTTATAACCTGTCTTGCTCCACAAAGGATTTGAGGCCCTGCCTTCTTCTTGGAAAACCCCTGATGCCAATACTTGGCATCTGAGACTCTGGACTTCCTGCCAGGAGCCAGGGGCCAAGTTTTGTTCACACAGCCTTGTGGAGGGTGCTCCAGGCGGTCTGCTCCAAAGCACCCCTCTACCTGCCCTTCCCTTCCTTCTGCTTGCTCCCAATAGAGAACATGTGGTCTCCATGATCCTGTTTCTTTTTGTTTTTAAGCCACATGACCTACTCCTGGCCGTACGTTTTCCCATTCAGAGCAAATAAACAAGATCCCCCAGGAAAATGTTCAAAAGCCCAGCTTGCGGAGTGGTTGCCAAGGTCCATGCTTAAGGGCATTCTTTACCTTCTCTCAGTAATCTGGGCCGAGTGATTGATCACTCATCAGCTGGATACATTCTCTGAGTTGATTTGGGTTGGGAGGGCAGAATTTAAATAATACATGGTAAGTGCCTACAAGAGAACAAGTTCCATAGTAAATGCTTAATAAGTGTCAGCTAAACAAACAAAAATGGACATGTATTGGAACCATCTACATTCTCTTTGGGAGAAAACTGGCTGGTGCTGTGGATTCACCTAGGTTTGTCTCCCCGCAATGCTAAGAGAAGCCTCTGAGTCCGAATCCACAACTCTGGCCTATTTTTACATTTTCACTTATCTCCTTAGCCCTGAACAGTATTCATCAATTGAATCACTGCTAGTTTTTCTCTTTTTCACAATAAATTATTCCAGTTCCTAAATGAACCTCCCCAAAGGAGGCTGATGATAGAGGTTTAGCACATTTATGATGACCCTGGGCTAATAAAATCAAGCAGAGATAGCCTCACAGCACTTCTGAAATAAGCTCCCGCATACCACGTGGTCTTATTCTGGCTCCTGGAGGCCTTGGCTCCTGCACTTCAGATATGCTCCGGTTGCTGGTACCACCTTTCATCACCTGCTCTGCTCCAAGCGGCCCTCCCTGTGTTGCGGTAGATGCTCCTGCTGCTCCTGCTGTTTGTCCATGATGCTGCCTGCTAGGGTTCTTTTTGAAACTTGACACACCATTTAAATTTTTTTACAGGAAAGATTCAAGAAAAAAGAATAGGCAAGACATTTTTCAAAAAGAAAAGAGCCTTAACTTACCAGATATCAAGACATTAATAAGCTATAAAAATTAGAACTGTGTTATTGATGCAGGAATATATTAACAGACCAATGGGATACAAGAAAGAATCCAGAAAGAGATCCACACATATATAAATATTCTAGAGGCCTGGTGCACGACATTCATGCACTCGGGAGGGGGATGGAGGGAGTCCCTCAGCCCAGCCTGCACCCTTTTGCAGTCCGGGAAGCCATGGGTCAGTCAGACAGCCGTGGAGACGGGAGAGGCTCCTGCCACCACTGTGAGCCTGGCTTCTGGCTGAGTGGCTCTCCCCCTGTGGGAGTGCACTGACTACCAGGGGACAGCTCCTGCATTGAGCGTCTTCCCCCTAGTGGTCAGTGCGCATCATAGCGATCGGTTGTTCTGCCTTATGGTCAATTTGCATATTACCCTTTTATTATATTGGATGACAGAGAAGGCTCTAAAGGTAGACAAGGGAGATGAGGGTCTGTCAAATAAGTGGTACTAGAAAATTGGTTTCAGTTAATATGGGAGAAAAAATGGATCCCTATTAGGAACAAAAAATAGTTTCTGATGGAATAAAAATTTAAATGTGAAAGGCACAATATAAAAAAATCTTTAAAAATATTTAAAAAGAATAACTATCAATTCAGGATGGGAAAGAGGATCTCAAATACATCACAAAAAGCACATACCATAAAGGAAATGATTAATACTTTTTTCTACATTAAAATTTAAACTTTTATTCATCAGAATTCACTTTAAAGAGAGAATAAAAAATACATATGACATATGTAATTGGTAAATAATTCGTGTCCAGAACATATGAAGGATGCCAAAGAATCAAAAACAAAGAGAAACACCCCAAAAGAAATATAGACAAAATACATAAACAGGTGTTCACAGAAAGAAAACACAAATGGCCAATGAGATATCTATTTCATATCCACCAGATCAGCAAAAATTTTAAAGTCTAACAATAACAAATGCTGGAAAGAATGTGAAGAAACCAGAGCTCTCATACCTTTTCAGTGTGAGTATAAATTAGTGTAGGTATAGGAAAACAATTTTGTATTTCTTGGTAAGGGGTACACTCTACAACCCAGCTATTTACATCCTGATATATACCCTGGACTCTCTATTTCCATATCCATATCCATATCCATATCCATATCCATCTCCATATCTATATCCTTATCCATATCCACACCTGGAAACATGTACAAGAAAGTTTTGTGCCACATGTTCAAGTAACCAACCCAAATGTCCATCAACACTGAATGAACATGCAAATTTTGATTTGTTGATTCAATGCCATACTATACAGCAGTGACAATGAATAATTGCTATACACATTAATATGGATGAATCTCACAAAATAATAATGAGTGAGAAAAGCAAGACAAAGAAAAATACACTGCTGTTTCTTTTATGTAAATGTCAAAACCCGGAAAAACTAAAAATAAATTGTCAGGGACATAGATATGTATTAATCAGTGCTCTGGCAAGAGAGAGATGGCATAACAACCCGGGTGGTTATAATCACTTATTAAAGGGATTCTACAAAAATGTGAGTTTAGTTAGGGCATGTCTTCTGAATAAGGGCAGAAAATTAGCTCGTGGGGGCAAAAAAATATTCTTTTCATGTATGAAGTACAGAAGCGATGTACAGTACATAAACAGATATGCAGTACAGTATGTCTGTGCTATTAAAATTTAATGGTGGGGAAGACAAGTATGGAAAAAACCTGAAAAGGCTACTTAATGGGAGGTGATAATGAAAAATATGATTGAGAAACATTAGGTTTGGGAAACTAGCAAAGAATGGTACAGTGCCCTAGGGCTAACCACACAGTCAGGAAGCGTTAGCATCCCCAGGCCTGAGGAGCAAGGCTAGGGGAAGATGGGAATAGCTATGTGGAAGGGCTGCCTGCCTTTGGTAGAGGATTGCAACCAATTTACGGGGGGGGGGGGGGGGGGGGGGGGTGACCCAGCAGGGAGGGAGCACAGGAGCAAACACCCGACCTCATTCTCCTCATTCTCAGATCTCCTGTTCGTGCTTCACTTTTGCCAAACCCATCAGGAAGTGAGGGGTCAGGGGAGCCCCTGGTGGGGCACAGGGCAGGATGGAGAAAATGAAAATGGATCTGGAGGGGCAAGTAGACATTACATAGAAAATACATAGGAAATGTGGTAAAATTCCAAGGGACAAAGGAATTATTGGTACACATTTTAGGACTGTGGTTATCTCTGGGCAGGAAGGGAAGGGTATATGGGGGCTTCAATAATTTGATAATATTCTATTAAGTTGGGTGGGTGGGTTCACAAGTGCTTATTCTTTAACAATACACACATATTATTTATATTTGCATATATAATCCATTTCATATAATATTTTTAGAAAGTTAACATGGTAGTAACTAGGTAGGAGAGGTAAAATGAAAAGAAGCAATCATTGGATCTGGAGACAGAAAGAGGATTAGAATCTAGGTTTTACCACTAACCAGTTGTTTGAGATTAAGCAAATAAGTTAGCTTCTTTAATGAACCTCCTAAACTCAGCTTCCCTGGCATTTTTTTAAAATTTCTTTATTGATTAAGTTATTACATATGTGTTTCCCTGGCACCTTTGTCCAATCTATGCACTGAGGTCAGAATCTAGTCCACAGCTATTTAAAAGTCTTGCCTTGACTCTGGAATGCTGGCAAACTAGCAGAATTAAGAGTTCATAAATGCAGTTTCCTAGGAACGCTGATGCTTCATATGAGATGCTTAGCAAATCCCAAAGAGATAGTCAGCATACATGTATATACATACACACACACACACACACACACACACACACACACACACACACGGGTGTGTGTATATATGTGTGTATGGATGTGCATGGATATGTGTGCAATCCTTTCCCCCCACCTAGGCTAGGTGAGTACAAATTGCACAGGGAGCCAGGAAGCGGCCTTCCAATTCACAGCTCCTAGAATTTCAAGGTGCACATGCTGCTGTAGATTTTATTGCTTCTCATAAATATTATCTTATTTCCCCCTCATGGGCAGTGCTCTCCCAGGGTGCAGGGGAGGCCATGCAAGTCCAATCTGTTTGTCTTGGCCTGCCCAGGGATAAAGCATAGTGGCACTGGCCCTTCCCAGGCACTGGCAGCCCGCCAGTGGGGGAGCACACAGGCTGCAGAGGGAAGGTTGGCAGGTCGAGGCACACTGGCTCCAGTGCTGGGGCAGAAGGGGTGGAGGAGGAGTGATGGACAAATCTAGGTGATGTAGAAACCCCTTTAGCACTCACTGGGTTTTTCCCTTTTCTGCCCTCTCACAGGGCCTGGTTTAGGAGAGTGAGAGCATGGCTATACAACTGCTGCCTCGCTGGGAAGGATGGACTATCTAATGTGCTCCTGATTCATACCCCAGGAGTACTAATCCTTTATTTGCTGTTAGTGTGGGCTAGGTTCGTGAGAGATTTGGGCTGGGTAGGAGGAAGTCCTTCTTTGAGAACAGGGGTAATTAATGACTGGGTCAGAAGCTCTTAGATGATCGCTCCCTGATTTTACAGATGTTCAAACTGTAGCCCAAAGAACTTAATTGACTCGTCCCAGGTCACACAGATCATTTGACAGCACACCTCATGAGTCCTTTCTTTTTTTAAGGATTGAGTCACCCAGGAAATGTTCATTAATTTTTACATGAAATGAGAGCAAATTAGCAACTGGATTCTCTGTCTACCAATCCTGGTACCTCGTGCAAGTTATTCACCCTCCATTTCTTCCTCTGTAGATTGGGATAAATGACACCTCCCAGGACCACTGGGAGGCTAAGTTAATGTGTGAGGCATCTATCTTGGGCGGGCACTCCAAGGGCTCAGTAAATGCTGGTTCCCTTCTTCCCTCACTATGGTTTTCTCCTCCCTGCCCTTTAAACTCACAATAAACAAAAATAAAGCAAGTTCACACTTATTTCATTGACAGGCTCACCTCAAATCCATGCTGTAATGAAATGTAAATAGAAATGTCCTAGGCAGCCCAGATAAGTCAATGGCATTGTGACAGGCATTGTGGGAAGGACACTGGGAACAGGGCTGAGGGGTGGGGTGGGTGTGGATTTACTGAGCAGGAAAGGCCTCCAGATGGAAGGTCAGAGAGAGACTCTCTTCACAGTTAAAAAAAGAAATGTGCTGAAGGAGGAGAGACCTCAGCGAGGGGAGGGAAGATGACCGTGGCCTCAGAGATGACTAACAATGCTCCCTTCCCTGGTGAGGACTCTGAATGCCATCGTGGGAGTTGGATTAAGCAAGGAGGCCAGTGATGACTGAATGGCCCACAGGTCCCAGGAGGGCAGCAAGCAGGGCACTCAATATCAGTCCCCAGGGAAGGAATGGGGGTGTCATAAGGGAGGGGCTGCCTGGGGATGAAGGCCAAGGAGAGAACCTCCCTCCTCTGTAGTACCATGACCTAAGGAAGGACATGCCCACCAGGTCTGTCTTTGGTGGCATGGGCAGAGAGGGGCTGGCCAGCTTCATATCCCAGCCACCAAATTAGTGATTCTAAAAACTGTTTTATCTATTATGCTTCTTAAGCTCTTTTGTCAGAGATGCTTAGCAATGGAAAGCAGACTACTTGATTTGTGTAATAGTTATTTTCACATATAGCATACATTAAAACAAAAACAAAAGTGCCATAAAAATATTAGTGTGGTCTCTTTGTAACAACAATAGGAAGCACCAAGATTTCATTGTCATGCTATGTCCTATAGGATCTGTAGGACAAAACACAACGTTCGTGGAAAAGTGTTAGTAAGATTGGACTGAAGAGTCACTCAGGGCAGAAATGCAGACCTGAATGCACCATGCGGGTGAATCACTCTTTAGCCCAGCTGAAGCCCAGTTCCAGTCTCTTCTTGGAAGCTTTCTTAGCAGAACCCTAGAGACACATGATGACTTTAGCTGAGTTCCCCCAGAAAACATCAGTCTGTGGGAAACAATTCAATGGCCTTTGACCACCAGGGTTCCCAGGTGCTCATTTCCTCCCAAGAAACCTCCCCCTTTCCATTGCAGGGGAATCTCCCCGTTGTTGTGTTCCCTTCTGCCACGTGGTGGCTCCACTCTGCAGCATCCCACCCACAACCCAAACCCAGGAAACCAGGCTTGAAATGCCAGGCACCAAGGCTGCTGCAGCCCTCATCCAAATCCTCCACGCAGACAAGGCGAGGGCTTGTTTATTGTCTCTCTTAGTTCAAAAAAGTAAAGCCTGGAGTTTTGAGACCAATGGTCAATCCTCAAAGTCCTCTTCACCATTTCACCCCAGCAGGGTGGAGCATCCACCCAAAGTGGAGACATGGAACTTGCCAATACTAGATGTGAATGATTTGAGGAGGGCAGCATCCAGGGAAGAAATAGAAATGAAAACCAAGTACCTTTCAATCCAGCTCTCTATCCGAAAGGGCTTAGGAGAGATGAAGAGTCCATTTGGAGGCAAAGCAGTGCAGCCTGGAATAATTACCTGAGCCCAGAGCACAGCTCTGGCCACTTTGTAAGCGATGAGAGAGGAGGGAAGGGATTGTGGCTTGGCTGGACAGCCAGTGTTCACTCACTATTTACTGTTCTTGTAACTCACCCTGGAGAAGGGCTCTTGTTCTCTTTCTGCTGCTATTTACAACTCTTACTTGGTTTCCAAAACGTAGCTTAACGCCTTCTCTGGTAAAGAACTTGGGGTGAATTCCTAGGGGTTGGCCAGGACTCTAGAGCTATTTGTGAGCATCATTACCACATCTCTTCCTGGAGAGATTCCTCTCACCTCACCCATCCCTGGCCAATCCTCTTTGCCCTCAAGGCCCCTCCACTTAGGGCACATAGAGTAATGTGCCTTGTCTGGAATCAAAGGGCACGATCAAAAATAGAGCATGAGAAGGAAGAGGGCTGAGTCAAAAATGAGCATCTAAATGGATGAAGCCATAGAGATAACAGTGGTTTCGAGTTGGCAAGCCGGAGGTGGTCATGGTAGGAATCTGGAACAGGAGTGGAGCCTGCCCCTGCCCAGGCTTTCTACCGCAGGAGGCAAGAATAGACCGCAGCCGTCTCAGCTCCAGGCCCAGGTACCTTAACTTTCCAATCTGGAGCTTCTGGGGACTTCTTCCTGGAGGTGAGGGCTTGTTTATTGTCTTTCTTAGTTCAGCAAAGTAAAGCCTAGAGTTTGGGGACCAATGGTCCATCCTTAAAGTCCTCTACCATTTCTCCCCCCAAAACCTGTAAGGTCTCTCATGCAAATAGGATCTTTAGGCCTGTCCTCCTGTCCCTAAGTTCAGGGTGTCTTATGAACCCCCCTCCCCCAGACTTTTACTGCTTTACTCATTTGGCCATTTCCTTAAACTGCCAGTTATATTTTTTTATAAATATAGCAAATAATATATGTATTGTCATTCTAAATAAGTAAGGTACTTTATGTTTAAGTATTCATCACTTAGTATGCTCTAGACCCTTTGCTTAGGGCTGTCTATAGATTATTTTATCAAATCCACATAGCAACCCTATGAGGTAGGTATCATCATTTATATCCCCACTTTTCTAGGGGACCCAGGGAGCAGAGATGCCAACAAACTTCTGGCTCTTTGTGTGGGTTGAGCAAGTTATAACCTCTCTGTGCCTCAGTCTCCTCGTCTGTAAATGGGATGAATAATAAAAACACCCACCTGGTAAGATTGCTATGAGAACCAAATGAGCTGATACGTGTCAGATGCTCAGAACAGGGCCTGTCCTGTGTGTGTTTGCTAAATAATAAATGAACATCTAAATGGCAGGGCTGGATATAACCCAAGTGGTCTGATTCCAGAGCACCCATTCCTAACTGCTCGCCATTTCCTTCCGGATTGCATCCTGTTCTGTTTCTTCTGAAAGCTTTGGCAGAGCCTTTGATTTCCACTTTAAAAGACAGGGAAACAGCTATAGACGGTGATCGGTCCAGGACAACACACAAGTTTCTCTTCCTGAGAGCTACATGGTGACACTTTATGTATTCTTCTAGGCTAGGCTCTGCTCTGAGCACTTCACACATATTATCTCATATGGTTCATATGGAGTCTGAGGAGGTAGGCACTGTTATCCCATTTTACAGATGAGGAAACTAAGGTGCAGACCAGCCTGACTCAGTTGTCCTATTGTCTTCTACCCAAGCCCTCCCTTAAGCCTGAAGCCAACCAGTTCTGCTGGCAGGAGCTCTGGGACAGTAAAGCTGAAAGTCCTGTGCCATGAGAAATCGCTCAGCCCTGACCAAACCAGGGCAGCTGGTCGCCTCCCCATTGCACAGCCCTGTGGCCACTTTCTGACCCAGTAGAGTTTTGTTCATGGTGCTTGGTGATCCTTGCAGCTCCCTAGAGGTCTCCATAGAATAACCTCACTTCTCTAAATGATCTCTCAAATCATTTTAATTTAGCCACAACTGCATCCCTTTTTAAATCATAAGCACATAATGAGCATTATTAGGGAGACTCTTTCCTGATGGAAGAGATCTCTAGGGTTCACTTTTCTGACACACTGATGGCACATAACCAGCCAAGTCAGCAGTTTCTTCTCTGCCCTTCACAGATGACCCACAAAGCTATTATTTTTCCCTTCACATTTTCACTCTCCTAATGGTTTCCGTTCAGCCAAATGCAAGCAGCAGAATAAAGAGATCTGAGCTTGGCACTGGGGAGACAGCATGAGTAGAAGAAAGGACATGGACTTTGAGGGCAGAAAGACCCACCTGCGAATCCTGTCTCTGTCATGTCATTTTGTGTTAAGTTCCTCAACCTCTCTGAATACCGTCTGTAAATGGATAATCAGAGGTCAGTGACGATGTATACACAGGGACTTGCATAGGGTGAGGTGTAATGGTTACTAAATGGCTGATGAAATAGGCTATGGTTTAAGATTGGAGTGTCCGATGGGCTGGCAGGATCCTGATCCTAAAATGAGTTGAGGTTTCCAGAGAGATGCTGCTGGGTGGCTGAGGCATGCCTGGTGTGGCCTCTTAGCCAACTTCTTCTCTTCTTACCTTCAATGCCACTTCCCTAGGGAAGTCTTCTTACAAATTCACAGGATCCTGTACTCCTTTATACTGCCTTTTAGAGCTTGAACTCAAAATTTGGGAAATTATTTAATTTCTGTCTTTCCCGCCTGCCCATAAACTCTCTAAAGGCAGGGATCATGTCTATCTTGTTCACTGTCATAGCATCAGCAGCCAAATGAGTGCCTGGCACACAGGAGGCATTCAATAAATGCTTGTTGAGTGAAATCAATAAAGCAATGAAATGAGCATCAAAGGTATGTAGTAGGGGAAGACATAGTTGTGTAAGGATGCTTAGGCAGTGGCAAGCCACTAGATGGAGCTAAATGCCCTGCATATAAACTATCCAGCGGCTTCTCAAAGGGACTCAATTTCCAGTGTGAAGCGATTCTGCTGATATTATAACATCTATCTCTTATTGAGCACCTTGGTAGGCAATTTACAATGCATTTTATACATTTTCTACTAGAGGCCCAGTGCACAGATTCATGCACCGGTGGGGTCCCTCAGCCTGGCCTGTGCCCTCTCGCAATCCAGGACCCCTCGGGGGATGTCAGACTGCCAGTTTCGGTCCGATCCCTGCAGGCCAGGCCGAGGACCCCACCGGAGCACAATCGGGGCTGGGGGTGATCACGGGAGGGCCCCAGGGCATATCTGGCTAGACCCAGTCCTGATCAGCTAGACCCCAGCAGCAAGCTAACCTACCAGGTGGAGCATCTGCCCCCTGGTAGTCAGTGCGTATCATAGCGACTGGTTGAACGGTTGAACAAATGGTCGGACTCTTAGCATATTAGGTTTTTATTATATAGGATAGTTCTTAAAACAACCACAGGAGCAAGTATCCCATTTTTCTGATGAAGAAATAAATTTCTAGTAAGTTTTCTAAAGAATACACAACTTGTAGACAGTGTAGAAGACTCTGAACCAAGGTCTGTTGACCTCCAAGCCTGTGTCCTTTCCAGTATAGCCCAGTGTTTCCACTTTAGTGGCCTAATGCAATCAATAAGCATACTTCTGGCTGTGACAGCTCCCCCCACCCCCAACTGATTGTTATTGTTTTCTTTCAATTCTATTTATTTACTAGAAGCCTGGTGCACGAAATTTGTGCACTCGGCGGCAGGGGGTGGGGGCGACCCTCAGCCTGGCCTGTGCCCTCTTGCAGTCCAGGAGCCCTTGGGGGATATCTGACTGACAGCCATCAGTCAGACATACTTAGTGCTGCCAGGGAGGCAGGAGGGGCTTCTAGCTCTCCCACAGGAGGAGTGCACTGACCACCAGGAGGCAGCTCCTGCGTTGAGCGTCTGCCCCCTGGTGGTCGGTGCACGTCATAGCAACCAGTTGTTCCGCCATTTGGTCAATTTGCATATTAGCCTATACAGGATTCTTTTATTTTAAATATATTTTTATTGATTTAAGAGAGGAAGGAAAGAGGGAGAAAGAGATAGAAATAATGATGAGAGAGAATCATTGATTGGCTGCCTCCTGCATGTCCCCTACTGGGGATTGAGCCTGCAACCCGGGCATGTGCCCTTGACCAGAATAGACCCCAGGACCCTTCAGTCCACAGGCCGACGCTCTATCTACTGAGCAAACCAACTAGGGCTCAATTTTATTTTATATTGGTTTCAGGTATACCGCTTAGTGGTTAGACAACCATACACTTTATATAGTGTTCCCCTCAATTATCACATACCCAATCAGAACTCTCTGCAGAGCCATAGGTTTCTAAAAAGTCAACTGGGGGCGGGGGGGGGGGCAGTAGGGGCAGGGATGGGAAGGTGATGAGAGGCAGAATAGACTTATTGGCTCTTAGACCAGACATTTACGTCTTGAGCTCATTAATAAGCTGGGCTGTAGCATTTTAAGTGAGGAGGAAATAATCTTCAATTTATGAGTCAGTACTTCTTGATTCACACATAGGGCTGAGCAGACATAGATGAGCTTACAATCTGGTTGAACACATAAGACATACACATATGGGACATAATACACAGCAGTACCTAAATTCCTGTAGATTATATACATAAATATAAGAGTACTAGGACTTCAGAGGCCAACATGATGCTGAGTGGGGTGGTCACAGATATGAAAATCAGAGTTGATCTTCATAGAAAACACATTTAGGGAGATGGCAGGTAAACTAGTCCTTTCTACCAAAGGTGTGGCCCAAGGATCAGTGGCATCATCACCACCTGAGAACTTGGTAGAAATGCAGAATCTTGGGTCTCATCTCAGAGATCCTGAACCAGAATCTGCACTTAAATAAGATCTCCTCCCCTGGTGATTCTCACACACTAAAGACTTAAAGATTTTTGGAGACTAAGTCATATGTCACCTTAACATAAAATAATACTCTAAAACATTTTTTAATTTCACTGTTTAGTTAAAACTTTGATTTTGATTTGGTTTTAAGAAGATAGTACGAAATACTCTATGCCTCTGACATTCCTCTCTGTGAGAACCTATGGAGATTCCTAACAGTTCAAGGCTGTGCTCTGGGAGGAAAGCTCTTTGCCGACTCTGCATGTATTTATGCAATGGGCATCATTCTTCAAGAAACAAGGTCTTGAAAAATCCTAAAGGTTCGTTTTTGAATCACTAAAGTAAGTTTACCTTCTGTTCAAATGATTTTGGTACATTCTAATTCTTTGAAACTGTTCATCAACATATGGTTTATGTTGGAAACATGATCAAGTCTCCTCAGATCACTCCCTACCTCCCCACACTGTCCTTCCATCCATATTCTAGGTAAATAAAAGTTGGAATGTGGAATCCATAATAACGCTGATGGAGAAATTTACATACTTAGGCAGCAACCTATAAATAAGACTTGATTTAATATCTCAATAAGAAGTGAGGGTGGCCCTATGTCTACTTGTGGTCCCATTTCTCTCACCCACTTACTGAAGTTGAGGCCATTCAGAAAGGCAGCACGGTATAAAGAAAAGAACACTAGGAAACTAAGTGAGGAAACATGGGCTCAGGTCAGACACACAGTAACTGCGTGTCTTCACTTCTGCAAGTCTCAGCTCCCCATCTATCAACCTGGGAGTTGGAAATAGATAATTGCTAAGGTTCCTTCCTGGCCTAGCATTATATGAGCCCAGTTAACTAGGAGTTAGAGCATGGGCAGTTAGTTAGTCATTAAACTCAGATTCTATACTCCCAAATAGAAATGGCCCAACTAGTCTTACTTACATAAAAGTTGAGAAGGCTGGTTTCCATAGCAATTCACCTTCATGAAGTCATTTATAAATTCAATTCCGCAAAGTGACAATATTACGTACTGGCACCTGCAAAACTCCCTGTTTCCTTTGCTTCCATTCTTGCTCCCAGCCCTGGTGCCAGGAGTTGTCCTAATCTGGAGAAGCAGTCAGGGCTCTCGAGTTGCCTGTCGGTCTGCGAGAACAGAAGGTGCTGACGGTGGGAGTAAAGGCAGGCCTTCTTTCAGTTTACTTCTTCTGCAGCCGCCCTTCACAAACTTCAGCAAATATTTTGTGATGTTGCAAGGTGTTATGAGAAGTGAAAAGCAAGCTGTGATTCAACTGGTATGGAGACTTTGCAAACAAAAAGGAGTGATTGGTTTTGCAGCAAACTATTATTTCTGCCAGAGCCCACAGGCTGGAAGACTGACAGAAATATTTATGCAAGACATTGCCATCCTACAATTGGATTTTCCAACTAAGACCAACTTCAAATTAATTGGCCCAGCAGATCCTAACTGATGAACTTCAGACCCCTGAGAGCTGTGTACCTCAAGGGATCTGCAACCCATGTGCATGTTCTGACTGTAGACTGGATGAAAAAATGTGCTCATTCATATGGCTTATTCCTCAAATATGCATACATGTTGTGATGAATAAAAGAAATTAACTTACAATGTTAGTGAATGTATCTTAACTTTTTGTTATGTGTTTTCTTAATTAGCTGATACTAAAAGTAGAGTTACCATGATGCTTGAGTTTAAGAAAAACATTTGTTTGATGTCCAAAGGCAGTGTTCACACTTGTCATCATTTGACTTCATCCTCATCTCAGGGATATGGACACCTTCCATCAGGAGAGAACTTGTTCCCCAGTTATTGGCCCCACTTTCTTGGCATATATTGGATAGTATATCACCATTTGGTTTCTAGAAACTTAAAACTAGTTAGGAAGACATGTAAGTGGCTAGTTCTGAGCACTGCTCCTCTATGGGAAATGTCATCCTAGGATATAAACTACAAGCAAGGAGTGGATATATCCCTTAGTTCACAAATGTACATAAACACAACCTGAATTTTATTTCAAGCTTCCATTTCTTTGCATTATCAGAAACTTGATCTCAGTGAACTTGATTTCAGCCTCCCCTTTCCCTAAGATTGTGTCTAGTTTCTGGGAGGGGCTAATGAGGTGCCAAGATATGCAGTAGGGGGAGGGGAGGAGGTGGAGTGAGGAACGGGTCCTCAAGGGCACCCTTCCACACTGGTATTTATTGACCCGTCCTTCACCCTGTTTGTCCGATTCCTTCAGCAAATGGAGCACCCTTCATTTCTCCAGCGTCCTCTTGGGCACAAGGAGACATGCTTCCGTGTCTCACTGGGGCAGGGAAAGCTTTGCAAGCCTTTTAAGGCCAGTGGTGACCTACCGGGCACCCATTTCTTCTCTGAGGTCTTGTAATCTTCCTGGGGCTCTCCTGAGGCTGCGGAAACATGTCTTCTCTATTCCTAGGCCCCACCAAAACGTCTTGGATTGTGCCACCTTTCCAGGGTGAGCCACAGGACCTAGCGACATCTCTGCCCTTGGTATTTTCCCAGGAATTTACTTCATTCCCCAGGAGTAGGGAACTCTTTCTACTCTAATTATCTTTTCTTCCAAACCTTTTGTCTATGCTGTTGATTTTTTCCCCTTCCTCCTCCCTCTCTCCCCCCTCTTCCTTCTTCTTTCTTGTAAGGGCAGCTTCTAAAACAAAAAGCCAGGAAGATACTCTATTCCTCTGTCTCTTGCTATCATATCCTTCCTCTGAGATAAGAAGCACAAAATAGGCTAGTGCCTGAATGAGGTGAAGGAAGGAGGAGGGGTAAACATGGGAAAGGAATCGGGTTGATATTATTCTGCCACATAAACAAATTAATATAGATTTCATGACTGCAAAAGAGGAAGTCAGTCCCAAATGAAATGAGACACAGAGCAAAAATTGAACTTTTATAGAATCATTAAAATAAGACCCCCAGGACTGGTACAGTTTTCCTACATGCTCTCAACATTTCCTGCTGTGTAGCCTCTGGAGCTAAGTGACTTTCATACACAACACTGAAATAGAGGTATCTTTTCTAAGGATTGGGTGAGCGATGAAGGCTCCTACCGTGTTATACAGAGGCTCTTGGGCAAGTCAGACTGGGGTGTGGGGAGAGGGAAGGTGGGATAAGAAGAGGAGGCAGCTGTACACTGCCAGGCACCACCTTGAGGCTTTCCTCTCATGCAGGTCCTCTGCAACTTCCCTGTCCTTGGGGCTGTTCTAAAGGCAGTTGCCTCTACATCCAAAGTTCCTGCCCCTACTCCCCCCAAGATCTAAAGTCCCTTCATTCATTCACTTATTCTTTCATTCAAAATAATTGAATTTCCATGTGGGGCTATATACTGGGGAACTGGTCTTGATGAACTTTTAGAGTCTGTTGAACAAAAAAATGGCATGAAGGCATGGGCCCTAGCCAGTTTGGCTCAGTGGATTGCACACCAGCCTCGCAGACTGAAAGGTAGTGGGTTTACTTCCTAGTAATGGGCATGCACTTTGGTTGCAGGCTGGTTCCCCGGCCCGAATCAGGGCCCATGAGGGAGGCATCCAATCAATGTGTCTCTCTCTCACATCGATGTTTCTTTTTCTGTCTCCCCACCTCTTCTCTCTCTAAAAATCAATGGAAAAATATCCTCAGATGAGGATTAACAACAACAAAAAGGCATGATCTCTGGACTTAAGGATCTTATAGTTCAGTTGGAGGAGGGAGGAGCCCATGCAAAGACAGGTGAAGGAATGATCTCAATGATGGGGAAAATGCAGGTTTCCCTGGGACAGAGGCAGAACACCTCACTAAGCCTTGAGGTGTCAGAAAAGGCTGCCTGGGTAGGGCAAGAAGGAACAGATGGCACTGAGGTAAGAAACACCAGGACTACGGGACATGATGGCTCTGAGCAGCCAGACAGGCTGGATACCTCTTAAGAGGGAGAGGGAGTCGGGAGCAGCTGATCTGGCTCTAAACCAACCTCAAATTTCTAGTAGCAATGATGCCTATACATTTCAAATTTGGTAATTATGAGCACACACTTTTCTCAAAAAGCTAAATGCTGCACGTCCAGGCAAGAAGTTTCTACTTCCATGTTTCTAAACTTGTGCTATTTGAATCGGGAGTCTAGGGGAGGAACACACAATGCAAAAGCCACAACGTCTCCCCCACTGGCTTCTTGGAGAGAGAGTGACATATAACTTAAAAGATTCTGTATTTCAGGCAAAGAAGAGTTTGTTGGCAAAACTACACAGGACACACCAGAGTGCTCAATTAGAGCTTTTGCAAGCAATGCATTTTTATTTTTAAACTCTTGGCTAAGGCTCCAAATGGGCTGCCTTAGCCGAGTACGCTCACCTGAGTATGGTGTGAGCTCCTTGAAAATACAAGTTTGTTGCAAATGATCAACAACAACAAAACAAATTAACATTTATTTTATTTAAAAAATAGTGTGAGAAGTTAGGAGGCTCTTTGCTCACTAAGTCATGAAGTAGGATTATATTTCTCCTGCTGTGAAGAGTGAAAATTAATGTCCTGTTTGGGGTACCTCAACCATATTGCCGAAAGGCCAACTCCATGTCATGGAAACAAATCAGAGGTGTATTTGGAGAAAGATCCAAACATTCCATATCCCAGAAGATATTAATTACATTATATTACTCCTGAGTGAACGAAGTAAGAAGGTATAATCCTTGGGTAAATATCCAGAACAAACTAAAGGCATTTGGGTTACACTGTAAACAATAATCTAGATCAAATTGCTTAATAGTTTAGTTATCAATGTAGAATAATATATGCTTTAGCCTGTGCCAGAAAGATAATCTTTAGAGATGTCTGCGTGACTCCTTGTCCTAAATTGAGTCCATTAAGTGATTAAGGAATTAAGAAACAATAAAAATAGCCTGGGAAAACATTGTACTACTACTGTGTAGCCACTAACCTTCCGTATCAATCCAAGATTTTTCCAAAAATGCTGACCATTTCTAGAACTATTTAGAACATGGGTTAGCAAACCTTTCCTGAAAGGTCCAGGTAGTAAATATTTCAGGTTTTGCAACTCTGCCATTATACACAAAAGCAACCGTAGATGATCTGTTAATAACCTAACCTTTCCACCTTGCCCCAGCCCATGGTTTTGTCTTCCATGTGTGTGGTGCCCTTTAAAATATGACTTTGGTGTTAGTTTACCCTTTGAAATTGCACTTTCCCTGTTTCTGGCTTCTGAGGATCATCATTACTTTCCTGCCAGTTTAATTATATACATACTGGAGGCCCAGTGCATGAATTCGTGCACAGGTGGGTCCCTTGGGCTGGCCTGCAATAGGGGCCAATTGGAACTGTCTCACCCAGTTCCAATCAGGACCGATTGGGGCTGGCCAGCCATGGGAGGTTGGCTGTGGAAGCGCACAGACCACCAGGGGGCAGCTCCTGCACACTGCCCCCTGGTGGTCAGTGCACATCATAGTTACCAGCTGGTCATCTGGTTGTCCAGTTGTAATGGTCACTTAGGCTTTTATATATATAGATTTAAAACTTACATACATACATAAATTGTGTATACTTACATGCATATGTATGTATGTAAATAAATATTTTCCAGGATTATTATTGTTGTATGGTTAAGTTTCTCTGTTGGGTAGCTTGTTCATTGTTGTTGGAAACTTAAGTCCATCTATTTGAGCTTTTCTTTTTTTATTGTTGCCACTATTACAGATGTCCCCTATTTCCCCCTTCTATTTAATCTTTTTTTAAAATGTATTTTTATTGATTTCAGAGAGGAAGGGAGAGGTAGAAACATCAATGATGAGAGAGAATCATTGATCGGCTGCCTCCTGCATGCTCCCCACTGGGGATCGAGTCTGCAACCCAGGCACGTGTCCTTGACCTGAATCAAACCCTGGACCCTTCAGTCCGCAGCCGACTGAGCCAAACCAGTGAGGGCATATTTGATCTTTAAGTTGCTGAACTGTAAATCTTTTAGCAAGATGGAAAACCCAGAACACCACTGCCATATGGTGGAAAAATATACTATTACCACATCTAAGTGAGACCTACTTGGACTCACCTTCTTCTCATTCCCCCCAAATTGTCAATAAATCCTGTCAAATCGTCTTTTCATCAGGTCTTCCTAATTCTCCTTTCATTTCCATTTTCCTAGTACTACCTTAGTCTTGTTCCTAGATTTTTTTTTCTAGAATTGTTGCTTTTGAACCAGCCTCTTCCTTTAGTCACTGTTCTTTCATTGTATTTTCCGTGTTCTTATTGTCACATCTTTCTTTTACAATTTTACATTAATTTGATGGGTTGGTTATCAATTTCTTGCTTATAAGCAAAACTTTTAGAGCCAATAACAGCAATCTGACTAAGGATAAGAACAAAGTAGAGGTCCAATAAAAGTTAGATGAATTGAAAAAAGTACTTAGTGTCATTTGTTCATTTGCCAAATTTATCTGGGAGGCAGCATATGTACAGAAGTTTCCACATTTTTTTTCTGTAATAGCATACTGATGAATGATATTCGCATGTGGGCTTACCAAGATTTTTTTTAAACTTAAAATTATATTTGATTACAAAATACAAGACCAATATGAAAAATGAGTAATTATATTGATGATGTTGGGAGCTACGGTTCTTACTGTGGAAGATACAAATGTGGAAGGGGGAAAAGCAAGGAAGAACCCTGTGGGGGTGGATTGGAATTGGAGATAGCAATAAAACTCGTAATTTTTAATATATATGTTTTCTTGCTCTTTCTAGAGTCAATGACATTTCAGCAGGCCCAGATCTTAGATTTTAAACACCATTCTCCAGAAGAAAAGGGAATTTTGGAGAAATGGCTGATTCTAGGGCTGAGTGGGGAAATAAAAAATAAAACAGTAAGATAAACTTGGAACATTTATGCTGGAAAATAAGGAATTTCTCAAAAAATGGTAAGAACATGCCAAAAAGACCCAAAAGCCAGCTTGAAAGGTCTCCCACTGGCCAAAGCTGGGACAATTTGACATCAAAACAAATGTGAGTAACAGACTGAATAAAATAGGAATTCATGAGTTCATGCTAACATAAGTGATAAAAAGAAAAAAAGTTTCCCTTACAATAGAATGCCAACTAATAAGTGTACAAGGAATGATATTATTGGAAAAACCACCATTTGGCAATAATTGGAGTAACAATTAACTCAGCCAAGAAACATTACTGGATGCTAAATAAGGGTGTAAAAGTTTGCTGAGAAATAGAATATTTACAGTCTCAAAGTATCTCCCCACAAAATGCTTAATTCAATAGAAAAGAAAAAGAAACTCTATAGTGGAGAAATCTAGCCAACATCGCCTGAAACGAATGAAATTCCACCTTGAAATGGGACAACTGACACCATGATGATGCACTGAAAAGGACACATCATTTCTAGGACATTCCTGCCCAAAATGCAACCTAATCATTTAAGAAACATAAAAAAAAACTAAGATTAAGGGACATTCTAAAATAACTGGCCTATATTTTAATGAGCTTGACATTTTTGGAAGACAGACTGAGGAACTGTTCTAGGAGGCTAGAGACATGGCTGCTAAATGTTAATGTATTATCTTGGATTGGATCCTGGCCCAGCTTTGTTAAAAAAAAAAAGAAAAGAAAAAAAAAAGAAGCCCATTAGTGGAACAACTAGTGAAATATGGGAAATATTATTGCATTAATGTTAATTTTCTGGTTTTTATAACTGTGCTATGGTTATATTAGAAAATATCCTTGTTCTTAGGAAATACACAAGTATTTGAGGTAAAGAGGCATCCATCTGTAGCTAACATGCAAATAGCCAGGGGGAAAAAGCATTTATTCTACACCGATAAAGGGAAAACTCTTCCTTATAGAATGACAACTAATTAATACACAAAAAAATGATGTAGTTAAAAAATTACAATTTTGTAAACATCACAGTAAAAATGTTTTTCAGATAAGAATCATCAAAGGGTGCTAATCTAGCTGCGGCAGGTTTGATGAGAAATAGAATATCAACATGGACTCAAAAATTTCTCCTCACAAATTAACCACTAATTGCAAAGGAAAAACAATAATTACACAGTGACTGGCCACATCTGTCTTAAGCGATCAGAGTGAACATTACCAATAAGGCAGTTCTGTGAGACTGGATGTGACATCACTCATAGTATTTCAACCCACACTGCATAACTTAATTTAAACATAAAGAAACATTGGGAAAGGCCAAAGTGAAGGATGTTCTATGCTTTAACTGTCCTATATTCTTCAAATACATTAATACTACAAAAGACAAAAAGAGGCTAAAGAGTCATGATAAAGTAACATATGATCCTGAACTAGAAGCTATAATAAACAAACAATTGAACAACAAATGAAACTGGAAGAGGGACTGTAGACAAGGGTACTGTTATCAATGCTAAGTTCCTGAATTTCATAACTGTACTTAGTATGCTTGTTCTTATGAAGTACAGATATAGTATTGAAGGGTAAAGTATATGATATCTGCAATATACTCTCAAATGGGCCAAGGAAAAAATATATAACAAAAGATAGAGAGAAAATGATAAAGCAAATATGAGAAACATTTTAAAAAGTCAAAGTGCAGAACAATGTATATATTTCTTCTATTTAAAATCCTTAAAACAAAAACACATATGTATATGTAGATATATATTTCTAGGATACTAAGATTATCAGTACTCCCCAGCTAAGGAAACTTGGAGCTAAAAATACTAGGTGGTTGGCATGAGGCTATAAAGAGTTAAGTCTCTCTTTTCTCAACCTTCAGTTCCACTCCACGGGGGGGGGGGGGGGGGGGACAGTATTAATAGCTTCCAGATGTTTTCTATGTATATACCCAAAGTTCTGCATATATAGCATGTAGAATTGTTATATCATTTTGATGGCTACATGTTCTATTGATATTTAATGTGAGTTGTGGAAGTCCAGATCTCGGTTAGTACCTGAGAAATGTACTTTTCCCAAAGTTGGCTGACCCAACTTTTGTGTTTGTTTGTTAATCCTCACCTGAGGATATATTTTTTCCATTGATTTTTAAAGAGAGTGAAAGGGGGAGAAACGGAAAGAGATGTGAGAAAGACACATCGATTGGTTGCCTCCCACTCAAGCCCCAACTAAGCCAGGACTGGGACCAAGGCGCAATTAAGCCTGCAACTGAGATAGTGCCCTTGATTGAAATCGAACCCTTGATCCTTCAATCTTCAGGGCTGATGCTCTATCCACTGAGCCAAACCAGTTAGGGTGGCCAACCCAACTTTTAATGTATCTGGGCCACTCTCTAACTGGGTTCCGTTTGTTGATTTTAACTAAAAGTCCCAAATTGATTAAAGCATGACAAGATACTTCCTGCCTTCACAGCTATTGCTATTTATTATATTTTACATTATCCTTGTGATTTTTCTAGATATTAATAACAACATATCCCAGAAACACTATTTTAAAACTTAAACAGTTAAAACTTTATTTTGCATAATAATTTAAAAATAAAAATGCAATATCTATACTATGTATATCATGTTATCTATTCTACACATTTTATAGTTATAAGTATTTACACATACTATACTTTGCAATAGGGAATACTTTTTTGGTCTCCCCTAGCAGGCTGCAGATTTCCAAAGCAGAAGTCCTAAACCTCTGAAAGTAGCATTAAAAAAAATCTTTCTTTGAAGATATATATATTGGGAATCAAAATGTTTGCTTTGTTTTGTTTTTTTTTTTGGGGGGGGGGGGGAGGTTAAAGAAGTTTCATTTTTGCTTCAAAAACTTTCCCAAAGAGTAGTGATTCATTTCTATTATATATCATCATAATGAACACTGTTCTTCTGGCTTTCATAATAGTGTAAATTTCAGGTTATGTGTGGAACATGTATTTTCTGAAATCCAGTGTATTCATTTGGATATATATGGAGTACCCCTTATGTTCTTATTCTCATATAAAAGGTACTAGCACTATGACTTCAAGAACAAACATTTTAAAATCATAAATAGAACTTGTGTTTGATTTGGGTCTTGGCTAATTTCCAAGGAACCATTCAGTAATTGTGGTCTCAGATAATTAAATACCCTGTGAAGCTGCAATTAATTAAGGGACTGCTGATTCTAAGAACTAGGCAACCAACAAGGGAATGAGGGGGAAATTACAAATCTGAATGCCAAGTTCTGAGAAAATATCAATAATCCCCTTTTCACTTTCACAATATATGTAAGTATAAGGTAGAGGAAGAGGATAATAAGAATTATATGAATATTGTGAAATAAAAAGTGCTACAGAACTGGGACAATATTTTGTTGTTGTTAAATTTGCCTCTTATTCTAGTTCAATAAGATGCTTGTAAGGCAGATTAGTTCCATTGTTGCTATTCAGAACTTCTAGAGAGCAAAAGAATGAATCAACTTCCCTGGTTTAAACTTAATAGTCTTAAAACATGTTATTTTGTAACTTGAGCATTTATGATATGCTTTGAAAATTTAAAGCAGAAAGCAAAATCATACAGAAAGACAGAATCTTCATCAATACATCTAGACAGACGTTTGCTTGTAGTTTTTGGTATCCAACACCTTTTTCCCACACATTGCACAGATGCCTAAACAAAAGAAAACACGTGAACATCAAATCACAATACCAACTAATAATATCAATAAATATCTAAAACAATGGTTTGGTTAATTTAAGTCAATTCTGAAGCTAAAACCATAATTTATAGCATCAGAAAACAGAAAAAGGCAATATATATTTTTAATGATGAACAAATTCTATTTTGCCTTAGAAATAAGAAGGATTTAACTACAATAGAATTTATAAAGGCAACTCCTTTTTCTATATTATCCAAATCAATACCAAATAAAATAAGTTTGATATGAATAGAAAGTATTAAACTTACCCTTTTTGTACGCACAGCCCTGGCAGTAATTAGAACCTGGTTGGTGCACAGAACTTTTGCAAATTCTGCAAGTGGAGAACTTATTCTTCCCATATGGATCAAATCTATAGATTTTTTTAAAGAAAGAAGAATGTATAATCCCATAGAAACACTCTTAAATAACCTCATTTGAACAACAAATGGGATTAATCCATGCTCTCAATTCCCTCTGTCAAACTCTACCAGCTCTGGTTACTCTATAAAATGCCTGCACACTTCTACCCCTTCCATGCAAGCTGTATGCTTACTTAATCCCAAACCAGTTTATAGCCAATGTATTTGTTGATCTATTTGTCTGATGTGTGTGTGTGTGTGTATATATATATATATATATATATATATATATATATATATATATATACACACACACACACACATATATATATTAATATTAATATTATGGAGCCCTGACCTGTGTGGCTCAGTGGTTTTAGTGTCGGCCTGTACACTGAAGGGTCGCAGGTTTGATTCCTGGTCACGGGCACACACCTTGGTTGCAAGTTCCCTCCCCAGTTCTGAGGGGTGAGCTCTAGAAGGGAGCAATAAGCACAAACCTCTTCCAGTGGGAGTGGGCTTGGCTTATCTGATGTAGGGATTGCTACAACAGGAAGTCAGAGAGGTGGGAGGGGCCAGATCAGAGAGGACCTTGTAAGAACGTGGTAGGGGGCTTGGATTTTATTCAATGTAAAAGAAAACCAATGAAGGTTTTCAGCAAAGAAGTTACATGCCTTTTAAAGGACTGTTCTGGTTACTCTAAGACTTTACAAGGAAATAGAGAGGAAGCAGAGAGATAGAGAATTAAGGTATCCAAGTAAGAAATAATGGTGGGACAGAACTTGGCTGGAGATCCTGGCTAGAGAACCTGGCTAGGCTGCTGATCAACTGAAAAAATAAATAAATAAATAAATAAATAAATAAATATTTAAGAAATGAAAAAAAGAAAAGAAATAATGGTGGTTTGGGACATGGAATAACAGTGAGATGCACAAAAGCAGGTGAACTCGGGTTATATGTTGCTAGCTGATGGGTATGGGAAGTGAGGAAAAGGAGGGAACCAGTGAGGAATCTAGCTTTTAGGTTTGCACAACTGGATTGGACAAAGTGCAGTGATGAGAAAACTATGATTAGAAAACTGAAAAAGAGGTTACCTGTTAGACATCCAATTGGATAAATCAAGTAGACAGGTGGATGTATGTTTGGAGCTCAGAGAAGTCAGAACTAGAGATAATACATTTGGGAGTCCTTAACAGATAGTTTGAACTTAAAGCTATTAGACTAAAGTCAATGAGGAGAAATTATAAATTTATATATATTAAAAAAAAAAGTCTAAGATTGAGTCCAGGGGCACTTGACTGATAAGAAACAGCCAGTGAGTTGGGAGGAAAGAAGAGTATGGTGTTCCTGGGCCAAAAGAAAAAAGGGTTCCAAAATAAAGACTTGTTAAAAGATTAAGTAAGGTAAAAATAAAGAAGTAGACATCGGTTTAAAGGTCATGTGTGATCTTGACAAGAAGAGTTTCAGGGATGTGGTTGGGATAAAAGCCTGATTAGAATGGCTGAAGGAGACTGTAACTTAAGGGCACTGAGAAAGTATCTAGATAAGATTTTTGAAAACTGCTGTAAAGGGAAGCAGGAAATGGGGTGGCAGCTGGGAGAGTTCATGGGATTTTTAAGACTGGATATTATAAAGCATGGTGTCAAGAATTGTTTTTAAGGTGGGGGGACATTTTTATCTCCATTCTCAGGTGAAAAGTAAAGTTCCGAAAAGTTAAGCAACTGGCTTAACTTGTGTAAGGTCACAGAGCTAGACAGTGACAGAGTCTAGATTCAAATTGTGGTCTGACTCCAGAACTTGTGGTCTTTTCACATTTCTCTGTTACCTGTGATTTGCATGATAATTAAAAACTAGAAAACATGAAAGTCATGTTTTCAGATGAAATTAAAAAATTACCATAGCACTATCTTCAGATATTGATATAGTGAGGAAGAACAGGGAGAAACCAGCATGTTATAACATAAAGCTTGGTTTTGCATGCTAGGAACTACCTGCTTTATCACAATAGAATGATGCACACCAAATTCACCTGACGTCAAGTGAAGTAAGCTTGACGTTAAAAAGTGGCAATTTTATATATTACTAGTGGCCCTGTGCACGAATCTGTGTGCCAGTAGCTTGCTGCTGCCCTCCTGTAGCTCCCTCCTCCCCACTCCCCTCCTCATAGCTTGCTGCCCTGCCCCCTCCTGTAGCTCTCCGCAGCCCGCTTGTAGCTTGATGCCCCACCCTCCTACTGATCTGTGATCTGGTCGTTACACGGTGGGTGGTTACACGGTGGGTGGGTCAAGGTGTAACGACTATTTGCATATTACATCTTTATTATATAGGATTGTCTATAGATGCTCTTATGCCTACCTTGCTTTTTTTGAGGTCAAAGCTTTATTTTCATTCAGTTTTCTTCCACCACTTTCTATGTCAAAACATACATGTATTTCAGTGAGTTATTTCTACACATGTCACAAATAATACATACAAATACCATTAAACCAGTGGTTCTCAACCTGTGGGTCGCAACCCCTTTGGGGGTTGAACGACCCTTTCACAGGGGTCACCTAAGACCATCGGAAAACACATATATTCGATGGTCTTAGGAACCGAGACACTGCTCCTTTATCCATCTCCAGGCGGGTCCGCCCACATACAGATACGCCCACATACGAGTACCCGGCGTATTAAAGGGTCGCAGCATAAGGAAGGTTGAGAACCACTGCATTAAACAATTAAAAAGTTCCCTTTCTGACCCCCTACCAGTAGACTAGTTTATATCAAAGTTTTCAAAAATCCTCATTTACTAGCCAGCTTCTTAAGATATTACTTAATAGAAAACAATTATTTATTAGGAAAACAATAAAAATTTAGATAAAACACAATCATTTTATTTCTCAGACTCAAAGCAGAACTTTAATTAGGAAGGTGATATTGGCTAGTCTTGTAATAAATTATCTTACACCAAAAAAATGGGTAAGAAGGTGAAAACATTTAAATGATTTGTTTAAGAATACAAAAAATCAGATAAGAAGATGGGGATTAGATACCAACTGTAATTAAGCTGAATCAAATCAATTACTATGATATACTTATTGCTTGAAAGTCATTTAATAATTTTACTGTCTCCTGCCAACCAAATTAGGAACCCCAAAATGTAACTGAGAGAGCTATATAAGATATTAAATTGTTGGGGGATCCATATACAATTTAATATTTAATAAATGAAATACTTTGTACATATAACATTTCATTTTACAAATAATCTAAGTTAAAACATTATTTACAGAAAGTATGGGATTCAACTTCTGTGTTCTAAAAGGAAAAATACCTGTGGTATTCCTTGCACCATCTTTCCATGTATCTGGAGTGATAACAGTACCAAGTTTCTTTTCACCTGTTATAACAAGATAGTAAAAGTAAAGGGAATTAGTATTTACTATCTAAGAAATACATTATATTGTCCAAAGTTCACAATGGTCTCAACAGACATATTATATTAGGATCCTGTTAATGCTGGGGTCAGGGCCAGTGAACTGAGACTTAAGCTATTAACTATGGGCAATATATAACAGACTCTTAGTAAAATCTATAGTATAATCCTATATAATAAAAGGCTAATATGCAAACTGACCGAACGGTGGACCGACTGGTTGCTATGACGTGCACTGACCACCAGGGGGCAGATGCTCAATGCAGGAGCTGCCCCCTGGTGGTCAGTGCGCTCCCACAGGGGGAGCACCATTCAGCCAGAAGCCAGGCTCCCAGCTGAGGACCGCACCCCCTCACCGCAAGTGCACGAATCTCGTGTACCGGTCTCTAGTAGGCTTATAATAGGCTTTCTCTGTACACTTTAAACAAACTAGGTAAACAAATCTGATAAATCTGTTCATTCCATAAATATTTACTAAACATCTATAAGCCATTTATACCAAGTATAGACCATTATACAAAATACAGAGAAAAAAAAACCCTGATGAGTTAGGTAAAGTTCTAAATTTCAAGGAGTTTCCTGCTTTCTCTAACAGTAGTCCTTAACTTGGATTTTACCAGTGGACATAGGAGATAACGTGAATTAGATGAAACTGTACACAAATCTTTGGTATATTCTCTGTATTTATAGAATCTGGTAAGAGCCTATAGCTTTCATCAGATTTTCAAAGGGTTCAGAGAAACAACAACAAAAAAAGTTAACCATTCAATTAAAATATAAGCTAAAAAAAGGATAATAATTGAGAGCTGAAACAATGTGAGAGTAACATACTAGGAGAAATGCCATGGAGAAAGACACAGCCTGGCTAGGGAAATCCGGGAGAGCTCTGTGGGAAAGGCAGTGGAGAGGGTATGTGGCGATGGGGCATATAAACAAAATGGGTTGTGTTAATTGCCGTAAGAGGACTTCGAACCCTGTCACAGAAGAGCCAGCTATGTCTAGCTGGGGAAAAAGAGACTTGGGCATATGACAGTTATTTTTAAACATACAGACAGTTTGTGAGGTCAAAAATAAGAAATCTTCTAGGCTGGCATTAGAATCACTGGGTGGCAACTATCGGGAGGAACGACTCTTTTAAAAGCCAGTGAAGTCTACACCGACTGCTTTAAAAGTGGTGAGAATCTCCTGCCACCTTGTCTCAATACTGTAGGTATTCTTGAAAAAAAGTACCAAAGTCATTGGGTGGGATACTGACTTCCGGTTGTCAGATAAAATACAGGATGCCATTAACTTTAAATTTCAGATACACAACAAATACTTATTTTTGGAAAGGATGTCCTATAAGTAAGTGCTTTGGGACAAAGAACTCCTCACAGTAGTTTCAGGAGCAACAAACAGAACTAAGTCATAAATATTGCATGGAATATACTTATACTCAAAATTAGTTGTTGTTTGCCTGAAATTCAAATTTAATAGGGCATCGGTATTTTTATTTGCTTAAATATGGCAAATGTTGAAGTGACTTTTTTTTTTTGTATTTGTTGAATATTTTAATAACAGTGAGAAAATAAGTTTTTATTTTTAAATCCTTACTTTACTGTGACATTTGGTTCCCTTTTTGTAAAAACAAGACTACTTTTATTTTCAAAACCTAGCCTTACTGTTGGTATACCAATAAGACTTTATAACCCCTTTGGTGGAAGAGTTTCTAAATTTCTTAGGCTCAGATGCAATCCTAATAATATTATCTGAAAACAATGGCTCATTTGAGACTTCAGATCAGAGGCTACGAGGTCTGTGGAAGGCGTACCTACTGGAAACTGGCCACTCTTTCCATAAGAATAAGCTCTTAGTAATAATTTTTGCAATACTCAACCTTCTCCCTAAATAAATTCACTGAATAGCCTAGAGAAAAACCTATAACCAAAGCTAGGCAAATGAGACACGCTTCTCCAGAATATTTGAATATTTGAAATGGAAGATATAGGGACCAGGACAGGTTGGTAGGTGGGCCCTGTTAATGGCAGTGCTCTAGGGAGTAGATTCATGAGGACCCTAGAATTGTCTTAATTTCTGATATGTCATTCCTTCTTGGTTTCTGTGAAGTGCCCCAGTATCCAAATATCCTTTTTAGTTAAAGAGCTATAATTAGATTCTGTTAATTAAAATCCAAAGAACCTTAACCAACAGAATAGTGTAGAAAATGTATTGGGTAAATAGGATATCTGGGATTGTGTGTAGAATATTGCTTAATGTCTGAAAGACCTCAAGAGTTTGGAAAAATCAACTAAAATGGCAACCAAGGAGACTGTCCCCACCCTCACTGACACCACGTTTTCCTTGACATGGCAAAATCAGTGAGGAGAAGCAGCTTTACCCGAATGCCAAACTGTATCACTGTTTTTCTGAGGACCACCGAACTTTCTCTTCCAGTCAAGTGCCAGGTGCCCAGTACTTTTCATGGTTGTTGGTTATTGTCTAAAGGGGAAACACCCTCACTGTTGAATTTTGCTTCCAGACCACAACTGATTCCTGTTAGATTCCAGTTCTTATACCTCAAATCTAAATCCATCATGCCTTATTGCCCTACCTCTAGTTGACAAGGTAATATAAAAAGTAAGACATCTCATTTCTCTGAACTCACACATTGCATTCACCACAATTAAAATGGATATGTTTTCACTAAATTGTCTAAAGTAGCAGGTACAATGAATATTGTCAGAAATGTTTTTAATTTTTAAAGTGGTATGGTTATTTACTACTAGTAATATCAAAACTATGTCCAGGACTATCTGAACTACTGATATTTGTACACATAATTTAAAGCACAGAAAGTGATTCTACAAAATAATTCGATAAGATACTTGAGAAGATTATTTACACATTTCATGATTACCTCTGATGCAAAATTTTGAAAAATGCATTAAAATTAATGCACTGTAGAATCACCACCTGTAAAATTAACTGTGTTAACGTGTATTCAAGTCAGTGCTCCCTTCTTCCTTACTTTCTTATTTTTATTGTTTGAAGTATTACCTATGTCTCCTTTTCCCCCGATTGACCCCCGCCCCTCCTTCTCTCCCCCCTCCCGGGGGACCAGCCCCCTCCGCCCCAGTGTCTGTGTCCATTGGTTATGCTAATATGCATGCATACAAGTCCTTCGGTTGATCTCTTACCCACCCTCCCTCCCCTGACTTCTCTCTGAGGTTGGACTGTCTGTTCAGTGTTTCTTAGTGTCTGGATCTATTTTTGTTCAGGAGTTTATGTTGTTCATTATATCCCACATATGAGTGAGATCTGAAGTAAATTCATTCCAGCCTTGAGGGTCTGTGGGGTGAGGGAGCCCGTCAAGAAGCTGTATGGGATGATATTCTGGGTTGAGAGGAAGCAACGCAAATAGACAAAGAGGTACAAAAACTGAGACCATCCGGAAGGCAAAACATATAGGACAATATGATCGTTGGGGTGAGGCAGGAATAATCAAAGGTCAGGGCAGGAGGACAGAGATTAGAACCAGAGATCAATGGCGGAACCAAAAGAAAAGGGGCAAAGTTCCCGGGGAACTCCGGTTAGATTCTCCTACCTTCCTTCTCCCGCAAGAGCGACCCCTTAACTCACATTTTTCGCACACCATCCTTCCGCGACTGTTCCCTTAGTCGCAGTAGCCGGAGCAGCTTGAAAACAACAATACACGCCCGGGAAGGACACCCCTTCCGGGTTACCACAACCCACTTCCGGGCTCTCCGCCCTCCGCCGGCCTTTCCGACACCTGGAAAGCCAAGGGAGGAATAAACTTCAGAGGGAAGGCGGGACTGCTTCCTTTGCCCGCCCCTCCACTTCCGCGATTGGCTGTGCGGCCCAGGGTTTCCGCCCCCTAGGCCTGCGCCTGCGCGAAGTGTCGCACCTGATGGTGGGAGGTGGTAGCTGCCCCTTCCCTTCGGCGGGCGGGAGAGTTAGGTAAGCCCAGCCGAACGGTCCGGCACGCGGGCCTCCGGGGGGTGCAAGCAACCCTGCCAACTGCCCAGATGCCCGCGAGCCTCTGTGCCCCCGGCCCGCCCGCGCCACCCTTCCCGCGTAACCCAGGGGCTGCTCTGACGCCGCCTGACGTGCTGTGGCTGCCTCTCCGTCTCCCCTGGTCTCCACACCTGTGCTTTTTGATTATGCCCCTCAGCTCGGCCCCGCTGCCCGCACTCCGGCCGGCCGAGGTTTGGTCTGAGTCCTAAGCGACCCCGTTCACGGTGGGGCCAGGCGGTTCCCGCGAAGTCTCCGGGAGCCGCTCTCAGAACGGCCTTCTCTCCCCCCGCAATGTCTGCTGACCCGGGCCAGGTGTGACCGCGGACGCCAGGGCTGTAGCCTCCTTAGGGGCGCCTGATGGGTGGCCTACGCTCGCTCTCAGGGCCTCACACAGGGCTGGTCCCTCAAGAGGGCCTAACACTTGACCCACTCTCCTTTGTTTGGCCCCTCGTTCATTCATTCATTCATTCATTCATTCATTCATTCACTCATCATTGATTCAGGAAGCATTTGAGTTGAGGTATTGCTCCCTGTGTTACATCCAAAGCCTCTCATGCCAGCTGGGATTCTGAGAATGGCCCAGAAGGAAGTGTGCGAAGGGATGCCTGTTGAGACAGTGCATTGCTGATCTGCTTCCGCCCCTGAGGTTGGACCTCTGGGACATTTTTCCTTTCTCCCTTCTTGCCATTCATACTGTTCTCGGTCCGATCCCTGGTGTGTGTCTTTATTTGAAATGGCTTAGCACGTGGAAGCTTGGGATCTACGCGTGTCCTCTAACCTGTTTTAGCCTATTTCCTTATCATTAAGATATTTACCTTTGAGAATTATAGTGCGAATTAATGGAGAGTTGTTGCGTAAGTCATGGGCTTGCCCTTTTGTGCTAGTGGGCGTCCCCTCTTCTGTGTGTGTATAAAATATACTGAAATAACCAGAGTTACATAGGGACTACTACTTTAAATTAATAAGGACCTTATTTAACAATTGTGCTATGTATAAGCTCTCTGCTAGGTAATTCATAAAGGTGTGTGTGTGTGTGTGTGTGAGTGTGTGTGTGAGAGAGAGATAGAAATTTAATTATTAGAAATTTAATTATTAGAAATTAATTTATTATTAAATTAATAAGGACCTTATTTAACAATTGTGCTATGTATAAGCTCTCTTGCTAGGTAATTCATAAAGGTGCGTGTGTGAGTGTGTGTGAGAGAGAGAGATAGAAAGAGTAAATTATTTTCCTCCTTCCATTTGTGTTCTACTTTTTATTGGGATTTAACACCTGTAACTAACATTGTCATTTTGGTATTTCTGGAGCGCTAGGATCCCTTAGTTTAGCATAATGTTTTTTGAACTCTTGATTACACTAGTCACCGTTTGAGTATTCAAGTATGCACTTGGTATCGCTGGGCATTTGTTAGAAGATGTGAACTACTATGATATTAGGCAAGGATCCACAATGGTAAAAAATGCCAACAATTTAGCCAAAGTGTATTCGTGGAGTTTCTAGAATGCATAGGTTATATTTCCAACAGGGCAGATCATTACTCCATGCAGTTTGTTCTCACCTCTGATTTTGCCAAAAAAAAAGAAAAAAAAAAAGGAAAAGGAATCACTTAATTGGTCTTAGCACATGACCCTTTTGCAGAAACCAGTCACACATATCTAAGAAATTAGAAAATTTGTCCTTCTTAACTATGAGAGCTGTTTACTATATTAGTCTTCATGTGCATACACGCATATGCATTTTCCTATATTCTGAAACTAATACTTAGAAAATTGACTTTGGCTCATAATTATTCTTAGGTGTTGGAACATTTAGAACAATGGAAAAAGTCATTATTGCATATGATCTTCTTAATTTGTTTTTTATTAGACAGCCACTCAAGGAAACACCATGAAAAATGCTGATATCAAGAGACTACTGTATACCCATCTTTTATGCATATTCTCAATTATCCTAAGCATCTTCATTCCATCATTCTTCTTGGAGAACTTCTCAGTATTGGAAACTCACTTGATGTGGTTGTGCATCTGTTCTGTTTTTGTAACTGCCGTCAATCTAGTATTATATGTAGTGGTAAAACCAAATGCATCCAGTAAAAGAAGTTCATTATCATACAAGGTAAGGCTCATTTCTTGATAACTGATTTTTAGATAGAGGTAGTGGTTGTTGTTTTTTTATGGAAAAATAAAGCATTATTCCAGTACTCACTTGAGTTATTTACAGTGACTAAAGAGAATGTTAGTTGCTGGAAGGCTGCCCACAGCACTCGATAGAGCCTTGTTGGGCATTAATTGTATCTTCGCGAATAATATAGCAAATATTTCATAATAATAAGGGCTATTTGTATTGTATCCTAGCAGTCTGTTATTGGTAAATAGTTCATAGATACTGGTTAACAGCATAGCTCAATACATACCATAGAAACAGAAATGCTTTTTGACTATAGTGCTAGTTGGGTGGGTAGAATATTGGCAGGGGGAGCTCTACTGAGGGCTGTGTACCTACCTGACTGTGGATAAGATGTCATCTGACTTCAGGATACCCAAATCCAAAGAACATTCAACTGTTCACACATGGGAATAAGTTATGTTTGTAAATAAAATGGAAACATGTACTGTCCTTTAGGCATTCTCTTGAGTCTTTAAATTACTCTTTTTTTCTTTTTTAAGGTAACCAGATTTTTGAAATGCTGTTTCTACTTTCTTATGTCTTGTTTCGTCTTTCATGTAATTTTTGTTCTATATGGAGCACCATTAATAGAGTAAGTCTGAAATTTCTACCTTACGCCAATTATATTTTAAAACACTTTTTTGCTATACAAAGGGCTAATTCTGTTGATGATTAGAGAGACTGTGGTGTGTTTTATTATTGGATCAAGGAAGGATACTGACATCATTGCCCTTCCTTAGCAGGAATAACTAAATTCATCAACTGCTCTTATTACCTAGCCTTCTATTACACAATTGCATGTGGGGAGTGGAAGGTAGATGAGAAACTCTACTATACCAATAAGTGTGTGACCCAATAGTGAAATGGATAACTTAGGTAGTATTAGCATATCAGTTCTTAGTAAATGTGATTCTGAAGTGCTTTAAAAAAGTTTGTTTTCTTAAGAAAAGCCAATAGATTCCAGTATTTAAATACTTAATAAGTTAATGCTTATGGTTTAAAGGTAAAATTTAACTCAATACTTTTTCAAAACTGACCAATTTTAAATTAGTGAAAATTCATGAATATTTCTTACATTAGAATTTGGGAAACTTTAGCAGTGATTAATGATCATGGTGAAATGAGTGATTTATGTATATACACAAATACATAGCTATGTACACAGTTATATATATTTATACATAGCTTGTTACATATACATATTAAATTAACAGATGATTCTTTTCTAGAGAAGGGAGGACAAGACCTTTGTAATGGTAAATGGATATTTCTATCTAATCCATTTTAGAGTAGAATGAATGTCTAGAGCAGTGGTGTGCAAAGTGTGATTCTATACCAGCATCAGCATTTTACTTAAATGCAAATTCTCAGGCCTCAGTCAGAAATTCTAGAGGTGTGGTCCTCTAATCTCTAAGTTTATCCAGCTTTTTAAGTGGCTCTGATATAAGCTAAAATTGAACCATTGCAGAGAAAGTTCCAGAGACTATTGAGGAAGAAAGTTAATTATCTGGAAATGAGGTTTCTTGCTTTGGACAGAATGGATCATAGGGTTTTTAATACTTCTGAACTCTACAATTAAAGCCAGATATTTGGTAGATTATTTTTTATAGCTTACATTTTTTAGAGTCATCATTTTGGTAGGACTCATGTTACCTTTCAAAGGAAAGTGCAAGAAAATATTATTATATTAAATCTATTTAAGTAACAAAGATTATGTATGTGTACATATGTGCTCCTTTAATACTTTTTTAAAAATTAATGAAGTTTCTTTTTCCTAGGCTGGTGTTGGAAACATTTTTATTTGCAGTGATCTTGTCTACTTTTACTACAGTACCTTGTTTGTGTTTGTTAGGACCAAACCTCAAAGCATGGCTAAGAGTTTTCAGTAGAAATGGGTAAGTTTTAATTTTATATTTTAGTGATTTGAAAAATATTTTAAATTAATGTATTTTTCTATTCATGGCGTCTAGCTGATTATTTCATGAGTGTTTCTCAGCTTGTATTGTTCTCGGAAATGCATTAAGGGCCCACTGCAGTTGGGGACTGGAGAGAGGGAAGGAGTTGTAAGCACTTAAGGGAGATCCAGGCTGGCAGAACTACAGGCCCCTCCCTCTGCTTTAGCAAGATCAGCTCTGCATTTTTCCATATGGTAGAATTCCTTAGCCTTTCATTTGAAAAGGGGTTTCTGCTACCAGAGGTAATCTTTGAAAACCACTCCTCAGGGATAATTTGTCACTGTGATAAAAATTCGACAGATAAAATTGCTTCCTTATGTATTATAATGTAGAATTGGAGTCCACAATCTAAAAATGTTTAGTGTCATAACTGCCATTTCTTATTTAGCCTCTTTTGTGATATGACACCTGAGTGCAAGTTTTACAGGATTTTACCTCCTCAGCAGCCATATATATTTTCAGCATAGCTAAATTAAAATTTTAGCTTCTTGAAAGGCATTGAGATGATTTGTTCCAGAAATGGTTGGGGGGAAAAAAAGAAATGCTTGAGTCATAATTAATAAAACTAGAAAGTTCCTTGGTGTGCATAATTTTGTCCTGTTTATCACCCAGTGGCAAAAATTCTTGAGCTCTTATTTCTCCGTGCCATGTGGTGCAAGCTCTATGTGTATTCTTTTTTTTTTTTTTTGTACATGTGTGTGGATTCTGAAGTGTCAGCCATGCTTCTCTCCCTGTCCCTTGTTCACGGGACAAGAATGAAATGAGCAAACAATGTGAGGCTAGAATTGTGTAAATCAGACAGTAAGTACTGTAGGAACTGAGGGGTGGGAGACCACTGAAGAATGAGTTGGAGGAGGGATAATCTATGAAGGACTTGGATTAGGAGTATGAGATTTGGGGAGACTGGGAAAAGGGAAAAACACCTCATTCTAAGGCAATGAATGAAACCATAGAAACTGAAATGAACATGGCATTTTTGTGGGATTTGAGAGGGAACAGCCCACCTGGAGCAGAGGATGCCTGATGGGTATCGAGGCTCCATAAATTACTGACTTTTTGTTTTTGAAATGAATACTGTTTGTTCCCCCTTCTGAACCATCTAGTGTTCATAACACCTCTAGAAAAAAAAAAGTGTAATTATTGAAAACTTTTCCCCATATTGTTACCACAATATCCCAAATGGCATTGATTTCTTTTAGCATTTTAGTTTGAAAAATTTAAACAGTGGAAACCGGTTAAACCTTATTGGTTTTATTTGGTGATTTATCCAGCTTTGAATTTTGTTTCTGATAATAGTGTATTTGGGGGAGACATCTGATTCCTGCTATAATATGACATATGCAGTCCTAAAAATCTCTGCACTATGCAAACTTGGGCAATAAAAAAACTCATAAAGAAAGGTGGGAACTTAATAAAAATGGTAGGGACAGTTTTAGACATGTTAGACCTGTTAAGAAATGCCCAATTATTGTAATAAATGTGGCACTTTTCCTTGGGAAAAACCTTGAAATTTGCTTTTGCAAGTAGGTGTGGCAATGGTTGCCTCTTGTAAGTCATTATAACTTTGACCCAGCAATCCACTTCTAGGATATTATCATAGACTAGTGGCCCAGTGCACGAAATTCGTGTATGGGGGAGGGGGGTGGGGAGGGTCCCTCAGCCCAGCCTGCACCCTCTCCAATCTGGGACCCCTCGAAGGAGGTCCTACTGCTGGTTTACAGGGATCGGGCCTAAACCGGCAGTCAGACATCCCTCTCACAATCCGGGACTGCTGGCTCCTAACTGCTCACCTTCCTGCCTTCCTGATTGCCCCTAACCACTCTGCCTGCTGGCATGCTCATCCCCAACTGCCCCCCGCTGCCGGCCTGCTCGCCCCCAAATGCCCCCCCGCCAGCCTGATCACCCCACCCCCAACTGCCCCCCTCGATGGCCTGCTTGCCCCCAACTGCCCCCCTGCTGGCCTGCTCACTCCAAACTGCCCCCCCCCCCCGCAGTCCTGATCACCCCCAACTGACCCCCACTGGCGGCCTGCTTGCCCCCAACTGACCCCCCTGCTGGTCTGCTCACCCCCAACTGTGCCCCCAGCCCCCGCCAGCCTGATCACCCCCAACAGCCCCTCCCCCACCAGCCTGATCACCCACAACTGCCATCCCATCCTGGCCTGATCACCCACAACTACCCTCCCCTCTTGGCCTCTAATTGCCTCTACCTCGGCCCCGCCACCATGGCTTTGTCCAGAAGAATGTCCAGAAGGTCTCCTGGAAGGTCTCCCAGTCTAATTAGCATATTACCCTTTTATTAATATAGAGGCCTGGTGCACGGGTGGGGGCCGGCTGGTTTGCCCTGAAGGGTGTCCTGGATCAGGGTGGGGGTTGCCTTGGGGTGTGGGACGGCCTGGGCGAGGGGCCTGTGGTGGTTTGCAGGCTAGCCATGCCTCCATGGGGTGAGGGTCCCCACTGGAGGGGTGTGGCCAGCCTGGGTGAGGGGCTGAGGGCCATTTTCAGGCTGGCCATACCCCCTTCAGGGTGGGGGGTCCCGCTGGTGTGCCTGGCCAGCCTGAGTAAGGGGCTGAGGGCTGTTTTCAGGCCGGCCACGCCCCCCCAGCGACCCAGGCCCCCAGCCACTCCTTCAGCAGTGTCCAGGGCAGGTGGGAAGCTTGGCTTCCTCCATCGCCAGGGGCAACCCAAGCCTCCTGCTTGCTCCAGCTCCATGGCCACTGCCATCTTTGTTGGGTTAATTTGCATACTCACCCTGATTGGCTGGTGGGCATAGCAGAGTGATGACCAATTTGCATGTTTCTCTTTTATTAGTGTAGATATATTGACATACCTATAAAATATTGACTATAGATTATTCCTTGCAGCTTTGAAAAAGATAGTCTAAATGTTCTTTAATAAGATGGATCACATTTAATTTAATCTACACCATGGAATACTATGCAGTTGTTAAAAAACAATCAAGTCTTTATTTATTAAAATGCTGTTAAGTGGAAAAGAGCAAGGTGAAGAAATGTGTATAAGATGCTACCATTTATGTAAAAAGTTGCAGGATAGAATAAATATGCCTTATGCCTTTGGAAGAATACACAGAAAACTAATATAGCATCCATTGACTGGGGAGGGGATCTGAGAAGCTAGAAGACAAGATAAGGAGACTTTCCACTAACTACCCTTTGGTATCTTTTGAATTTGAACTATATTCATGTACTACATGGTCAAAATGAAAATTTTAAATGAGTAGGATTTTGCCAATAATTAACTTACTTTTCAGTAATTGAGAAAGTTAGATCTGTAGCCAGAATCTGTTAGATTTCTCTGATGCCACCTAACTTTCAGTAGACTACAAAAATATCCTTCTAAAATTTCTAACATACAACCAGATAACAGTTCAGTTGCTAGAAAACTATGACTAAAAATAATCAATATGTAATATAAAACATTTTCGTTAATATCACACAGGGCATGGCATGAAATAGTAATATGCAAAAATACTTTAATAATTTCTAAAGCATTTTCATATATGTTATATCATTTAATTCTCACAGTAGTTTAGTGAGATACTCCTATTTCACCATTTTCTAGATGAAGGTATTAGAAAGCTAAGTGATTCACCAAAGTCCAATAGCCAGAAAGAGGTAGAGATAGGACTTGAATCCACATCATCTGATGGTGTAGAAATTTTTAGAAGACTCCACTAGTTGAGGGTCAGAAAACGAATTCCTATCTTGTCTTCACTACTGGCCCCTGATGTTAGACAAGCTATTTAACTTTACAGATCCTCATATATAATATTATTAGAATAATATGAATTTGTACTTTCCAGGATTATTGTCAGAACTGATGAAACGAGTGAAATCAAATAGTAAGTGCTCAAAAAATGTTTATCCGGTGGATTAACAAATGTCAGGGAGCATTTTTGTAACTCAAACTTCCAGTTTGTTTGTCTTAGTAGCTCTTCCTGGTCTAGGTAACAGACCCAGGAGTGCAACCATGAAGAAGGAGGAACTGTTTTTCAGTTCATTGGATGTAAAATTAATTTGAACTTTTTTGTAAGAGGGGAACTTAATTCTTCCTGTCTCCATCACACATCACTAGTTCACCTTTCTCCTAGCACTTTCATCACACTTCAAGAATTTAGAATAAAAAGCATGTCAAATTTTGAATGACTTAGGAAATAATTAACTCAATAGGTTAACTTGTTTAATGTTAGAGTTGGCCTTAAATGTTCACTGTTAGGCAAAAATCTTTTTAAAATTCAAAGATCTGACTCTTCTGCAGTGAAAATATGAAATACCCACAAAAAAACAATTACTTTTGTGTTATTTTGAAATTGTTCCATTATACAGTTCACATTATTTATGTTATGTCAGAACTTTAATTTCAGAGAATTCTATTGTTATTTAAAGAGATTACAGAAAACATGAATATGTTTTTTCCTACCCAATAATTATTTACAGAAATTTAAGTTCAGATTTGAAGTTCTTACGTTGTAGTTTAATTAATAAAAGTATTTAAACTACCTTAAAGTACTGATTAAAGATTTTAGAGCTTAAAATATTTTTATTATTCATCCTGTGTTTTAGTGTATAAAACATCGTGGAGTTTTTGTTTTGTTTGTGTAAAGCTGGCCCTTTTAGTATTATTGAAATATGATCATTTAGATGTTCAGTATGAACAAGCCAATTTTGAATTGGGTTTGACATCTCACTCAGTATTTTATACTGCTTTTAAGTGAAATAAGTATTGCATCCTAATTTTCTTAATGTACTTATTTGCATGTTTAAATTAAGTAGATAATATCAGTTGAAGACTGACAAACACAAAAGTTTTCATTGTGTTGGAATTATATCCCAAGAGTAAAGGACCTTGGGATATTATCAAGATTTAATACATATTAAATAACACTATTCTAACAAGACTTTCCCTTAAAGTAAATACAAAGTTATTCCAGATTTTTTAAAAAAATGTTGTTTTAAAGAGACCTTTAATGCCGTAACCGGTTTGGCTCAGTGGATAGAGCGTCGGCCTGCGGACTGAAGGGTCCCAGGTTCGATTCCGGTCAAGGGCATGTACCTTGGTTGCAGGCACATCCCCAGTAGGAGATGTGCAGGAGGCAGCTGATCGATGTTTCTCTCTCATCGATGTTTCTAACTCTCCATCTCTCTCCCTTCCTCTCTGTAAAAAATCAATAAAAATACATTAAAAAAAAAAAAAGAGACCTTTAATGAAGGTAGAAAAGTAATTTGGTTTCTTAAAAAGTTCTACCAACTTTTTGGTGTGCATAGGTGTACTGAATGAATGTACTCAATTTGTACTACTTTAATTCAGTTTGTTGCCTTTGTGTTATAGTTATTATGGGTTTTTTTCATTTGTAGACTTTCTTCTAAAGGAAAATAATAATCCCACTATCTTAAACCTGTATTTGTCCTTGGAGTTTGCTTTTTGACTTATTAGTTTGTTTATGTTGTTAGGTAAATGTTTAAGTGAGAATCTGATCACTTTTGGTGAAGTGAAAAAATTGAATTTCTGCATAGGTGCCTGAATCTGTAGTTATCTTGCCAAGGTAAAGACAGTTAGCAGGACCTATTTGTAGACCAAAACAACAAGCCTTTTTCTCTCACCTTTGTACTGGAGTGGATTTTATGTTGGAAAAACCACTGTGGGCATTAAGAGTGAAAAGGTCTGAATGATGAAAAATATATACACATTAAAAAATAGGCAATTTCACCTTAATGTGGGCATAGAAATTTAGTGGCAAAGAGGGATTGGTTTTAATATTCATTCAGTGGCTAAGGGGAAAGTTTACATAGAATTCTATAAAATATATTTAGCCACTAGGAGGAGTTGTGTGGTGTCTCTTTTTAAAATGAAGAGTGAACAGTTAAAAAGATCAACTCCATCTAAACAAGCACTGTTTTTGATGACAGTCTGTCCAGCCACAGTGTTTAATGTGAACTACCTCAGGTACCTGATACAGTATTTGGCATTCAAAATATTCTATTTACTTCAATTAATATTTGGCATAATGAATTTCAGTGGAGTCAGTGTGGCCAGTTACTTGGGGCTCATTGACATGAAAATTGATCTGTAATATTGCTCATTATTTACTGAACAGTGAGCCATTTATATTAATTCTCAGCCTTATTGACTATGTGTATACGTTCCTTAATTATGAAAAAATTAGCCAATAACCATAGAATTCAGATGACTTTATTATGGAAACTTGTAAAATAAGAATAAACCAATGTTAATATTGCTATAAATTAGTTAATAGGAAGGAGTTTATTTTTTATTTATTTTTATCTTGTTTATTACAAGAAACACATATAAAATTTTAAATAATGGAAATATATAGAAAGTTAAAGATCTTGGTAATCCTATCAAAGAAGCAGCTATTAGTAACATTTTACATATTCTAATTTTGTCTATGCATATAACATATGTAATTTGAAAACAAAAATGGCTACACTATCACTGCTCTTATCACTTGCTTTTTTCATTTATTAGAAATGTCTTTCATTATATGTGTTTATAAACTACATCTTCTTGCATAGTATTCTTAGTATATCTTACCCTATAAGCAATGGAAAACTTCAGCTTATTTTGATATGAACAATAAGGAAACTGATTATGTCACATAGCAGGTGGTGTGGTTCTAGATAGATAGTCAAGGTGTGGCTGTGCTTCTCACTGACACTCCTGGTTCTCATCCTTGGGCTAGTAGTGAGATGATAGCAGCTCTCATCCTTGAGTTTTCCTAAACTAATCATTGGGAAGGGGAATGGGATCGCCATTATTTAATTATTTTAATCATCAGAGATGAGATGTATGTTGGGCAGTTAATCATTATTACAAGTATTCCATACAGTTTCTGTAACTAGTTTGCTGTTGAGATTATTATCACATTTTATTTTTATTTCTATTTTTTTTGAGGATCAAACCTGCAACCGGGGCATATGCCCCTGACCAGAATTGAACCTGGAACCCTTCAGTCCACAGGCCAACACTATCCACTGAGCCCAACTGGCTAGGGCTATAACATTTTTTAAAAAATAAATCTTTATTGTTCAGATTATTACAGTTGTTCCTCTTTGCTCCCCCATAGCTCCCCTCCACCTGGTCCCCCCTCCTCCCCCCACCCCTCCGCACTGTCCTCATCCATAGGTGTATGATTTTTGGCCAGACTCTTCCTGCACCTCCCACAATCCCTTTCCCCGGAGAATTGTCAGTCCACTCCCTTTCTATGCCCCTGATTCCTTTCTATTCACCAGTTTATTCTGTTCATCAGATTTTTTATTCACTTGATTTTTAGATTCACTTGTTGATAGATATGTATTTGTTGTCACTTTGTTGTTCATAATTTTTATCTTTACCTTTTTCTTCTTCCTCTTCTTAAAGAATACCCTTCAACATTTCATATAATACTGGTTTGGCGGTGATGAACTCCTTTAGCTTTTTATCTGTGAAGCTCTTTATCTGATCTTCAATTCTAAATGATAGCTTTGCTGAGTAGAGTAATCTTAGTTGTAGGTTCTTGCTATTCATCACTTTGAATATTTCTTGCCACTCCCTTCTGGCCTGCATAGTTTCTGTTGAGAAATCAGCTAACAGTCATATAGGTACTCCCTTGTAGGTAACTAACTGTTTTTCTCTTGCTGCTTTTAATATTCTCCCTCTGTCGCCGAAGCCGGTTTGGCTCAGTGGATAGAGCGTCGGCCTGCAGACTGAAGGGTCCCAGGTTCGATTCCGGTCAAGGGCATGTACCTGGGTTGTGGGCATATCCCCAGTGGGAGATGTGCAGGAGGCAGCTGATCGATGTTTCTCTCTCATCGATGTTTCTAATTCTCTATCTCTCTCCCTTCCTCTCTGTGGAAAAATCAATAAAATATATTTTAAAAAAAAATATATTCTCCCTTTGTCTTTTGCCCTTGGCATTTTAATTATGATGTGTCTTGGTGTGGTCCTGTTTGGATTCCTTTTGTTTGGGGTTCTCTGCGCTTCCTGGACTTGTAAGTCTATTTCTTTCACCAGGTAGGGGAAGTTTTCTGTCATTATTTCTTCAAATAGGTTTTCATTATCTTGCTCTCTCTCTTCTTCTGGCACACCTGTAATTCGAATGTTGGTACGCTTGAAGTTGTCTCAGAGGCTCCTTGCACTATCTTCATATTTTTGTATTCTTTTTGCTTTTTGCTTTTCTGGTTGGTTGTTTTTTTGCTTCTTCGTATTTCAAATCTTTGACTTGATTCTTGGGATCCTCTAGTCTGCTGTTGGATCTCTGTATATTCCTTATTTCAGTCAGTGTATGCTTAATTTCTAATTGGTCCTTTTTCATATCCTTGAGGGTCTCACTATATTTCTTGGAGGTTTCTAGAAGATTATTGAGTAGCCTTATAAACCATGGTTTTGAACTCTATATCCAGTATTTTGCTTTCCTCCATTTCTTTCATTTGTGACCTGTTTCTTTGTCTCTGCATTTTGGCTGCTTCCCTGTGTTGATAGAATGGCTTTGTGTGCTAGGTGTCCTATAGGGCCCAGTGGCTCAGTCTCCCTAATTACCTGAGGTGGACACTCTTGGTGCACCCCTTTGTGGGCTTTGTGCACAGTCTTGTTGTAGTTAAGCCTTGATTGCTGTTGGTAACACTGATAGGAATTGACCTCCAGGTCAATTGGCTGTGAGGACCAGTTGTGTCTACAATGGGAGAACTTCTGTGCTGAAGACACTCTTATGGGGCAGGACTTGCTTCAGTGGGGCTTTGGCGCTCACTGAGTCTGCCCCCTGAGTGTGTCTCTTATGGATGTGAAGAGTTGTTATCTGGATGGTCTCACTCTGACCACTGGGTAGACTGGCTCTTGGATCTCCAAGGGGGTGCAAAGACACCAATGCCTGATGCCACCCAGCAGGAGCTACAGAGAGATCTGTAGATTCTTCCTCATTGTTTGGGGTTTGGAGGTGCCCAGATGAGGCGCAGCTGTGAAGTAATGCAGGCTGCTGACGAGCCTTAGGCCTTTTGGAAGAACTGGGTTTCTCTGACCCAACTGCAGTTTGATAGGTTTTTAGGCAGAGAAAGGCCAGGCCATTAGTATGCAAAAGCCTCTGCACACAGCTTGAGTGGGGTTGTAAATTGGGTGGGACGTGGTCTCAGGGAGTCACGGGGCGGTGCAAATAGCAATGGTTACCTGCCATCAGCCCTCCCCCGATAGGTCCCTGGGTCTCTCTGTCCCTCAGCCTCGTGTAGGAACAGTGAACGCTGCAAGCACCTCTGCCAGAAAACTGCCCTCACGTTCCGGCCCAATGCCAGACAGTACAGTTTCTTTCCATATGATTCTGGGCCCCCAGATTCTCACCCAGAACTGGATTTCAGAGCAGTCGAGAGCTTGTATCTCCCTCCCGGTTGAAAAAAACAACAGCGTACCCAGCTGCCAGACCCTTTTGCACGCGCCTCCGTACCTCCACACCTCTCCACCTCCTATTGGACTCAATGCGCTTTTCTCTTTCCTTCTAGTTGTAGAATTTACACTCAGCCAGCCTTCCCGTGGTTCTGGATGCTATTCGTTTTGTCTTTTAGTTGTAGTTTTAATGTGGTTGTACGCGGCAGCAAGTTCAGGTATTTACTTATGCTGCCATCTTGGTTGTCCACCATTATCACATTTTTATGATTATAAATGATACTGTTATGAACATCTTTGTACTATTTAATTTTGAATACTTGTGCAAGGGTTTCTGTAGACTAAATTTCTGGACTAGAATTCCTCGATCAAAAGAACTTGATAGAGTCCGACTGGCATAGCTCAGTGGTTGAGCATCGATCTATGAACCGGGAGGTCACGGTTCGATTCCTGGTCAGGGCACATGCCTGGTTGCGGGCTGGATTCCCTGTGTGGGGCATGTAGGAGGTGGCCAATCGATGATTCCCTCTCATCATTGCTGTTTCTATCTCCCCCTTTCCCTTCCTGTCTCTGAAATAAATAAAAATATTTTTTTTAAAAAGAAGAAATTGATAGACACTGCCAAATTAAAGTTCTGATTTGAAGAATAGGTATATACCTATTTATCCCATATAATAAAAGCCTAATATGCTAAGTGTTTGGTTGTCTGGTCGTCCGTTCAACCAGTCAAAGCATAATATGCTAATGATAGGCTAATGCCAGTCAACCGTTCATTATAATGTGCACTGACCACTAGGGAGCAGATAGTCGACCATTCGCTATGATTTGCACTGACCACCAGGAGGCAGATGCTCTGACCAGTAGGTTAGCTTGCTGCTGGGGATCAGGACTGAGTGAGAAGGACCGGACATGCCCTGGAGTCCTCCTGCAGTTCTTCCCTGGCTGGACAACCTCCTGATTCCCTCCCCAGCCCCGGTTGTGCACCGGTGGGGGCGGGGGTCCCTTGGCCTGGCCTGTGCTCTCTCGCAATCCTGGACCCCTCGGGTAATGTTGTAGAGCCGGTTTCTGCCTGATCCTGCAGGCCAGGCCAAGGGACCTCACTGGTGCACGAATTCGTGCACTGGGCCTCTAGAGTGTGTGTGTGTGTGTGTGTGTGTGTGTGTGTGTGTGTATGTATATATACAAGTATGGGCATTTTCTAGATGAAGGTATTGGAGAGTATACACATACATACTTAGACACACATAAGAGTAACTGAATCGCCGTTAAGACTGTTTACTTTTCTTTTTAACCCTCACCCAAGGATATGCTTATTGAGTTTAGATTGGGGAAGGGAAGGAGACGGAGAGAGAGAAATATCGATTCGTTGCCTCCCATATGCACCCTGACTAGGGATTAAACCTGCAACCTAGGTATGTGCCCTGACAGGGAATTGAACCCACGACCTTTTGGTGTATGAGATGATGCTCCAACCAACTGAGCCACTGGCCAGGGCAGGGCTATTTACTTTATCAATCTACTGGGCCTGCTGCATAGTGGGCTCTGCCAAGGGAGCAGACTGTGCTCCAGTAGCTCCATTGGGTTTCTAATGGGATGTATAAGCCCCAGTCAAAAAATTTCATAAATTTGACTATGGAATCATCATTTATTAAATTTCAGCTGAATATTACTGATTAAACTGTAGATAGCATGTCCCTGCCTCCATTCTCTCCTCCATGTTACAGAAAACTGGTTAGAAAATAACATAACATCCTTAGAATTGCAGCTTCCAGACAGGAAAAATTGGTACCAGTTAAGATGGGATAACAGCTTCAAAGATAACTCGCTCATTGTATCTGAGCAAATAGATGGTGTGGTAGCCTGCCCATGTGAACTGTGAGCAAGATGAAAAAAATGGCATGGCAACCCTAAAAACACACTATAGAAAAAGAAGAAAAAGGCATGCAGAAGACAAAGAATCCAGCTTAGAAGAAAATACTACACACAAAGCAAAAACAAACAAACAAAAATACATAGTTTACCATAGAAAAATGTTCTTAAGGATATGAATTTAATTAAATAAGAGCTCAAAGATGAGATAACGAAACAAAATGAGGTGGAGATTCCAAATTAATGAAATAAATTGAGAATCCAAACCACACTATTACAAATCATAAGTTAGAAACATAGACAAATTAGAAAATCAAGTTCCAGCCATGGAGAAAAGATTTGAGCTAATCAAAATAAATGAGAGGTGGAGAGAGGGTTTGGAAGAACAAAGCAGTTCAAGAAGAAATAATAAATATAGGGAACAGACAAAGGAAATAAACTTAAGATGAGTTAGTGCACCTAAAATGTAAAACAAAAAATAACTCAAAGAAAAGGTAGAAATAGTTTTCCCAAATGAAGGAATTACTCAGTTTATATATTAAGAGGCTCACTATATCCTATATAATAAAAGCCTAATTTACTAAGTGTCTGGTCATCTTGTTGGCCCTTCCAACTAATCAAAGTGTAATATGCTAATGATATGCTAAGGCTGCTCAACCACTTGCTATGGTGTGCACTGACCACCGGGGGCAGACGCTCAACGCAGGAGCTACCCCCGGTGGTCAGTGTGCTCCTACAGGGGGAGCACTGCTCAGCCAGAAGCCAGGCTCATGGCTGGTAAGCGCAGCGGCCTCCGCCTCCGCGGCAGCACTAAGGGTGTCCCATGGAGCGGGCCCAAGCTCTGCTAGTTGGACATCCCCTGAGGGCTCCCGGACTGCAAGAGGGCGCAGACCGGGCTGAAGGACCCCCTCCCCCCTAGTGCACTAATTTCGTGCATGGGGCCTCTACTAAAGAAAATAATTGAATGAATTGGGGTTACAGGATAGAATATATTTATTCATTAATATATTTATAAAAGATTAATATAAGCAATAGGAGTTATACAGTGGGATCTGGGCCAAAAAAACCAAATCTTTAAGTAAAAGAAAATTTCAAGACCTGAGATTGTGGATTAAGAAGGCCCATGTAGCCCTAGCCGGTATGGCTCAATGGATAGAGCGTCGGCCTGCGGACTGAAGGGTCCCAGGTTCGATTCCAGTTAAGGGCACATGCTCGGGTTGTGGGCTTGATCCCCAGTAGGGGGCGTGCAGGAGGCAGCCGATCAGTGATTCTCTCTCATCATTGATGTTTCTCTCTCCCTCTCCCTTCCTCTCTGAAATCAATAAAAAAATATTTTTTAAATAAAGGCCCATGTATTTCCAGCATAATGTATGAGAAGACAGCCACTTCAAGACACATTATTGTGAAATTTTAGATAACCAGTAATAGATGATTCTAAGGGGTTCCAGAGGGGGGCGGTGAGGAAAACATGTTCCCCAGAGAAGTCTAGGAGCCAGAATGACTCTGAACCTCTCAGGTGGGAATCAAAACAATGGAGCAATGCCTTCAAAATCCTGAAGCAAATGATTTCCAAAATTATAGTCATCATTTTAAAACATCTCTAAAATCTATTTTCCATGTACCCTTTCTCAGGAATCTATTGGAGATACTTAAAAAAAAAAAAAAAAGGAAAATAGGAGGAGGAAGTCTTGGAATCTAGAAAACAGGAGACTCAAAATCACCGAGAAGCAAAGGGAATTTACAAGGTGATGGTGTAGCAGTTGCTTCTGGGGAAAGGAACCAGTAGTGATAAGGGCAGGAGGAAGACTTAGATTTCACTGCAAATGCACTCTCATTTTGTCCGACTTATACTGTGTGCATGTGTTAGCTTTTCAACTGAAAAATGCTTTCTTCTTGCCTATTGTTAATAGTTCATGGTAAATATATGTCAATTTGAGGTGCCTATTTTAAATGAACAGAGTATGTTTGCATAGTGTTAATTTGTGCTTCTGTTTGTTAGATTCTGCAGCAGCTAAGATATATACCACCAATAATTTACATGCTTGTGTTTTACAGAGTTACGTCCGTTTGGGAGAATAGTCTCCAGATCACCACAATTTCTAGTTTTCTAGGAACATGGCTTGGAGCCTTTCCTATTCCACTCGATTGGGAAAGGCCATGGCAGGTTGGTTTTAGCTACTTAAAGCTACAAGATAAATGTTTTTACAATCATAAAACTGATGACGCTAACATAGATTTTATTTATTTATTTATTTATGTAAATTGTTTTGTTTAATGAAGTAGCAATGACGGTTCTATCTTTCAGGACGGTTTTGCTTTTTTTCTACATATATAGGTGAATAAACAAGCTTAGTTTAAAAAAAAAAAAAAGCTAGAAGTTGCAGGAATTCCCTATTTTTAACCTTGATATTCATTGCCTTTGTGGCCTTAGAGTCATACTTTTGTTAATGTGATTGATGGCCAAATTATGTTGATCTTGAAATATTTTTTAAAAGCATGTAGCAAAGTAGGTTTTTAAAAGGGGTACATGATATAGATGGAAGCTCATTAACATCAGGTTTTCGACTTCCTATCCCAATAGGATTTGGCTAAATAAGTTAGGTAAAGCACTATGAGATAAGTGTTCTTTTTATCCCCACTTTACAGATGAAGAAACTGGTACCAAGAAGATACGTAATATTTTAAAGTTCACTGGGCTAGTAATGCATATATCATTATTTAATTTTTAATGGCTTAGTAGTATGCCGTTATAGAGTTATTCTAAAATTTATTTAACAAACTCACTATTGGTCTTTTAGGTATTGTCAATATTTTACTATTATAAACAGTGTTATCATAAACATCTTTGACTCTGTATCTTCACAGATTTTCCCAATTATATCCTTAAGATAATTTTCCCTAAATGGAATTGTGCTTTTAAAAATATATTTTTCTTTTTCCAACATGAAGAAAGTTTTTTTCTGATTACAGAGACTGTATATACACTGTATTTAGAAAACTTAAGCAATATTAATAGTTACAAAGAAAGTAAAAATTACTCAATGTCCAGCCACTTAGATGCCTTTAAACTTTGGACTTTAATACTACTATCTCCAAAATGGAATTAAACCAGATAATCAAATCTCTTCTGAGCATACTTATTTCTTAAAAAGCAAAATTGATTGAGATTGTCTTTAAAACAATTTAAAGTTATTTTAAAAATATTTGTACTTATTCCCATCAGATACCAGATAAATGAAGCATTGTTATATTTTAAAATCCTTTTTGTTTTCTCTGGTCTTATTAGGTTAAAAATTTAATATTTGGGAAACATATATTTATTTTCCAGTCACAGATGCCACAGATAATTTTTTCATAAATTGAAGCTAGGGATCATAAGGATTATAACTAAGTGAATTACTACAAATAATGCTAGAGTGAGGGATGAAATTAAAATTATGGATTTAATTGTTGAAGAGTAGCCTGTTTTTAGGTTACTTGGTATTTCTGTTATCAAAGGTATTAAGCAGTGTTTTGGTAGACCAAAATAAAATATTAATTTATATGAATATGCCACATTCCAAACATGGATAAAAAACTATAATACTTAACTGACTTAAAACGGTTTTGTTTATTTTTTTTTTTTAATCCTCACCCAAGGATATTTTTCCATTGATTTTTAGACAGAGTGGAAGAGAGAGGGATAGAGAGAAACATCAATGTGAGAGAAACACAAGGATTGGTTGCCTCCTGCACACACCCTGAACAGGGCCTGGGCTGGGGAGGAGCCTGCCACGGAGGTACGTGCCCTTGACTGGAACTGAACCTGGGACCCCTCGGTCTGCAGGCCGACACTCTATCCACTGAGCCAAACCGTCCAGGGCCAGAACATGGTTTTGGATTTAAAAGGTGGGTTCATTGTAAGGCAGTCCTGTTGACAATGGTCTGCTCGCAGGACTTTCAATGTGAGAGCGAATAGTGCTTTCCAAATTAACTCATTTGCATGATCTTAGCAAGAACCATTTAGCATTACTTTGACAAAAAGTTCCAGACTGGAGACTACACATCTCACCACAGACAGCTGTTCCCAGGTATGCACTGTTAGGCATAGGAGAGTGGTAGAGTATACACGGATCAGTGCAGATTTACAACTAAAGAAATATGTCCACATGGGTAGATCATCTGCATGTACTCCTATATCAGACAATAGCATTTGCTTTAGGAACATCTGGAAAAACATCACAATCAAATTCAGAGGAAAATATGGTCATTTAAAACCAGTAGAAGTGTTAGCAGGCTTTGAAAGATGAATTGTCATGCAAATGCAAATTTGTGATAAGCACAATAAATACATTAAAAAATAGCTTGCGAGGAATTAATTATAACTGGCTGCCTGGGTTTAACCTTCCTTTTTTATCTGAAAGAGCCAGTAATCCTAATGGTTGTTGCTTTATTCTAAGTGTTCTAGGTCCTCTGATCTGCAGATAGGGTGGTTTCCCCATGATATCTGTGATGACATATATCTCTCCAAAAATTATATATTGCAACACATATTTTTAAAAATTTATTTAAAAATATTCTGAATGAAATAATCTTAGTTTGTACCTTAACAGCTTGGTTTATAGTAGAGGCTCAATAAATAGTTATGAATGAATGGAGTCATTCATATGAGACTTAAGAATGACAGATGTCTCCTAGTGGTTGGTGTAGAACCAATTTCTGTACTTACACTTCTTAAACTTATAAAAATGACAACTAGGAGCAGGAATCCCCCCCCCTTTTTAAGGGGAGGGTGCACCTATAATAATCTATAATAATAAAAGGATAACATGCTAATTAGACTGGATATCAAGGACGTCATTTCGTACGTCCTGGATGAAGCCGAGGCCAGAGGGAAGCCCAGGTCCCGGGCGCCTGTGGGCAGCCGGAGGGAAGCCAGCCCAGGTCCTGGGTGCCAGAGGGAAGCCAGTGCCAGCAGCTGGGGGAAGGAAGGCCTACTCTTGCACGAATTTTGTGCATCGGGCCTCTAGTATAGTAATACAGTGAATGAAGTGTGTATTCTCTTGTAAACTTCATACTCTCCAGACATTTCATGTAAAGAATAGCATGTATTAAAAATTACAGCATTGCGAAGGCAAGGGAATAGTTCCTACAGCAGGGTATTAACATTGCTCATGAACAAATTTATTTATTCTAAACTGCTGGTTCTAATTATTACCTAGCAGTGTCAGTTACCTAAGAAATACTTATATTATTTATCACATAAGTTTAATTTTTTCAAGTTAGGACATGTGATATACAAAATTATACCAATGCATTGTACTTTACAACTTTCGTGACAGTTTTAAAATACTATTTTATTAAGTACAATAGCTCCATGCTTTAAGTACAAGAGGTGCTGTTATTCCTGCATTGCACATTGAGAAACTGAGGCTCAGGTGTTCAGTGACCTGACCGGAGTTATACGGACAGGAAGTGGCTGACTTGGCACTGCAGACTCAGATCTTTCTCAGCCCACTGTCCCATGCTCCTTCCCAGAAAAGCAAACTAAAACTCCCAAGTAAAATATGAAGTATTTTTTAAAGTAGCCTAATAATTATTTCAAAACTTTCTGTTGAGTATGTATAACTAGTTTCAACAAAAATCATAATTATATAATCATAATTACCTAATAAATACCTGATCATCACTTTAGGAAATCTGCAGCTTATACCCTGCCAGTCAGTGACATATCAAACTAGCTGTTCCATAGAGTATCAGAAAGTGTGGGTATCACTTTAATGACATTACAAGGTTAAACATCTATTTGTACTTAATATATACTAAATGGACCTATATAATATTGTGCATTTTATAATTAAGTAAAATGTATTAAAATTGTTGACTCTCAAATCACAGAACAACAAACGCCGTCTACAGCACTGAAAATAATCCTTAAAGTGAGGAAACCAAAAATGTAAAGGGTCGTCATATTTCTTTGGCTACTAGAACAGTTAGTAAAAATACTTGTTAGAGCGATGGGGTTCTTAACCAGGAGTCCATAGATGGGCTTCAGAGGCCTGTGAACCCCTGAATTATAGGCACTTTGTATATATATATGATATATCTGGATAGTGTTTGACAAGGAAGCATGAATTCTGTTAGGTGTCATTTTTAAAATTTATTTTTAAAGTACTTAAAATTTGGGCAGGACCTTGTTTTTTAAATAGGAGCAGCTTTAGAAATCTCAGCTGTAAAGATTTGGGGAATGATGACTTTCTGTATTGTAAAAACTTATACAGGATGGGGCAAAAGTAGGTTTACAGTTGTGAGTTCATGAAAGTTTATTATGTTATTTATTCATTATTGTATTATTTTCCATACAAACAACTGTAAACCTACTTTTTCCCCATGCTGTATGTACCCATTAGGAATATGAACTAAAAGATTATCATCAAGTATAGCTCACATGTATTAGTCACTTTGTACTGTGTGACAGGTACTGTTATAGGTGTGGTTGTAAATTCCGCATAGTGCATTCTCTCATATAGTCATTACAGCAACCCCAGGAGGTGAGTTTTGTGATGATCCTCATTTTGCAGATGAGAAACCATGGCACATAACGATTAGGTGACTTACCCAGAGTCACTTATTTAACAAGTGGCAGAGTTGAGACTCATTCAGTCTAATACAAAAACCAGTGTTCTTAATCCCTATTCTGTACTACTCAGAGCATGCTTTGAAAAATATCGAATAAGCCTGGTGGTGTGGCTCAGTTCATTGGGGTGTCATCCTGTACACTGAAATGGTTGTGGGTTCGATTTCCAGGCAGGGCACATACCCAGGTTGCAGGTTCAATCCCTGGTCAGGGCGAGTACGGGAGGCAACTGATCAATGTCTCTCTCATATGTTTCTCTCTCTCCCCCTTCCTCTCTCTAAAAGAAAAAAATCAATTAAAAAAATCAAACACTACATAGATATATTAGCACATTTCGCTTTCCTAAAATGAGCAGAGTTCTACAGCAATGCCTGATCAGAGAGAGCAATGTGGTCTTCAGGTGGGAATAAGTTTGTGTAATTTTGAAGTGCCTTTCAACCAGAAATATATCAGTTTGTTTAACAGAGAAAACACAAAATTATAACTGTGTTCTTTATTAATAATTTTTTATCTTATAAGGATGAAATTGTTTTATTTCTGAGAAATTTCCAGATGCCATGTACCCAGAACCTATACTATTAGGCCATTGTTAAAGCTGATTATTTTAAGAGAACACTGACCTTTTCTAAGTGGTGAAAAATATGAATTATTTGGTATAAATGATAATAGTACACTAAGTAAAATACTTTCTTCACATGATGTAACTGTTCATTTTTAAAAAAATTTTTTTGCTTGTTTTTCCTTTATTTTTATTTTTTTCCATCACCATTTATCCCCCTTATACCCTTTCCCACCTCTATCCACCCCACTCCCTCCCCTGCAATGTTAATTTTAATAATTTTACCTACGTACATTATATTATCTTTGTTATGCAACAGGGTTGTTATTTTTTTCTCTATTTTATGATTTAAAATTTTTTTAAACTTATAAAAATTGGATAAAAAGATGACGGTCATTTTGGTGGCAAAGACTTGTGAATGACTTCCTTTACATGGATGTCTTTGAGTTTTCAATTTTCCTTAAACAAAACAAGATAATTATACATAGCCATCTCAGATTACTACAATTTGGAGAAATATTTGTAGCAATGCAGTGAATCGTCTGTTCAGTAGATGATACCATGTGTTGTTTTTGGTCCTTTTAGGCATGAAGAATGTTAAATAGAAACATCTTTATATGTGCGACAAGCAAGTAGTTTTAAATACAAACTTCAAGATCTAGTTATGAAATACATGATTAAGATAGGATTATTTGACAGGTTAATAGGAATTCTGTTGCCATAGTATAGGTTTAAATTTTTAAAACAATTGTAAAAATGTTAATAAGAAATTGCTCGAGAAAAAACATTATTAGTGGGCAACCTCTCCCAACTCCCTTCAACTACTCCGTTTGCCATTCCCTATCTTGGTCTACAAAAATCAGAGAAGTTACCCTTGTATAAAGAAATTCTCTTTAAAAAGTGACCATGTTACAATTAAGGATCACTCAAGAAAGTCTGATCCATCAGTAGGAAACAATCTCATAGCCAGTCCAATATTTTAATTTGCTGAAGGCATGGATTTCTTGAGACATTTAATAAATGTTCAAGAAGCTTTACTTCCTCATTAGACAAAACTTTTTAAACGATATTTATTTCATTTCTGGCATTCCACCGGAGGTGATGTACACCAACTGCTTAAAGATTGTGTGTGTGAATGTCTGTATGTGTTTAGAAACAAAGAGCCACACTGAAATTACAAAGTGATTAAAATAGAATTTAGTAACCCAAATTGGAATTTGGCTGGAATTCCCAAGGGGTTATATTTCTCCCTATTCTTGGACAGCATGCTTTTTAACAAAGTGCAGATGCTTACACTTGGCCAATGATGAATAGACTCACAGCATGAGAAACAGAGGAAAGAGTATTATCCCAAATGTTTACACAGGGTGTTAAATTAAACTGCTAAGGTAAGAAGTTCAATGCTTTACATATTTAGTAAACTATGCATGTTATTTTATTTGCAACCCCATGTGTTAAGATGGGACACTGTTAAATTAACAATCACTTAAAAAGCAACAACCAACAAACCAGTATTTAATTTGGTACTTAAAATTAATAATTAAAAATCAAATGGAAGCAATGTCTAAAGTAACTAAGATAATTCACAATAAAAACCATCATTCAGGCTCTGCTTATGGAAATATGATAATTTGAAATCGGCTAACCTAAAATGTACCCTTAGAAATAGAATGAGGGTTAAGTTAGCAAAGTGTTAAATAAGATTTCAGGGAGCCACAAAAATTACTTATAAGAACTTCAGAACTGATTATATATAAAAAATATTAACTAAGTTTAAGTTCATTCATAGGTGACCTTATTTGAAGCGGTGTGTTTGCACTCACTAGTAAAATTCAAGTCACTAAGGTATTTTTGAAGTATTTTATTTCCCAGATATTTCATTTCTTTGAATTAGTTGTTCAGTGACTAGTCTGAATTTCTATGAAGACCTAATGAAGATGTGTTTCTGGAAAGAAGGCAATTTTCTACAATCTGAAAACAAATGACTAGAAAACAAATCTTTGGTTTTTAGGAAAAGTGGCAGGGAGGATTTTGCAAAAAGAAATACTCAAGAACCAAAGCAATGGAAAGGCTCTTAGTAAGCAATGGGAAACTCCAAACCCCACCAAGGTCAATAGAGTACCTAAGGCACCTCAGGTCTGGATGATACAATCATCTTTGCTTAAAGTTCTAATAATCTATGCACAGGATTGTTCCATCTTAAGAATGTGAAGCTGAAAATAAAAATAATGTGAAGCTGAAAAGGTAATGGCCAACCGTTGTTAATTGTGAAGAAGAGAATCATAAGAGTTGATAAAAGTGATTGACATTGGAGACCACCTGTTCTACGTCCGTATTTATAGATGAGGAAACTGAGGCCCGTTCATGAAACAGGTGATGACAGAACTGTGTTTCCAGGTTCCTAAGTCTGTTTCTCTTAGGGCAGGACAAATTCTAGATTTTAACTTTCATTGGCTAGTAAAACAAAACCAAGTGTGAGGAGTTCAGGGATGTGAGTTTGAGAAAAAGTAAATTCCTATCAAATCCCCAAAGACAGGTTGGAAATGCATAATACCTTACTGTCTTAATTCCTTTATACCATGTGTTGGACAACTTAGCTAATATACTAATTGATTTATACAATTCCTTTCAGCTCTATCTAAAACCAGCAAACCAAAAGTAAATGAGAACATTACATGAGATTCCTTTTAAGCATACATAAGGCCATGGTACTTAATATGAACTACCGCTTCATGGGAGAAAGAAGACATCCACTGTCCAGTTCTGAGAGAAAGCTCCTGACTAGTTACCCAGTAGACTCTCTACTCTTCAGTGTGGAAGATGATGCTTATGTTTTTAAATCTCTACAAAGCTCACAGACAAGCCAGTGCATCCTAGATTTGTGACTGATATGAGTATTTAAGGCTGTCATTTTCAAGTATAAAAGTTTAATGTTCCATTAACCAATCTATGCAGTAGACATAGCTATAAGCTCAAGTCATGGAAATTAACAGGAGCCTACCAAAGACAAAATCATAATTTTGGCAACAGCAAATTTAAATGTAGAAAAGGGTGGGTGGGTGGGGCCGGGGGGGGGTGGGGTGGAGAATGCATGGATGAGATTATGCCTTTCTGAACCGCATTGGTTTGTTCACACTGAAACTGTCTAACTCTGTTGTCTGTTGCATGGTATGTGGAATAAGGCAGATCCACAGCAGAAACTTAAATAGGTAACAGATGGTAATAAAACGGTTCACCTCTAACACAGTTCTATAGCCTGTTCCCCCAGAGAAAGGTTAGAAGTGGTTCAAGTATGCCAAATAAGCTTCACAGATAACATGAAGTTTTTAAAAACAGGGCCTTCACCTAGGGACCAACATGCACTGTTTGTAGATGGAATAAATGAACATTATTTACTTCTGGCTTGGTGTAATATTGTGAAATGTAATGTGGCTGGAACAGAATGGGTGTCTGGAAGCTGGTATTTTGTTTAACTTACACTCTGGGCGTTTGACTTAAGTTGTAGTTCTGTAACTTCTACTAGGGTTCCAATATCTATCTGAAAGGTAACATCAGTTTTATAATGGAAGCAATTGCTTTGTTATAAATTGCATGTAACATGCTTATAATTCTAGGTCATTTCACCTTAACACAATTTAAAGTTTCGTATGGTTTGGTCATCATACACACTTCTCATTTCATTTGATATACAAGCCAATTTGGAAATTCACAAACAAAATTACCAACTTCAGAGAGCTAAATTGAGTCCAAGATTATGGCAAAGTCTGACCCAAAATTTTAATTTGTAAGTTTAGCATGTGTCTCATGCAGTTTGGGAGCATCAAACTAAATCTACAGTCGCCAGAAGCCTTGTTACAGTTGAATGCACATTAACTAAAACGTGTACATTTTTTAGTGTTCGTGATAAATGCAGTTATGACCTTATTACACTTTTGGCATTCTTTAAGAAAGCACATTAAGCTTTAATATAGAAATATTTAGGTTACACTTAACTTGTGCTCAAGTAATAATAAAACATTTGTTCTCTTTGATCTCATACATTCTCTCCTCAGGTGTGGCCCATCTCCTGCACGCTCGGAGCAACCTTTGGCTATGTGGCTGGCCTCATTATTTCACCGCTCTGGATATACTGGAACAGAAAGCAGCTTACATACAAGAACAATTAAGTGGAACAAAGGAAGATTTTTTTTGTGTGCAGATTCCATAAAGACTGTGCAGAAATGTATATGGTCTAAGCCAGGCAGTCCCATTTACAGCACTGTTTTTTATGTAGTTACATGATGTGATTGTAGCTTTTTAAACTATGAAACCCCTGAGAGATTGTACCTTCTAGTTGAAATAAAGTATTTATAATAGATTGTGGCTTCAGATGCTGTTTGCTGCTTCTTGGACCTTTTAGAAACATTCTTAATGAACTTTATAGAATTCTGAGGACAGGGTTGTTTCTCATTCAAGTTTTAAACTGCTTCAGTATTTATAAGAGGTCTGGGTAGAGCTGTAGCATTTCATATGCTTTCTTAGAGAGAAATGGACAGTTTCGTTGGCCACTGAAGATGTTTTCACGTAATCAAACAACAGTTTATACATCTTGATCCTATTCTTTTTTTTACTGTATGTTTCTTTGGAGTTAAAATGGCTATGATAGCCTCATCAAAAACAGTCTTCAATCCCTTCTGGGTTAAAGCTGAACATTCCACATAGCAGCACGCTCCTATCTGGGAGGGAGAAAAAGAACAAACACAAATACATAAAATCTTTTTCCACAACTGGTATGACACAGACACCATTATAAGGAACATTAAAAATATACTATAGTAGCTATGCAAAAAGAATGAAATCAAAATACTCAGAGATAGCTAACTGTTAAGTTACTAGTACTGTATATATCCTTCCAGACATTTTGGGAATAATTCATCAAACATTTACTGAGTACCTACCCTATGCCAAGCACTGCTTTAGGTGCTGGGGATACTGTCAGTGAACTAAACAATTGAGCCAGGTCCCTGCTGTGTGATGCTTACATTTGCTTAAGTTCTGGGGGAATATTTAGGTTACACTTAAATAGGGATGGTGGCACATGCTCTAGAGAAAAAGATAGCAGAGTGAGGAAGATGGGGAGAGCAGAGGGCGGTGGTGGTGGTCGGAAAGCTCTACAAGGTGACATTTGAGCAGTGAGGGATAACTAGAGGAAGCATATCTAGGCAGATGGAGCCCAGGTGCAAAGGCCCTGATGGAGGAGCTTGCTTGGAGCGATCCAGGAACGCTAAAGAAGCCACAGTGGCAGGAGCGAGTGAGTGCGGGTCAGGGCAGGGTGGTGGATGGCAAGAGATGAGGTCAGTGAGGTGGCCTTGAGGCCACTCTAAAGACCTTGGCTTCTACATTGGGGGAAACCATTCATTCATTGAAAATGTAATGAGCACTTTTATTTGCCAAATGAGAGAATATAGTAAAGAATAAAAAAGTCTCTACTGGTGAAGCTTCCATTTTAGAGGGAGAAGACCATGAACTAATAAATACAGAGTAGAATGTCATAGGGTATTATGTGTTCTGCAGAAAAATGGAGAAGCGAGATAGGTAAGGAGTAGGGATGAAATCAAGGCAAGGTCTCATTGACAAAGTGAGCAGAGATCTGAAAGGAGAAAGAATAAAAAATGTTCCAGAGGGAAGAACATTCCAGGCAGAGGGAGCAGCAAAATTCCAAACCTGAGGCAGAAGGGAACAGCAAGGAGCTCACGTGCCTGAGTATGCAGAGAGGTACCAGGGGCCACAGTGAGGACTCTGGCCTTGACTTCATGAGCTGGGAGCCCCTGGTGGATCCTGAGCAGAGCAGTGATCTGATGGGGCTTATATTTAAGACTCGCTCGGGATATTGTGTTGAGCACAGGTTAACACAGGACACAGAGAGAAATGGAAAGGTGAGTTAGAAACGCACAGTAATCAGGCTAGATATGGAGGGGCCCGAACCTGACTGATAGAAGAGGCAGAGCATTTGGATTCTAGATATATTATGAAGGTAGAGCATTATGTAAGAACAACAAGGTCAAGTGTGAGTTCAAGGATTTTGACCTGAGTAACTGGGAGGACAGGCTTGGAGGGTAAAATTAGGAATTGTTTTGGACATGTTAATTTTGAGATGCTTAGCCATCAAGATGGACTTGTAGGGTGAATGGCTGGATAAGCAAGTCTAGAGTTTAGGGAAGAGTTTCAGGCTGGAGATAGCAATTTGGGGGTCTTCAATAGAAGATTGTTCAAACTACAAGACTGATAGAAGCTCACCTAAGCCTGGAGAATGAATGTGGGTATAGAAGAAAAAATGTCCAAGAAGTTGAATGCTGATCCCTGGGCCCTCCATCATTCTGAGACAGGGAGATAAAGGGATAGAGGAAAGGCCGACAAGCGGGGAGAAAAACCAAAGAGAGAGCATTCGAGGAAGCCAAGTGAAAGTATTTCATGAAGGAATCCACTGTGCCAAATCCTGAGAGGCCTAAAAATGGGATCATATTGTTTTGCAACCACTTTTTTTTTCTTAAAATACATAATAAATTTGAACATCTCAATGGATATATTAGTATAAATTTTTAATAGATGCGGGTTTTTTTTTTTGCCTTTATAAACAATGCAGCAACTTTGTAGCCATCTCTTTAAGAACATCCAAATAATTTTCTTAGGATAAATTCCAACATATGGAATTGCTTGAACAAGAGTGTGCATGACTTTAAGGCTTTTGCATATCATCAAGACTGTTTTTACTCAATGACCAACAGTACAATAGAGTGCTCATTTCCTTGCACCCATGGAAGAGGGGTTATTGTAATTCATTTCTCAATTTTTAGGCCAACTTTATAGGTGAAAATTGAACTTACATTTGACTACTAAGGAGTTTTAACATATTTTCTATCTTCAATGGCAATTTGCATTTTTTGGTGAATTTTCTATTGATGTTCTTAGCTCGATTTTCTATTGGGCATATAATTCTTTGTCTGATTAATTCATATGCAAGGGGTTCCTGTGTACTAAGCATATTAATTTATTTTTCTGCCATACGTGTCAAGTTTGTTATATGACTTTTAATTTTATTCCTGGCATTTGATGTATTACATTTTTATGTAGTTAAATCATCAATATTTTCATTTATGACTTTGTGTCATTTAGAAATTCCTTCTCTCCCCAAGATTACAAAATGAATATATGAAATTCTAAAGTGATTTGTTAGTGAAGCTATTTATCTTTTGCTGTAGGAAAAGTTGTCCTCCCAAAACTTTTCCTGCTTTCTTTTGCCTCCTGATAGTACATTTTAAAGGAGCTTATTAGAATCTGTTTCCACCAAAGTCCTATTAAAGTCACATCGAAAAAATAGAATCCAATAATGTTTGGGCCCAATAGAGAAAAAAGTAAGCCTAGCTTTGGGATGAGGAAAAATACAAGTTAAAAGATATTATGTGCATCAGAGTTAGATCTTTTTTAGAATGCTACTATTTCACATCTTTCATAAAAAGATTGGAAGAAAACTCAACTCATTTATTTCAAACCTAGCCATCATTTTTGTTTTTACCTGCAGATTTAATCTGTCGCCCAATGCCACTCCACTACCTACTCCATGAGTGTTAACTGATGACAGAGCCTGATCTGGCGCAGTACCAATATTTAAGTGATTAAGAAGGGCTGAAAGATCAGCACCTTCTTATGATGCCTCTATCTACACATGACTTATTAAGAAAATATTGTTGGTGGTATAAGAGACTGGCTCTGGAGTCAGGCCTTGACTGAAACCTAGCTCTGCCATTATTACCTGCGGGACCTTGCAAGTTACCTGACATCGCCACACCTCCGTTTTCTGTTCTATAAAATAGGGAGCTCATCAGACCTACCTCGGAGTCAGTGCAAGGATTAAATGAGATAATGCATGGAAAGCGCTCAGCACAGTGCCCGACATACAGTAAGTGCACAATAAATGTCAGCTTCTAGTATTACTTTAGCTGTTTTTACACTTATTTGTAAATTCTGTAAAGGTTCCATTACCTCTTTTGCTAGTTTCTGTCCTTGTTCCACACATATAGGCTTTTCTTTCATATCATTCAGTCTTGCTAAAGTTTTGGGGTCATCACGGAGATCAATCTAATGAAGAAAGGTCAATAATATCCCATAATAATTACAAGTCTTTAAAGATGAATCAAAGCATGGAGCCCCACTTAATTCCCACATACCAGTAAAAGATTAAACAAAGGATCTTAACTTTTTAAACCAACTAAGATAATTGCTTTCTTTCAGCACTGTATTTTCAAAAACTGTGATAGATTTTCTTATAACTTACAACTGAGCTTAAACACACATATTATTTGCTAAACCTCAGGACCATTGGTCTGAGAGCAACACCACAAGATAGACCAGAGAGAGTTTTCTTAAAACGGTAAGATCAAAGCAGACATACCTGAGTTCCTATTAATAAGAAGGGTACATTTGGTGCGTATTCCTTAAGTTCTGGTACCCATTCCTCTTTCACATTTTGAAATGAGGCTGGATTCACCACAGAGAAGCATATAAGGAAGACATCAGTCATTGGATAAGATAAAGGCCGCAGACGATCATAGTCTTCCTAAGGAAGGAAGAAAAACCTAATTATTTCTACTTCTTTAATTTACTCTAATATGTCCATTACATTAACATGGTCAAAGACACATGTTAGGACTATTCCACAAGTGAAATGTATGGCACGCTACATAAAACAGGATAATGCCCACTTGTTTTTGTTATTTCTCCTTTTGAAGTTCTGAACACCAGTGGGGTAAAAATATGACAAGATCATTGACAACTACAATGAAACTTGGAGAAAATATATTGCGATTACTAAAGCTATCACTGGAAACATTTTTCACTGAAAAGTCTGCATGAAGAATTGATTATAGCTAGATGTAGTATAAGTGTTACCATTTATAATAACTAACATGTACTGAAAGTTTACTGTGTCAGGGACTGAGCCGTATGCTCTCCCAAGTATTACTTATTAAAGCGCCCTAACAACTATGATAACATAGGTACCATTATCCCTGTTGAGAAAATTGGGGCACAGGAGTTAAATAACTTGGGTGGGGATGTATAAGCCAATAAGTAAAAGAGATGGGATTTAAACCCTGGCAATTTTACTCCAGAGCCTATGCCTTACCCACCATACATTTTTTTTGAAATCTTAAATCTTTGCTTTCCCTATTAATATAGGTTTTTTAAGTGTGTGTGTGTGCGTGTGTGTGTTATGTGAACATTTAAAGATAGAAACATATAGAGGAAATTCACACAAAAACCCTTTCCTCTCCAATTTCCATTCCCTTCCTGAAATGGAGATGTTTTCATGTGTATCTTTTCCAGTTCTTTTTCTATGCATGTATATACCTACAACTGTACACATTCAAACTTCTGCACTAGACGAGACTGTGCAATCCATGCTGTCCTGCACCCTTCGGTATGTCTTGGAGATCTTTCCAGACCAGAATGGTTAGACTGCCATGAAAGTCTAAACTGCTGCCTGAATGTGGGGCTAAAGGAACAACTATTCAGAGCACTTTGCACTCGGAGTTTCAGCAGCAGTTTTTCCCTCGTGGAACGCTTTTTCTTGCATGTTATCTTCTAACATTTTTCTCAGTGCATTGTTCAACTCACGCACATTAACATGTCAAAGTTTTGACTCTGGAGTTAATCCTTCTGTTTCTCTGTGATTCTTCCATAACCCGGAGCCCTGGGCAATAAAAGATTTCTCAGGTGTTGGCTATTACAGGACAAGAAGGGACAAGCCATCCCCAATCTTCTTCACCCTTTATTTTTAAAAGTGAAGGCTTCTAGTTGGTTTTTAATAAAGCAGTGCTCTGCTACTAAGAAATTAATAAACAGCCCAGCCGCAGTGGCTCAGTGGTTGAGCGTCCACCTAGGAACCAGGTCATGGTTTGATTCCCAGTCAGGGCACGTGCCTGGGGTGTGGGCTCAATCCCCAGTTGGGGGCTTGCAGGAGGTAACTGATCAATGATTCTCTCTCATCAGTGATGTTTCTATCTCTCTCTCCCACTCCCTTACTCTCTGAAATCAATAAAAAAATACTAATAAATAAATAAAGTAATGTGGGTATGAAACATGTTGCACCCCAGCCAATTAATATCAGAGGACAGATATTAGAATATGTCTTTAAAAATCAGTTTAGGGTTAAGTGGTATGATTAGGTGCATTAAATATACTTTCTGTACTCTGCTGCCTATTTCAAGCTGATTTTTAAAGACATCCTATCTAATAAAGAGGAAATCTGCTAATTGACCCTCATGCCATCGCAAAGATGGTGGTGCCCACAGTCAATAAGTAAGGAATATGCTAATTGACTGTCCCACCCTCAAAGATGGCAGCACCCACAGCCAATAAGGAGGAAATATGCTACTTGACTGTCACGCCCTCAAAGATGGCAGCACCCACAGCCACAGGATGGCGATGCCTAGTCCCCTCAGCCCTGCTGGGCGGCAGGCGCACGGCAAGGCTGGGCCCATCTCCAGACAGACCTGGCCGCTCTGTGCACCTGCCTCTGGAGTCCCCCAGCCCCCACAGCCCCCCAGCTGCCCAGGCTGCCTGAGGCTCAGGTAACCAGGGCTGGCTGAGGCTTGCGCTGCTGGCAGTGGCAGCAGCAGAGGTGTGATGGGGCATCGCCTTCCCCTGATCACCAGGTCGCCTCCCACCCCTAAGGGCTCCCGGACTGTGAGAGGGGGCAGGCCGGGCTAAAGGACACCCCCTCCAGTGCATGAATTTTCATGCACCGGGCCTCTAGTATTCTAATAAGGGGGGAAAGTGACAGCATTTAATCTCAGCATCCACCCCGCAACTCTACATTCCAGAGAGAATACATGGCATGCTCAGGGAATGGGACACTCTTGTTCAAAACCTCTCCTCATCCATATTTAGATCTCCAATTTTCACAGAATTAGAAATGGGGATACTATCTCATAGGATTATGAGAAATAAATGAAAGAATGCAACTCAATCCCTCAGCATAGTGCCAGGCACGTAAAAACCTCCAATGCTTGCACATAAATTCTTCATCCCATGGGAAACTGACTCTTCTATCCTCCATAAAGCCACACAGCATCACAGCGGTCCCACTCCAGACCTGGTTGTGCATCTCTCTCCAACCACAGAGAAGAAACTCCTTTAGTGAGAAATAAAATTTCTACACTGGCATCAAAACACACAAATCAAACTGAGGTCTCTTGAGGACAGCATCATTTTCAGATTAATAAAAGAGAATATTATTACTGTACTAATTAGTCACTTGAGGACTCAGAGCCTTAAGACTATTCAAAATGTAACTATATATATAGTTAGGTGCATTAACTTTATATATATATATATAACTATATATATATATATTTCTTAGAAATATATATATATTTCTAAGAAAAACAAATGAGATTTCTAAATGAAATTTTACTTTTCAAGCACATTTACTTCATCTGGGAAATTGGATGTGCACTCTTTCTCTAGAAGGGTATTGCAAAGAATAAAAAGAAAATGAATGCACAATTCTCTGGATATGCTTAATAATATTAATGCAAATATTCTACAGAACATAAGTGTTGTATGTTTGCTTTTATAATCATAGTGAGGCCTGACTTTCCTCAATGAGAGACGTGTGGCACAAAGGAAAGAAATTAGACCAATCACTTCTAGATATTTGTTAAATTGCAGATTTTGTTAAAATGTGAAGGATTTTGGGTTATAAAAACACAAGACAAAGACAAGTACATTTAGAACGCCTTAAAAACAAATGTTACCTCTGAAGTCTGAACTACCTAAAATGAACTCCGCCTGTACTCTCCAACTAAATAATTGGCAGTTATTATAAGAATGAGAGCCTTCTGCTTCCATCTAGCCTGAGTAATTAGAAGTCTAATAATAGCATATTAAAAAAATAAATGATCTCCTATGCATCCTGTACCCTCCATCATATAAAATGGTTTATATCCACTGTGCAGTATCTTGAGTGAACTTACGGTGAAATTCTGGATTTGAGGATGAATACAGTTCATTTCCAGCTATCTAGTTTAAATGTGACAACACAAAGAAAGTTAAATGTGGAACAACTGCCCTTCATTTTAAATAGCCCCATACCAAAGTCAGTAACTTCCCAAAGACAACTCTCTAGTGGTCTTCTTAATTAACAAACCAATTATATTTTAGTTCTTTAAAAGAAGATAGAGTTTTAGACATTTCAGCATGGTAACTGGAACCTTCTCAGGAGTAGAGAAAACCATATTAAAGATAACTGGTCTTCCATCAAAAACATGAAAAACAATCATGAGTTTGATCATAAGGATTATTAGAGTGCTTAGTAAAAGCTTTAGTTTCTGACCAACTGGCTAAGTACCAGAAGTGTCAAATTTTTTTAGAAATGTCTTTTGGTAGCTTAGTGATTAAGCTCTCGGCTTTTGTCAAGAGTCTTTGATCTACGATGATGACAGCCTTAACCCTGGAAAAATATCACACACTTACAACCTGACAAGGATCCTCAGACAAAAAGAGGCTGAATAAAAGTGTTCTGAGAGGAAAGAAAAGACCTTTAGGTGTAACAGAACTGCAGCAAGTGACCATCAGGAGGGATATCCCCTTCCACGTATAGGCAGCCAACAGTGCCCATGACCATCCCCACTTCAAAACGACCTTTGTCCCCTTCATGTGGACCTGGTGCTCTCTCCTACTTTAGTAAATTCTCTTTAAAAGACATATTTTTTTAGTATGTGTATGCCTATTTAAAATACATATCCAAACATGAATTTTAAGTAAACCCACTCACATCAGATAACACAGCCCCTCCCATGCTTTGTTAACTGGTATGCTTTCACACACCGGTCACCTAACATCAATTAGCAAAAATTTATTGAGATCGCACTGCTTGGGAGACATAAATACAAGGAATAATTGTCCTCTCTGGAGCTTACAGTTTAGTTGGGAGTTCAAGATATAGACATATAAAATGATAGGCATATATAATAATGGGAAAAATAAAAGTGGAAACTGGTCAGGTGAACACATAAATGCTTAACCCCCCCCCCCAAAAAAAAATTAATAAGCACCTACTATGTGTCCAGAATAGTGTGAAGTGCAATCATTAGGGAAATGAAGGACAAGATTCTTATCATATTTGACTTATATAACACCCTTATAATTTATACATTTGCAAAGCTCTGTCATAAGATACTTGTATGTTAAAAACAAGGCAACCAGCTCAAATGAGCAATAATAGTACCCACTATGTGCTCGTGCACCTCACTAGCACTTTGCAGACTTCAAAGCCATAGCCTAGAAGAAAAGAAATTTCAGTCCTAGTGTGGGAACATGCATAAGGTCAGCATGGAGGAGGAAGAATTTGACAGGTGGAGAAACACACAAACATTTATAACAGTCCCTGTTCTAAGGGAGTTCATGGTAATGGAGACAAATATGGGTGAACACTATATTACATGTCAGAATGTGGTAAATACCAAGAGTGGTAATTAGGGGATGCTAAAAGACTTCTTAGAGGAGGTGACCTTAAAGAGTGAAGGGAGCCCGAACTGGTTTGGCTCAGTGGATAGAGCGTCGGCCTGCGGACTGAAAGGTCCTGGGTTCTATTTCGGTCAAGGGCATGTACCTGGGTTGCGGGCACATCCCCAGTAGGAGATGTGCAGGAGGCAGCTGATCGATGTTTCTCTCTCATCGATGTTTCTAACTATCTCTCTCCCTTCCTCTCTGTAAAAAATCAATAAAATATATTAAAAAAAAAAAAAAAAAGAGTGAAGGGGATTGGCTCATATATGACCTACTAGCAATGTGGCCTTGGCCTAGTCACATACTTCTTAGATGGTCAGTTTCTCTGTCTTTAAAATGGGAGAACATCAGTGACAAATGTTTTGAAGGCTATACAGTGCCCTAAGAACATATTATGTACATGCGAATAATCCAGCATGTTACTTTAAGAGATAGTCATTTATCAAAACCTACAAGAGGTTTCCTCTGTAACAACCTTAAAAGATAAAATGTGGGACCACAAGGGAATAATTCTTTAACTGACAAGCCCAGACTTCTAAAGTTTAAAACAGCTTCTAACTACCTTAAGAGATGCCCCTGACAACTGGTGGTTTGTGGTATATAAAGGAACAACTTTGTCACTTTCAAAGCACACAGTAGTAATCTCCATCTGTTTCTCGTGAGAAGCCCAAAATAGGTATCAGGCATGGCTCCTGAAACACTGGAACCCCCAACAATAATTCTTTTTTTTTTTTTAATTTTTTTTTTTATATATATTTTATTGATTTTTTACAGAGAGGAAGGGAGAGAGATAGAGAGTCAGAAACATCGATGAGAGAGAAACATCGGTCAGCCGTCTCCTGCACATCTCCCACTGGGGATGTGCTCGCAACCCAGGTACATGCCCTTGACCGGAATCGAACCTGGGACCTTTCAGTCCGCAGGCCGATGCTCTATCCACTGAGCCAAACCGGTTTCGGCCCCAACAATAATTCTTAGTAATAACAGTCTATGAAACATCATTTCCTTTGTGTAATCCTGTCACTTTTGAGTTCATTTTACATTTGACTTCGTGAAATGAAAATATCACTTTTCACCCCCTTAACAATAATTGTGTTTTTCACGGAAGCTGGGTTATGTTCCTTTGGGCAGCATTTTGATAAGTTTGGTTCCAAATACATCAGTGATGAGTGTATTGAATTTGCCTACCACCTCCTACTACTACGGAACTAAAGAAAATTTGGGTAGGAAAAAGAATTTTTTTAAGTGCTATAAATTCCTAAGAGGTAACTGTTTTTCAAATAGTTGGCTTGTTTGTTTGTTTTGTTTTCCCTCATCTTCAGTTCAGCTGTGAAATGGTATTTATGTATATATCACTGGCCTGATCAGCTTTCAGTAAAAGAATTCTTGAAATTGAAGTTTTAGCTTCTAAATTTCAGTAACTGTCATTTTCATATATTTTGATTTATAATAAGTCAGGCTCCATTGATTTACCAATTATTTAGAAGTTAGTGAACTAAATCTTCGGCTTTTTTTCCCATCCCTATCTTCCTTCTAACTGCCTGACTGACCCTAACGCCTGGGTAGGTTGGCTGGAGGAAAAGGAAAGTTGAAATGTACAATGCGCCAGAGCACTGGCCCAGCCCTTGTCCAACAGTGCCATTATGAACCAGCACTTCCTCTTCTCTAAAAGGAGGGGCTGAGCTCGATCACCGCATTACATGGTTAAAAATGCTCAAAAGAACACTTTTTACCCTAGTGAACAGCCTTAGTAACAGATTTAATGTGGGAGGAGATTTAACCGATTGGGTAAAAATCAAGCGTTAGGACTCTGTTTTATCTAAGCTGACCCCACAAGACAGGGGATCAAGACTTAGCTAAATATGGCCCTCGGGCAAGCTGTAGTTCCCCATCTGTGAGGGGAGAATAAATATAGCATACACATGTGAAGATAAATGAGAGAGCTGGTCAAGTGTTCTGAGCAACAGACAAGCCTGACTTGCCAAAAAAAAAGACAAACCACAACTTCGGAGCCAGCGCAGTCTCTTCTGTGCGTGGTGAGGTGACTTCCCTCCGTGGTAAAGGGTTTAGAGCTGAAACTCTACCCTGTCTGGAGCTATAATGACCAGTCTCTTTCACTAAAACAGAGGTCAGCTGGCCTAAGGCACGCAGACAGAAGGTAAATGTCAGGTCATGCTTCCACACGGTCTACTCCTTTTCTAACTTTCTTGGCACAAATTCATGCTGATGGAATATTCATTCATTCATTTATTCTAACAAGTATCTGTCAGCTCAGGGCTGAGCGCTGTGAATGCTCTAGTGAAAAACAGACAGGGCCTTGCTCCAATGTGACAGGAGAAGGCAAGTGCCTCCCAACTAGGGAAGTGCTTCTGTGTCCCGCCAGGCTGTTTGGAAAATGTGGGAGTGTTTTTGATAGTCAACATGAATGAAGGATGAAAACTGGGGGAGGAAAATGAATTTTTTAAAGTGCTATAAATTCCTAAGAGGTAACTGTTTTCCAGAAACTTTTAAAATATTTGCCCCCCTCTCCCCCCAACACACACACACACTCTTCAGTTCAGCTGTGAAACGGTATTTTTATGGTGTCCCTATCGGTGTTCGGCGAGCCAGGGTATTACCATAATCTGTGTGCATGACTGGTGAGTGTACCGCCTGGCATTGATGAGCATGGAAAACCCTTTTATAATTACTTGAGTCTAGGATCTAACTCTGGTGCACGTAAAAGTACAAAGTATTTTTTGCACAGTTTTAATGAATTTTCTAGGAAGGTAATTTCAGTGCAAGTTGAAAGAGAAAAAATAGGCTGTATTTTATTTTGTTTAAACCATTACAGGAGTTGCTTACCATTATAGAAAATTGCACACCACCGGCAATATTGCTCTCAATAACTGAATCACCAATAAACCACAACTGTTAGTCAACATCTGTAGCTGTTATAATTCGTGGTAATTCTACCTCTAGGTAGGCATCTGACCACTTCATTATAATTTCTGGAGAACTCAGCTCTAAAAACTTAGGAGTTTAATACTGAAATAAATATTTTTTATGATGAATCACTTCCCTTTTATTTCTCTTTCCTATTGCTGCTAGGATGCTATATTGATTTAAAATCAGGTGCATTAGAGAGGTTATATTACTTGTAGATTTCACTCAAGGATAAGTAAAGGAGAAACATTTGTTATAAAAGAGGGGATGAGTTGGATTTGGTTGAAGCACTGAGCTAGGCATTCAACAAATAGGTACAAAAAGGACTCTAAATGCAAATTGAAATACGTGTGAGGAAGGAAAAGAGCCCAGTACTAGGAGAGAGATCACCAGGATGACGTCTCAGAGGGAGAGACATCTAACCTGAGATCTGAGGGAGGGTTTACGGAGCCAGATACAGGACAGTGAGTGCAACAGCCTGAGGCACAAAAGCCCTGGCTTCTGTGGGGGAGTGGGGGAAAGGCAGGGAGACAGGTGGTTGGAGAGCTAGCAGTCCTATATCATCAGAGCCTACTGCAATGGAAAGTCACCCAAAGGTGAAAAACGGGAGTCATGAATTTGGGGAGTTTTTTGTTGTTTTTTACTTTTTTGTTTTTTTTTTTGTAAAGGCAATTCAGGCTGCTCTGTGGAGAATGAATCAGAGGTGGGCAGGAGTACAAGGAGACAGAGTATTACAATAATTCAGGGGAGAACATGGTGGCTTGGATTGAGTGGCAGCAGGAGACAGCTAAAGAAATGGGGGGGTTCTAGATAAATTCTGGAAGTAAACTCAGACTTCAGTGATGGGCTGGAAGTGTGGCCAGAGGTCAGGGAAGTCTCTGGAATAATCCGGGGTTCGGTTTATGTAGCTGCACGGGGCTTGTCTTCTACAGGGAGATGAGGAAGACTGAGGGTGGAGAAGCACATTAGGAAGAAAATGCAAGAAGCCAGTTTTGGACATGTTAAGCTTGAGATGTTCAGAAAACTGTCAGAAAAGTGTCTCTGGAGGAGCTCTCTGCCTCTTGAGGTCCAGGCTCCTGCTTCAGATGCCTCCTTTTGGCTAAACCAGAAGAATCTCAAATTCAACATTTCTGAACTAAATTTATTCCCCTTCAAATCTGCAACTTCTCCTGTGTTCACCAGCTCGGTAAAAGATATCACCACTCCATCAGGCTCCAGCCGGACCCCTGGAGGTCCTTAGGATCCACCCCAAACACACAGCATGTGAGTCTATTGCCCAGCCAGCCTCACTGCCCTTTCCCTGTCCACATGTCTGAACCTGAGCAGATCCTCCTCGTCTCTCAGGCTTTGGTCTAGAAATCTCTTCATCCAACAAATCTTCCATTTAGATTAGGTATCACTAAGTACTTCTGCAGCACCCCAGGCTTTTTCTGTCATTCCCCTTCTTACGCTGTAATAGGATTGCCTCTTTTCTTCTTTGTAATCTGCACAGGGCTCCCTGAGAGCAGGGGGCTCTTCTTCAAAGCCTGGCTTATAGTCACTGCTACTCAATTCTTATTGAGTGAATGAGGGTAGCATGTGGGAAGGTGAAATCAAAAAGGCCAACTGCAGCCAGATCATGGGTGGCTTGCACAGTGCTGGCCGGCACCTCCTTTCACCAGGTACAAAGCTGGAGAAGGTGCATCGGGTACCTGGCTTCTGCAGGAACAGGCTAATTTCTCAGGCTGCCGTCACCACGTTCAGCCAAGAGTCAAACGGCCTCCTGTGATCAGGTCTATTCTGTGGTGCACCAATGGGTCCAACTCACCTGCCTGAATAATGGGCGCTCTAAAGAGGAGAGCCTCAGAGTGGGCACACTTCCAGCATTGTAGTTCCTGCTACTATTTTTACCTCTGCCTTCTAGTTATTGTCTTGACATTTATTTTACCTAAGTATGAAGGAATATTGTTGGCTGTCAACGAAGCATCCTTCTCCTATTTCCTTCTTCCCCAAACTGAATTTGTTCAGGACCCCATCACTCCTTCATCCAGACACATGCCCCTAATAGCTAAAAGAATTCCTGGTTGGATTAAGCCAATCATAGAGGTTCATTCCCCACCCCCTAACCAAAGGCATTTGTTCTCAAATGGGCACATGAGCTAAGTAGTCCAATCAGAATGAAGTAGCCTCTGGATTATCCAAGGGACTCATTCCCTGCCCCCTTCCCCAGTCCCCAACCTACCAAAGTCATTGGTTCTCTGTGGGCACATGGCCTAAGAAGTCCAATCAGAAAGTAGTCCCTGGCGTTGGTGGTATAGTGGTGAGCATAGCTGCCTTCCAGAAAGTAGTCCCTGGATCATCCAAGATGGCGCCTCATTCACCCCTTTCTGCTGCTATCCTCTGCTTTCTCTCTCTTCCTCTCTTCCTCTCTTCCTCCCTCCCTCCCTCCCTCCCTCCCTCCCTCCCTCCCTCCCTCCTTCTCTCACTCAGTATATAGCTGCCATTCACTGGGCTCTGCCTCTGCAGATCATGAAGACTGTTCAGGGACCCCCTCCGCATCAGCAATACTGTGGTCCCTGAATCACACTGCAGTACATGCTACACAGGACTAGCTATTTAGAGGGAGGCACGTGTAATAACCAGGCCTCACACTTCCCAGGAGTATCCCTCTCACCCTTTCCAACACTTGGCCTACAGAGGACCCTTGGGCATTGTGAATGCAGGTTACCTGGGCCTCCCATTGTGGGGTCCAGGGGAGGGGTCAGCCAATACAGAACTGTAAGTAATAGATGGGCCAAATCCGGAAGAAACATCATTCTCCTCAGCTGTGAACTCACACCTGCCTTTGAGGCTGGGGAAGAGGCTTACAAAGACTAAAGTCTCTCACTGGCCTTTTAATACACCAAGGCAAGAGGCCAAACAACAAGAGAAGACCCCAGGAACGACACTGGTTTTCTCCATGCCCAGATGCGGCAGCCAAGCTGCATGGAGGAGTTAAACCATGACTAACAAACCCACTTGGAATCTGAGTGCTTAAACCACACTCCTTGGCCCAACATGCAGTGAAATTTGCCATCTGACGATGAGAAAGTCTTCTTGGCAGGCAGGCAAAATCAGGATGACCTAATGCAGTTCACAAATACAGTCACAGAACAGGCCCTTAGAAAAATACAGCTTCTGGACTGATGAAAATGTTTTGGAACTCGATCAAGGTATAGGTTTGCAACATTGTGAATGTATACTAAATGCCACTGAATTATATGCTTTATTTCATTCTTTTTTAATTTTTCATTAATTTTTAGAGGGTGAAGGAGAGAGAGAGAGAGCGAGAGAGAGAGAGAGAGAGAGAGAGAGAGAGAGAGAGAGAGAGAGAGAGAAAAGAGATACATTGATTGGATGGTGCCCAACTGGGGATCAAACCTGCAACCTAGGTATGTGCTCTGATTGGGAATTGAACCAGTGATCTTCCAGTGCACAGCATGATGTTCCAACCAAGTGAACCACACCAGCCAGGGCTGAATTGTACACTTTTAAATGATTCATTTTATGTTGTGTGAATTTCACTGGAATTTAAGAAAAATACAGGTCCATAAGTGTGCAAAGCTGGGACCTTGCAAGTACTCACATATATGCACACGTGCACACACACACAGAGTAACAGAGATTTCTTTGAAATTCAGAGAGGTGAGGCACACAGCAGAAATACCCTGCAGGAAGTCCCCGGAGCCCAACACATGCACTGCCCAGGACCCGCACTGATCCCGTGGCAGGCTTCCCCGCTGTTGAGCACCGGAGCTCAGCTTATCCTCCTTCGTGCTTATTTTATACCAACCCCCTGACTGTTCTGCATTTCTTCCTTCATCTTCTCCTGCCAGCTCTGGCCCTCTTGTACTCCAGGAGGCTCCCAACAGAGCCCCTCCAGTCCTCTAGCAAGTAACCGCATCACATTAGTACACCCGTGTTTAACTTCACAGCTCCGAGAATCAACCATGTGATTAGAGGAGAAGGAAGAGGGGCTGAAGCGGAATCAATTGCCAATGGCCAATGAATTACTCAATCGTGCCTACTCAATGAAACCTCCATGAAAACCCAAAAGGACGGTTTGGAGAACTCGGGGTCAGTGAATTCGTCCAGGTGCATGACCAGCGGAACCTCACTCTCTGCCTCACCACCTGAAAAATGGTTCCTAGAGCCAGGGGCAAGATGCCATTAACACAGACTGACAGAAGAGAATAAAAAAGGAAGGCAAGGGTTACTCAGCCATTAAAAGAAATGAAGTATGGCACATTCTTCAACACGATGAACCTTGAAAACATTATGCTAAGTGAAAGAAGCCAGACACAAAGGTTACATATTCTATGATTCCATTTAAATGGAAGCAAATCCATGAAGACAAAAAAATGGATTAGCAGTTGCTAGGAGTTGGAGGGAAAGGGGAATAGAGAGTGACTGCTAAATGCGTTTCTTTAGGAGGTGATGAGAATGTTCTGGAATTAAACAGCGCTGATGGATGTGCAACTTTGTGAATATATAAGATCCAATGAATGTGAGTTATATTTCAATTTTTTAAAAAAGGAAAGAGGAACCCGCCAGCATGGCTAGTTGGTTGAGCATCGACCTATGAACCAGGAGATCACAATTCGATTCCCGGTTCAATTACTGGTCAGGGCACATGACCAGGTTGCGGGCTTGATTCCCCAGTGTGGGGGGTGCAGGAGGCAGCCGATCGATGATTCTTTCTCATCACTGATGTTTCTATCTCTCTCCCTCTCCCTTCCTCTCTGAAATCAATAAAAATATATTTTAAAAAAGAAAAATAAATAAAAATAGAAAAGGAAAGAGGAATAAACTTATACAATAAGCAGTCTGGTCCACCAGGAATTCTGAGTGATCGCTTCTTCATGAACACCAGCCTGCCAAGGTGTGGCTGCTTCCACACTGGCCTGCGAGGTCAGGCAGCAGGATGTCAGGGCTCCGCCAGGGCCGCAGGCAGCGTTCAGTCTCCCCTCCTATGGAGGCAGAGCTGAGCAGCTTAGCCCATTCTCTGCACCTTCATTCCCTTGCTTCCACCAGAGGGCCACAGGACACCCTGGAGGGGACACTGGCCTCCAACACACTGAAGCCTTCCTAAAGAGCCAGACTTACTAGAGAACAACACACACTCTGACCAAACAGCCCTGACAGCCTTTCTACTAACGGGCCCCATGAGTGAAGAAATGAGCTCTATTGTGCTTAAACGAGCAATGCACTAGACAACCATCTGTAACCTGATGTCATTTTTAAATTTATTGTTTGATTTTTAGAGAGAGAAAGGAAGGGAGAGAGATAGAGAAAGGAACATTGATTTGTTGTTTCACTTATTCATTGGTTGATTCTTGTATGTACCCCTGACCAGGGGATCAAACCCACAGCCATGGCATAGCGGTATGACACTCTAACCAGCTGAGCCACCCGGCCAGGGCTATAACCTGATTTTAAAGACTTCAGTCATGTACAGACAGATCAGAATTCCTTTCAAAGTGAACTGATAAGAAAGCCAACATGGAAGTGGGAAAGTCATGGGGAAGGTTCTTTCCATAAGTTTTCTGACAGATTTCCCTAAATCCAACACATACCTGGTTTCCTACTGGGACCCCCCTCCACCAAACCTCATGCTAAGTGCTTTGTGCCCCATTACCATCTGGGTGCTAAATAAAGATTTACACGTGAATAAAACCAAATGCTAACAGACAATTTGCTCAGTTGAAACTGAAAGAAGGGGTTCAACCTGAAGAGAACCTCAGGAGCACCTTCTGCCTTTCTGCAGCTGGATGGAGACAGAGCTACTTCCTGCCAGGCATAGCCCCTTCCCCATCCCTGCAGGGCCAAGGAGTCCCCAGAAACACCTTAGGGTCGTAAATGTGAGCGCCGAACCAGCCTGCCTGGGAGGACAGCTCTTTGAAAATTAAGCTGGGGCAAATGGAGTTTTAATTGAACTGGACAATCAGAATTAAATGCTCTTTCTCAGCAGTGGCTCTTAGAGGCAGCACACTTTGAGCCAACTCATTTGTAACCCCAACCATTAGGCCATTTGAAAGCGGATGTCTTTTCTACACTGAACAGTTTAGAAGAGAGGAGGATGGAAGGAAGAACTAATTTTAAAGTGGTGTGTGTGTGTGTGTGTGTGTGTGTGTGTGTGTGTGTGTGTGTAGGAGAATGGAGGAATGGAGGAGGACAGCCAGAGAAGTAATTCCTGCCAAGATGGGTGTCTGAGTAACAGCCCTTCCTCCCACCTTTCCTGGTGTCCTGCCTGAGGAGTTTTAAAACAAAAGGACCTCATCGCCATCTGTTGCTCTGGAACTAATTTAGCACAAACCACACTGGCATCCTCTGTAGGGGCAGGCCTGTCACCACCCAGAGTGCTAACCTCAGCTACAGAGAGGAGCCCGGGCCCCAGCCTGTCTGGCTGCTTAATGTACAGGAGAGAAAATGGCTTAGCAAAGAATACCCATGGAGCCTACTGTGTGCACAGCCCTGGGCCCGACAGCATACCAATGGAGCCAAGGGAGGCTTAGAAAGTTCTGCTTCTGTGTTTTCCTGGCCCCATCACCGGGAGAGCTAGGAAGGCTGGATGCTTCAATTCATTGGAACAAATATGGAGAGTCACAACCATGCGCAACGAACTAGAAAGGAGGTGTGTTTGGTGGGGCAGGGGTTAAAAATAAATAAATCTCACACTCCAGGGACAGGGGGTACGGTGAGGGTGTGTGTGTGTGTGTGTGTGTGTGTGTGTGTGTGTGTGTGTTGGAGGAGGGGGGAGGAAGGTGGCTTGCTAAGAGGAGGTACGTAAGTACACAAACATTCATGAACTCCCTCTGTAGCTCTGACATCTCCACCTGCACTGGAATGGAGAGCTCATTGTAACAGAGATGTCCCGAAGCTTCTGATTCAGGTCTGAGGTGGAGCCTAAGAATTCGGATTTCTAACAAGTTCACTGGAGATACATGTTGGTTTGAGTTGCACATCTGAAAACCAGTGCAGGAAGTCAAATCCTTCTTAAGCATCTAGTACATGTAAGAATCCAATCTGAGCAACTTTCTCCATCAAAAATTGACCTGGAGAACCCCTTGGTCCACTTAGCTCTTAGGAAGGACAGACATGGAAGGACAGACATGGCTGCCTCTGCGTCCCCAGTGAATAGGCACCCGCTCCTCTCCCATCACTCACTGTTGGCCCCTTCACTGAACTGTGAGCTCCTGGGGGCAGGGCCGGTGCCTGACCTGTCTTATAAGCCCTGCTCCTGGCACAGGGCTCAGCCCAGATCTGGTGCTTGGGGATGTTTGCTGACTGACTGCATGAATATTTTCATCTGGTCCTGACAGCTGGCCAGGCAGGAGGAATGGGAGCTCACGCAGAGGTGGTGCCAATGGGGACAGCCCAGGAAGGCAAGCAAAATGCGTGGCAGGCGACAGAAAACATTCTGGGTGCATCCAGGGCATATTCGAGTGGAAGAAAGACAGATTTGAAATGGCAGTTTTCACCTAAACAAGAGAACTCTTGGAGAAAAGAAAGACTTGGGGCAACTGCTTGGGACAGAAAAGACACCTGTCACTTGCAGGCCGAAGCTGTCCTACTCAGCAGCCCCAAACAGCAAGCTAATGCCAAGCGAAGGCTGGCAGGCAGAGCAGGGGTGAGAGCTCAAAGGGCAGGGAGGCAGCCCTGCCTCCTCGGCCTGAGAAGTCAGCTCATGTCAAGAGCATCCCCGTTCCTCCTTCCTGGGAAGAGGCTATACTTCCACACAAATGGCACCGAGCCTCCCCCACACCCTCACCAGCCATTCAGCCACCAGGCATCTCTCTTTTTAAGCAAGAGTTGAGGTTAGTGAACAAACTGACAAAACACCCTCATCTTCCCAGGTAGAAGGGAGTTTTTCTTGGAGCCACTTTAGCAGCAGCCCCTACTGTCCCACTTATAGACACCACTCCACCAACTCTTCTGTTTGTAAAAGCAATGCACTTCTCACATGAAATATTCAACAACAGAATATATACAACTAAAAGAGACATTTGACACTGTCAAGCTGCTTTGTGTAATTTAACATAACCCGGGACCTGAGCTGGACTGGACAGCCTGCCCTGTAATCTTGGCCTTTTACCAGCTGTGTGGCCTGAGCAAGTCACTTAATCTCGCAAAACCTACAAAACGAGGCGGCCATGTGCTAACCACTTTACTTACGGAGCAGGTGAGAAGCCCCAAGTGCAACACGCATTGCAATCTGTAAAATGCAACATGCTTTGCACTCTGTAAAAATGCCACTCAATGACCAGTGTGTCATGACTAAACCCCGAATTCTGTCCTGAGTCCAGGATGGACTGAATCACTTCTCTCTCACCAGCCTCTTGAAAAGAAACTGCAACAACAATAAAGGCCCCTTCCCCTACTTTTTGTCCTTTTTATTAAAATCAACAAGCAACACAGCCCCAGATTGATATCTCCTAATTACCAAGTTGTCAGTTATGGGGTGAAAAAACTCCATAATTTAGTTATCAACCCTACTCCACATGCTGACACTGACAGCAGGGATCTGAGATCCAGAAAAAGACACATTTGAGACACCCCCCTGCCCGCACTCCTCCCCACCCAGAATAGGAGCTCCCGTGGACCCTCTGCCTGGCAGGACCTCCTTTAGTCCAATGCTTCCCAAGCTTTCACTTCATGCTACAGAGAAAAGAGATGCCATGTTCAGCACACAGCGGGCGGGATGAAGGGGCCATGGGTTAAGTGACCGAGGTTGGACTGCTCAAGTCAGAAGGGACAACCTGGGCCCGGGGCTGTCTGTCCCAGGCTCCATGAGCCCGAGAAAATCCGTTATCTGGGAGCTGAGCAGCTCTGATTTGATCCAATGGCTCCACAATACAATCCCCTTTATACAAATAAGGAAACTGAGGTTTTGAGAGGCCAAGCTCCTTGCTGGAAAGTGGGCGCTGGCGGTTCAAAGTGGGGGCCCACAGAGGTAACCAGGGTACTCTACTGCTTCCCAACTCTTCCTGCAAGCCTAGACCTCCCAAAAGGCTCACCCCTGCCACCCCTTCCCAGCTGGGACCGGGCAGCGCTCGGTTGCACATAATGAGCTTTCCCAGGTGCTCGGGCGGACCTTTCTGCGATCGGATCCCCCGTTTCTTCTCCACAGAAGATCAGAACACAGAGAAGGCCCTGAATCCACACCAACTGCCTTGAACTGGTGTGGCGCCACCCAGGCTGGCCTGGCCATCACTCTCAGCAACCACAGGCTGAGCATCAGGCCATATGGGGCAACTACACCTCATCCCTACCCCTCACAGCCACCCTGCAAGGTAGACATCATCTCCTCTTACAGGGAGGGGAGGGGGATCACACGGGTGAGCAGCGGGCCAATAGTCTTACAGCTACAGAGAAGAGGACCTGGGATTCAAGGTTGGTCTGGAGCAGTGGTCGGCAAACTGTGGCTCGGCAAACCACGGCTCGGCAAACCGTGGCTCGTGAGCCACATGAGGCTCTTTGGCCCCTTGAGTGTGGCTCTTCCACAAAATACCGACTTCTGCGCATGGGCCCCAAAGTTTCAATCGCACTATACGTGCGCGCCCGCACGTGGTATTTTGTGGAAGAGCCATACTCAAGGGGCCAAAGAGCCGCATGTGGCTCGAGAGCCGCGGTTTGCCGACCACGGGTCTGGAGGATCTAAATCCCACAAGAATCCATCACTGCCAAGCTGCCTCTTTCCCAGGAGATCTGAGACCTGAGATGCAGAGGCCTGAGCCTGAGAGACAGCTCTGGGGGACGGACCCACTGGTGAACTTACACGCAGGTTCTGGGTGGGGATGAAATTGATGGCCTGCTGCACACCTCCATACCGTCACTCCTTTTAACCTTCCAGCTTACTACTGGGTTAACAAAGCTTTTTTTTTTTCCCCCAAGAAAGGGGTTGTGCCCGAAATTATTCTCTAATAGCCATAACCTTAGTCTTTGGTTAACCTTGTAGCAAAAATGAGTTGACAGCCAAATGAGAATCAACTCAACCTAAGGGATATCTGATGTATGCCTTCCATGCCTCAGGTTCTGGGCTAAGTACTGGAAATGTGGCAGAGAAAAACAGACACAGTGGTCCGTCCCCAGGGAGCTTCCGGAGAGCAAGAACCGGCCAGGAGGTGCTGCAGGCAGTGGATCTGGGAGATCTCTACTGAGGCAGCTGGGAGACCTGGGGGAGCTCCGATGGCCCAGCCATAGCCATCCTGCCACCCCTCCCTGGCTGGGTGTCCCCTCACTTCCTCAAGCAAAGCAACTGCCAGCCCGAAACTAAAAAATAAAAAAAGGAAGAGCGAACTGCTGAGAGCCAGGAAAGCTGCTCCTTGACCCCTGCTTTGCCAAGTGAGGGCAAAACCAAGCCCCTCCGAGTGAAAGGAAATTCAGCAGAGGCTCACGAATTTCAGTTTCTTTAAAAAGACATGTGTGGTCCTTGGTTTTGTTTCTGTGTACCTGCTTCTCTTGTCTCCTCCTTGCAGTATTGCTCTTCTGCACTGGAGGCCTCTTGGTAGGAACTGCTGCTGCTAACACGTGTGTCATTGCTAGAAACCGATACCCCCTGGAGAGCTGCTTTGTTTTGTTTCCTTTTAATACTGAAACCCCAAATTCCACAACAAAATCGAAAAAACCCGGCTCTCCATTAGGCCTCTGACCCAGGAGCTTTACAGCAGTGCTCCCCACCTTTCTGATACCCTGGCACACACTGAGAATGGCACACTGCCCCACCCCCTGCGGCACACCTGTAACACCCATTCCTGATACACCTGCTGGGAAACTTGGGTTCCCAGAGTGTGTAAATGTCACCAAACCTCAAGAGAATCCTGGCAGAAGTGGAGAAGCCAGATGGATCAAAGAGTCAGGAAGGGGACGGGAGACACAAAGAGAAACCAATCAGATCTGATGGGACTGCCCCACCCTGAGGTCCCTGCTGCCTGCCTGAGCTGGCACATCCCAAACCCACATCCGAGTCCCAGGAGAGGGAAACACAGGGCATTCAGTTGCTGCAAAGGCTTTGGAGTCAACAAAGGCCGTCCACCTTCCTAGCAGAGAAGGAAGCCAGCATTCCATGTGACGTGGTGCAGGCTGGAGATATAAATAGCTTCTAAAAAGGTTAGCAAAATGCACAGATGACAAATCTACAGTAGGTTACTAAGGGAAACCAGGATGCTTAGTGCCAGCATCCCACCTGTTGCAGCTGATGCCTGGAAGGAACCCTGTGGCTCCTCCTAAACTCTGCTCCCTGGGCCCCTCATGGATATAATGTGGGGCTGCAGGCACCTGGAGCCTGGGTGACATGAGTGGGCATTTCCTACGCCCGACTGATATTCCCCGCAGGCCTTTTCCAAAGTAAAGAAAACTTTTTTCCTAATCACATCTCTGCTTTCTGTAAGCCCAATTTCTTCATCTGGGAAAAGTCTACCTGGGAAGATAGAGTGAGGAACAGAGCCTAAAGGTGGGAGGAGCCCTGGCCCTCCCCTTTCCCCTTCCCATTACACGGGGCCCTTGGGGGCTGCCCCAGGAAATGCAGAAGGCGGGGCCTGGCGGGGAATTCTGAGGCTGCCTCCCAGGGAGATTCCCTTCTGGTGGGGAAGTGCTTCCCTGGGTATCCAGAGGGCTTGCAGGGCAGCCACAGATGCTAGGCTATGTTAGGAGAGAAACAGATCTGGCTTGTCACTAAAAAAGCAACCCCAAGCGACATCTGAATTAAGGGTATTTATAGCTCTCATGGATGTGCCCTTAAACTTGTATGCGTTGAAGTTAACAGACATAGCAATGGCATGCCCAAAAGCACACATATAGACTTCCACACACAGAGGCAGTGGCTAAATCTGGAACTCTAGAGAACCCAAACTCACCCCCAACGCACCCTCCAGAGTGTGGGTATTCCAGGGCCTGGGATAAACTGGGCGTCAGTCCTCTCTCTTCAGGGTATCAAGTTCTGCCTTCCTGCCAAGGATTAAGAGATCAGCCTGGAGCCAGAAGCTCAAGAGCAGCTTGCCAAGCAGGTCCCCACCTCTCAGCTGCACAGAGAGCAAGAGCTCTTCCCACTTCCCATGTGCTTCCAAACAGTGCAGAGGCAGAGGGAAAGTCTCTCCTCTTCAGCCCCTCCCTGAGCAGACAGTGGGGCTGCTGCAGAGCCTACGCTGATCCTGAAAGCCAAGCAAGAAAGGAGAAGCTGCACAGAGCCCCGGGCCGGAAGCCAGACCCCTGCACAAGGCACCAGTGAGGAGGAAGGCCTTGGCCTCAACTTCCACTCCAAAATGCTAGGCAGTCAAAATGTCAGCTGCTCCTGGACCACCCAGGGGCTTGGCCAGGAGAGGGGGCATCCCTTTAGCAGGAATGCCAGTGAGTGTGTTGGGGATGTTGAGGGATGTCCCCAGGCAGAAAATGTGATGGGGACCAATACTGGCCAACACACGCACATTCCTATTTCTTCCTCTTCCTCTCTCTCTGTCTCTCAGAGGTCTCAGCAGAGGTCAAGAGAGGAAGCAGCCTGCTCTGGAAGGCAAAAGCTCATCTACTATAGGCATACCTCAGAGATACTGTGGGTTCCGGTCCAGACCACCACAATAAAGTGAGCTGTAACCTTTGCTGGTGGAGGGCCTTGCCTTCTATTTGTACAAAAGTGCAACCTCTGGGAAGTGCAATAAAGCAAAGCGCAATGAAATAAGGTATACCTGTAGTCATCTCTTGAGTTCCCTAATACATAAATTGGGCAAATGTTTGCTTATGGCTTTGAACAGGGGTCCTCAAACTTTTTAAACAGGGGGCCAGTTCACTATCCCTCAGACCGTTGGAGGGCCGGACTATAGTTTAAAAAAAAATCTATGAACAAATTCCTATGCACACTGCACATATCTTATTTTGAAGTAAAAAAACAAAACGGGAACAAATACAATATTTGTATTTGCATGTGGCTCGCGGGCCGTAGTTTGAGGACCCCTGGCTTTGAATTTCGCTGGGGTCCAAGACCAAGAAGAATAAGTACATAGACTACAAGTTCCAACCAGAGGGAGGTAGTGTTGCTGTTATTCAAATACAGTGAGTGCATGAGGGAAAGCATCTGTTTCCAGTGCTGTGAGCTGCTTCCTCATTCCCATTTTGTCTCCCAAAGTAGAAGCAACTGAAACCTACACAACCCACTTTTTTCTCAAATTCTATACTGAACTCTTAGTTTTTCTAAGTTTCTGTTACATCACTGAGGGTGCAGGCTCTGATTCGGAAAGAAAATCATATGACACAACAGGGCACTTAGAGCAGGGAGCACTCGACTGTGTCCGTGGGTCGGTCCATGATGCGGACTGTGGGAATCATCAAGTGCAAAGCTGGATCCACACCTCTGCTGAGAACAGAATAGGATCTGGAATCCTAGTGGGATTGCTATCAACTCCAGGCATAATACACTGTCCTCTTCCACCTGCAATCCCTTCCCCCCACAAAGCTGCCCAGGGTAGAATATGATAATTTGTCGTAATATATTATACATCTACTATGAGTGAAGAAATTTACATACATTAAACAATATAAGCTGGCCTAAAACACTGCAGTATAGAGTCTAATTATCCACAATTTTACTAGATTACAAAGAAGGAAAATAACTTAGCTAGAATCACATGACTAGTAGAGCAAAGGAGAGATCTGAGCCCCCTTTGGTTTCAAAGCCCATGGCCTTTCCTCTACTGCCCATCAGGCTTAAAAATTCTCGTGTGTGTGTGCATGCATGTGTTTATCATTATTTAAGATTAACCTGATACATATTCATAGAGGCATGGGGTCTTAATGACCAAATACAACATTGAAATCTCCTACATAACATGCATAAACAGGCATCTGATCCAGACACTTGCCCCTATGCTGTCATCAGTCATGGCAGATCCTTCTCATAAATTTATTCTTTTGACCTGCCAGGTGCTTAGCACAGTGCTAGGTATACCCTAGGCACTTGCCATTTAATCTCACTGGTGAGTCCTTTGCTAAGATTGCATATTACAGTAGTAATAAATCCTTAGATGCTGAAAGATGAATTATCACTAACTTTGATGCAAAAACAAAAGTCTCAGACATTGGGAGAAACACCAACTTGACCAACAGAGGAGGTGTCCCACCCACTGGGCAAAAACATTAATATTTGAACCTCACTAATAGGTTGACTCCCCCACTTGGTATATAGCTTACAATCTCTATAGGAAACAGCAATTATGATGACATATGGAAAGCCCTGATTTTGTGAGTGGGCCCTAACTTTGAGTGACTTTTTGGATCGGGGTTCTCTATTCTCTGTAAAGCTGGCTTACAGCCCCCACTCAGAAAATGGCTGTGAAGATTTCAAATACTCCCAGCCAGTGTGGCTCAGTGGTTGAGCATTGACCTATGAACCAGGAAGTCGTGGTTCGATTCCCAGTCAGGGCACATGTCTACGTTGTGGGTTCGATTCTCAGCAGGGAGTATGTAGGGGGCAGCTGAACAACGATTCTCTCTCATTCACTGATGTTTCTATCTCTCTCTTTCCCTCACCCTTCCTCTCTGAAATCAATAAAAAGATATATTTTTTAAAATTCCAAATACCATGTCTACAGACATATAAGCAATTCAATCAACCCAGGTGGTATCTCAGCACCTCCCATGGCTTTCTGCCTCAAGTAGGACAGAGTCAGACCCATGTCCTAAACAAAGCAAGACCTCTCAAGAGCTGCGACCTTAGGTCAGCAACCTCACCTCTCTGAGTCCCAGTTTCCTCATCAGCAAAGATGAAACATCACCTATCTCATAGGGTTGTTTTGTGAAGAAAACATAATAATATTTGCAAGTGGTCACCCCATGCCCAATATATAGAAGCAACTCAGTAAATATTAGTTGGGTTTAAATGTGCACAGAACAGCTCTGACATACACATATCCTGTTGAATAGGAACCGTGGTAAAAACAAAACAAAACAAAACAAAACAAAAAGTCATAGTGACAAGTAAAAGAGAAAAGGAAAGAAGAAGGGGTAGTGACAGAAGTTAAAAATAGAGGCCATATTTTAAAACCTGACTCCTTTCAACCAATAATTTTAACTTGTTGTTTAAAAGTAAAGTGCACTGCTTAAAAGTTGGTCTCCATGCATTCTGATAGCTGGAAAGAATAACAACCAGGCAAGCAACCAAAAGGGGCCCAGAAGACCTGGTTGGACTGACTTGGGTCGGTTTGGATAAAGGAGGCAGCCTCAGGCACCTCCCACTGCAACCGTTTCTCAACCCTCAGATGCTTCTCTAATGTGACAGTTTAGAAACCAGAGGTCACATCAAGGAACCCCCCAAACAAGACATTTTTCAGAACCTAACCTGGTACCACAATTCTGAAATCCAAAACTAGAAAAGCCACAAAGAACAGCTCCCCTTTATTGAGAACCTTCTTAGTATGTGCCAGACTTGGTGCTAAGCCCCCATTTTACAGATAAGAAAGCTACTACTGAGCATCCCCCAAAGACTCTCGCTACGTCTCAGCTGCTCACATATCTGCATGACATGTGGAAACTTCTGCTTGAGTCTTCAGATCTAATCACAGGGCTGGATTCTGCAAAACTTCATCATACAATCTAGCCCCACAGCAATAGTGGGTCTGGGAAGAGGGTGGAGCTGGGTCAGAGGAAGAGAGAAGAGGCCTTAAACCTTTAGGAGACACCTCTAGTTTGCAAATAATGGTCAGAGGCTGCCAGGAGAAGTGTGCATTTCCTTTCTACAAAATAATCTCTCCCAGAAAAAAAAAAAAAAGCCAGTCACCTGGCCTTCCTAGGCAAAAGAAATAAAGTCCTTCTTCCAAGATTCACACTGAACTCCTAACCCTTCCAGCCCCTCCCAGCCCCAGGGAGCGGCTAAATGGTTGTTGTTTCTTTTCTTTTTTTTCCCTGTGGTCCCCTGGTAACACCACAAATTATGTTTTCAGGGACTCCAGTCCCAGAGTGCAGTGATGTTGTAATAAACATAACCAGGACCAAATGCCTTCCCATCATATTAGATGATGCCATTTTCCACCAATCAGGCTCCTCCGGCAGGCAGGCCACTCACCAATGAGGGACCAGACAGAAGCTGTGAGGGGGAGCCCTGGGCATCTGCAACCAAAAATAAGGGCGCTTCACGATTGGCTGCTGCCACTTTGCAACAGGAGTTGGGACCCACACACCAGGCACCACACAGAAGGCACACACACAAGCAAAAACTTTCACAGCCCAGGCGTTCACATGGGGTGGGCTGGTCTGGGGTTTGTTGTTGGGTTTTTTGTCCTTTTCCTAATTTGCTGACTTGAAAAAAAGAAATAAAGACGATCCAGAGCAGCCCCTCGCAGACACGCCCTCCCTCCTTAGACACCTCAGTTTCTAAAGGCCCTTCGCAAGCACCCTGAATCTAGAAAGGGGAGGGGGTGTAGGCCAGGGGCCAAGACACTCACCTGTCCGGCCGTGTCATAGAGTCCCAGGAGGTACTGCTTGCCCCCTACGGTGACGCTGACTGCAGGGGCAGAAGTGGGGGTGGGGAGAAAAGCTCACAATTACTTAGACGCTGGGGCAATTTCGCTTCCCACCAGGACCTTCCACTCCCAACCCAGCCGGAGGCCGGAGGGCGCTGGAAGGGAGATGTCACCCCTTTTCCCTAGTGCCCGGCTCACTCTGAAGTGGCGTGAGGTGGGGGTGCGATGGGCCCCCCCAGCTACAGCCTACACCCTTCTCCCAAGTCCCGCAGCCCCGTGTCTCCCGCCGGGTCCCCCACATGTTTTCCCGGGGGCTGGGGGCAGTAGGGGAGGAGGTGGTTGGGAAGGTCAAGGAGGTTGGTCCAGGACGCCAAGGGGGTTGGGAAGTGCGGGGAGCTGGCACTGAGTGCGCAGGGAGGGGAGTGGGGGTAGGAAGAGGGGTCCCGTCTGCCCGCAAAGGGGTGGCCGGAGGCAAAGCCTGGGGGTGGGGCTGGCGCCCCGAGGAGGGCGCGGCGGGGGAGGGGTGGGGAGAGCGCTCAGGGGAGGCGGCGAGGGGGCTCCGCCAAAGTTGCTCCAAAGTTCCCGGCCCGGGGGCCGCCCTCGCCGGCGCCGCGCTTACCGGCGTAGTGGTCGAAGACGGTGGGCACGTACTCCTCCGGGAAGGCGTCGTTGGCATAGCTCATGAGCAGGCACGTCTTGCCCACCGCCCCATCGCCGACCACCACACACTTGAGCATCAGCGCGCCGGGCCCGTGAGCCATGCTGCGGCCGGCCGGCCTCCGGGCATGGTCCCCCCGGAGCCCCTGCCCCGGCCCCCGGCTCAACCCCAGCCCGCCTGGGGGGTCCGCCGCCGCCGCTCCGCGCAGCTGGGCCGTCCCCCCGGCCCCATGCAGCGGCTCCCCCCGCCCAAGGGGAGGGGGCGGCGGGCCCGGGGCGCAGCCGCCGCCTCGGTCGCTGCCCGGATCCCCGCCCGGGCCCCGGTCTCCGCGCCCGCCCGCTGCCCCAGCTGCTCGGCGCCCGCGCCCGCTCCCCGACCCGGCCTCCCCAGGAGGATCCGCTGGATCATAAGACCGTCCGGCCCCGGGGGAGACCGCAACTTCGGGGAGGGCAGGGAGGGGAGGGGCCAGGCGGCTGTCCCCGCCCCGCGCGGGCCCAGGCCCCCTCCCCGCTGCGCCCGGAGGAGGGCGGTCCTAGGCGCCTCCCCCGAGTGCGGGGCGCCCGCCCGCGCCCGCCACCCGCTCCTGCGCCCCGCCCGCGGCCGCCACGGGCCCAGCCGGCTTGCCCTAGCTAGGCTCCCCGCGAGGGCAGGGAGAGGAGGCGCAGGGAGGAGGCGCGGAGGAGGAGGAGGGAGGGGAGGAAGGGGAGGCGGGGGAGGAGGCCGGGAGGGGAGCGCCTGGGAGGAGCCGAGGGCTCCTCGCGAAAGTGCCCGCAGCGCCCGGAAGCGTCCAGAGGCCCCGATGCTGGGAGATGAGGAGGCCTCTTGGGGAACGACGACGACTCCAGCGATGACGCAATAGTCATGCAAAATTATACATATATATTTAAACTCCACCCGGAAGGCAGGATCCATCGGCCTCTACGTGCACAGCAGAACTAGAAACCGGGACGGAAGAAAGACCAAGAGGATTAAAAAAAATTTTTCATTAAGGCGGGTAGGGTGATGGGGGAGGGGCAGTGGTCGACCCTGGGCTAGAAAGAAGGGACCCCTGGCTGATTGCTGGGGCCCCCTTCCCACGACCACCCAAGCCGTTCGCAGCAGAAGCTTGAATCCTTTCCTTTGAAACTGGTGACTAAGGGAGTTACAGCATCTTGAATCATGGAAGCACCCCAGAACCAGCCAGAAAAGGAAGACGCCGCTGGCTTTGGACCCCACAAATGTACCTTGGTTCCCCCTGGAAGAGACATTCTCTGAGGCCCCCTTGCAGCCCCCAGTGCCCCTCGAAGGAGTTAGGTTGTGATCCCTGAGGAGCCACACACTATGGTGCTGTAAGCCTTGGCCTGCGATCCAGGCAGCAACCCCTGTGCCCCTGCCGGGGCAAAGCTCGGAAAGACTGGGCTGCCCAGGGCCCATTCACTGACCAACAGTGCTGCTTTGAACATGAGGCACTGGGGGAGAGGGCTGGCGGAGAGCAGGTACTCTTGCGCTGACGCTGCACCCCCTGCTGACATGAGAGAAACCACTTCCTTTCATTGATTCACAGGATTAGAAAACGCTGTGCAGAAGTCAACCGGACCATCTTCCTTAGACTCCTTAGGTGGTAGGTAAGCAAACAGACCTAGAGAGGTAGAGTGGTTATCTCAAGGCTACAAGCCAATTCCAGCACTCAAGGACACTTCACTTTGGGAAATGCTCACTGTTAGGTCCCTGTGCCTCTCTTCTGAGGCCTCAACTCTCAAACCCCAAATCTGACTTCCATCGTCCCAGGAGGACGTCCTGGATTACTGGTAGTTCCTTGTGGAATCACGCTCAAGATCTCACCAGATCCCTCCAAATGCATCCAAGTGCGGGTGGGCATGTGCATTGCCCGCTGCAATGAATCTGGAAGAAACTTTGTTTGAATGACAAGAAAGGCAGCTTTGAAGTCAGATCTTGGTTCAAGGTCACCTTCTGCCACTTAGAAGGGAAGAAAGGAGGACTTGCTCCCTTTGCCTATAGGACCATTTCTTCAGGCAGCATTTGCTGAGTCCCGTATTCTGAAAGGAAGTTCTATCGGAAGAGGTTAGGAGCTACTGGAGTCTACTCAGCTAGGAGAGTGCATTTGGTCCCTGATGCTAGTTAGAGGCCCACTTCTCCAGGCCTCAGCTTTCTCATCTATAAATGTGAGTGCATCCATAAGAATGAGAACAGGCCGAAACCGGTTTGGCTCAGTGGATAGAGCCTTGGCCTGCGGACTGAAAGGTCCCAGGTTCAATTCCGGTCAAGGGCATGTACCTTGGTTGCGGGCACATCCCCAGTAGAATGTGCAGGAGGCAGCTGATCGATGTTTCTCTCTCATCGATGTTTCTAACTCTCTATCTCTCTCCCTTCCTCTCTGTAAAAAATCAATAAAATGTATTTGAAAAAAAAAGAAAAGAAAAAAAAAGAATGAGAACAGGTCTCACCCCTGAGAACTGTAGGGTGACTCAGAATGTATCCTGCTTACAGATTTAGGACTAGAGGAGAAGCAGTTGTTGGAGACATGGGGAAAGGCCTTTATGAGGATGACAAGGTCTCTCCCAGGACTGGAGCAGAGAGGCTTCCCCAGTTCAGGACTCTGGCCTCCCAGTTCCTATTGGGACAGGCATTTACTAGGGATCCAAGGAGCCGGAGGATCAGCTCCAGAACCTTGAAAAATGTCAGGGCCTCCAGGTCCTGGATGGTCTGGGAGAAGCTCTGAAAAAGAGCACTTCACGTGGGGAACTGATGTCAGATGAATCATGCAGAGGTGACTTCATTGGTGATGATGACTTCATCCCTTTGGCCCATAGAAAAGCCAAAATTGACTGCCAGGAATACTCAGTGCTCTGGGTTGATTCCACTAGTGTGTATGCGGAGTGGGAGGGCGGGATTATCCTGGATGCCCCAGATCAGCCCACAGATGGGTAAACTGGAAGGACCAGATAGGTTTCAGCAGAAACCTTTTTCCTATGGGCAAAAAGGATAATGCCTCACGTGGTCAAAACAACAACAAAAATAATTCTCAAATTTCAGGGACTTGAAAGACAGAAATCAACTTTGTTTCTAAGCATCCCCATAGGCTCTGTGCTTGCTTTTTTCCTTTTGGGTCAATTGCATATATCAAAACATACAATACTCTGTGTGAGAATCGGGAAATCTCTACTTAGCCTTCTCTTTTTCCTGTAGTTCCTACTCTTCGTTGATTCATCCAGTACTTCATTTAACAAGCATTTATTGGGGTTTACTAGATGCCAGGCTTTATTCCTGGGCAGGGGATAAAGAGCTGGAAAACCGCAATCGCTGGAGGGAGAGGCAGAAAGGAACTGATGAGCAAATAGATAATTACTAAATAATGTGATCAGAGCTGCCTTAGAGGATAAAGAACAGACTTCTGGAAGTGCAGGGGAGGCTGTTAGTACCTAGCTGAAGAAGGATTTGCAGAAGGGTGTCATTGGCCTGCGGTTTAAGAGGCTAATAGGAGCAAGATAAGAGTGCCTGCAAAAGACAGCCCCACACCAGGGCAAGAAGGAACAGCACACTACTTCCTGGGAACAGTGAGCCAGCTAGGGGGACAGAGTGCAGGATTAGTGGTGCTGGGGAACTGCTTTGTATTTTATTGGGAACTATAATATTGATTGTGCTTCATGCAGAGGTTCCCATTTCAGTCACACCTACCTTCTGTCTTAATCTGTTCTGGCTGCTATAACAACATACCGTAGACTGGGTGACATCAACAACAGGAATGTATTTTGCATATTTCTGGAGCTGGAAGTCTGGGATCAGGATATCAGTGTGGTTTGGTGAGGGTTGCAGACTTGTGTCTTCATATGGGAGAAGGTATTAGGGAGCTCTGTCTAGCCTCTTTCTAAGGGCACTAATCCCATTCATGAAGGCTCTGCCCTGGTGACCTAATCACTTCCAGAAGGTCCCATGTACTAATACCAATACTTTGGGCTTTAGGTTTTAACATACAAATTTGGGGGAACACGTTGAACTTATAATGCCTTCCTAATGTAAGTAACTTGAAAATTGCACAAAATATACAAGACCACTGTTTTCTGCAATTGGACAGCACATGGCAAGGGACAGTGATTCCTAAAAGAACAGAACAAATGAGGCAAGCTCTGCTATCACCCTAACTTTCTACTGGAAGTACTTTCTGAATTGCAGCATAGTGAGGGGGAACTGAAGTAGATGACAGTGGCTTTGCTGAATTGAGAAGATAGCTGAGGAGACTGTTCAAGACAAAGTACCAGAATGGAGGGAGTATAGCAACATGATCCTCTTGAGTCTGCTGCTGATACTAAATTGTACATTCCTAGCGTGAAACTCCACAATGCTAGGCAAAGAACTGCCCAAGAACATGAGCTGCTTGGTTCCCAGGGCACACACAGAGTTAGGAGGTGTTTGAGTTCCAACCAGCCAATACGAAGGGACTTTATAGAATGTCCAGAGGATTCAGTAGAAACTACAGGAGGGGTGCACATTTGTAGAGGGGCCATATTAGCCCTAGAGTAAAAGTGACTCTAGGTGTCCCCCCAACAAAGTTTATAAACAAGCCTCCTAAAGAACAAGTTCATCCACTATTACCATAAATGCCAGGCAAAATGAATTTCATCATTTTTAAGGAACAGCAACATAATAGAGATATTCAACAACATAAAATTCAGCATGTCAAAAATTACTAGACATGCAAATAAGTAGGAAAATGTAATCAGGAGAAAAACCAGTCAGTAGAAACAAACCCAGAAATGAGAGATAATGGAATTAGCAGATGGGGATTTTAAAAGGTACTATAAATATACACAGGGATTTAAAGAAAAATGTGAATATGGAGAGGTGAAGAATGGAAGTTATGAAGAAGAACCAAATAGAACTTCTAGAATTGAAGAACACAATAACCTGAAAGGAAAAGTTCACTGGCCGGTTTTAACAGCAGATTGGACATGGTAGGAAAAAAAAAGTCTGTGATGTTGAAGACATAACAATAGAACCTATCCAAAGTAAAGCACACAGAGAAAAGGCCTAAGATAATAAAACAAAACACAATTGCTGTGTCCTAAACTACATTCCTAAGGCCTTTAGTTAAAAGGTAGACATTTCCAACAGATTCCATAGGGGGCAGAGCTAACCTTCAACCCCTTTACAACAATGTAGTAGAACAGGTTGTAAAAGAAATGAAATCATTTCATGTTGGTTGGTCAAAGCCCCCTGCCCTGAACCCTCCTCCTCCAGGTGCCCCAGACCCCAGGCCTTTCCCTGGCTCCCTCTGACCTCCTGATTCAACATAAAGGGTTAATGCCTGGCAGTACCCTGTTGCAACTGAGGCAGGACGACTCTGGTTGGTTAGCTGTTAATTGTTTTGAGTGTCATCTCTGATTATGGGACATGTTAGGACTGTGGGAGCCTTCTTGGGCTTTCAAGTCACTTTCTGAGAAGAATAGACTCAACTAGAGGATCTGGGCAAATGCATCCAAATAACTTACATTTTTAATATTTGTATTGAGCTCTGTGTTCTAGGAGTGTGGTCAGGACAGGAGGAGGTACCCCTCAGGACAGGCCCACAGCAGCACTCTGCATCTTCCCTTTCCTCTCTCTTCTCAAAGAGGGTTGCAAACCTCTAAAGTTGTGACAGTCTACAGGGAAGACTGTTTCCTCATCATCCATCTATTCCTCTACCTATCCAACTATAGCTATTATTAAGTGATCTCTGTGTGCTTGACTCTGTGGGAAGTTCTAAGTGAATCAGAACTAGTACTTTCCCCAATAAGGTCATCACGGAAGTCCCTACCCATGGTGAAGGGCAGAGTGGAATGGATACACTCTCTGCCTTGTGTCAGGCATTGAGATGTGCCTCTTAGCAGGGGTGAGGTCAGCCAGGACCTCTCAATTGAGAATTAAGTCAACCATAAAGCAATGTTTGGCATCTGAATATGTCCCCTGAGCTGAGGACTGTGTGTTTCTGAGCAAGCAGAGCATCTGCACTCTTTGGGGCTGTTCCGGCCTATAACTCACTGGAGGCTTGTCCTGGGGCTCCTTACTCTCCTCATCCTTTCTCCCAGCCTTCTGTAGGCTCCCTGGGCTCTGGCCTGGGCCTGCCTCTCCACAGACAGCTCGAGAACTGTGGTTCTAGGAAGGGCAGATGAGGGGCAGGGTATTTTGTGAATGGCATCTGACATTTACCTAGCACTTCACAAAGCTTGCTCACTCCTTACAACATCTGGCTTTCACAGCTCCATTGACAAGGCAGCAGAATTCCTCATTAATATCCTTATTTTATAGATGAGGCTTTGTGTCTTTATCCAGATGGAATTCAGGCAGATTTTGAGCCTTTATCCAGATTGCCTGGCCTATGAGTGACATCAGGACTGAAACCTGAACAGAGAAGGAGGAAGGGGCAGAGAGAGAATTCGATCAGTTGCCTCCTGTACACACCCTGAGTTGAGGATCAAACCCACAATCTAGATATGTGTCCTGACCAGGAATCGAACCCTCAACCTTCTAGTGGACTGGACAACGCTCCAACCAACTGAGCCACACTGGCTAGGGGAAGGTGTGAATTCTTTTAAAAATATATGTTTTTATTGATTTCAGAGAGGAAAGGGAGAGAGAGAGAGAGAGAGAGAGAGAGAGAGAGAGAGAGAGAAACATCAATGATGAGAGAGTATCATTGATAGGCTGCTTCCTGCATGCCTCACACTGGGGATCAAACCCACAGCCCAAGCATGTGCCCTGACCTGGAATCAAACCGTGACCTCCTGGTTCATAGGTGGATGCTGGGCAAGGTGTGAATTCTTAATGTAAATTATTTGAGGAGAAATGTTTCTTACCCTGTCTGATTCTGGCCCAAGCAAGCATTAGCTTTCTCCTGCCCTGACCAAAGCCTGCTTTGCACTGGGGGTGGAGTTCTTGGATTAAAATTGTTTGTGTCCCCTTACTCATCAGCACTGAGAAAGAGTTGAAGCTTTCTGGGCACTTTTGATTTTCTCTCTGATGTCTCCATTTACTTCCAGACCAAATGAACTCTCTGGCTCATGCTCTTCTCCCTCAGCTTGCTCCAAAGGTGGCACAGTCTCTGCTTCCCACATCCTCACCTTGAGCTGAGCTGCTCGGCTCAGTGAGCTGCAGCGGGCTGCCAGGGCCTGCCCCTGACTCATCAAACCTGCCAGCTGGCTCTGTACAACATTTCCTTCTACCCCAAAGCCCGTCCTTGTGTTCTTGTCCAAATCCTCACCCAGGCAGTCTTGACATGGCACTTATTTGGCTTATAGCCAGACTCTCCTGCCTCTGCTAATCTTCTTAAACCCAGGTTTGGCCAAGTTCCAGCCCTGCTCAGAAGCCTTAGATGGGTCTCCTTTGCCTAATGCCCCAATCTCAGTCTGACATGTCCAACCTTCCCAGCTGAACACCAGTCTTTCTGGGCACTGCTGACACCCACTGCCACTGCAGGCCTGCTTGCTGCTGCCAACCCAATCTACTCTCTGCACCCAGACCTCCTACACATCCCCACAACTGTGCCATGGCCCACAGCATTCTCCCCATCTAGAGGCTCTCTCTTTCTGCTTATCTCAATGATCAGTCCCACAATAACCATTTTTACTCCTGCCTCCTGGGTTGACCCCTTACCCCAAGACCACTCCTTCAGCTGACGCCTACAGCAACTCATCCTGTGTCCTCTCCTGACTCTTATCCCATCCCATTTTGGGTGCCAAATACCTTTCCACATTTCTGAACCAAGGTTCTCTCGATTGCATAGTTGGGTATCCATAACAACCCAATCGATTCTTGTCTATTTGGATAAATTCTTCTTAATGAATACTAACAACCCGATACTTTTTTTCTATGTTCTTTTAGTATTATTATTATTATTATTATTATTACTAGAGGCCCGGTGCATGAAATTCATGCGGGGGGGAGGGGGGGCGGTGGTCGTCCCTCAGCCCGGCCTGCAACGTTGCTAGTGTCCTGCGCCCGGCCTCTGGCCAGAGGCCCCTCCCTCCATGCAGCTGGAGCGTGGGACACTGGGCTCACGTCGCTGAGGCAACGTCACCAGTGTCCCCCCCTACTCCCATCTTTGGCACCGCCATCTTTGTTGCAGGGTGATGGTTAATTTGCATATTGCTCTTTTATTAGATAGGATTTTTAAATCTTTATTCATGAGATTATTACAGATGTCCCCCTTTTCTCCCCCATTGCTCCCCTCCACCTGGTTCCTGCCCCGCCCCAGGCATTTGCCATCTTATTGTCTGTGTCCATAGGTAATGCGTATATGCATATAAGATCTTTGTTTCATCTCTTCCCACTCCCCACACCCTCCTTCCCTCTGAGAATCGTCAGTCTGTTCCATTTCCATGCTTCTGATTCTATTTTATTCACCAGTTTATTCTGTTCATTAGATTTCTTATTAGTTTATTTTGATTTTTAGATTCAATTGTTGATAGGTATGTATTAGTTGCCATTTTGTTGTTCATATATTTGATCTTTTTCTTTTCCTTCTTCTTCCTCTTCTTAAAGAATACTATTCAACATTTCATACAATACTGCTTTCATATAAAAGCTAACTCCTTTAGCTTTTTTTCTCTTGTCTGTGAAGCTCTTTATCTGACCTTAAATTCTAAATGAGAACTTTGCTGGGTAGAGTAATCTTGGTTTTAGGTCCTTGCTATTCATCACTTTGAATATTTTTGGCCTGCATAGTTTCTGTTGAGAAATCAGCTAACAGTCATATGGGCACTCCCTTGTAGGTAACTAACTGCTTTTCCCTTGCTGCTTTTAAGATTCTTTCTCTGTCTTTAGCCCTTCGCATTTTAATTATGATGTGTCTTGGTGTGGTCCTCTTTGGGTTCCTTTTGTTTGGGACTCTGTGCTTCCTGGACTTGTAAGTCTATTTCTTTCACCAGGTAGGGAAGTTTTCTGTCATTATTTCTTCAAATAGGTTTTCAATATCTTGCTCTCTCTCTTCTTCTGGCACCCCCATAATACAGATGTTGGTACACTTGAGTTTATCCCAGAGGCTCCTTACACTATCTTACACTATCTTCATATTTTTAGATTCTTTTTTCTTTTTGCTCTTCTGGTTGGGTGTTTTTTGCTTCCTCATATTTCAAATCATTGATTTGATTCTCGGGATCCTCTAGTCTACTGTTGAATCCCTGTATATTATTCTTTATTTCAGTCAGTGTACCAGTATGCTTAATTTCTGACTGGTCCTTTTCCTATTTTTATTTTTATTTTTTATTTTTGGCATTCTCACTAAGATCATTGAAAGTCTCACTAAGTCTCTTGGAGGTTTCTAGAAGATTCTTGAGTAACCTTATAACTGTGATTTTGAACTCTATATCTAGTAGTTTGCTTTCTTCCATGTCTTTCATTTGTGATATGTTTCTTTGTCTCCATATTTTGGCTGCTTCCCTGTGTTTGTTTCTATGTATTGGGTAGAGCTGCTATGGTTTCCTTGAATTGATAGAGTGGCCCTATAGGTCACAGTGGCTCAGCATTCCCAATCACCTGAGGTGGACACTCTATGTGCACCCCTTTGTGGGCTGTGTGCACAGTCTTGATGTAGTTGAGATTTGTTTGCTGTTGGCATCACTGGGAGGAATTGACCTCCAGGCCAATGGCTGTGAGGACCAGCTGTGACTATAGTGGGAGAACTGCTGTGCAGGAGACACCCTTGTGGAGCAGGACTTGCTTCAGTGGGGCTTTGGTGCTCACTAAGTCTGCCCCTTGAGTGTGTTGCTTATGGATGTGGAGAGTTGTAATCTGGTATGATCTGACACTGACCGCTGGGTACACTGGCTTTTGGGTTTCCAGGGAGGAGTAAAGTCAGCCCTGTCTGAGGCCCCCTAACAGGAGCTACAGAAAGATCTACAGATTCCTCCTCTTTGTATCAGGTTTGAAAAGGCCCAGATGAGGCCCAGCTGTGAATCAAGGCAGGCTGGTGCTGGTGCTGTGTCTTGGGCCTTTTAATGATAGGCTTGGGGCTTCCTGACCCAGCTGCAGCTTGTTAGAGATTTTCAAGGCCAGGCCATTCGTATGCAAAATTTACTCCACACAGGTTGGGTGGGGCTGCAAATTGGATGGGGTAGGGTCTCAGGGAATCACCAGGGCAGAGCAAACAGAAATGACTGCCAGTAAGCTCTGCAATTGGGAAGATCCCAGCATAGGAACAATGATCCCTACAAGCACCTCCATCTGGAAGAAAGCTGCCTCCGAGTTCCTGCCCTGATGCCAGACAATCTAGTTCCTCCTCGTATGTGTCTGTGTCCCTCAGAGCCTCGCCCTAGCACTGGAGCTCAGAGGAAGTGGGAGCTGGTAAGTTCAGTTTGTGTGCAGGCCTTTTAAGAGGAGCAGCTGGGTCTCCAGCAGCCTCTGTGTCACTGAGCCCCAGTCCACACTGGTTTTTACAGCCTGTAGTTATGGGGACTTCTTTTCCCAGCTCTGGGACCCTGGGCTGGAGCGTCTGCTCTGGGGTTGGGACCCCTTGCTCCTCCAGGCGGCCTCCACAGAGGCAGTCCTCCCTCACGATTAAAAAAGCGGCACACATGGGTGCCGGACCAGCCCACTCTGCGCCTCCACGTCTCCTACCAGTCTCAGTGCGCTTTCTTCTTTACGTCTCTAGTGTAGGACTTCCATTCAGCCAGCTTTCCGGCAGTTCTGGGTGATGTTTTATCTGTATTTTAGTTGTAATTTTGATGTGGTTGTAGGAGGCGGCCAGTACAGGCATTTGCCTACACCTCCATCTTGGTCTCTATCCTAACTTGCTACTTTTGCCAGGTGACTTGCCTCCAAGTTAAGGCACCTGTTGTCAATGATGGTATATCTCAAACCACCCATGACACGGCTTACCTATCTGTAAGTCAATGCATTATAAGAGTCTGTGATGAACTAGGAAGGGGGCTTAGACACTAAATCCCTGCATTCACTTAGCTTTCTTAAAACTGCTAACACTGAACACTGTCAAGTGATTACCTGCTTACTGGTTTCTCTCCCCCATTACATTGTGGGCTGGTGTCTGACTTGTTTTCTGTTATATCACCTGGCACATAACAGATAGTCATCAAGCATTTGTTGAGAAACAAAAAAAGGGATGCGGCCTTCCCACATATTTAGCATTTGAAATCCCCCAAAGGAGTCAGTATTTCTCTCAATTTCCTCACCCACTTCCTGGGCTCTGCAAGTTGCCGGTGCTCCTGACTCTGGAAAGTCCCTTCCCTTCCTCGCTCTGCAGTCTTCAAGTGTCTGGAGGCCCAGGTCGGGCTGCCTCTCTTCTGGCCAGGGGTAGGGAGCCCACAGCCAGACGTTTGCCCTTAGACTTGCTTACAAATCCTATCTGGAATGAAGACCAGTTGCTTGAGGCTCTGGCAGGGCTCCAGGCCGAAGGACAGGTTTTAAGTTTTGTGCACCAGGCACTCCCGCCAGCCCCTCCTCCCTTTCAATGGCTGGGGATTTGCATTTCCTTCCCCAGGCTCACACAGGCTCACTGGGCGACTGTGAGAGCCCAGAAGAGATCCCCAAACTCACATTTCCTCTAAGGACCCTCCTATGCCCACAAATACAGAATCACCAGTTTTGAAATGTCTCCCTCATGTCATAAGGAGGGCCTTTTGGGGATGCTGGCAATGTTCTATTTCTTGACCTGGGTGGTGGTTACAGGATATTTGTATATCATATTAAGTCATTAAGCCATACATTTACATTCTATACACTTCTCCGTATGTGTAATATATTTCACAATAAAAAAAAAGACAAAAAAAGAAAGTCCTGCCCCTTCCCCAACTCTTAATCTGATTGATCCATTTGAACCCATGCCTCTCTGTGCCCAGCCTCTGCTAGAGAAGGAGATCCTTGTCTTCAAGGAAGTTCCTGGAAGGAGCAAAGTCACTGAGAAAACAAGACACTGAATCCAGCTCTGATTCTATCCTGGAAATAACCATGCTGTCGTTGTTTCGTGGAGGAGTTCAGAGGTCAAGGAGGTGGTGGGGCTCAAACTGGGCCTGAAAATATAGGTGGGACAGAAGCAGAGGAGGGCATTTTAGCTGAGAAATTGGTATGAGCAAAAGCCGTTAGGTGGGGTGGAGCTTGATGAGTTGGGCAGGCAATGAGAGACCCTGGTACTGAATAGTTTATAGGAGGAAGGCCGTCTTAAAGAGCCATAAATGCTGCTCTCCCCCACTCCCCCCCACCCCCCCACCCGCCCTACCCCCCGCCGCCAGGCCCCAAACAATGGCAAAGTGGATGCCACTTATAGCGCAAGCCTGCCTCATTGGAATGGAGGCATACGGGCTCTCACGCAGGAGCAGACATGTGGGATTCTCATTTCTCAGTTTGTTTTGTTGTTTTGCTCAAGCCACAGGCCCATTGGCCTCATAATCCCCATTCCAGACAGACTAAGAGTTACAGCTGCCAGATGCATTACACGGGCACCCACAAGCCTGCAGAGGCGCTTGCTCAATCCTGACTTTTAAACCTGCCCCACCTTGCAGCTGCCTTCAGGGTCGCTGCACTGATCAGCTGTTGAGAAGTGGGAGGGGGCAGGAGAACTCAGGGCTGAGTTTCTGGATGGTGACTGTGACAGGCTCTGAGGGGATTCCACCCAAGCCCTGGAGCCCTGGAATCCCGGGACTTCACCCACCATCACCCAGGCTGTGGCCGGCCACCTGAGGCTGTGGGTGAAAATGCCATGAAGTGCTGGGAGCTTCCCAAACTCCAGGCAGGGCTCCTGAGTATAATACAAGGAGGCAAGACTAGGCTGTGTTTCCACTCCCTTTAGGGAGTAGAAACCAAGTCAGTCACAGGCACTCTGTATACACAGAGTGACTGTGAGGAGGAACGAGGCCTGACGCAGAGAAGAGACACTAATCATGGTAGTTAGAGTAGTAGTAATGATGATAACTACCAGGCATGAGGATTAAGCTAAATATTCATTTATTTTATCTTCACAATAATTCTATTGGGGATGTTATTATTTACATTATACAGATGAGGCTTCAAGTGGTGAGCTGCTTTACCAAAGTCATACAGAACGGTAAGTGCAGCACTGGGATCTGACTTCGGCAGTCTGACTCCTGAGCCCACCTGTGGAGCCTGCGCTGTCCAGGTCAACCTTGTCTAGGCCTGGAGAGGGTGTCCTCCCTCACCCCTGGAGCAGGCCAGCCCCTGTGGTGGGTGTGGCCCCCTTAAAGACCATCTGGCAAATTTTGCTTGCTCTGGTTTCCCATTAAACTGCTTTTGGATTGCCTTCCCACATACGGGAGCCGGGGAGGGGGGAGGGCGGGGGGCGGGGAAGGCCAGGATCTGCCAACACAACAGCTGTATTTTTCATTAGTAAATTAATAAACTGGCTGCCTGGTTCACACACGTATCCATTTCTGATATCCTGGTTAAGGTCAGCCTACCCCACACCTGAAGCCCACAGTATGCCAACTTAATTGAGATTCTGAGCATGCAAGGGAAGCCCCCGGCATGGCCTGTGTGCCAAGGAAATCCCTCTTGGCCTCCTCTTGCAGACTTGGCCAGCCTTCCCCGGTGACAGCCTGGCTCTTCAGATCAAGCTGCCTGGGCAGACTGCGAGGGTCGCCTGCAGAAAGAAGGAAGAAACAGTGCCAGGTTCCAGTGTGTGTTCCAAGTTCCACATTCTGCCTGCGGACTCCAGGCGCCGGAGCAAAGGCTGGCCCTTGGCTGAGGACTGGTAAGGGCTTGTCTGGTACATTTTTCCTTCTACACACATAAGCTGGGGCTTCCTGGATCTCCTGCTCTCTCTGCTCACCCAGGGAGCCTTTTTTCTCCCCTAACCATTTAGTTGACTTGTCTTATTTAAGAGCAGAGAATGTTTTGCTCTATTTACAAAAGTGCAGTCTTAAAAAAAAATTACATCCTAAATTAATGGGGGGAATTTTCCTTTTAATTTCTAATAGCAGTTTGTAATTTTGAATCCGGAGCCTTGGTCTTTTTCACCAAGCTTGGTGCATCTTTCTGGGACAGCATTCTATTTTGTTATTGTGTTAAAAACAACAACACATAACATGAAATCTACCCTCTTTACAGATTTTTAAGTTACAGTTCAGTATTGTTAGTATTGTAAACTATAAGCACATTGTTGAATCTCTAGAACTTTTTCATCTTGCGTGACTGAAACTCTATACCCGTTGCCATCAACTCCCCAACTTTCCCTCCCCTTTGCCCTTGGCAACTACCATTCTATTTTCTGCTTTTATGAATTGGTCTACTTTTAATACCTCATGTAAGTAGAATCATGCAGTGTTTGTCCTGTGACTGGCTTATTTCACTTAGCATAATGTCAAGGTTCATCCATGATGTAGCAGCTGACAGGATATCCTTGTCATATTTTTATGTCAAAATAATATACTGTTGTATGTATATACAACATTTTCTTTATCAATTCAACTCTCAATGGTCCTTAGGTTGTTTCCACCCATTAGCTTTTGTGAATAAGGCTGCAATGAACATGGGGAGGGGTGGCAAATATGTCTTTGAGGTCCTATTTTCAACTCTTTTGGATAAATTCCCTGCAATGGGATTGCTAGATCATATAGTAGTTCCATTTTTAACTTCTTAAGGATCCTTCATGCTGTTTTCCATAGCTGCAACACCATTTTACATTCCCACCAATATTGTACAAATTTTGCCACATCTTTCCCAACACATTATTTTCAGCTTTATTATTTTTTTGGGGGGGGAAGGGGGTGAATAATGGACACCCTAACAAATGTAAGGTGATATATCATTGTGGTTTTGATTTGCAGTTTCCTGATGATTAGTGATGTTGAGCATTTTCTTATATACCTTTTGGGCATTTATATCTCCTCTTTGGATAAATATCTATTCTTTAATTTTTTTTTATTATTGAGTTGTAGAAGTTTCTTAGATACTTTGGATATTAATCCCTTTATCAGATATATGGTTTGCAAATATTTTCTCCCATTCCATAAGTTGCCTTATTGCTATACTGATCATTTTATTTGTGGCACAGATTTTGAGTTTGATATAGTCCTATTTGCTTTTGTTGCCCATGCTTTGGGTATCATGTCAAGAAGTGATTGCCAAGACCAATGTTATGAAGTCTTTCCCAATGTTTTCTTCTAGGAGTTTTATAATTTTAGGTTTTATATTTAAGTCTCTAATCAATTTCAGTTGGTTTTTATGTATGCACATATTTAATTTTCCCAATGCCATTTGTTGAGGACACTATCCTTTCTCCACAGTCTTGGTACCCTTGTCAAAAATCATTTCACTGTGTGTGTGTGGGGGTTTATTTCTGGGCTCTCTGTTCTGTTGCATTGGTCTATATGTCTGTCTTTATTGTGCCATACTATTTTGGTTACTGTAGGTTTACAATATGTTTTGAAGTCAGGAATGTGAGACATCCAGCTTTGTTCTCTTTCAAGATTGCTTTTGGCTCTTCAGAGTTCTTTGTAATTTCATATGAATTTTTAGGGTTTCTTTTTCTCGTTCTTGAATTTGTAGAGAGTTTTGGGTAGTATGAACATCTTAACAATATTGTCTTCTAATCCATTAACATGGGATGTCTTTCCGTTTATTGTGTCTTCTTTAATTTCTTTCAGCAGCATTTTGTAGTTTATAGTGCACAAGTATTTAGCTTCCTTGGTTGAGTTTATTTCTAGTACTTTGGTTTTTGTGGGTGATACTGTAAATGGGATTGTTTTCTTAATTTCCTTTTAAATTATTTGTTGTTAATGTATAGGAACACAACTGATTTTGTATATTGATTTTGAATCTTGCAACTACTGAATTTGTTTATTAGTTCTAGCATTTTATTTTTGTGGAATTGTTAGGGTTTTCTAGATATAACATCATGTCAGCTAGGAATAGAAATAATTTTACTTTTTTCTTTTTAATTTCAACGCCTTTTATTTCTTTCTCTTGCCTAATTGCTATAGCAAGGACTTTTAATACCTTGCTAATAGAAGTGGTAAGAGTGGCATCCTCGCTTTGTTCTTGATCTTAGAGGGAAAAACTTTTATTTTTTCATTGTTGAGTGTGATGTTATTTCCTTTTACTCCTAGTTTGTTACATGGTTTTATTATGAAAGGGTATTGAATTTTCTCAAATTCTTTTTCTACATCTATTGAGATGGTCATGTAATTTTATCCTTCATTCTGTTAATGTGTTGTATCACATTGATTGATATTTGTATGCTGAACCATCCCTGCATCCCAGGGATAAATCCTACTTGTTCCTGGTGTATGAACCTTTTAATGTGCTGTTGAATTTGATTTACTAGTATTTTGTTGAGGATTTTCACATCTGTGTTCATCAGGGGTATTGTCTTGTAGTTTTCTTGTAGTGTCTTTGTTTGACTTTGGTGTTAAGGTAATGCAGGCCTCATGAAATATATTTGGAAGCATTTCCTCCTCTTCATTTTTTCGTGGGGGGAGGAAGAGTTTGAGAGGGATTGGCGTTAATTTTTATTTTTAGTAGAATTCTCCAATGAAGTCACCTGGTCCTGGGCTTTTGTTTGTTGGGAGGTTTTTTGTTAATTACTGATTTAATCTCCTTACTAGTTATAGCTATGTTCAGATTTTCTATTTCTTCATGTCTATTTCTTCAGTCATGGTAGATTGTATGTTTGTAGGAATCTACCCATTTCTTCTAGGTTTTCCAATTTGTTGGCATATAATTGTTCATAGTAGTATCTTGTAATTCTTTTTGTTTCTGTGGCATAAATAGTAATGCTTTTTTGTGTATTGAACCATAACTGCCTAGAAAACTTCTGGACTAGGTCTGTCCTAATTGTCTCATTATTATTTGATGACAAAAAGGTGGTAAGTATAATAAAGAGAGAACTCTAGGAACCCAGGTTCAAGTCTTTCTTCTTCTGAGGTATGACCTCAGACAGGTAGCTTTCCCTCTTTAGGCCTCAGTTTCCTCATCTGTGAAATGAGCAGCCGATAGGTGGTCTCCAGGACTTTTTTCTTTGGATGTTGACTCTCTCCTTCCTCCCCTCATGCACTCCACAGCTAAGGAAGTGGAACTCCTAAAACTCTGCCCTAATCAAAGGAACCAGAGGGTCTGCCAGCTCTCCCTCCACCTCCCTTTCCAGGAGCAGCCATGGCCCTGAGTGATGCCGAAGTGCAGAAGCGCATTAAGCACATGATGGCTTTCATTGAGCAGGAAGCCATTGAGAAGGCAGAACAAATAGATGTCAAGGCTGAGGAAGAATATAACATCGAGAAAGGATGCCTTGTGCAAACCCAACGACTGAAGATTATGGAGTATTATGAGAAAAAGGAAAAGCAGATAGAGCAGCAGAAGAAAATCCAGATGTCCATCATGAGGAGTCAAGCAAGGCTGAATTTCCTGAAAGCCCGAAATGACCTCGTCTCAGAGTTGCTAAGTGAAGCAAAGCTGAGACTCATCAGGATTGTGTCAGATCCCGAAGTCTACCAGAAGATGTTGTATAAACTGGTGCTACAAGGTCTGTTCCGACTGCTGGAGCCTGAGGTGATTATACGCTGCAGGCCACAGGACCACCTCCTGGTTGAGGAGGCAGTGAAAAAAGCCATCACTCAATACAAGACAGTCTCCCAAAAAAGTGTGAATGTCCACCTTGATCGAGAGGTGCACCTGCCTATGAATGCAGCGGGAGGTGTGGAGGTCTACAGTAGCACTCAGAATATAAAGGTTTCCAATACTCTAGAGAGTCGACTGGATCTCTTAGCCCATCAAAAGATGCCAGAAATGCGAAAGGCCTTATTTGGAGCCAATCCCAACAGGAAGTTTTTAATATAAACCTCTGGGAAATGAAGCTCATGTTGAACTTCTGAGCCATAAAAGCATGTTATTAAGGCAAAGAAACTAGTCATGTTTCCTCTTCTTTGTTGCTCTGATATCATTCTATCTTCTTTTAAGAAATACCCTTTGAATAGCTAAAGGCATTCTACTTTGGAATAAAGCCCGACTTAATGCTTAGAAATCTAATTCCAGTTCATCCATCCATACCACAGCTTCTGCTCAGTTCTGCAGTCTGGTTGAAGGGAGTAAAGACAAGATGTCTGTTCTTTAGCTCATCCTCATGGTGAGATGTGAGTGGTATTTTTGGCTTATGGGTCTGAGTGCTCTAAATTTCTTTAGTATGTATGTGAAGAATGTTTTCCTCCTTTTGTTTCAACAGCCTGTACTTAGGTTGTTTAAAGAGATTTAGAGATCTTCCTCTTGTGTACAGGGTCAACTCCATGGGCATATGTGACCAGTGCAGTCACCCACACAGGGCTCCCTGCTCAAATCAGTTCAGTGCTTGGGGTTTAATTTTCTGTAACCACTGCCTTGAAATTCTGTTTAAAAAAAATTTTTTTTTAATTTTATTGATTTCAGAGAGGAAGGGAGAGGGAGAGAGAAATAGAAACATCAGTGGTGAGAGAGAATCATTGATCAGCTGCCTCCTGCACACCCCACACTGGGGATCGAGCCCGCAACCCAGGCATGTGCCCTGACCAGGAATCGAACCGTGACCTTCTCGTTCATAGGTTGATGCTTAACCATTGAGCCACGCCAGCTGGGCCTGAAATTCTTAATTTAACTTTGAATGTGTGTTTTGTAAGTGAAGCCCCATGTGGCTTCAGAGCAGGAACTATTGCTTGGAGCCTTGGCTCACACATGGTGCCAACTCCCAAAGCCTACCCATCTCCCTCGGATGGGTTCTTAGCTACCACTTCCCAGCTTCCTGTGTCCCAGCCTTCCTCTTCCTCACCCAGTAATATTGCTGCCCTCTGCCCCTGGTGAGGGCCTGGTGTGCATGCAGGGAGGGTCAGAGGGGGGGTGTACATGCTCGGCAGGGTCTTATGACTGGGCATAATAGTGGCCATCAGCACCCTGGCTGGCAGCTCCATTCAGCAGGTGACTCAATGAAGGTGAGCATCTTGCCCACCAGATACTGAGCACATCCTGGTGTAGAGGTTTAAAGACCCTGGGTTCAGGTGTCTTCTGTGGGTTGGGTCAGCCAGCCTGCCGTAATGGCAGATGCTGTAATGGCAGGACTTCCCTGACCCCAGCCAGCACATAGCACCTAGATCTGTGGGAAAGAAGACACAGCAGTTGTCAAGCTACTGGGCCTGAGTCTCAGGGAAGGAACTTCAGGAGCTTATGAGGGTCTGTACTTGCCCTGCCAAGTATCCCCATGACCGACAGAGTTCCCATCAAACAGCTCAGTCAGTGCCTGAGGAGACTTGGGGTCGTCTCCTCCCGCCAGCTTGATGAATATTCTGGGAGAAGCCAAGAAATACACACTGTAAGTTTGGTGACTCTCCATTTGGGCATGGCACAATATGAAGATAAATAATAAAATTCATGCTTATGATTTAAACTTTTAATTTTTATTCCCTTAGTCATTAACATTGTAAATAAAAACGATGACAAATCAAAAGAGAGGCTGCAGAAACAAGGAAAAAGCTTTATAGTTTAGTCCCTCTCCTTGCACTTTTTGAACAAAGGACACCACCTTTTCACTTTGCATTGGGCCCTGTAAATAATGTGAGCAGCTCTGCACGGTATGGTGACTTAGAGTCTAATGTATTAAACTCTATAAGTTAGAGTTTAACTTCTATATTAAAATCAAAGATTTTTAAAGAGGAAAAAACCCCAAGTAACTGCCAACAGCAAAGGTTGGTTTGTGCTGTAAGGACTGTATAAGGTACAGAAATTTAGGGACAGGTTATGGCTCAACAGGGTGCCTCCCAGAACCAAAGGACAGGACTCTGTCATAGTCTCAGGAGAGGGCTGGACGTGGGGACCAGGAAACCATCCGAACTTCGAAGTGGGTGGCCACTTCATTTTCTTACTTCAAGGAGTGACTTTCTCTACCGTGCAGTTTAAATGACGGAGTAAGCATGCCCCCCAGTTTACATTCCCAATTTTACATGTTGTGGTTCCAGAAACAAATGTGCTTCTCTTGGAGTTTGTTCCACTTTCCTGAGAGTCCCTTTGGCCCAGCTCAGATCAGATGTCCTCCTAGGGTCCAGTTGGTATTCAGTTCTCAGAGAAAAGGGGGTCTTTGTCAGCTAGACAGAGTCTCCAAAGGGTATCTTCTATGTGGGCCCTTGCGAGTTACAAATTCTCTCATTCAATAAACGTTTTCTGAATGCCAATAAAGAGCTAGCGAGGCCCTGTGCTAGGTGCTGGGGGGCAAAGAATGCGATCTGGTCCTGTCCTTTCACTAGTCACAGACTCACAAACATTATCATGAGGATCATGATAATGATACAACGTGGAAAGGCCAGCCTAGTGCTATATACAAGGAAGAAAGGGTCATAGAAAGCTTCTGGGGTATTGGCAATGGAGCCAGGGAAAGTACTCCAGGAAAAGGGGGGAAAGCATATGCAAAGGCCCCAAGGAGTGAAAAAGCAAGTGGTGTTAGAGGAATGGTGTGTGGTTCATTGTGATGAGTGTGAGGGGTGAACGGGGATTGACCATGTTGAAGCTGGGAAGGCACAGGAAGCTTGATGAGGTGGTGCTGTATGCCCTGCTTAGGAGTTACACTGATTCTGGTGGGGTGGTGGGGAGGAGGAGTGTAGGGTCATTGAAGGACTTTAGATAAGAATGAAATCATGGACACTGGACTTCTCAAAGATGATTTTATTGTCACTGTATGTGGAAGACACATTGGAGGGAGGGAGAGACTGGAGGTAGAAGCCCCATGAGGAACAATCTACCAGCCCAAGTGAGAGAAGATAAATACCCTACCAGCTCTTGTGTGAGGTCATCAAATTCATTGATACATAGACTGGAAGAGATTAGAATCAGTGACCTGTATGTCCTATCCACTCCCGCCTCTACTCCTCCTACCTGTCCAGGCCCCGAGGCTTTCCATCACAGTTTCACACTGTCTTACAATTTTTTTTTTTATCAGGGTTCCCCTACTCTCAGAGACTTCTGCTTTCTCTCCTCCCACCTTCTCTCCTCCTGCCTTCTCTCCTCCCACCTTCTCTCCTCCTACCTTCTCTCCACCTTCTCTCCTCCTGCCTTCTCTCCTTCTGACTTCTCTCCTAGTCATCTTTCCAGGCCCAGCATAGCAGTCCCTTCCCAGCTGACCCAGCCCCCAGCTGCTGCTCCTTCTGACACCTGGAACCCCATTTCCTGATGTCACCCAGGAGTGTCTGCACCCCATTGGCCTACCCGAGCTCTGGCCCCCTAAACTGGCTACCATCCATTACTGGGGCGTGACATTAATTCATCTCCAAAAAATTAATAGTCAGGTTTTATGAAAAGTTTAGTGCCTGTGGGGAAACATTTCCCTTAAGTCCCATTTAAATATCTGTTTCTCCCTAATTTTCTCTCTCCCAAAGCTGCCAGACACTCTCTCTTTCCCCTCAACCTTCTCCGTCTCAGCCCTCTCAACCCATGGGCTCCAGTCTCCTCCCTCATAATGGCCCCTCAGCAAAACATAGACTGGTGGCCCACCACGCCTGGCAGCCCACAGTCCCGGCTGTAGGACAGCAGCTCCATCGAGTACTTCACCTTCATTTACTAGGAGCCTCTGTTTCCACTTGTCCCACCTTCCTAGACTCAGCTCCACGTGGGCAGGGACAGTGTGTCTTCTTCCTTCTTTGCATTCCCTGATGCCTCATTATTTCAGTTGGATGTGCACGTCGTAGGTTCTGAACAGACATTTCTGATAGCTATGTCCTTCTTTCCTGCCTGGCTCTGCTTCCTGAATGGAGGCCTCCGGAGTCTCTCTCCTCTTCGGCCCCTAGATTGTGCCACAGAAAAGGGCAAGGGTGGGAGATGGGGGCAGAGGCAGGGAGAATGAGGGCCTACACTGTAGTCCAGGGATGGTGCTCACCAAGAAAACCCTTCTCTTCTGCTCCCTGGGGAAGGCTGTGGATGGGTGGAGCCTGAACTCAGGCGATACTGTGCCCCTGCCTCACCTCGTCAGGGTTTGGTTACCTCCTGGACAAACCTGGGGCCCTAGTGCATCTCTCCCTCCCTCAGAAATACATGGGGGAGGAGGTTTGCTTTGGGCCTGGGTGCAAAGTTAGAGGCTGGGTCAGCTTTAGGGGCCTCAGCCATGGGAGGCAAACCTTAGCCTGTACCTTTCTGTAGCTCCAGCGCTAGCCTTGGCCATCTGGTGGGCTGTTTGTCACCATTCTGATAGCTGCACTCCCATAGGGGTCTCTGCTTTAGAAATGCATGCACTGGCACTTGTTAATTGGCTGGTACAAATGTGCAGGCATACTTTTTAAAAAAAATTATGTATTATTGAGTGCTCGCTTCGGCAGCACATATACTAAAAAAATTATGTATTATTGAAAGTATTACATATGTCCTCCCCCCATTAACCCCTTCTCGCCCACCCTCCCACCCCAAGCCTTTACCACCCTATTGTCTGTGTTTATGGGTTATGCATATATGCATACAAGTTCTTTGGTTGATCTTTTCCCACCCTCCTTGTTAACTGTCCTATCCTCAAGAAGGCGCCTTTCTCCTTTTAGCTCCTCAATCCTCGTGAGCAAACTGTTACAACTACAGGCAGGCCCAACCCTCCCCACCCCTTTCCTCATTAACACTTCCTCCTGAGGTGCAAGGGAAGCTGTTTGCTGCAGATGCAGACAGAGGCTGTGCTGAGTTAGGGCAAGGCTGCTTTGGTAGGCTCACTGCCTGCTGGGGGAGGGCTGGAGGGTCTGAAACACAGCCAGCTAGGCCCTGCCCCTCACGGAGGCCTCCACCCCAGGAATCTTGTTGGCAAGGGTGACTGGTGGAGGAAGAGTACAGAGTTAGTTCTGATTTTGAGCTGCCTGGAGAGCCAGAAGCAAAGGGGTTGCTTGAGTATGGACTGCAAGCTCAGAGAAGGCAGGGAGAGCAGACCGGCAGAACAGAAAATGCCGCAGGGCTTCCTCTCTGTCTCTGGGGTTCCAGGATCCTGGAAGTGGGTCAGCAGATCTACTCTAGGCCAATCATACCCATCTCCCCCCACCTCTGGGAAGCAAGTGCAGCTCCTTACTGAGCTCTCCAGGGGAAATTTGCTCAAGTCTGCCCCTTGCTATGCTTTCCTCTGTTTCTGTCCCTTTATATCCTTCTAAATCATTACCTCATCCTGAAATCACACCTGTTATTGAAGGTACTGGGAAAGGATCGCGTCCACCCCACCTTTCTAAACTGTTCTAAAGCACGATAAACCTGCACTCTCTCGTGGTGCCCAATGCTTTCCTGCCCTATCTCACAGCTCACCCACCCCGTGGCCTTTTCCTGCAGGTCAGCAGCCCTTTATGGGGAGGCAGGCTACTCCACTCTCTCTGCAGACACAGCGAAAGAATCTCCAAATCGGAGAGACAGTCCTGGCTGACTCTTGGCCCACCCACACACACTTGGCATGATAGAATTGAGCACATTCTTTTGTCACTGGGAGATAAGCCCATACAGGGTGATGTGTTAACTCATCCTGGTGGCTACAAATCTGGGTGGATTCACGTCCCAGAGGTTCCAGAATGTTTAGACCTTGAAGGAATCTTGAGAGCCAAAGGTTCATTTGAATCCGAAGCTCAGAAGAAGCAAGGACACTGTTCAAGGTCATAATCAGCTAAGACACTTGGGACTGCAAAGAAAAAACCGGAAAAGACCATGTTGTTGTCATTCATTTTATGAAAAAGTTACCATATAGAAGCTCCAGAACTTCGACTCCCTGCAGGTCAGATATGTAGCAAATACATGGCCATAGCTGGATCCTCAGAGAATCCTTCCTTTCTCTTACCAGGTTCTTCTGGCCTCAGGGCTCGGTTGTAATGAAGGCTCACAGAGAAGGAGTACCAGTGGGTGACTGCATGAGGGATGTGACTTGAGGGAGCCCAGGAAAAGACTGGGACCTTGTGGGAGGTCAGGGCACAGGGGGCATGTTGGGGAGCAGAGTGGGTAGGAAGGTGGCACAGTACCTAGCCCAGAGCTGGCACAGAGCAGGTGCTAATGGAGCTCTGTGAAAGGGAGGAGGAGGGAGAAAGGGAGGGAGGAGGGGAGAAAGAGGAAGCAAGATGCACTGGGCTCCATTGAAGGAAGGGGAACAATAAAGAGTTTGAAGAAGAGTCTTTTCTGGTTTGGCGTGTGAGCCCCGGGTTTTTACTTGGATAAATTCCAATCAGCAGCTCTCTCATTCATTTATTCATGAAGCTCCTTTTGGTTCAACCTGCTTTGAACTGTGGGCTGGGACTGTGGGCTGCCAGGCGTGGTGGGCCACCAGTTTATGTTTTGCTGAGGGAGGAGACTGGAGCCCATGGGTTGAGAGGGCTGAGAAGGAGAAGGTTGAGGGGAAAGAGAGTGTCTGGCAGCTTTGGGAGAGAGAAAATTGGGGAGAAACAGATATTTAAATGGGACTTAAGGGAAATGTTGCCCCACAGGCAATATTGATAAAACAAAAAGAGAGCCACAAAACTCCTTAGTATGGCTTATACAACCACCCCCATTTTCAGCCCACAAATATTTATTGAGTGGTTACCAAATGGCAGGTGCTCTGCCAGGCTTTACATCCCTTGCAGTGAACAGGACAATTAAGGCCCCAGCTTTCCGAAAGGAACATTCTAATGTGACTCATGGAATGGGGGTACGGGGAGGCGTCAGGACTGGGAAGAGGACACCAAACAAGTGGGCAACTGGCGATTTCAGGTTGATCTCAGTGCAGGGCTCTGGGCAGTGAGGCCTTCCCTGACCCCTGCTCAAGTAGGGCCCCCATGCACCTAACGCCCAAGAAGGAGCTGGCTATGCAAACAGCAGAGGAGGAGGCTGGGAGTGGGGAGAAAGGAAGGGCATTCTGAGCAGAAGGAACCACAAATTAAGGCACCGAGGCAGAAAAAGCTATGCCAGTTTGAGGAGCAGAGAGGAGGCCAGTAGAGCTTCACTCAGTGAGTGAAGGGGAGAGGGGAGGGAAAGGGGAGGGTCTTATGAATGGCACACTACGAATTCAGGTTTATTCTATGTACAGTGGAAAGCCGTTGAGGACTTGCAAGTATGGAAGGGGCATGCCTTCATTTTATTGTGTGAAATGTACCAGCTTCTCTGTTAGGTTTCTAATATAACACTTGCCCCTCCCCTTCTTGGCACAAAGGAAACCACACTGACCCCACAGAAATATCAAAGCAAGTCAGCCAGTCACCAGCCAGCTCAGACCAATGCACAGGTATTTTTATAGGTAACACTTTATATTCCCCCTGAAAAGCCCCCTGTAAGTAGCATTTGGGGCCAATGACATTCATTTTCTTACAGAAAGCACCATTAACTTCACTTTATCTTCAGTAGCAGGAGCTGCTAGCATTCAGGTACTCCATGGTTTCCACTTCAAGGTGGGAACAAACACTTAAATGCACTAATGACAAGCATCACCCCATCCACGCACTGCCACCTCCGTTTCTCCTCCTTAGGGGCCCACCCAGCCATTGGGATTGGTAAACCCGGGCTTAGCCCCACGTCTGAACTTTCTGTGACATTACTGCATCGATGGGATCTTTGAGTTTCTCTGAGCTCTTTATAGCAAGTCCCTCTTTTTGGTCCACTCAAGTCGCGACTCTTCCTGACTCCTCCTGCCTTCTGGAACCTTTCCCCACCTGGCTCTGGAATTCTTGGACTTGGACACGTCTTTGGACTCTCAGTCCATTGATTTGTTTCATGTGCTTTGGAGGTTGAGCTTATTTCCCCAGAGGGGGAGCTGCTTGTTTGCCCGTGACTTCCCAGGTTTTTTCCACCTTGAAGTATGGGGTCACTTGACCCCCAAGTGAAGTGGAATCAGAGATTGGGCACTGGCTCTGACCCCATGAGAACAGAGAGATGGGGTAAGCAGGAATGGCACTAGGTGTGTTGAACAGATGACAGAGCCTGGTTCTGTGGAGTCATCGCCTGGCCTTTGATTCCCTAGGGCTTTGGATTAGGCTCACTCCTACTCTCTTTAGCTGTTGTGTGAACCTGGCAAATCCCACGTTGTTAAATAAGGGACCAGGGCCCGATGACCATGTTCTCTGGGGCACTTCAGCTTCCCAGGTCCCCACTGCTAGCTTCACCCACTGTTGTTGACCTTTGACCTCTTCTGATCTCTCTTCCCAGGTTTGCTTCTCTGGTGCCCACCTGGTTTGCAACTGGCCTTTGACATATGCTGGCCTATGGGGTCACAGTTCCTTTTCTGAGGGCAGTGAGCAGGACTGTACCCCAAGGGGAGTGGGGAAGGACAAACTGCAAATCTACTGACCTTCTCTTCATCCAAGGACAAGGCATGTTCTCTGGGAGCCTGTTTTGGGGATAAGGCAGGCTGTTTGTGTGGGTGTGGGTGGATGGGTTTGGAGGGTGGATGGAGAAAGCCTTAGGCGTTCCCACTCTGAAGACAAAGAGCATAAATCCGGCATGCTTCCTGCTTCCAGGCTCTGACCCACTGGAGAGAATCCACACTTGCATTTCAGAGTTTGGTGTCTTAATATCTGTAGCTTGTGTTCTTTAGGCAGTGCCATGCAGCCCTTTACAGAGGATAAGTGTGGTTTATCAGCCACCTGGGGTGGGAGATTCTAGTCCCAGGGTTGCCACTTATTTGCTAGTTTTCTCCAAGAAACTCATCTTCTCTTTGCCTCACCTTTCTTATCAGTAAAATGGAAGAGAAAAGGCCTATTTTCTTTGGGGTGTTTTGGCAATGAAATGAGATAAAACAGAAAGGAAAAAACAGATTCCCATGTGTTTCATGCTAATTTTGATCACTGAATCTTAACTCAATGAAAATATTTTTATTGTTATCCAAGAAATAGGAAAACATTATAGAAGTTTTAAAAGTTTTAAAAATCCTGATACAGTTACCCTTTTCTATTTTCTTTCAGATTTTACAGTGATATCCTCAAATAATTATACATAATATGCCTACCATTTTATACTGTGATCTTTTACATAGTGATACTTGATCTTTGGTAGCTTCATTTTACATGCCTGAAAATTATTGTACCTGTCATCTATAATAATAAAAACATAATATTAGACCAGATGTCCTTCCGGATATCCTTCCTTCTGGACAAAGCCGCAGTAAGGGCCGAGGCAGAGGCCCCTGCACGAATTTTGTGCATTCGGCTTCTAGTGTTTTATAATTTATTTAACCATTCAAACAGTAATTGACATTTGAGCTACTTTCAAATTTTCATTATAATAAATGATACTGTGATTGGCACATGGCTTTTTAGTGGAATTTATCTATATACTAGAGGCCAAGTGCACAAAATTCATGCACTGGGGGGTGGGGGACTCCCTCAGCCCAGCCTGCACCCTCTCGCAGTCCGGAACCCCTCAGGGGATGTCCACCTGCCAGCTTATCTATATATAACATTTTGCCTATTTGTTAAATTAATACACACACATTGTAGAAAAATTTGAAGATGCAGAAGATTTTAAAGAAAATTTATCTCACTGGTGATTGTACCATCAAGGAAATGTGCAGTCTGTTCTATTTGTTTCTTTACATATGTTGTGTGTAGGAGCACACATGTGGATACACATTATTGACCTGATGGTGTGTATGTACCGTGTTGCATCCTGGTCTCTACAAGTTACTATTGTGGCAGGCAGCTGAGAGCATGGGAGTTAAGAGACTGGACTCGAGATTCAGATACTCTGACTTCAAATGCTGCCCCTGCCACTTACTCAGTTAAGCCCTCTGAATAAACTCTAAACCTCAATTTTCATACTTTATTAGCTAGCTAACCTGAGGAAGTTCCTCCTCTAGGCCAGTTTTTAAAAGCATCATAATAGTATCTGCCTCCCGAGGTTGTGAGACTCAATCCATATCAAGCAGTTAGCAAAAACATCTGGCACATAAGTCAATGCTCAACAAATACTCCCCATGGCCATTTTTTCATGCATTTTCCATGACATGAAAATGTCTTGGAAATCACTATTTATAATGACCGCCCAATATTATATTGCTTATTTATACTGTAACCTAGTCAATTTAATCATATATGCATATTTTTAGTTTCAATAACAAGGCATGGATTTTATGCACCTAAACCTTTGCCTCAGTTTGGATTATTTCCACAGGCAGGCATTCTGGAACTGGAATGAATGGGTTAAGGAGTATGACGATTTTTAAAAGGCTCTTTAATGCTTATGCCAAGTTGCGGCGGAAGAAAAGATTTTAAAGAGCCCGGGGCTTAAACATGGTTTTCAAACTGCGGCAGCAAGAAGTGCAATCGTGGACTTTTTTTTTCTCTCCCCTTCAATCTTTCTTCCCCAGATCTTAAGTTGTAGCCAGAACCTTCAGGGTCCTAGACTTTTGAGACGGTCCCTTGATGTGAAAGGGGCCAGCGCGCGCTCTGGAGAGGGAGGAGGGAGAGATACTAGTTTGAATGTCACAAGCCCAGACAGTCTCTGTAATTGTACCACAGTTGACAGTGCAGCAGCGGTCACGTGACCTGAGCATGACCTCATAGCTCCCGGCTCCGCCGCGCGCCCCGCCCCCCCCTCCCCCCTCCGCCAGCGGACCCAGCGCGGGCAGCAGGCGGGGGAGGGCGGGTTCGTCACTCCCGGCTAGCAAGTGACCTAAAGGAGGCCTGGGAATGAGGTACTGTCCTTGGTTTCCTGGGCGAAGAAGAAGGGGGACGCTAGGATGCCCAGACCTCTGTAATCACTCATCAGCGAGAAAATGTAACAGCACGATTAGCAAGTATTTGCTGAACGCATCTGGGTATCCAGGTCTGGCTGCAAGCCAGGCTTGGGGCCAGACTCTGCAAATTTCATCTCGCTCAATTCTTATTAATCCACATCCTTCTTACTGCTGAGGAGAGAGACTTGGAAACACAGATGAGAAAACTTAAGGCCTAGCTGGGGGGTGAGGACGAGCCCAAAGCAACAGAAAATGGGAGGAAACCGTGGGTGCCACCACAAGGCTGGGGGTGGGGGTGGGGGCACTGAAAGCTTCTGGAAGAAAGGAAGGGTTGAGGCCGCGTGGGAAAAAGTATGATGGGGCATTTGTAGTAGAGAGCATGGGATTTTAGAGGAAAGCTTAGAATAAAGCAAGAAAACAAAAGAGATCGAGGAAAAGTATTGATAGGATGAAATGGGCACCAGTGAGAGTCCTACTTCCCCTTTGAGGGTGCCCATGGGTCCCCCAAGATTTAGGGAACGCTGTTGATTGCTTTCACTGTAGGCACACTCTACTCGCAGGCAAGAGCCAGACTGATGACCCAGGTGTTTTAAACGTTTTTCTTGCACCCTCCTATGTATCTGCACATTTTTAGAAGCAAACATTCAAAAATTCTTCATAGTATAAATACTTACATAGGGTGCGCCTTCTGATGTATGCAGATATTGACTTTTTAAAATAAAACTGGTTTAGTACTCTGAAAAATGTTTCTAAATGAAATACTATAGGATTGGATACCTCCATCATCCTTTTAAAAAATACATGAAGTTCGTCCTTAAATGTGGACAACATTTCATCTTTCTCTTTTCCTCCTTGAATTTATACCTCCCCTACAGAACTTTATCCTAACATGTTTCATGATTGAATGTCTTTTATGTATCACCTCATCATATTTCTCTCCAACAAAGCTGTGTATATAAAATGATTTTATTTTTAAAATTTCCTGTGACCATAGACTCTAAATGTTAGGGAACATTTTGTCTGGATTTGTACCATGACAACTAGTACACAATTAATCAAAACAAATGCTATTAGAAAATTTAATAGATACTAAGGAAGCATAAAAAATAAAGCTTAATTGGAAACGCATCTCTTAATGAGATGAAGTTATTTTTTCCCCCTACACTAATTAGTTCATATATCCTTGGATGACTATTACTCATTGCTAGAAGGGGTTAGGGTTCAGCATTCTATTTCTGATGTGGTGCGTGTGTGTGTGTTTTGTATTTTTTTGTTTTGTTTTTAATAGATACAAGAGCTGAGCTCAGAAACCGTTTCACATACATAAGTACAAAGACAGGAAAGGAATTTTGTTACAACAACGTCTCTCAATTTTACTAACTCCTTTTGAGCTGTCTGCCAAAGAGTACATGAGTGAATCATCAAAAATCTTATCAGTCGACAAGTGGAATAGGTTCTCCTTCATTTTGAATTAAAGGAGAAAATCAGAGGCTAGTTGATGTGCCCAGTTATTAGTCTCTCCTCTTTTTCAACACGGATACCAGGATTCAGATTGTCCCCTTCTGGCACTGCGCCTTTCTCTCCACATCAATGCACATGGTAAGATTTGGGATGAGTAAGAGTGTGCCTTTCTTTGGGGAAGCGGGAGGAAGGTGATCATGAGAAACAGCAGGAACCCTCGTCCGAGAGGTCAGATAGGACACCTGAATGAGAGAGTGCTTGTAGAAGTGGAGGGCTTGTGTGAGGCCTTTAAAAAGACCCTTTGGAGAGTCTTCATGTATCCCCAAGAGCATCTGAACCTTAGTTTGATTTGGCCCATTGCTAGATTGATGAACAAAGGAAGGGAAGGTAATGGGGTGAGGGGTTCCTACAGGTTCTGAAGGTCTAGTGGTAGGAGGGAAGGTGCTCTAGGTAGAGGGGACTTCCCTGGGGGTAGCCACCTCTCTGTAGGGCCTCTCTGCTGAGGTGGCAGAGGAACAGTAACCTGCATCCTAGGTACACTGGATGCTGTCTGTCTCCTGATCCAGATTCTTCTCTCAGAGCCTTCCTCCTCCTTTTGGTTCAACCTGCTTTGAGCTCTTGAATGAACTTTCTTCTCATTCTTCCATGGGGGGGGTCTCTGCAGGGCAGGGTGGGTAACCATAGACCAGGTAGAGTGGAAAGGAACATAGTGGGACCAACAAGGGCCAGAGAAAGCTAGAGCCTTCATCAGACTCCAACAGAGAACTGGCTTCTTTGCTGACCTGCGTCTCCTCTCCATCCCAAGTCGTGCTCACTCATGAGGCTTTGGCTGACCTCTGTGGTGCCTTTGTGTCCTTAGGAAAGGTCTTATCTGGGCAGATGCAGCCCCATGAGCCTATGAGGTGGAGAGCACAAGACACCTTTGTACGAAGAAAAAGGCTCCCTTTCCTCTGGACAGACACAGCTTAGTGCACGGGGCATGGCTTGGCCAGGGAGAGTGGGCTGCATTTCAGCTCGCACTTGTCCCCTCATCTGGGCACCTGTGAGCATTGCATACTTGCACGACCATGTTGGATATGCTGCTGGTTCCCGCCTCTCTGCCTTTGAGCTCACTGTTCCCCTATGTGGAGTGTTGGCCTTCTAGCTAGTTTAGCCAATCTTACCCATGCTTGGAGGCCCAGTTCAGATGCTGCCTCCTCTGTCAGGAACCAGGCTCCTTCCCAGACAGTCATCTCCCCCTCCCCAGGCTTCCTGCAGGACTGTCAATCTATACACATTAATTACACTAAGAATGGTGGGGAGTTACACTAGAGCAGTGGTTCTCAGGAAGCAATTTTCACCCACAGAGGATGATTGGCAGTATCTGGAGACATTATTTGTTGTCACAACTAAGGCAGGGAGCTTGACACTGGTATCTAGTGGGTAGAGGCCAGAGATGCTGCTAAACATCCTACAGTGCACAAGACAGCTCCCCTTCCCACCCACCCCCACCCCAAGTGAAGAATTATCTGCCCCAAAATGTCAGTAGTGTCAAGGAGAAACTCTGGATGAGATGATCTCTAGACTTGAAAAGCCTTTATGTCACACCCTAAATAATATTTTGAGTTTGTTTTTTTACAATGTGTTATTTATTTATTTATTTATTTATTTATTTATTTATTTATTTTTAATCCTCCCCCGGGGATATTTTTCCATTGATTTTCTAGATAGAGTGGGAGAGAAAGGGAAAGACAGAGAGGAATAGCAATGTGAGAGAAACACATCGATTGATTGCCTCCTGCATGAGCCCTGACCAGGGCCCCAGGCCTGGGAGGAGCCTGCTACCGAGATACGTGCCCTTCACCAGAATCAAACCCGGGACCCTTTGGTCCGCAGGCCCACGCTCTATCCACTGAGCCAAACTGGGAAGGGCTACAAGGTGTTTTAATGGCTTCAGTGTCAGTGGTACTTCCTCAGCCAGATGGTGAATTCTTGGAGGACAGAGACCATGCCTGAAGGGCACCCGCACCAGATCCCCCGGGTTTTGGGCTGTCAGGAAGATGTAGAAGATGCTCTCAGAGTTTACTTATGAGCTTCTGCTAGAATTTCTTGCCAATTGGACTCTATTACATTATATCTTAACAAACCATGATAAAAAAGAGAGCCACAAAACTCCTTAGTATGGCTTATACAACCACCCCCATTTTCAGCCCACACCTCACTACATGCCTAAGCCCTGGGCTCAGCTGAAAAAATGTTGAGAGAGATCATTAAACTTCAAGGTGTGGGCAGGCATGTGTCAGCTTTCTCTTTAGCCTGGAGCAAGGAATCCATGAACAATGTTTCCTAAAGCCGTAAATGCAGCCTAGAAAAATCCCACACAGGATTCATTAGAAAGAAAAGCTCTGATAGAGTTCTCAAGTGCAGCATTTCCCAGCAGGTCAGATGTTTGTATTTGTGGGGGTCCACAAGCCATGTGTTTAAATAACTTTAAAGCTAGCTAACATGTTGTTCAATGTTCTAGCCTCCTATCTTGAAAGAAAAAAAAAAAAAATCTTCATAATGACCTGGAAGGTCAAGTCAAATTGAGAATTTTCATACTCCTTACATCACTATGCTGGAACATGGTGATTATGGGGAGAGCTGGTCCCATACCTCCTCTGACCCTATACTCATGACACATGGCCTGCCCCTTTCTTCTCTCCCCCAGCTCTGCCTCATCCTTTGAGGGACCTGGTAAGGACATTTCAGCCTACATGTTTAAGTCCCAATCACATCTCTTGGATTCTCACCACCAATTCAGTCTCCTCTGGGGAGGGGAAGAAGCCTGCGGGCTCTAAAAACAGGTTTGGTACCTTTTGGGCAAGGTATTCCTGGGTCCTATATACCCAGGGTCTAGGAAAAATGTGTGAGCATGGTGGACATATCCACTTGGCCCCACAGATTCCTTACCTGAGAGGGAGGAAGAGACCAGAGAAGGGTCAGAGTGGGGCCCTCTTAAAGTGCCAGCCTAGCATAATGTCCCTCTTATCAGATCTAAGGGTAGAACCATGTCTCTGAGTAGCAGCAGCTACATGATCTGCCCTGGGCCTTTTAGAGACCTACCTCCCACCCTCATCCTCACCACATGCAGATAGGTAGGAACCACAAGAGCCACTTTTTTAGAGAGATATAATTCATATACTCATACTTTGCCTACTTAAAGTGTAGAATTCAATGACTTTTACTGTATTCAGAGTTGTGCAACTATCACCACAATCAATTTTAGACCATTTTATTATCCCAAAGGAAACTCTGGACCTTAGCTGTCAATTGGGAACCTTAGCTCCCAATTCCTCCAGTCCTAGGCAACCACTAATCTACTGTCCATCTCTATAGATTTGCCTATTTCAGACTTTTCATATAAAAGGAGTCATAGAATAGGTGGTCTTTTGTGATTGGCTTCTTTCACTTAGCATAATGTTTTCAAGGTTCATTCATGTTGTAGCATGTCAGTGCTTCATTCCTTTGTATTGCCTAATATTCTACTGTGTGGCTATTCCTCACTGTAGTTATCCACCCATCAGATGATGGACATTGGGGTAGTTTCCTGACATTTCATGGTCTTTTTTTTTAATTTAAATTTTAAAGAAATTGATTTCAGAGAGAAAGGGAGAGGGAGAGAGAAACAGAAACATCAGTGATGAAAGAGAATCATTGATTGGCTACCTCCTGCACACCCCACACTGGGGATTGAGCCTGCAACCCAGGCATGTGCCTTGACGGGAATCGAACCATGACCTCCTGGTTCATAGGTTGACGCTCAACCACTGAGCCATGCCAGCTGGGCTTTCATGGTCTTTTCAATGGACCCTCTTCTGAGTACAGTACTCTGTAATGTTGGTGGTGCTTGGCATATGCTTGTCTGTGGAGTTCCCACTGGGTGTCCCTCTCAATCGGGCCATCCTCCCATTTCCCTTGCACTGTCATCAATGTCTCCACCTTCATGATGCCAGAGCAGGGCTGTTTTGCCTCAAGGAATGGGGGAAATGGCTCCCTTTCCTGAGGAAGGGCACATGAGAGAACACCCTTCTCCCCAATGTCTCCCAAACACCCTTGTTTAGTTTCATCCCCGCAGCTTTCTCCATAGGACCTCCTGGGAACAGATGCCATGATACCTCCTCTATTGGCCATTGCTAAGCCCAGGTTCCACCTTTTTAGCCAAATGGGAAAGTCCTTGTATGATTTAGAACTCTTGGTTCCAGTGACAGAAACCCAATTCCAATTAAAGTTAATAGCAACTGAAAGCTTTAGGGTGTCTCTTATTTTAGGTGGATCCAGGGGCTCAAATCATGCCAACAAGGACTCACTTCCTCTCTCCTCTCCCTCCCCCCACACCCGCCCTATCTGTGTATTCTCATCTTTTCTTGGCTCTGCTTTTCTCTCTATTGGTTCTATTCTCAGGAAGGCTTTTCCCAAGTGGAACAAGATAGCCTCCAGCAGCTTTGGATATATGTTCTATCAGCTGAGTACCCAGTGGAAAGACAGTTTATTTTCCCAAGAGTTCCAGGAAAAGTCCTAGTTCTGAGATTTCATTGGTCAGGCTTGGATCATGTGACAACGCAACAACCAAGTATTTTGGCCAAGAGATGGAATGTTCCATCCAGTCGGTCAGGTCTGGGTCTTGGGCCTCCCTTGACTGAAAGTCAGCCCACCTGAACCTCATGGACAGAGATTGAGTAACAAGGAGTTCCTCCAAAGAGAATCAAGGGACAATGAATGCTGGACACATCCAGCACTGGATGTCATTGGAATCATCCTATGACCTCGCCTGTCTGGGGTCTGCCCTACCAGTTTATCATACATGTTCAGATATGCCTTAACTCGAGTAGTGGACTTTCTTCAGCTGCAGCCGAGATCCCTGCTAAATATGATAAATTAATTTCTTATTAGACTCTCGAAATTGATATTTAATAATTACCCTTCTTAATGATGGTTTGTAATTGAACATGAACAAATTCTTAGTTTAAGAAATTTTGCCCTAATGGTATATAAGTTTTATGGCAGAACACTAGAGAAATAAAACATTTTTAAAGATTTTTTTTTATTGATTTTTAGAGAAAGGAAGGGAGAGGGAGAGACATCGATGTGAGAATGAAGCATCTATTGGTTGCCTCCTACATGCTCTTTACCGGGAATGGAGCCTGTAACTCAGGCATGCAACCTGACCAGGAATCAAACCTGCCACCTTACCTTTTGGTGCACAGATGACACCTAACCAACTGAGCCACACAAGCCTGGAGAAAATATTTTTGAATTCAAGAGGCCTTTTGAGACCCAGAGGCACAGTTAGTAGGTACCCACCCAGCCCACTCATGTTTAGGATCTAAATGTCCTTGATATAATGTCATAGTAATTTATGCACGCCAGGGATGAGCCGAGACAGGTGGGGGAGGTAAGAAAGGGGTCAGGGAGTCATAGGCAAGGTCCCTGGTGGAGAGGAGAAAGCTGGCTGTAGACAGCAGCACAATATAGCTCTTCTCAGAGATCCTCCTCACTCTTTCTCCCACTTTCCTTATTCCTTTGTCACCATGGCAACTAATGATGCTTCCTCCTCCTGGCCCCCTCTCTGGCTGTTTCTGGTCTCTAGGCCTCATTGCTCTGTCTGACCAACTTCATAGAGCTGTTGCCAGCCTCTCTCTACATAACTCAGCCTGGGCACCCAGCTCTGCCCTCCACCCCAACACTCCCTCCCTCCTCATTTCTGTGCTTCCAGGCCCCTTCTTCACTCCTAGTCCAGGCTCGAGCCAAATTCCTATCTTTCTTCTAGAAGTTGTATATGAAAATTAGATTTTTGCCACTCTAACTTGATTTGAAATGCATTAAGAGGCCTATCTCTCTTGAAACACCTCAAAGTGAGGCAATTTGTGAAGAGAAGAGTCCCTTACTGCTGCTTAAACCCTGGACGAGAGCGATCACATTCTATTTTTGTACTAAGCGTGTGTTCTGTTTAAAGAGATCCCCCAGCAGGTCTCTGAGTGAAACAGACTCTATCATAAGGGAAGTCATATCTCAAGTTCAGAGATTGTGAGCTGGTGGCCCTGACTTTTGTTCAGTTTGGAGAGTGGTTAAGAAACTTGAACCAGCAGTTGAAAATCAGCAGGTTCACATAAAAAGATTCCATTCTTGCTGCCCTTGAAAAACTATACATGAGGCCTGCATCCTCCCATGGTCAAGATGGGCAGGAGGGAGGTGAGTAGGGGCTGCTTCTTTCACATTGGCTCTTCCTTTCCTGTTAACTACACCAGGCCAGCGTCCCTCTTTTACCTGCCCTGTCTGGGCCCTCTGGGCATCCCAATTTGGAGAATGGGGCTTGTGTGTGGTTTGCTTAGGAGAGCCATGTGAAGCTTCTCTGAAGTTAGCTTGGTATCTGAGGGTAGGTGAGCTTTTTACCACTTTACTTCTGCTTCCAGACTCTTCCAATCAAAGTACACTGATTTCTAGGAACCCACTGGGGCAGCTCTGGTACCAGGGGGCTTTGTGCATGTGAGGATACAGAAATCATAAGTGAACGTTAGTGAGCGTGAACTGTAAGATTTCTCTTGGGATCCAACCACCTTCCTCTTCTTTCTTATACCTGCCTTAGTATCCTGGTCTCCAGAGAGAGCGAGCTAGGTATGGCTGATTCAAGAGGGCAGACCCCCAGGCCAGCTACAGACCCACTCACCTGACTTGAGGGGCAAAATAGAGGATGTTGGGTGGGTCCAGAGGAAGCTCTCCAGGGTATAGATCTCCTGTGCACTTCTCAAGAACATGGCAGGGGTATGACTCCGGTTGGGATAGTGAGTGAGGACTTATTAGTACATCATGTCCCCTCTGAAAGGCATTTCCCTCCACAGCCTTTGATGGGAGGCAGGAAGAGAATGGATAGAATAAAAGGGTAGGTTTTTAAGTCAAACACTTTTGAATTTGCTACTGCTAGGTTCAAGTAGAGACACACCCAGTAGGGCTACACAATACCATTGGAAATTCAGTAACAGTACTCTTCAAAGCAGCTCCGAATCTTCATCCACAAGCCCAAATAGACATATATATTTCTCTGTTTTCTTTAAATCAACTTTCAGCTCCTTGCCACAATTGGTCTCTGCCATCTTTCGGCTGAGGAAGCCCAGGCAACTCTCTAAGTCTGCTTTCTCAGCTGCAAAGAGAGGGTGGTAATCGTGCTCCTTCGGAGGATGGGATGGAGTGGGTGGCGGTGGGCATGGGGTGAAATAAGGAGACATAAAGTGCATTGGGCAGGCAGAGTGTGCAGGAGGTATTGTGTGCACCCTTTTCTCCTCTCCAAGAAGCCTTCACAGAATATGTCAGCCCACAGAGCCCTGCTCAGCTTGTTGCATCCTTTGGTTCATTGGATTGTTCATCCATTTATTCCTCAAGTACTGGGAGCTCCCTGTAGCCACACTATTAGCTTCTCTGCTGTCTCCTGGCTGAAGCCAGAGCTGGGAGAAGAGCTGCCCATGGTAGGGAGCTATAGCACTGGCCCTTCCTGGGGGTGGGGGAGATCTGGAGACCCCCATCCCACCCACCCCACCTCCTCAGCCAAAAGTTGCCTTGCTCAGCACTTTCTGCCCAGCTTCCTGGTGGCTGGCTTCCAAGGCCTGCTTTCTGTCCCAGGACCTTACAAAGGCCCCTTTGATGAAAAGTTTGTGGCAAAGTGACTGTGTCATTTGATACAAATGAGGCTCATGGGGGTACAAGTTGAGCTTTATTCTTCTATTTTTGGATTTTCTAACCCAGAGCAAAATGATCAGCTGAATGGGGCGAGGGGCAGAAGCCAGGAGGGAGGGGAACCTCGGAGGAGTTGGAGAGCTTGAGGCTTCTGGTAATTAGCCCTGTGATTAGCAGCTGCCAGATCTGAGTGTGACCTGCACGCAGAGAGGTGCCTCCTGCTCCCTCAGATGCTGCTTCCAGAGCCCATGGTGAACCAGGGTCCTCTCTAGCTGGGAGGAGACCTCAGCATCCCCCACCCCCTTTCACAATGCACCCCCTGCTCCCCTCCCACCTACTGATGGGGTGTTCAAGGCCATAGTCTCTCAGGGTGGGACTTGAGAGGTACCACCAAAGCCCCTGACCTCAGGGGGTCTCCATATAACCCCCAGTCTGGCCTCATGTGTGGACCACCAGGGCAGTGGCACCAGGCCCCATGCTCAAGGGGACCCTGTGATCAGAGGGAACTCTGTGCTGGGGGGATGCCAAGCTGAAAGGGACCCCTGCATTCGAGGGGAGGGGCACACTTGGTTTCAGACTCTGCTGTCACCACCTTGCAATTTTTAATGTTTTTAACACCTGCATTGTCCTTTGCACCGGGCCCCACACATTCTGGAGCTGGTTCTCTCCACTTCTCCCAGTTCTTGAAATCGAGTGGACAATTCCTACACCCTTCCCTGCTCATCTCTTACTAACACCTATCATTTGTGTAGCTCCTCATTTACCATGAGCTTGCACCCCCTTATCAAACTCACCAGTCACCACAGCCCTGTGAGGTGGTTACATCACCCTCTCACAGCTGAGGAGGAGGTCGTTTGTGGGGATTTGTCCCATGACCTCAGGCCCTTTGTTCCCCCTGAGGAACAAACATGCTTGCCTCCTGACACATGTATAACCCATCCTACTGAAGTGTAGGAAATTTGCAAGTCCGAAGCTGGTTCTCCACTTTGCTCTTAAAAGCCAACCAAGCCCGCCGAGGGTGCTTAATAAAGACTGACTAATGAACCTGCAGCTGCTGCTCCTTTGGCTAATTAAGTCTAAATAAGTCACAGACTTTAAATTATGCAACAAGGCTTGGCCAAAACAGCTTAAAAATGCGGGAGCCCCAGCTTTTCTGCTGTGCCCTGTGGAAAAATCCCATCTTTTAATCACGCTTAACCTTCCTGAAGGAACAGTGGCAGCCTTTAAATAATGAATGAACGTCTATTAGCAAGGTTTTCCCAAAGCTGCACACATCAGAGGTGGATCAAAAAAGGGACGGAGACAGAGACAGGCCTGGGGGATGCCTGAAGTTTCTGCGAGTCCGGGAGTGCTGGGAAAAGTCAGTTAGTTCCTTAGAAGGCCAGAGCAAGGACTTGGAAGGAGCACAGAGGGAGGCCATATGTATGGACACCCCGGGCTGCGCCCAGTGCTGATGGAGGTTCCCGCAGTACTTCCAGAAACTATGGGCTCAGTTATCCTCTCTCTCTTCTCCTGCCCATATGCACCTTACCTCCCCCAGACCCTCGAGGCTAAGAGCAATGTCTTCACAACAAGGCACAGGTAGAATTGAGTCATATCCCCTACAGCAGAGAGCTTCCCAGACTTTCTGAGATGCCCCAGGCAGTGCGGATGCAGCTGGTCCCCGGATGGCAAGGATTTAGGTTTCGTAATGTGGCTGCCCAGTACAACCAGTGGGGCACTTTTAAGGCTACCACCCCCCCCGCCCCCCGCCGGACATCATCACAAATCAATTAAATTCAACCCTAGGCTTTGGTTCTTTTTAAATTTTTAAAAACTGAGTTTGAGCCCGGCTGGCATGGCTCAGTGGTTGAGTACCAACCTATGAACCAGGAGGTCACAGTTCGATTCCCGGTCGGGGCACATGCCTGGGTTGCAGGCTCGATCCCCAGTGTGGGGCATGTAGGAGGCAGCCAATCAATGGTTCTCTCCCATCATTGATGTTTCTATCTCTCTCTCCCTCTTCCTTCCTCTCTGAAGTCAGTAAAATATATATATTTTTTAAAAAACAAAAAACTGAGTTAGAGTCTAGATAACTTACAGGTCACCCAAATGGAAAGCTTAACCAACGTGCTGCAGCCAGTTATCTGCTAAAGTGGGATTAGAAACATACATGGCAGGAAGTGGCCTTGGGAACCAGCCTGCTCCCCCTTCCCTCCTGTGACCAGCAGTCTCCAGGACTGGTCTTGCCCTTGAGCCCGGTTGCCACCAGTGTGGTTCCATTTGGGGAGCAGGAAAGATACTTCCATCTCCCTCTCCCTAAGCCTGCCTGAAACTTGGCTATGAGCGCATGATTGTTTGGGCGAAAGCTGAGTGTAATGTGTGGCTCTGTTACACCCTCAGTCTTGAGCAGCTCAGTATGGTGTGAGTGGGCTGACAGGCGAGCTGCCTGTTGAGCTGTAGGGGCCACTGGGCTTCGTCCTGTGGGACCTGGGATTCAGGAGGAGGAGGTTTCTAGGAACAAATGTGCTTCCTCTTGCATTTTTGCTGAAGGTACCCAGCACAGAGGGGCATCCTTCTAAGTCCCCAGGCCAGGCTGCTGTACTGGCTGTGTAAGGTCATGGGGCCTCAGGCAGAGGTCAAGAGGATGAGGGCAGAGCTGTTCCAGTCATGTATCCAGGGAAAATCATGACCTTCCTGCTGTGGTATGAGAATGAGGTCTTAAGACAGAAGTGAGCCAGGCTCAGATTGGCTGCAGCTGTACTCCACCCAATTGTCTCAACCCCACCACGACTCTGGCTCAGTGCTGGGGAATGGAGTGGGAGCTGGGCCTAAAAAAGGCTGTGTACGGTAGACACAGTCACTTACTCAATATCCACTCCTCCCTCTTCCCATACTCTCAGAATCCTAATTTTGTTCAATTCTGCAGTAGTGCCCATGCAAAAAACCAAAACAAACAAAAAAACAAACAAAAACAAACACCGTGCCATCTCCGATGCCCTGCAGCTAGAGCAGCCACATGACCATCTTCTCCAAGAAGGCTGCGAAAACGACCCAAAGTGAAATCCCTACCATTGAGCATTTAATGAGAAACGACAGCTTTATCACTTCCAAGTAACCTGTCCCACGGAGCTACACACAGGGGTGGATGCTTTGAGTTGAGGGGAAGATGAGAAGTCACCATAGACTTAGATGGCAGGATAATGTGTAATGACATTGAATCCTGGGGAGGTCATCTTTTTTACATGTGTTTTCAGCGAGCATCACTCAGAGCCTGAGGCAGAAACTTACTCTTTTGTTCTCTTAAGGCAGAGCCCTATGCCTGGGAAGAGGAGAGGTTCCTAAAGACTTGATGGATTGTACAGCTGCCCAGCCGCATTCAGTTTGCTGCATTTATCCCTTAAAGATTCCTATTCCTTCGCCAGCCGGTCAGCCATCATTCCTGGGCAGGGCTGCTGGGGTCAGTGCAGCTGACAGTGAGCTGGGGTGTGTGTGACAGAGAAGGGGTGGGGGCTGGCAATGGGGAGTTGAAGTTCTTTATCTTGTTACATATGCACTCTGCAGCCTCATTTTGAGCTTCCCGAGAGCCCTCTAGTGTTCAAAGTCTGTTCCTTTAGGTCGTGGCTGCCTGTTTATTTGGGGTGGAGGGAGGTGTGTGCAATTCTATTGTGGATAACTGTTTATTTGCTGTGTGTGTGTGTGTGTGTGTGTGTGTGTGTGTGTGTGTGTGTTGAGGGTTGGGCTGTGTGGCCTGTTTTTTTTCCCTCCTCCCACTTTTCCACTGGACTGCATTGCTGAGTCCCTCTGGGCCCAATCAGGTGTTCAGTTCTTCCTTTCCTAGGAGGATGCCCAGAGTTGGCTCCCCTGCCTCACCGAGGCAGGCACTGCTCAGGAGTAGGGGCACTCTTTGCCAATCAGATCCTGATAGGCCTGTTCTGGGCTCCCTGGAGCTTCAGCATCCCTCTTTGTGGCCCCAGGGCAGGCTCCAAGCCTGCATGACTGACTGTGCAGTCCTGTTCAGCCTGGCGACACATGGACCCTTGCCAGTGGCCTGGTGATGCTCTGCTGACATGTTTGCAGAGCTGGAAAGAGTCTCTTGTACTAGTTTCCTGCACTAGTGTTGCTGCTATAGCACGTGACTGTAAACTTAGAGGCTCAGGGCACCTCCCATGTATTCTCTTATAGTTCTGGAGGCCAGGGCTGCATTCTTTCTGAAGGTGTAGGAGAGAACCCCTCTTCTTGCCTTTCCTAGCATCTAGAGGCTGCCTTCAGTCCTTGGCTTGTGTACCCGCATCACTCCAACCTCTGCTTCCAAGGTCACATCTCCTCTCCGGTCCCCACCTTCCCGTCTCCCTCTTATAAGCACCCTTGTGATTACAGTGGGCTCACCTGGATAACCCAGGACGATCTCCCCATTTCAAGGTCCTTCATTTAATTGCACCTCAAAGTCTCCTTTGCCACATAAGGGGACATAGTCATAGGTTCTTGGGACTGAGACATGGACATCTTTGGAGGCCCCCCCGTGCTCCTCCCCCAAGCCTACCACTGCTCCCCACACCTCATGGCATGATTTCTGCGATTCTGGAAAGGCTTTCTAAACCCCTCTTCCTACGGATGCTTCCCTAACCTGCTAATTGTGAAACTGCCCTCTGAGCAGATCGAGCATCGCCATCCTTAGTGAGAGCTTGGGCTGAGTGCAAGGCCTGGACATGCCACTCACACTAAGGTGTAAAAGGCTGACAGCGAGCGGTGATTTCTAACAGCAAGTTCTGATGGCCCAGAGACAGCGTGTTAGGGCAGGAGGCGCCAGGGAAGGAGGAGGCAGGGTGGCTCGGGCTAACGTGGCTCATGTCCCAGCAACACTAAACGGAGGCTCTCAGTGATGGAGAGAACCAAGGCACTTAGAAGTATGACCACAAAGTTTTAATCAAACAGAGCAAGATGGCCGCGATGCAGAACAGGTAGTGCTTGGAGAAGAGGAAGAAGATCATCTCCTTGGTGACATAGATTATGTGTATGAAGATGAAGCAGTACAGGAACATGGCAAACTGGTTCTGGGGGTGCAGGAGGTCCTGGAAGCTTCCCGAGAACTGTGGGGGAGAGAAGAGAGTGGAGCTGGAAAAATGGGGCCTGGGTGCCAGGCAGAAAGCTGGACTGCCATCCTGCTCTTGTGCCTTCCTGAATGGGACCTCCGGCAGGTGGTTGTCCTCACCGGAGGGAAGTAACAGTGCCCACCTCGTGGGTTAGCAGGAGAGAGAGGCAAGCAATAAACTCCTAGCAAGGTCACTGGCACAGAGAGGGCATTCGTGGTTGTCCACTTCCCGAGGCTGCTCTTATCCCTCCTGACTCAGGCCTTCCCTCTCTGTTTCATGTTGCCTCTGAGTCACACAGGTAGGCAGTCTCCTGGGCCTCTGAGACCCTAGATCTGAAGGCCAGGTCTCGGCATTTCCTCTGACAGTTTGCCCAGACACTTAACAGTTTGTTTTCTGGACAGTAGCACAATGAGAGGGTGTCCCCTGGGCACAGATGGACTGTTTCTGACTTTCTTGGTCCTGGCCCATGGCACATAGGGTCAGTCTGTGGTCCTTCAGTCCAGGGTTTGGTCTCTCCTGTGGACAGGTGGTGAGAGATGGGGGCTGGGGGTCTCCCTCAACCCTGAGAATCTTAGGCCTGAGGAAAACTACTGAAGTTGTCTGGCTGATCCTGCCTGTGTGTTGTTCTTATCTGGAATCTATATAATTGAGGTTGACAGAGCCCATGGTAACTGTAGAAAGCGCCAACACATAAGGAAGGTGATATTTTGATCTGCAGTTAAGATACCACCCATGGTTTATCCTTTCAAGTATCTTTTAAAATCATGCCACATTTTTTGTAAACAGGCAGAGGGCAGGGTCTGTGGTTCCCTAAACTCAGTAAGAAACACACCCACAGAGGTAGTTTTCAATGCAATGGAATGTATCCCATTCACCCAGAAAAGAGAGAGTGGGGAGGAAGTTGAAATATCAGGTCAGCTCTCCACCTTTCCACAAAACACTTTTGTAAACTATTGCTAGAGATCGGGGATTTGGACACAGTGTTGCTGAAACCACTACATAAAATGTGAGGGCAACGAAATCAAACGGAGGGGGAAGAAGATGACTCCGTGATGCCCACTCTAGAATGCATGGCAAGCAGGGCTGGAGCCCAGAGGAGGAAGCCTGTGCTCTCGCAGGATGGCAGGGCTGGGCAGGTCTCATGGTCCCCTGCAGACTCCCTATGGCTCTGGATCCGCGGGCTTAACCTCTGCCATCTTTTGTGGTCTGCATGTGTTTTCCATCTGAAATGCTGCTGGGTGAGATGTATGATTTTGATAACAAAGCATGCATTTGTGAAACCTTTTAGACTCTTAAAACACTTTCAATGGTTTGAGTAGAAGTCAGAAAGCAGATTAGGACTCTACACCAAAGGTTTCTACCTCATCCAGCAAGGAGAAAGGTCTTCAAACAGAAAAGGGCAAATAAATGTGGTTGGGAGGAGACATTGAACAAAGGCATAGTTCCATACATACCTGCTTTCAATAGTATCGGGCTCCAACTTACAACAAATTTTATCCCAGGATATGGAGAATACAACAAGTTTGAAATGGAAATTGGGTGTGAGATGTGAAAAACATTAGGAAATGTGCCAGAATCTTAGAGATAGACAAATATTTTCTAGATTTTCAAAAAGCGGGGGGAAAAGATGGATTCTGGATATCCCCATTCAATTAGCTTCACCTGGCTCAGCAAACGCATCAGTGTACAATGAAGGAGGTATTTTGTGAGCAAGAAAAAAATGATAATTGCCAAGAAGACAGCATGTATTCTTTGAGAACAAATCATGCAACACCAACCCCATTTTCTTAAAAACTATATATTGGGGAAATGCTACAGGTAGTATAATATCATAATTCCAGAAGCCATCTGACAGTGTGTCTCAAATAGTGTTTTGGACAAAGTAGAGAAATGTGAGCTGGATAAAATATAACACATGGGTGGTGACTAATGGAACACGCAGGGAGATTTTTTGGTGGCATTTTCTTTAGGTCATACCCTCCTAACAGTTATAGCAATGACTTGAATAAAGGCAGAAGGCAAGTTTCTCAGAACTGAGGATGACTCAGAGCTGGGAAGCATAACTCATACATTATATTCCAATAAAACTGAAAAATGATGAGCGTTGCATTTGGGTCAAGAAGTGAATTGCATGAGTACATGAAAATGGTAGTAGCTAACATTTATTGAGTGCTTACCTAATGTGCTAGGCTCATGGCAATGTGCCTCACACACATTCTCTCATGTAATCCTCACAATGACCCTGTGAGGTAGGTACTACCTTATGGATGAGCAAACCCCGGCTCCAAGACAATGAGTAACTTGCCCAGTGTCACGCAGTTGATGTGCAATGGGGCCAGGATTTTAACTGTCTGATTTTAAAGCCCAGAGGAGACTTCTTTAAGCAATAACATCTTTCATGACTAAATGTTAATTATGACCCAGTCACTGTGCTAAGCACTTCACATCCCATTTAACCACAAGTAGGCGTTCTCATCCCCATTTAGTACAGATTAGGGGAGAATGGTCCATTTCTTGCCAAAGATGTCTAAATTTTAGTGTGACACCTTTGGCAGAGGGTGTCACACCTTTGAGTTGCCATTATTAGGGGTTCTGGGTCTAGCTTAAGTACTGCGTCTCTTCAAAGAGATGCAGAGAGGAACGGGGAGTGGTGGAGGAAACGTTGAAGACTCTTCCCCAAGAAGGAAGACCATGGGCAGGTGGGTGGACCAGATGGAGGCCCTTTCAGGGTCAACTCTCAGTTTAACACGGAAACTCTAAAGCAGTGAGCTCCCAGCTCTGGACCCAGGGCAGGATGTGGCTCTGAAGCAGGTAGGATGGGCTTCAGGGATGGAGGCTCCCTCACCCCTAGAGTCAGCCCCTGGCCATCTGGCAAGACCTGCAAAGTTCCCCCCACTTTCATGTCACTTACCAGGCGGGGCCGTGCCTGCTGCTGCAGCTGCTCCATCACCTCCTCGTGCTGCCGCTGCCGCTCATTCTCTTGGTGCAGGTACCTGAGCCGTGTGAGCTCAAACTCCATGCGCACCTTCTCCAGCTCCATCTCAGCACTGAGCTCAATTCCTGGGTTCCCCAGGGTCATGGGCCGCTCTGAGAAGAATTCAGGTCCATCGCCCGCCTGGCCCTTGGTGGTGGAGCCAGTCTTGGAGGACAGTGATTTGGGTGACCCTGAGCAGCCTTTGTCTTCACAAGTTTCCATCTCCTCCAGGTAGTCAGAGGAGGAGTCTGGCTTAGGGGACTCTGCCTCCTGAGGCGGGGAAAGGGGAAATAGAAGGATGGTGAGGAGTCAGTATGGGGCTGCCCCCTACTCCCACCCCAGGGCACGCCCAGAGCCCCAGGCCACAGGGGACTGCAGTGTTTGGAAGAGTGCTTGCTGGGAGTTGTAAAGATCTAGACTGAGTTCTTACTAGACATGCACTGACATGGGGTCATCAGGACCTGAGTTAAGAAGAGGAAGAGTGCAAGCTGACACGAAGGAATGAAACCCTAGAATTGAAAGAGATGCTGGGGAGCTGAGACTAAAGGCTCTTTTCCTGGTCATTTCAAATCACTTTGGAGGTAACTTCCCCACCTCCTACTCCACTTATCCTTGAGAAGATTGAGACACCCAGTCCTCTGGGGCTACCATGGGAGGAAGAAACCCGGGGTCTGTGCTGAGGGCACCTAAATATATGGGGACCAACCAAAGGGTCATGGAGGAGCTGGATCCCATACACGGAGGGAAGAAAGGGCCCCGAATGGGGAGGTAGTCAACTTTCAGCGGCTTCCCACAGTCTTATGAAGGGCTCTCTGGCCCCCGGTGATAGCTGGATGCCAGTTGTGGGGATGGGGTGCCCATCACCTGCTCTTCTTAGCAGCTCTCTGGAATCTCAGAGCACTCAGCTCCTATCACATGTCCCCACAGTACTCTCCCTCCCTCTGGGGGTCTAGCTGGAGCAGTGAGATGAGGCACCGCCCTTACCAAAGCAGCCCTGAACTTCCCTTCAGACATGGGGTCATCAGGCACCATCTTGGGGAAGGTTGGGCAGCTTTCTCCCGCCCCCCGGGCTTCCATCATCTCCCTGGCTTCTGTTGTCATCCTGAGATCCGCAATGCTGCCAATTGGGACCAAAGGACATCTTTTGAGGGACTCACATTTGGCCTCACCAGATTCTACAGCCTGGCCACCATCACAATCCCCTGCCCTCACAATAACCCACATTCTACCAGTTGCTAGGGCCCCTTTGGCAGAGGGCAGCACACCTTGGAGGTGCCATTATTAGGAACTGCAGGGTGGGCCTTTGCCACTCCTAGGGGCTGCTTTGAAAACTAGAATTCCACCACTCGAAGCCCAGAGTTCCATCATTTGAAATCTGCTCCCTTGGGGTCCTCTTTTACATGTAGACCATATGCGATGAGTCACAATTAGCTCCACAAACCCTGTTGTGGGCTGAATTCTGGCCCCCACTCTCAATTCATATATTGAAGTCTTTCCCCCCAGTACCTTAGAATGTGACCTTATTTGGAGATAGGGTCTTTAGAAATGTGATTAAGTGAAATAAGGTCATTAGGGTCGGTTCTAATCCAGTATGACTGGTGTCCTTATAAGAAGAGGAAATTTGGACACAGAGGAAGATGACATGAAAATAAGGGAGTAGATGCCATCTATAAATCAAGAAGAGGGCCTTTGTGTGAGTCAGGGTTCTCCAGAGAAACAGAACCAGTAGGATGGACAGGTGTGTGTGTGTGTGTGTTACATGTGCTTTATTATAAGGAATTGGCTTGTGTGATTCTGGAGGCTGAGAAGTGGCATGAGCTGCTATCTACAAGTGGGAAGCCCAGGAAAGCCAGTCTGAGCTCAAAGGCCTAGTAACTAAGAATGCTGCTAGTATAAGCCTCAGTCCAAGGCCAGGAGCAGACCAATATTCAGCTCAAGCAGTCAGGCAGCACCAATATAGCTTTCCTCCACCTTCTTTTTTTCTATGCAGGCTCTCAAAGAATTAGATGATGGCCATCTACACTGTGTAGAGCATGCGGCCTGCTGGCCGTGAGTTTGACATGCTTGGTGTAGAGCAATCTGGTTGACTCAGTCCCCCAATTCAAATGCTAATCTCTTCCAGAAACACCCCACAGACACACCCAGAAATATTGCTTAACCAGATATTTGGACATTCCATGGGTAGTCAAGTTGGCACAGAAATCACAGGCCTGGGACAGATTCTTTCCTCACAGCCTTCAGAAGGACCCAACCCTGCTGACACCTGGATCTTGGATGTCTAACCTCCAGAACTTGAGAAAATTAATTTCTGTTGTTTAAGCCACCCAGTTTGTGGTATTTTGTTACAATAGCCCTAGCAAATTCACATAACCTCTGTCATTCATCGATGGATTAAGGGGGGCCAGCAAAGAGATTGAGGGGCTGGGGAATACAATTTGCCATCTTCAGTTTTGGGGGGAAATGCCATCAAACAATTTTGGTAGTTGAAGGCAGGGTTGCTTTATGAAGAGAGAAAGGGCTGCATTTGAATTCTAGCTTTGCTACTCACTCTAGCTGTCCACTCATTCTAAAGAGGATAAGGATTTAGCCAGCCCCCTACAATTACAGCACTGATGTAAAAATAGAACGTGTATTTGTCCACTACCTGCCTATACAGGGACTAAGTAAATGGTAACCATCATTTCATTATTAAAAGGGATGAGTCTGTCACTGGGAGAAGAAAGTGCTCAAGCTCTACCTTCCTGCAAATCTTTAACTGAACCATGACTTCCCTCTCCCAGCATTCTGATGGTGACCATGGGAACTGCCTCACAGCTGTTGTGTAAGATGTCAATCCTGCCTCAAGCACTAGGAGTAGGCTTACCAGACAAACATAAAATGCCCAGTAAAATTTGAATTTTAGGTAAATGTTTTTTAGTATAAATACCTTCTAAAAATTGCATGGGACACGCTTATACTGAGATTATTCATTGTTTATCTGAAATTCACATGTAACTGGAGATTCTGTATTTTTAGTCGTACACCTGTCAATTTTAACCTGCTCAAAGGAACAAAGAAATAATGAACTGCTATTCAAACCACCAAGTACAGAAATATACAATAAGTGCTATGGGTAGTTAGGTCAGCAGTACATCAAACCACCATAAAATCTCAGTGGTATACAGCAATACACATTTATTTAGCTGGGATATCTAAGAGTTGGCTGGTCTTGGCTGGGCTCGCCTAGGGGGCTTGGCCGAGGCACTTTTATTCCACATGTCCCTTGTCCTCTTCTTGGGAACAGTGAGCTAGCCCGAGCATGCTCTTTTCATTGCAATGGGAGTAGCACAAGAGGTATTGGAGCTGACACACCATCACCTTTGGCCAATAATGTGTTTATATGGCCAAACCCAAAGTCACACGATGGTGAAAAGTACTCTGTTCCTTTAGTGGGAGGAACTGCAAAGACCTAGGGCAACAAGTATGGCTATGGGACGGGATGAAGAGTTGGGGCTCCAAACGCAATCTGTCATCATAGTCAAGAAGGTTGGTCCTGGCTGGTGTGGCTCAGTGGTTACGTTCAACCCATGATCCAAGAGGTCACTAGTTTGATTCCCAGTCAGGGCACATGCCTGGGCTGCAGGCTCAATCCCTAGTAGCCAGTGTGCAGGAGGCAGCTGATGGATGTTTCTCTCTCATCAATGTTCCTTTTTTTTTTTTTTTAAATCCTGAGTCTACCACCCACTTTTATTTAAGTTAATTAATTAATTAATTTACTTTTAATTGATTTCAGAGAGGAAGGGAGAGGGAAAGAGAGACTCATTGGTTGGCTGCCCCCTGCACACCCCCTACTGGGGATGGAGCCTGCAACCTGGGCATGTGCCCTTGACCAGAATAGAACCCGGGACCCTTCAGTCCACAGGCTGATACTCTATACATTGAGCCAAACCAGCAAGAGCTCTCATCAATGTTTCTATCTCTCTCCCTCTCCCTTTCTCTTTCTCTAAATTCAATAAAAAAATTTTTTTAAATAGATTTTTATTGATTTCAGAGAGGAAAGGTGAGGGAGAGAGAGAGAGAAACATCAATGATGAGAGAGAATCACTGATCGGCTGCCTCCTGCACGCCCCCCACTGGGGATCTAGCCCACAACCTGGGCATGTGCCCTTGACTGGAATTGAACCTGGGACCCTTCAGTCTGCAGGCTGACACCCTATCCACTGAGCCAAACCGGCCAGGGCAATAAAAACATTTTTTTAAAAAGGTCGGTACTGATACGGTTGGAGCAGCTAGGGAACGTTTGTGGGAGGCAGTGACATGAAGGACGGGTGGGGTTTGGGCAAGAGGGTAGGACCAGCATGAGCAACGTCTCGACTGATAATTATTATCCATTTGCCTCTCAGTTTCTGCTTTCTGCCCTTCTCCGCCCTCCCCTTTCCCTCGGAGGTGGACCTCCACAAAACTGCTCTAATTCATTCAGCAAAGCAATGTGCTCAAATGCAAAATGGAGTCTAGGATTCTCATTTTCTCTGTCCCAAGGTGGAATCCTCACACTCCTGTCCTTGAGGGGACTTTGCAGGAAGCTGGGAAGGTAGGTCTCATAAGCCGTGGGTGATGTGGCACTCCTGGCAGCATGGAAAGGGTCCCCCCTCCTCCACTGAGCCAGAGGAAGGGATGTGTAGGAAGGCCACATGAGAGAACAGTGGAGGCAGGACAGGGACACAGGTGGCTGGGGACTGGGCTGGGTTCAGCAGCCAGGGCTGGTGCACCTTCACCTGCCCTGCCATTGTTACGGCGCCGCTGATTCTGGTGTTTCTGCTGCATTATATCCTCTTCTCACCGTCACCCTTCCTGACATTTTCTTCCCTCTTATAGCCTCAGGGTGCATGGGATCTCTGCCTCCTCCCGATTTCAGCGTACTTGTAACTTCAACTTCTCATGGCACCTCATGGCCACTCTCTGTGTTGTTTGTCCTAACTCTCCGGTTCCTAGTGGACTTTTCCAAGGGCAAGAATCAGAACAACCTGGTTGGCCTCTATTTGGGCAAAGTGTTTCCTTCTAGCCACCAGGCAGTTGAGTGATTGGGAAAGTGCCCAGCCCGGTCAGTTGGCCATGGAAGCGTGGAAAGATGGAGAAGGCAGGGACATACAGTGCGGGGCGCAGCAGCCTGGGGTTGTCCATGAGTGGGAGCTGTGTGCGTGGGTCAGTTTCCCTTAGAAGGGGCATTGGGTGCAGCGGGCACCATGTTGATGATTATGGGCACATTCATAGAGCCACATGTCAATCATAGCTTTGGCAAATAACCAGAGGAGAGACTTGTATATTAACACAGGGCTCACAAGCTTTCACGTACATGATCTCATTTGCTTCTCAGAATGCCCTTGCGAGGTAATTTGAAGCAGGTACAATTATTGCTGCCTGGCAGGCAGGGAACCTGAGTCATAAGAGGGATGGAGTGATTGGTGTCTGAGCGCAGAGGATGTTAGCGGCCGAACCAGGACTGGAATGCAGGGTTTCCATCCCCCTCCTGTTGTTTTTTTAATACCAGACCATGACGATGGTTTTTTAAGGCTCCAACTCTAAGAGGTGAGGTGGTTTTTCTACCTCAAAAAATGAAAGAAGGTGGTATGTACAACACTGTTTATAGCAGCAAAAGACTGGGGAAAATCGGACTTTCTGCCAGGAAGGATGTGGTTAATTAGTGCTGTATCCATATCAAGAATAGTATGCAGATTTAAAAAAAGAATAAGCTTAAAGAAAAATCCAAATAGGTAGAGGCATCAGTGCAAATGTGGAATGCTCTCCAAAATATTATATTCAGTGGAAAAGCAGAACCAGTGTTCCCATATGCGTTGGGATATGCAAACGTCATACTTGTATATGTGCCTCCATAAGAGTGGTTCATGATGGCCATCTCGCAGTGAGAGAGCTGAGGTGCTGGGGTGTGGGGGTGGGGAGGGCATTATTAACTGTATAGCATTTTGTACCCGTTGGTTTTTAAAAAACAATGTGCATATATTACATTTTTAATTAGACTTTAAAAAGGTGTCTGGAAGAGAGAGCTCTGCTCAGTGTGAGTGACGGAAGTTTAGGATGCAGAACTTGTTCTAGTTGAGGACAGGAGGGGCATCTTGGAGCCGCTGAGCCACATCCAACCTACACATCATCTCCCCTCCCATGGCCCCCTACCGGTTTAGGGTAGTTTTTCTTCGGGGATGAAGGTCTTGCTGTTGAAATGTCCTCTTTCCTTCCCGGCTGCCCCAGCCTCAGACTGTTGTGATTTTGGGGCACTTCAGCTCAGATGTGCTGGAGCAATGAGGAGATTATAATAGATACACTGATACTAGCTTACATTTACTGGGCACTAACCACGTACCAGGCACCGGGAATTTTTCATAGATTATTTTACATAATTTTCGAGGAACCATATGAGTGACTAGTGAGTACTAGTATTATCTCTGCCATTACAGGGGTGGGGAGTGAGTCTCAGAGAGACAGAAGCCCCTGGCACAAGGACAGGAGCAGGTGACGCCGAGACTGAAGCATCAAAGTGTTCAGTCCCTTCCTGCTTGGATACTGAGAGTGGTTTCTGTTTTCTTGGCTGAACTCTGGCTGATACAGGAGGAGGTGACTCAAGATGCTCAGAGGATTAGTTGGGGAAATCCCACCAAGGAGGGAGCAAGGACTTGTTTGGGGACACTCGCTCTTCCCCCAGCGGGGCAGGGATGTGTGTGAGGGCAAGTGTGCGAACTTTGTATCAGTGGGGATTAGTGGGTGGTGGGGGGGTGGGGAGAGCAATTAGAAGTAATTACACAGTAATTCCAACAGGGAAGGTAGACTCTAAAGAATGATTAACTGCTAACAGGAATTGGCTACTACTAGGTGTACCAGTTAATAATGCGGATTTTTTTCAATAGATGGAGCTACACGTATGTTCATATCTATGCGATTTGATATGTATGCTATTTTGTTGTATTGACAAACTTCAAAACATCATATGTCAAATTTTCTGAAGGTGTTAACATCATAGATATATTTACGCTTAAAAATGCCAAATTTCGTGCCAAAATAAGAGCATTTGCGGGAAGTTTTAATTCATTACTTCATTTTGAAGAAAAGTGCTGCTGAAAGTTATCGTATACTTTGGGAAGCTTATGGTGAACATGATCTATCTCAAGAGACTTGTGAACGCTGGTTTAAACGCTTTAAAAATGATGGTTTCGATGTGAAAGACAAAGAACGTCCAGGTCAACTGAAAAAGTTTGAAGACCAACAATTACAAGCATTATTGGATAAAGATGCGTGTCAAACTCAAAAACAATTTGCAGAGAGATTAAACGTTGCTCAGCAAACAATTTCCGATCATTTATAAGCAATGGGAAAGATTTTAAAAGAGGAAATGGGTGCCACATCAACTGAAAGAGAGACAAATGGAAAACCGAAAAGTCATCAATAAAATGTTGATTCAGTGGTACAAAAGAAAGTCCTTTTTGCATGGAATTGTGACTGGCGATGAAAAGTAGATTTATTTTGAGAATCCCAAACACACAACATCATGGGTTGATCCAGGTCAATCATCAACATGGACTGCAAGGCCAAATCGCTTTGGGAAGAAGACAATGCTCTGCATTTGGTGGGATCAGGAAGGTGTGGTGTATTTTGCGCTTCTAAAGCCAGGTGAAACCGTTAATACTGATCGCTCCTGACAACAAATAATCAATTTGAACCACGCTTTGATCATAACAGGACCAGATTGGGCCAGAAGACATGGCAAAGTAATTTTGCTTTGTGATGATGCACCATCGCACACGTCAAAACCAGTTAAAGACACATTAAAAGATCTTGCCTGGGAAGTATTAACCCACCCGCCGTATTCACCAACCCTTGCTAACTTCAGATGACCACTTGTTCCGACTGATGGCACACGCACTTTCTGAGCAGCACTTCACAACGTACGAAGAAGTGGAAAATTGGGTGTCTGAATGGTCTGCCTCCAAACAAGAAAAGTTCTACTGGGACGGTATCCCCAAATTACTTGAAAGATGGGAGAAATGGGTAGCTAGCGATGGACATTACTTTGCATAAAGCACTTTTGATGTTTCTCTCGAAATTATCGTGTTTTCTTTGATGACAAAATCCGCATTAGTAACCGGTAAAGGGTGAACCAGCATTTTTAACCTGTATCGCATTATGAACCGGTACATGTAGTCAGGGGTCATGAGAACGCTAAATTTGGGAGAGGTGAAATTCAGATCTCACTGGGGAGGATGTGGCTGAGCCTTTGGATGGTGTGAAAGCTCACTCGGGCCAAGGCTGGCAAACAGGAAGCTACTCACTGAGGTGCCAGTAAAACTGACCAGAGAGCTACCTAGTGGGTGGAGTTGAACTTGCCAGGAAGTCACTGGCGAGAATCTCTGATGGGAAACTCGAGAAGCTGCCCCTAAGGTGCCCCAGGACTCATAGGAGGTGAGTGCCACTAGGTGTGCTGGTCAGGCTTTGCAATGCCATGGCGGGAGTCAGAGACAGGAAGGTGGGCCAGAGCCAGAAAGAGCCCTTCCTTCTGCAGTGTCTCTCCACCGCCCTCTACTGACCAAGTGTAGCATCGTGGGCTGGCGCAGAAATGTTTATAATGTTCAGCGGGAGTATCAGGAGCAGGAGGGCAACGAAGGGTGGGTTTGCAGCTGAGAGGCAATACCTCGGTCCCCGGCACAGCAGGTGCACACCAGGAATTCAATTTTCTTTCAACGCGCCTGCCTCGTTGCCCCGGGGGTCTGTCCTGCCTTTTGAGAATTCACCCAAAGCAATATTTCATAAGCCCTTTCCAGGCACATGACCCCGTGCTGGGCACGGAGGGAAAACCACGGATTATGATATGCCGTTCTTACCTTGTGGTTCCTCTCTGGCGGCCAGGCCTGCTCCTTCCCTCGGGACTACTTTCCGATGTTCCCTGAATGCACCTCAGTTTGCCTGCCTTGCTGACTTTTTGCTGGCAGTTTCCTCACCTTACAAAACACTCTGTCCTTTATCTCCACCTAAGGAAAACCCCGCCAGGCTTCAGGACCCAGCCAGGCACTGCTCCTGTGAAACTGAGTGCTTTGTGTCTCAGGCTGCTTGGTGTTAAGACGATAGGATGCTTGTCCCATCTCTTCCCCTAGAACAGAGGCTGGGTAAGCCTGGAGCACACTGCCTTGCCCCCAGGAGGTGCCAGCAAAGGGCTGGTTTAGCCAGTGGCCCTGGCCAGGCTGTGCCTCCCTTCTGGCTAGTGAGTGTGACATAGGCAGGCAGACCAGAGAGTCGAGGAGCTACACCTTCTGTCTTTCCACACCCCAAGCAGAACCGGAGACCCCACCTCCTAAGCACGCTCCTTGTTTGATCCCTCGACTTTAATGCAGGTGACTTAGCAGCAGACGAATTCCCGCAAAGCTGGGTGTAAATCAGTCTTGTAACTTCAACTCAATTTTGGGATGTAGGGTGATGGATGTGCGAGCTTCACTATTTAAAGGAATTTTGTGCATAATTTCACGAAGATGCTTTCCCCGAACCTACAATTTATATAAATCCGACAGCTATTCATGCTCTGGGCTTCTTAACACAAAGCCCACCTCTGGTGACCTTGGAGAAGCCTGAATACAGGTGCCTGTGCCCTAACCAGGTTGGAGCTCCTGATGGGGAAATATTCCAGTGAAGAGCCTGCATAAGGCTGACATTCTGGACTTGCCATCCAGAGCTGGGAGGTTACCTGGGAGACCTCCAGCCACAGTGGCTCTCAGTAACCACTTCTGATGAATCCATTGGGGCCAGAGGAGCGGCCTGGTGAACTGCACCAGAGATTGGGGTCCTGAGGTTCTGGCCCAGGCTCTGCCATAACTAAGCTAAAACCTTGGCAAGTCATCGAAGCCTCCAGGGGGGCAGCCTCTGCATGTACAAAGCTGGGGCAGGGAAGGCTTCCCTCTCCATACAGGCCCATTATCTATCGCGGTTCCTGCCTTACACCTGCACGGGCTTGGAGGCCTGTGGTGCATTTGCTACTGGAGCTGCCCCACTGTGTCCATGTGCTTCCCAGCGGTGGGCCTAGTCGGGCTCAGCTGCATGAGGTAATGACATTAACGTTGTTGAAGTTATCCACCAGGGAGCCTCCTTGGGTGTTTTATATGATACCCCTTTTCATTTCACGTAAAAAAATGTATTCCCATAAAGAACTTGACTCGCCTCATCATTGCGCTGCTCCATTCCTCCTCTCCCTAGCTATAGGAAAGGGACCCCAACTCTGTGAAGCTAGTGTTGGCCAATACTGCCCTCTGGTGGTCCAGCTTGTCCTTACTGGGAGGCTTTTAGCCCAGGAGTTTTTATAGGTTCCTTCCTGCTCCTGGCCATTTGCAGAATTATCAGAAGGTCACCCCAGAAAAGCTAGACCCACAAGACCTTTGGGAGGCGTTCCAGCCCAAGAGAATGCCTGGAAGCAACCCAACTCTGCAGAACTGGCTCGCGGAGGTCTGTGTTTCAGGGAGGAGGTCAAGGTGGGATGGAACATGTCGCCAACAGAAACTCCTGGGAACTGAGCCCAGACAGAACTCTGACAATGAGACCGACAATGGAAGGGGCCACAAGCGGGGCATTAGGCATTTGGGGCATCTGAAGGAAGCAGCCAGCAGCCCTCCCGCCAGGCAGTGAGGTAGAGGAGGGGGGGCCCTGGAGGCCCTCTCCAGCAGGTAGGAGAGTGGTGACAGCAAACAGCTGGGTGTGTCCTGGGGCTTGGGGTAGGACCCTGACCCTTGAAGGCTACAGATCTGGGGGGGTGGGGGTGGGAGAGAAATTACAGGAGGACATGTGGGTCTGGCAGGGAATCAAATTCAAGGGTTAGCCAGCTGTCAGGTGGCTCAGTTACTTGGAGAGTCACCCCATACACCAAGAAGGTTGTGGATTCCATTCCAGTCGGGGAACATACCAGAGGCAACTGATGGATGTTTCCCTCTCACATTGATGTTTCTCTCTCTCTCTCTCTCTCTCTCTCTCTCTCTCTCCCCCCCCCTTCCTCCCTCTCTAAAAATCAATAAACATATCCTTGAGTGAGGATTAAAAAAATTGGGGGGGTTAGGAAATAAGATGAGGGAACAAGAGTAAGCACTCAGGTCTTGGAACTGGGGTAGCAGGTGGGTTCAGTTACCAGGATTGGGGGCCAGGTTAGAGCAGGCCTGGCCCTGGGTCTGACCTGGGCCTGTAAATACTGTGCAATCATGCAGGGGACTAGAGGCCCTGGACAGATGGAGAGGCTCCAGGGGGCGGCCGAACCTATGGGAAGGGCTTAAGCCTCTAGCTGTATGTGGGGGCTGTCATTCCAGGCTTGGGTTTAGCTTTCTATAAGATTCCATGTAAGACCTGAGCTTGGTAGATTCTGAAAGACGAGCTCGTCTTTCTGCTCTGCCTGCCCGGCAGGGCCCTCCTCTTCTCTGGTGGCCAAGCATGCTCCTTCCCTCAGCCTGTGCACCTGCTCTGGGTCTCAGAGTAACTTCCCTGCCAGAACACAAGTCTGCCGCTGGGGCTGATCCTCGAGAGGGATCCCACCTCCTGAGTCCCACCACGGAGCTCAACAAGCCCCTCTTCCCCAGCATGTGTACATTGGGGCGGTGTGAAGGCCTCCACGCCCAAATGATGGAACTTTAGGTGCAGAAGCAGAATGAGGGGAGAGAGGGTGGGAGTTTGGGGGAAGCTTCTCAGAACCCCTCATTGCTCCACAAGACAATCAACACGCAGGCGCCAAGAGTGGGGCCTTCCTTAAAAACCCACAGGTGAGCCCTGGCTGTACTGTCATTACTTGGCCAAGAGGCTGACTCATCGCTGGTTGGGTCGAGAATGGCTCACTCTGACAGGAGCTGGGTGAGCACCTGTGTCCTGCCTGCAGGTGATGGCGTTTGGGACATGGCTTTGCTTTCAGGTGTCATTTCTCCAAAAGCCAGTTGTAAGGGGTGCACATGAAGGTCAAGTTTCCAGGTCAGTTTGGGAAGCTCTATACACCATGCCCACCGCTAGAACCCCCAATTCACACCAGCAGATTAAAGGCCTGAGAAGTCCAGCAGAGAAGGAACCATGCACGTGAGTTTAGGGCGATTTCCCAGCTTAACTTGATCCAGAATTATCTTCCCCTGCATGCTCAGGGCTTCCTGCCCTAAAACTGGTTTCCCACGGAACTCCCAGGGCACCTGCCTGAGTGGTGCTGGGACCGTTATCAGAGGTCGAATCAAAATGAAGCTCTGACTTGCAGAAGTTCCTGAGTGCCCTGTGTCTTTGAGGGGCTTCCATGGCAGCCCCAAACCATCAGCTCCTTGGGCTACCCTGGTTTACACCTCCAACCTGGGATTGTAATTACGGATGCCAGATGTAGCAACTAAAGTTACGGGGGGGACCAGCTGCATTTGAGTTCAGATAAACAACAAATGTTTTAGTATACGTGTGTTCCATGCCGTGTGTGATAACCCCATTTTGAAGACACGTGTAGATGTGGGGGATCCCCTGGGAACAGTGAATGAATACACAGCTCCACAGAAGAGCCACACTAGGACCCTGGTGTCACAGCCTGACCCCACCACAGCCAGTCACTTATGGGATGGGCATGCGTGAGGCCCTGGGCTGGGCTCTGCATGCATTGCTTCATTTATTCCCCCTCAGGAGTGGTTGTTACTATCACCTTGATCCTATGGTGAAAAAAACACAGCTCAGAGAGGTTAAGTGATTTGTCCAGGTCACACAGCTGTCAAGTAGCAAAATTGAGACCCAAGTTTCTTTAACTCCAAAGTCCAGCATCTTACTTCCTCCTGGCCCCACAGTCAGCCCCCACATCATCTTCAAGAAGATCCCATAACCTCTCACCTCCTCCCCTTCCCTGAATGCCCTTCTGGTTCCCAGTGACGAGCGTTTTACTGACAGTGTTGCTGACCACTGTGGAGTGTGAGGGATGTGGTGAGAGCTTTCCATATAACAAGACTTAATCGAAGCTTTTCTGCCCTTCCGTTGTGCAGCTTACCATCAGCCAGATGTCACCTTCTCTATTCCCAGGGACCATTTCTCCTTTCTTCCCCCAGCAGACGTCTACACATTGAAATGTACTGTTGGCTCACGTGTTTCTGGACCTCTGGACTTCAGGCTTCTTTTCTGATAAATTTAACTTTTTGGGGGGACGGGGGGACGGGGGGTAGGGGGTGGACAGGACTGCTTGATTCATCTCTACTCCAGGACCCAGCAGGTACCTGGCACATAGTAGGTGCTTTGTCCAGGGACAAGTGATGCAAGACACACTTGAAATGATGAGAAACAACATAGCACGCATCTTTGCTGTAGGAGAGGACATTTATTACAGGTACAGCGCGTTTATTGAGCTTGGCTCTATTGCGCTTCACAGATGTTGCGTGCTTTACAAATTGAAGGCAAGACCCTCCATGAGCAAAAAGATGACGACTCACTTTATTGCGAGACTCGCATTATTGCTGTGCTCTGGAACGGAACCTGCAATATCTCTGAGGTATGCCTGTTCTGGTTTCTTGGCATTGAAGAATAATCCACTCCCCCGCCTTCCCGATTTTCAAGTTTGCTTTTAAGTCTCTGAAAGAAAAGCCTCTCTCCGGACGCAGTACCGCCTTTGCCCACAAGATGGCGCGCGAGGCCAGTAGGTAAGCATCGCGCCGCAGCCAGGCCCGCGCAGGTGACCCCTTTCCTGAGAAATGCAGGAACCTGAAACCCCTTAGCTAACCCTGTAAAAGCGCGTGGGTGTTAAGAGCTGGCCTTGGGTCGGTTCTCTGGCTGATGCCTTGAGGAGCAGCCTTTTGGAAAGGGTGTTTAAAGGGACAACGTGACAGCAGGCCGGGAAGGGGCTGCTCCTTATAACCCGCGTTCATGGTTTTGAAACGTGTGGGAATGAACTTAGCACAGAGCTGACACTGCCCTCAGACTCTAAGTGACTCGGGACGACATCGTTTTTGTCTCTTGAAGCGCCATTTGCCTTGAAAATCACTCCCAGAAGCTTCTCCCACGCCCGGCCCTCGTTGCACACGTCTGCACGCTCCGGAGAGGTAAGTGAAGACGTTCCTGGCTGGCGCCGTCTGGAAAGAGGTGCTGGCCTAACAAAACGGCCCGGGGACTTTCCAGGATGATGGGAAGTTGCCCAAGAGCTTTTTATTTTTTCTCCTGAAGGTCAGCTGTATTACGAAGACAAGGCCAGCCGCCCCCTGCCCCCTGCCCCAGGGGCACCGGTGTGACTGGGAAGAGGGGAGACATCTCCCTGATCCTGTGCTAAGACAGATTTGAAGGCTGCAGCCACTGCCACCCCCATTTTCTCTCTGACCTACATCCTCTCCTGAAGCCGAGCCGGGCTCCGGGCCAGGGTGTCAGCTGTGGACAAAGGCGCCCTGTTTTGAAGGTCTGGCTACTGCGTTTTCCTAAACATGCTGACAAAGGGTGTCGAACTCCCCCAAGTCAATGTGCTAACATAGAAGCATGCAAAGATGGCAGTTGCTGCCTGTGCTCTCCCAGGGAACCAGAAACACTGCCCCCTGGTGTTGCTACCGGGTAGCAGCGGGGTTGTTTACATGAAGCTGCCGCCTCTGCCCAGGTCTGGCTGATCACGTGGTAGGTGCTGGGCTGGATGCTTCCTTAACCACGAGCTTGGCCTATTTTTTTCTGGATGCCTGGGGCGCTGCCCATTACTCACTGCTTCTCCTCAGGGTCTTTGGAGCGTGAGTGAGTGACATCGCCACTGCCCTCAGCCCCTCCTCCCCTCCCCCTTCCAGCACCCTGGGACCTCTACCCTGGGTAGTGAGAGCAGACTGGCTGGGCTGGAGCCCAGGACTAGTTCTGCTGACACTTCCCATTGTGTGCAAACTGGGAGACTGAGGGTTTTTTTTGTTGTTGTTTGTTTTATAGCTCTTTAGGCACAGTTTCTGCTTCTGCAAACTGCAGTCTAACTTGCCAATTGTCTGGAGGCCACTTTCGTAGATGGTTGAGTTGACAAACAGGGTGTGCGTTCAAGATGGATAGGGCTCTCCGTGGGCCTGGGAGGTGAAGGAGCAAGGGAAGGTCAAGAGGATGAGAGGGATTTAGGCAGGTGCACATTATGGAGGAGGGGTGCCAGGTGGGGAAATGGTGGGATATTGGCACAATGACAGGAATCCATGGACCATTTCCTAGGAGTAGTGGGTACATCATTCTGGCTTAGTCAAAAGCTGTGTGTGTGTGTGTGTGTGTGTGTACGTGTACACACGCAAGTGTGTTCATAATTGGGATACGAATCTGGACATTGGTGTGAGGTCCAACTACGGAGTGTCTTGAAGTCCAGCTCATTCCTTTGGGGAACGTTGCACACTTGTGAGCAAGGATCACATACAGAGTGGGGGGGCGGGGGGGGGGGAGATGAGTGCGACTGTGTGTGTGAGAGAGAAGGCTGGAGAGGCCAAGGGAGGAGGCCCATTGAGGAGACCGTTGTAAGTTCTGGTCAGAGACACTGGTGTGGGAGAACAAGATGGCAACCTGGGGACAGAGATCAAAGCCATTATGCGGAAGAATCCACAGGACTGGACTGAGTGCAGGCCTCAGAGGCTAGGAGGATGGTGCTACCGTGGAAGAAACAGGCAAGGCCGTGGAGGCAAAGCCTGTCGAGGGCGCAGGTTCAGCTTGAAGGGGATTCCACCTGAGGTGACTGGGTTCATTTGGCCAATACAAGCAGGAGCAGGTGAGGAGGAGAGCGGAGGCCCACAATTGATAGGCCTCTTCCAACAGACACTCTTCACACTCTATAACCTTATTTTTTAGGATTGTTTATGAGATTTGATCTTGACTGAGGCTCCCTGGCTCTGTCTAGGCTTCACCTCATCAGCATCTGGCAATCCTCTTCCTGCAAGGCCAGGCCTCAGCTGTTTTTGTTGGACAGGGAGAAAGCTTAGCCACTTTGGGCAGGCTGTGTCTGAGGAGTTAAAACCCAGAGTTCTGTCTAAGAATGGGGAGAGAAACAACGAAGGTGGCAGATCATTTTCTGGGAAAAGCGCAGGGTGGCAGGAGGCCTCTGGCTCCTCCATTCAGGTCCTTGCAGACAGCTGCCCGTATGGTCGATGGAGACATTGATTTGCTGTAGTTTATGGAATCACGACTCTCTAGCAAATGCTCAGCAGCCCGCAGGAGAACGCTGCTGGCATTGTGAGGTGTGCATTTTGATTCTAAGGGAGCTGCAGGTGCAGGCAAGACATGGAGTAAGCATAGAACCGGCAGGAGAAGAGGCGCGAGGGCCCACAAGGAGCTGGGTGGGGAGGGAGGGCCCAGCTCTGTGGTTATACAGTCCCTTCTTCCCCCCCGCCTCAGTTTTCTCACCTGTAAAACAAGAGTCCCGGCTGGAGGACCTTCTAGCTCCTTTTGTACCCTGTTGTTCTATGGCTTATTTTGTGTCCCCATCCCAGCCTGGACCTGGGTCCTGTGGGCAATGGTGGGGAAAGATGCACAGACTTTGTCACCTGGGAAAAGCCACCGTAAAACTGCCGGGAGCCGGTCCATCCTTGCTGTTTCAAAGGACCTGGCATATATGGCATACTGTTCTTAAAATGTTTGCTCACCTTCTTGGCACTATGTGTTTTAACCAAGGTCTCCTCTCTGAGAAAGGTTGTTTCCCCAGGTAGGGATTTTCCCCTGAAGTTAGGGAGGGAATAAAACCTCTTAACTAAGTGCCAGGCGGGTAATTAATCACTTTAACTATGAACAATCATGCTTAAGCTACATAATCTTTACTCCCTGGAATGGAGATAAGAAACGCCCTAACCTTTGTAATAGAGATTGATAGGATTGAATCAACTGGTATAAATACAGATGTAAGAACACAGAACTTAGAACACAGAACTTAGATTGAGAGAACATGGCAAAAGATCCTGGACTGAACCTGACTACAGAAATTGGCAAGAGAACCTGACTAGAACCTGGTGACTGAACCTGGCTGGAGAACCTGGACAGAACCTGGCTGGAGAACCTAGCGAGGGAACATGGCTACAGAACCTGGCTGGAGATCCTAAGCAGAACCTCTCTGGAGATCCACCAGAACTTGGCTGGAGATCCTGGCTGGAGATCCTGGCTAGGCTGCTGATCAACTGAACACTGTCTCCGTGTCCTTCCTTCTTCGCCGACTCCATCCGCACCTTTGGGGACCCCTGGACCTGCTGGGGTTGGACTCCGGCATCAACTCTCTTGGGCCCCTCGAAAGCTGTGAATCAGTCTTGACCAGGGGAACAGAATTCCGGTCTTGTGGGCCAGTGTCAAACCTCACATTGTTCAGAGCCTGGCTCCTCCCCAAAGCTGGTTGTAACAAGTTTTATGAGAGATGGTCAAAGCCTCATTCGCAAACATTTTAAAAGCAATTAAGCCCCTTTTCAAAGGGAATTTTATGTGGAAGTCAGCACAGGCAAGACTCCGGCTGCTGTGTAAAAGCAATATAGGGCACCTGCAGGCTCTGAGGAGCACAGTTTGAGAGCGGCTGACCTCGGACCAGACTCTGATGACAGATATGGGGACAGGCAAGCGCCCAATTCCACGTCCACGCTATGCCTTTGCATTTTAGCAAAAGTCCCTTTAAGAACTAGCCCTCAAATGTCCCTTCTGCCTTTGGTTGAAGACACCGAGCTGTAACATCGTGTAACGCCCACTGTGGAGGGTCCCGCGTGAGAAATTTGTCAGCACTTCATCTTAGGAGAAACGTGATCTTTTGGCCAGCAGCGGACATGCCCTTCAGTTCTTTGCTCTGAAACACATAAACAACGAACAAGCAAGCAAGCACTGTGTCCCCTGCCCGAGAGGACCTTCTCCGTACTACAGTGCACCCCTGCATGCACTTCTCTCTCTGTGCTGTGGGCTGGGGCCCTGGATTGGCACTTGGCATCCACCTCAAACTCCTTCTTTGTGTCTTCCTGTACCTGAGAGGCTGGGAAGCTAAACACGGCATTTCCCAGATCCCCCTATCCCTAGGGCCCTAGGGTTAGTTTCCACCATTAGATGCACTCATGACACATCTGGGGGTGGGTGTGAAGGGCGTCAGCATGCTGCACTGGCGCTCGCCGACAGCCAGCGCGATTCTGGGTGTGAGCTGTGACTCCATGCGCAGCACTAGCTGCGGGGGGGTCATGGCGCGTGGGGGTCATGGCGCGTGGGGGTCATGGCACGTGGGTGGGGGGCAGCGCCTCCCCGATCCTGGACCTGGAGTGTGGGCGGGGTGTTCTTGATTTCCGTGATTCTGTGTTGGACTTGGATTCTCTGCCATCCTGATTGGGCAGAGGTGGCAGCTCCCCTGGTGGGCAAGTGGGCGTCAGGGTTCTGATCGGCATTGCTGATGGCCCCGCCTAAACCCCCTTCTCCTGCTCTTCCCGTGGGCCATTCTGTAAGCACCAACGTTACAGAACTGTCTTTCCAGCCTGAAGCAGGCCTTCATGTACTGACTATTTACAGTACAGTGGCTTTGTATCTTAGGTGGTAATCAAACATGGCCATGTAGCGACCTGGAGAAGACATGCTCTCTCTTCTAGATATCACTTCTCAGAAATCTGGGCTAATTCGATTGTGAGAACTAGAATTGCATTTCCTGGTAACTACGCAGACGTCATCACTCCAGAACTTTTGTTTAACAAATAAGAGCGGATTCTGTTTCCTGTACTTGAACCCTGACTGGTACTCCTGATATACCAGATGCTTAGATCGAAGTCTTTTGCTCCCTGTTGAAGCTTGAAGTTCTCTGAGCCTTAATTCCACACCTAGAGCTGCATGAGAGTAGTCATCTCATTGTATTGTATTGTAATTCTTAGTTTTCTTGCATTTCTCACTGTTGGCTCCTACCTCCCTGGGTGACTAACATCTGTTTGAGGCTTTACAGTTTATCAGGCCCTTCCCCCCATTATCGTTTGATCCCCAGAACCATCATGGAAGGTCAACAGGGATGGTTATTATAGTTACAAGACTACAACATAATTGCCATGGTGGAGGTATGTACAAACAGGGCTGGAGAATGAGGGGAATGCTGTGGGTTCCCTGGAGGGAATCAGACAAGGAAGATGTTATGTATGCCTGAGCTTCAAAAACAAGACATCTAAAGACAGATAGGCAGGGCGAGGTCTTTACCGGCAGAGGGAAAAGCACGCACGAAGGCTCAGAGGCCTGAGCAGGCCTGGCACTGTCAGGGCAGACTGAAGCGTGTGTTCAGGACTGTCAAATTGGGGAGTGGGACCTATAGGAGGGGCCCAGCGTTCCTGCTCAGGGGAGTCTCCACCTGCCTGAGTGACCACACAGAGACAATGCAGAGGCTGGGCTGGAGCGGGGAGGTTAGAAGCACAAAGACTGTGAGCAGCCTGTGATGGCAGGAAGTGAGAGGTGACTAGGAGATGGCAGCGGGTTGGTCACAAGGTGATAGATCGGATGTGGAGGGTTAGAGAGGGGGAGTGATCTAGGACCACGCCCAGGTTTCTGGCCTGGACAATTGTGCACACAGTGCTCACCGAGAAAGGGACCTCTCTGCCAGAGGCGCAGGGCTGGACACAGTGAATTTCAGATTTTCTGGAACTAGATGATTATACAGATGAGAGAGAGAGAGAGAGAGAGATCTTTCTGAAAGTGTATATTTTAGGTGAGTCAGTGTTCATGTAGCAATTGAAGCCTTTTGAGTAGATGACCTTGTTTAGGGAGAATATGAAGACTAGGGAGGACCATCGCTCCTTAAAGGAAGAGAAACCTGGGAGGGGTGGCTAGAGATGTGGAAGCAAAAGAAAGGAGAATGCCGTGGTCAACAGTCTTGGGGACATCCAAAAAGGTGAGGACTGGAAAGTTGCCTTTGGGCCTGGCAGAAGGTCACCAGTGACCTTGGTAATTCAATTCATTTTCAACAAACATATATTGAAGTCCTACTATATGGCAGGCACTGTTCTTAGAGCTTGGGATATATTGTCAAATAATTCCATTCTAGTGAAGGGAAACAGCTAATAAAGAATGGACATAACAACCCTAGCTGGTTTGGTTCAGTGGATGGAGTGTTGACTTGTTGATTGAAGGGTCCCTGGTTTGATTCTGGTCAAGGGCACATGCCCAGGTTGCGGGCTCAATCCCCAGTAGGAGGCATGCAGGAGGCAGCCAATCAGTGACTCTCTCTCTCTTCCTCTCTGAAATCAATAAAAATATATTTTAAAAAAAGAATGGACATAACAAATATGCCTTTTTAAAGCATGCTAGAAGCTGGTAAGAGCTATCCTATGTAATAAAAGCGTAATATGCAAATTGGCCAAACAGCCAGACGACCAGTCGCTATAATGTGCACTGACCACCAGGGGGCAGACGCTCAATGCAGGAGCTGCCCCCTGGTGGTCAGTGCACTCCCACAGGGGGAGTGCCATTCAGCCAGAAGCCGGGCTCACGGCTGGTGAGCCCAGTGGTGGTGTCAGGAGCCTCTCCCGCCTCTACTGCAGGCGGGCGGTAAGAAGCGAGGGGTCCTGAACTGCGAGAGCTCCGGACTGCAAGAGGGATGTCCAACTCCCCAGGGGGGATCGGGCCTAAGCCGGCAGTTGGACATCCTCCAAGGGGTCCTGGACTGTGAGAGGGCACAGGCTGGGCTGACACCCCCCCACCCCAGAGTGCACGACTCTCATGCACTGGGCCTCTAGTAAATAAAGAAAAAAGTTGAGCTTGTTAAAGTGGACATCAGGGATGTTAGCAGGGGTTGCAATTTTAAATATGTTGGTTAGATAGTTACATGTGAGAAACAATTTGAAAGTGGTGAGAAGTTGACCATGTGAATGTCTTGGGGGGCGGGGGATTTCAGGCAAAAGAAATAGCCAGTGAAAAGGCCTTAAAGTGCCTGACATGCTCTAGGAAGAGCAAGGAAGCCAGTGTGGCTGGAAGTGGGTGAGTGAGGGAGAATAAACATAAAGTCAAGGAGATAAGGGGTAAGGTGAAGTCAGATCTTCCAGGTTCTGGTAGACCATTGGAAGGACTTTGACTTTGGGGAGCACTGAAGAGTTTTGAGCCAAGGAACAACATTGTATAACTTATGCTTTAAAAGGGGTATTCTGGCTACTGCATTGCTAAGAGAGTGTAGGAAGGCCAAGGAGACCTGCTGTTGTAATCCAGGCAAGAGATGATGTATCTTAAGTCAGGATAATGGCACTGAACATGGTCAGAAATGTCAAACTCTGAATATATTCTGATGGTAGATCCAACAGAATTCCTGATTGGATTGGGCTATGGCAGCCATGGGCAAACTATGGCCCGTGGGCTGGATCCGGCCCGTTTGAAATGAATAAAACTATTGAAAAAAAAGACCGTACCCTTTTATGTAATGATGTTTACTTTGAATTTATATTAGTTCACACAAACACTCCATCCATGCTTTTATTCCGGCCCTCCAGTCCAGTTTAAGAACCCATTGTGGCCCTTGAGTCAAAAAGTTTGCCCACCCCTGGGCTATGGGGTCTGAAAGAAAGAAGAAAAGGATTACCTTGAATTTCTTAGCATGAGCAACTGGAAGGAGGGCATTACCCTCCAATAAGTTGGCAAGAATTATGGGTGAAGAAGGTTTGGGTTCGGAGACCAGAAGTTTAGTTTTGGACATGTTGAGTCTGAGCTGTCCATTAGACACCTAAATATAGATGTTGAGTAGGCATCTTCAGTGGCATGAGAGGTGTGGAAACCAGATTATCCATGTTGGGGAGTGGATTGGAGGTGAGACGGTGGAGGTGGAAACTGTACATGATGAGCCTGGCTAGAGAAGGAGGGTATTCTTATGGTATGGTGAAAGGCTGGAGGGATGGCTTCAAGGAGAATATTTTTTAAAAGAAGGAGCATGAGGTTGTTTACAGGAAGAAGTGAAGAATGCAGTGGGAATTCATAGGTTGACAATCACGGAAGAGAAATTGGTCCTGATGGAGCCAGGCCCTTGAGGGAGTTGATGATGCTGGATACAACTGGATATCTAGCTTGTCTTTTCCTCTGAGGAGGGGCAATGTTGAGGGCAGATGTAGTGGTGATGAAAGGGCAGGAAGTTAAGAGACTTTACTTTATATTTCAGTAAAATAAGAACCATGGTCAACTAAGAGAGAAGGTAGTTGAGTTGGGAAGGTGGAAAAACATAAAGGTTAGAAGAGACGCTGAATGGAGTGGGAGGAATCGTGGAGTTGCTGAGAGTGCTGAAGGTGTAACTGATGCTGGAAATTTGTGGGGCACCATTCTTCATTGTGGTGAGATTTTTCCCTCCAGCAGTCCTAAAGGTAACTTTGGTATAGGAGGTGGATATTTAGATAGGTTCAGATATAGGAGTTTAGGGGGGTGGATGAACTACTGTTATGATAGAAAGACAAGCAGATAAAGCTGAGGTGGTTTTCAAGAGAACAACTGAACTGAAACTGTATGATCTTGACTAGATTGGAAGGAAATGAAGTAGATGCTGATGGATATGAAGAACCAGGTAGAGGCAAGAGCTCAGAGAGGTTAAGGTGAGGTCAGATGTAGGTATAGGAGAGAACTGAGTGAGAGCTGGAGGAATCAGAGGCTGTGACCTGGGAGTGGAGTATTGAGGGTAAGACGTCAAAGTGGAAAGGAGGTGAAGGTCACTAGGGCTGAAAATGTTAAGGACCTAGAGACTGGGATGTTGGATATCATTTAACATGAATGCAAATTTCTCCTGAGATGATTCTGGGAATTGGGTGGGGAGGAAGTCAGCGGGTCTCCTCAATCTAAGTTAGGGAGATCCAGGCAGTCCCTAAAGAATAGTGATAATGGTGGGTCAGGACAATGTGGCGGTTGGCTAAAGAGGAATAGCCTGGTAAGTTCTTCTTTCTGAGGTTCCTCTGCATAATTTTTGTATCTCTAAGACAGCCTATATTTCATTTGGCCTCCTGCTACCACCAACCCTTTCAGCCTCTTTCTTTTACAATATTGTTAGGTTCTTGGGGACAGATAGAGTGTACTTGCAGTTGCAAGTAGTTAATAAATGTTGGGAAAGTTGGCCAGATTGTGACTTTTGGGGGTACATTACCTGAAACAAATTTGTGACAGCTTTATTTCCCCTCATCAATGTGTATTTCAACATAAACACCCCACCCCCTAAACTCAGTCAGGATGGTTTACCTCTCACGCGGAAAATAAGAGAGATGTTAGATTCCCATCTCCTGGGGGCTTGGGGCCTGAAAGTGTCCCTGAAACCTGGGGACACTCAGCCTCCTGGTGACCTGACAACTGACAGGGAAACACAAGAAACTGGAAAAGATGCCAAGCCCAAAAGAGGCTGCTAGAAACCAAAGACTCTGCCAGAAGATCAGTTGTACAGTGAACAGCAAACTGTACGCAAAAGCAAATATTTAATTTGAGGTGGAGCTTTATTTTCCTTATATCAGAATAATACAGACTTTGAATCAAAGCCTTGGGGACTAATGTCAAAAAAATTAAATTAAGTGTAATTATATGCCACTCAAAGACTCCTGGGAAGCCATTCAAATATGCAAGTGTCCTTTGTGAAAGGTGGAGTTGGTTCTTCCTGATTGAGCGAGGCAAACTGGAGAGAAGGTGGGTTGAGTGGAGGTAATTATATTTGATAAACTCAATTACCACTTCTCAGCAACTGTAATGGGTTCTGCTCAAACAATGGAAAAATGATTATATGTGTTATTCCTTTGATGATGCAAGCAAATAAAAGAAGAAATAACGAAGTTTCTAGAACCTGGCAACTTCAAGGCAAGACCAGATCCTAAATTATGAAAGCTACTTCAGGACTCATTAATACATTTTAAACCAACCCCTTTAACCTGCTGCTGGTTAGCAGATTTGATAGAGGGACAGAGGGATGTTGGTAGCCCCCTCAAGGCAGGTACCATGTTTGATACTCTTGAGTACCCAGGCACTGGCCACAGTTGGTTCAGGAACGCTCAGTTTTGCTCCCCTGAATAAGGAGGACTTCCTGATTTTCCTGGCTACAAAGTTTTCTTTTTCTTTTTTTTTAAATTAAGTCTTTATTGTTCAGATTATTACATTTGTTCCTCTTTTTTCCCCCCATAACTTCCCTCCTCCCAGTTCCCGCCCCACCCTCCGCCCTCACTCCCCACCCACTGTCCTCATCCATAGGTGCACGATTTTTGTCCAGTCTCTTCCCGCATCTCCCACACCCCTTTCCCCCCCCCCCCCAAGAATAGTCAGTCCATTCCCTTTCTATGTCCCTGATTCTATTATAATCACCAGTTCGTTCTGTTCATCAGATTATTTATTCACTTGATTCTTAGATTCACTTGTTGATAGATGCATATTTGTTGTTCATAATTTGTATCTTTACCTTTTTCTTCCTCTTCCTCTTCTTAAAGGATACCTTTCAGCATTTCATATAATCCTGGTTTGGTGGTGATGAACTCCTTTAGCTTTTCCTTATCTGTGAAGCTCTTTATCTGACCTTCAATTCTGAATGATAGCTTTGCTGGATAAAGTAATCTTGGTTGTAGGTTCTTGGTATTCATCACTTTGAATATGTCTTGCCACTCCCTTCTGGCCTGCAAAGTTTCTGTTGAGAAATCAGCTGACAGTCGTGTGGGTATTCCCTTGTAGGTAACTGAGTTTCTTTCTCTTGCTGCTTTTAAGATTCTCTCTTTGTCTTTTGCTCTTGGCATTTTAATTATGATGTGTCTTGGTGTGGTCCTCTTTGGATTCCTTTTGTTTGGGGTTCTCTGTGCTTCTTGGACCTGTAAGTCTATTTCTTTCACCAGGTGGGGGAAGTTTTCTGTCATTATTTCTTCAAATAGGTTTTCAATATCTTGCTCTCTCTCATCTTCTGGCACCCCTATAATTCTGATGTTGGTACGCTTGAAGCTGTCCCAGAGGCTCCTTACACTATCTTCATATTTTCGGATTCTTTTTTCATTTTGTTTTTCCGGTTGGGTGTTTTTTGCTTCTTCACATTTCAATTCTTTGACTTGATTCTTGCGCTCCTCTGGTCTGCTGTTGGCTGTCTGTATAATATTCTTTATTTCAGTCCGTGTATGCTTAATTTCTAGTTGGTTCTTTATCACAACATCGAGGGTCTCATTAGTTTTCTTGAGGATCTCACTACATTTATCGGCAGTTTTTAGAAAATTATTGAAAGACCTTAAAAGTGTGGTTTTGAGCTCTATATCTTCCATTTCTGACATCTGCGTCCTGTTTCTTTGTCTCCGCATTTTTTATGCTTTCTTGGTGCAACTCCTAGTGGTCTTTATGCGCAGTCTTGTTGTAGTTAAGCCTAGATTGTTGTAGGTAATACTGGCGGGGATTTGACCTCCAGGCCAACTGGCTCCAAAGTTTTCTTGTTGAGGGTAATTGTAAAAGGCAGTTCTAGTTCACACTTTGATTCCCTGTTAGCCCTCAGAGACTTAGATCTGTAAAAATGAGCAAACAAAAACCAAACCAAACTATAGCTTTAGCCAAAAACTAGCTATGCTCGTTTCTGATTGGGATTAACAATATTCTTTTCATATCATTATAAGTGTTAGTAAATGTTTTGCCTCCCCAGTTTTTAACCCCTCTCCTTGTCCTAACCTTCAGACCACATGTCTAGCAGTTTACTGAGTTTCACAGGCACTCCACATACAACCCTTCCCTTCTCCCCACTTTGCTCCCAGCGATTCTCCCCAGTCTCCTACCCAACCCCTCACAGTAACCTAGGGTCATCTTTCTCTCTCATTTGTCCGATGGGTGCTTCCCTTTCCCAACTTTCCTCTAAAATCTGCCCTCTTTTTCTCCAACCCCATCCGTGAGCACAGCCCTGGCTCATGTCCCTGTTACGCATTACTTGGATGGGGACAGCCATTTCCCAGCTGGCCTCCCTGACTGTGCCTTCTCGCAGACCCATCCGCTGTGTTGTTGCTGGAATATACTTTGAAAGCCAAGGCAAACAAAACAAAAAACAAACATACAGGGATCACAGTGCACGCGGCACAGGGGTTGAGAGCACTGACTCTGGATTAAGAGGCTGGGTTTGAACCCCGGCTCTACCGCTTCCTGACTGTGAACCTTAGTTGCCTTGCTGGTAAAACTTGGACTAAAAGTAATCTCTACTTTAGAGGGATATCATGACAGTTCAGTGAGTGAATCTGTAAAGAACTGTGCCTGGTACAGAGTTAGTTGTTATGAATTCTGAGAGGGAAGAAGGGCTCCTGGTGGCCAACGGGGCTCAAAAAAAAAAAAAAAGGCAAAGCCACTCATGGAAATTACACTTCTCAGAAAAGTCTCTGTGCTAAACTGCCTGACTGCAGTGTGTTTTTGCCAGCTCAGCTAGCCCTTACTGGTATAAAGGTTTCCTGAAATCCTATTTCAACCAATAGGATTGAGGCTTTCTCCATTCAATCAGAGTGGCTCTATTCAGACCAATCAGGACAGTGCCTTTTGGGCCAATCAAACTGTGAGGCTTCAGAGCCCTCATTTGAATGAAGATGGACTAATCAGGTGGACCAGGGGTGGGGCCTCCTGTTCATATAAGCCAGCACCCCCCTCTGGCTTGGAGAGTGAACTTTCTCCTCCCACAGAAGAATGAAGACTACATGCCCTTGGCTGAGTTGGACCATCAGGCTGATGTGAGGTGCAGCGGACCATCTCAGAGCAGAGCAAACTGGCACAGTGCAAAGAGCAAAGCAGACCATCTGGAAGCAGAGCTGGTTAGCCGACAGGGGCGTAGCCCATTGGCATTGAATTGGCACCAATGATTATTGGTTGACACATTCCATCAGGGTTAGCTATCATTAGGCTCATGAAAACCCATCAGTGACTGCCCACAGCTTACAGCAATGGGTGTCACATGTGCTTTAGGAAGGCTGGAGTGTGTGTTCAATGTGAGCTTTTTGGTACTGGGGGTGGGTGGAGGTGGAAAGAGCCTTGACACATAAAAGATTATTTAGGATCTACTTTTGTTTCAAAATTTATATTAACATTTTAGGTAGGAAACGCTCTAGTTTTCCCTGCAGCTTTTAAGTGGAACCTACCAGTTTCATAATTCTCTTTGTCAATCAGCGAATATTTAGAATCACATTGAAGGAGGAACATTAGAATTTCCTCTAAAATATTCAAATCGCCTTTACAGTTCCATATATTCCATTTTTAAGTGTTCCAAATGTCTGATTAATCAATATTATCTTCTGACTTATATACTTGAAACATTTTTCAAAAATATATTAAAGTACAAACATGGTAGCTCCAGTATTTTGTATAAACTTAAGGAAGTATATAAGTATAAAAATAACACATTTTAACCCGGCTGGTGTGGTTCAGTGGTTGATTGTGGACCTATGAACCAGGAGGTCATGGTTCGATTCTCAGTCAGGGCTTATGCAGGGCTTGCAGGCTCGATCCCCAGTGGGGGACATGCAGGAGGCAGTGGATCAATGACTTACTCTCATCATTGATGTTTCTCTCTCTCTCCCCCTCTTCCTTCCTCTCTGAAATCAATAAAGATATTTAAAAAAATAATAATTTTCAAGTTTCCTGAAAAGGAAACCTCTTTTCTGTGATTGGCAAATGCTTGAGGGGAAAGGTCTGTCCTTCTGAGCAGAGATGTAGATGGAAGATGTCCAAGGTCTGAATATCTGGAGATGTTAAAAACTAAGTCACAAGATTCGACATTAAGGGTGTGCACTGTCACTGGCCCTCAGCTGTGGAAAAACACAAGTGCTCACGCTGTGAGGGACCCTCCCAGGCACATGAGAGGGGCCGAGTCGGCACAGCAACTTGAAAACCCCCTCCCTGGATCTCTGCTTGCGCCCCGGGAAGGGCCTCAGAGCGAGGACGAGGCTCTAATGTAAAGCATGAGGGGCAGTGAATTTTGAGCAGTGTGAATTTAGGACCCTTAGTTAGTCCCACTTGAATCAGTGGGGATAAGCATATGGACCTCCTCACATCTAGGGGGTCGCTGGCTGGCAGCTGGAGGGAGACTGGGAAGAGTTCTCACCTCTGCTCCCTGAGGAGAGTAGGGCCATGATTGGAGGAGGAGCCCAACGGAAGGCTCCACAGGACCCTGGCCCTTAGAGAAACAGGGGAAGGGAGACACTGGGGTGAATGGGGAGACATGAGACTGGGCTTCAGGAGGGGCACCTCTGGGTGCTGTGGTCCCCCCTGCAGTCGGTGCCCAGGAGCAGGAGGAAGAGGCAGGGCCAGCAATGCCTTACTGCGGTTCAACACGTGTGCGCTGTGACATTTGCTGTCACTTAAACTTTTAGCCTTCCTCTGTGGTTAGAGGACTTGTTCTGTATTTCAGATGTCATGGCCGAGGGGTATGTGCCTGCCACCCACATTCCAGAAGCAAGTACCTGGGAGGATTTGTCGGACACAGGATTTGGTTCAAGTGCTCCAGATCAGCTCCTGGATGGCGTGCCTCTTGGCTTAGTGAGGGTTACTCCGGGTGTTTCAGAGCACCTCTGCTTCAGCCTTAATTCCCTAAGTCCCCACTGAGCACATGCCGTGTGCCCCGTCCAGCGCTGACTCCCTGGGCTTGGTTCCAGGCACCCCAGCAGGAGCTCTCAGTCCAGTGGAGGAGACAGGGCTAACCAGAGGAGAATCAGACACAGACAAGACTCACCTTCGAAGTCTGGCCCCCGGAGGCAGGGCCAGTGCGGCTGGAGTTTGGGAAAGGACCCATCTTACACGGGGATGGAGTTAGAACAGGTATCAGAGGCCAAGGTTGGGCTGGGGGCTCTATTCAGCTGACACGGGGTGGCTTTTCCCATGCTATGGAATGTTCAACAACTCCAGTACAATTGGTATGATCTATAAACCAGGTGATTGAAATCTAGCGTCCACGGTTAGGATCTAAGGGACTAGAAGAATCTGTGTATCTCCATGTGGAAAGGCCCTTTGGGATCACTGTACAGAGAGGACCTCAGGGGATGTGAGCAGCCCCGGGACCCTGCACATGCATTTTGGGGACTGTTTTCTCCAGAGATGTGGGAGAGAGGGGTGCCCTGGCCATAAAAGTTCTTTAGGCCCTAGCCACTTTGGCTCAGTGGATAGAGTATTGGCCTGCAGACTGAAGAGTCCCGGGTTCAATTCCGGCCAAGGGCATTTAGCTTTCCTCAGAAGTGGGTCCCTCCCCAACGGTCAGGTTGTGGAGAATGTTAGCGTGGCAATAACTCAGGAACACCACCGGGGAGGGTCCGATTCCAGTCCTTCTAAGGCCGTGGGTTCATTTGTAAAAACTGAGGACACGAGGGTGGCGTCTAGGGAACTGGCTCTCCAGCAGGAGAACTCGGCTAAGCACCTGGAAGTCATGAGTCTCATTCCGGGGATGAGCTGGGGTCCATGCCTCGGCCCCAGGGTCTGTGGGGTGTTAAGCAGCGGAGAGCCAGCTATCCCCAGAGGAAGAAGAAGCTCGGATCCCTGAGAGGTGGAGGGCCAGCATTTTGGGGTGGGTTTTGCTATTGGTGTCTGTGCCCCCTCGGGCAGGCCTCTTCCTTTTGTGAGGGATTAGGAACTTTTCCTGGCTGAGAAAATGAAGCACGAGGCTTATTGCTGTTTTCCTATGAGGTTTCTCCCGTGCATGTAGCTTCACAATGAACACTGTGGCAACTTTCAATAAAAAGCAGATTAACCAGATCAGCTCCAGTTCACACGTGAGTGTGTTTTGGGGGAAGGACACTGGCCTTCAAAAGGTAATGCTGGAAAAAAGGGTAATGTTTGTTTTTATAAGTTGTTTATTTATGTTTTTGCCATGCAACCACTTTCAAGCATTTAACCTGGGGGAGAAAGGACAGGTTCTCCCTCTTCTTTGACCTGTCCCCTGAGGTCATTTCAACTGCTTGCCTTAAACAGCTTTCCTTGTCACATCACTGTACATATGCATGCATATTTGGTAGAGTTATGACCCTACAGTATGGACATATTCTTTCTGCCTGGCCTTTGCATCTTCATATGTTGCTTTATGGATTTGAGATTTTGCTCAGGGCTGCATGATATTGCAATGCATGAGCAGTTCAGGGGTTAATGGAACGTTCCCCTGGCATTGGAGAACCAGGTGGTTTCTGTTTATAGACAGTATAGCATGTCAAATTTAATGATTTCTTCAAGAGGAATGTCTTGGATACAAATTAGGGAACAACTTAAGAAAGAAAAGCTAGATGGCCAGTGTGGCTCAGCCGTTGAGCATCGACGCAGGAACCGAGGGGTTGCTGGCTTGATCCCCAATGGTGGAGAGGAGTGGGTGTGTGCAGGAGGCAGTCAATTGATGATGTTTTTCTCTCATCATTGTTTCTATATCTCTAGCCCTCTCCCTTCCTTTCTCTCTAAAAACCAACAAAAACATATATATAAAAAGAAAGAAAGAAAGAAAGAAAGAAAGAAAGAAATAGAAGAAAGGGAAGCAAAGCCAAGGCTTCCAGAAGTGGGCAAAGGAACTTGAAACCTGCACAAGAGTGGTCATAGTCAGCTGTCCTTCTGCCTCCCAGGATGACACGTGAGGTGGTGTGTTCTCCGGGATGCTGCGGAGTTTGTTCTGAATCCCCTCCGCTGCCCTGCGTTAGGCTGACCCAGATGCTGTGTCAGTGACTGCGTTTTATTCTTCTCTGTCTGCACAAGCAGGGCGGGGCCCTCTATAAGAGTCTAAGCAGAAAAATCCAAACTTACAGCATTTTTCACTCTGCAAAGGGATAATTGGCTTTCCAAACCTTTAAATAATGAGTTCTAGTATTTCATCGAAATTGTTTTATTCCTGATCACATTGGTAGGACTTCTGCTTGGGAGAGGAGATGGAAATTAGGGGACTTCAAACTAAAAGCCTGAGAGTCCCTGCCCCCTTGAATATTGATGGAAAAGTAATCAGTCCAGCCACACAGCTCAGGATTCAGTTTGCAAAAATTCAGGCAAGTTAAAAATAAAACCAGCTAGAGCAGTGGTTCTCAACCTTCCTAATGCTGCGACCCTTTAGTACAGTTCTTCATGTTGTGGTGACCCCCAACCATAAAATTATTTTCGTTGCTACTTCATAACTGTAATTTTGCTACTGTTATGAATTGTAATGTAAATATCTGAATGCAGGATGTATTTTCATTGTTACAAATTGAACATAATTAAAGCATAGTGATTAATCACAAAAACAATATGTAATTATATATGTGTTTTCCGATGGTCTTAGGCGACCCCTGTGAAAGGGTCGTTTGCCCCCCAAAGGGGTCGCGACTGCAGGTTGAGAACCACTGAGCTAGAAAGTAAGGTGAATAACATTTGCTTCACTTCAGTCAAGTCTGGGATGGAATCATAGAGTCACAGCCTTGGGAAAGACCCTCGCCCTCTTGCCCCCATGCCCCCTCGCTTGCTGAGTGTATACTCTCTGAGACCTCCTGGCAGATGGGCATGGGGCTTTGGGCCTAGAACACTTCCTGGTGTGGGAAGTCCCTACCCCCATGAGATACCCTCAGATATGTGGCTGTGGGTAAGCTCTTCTTCCAGTGGTGATGTCATCTACCTCCCCTGGAGCTTTCTTGGGGGGCCCTTGGTGCCACCCTGTGGAGCAATGCCAAGCAAACCCAACCTCTTTGTCCACCTCTCAGGTGGTTGTGGCTGTCATGCTTCTCTCAGATGTGCTCCTTTGCAGCCTAAATGCCCTCATTCCTACCCATTCCTTATCAGACATTGCCATTCCAATGTGTCTCTTCCAAGCAAAGGCCCAGTATGTTAACATCTAACAGTGTGGTACCCATAGTGATGTTATGGGCTTAGGACTTGGTGATCAGTCCCACTTAAGCCCTCGTGGGTAGAGGTAACCTTACTGCAGTGACTTTTTCTTCTTTGTGGGACAGTGAGAGTAACAAACAGAAAAACAAACCTGGTAATTGCACCCAACTTTAGTTCATCATTGGCTCTCTAATGGTGGGACACTTACTTTCCTGAGTCATTAACGGTCATGGGGGGTGAGGGTGGGAATGGATAAAAGAGCATCAGAAAAGAAGAGTTGGCTTGACTCGCCTCTCCCAGCATAGAACACAGGATCTCTTTTATTTGCAGTCCTGGAAAGTAAGCAGTGCAAGAGTCTTAGAGGTCACTTGCATCAGCCTCCCACTGTTCATATGACAAAAGCAATGCCCAGAGAAGTTAAGAGAGAAGCCCAAGATCACAGAGAGCTAATGATAAGCCCTAAAACAAAGCCCAAATATCTAGGAGTCTTTCCATCAATTTCTGCTTCCTCTTCCTCTCTCCCTTGCCTGTTCTCAGACTCTACCTTTGCATCGACCCCCATCCCCTCTGACCATTATTTTTACCTGAAAGCTTCATTTTCAAAATACAAGCACCGAAGTCAGAAGATGCCCTGGCACCTTTTTTTTTTTTTCCTTTCCCATGAGAATCTTTTACACTGCGGTTTGTGGAGGAAGCTGACTGTAGCAATTAGGTGCTGTGGTGGTTATCAAAAGAGAACAGTGGTCGTTGAGACAATGTATGGGACTAAATATGTCAGCAGGTGTAAAAGCTATCCTGTCCCACTGGGGCTACAGGAAATGTTTTCACCCAAATATGCAGGTCACAGGTAGGTCAGAGAGATAGTGCAGTGCCGGGGAGACAGACAAGCCACAGTGCGGTTTCTATAGACATGCGTCTTCTCTAGGGCCAGGGAAACAGAAATGCCCATCGCTGGAAAATACCTGAATGCTCACAGGGCCACCCATAGGGAGAAAACTCACTTAAAACAAAATTTCTGTAGAGTCAAGGGCCATCTTTAATTTTAATATCAGGTCTACTCACTGCTTCTAGAATATATCTTGGACATTCCAATGTGCTCATTTGTTTCTCTCGGCCTTTCATGCATCCATTCACTCATTCAGTAATTATTCTTAGTGCTTCCTTTATGCCAGCAACTTTCCCTTCTTCTCTATCTGAATTCTACCTGGAACCCTTTAAGATTCACCTGGAATCTCACATCCTGTGGGATGCCTCTGTTGTCCACTGCAGCCCACGGAATTCTCCCTCTGTTGTTTGTACTGTCTATATCTCTCATCTGCTTTGAACATTGAACACTCTCACCTTACCAACTGGATAGATAAACCTAACATTGTTTAGCCATTTGCCACCAACCAAGTTTATGTGTGTTTTTACATTTAATTCTCATGACATTAGGTGTCATTATTCTCATGGCAAAGGTGAGAAAGCTGAAGGAAGGCTCAGAGAGATTAAGAAACTTGTTTGTCACATGGTTGGGGGTAATAGTGCAAGACGTCGGAACTCAGGTTGGTCCATCTGACTCTAAAACTTCTACTTTTTACTTGTCTTAAACTTCCTTTTATTTTCTGAGTCTTACACATCCTCAGCACTCAACTACATGCTAGTTGATTGAATTGTTCTAAAGATTTCTGCTCCAGTTTGATGTTAATAGCGGCACACATTCATTGTGGAAACCATCACAAATATGGAAATACTGGATTGGATTGTGGTCATATTTGTTTCTAGTGTTATCCTAATTTCTTGGGTTGAGCCTGGAAGAAGATAGAGACAAAGTTGAAATAAACATATTTCCATTATAAAGCAGCTTATTAATACACAGCTATCACATCATGCCCTACCTTCCAGAACAGAACTTGATTTCTGAGGTGGAGGAGGAGAGTGCTACTGAGTTGGCCTAGACAGAAAAGATGACTTGATATCTGACATTTAGTGAAATTCCTCACTTTTCATGTAAGTGTCTTAGCATTCATATCAACTCATCTCCGGTTTGCTATTTAAATGGGGAGTTTGGCGTCATTTGCTTGTTGGTTGGGATATTCTTTATTATGTGGGCTCTGGCAGCTCTTTACTCCAGCGTGAGCTTAAGAAATTAGTTTCACTCTCTTGACTCAAACTTATGCTACCAAGTTAGTAAGGGTTCCTCTAACACTGGGTACCTTGTTGATCTATTTACATAGGCAGTCATGTCATCTGTGAGTGAAGAGTTTCATTCCTTCCTTTCCCATCTGTATACTTTTCTCCGCCTCACCCCCCTTTATTGTCGTATTTTAGCAGCTTGGACTTCCAGTATGATTGTGAAAAGGAATGGCGAGAGTTAACATCTTTGCCTGGTTCCTGACCTTAGGGGAAAGTTACCCACTTCTCACCATTAAATATGATGTTAGCTGTCCATTTTTTGGTAGATGTTCTTTATCAAGTTGATAAAGTTCTCTATTCCTGGTTTGCTAAGGTTTGTTTGTTTGTTTTTACTGTGAATGAATGTTAATGCTTTTTTTGAGTCGATTAATACGATTATATAAATTTTTTTTGTCATTAGCCTGTTGATGTTGTAGATTACATTGATTGATTTTTGAATGCTGAACTAGCTTTGCATCCCTGGAAAAAACTTTGCTTGGTCTTGGTATATAATTCTTTTTATTCATTATTGGATTCTGTTTGTTAATATTTTATTGAGGATTCATATGACTTTATTTAAGCCACAGCCATGGGGGATGCTAATCATTCACTTGTTCAAAAGCCTCAGTGGCTCCCAAGTGTAAGCAACTAAAATCCAGATCCCTTAGTCATTCAAAGCTCTCTATAATCTGGCCTCAGTTTACCCTTGTATGCTTCTCTCCCACTACTTTCTGAGAAGTATCCTCTATTTCCCTAAATATTTTCTATAATTTCTCACCATTCTGTTTTTATTTTATTTATGTTACCATTATTATTTTTCCCAACTCTGTTTTTAAATACCATATTCCCTTCATTGGGAACTAGGCATAATATTCAGCTCTTTTTCACTCCCATTTTCTGAAAGCCTAGTTTTGTTTACTACCAAGCTCAAATTACAACCCTTTTCCCATTTTGGGAATTGTGTTTTTTTCATCTCTGTGTCTCCTGAAACACAGTCTCGTGTATATAAGAAAGATCCTGAAATTCAGCTTTTGCTTCACTTGTCAGGATCTGACTTTGTCTTTGTTTTTTGATTTCAGATATTGAAACTATCTAGTCCGGCTTTTCAAGCTGAGAAGTGATTCCCTCTGTACTATTTCAGACAGAATGTTGTTTCTGTGCTAATTATTTACTACCTCATGGTCTGTTCTGTTGCTGGACTTTGTAACTGTTGGAAGGTTTGCCCACCTATGACTTCCATCATTGGTTCAACAGTGACTGGAGGAGCTCATAGCTTTCATGAAGTGTTTTTAGAGAGAGAGCATGGAGTAGTGGAAAGAGCCCAGGCTTCAGCATCAGGCAGTCTTGGGATAGAAGCCCAGTCTGCTACCAGTAACTGTACTGTCTTGGGTGAGTCAATGGATTTGCCAGAGCCATTAAAATAGGGATAATAATACCTTTTTAGAAGAGTTGTTAGAATGAATGACAAAGTGTATGCATGATGTAAAGCCTCAAGTGCAGCATCTGTAATAAGGTAAATATTTACCAAATGATAGCAATTAGTGAACTCCTACAGTGTACACAATACTCCACTAGGTGCTATAGGGAATCAATGTGTATAAACTGATCCTCCTCTCCTAAGGCTAATTTGAATTGTGTTCCAAATTCATTGTTTCAGATAAATGACAGGAGAAACTGTTCCTTCACTCACGTGTGGGATGAGTCCAGCTTGTCAGACGAGGGTTGTGATTTCTGATGGGGACAATGTCATAGTTTCTTGGGATCAGGACTGGCCTAAACTTAAATGTCGGGAGCCAGTCCATCCTTGCTGTTTCAAGGGACCTGGCATATATGACATACTGTTCTTAATATGTTTGCTCACCTTCTTGGCACTATGTGTTTTAACCAAGGTCACCTCTCTGAGAAAGGTTGTTTCCCCAGGTAGGGATTTTCCCCTGAAGTTAGGGAGGGAATAAAACCCCTTAACTAAGTGCCAGGCGGGTAATTAATCACTTTACAAACAATCATGCTTAAGCTACATAATCTTTACTCCCTGGAATGGAGATAAGAATCGCCCTAACCTTTGGAATAGAGATTGATAGGATTGGAATCAACTGGTATAAATACAGATGTAACAAGACAACAGGACACAGAACCTAGACACAGAACCTAGACACAGAACCTACACAGAGCCTAGAGACAGAAGAACTTCGCTGGAGAGAACATGGCAAAAGATCCTGGACAGAAATTGGAGACAGAACCTAGAGACAGAACCTAGCGAGAGAACATGGCAAAAGGTCCTGGGCAGAAACTGGCCACAGAACCTAGAGACAGAACCTAGCGAGAGAACCTGGCTGAAGAACCTAGAGACAGAACCTGGCTACAGAACCTGGATAGAACATGACAAGAGAACCTGACTAGAACCTGGTGACTGAACCTGGCTGGAGAACCTAGCGAGGGAATATGGCTACAGAACCTGGCTGGAGAACCTAGCAAGAGAACATGGACACAGAACCTGGCTGGAGATACTAACCAGAACTTCGCTGGAGATCCTGACCAGAACTTGGCTAGAGATCCTGGCTAGGCTGCTGATCAACTGAACGCTGTCTCCGTGTCATTCCTTCTTCGCCAACTCCGTCCACACCTTTGGGGACCCCTGGACCTGCTGGGGTTTGACCCCAGCACTTAAATGTTATATGATCAATCAATTCAGTTGAAGTGGCCAGTAGTGGTTTGGAAAGGCCAGACTGTCAGTGTAATGCTTGCGTGGGAAGCAGACTTTCAGGGTTGATGGGGTGAACTGAGTGAGCTGTAGACAGTAGAGCTGAGGGGAAACACAAGTGAGAATTCCTTAGAACTTTCTTTTCATGTCATCAGAAGTCATTGTGGGGACAAGTATCATTTTTTTTTTTTTCTGTCGCCAAATCATCTGTAATTGAAATACCATTTTTTGTAGTTCTCAACTAGCTGGGCATTTCACTGCATGACTGCAGATGCCATCTATGATGTCATGAGGGAGGTGGCCATCAACACTGCAGCCCACAGATTGGGCAGTCTCAGGATCTCTTATGGTTCCAGAGAGTTCTCTAGCTAAAGATCGGTGCCACCTCTGTAGGAAAATGTTGACAATCTCATCAAAAGTGATATTTCAATGTGTATAAACTGATCCTCCTAATGTTTTTTTAATGTTTTTTTTTGTTTGTTTTGCTTTTTCTGGTCTCTTGGCAGTTCTTTGAGGGCTTTGATAATCAGGGCAGAGGTAGAAGGCACTACCTCAACCTGAGCCTGTCTGTTCCGAATGGTCAGTTTCACTGTAATCCTCAGACCCTTCCAATCACTACCAGTTGCTTTGACAGTGTCATCACCAACATTTTTTGGAGACAGGCCCAGGGGACCGATCTTGGGGGCCAGGGCAGATGTGGCACCGACTTCCTCACTGGTACATCTCAGTTATATGACTTTGATCTTGTTGGGGTCAAGCTTCAGTGGCATGGTGGAGGCAGCTGGTGTTGGATGAACCTGGATTTGGGACCACCAATGAAAGTCGCACCTAAGCTTCCTCCAAACTGAAAACTAAAGAAAGCCCCCTCAAATATCTATTTTAAGACAATAATTCGTAGTAATATTCAAACCTTTCTTTTTTTTTTTCCTTTTCAAACATTGGTATACCCTTCCCCCTTCTTTCTGATACTAGCACGCTCATTCTATGACTTGTAAAGATAACTGTGTATAGCTCGTTTTGGTTAGACTATATAGTGTTTTTTAATCCATGAACTGGCATTAAGATTCTAAATGTCCTCGGCACTCTATTAAAAGTTTTGTGGTCTTAGTGGGCAATTGGTAATGGTTGACTTGAACATTTTGTAGGCTAACATGCAGTGACTGGTCTCTATGACATAGAGCTTTTGGGGATTTTGCCACCGATTGGAATAGATGCAGAATAAATTCCTGTGGGAAACTTTGCTGCTCCTCTTGGCCCGCTTCTGTGTGGAGGCTCAGTAGATTTTCATGTGGCTCCAATCCTGATTAGGCTCCTTACCTTGGCAAAAGATCACGCTGGCCCTAACCTACACTTGGCTTATGGGCAAAGCATATCCAGTCTTCCTTTAATATGAACCATAGATGATCTGAACTTCAAGCTTTTGCTTGATAGTGTAACTTCAAACTCTGGAGCCTCTGGATCAGAAGCTCATTTAAAAATAATAATGTTCATGGAGGATAACATGAAGGAGAAGCCATTCGTCTACTTCTTTATATTCTAAACGTCATCCTTGGGTAAAAGGGTACCATCAGATGGTTGCAGACTTGGACTACATTGTCTTTTTCTTTCAAATAAATCATTCTGATGAATTAAACTTTGACTTGTGCCATTAGTCTGTATTGAAGAATAGCCCCTTGAAACCTGCTGTTGTATTTATTCATTGTGGGTCAAATTGAAGGTGGAATTCAACACACTACATTGGGGCTAGGAGGAAATTCTCTCTAGTTTCAGTATCAGTACGCCTGTGCTTTACCTGGGCACCTTTTTTGGGGATTTTGCCACCGATTGGAATAGATGCAGAATAAATTGGTTTTAGAAACCAAACATCTTATAACCAATATTACCCTCTGTGCATTTGCCCTGGGAAGAATACTGTCAAATTTGTGGTCTTCTCTCTAGCTAGCATTGTATCTTACTCCTTGCCTTATTGCTTTTGCCTACCTTATTTTTCCTTCAGCACAATATTCTCATCAAAACAAAACTCTAATTGTACTGTATGGGTATTTGTAACTGGCACAAATCCCTTTCTGAGCAGGCCAGGGCAAGTCTGAATTTGTAAAAGCCGCCTCTCCCTGATGAAGGTCAGCATGGTATGTGGAAAATTCCAGAGGAAAGAGCAAAGGGGCAGCATTATCTTTGAAGAACACAGGCCAGCATCTGTTTACATCTCAGTTCTGCAAAACACTCTTCTAACCCTCCCAGGCAATACTAGTACACCCAGGCCACAAGATTCAGCTGTCTCAGGAAATCATGGAGATGTTCCAGAAATGAAAGTCTGGGCCCATTGACCAGAAAAGCCACAACCAAAACCAAACACACCCTTTGTCAAGACCCCACAGCTCAGCCTGCCTCACCTCTGAGGGGACCAGCTGCTGCTTAGAACATGCCCTCACCCCACCCCCACATGGCAGAGTCTCCAGAACTCATGCATCTCTGTGGCTCTGCTCCTATCTGCAGGTCTCTGATTCGTTGTCTTTATTTCACCCAGTGAAGAGGCAGGTAGGCTGGTGAGCTCTATACAATCCGGATGAAGAGGTAGCGGTTACTGGCCATGACCCCTTGAAGAGGGGCTGACTCTTCAGCCATGGCCTCTCCCCTTGAGATGTTCTCACACTGCGCTCCATGCCCTTTACTCAGCCTACAGCAGCCTCCTGGGTGCGACGCATCCTTCAAGGCTCATGTAAGTCCTTTCATTCTCTCCAAGCCACTAAGAGTTAGTTAGCCCTCATACCTGTGATTACTGCAGCCTGAGGTCTGGAGCTTGCTTGGCCCTTAAATTCTGCTGTCCTTGTGGCTAGGCCATTTTATTTGCCCATGGCTCTACTCCAGCTAGAGTTTAAACTTCTAGAGGCAGCACATATATCCTAACCTTGGTCTTACATTTCTCACAGACATCAACATGATCCCAAGCACCAATAGGTGCTCAAAAATGTCTCCTCCTCTCCTGTTGCCCTACATTGCCCTCTTTCTATTCCGCCTGCTTCTCTTTCTGTTTATGGGACCCTACTAATCAGTTTTGCTGCTGTCACAAGTAACCCCCAAACCTTAGTGGCTTGTAAAACATAGATTTGTGTCATGAACCTGCTGGGTCAGCTGTGGCTCTGCTTCACGTGTCTTCTCATGTGGGGTTCCCGCTGAAGGGGAATGATGAGTCGTGGCTGAAGGAAACTTGCACTGTCTCTAAGGCAGCGGTTCTCAACCTGTGGGTCGCGACCCCTTTGGGGGTCAAATGACCCTTTCACAGTGGTCGCCTAAGACCATCGGAAAACACATATATAATTACATATTGTTTTTGTGATTAATCACTATACTTTAATTATGTTCAATTTGTAACAATGAAATTGGGGGTCACCACAACATGAGGAACTGTATTAAAGGGTCGCGGCATTAGGAAGATTGAGAACCACTGATCTAAGGCCTTTTCTCTGTTATGGGCGGGAATGTGAGCCCAACCTTGAGGAAAGCACTTAAGTCACATGGGCATGGTGGGATGTATGACCATCTTTCTAGGAAGGGAGCCAAGAATTGGGAACAATTAAATATTTTATCACAGTAGGTGCTTGGCCCTGCTGGGAACATCACATAAGGCAATGCGTGCTCATATCTAGGTACAGTAGTCTTATGGCATCTAACAATTTTAGCTCTATTTCATAACAAAAAAACAGAAGCTCAGACAATTTAATAGCTCTTAGATGAATGAATGTATGAATGAATGTCTGCATTTCTTTCAGCTTTTCTAGTTGACTACTCATGCCCAGCCCCATCAGCATTTTCCTTCTCCAGGTAATACTATCACTATCCCTCTTACAGTTTTCCACATGGCCCTATAGAAGAGCATTCAGTAGGTTTTAATAGATGACTTGTTATCTCTCCAGATTAACACATTGAGGACCAGTAGTTTTATTGCTAGCATTACCCAGTGGCCAAATAAGTTTCTATTGAATGAGTACAAAAACGTTTTACATCAATGTTAAAGGCACACTTTAAAATTAAATATCCATTGCATTTTGAAGTTATTTATTACATGTTCTTACAAGCTAATATCTTTTTAAAGTATGACACTTTCTAAAACACTGTGTAATATGAAGTGAGAATTCTCATGATCCGTCCAGTAAGATATTTAGATGCCTCAGTCCCTAATGGTGAATCTGATGGTGGAAACTTCAAGCACCACCCATAGGTAGGACTAAGAAAGCCTGTTAATAGTATATGTTAAACCCCTTTAATATGTGTTCCAAATGCTGCTCTCAAATCATTAATGGGTCTTGACTTGAAATCAATGTAATGGGTTATCAAATATATATATTTTTAAATGAAATATAATAGAATGAAGTAAAAACTACCAGATTCCATCACATGTACTATGATTAGTTTCATCAAACTGATGTCTCAGTTATGTGTGTGTGTTGTACGTATATAGAATTGCAATCTACTAGTAAAGTGTGTTTTTTATTAAGTTGCTGTTTAAAAAAAGTTTTGAAAGCTATTGCTTTAAACATATCTCCTTTAGTTCATTCACTGGGTCCATCCTTTCTGGGATTCTGTTCAAAGAATAGCCTTGAAGGCGGAAGTCCATCCGTGTGTCCCATCTTGCCGCCATTGAATTGGGGACTGACTTGGGTGACAAGGATTGGCTTTCCCTCTCTTCCAGGTCCAGGGCCTTGAACTAGGCATGCTGTAGGCTTCCAAAAACAAGATAGTTGATCATGACACTCTATGTAAGGACCCTTTCAGCTCTATGATTCCATGAACCTGTCTCTTTTGTTGCAGAAAAAAGCAATCCAGCAAAATTTCTCATTTTTTTGATAACATGAAACGCCAAACATTTTGGGCTCTGTCTTCATACTGCACTCCTATGTCTGTGTCACTAGATGATTTCAAATACTCAAATGTTTGCCAATTCATGAGGATAATGGACATTGTTGTGTTGTTGTTGTTTTTTTGTCTGGCTAGCCCTCTTTCCTGCCAGTTCTGTTTGGACCAATGGATGAATGTGACACAGCCATTAGAAACCTTCTTTGAGATTTTCTCTAAGGAAGCTGAGATAGCTTTCTCCTTCTCTGGACTCAAAATGATGTTAAGCTGGGAGCCTTTTCTGCACGACCCCCCCGCCCCTCCCCCCCCATGGCATCGGCCTGAGGAGGCTAAGTACAGTAGAGGATGAGGGCCATACTCAGAGAATGTGTGTGTGGCGGTAGTTTCAGAGTGAAAGGGAAACAACAGAACATACCTGCAGGTTGAAGATACCATGGTTTGAACTCTTGGATCCATCTGGCCTGAGGTCACGTCTACTCCTGTTTTTCCAAGTCACACGCACCAATACATTCTTTTCTTGAGTAAACTAGTTTTAGTTTTGTTCACATACCCTTTGTTAAAAAACTTACATATCTTCTTCCCAAAAGTATTTATTGATCATAAAAATGTGCCACACACAATGCGTGATCTATTCTAGACAATAACAGTTGCAAATCATACCTGCAACAAATTTTGCTTTAAATTTTTCCAATTTTTGTTTAGTGTAAAAAATAACAGCATTAAAGAAAACTTTTCAAAGAATGAGATTTATTTCATTCCACCAATGTATTGTTTGGTTTCCCATGTTTTCATCTAGTGTTCCTTCATATGCAAGGTAGTTTTCCTTGGGTAAGAGCACAGTGTGTCCCAAATTTAGAATTCTACTTTTTTTTAATTAAGATCAAATCATAAAGTCTTCATATTAATAATGCTTAATTTATATAATAGGGTTACTCAACTTTGGCACCATTGGCATTTTGGGGTCTGTCCTATGCATTAGAGAATGTTTAGCAGAATTTCTGATCTTTCCTCATTAGATGCCAATAGAACTCACCTCTTCCTCCACTGGGACAACAGAAAATGTCTCAGACACTACCAGATGTCCATTAGGGGTGGGAAGTGGGGCAAAACTGTACCTGGTTGAGAACCACTGCTGAATAATACTGCTTTGATTTAGCACCATAATTTTCTTAACCAACCCCCTAAATTTGGATTTTGAGATTACTCCCAAATTATAGCTATTGCAAATACAGAAATGAATATTCTGTGTATGTACTTGTTTATATTATGAAATTGATATCCTAAGAATAAATTCATCGAGGTCAAGTGGTAGGAGTGATATTTACTGCCAAGTTGCTTTCTAAAGAATTCCATCAATCTCCAGCATCAGGTGCAATGTTAATTAATTGTTTCCTGCCATCTTGCCCATAGATAGTCCATGTTGCAATTTCAGGTACATGTGGTGAAAGGAATCTAGAATGTGGAGTCAGACTGGTCTGGATCAAAACCCAACATTCGTCCTGATAGGTTGACTTCAGGTACTTTCTTAATCTCTCAATCCCATGTCATCATTTGTAAAATTGGCCTAACAATCCCTAGAAGGGTTGTTTTGCTCAAAACTAGTAACTGACATTGATCTTTACTGCTTTGGATGCCCCAAATGCCTCTGCCTGTGAAGTCAGTGCTGAAAAATACCATTTGAGTTTTTAAAAGCCTGGAGAGGGGAAGAAATTGACCTCAGTCACAGTAGGAGATCTGTGTTCCCCAGAGAGGTGGAGGTTTATTGCATCAGAGAGGTTGTTGCTTCACATCAGCTGTCTGTATACTGCACTGGGCGCTTGCCTTGCTGGAGGCTATGGGGGCCATCAGAGCAAGAGGAGGCAGAGATTGCTGGCACCTGAAATTACAGGAGCAATAGTAGAAATGACAAAACTGAGGGCTGACCTAGGTGGAACCTGTAATAAGGACTGTGGGTGTACTCAGGAGGATGGGAGTTCCGGGGGCTGTGGCATCAGGAGGAGAAGGCTTTATGAGGACTTTGGGTGGGCTGTAGGTAAGCACAATTGAGGTAGAGAAGGTGAGGAGGTGGTGGTTACAGGGCGTGTCAGTTAGTGGGGACAGGGAGGAGCCCGAGCTAGCCCTGAGGGGAGCAGGAGTGTGCTAGGAGAAGCAGTGGGAATAAAGGACAGGTAGGGTGGAGCTCAGGTAGAGCCAGGACAGGGTAGAGCCAGGACAAAGGTAGAGTAAGGACACGGTGACAGGACTAGCCCAGCACCCCGTCCTGCTGTTGCTGTTGGAGCATTTCAGACGAGGTATTTGCAAAGGAATTGTTGGGTTGCTGAGCGGACCAGAAAGCTAATTTGAGCCCATAACAGCGGGACTCTTCTTTGATAAAAGTGACAGAAATACAATATGTACAACTTTAAGCAAAAAGAAAATACTACCATTGGTGATTCCTCACAAAGTTGAAAGACATTCCATATGACCCAGCAATTCCACTCCTAGATATATACCCCCCCCCCCAAATTGAAAACAGAGGCTCACACAAAAACTATATGTGCATGTTCATAGCAGCACTACTCACAAGAGCTAAACGGTGGAAACAGCTCATCAGTGGACGAATGGATAAACACAATGTGGTATCTACAAATAATGGAATATTATTCAGCAAGAAGGAAAAAATTCTGTAACTTACGCTAAGTTAAAGAAGCCAGGGGCAAAAGTCACATGTTGTATGATTCCATTTATAGATAAATCCATAGAGACAGAAAGCAGGTTAGTGGTTGCTAGTGGTGGTGGAGAGTAGTCGGTGTGACTGCTTCCTGGTGCATGGGGCTTTCTTTTGGGATGATGAGTGTGTTTTGGAATTAGATAGAGGTGGTGGTTGTGCAGTATTGTGAATGTGCTAAATGCCACTACACAGTGCACTTTATTTATTTTTTAATAGATTTTTATTGATTTCAGAGAAGGAAAGGGGAGAGAGAGATAGAAACATCAATGATGAGAATCAATGATCGGCTGCCTCCTGCACACCCCCTACTGGGGATTGAGCCCGCAACTTGGGCATGTGCCCTGACCACAAATGGAACTGTGGTACCTCCTGGTTCATGGGTTGAGGTTCAACCACTGAGCAACACCAGCTGGGCTAAATAGTTCACTTTTATTTTTTTAACAGGAGAAAAACAGATTTAACTTTGTACATATGGGAACCCCACATACATGACAGGTTCCAAGATGAAAAGTAATATGAAGTTTATATACCAGGCATATACTGTCTTGAGCCAAGGAATAGGACAGGGGCTTGTGGTATCAGAAGGGAGGAGGACAATAATAGCAGATGTTCAGTAATTAGATGTTTGCCCCGCCATACGAGTAGGTCATAACATTTATTTCTGGCAATAACTCTTAATTGGTACATTTTTAGGTTGTTAGTTTTATGTTGGTTAATTTCATCTCACTAAGGGGCACTGCCAGACTCAGGAAGGGTAAGCACACTGCCGGTCATCAGAAACAGCTGGAAGCGGGACTTGAAAGCCTGTGAGTGGCTTTGCTCTGATGCCTTCTGGGTATCTTTCTGGGTATCACTCCTCATTGGGGAGATGTGGCAGCTGAGAGCTCCACTGAGCACAGCAGCCTTCCAGCCTCTCATTCTCTATGACAGTGTTCCTTATTGGTCCAGCATGGATCAGCCGCCCCTCCCTGGTCGCTCAAATACAGCAGGGACAGGGTCCTGAAGCCTGCAGGGATTGAGGGAGTGGATGGAACGGGCATATGGGATGAAGTCACTCAGGGCCTTCACCTACATGGATTAGATTCCAGGGAGAATGAAAAGAGCTTGCCAAGTAGGTCCACCTCACACATTTAATAGAGATGCTCAAAGTAAATGTCCTCTTTCTGAGGAACAGCCATCTCCAGCCCCCCACCCAAGTTATTATGACAAATGATTCTCTTCCGGAGAGTCCAAAACAGATTGACGTAGGCGGCTTTGCTTTGGCTGTTGCTGGGACCCCTCAGAGTCAGCCTTGCACAGAGAAGGTCCTCAGTACATGTCTGGTGCCAGTACTGATTCCAGGCCTCCACGGATTCATCTCTTTCCTTCATTCCACAAACTTCTTCCATCAGCCCTACATCCATTATCCATCCTGATTTCCTGGACCCTCTCTCCAGAAGGCTCCTGCTAGTGCCTGGCTTCTGCTGTTATCCCTCCACAGTTCACTCCTCACAAAGCATCAGCCCCTAAAAGTTAAATCAGATCATATCACACCTTTCCTTAAAGCCTTCAATGCCTTCCCACCGTATTTCCAATAAATGCAGACTCTCTATTGGGGTCTGCAAGTCTGTATTGCAGAGGCTCCCAGTCCTGCCTGTGCTTTAAATCACCGGAATGCTTTTGAGAATCACTGATACTGGGGCTTTCCACAGACCAAATCAGAGTCTCGGAGTGAGGAGATGGGGGACTGGGCACAAATATTTTCCAAAAGCTGGAGTTGAGAGCCGCCCTACATGATGTGTTAGCTGCCGGCCTCTCTGAACTCCCCTTTATCACTGTCTCCTTCATGACTACATTCCTGCCACATTGACCTTCCTTCTTCTCAAGCCCAGACAAGCTCATGCTCACCTCAGGGCGTTTGCACTGACTCCTCGTTTGGCCTGGAATGCTTGACCTTCAGGTCTTCACTTGACTGACTCCTCTTGCTCTTCAGCTCTTACCTTCTCCGAGAGTCCTTCTGACCCTCTGACTATTTTATCTGAAGCTGTTTTCCACCTTTTTTTTCTCTCTCCAGTTGTTTTCTACCATGTTACCCTGTTTTCCCACCTTCATAGCACTTGTCACCACCTGAAATAAACTTAAAAAGATATCTGTTCATATGCTATCTCTTATAAGAATGTCAGTTCCATGAGACAAGGGGCCTTTCTTGCTTTATTCACACGTTAGCTCTACAGTCTAGGACAGTGTCTGGCATATAAAATATGAACCCATGCATCCCAAATGCTACATTTTTTATATATGGGCTGTCCATTTGGCTACTGAGTACTTCACTTACGATTAATTTGAATTGAGATGTGCTGTAAGTGTAAAATATACACTGAATTTTAAAGAGTATAAAAAATGAATGTAAAACAGCTTGTTAAAAGTTTAAAAAAATTTTTTTAATCCTCACCCAAGGATATTTTTACCATTGATTTTTAGAGAGAGTGAAAGGAAGGGAGGTGGAGAGAGCAACATTGATGCGAGAGACACACATAGATTGGTTGCCTCCTGAATGTGCCTGATGGGGGCTGGGAATTGAACCTGCAACCCAGGTACATGCCTTTGACCTGGAATGAAACCTGTGACTCTTCAGTGCATAGGCTGACGCTCTAACCACTGAACACACCAAGCAGGCCAATAGTTTTAAAATGTTGAAGTGATAACATTTTTGGTATATGGGGTTAAATAAAACATTAAAAGTTATTTCACCTTTTTCTTTTTACTTATTATAATGTGGTTATTAAAACATTTTAGATTACAGTTGGGTCAAATTAAATTTGTATTGGATAGCCAAGGAGTTGAAAGGGCAGATGACTTTGTCAGGGGTGCATCCCCACCAGCTCCCATAATTCCATTCTATTCTAGGAAGGTTTGGTGACCTTCACAGGTTTCCTATTAGGCAAACAGCATCCTATGGAATTACCAGGCTCTTAAGGGCCTTTATTACATTTGTTTGAGCCCTCTCTCTGCTTCTGCTTTTTCTTCTCTTCTTTATTGTTCAGAGTATTAAAGATGCCGCTCTTTCCCACCATTGCCCCCCTCCACCTGGTTCCTGGCCATCCCCCAGAGCTTCACCACCCTATCCTCCATGTCCATAGGTAATGCATATATGTTCTTTCTTGTTTTAATGGGAAGACTGAGTTTAGTTTGTTGTTTCTGAATAGTGAATTAGATAAGTTCTTTTCAGTTCATTGTTTTGAATAGCTATCAAATCTTTATTATGAAATGCAGGAGTTCCATCTGAAGTGTTCAAATTGTAGAGTTCACAAGAATAATTTTCTTGCTAGTTTTTATTGTTTTGGTAAAAAAGTAAGGCTTTGTTAAGTAAAGATATTCTAAGGTCTTTTTCTCAAATTTTTTTTCAGGTCATGCTTGACAGAAGTCTGTTTACTTTTGTTACTTCCATTATCTAGAAACTTAAGCAGGTCATCCCTTTGAATATTTTTCTATTACTTTTTTCTTTTCTGGATTTTAATTAGCTATTTTAAAAATTTATTTTTCAACTACAGTCAACATACAATATTATATTAGTTTTCAATCTTGATGATTTTCATTTATTTTTCATTGTTGCCTTATAACAATGGCTAAAACCTCTAGTACAATGCTGATTAGAAGTGGTGAGAGCAGTAAACTTTGCATTATTTATAATCTTAAGAGGGAAAGTATTCAATCTTTTGCTGTTAAGTAAGATGTTAGCTGTGGGTTTTGTGTAGATGCCCTTTATCAGTTGAGGAAGTTCTCTTCTACTAATTTACTGAGAGTTTTAAAATCAAGAGTGGATGTTTAATTTTATCCAATGCTTTTTCTGTGTCTATTGATATGATTATATGTGTGTGTGTGTGTGTGTGTGTGTGTGTGTGTGTGTGTGTTAAAATTGTGAATTATGTTGATTGATTTTAAAATGTTAAACCAATTTTCATTCTTGGGATAAACACCACTTAGTCATAATGTATTATCTTTTATATGTAACATTGGATTCAACTTGCTGAGTTTTTGAAAGAATTTTGCACCTGTGTAATGAGGGATACTAACCTATGATTTTGTTTACTTGAGTGTCTATTTGGTTTTGGTATAAGGATAATGCTGGATTCAAAAAATTAATTAAGTATTCATTTCTCTTCAGTTTTTAGGTAGAGTTTGTGTAGAATTGGTATTATTTATATTTTAGATGTTTGGTAGAATTAATCAATGAAGCCATTAGGGTCTGGAGATTTCTTTAAAAGATATAAAGCTTTTTGGTTATTTATTCTCGAATCAGCTCAAGGTATTTTATGTCTTTCAAGAGATATGCCCATTTCACATTAGTTTTTAAACTTATTGGCATAAAATTGTTCATAATATTCACTTATTATACTCTTAGTATATGTAGCATCTGTAGTGATGTCACCTCTCTCATCCCTGATATTAGCAATTCACATCTTCTCTCTTTTATCCCTGATTCTTTTGACTAAGAGTTTATCAACTCTATTGATCTCTAAGAACTAGCTTTTGGTTTCATTGATTTTTCTCTTTTGTTTTTAATATTTTACTGATTTCTGCCCTTATGTTTCTTATTTTTTTATTCTATTTACTTGAGTTTAATTTTTTTTTCTAATTTTTAAGCTGAGATCACTGAGTTCAGACATTTCCTCTTTTCTAATAAAAGCCTTTCAGTACTCTGATAAAAAACTTGCAACAGTTGCATTTCCTTCCTTCTGACCTTTGTTCTGTTGTTGTCAGACATTTTAGTTCTATGTGTTAGAACTAAAGCCTCAGAGCACATTGCTATTATTTTTGCTTTAAATATTTAATCATGTTTTAGAGACTCTAAACATAAAATAAACTTTTAAATATTCACCCACATATGAATCTTTTCAATATTTCTTTATGTATTTGGTATATTTTCCTTTCGCGGAAAAGATTTCCTTTAACATTTTTTTGTAATGCAAATCTGCTGATGACTTTTTTCAACTTTTGTAATCTGAGAAAGTATTGTGTTTGTTTTTGAAATTTTTTCATTGAATCTAGATGGCTGGGTTGACAGTTTTGTTTCTTGGGTATTTTAAAGGTTTTATTCCACTGATTTCTAGTTGGTATTGTTTCTGATGAAAATTCTAATGTAATTTTTGTTTGTTATTCTTTATATAGTATATCATTTTTTTTTGTCTGCCCGAGTTTAATATTTTTTCTATTCGACTGGCTTGTTTGTTTATTTTTTTTGCTCAGGTTTGTTGAGCTTCCTGTATCTTTGGACTAATGGTTTGCCTCGTTTTGGGAAAGTTTTGCTACTTTCTTAAAGAGTTATTTCTGTCTTCTCTCCACCTCTTTGGCCATGAATTTTGTTCATTTAGTTCACTGGTGCTCTTTCTTTTTCTTTTCTTTTCATTTCTTTTTTTTTTTTTTTCTGTCTCATTTGGGTACTTTCTATTGCCATGTTTTGAAGCTCACAAATGTTGACAGTGTCTAATTTCTTGTTAATTCTATCCAGTGTTTATTTTATTTCAGACATTGAAGTTTTTGTTTTTAGAGTTTGATTTGGGTCTTTTTTTTCCCCCCATTTTCCATGTTTCTACTTAACATAGTCAGTCTTGCCTCATCTTCCTGAACATATGAATATAGTTACACTAATTATTTTAATATTAGTTTTATCTACTAATTTTATTATTTGTGTTATTTTCATCTCTGTCCCTATTGATTGATTACCCCTCCCCCCACCCCCACCCCGTATGAGTTATACTTTCCTGCTACTTTGGATGCCTGGTAATTTTTATCAGATGCCAGACATTATAAGGTTTACCTTTTTGGGTGCTGGATATTCTTGTATTCCTATGAACATCCTTAAATTTTGTTCTGGAATGCAATTAAGTTATTAGAAATAGTTTGACACGATTGAGGCTTGTTTTAAGTTAGGAGGAGACATGGTAACCATTTGTGGAGGGTAGTCTTTTGATAAGTCACTAATTAGCAGGTTTTCGAATCTGGCTGCTGGGAAGGAATACAAATAGCTCCTAGCCCTGTGTGAGCACCAGTGACCACTCCCCCTTCTATTCCCCGCCCCCTCCCCCCCCCCCCCCCCCTTTTGAGTGGTATTTTTCCAAGCTTCAGGTAATCTCCTCACATGAATGCATTGATTCCTTCCCAGCTGAATACTCAAGGGGGCCTAGCAGATCTCTGGGTCTTCCCCCTCCCATCCCTTGGGCAGCTCCCTCTTCTCTGCTACTCTGTCCTGAGAACTCGAGCTTCCTTGGACTCACCAGACTCCCAGCTCTGTCTCAAGGAAAGAGACTGTCCGACTTGGCCTGGCTTCCTCACCCCATGCTGTGCCCTGTAAATGCTCTCCAGCAATTATGGTGCTCACCTTGTTTGTTTCTCATCTCTTAGGGATCTCCTGGGCATTGCCTGATATCCAAAGTCTGCAAACTATTCCCCCCATTTCACCCCCGATTTATTGTTGCTGTTGTTGTTGTTGAAGCTGGGAGGGCAAATCAAGTCCATATTACTTTATGTTGGTCAGAATAAGAAACTCAACTCTCTTTTGAACTCAGTGGATATTGCCTTTCTACTTCCTACAATGAATTGTCCCAAGCATAGCACAATACTCTAAAAAACATATGGTAAAAAACATACAGCCTATTTGAAAATTCTCATTGCTCCTAAAAGTGTAGGTACAATAAATCCATATTGGACTTCCTAATATGCCATTAGATTCATTTAGTGTTGACTGATTGTCTACTGTGTGGTAGGACCTGGTCTAGATACGGGGAATACAGCAGTGAGCAAATATATGAGAATTCTTGCCTTCTGGAACTTATATTCTAGTGAAAGATTGATAGATGTAACAGCTAACACTTATTGAATGATTACTATGTGCCAAGGATTGTCCTAGACTCTTTATTTATATAAATTTAATTCTATCCTTACAGCAAGGTGATAGGTACTATTATTATGCCCATTTTACAATGAAAAGGAGAGGTAAATTACATGCCCAGGGTGGCACAGTTAGTAGGGGTTAGCCCTGAAATTTAAATTTCAGAGTTTGGCCTAAGCACAATGCTACACTGCCTTTTTTCCTTCCTTCCTTCCTCCCTCCCTCCCTCCCTCCCTCCCTCCCTTCCTTCCTTCCTTCCTTCCTTCCTTCCTTCCTTCCTTCCTTCCTTCCTTCCTTCCTTCCTTCCTTCTTTCCTTCCTTCCTCACCTGAAGATATTTTTCCATTGATTTTTAGAGAGCAGAAGGGAGAGGAAGAGACAGAGAAACATCAGTGTGAGAGAGACACATTGGTTGCCTCCTGCATGCACCCAACCAGGGCCAGGGAACCTGCAACCGAGGTACATGCCCTTGACCAGAATCGAACCTGGGATCCTTCAGTCTGAGGGCCTATGCTCTATCCACTGAGAAAACTGGGTAGGGCTACACTGCCTTTCTAAGCATAGTAACTCAGAGGGTTTCTGGGATCGATTTGCCTCCAGTATGCTTTTGAATTCAGACCCCCATTAACATGCAGCTTTCCAAATCAAGGTCAACTGCTCCAAATTATGCAGATCTCAGATCATTCTCCAATTGATTACTATTTTCTTGCTAGTACTAGAAATTGAGATGTCACTATGAGAATAGGTCTTGCCCCCAAGCCATTTAAGAGCTGCTCAGAATGTTGGGATCTAATCTCTCCTTGCCTTTATCATCTCTATAGGCAATTCTGTCTGGTGCCACCTTGTCCCTTTTAGAGAAGGCAACGTTCTACCCCCTCAGCTTACCCAATGAGCTGACTGAGTATTGCTTCTAAAACGAATGTCAGTTTGTGTGCAATGAATTTTCAGTTGGGCTTCTTGGTCCGATGTTTTACAAGAAGTGCAGGCAGGCTCCAGGCACAGCTTTTCCACTTTACAATGCATTGTCACACCTTGGGGGGAGTCAGGCCAAGAGTATTAAAAATGGGGGTATTTGATTCTGGATTGGAATCAGTTACGGTATTGGGCTGAGCTGCTGGCTGTGATTGAAGAAAGAGGCCATCTGGATTATTTAACTGAAGACTTTTAAAGCTGTGGGTCCTGTGCTATGCTATCTTTTATTTAGCTTGGCCCACTTGATTCAGATCACAGCTTCTTGGGACATGAATACAATCAGCATTCAGTTAAGGAGAATTCCAGGAAAAGGGTGCCTTGATGTTGTCTGCGATATACATGATGATAACTAGTTCATTCTCATCTGCTTATATGGCTGTTTAAAAATGCTAAATACATAGACATGTAAGTAATTAAACATTGTTTAATTATAAATTATACACAAATTAGGTGGTTATAAAGACATTAAAATAAAAAACACTAAAAATAGTACAACTATTTTGGACACTATTGTCAACATAATGTGGTGATGTGTTGGTCTCATGATTTGTTTTATGAAATGTCAAAATAACTTTGGGCTCAGAAAGTCACTCTAAATCTGTAACTTTTGTTGGGGAAAAAAAAAATCATAGTTTTAATGGCTGTATATGACTTAGATCAGCTTTTGGCCAAAACCACAAGTCTCTCCCTGCCCAAGTGTGGATATTTTAGCCCAAATTTTAAAGGAAATATCAATATTTGGTTGAGAAGTAGAATTGGTCTATTTGTTATTTGCACAGCGGGCATATTTCTTTTATTTTTGTTTTAAATCAGGAGCAGGAGAACACTTTAGTTCTTCCTACCCACTTTGGGCTGTTCATTTTTGTGCCTGGCAGAAAAATGAACTTGAGAAATTAGCTGCCCAAATGTGTGCTTTCTTGGTCTGCCAGGGCTGGGCACAGAGCAGGTGCTCCTGGGACATTCATGGATCGTCCAGGGTGTTTGTAAAGGGACTGTCTAGACATCATAGTAGCATTATTTCCCAGTGTCCTATGGGCTCCAGATCTTTCCAGTTCTCTGCGACAGATGCTGGCTGTTGGTGACATATGGGGCTCACAGTTACCCCCAAAACTTGGAGATGAGAGAAACAGGGCCTCAGGCAGTGCTGTGTAGCCTACAGAGGAGGGGGTGGGCCATGAGTGCTGGGTCTCCTGAAGCAGATGTAGGGTTAAGCTCATGGGCATATGAGCCTCCCAGACCTTGTCTGGAGTCTGTGTAAAGTAGGGATGAGTGGGCATTGGAGGCCCTGTGCTGCATCCCTCGCTGGTCATGGGACAAATAGTTTCTTCATCTGTTAATGAGAAGGTTGGACTAATGAATGATCTGTAAGGTCCCTTTGAGGACACACATTTTATGTTTCATGATTCCCACTTCTCTGTGAATATTCTCACTCTTTTCTGTCACCACGTTGGGGCCAAGCATCGACACTGCGTGCACTCGGAAACAGAGTGGAAGAGGGGTGTCAATCGAGGGTGGAGGCCATGTCCCCCCTTCCTTTGGCTCTCACTCTCCCCCCGTTTATCCTCTAGGAAAGTGCTGTGGAAATCTCAGAACTTGGAACAGCTCCCAGTAATTTATGAAGCTCATTAAGTGAATTATTGAACCAGGCAAGGAAGGCTCTTTGCAACTGACAACTCTTAGCTAGATGAATTGTTGAGGTGTCCAGAGAAATCAGGTGAATTTGGCCAGGATTGGGCTGACTCAGGGAGCTGGTAGCTGGTTCCTGGGGAGGGAGCAGTGTGTGTGTGTGTGTGTGTGAGAGAGAGAGAGAGAGAGAGAGAGAGAGAGAGAGAGAGAGAGAGAGAGAGAGAGAGAGAGAATGAACTCACTTGAGCCTATGACATGCCCAAATGGAACCTGGGCCGTTGGTATGAGGCTGAGGTAAACAGGAGAAGCTTTTGTCAACAGCATCTCAGGCCTGTTTGCATGTGGGCTGGGAGACAAAACTGGGCCCCACAATAGCCCAGAGCAAGTTGGCATTGTCATACTTCTACTTAGAGTACTTAGTTTTGTTTTCAAAAGCTGAGCCTAATCCTTTCAGCCCTTCCCTCCCAATGCCCCAGGGAGGAAGGTAAGGCTGTGCTTGCCTCCCAGCTCAGGGAGGTTATGTAACTGGCACCAGGCTCTGGGAGTGGGCCAGCCCTGCCTGCGTTTTCTCTGCGGGCTGTGGGAGGACCCACAGGCAAGAGGCCCAGTCCTAGGGCTGGATTCCCCCCAACAGGCTGGAGAGAAGGAAAGGAGGGTGCCTCTGGATCCTCCAGGGGAGGTTCCCTGCTGCTGGGCCTCTCCCCAGGACCCCAGCATGTCCAAGCCCCTCTCTCCATGTTCAGCCCTTGCCCTTCTCCCTCCTCACTCTCATATACCCCCTGACATCTTACTCCTCCACAGCACTCACTACACCTCCTTTCTGCTAAGCAACAGGCACACAACCAGTGAATCAAGGTCATCGTGGAGCAGAGGGGTTAACAGGCAGATTCTGACAACCATGGCTTGATGCAAGTTTTCAATCACTCTGTGCCTGATTCCTCAGCTGTAAATGTGGATAATAATAGCACTCTCCTCAAAGGGCGATGTGAGATTTAAATGAAATAATTCATAGAAAACTCTCAGATAAGTACCCAGAATCAATTATTTTGTTGTTTCTCTTCTTTACCCTCCCTCCCCTCCAAACCTGTCCTTCTCGTCTTCCTGGTCCTGGCTACTGACTCTAAGATGACCCAAGTCATCCTGGATTCTGCCTGCTCCTCATCCTGCTTCCAATCACCTCCAGGCCTCAGGACTCACTTCCTCTCCACGCCAGCTGCCACGCTGTTAGGCCCTCTTCAGTCCTCTCTTTCCTATCAAAGAAGGCTCCCTGCTGGGCTCCTCACCTCGGGTCTCACTTCTTCCACCAAATCCAACCTTACAATAAGGCCTCCAGTGACGCTCAGTCAGCTACAGGCCCAAGCCCACACTCCATGGTGCATGCGGCCTGGCAGCATCAGGCCTTTGCCTACCTTTCTGGCCTCATTTCTCCACGGGTCCCATGCAGTGACCACGCCAAGCCACAGCACATGCTCTACATTCCTGCCTTCTTCCCTAGACCCTTCCTCAGCCAGATGCCTGCTTCTCCTTCAAGACAATATTAATAGCCCTACCTATCCAGTTTGGCCTGTGGATAGAGCATTGGCCTGTGGACTGAAGGGCCCCGGGTTTGATTCTGGTCAAGGGCATGTACCTCAGTTGGAGGCTTCATCCCCAGCCAGGTGAGGGTGTGTGTGGGAGGCAACCAATCGATGTGTCTCTCTCACATTGCAATGTTTCTCTCCCTCTCTCTCTCTCTCTCTCTCTCTCTCTCCCCCCCCCCCCCCGCTCCCTTCCACTATCTTTAAAATTCAATGAGAAAAAATGTCCTTGGATGAGGATTAAAAAAAAAAAAAAGACAATATTAATAAATACAGAGTCTAATAGCTAATACTGTTCTAAACTTGCTCTACAGATATTAATTCATTTACTCTTTTCAACAACTGTGTGAAGTAGGTGCCATTTATAGAATGAGGAAACTGGGGCACAGAGAGGTTAGCAAGTTGACCAAGCATGTAGAACTAGGAACTGGAAGAGCCTGGGTACAAACCCTGGCAGCCAACTGTGGAACCTGTGCCTGGCCGCTGCAGCACACTTCAGGACCCTCCAGGGCACTGCCCTTCCATGAAGGCCCCCACCCCCACCCCCACCCTCAGCCTCTCCAGGCCCAGTTTGTTGCTTCCTCTTTTGTGCTGGTGACTACTGTCCCTTGTCACAGAGTCTGTCATATTGCTTTCTCCTGTGAGCCCCTGGAGATCAAAGACCATGTTCTATTCATTTCCATGTCCCTGTTGCCCACAATGCTTGGCACTGGGCAGGTGCCTACAACATATTAAATAAAGACAAAAGAGCCGCCTGAGTGACTTGCTTCTTCCAAGAAGCCCAGCCGACCCTCACTCTCGTCTTCCGTTTGAAGCATGCCTCTCCCCTGTCCATGACTGTATATGGTACAAGGAGCCAGAAGGAGCCAGCCATCTTGGGAAGAGCTTTGGTTTTCTGATTCTCTCTGGTTTGGGAGAAGGAGGCTTGTGGTCAGATCCTGCCCAGCCAGCAGACAGAGCGAAGAAGGGTGGGTGTGGGGCTGAGGGCAGGAAACAGACCAGCAGTGGATCCTGCTGGGCCACGCAGCTGCCCTCCCTCCAATTTCACAGAGTAGCCAGGACTCCAAATGCAAAACTAGGGGCCAGCCTGTCCCCTCATGACTGTAATCAAGGAATCCACATACAGAGTAAAGGAAAAGTCTTTCTCGCAAAGTATTCATTCTGAAACCGAAACTGTGAGTCGGGGGCCAGGCAGGGCACCGTGAGGCCAAGGCAAAGCTCCCAGAGCACCGGACGCTCCCCTCAGTGTCACGGCCTGTGTTTCAGGGTGGCAGTGGGCAGCCGGGGCCCCGCACGGAATGAGCTCCTATGTGCACTGGCTGCCTTTCCCACCCTGTCCTCACCGAGACTCAAGAGCTGAGGATCGTGCCCTTTGTGCAGCGCATAAAACCGAGTCAGGAATCAGTTTGCCTGGCCCCAGTGTCCGTCCCCCAGGATGTCTGCTAGCCCTAACGTCAGCCACTCAAGATTTTGGACACAAGTCTCCCCTCAGTTTGTCCCATCAAGTGGGATGCACACCCCCGAAGGAATTGAGGTCTGTGAGCGGTGGCATTGCGGGCTCTTCCTCCAGGAAGCCTTCCCTCTCTAAATGTTTTGTTCTCAGATGCTCCCTGCAACCTCTACCCACACTTCCTGTGGAAGCTGAAGCTCAGAGAGGGCTCGGAACCTTCTGTCAGCCACCTAGATATAGCAGTTTGGTGTGGCTGTGTCAAAACAGCCCCGTCCAAATGTAACATCATTGGTTATTTTTTAAAATATATTTTTAATTGATTTTAGAGAGTGAGGAAGGGAGAGGGAGAGAGAGAGAAACATCAGTGATGAGAGAGTATCATTGATCAGCTGCATCCTGCATGCCCCCTACTGGGGATTGAGCCTGAAACCCCGGGCATGTGCCCTGACCGGGAATTGAACTGTGACCTCCTGGCTCATAGGTCTACGCTCAACCACTGAGCCACGCTGGCCGGGCACATGACTGGTTATTTTTTAAGTTACCAAGTACTATGTCCCTTTCTGAGCCATCTTGTTTCTCCCTTCCTTGATCCCCACATTCCATCCCTGACTTCTTCACTATCCCTCAGCCCCTGCCTGACTTTCAGATCTCAAATGATAGTGGGGGCAGGGAGAGAATAAAGCATTTACACATTACTTTGTAATTTTTCTAAAGCAAAACATCTAGTGTGTGTGCGTGTTGCTGTGCTGGTTTTAGTGACAGTAAGATGTGCCCTTCCAGAGGCTGAAGTGGGGGATGTCCCTGGGAAGTGCCCCTGCAGGGTGAGGCTTCCTGGTCACAGCCACAGGTCCTCAGATCTGGCCAGGCCGCAGGTTAGTTGGGACATTAGTGTTCTTGGCCCCTGGGCCGTGCTAGCTCCCTTCTTGACCTGGAGAGGGGTGCTAAGAATCCCATAGGATACGGCGCTGGGCTCAGTGCACACAGGGCAGGCCACCCTGGGGCTCAGGTGGGGCCCTCAGAGAGGTCAGCTGGTGAGGTCCCAGGGCCAGGGGGGAAAAGCCCTCGGCTGAGCAGTGGGCTGTGGAACCAGGCGGGCTGAGCTCCGGCTTGGCCGCTTATACCTGGGTGACCTTAGACCACTCTTGAACTGCTCCGAGGCTCATGTCTTTATTCATAAAAGGAGGATAATTATACCTTTCTTTTAAGTTTGCTGAGAGTGAAATACCAAGACGCGTTCCCCTAATTCTCATCACTCCATTTCTCAGAAATCTATTGACCTATGCTTTCTCCATACTTCCCCTCATTCCTGACATTTCTTCATCCTCTCTCACCCCTGCCCTATGAGGAACATAACAAAGTAATCGCAGACTTTATTTCCAAAAAGATGTTCTCTAGATTTCCTCTAGTGGTTACATGGAGATGGGGATAGAAGGAAGGAGGAAAGTTTTGGAGGTGATGGAAACATTTGCTATTTTGATGATGGTTTTGTAAATATAGGTCAAACTGATCACTTGCTTACTGTCTATTTATGTGCAATTTATTGTATTTCAATTATATTACAATAAATTTGGGGAGGTATTTGAAAATATTATAGTTGAAATGAACACAGAGAACGAAGATATGCTTTAATGCTGCATTCACATTTCATTAAACTACAACAGAACATTTTAAACCAGCTTGGTTGGTGGTCACAGCAATAGACCTTCCCAGTGTACCTGCCAGCTGGGCCAGTATGTGCTTTAACCATAAGCTCTGCAGGGACTGTGTTTGTGGTTATGCCACTGCTGCTCGTTTCTGGCGTATCCTTCAAGGGACATGCCAGTGTAAGTCAACCTAGAATGAGACTTGAGGATTTGGGCCAGTTTGGGTCAACATTGGCTTGTTTGTTTTTAACATCGGGATGCTATTGTTTAGCTGCCCCATAATTTATTCCAACAGTCCCTCACCCCGACATTTAGGTGTAAACATAATGCTGCATGTGTTTTGTAAAAAGCCAGTAAGTTCAAAAGCTATATATGGCATTTCAATTTGTATCAATATTACCAAATTGCCTTTCAAGTATATTTACAACTTATGCTTCTACCCATAACACAGAGCCTGTTCCCTCCCCCTCCCCCCACACCCATGCACTATAATATTTATGCAAGTTTTTTTCAGTTGATAGAATTTTATTAAGGTACTAGAGGCCCGATGCACGAAATTCATGCAAGAGTAGGCCTTCCTTCTCCCGGCTGCCGGCATCGGCTTCCCACTGGCACCCAGAACCCGGGCTTCCCTTGCAGCCCTAGCTTCGTCCAGAAGGATGTCTGGTCTAATTCGCATATTACACTTTTATTATTATAGATTATTATTATAGATAGAATTTATGCAGAGAAGCACACAAATCTTAAATGTATAGTCAGATGAATGTCCCCAAAGTGAAACATATCCATCTAACTACCTTGTAGGTCAGAAAGAATATCTAACAGTGACCTAGAAGCCCCCCTCCTGTGCTTTTTTCTCACCATTCTGCCCAGAGGTGATCGATATCTGACTTTTAATACCATAGTTAGTTTTGCTTGTACTAAACTTACCCACGGAATGATACAGTCTGTAATCCATTGCTTCAGCATTTATGAAATTCATCTATGTTTTTACATGTGGCAATAGTGCATTCCTTTTCATTGCTGCAGCATATTCTATTTCTTTAATATACCACAACTTGTCCATTCCACTGGTGGTAGACTTTGGGTTACTTTTAGTCTGAGGCCATTGGAATTAACGCTGCTGCATATGTTCTTATACCCGTGTGGCAGGACAAATGCACTCATTTATCTCGGATATTTCTCTGAGTAGAATAGCTGGGCTAGAGATTAGGCTTATGTCCCACTTCCCTAAGAGGTTGTATGTATTTACATCTCCCGGTACTGTATGAGGGCCCCCCCTGCTCCATGTTCTCTCCAGGACTTGGTTAACAGTTCTTCAACTTGAGCCATTTGGTGGGGGTGGGGGTGGTTTCTCATTGTGATGACTCCTGAGTTCGAGCTCCATTTTATATTTTTATTGGCAATGAAAACTTTTGGAAGTATCTATTCAAGTCTTTTATCCATTTTTTTCTACTGTTTTTTTTTTTAAAAAAAATAGATTTGAGGAGTTATCCTTTTGTGTCAGATGTAAATATTGCAAATATTGTCTCCTATGCTATGGACTGCCTTTTCATGTTTAAGTCTAGAAGTCTACTTTGAGGTCATAAAGGTATTGTCCTATGTTATCTTCTAGAAGCTTTATTTATCATTCACATTTAGATCTCTATTTCATCTGGAAATTTTATGTTTGGTATGAAGTAGGAGCCAAGAATAAATTTTTCCCAGATCTTGTTGACTTGGTACATTTATTGAAAAGAACATTCTTTCCTTATGGCTCTGCAATGTTACCCTGGCATCGAGTGAGTATCCCTATATGAATGGGTCAGTTTCTGGACTGTGTTTTTTGTTTTATTGGTCTTGCCATTTGTCTATCCTTATGGAATACCATAATATCATAATGTTTGTGATTTAAAAATAATGCAGGCCTTCCAACTTTGTTCTTTTTAAATATTGCTTTGGATACTCTTGGCTCTTAGAATTTTCACACACATTTCAGAATATGTTTTTCAGACTACAAACACACTTATACACACAAACTAAACTCTAGTATTCTGATTGGGATTGCAACTAATAGATAGTTAAATTTGAGAAGAATTGACATCCTAAACCAGTGGTCGGCAAACCGCGGCTCGCGAGCCACATGCAGCTCTTTGGCCCCGTGGCATGGGCCACAAAGTTTCAATCTCACTGTACGTGCACGCCCACACGTGGTATTTTGTGGAAGAGCCACACTCAAGGGGCCAGTTTGCCGACCACTGTCCTAAACATATTGATTTTTTCAATCAATGAATATAGGGTAGCCCTTCATTTATCTTGGTATTTTTTTTCAATATTTTTTGAAGTTTTATATTTAGCACTCTTGTACATCTTTTAGATCTGTTCTTAGATATTTTATTTTTCATTGAAATCAGTACATATTATCATTTTAAAGTGTTTTTAGTATATAAAAATAGAGTTAATTTTTGTATCTTATCTTTGAATTTAGCAGTCTTGCTAAACTCACTAATGACCTTAATGGTTTATCTGAAGATCCTTTTGCATTGTCTTATTGACTCAGTACACTTATTGAAAAGACCATTTAGGTACCCAATCATGTAGACTATAAATAATGACAGTTTTTTCCTTTGTATTCCTCATGTCATTTATTTATTTCAGGGCATATACCTGGTTGCAGGCTCAATCCCCAGTGTGGGGCGTGCAGGAGGCAGTTTTATTTCACTGACTAGGTCCTCTAGTATAAAGTTGAATACAATTGATAATAGTTGGTATCTTTATGTTGTTTTTCTCAGGGGGAAACTGATATTAGTTTAAGTATTAAGTATAATGTTTATTGCAAGTTTTTAATAAATGCCCTTTATCAGATTGAAGACGTTACTATGTATCACTAGTGTGCTAAGAGTTGTTTTTTAATAATGCATTTCAAATTTTATCAACTATTTTTTCTACATTTATTGATTTTCTTCTTTATTCTGCTAATATGGCAAGTTACACTGATCAGCTGTTCAGTGTTAAACTAGTTTTATATTCCTCTAATAAACCCAGCTTGCTCACAATACATTGTCCTTTCCATGTATTACTGGATTTGAATGGGTAGTATTTTGTTGAAGATATTTGAATCGATGTCTGTGAGGAAGATTGACCTCCTGTAAGTTTTTCTTGTTAAAAGCTTGTCAGGCTTTGATATCAAGGGTATGTTGGCCTCATAAATGAGTTCAAAGTGTTTCTTTTTAATCTATTAAATATGTTTGAGAAAGTGATTTTCCTCAAACACTTTGGAGAATTTAATGGTGAAGCCATCTGGGACTAGTTTTCTTAGTGGGAAAGTTTTGTTTAAGGATTCAATTTTTAAATTTAATGAAATTCATATTTTCTGTTTCTTCTTGTGTCAGTCTTAATAAGTTTGATTTTTCATAGAGTCTATTTCACCTCGTTCAATGCCATAAAGTTGTTTCTAATATTCTTTGATAATCTTTAATTTTAGTTTCTGATACTAGTAATTTGTGGCTACTCACTTTTTCCTGATACATCTTGCAAAGATTTATCCATTTTATTACTCTTTCAAAAAACTACCTTTAGCTTTGTTGATTTTTCTCTATTTTGCATATGTTTTCTATTTCATTAAGTTTTCCTCTCATATTTATTATTTCCTTATTTCTTTTTTCAATTAGGTTTAATTTTTCTGTTTGTTTTCTAATTTATTGGTATAAATGCTTTAATTACTAGTTTTCCTTCCTTTTCTAATATATCTATTGAAAGCTATAAAATTCTCTTCAAGAATGGGAAAATTTTAAGAGTGGCCCAACAGGCATGGCTCAATGGTTGAGTGCCAACCTATGAACCAGGCAGTCACAGTCAGGGCATATGCCCGGGTTGCGGGCTCAATCCCCAGTGTGGGGTGTGCAGGAGGCAGCCGATCAACAATTCTCTCTCCCTCTCCATTCCTCTCTGAAATAAATAAAAATATATATTTTAAAAAAAGAATGGCTTTAACTGAATCCCAAAAGCTTCATTATATTGCTTTTATTAATACTTAAAGTATAATCTAATTTCCAATGTGACATTTTTTGACCCATGGGTAATTTAGAAATGTATTGCTTAAATTCAACATCTTGTAATTCTTAAACTTGCATTTGGTTACTGACTTCTAGTTTAATTTCACTGTGGTCAGGGAGTAGACTCTGAGTCATTTAAGACATTTGAAATGTGTTAAGGCTTTCTTACTAATACTATGGCCTAGTATATGGCTAATTTTAGTAAATTACCCAGGTGCACTTAAAAGAATGTCTATTTTGTAGTTGTTGGGCACAGGGTTCTACATATGTCAATTAGATTTTATTTCTTAACTGAGTACTTCAATCTGTTATATCTTTATCTACTTTATTTTTTACTGAGATAATAATTCACATGCCATAATATTGACTCTTTTAAACTGTACAATTTGGTGTGTTTTTTTGTATTTAACAAAATTGTGCATCCATCACCACTATCTAATTTGAGAACATTTCATTACCCCCGAAAGAACCCCTTTCCAGACTGTTTTCCAAAGTGCAGTACCATTTTACATTCCTCCTAGAAATGTATGAGGGTTACAGTTTCTCCACATCCTCACTAACCCTTGTTATTGCTCATCTTTTAGATTTTAGTCATTATAGTAGTATTTGAAATGGTATCTTATGGTGGTTTTTATTTGCACTTCCCTAGAGCATCTTTTTATCTGCTTATTGGCCATTCATATAACTTCTTTGGAGACATGTCTAAATTATTTTGCCCATTTTTAATTGGGTTGTTTTCCTCTTAATTGTTGAGTTGTAACTATCCTTTATATATTCTGGATCTTAGGTCCTTGTCAGATATAGGACTTGCAAATATTTTCTCCCATTTTGTGGGTTGTTTTTTTACTTTCTTGATCCTTATTTACCTTTTTCCTGCTTGTTCTATCAGTTTTTGAGAGATGGGTTTTCTATTTTTCCTTGTAGTAATATGGATTTCTGAGGCTCAGGTTGATACAAATATAGAATTATAATATCTTCCTGTTGCATTGACACATTTTATCATGTCTGTCTTTATTTTAGTAATACTTCTTCTTTACAGTCTATCCATCTGATATTAGTAAGCTATATGGCTTTTTAAATTTAGTGTTTGTATATCTTTTTCATCCTTTTAACTTCTCCTGTCTGTGTCCATATTTAGAAGGGATATATCTTGTAAGCAGCTTATATTTATTTTTTAACCCAGTCTGATATTTTTCATTTAATTGAAATGTTTAACCCATTTATATTTTATGCAATTAGTTATATACAGGGTGTCCCCAAAATGTATAGTACACTTTGAATAATTATAAAGGCAGTGTTTATTAAAGTACATTTAATTTTCAAAATATAACACCTATTGCCTGGCCGGTGTGGCTCAATGGTTGAAAATTGACCCATAGAGTTCACTGGTTCAATTTCCAGTCAGGGCACATGCCTGGGTTGCAGGCTCAATCCCCAGGAGGTGGTGTGCAGGAGTCAGCCAGCCCATCAATGGTGTTTCTCTCTCATGGATGTTTCTATCTCTCTATCCCTCTCCTTTCCCCTCTCTCTATAAAAATCAAAACTATATATATATATATATATATATATATATATATATATATATATATATACACACACACACACACACAGCTATCAGCTGTTAAAGTGTGTATACATTTTTAGGGGACATCCTGTGTTTAGATTTAAATCTAGTATCATGTTATTTGTTTGCTATTTGTCCCACTTATTTTATGTTCATTTTCTCTTTTCTTTTGCCTTACTTTGGAATAATCATGTATTTTTTAAAAATTCCATTTCCCTGCTCTATTAGCTTATTAGTTACACATTATTTTATACATTATTTATCTAATGATCATTCTACTGTTTATCTTGACTTATTAAAGTCTAATATAAATTAGTACATTTACCACTTCCTAGACAATGCAAAGACTAAAAGCCACTTAATGCCATTTACCACTTTCTACCTTTTTTTTTTTTTAAATATATTTTATTGATTTTTTACAGAGAGGAAGGGAGAGAGATAGAGAGTTAGAAACATCGATGAGAGAGAAACATCGATCAGCTGCCTCCTGCACATCTCCTACTGGGGATGTGCCCGCAACCCAGGTACATGCCCTTGACCGGAATCGAACCTGGGACCTTTCAGTCCGCAGGCCGACGCTCTATCCACTGAGCCAAACCGGTTTCGGCACTTTCTACCTTTTGTACTGCTGTTTACATTTACATTAATTTCATGTTTAACCCCGTAATATATTATTATTATTGTCTTAACAGTCAATATTCACTTAGATTTACTCACTTACCTATCCCTTTCTTTGTTCTTCATTCCCTTCAGCATTTCTTTGTTTTTTGCGACATTATTTTTTTTTATTAAATAAACCTTACTTTTTTAGAATAGTTTTAGACTTACAAAAATATTGCAAAGATAGTACAGAGTTACTATTTGCCCTGTGCCCACATTCCCTATTATTAATATCTTACATTACTATGCTATATTTTTTTACAGTTAATAAACCAATACTGATACATTATTACTAAGTATATACTTTATTCACATTTCCTCTATTTTTGCCTAATGTTTTTTTTTTCCCCATTCAAGAACTCATATTTAAATCATCATGTCTTTTTAGGCTCCTCTTGGCTGTGACAGTCCAGTCTACTTGTTTTTGATAACTTGGACAGTCTTGAGCATTATCAGTGAGATATTTCATAGAATGTCCCTTAATCTGGATTTGTCTGATGTCTTTCCTGAGATTAGACTGGTGTTACAGGTTTTAGTGATGAAGAACCACAGAGGCAAATTGTCCTTTTTATCACATCATGTCCAAGGTACATACAATTAACAGGTCCCTCAAAATCTGGATCCACCCCTGACTGTGAGTAACTCTGCCCACTGACCATTTCAGTAAATGACCTAAAGTCCCTGATAGGATGAGAAAGGAGTTGTGGATCAGATGTTTCCTCAAGGTGTCTGTCACCACCCCCGGCAAGGTGTGAGCATCTGCTGTGCTGGGTGTAGTTGTGTTTAAAGACCTGCCTCTTCTTTACAACACGGTCCCTAGATATCAGCCAACTATCTCACCTGGTGCTCATCCAAAGAAACCACAATTGTTCTGACACCGGAGGAAAAACTGGCTGTGCTGGGCTGACTGAGAGGTGGGGTGTCAGTTTCCAGCCTGGTCACACCTTCTGTGGGGGTTCTTAAGGGCAATTTTGACTCAGGTGGTTTTTGCTTTGCTCACTGACTTTACATATGACTCCACAGTATCGCCCGAAGTGAAGCAGGCATTCTTGGTGACTATATAGTATAAATACATATTAAGAAAAAACATTTTTAAAGTCTAAATTCAACATAATTTGTTCTGCCCGTACAGTGTTCTCTGCTCATCTGAATTCCATGGGTCCTCTATGTCCCACAAAGATCTGAGCAAAGACTTGAAATTAATAGCTTTTTTTGATCTTTGCTAGGTACGTTTAGATGATATCATCCTCTAAGTAGCTTTGGTGATTAGAGGAAAGCTATTCTTTCCCTGATCTATTGAGCAAGTTCGCACGGACATGGAGGGGGCTGAGGTTTCCTCTTGAGCATACTTGAATGGAGCAGAATTCTTTTTCTGAACTTACAGACCGAGTGCTCCTCTGGGCCACCCAGAAAAACTCCCCACACTTTGCTTTTGTAGATAGTTGTGGCTTTTGCCCTCCCCCAATCTTACTTCTTCTTGGACAAACTGTCTCAACTTCTCCAGTCAATTGTGACACCATTGCAAGTCTCATCACCATTTTAGTCACCTTCTTTGAATAAATTTATCTATATGTCTATTAAAGGAACGGTGCCCAGAGAGGGACATAACATATTGGGGTTGCTGCCACGCCCATGGTATTGTGGAACTATCAGGTCTCACAGCTCAGTAGGGCTCAGAGCTGGTGCTTAACCTTCAGATAGTTGATACGTGGGGTGGTGGGCATCACGGATCCTCATGGCAGGACCACCCTGGCCAGCACAGCAGCCTCTCCACATTTAAGAAGCAGCAGGAGCAGTCTGAGTCATCTCTCTCATCTGGATTTGAATCTTTAGTTGGAGCCCTGCCTTGGCCTTTAAGCAAGGCTCCGCAAAATGATGTCAGTGTTCAAACTCAGCTGCCCTTGTCTCAACCAGGCTAAGGAGGACTGGAAAACATCCCTTCATTTCAGGCCAATGGGTCCTCCAACTGCAGCCATCTTTCTTTGTTCTTGCAAATGCTGGGCCCACCCACAGGATTAAAAGGAAAACATTTTTTTCCCCTTAATCCTCAGCTAAGGATATGTTTATTGATTGTTTTAGAAAGAAGAAGGGAGAGAGAGAGGGAGAGAGAGGGAGAGAGAGAGAGAGAGAGAGAGAGAGAGAGAGAGAGAGAGAGAGAGAGAGAGAGAGATTAAACCTGCAACCTGGATATGTTCCCTGACTGAGAATCAAACCCTTAACCCTTTGGTTTATGGGACAACACTCCAACCAACTGAGCCACACTGGCCAGGGCCCACCCACAGAGAGGGAAAGCCAATCCCTGGCCACCCTGACACCTGCCTTAGAAAGAAACAATCCCACCTTACACTCACTGAGTGCACTTGTGTGATGGCCCCCAGGTGCTGTAGGAGATAAGGAAAGTCCTGCAGACACCGCAGAGGAGCTGCTGTGCCTCCCTGCCACGTCCCTAAGAGCCCCTCAGGATGATACCCCATCTCTTCCACTCTCTTTACATCAGTCACCAGTGTCAGACCAAGGCATTTAGGCCACCTGTCACCCCACCTGGTCTTTGTTTCTGGAAAGTTCATTCTCTCCCATCTCCCACCCCTTCACACCCTCCAGGTCCTTCCACTGCAGGCTCATCAGCTACTTTCTAGATCCTCCCCCCTTCTTTTCTGAATGTGTCTTCACCTTTTTTTTTTAACTAGAGCCCCACACTGCTGACTTCAGGAAGAGGCTAATTTCTCTCTCCCACAGGCAGGTGTTGGACAGCGCCCAAGAGTGGAGAGGATCCGTCTAGCTTTTTTAAAAAAATATTTTTATTGATTTCAGAGAGGAAGCGAGAGGGAGAGAGAGAAACATCAATGATTAGAGAGAATCATCAATCAGCTGCCTCTTGCACACCCCCTATTGGGGATCAAGCTGGCAACCTAGGCATGTGCCCTTGACGGGAATTGAACCCAGGACCCATCAGTCAGCAGGCAGATGCTCTACCCACTGAGCCAAACCAGCTAGGGCCCTTCTCGCTTCTTGAGGCTGCTTCCAGACCTCCTCTTCTCCCTTTTCCTCCCACTCATGTCATTGAACTTCTTGTTTCTCCTCATAGCTGTGAACCTTGACCTCTGGTCACTCCTCCTTCAGTGATTTCAGTTCCCAGCTCAGATCTCTCTTCCGTCCATATGCTCAATGTCATTGTAACACCAGTTCACCAACCCTGACCACATCCTGTGGCCCTTACTTATCGAGCCTTCCCCTCCATGTTATTTAAGCCACCTCTGAACTTTCAAAATTTGCTTTTTGAAAAAACAATTAAAGTTAATGTACAGCATTATATTAGAATTAGGCATACAAGATAGTTATTCAACATTTATATACCCAACAAAGTGATCACTATAATAAGTCTAGTAACAATTTGTCACATTACAAAGTTATGCTATATCAACTATATTTCCTAGGCTGTACATTATATCCCTGTGACTTATTGAATTTATAATTAGAAATTTGTACTTCTGATCTCCTTCACACACAACCAAGATATCAGCCAACTATCTTTTCCTTCCTCTAGCAACCAACCAATACTATGTACCATAGTAATGTTAGCAATAGAACTGCGTGGAGGAACTCTCTATACTATTCTTGCAACTTTTCTGTAAGTTTGAAATTATTCTAAAACAAAAGTTCATTCAATGTTTAAAAGAAACAGCATTTCCCTTATCCCTTCTTCAACTCTCCTCCATTTCCCTGCTTCTCTTCGCAGGAAATCTCCAGAAAGAGTTGTGTATGGCTATGGTCTCTACCTCTCAATCCCAACCAGCTCATTTCTCAGTTTACTCCCATCAGGCTATTGTCCATAGCTCTCCACTGAAACTTCTTGGGTCAAGGTCAATGATAATCTCCTTGTTGACCAACCCCAGAGCCAATTTTTCTCCTTATTTGGTTCCTCCCTGACTTCTACCAGCACGTACATGGCCCAGGGCTCATTCTTAAGACTCTACTCTTTGTGTCAGTGCCCTTATCTCAGAGGTATATTTCATCCAATCTCATGGAGTTAAGTACAACTTACCTACTGTTGATGCGCAAATTTATACCTTCAACCTTAACTCTATGAGGTAGGGACTATTATCATGATCCTTTCACATGAAAGCAGACAGGCTCTCAGACATTAAGGGGCTTCTTCAATGTTATACAACTAGAAGCTGCAGAGCCAGGATTCAAACCTGGGTCTGTATGACTCCAGATCTGTGCTGTGAGTGACCAGGCTGCCCTGCTGCCTTCTCCCTCCATCCCAGCTCCCTGTCCTGCTTGCTCCCCAGTCTCTCCTGCATGTACTGCTCAGTCTGGCCTTGTACTTTGTACCCCTTGTCCACTTCTGGAATGATCACCCCTGCCTCCCCCCACTCCACCTCTCCAATCCCCCCCCCCCCGCCCCCCCCCCAGTTCTGGTGGGGATTTCTTTACTCCTGAGGCCAAGATTGATCTCTCTTGGCCTCCTCTGAACTCCCATAGGACCCAGATCTGCCCCCCACCTCCCCCCGCCCCAAGGCCACTGAGGGCTCATTTGTATCTAAATGTTTCATGCTTTCTGAACTCAAGATGGGGGGCCTTGGCCCAAGTAAAGGGCACACTTGGGGACATTGAAGCACAGTATCTGAGATGGAGATTGCCTGGGAAAGTATGGGCCACAGGACTCCATTATTATATACTATCTTGAGGGGTCTGAGTTACCCAGATTACTTTTATTTTGTTTATTCCACTAAGCTGGTGAGCTCTTGAGAGAGCATGAATTCATAAGTATCACTGAAAACAAGGGCGTTTATGTGTGTGGTTAGGGGAGTATGTAGTTTGATCCACAGTTGGGAATCTGCACACGCAAAGGGCCTGACTTCAGTTACATGTGGGTTTTCGACTGTGCTGGTGGTTAGCGCCCTTAACCCTGGTGTTGTTCAAGGGTCAATTGTACTTCAAAACCCTATTCTCCTGGGTCCTGGGAAGCCAAGGAGAGTTCAATTCAGAAGTGAAGGAACTGATTTAGACTTCACCAAGGTCACAGAGAGGCCAAACAGTTCTCATAGGGGCCACTGAGTTCAAAGAAATATTTTGAAGAAATGGGCTTGACACTGTGATCTTGATTATTTTTGAGGAACTGAAAGTGCCCTGAAGGAAGAGACAAGGAAGAGGCTGGAGACCTGTGAGGTGGTGCTTGGGGGCGGGGTGGGGAGGAAGGAGAGAACTGTGTGTGTGGAGGTCTATATAGTGGTTGAGAAATTGAGAACTGATGTCATGGGCAGAGGGCATGTGTTGGGGCTGGAACATTGGCCCCTTTCAATGATGGTGAGTTTGACCTCTGAGCCCATGATGCTGGCCTGGGTTCTGTGCCCAGCCCTGCCACCCTCACTGTGCAACTGTAGGCAAGCCTCCTTGGCCTCCCTGGGCCTCTGTCTCATTTCTAAACTGAGGAGATTGTGGAGATTGAAAAACTAAATGATGGGGTTGGGCTACATCATTTCTGGCTCTTCCTGATTCCTTCAGGTTTTGTCTCGGGTAATGCAGTGAAGACGGACTTACGTGCTCTGGATTTCATATTTTACCTTTCAAAATGCAGATGGCTTAGGAGCAGGTATGTGCCTACTCCTTTTTAGCATTATGAGTCAATCTGGGAAAACACATCTAGTCCCATCCTCCTGGGGCCACCCCTGCCTCAAGAATGGAAAAGCCAAGATAATCATTCTTATACAGGCCTCCTGATAAAAGTTCTTTTTCACAGAAAGCAGAGGATGGCCAAGGGCTGAGGAGAGCAGGATGTGAATGGTTGACTCTTGCATGTTGTGAAGAAAATGGGCCTCATTCCTTCATGTCTCGCTTAGACATGACATTCCAGTCAGAGTCTTGGTTAATAAAACCATAATTGGAAACTGGTCTTATTGAATTCATGTAAAGAAATGTATTGCTATGATGCACTCGTTAAGTATTGCCAAATTCTGGAGGGATAAGGTAGGGAGAAATATATATAATTCACCAAATTGCTTAAAGAAAATAAATCTCCTGGTATCTGGAAAACAAGAGGAAAAATCCTTGTCCTTTTAACAAAGTGAGGAAACTAATGGTAATGCCCCTGGGGCCGGGATGCAGGGAAGGCGAGCACACTGGATCCTCAGTCCTAAAGGTTTTAATGGCGGAGATTTTAGGGGGGTCCTAGGGAAAGATCTTAACAGAATCTTCAGTAGCTTTCCAGGGGTATCCTTTCAGGGTTGTGGTCTCCATTGCTTGATTGGCCAACCCCAGGGCACGGGGTTATTCAATGCAACTGGATCTGACATCAGCTGTGGCTGGTTTTGTTGCTTATCTGGGCCTGGAGCTGGAATACAACTGAGGTGTAGCTGTTATCTCTAGGGAGGAAAGGTCAGGGGTCCAAACCTCATGACCAGTGATATGTTAGGGAAGGAACAATCACCCTGGGGGCAAGGTCCCATTCTATAATTGATTGTCCATCGTTAGGCACCAGGGGCTTTCCATCTGGTGACCTTCTGTACCTGGTCTATCTCCTTGCTCGGCTTGTGTCTAACTGCCCATAGCAAAATCAGAACCATTTTAGTCCGCCTTCACTGATTACCTGAGACAAAACATGAAGGAAGTGGGGAGAGCTTGTCTTGGGGTTGAATGCTTCTGGAGGCCAGGTTCCTGTAATCCAGTGGGACAATGGCCTTGTTGCATTCCCCCCACCACCCCCTTGCTGGACTTGTAAGTAAATAACTTGGAGCTGCCTCCACCCCCAGGGCTGGAGGTCACAATCACAGTCTTCAAGTGGTTAAGACAACACCTTGCCCAAGGATGCTTTGTAGACCCACAGCCCACTATAGTTGCTGGGTTCCAGGATGGTGCCCATCCATGTCTGAGTCCTGAACTTGTCAATGCTCAAAGGCAATTCTGCTATTGAAGGCCTGGCTGAGATGTGTCACTCACAGAACAGCTTCAGAAAACAAACAAACAAACAAATAAAAACAAACAGTGAGGTTTTCAGAAAGTCTGAGATGGCAGGCAAAGGTGATAGGAGCTGGGCAGAGCCCAAAAAAGCCAATCTGAAGGTCCAGGCACCACCAAAAGAAGGGAAGAGATGATGAGAGTAAACAGAAGAACCAGAAGAAGGACTGAAGGTTAAAGTAATAAACACAGGAATATTCTATTTGGCAATGAAAAGAGAGTCAGACAGACCCAGGTTCGAATTCTGGCTCTACAGTTTCTAGTTGTGTAACACTGGAGAAACCCCTTAATATCTGAGAGCCTATCTGCTTTCATGTGAAAGAAACATGATAATAGTCCTTACCTCATAGGGTTAAGGCTAAAGGTATGAATTTGTGCATCAACAGTAGGCAAGTTGTACCTAAGTCCATGAGATTGGTTGAAATAATACCTCTGAGCCAGGCCAAGGTGGGTCAGTGGTTGAATGTTGGCTTATGAACCAGGAGGTCACAGTTTGATTCCCAGTCAGGGCTTATGCCTGGGTTGCTGGCTTGATCCCTGATCATGATCAATGATTCTCTCTCGTCATTGATGTTTTTCTCTCCCTCTCCCTTCTTCTCTGAAATCAAATATATATATATATATATATATATATATATCTGAGATAAGAGCTTAGGCAAAGAGTAGAGTCTTAAGAATGAGCTCTGGACCATGTATTGCTGGTAGAAGTCATGCGGGAGCCAGATAAGGAGAAAAAATGGCTCTGGGGTTGGGCCACAGGGAGATGACCATCAGCTTTGGCCACAGAAGTTTCAGTGGCGAGCTAAGGACAGTAGCTTGATGGGAGTGGATTGAGAAATGAGCTGGCAGGGGTTAGAGACCACAGCCATACACAACTCTTTCAGGAGGCTTCCTGTGAAGGGAAGCAGGGAAATGGAGGGGAGCTGAAGAAAGGGATAAGGGAAGTGCTGTTTCTTATTGGTGTGAGAGATGAGAAGTATGGCTAAGACTGGGCTTACATTTCATTTCTCCCATTAATAGGATGTGACTTGTGAAAGCCACTTAATGCGACTGTTTCATCTGTGAAGTGGGTGCTCACAGGATTCCCCAGTTTGAGGATCAAGAGAGCCAATAAGGTAAGTGGGAGACCACACTGTGTGGACTGATCTGCTATGCAAACACAGTGCATGATTGTGAGCAGAGGCTGCTGCTGGGTCTCCCCCTAGTTCCCCAGTCACACCGTGGCAATCTGTTCCTCAGCAGGTCATGATTTGGAAAAGTAAAATGTGAATTAGGGAACCCATCATGCGCATCTCCAATTTGGAGCTTTCACTGTGCTCTGTCTCCGGCTGAGTTTTGGTTGTTTTATTTTATTTTATTTTATTTTTTTTCTTTGCCCTTCCCAGTCACATTCTACCTGGAAAGTCCCCACTTGAGCCCCCGCCACCTTCAGACTGAAGTCCTTTCTGACTGCGAGAGCCCAGAGTGTCCACACTCGCAGGCCGGCTGGGCTCTCTAAGTGCTTCATGTCGTTTCCTGAAAGCAGGGACCTGCCTTTTCCCCTCGGGTCTCCCATTGGCTACAAAAAGGGCCAGTGGCAGATAGAAACATGGATGGGATAACATGGCCTTCAGTCTCAGCAGTTGCCAAGTATTAATATTAGTCTCCCTCCCTTCACCCATCCTCCTGTCGGCTGGCCTCGTTTGTCTCCTGAAGGTCAGTGCCAATGTCCATTTTTGGGAAACTATTTAATAAATCCTTTGCTCTCTGTCGGGGTGACCCATCACAAATCCACAGGAAACGCGAGCCACCAGCTGGGGTAGGATCAGAATACTTTAATAAGATATCAGTGTCAAAATACATTTCCTTATAAAGTTAAGCTCCCATACAGTAATAATGTCAGTAGGAATTCAACAAAATAATAATGTACATGAAATCGTTACATTGACAGGTAAAGTTAATATTGAAGCTCGGAATATTTCTCAGAGTGTTTTAGTAAAACTGCAAGGGTGAGCCACCCTCACGGCCGAGGCAGTGCACACAGGAATCCAACCCCAGTTTACCTGGCCGTGGCCCTCCGGGCTCTGTCGCCACGCGGGGCAAAGCTGCGGTGCTTACGTACATTTGGGCAACACACTGAGTAGATAGTATTTCTCATACAACTTAGATTTGTGTTTTGACAATTAGTCCACCCAGGCTGGCCCAGTGCTTGGCCTGTCGTGCTTTGGGTGTGTGTTTCTAGAAACGTCTTCATTGTGCCCAGGACAGGTGAGTTCTACGTGATTGGTGTTTAGAAACCAAAGGTGTAGTCCCTCTTATGCAGTGAGTTAAAGTGCTCTGAGAACACTATTTCCAGTGCTTCCTACCTACACAAGTCACTTCAAGTGACAACCAGACCCGGGAGGGCCTGAGGCTGGGCTGTCCCCAGGCCTGCCTGCTGCTCGTCAGTGGGGGCCCTCGCACCTCGGCCTTGCAGGGGGATCTGAGGAAGGGCACTGGGCCAGGCTCGTCAGCACCGGCTGCCCTTCTCTCAGCCCAGCTCCATGTGCTCCAAGGTGGTCAGCTGGGAAGACATGGCCTGGGTCACTACCCCGTTTCTGAATCCTTCCTTCCTTTCGTGAATTCCCATCTAAACCGTCTCAGGGTAGGTTTAGAAATATCCCAGTGCGCCACATGAAAGCCCATTAGAGTCACATAGCTCAGTGCACTTGAAGGGCCAGCAACAAGACCTTAATAAAAGTTAAAGCACTTCCTCTCCCTTGGATTTGCCCAGCCCACACCCTTAACACATGATGTGCCATCAGACCCTCTTGGCAGCAATAATAATATATACATACATACATAATACACAGAGGACATGAGGAAAAGACAGCTCGCAATGCTCCCACTTAATGATTCCACTCCTTGGATGGATTGTCACGCTATGGCAGATCCCAAAAGCAAAAGCCCACACAGCAACCTTGAGCAGTGTTAGCACGGCCTGGGGGTGCCTTACAATGCTGCGGTGTCGGCAGGAACGGGCTTAAAAAGACCTAAAGTGATTTTGTGAGCAGGACTCCACTTCCGTTTCTAAGTTTTTAGATATTACAAAGTACCCATATATATGATAAACACTTAACCCAGATATAAATTTTAAAAAAACCCACTGAATGTGGGGGGTTGGGGAGAGAAGAAAACACCAAAGAGTTTAGGAAAAGCCTCCCTGTGCAACTCTCACAGATAAGCACATACACTGGACTTCACCCTTCACATTTCTTATTTTTCACCAAAAGTCATCAAAATTAGAGCAAAGAGTTGGTTTTTGAAAAAGGCTGAAATTACCAATTATAGTGACTAGTTTTAAAGGAGAAGGGCCATGCGAGGGAGCAAGGCCACAAATCAAGCTTGGAAAGCAAAAATCATTTTCTCTTTGGCAACAACAACATCTTCTTAGTTCAATGAAGCCAAAGCTTTCCCTACAAACAGACACCCAACTTGTTAGTGTGAATATTGTGTGTGCAGGAGAGAGAGAGAAAGAGAGAGGCCTCTGGATAATATAAATTAGAAGCAATTGAAGTTGGGGGAAAATCTTACAAAATTTAAGAACATTTTCATTGACAGAGTAAAACACAGCAGGTAAAACAATCGTGTACTTTAAAAATATGGATACTAAAGTGAGTATCTTCAGGAAAAGGCCATTACGTGGTAACCCGGGCAAGTCTGCCAGGTTAAGTACACCTTGTAAAAAGTGTGTTGGTGTTAGAGATACCTAGTTGCAAAAATAGACGCAGAGAGTGAAGCTGGCAGATGGCCTGGCAGAGACACCTGCCCTGGCGGAAGGCCCTGCTTCAGGTGCCCTGGTCCAGGGCTCTGAGAAGGTCCCCTCCTTGCAGGAGCGTGGAGCTTCCTGGCACAGGAACGTTCACCTCACAGTCATATCTGGTCAATTCTGGCAGCAGGTAGGGCTCAAACGAGGGCCCGAGCAGCCGGCTTGCCATACCTGAAAGAATGGTTGGTACTGTATTTTAAAAACCAAACCGGATATCCGGAAAAGGCTCTATTCCATTAGAGGCTGGCAGGGATGAGAAGGGCACTGCAGAGAGCAAGGGGCATTTTCCAGTTTTTGTGACTCGGGGTTATAGATAGGGCAGCCCTAACTTCACTCTGTTTCTTCAATGCAATCTTATCTGGGAGGACCCATAGCACTAGGTGGGGTGCTGAGCCCCACGGGAGAGAGAAAGTGTGCGGTGCAGACAGCAGCTAGAGGGTGTTGTGTGGAGGGAGCCCACAAGGCTTCTAGGCCTTGAAGGAGGAGACATCAGGAAGAGCCTGACCTGTGTCACCGCATCGGCAACAGGGAGGGAAGGCCGAGCGGAAAGGGAATTCTGAACCGGCTGCTGCCTGCACACACATGGACGCACAAACATGCACACACATTGCAAGGGGAATCTCTCAGCACCCAAACCCCACTTCCCCGGAAGGAGGCCCAGGGACCAGAGGACAGCCTGGAAGCCCTTCTTTGGGCCCCTTCCCTCGGTCCCCTGGACCTCACACCCTGTGGACGGGGTGGGTCTCAGGCCTCTGGAGCCCCCTTCTTGTACGTGCTGTCAGAAATAGTCTCCCCCTGATTTCTAAGGCTCAAGGAAACTCGTGGGCTCACAGCAGGCAGGACAATGCCAGTTATTATTTACTGAATGCAAACCTCCCACGCAAAGGCGTGGCTGGGAGAGTACAGCTGGGATTCAAGCCCAGGGCTGTCTGATGGCGCTGGAGTCTGGGTTCTGAAGCACTGAATAGCGATCTCCCCAAACCCTAGTGCTGAGGAAATTACCCGCTTTGAGGGCAGGGGTCTGGTATGTTCCACCACGTCCTCCCACTATGTTTATGCAGTCTTTTGTGACAACATCTCTGTTTCCCAAGACGGTAACTGACCTAGGAGGCCCAGGACCGAGGGCAGGCACCAGGTGACTAACCCTCCAGAAGGGCCAGCTGGGTGACCTTTCCCGGAGCCCCTGGCAGCATGTTTCCCGCACATGTCCTCAGCTCAGCTCCCACCTGAACGCAGAGGGATGCCCCAGAGGCCAGTGGGACATGAGGCAATTCAGCAGCATGAAGAACCGAGGAAGACACAGGCTCGAGGGCTTTTTGGACCAAAGAGCCCTGGATGTCACCTGATTGTTGTAAGGCTCCTTCTAAAACCCTGTAGGCAGATGGCCTTCCAGCCCCTGCTGCAACTCTTCCGGGAAGGAGGGCTTGCACTGCTTACGGCAGCGGCCTTTCAGGGCAGCAAGTCATGCTGAGTGGAGATGGCCGCCTTGGGATATCCACCCCCTGGCCCTCACCCCTCCCACACACCACAGACGCCAGCACAGAGGCTGCAGGCCCTGGGGCACCCACCTGCCGCCTTGTGAGCCGAGGGCAGACTGTAGTCCTGGTACTGAAAAGCGCAGCATTGCGGGGGGAACCTGCTCTTGGCGCTCTCCTCGGGGCTCATGGCGGACGGAGGCTGTGGTGGTGGCAGGTGTCTCAGAGGCTGACTCGGGCCCCTCATGGGATTGTGGGTGAACTCATCTGAAAGGTCAGTGTTGGAGTGTGAGGGCAGTGCCAGCCCGAGGAGGGGAGAGACCGTGATGCCCCCAGGACCCTCCCTGCCTTCACAGAAGGTGCTCAGAGCCAGCCCCTGGGCCTCGAAGCCCAGGCTCCTGATGGTGTAGTTTGAGCCAGAGTGGAAAGGGGAAGCTGTGTGTGTGGAAGGAGGGATGGTAGGGCAGGTGGTGAGTGGAAGAACCGAGATGTGCCCCTGAGCCCCCCCACCCAGCCCTTCCACCTGCAGACACCCCCACCCGGCCCCAGGGGGGCCCGGCCTGCTGCTCACCACTGGGGACGTTGGCGCTCAGCCGCTTGTCAGGTATCGGAGGGCAGTTCCCGCAGCCCCTGAGGCTCTTCATCCTTTTCCACATCAGATGTGAAGGGCTGCCTCCTGGAGGGTCCCCCTGGGGGTGAGAGGGGCAGAGAACCCGTCGTCAGACTGAGTCGGGGTGGGTGGCCTCAGAGCAGCTGTCTGAGAGGCCGCTGCCCCACCCCGCCCTGCTGCCCCTGGCTGGCCACTGAGCCTCAGAGTGAGAGCTGCCTGCCAGCTGGGCCCTCTGCTCTCAGCCCCGATTCCCTGCCCAGCCTGACCCAAGGCAGCGCCAGTCAGGAGATGGCTCACCCCACTCATGTCCGGGAAGGCTTGCTCCTCATACTCCAGCTGTCGCTTCAGCTTCAGCTTGTTGGAGAGGGCTACCATGGCCGGGCTCATCGCGTCTGGGCCCTGAGGCCTGAAGCCCTTTGCAGACCTGCCAAGCCCAAGAGAGTGGGCTGTGAGGGGGTCTGGAGCCCCACGCCATGCAGGGCCTTTGGAGGGCCCTTCCAGAACTAATACATCTGACCCAAAGGGCAGAGGCTCAGAGGAAGGGCGTGGGCCTCAGGGCCCGAGCTGCACTCCGCTGCCCTTCCCCAGTCTCCCCACCTGCCGAGATGCCAAGGGTTCAAGTCACATGTGCCGCCAGCCCAGCGGGACCCAGGCAGCCTCCAGGCCTGACCTCGGGTGCAGTGGCCCAGCTGGGTGGCGTCAGTCTTTAGGAGGGTTTCTTCTGCCCCATCTCTCCCTGCCAAGCTGCTCCCCCTCAGACGAGTGAGGCTGCTCTATCACAGGCACATGCCCCAGGGCAGTGTAACTAATGTGCCCTGGGAGCGGAGGCCATATGCCACCCATTGTGCTGGAGCTCCCAGCTGGTGGAATGGAGCTTGTTGGGGAGATTTGAAGGAGCCAGGAGGAGGAGGAGGACAGGGAAGGCAATGCTGGACGTCCAAAAGGCATGGGCATCTTTTTCTTTTCTCAACCAGGGTTCCAGGAGGAAACAGAGAACCACTGCCCAGGTAACTTTTTGTGTTCTGTAATGAAGTCTAGGTAAGCAAGGTGCTTTAGGGTGCTCTGGGGAGAGAGACATGGGTGTGCAAGGGGGGACAAGCTAGTTCTCTCCCTTTTCCTGTCCTCAGTCACCTCTTGGGCCCCTCCGCTCTGATAAAAACATTGCACTCGAGGCCTCCCAGACCTCGGGTGACTCCTCTCAGCCTAAGCTCCTGGATCAGAGCAGGACTCATTGGAGGACCAGCCACAGTGGAGCAGGAGTTGGTGATGGGGCAGGAAGTCTCTCTGGGCCCTAGATCACCCCCTAGTGCGCTCCCCCCCCCCCGCCCCCTCTCTTTTCAGCCCAGCCTTTGCTGAAGCAGTCGAGGGTCACTGCCACTCACCTCTTCTTGAACATGGAGAGCTGCGGGGAGGAGACAGGGGGCCCCGATGGCGATATCCCCAAAGCCTCCGCGTGCTGATCTCCTCCAGGCCACTTGGGGGGCCTGGAATGTAAGGGTGGATCAGGGGGCCACTGTGTGTTGAATATGCCCCCCAAAGAAGAGAGAGGGGTGCTGGCCTGGCCACAGCACGATGGCAGGGACACCTTGCTCCCGCCATCGAAGAAGATGGAGGACATGGGCTGGTGCTCAGGCTCCGTCTTCTTGCTCTCCAGCTGCTGCTGATACTTGTCCAGGAGGAAGGGGCCGGGAGCGGGCACGGGGGCCAGCGGCTGGAAGATGCTGGTCATGGTGCTGACGCAGTGCTGCGGGAGGAACTGCGGGTTCTCGGGCGAGAGCTTCTCCTCGGGACAGATGGGGCTCAGCTGGAAGTCCTCCCCGTCCATGGGGATGTAGGGTGCCAGTGTCTCCAAGTCCAGCTCATTGAAATCCAGCTGAGGAGACACAGAGCAAGACAGTTTTTGCAAGAGCGTTTGGCTTTCTGTAATAAATGCTTTCCTGTAAAGTTACATGCAAATAAAAATTTGATTCTGGTATCATTTTTATTTTTGTGTGTTAATCCTCGCCCAACGATATTTTTCCATTGATTTTTAGGGAGAGTGGAAGAGAGAAAGAAAGACAGAGAGAAACATCAACGTGAGAGAAACACATTGATTGGTTGCCTCCTGCACAAGCCCCGACGAGGGCCTGGGCCAGAGAGATATGTGCTCTTGACCGGAATCAAACCCAGGACCTTTTGGTCCACAGGCCAATGCTCTGTCCACTGAGCCAAATCAGCCAGGGCTCCGATATCATTTTTAAATGCATTTAAACTAAAATAGTATTTCAAAGACTCCTAACTTGGTGAAGGGAGTAAATGTTCCCTTTGCTTATAAATGTCTCATACATCTGGATGTACTTTTTAAATGTTGGGCTTCTCTGAAGAAACGTTCGGTCGTAGTTTTGGTCTTGGTGTGCGCTAAGGGAGCTCCCTCAGTGAGTAGGAGATAAACAAGGTGAGAGTTACAGGCAGAAGAGCTGGATTGACACAGGTAAAGCAGAGGGCGAAGTGGGAGGTGGGAGGAGGGACCTCTACAGGCTCCACTTCCCTGCACCCTCATCCAGTTAGGGACCATGGTCCAGCATCTCCACTGGTCTCTGTCACAAAGGGGTGCGGCTGCAAGACCGGGCCTGAGCCTTCTCCACCGCCCGCTGGCAGGCACACCAGCCCAACTTCTCCGTGGCTGCCTACCTGGGTACTGCACTGGTCCTTTGCCTCTGTATCCATGGCAAAAAGCTTCTCAATCACCTCTATCTTCAGATCGTCATTCAGAGACGTGTAATAGTCCTCAGGGCTGCCGGGCTGGGGGCCAGGAGGGAAGTGACTATGTCAAGAGTATGACACTGGTCTCCCCAACATCCAAGGTAGAAGGAGAAATACATTCTTAGGCCCACAGACCAACTCCGTCCCACCCAACAAGTACTTGTAGAGAGGCCACTCCCTGTGAGCTGTGTGAATTATGTCCATTCATCAACCTCTCTGCACCTCAGTCACCTCATCAAATGAGCCTGTCCTGAGGAGCCAGTGGGATAAAGGCCATGGCCAGCAGGGCTCTGGAGACTACAGGTCTGTGCCCTGAGCAGGGACAGAGCTGGGGGCTCAAAACTGTGTGCCACTCAGCCCCTGCCTTCCGGGAGCTTGTCATTTAGGTGGGGGCGGGACTGGATACTGACAGCAAGCAAACAGCTAGAGTACCTGCAGGCATGTGTCACCAGCTCTCTATGGGACTCTAGCATAACTTGAGTAGGAGGAGGGCAGTATTTCTGTCCAGACTGACCGGCCATACGGCAGTGGCCAGAGGAGGAGCCTGCCCTCTCCGTGGCCTCACTCCAGGGGACTCACCGTGGAGCAGCTGCTGCTGGTGGCACTGGGGCTGGTGTCCCCCGGGGCGGCCGCCTGGGGCATGGTGAAGGCGGGCAGGCTGGCCTCGCTCTGGGCAATGTGGCTCCTCAGCTCCTCAGCCCACGACTGGTTGGGGGCCAGTAAGGTGTCGCCATAGGCTGATGACTCCTCGAAGCTCTGGTTTCCTGTGGAGACAAGAGTCTGGCTTGGTTAACAGGGATTCGTCCGGTCCATGGAAAACCCCCGAGGACAGAGAAAAGCCCAAAGGATGCACGAGAAATCCCCACAGCTTCTGGAAGTCATGCCTGGGCTGGGCCCTCAGCCCTGGAAGCTTGACTGGGACAAAGGGGCCTTTAACTGGGGCTCCGGCTCAATGTACCGGCTCCCTTTCAAGGGGATACCCTCCTGGAGCACTTACTTGTCAGAGACTAAGTGAATTAGGAGCCGCTCTTCCTCAAAGAGCAGCCCAGCATGTAGATGAGAGGTCAGGAGAGGACAGAGGGCAGTCAGCCTCAGTGAACGGAGGCTGCGAGCCTTCTCGTCCCGGATTGTCCTCTACGATCCTCTGTTGCTTCTCTCGTGGCCTCTCGGGGACACAGGTAACAGGGCAAGCACAGATGCTGCACCTATTCCTTCAGCAGCACGGCCAGGCTGCGGGTCCCACACGGGGAGCAAGGGCCCCCGGGACACGTGAAGATGCTTCCAGTGTGGATCGGGGAGGCCTGAAAACTCTGTGGCGACAAGGACTCAGTCCCTGTGAGACAGGCACACGTTTTAAAGAAGTAGTGCCTACGGGGGCTAAATCTGGCCCTGAATCTTTTCTGGAATTATTTCGCCCAACATTATTTCAGTTCAGGCCTCTTCCAAAAAAGCAATTTGTCCCTCAAGGCCCAGGTGAAGCGCTGCCCTTGCTGTGAAATCGTGCCAGTGACCTCTGAGCAGCTCTTGCTGTCAGGGCAGGCTCCTGCCCCTGTGGTGGAGAAGTGACTCCTCCAGGCAGTCCCCTGCAACCTGCCCTCTCCCCCCACCCCCTCCCCCTCGGCACTTTGTGGTCTTACTCCGTGCCAGGTGCATGCGTTGTTCTTTTGCATCCAGTACAGACCAGTCTGACCACTAACAGATGATTAGCAAGACTCAGGGAAGGAACAGGGTGCCGCTGGTTAAGGGAAAGCTGTAGCCAGGGAGGCCTGTGACCGTAAAAACCTCCCCCACTCAAGAGAATTCGACGTCCCCCAGCTCAGTGGAGGGGCACCCACCGAAGTCCAGAGAAATGATGGCATCTCCCGCAGTGGGCGCCAGCTGGGCCAGCTCCTCCGGCTCCTCCTTCAGTTTGGTGAACAGGAAGTGACTCTTCTCGGACACAGCCACCTCGTCGCTGTTCTCAAAGATGCTGTTCATGGCCATCAGGTGCGGCTTGAACAGGGATTCCGTCTGGTCCATGGAGAACACCACGTCGTTCTTCTCAATCTCACTGAGGGGACAAGAGGGTGCGTCAGGCCTGCCACGTTTCTAGCGAGATCCTTTTGTCCCTCAGACCCAGGGACACCCCGACGGCTGAGCCTCTCAGCCAAATGCGTGGGTATGGACACTGTCGTCATGTCTTGAAGAACCACACAATGGAATTTGGAGTTAAGGCAGCAACATCGAGAGTGCCCTCAGACCATGAGTCTGTCTTGGATCCTGCTTTACGGGCAGGCACTGCATGGTGTACCCGGGCTTGTAGATTTTTGTATGTTTCACTCCAGCAATGACTTTACCCAGCTCTCTTCCCAGGGGCTACAGAGTGACTGTGGAAAAACATCCCTGTTTTTCCACGTTCACAAAATGCTTATCAAGGAATGACTTTGTTCTGTCTGCCTCCCCACGTGGGTCAGAGGCCTGGCACAGGTGAGAGACTAGGGAAAGGGGAAGAGAAGCACTGGGAAGGGGAAGTCCCAAGTGACCCACTGTTCCCGCATCATCCATGGAAGTCCTCTGGGTCCCGAGGGCCCGCACCACAGAGAGCTCACAGAGAGCCTGCGGAGAGGAGAGGCTGGGCATTCTGGGGCCTGCCATCCTCAGTGTGGGGCGCTCACAGCCCATGCCCCACTGGCCCTCCCACACTCACCTCAGGACGTAGTTCACACACATGATGCACTGGGGCTGCAGGTTGCGTGGGTTGTAGATGACTGTCCCCTGCGTCTCCAGCCACACGTAGCCCCCATGCTTCGCCAGCATCCGGTACTGGCCGCTCACCACCTGGCCCTTGGTACACACTATGGGAGGAGAAGGAACCTGAGGTCCGGGAGGTGGGGGGCTGAAGACCCCCACGGGAGGGCAGTCTTTGGGGAAATGGACAGGACTAGGCACCAGACCATGAAGACTGGAGCTTAGAGATCATCGCACCCAACTCTTCGTGTTAAATATAGGGAGAGGAGGGCCAGAGGGCTTACATGACTTGCCCAAGGCTGTCCAAGGGAGGAAGTGGCCCATTGCCAGTTCCCTGACAAGTCTGCTCACCCATTGGCTCTGTCCTACTTTCCCCCAGGGAGCCCCCAACAGGGTCCCAGGGGGAGCCTCTGTCAAGCTCTCTAGGTTGGGGGTGGGTGCTTGCAAGCAGTGTGGAGAAAGCCTGTCCTCAGGGTAGCCCTTTGGAGCAGACCCACTACCAATACTAAAAGCTTGTGAGTGAATAGTTTTTAAACAATATGCTTGACTGTCCCAGGTCATCTGTCAGGCCTGCCACCATGGGGCCACAGAAGACGTGTGACCCATAGCAAAGGCAGAGGTAAGGGCTTGCCCTCTACACCCCCCGCCCCTCACCCGCCACACACACAGCCTATACTCAGCCTCTTCAAAACCATAAGACCTTCCCACTCCCTTTCCAGCTGCCCAGCGAGGCTGCATGCTTAAGACATCTTTCCAATTCCAGATTGTTCTAAATGTTCATTTAACTTTTGTGCGTCCAGTATAAAGACAATAGGGAAGGGGTCCCACATTCCAGACTGTCCTCCTCCCCAGTCCAGAATGCTCTATCTGCTTCCATTAAAAAGGAATCAATAACTCCCTTTAAACAAAAGTCCACTTAATGTTAGAATTCTGGTGGTTTCCTGAACTGCCCAGTTACTTCTATTCCTTGGGAATTCATTCTTCAGACACTCCCTCCCCCCACCAAATCGCAAAGAATTGGAAAGAGGCATAGGGGAAGGACCAGGAGATCTTGCTAGCCTGGGCACTTGGGGAAAAGAATACTCTCTCTTGGTTTTTGTTTCTTCACCCGCAAAATGGAATGCGATAAAAAATATAGTAATAAGATAATCATTATTAGCTACCACAGCTGTTTGTACTGAGGGCCAAATTTGGCTTATTAGGTGCAAGAATGTGGACTGAATGTCACTCACAAATGCTCTATAGGAAAAGCCACCTCCTCCCCAAAGTCACTCATATGGGCACTCCTGTCCTGAATTGTCGTGGGCTCTTCAGCCAAAGAAATAACTGTTCTCCCCTGACTTCCTGTTATCTGTGCCACTGAGGCTCCCCTGTGGCAGTGAAACGATTCTTGCACAATTTCAAGTGGCTGGAGTTAACTTATTTAGACGGCTCTTAAGGCAGACAAAACTCAGGGCTCTTATTCTTGATGAAATGGTGCAGCGAGCAAAGGTTTTTAACTGCATTTCTAGCAATTGCAGGCGAGGGCCTGCTCTGCCAGTAGAATATAATTAGGCCCACCTTCTAATCATCTGCTCATTAGTGCCAGCCTCCGTGCGGGGCCTGCTACTTGGTAGATAGGCTTTTTATGACCTTTAATCTTGTTTTCCTAAGAGCACATAATGTGCTCACACAAAAAAGAGAAACCAACCCCCAGCCCCTCCCCTCGGAGACTAACGATGTATAAATTACTAATCCATTTGGAAACGATGGCTTTCAATTATCTGAATCTGGTTTGAGGGCTGAGCTTCCCCAGCAATTTCAAATGTGAGCACTCACAGGCTAAGATATATGGGTGCGGACATTCAGGGTGCTGGTGTGGACCAGCCTCAAACCTGGCCTCCAGCTATTTCACAGCATCCGTGTGGGTCTGTGGTGCGATTATATTTGCACAAACCCAGTGAGGGAGAGAGACAGGCGGAGGCGGATTTCCCTGTGCTGGATTTGGGCTTGCTGGCTGGGTACAAGCCTCTGAGCTCAGAGCTTCTTGACTTGCTTCCACCAGGGGAAGAAGGGAGCCTGTGATTTCCATTTGGGCTGTGAGTTACCTTTACGTGTGCCTAATGCTTAAATACACAGATTCAATAAAAAGCACATTTTCCCTGGAGTCAGCGGAAAACTGACGTGACAAACTTTTATCCCAGCTCTTTTTATAGGAATCAAAGCTTTTCTAAGAAAAAGAAGATTTAAAAAAAAAATCCTTCTTATATGCCTAGAGAGAAGTCATCATTTTTGTTACCTTGGAAATAGTTTCTTTCCTCTATTTTCCCACCCAGAAGATAAAGTATAATACTGTCCGCCAAGAATTCCCAGAAACTTACGTTCGTCCTCGCTTTGACTTCACCCTTGGTTGATGAGAAAAGCTGGACTTTTCCCCGGTTTTTCATCTACAGGAGGGGAGGTCCAGGAAGCCTGGCCCTGGGGAGCCTGTGGGGGCTGGGCCAGAGCCCAGCTCTCTGAGTCCCAGTGTCAGGGACAGTCACAGAGCAGAAAAGCATGAGGAACCCCAACGTGCAGGCTGGAACCACAGCTGCAATTTCAAAGTTGGGGCTGGGTCACACCCACCCCTGTGGGCTGGGCATATAAGGGTACCTCCACCTGCCTCCCCGATCCCTGGTCTGTTAATGGGGCTGAGTCTAGGTCGTTTGTTTTCTGAGAAACTTCTCTGAGATATCGTCAAGGCTCCTGTTCACTGTTACATCAAACCCAAAAGCCACGAGGAAGCAGCAGAGAAACCCAAATAGAAAGACAAGACCTCACTCTGTAAGAGAATATTATGGTTATCAGATGCCGCTTATGGGCTAGCTACTCTGAACTTCCGCTAACCTAACCCTGGGATGGATGGATGGATTGAGGAACAGAGGGTGAATAGCTGGACTTCCCTCTTCTTCCTTGCCACACCAGGCCACAGCTAATCCTGGGAGCTCAAGACCTGCAGAGCCACGGGGAATCTTCGTAGATTTACCTGTTTTCAATCCTTCTACAATTCTCTGTCTGCACTTACGTTGAAGTATTCTTTTCCAAATATGTTTGATGCCTTTGGGTTTATCATTCATTTAGTGCTTGTACTGTGGCTAAAGGAATGAGCCACCTGGTTCCCTTGGAGCCCACAGCCCTCCTTTTCCCTCAGAAATGAGATCCCTTAGGGCAGGGATCAGTGCCATCATTCCTCAGTGACCGAGTGTAGGGTTATAAACCCAGAGTCCTTGCATGTTGATGGGCTGTATGGACTCAAGAAAATCATCTTGGATTGCCTGCAAATGGGAAGCCTGAGCTGGAGATATGGCCAGGTGAGTGCACTAGAACTGCCCTGCCCAATATGGTGGCCATTAGCCAAGTGTAGCGACTTCAATTTAATTCAGCTCCATAATTTCCCTAGACATATTTCGAGTACTGCATAGGCCGCCTGTGGACTATGTGGATGTAGAACATTTCCACTGCAGAAAAGTCTAACTCGGGTTCTTTCTGGCTGCAAAGCAGTCTCCATATGCCTCACTGGGTTGTTGGACAGCCTCCTCCAACTGAGTTCTCTTGATCCAGCAAGCAAGCTCTTAGGGAACCATGGCCTGCCTCAATACTTCTATCAAGGCCCTGCTACCTTCCTTCTGTCTCATCCTTCCCTCTCCTTCAAGGTGTCCAACTCTAGTGCTCTATCCTCTCTTTTCTGCACTTCCCCAGCCCTCCTCTTCTCTGAATGGGTGCACTTACTTCTAGAGCACATAACCCAAGGTGACTGTGTGTCTCAGTTACCTCTACCGGGCTGTTCCATAGGCTCTGCAGACTGTGGACTCCATCTGCAAGGGCGCTCAGCAGAGATGGGGAATGAGGTTCAGCCCACCTTCTACTCTCTAAGCTTGGTGTGGGTGTGTCCCCCTGGAGGAAAAGTCCTTTGTGTAATTTGCATGAAGTTGTCATATCGGCTGGTGGCAGCCTTGGTTCTCTAACTATCCTGACCCTGCCTGGTTTGGCTCAGTGGATAGAGCAACGTCCCAAGGACTGGAGGGTCCGAGGTTCGATTCCGATCGAGGGCATATAAAAACAAATTCTAATCTAACCATCCCGAGGGTACATCTTACTGCTGCATAAGACAGTGGTTCTGTAAGGGAGGTGACCAGGTCTTCTCCTGCCTCACCAGTCACACCCCACTCAAGGCCAAATTCCACAGACCCAAGGGAGCCACATGGGACACTCCAGGAACTTACGGTTCTGGTGACTTTTGGTCATGTTCTCTGAGTCCAGTGCATGGTAGAACTCGTAGGCTGAGCGGCCGAGCAGCTCCTCTGGGTGGTAACCAATCAGTTCTGTGATTCTGAAATTTTTAAAAAAGCATGTGGGGAAGAGAAACCATATGAATGTGGGCAGGGGCTCAAGGAGCTACATCCACAAGGTAAGTCAAACGCACACATTCAGATGAAAACACTACAGGCTTCCTGGTCACACCATTCATGCATGCAAAAACACACGGTGGTCAACCTGCAGCTGTGGTCTGCCCAACCTCCACTCTCCCTGCCCTTCCTGAAGTCATGTCTGGGGAGGAAGGAAAGGCAGCTCCTCAGGGGACTCCTACCCCCAGCCCTGATATACACATATGCCCAGTCTCCAACAACCATGCTTTCACCCCCACCTCCCAGTTGCAGATGAGGGAGTAGAGATTCAGGGAGAGTAGACAATTTGCCAATGTCCCCACGTGTCCAGGGCCTCCTGATTACTAGGTCAAGCTTATTCTAGGAGAGGGGGATATAAATGAAAAGTGAAAACTACGTGGCCCCAAGTGGGGAACAGCATGGAGATGACCTTTCTCTGTGTGTGAACTGCAGAGTGAGGCTGCACCTGGGGCAGGGAGAACCCCAGCTGTGCTTGCAGCTTCACTCCTCCGGGTGCTTCTCCTCCTGTCCTGCCCGGTGACCTCACATTCCTCTTGGACATGGGCCTGCCTTCCATGGGTTCTTCTACTTGTCCCTCCCAATTTCAAGGAATGGTAGAAGGGCAGGAGGTACGGAGAGGAAGAAATATAAAATCACAGCCATAGAAACGTGCCTCCTCATTACATTCTCCAATAAACGTGCAGCTCTAACAGGACCAGGCTTGGCTGTCCTAACTGTGCCTCGCTTCCCCCTGTAAAGTGTCTGTTTCTGATGGAAAGCAGACAGAGAAAAGGCAAGTATGGAGAACCATGAAGAACCACTTAACCCTTAGCTCTGTGGAGTCATCAAAATAAACCAGTCCTGTTCAAGAACCACCAGATTAGCCACATCCCCGCGTCATACCTAAATATTATTTTTTCATAACCTTTGTTATCTCACACATTTTCTCTAATGGGCTCATTGTCTCATTAATTTGGCCGATCACAAATGAGAAGTGATGCTACCCTCGCCACTCCAAGCTCTGTGTCAGATGCATGGCTCTTAGGTCTGGCTCCATCATTTATCACCTGTGTTGGAGATTAATAATATGAAGAGGAAAGCAGGAGCAGTGTCTCTGCTCTCCCTTCCAAAGGGGTCTGCACACATCTACCAGAATAAATCATCATAAAATATTACCTGCATCCTGCCACTCCCCTGGTTAAGCATCTACAGCTTAACCCATTTCCAACCATATCAGGAGCAAATAAGCTCTGTAATTTCTAGTTTCCATCTCCCATGCAATTTGATTTCAACTAACCTTCAGCATGTCTTGTAACCTTTGCCCTGGTGAACCCCTCTCTTCAGAGCTCCCCATACCAGTGAACTCATTCTTGCTGCAGAACCTTTCCCCCTCTTCTCTAACTCCTGACGGTTGTGGGGCCAGCTCAAGGCCTCACCTTCTCCATGGACGCCTCGCCGATGTCTCCTCATGAAGTCCATACAAGCAAACAATGCCACAGAGAATTATGTATTTGTCTCTCCACATCCCACCTAGGCTGTCAACCCCTGAACTCAGGGAACACTTTCTCCTTTGGCCTCCCCTACATGGGCCTATACCTGGGTAGCTGACCAGTGCATTCTCTCTTAGGACCTAAACCGGAGCCCTGCCTGTCCCAGTACTGCTAAGGAATCTGGGCACCATTTCTACTTTTCCTCCTAGAACAGGATGAACTACCTCAATGCAGGCTGGTACACACACCGCGCCCTCCAGCACAAACCCTCGAGATATTCAGTCCACCCTTTCTGGAAGGTGTGTCTAGTGTTGATGTGGGCAGAGAAGAGGCAAGTTCTCTGCTGAGGTGAGACTGGGGGTTAAAGCCTGTGTCCAACAAGGGACAGCTGAACAGGCCTGAGAAGCTTGGGTCTTAGCTGCTTCAGCCCAGGGGAAGTCTCTCCAGGGAGATGCCAGGAGCTCATTTGCACCAGCCAGCTGGTCACACACCAGGAGGATCTGTCTCCTCTGAGAATCTCTGAACTCATCAGCAATGGGCATGTTCCTTGTCACCCTCTCCCCAGGGCTGGCACCCAACGTGGCACCTTAGCCGCCATGGAGACTGGGGGAATGAGGAGACAGTTGAACAGTGCGGGCCCCTCCTTTCCTACAACCACGTATCTTTTCTCTGTCGGTCAGTGCCTCTCTAAAGCTGAGCCTGGGGATCAGCACTGGGGGGCCCTGCTGACACAGATGTGCCAGATAAGCCACCTCGTTTCCTGGACAGGTCTAGAATTTTAGAGAGACTCTCAAAAATGAGGCTCTTCTGGAAAAGATTTGATTCTAGTCCCTAAAGAAATTCAATTTTCTTTCAGGATTAGAATCTCTAAATAAAAATGTTCAAAGTGAATGTTTGTTATGATCTGCCTCATAATAAAATATGTTTAATCAAATTAATGTACCATCCATTCAAAGGCACACAATGGGCATGTTTTGGAAGTGGACAAACAAACCTAGATTTCAGAATGGCCAGCTATCTTCCCAGTAGCAGCCTTCATTTATCTTGTCAGCTAAAACAAATATTTAATGTCTCTTTCTTCATTCCTTTAAACAGACTATAAAAACTGGGAAATACGCATGTACCCCCAACACAATTGACGAACATTCACAAAGCCAGGAAACCCGGACTTAAAGCTAATGGTCATTCCCCTCCATCTGTAGGCACGCAGACGCCATGGGGAGGGTAATGAACCGGCTTGTTTATAGGGTCCGGCTACTACGCACAGAAAGGCCTTCCCGGCTAATTTCCCCCCCAGAGAAGCCTCCGGAGCTATGATAACAGTTTCATCTGTTCTGTCCACCGGGGACAGGGAAACTATTTTTTTCTTTCTAATTAAGAGCCCCTGGGGCTCCCTAAGGGAGAAGTCGACTCAGTAGGGCTGTTCTGTTTTTAGAGAAGAAGGAAATATAAAAATCAACCTACCAGATTTCATAAGTAAGAAGGCCACCCTCTAATAATAAAATGGAAAAAGAAAAAGATCCGGGGGGAGGTTGGGAGGGAGATGCAGACGTAGGCAACCGTGGGAGGCAGAGGAAGAAGGAAGAAAAAGAGAAAACAAAATAGAGAGGAAAGAACGGTTGTTGAATTCTGAAGTTCACGTTACCCCAAGTAAATACAAGATTCCAACCAGCCAGGGCTGGATTTCAGAGTCAGTCATGCCTTCGCAATGCAAAATGACAGGGATTCATTTCTCGTCAATGGCCCTTTCCCCTTAAAAATGATCAGAGGCTCTTTCCAACCGGGACTACCTGTGACCAAGAGGTGGAGGAAAATCATTCTCTCAGCTACAGTGTCAGTGCCATCGCCTCAAGAGGCAGTAGAGACCCACTAGGAATAAGGCGGCGGCTGCTTTTCCCAGTGACACTGCCAGGGGCCCGTCCCCGTGGGACACAGCAGCAAGCGCCTGACTCCGGGAGCCACTGCCTGGAGTCAAAGGAGGTCTGGCTGCAGTTTTAAACCCAGTTCCCCACACAAGTAAAGGATTTGCTAAGTAAAGTAATCATGTAAACCAGATGGGTTAGACCGGCAGCGGTTCTCAACCTGTGGGTTGCGACCCCTTTGGCGGTCGAACAACCCTTTCACAGGGGTCGCCTAAGACCATCCTGCATATCAGATCTTTACATTACGATTCATAACAGTAGCAACATTACAGTTATGAAGTAGCAACGAAAATAATTCTATGGTTGGGTCACAACATGAGGAACTGTCTTTAAAGGGCCAGAAGGTTGAGAACCACTGGGTTAGAGTATTGAAACTATTAAAGAGGATAAAAGTTTTAAGTTCTTTAGAACCACCTATTTGTTTTTCAAAGAATGTACTTGCTAATAAACCACACTTCTATTAAAGTCTCTGCCTGTTTTCCTCCCCTCCCCCCATCCCCCCACCCCTTTGGACAATGGTCTCTCCTAGACTCGATTCGCCCCGTTTGGTTTTTATACGTGCATATCAGCTTTGAAATGGCATTTCCTCATATCCAGACTATTCACTAACTCGGATTTCGAATGCCTTCTGGTTTAATATATTTTTATCCAGATTTTGTTTGTTTTAAACTGCAGTACTTTTAGCTTTGTGCTTTCCTCAAATACGACACAATCAGGTGAAATCTATACAGCCAGCGCTGTAGTCAGTGGGCAATCCGTTTCCATCCTGTCCGTGTGATGTGTCCCCGGACAGGTTAATTTATTCCTAGGAAGGTTGCCCTGGCTCAATCCTGGATTGACCCTGCTCTGAGCGCCACCAAATGCTGCGGCTGCCTTGCACTGCCTTGGAGCCCACGCACAGTTAGAGGACGTTTGTCTTGAATTATAGCAAGAAAGAACCAGAGTGTGTAGGAGGAATAGCTTTTGAATTGTGAGGTCTAGTAAACTTTGAAATAAATTCCAAAGAGAATTTGTAGGGCTGCCCCTGTCAGGGAGTATCTTAAGCAGATTAGATTAGACAGGTCGCACTTGAGCACTTCTCATATGTCTATGCTCAGACTCTGTTAGGCTGATTTCAAGACTTTGTCATTAAAAAAAAAAAAAAAAAAAAGACTGTCATTTGCAGGAGACACAGATGCACAAGGGGAGCATTTAAAGTTTCTTCCAACTCAGGGATTTAAAGAAACACACTATATCCTCTTGCATAAGATGAACAGAGAAAAGCCAATTAGAGAAAAGGCAAAAATATTTAGAATACATGACATGTAATGTATTGATCTGAAAAGATCACCTTGAATTTAAAGATGCCACCCATCCTCTTAAAAAAATAAAACAATTTATTAAATGTTTCTCAATATGCATGAAAGTATATAATCTTTGACTATTAATTTGCCTGAATCAGCAAACTATTTTCTTCCTAGACTTCGATATTTTTGCCTTCCAGGTGTTCTGATGTGTATCTATTTTATAACTCATGGCTCTTTCTAATTGTCTTCATTGACATTCTCTGCATCATCTTCACTATTATTATCTTTGCTATTCCCACTTCGTATAAAAAACTCATAAATTTGAGCCACAGAATTTAAAATGCAGGCATCTTGACTGTTTAAACTTATTATGCTTCTGATATTATTATGCCTATGCTGCCTTAATTCAATACCAAAACAGGACTGCCCTCAAACTCTGCTTATAAAGATTACATGACCCTCCTTGTTACTTTCAAATTTTCACTGTACTTTTGATGCCTCCCATCCACTCCATTCCCAGTACTATGGATCCTCTCCACATAATTGCTTTTATAATTTACTTCTAAGGTATAGGAAGACTCATAAAATTGACAAAATCACAGTGGGATTATGTAAAATACAGATTTTGCTGTGCCCTCTTTGATGGCTTGGCTTCCAGTTACTCTCTTTCACCACTAGAGGGCAACTCCACCTGAATTGAAAAAGCAACCCAATTTAAACGACCTGGGAAAACATTTTGTCTTCCTTCTGGGTGAATGGAATGCTCTATTTTGTACTATTCACTGTGGTTTCATCAAGTTGTTCATGTATCAAACTGTAAACTCTTCGAGGTCAGGGACCATCTCTTTCACTTCTTTAATATAAAAGTCTCTGGCACAGGGTTAGATGCAGAGTAGATGCTCAATAAATAAGAGTTCATTAATTGGTTGCTCAGTATTTTAGGAAATGGAGTATAAACGAAGATGAGATCATCAGTTATATTGATGACTGGGACAGTCTTCTTCCTTAACCTTGTGACTCAACCTGACTCTCCCTGTCTAGAGCAGTCGACTATATAGTACACATGAACGCATTTGACATATATTCCTTCACTCAATTTCAGATGTTTCAGAGTAAATTGATTTTGGAAACTTGAGAGCTAAACACAAGATTAGAATCCTATTTTCTTGCCTCTTTTTTAATTTCTCTTCCCCTTTTCCTCTCTGTTCTTCCTTTTTTTTTTCTTTAAGACCCTTTGTTTGTTTGTTAGGTCTGTGATCTTAATACATCTAAGAAGAAGTACCAAATGGTGATTTTGTGGATTCAGATTGACTTGCATTTTCTTGAGATTCTTTCTAATTTTCCTTATGGGAAAAAAATCCCTTTGTGGGAAATCATAGCCCTTTGTGTGTGTCAGATGCCACTAAACTAGTGCATTCCATGATTAAAATGGGAAATCACCTCCCATTAGCTTTCATATGCAAGTGTTAGTTTTTGAAACACTGATCTTGGAAGGGTATTAAGGAAAATATGAGGCGGGGGGGTGGGGGGGGGAGACACTACAAATATGCTTTTCCCCATCCCAATACAAACAATGAAAACAAAACAAGCTACCAAAACTAAAAAATACCAGTCCTCATCAAAGCAATCAAGAAATAATACTTAGGGATTAAGGACTTAAAATAGTCACTTTATAAATTGTCTAAGCCACGTCTGTGCCCTTGTTAACTAATCTGCTAATCGGTTAAACATAACTTCTGTGTAGCACAGCATTCTAGGTCTTCAGATACCTCTGCATCACCGCTCCGGCACCACTGAATGCAGAGTGTGGGCCATGTCATTAGGTTTCGTGAAAGGCAAGATTTTGCTTCCAGTGCGCTGTGTCCAATAGAACTCCCATTCAGTATCGCCTCCACACTCAAAAGCCCTAAACCACAGATCCCTTCCAGCCAGTGCAGCCTCGGCCTGCCAGCCCTGAACCCAGCTAACCAGGGTTGTGCCCCTTTCCTCTTCAATCACGCTCACCCCACATTCCTCATGTCCCCCCTCCTCTTTTATCCAAAGGTGGCTTGCTTTCAGGAAATGACCTGAAACACATTCAAAACAAGATAATGAATAAAGAATAACTTCAAATTACCCTTTCCAGAGGATTCTTTTCCTTCATTGTAACAACAATCAAAATCTTAAGCTAAAAAAAAAAAAAAAAATCCCTGTTTTCTATTATCTAGGCATGACAAGCTCTCTTCTAGGACAGCAGGGTTTTCCGGGTGCTTGTGGGCGACAGTGGGGACGTGCTGCCCCCTCACAGGGCCGCAGGCCGCTGCCACTGTCCACGGTGCTACAGCTGCTCCTCAGGGGCACCAGCTCATCTGAAGCCAGAGTGGGCTGTGCAGTGGGATGTCCCTCGTCACCTCAGAAGACTACACAGAGGGGTGCATGTTACAAAACTGTCTCCTTGCCAAGAACGTTCATGTGGATACAAAGACTGCCTCTGCTAAACACCCTTACACACACGTGGATTTCTCGGTGCCTGCCTTTGGGCAGCCTTTCCCTCTAATCATCATCATCGTTACAATAGTAACAGTGCTAACAACTATAATTCATGCTGACGGTGTCAGCACCAGGGCAAAAGTCTTCATACATGGCATTTTCTCCCTCTGAGGTCAGAGCGCTTCTTTCTAATTATGTAATTTCCACCACCTCCAAGAGCCGTGAGTCCTGGCACCATGATGGTCAGAACCGGGGGACAGGAATGACTCAAGCATGCTGTTACAAACATATTTAAATCATCCCAGAGGGTTGGCCAATTCTAAGAAGGTGTGCCAGCCAACATAAGGTTAGTCTAGAACAGGGATGGGCAAACTTTTTGACTCGAGGGCCACGATGGGTTCTTAAACTGGACCGGAGGGCCGGAACAAAAGCATGGATGGAGTGTTTGTGTGAACTAATATAAATTCAAAGTAAACATCATTACATAAAAGGGTACGGTCTTTTTTTTTTTAGTTTTATTCATTTCAAATGAGCCGGATCCGGCCCGCGAGCCGTAGTTTGCCCACGGCTGGTCTAGAATCAGGGGAAAAAAACAGCCTGGCCTGGAAAGTCGGGCCCTGCCCACCAAGAAAGCTAGATACCCCCGGATGTCTTGTGGGTGAGAGAATTTCCAGCTGAGTCTGGTTTTGGGGATGAGAGTCTGGTTTAGGTCTCTTTATCAAAAAGCCTTCAAAACTAGGCTGGACAGTGGCCAGAGCAGAGGTGACACAGAAGGAGCAAAGACTGAAGGAAGAGCTCAGTAATGGAAGAGAATACGTGCAGAACATGTGGGCGTGGGGCAGTCTCCTGGCCAGAGCCCGGGCTCCCAACTGGCATCTGGATTGGGCGTACTGATGGAGACCTCTTGCCACTCATCTCCTGAGGAAGCAGACTGACCTGGAAATGTCCTCAGGAGCCTGACACATACATATGCGGAGGGATGTACGCATCACAGTGATCAACAATGACAACAGAGCCGCACACCAGAACAGCTCTGCAGTCAGACCCTGGTGCTAATCAATGGGGAGCAGCCGAATATGGTGTTAGGCATCCCTTAGCTGCATGGATGGAGTGGAACGTGGAACGTGGAACGGTGACCCAGGCCCACAAGCTGGCACCCAACAATACAACATTTATGCCCCAGACCCATGCCTTTATCACTGGCACAACACACACACACACACACACACACACACACACACACACACACGTAAGACACTCTGCCTGCAGCACACACACTCCTGGGCCCTACTTGTCGTCACAGTAGGTGAACTTCATGTCCATGCTGTGGCGGCTCAGGAAGGTCTTGCTGTCCAGGGGGATGTCCATGTGCGACGGGTGCTGGATGGGCTCGCACATGATGATGAGGCAGGAGAGCAGGGGCTCCTTGTAGCCGCAGAGACCCCCATGAGGGGGGCAGTTGTTGTAGACCTTCACCTGGCCGGTGCAGTGCAAGACCTGGAGACCAGCCATGGAGGGTCAGATGTGGGGCTGAGAGCATGGGGCAGGGTGCATCTGGGGCTCAGCCCGTGCCTGGTGTTGCCCTACCTTCCAGGTGGCGGACTTCAGGTTGACAGTGCGGCCTCTGTTGGTGACAGTGCACTTCATCCTCATGAAGAAGTCCCGCTCTGTGGACATGTCTTTGCTTTTTTTCCCAAAACCAGAGCCTGGGTGAGGAAGGGTGGACAGAACCATTGAGCTTTTCATTTATATACAGAAGAGGGACCCAGTTGCAGTGTTGTCTGTTCAATGTATTGTTTGTATTTCCTAAGTCTTTGCTCTTTTAGCACCTGTAGCTTGCCATGAACACTGAGGACCATCTTGGCCTAAGGACTAAAGCCTTCTCATCTCCAGCTTGCCCCCCAACTGGAGTACAAGCACCTAAAGACTAGGGGTGTTACACTGTTTTCTTCCCATTGCACCTAGCACGTGGGAGGTGCTCCCTTCAGAGCAGCAAGGCAATGAGTGACCATTGGCCACAATCTCAGCAAATCTCTGCTGGGGCTGGTGCAGCCTCCCTAGGAGGAATTCCAAGGGATAGTCTAGGTGAGACCACAATGACACCAAGGGAATATGCCTCTCAGATTAGAAATGTCCCTCACACACACCTGTCTTTTCCTCATTCCCATCCCACAGGAATGTGTACCTTCCTGTGCCCTATTTCCCACCAACCATGGCTGCATTCAGGATAATGTGCCGTCAGCTTCCCCCCTCAACTGACTTATGTCAAACTCAAGAGAGACCTCTGGTAGAAATCTCCTAGGATTTGGTGAGCAAATCCACTCTGAGAATTAACTCAACATGGATATCCTTTCTCAGCCAGAATTAAATAAATCACCAAGACAAACAATATAGCTTCCTTCCTTATAGTTTCCAAGTAGCCTGCCCATTCAGAACTTTCTCCACTTTCTGTAAAACAAAGTGATAAATGCAGAAAGTGTCATTTGAGTCCCCTTGTCCATGTCTAAATTCTGCCTTACACACCATCCCGATCCCGAGTCCCCAAGGTGCACCCCTGCCCCCTGCCCAGCATCTGAGAACATTTCAGAGCCTTGTTTCAAATACTCACACTCCTCCCTCCAGGCACAGCCACCAGCCTCTGCACCTAAACCTCCTGAGGGCTGTGATGACTGTCATGTCCCCAAAGATCTGTGTGTCCAGTGAACTGTGTCACCTTTGATTCTATCTTATACATCCCCAGGAGAGCCTACTAAGTAATGGACCAAATTGGTGGATTTTTTTTTAAAGAAAGAATATTCCTCCATAGTGATAATAAAACCATGCCTTCCATACTTAATGATGTTTCCTACAATTTTAATTTTCATAGGTGGGGTTGGCATATCATGAGATGTTCTTATATTTTGGGGCCTGGCCCACCACCAAAACCAGCTCAAGTGCTGGAGATGAGTGTGGCTGTAGGTTGGATTATTATTCCCGTGGCCTCCTAACTTGTTAGCCTCTGGATTCTTGCCATTCTACCTTTTGATTAATCTTTCTAAACACGGCTCCAATCAGATTACTCCACCCCTGCTCAAAAACCTTCAATAGCTCCCCGCTGTCTACAGGATAAAGTTCGAGGTTCTCCACCTGGCCTTCAAAGTTTTTCACAATCTGCCTCCTCGTCTTATCTCCCTCTTGGTGCTCAGACTAACCCTTTGCTTCCAGATTATGAGTCCACTCAGGCCGGCACCTTCAATAAGGAGCTGCTTGCTGATTTACTGAGTCTGATACCAAGTCCTGGATACGTGGACCAAGAGACCTAAAGTTTACTTAGATAAATAGACTAGGATCATGCTGTGAATCATGGCACTGGAGAGCTGGAAGGTCCTAGACTTTGCCTGGTTCAATACTGCCAATTTGAAAAGAAAGATTCCAAGGAACCGAGTAATGAAGGGACTTGGTTCAGGTCACATGGTCAGACAGAGGCTAGAGACTGAGAACCCTAGGACCAACGGGTTTCTGGAGCAGAGAATATAAAAGAGTCTTTGGTTTTCTCAGGCTTCACACACCTGCTTTAGGAAGGGATTCAGAGTCTGGTAGCCCCTTCCCCATAGAACCAGAACAGAAGTTCTCACAGTGCAGGTAAGACATGGAACAGCCATGGAGTGCTCTCCAGGCTGTGTGCTCAAGGAGCTCGGTGGTCCAAGGTCTTCAGGTGGAGCGGATGGGGCTTATGAGAGGTCAGTGGGTGGGTGGGGTGTTTGGGAGGTTGGAATTCTGCATTTTGCAGGCCCAGGCTGTAAACTCAGTTTATAACAAGGGTGGAAGTGGGCCAATAAAATGTCTGCTTTTGCAGAGTGTACAGTAACAGCAGCCAAACCCTGCAGGCTTAGTATCACTTCCCTGTTATTCAGGTTGGACAAGCACACATCATGGCAGTGACAGGTCGGAGATGTTAAAGGTGATGTTTAGACATGGGCAGAATCTGCCCAGGGCCATGATCAATGTCAAGTTCAGATGGGACCTTGAAAGTCACTGACCTCCTCTTCTGCCCAAAGCCTCAGTCTTGATAATATCCCCATTCATATCTTTGCTTGAATGTCCCCATTTATAAGAGATGAAGCAGAAATTCCAACTACCATTGCAAAGTGCTTTCTGCTTGCATGGGCTCTCCCACCCACCAGCACCTACTGGGTGCCCCACAGGGAGAGTGCAATACACAAAACCTTTTAAATTTCTTCTCCATCAAAATCTACCTGTCCTATGTCTCCACAGGGGACCAGATTTAGTTTTTGGCTCCAGGGTAGCTAGTCTCCAAAGGTGGCCCCAATGAGCCAGCCTCCTAATATTCTCAGCCTGTGTAGTCCCCTCCCACTCTGACTCGGGGCTGGACTGTAACTCGCTCTAACCAACAGAACGGGGAAGAGTGATGCTGTGCCCACTTCAGCATCACTCTGGCAGCTTCCACTTCTGCACTTTGGGGAGCCCTGGGCTGCCATGTAAGGAGTCTGGCGGCCCTGGAGACTTCTGAGTATCAGGTCCTTTACTAGTATGTGCCCTCGATCTCTCACAGGCTCTTCTGGAGTGTGTTGCGTGTCGGTTTTTTCCGGACCATGATACTCATGATTCATGTCTTCTGTACTTCTATACAAAGGGAATACAGATCCCCTACCGGTGGCACAAGAAGGAAGGAGACACAATAAAGAATACCTTACCATCTTTGATACTCAGGTTCTCACGGATCTCCTCATGGTCACAGGGATGAGTGAAGTCAAAGATGCTGTGTCCCGTTAGCTCCACCTGTTTCAAAAACAAGGCTGGACTTTAGTATTCCTAACACTGAAACAGAAGGGTCCAAGAGGAAGCTGAGCCACCTTCTGGATTTGGACATAGGAAAGAGACTGAATCTGATCTTCTCAGATTCCCAGCTCGGTGTGAAGTCCACAGACAGGCGGATGTAACAGGACTGCCCTTGATGTCAGAGGCTTGATTCACAAGAGCTGGCCTGTTAGCCTGGTCAGCAGAGCTGCCCACCAGGATGGCCTTCAGCAATGCCAAACCCAAGGCCAGGGGGTGAAAGTGTGGTTCTGAGGCTGTGGTTGGGGACCAGAGAGGGGGGGAGGGGGGTATGTGCAGAGACAGGTCAGGAGGGATGGGATCAGAACCTTCCACTAATTTCTACCCCCAAATAGAAACATTTCCCCTTTGTGAAAGAGCCAGAGGTGGGTGGTCACCTGTGTGAGTCCCATGAACTTGCTGATGTTTTCCGACAGAAAGATCATGTCGCCATCCTGGGTCACCACGGCAATGAAACCCTCCAAGGCCTTTAGGTACAGGTTGTCCATCTGCTGGTCAGCCTCAGCTTCGGACTCATTTTCAGAGCAAACTGGAAAGAGAGGGGGGATGAATGGCTTGCATGAATGTGGTATTGACACAGATGTGACTGGCATAGATGGATGTCTGCCAGGGATGGCGCACAGTCATGGAGTGGGGCTTTTCTGGAAATGCACACGGCCAACCATCTAAGTGTCTGCCACATGCCCAAACTGGGGGCCTGGGATGAGCACACAGGGTCAGCGAATGTGCCCGAGTCACAGATGCTGCTATTTCTACAGAGGACTAGAACAGGCCCGTCTGGGGACAGGCCAGCCTTTAGAGTCAAGAGTGGGCCCTACAGAGTAGTATCCTGGTGGCTTCCCCTCTGTTTTGCTGAAATCATGGAACAAAAGGAGGGAAATTCTTTCCTCTCCACACTCTGGTGCAGGAAGCTAGCCGATAGGCAGGGAGACCATCTGGGAATGGCCTTATACTGCACACATACCCACACTTGATCCCTGCTCACTTGGTGACTGCCAACTAACTAGTCAGCTAAACTGATGGCAATGAACTGGAGGCCAGGTGAAGGCGGTGCCCCTGACAATGTTAGGCTCTCAGTTAAGGTCTACATGGGAACAGAGGCTTCAGGAAGACAACGACTGAACTCCGTGCTTTCCAATTAGATAGAGCAGGTACCTGAATCACCTTCAGGGCTTCCTTAAACAAGGATTTCTGGGCTCAGGACTGCTATGTAATTTGGAGGGCTCAGTGCAAAGTAAAAATGTGGGACCTCTTTTTGAAAAATTAAACCAGGCCCAGCACCTTTCTAAGTGTGGAGCCTGCACAGTCCCACCACACCAGGCGGCCCTCGATGGGCCCCGTCCCCAGGGTTCTGATCCAGGAGGCCTCCAGTCGCGGCTGAGAATCTGCTTCCCTAGGAAGCTGCCAGGTGACGTCGGAGCTGCTGGCCCTCGGACCACAGATTGAGAATCACCACCTTGATTCAAGGCCCTGCGAGTGACCCCAAAAGCTGGGGAAATCAGCCTGTGCTGGCAGGGGGTGACCTATTTGGGGGTGGGTGAGAAGAGGCTCTCAGCACCATGTAAGTCACACCAGATAGGTGACCACCTCCCCCAGACAGCAGAGGCCAGCCCTGTGATTTCTGGCCTATGAAGGAGGTTTTTTCCTCTTTAATTTCTTTGATCTCAGTGGCAACACTGACTTCAAAATCTGGAGTAATCCCAAGACAACCTTATTTGAGTTAACTAGGCCCAGAGGAAATAGTTCTGCTTAAAATTTCCTGTTTTTAACAGTTCTGACAGAGCGCAACTGGTTTCCATCCATGCCCAGGACACTTGCCTCCACGAGGTGGCGAAATTAGCCACAGCAGCTGGCCAGCTGGCCTCGGGGGGAGGGTGGGTGGGAGAGGGAGAGGGGCACTCGGGGGGGCCATGAATGGAAACAGAACGTCTTGGAACTGAAGTCACAATGGCTGGAGGACCAGGAAGCCAGCAGGCCGGGTCCCTGGGGACCCTGGGACAGCGGGGCCTCTTTCCTCTGTGGGACTGTTTGCCCCCACAGCACCTGCTTCTCCTCTGGGGGCTTCTGAAGGAACCTGGCTGGCTCCCTGTCAGCTGGAGCTGAGGGTGAAGACTGTGGGATAGAGGCAGACTTTCATGCAAGAGGCCAGGGGTCATGAACATCACTCTCGGCTGAAGACTCCGCTGCCTTTTCTCGCTCTTTCCTGCGAGCATGTGCGTTCCCTAAGGCATCACCAATCTCTGACTCGGCGTTAGGCACCTGGGAAATTAACTATGCACTTATTATGCCCCCATTATGTATGTGCCTGCCTTGGGCTAGTCACAAAGCAGGACATTAGGTATCTGCCACCAAGCGTCACTTACTCTGTGCTCAGTCCTGTCCTAGGGAGTACAAAGGTGTGGAGAGGTGTGAGAGTAACCCCTTCCCCAAGGACTGGACGGTGCTGGTGGCGACAAAGATATACTGCTGTGAGGCTAGCACCACCGGGGGCGCTCAGCACGCTGCCCACGGGCGCCTTCAAATGGCCTTAGGTTTTCGGTCTCAGTTACTTGCTTCCCAAGACCCTTCAGAGTCTGACCCCAAAGAAGAGGGCAGGTCACCACAATCAGAGGCACTTTGCTGAGCTGAAGCCCGCGCAGCCCAGGGAGCACAACAAGATCCTTTAATGCTAAAAATAGCCCCTGTAAACAGGCTTTGATGACTCCCCACAGCCAGGATGTGCGCGGGCTGAGGTTTCGGAGCACTTTTTCCGGAGCACCACTCATTTCCTTCAGGCAGCACCGCCCGTGTGGGGCGGGCCCTCGGGCAGCAGGAGCTGGGTGTCTGGGGTGAGTGGGTGGCAGGGTAGCAGGGTAGCAGGGCACACACTCCTGACCAGGCTGTCCCAAGGCGCTGCTGCTGGTCAGGGTGCACGTTTACGCCACCAGGGCCATCCTCCCTCTCTCTTTCCTACTCTGAGAGGTCCCCGCACTGCTTTGACTCTTCGTGTTAAAGCCATCCTGCTGAGATCTTCCTGGTTCAGATGTGCTTGGCAGACAGTCCCCACTTAGTTCTCATTCCTTTTAGACCGATTCCTCTCCTCCAGCTCTCCCAGGGCCACAGAAGCCCCACCCCCAATTCCTGGGGGGTACAGGCTGCAAGAGCAGTCTTCGTTGCCACAAGGAAATTATTTTGGGATCCCTTACTGGATCATTAGCCACACGTGTAAACGCCACGATTACCAGGGAGCAGGCTTGGGCTACACTCACATTTTGGCAGAAGGTATTGGTTTCACCTATTATTTCTGGCCTCCGCAGTGGCCTTGGAAGTTCACCCTTGGAGAGTCATTCCGTTGTTCTTTACATAACTTACTAGCCTATCTCTCCTCTCTGAATTAACCTTCATAGGCCGTAGCACGGAACTGGGGTTAGCGAATACCTACTGACTGACCAGATCCTTCTTTGGTTTGTCTTAAGGAAATGATCTACACAAGGTCAGTATCTCTAGAAGAGATTATCCATTAGCTACGCCTAGACATTCACATCCTAGCCTGAATCAGCTTATTGGCTCCTCTTCAAACAGGATAGAAAAGGCCTTGGTTTGGAGGGTGAATGAGGCGGGGGGAGGTAAAAAAGTAGGGGGTGAAAACCTAGGGAAAACAAGCCTGAAAGTGATCCCAAGAAGGCACCAGAAGCCACGTCTGCCTCCACTCCTTCCCCCCGTGGCTCCACTCTTCCTGCACGAACAGGTCACGGTAAAAACTTCAAAATGTCTTGTCCCACATTTGAATATCTTTCCCTGAATAGTCTAAAGATCAGGAAATCAGAATCTCTTATTAAGACTGATGTCTCCACTAAGCAAATGCCCATGAATCAATGATCAACCCGACAATTCTCTTTAGAAACGTCGCTTGACACGAACCCCCAGCTCTCGTGGAAAAGGAATTTGATTTCACCACATACGTGTGTGTGGACGTAAAAAAATCCGTTTTAAGGTGAAAAGCCAATTTTGCATATTTACAGTTGTTCAGTGCCCTGCAAATGCAGGTGACCCTCATCTGGTCACGGTTTGCAGAGCTCATCTTGAAAGGGGATTTAAGACAATCAAGTGGTATTTCCACCGATGTTCCCGTCAGAGTGTGTTCTGTTCTCGGCCCAGCGTGGAAGCTAATATCATAAAGCTATTGTTTCAGTTTGCTTCCGGTGATACAAATCTCACTCGGCAGCCCAGACTCCTAGCCTGAATTTCTTAGCCTTGAGGTTTCCTCTCCAACATTCCCACACAGAACAGCCTACTGTGAGAATCAAAGGGAAGCATGTTACTAAGTAAAGAAGAAACTTTTCTAAAGCAAAACCTCGTCTTTTTTAGCCTTTTGAACTCTGAGGTATGCAACCAGCTATTTCCTATGACAAAACGAACCAGCATCAGCGCTCACCTTTGTTAGAAATGTTTCAATAATGAGTCTATTTTGACCTGGAAAAGCGTGGCAACTCTGCATTTTGACAGAATTTGCTGAAAGGTAGGCAAGAAGATAGTATAGTTATTATATATGTTATTTATATGTATACTTACTATTGATCGATTTATTGTTGCTAGTAACTTTGATTTCTAAGCTATCACTTATCAAGAGCCTAGTATGTGGCAGGCAAGAGGAAACGGGTTTTTATATCCATGTTCTCAATCCTTAATCAGCATCGCTTGGTAAGTCCTGTTATCCCCTCTGTGCAGAGAAGGAAAGTCCAGCTCGAAGATAGGAAAGAAATTCCCACAAGGCTGCAGAGAAAAAGCCGCCAGACTGAGATTCTGACGCAGGTCTATCTGTCCACAAATTCTTGCTCCTTTTCATTGAGCCATGTGTGTTGAAAAAGCAAACTATGCCTTGGAAAGAAAAAGATCCTGTGCCTCCCACACAATTCCTGGAAACAATTTCAACAACAGGTTGAGGGAATGTGTGGTGGGAGTCTGGGAGGGAGGGGAGAGAAAGGGACACCGAAAGCCATCTATCTCCTCCTCCCCCGGGCGATGCTTGTTGTATGAGAACTGCTCCTTCAAGGACACCAGGACCAGATGGCTCTGTATCCTTTCCTGCCATTTCTTACTTTGGGACAGAGAGGCCCAGAGCTGACAGGCTGAGGACTCTTGTTGGTCTGGGGCTGAGCCCAGTCAGCGGGCAGGCAGTTTGTGTCCACAACTTGCAACAAAGGCTCCCGAGTGGAGATGTGTGAGGTCTCGCTGTGGCCACTCTGCTCCTATCTCCCTTGGCGTGTCTGGCACACAGGGGGTTCCCATCAGCACACGTGCAAGACGTGCTCAGCCTCTGATGCAGGTTCCTCTCAAAGTCAGCTTCTGAACCACTGAGGGGCTTATGTATGGGAGAACACGGAAAACAAGGCCATGCACTAAGAGAAAGGACAGGAACAACTCACTGAATGCGTGAGGACCTCCTCCCCTCCCCACTGCTAGGGTCGGCCCCCAGAACCTCCATTTAACTTTGGTTCCCCTGCCTCTCCCGTCCTCTTCCACACACACCCAGTCCTTGTCAACATCTTCGCCTGCCCAGGCTACAGAAGGTACCTGCCCTCCTGGGTGTTTTTCCCATGGACCAAGATGTAGAACAGGGGTGGGCAAACTTTTTGACTCGAGGGCCACAATGGGTTCTTAAACTGGACCGGAGGGCCGGAACAAAAGCATGGATGGAGTGTTTGTGTGAACTAATATAAATTCAAAGTAAACATCATTACATAAAAGGGTACGGTCTTTTTTTTTTTTTTAGTTTTATTCATTTCAAACAGGCCGGATCCGGCCCGCGGGCCGTAGTTTGCCCACGGCTGATGTAGAATGACTTGAATTTCAGGCGCAGATTCTCCCTGTCCCAAATGTGTGACTTTGGGCAACCTTGGCTTCTCTGTGCTTCAGGTTTCATCATCTGTGAAACATTCTACAGTCCCAATTCAATCCGAGAGGTGTCCCAGGATTAATGTATTAATCTTTCTGGGGCTCTCTGTTGGTGGAGGAATGGGGGATGGTGGTGGAAGGAAGCAATGATTAACCCAAAGGAATTAATGTCTAAGAGCAGAATTTCAAGTACCATTACGAGGAAGTTGAGAAGATGTTTCTGGGTAACAGGAAGGGTCTTCATCTAGTTATTAAATTTTCCACTGCTGACTCTGTGTCTGTGTAGAGCAGTTTCAGATACTGCCCTCACCTGTCCCAGGGAATGAGCCTCTTCAAAAGAAAGAGGGACACGTGTCCCCTGAGATGGCATCTCCAGGCCCTTCCTACACTTCAGCCCATTGTTCCCTCTCTCTGTAGCATGAATGACAATGAATCTCCCACAGCTTTGCACTGTTTCCTTGGAAGTATTTTATAGAGTCTGTCTATGCCCGTGGTTCTCCCCCTCCCATCTGTACTTTTCCAAGATTCTTTACACTTACAGTACAGGCTGAGCCCTCCAGCCCTCGGTCCCACTGAGCTGTCATCCTATTTTCTGAAAGTCTTTTCCTCACATCCTTCCTGTGCTCCAGGGCCCAGAATAGCACTTGTCCGTCTGGCCTCCCAACCTCACGCTGGATTCCCCTTGCTCAGGGTTACTTTCCCAGAATAGCCACTTCATAACAGGATGGCGGAATCCACCCGGTTCCAAGGCACCCTGCTCACTTGGGAAAACTGAAAACCAACCACCAAAGAACCTTCCCTTCCCTGCCCGCCTCCCTCGCCCTCACTACCTTGGACACTGCCAACCTGTAGTGCCACAACAGGCGACACTACCCACTGCCCCGATTTCTCACAAAATTGACCGACTAATCGGGACTGTCACATAGGATCTGAAACTGGGAAATTCCTGAGGCCACCTCTTTCGGTCAGGACTAACAGGAAATGGCTTTATGAAGAATGTAAACGCTGAGAAAAAAAAATGTTTTGTGAACTTGAGACTTACAGGGATACCAGGGAGGGTGAGAATGAGTTAGTTCCATGGGGAGGTGGTTATCTGTCAAAGACGCCCCAGTGTGAATGAGTGTGGCTGGGCCAGGTGCCTTACAGACAGCATCTTGGTTAATTCTCACCGACACCCTGTGCAATATGCATTTTTAACCTCTTTCTACAGTTGAGGAAACCAAGAGCAGAGACACCAAATAATTAGCCTGGCGTATTGGCTAGGAAGAGGGGAAGACCGTCTGGGCACACCTCTGCCCTTTTGGAGAGAGTAGCTGGGAGACAAGCTCTAAAACACTTCCTAGAGTGGCGCGTGGGTCGTACGGCCTATGGGAAGGCAGCTTAGAGGCCAGCAAAAGCTGCTTTGTTCTCCCAGCCCCCCTCTCCTCTCAGCCTCCAGGTGCCCCTGCGTTTCTTTGGTCCCGTCCTTGCCCTTCATCTCATGGCTGTATTCATGGTGAAGGTCATGGCTGGAAGAGAGGAGTGTAACATGGAGGAGGAAAGCACTAGTGATGGTGTTTCTGTGGGTGGACGTTTTGCAGAGTGGGAGTTCCCGGGTGGGGAGACCTTCCCAGTGGCCTTCTAACTCTGGCACAACGGAGCCTCCTGGGCGAGTCTACCAGCCTCACCTGAGGACAGGAGCTTGTGTGTTCGCAGGAAGCTGATAGCCAGCCGCATGATGGAGGCCTTGTCCAGGTGGGAGCTCACACTGTGAGGCAGGGGCAGCTCGTGGGCCAGCTCGTAGAAGACCTCCGTCTCCTTGCTCCTTCGGCACCTTGCTGCATCCCGGGACTTCTCCTTCCTCCTCTCTGAGCTACTCCTAGATTGAGAGAGAAGGGGTTAGTCCCTAAAATGTCACTGTCATTCCATCATACCCTTGATCAAGACATCCTGAGGGCTCCCCACCCAGGGTACGACCAAGCTCTCACATTGAACCAATACACGCTCACACCAGTCAACTGAACATCACAACCTGCTTTCTACTGGGAGCTCTGCTCCCATGGGTACTGTCTTCCCGCCTGCTTTGCTCCTCCTGTCTGCTCAGACTGGGCTTCACATGGTGGAGTTTGAGCAAAGACTTGCCAACTAAATTCACCCACTGGCAATGCCTTGGCCCTGGTCCTGGTTATCTTGGCACTGAGGTGAATGTGCAGTCCTATACACTCAAATTATTTAAGTTGCATAGCCTCAGTTTTCTCATCTGTAAAATGGTCATAACAGTACTTATACTCCACAGAGTTTTTGTGAGGATTACGTATGACAATTTATGTAAAACCTTTAGCATCAGGCCTATCTCCACTGGAAGCAATCAATGTTAGCTAATGTTAATAACAAATCTGCCCATGAAAGGACGATCATGAGAATAAAAACATTGCCAAAGTCTACAGTACAACCCAATCTTCATAGAAATATATAGAATAGTTCTTGTATATTATATTGTAAAAAATCTAGAAAACAGAATAAAATAACTATTATTCTTATAGCTATCACATGTACAGTGCTTACTATATTCCAGGCACTGGTTTAAGCACTACTACTGTAGCTTCTTTAATTCTTACAAGTACCCCTGCAAGTCGTCTCTAATTTACAGATGAGTAAATGGGTCCATCGAGGCCAATTTCTCTGCAGCTTCTCTGCAGGTACCTGGGGAAGTGGGGCTCAGCACCAGCAGGTGGGCCCCAGAACCATGGAGGATCGATTGTCTTGTCTCTCTATAGACTAATACGGTAGCAGTTTTAGGTTGGTGAGCATATGGGGATTGTTTTTTCCCTTCGTGCTTATCTGTATTTTCTTATGTTTCTAGAAAGAACATGTATTGTGTGGTTGGTAAACAATTTTTTTTCCAAGTGTCCAGTGCAGTATGGCCCTCAAGGCCTCATCCAACCGGCTCCAGCTCACTGTCTCTGTCCTCCCGCCTGAGATTCCAGGCCAGGGCTGTGCTCCTCTTGTCTGGCTTCACCGCCTCTAATCTGGACAGAAAATCTGTATTTTGGGATTCGTGGAATGTGGACATGCCTTTCAAACCCTTCAGGATCGGGGGCAGAGGCACGGCTTTGACTTTACAACATGTTTCATTTTAAAAAACAGAACATCCAGCTCCCTGGATGGATTAAGCACCATTTGCCCAGACGGCAGAAAGAATGTCCAATAGCTGTTAATGGTCAAGAAGAGCCTTCCGAAAAACTGTGAAAAGGGTGGAACTGTTGTGGTTTTTTTTTTTTTCTTTCTTGTCCTATCTCTCTTTTATGTTTCCTTCACCTAATCCCTGGTCCCTCCTCTCCCCCCGACTTCCAATTCCCAGAACTCCCTCCCTTGCACCCCACCCATCACCACCCTCTAGGATCTGCCTCAGGATCAAGTTGCTTTTGCACCAGACCTTTCGTGACAGTTTGCATGTTAGCTTCTCCCACTTGCATTTTAGTTCTGACCTCTGATTGTGGAGAAAAAGCAGCTGTGCAAGGTTCGCAGGCATCCTGGCACAGGAAGTAAGGGTGGGAAGGGCACAGGACACTAAAACTGTACACATCACCCTGTATGTCATGAAAGCCAGTGTCTCGAAGATGCTGATTCCATTCTCCAGCACCAACCCTGGCAACCCCAAGCAACATCAACACGTGACCAGTCGTCAGGGGCACCTAGAGAAGCCATCCTGGGGTGGGAAAGGTCCCCAGAACAGGCTGTGACATTAACACCATTGTGTGTGTGTGTGTGTGTGTGTGTGCACAGAATGGCCCTTCGCCATTGCCCCTTCCTTAGAGCGAAGAGCAGATGAAACAGAGAGAGAACCAGGAAGGGGAAAAGCAGTCTGGGGTCAGTGCTCTGTCTGGTAATGGCATTTGACATTTGGGTCCTACCATTTTCTCTGGACCTGCAAATATTCATTGACACCTACTTTTGTGCCTGGTGTTGCACCAAGTACCTTACAGATATTACAGCATTATAATCCTCCTAACAACACAATATGGTAGGGTTTTGTGAGCACAATTTACACATGTGGAAACTGTGGCTCAAACATAATATGCAACTTGCCCCAAATCACAAAGCAAGTGTCTGCATAAGCCCTTGGAGATTGTTAGTGAGCAAGGCGCTTAGAAGTCCTGAGGCACATGGGTGCTCCCTGTCTAATTCCATCCACACAACCATCTTGCGAGATGGGCAAGACAGGAATTGCTGCTGTCCCCATTTCACAGATCTGGAAACTGAGCCCCAGCCCAGTTAAGTGACTTACCAAAAGGCATCTAGCTGATTAATGGCAGAGCTAGGGCTAGGACCCATCTCTTCCTAGGCCGATACACTTCCCACTGCTTAATGGTAGGAGACAGTGGCTTTAGCAAGAAATAAAGAACCAGAAACATCTTAACATTTAGAAAAAGAAAGATTGAGAATCTCACACAGCCTTTTGGTTTTTAAAAGTCACGACTCCATTTTAGCTACCTGGTTTTTAGTTGCACTTTGGGGACTAACATGACTTTAATGAAGTTATCTAGTTCAACTTGACACAGCCCAGAGTTATCTGCCTAATGTTAACTCTGGGAAGAGTCAACACTGTCATGTGTAACACTGTCATGATTTCATTAGCAACACCGAAGAGCAAGTATAATTAATGCCAAGCGTGAAGGTAAGACTCCCCCCGCCCCTAAGCCCAACCACTGCATATACAGTCTACTTCCTCACACCATCTATCATGGGTTAGGTCTCTTAGCAAATAGAATAGGGGACTGAAAGTTAGGAGAACTGATGTTTTAATATATTGGCCACAAACTATCTAGCTATCTAACTTTGGACAAAAAAAGCCCATTCTTTGTGCCCTTATGGCCTCATTTGTAAAATGGGAGAGATCTCATGCCTTATTTGTAAGGATCAAATGAGATGAGCGTAGAAGGTTGGAAGTACAGGTGTACCTCGCTTTATTGCACTTCGCTTTATTGTGCTTTTACAGATGTTGCGTGTTTTTTGTGTTGTTTTTTTTTTTATAAATCAAAGGCAAGACCCTCCACAAGCAAAGCTTACGACTTACTTTATTGCAGTGTTCTGAAATGGACCCACAATATCTCTGAGGTATGCCTATGCCAGAAAGCTCTCCACAAATGGAAACCATCATGACAGACAATAACGATTCCGTTATCTGGCTAATATGAGTATTAGTCACATTCAGACTTTGGCCATCATAGCTGTTCTTCATCGCCAAACCGCCTCAGGGCTGGAGGCATATTTGGGGTCAGGCTGATCTTGACCAGTTCTTTGGGTCATGTTGCTGAACCTTCTTCAGTCAATGAGACTTTGTTTCCTAAAATACTCACACTTTATTTTCGCTCCCTAGATGGGTTCTAGAATTAACTGCAATAGACCAGGTTTTTGTTATTTTTTAAAAAATGACCATTCTAGACACGGCATGTTAGAATATTCTGGTTTCTTGTAAAAAGATATTTTATCCTAAGTTTTCCAAATCCTCAGAAAAGACTCCGAAATGTATTTCTTACTCCGCGTTGTTCTTTTGACAAAGTTCCTGCATCTGTCTTTCTTGTGGCCTTGCTGTGACCACAGGCTGGTCTTACACGATATTTTGTGTATGGGACACGCATCGTAAACCGGCCCTGGGTACCTGGGCCCATGCGCAGACACAGAGGTGTTTACCGAGCTCTGTGCTGGACCCGTGGACCTGCAGGGTGGATAAGAAGTACATTCCTTGTTTTCAAGGAGAATGCATTCTAGTTAGGGAGCCAACAACTTGAAACATTTCTATTAACTACAAAACAAGTACAAACAATACGCTGTATGGGTGGTTAAGATAAGAAGCAAGCTGTGAGTAAACAAGGTGAGGGAGGCAGGGTTTCAGCTGATCCTAGGAGGACACATAACAATACCTTGGTGGTGTTTGCAGGGCTCAGAGAACACTTTTTGTTCCTACCTGTGTTATCTCATGCGAGTCTCACAACAGCCCTGAGAGATAGGAACTCTCATCCCCAAGAACTGGGGATTCAGAGGGATTGAGTAACTTGTTAAATTAGATATTGTCTCAGGCCTAGTTCATCTGGGTCTCCAGGATCAAAGGTTTCTTCTCCACCGGCAGCAAGGAAACGGTTGCTTATTGGATGCCTTCGAAATGCACGGTGCTGTGTTAGATACTTGCCCACAAATTGGATGTTTGTGTACAGGACAGGAGGGAGAGGAGGGTTAAAGCTTTGAAAAGAGACAGTGACATCAAGATTCCACGGGGGCTGGGAGGAGACTCTGTCCTTAAGTGAGCACCCACTCACACGGGGAAAAGACCTAGACATCAGGAGAAGGACTAAAAACCCATCTCGGAGTTCGAAAGGGGAGTAAGTAGGAAGAAGGGGAATCGGTGCGGTGGGCTCCGCAGGAGGCTGCCTCCCTCTCTGCAGAGGCTGGGCTGGGGTGGTGGTGTCAGAAGGGACTCCCTAGTGCTCCCTAAAAGCTGCGGGGCCAACCTGCATGTGTGTCTCTCTCCATGGAGAACAAGCAGTTTCTATCTGTATTTTTTTTTCTTTTACATCTTAATATACACAAATTTATAGTTAAGTCCCCCGAGTTGGAAACTCAAAGTCTGAGACATCGGATCCCACCAGAGGGAAGTATCCAGGTGAGAGCCAGGCAGCCCATCAATAGGCAAAACAAACAAGTCCTAAAGCTCCAGCAGGTATACGCTACAGTTCAACCAGACAAATCTCTTGGTCTAGGCTTCGTCATCTTAAAAATGTCTCCTTAACCTCTGGGTCATGGCTCCAAGATGGCACCATTAAAGCTCTTGGGCAAGCTGATCCTGGTTTCTGGCTTCCAGGTGAACACAGCCTGGCGGGATGTTCCGGATGTCACCAGCTGCACCCACGGGGCTGCTTGCTTAATTCTCGACTGTCTACTGACGTTCGGTACGATCAGGACTGCCCCACGTAACACCTGGGGGCCATCAGGGTGTCAAAACTGTATGTCCATTACCTATAAGGTTCGATGGCTGAGGAGCAGAATGGGTTACGGGTCAGGGGGAGAGGCTGAAGCTAATGAAACCATCTTGGATGAGTCTATTGGTTGGTGGTGAAATTCTAAGCGGGTACCAGTGTGCAGGAGCTGTGAATGGAGGAAATGAGGTCAAATGCAATGAGGAGGAGCTCCCATGACCACCGCACGCCCCCCCCCCCCCAGCCCCCCATGAGGCTGCCAGAGGGAGGGACACGCCAGCTTCAGGTCCCCGAGAAGAGAATGAGTGGCTGGCCCGCACACCTAGGGGGTGACTGCCTCGTGGATTAACCAAAGCCAGTGCTTCTCAATCTTGGCTCCTCACTGGAACCATCAGAGGAGCCTTATAAACTGACGCCTGGGTCCTTTGTGGATTCCCACGGAATAGATCTGGGGTCCAGCCTGAGCACCAGGGGTTTAAAGCTTCCCATGTGATGTCCAGGGCTGGGAACCGCTATGGCAAAGCAGTCAGCTTTAAGATAAAACGCCCCCCCACCTTTTATTCTTGGTGGAAGGCAAAGGAAACTGATACTGATTGAGCCCTGGGGGCTAAGTGCATTCCCTAAACCATTTCATCTGACCCTCATTTAAAATACGCAGTCTTTTTGCCTAGCAGTGGTTTGCAACTTGAGGCTACGGCTTATAAAACCACAGGTTTCTGGTGCTGTGGTCACACGTCTTTGGAGGACTGACACCCAGCCTGCTTCCTAACCCTAACCACACTCTTTCCCTCTGAAATGCACCATGTCCGCATTCACTTTGGCCAGCAAGTTTGGAGTCACCACCAACAGCCAGTCATTTATCGGGGAGCTTGTGTGCCTATCACTGTACCAGATGCTGTAACTGACAGAGAGAGGCAGAGGTAAGGAGGCAGCGATTTGAATGGCTGCCACAGAAAAAGCAGCTGCCCCTCAAAACAGCCACCTCAGGAGAAGCTACAAACTTCACTCCTGCGAAGCGGTCGATGTGCTAAGCATTTTGGGGGGTCTTTTTAGAAGTAGTTACAGAGCCCCACAAGAAAATCAGTCATAATACTTCATAAACCATGCTTCGTTTTAAATTCCGAACAATATTCTCCCGTTTACCCACCCCGAGGATGGAATTTGGTTGTTTAAAAGAATAAAATGTGCCCTCAAAGATAAGGCCTTGCCACAATGGAAGGTTTCCGAAAGAATGGCCTTTGGCTCTGCGGGCAATCCGAAAGGCATGGCAAAAATGTTTTAGAAGAGGGAGTGTTCTGGTGACCAGCTCTCTGGAGACATTCTGATGTCATCCAAAGGCAGTAATGATCAGCAGGGGGATCTATTATAAAGAGGAGGAAAGGGCATCAACATAGGCCCGTCAAAATGGAAGAAATCTAATTCAGGAGGAACTGGGCAGATCAAACCAACCTGGTCTCAGCCCTGAAAGAGACCATGGCCTGCTGGGAGATAGTAATACTACAGGCTAGCTAGTACATCAAACGTCCTAAAGAGGGGATACATAGAGGAGGTGAGGGCTGGAGTGGCTAAAACAGGAATGGATGTTTGCACTGACGCCTTCCCTGGATGAGGAATCCTGAAAGTGTCTCATACCTCAACCTCCCCACCTCCACTCCTCTGGGCTGAGCCCCAGCTCCCTGTTCACTCTGTGCCCCTAGAGGGAAGGCCTGGACTACATTCAGAGCTGACAGTAATGTCTGAGGCCCACCCAGCATGGCCCTCTAATGGTCAATTCTGCTTGGGGCCCACTGGAGATGCTTATCTGGTGGCCTTCTCTGCTCCAGGCAGCCTCGGAGAAGAAAGCAGCAGATCCAATTACTGCGCAGTCCCATCGGTACTGCCCATCTGGCCCCAGATAACCCAGCTCCTTCCATAATCAGAGGACGTGTGCAGTCCCCAGCCCAGCTGGGAGAAGCCGTGCACGTACAGGAGTAACAGTGACAAACTGTCCCTATGCTTAGCTTCACCAAGCCCAAGCATTAGCAGGTTCTCTTTGTTCAACCTATTAATGAGTAATACCACTGTAAGCCTGTATCATTCATTATAAAGTGCTTGACAAGTAGATCCGTAAATCTTCCCAGTAGGATAGAAAGAGCAGATATCATGTCACCCATTTTAGAGATGAGGAAAATTGAGGCTCAGAAAGGTGTGGAGTTGGAGCAAAATCCTTGTGCTCTCTTTTAAGAACACACAAATAGAGAGCTCATTGCCAACCAGCACTACACCTACCACATAATTGGAAATGGGCCTTCATCATGCATTACCATCTCAGAACCTTGTTTATCGTAACAGATCATTTCCTTTTTTAAAAAAGGCTATGGTATGGGTGCCTGGCTAGCTCAGTTGGTAGAGCATGAAACTCTTAAAAGAAGGCTATGGTGGGAACAAGGGTAATGCATATCTAAGTAGGCAACTGTGAAAATACACAAAGGTATAAAGAAAAAAATTGAAATCCCATTGGATTTATGGCTTTTTACTTAACATTTTATCACATTTCAAAGAATTCTTTAAAACACATTTATAACAGCCAGCAATATCATGTTGTGTGGGTGGACCACAATGCACTTGACTGTTGTTCAGATATGGTTTCTAAGTCCTAGCTGTTATAAATAACACTATGATGTTCACCTTTTATCAGGTGATGCATTTTAATTTGTTCTGTATAATAAAAGATAACACGTATCCAGCTGCGTTACTGAATGTGGAGCCCCGGAGATGGAGATGCAGAGACAGGTACGGGGGAAGGGAAGCACTCAGGATGTGCACACCCTCTCAGCAGCTTTCTCTGCCCAGTCACCCCCGCCCCACCCCCTTAGGCTTCCTCTTTCCCTCCTGCCATGTCCAGGTTACAGCATCTGAACAGGATGACCAGCTACTGAAATTGGGGAATCCAGGTCTGCGAAGGTGACCACTCTTTGTTGTTCAATGTTTTTTCCAACTGTCGCCATCTCACCACACCCAGGGCATTGACAGAGGAGACTCGATGGCATCTGCACCCACGAAAAGGGGAGGACAGCCAGTAGCCACAGCAGGCATGTGCCTATCTCTCCATTGCTCTCTCTGGCCTCTGATGCCTGCTACTGCCGGACCCCTACACTGTGCAGACCCCGGGGGAGGGACCCCTTATCCCCAGCCAGCTGACAGGCTGCAGCTGCGGCTGGGAAAGAGCCACATGCAGCACCTGCAGACTGATGATGAACTCTCATCGCACTGCCTCTGCTTCCATCCCGAACCATCTCACAAGGAAGCTATGGTCCCATCCCTGCTTTACACAGAAGGAAACAGGCCCCAAGGACGTCAGTGACATGCCCAGTGTCACCAAGATGGAGCCAGCACTCACACCGATCCTTTGACTCTATATCTAATATTCTTAATTCAAATTGGGCAGCTTTTCCCAAAATGTGCATAGGCAGTCCCTCTTGTAGGGTCAAAAGGTTTAGCTGAGCTGGATTTATCGGGGCGTGGGGCGGGGGGGAGCCCTCTAAGGATACTCCTGGATGAGCTCTTGATCTGGGAGGCAGCAAAGGCGATATCTGATCACCCTCTTGCCCTAGGTCAGCCCTCAATGGACTGACCAGGCCCAGTAGAGTACTTTCTCTCTGCTTAGAGATGCTTGTTGTTGTTGTTGTTGTTAATCCTCACCCAAGGATATTTTTTTTCCTTGATTTTTAAAGAGAGAGTGGGAGGGCAGGGGAGAGAGAGAAACATCGATGTGAGAGAGACACATGGATTGGCTGCTTCCCACACTCGGCCCTGGGGATCAAGCCTACAACCTAGGCACATGCCCTTGAGTGGAATTGAATCCAGGACCCTTCAGTCCATGAGTCTATGCCAGTGATGGTGAGCCTATGACACGCATGTCAGAGGTGACACGCGAACTCATTTTTTTGGTTGATTTTTCTTTGTTAAATGGCATTTAAATATATAAAATAAATATCAAAAATATAAGTCTTTGTTTTACTATGGTTGCAAATATCAAAAAATTTCTATATGTGACACGGCACCAGAGTTAAGTTAGGGTTTTTCAAAATGCTGACACGCCGAGCTCAAAAGGTTCGCCATCACTGGTCTATGCTCTATCCACTGAGCCAAACCAGCTAGGACTCACTAAGCCCTACTTTGATGTCTCCTCCTTCGCATCCTCCCCACCACTATCATCTCATCCCTTATTTCTTAAAACTCCATCTTCGGGGCCAGTTCAAGCTCTACTTCCCCCAGTTTCTTCCCTGGCCACCCTCACTTTCTCTCCAAGGTGCTTTCTTCCTGTGTTACTCACTTGCCTTCATTAAAGGCCTCCCTGTCTCGCTGGCTTTTCTAGGCAAGCTTGGTGCCCTGGGGGGATAGGCCATAGGCACAACATCCACTTCTGTGCATCCATCACAGGACTTGGGCCATGGCAGACAACCTGGGTAAATATTTGCTAATTGATCATAAAAACAATCCAAGTGTGCCCTTTACTCTTCTCCTTTCCCTCTCGGGAGGAAAGAAAAAGTGATCCCAGCGGGCTTGGCCTCCATCCCCAGGGCGGGGCCTCGCTGCTCTCCCGGGAGCTGCAGCTGGGCCAGCTTAGGTTTCAGCTCTCTGGCGCACCTCTTCCCTTCAGTGAAGAGTTAAAGCACTGGGAAGGCTTCTTCTCACTTGGAAATCTCCATTTCCTCATGCAGCGTGAACAAGAGAACATCTATGGACAGAGGCTGAGCGAGCCAACTGCACAGGGAGGGGACTCGCTCTGAATGAGGCTGTTCTAACACCAGCCAAGGCAAGTCATTAAGATGCCATCCCGGAGGTGCAGCCCCCAGCGTCACCTCTAGATATCCCCTGATGCCCTGCCGGCAAAGGGATGAATGGTGAGCACAGAGCCTAGTGAAAGCAAGCTCTTTCATGAGTCGGGGGGAGAGGACCTCTGCAGCCCCCACTTGAGTGGGGGTTGGGTGCTGCAGAGGAGGCAAAAGCAGAGGTCCTCCTTTCTCCTACTACACCTCCCCCGCCCCCCCCCCCACCACCACCACACTGAACTAAAATTAATCCCTGATTTATGCAGAGTTGCCAAAACAATTGCTCATCAAAAGGCAACCAAGGTGGGGGGGGGGGGTGGGGGGAGGGGGTAATAACATTAGAGAAAGTATGTGCGATGCCAAAAATAATCATCGTGTCATGAGAAAACAGCCGGGCCACCTCAGGGGCCAGTGCTGGGTATATTCAGGAAGGAGGGGGCAGAAATTCCCCTGGCTGGCCATGTCGTCAGACATTCTGGGTGAAAAAAAAAATTTAAAAGCCATAACTGGAATAGGCAGAGAGACCTCTTTTCAAGTACAGAAGAATATGATTTTAAGGGTCAGTTCTCTCTCTTTATTTCAGTCTCTTGAATTTCAAAGGAAGTAACGTTTGTTTCATCTTTTCATTGGGTCTGGTGCTTAATCATATGCTAATAGTGAAATACCCTAGGATTGGCTTTACTAATCCTAATCTGACGCCAGACCTCAGGGGCCTGGTATTTAAAGCATTTCCAAATGCGAGAGAAAGGGTGGGGGCACACACAGGAGCTCTCATTCTCCTGCCCCCATTCCACAGCCCTGTCTCCCTATTTAAAAAAGGAAGAGAGAAAGCAAAGGGAAAGGAGAGAGAAAAGAGCCGGAGAGAAACTCAGAGACCCTTTCCCCTCCTGGGCTTCCTTTAGAACCCTGATTTCTAGCCTATGTACATGGCCACAGTCCAGAGCTGTTCCTGCACATTTAGGAAACTACGTTCCATTCCTTCGTAGAGGAGTCATCAAAAGCCACGGGAAATGCCAGGAAGTCTTCCCCAAGTTACTATCACACCCTCAAATGATAATATGGAGCAATTTGGGATGTAGAGCTGTACACCCCCCGCCCCTCCCCCCCGCCCCCCAGCAATAGCTTTTTTTTTCCTTCCCTCTCTACTTATTCAACAAATATTTACCTCTTCATGTGCTGGGGCTGTCAGGAATGGAGTGAGACCTGGAACTGGGAGGTTGCAGAGAAGTGGAGAGTGAAGTCCTAAGGGACAGGCCTGGTGTCAGTGATGCGATGGGAGTGCGGGGGGAGGAAGAGGGGGGAAGCTCCGTGCTGGAGGTGGGGTTTGAAGAAGGAGCAGATATGGGGAGGCCATCAGGAGAGCAGGAGGGACAAGAAGGACAGAGATGCTGCTGGGCATGCACAGGGAGGGGTGCCAGTGGTCAGGAGACGGGCTGGAGGGCAGGGTGCAAGACAGGGAAAGTCAGAGTGGAGAGAATTCAGTCAACAAACACCACTGAGTATCCACAAGATGCCCAGCGCAGATGAGGGCCTTCAACAACGAAAGGACTGGTAAATGAAGTCAGAGGATCTGATGACTGCCTATGCCATTGATTTGCTGGTGGCTGATGTGCCAGGTGACGGGCAGAGCAGAACCCAGCCTGGATCCCTCTTCTGCTGGGGGAGCACGTGTCACACTGTACAGCAAGTATGAGAAGCCCTCTCGCTCGCCAACAAAGCCCGGGGGAGCGAGTTCCTTTGCTGGGAGCTCTAAATATGGCAGCGACCCCTGGGCCGCCACAGGCTGGAGCTTCAGCTCAGCCCACAGAGACCTGAGGGAGGCATTCTTACTGAACAGTAACTCCTCAACGCGACCCGTGGGATGAAAAGCAAACTTCACCAAGGGCACACGCCTCCTCTGGCTCCAGTCCTGTTTTATTTTCAAAGGCTTTAGCCCCAGTCCTCCAGCTGTTTCCCCTTGCCCCTTGCCTCCTTGACTGCTGATCAAACAGAACACATTTCCAATCAGAACCCAGGGAGAGGAATAACTCACCAGTCTACACCCCCTAACCCCCCAAACCATTTTGGCATGTCACTCCGGGTTTAAAAACAGGAGTGGCTTCCTACTGCCCCACATTGAAGTCCAACATCTAGACGCCCCTTGAGGTCTGCCAGTCTCGACCTTGCTTTCCAAACCGAGCTCCCACAAGCCCGTAGCACCCTACCTGCTCCAGCCAGCCTACACTCTGCACGGACACCCTCCATTCAACACTCCCATCTGCCACCCAGGGACCCCCTCCCCCCAGAAATCCAATCCTTCCTTTCTTACATTCCAAACACTGTGCTTTCAGAACCAACATAGACCCACCACCTCCACAGAGGCCTTCCTGATCACTCTACCCAGCCCACACTGACCTCCCCTCCTACCCGGGCCCTGAACACCTGCCTGGAGAATTGATCTAAACCACTTAACTGCAAGGGAGCATCACTTCATTATTCCTTATCCTCGAGGTCTTCTCTGAGGGCACAAAATGTCACATTTCTTACGTATCTCAGAGCCTGGCACGGTGCCTTACCCCAGCAAGGACAGTTTCGTCCAGCTCGTTCAGATACAGCCAGTGTGGAGGGCTGGAGTGGCCCCGGCTGCAGGGTTAGGATCGCAGAGTTAAAACGCTGTGGTGCTTCCAAAGAAAGCACCAGAGAAAGTGGGTTAATGAAGAGGAGTGGTAGTGGCTCATTCATCACTAGGTTACCTAATATCCGGAACTCCGCACTGTCCCCAGGAAGCTGATCCCCATCCCCTAAGGATGTTTTCACACAGAAGTTGCTGGCTGTGCCGGCTGCCCTATTGCAGGGGGTGTTCAGTGAGCCAGATGCCAGTCAGCTTTCACTGAGACTAGAGAGCAAGCCTGGACGGGGCGGCCCCTCCCCCATCCCCTGAGGAGACCAGGGAGGTTTCTGCCTCCGATCCCACCTCCTGACACAACAGAAGAATCTGTTGCCCAAAACCACCCGTTGCCCAAAGCCCTCACATCGCATGTGTAGATGTTCTTCTTGCAGCAAGATTTCTGCCAGGGAGGATGCCAGGCCTTGGCCAGGGTTGCACCCTTGGGTGCTATAACATGGAGGTGAGAAAATGAGTCAAAAAAACAAAACAACAACAACAAAAAATCACCACATACACATCACAAAAACACACACATCAAAAACAAAAACCACTAAACACAAAAATCCCAAGAAAAAAAACATCAAACAAATTAAAAGCCTAATGACAACCCTAAAGGTCAGCAAGTGAGGTTCAAGAATGACCCACTTTGGAGTAAACACTCTTCATTAGCCCAAAGTTTAATGGTTAAAAATCTAGCCCCCAAACCTCAATCCTAACCTCCCAACACACACACCAGCCCGGGAGGGGGTTAATAGACTCCAGCTGCTCTTCTTATCTGGCTAACGTGCTAATGGCAGATCTCTGCTACTGAGATTCTATCAATGATTGCTGCAAATCACTTTTATTAGAGATAATGTCATTTTTACTTCATTATCCAATCCAGCAGTCAAAGGGAAAATAAGTGGATAGTTTTTCTTTGAAACGCCAGCTCTGTCCATTAATGCTGAGGGTGACAGCAAATTGAAACTCTTGGCCACACTTTTCAAAAGATTTTGGTCAATTAACCCTGGGCAGGTAGCCCTCTGTTTCCTGGACCGAGCAGAGCACCCCCAGCAGCCTCTGCCCCAGCGACTTGAAAGCAAAGAAAGGTTGGTTTCTGTGTTTGTGCCTCTGGCTGCCCTGACTGCTCAAGAAGGGACCGAGGTTCCACAGCGGCCGTCCTGCATACCCAGGTCTACCGGGCAGATAAAACACTTGTATCATATCCGGGCAGGCGGGCGCAATGTTAATTCTACTTTGAGGAAAGCAATAATTAGCATGTGAGTCAGCAGCAGAGAAAGACTTTAAGCCCCAGAAAAAAAAGCCCCAAAGTCCCAGAAGCCTCCAAGACTGCCCCGTGTTCCCTGAGGCGATTTACAAGACTAGCCCGAGAGTGGTTGCGCAACTCCAGGGGCTCTCGAGAGCCGCCTGTCAGCTGTGCCCGGGACGCTCCGAGTTCTGCTGCCGGAAAAGGTTCATTCCTCCAGAATCAACTCAGAGATGCTCTTTCTGTGCCCCTGCTTAGTGCCTTCTCCTAAGTATTTTTTTAAAAAATATATCTTTATTGATTTCAGAGAGGAAGGGCGAGGGAAAGAGAGATAGAAGCATCAATGATGAGAGAGAATCATTGATTGGCTGCCTCCTGCACGTCCCCTACAAGCCCGCAATCTAGCGTTGTGCCCTTGACCAGAATCAAACCCAGGACCCTTCAGTCTGCAGGCTGGTGCTCTATCCACTGAGCCACACCAGCTAGGGCCTCCTAAGTGTTTCTATCATGCCAGAGTTGCTTTCCTTTCATCTGCTGATTTCCCATGGCCTCAAAGACTGGGACCAACTTGCCCTCTACCCACTGCAGCCACCTCCCACAACTCTGTGGCATCGAGAAGCAAGGTCTGAAGCAACCAGGGTTCTAAAAAGCCGAGCTTGAGCTAAAAGAGCACGTACTCCTTTGCATTTTAACATTTTTGCAAGAAATGAGGCTCTCTGGAATTAATATCTCATCTGGTGTTTGTGTTCAGTGAGCCTTAGCTTTCATTCATTCATTCGTTTACTGAGTGTCTACTCTGTGGCAGGCACTGGGGATACAGAACTAGGAGGTATATACACTAGGCTGCCCTCACTGAGCTGTCTGACAGCCTCGTGCTGGAGACAGACAAGCAGACCAGGACCCGGGGCCAGAGGGACTGCCTGGGCTGGGGGCTCAGACTCTTCCTCTGTGACCCAGGACAAGTTACTTCAGTCTTTCTAAACCTTCGTGTCCTGCAAACAATTACTCTATGAGTCCCTGCCTCCTAGAGCACTCCTGAAGGATAACTGATGTATATGGGTAGCCGTCTCAGAACCGGGCCCGACACATGCCTGGCACTCGGTCATGTGGAAGCTATTGCTGCAGAAATCAGGAAGGAGAGCTTGGGGAGCACAGAGCATAGCCACCACCCGAGGCGGGAGAAAGCGGGCCTCATGCCGGGCTTTCCTTGTAAGATTTTAAGGACACACAGGAATAGCCAAGACAGAGGCAGTGAAAGGGCCAAGAAGATAGAGCGGAATCAGGCACGTGAGGCCTGTTAAAGCGGCACTCGGCTCAGGTTTTAGGGGTGCAGGCCTTTAGCAGTGGGGGCTGATCTCCAGAACCAAGGCTGGGACCATCCCTCCCGAGGTGTCCCAAGGTGCCCTCAGCCAGGAGCAGAATCCTGGGTTAGCTGAGCCATGGGCAGCCCCGTTGAAGCATTGCTTCTGCTTTTGCATTTCTTGGGCTTTGACAATGAGATGATTGTGCGGTTATTACAAGAAGTGATTATCTCCATGGGCACTGAGCCTGTTTTAGCGCAAAGACCTTGCCTTGCCAGAGCCAAGGCTTCTGAGGTCACAGCTAAGTTGCCAATTCTAGGGAACCTCCGACAAACCCCAAGGCCACCAGGCAATCTGCTCTTTGCAGGCTGGCTTGTTTTATGTATTTATTTATTTTTATTTGTTTTTATTTTATTGATTTCAGAGAAGAAGGGAGAGGGAGAAGGAGAGGGAGAGATAGATAGATAGATAGATAGATAGATAGATAGAGAAGCATCAGTGATGAAAAAGAATCACGTTGGCTGCCTCCTACACACTCCACCCTGAGGATCAAGCTCACAAACTGGGCATGTGCCCTGACCGGGAATCAAACCGTGACCTCCTGGTTCCTAGGTCGACACTCAACCACTGAGCCAGGCAGGCCGGGCCAGGATGGCTTATTTTGGAAGATCAGTGGCATGGACATGGGCATGTGCTAAGCATCTCCATGTGCCTGGCTTTGTGTGCAGGGACTGGAGGGAAGAGAAAGGCAGCCACTGCCGCGAGGCAGTAACAGCTCAGAAAGGATCTCGCACGTTTCTGGATTCCATAAGCCTTTTCCCCGAGACCTCTGTGGGGACAGGAGTGCCTGGCGCAGTTCGTGCCATCACCGGGTGGGAAGCAGAGAATTTGTTTGGATCTGCCATGATTAAAAGCATTAAGATGGAAACTTGGAAGAAAAGGTTCGAGAAAAGGAAAACAAAATCGTACTGGTTTTTCTGCCACAAACACAGGGCAGCCACAAATGCTCTGGGACCGCGATCGGAATACGCTCAGCAGTTACACATTCTTAGTTGGACTGAAGTCATTCTGGGAATGATTCACCCTGATGCCTATAGGCGAACTTCCTGGCTGTGGGGCATAGATAATTAGGGAAATGAAAATGTGTACTCTTTCATACGGGGCATGCAGAGGCTATACAGGTAGCCAGTGGTATTTTATCTTTAGGAAAGTTTTCTTTTTTTAAAGAAATCTTGCTATTCTTATTATTCCTTAGAAAAAGAAATAGAGATGAGCACACAAACAGGCAAGGTCTCCAGGAAAAAGGCCTGGTCCGGGTGAGTTCCTGGGTCCTATTACTTTTAGCTGCCAGCTTCACTTGAGCATCTTCCTGATCTTTTCTGGCCCGCCTCGCCCGCCTACCCCCCCCCCCACCCCGCCTTCCCTCAAACTAGGAGAGCCTACATGCCCCTCTCCTAGCTTGCAAGGATGGAGAGAATAGGGGCTGAACCCAAGGAAAGCAGGAGCATTCTAGAAACGGGACCTCCTACCCGGTTGTTGCCTAGCACCCAGATGTCTAGCGTCAGCAGCCAACCCCAGGTCTCCGCTTTTGGACATGGTCTAATCCGCCAGGAAGGATTTCTAGAACTGACCTTATTAAGGAAAAGAAATGTCATATGTAACTGGACTTAAAAAACCCAGGAAGCTCGAACACTCTATCAAGTTCTTTAGACTTTTTCTTTCCTCCATAATCCTTGGCCAAGTTCAAAGGTGAGCCCTTTCCCAGAGACTCCTTAGGAATAATGTTTATTTCATACATTTGGAGGCTGCAAAGTTTGATTCCATCTTGCTTATTTTTTTAGGTGGGGGGTTGGGAGGAACCTTTTTTGTGAAAGCAAAGGAGGGGGAAGGGGGAATGAGACAAGAGTAAAATCTGAGAGAGAAGAAAGGGTGCTTAGAATAGGGCCTGGAAAGCAGACTCCAGTTCTGCCCGTTTTTCCTCTCTGATTTTCTCTGAAGGGTTAGAACGGCACGTCGCTGTGCCTCTCACCCCTCTGAACCGGCATGACCCCATCTGGCCTCCCTGCCTCTGTGGGTGCTTACGTGACGGTGTGCTTTGATGGCAGATATGATATGTGCTTGCGCCTGCACAGAGGGTGCTACGTGAATAAAACGCACTGACAGGTGTGACCAGGGTTTCTGGGCTCTTCACTGTGAAGCAGCAGCAGAGAGCTCTGTGAGGGTTTGGGGTCTGCTCCTCTGGAGTCAGGATGCCACCGCTGACTCGGGGGGCGAGTGGGAATTCTCAGTCACTGGTTCAGGCCAGGGATTTCATGCTTGTGCCTCATCTGTCATTTCCATCTCATTTCTTTCCTGCAGAATAAGGCCCCAGACCTATCTGGTGACTGGTTGGTGAGGAGTAGTGGGAAGGCTGTGGCCCACCTGGCCTCTCCTCACCCTTCAAGGCCCACTCAAGCCTCGCTCACCCCCTGCACGGTGCCCTCAGTTGCCAGGCTGGGGTGACCTCACTGTCGACACCACTCGGAACAAGCAGCAGTCTCTGCCAAGCACTGTGGTCTCCTGTCCCTGGTGTAGACCAGGGTCACTAGTGGCTCAATCTGCATGTTGACCTTGAGGAACTACGGGATAGTCAGGTGGCAGGAAACATTTGAGGCTGTTGCCAAGTTTCCTCAAAACCTAAATTCAAACCCTGCTGGGAAGAGAGGCCCTGCAATCCCTACAGTGGGGAAACCGTAGGGAGCAGGAGAATTCATCTTGATAAGGAGGGCTCAGGAGGCAGGAGGCAACAACACTGAACTCTAACAAAGCTGTGGCTGGCGCTGGCTGGTGTGGCTCCGTTGGTTGGAGTGTTAGCCCGTACACCAAAAGGTCGTGGGTTTGATTCCTGGTCAGGGCACATATCCAAGTTGAGGTGCGATCCCAGTCAGAGCATGTGTGGGAGTCAACCAATTGATGTGTCTCTGTCTCTCTCTGCCTCTCTCTCTCTCTCTTAAAAGAAAAGAAAGAAAGAAAAAGAAAGAAAGGAAAGGAAAGAAAAGCTGTGGCTGGAGGGCTCTACAGGGCGCCTCTCTGTGCTGCCCCTTGGGTGGGGGTGGGGCTGAGAACATCACCAGAATGCTCAGGGCAGTTCAAAGCTGAAGTGCGCAGAGCACTGGGTTTTTCCACCATTTTCCACCAGTCATTCAACAGGTGAATTGTTTTGTGCCTGTGTTGTGCCCGACACTATGTTCTACTAGGATAATCATCCAGGAATCCATGAGAAAAACAACAACAACAAACAAAAACAAAACAAAAAACAGTGTAAGCCTCTGTATAGTTTCAGACAACACTACTGCTTTGGGCAGGGAGTTTTATAGATCTTGTCCCATCTAAATTCTAAAAAGATAACTGGCATTTTTCCACCATTTAACTTAAATATTAATGCAATGTTCCAAGCTTCAGCATTCTGGGATTTGGTAACAAATCTGAGGTCTTTGTGGTTCTATGTGTTGGATGCATGGTTGCTATCAAATCTCCCGGTGACGCTGGTCCACTGTAAGCTCTGTTCCTAGTCTCTTACCACCACACCACCAAGTTTTAACTTCTAATATTCTTTAATTCCCTAATAGTCTCCTGAAGAGTACTGGCCTCTCCTTACTTAGATTAAAGCTTCTGGAGCGCTGGGACTATGTATTCTCCTTTCTCTTTTGTTTACCAGGCTCAGCACAGTACTGGGCACACATCAGGCACTTAATACATCCTGAGTGACAAAATAATCGCATTTTGGAATAAGCAAAATGTTAGCATTTATCCAGTCCAATCCAGTCCCTTTCATGTCCAGATGAGAAGACTGGGACCTAGAGGTTGCCAGTCACTGGCCCAAGGCCAGCACAGGACCTCCTTTCTGGTCTTGGAGCTGAGACCAACTTTATGAACCGCAAGACACACCCTCTGACATGGATACTATAATGACCCCCATTTTACAGTTGAGGAAGCAGAGAGGTACAGAGTGTTTAAGTAACTTATCCAAGATGCCTCAGCTAATAAGCAACTGAAGCAGGGCTTGAGCCCAGGCTATCTGGCTCCAAGGCCTACCATCTTACTACTCTATCCCATTTCTCCTCTTCAGAACCCCCTAGAGCAGTGGTCGGCAAACTGCGGCTCGAGAGCCACATGAGGCTCTTTGGCCCCTTGAGTGTGGCTCTTCCACAAAATACCAACTTCTGCGCATGGGCCACGAAGTTTCAATCGTACTGTACATGTGCACCTGCACGTGGTATTTTGTGGGAGAGCCACACTCAAGGAGCCAAAGAGCCGCATGTGGCTTGCCAGCTGCAGTTTGCCGACCACTGCCCTAGAGCAGTGGTTCTCAACCTTGGCTGCACATTAGAATCACCTGGGAATCTTTTTAAAATCCTGATTACTGGGCCTCATTCCGGAGGATTTTAAAAAGATTCCCAGATGATTCTAATGTACAGCCAAGGTTGAGAACCCCTGGGGGCCTAGAGCCACTTCCCCCACTTCCCTATCATGTCATTTACCCTCTCCTGCCTTGACTGTGATCACCTGCATGCTTGTCTTCCCTTACTCACTCCCCACTAGACTGTAGTTCTTTTTTTTTTTTAAAAAAAATATATTCTATTGATATTCTACAGAGAGGAAGGGAGAGGGATAGAGAGCCAGAAACATCGATGAGAGAGAAACATCGACCAGCTGCCTCCCGCACACCCCCCACCGGGGATATGCCCGCAACCAAGGCACATGCCCCTGGGAGGGACCCTTGAGTCCGCAGGCCAATGCTCTATCCACTGAGCCAAACCTGTCAGGGCTAGACTGTAGTTCTTATGGGCAGGGATAAAGACATCTGATTTTCCTTTAATTCCCGGGGTCTCCAGCCAAGTGCCTCCCCTAGAATGGGTGTTTGTTGGATAAAACTCTAGGAAGACACAAATAAAGTATGCTAGGCTAGGTAAGGCAACCCATTTCTCCCTCCTAAAATGCTGTGCAGAACTTTTAACATGGGCATACCTTAGAGACATTGTGGGCTTGGTTCCAAACCACCACAATAAGGCAAGTATGACAATAAAGCGAGGTGTATTCTTTTGCTGGTGGAGGGCCTTGCCTTCAGTTTGTAAAAACGCAACATCTGTGGAGTGCAATAAAGCGAAACGCAATGCAACAAGGTTTGCCTGTACTTGTTTTCCCTGGGCGGGGGTGGGGGTGAAGGGGAAAGTGGGGGGAGATTGGAATCTACTAGGAACACAAATGCCTTTGCCAAGGCCTCTCTACCCTGGCCAAACATTGCCCAACTCTTGCACAACCATGAAGTCACAGGGGAGTTTCATCCCACAGGCAGGTGATCCAGCCACTCTCTCTGCAGCCTATGGATGCTTTTATGTCCTTATTCTTTCGCTCTGTACATCCTGGCCCCCATACTTAAACCACTCCAAAAAATCTCATTTCCCTTGATATTAGGCAGCTGGCCCTGGAATTTGAGTGAAAAGCAGATTCACCATTCCCCTAACTTCTCACAGTAGATCCCCTGCTGGTGGGAGAGTCAGCAGTGAGGACTGGATTCCACACAGGAGAGGGAACTGGGCTCCCCCCAGGGGCAGCTGGAACCAGGCGGGAACTGCCCCAGTGCCAGACTCATTTCCATTTCGCATTGAATGTCACTCTTTTCTCAAATATTCAAAATAGCACCCATGCTATTCCAAGGCTGCCTCTTAAGAAGACTAACTGGGCCCCATAATTACAGTTTCTTTGCAGGAAGTAATCGCTACAGCTCAGCCATTTTCTCTCTTCAGGTTTTAAAGGGGGTGGAGGCGAGGGGCTTTCACTAACTTTGTAGACAGCTGTTTTCTGTTTCTTCTACATTTTGTGTCCCATTTTTAAAAACAAAAAGCCCTAATGTGGATTCTGGAAAAAACATCATCATAATTGAATTTTGATGTTTTCACCCCATGCAGCAGCTATGGGTAAACGCACATAAAACTTCCTGGAAGTGAAGGTGCACATCTCGATGGAGTTTTCCTGTAGCAGGAACAGAGAAAACATTGATGGAACTCTTCCTCCAACACCTGCTCGACACCACAGCCCGCAGGCCCGATTTCTCATTGAGCAATAGAAGGGCTGACCATCTCCCGCCTAATGACCCCCTATTGATCTTATTCACCTTGAACCTCAGCTGAACCACCAGGTCACCACCAGAGTGAATCAGGCCATCCTTCCCCTGCTTACAGGACATTCTTACCCTGAGACTATTAGGGCTTTGACCACAGGGGAGCCCACCCTTAACGTCTGTCCTATTCCCCCAGCCCCCCGGAAACACCCACATCAGCAGTATCTTGTTTTTATGCTCTGTTTTGCATGCTCCTCTCCCATCTCCAGGGGAAGGGCAAAGCACCCCCCCCCCCCCCCAACCACCACTACAACTATCTAAAAGAATTTCAAAGGACATTAATATTCAAATACAATACAACAATGATTTCTTAGGACTATTTATCGTTTAAGACTCTGACCTAGAGCACCCAGAACCACTGCCCACTGGAAAGCAATGGGTCACCCAGGTCCAAGGGAGCCGCCTTCTCGGTGCCTTCAGGTAGAACTATACTCCTCCCCGGGGTCATCCTTAGGGGATTTCTCTGCTCCACCTGGCAAGGCCCAGCCCACCCTGAGAATAAACTGGATAGTTTTTCTTCTCTTTCCATGTGAAACAAGCTACAGAGCATATACCTAAATAGTAAACAGCCTCTCTGTCCATGGGGAACTTCCCAATCCAACCCTTGGCTCAAGTCTGCACCCACGCGAGGGAGGAAGAAGGACCGCTCGTGCAGGCTGCGGGAGTGGCTCCAGGCGAGCCGTTCTCAGTGCAGAACAAGAACATTAACCGGTTTTGGCTTTCCCTCCCCTGACACTGAACAAAACAGGCTCCGAAAGGAGGACTCTGCCTCTCCTATAAAGCCTTTTATAAGGTGCTGCTAGTTCCCCACTTAACGTAGCTGCTTTTAATACATGGCTTTAAAACTTAATGCAGAAAAACCCTGGCACCCCGGAGTGGCTCAAAGACCCACTTTTCATTCTCACCAACCCCAGGATTGCCCACCACGGGGCATCACCACAGCCAACGTGAGCAGCGGAGGGGATGTGCTTCCTTTTCTTGGGCTCCCAACATCATGCTATTCCCAAACCAAGAGGGATTTGTCCAAGTATGCGTACGATTCAGCCGGGACAGGGGACATCATGAAGGAATTCTTTTTTTTTCTCTAGAGGCCCTATATTCAAGTTTTTAACCACTAAATAATCTGTACTGATTGATCCATTTCCTTTGACCTGCATCACTATGGTCAATGGCTTTCAATAGCCAACTGAGTCACCGTGGTATGTCTGCATGAGACTGACTTTCAACCTCATCAATGGCATCATCGAAAGCCCATGCTGTATTTTGGAAAGATTTCTTGTCTTGGGATATATTATTAGATGAAGTTTCCTTCCACCTTTTGCTGATTGGGCTACCCAGGAGGTCCTATTTAACAAAATAAAAGATAGCATGACTATAAGCATGCCGTATAGAAACACAGGCACTAAGAATGTCCAGAGAAATTAAATTTTCTATAGAAAGGGGGTCTCCAAGGTTAGGATAGTCAAGTACCACAGTTTTTCCTCTCAAAACAACCAACAAGGCAAAACCAAGGAAGGCTCTTCAAGGTCAGAAATGAATGCTCCCTGTAACTACATCCTGGTTTGGCCAGTCAGCCTTAGACCTATCTGTTCTCAGGGTTACTTCCCCCTGCAACATACACCTTCCCTATCCTTGCTCGTTTCAGTGCTGGCACATGACCTCAGCTCCAATCTTTCCCTCAAGTCCATTAGGTGCCCAATTCAGATCTGAAAGACAAAGTCACTCAACACTTAAAAAAGTGCATACACACAAATACCAACAGACACGGACTCACTCTCATATCAGACATACAGGGTAGATGTATACACGTAAGCACATCTTACACGGATGCTAACAATCATTACATTGTTTCTTTTCCCCAGTGTTTTAAAAGAAGATCTGAACTTTCAGGTAATAAATATTTATTGAGAATCTACTACACATAGGCCTTGCTAAGGATGGTGGGCACTTGAGACATATATAAACATAATTCAGCCTGCCCTTGCTTTTAAGCTGCTTACAAACAGCAAATGATACTCGATAGCTCCCTGTACACACAACTGAAACAGACTAAATATTTGTTGTTGGTGATGACGTGGGCCATTCGTCGTGACAGCTGACAGAAACACGCAAAAGACAGTGGTGGGTTATTTCAGAAGATGGTACAATGACACATGACACAATGCTCCTTTTAATCACTCAGGTATATAGTTTACAAGACCCTTGACCTGTGTAAAATTCTGCTCCCATTAACTCCCTTTGGAAAAGGGTCTGAGAGACATAACAATGGCAATGCTTGATATAATTCGTGGTTTTTAGAGGGGAAAAAAATATTCCTTTGATCTGTCCATTTGACTAATTTTCTACTAGTCTCTCACTTTATGAGACTGCAAAGAAGAGATAACTCTAGAAATGCCTTTGAAACTCAGAAGTGCTACATAAACGCAAGGTGTGTCATCTCTGTTCATTCTTATTCCTCCTGTCCATTTGTTAAAAGACCTCATCAAGTGAACACAGTTGTCTCTGGCACCTACTTTATGTCTATTTTTGTTAACAAGTATTGAGCACTATTTTCTATCCATCACTGAGCTTAGAGCCAAATAATGGCTCATCACTTCTGAACAAAATATGGCAGATATAAATTCGACAAATTATGGCAACTTAAAAAAAACCCTCTCCTTATTAATGTCATCTAAATTTTAAACTTCTAAGGGTAAGGGCTCCTGGCTGAGGATCCTGTCTTGCCTGGGTGCTGAAGGAAGGCTCGGTTGATGAGCCAAGAGCTCCCCACGCACTTTGGGACAGTGACGCTTCCTGCAGCTCCAATCCGCCAACCACTTCCCCATGGAAACAGCAGAGGCTTTGGAGTGAGGACCTCCAGCTTCCAATCTGGGCCTTAGCACTCTACCTATACGGCTCGGGGCAAGTCATTTCACCTTTTGACAACTCAGATCCTCCTATAAGTGGGAATAATGTCTATTTCACAGGATTGATGTAAAGCAGTGGTTCTCAGAGCGTGGTCCCCAGACCAGCAGTGTCAGCATCACCTGGGAACTTGGTAGAAAGGCAAATTCTCCAGCTCCCCTCCCCCCCCCCCCCCCGCCCTTCTGAATGAGAAACTCCGGGGAGGAGGCCCAGCGCTCTGACTGTTAAGAAGTCCTTCTGATGTTTGCTGATGTTGGGAACTCCAGCTGTAAAGCAGTCACATAGGAAATTACAAGTCCTGCAGCACTTCTTTTAAAGAGGGATGCCATGTTTTCATCTGCTACCCAGTGACTAGCAAAGTGCTCAATTAGTTCTAAGTTCTTTCCTTCGCTTGTCAAAATACAAGCAGCCAGCACAAGAACCTAGTGGGTGGGGAAGAGGGGTGTGTGTGTGTATTGTTTCAGGGGGCACAATTAGATAGTGGAGTAGTTTAAAGACTAAGAAAACCCTGGGCAAGATGTCTGGGGGATTTCCTCCCCAGGGAGAGGAAAGAGGATGGGCTCAGGCTTCTGTAGCCAATGACGACAATGCTTATTCTGAGGGAAGAGGGACACTTACGCCCAGACATCACGCTAAAGCAGAAAGGATTATATGGGGCAGACCCAGCCCACAGCAGGCTTCCTTCAATCTCATCCAAAGAGTTGCTGTTACTTCGGCCTCTATTTTAAAATAGCTTCACTTGCTCCACAGCACAGACTTTGGAAACAGGTCGACTGAGGTGCCTATACGGTATATAATAATCACAGGGTGCTTCCCTCCCTTCCACCTGCCACTCTCGATAAACATCACTGCATGGATAGTACCATTTCCCACACAGGTACTGACAACAGGGCAGTGATTTCCACTCCTGCACAGGCCATAGAGGCAATACATTTATAAAGGCAAACAAACTGCTCATCACTAGGGATATGCAAGTTAGAACCACAATGAAATATCACTTCACATCCACTTGGATGGCTTTAAAAGAAAAAAACAGAAAAGAATACGTGTTGGCGAGAATGTGGGGAAATTGAAAACCTTGTGTGTTGCTGGCAGAAATGTAAAGCCATATAGCTGCTGTGGAAGACACCACGGTGGTTCCTCAATAAAATTGAACATAGAATTACCATGTGATCCAGCACTTCCACTTCTAGGTCTATACCCCAAACAATCAAAAGCATAGACTAGAACAGATATTTGAATACCCATGCTCCTAGCAGCATTATTCACAATAGCCAAAGGAAGAAATAACCCAAGTGTCCGTTTACAGAATAGATAATCAGAATGTGGTATATCCATGCAATAGACTATTACTCAGCCTTAAAAAGGAATGAAATTCTGCTCTGGCTGGTGTGGCTCAGTGGGAGAGCATGAGCCTGTGCACCCAAGGGTCATGGGTTAGATTCCTGGTCAAGGCTGCATACCTAGGATGCAGGCTCAATCCCAGCCCTGGTTGGGGAGCATGTGGGAGGCAGCCAATCGATGTGTCTCTCTCACATCAATGTTTCTCTCTTTCTCTCTCCCTCTTTCACTTTCTCCTCCCACCCACTCTCTCTAAAAAACAATGGGAAAGGTGAGGATTAACAAAAACAACAATAAACAAACAAAAAAGGAATTAAATTCTGGCAATGCTAAATGAATAAAACTTGGAAACATTAGACTAAGTGAAATCAGCCAGACACAGAAGGTCAAATGTTGTATGATTCCCCTTTATGAGGTACCTGGAGTAGTTAAATTCATAGAGAAAGTAGAGTGGTGGCTACTAGGGAGTTGTGGTTTAATGGATGTAGACATTTCTACACCCTTTCAAGACAAACAGTATTCCCCATCGCTTCGGCTTGCCATGCTCCAAGCACATCTGATGTGAACAAGAGACACTTTGGCTGTGGTTTTCCACTGTGTGCACTCGGTGACTTCAAAATCCCCATCCTTCTTCCCACTAATGAAGGTTTGCTTCGACCTTTCCATTAGCCCACAAACTACTATTAAAAAAGCCATTTATCAGATTAACACTGAGGACTGCAAAAGTCATCTGCCAGCAGCGTGCGCTTTTCCACGTAGGGGTTGCCATGCCAACAGCTGCTGCACGTTCACTGTACAGAAGTATCAGTTCCAACCAAGTCCTGCTTCATAATTCTGAGGACCAATTCAGTCTTGTTGTCCCTCCCCACTTCCCAAATGTGCACACGTGGCAAAGACACCCCCCGCCCCTCCCGGCCCAACATCAGGTAATGACCAAGAAGAGGAGCAATTGCAGAACCAACTTGCTAAAGGCCAACATGCCTACAAGGTTGTAAAGCAGGCAAAGGTGATATTATTTCCTCTCCCTAACTCTTATCCTCTCCTAACCCCTCAGGAGTACAATCAAGAATTTCATGTAATAACAGTCTGGCCAATAATTCTAGGAAAAGGAGTCCTGGGTGAATAAATTGAAGGAGCAACTATCATTGTGTAAATTGTCATAATAAGTTATTTCCCTGGAGATAAAACAAAATGGGGGAAAATACTTAGATTCTATTGATGCTAAATTCTGTTGCAAGTTTTTGTTTTAAATGATGCCTGAGAACTTTAAAATAAATGTGTTTAAACTGACTAGCATTATCATGATTTTGGTTTAGAAGAGTCTGAAACAGCGCTAGGAAACAAAAGTAAACCTAACAAGCAATTTCCAACGAACCCCAGCCTCATATTAAAACTCCTGATTAAATAAATTAAAATACAACAACAATCCAACCTAAAAATGATTCAAAGAAAACAGGCAAATGCTATAGACACCTGGCTCCCAAGTGAACATGAGTCATCTTTATGTTGAACTTTACTGTAAATTTAGACCAAATTTCCAACCATGATCAGCAGAGCGATAAAACTCATCACAACCCTTAAAAAATATAGTGCAGTGAAGGCCTGGGAGGGGGCTGGAGTGGGGTAGAGGGGGTCAATGGGGAAAAAGGGAGGGGCAGCTATAATACTTTCAATAATAAAGATAAATTAATAATATATATCTTTATTTATAATATATATCTTTCGAGGATGGGACAGAAACATTGTATTGATAGCATCTATTTCAACTAAAAAAATTTTTTTAGCGCTTCTAACTGTAACAAATATGAATGATATTAAATATGCATTAACTTTTTCAGTATAGTGAATACACTACTGTGCAAAGGAGAAAGGTATGGATGATGTCACAAAATTTCAGGAGGACAATCACCAATTAAAATTTCAAATGGAGCTTTAAAATCTTAGGCACAGCAAGGCCACTGCGGGAAAACTTGTTCTCCCAGCTAGTGGCTTCTTGCTCAAAGCAGACACATGGGCTACACTGGGAGACCCAGCCCAGCCCTGACAGCCTCATGGCCGCAGCCTGTTCTCTGTAATCACGTGAATTATTCTAAGCCTAGAGAAAGGCCTACATGAGCACAAAACCTTTTAATTTGTAGTTATTTCTGGGACACCAGAGCTAACAAACATATTGGTCCGGCAAATGGAAGAGAGGCTGTTTTCAGGCTTGAGAATACTGTTTAGGCTGGTTAGAGCCTGTTTTCTGAGCCGGGACATGTCAATGAACAGGGGCTGAATTATGATACTTCCATGCGTAGAACTTAATACAGCTATATTACATCTATGTGCCTTGATAGCCAGAGATAATCCTATCTAATAAAGAGGGAATATGCTAATTGAGCCTCACGCTGTTGCAAAGATGGTGGTGCCCACAGCCAATAAGGAGGGAATATGCTATTTGACTGCCCCGCCCTCAAAGATGGCCAGCAGGGAAGGGCAGTTGTAGGCAACCAGGCCAGCAGGGGAGGGCAGTTGTGGGCGACCAGGTCAGCAGGGGAAGGCAGTTAGGGGTGACCAGGCCAGCAGGGGAGGGCAGTTGGGGGCAACCGGGCCAGCAGTGGAGGGCAGTTGGGGGCAACCAGGCCGACAGGGGAGGGCAGTTGGGGGCGACTGGGCCAACAGGGGAGCGGTGAGGTGTCGATCAGGCTGGCAGGAGAGAGGTTAGGGGGTGATCAGGCTGGCAGGAAGAAGCAGTTAGGGGCAATCAGGCAGGCAGGAGAGCGGTTGGGAGCCAGCAAACATCCCCCAAAGGGTCCCAGACTGGAGAGGGTGCAGCTTGGGCTGAGGCACACCCACCCCCCAGTGCACGAATTTTGTGCACCGGGCTTCTAGTTCTGATATATTGCTGTATAGAAAATGCATTTTCACAAGAGCATATAATACTAGAGGCCCGGTGCATGAATTTGTGCATGGGTGGGGTCCCTTGGGTGGCCTGCAGAAATCAGGCCCCAGCTTATGTCCCCAGACTCACAGCCCTGCAACCCTGCCTGGCACCACACTGTGGGCTGGTGACACCCACTCACCTGCTCCACCATCTTGCCTGCGGGGCGATCGATTGGGGCTGGTCCCCAGCCCAGCTCCCACAGCGCCTGGAAGTCGGGAAGCACCCTCCCCCCCCCCGCCCCCCGGTGCTGCAGCTGGTTGCTGTCTATGGGGTGATTGGCGGGGTGATCGGACCCCTGCTCGCACCCACCTTGGTCTGGCGCTGCCCGCTCACTTGCTCCACCATCCCGCTGCCACGGTCCTACTCTTGTTGGGGCCCATGAGTGCCGACAGTGCCTCCACTGCTGCCCACTGCCAGCGCTGCATTGCCCGCCATGTTCCACACCACCCCCTGGTGGTCAGCACATGTCATAGCAAGTGGTCAAACAATTTGAATATTAGGCTTTTATTATATAGGATTCTGTAATTAAATATCCATATCTTACCTAATAATAGACAAACATGTAAACTGACCATCTCTCCACTATGCTCACCAGCCAATCAGGAGAGTATGCAAATTAACCCAACAAAGATGGCGGTTAATTTGCATACATAGGAAGCAGCGGAGTGAAGATGGAAGGTTCCGGCTGGAGCAACAAAGACGGAAGGCTCCAGCCGGAGCAGTGAAAACCTGGGTCCAGGGTGCCGGAGGAAAACCGGTGCCAGCAGCCAGGAGAAGGGAAGGCCTATTGCACGAATCTTTTCGTGCAACAGGCCTCTAGTTTATTATATAGAAGTATGTTTATCAAAGTGTTAACAGGGGTTGCCTCTAGGTGGTGAAATTTTGGGGATTTTTATCTGGATGCCTTCCTGTACTGTGACTTTTCACAGAGAACATGTATATTTTTTATAATCAGAAGAAAACAACTTAGCTACTTGAAAAACAATTTTACAGGAAAGATAACTTACGAGGACTGGTGTGTGTGTGTACACTTGCACAGTCTCCCTAACTGCCCTTATGCTAAAATCTTCTGCCAAGTAATTTGGGGAGCCCTGTTCTCCTGCCATCCACAGGGCCCAGTGCACCCCTGGGTGACGTTCCCACATCCCTGTCCTCCCTCCACATCCTGCTCCCCGTTCAGCAGCGTCAGTGAGCTTCCCCCACACTGGGGGCAGGCATTCAAGAAGCAAGGAAATATTATGCAAGAGCACAGGAAGTCAGAGGAGACAGGATTCTGGGCAGGCCTGGCAAAGAGTCTGTGTGAACTCCAGTGAACAGGCGGACTTTGCTCAGCAGGGCCGAAGCCAGCAGAAAGCCTTCCCAGGGCGGCAGGGGAGAGCCGTCCACCTCAGGTCTCTGGCCAGTGGGAAGCCATCCAGAACTTGATGTACCTGATGAAAGGCAGATAAACCCAAGTCCCAATATTTCCACTTTTTTGGCACAATTTCAAGGTGACTCCTCAACAGTCATGCACTGTGACTCACCTCTGTCCCACAGAGCTCTCCCCCGCCTCCCCAATACAGCGTAGCTCCATTCAGTAATTTTCAAGCCTGTTCCTCTCAAGGCCACCGGCTTTCTGATTCGGTTCTTTCTCCCTCCCCCTCCCTTCTGCCTCAGATTAAAAGACACAGTCCTTTGGGTATGTGACAAGATCGTGTTAATCATCTCACATTAGTATCAACCTGAGCACTCCAGGTGTGTGTAGGTGTGTGTGTGTGTGTGTGTGTGTGTGTGTGTGTGTGTGTGTATACAAATCACAGCAGTAATAACCCCCACTTTTGTAGCAGTTTATCAAGCCCAAACCAATTGGCAAGGCAGCGATTAATGCAGCCATCTGACAGATGGGAAGCCGAGGCTGAGAATGAGCCCATGACAGGCTGCAGCGTGGTGTCGTGTTGGAGGTGGGAACCAGGGCTCCTAGTGAAGGGTACTCTCACTGCCCCCAGTAGCCAGCCTCCTTCTTCCCTGGCATTAGGGGACCAGATGCTGTCCCTCCTGATCACACAGCTGTTCCGTTTTGTAGAAACCACTGGGCAGTGCCCATTCTGTCATACCTCAACCCACTTCCTTCTAACGGGTGCTCCAGCTGCTGTTGTGGAAGTGGATCCAGACCCTTCTCTCGCTCGGTAGTGATTTCCAAGTCTCTGCCCCACTCCACGTAACAGAACCTCCTCTTGTAGAAGGGGAGTCACAGGGGAGTTGGAGAGGCTTCCTCCAAACCCTTACTGATCACCTTTAACCTGCCTTTAACCTTCCTTCCCTAAGGAAGCACCTGGAACAGGTGTCAGAACCAGGCTCCGCTAAGACTTTACTTCATGATGGAACTGGAACCCTAGAAGGATGCTTGAGTTTATCTTGTTTGCTTCCCACCTACTGGCCCATTTTCATGATGGAGAAACTGAAGCCCAGAAGTCACATGGCTGGTTAGCACTCCTCTTTCCTTTCCATCAGGCCATAGGAATTCCACTAGACACATCAAGACATTTCTCAAGCAGAAAGGACCTAGGTCCGTGTGGTAGGGTAGACGGTACCAGGCAGAAGTGGGGCTGTGGTCCTAGGACCACCCCCTCCCCCACTCCCTTTTGCCACTGTTAGGAGCAGGCAGTGGTGTTTTAACTGGAAGAATCAGCCACATAGGGAATGACACCCACCCAGTCACTACCCCTGGCCTGACAATTGCTAATTGTGGTAAGGACCGACAGTGGCATTCTCCTGGGACTCTGCTGTGTATTTCCAGACGCCACAAACACACAATGGCTCCGACTCCTCCGGCGTAAACACATTGCCAAATACGACAATAGCATCGCCATGACAGAAAAAGAAGGTGCCTAGAGAGACGGCACCAGCCAGTGGAAAGAGGCTGGGGCCAGGGATCTCTTAACATGGGCTGTACCACTCTCTGGTTTGGGGATCCCATGTTTGTGCCTCAGTTGTTTCATCTGTGTGATGAGAATGACAAGTGCTTTAATCTACATCCTGAGCTTTGGTAAAAACAAACACTGAACAAATGTAAGAAATGATAATACAGAGTTGAAGACAAAGACCTACAAGCCTGGGTTGATATTTCACTTAACCTGTACTTAAGGAGCATCTTATATGTGCTCAGCGCTGCCCCAGACACAAAACATTTGGTGTTGAGCAACTCAGCACAGTCCCTGACCTCAAGGAGCTTACAAACTAGAGGGAAGTGACAGACAATAAGCAGACAAATAAATTACAGCATTTGGGGAGTGTTATTAAGAAGAAGAAGAAAATAGTATAGAGATGGAGGTTAACTGAGGGAGGTCTAGAAAGGCTTTCCTGAGAAGGTTATATTTAAACTGAGACCTAGGGCCCAAGTCAGGGCCTGATGCAGGGTGGGGCTGAGGGAAGGGCAAGATCAAGGACGAGGTATCAGGGGTGCTAAAGATGATGGATCTGAGGCTAGAGTTGACCTGCCAAGTCTCAGATCACTACGTGGCCGAGCCAGGCCCTTCACAACCAAAGCCTCGTTCTGCTCCCAGTAACTCCCACAGGCCCAGGTGTCTTCTAGGCATGCATGCCCCTCATCTCTAGACCCACCGATAAGCTGTCTGACCTTTTAAAGACCTTGGGTCAGGCATGTAGGGAGCCCACAATAATGTCTTGCTTATAAGATGAAAGCAACAAGTGGAACCTGGCAGATATACTGTGGATACAGCCTTTCAGTCTACAGATTTTGGGGTGCTAAGTCTAAGGGCAAATTCTCATTCATACAGGATGGCAGCTGGTATGGACCCTCTGTCTTCACAGGTGAGGGAGAACGGCCAGGCATGGAAGGGGCACAGCCAAGGTCAGACTACTTTTCAGGAGTCCTGAAGGGCTCCTCAGTCTCTTGGTGTTGTTAGGTTTCCTTGAATCTCAGAGTGTGGCAGAAATATAGCTCATACCCTGAAATCACTATTGGAAAGAACCCACAATCCTGAAAAGCCCAGCCAGGGGGTGGGACTGGGGGGATTGGGACTTAAAGGCCTGGGAACAAGCATCTCCTTTTAGATTCCCCTAAGACTTCCAATTGCAGACAAACCACTCCAACAGGTAATGATGTGCCAAATGATTATATTGCTTGCTTATTAATAATGATGCCTTAATGGTCTGCACTTTAAACTTTTCAAAGGTCTTTCTAGTAAGATAATGGTTGCAAAAAGATTTTAAAAGTATAATATACTTTTTAAGTGCATGGTTTTATTGAAACTCTAGTTCATTTCTACCTCATAATAGTCCTCTTAGAAAGCAGTTAGTGTGTCTAACCCCCAATTAGGAATGGGGAAGATGCGGAAAGGTTAAATTACTTGTTCTAGGTTACACAAGAGTTCCATATTTCTTAGCCTTTGTTTTACCAAACAGATTTCTAGACTCTCTTGAGAGCTCCTCTGAACCTCACGTGCAGGCAGGCTTTGCCAGGGACTCAAAAGAAGGTGTCACGGGAGCATTTATAATCTGTTTGGTAAAACAAAAGCTAAGAAATATGGAACTCTTGTGGTCAGCCCTTGACACTAATTTTGGAGGAATTCAAGTGGGTGAAAGTTTGTCTTTTTCCAAAATAAACATGTACTCTGCCTTGGCCCGGAAGATCTAACTCAAGGAGAGTTAAACTGTCATCATTACCCTCATAACATTTGGATCCATTGAAGGAGCTACGGGTAGCCCAGAATCATAGGGCTATGTTGATGTGAATATGGAAAATGTTTCTAATGTGCTCAAATGAATAGCTCAGAAAAGAAGGGATCAACATTCACAATCATCTCATACTCCCAAGGCCCAATGCCAGCCGGCAGCTGTGCCCAGGTCCCATCACCTCTCTGATCCAGGTAGGAAAAAGTTTGCTAGTTCAGAAGAAACAAAGTTGAAAGTTTCAAAAGGAACCTTTATTTTGGAAAAGAAGAGAAAAGAAGAACAAAACAAAACAAAACATGGTAAGTTTATGGGTTTTTAAACCCTAACAGTATAGTCACAGACCAGCTTGGTTAGGACATTGTCCTCTGCCTTCCTGAGGTCTGTCTGCAGCTGTAGGAAGGTAGATGCTAGACTCAAATGTCTAACTTTGGCTAGATTCAAGTGAACACTAGTTTCAAATCTATGGGTTTCTTAGGATGACCCTAAAGCAGCTCCCGGGGGAATGACCAAGGCCCCAGACAGCCCTATGTCTGGGCTCGGCTGCCCCCTGAAGTTCGGAGGAGGAGGGCTCCTTCCACCTGGCTCCAGAGGTCCCTCCTGGATTCAGATCCAATGTTCAGCATCCTGCACAGAGTAGGTATTTAAATGGTTACAAGTCTGCCACTGAATAAAGGAGTTCTGCCTGGGCTGGGCAGCAGCTTCCAGTTCTACTCTCATTTACTGATTATGGAGGGGATAGAAAAGGAATGAGATGAGACATGAAGTTGTCATGATGAGATTAAATTCCAAGTCAAGCATTCCGGAGCTGCAGCCTCCCTCAAAGTACCACTGGACAGGGTACACTCAAGTGACTTGCTTGGCCTTTGCTGGTGTGGGATCTTCTCCAGTGATTTGGGATCTCTGGCCAAGGCCCTGCTCGCAAGTGTCCAGCCATGACCTTAAGAGCTTCTAAATACCTCTAGGGGAAAGGTTAGACCTATTGGGAGAGGAAAAAGCCCCAGCTGCCCTACTCAGGTGACTCCAGAAATATAGCCCCTTTTTCTTTCTCTTCTGGCAGCATCCGGCAAAGACTATCAGAGCTCAGGCTTTAAGGAACGGTGTGACACATCGCAGGAAAGGAGAAGGTCAGGGAAGAGCTCAGCTGCAGTGCTCCCCACAGGGCATGAAACAGACAGTTATTGGTAAAGATGACGAAAGGGGTGGTCTGTTTTGAATTGGCCTCCTCCCTACAAAAAGGGGAATGTAGAAGAGATTGTCCTATCTCTCTGCAGTGATCAGATTCAAAAACCTGGAATCTGGAGTGAGAAAGGGAATGAGATCTCTCCCTCTGGTTCCACTAATTCCTAAGAGAGGCATGCACTGCTCCCGTGGCCCCAATGGCTCCCAAGGCTGCCCAAAGATTTCATCACAACATGACTCGGAGAGGACTGTCCCTAAACTTCCCAGCACCAGCCCAGGCCTGGTCCTCCTCTCCCACCCATTAACAGAGCTCCAAATTAGACTCTGGAAGGAGCAGCTCAACAGTCCTCGCCTGCACACCCTGTGTATTCCTGCCTCCTCACTTGACTCAAGCCGTTCACCCCAACCGGAATGCCCCAAACCCATGTGCCTATCAGAATTCCACCTAATCTTCAAGACCTAGATCTTAATGCTCCTCCATTACACCTCCCTCTAATCTATGCTGATCTATACAGAAGACCTATTTACCCTTATTCACTCTCACTTAATTACTGCCAATCATCTTCTATTTGCTTAATGTTTTATCTGAGATAGTTTTGACTAACAAGATAGCAACATTTTAAAGATGGGCCTAGGACAGTGATGGCGAACCTTTTGAGCTCAGCGTGTCAGCATTTTGAAAAACCCTAACTGAACTCTGGTGCCGTGTCACATATAGAAATTTTTGGATATTTGCAACCATAGTAAAACAAAGATTTATATTTTGGTATTTATTTTATATATTTAATGCCATTTAACAAAGAAAAATCAACCAAAAAAATGAGTTCATGTGTCACCTCTGCCACGCGTGTCATAGGTTCGCCATCACTGGCCTAGGGCCTCTGTTAACAAAACCATCTTGCAATGTTTTAAGAAAAGAATCTTATGAACTTCTTGACTCTCCAACTAGACTATAAGCCTTCTGAGGGTAGGGGGTCCATCTAATGCCTCTTTATAACCACACAGCATGGCATGGCACCTGAATTTGGTAGGTAATCTACAAATGTTTACACACAGTGATGATGCCAACTTCCCCACAAACTCACTACATGTATGTTGGGTGACCGAGGAGGCTGGGTAAGTTGATCTGAGTGAAGGTTTCTGCCTGTGCCTCTAACCCTCTGCACTGAGTTCCCAATGTTTCTGACACAGAACTGGTGAGTCTGCATGTAGTTACTGGGCACCTAAATGTAGGCCTCTCTCTGGGAAGAAGAAACAGAAAAAGATGATTAGGTCCCTGCTCTTGGAGGGCTTACCACCCAAGGGGTGATCAGGGACAGATACAACACACACACACACACACACACACACACACACACACACACACACACTCAACAACAACAACAAAAGTTGCAAAAGCATCAGACAAATAATAAAATACAGACTGAAGACCATATAGATAAGGGGTGACCAGTGTGCTGCTAGGCAGGGAGGGCTCCCCTGGGAAGAGGACTTCTTGCAGAGAGCTGGGACTCTCTGTGCACACTTTCCTGCCTGGCTTTTTTAACTTTTGAGAATAAGCTGCAGTGCTTTGTTGGGCTGTTCCTTGCCTTGGTGTACTGGGCATTCTTGAAGTGAAGCATTGGCATAATACTAGCCTGACGTTTGCCTTTGATGTAAAATCATTTATCCAGACCTGCCTGTGGTCCCCCTGATTTTTTTCTTTTCCTTTTTCTTTCTTTTTAAAGCAAAATGAGTAAAGAGCTCAAATCTACACGAATGAAAACAGCAGAGCCCAAGAAGCAGGATTTCCAAAAGCCCGAGGGACAACAAAACAATTCTATACATTTTTAAAATTAGAATTTTAGGGATTCAAAATATGCAAGATATTACAGGACACATCAGGAAATTAGACATCCTTGCCCTTGAGCAACATGCGATCTTGGTTGGACAGACAAGAACACATAAAATGTCATTAGATAACAAGGAAACATAATCAGGCAGGCTCTTTGGCAAACATAACCAAGTGTTAGAAACAAGTGGAGGGGGAGGTGCCACCACCGTGGGAATTACTACAGAAGGGTTTGTAGGAACTGGGGGACGTGGGCTCACACTAGGAAAGTGGGAGATATTTGAGTAGAAATCGAGGAAAGGCGCCTCCAGGATGGAGGGACTAGGGTGAGAGAACGGAGGTGGGAATGAGTCCTGTGAGACAGGGCGGACAGGCCTTTGAGGCAGAGAAAGGAGGTCTGCATATTTGGAGCTCAGGAGGCACGTTGGATGATGGTGAATGGGGTGAGAGAGCTGGAGGGGCGTGGTCCCTTACTGTCAGTGAGGTGGATTCCCACAGCCGTATAGATTGCCCTTGGGAGGAAAATTGGACCAAGGATCCATGTCTTCATCCAGGGTCTGAGTGTGTCTAGCTAATCCTTGAAGATCTTTAAGAGAAGCACTCAAATCCATAAAAGACACCCTTTTCCCGCCTTGAAGACTCTGTGCTCCGAGGACATGACAACCCTGACCAATAGGCCTAAAACAGGGGTAGCCTCGGCACCATGCAAACCTCTTCTGAGGGGCCAGGAGAGCTGCCTTAGAAGCCTGAATGCTTCCTGGTTGGTCAGATAACAGGGAAATGCAGGGGACACTAATGTCCATGGAGCACCAGAAAACTCCAGAGCCTGGGGAGGCCACCGAGTACATTGGAACTTCCCCCTCACTTCTTGACCACCCCAATGGGCCCCACCAAATGGAAGAGGCATGCCAGGTTAGCCAGAGCATCTAGAGTGAAGGCAAGAAAGCCAAATACTGGGAAGGACCTCAGCTGGCTCCTATGCCACTCTCACCATTACTTCCCCTAAGCAACTGGTATAGAATAAAAGACAGACTCCCGCCACACGGTGATATAGTTACATTTATAGAAGCTCTCTTGTCACCAGTGAAATGTGACCTTCATACTTTTCTTATCTTAATATCTGGGTAAACATCTGTTGTGCAAGCACACAAATAAAGGTTCTAAAGGTGAAATGTGGTGTGTCCGGTAACACCACACTGCTCCAAACCCAGGCACCAGAAAGTCCTTTTGGCACTGCCCATGCTGTCTCTCTCCTTTACCCTGGGCACCAAAATTAGCATCATCAACCTCGGCCAGTGCTGGAGTGAATGCTGCCATTCTAAAATAGCATCGGAGAACTCTTGGAAACACAGGGGAGAAATACAAGGGTTCAGTGGTTTACAGACACTGAAGAAAGCAATTTCACTGGAGTGCTTTTCAAAACAAAACAAAAAAGGGACATGAGCATTGGCTTAACTGGTTTGGCTCAGTGGATAGAGCATCGGCCTGCAGACTGAAGGGTCCCAGGTTCAATTATGGTCAAGGGCATATACCTTGGTTGCAGGCACATCCCCAGTTGCGGGTGTGCAGGAGGCAGCTGATCAATGTTTCTCTCTAATCCATGTTTCTAACTCTCTATCCCTCTCCCTTCCTCTCTGTAAAAAATCAACAAAATATATTCTTTTAAAAAAGGAAATGAGCATTATCAACGTTCATTCTAGAATCTCTGTAAGTGCTACTCTTCTAACTTCCTGAGTCTCCCTCCCCCCCCCCTGCCCCGTAGCTTATTATATACACCTTATTTGATACCATTAAGCAAAATTGTTTTCATTCAGAAAAATAATGTAGAGGTCATGTGTTCCTCAAAGAGTGTTCATCAAATGACCTGTGCTTTAATTCAAAAATTTACTTTACTAGCTTGCACAGTCCTGATATTTCTGGAATACTCTCTAAAAATATCATGAAACATTGTGGTTCCCAAGCGTAATTTTTTTGTTGTTTGCACATAAAATTCATAAACAGAGCCAGGCAACCTATTTTGTGTGTGTGCTTAGAGCCACTCTTTCTGCATCTGTGTGTGACGCATTTTTCCAGGACAGTCTTTCTCAATACTCCAAAGTGCTTCAGCAACAGGAAGTCATAAAGGTAGGAAGGAGGTCTGTAAATATTTGCTGTAATTACTCATTAATAATGAGAATAGTTAGCATTAAAATTTGAGTCAGCCCCTTTGTGCTTCGGCCTCTTCATTGCCATGTCACGGGAGCCTGGGGTGCTGCATAGGGGCTTAGCCTCACCAGGGATGTCAGGGTCCAGTATTACACTTCATTGCAGATGGCGTGGTTTGTTTCTTTCAGCAGCTCAATTTCCCAAATATTAGGTAAACGTGATGCCTTTCCTTCCCTCTCTGCCCCTCCCCCAGAGGCAGTCAAGACAAATCTTATTCAAAGTGGTGGCAATATGAAAATTATTTTATCAAGAGTAAAATATGCATATCTGTTAGTATAAATACAAGAGACACAGGGAGAACACCATCTAGCTAAGCACATAGCACAGCGATTGAAATGATTACTACCGAGAAAATCATGTACTGTCACTTATATATTTTAAAGGATTTATAAACTATTTCTGAACTGTCTCAAATTGAGCCCATGTCCTCTTACTCGTAGCAAACCACCCACCCCTCAGGATCACAGGTGAGCAGGGCACTTCAGACTGAAATGAGACTGAAAGAGTCAACTAAAGCCATGACAGAGTTGATTAATTTCTAAAAAAAAGTCTACTATTGGCTGTCCTCCCGGCAATGTGGGCAGTAGGGGCAAGCCTCCAGCATCACAATCATGAGTGAAGCATACAGAGTCATTTTCCGCTCCTATGTGTTATCGCACAGCTTCACCCAATACAATCCCTGATCTGTTAGGATTCCTAGCACTAACCTCGCAGGTTTGGTTTTTTTATTGGAGGGTATGAGGGAGGGGAGGTGCCCTGGAGGGGATTCACTTGAGGATTATAAGAAGAGAGTTATAACAATTCACTTTTATGGCTTTGTAGAATTGAGAAAATGGCAGGTGGGTAAATGGCAAATAAATATGTTTTTAATGGAGTCATTTTCCTTACTGAGGAACTACCCTTTCTGAAAATATCTTCCCACATGAGGAAAGGAATTGTTTCCCAGAGTCATTATCTTGCACAGAAGTTACTTGTAACTTTAAAACAGAAGACTTTTTCCATTTAAGGGGAAAGGTGTGTTTGTTGGGGGGGGGGGGGGGAGGCGGGGGGAGGGGGGTGTGTGCCTCCCGGTAACACGTGATGTTTCTGGTGCTCATGCCATATAATAAGAATTTTGCTAATGTACAAGTAGCCTCTAGAAAGAGCCTAAGGCAGTCAAGCAAACCAGTATTTCTTGAGGAATCAGACGAAACAACCAGGCCACTTAGAAGTAGATAACATTCCGGTCCATTCCACAACTGTCTCCTCAGCTCCAGAGATCTTCAAGGGCCTTGCCATGCTTCTTGACTTCGTGCTTGCAGACCAGTTCTGTGACTTCCAATTGCAGGACAAGACAACTAGCACCAAATTACACCCAACCTCTACTTGAACATCACAGAGTTGTGAGCGGCATGCACCCATGCATGCCTACCACACCCACAGTGATGTGCAATTGCCACCATGGCTTGCTTCTCTTGGTGCTGTATGTGTCGGTGCAATTGTTTTACAGCTCTGCGAACACTCACGATGACTTCTAGGTTCACAATGCAGAGGCCAATGGTGTGACGGCTGTGAAAGCTCTGGGCTCATGAGAGAAAGGGCTCGGTAAAAACGCAACATTATTATTGCAACAACGACAGCTATTCTTTATTCCCCTATCCATTCTTTCCTTCCTGTGCTTGCAATTTCAAAAGATCAAAAGAGCCAGAGGAAGTCTTGTGCATCTTGATTTGGAGATGGTTCTTCAGAAGCCACAGAGGAAGGCTTCTCACAGGTTCTCCTGCACAATGGAGTCCGAAGGCTAAAGTAATTATTGAAGTCTTGCCACCAGCTAAGGGCGGAAGGTGGAAAGCTTTGAACTTCTTAAGGGCAAGAAGGAACTGCCTCCTGCCAGAGTTGAGGAAAGTCCATGAAAAATAAAATCCACGAAATTTCCAGGACTGCCAATTCCACCCTTCAGATCTTCAATCCCTGTCTGAGTGTAAGGTTCAATACGAGTGATGAGTCATAAAAGGGAAAGTAACTATAATAATTATAAATCCAACAACAAAAGCAGTTATCATTTATGGAGTACTTACCACGAGTCAGGAATGATAATAAATACTTTATAGATATCTTAAAGAAGGTGAGGCGGCGTTCATCACTGGTTAAGAGTATAGACCTGTTCAAATCCTAGCTCAGCCCATACTACCTGTTTGACCTTTGGCAATTCTCCTTTCTTTTTTTCTTTTCTTTCTTTTTTCTCAAATTTAATTTAATCTCATTTTTTCCATCTTCATTTATCTCCTCTATGCCCTCTTCTACCTCCCCTACCCTCTACCTCCACAATCACCACACTGCTGTCCATGTTCATGAGTTTGCTCTTTTTTTTTTTCTTTTTTGCTATAGTTCAGTTTTCCCTTCAGTAAAATGGGGATAATAACAGGGCATATCTCACAAGGTTGTTATTAGGATTAAAAGTTAATCCATGTAAAGTTCTAAGGACAGTGCCAACACAAATACGACTAAGTGTTCGGGGGTTTTTTGTTTCGTCCTATCGCATATATAATTTTCCCCTAGGACACACACATGCATTCCTTGCACATAAAATGACCTCCCAGTAACTGTGCAGGGCCCTCAGCTCCCCTTCCTCCCAGGACTGAGGGCAGACATGGGGTACAGGTAAGGTGAGGTTGCACCGCAGCACCCGTACTCGATGTGCACACCAACCTTCACATCAGAAGTGTTTGGGACCCAAACAGAAAGACACTGAAATGTAAGGCAGTCACCGAGTCTAAGAGCCAGAGCCTGCCTTTCCCAGATCATGAGCCTTTGAAAGGCTATTTCTCAGAGGGAGAAAAAACACACACGCTTATATACATAATACCTTGCGTGGAATTTCAAAGGCTCACAGACCATCCTCTGAAGCCCATTCATAAAGTCCAACTTAAGAAGCTCCCTCTCCTTTGGCCTCCCTGGTCATGGTTGCCTCCACAGTGGTACCAGAACCTCGAGCCCTCTCATTCCTGGAGCCATTCCTATTAGATGACTCCTTCCGTGCCCAAAACAAGTGTGTAGAGAACAGCAAACATTCATTCATCACTGGGGGTCTTTCTGACTTTGGTGTCGAAGTACATGACAAGGAATACTCTTGAACCCTCCAGCTTTTTCTTTTCTCTCATTATCCCCGACACTGACTACCCAAATTTGACCTGCCCTCAGAGCCAGTCATTATGCTGGTGGTCAGCATGTATCCTGGGTGATTCCAGGGAAAACTATGAACCAACCCTCCCACCCCCAAACACACACAATCCTTTTTAATAATCATGTATGCTTGTGTGGATGGTTACAACTGCCTGAAATGCTATTGAGACCATCTTATCTTTAGCTTCAAAAGATTTAATCCCAACAGAAAATTCACCTGTAAGCTGCCAGCTACCTAGAGTTTTATTTAAACTTCCTGGTATGTCTTTCTCCCCATCCCTGACCAAACTAAGCAATTTGAAGACAAGGACCACGTCCCCTATTTCTTAGTTTCCTCTTCGATCTTTTATCCAGAGTAAGAGTAGGTGTTCAATACATATTTGTTGTCTTATTGATTTATATCATGGTGTGAATGGCAGAGCTGGTTTTCATCATGAGAACAGACAGCATAGTACTGGGCAGGGGAGGGTATCAGGAGCCCAGTGAGCAAACTTTGCTAAGTTGACATTATTGGGAAAAGCCTGCCTGTTATGCATCAGCAGTGATGGTCAGTACTAAGAGTAACAGGGAAGATTCATTAGGCTAAAATGAAAAGTCGGTATGGAACAGAAATGGGAAAAATACAAAAAAAGTGAATACTACTAGATAGATTTCCTGAGAAGTAGAAAAGCCTAAATCTTGAGATAATTAATGACAGTAAATATTTTCAAATGTATTGGGCTAAAGTCTTGGAGCACTAAGATGATCTGATTGGTCCTTTCTATGTGTAAACATTTTATATAATAGATTCCTAGAAAGTTAGGATCACCCTACACATACACACACGAGAGAGAGAGAGAGAGAGAGAGAGAGAGAGAGGATGAACTATTGATTGATTTACATTTGAAGTGAATTAAACAGTTTTAGTCTTGTGGTTTTCACTCCTAGTGAAAATGCCACCTAACTCAATATAGGAATCAATCTAATAGCTGCTTGGATGTCTCCTCTGACAGGGAGCTCTCCATTTCACAAAGCCGTCTGCTCCAATGGGGAGGAGCCCTTTCATTGTTTTTGTTTAATGAGCTCCACATATAAGAAAAGTTTTTTCTAAGTGAAATACAGGGAGAGCACTAAAGCAATGAATTCATACTTCCCAGAGTTTATAGACACTGGGACCAACACCAACTCAACTCCCCGCGCCCCCCTATTTTCTTTTTTTTTTTTTTTGCAAAAAGCAAACAGAATCCCTCCTGGTGCAGCCTGAAGTGTTTTATAATCTAGCAAAGCAAGTCTCCTCTAAGGTTCAGCGTTTGGGGAGGGTGGGCACTGTAATCCTTTGGAACTGTCTAAAGCAGCGGTTCTCAACCTGTGGGTTGCCAACGTGTGGGTCACGACCCCTTTGGGGGTCGAACGACCCTTTCACAGGGGTTGCCTAAGACCATCGGAAAATACATATATAATTACATATTGTTTTTGTGATGAATCACTATGCTTTAATTATGTTCAATTTGTAACAATGAAATTGGCGGTCACCACAACATGAGGAACTGTATTAAAGGGTCTCGGCATTAGGAAGGTTGAGAACCACTGGTCTAGAGCAAGCATGTCAAACTCAAAAGCTAACACAGGCCAAATAAACGAGGCAGGCGGCCTGTGGGTCACGGGTTTGACATGCTTGGTCTAGGCACTTCAGGACTGGAGGTACTATTTTGCCTACAATAGGAAAATACATACTTAGTTGAAAGTAATAAACCAGGGTTCTAATTCTTACCAGAGCTAACTTTCCTTGTGACTGGAGGGCACTTATTCTCTCTGAGCCTCCATGATCTATCCAGAAAGGGAAACATTTGACTAGATGATTTCCACGGTCCTAATAAAATAATTCTAAGCTCCATCAGTGACACTGAAAAAAGCTGTTAGCCACAGCATTCTTTTGAACTTCATGAGAGCTGTACAAATTAAATGTTAAAATGCCCGAACCTACATCCATTCTTTATCCCTGAATTCGATAATGCAACAGAGACAAGTCAAATGCTGAAGGGATATTTATAGAAAATATACGTAAATTGAGAAAACCTACCCACCAATATTTCTGCCTTCAGTATTGGAGAAAACTGGACCTGGGTTTTATTTTAGCAGAGGAACAACTTCGTCCAGCTGGCAGGGAGGGGAGGAGATAGTTTGAAAACTTCTGATCAAGATGTCTCCGATTCCTTCCAGCACTGGCCCCACACTCAGTACTCTAAGCCTTCCTTGGAGAAGGTGTTCTGAGCTGGGTCTGGCTTTGGGGATGGTCTTTGATCCCTGACTATCCAAGGATCTCGTTTACATTCACTAGAACCACTTTCCCACCTCCAGGTACCTAAAAACCTCCAGATGCTTTTCTCTCCCAGGGAAGAGATTCAGAAATTGTCTTATCGGAAGGTTAGACACCCAGACACTTGCCAGCTCTTCATGGAATCAGGAACCTTGACTCATGAGGCTTCCACTTCACTCCTGACGTATCAGTGCCAAGAGGTGAGGGCAGCACCCTTACCACGCTTCACTTGACCATCTCTGATATCAACGGGAATACCACTAACACCCAAAGAGTGCCCTTTGATACCTTCTATCAAGGCCAGCTGGCCAGCCAACTCTTAGAAAGCAAACTCTTTATTATGAAACATTAGCATACCCATCGACACACGAACATTTTGGAACAACATGATCCTGCCCACTTCTTGAAGGGCTGTTAGAAGGAACATTGCAAGTATCCGTGCATCTTGAATTTGGGGGAAGAAATGGCTCTGCTGAACCATAAGAATCAAAACTGTTAAGAATTAATGTGCAGAATCACCATCCGAGAGCCCTCGTGGCAGGCAGCACACTGCACTTGGAAAACCGCTTACGTGTTACGCTAACTTTCAATGTATCAGTTCACATATTTTAATTACACCTCTGTCCTGTAAGGAGCCTGCACCAGCAAACAGAGCCAGACATGAAAAGTAAATATGACTCTACACAATTAGCCTAACAAGAATTAGACAACCCTTCCAGGTACTCTGGATGGCAAGGGGCATGCCCTTTGCCTTGCCAGTCTGCGACACAAAAATCAAGGGAAGTCGCAAAGGGCAGGCACACTGGGTGCTGTAGCTGAAGGGGCCTCCTAGGCAACTGGTAGGCAATCCTGGCAGTGGTTTTCACGAATAATTCAGTCTGATTACCCCACTTTTTCTTGCCCCTTATGGTTGCCTCTATCTTTAATGAAGGAGGCACTACGGCCAGCTGTGTTGAAATAATTTACCCAAGTTTCTTGTGACAATTAATACACATACTAGCACAGAACCCGAGCCGAGCCACATGGGGAAGTTGACACTTCGCATATCTGTCAGGATTACCTTCTGCAATCCAGACCCCCATCCTGACATTCACCAAAGGGCATCACAGTTGTAAATGTACAATAAGTTCCTGCGTCTGCTCAGGGGCCTAGAGAGTGTACACATGGGAACTGACTCTAATTTTGTTTTTTGATTGTTCGGTCATTATTATTGGTATTTTGAATTAGGATACATTGGTTTTACAAAATGTGTCAGAATCTTAAACTCTCCTCCCTGCCTCACTGGGCTCCAAGGCCCCAGGGGCGCAGTCTGGGGGCTCAGGGTGGCTGGGCCAAAGCTTCCTCTCCCATCTCAGGCCCGGGGGCGCCACAGTGACGCAGGAGGGGGAGCTGCGGGTCTGGAAGAGGGAGCGGGCTCAGCCCCCTGCCCCGAGTGATCGGAGAGCAAAGGGTCAGGGCGCCAGTCCAGAACAGGCGCATTTCACTCCCTTTTATCAAATTCTTATCCGTGCGCCGAGGTGGGAACCGCAGCTTTCCACACGGTTTTTGGCTCTGATCTCCAAGTGGAAGTCAGAACAGGAGCAAATCAGCACAGGCGCTGAGCTCTTTGGGCCCCCAGCTCGAGGCCAGCCACCCCCTCCCTTTGTCGCTGCGCCTCTCATCCCAGGCCAGCAGCTCATCTCCGAGGCTCAGGCCTTTCAGCAGGCGGTGCGTTCCATTCCGGTCCCCCAAGCAGCTCTACCAGGCTGCCTGCAAGCGCGGCGCTGAAAGTTCCAGCCGCCGGGGCAGCACCAGTGGAGATAGAAGTGAGGCCAGGCGGCCAGCGGCGCACGATTAGGGAAGAAAGCGGTACCCAGGTCAGTGCGGCCCCGCGCTGCGCTCTCAGCCTGGCTGGGCGAGGACCGGGCGGGGAGCGGCCGGGAGGGGGCGGGAGGGCAGTGAGAGTTGGCCGGAGTGGCCTCTCACCCAGTGCCTAGAGAGGCTTGTGAGGGCCGGCAGCAGACAGATCGCGGCTGCCCTTCTCTGTCCTCGGGAGAGAAACACTGGGACCAGCCGGGAGCTCCCGGTGTAGCCGTCACCTCGCCTCGCACCAAGACACCTGCCCCGGCGAGGGAGCCGGGTTCGCTACCCGCCTCTCACGGAGTCAAGAAGCGGGAGGATATCAGGCAAGGAGTTTCTCCAAACTTCGGTGGGATCTGGAGGCCCGGAGTGGGGGCCCTTTGCTGCATCCTGGCCCCTGCGCTGCGCCTCCGACCCCTCGCCAGTTTGGGGCGCAGAGAGAACACTGCAACCCGTTTGGAAGGACCCAAAGAGTCCGACGTGGATACTGCCCCGCATGCGAGAGTCGAAAGTTGTTGACCTGAGTTAAATCAGCCTAGAAAACCATTTCCACCTGCGGGCGCGGGAGTCCGGGGCCGCGGGAGCTCCTCCGACCCGCAGGGCCATCTCCCTCGGCCTCCTGGCCTCCGTGCGCGCTCGGATTCCCGCTTCCTTCGGGCCACAGAACTCTCCAGGGCGAAGCTGCAGCACCGCGTCCCCAGACGGAGCACCTGCTCCCCTCTCCCCTCAAAAAACCTCCCAAATCTATCCTCGGGCCTCGCAGACCTTTCTGCACGGCTCCCCCCGCTGCCCTTCGCCGCGCCGGCGCCGCGAAGCCCGGCCACCCCTTCGGACGAGCTCCCCGGCCGGTCCGCCGCCCGCTTACCTTTTCTTCTCCTTGTCAGCTGTCATTGTCGCCGTGGCCCTTGCCGACGCCGAGCGCGGTGGGAGCTGCAGCCGCTGCCTTCGCGGGCGCCCTGGCGCTCTCCCCGAGGTCCGGCCGGTGTGAAAGCTCCCGAGTGCTCGCAGGCCCGAGGGCCCCACACGGCCAGGTGGAAGTTTGCGGGCGGCTGGCGAGGTGCGGGGCAGGGAGTGGAGAAAGGTGACAGGGAGGAACCTGCGCCGGGAGGCGGGGTCAGGGAAGGGAGTGGGAGGAGGTTGTCAAACGCCAGAAAGAGGGCAGCGAGGAGGGCACCGACGTTCCTTCTTTCCTAGGCGTCCCTTTCCGAGGCAAAGAGGTGGCCCCGACGCCCACAGTCAGGAGGATCCGGGGCGCAGGCCGAGAGGACCATACAGTCTCAGGACACTGCCGAGGATTGTACGGCCGGCTCAGGGCGCGGGGCGGGAGCGCAGCGGGCGCCGGAGCAGTGCGGCGGGCCGCTCCCGAAGGTCTGCTTCCCCGGGCTGCCTACCCCCCACTTTAAAAACTCCGGCGGCCCACGCGGGGGAGGCACGGGCAGTGCGGCCCCGGGGGGGCGGGGCGGGCGCCTCGAGGGGCCCCGCCCGCGGAGCACGGGCAGCCCACTGGCCCCGGCCAATGGCGAGGCGCCGCTGCCGGACCACGGCCCGCCCCCCGCCCCGGCGCCGGTTCCGCCGCGGCCCGCCCACCCCGCCACCTCCCCCCGCAGCTGCGGGAGTTGTTTATGAGGTTGGCAGGTAGCGAGATAGGACTCCGCGCCAGGTAGGGGCCGTGTGTGTGCGGGCCAGGCGACCGCAACACGTCGGTCCCTGGGAGTGCGCCTCCGCGCGGGTGCCCTCCCGCCCCCGCCGTGCCCTTGGGGCGAGGGCCGGACGCGAGTGCCGGGAGAGAGCCCATCGGCAAGTCCCGGCCCGCTGCCTGGACCCTAGGGCCGGGTGGGGACAATTCCGAGGGGGCCAGTGGCTGCGCTGGGGGCCCAGGCGCTGCGCTTTTTTTTTTTTTTTTTTTTTTTCTTTTTTTTCTCGGCTGAACGCCCTGACTTTGCCTTTTGGGAAAAGAGACGGGGAAACCGATCACCTGCTCCTGTCGGGTCTGGGGAAACAGTGTAGTGAAACTGGTGGGGCTGCGCCTCCTTTGCTGTCCTCGTGGCTTGCGGGCTGGTGCTAGGAGGTATACCGGCTTTGAGTGGGATGAGGGAGAAGAGGGCCTCGGAACCGGAACCGACTGGTCTGTCAAACCCTGCTCACAACTCCTGGCCACCCGGCCCGTTCAGAATTGGACAAGCGAGTTCGGCTTCCCCGTGTTATCATGAGGAAAGAGTTGACACCGTGTCCTCCAATCACGAGACCGCAGGCCTGCCTGATGTGCCCGCGGAGTCGGACTGAAGGCTGCGAGTGTCCGGTGTGGGTACATGGAAGCTCTAAAGGGCAGGTGGCTCGAGCGCAGGGATATCTCAGCTGCGCTTTAAATGCTGCCTTCACCCGCCCCTGCGCCCCTGCCCTGTGCTCAGCTACTGTCCCAAGAATCCCACCCCATTCCCTACCTAGATGAGGGGGCTCCAGCAGGGATATCTCGGGGAGGCTCTTAGCCTCTGAAGCTCTGAGAGGGCCCAGAGGCTTCACAGATCAGAGTAGAGAAAGCAGGGGCCAGGGAAGTGGTCCTCCCTGGGACTGGAAACTGTGCTGTGCCTTTCCCCCCTTCACTTCACCACAAGATTCCACTCATACGCAGTAGCTAAAGTAGCCATTCCTAGAAACAGAGTAGAAGGTGGTTGTCAGGGGCTGAGGGGGGCCAGGGGAAGGGGTGGGAAGAAGTGTTCAACAGGTATATAGTTCCAGTGTCACAAGATAAAATAAGTTCTAGAGATCTGTTGCACCACAACGGGAGTATATTTAACTATTGTACACTTAAAAAATTGTTAAGATAGTAAATTTAAGGCTGTGTATTTTTACAATACGAAAAGAAAAAATAATCTAAGTGGAATTTGGGGAGTATAGTTTTGTGTCACCACCACAATATAAAATAAACACCTATTTTTCCCTTGCACGTGGTAACAGAGAAAAGGGTATCTTTCACAAGCCTCTGGAAAAGCAGAATTAGGGAGAGATGGAAAAAACCTGGAAAGAATTGGGGACTCAGGCACATTTTCTCATTTTCCTAGAACCAATGGGAACTGTGCATGCAGACTTTAAAATCAAATGTCAGGCATCCAAACAAAAATTGCAAATTTCTCTAGGGAACCATTTCTTGGGACTGGTGGGTTTCAAAAAAAATGGGGTGACTTCGTATTGGGCTTCTCCAGCCAGCTGATCCTAATGGACACATTTATCTCAATGAGGAATTCAAATCGGTAAGACAAGGTGCTCCCTTAATCAGCAATAAGCTTACTCATCTCACTTGGGGCTGCAGTGGGAGAAGAAACAGGTTCTTTTCCAGGTCCCCAAAGCCATTCACTGCCAGGGCAAGGAGAAACCACTGAGCCCTGGGCAAATCACAAAGCAACACCGCCAGCCCTTACAGGACATTTCAGCAGGGTAGCGCTCATGAAATTAGCTTTTTAGAGGTTTAAAAGGAAAGAAAGAAGAAAGGTGAAAGCTCACTGAAGAACACAGCAGCCATATTAATATAGCTCCTTCCCCGTGGCCAGCCTGCCCATCTTTCTAATTGGGATTGTGCCCTCTAAGCAAAAGGTCCCAAGCTATGACAAACAATTGGACAGATTTTGTGGAAATCCCAGTGAGTAACTTTGAAGTGTGGGATTTTGGCAGTGTCAGGAGGATCACCCAAAGCCTGTATAATTCCCAGAAGTCTTAGACCCAGCCTTGCTTAGAGCATAGCCGAGGGGCCCAATGACCTAAGATTTCTTCCAGGATCCAGTTCAACAAACTTTGCAGGAAGGAGCTGGGAGTATAAACCAGACAAAGGCTTAGTGGCTAGCAGTGGTTCTCAACCTTCTGGCCCTTTAAATACAGTTTCTCATGTTGTGACCCAACCATAAAATTATTTTCGTTGCTACTTCATCACTGTAATGTTGCTACTGTTATGAATCGTAATGTAAATATCTGATATGCAGGATGGTCTTAGGCGACCCCTGTGAAAGGGTTGTTCGACCGCCAAAGGGGTCGCAACCCACAGGTTGAGAACCGCTGGGATAGAGGGTCCCATTTTACTTGTTAAAGCCCATGGAGAACTAAAGAAGAAATGCTTTAAGAGATGATGAGAAAGCTGGGTCCCAGGACTTACTAGTAGTGTCTCTGGAGACATTGATGTGTTAGCCATAGAGGGCAGCAGAGGGCACCGCTAAGCCAAGTTCCCAGGCTGCTTAAAGTGGGGACGGACTGCCCATCTCCCAGCTAATTTCTTCACCTGTCTCCCAACGCTGGTCGCTGGTCGGGACTGCTCGGAGACAAAGGCCCTGGCAGCAGGGAAATACCCGCTTGTTTTAACAGAGGACAAGACTGGGTCTCTAGCTTCCTCTCTCCTCCATAGAGCACACCCTTAGGAGCATGGGATGGAGATAAGGACTTAGTTTACAAGCTTGGTAGAGAGGCAGCAACTGGGATGAAGTGGGCAGATGGGAGAAAGAGGCATCAATCATCCCATCAACATACAGGCAGGATGGTTCAGGATGTGGTTGGAAATCAAGCTGGGATGGGTTGGATCTAACAGCAGAAGAGATTTTGGCTATTTCTTCCCTGTTTTACAATTTTCAGTGCAGTGAAGCAAGGAAGGCTCCTGGGTGAAAAAGAGGGTCTCATGCCAGTCCCTGCACTAGGATTCTGCAACTGGCCCTGGTCTGGCCATTTAGTTGGTTTTGGGCTGGCAAGAACATGCAGGCCAGGGAGTGGAGGTGGAGGGAAGGCCTATCTGGCAGAAGCCATGGTTCCTCCTCTATTGAAATGCTTTCACTGAGTCACCCCCTTCACTCACACTTGCATGTTATTCCCTCAAAACAAAACCAGCTCTTAAATGGTGACTACCCAAAATCTCTCCCTGTCACTGAACTCCAGGGCAGGAAACCATACTCCCTGTGTTGGGCCTCAGGCCAAAGCTGTGGGATATTTCACAGAGACATAAGCTTTAGCTACCATGAAATGCCGTGGCAAATCCAGAAGTTGTCTTCTTTCCAAAAGAGTTCTGTGACGCTTATTGAGAAAAGGGTAAAGCTTTGCTTCCCCTCTACTGATAAGGATCCCGTTTTAAAGAACCACAGCGCCACCCACCCCTCATACCTGGATTATCAATAACATAGAGACTAATGTCTTCCATTCCTAAATTTGGGGATGACATTTTGGTCCATGAAAGGTCTTGTCTGTTTTTCATTCTGTCATTCAACTAAGAGGAAAGGAGTCATTGGCCCATGGGAGACTAGAAGGCATCCATCCATCTGCTGGAAAAGAGAGCCAGCTGCCTCCTTCCCTCCAGGAGCAAACAATTTAGTTGTATACACACTGCATTTCCCAGATTATGCCTACACATTTACTCACTTTTTAAGGCTTCCGAAATCAATAAGCACCTTTTAATGTAGATTTCAAAACTATTTTTTAAATTCATATATGTAATTTATAAATTCTTTTTTATTTTAACTTTTATTAAATTAAGAGAAGAAAGAGGGAGAGAGAGAGATAGAAACATCAATGATGAGAGGGAATCATTGATCGGCTGCCTCCTGCACGTCCCCCCCGCCCCCCTTACTGGGGATCAAGCCTGCAACCCAGGCATGTGCCTTTGACTGGAATCGAACCTGGGACCTGCAAGCCAAGGCTCTATCCACTGAGCCAAACCAGCTTGGGACAATTTATAGATTCTTAATTAAAATAATATAAAAAGTGAGAGCAAAAATCATATAATTTAAACAATAGGTGTTGTGGGAATTTGGTGGTGGTAGGTGGAAAGGTGGAGTGAGTGAGTGAGTGAGTGAGTGTGAAAGCAGAAAAAGCTACAGTCCCAGCCATGTCCACTGCTAGGACTAAGAAAAGACTTACCAGTCTTCCAGGCTGGAAGGTGATATCTCTGGGGTGTTAAAATATCTCCCATGTGAGAGGAATGGCCAATAGGAAGGACATACCAGCCCCACCTTAGAGAGAAAAAGGTGCAACAGAAATGAAGGTGCTACAGTGAGTAAAGAATAATGACATTGGGCCTGGAGCCTAGATCACTAAGAATGATACTGAGTGGGGACAGAGATACCCTTCCCACTCCTGTAGTGTGTCTTCAGCCTTTAACGACGGTTAAAATGGGACTTTTTCTAGCTCGGTTTCCACTGAGGTCCCAAGACATTGGGCTGCCCTGGGGGGGAGGGCGGGGGAGGGGGAAGATCTTTGACAACAGCACTTGGGGGAGAATGTCCTTCATTCCTGAAGCGTGACCTAGGCAGCATCATGAGATCTAGCACAGCACACACTGTCTGCAGAAGAGATGGTTATCTACGGGAGGAAACCCATCTAGGATGTTTAAGGGGATCCTTCCATGTAAGCTTCTTCAAATAGATCTCAGTGGAAGAAGGTGGAGGTGCCATTGGCGGTAGATCACAGTGGCTAACTGAAGGAAGATCAACGGGGGAAAAGTCAAAGAACCCACTAAGACACCAACAAGGGAACAGCTTCTATGGCCAGAGAAAACCAGAGATTATGCCCATGGTAGCAAAAAACAACAAAGCTTTCTTACTCCTTAGGTAGACTATTAGGGGGATGGGAGCAGAGGTGCTAGGGGAGGAAATATCTTAGGATCCTTAATGCCTAACAGTGCACCTGGCATAAAATGGTCACTCGGTAAATGCGACCAAATGAATGTGTGAATGTATCAACAAATGAACAAATGACTGTACCCATCAAGATTCTAAGTTGCAAGTAACAGACACCATCTCTCCTCCTGTCCACACAGGCTGAAAGAGGTCTGAGTTGGGGAAGACAGAGCTTTAATTTAGGATAAAGCTTAAGAGTTTTCATTATTACGCTGAACTCGTACTTGATTAAGTGTGAGCAAAGGAATGTCTATTTTTATTATTTAAGAGTGATTAGAAAATTCTTGGGTCCTAAATGAGGTTTTATGCAAAGTGGGAATGCAATAATTCAGGGAATAGTCTACTTAAAAGTTTAATGGGAGAAAATAATAACGTTGCTTTCTAATTGTACAAATCCTACTTGTTCAAGATAACTACTCCAGGGGCCTTTGGGCCCCTTCAAGTCTGTGCATGAGGATAATGTCAGAAGCCACAACAATCTGGTGACTCATTGGAAGAGACTCAAGAAATGGCCCAGAAAAAGAAAAAAGGTGGGCCCAGGAGGCTGTGGCAAGGATACTGACTCAATTTTAAAGGAGGCCTTAACTATGGGCATCACAGGAAGTGCTGTGGAAGATTGGGAAGCAAATAGCAATCACAGATAAAAAAGAATGCTTCGGGGACTCCCAGAAATAAGTGATGGAGAGACCGCAAGAGGGAGGGGCATCTTGCTGCGAGAGTCAGCCAAATGTGCAATGTGCACCATACATTTTCTTCATTCATTCATGGTAATGGACTTTTTTTTCTTCTTAGCCCCTTAGCATCTAGACCTTAGCATCTTTCTATGTTTGGGGAATTCCTCACTTACGTTACAAAACAAAGCCTTCCTTTCACTATAGATATAGAAAGTAAAAATGCCAGATATTCTCAGCCTCCCTGAAAACCTGGGTGTGAACGTGGGCCCAGGTTATTTTTCTTTTTAAATATATATTTTATTGATTTCAGAGAGAGAGAGAGGGAGAGAGAGAGAGAGAAACATCAATGATGAGAGAATCGTTGACCAGCTGCCTCCTGCACACCCCTGACCAGGGATGGAGCCTGCAACTCCGGGCATGGGCCCTGACCGGGAATTGAATAATGACCTCCAGGTTCATAGGTCAATGCTCAACCACTGAGCCACACGAGCAGGGCTGGACCCAGGTTTTTTGAATTAGATATATCTGCTCAGACTTTGAATCTCATGATTGAGGGAAACAGGCACCTTGCAAAGTGGGTGCCATCTCAGTGGCACCATGGGTTTGTTCCCAATAATTAGGTGGCCACCATGTCAGTAATGACACCAAAGTATAATGAAGGGGTCCTCAAACTTTTTAAACAGGGGGCCAGTTCACTGTCCCTCAGACCGTTGGAGGGCCGGACTATAGTTTAAAAAAAAACTATGAACAAATTCCTATGCACACTGCACATATCTTATTTTGAAGTAAAAAAACAAAACGGGAACAAATACAATATTTGTATTTGCATGTGGCCCGCAGGCCGTAGTTTGAGGACCCCTGGTATAATGGTATTGCTCTGCAAACTGTAGAAGCATCTGTGGAACAGAGCACTGATGTCCTTGACTTGGGCAGCCTTTGGCTCAGTCTTGCATCAGAACAATTTATCTTTCTTGTTCAGCCCAACTTTTAGAAAACGTGCATGCTTCTTTTATACTGAAATTTTTGCTCAATAACCACATGCATCAGAGGAAAATTTTCTGTGGATTCTAGCATCTACTGAGTATGCCCCCTCTGAGCAAGGAGCCAATTATTATAGCCCTGACATTGGAGGGGACACTGTCTCAATATATGGCCCTGGAAGTATAAATGGGTGGCTGTGGAGGCCATTGCATCTTGGGGAGGTGCAATAGGGTCAAAGACAAATCAAATTCTCCCCCCCGCCCCCAGTCCAACTCAGGGGTTATTTAACTGTGGGCATGAGGAAATCCCTACCGCTGGGAAGAGTGGACCTAGAGGAAGTGCCCAGCCCTGCGGGTTTCCATTCAATTATTGCCCTGGGCAATCCCGCCCTTCCCCTGCTCTCTGTGCCTGTTCCTTTTCTTCTTTTTTTTCCTCTCCATTTCTTCTTTCCCCTTTGCCCATTCCTCGTTCCCAGTGAATATGTCATTTCTCTCCAGAAGTTTCTTTTGACTTTGAGGTTTTCAATGACCAGACTTTTCTCAGTCATGATGATCACAGGGATGCAGTCCTTTTCCATGAGTCTCTGCATAAGAAAAAGTAGAACCGGAGGGGCCCCTGTCGCAGGCCTGGCTGGACTGCTCATGAAGAGCTGCAGAGAAAGGTGTGCAAGTGGAAGGTCATGCTCCAGCCCTTCCGTGGCTGGAAGCCACTCAGGCCAGTGCCAAGGAGCCTAGCACCATGCTCAGTCTGGGGGTGGTGCTGGAGAGGGCACGGGAACAACAGATACTGGAGAGGTATGGCAGAGAGAGCTGGAGAGAGGGCATCAGAAACAAACAGATCCCATTCTTCCTACATTAATTTTTCTTCCAAATTAAAGGAAACCTATCTTTCTTACAGGATGAAAAATTAAGACACGAGTTGGGAAAAGTCTAAAACCCTCTATAACAACAAGGGCTTGATCTGACTGAACTGGGTCCGTGTGAGCTAAAGTGCTCTGGACTACAGTGAAACTGGAAGAGGAGGTGGTTTAAAGGTTTCCCTTTTCTCCTTTAGGCCCAGAAGTTTCTATATGGGAGGATGCTGTAGAGCCCACTGTGTGGGGCTTGGAGTCTGAAGCCTGGAGTCCAGGTTATGATCTCCACTTCTTAGGTGACCACCACATCTCTGAGTCAACATCTCCCTCATCTGCAAGATGTCCCTAAGATTGTGAAGTAGACAGGATCAGATGCAATACAGTGCCCAGAAACATCTTATAAATTATAATACAACTAGTGGCCCGGGGCATGGATTCATGCACATTGAAAGGAAATTAATTAGAAGGAGGCTAGTGGGGCAGGACTGGGTGAGAAGGGCTGGACATGCCCTGGAGCCAACCTCCCATGGTCCCTCCCTGGCCGGCCGCACCTGGATGGTGCTGTGGCTCGAAGGGCATCTGCAGTCACCGCAGCTCAGCAGTAAACCAGATTTGCGGCCGACAGTGCCCCAGCAACAACATAACCCACAGCTGAAGGTGGAATCGCATGGCTCCGAGAGGAATCAGGCTCCCTCATCTCTGGTTCCGGGGTGTGTCACCCAAGAACCGTCACTGCCAAGTCACTGCAGCTCAGCAGCTCCTGCATTGAGCATCTGCCCCCTGGTGGTCAGTGTGCATCATACCTACTGGCCAGTTGGATGGTTGGACGGTCGCTTAGCCTTTTATATATATAGATGTGGTTGTTAATATCCTAACAATATCATAGTTTCTTATACCATTATGGATCTCTGAAGGGAGAGCATCAGCAAGAGAGAATAGTCTCAAAATGGACTAAAAAAAAAATGAAATCTTGCACACTGTGTTAATACAAATTCTGTATATTTCAAAGCTTAGTTTTTATTTGAGATCATTTAAAATCAGTTTATATTAAAATTAACAGGCTTTTTTTTAGAGTCAGGAGGGATCCCTCTCCCCTGCTGTCTCTGCTATTACTAAATTAGCCTGCTCCCCTCCCCACCCTCTAAGGTTGGGCTCTTAGGTAAACTTCCTCCCCTTCTCCCTGAGCAGATGGGTGGGACAAGGTAAGCCTCTGGTTACATTTTTAAAATAGTGTTGAGAGAAGGAGGGAGGGAGGCCCACCTGACAGGATGGGCAGGTTCTTCTGCCTCCCTCCCTGCCTGTAGTCTCAAGGCAGACCCAGCGGCTGAGCCCCACACCCTGTCACCTTGTCACCCCAGAGGAGCTCACATTAGAGGGCACTGCACTGGCCCCACAGAGTCTTTCCACAAGAATCTGTCCTTCCCACTAATTTTCCCTTTTTCCCAGGGGCCTCCCCGACAAAGAAAGAAATCCCTTCTCCTAACACGGTTCCTGCACCTGTACCCCAGGCAGCCTCAGTCACCCAGCCATAATCAGCTAGGAGCTGGCCACACTGAAAGGATGGCTCTGTAGGGAAAGTGGATGGTGGGGGCCAGAGTCACCTCGGCCAGACTGAGATGTGGGTACAGGCTGTACATGGCACTCCCAATGGCCCTGCCCTGGCCTTCTTCTGTGCTCCATAGCAGTGGTCGCCAACCTTTCAGACCTCACGGACCACCAGTTGTCCATGGACCCCTGGTTGGTGACCACTGAAGGGATCCAGGGCCCTAAGTCCCAGGCCCAGGGAAGGGAAGCAGTCAGGCCCTCTGGCTTTCCCATGGAGGCAGCCAAGCCTATGGCCTCAACCTCTGTCACTTTCTTTCTTTTTAAAAAATGTACTTTTATTGATTTCAGAGAGGAAGGGAGAGAGAGAGAGAGATAGAAACATCAATGATGAGAGAGAATCATTTATCAGCTGTCTCCTGCATGTCCCACACTGGAGATCAAGCCTGCAACCCTGTTTTATATATATAACAACCACATCTATATATATAAAAGGCTAAGCGTGTGCCCTGACCAAGAATCAAACTGTGACCTCCTGATTCAAGGGTTGACACTCAACCACTGAGTCACGCCAGCCAGGTCTCTTCCACTTTCTGTATACATAGTCCCTGCCTCACCCTAAGCCCCTGGTTAACTCCTTCCTCAGTGGCTGGCACTGTCCCTCCACTGGGCATAGATGTGGCTGTGTCTTGCTCTTGAATTAAGTTTGTACACTTCCTGCCTCCCCTGCCAGACTTCTCACCCAGGCCCTCAAATGATACTTGATGGGTGATTGGTTATTTGTCTTTTGGAGGACTGAATGACAAACCAACCCCAAGAGGTCTAAGCTTGCCCTCAATCATCTCTGGCTGAAGGGGTTCCCAGGATGCCTGGAGCGCTGGCCTGCATGGAAAGAATGATGGAGAAGCATAACGAATGCTTTAGGACTCTAAGCCTGAGGATGGAGCTCTTCAGGCCTTGGGATTAGGCTGACCTAGGCCAATTCCCAGCTCTGGAATTCTTCTGAATCCTTGGACAAATCCATTACCTTCTTGAATATCAGTCGCTGACACCTACTTGGAGGGGATTATGTGATGATTAAGTGAGCTTTAACACATAGCGCTTAGGCTAAAAACCACCTAAATACCACCCAAAGTGTACATGTGAATGAAGTCTGGCTTCTTACTGTTGTGTTTTGTTTTGCTTTCTGCTTTGTGCACACGTATTTTCAGAAAAATTATCTTCTGTTGGAATTCAACCTGCGGGGCTCGGGCTGGGTGCAGGGTGACATGTGTCACGTGCACTCTTTCCCAATCCACTGACAACAGGAGTTCTCTCAGCCCAGCGGCAGCACAGCTAGGCTGCCAGTATGTCCCCAAGGGTTTCTGCTGATTCCACGTCTCCCTGTGAGGAAACCAGGACAAGGTTCTTGCCCCTATTAGCCTGAGAGGAAATCACCCTGGAAGACAGTGAAGCAACTCAGCTGGCTTGAAGCTGGTCTCCAACCCCGATGTTGCTCTCACGCCTTCGCACAGGGCTGCCTTGGCCGTGGGGCAGGGCCACGCTCTCAGTGAGCTTTAACATAACATGGTGGGGCTGGTGTGACCAGTGACATCCAATCGAAAGCTGTCTGATCAGCATGGATCAGGAGGAAAAGGATCCAGCTGGCACTGGGGTCACTCACTTGTTTGGCCTCCTTACCCAAACTAGCTAACCAGCCATGAGCAAGTGAAGTCTCAGAAGCCACAAGGTTCATGTAGAAAATTAACTCGAGTTATTATTGTACAGACTCCACTTAATCAATGGAATTTAGTGAGTGTTTACACCAAAGGGAAAAGAAAAATACCATGGCCTTTGCTTTTGTATAGCCCTTTGTTCTTTAAAAGTAACTTTTAAGTCGGCCTAGCACTGACTGCCACCCTGTCTCTATGATAGAAAGAGCGTAGACATGACCACTGGCATTTTAAGGACAGATAACACAGGAGACTAAGGGGCATATCTAAGATCACACACAGCATATTGAGGAATCCAGGGCTCCTATCTCTTAGTCCATTGTTTAGTTTTATTTGGTTTTCTCTTGCCACTGCTACAGACTATCCTCTACACAGCAGCCAGAGTCATCTTTCAAATCGCTAGGGAGATCTTGCCACTCCCTTGTATGTACCTTATGTCCAAAGGCTTCTCATTAGGGGCAGAGTACATTCCAGGTGCCTTACCTGGTGCAGCTGCTGCTCCTTCTCTAAGCTCCTCTTCTGCTCGCCTCTCGGGCTGTGCTGCTGCATTTGGCCCATGACCAGGCCTTTCTCATGCTGCCCCTTCTCCCTCGCCGGGTCTTCACAGCCTGCCTGCTTCTCATCAATCCCAGGGTCTTCCCAGACTTCCAGGCCTCTGAACTACTGGAATTTTTGCTCTCTGGAATCATATTTGTTTCTTGTCTCTCACTGTCAGAGTATCAGCTTGGTGGGGTCAGGGATTTTGTTCACGCTTGAAGAAAAAGTAAAGAAATAAAATGGAGTCACGATAGTCCAACTGCTAAGTTACTAAAATCAAGTATTCTAAGATACTCTTTAATGGTCCTGGGAACCTAAACTTTGAACTTTTCAGTTGTTCATCAATGCCTGGAGATACATAAATTCCTGTAGATAACCCTCTGAAGGACTGAAGAAAGAAGGAAGAATTTAGCAAAAAATGCCCACATGTCCACGTTGCCTAACATTCATTATCCAGACCACAGCACATCTAGAAAATTATCATCTTGGACAATCCAGAGGCTAAGAATGCAGGACTCTCAAGAATGTACATCAGCTTTTCTTTCTTCTTTGCAACACTGGTTATTGCCTGGTTGTGTTTCCCGTTAGCAAATCCCAAGACCCTTGAATAAATCTTTGCCACTTATTTCCAGCTAAAGCCTCCTGACTCTTTACTGTTAGGTTGACATTTAAGACGTCAGGGTTGTAGGATCTAAAGAACACTCTGCTTTCTGGTTCCACTATTGGATCCGGACAAGGTAATTGCTGGAGCCCTTTGTGCTCTGGGATTCCAGTGGTGCATTCTCTCAGTTCTAAACCTCCCTCCTTTGTTGAGGTTGAGATCTTTTATTCTTGGGTCCTCTGATGCTGGTCTTTGTCATGGGGCATCCTCTTTCTAACTCTGCATGGGAGGGACAACCCCATTCTGGAACGCCTGCTGGATTTACTGTCCATCTTCTGGTAAATATTTGTTTTTATGGACTTCTGATACAAAGAACAATTTAGAATTACAGTGGCCACTTTAGGGATCTTTGGAAATTCCAAAATTAGTATATTTACATGCACAATTAGAGAATCTTGGAAATGTTAAACAAGCTGAATGGGAAGCATTTTCGGTATATATTTAGAGGCCTTTAATAAGTTAAATAATTCAAATATCACCTAAACTTCTCGTCTTTTTGTCCCACCATGTCAGCTTTTAGGGAGATTTGTCTTTAACATAGGACCTTCACCCTCTTACAAAAGTTCCCCAAAAGTTTCTTCCTCAGGAACTCTAATTATATATACAAACATTTTGGTTCCTCCTCTTGTGCTTTTTTAAAAAAAAATAAAATGTATCAACTTAGCTAAATAATTTAAAAGTCTAATGGCCAATCAAGAAAACCTTTGTTTTAAATCCACCTGCAGGACCATCCCTCAAAAAAAAGAATACCAAACCTCTAGGGAACAGTGGGATGCATTCTTTCATTAATATGCAGAAGCTTCTAAAAGACAAATGACTTTTGTAAAAAAATCAGCTCAGTCCTAGGTGTTTGGCTCAGCATCGGCCTATGGACTGAAGGGTCCCAGGTTTGATTCTGGCCAAGGGCACATGCCCCAGTTGCGGGCTCAGTTCCCAGTAGGGGGCGTGCAGGAGGTAGCCAATCAATGATTCTCATCATTGATGTTTCTATCTTTCTCTCCCTCTTCCTTTCTCTCTGAAATCAATAAAGAAATATATATTTTTTTAAATCAGCTCAAAAAGGATCCTAAAAGAAACTTAAGCCATCTGAGCAGGTACTTTAAAATTTTTTACTGTTTCTCCCACTTGAAACCTGACAAAATATTTGAAAGGATTTAATAACTTGGTTTTTTTTTTTTTTATCAGAAACTAGGCAAAACTGGAAGCTAAATATTCAAAGCCTAATAAAAATTTTTTTAAAAGAATAAAACCTCCTCCCCTGAGATAAAATAAAACTAAGTACTCAAAGGGAAAGAAACAAATTAGGAATGATACAGTTGTATGGGTAGATCACCCTATGATGTCACTTTAGTCAAAATGCAATTTGGGGGAATTGAGAGTAATTGTCCTTATCTTACAAATCTTGGTGAAACCAGAAATGTAACTCTAGCAGCAGTTCAAAACACACTTATCTTTACCATCCTCGATTCCTAACACTGAAGGGAGAAAAAATAGAAAATGAGGGATTTTTTAAGCACAAACTGCCCCTCTGGCTCCAAGGCTCCTTACCAAGGACAAAAACAAATCTCGTCTTCTCCACAAATATTAATAAGAAAAAAACTTAGCCATTTGAACGAGTAAACTTAACTTACTCCAACTGCTGTGATTAGTGGGGGGTGTTTTGTGCCATATTACCGGTCTCATGGCTGAACTTTTATTTGCAATTTTAGTTACAGTTGACATACAATATTATATTAGTTTCAAATGTATAGCATAGTGTTTAGACATTTATATACCTTATGAAGTGCTCTCCCTGGTAAGTCTAGTAACCCTGCCACCATACAGTTATTATAATACTAGAGGCCCGATGCACAAAATTCATGCAAGAATAGGCCTTCCTTCCCCTAGCTGCTGGCACTGGGTTCCCTCTGGCACCTGGGACCCAGGCTTCCCTCTGGCTGCTGGCAGCCCTGCTTTGTCCAGAAGGATGTCCAGTCTAATTAGCATATTACGCTTTTATTATTATAGACTAGAGACCCAGTGCACGAATTCGTGCATGGCTGGGGTCCCTTAGCCTGGCCGGCAATCGGGGCAATCAGGGGGAGAGTCCGTGGGAGGTTGGCTGTGGGAGCGCATAACCACCAGGGGGAAGCTCCTGCATTGATTGTCTGCCCCCTGGTGGTCAGTGTGCAACATAGCTACCGGCCAGTCGTCTGGTCATAAATGGTTGCTTAGGCTTTTATATATATATAGATTATTGACTATATTTTCTATTCTGTACTTGACATCCCCATAACTATTTTGTAACTGCCAATTTGTACTTCTTAATCCCTTCATCTTTTTCACCCAGTCCCCCAAGCCCCCTCCCACCTGGCACCATCAGTTTGTTCTTTATATCTATGAGTTTCTTTCTGTTTTGTTTGTTCATTTATTTTGTTTTTGTTTTTAGAGTCCACATATAACTGAAATAATATGGTATTTGCATTTCTCTAACTTATTTTACTCAGCACAGCACCCTCTAGGTCCATCCATGTTGTTGTAAATAATATTTTATTCCTTTTTATGCCGAGTAATATTCCATTGCATACATGCATCATTTCTTCTTTGTCCATTTGTCTATCAATAGACACTTAGACTGCTTTTATATCTTGGCTATTGTAAATACTGCTGCAATGAACATATGGATGTATATATATTTTCAAATTAGTGTTTTGGGTTTCTTTGGGTAAATATCCAGAAGTGGAATTGCTGGGTCCTTCTTTGTCTTTTATGAATAGCCTTTGTTTTAAAGTCTATTTTGTCTAATGTATTACTACCCCAGCTTTTCTTTTTTTCATTTCCAGTTGCATGAAATATCCTTTTCCATCCTTTACTTTCAATCTCTGTATGTGTTTCTATCTGAAGTGGTCTCTTATAGGCAGCATATGCATAGGTCTTGTTTTCTTATCCATTCAGCCATTGATTGGAGCATTTAAAGTGATTATTGATAGGTATGTAGTTATTACCATTTTATTATTCATACTAGAGGACTGGTGCACGAAATTCGTGCACTTGGTGGGGAGGGGTCCCCTCGGCACAGGTCTCCTGTGCCCTCTCACAGTTTGGGAGCCCCATGATTGATCACCCCAAAGAGATAGGCACCACCCACCTGGCTGGGGTTCCTCAATGGATTGCCCCAAAGAGGTAGGCCCTGCCCACTCTGCCAGGGCTCTGCAATGGATCACCCCCATAGAGGGAGGCCCAGGCTACCCACCACAGTGCTGCTGGCCAGGTTGCCTGGGCCTCCCTCTTTTGGGCGATAGATCATGCCCCAAAGAGAGAGGCCCCACCCACCCGCCACAGCCCACTGGTTGGTGACCTGGGCCTCTCTCTTTGGGGCAATCATGGAGCCCCTCCATTGACCAATTGCCCCACTGGCCCGTGGCTTGGGCCTCCCTCTGTAGGGCGATCATGGGGCAAAGGCCGGGCCCCCAACCAATTGAATTGCACCTGCCTTGTCTGGCCTGGCACCAGTGGGTGTCATAGCGTGGTTGTCCAAAAGGTCGTCCAAATGGTCATTCTGCTGTTCAGTCGTTTGGTCAATTTGCATATTACACTTTTATTATTATTATAGATTTTGATCTTTAATAATTCTTCTTAAAGAAGTCCCTATAACATTCCTTGTAGTATTGGTTTATTGGTGATAAACTCCTTTAGCATTTTGTCTGGGAAGCTCTTTAGCTTTCTTTCAATGTTAAATGATAGCCTTTCTGGGTGGAGTAATATTGGTTGTAGGTCCTTGCTTTTCATCATTTTGAATATTTCATGTTAGTCCCTCTGATCTGCAAACTTTCTGTTGAGAAGTCTACTGACAATTTGGGAGCTCCCATGTAGGTAACTAACTGTCTTTGCTGCCTTTAAGGTTCTCTCTTTGTCTTTAACTTTTGGCACTTTGATTATGATGTGTCTTGGTGTGGGACTCTTTGGATTCATCTTGTTTGGGACTCTCTGTGCTTCCTGGACTTGTATGTTCATTTCCTTTGCCAGGTAAGAAAGTTTTCAGTCATTATTTCTTCAAACAGGTGTTTAATTTTTTGCTCTTTTCATTCTCTTTCTAGTACCCCTATAATGTGAATTTTGCTATGCTTGATATTAACCCAGAAGCTCCTTAAAGTATCCTCAGTTTTTAAAAGTCTTTTTTTCTTTTTGCTGTTCAGACTGGGTGTTTTTTTGCTACCTTGTTTAGCAAATCATTGATTTGTTCTTCTGCTTCATCTAATCTGCGGAACACACTAATTCTTTCTAGTGTATTCTTCATTTCAGTTACTATAGTCTTCATTTCTGGCTACTTCTTTTTTTATGGATTCTATGTCCTTTTTTAATGCTTACTATCTCTTTGTTGAAGTTCTCACTAAGTTCCTTGAGCATCCTTATAACCAGTGTTTTGAACTCTGTATCTGGTAGATTGCTTGCCTCCATTTTGTTTAAATTGTTTTTCTGGAGGTTTTTTTTCCCTGTTCTTTAATTCGAGACATGTTTCTTTGTCTCCTCATTTTGGCTGCTTCCCTGTGTTTGTTTCTATTTATTAGGTAGATCTTCTATGTCTCGCAGTCTTGGCAGGGTGGTCTTATGTAGTAGGTGTCTTGTAGGATCAAATGGAACAGTCTTCCTAGTCACCTGAGCCAGGTGCTCTAGAGGTGTCCCTTGTGTGAGTTGTGTGTGCCCTCCTCTTGTAGTTGTACCTTGACTGCTAGTGACATGCTAATGGGTAGAAGAGAACTTCAGGCTGACTGGCTGTGGGGACTGGCCATGACTGTAGTGGACAAGCTGTTTTGTGGGGGCTGACCTCCTAAAGTGGGATTCACTGTAGCAGGGCCCTGGTGCCTGATGAATCCACCCTTTGAGTGTGTCATTTGTGGAGATAATAGGATGGCGCTTTAGTGTGGTCTGAAGCCAGAATACAATTTGGCAATATGTACCTATGCTTTGATAAGGCTTGTACTCTTTGACCTAGTAATTCCTCCTCTAGGAATATATTTGAAGGATATAATTAGATGTGATGTCAAAGATTAATATTCACAGATGTTGAGATATTCATAACAGAGTTATTAATAGAAAAATTTGGAAACAAAAATCCAAATGGTTATGAGTAAAAGGACACTTAAATTTATAGGCTGCATTCTTAAAGTAGAATTGCACAACTATTAAAAATAATATTTTAAAAGAGAATTAATAACATAATGATTACAATACAATGCTTGCTGATAAACAGGATATATGTATATGTTGTATATGTTGTGTAATACCAATTTTATGTAGCTATATTTACTTACATTTATATATGTATACCATTGGGAAAAAAGACTGAGAAATAAACACCTCAAAATGTTAAAAATATAGTAATTTGACAGGTTATAGATGATATTTTCTTTTTAAAAATAAACAACTGTCACTTTTCACAATAAACAACTGTTACATTTAAAGCCAGAAAATAAAACTACTATTTAAAATCACAATTACACTTTTTGACCCAGTGACTCACTGTATTTTAAACTATCCCTTAAAAAATCAGAAATGCAGAGAAAGATGTTGGAACAAAGGTGTTATTCAACCATTATTTATAATTTCAAAAGATAAAAAAACTGATGCTCAGCGATTGGGGAAAAGCTAAGAAACTAATTGTGTATCCACATCATGGAGCACTGTGAAGGCACTACCTATTCTTTTTTAGAATTTTTAATGACATGAAAACATTTTTCTCATAAAGATACATTTTTAAAATGTGAATAGACAGCTGTATATACAATGTGATATTACATATGTTTAAAATGAATAAAAAACTGGAATATACAATGTGAGTGCTAATAATTGTTATATCTTTGTTGTGACTTTATAGATTATTTTTCTTTTCTTCCTTACACTTTTATATTATTTTCTTATAACATGTCTATAATGTACACTAATTACTTTATGACTAGAAAAGGAAAAACAATAATGGAGAAAGGGTGTGAGAGGAAATAAATTTCCGTGTTGGGAATACAGCTAATGATCATTATCTCACAAGATCACTGGGAAGATTAAATTAGGTTAATAGATGTGGGTGTGACCAGCACAGTGACTGACTCCCAACAGGTGTTCAATAAATGCAAGATCATCCTCTTTTTCTCTTCCCCCCACACCCATCTTTCCCATTCTGAACCTTATGCACATTTGGCGCTATCTCTCTCTCCTTTCATTGAGGAATATTTGTCTTCCCAGTGGGTCTGTTAGCTCCTTCCCACAGCTCTTCCTTCCTGGCAAGGTGCTGGTAGGAGCTCCCGGCAGCCTTGCTGACCAGGGTCAAAGGAACGGGATGATACCTGCTTCCCTCTGCTCAGACAACCCATGCACACGGTTTCTTCTCAGGGATGACATCTAGGGGGGTAAAGTTTGCATGCAGTGAAGGAGTGAGAGGTGAGCTTCCTTGTAAATGGGTGGTTCCCTTTTTCTCTTTCTACTCCTAAGTCTAGAACTGGCAGAATACCCAGGCAAAGAAGGCAGGGAAAGCAGGATATAATTGAATGAACCCAGGACAGATGATTCTAACATTGGCAGGAGAGGGTAGGAATTGTTAGGGGGTAGAGACAAGGCAGTGAGACAATCTAGACCAGCAGTTCTCAACCTGTGGGTCGCGACCCCTTTGGGGGTCAAACGACCCTTTCACAGGGGTCGCCTAAGACCATCAGAAAACACATATATAATTACATATTGTTTACAGTAGCAAAATTACAGTTATGAAGTAGCAACGAAAATAATCTCATGGTTGGGGGTCACCATAACATGAGGAACTGTATTAAAGGGTCGGGGCATTAGGAAGGTTGAGAACCACTGATCTAGACCATCCATTCAAGTGCGAAGACAGGGACGTGGATTAGGACTGTGGAAATGTGAAGGGAAATGAAGGACAGGGACTTTTAAGGGAAGACTGGGCAGTCCTTGGGGGCTGAGTGGTGGCTGGCCAGCCAGCTCACTGCACTCTATGTACATGCCACTGCCCCAGGAGTGCACGGAGTCCCTGGGAAAGGGAGAGAAAGCACTTTTCTTACCAGGGTTTCCAGGAGTCGTGTGTCCAGCCACAGACTAGCACTCAGGGCAAGGGTGGAGCCAGGGAAAAGGGCAGCCTCTCCTATTCTCTCTGACAACAATGCCCCTTAAGCCAGCCATTTTCTGTAGTTAAAATGAAGGCCTTTCTCCATGCCAGCCCCTCACCCACAGGAAATCCGTGTCCTGGGAGTTTACAGCTGTGAATACAGTCTGTTAAATAGCCAAGGGGAGACAAGAGAGGGCTTGACTTCGGTCCCCCCTTTCAGGGACCAAAGCTGCCAAGCATTGAGAACTCAGTAGACTTGCCTTTACTGAACACCTGCTCTGTGCCTGGAAGGTGCTGGATGCTGGGGATACAGAGGTGAGGGAGACAGGGCCACAGCCCCCTTGGGCTTTGGGTATGTCAACACATAAAGGCAATACAGCCAGGCATCTGCCAGTCGAGGTCTGTGCCAGGCGTAAGCAGAGGCTGGGGCTGGAACCTTCAGGGCAAAGTGGGGGAAAAAGCTTCATGTTGGAAGTGATGTTGAACAGCATCTTGAAGGAATAGCAAGGGCTTGTCAGGTGGACACGGGTAGAAGGTAAGTGAATAGCAGTCCAGGGAATGCCATGTGCCAAGGCCTGAAGCAGCACAGTGCACCTGGGAAACCACAAGTCCTGGGTCAAGTTGCAGGTGCAAGAAGAAAGGGATGGGAAATGGGCCTGGAGAGAGAAACAAGGTCCAGGTAATGAGGGTATCTGTGGGCATCCCAAGGTGTATAAATTATCCTGCAGGTCATGGGGAGCTATTGGAGCACGGTTGTGGCTACTCACTGTTGGCCCTGCTTCAGGGAGGTTTTTTTCCCCTCCAACTGAGCTCTGGGAGTCCAGGTGAGGCACACACAGGTGCCTCTGTTTATAAGTCACTTCTTCCCCACTCAGGGATTTGCATGGTCTGTTTCCTCTACCTTGCTGCTCTTCCTCCAGATAGCCACCCCCCATTGATTTCCCTACCGAACTCTGTTCTTTCTTTCCGTAACACTTGCCATCTGCAGTATAGCATCCTTATTTATTACGTCTATTATTCATTGTCTCTCTGCTAGAATGGGAGTTCCAGGAAGCAAAGATCTTTATGTATTTTGTTCCCTGCCTGCAGCCACAGCACCTAGAACAGTGCCTGGCACACACAGAGCTTGGCAGTAAGAAGTGCTATAATGACCTGGGGAATGAAAGAAGGAAGGAAGAATGGAAGGAAGGGGCCAAGGAGGTAGTGCACCGGGTCTTCACAGCAAACCAGTAAAGGCCTGCTTTGGACCCTAGTGTGGTGCCACATATACTCCCTCCCCTCCTAGCGGGGCACTTGGCACAGCCGGAGGTGAACGTGCCACTTGGAGAATCCAGTGCTTCCTCAGGCGGGACTGCCCTGCCAGGCTGCCTGGCCATGGGTCCCGGAAACCCTCCCCTCAGTGCTCAGCCGGACTTGGGCACAATGGCTCACAGGAAGACGTAGCAGTCAAGGAAGCCTGGGTGGGGTTTTCGAGGAAGTGGCCCCTACTTGCCTGGCCTCCTCCTACTCAGAGAAGGAGAAAGAACGTAGGGTCTTCCAGACCACCCCTCCCTGTGCGACAGCTGGCTCCTTGAGACCCCCTAAACGGGGCCCTAAGCACTGAAAATACCATGGGGTCCAGGTTCCCATTTGTAATTTTAGAATTACATTGCATTTACTATTTTCTTAGACAAATAGAAGGCTATACAAACTAAGAGAAATGTAAGATTAGGATTAGGGTATGAATACAAGGGCACTCAGCCAGTCTGAAATGGTTATCTCTTACATAATAAAATGATTGGAAGCAAAGGTGAACAAAATCTTAAATTTTAAGTAGTGAAAATGTGGATGCTGGTTGTCATAGTCTTTTCACTATTCTGTAATTTTAAAATGTCTTGAGATTAAAATGAAATATATATAAGAAAGAGTGACAGGATTCATTTCCCCCCATGATGACTCCCGGAGGTTTTCTGAATTAATGAATATCCTGGTTTGTGGCCTTGGTGCTGCTGTTGAACCAACTGGGAGACCAAGGCACGATGACAGTTCTGTGGGCAGAAGAGATTGCGGGCGGGGGTGGGGGGGGGGGAGTGTCAAAGTATGGGTAGGGTAAGGATTTGGAATCAAAGGCAGCTTCTAAGAGTATCTTTAGTCTTACTAACCAGAGTGCTACCTGCTCTTCCCACATAAAGGCCAGGCCCACTACCTTGGTTTCCTGCATGTTCTATTTTCTGCTTCTGAGCTAGACCTCAGTAGTCACATGAGTGGGAACGTAGAGGAGTTGGATGAAAGGAAATTCATAGGTGAGGTGGTCTGAGCCAAAAGGGGTGGAACCCATATCATCACCTGGTAACAGGTCTATATCTGTCCCGGTAATTTCTGAATGAGGGGGACTTACAAAGATGCTCATGGGCTCATGAGGTACAATAAAACTCAGCACCCCCAAAGAGCACCTTTCAGGTCCCAGGAAAACACATGAACATTTTGCAGATTCCTATTTATCCACAATCCAATGAAAGTATAAACCATAGAAGGATTTTCTTCTGCTTTCATGACAGACAAGGGAGAAATCTTTCTTTGTTGTTTTTTTATAATGTTCTGGGCATCTCATAGGGCCCATAAGGTTGGGGTAGACTTGGTGCTACCTCTTAAACCCCCATAAAATCAATGACTCTCTGAGGGTGTCCTTAGTCAGTTGTAGTTGCTATTTCAAAAAACCCAAGAGTGGTTGGTTTAAATAACAAACAGTTATTTCTTATAGTTCTGGAAGCTGGGAAGTCAAAAAGCCGGGTGCCAGGCAATTCAGTTCTTGGCGAAGGCAACTTTATGGCTTGTTGCCAGCTAGCTTCTCACTTCATGATGGAGACAGGAAGCTCTAGTCTCTTCCTCCTCTTGTTATAAGGGCACTGACCTTTTCATGGGGGCTCCGCCCGCATGACCTCATCTAAAACCTAATTATCTCCCAAAGGCCCCAACTCCTTATACCATCACATTGAACGTGAGGACTTCAAAATATGAATTTTTGGAGACACAAACATTAAGTCCATAAACAGGTGGGAAGTGTCATGGCAGCCAACCCTCATGGGTGACAGAAACACCCGCTCTGAGTGATGCATATGTAGTGCCCTTTTTAACTCCCCAGTGGCAGGAAGCTCACTATCTCCATCCACTGAACACTGTTCTGCTCTCTGAGATGTACTAAGTTTGTCTGGCCCTGACCCACAAGGCATCCCTCCCCCTATCTGTAGACTGAGTCTTCCTTTCTCTAGGCTAAGTGTCCTGGCTCCTCCCATAGGCTGCCTGCCCTCTGACCAAACAGGTCTGTGCAATGTGAATCATGTTCCCAAGAGGACATTGAAATCCCAAAGTATCCTGAAAGACTTCGGACACATCAGAGAAGAATTGGTTAGGTTTGCTTGACAGAGCTATTCTTTATAGAGTGATAAATGGTCAGTCCACCAGCCATGGAAATTACAGCTTGGCGTTAACTGAGCGGTAAAATTACCAAGAGCTATTTACTTCCTGCTCAGCTGGGCTATAGAGTTGGTTGAGTATAGAGTGACCTCTTAGAATTGTTTAATTTTGGGCCCACAGTGGGATCAGAAATTTCAGGACTTCTTTCCAGGAATATTCACCCAGTTATTGCTCCATGAAAAGGGCCAAGGAGCAATTTCTCTGGGCAATGGAAAGCTTAGGAATCTTCTCCATTTAATTCAGAAAAATAGATAGTGTAGCCTAACTCAAAAATCCTTAAAATACACATTTTATTTCGTTTCAATGACCCTTCATATGTCCCCATTTCAGGAGTTGGCCACAAAATTCAGCTACAGTGATCGGGAGGTGTTGGCCGGGACTCCTCTCCAGGGAGAGAGCTTGGGTGAGGGCTCTAATTACAATGGAAGAATGGGTGCTGGGAGGTCCTGACTTTCTTCCTGAGATACCTCAGCATCCTTCCTGTCTCACCCAGAGTCTAGTCCAGTTCCCTGTTGGCTCCTCACTCTCTCTACCTCCACCCTTACCCCGGAGATTTCCTTCAGTAGATGGTGGGCATGGTGAGGGAGCCGTTTTCAGTCTGGGTTGCCTGATGTCTCATTTTGACTCTGGATCATGAGCCTGGGCTGGGCAACCAGCCTGGCACCATGAAAAGGGTCAAGGAGCAATTTCCTGGGCAATGGAAGGAGGCCCTAGGGAGGGGGAACAATAGGGAATGAATTTAAAGACCCAAAGAGCTGCTCAGTCACATGGGTGCCAGGCCCTGGGCACACCTTGCCATGTGCCTCTGGGGCACAAGACAGCTTTTAAAATGCCTCTGTTGTTCCTTTCTGGGCCTGCCGGGGCTCCAGGAGTCAACATATAACATCCATGTTCCCCCACCCAAGTTCTGAAATACAGAACCAGCAGATAGAGGTAAAAATGTCACCTTTTGTTACCTGACTGGGCCCTGCTCGCCCCCCAAGCTCTTCCCTCAGTTCACACAGTTCCCCCTGTGGGTGAGGGTATGGGTGGAGCCAGCAGCCAGGAGGTCACAGTAAAGCCCTCTTCATGGAAACCACGAGAGTGGGGAAGAAGCCATCTCCCATCCGGCAATTTATTTCCAAGGAAAGAAGGTTGATGTGGGGTAAGATTGGGTTAGGAACCGGCTGGGGGAGTTGGAAAGGAGTCATGGAGGGAGGACGGTAAGTCTCTTGGCGGGGGCAGGGAAGAAGCCGTGGGTTCCATTCCGCAGCGCTGTGTGAGCATCCCCTGCGACAGGCACCGTGCTTGGGTCTGGGCCCACAACGGGAACTACAAGATCCCGCCTTCTCCCTTCCCAACTAGGTCAGTCGAAGTGTGCTGTCTGGGATTGAGGTCTGCTTGCAGGATGAGAGGAGGGAGCAACATGTCTGCAGGGGGACATTCCACTGAAGCTGAGCAGATGAGGGGAGCCCCAACGAGAGGAAATGTAGGGAAGCATAACTAAGCATAAAGCATAAATGACATGCTGTCCTGAGGGAGGGGGCTGTGCTGCTTAAATCACCTTTAAAATCCCAAACTGTAGCCCAGCCAGAGTGACTCAGTTGGGGCTCAGTTAGTTGAGCATCATCCCGGGCACGGAATGGTTGCCAGTTTGATACCTGGTCAGGACACATATCTGGATTATGGATTTGATTCTCAGTCTGAGAATTAAAAAAAAAAATCCCAAAGTATAACTGCAGGGGTGTTTGTGTTTAGAGCAATAATCCCTCAGGGAGAGAAACAACAATCCCACACCAGCCCCAAGTCAGCCAGCTCGCTTCTCCCCGCCTCTCCGCACGGCCAGAGCAGGACAGCCTCCAGGGAGCCCAGGTGGTCTTCGCAACCCCTCTGCAAAGGTACAAGGCCTTGAAACCAAATGGCAGGTCAGGCTTAGAGAAGTTTTTTATGAGGTTCCCCTTGTGAGTACTGTATTAGAACTGTCTGCCCTTTGGGGCAACAAGTGCTTTCACCCTAGAGAACGGACCAGCCATTTCCAGATGCCTGACCATCACTGACCAGATCTCCCAAGCCCGATGAACTGCTCCGGGCTATACCCACTGCCACCACTACCATCGTACTTGGGCAAACCAAGGTCCTGGCTTCTGTCCCCAAAGCATACCTATGCCTAGCTCTGCAAAGCCATTACTCTTACCACACTCACAGGCCAATCCCAGCCCACCCTGATTTAACAAGATGCTAATGCCAAACAATAACAAACGATTAACTTAAACAAATAGAGAAGCCTGGGCTTGGACACTCTGTGTGTCAGGTTGATTTGCTCTCCTTGGGGCCAGGGCTAGGTCCTGCAAAGCCACAGGGTTGGTGGAGAGAGCTGTGCCAAGGACAGCTTCTGAGGGGAGGTGTGCCAGGAGAAAAGGGCAGGGTTTGCTTAAAGGGCCCCGGAGCATCAGCAGCTGTCATCTGCTGAGGGATTTGTGTGGTGGAATAAGTCTGAAGTTAGACTTGAGGAGGTTCTAGCCAGGGGCGATCTGTGTACAATTGGGCTAAAGGCCTGACCTTTTGGGGTCTCAGTTTCCTCATCTGGTCTTGGGGCTGGAAGATGCCTCAAGAATGTCATGCAAATGAAATATGATGAAATCATCATACTGTAAACTCTTAGCAGGGAGTAATGTGAGCCAATCTTTCCTCGAATCTTCTACAGTAGTTATCAGAGTATTCAGCTCTTAGAAGCCACTCAACAAAACAAATATTTGTTAGACAAATGAATGAATCTGTTTCCTCCCAGAAATCCCCCATCCCAAAAGGGAAGTAAGTTTGGGGTGAGTCACCAATATTCCAATTGTTGTATCCAAGAACCTCCATTCCCATATTGTCTGTAATTCTAAGAATTTGCTGAGAAACTCCAGCACAGTAAGGCTTTGCTTTATAAAGGAACAATGCTCCCCAAAAGTTGGGTATAAATAAGGTTTTTATGGAACAATTTAGTATGTGAAATGCACAATGGGAACTGACTATTTTAAGACTGCTATGAATTTTTAGAGAAAATGAGTAATATGATAAGTTAGTTTAAAGTGAAATCACAGCTAAATCACAGAAATTAGGCACACACAGAGATACACACTCGCTGCATTCTCCCATATCTTTCTTTCTCTGCTGCTTAGATTACATTAGATTAGTCAAGAAGAAAAAAGAAGCGGAAAAAAAACAAAAACAAAAAACAGGCACTATTGCCTTTAAAAATGCAGATAAGTGATAAGATTTCTCCTCTTCTTCCAGGATTGCAGCCTCTGATTCCCAGTAAGGACAGAGGGGAAAATAGGCCGTGGCATCACCAATAAACAGTCTGCTGATGAGCTTCTGGGAAGCCAGTGAGTCACACATTGGCCCCTGTGGGCAGCCCGCGTGTGCTCCTTGTCAATGACCATGAGTCTGCTCTCAGAGGGATTTGGATGGGACCTTCGAAGCCATCCGGGCAGACCCAGCTCGGAGTGTGGAAATGGAATAAGAAACAAACAGGCATGGAGAGGACTAACAGAGACCTCTAAACCCCAAATATTCCCCTTCTTGGGCTTTGAGGCCTCACCTGCAGAAGGTAGAATGTGAAATGCACAATGGGAACTGACTATTTTAAGACTACTATGAATTTTTTTTTAAAATATATTTTATTGATTTTTTACAGAGAGAAGGGAGAGAGATAGAGAGCTAGAAACATCGATGAGAGAGAAACATCGATCAGCTGCCTCCTGCACATCCCCCACTGGGGAAGCGCCCGCAACCCAGGTACATGCCCTTGACCGGAATCGAACCCGGGACCCCTCAGTCCGCAGGCCGACGCTCTATCCACTGAGCCAAACCGGTTTCGGCTAGACTACTATGAATTTTTAGAGAAAATGAGTAATATGATAAGTTAGTTTAAAGTGAAATCACAGCTAAATCACAGAAATTAGGCACACACAGAGATACACACTCTTTCAATGGGGCAGAATGTGTAGGGTGAAGGGGAAGGTGGAGATGGAGTTCTCTCCAGCCCTCAAATTTCTTCCCTGTGAGAGAAGCACTGGGGCGAGGTGGGGGTGGGGGGGCGCCTGGGTCAGGGCAGTGGGCTGTATTTACTGTTCCTCAGGAGTCAGTGCTCTCCCTGCAGGATTATACTTTCCCACCTATTGGAAGCCATGCGGGGCCATACAACCTGTTTTAGGTAAGGAAATGTGAGCAGAAGTCACCTGAGTCCTTTCCAGGTAAAGGCTGCAAGAGCCAGCACCATAGTCACCACAGCATCCCCAACAGTGGCTGCAGCATCATCCTGGACCCCAGAGGGACCATGACACAGAAGAGCCCCACTCAGCCTGGTAGATATAGAGAATGAGTAAGAAATATACTTCTAATGTTTTAGACCACTGATATTTGAGGCTTATTTACTACCACAGTATTGCCTGTACAGATGGCTTCATGCATAAATCCCGCAGGAAGATCTCACAGAACCAAGGAATACACATCACCTGAGCCAACCCCTCAGGAAGGTGGAGAAGGAAGATGGAGGGCAGCCTGCATCTCCAGGTTACCCTGGAGCCTCCAGTAACCAGGCCTCAGAGATCTGAGGAAAGGCTTGTCTTATCTCTGGGAGATTAAGATAACCTGCAATGAAGCCTTGTTAATAGTTTTCCCCAAGTCAACAGAATTTTTCTTTCTGCGCTCAGGCCTTTCCCATCTCTTGTCGATCCCTATCTGTGGATTTGGCAAGAAGTAATACTCAGCTCTGTCTCAAATAACAAGAGTTCCAGACCCAGATCACATGGGGTGTGGTTGGGAAGAAAAGTCTACCCTGCAATAAACATGTAAGAACAAGATAGTGCAGAATCGAATCATACGTAAACTCTGCAGTCCTTGTTTTGAATTATGTATGGTTAAATACACAAACATAAATTTTACCATCTTAACCATTTTTAAGTGTACAATTCCGCAGCATTAGTGCATTCACATTGTGCAAGCATCGCCACCACCCATCTTCATACCTCTTTCATCTACATAACTGAAACTTTGTACCCATTAAACACTAACTCCCCATTCCCTCTCCCCCCAACCCCTTGTAACCACCATCTACTTCCTGTCTCTATGAGTTTGACCATTCCAGGTATCTGCAGTACTTTTTGCTCATGCTGAAGGACAGTGGTCGCCAAATCTTTTTAACCACGAGCTCCCATTAGTTAAATAAGTTTGCACATACAGTACCAATGTACCTATAATCCTATATAATAAAGAGATAATATGCAAATGGCCATCACATCCTCACATCCTCGCACCATCTCACTGGAACTGCTCAGACACTCAACACAGGGGAGAGAGGAATGGGGACCAGCCAGGCACAAATGAGCTCACGAGAGAGGAATGGGAGCCAGCCAGGCTGCGGGCGGGAGAGGGATAAACTGCATGCCCCGTGGGCCCTGGCATCTGTGGCTGCAGCCTGGGCAAAGCTGCCCACCCACAGTTCCCTGCGGCTGCGGCCAGCCCGGGTGAAGCCGTCTCAGGGCCTGAGTGCCTGCAGCAGGCCAGAGGGAGGGAATCCTGGGTCCTGGATGCAGGGCAAGGCAGAGGCGGTTAGGGGCGGTCAGGCCAGCAGGAGAGCGGTTAGGAGTGATCAGGCAGGCAGGCAGACGAGCAGTTAGGAGCCAGCAGTCCCGGATTGTGAGAGGCAGTTGGACATCCCCTGAGAGGTCCTGGATTGGAGAGGGTGCAGGCCGGGCTGAGGGATCCCCTCTCTCCTGCACAAATTTTGTGCACCAGGCCCTCTCAGCAGAGGAAACACATGCATGATACTAATATGTGGCTATACGCATTTCTACTCTATAATAATAAAAGCGTAATTTGCTAATTAGACTGGATGACCAAACAGCAGAATGACCTCCCGGACGACCTTCTGGACGAAGCCAGGGCTGCAAGGGCCGAGCCCCTTGCACAAATTTCATGCATCGGGCCTTTAGTTAATTTATAAATTAATACACATACATCCCTATACTAATATACTGTGTATTTTAAAACATATAGAGAGCAGTCAATCTTTTAGCCCTTCCTTTTTTTAAATGTTTTATTCTGAAAAAATTTTAGACTTACAGAAAATTTGCAAAAATAGTAGTTCCCATAGTATTCTCCCAGTTGCTGCAAATATCTTACATAATCACAGGACAACTATCAAAACTAAGATGGTAAAATGGGTAAAATACTATTAACTGATCTACAGACTTTATTTGGATTTTTACTAGTTTTCCCACTAGCATGCATTTTCTATTCTGGGATCTAGTCCAGAATCCCAAATCATTTACTTGTCATGCTGCCTGTGTCTCCTGGTCCAATCTGTGATAGTGTCTGTCTTTCCTTGCCTTTCGTTGACTGTGACATTTTGTAGAATTTCCCTCAATTTGGATTTGTGTGAGGCTTTCTGATGTTTAGATTATGGTTCTACAGTTTTGGCAAGAACACCACAGCATCATTGTGCTCCTCTCAGTGTACCCTAACGCACTCTCCAGGATGCCCATGTGTTTTGCTGCTAGTGATGTCCACTTTGATCACTTGGTTAAGGTGGTGACTGCTGGGCTTTCCCCACTGTGAAACTACACTTTTCCCCTTTTTTTGCCACATTGATTTTTAGAGAGAGTAGAAGGGAGGAAGGAAGGAGAGAGAGAGAGACACATTGATTGGTTGCCTCCTACATGTGCCCCTACTGGGGCTGGGGATTGAACCTACAACACAGATACATGCTCTAGAGCAGTAATCAAGCCTGTGACCCTCTGGTGCACGGGCCAAGGCTCTAACCACTGAACAACACTGGCAGGGCCACTTTTTCCTTTTATAAACAATAAATATCTTGGGACATGTACTTTGTGATTATGCAAATATCCATGTTCTCCTCAAAGTTCTGCCCACCAGTTTTAGCATCTGTGTGGATTTTGCCGTCAGTGATTATTGCTGTGGTGGCCTAACAGTGGTTTTTCTATTTCGTTCATTCATTCTACATTTATTAGCTGGAATTCTCCTTTTCTTAAATACTTTAAACATTTTATTTTCATGGTATTAGGGCTTTTGTTTGAGGAAGTTTATTCAAATGCATTTAGTTGGGATTCTTCTGAAAGGAGGAGCTATTCTTTCACCTCCGTTTATTTATTCACTCAATTATTTCTCTACATCAGTATGAATGTATGGATAGCGGTGTGGTTATAATCTAAGATTATTATTACTATTATTATTTAGATCATTCCTCAAACTGTCCTAACTTTGGCTATTGGAGCTTCTTCCAGGTTGCCTTCTGTGCCTTTTTAACAAGCTCCCAACCTTTTAAAAGCGCTTCTTTACTCTCTGGCTCCACAAGATGCTCGGGCTCCTCTCCTATTTTCCCTGCCCCAGGCCTGACATCAACCACTTCTCCAAAGAGCCCTGGTTCCTTTTAATGGACAAAGGTATTTAGAAACCAAGATATGGGTGCTCATTGCTACTGGAGGGTCATTGTTTCTAGGCCCTCTCAGCAGAGGAAATACATGCATGATACTTACATGTGGCTATATGCGTTTCTGTATTTCCATAACTGTCTCTCTGAATGCATAAACAAAATGTGGTATATACACACAATGGATCATTATTCAGCCTTAAAAAGAAATGAAATTCTGACACATGCGACAGCATGGAAAGCATTATGCTCAGTGAAATAAACCAGACACAGAAGGACAAATATTGTATACTTCCATTTACATGAGGCACCTAGAACAGGATTATCCAAAGAGACAGGATAGAGGTTAGTAGGGTCTGGAAGGATGGGGAAATGGGGAATTATTACTTCATGGTCACAGGGTTTCTGTGTGAGATGAACAAAAAGTTCTGGAAGTGGATAGTGGTTATGATTGCACAACAGTATGAATGTACTTAATGATACTGAATTTTACACTTAAAAATGGTTCAATGATAAATGGTATGTGATGTGTATTGTACCACAAAAACAAATAGAGTTCATGCTGGTACCTCTGAATCCAATCCAACACCACAGAGTTCATTCTGGCCTCCCCTTCTCTTATTTGTAACTTCTTTCTCTGACAGTGAGAAATCTAGCTCTCCTTATACATATTTACTTATTTGTTCAATCCACATATATCCATTTTCAGAATGGCTAATGCTTACCCCTGTGAGAAACGAATTTACTATTCACATTACTTGTGTACAGTTCATGTTTTTATCAATAGCCAGTCAAAATCCTGTTTTCCAAAAGTCAGTAGGTTAGTTCTTTTCTTCCCTACCTCCTTTATCCATATATCATGTATAATACAGCTAAGTTCATTTGTTATAATTCATATTCTATTCTAAGTTCACCCTGCTTCCTGGTTGTTGTTTTGTTTCTTTCTTTATCTTAATTTACATACTGTAAAATTCACTTTCTATAGTGAATTCTATGGTTTTGAAAAATGCATAGAGAAAGCAATGTATTGACCTCCACATGCACACGATACAGAACAATCCTGCCACCTCCAAATTCCCTCCTGCTGTCTTGGCCATCAACTCCTCCCAATGTCTGGCAACCACTGATCTGTTCTCTGTCCCTATCGTTTTGCCTTTTCTGGAATGTCATGGAAACAGAATCGTATAATATAGAGCCTCTTGGCTCTGGCTTCTTTCACTTATAAAATACATTTAACAGTCATCCATATTGTTTGAATCAATACTTTTTTCCTTCTTATGGCTGAGTAGTGTTCTATCCATTTTATAGATATACCATAGTTTGGTTTTCATTTATTAATTGAAGGACATCTGGGTTGCTTCAAGTTTGGGACACTTATGAATAAAGGGGCTACCGGCATTCACACATGTTTTGTGTGAACGTAAGTTTTTGTGTCTCTTGAGTAAATAGCTAGGAGTAGGACTGCCGGATCATATATGCTAAGTGTATGTTTAATGTTATGATGGCCTGCCAAACTGTTTTTCCAAAGTGGCTGTGTCATTTGCATTCCCACCAGAAATATATGAAAATTCCAATTGCTCCAAATTCTCACCAGCACTTGGTATTGTCAAGATTATGGATATCTATGCTTTTTGTTTAGTTTTAATTCTAATGTGTGTGGTGTTATCTCATTATGACTTTCATTTGCTTATCCCTAATGACTGATGTTGAGAATTTTTTATTTAGTCATTTCTTAAGATAAAAAATAGCCGAAACCGGTTTGGCTCAGTGGATAGAGCATCGGCTTGCGGACTGAAAGGTCCCGGGTTCTATTCCGGTCAAGGGCATGTACCTGGGTTGCGGGCACATCCCTAGTAGGAGATGTGCAGGAGGCAGCTGATCAATGTTTCTCTCTCATCGATGTTTCTAACTTTCTATCTCTCTCCCTTCCTCTCTGTAAAAAATCAATAAAATATATTTTTTAAAAAAGATAAAAAATAAATATGAGTAAGTGCTCCAGTATTTTCTAGATTTACTCTAGTAGTAGATAAACTATTGGCACTTTGGAGGCCATTGCTATAGGAGGGGAGGAAGGACAGCTCGGCCTAGGTTCAGGTGGTCCAGAAAAGTGACTGGGAAGGCAGTAGATGTGCAGTGAGGGAGTGATGGTGTTAAACTGGCTCTATAGCAGGAAGGAATATCTGGCCACTGCATTCTGAATCCAGCTTGAAGGCACCTGCTCAAAGTCCTGCAGGTGGACAAGAAGATATCAATAACCTGAGGTATGGAATCTTGTCTTTACTAATCCCTGCCTGATTCTCACAACTAACTCTCATCTTGTACATTTCATACTCATGATCTCCTCTAACCTTCATAACTGCCCTTTGAGGTAGCCTTTGAGATTGCTCCCACTTTACAAATGAGGAAAACTGGCCTGGAAAGGTTAAGTGAGTTGGCCAAGATTACCCAGTTATAGCAGCAGAACTAAGACTCATGTCTAGATCAGTTCATTCTAGATCTTAGTCTTTTGCTATTATCTATACATGATGGAAGGAAGGGGGGGGGGTGCCATTGCTTCCACAACTCAATTAATCCTGGCTTTATTTTCACAGACAGATGTATCCATATATTATATAAATATTTACTGAGCCTCTACAATGGGTAGGCAAGCCACTCACTCCTAGGTTAGGTGGGGTTCAAAGATAATTAAGATATAGTTTTTGCCCTGATGGATCTACTCAAACACAAATAATATAAATCTGATGACTCAAATTTATGTCTTTGTCCTGGACCACTTCCCCAAATTACACTCTCATAGCCAACTGCCTACCTGCTAGCTCTACTTGGATGTCGAATAAACATCTCAAACTTGAAATGCCTAAAGCCACACTCCTGCTCTTCCCCAGCCCCATCAGCCCTTCTTGTCTTGCCTGCACTTAGTGACCCCATCCTTCTGGTTGCTCAGTCCTAAAGCCTTGGAGTCATCCTCAACTTCATTCTTTCTTTTGTATCCATGTTCAATTCATCAGCAAGACTTACAGGCTTTGCTTTGGAACATATCCAGAAGCTGACCACGTCTCACCAGCTGCAACACAACCACTTTGGTCCAACCCACTGTCATCTCTCCTCATGTCCCCTACAACCTCCTCTCAACCCAAGTGGACCTGTTAACATGGAGTCAGGTCATGTCACAGCCCCACTAAAACAATAAAAGCCAATGTTCTTACCATAGCCTCTGGGTCCTGTGTGATGTGGTTCCTTGTGGCCTCTCTGACCTCATCTCCCACTAATGCTCCCACCCCACCCAACTCCACTCCACTCCAGCCGCCCTGGCCCCCACTGTTCCTGCTGGCACTCTCTTACTTGGGGGTGGCTTTGCACTTGTAATTGCCCTTGCCTGGAGCACTCTTTCTCCAGATCAACACGTGGCTCACTCCTCAACCTCCCTGAGGCTTTCTCAAGCTTACCCTTAGTGCGACATTCCAGTCTGCCCTCCAATGCCTTCCACAGATGCACATTACCTAGTCCCCTTTTTTACTTCATGTTTTCCATAGTATCTATCACCATCTGACGTATGTTATTAATATAAGATGTTTTATTTCTTTACGTGTCTGTCTCTTCCCACTGCAATATATGCCCTATGAGGCATCGGTTTTATCTGTTTTGTTCAGGATGTATCCCAGCCCCTAGAACAGTGCCTGGCACACAGCAGGTCCTCCATAAACAAACACATGTTAAACAAAGGAAATAATTACAACTAAAAGAATGGGCTTCATATCACAGGTGACAGGCACTATGGGATTGCCTAAGAGACATGATCATGTCTGAGGGAATGAGATGGAGGAGGAGAACTATGATTACCAGAGGAGAAAAGGGCTGAATTCGTTAATTCTGCATGCATGCCTATATAGCTTGCATTTTTGTACACTATCTTCCTTCCCAGCTCTTTGCTTGTTTTGAAGCATTTAAGATCAGGATTTAGAAATAACAACTTAAAAGTAAAATTGTTCTTATCACAAGTGTGTGCTTACACACATGCCAAAAGTATGGCTCTTTAAAAAGCTGATGTCAAACAACCCCTATCTAATGCTCTTATCCCCTTCTCCTCTGTTCCAGGAAGCCACCATGGCCCCAGGGCCGGGCTAAGCATGCCTTCCAGAGCCCTGAGCGCCTGGTGCTTCAAAGCCCCAGCCCCACAATGACTGCTTATTTTCTCGTAAGTTTCTTACTTCTTTTCTTGTCACTGAAGTGCCTTGAGGGTTTGGGGGACTTTTATTCCTGTCCACCCAGTGAATCCAAGAGCAGTGGTTTTGGAGGCCCCTCCTGTTAGGCCTGCAGGTGAGGTGTGGGGTTTCTCAGCCATGCCTGACTGCAGATCATTCATTATTAACCCATTCTACACTGCCCAACTGGCTCCCAGGGCACCCAATGTGACAGAGGGAGTTTGCCCAAACCAGAGGCTCCCAACACAACAAAGTGGAAGGCCTGGCTCTCTTTTAGCTCCAAATACCGATCCTTCCTCTCTACCCTATGCAACATTCTGCTGCACAGAACTTGGCTGCTGGTTCCTGGCCTGCCTCCTTCCTTTCCAACTTAGGCAGGGCCCACCCACATCCCTGAATCACTCACTCATTCAATCAACAAACACATACTATCCTCCTACTTGTGCCAGGTGCAGGGCTGAGTCGTGGGCTAGAGAGACAGGTAAGGCCCTTTCCTACTCCTGCAGAAATCCTGAAGTTCAAGTGTCCATACTTGTTTGGGCTATAATCTTCAAGGAATGTTATCCCTGAGAGCTTTAGGAATTCCAGGATGAAGTGAGGGGAAGTTTGGAGTAAGGAGAGATAATGGAAAAACAAAACAAACAAAACAGACTAGGTGATCTTGGGAGAAGACTAGGGAAGGTATCTCTAGGAGAAAAAAAGTTACAATACAGGGCGGGGCAGAAGTAGGTTTATAGTTGTGAGTACATGAAACAGAGTTTATTCTTGTATTATTATTTATTAATTATTGTATTATTTTCTATATGCACAGCTGTAAGCCTATTTTTGCCCCACCTATATATTCCCCAAATAGTAAATAAATAGCATTTAGTATTTTAAAGTACTTTTCAAAACCTTCCTATGTATTATTCTCTCATCACAACCTCCCTGTGAAATAGATGAGGCAGGAACAATTATCTCCAATTGATTAATGAAATAAATGAGGTCTCAGCTGGGCTAAGTATCTCATACATGTTGTAGAATAAGTCAGAGGTAAAGCTGAAATCAAAATTGTGTTTTTTTTTCTCTTCCCCCAGTGTCAAGGACATTAGCCTATTATGATGATGTCATGTGAGGCACGTATATGTGTCTCCTGATTAGATTCATTTTAGCCAATTAAGTGTCATAATCTTCTGGAGGACAAGAGGTGTTGCCCTTGCCCCAGCCTGCTTTGATCTGTGATTGGTTGGCCAATTTGATGGGCACTTTGGTGATGGGTTGGCCACCAATAGCCCGCAGGCTTCCAAGCAAAATATTTTGTTAGGAGTGGTCATTATGGTGCTGATGTGGTTGAGATTCCTAAAATGTTAGTTGTGTGCCTGTTCTCAAGGCTCTGAGCCCTAGCAAACACCTTTCTCTGGAAATAACATAAAGACAGAAGCCTATGGTCTCTGTTCTCAAGTCCCTCATTTGGTGAGGACAAGGTCCTGGGTGGGGAGGGTGTCCCCAAGTCTGAAGGAGGTAGCTCAGCCCCATCCTCAGTGAGCCATCTGTCTGGGAGGAGTGCCACAGTCACACTGTGAGGGGCCTTCTGGTTTGATTGACAGTGTTGTCATCTCAACCCACTCTGTAGGTTTCTGATCCAGAACCTTTTCCTTCCCCATATAGAGCTTGATGTGCAAATTCTCCATAACCAAGGTTTTCCTAGTCAATGCCAGTGAGTGTGAGAGCCCTGGCATGCATCCTTGGAGTGGGGGACGCTTTAAATCAGAAAGAGACCCCTCAACAGCACCAATTGCTGTCCTGTTGACAATGTGGGCATAGTGTGACCAGATTTGATAGTTTTCTAAAAGAAACTGGATATTAGATTTTTAAATAAAATTCCTTAATATTTAAACACTGGCTCAAAAATTTTTAAACACTGTAAACTTTATATAGTATGTTTCTATGGGCTAGAATCAATTACTTTTAATTTTTTGCCCTAAGTTTATTATGTTGAAAAATTTCAAATTCAGGGAAGTTGAAAGAGGAGTAACAGAAATATCCATATTCCAATTTCACTTAGACCCACCTATTATTGCATTTTACCACATTTGCTTTGTTTTTCCCTCTTTCTACACAAATTCTTTTTGGCTGAATGTTTGAGAGTAAGTTGCAAACATATCATCCTTCACCCCGCAATACTTCAGCAGGTATCTCCTAAGAGCAGGATATATAATTCTCCATAACCAGAATATGACCGCTACATTTAAGAAACTAAACATGATATCATATTAATATATGGTCCATATTCAAACTTCCCCAGTTGTCACAATAATTTCCTTTGTGAAGCTTTCTTTTTTAAATTCATCATCTAATCCAGACTGACACACATCTTGAGTGCCCTTTCATCTTTAACAGGTCCTCCTGTGTCCTCTATGACATTGACAACTTTGGAGAGCCCAGGCCAGTTGTTACGAGACTGTCTCTGGATGTGTCTGATTATGTATCCTCATGAGTAGAAGGTCAGACATTGTTGGCAAAAACACCACATGATGACTCTGTGTCCTTCTCAGCGCATCACATCAGGAGGCACATGGCATCAGTTTGTCCCCTTATTGGTGATGCCAAGTTTGATCATGTAGTTAAGGCGGTTTCTACTGGTTTCTCCATTGTAAATTACCGTTTTCCCTTTGTAACTAACAAGTCATCTGGGGAGTGATATTTTGACTGTCATCTTTGGTATATTTAGCACCTTTGCAGGTGTTTGGGGAACACAAAACAGACAATGGTACAGTGGTAACCAGATGCCTGGGTTCCCCAACACTAATCTGAGGCCAGGTGCATTGGAATCCCTGGGGGCCTCCAAAAGCTGCTGGCCTCTGGGCATGAGAGCTGTCTGTAACCATCAGAAGTGTAGACTATATTTTTCACAAAAAGCAGAGCACTGTCAGTCCAAAACATGCATGCAAACTAGTGTAGACCTAAGCTCTAGTTCAGCTACACTGGGAAGACCCCAGCTACTTTTACCCACTAGGCCTTGGTTTCCTCATCTGTAGAATAGATTGTTATTACATTATTTCCAAAAGTCCATTTCAACTGTAATGTTTTTATTTTTAAAATTATTGAGCATCTACCATGAGTTTCCCCATGCTGTATCTCATTTATGTTGCCAAGAACTCAGTTCTGAGATATGAGAATTCTGAGGCTGAACAAGGCTCATTAACATCCTTATCATCACAAGGCCTCGCCAGTAGGTGAATAAGGGTTTGAATAACGGTATTCCTGAGTACAAGAATAGTGTGCTGTAGTCTATAAAGGCAGAAAGCAGATTAGTGGCTGTAGGGATTGGGGGAGAGGGGAATGGGGTGATGCAAATGTTCTGGAATTAGTGGTAACGGTTACACAACATTGTACATGTATTAAAAGGCACTGACTTGCACACTTTAAAAGGGTTAAATTTTATGTTATGCAAATTTTGCTTCAATAATTAAAAATATGTACGAGAAAAATGTGCTTTTCTCTATAGTGTGTTGACTTTCTGGCCAAAGAATAAACTAAAAACTAGTCAGCAATGCAAGCAGAGCTGCAGACGGATGCTAACCTCATTATTCTTCATTAAAATGAAAACTCGGAAATAACCTAAATATCCAAGAATAGGAAATTAGTTCAATAAATTGTAAGATAGCCAATGAGGGAATGTTATGGAGCCATTCCAAATTATGTTTTAAAGGAACTTTGGATGACATAGAAATGTGCTCATGATATAATGTTAAAGGAAAAAGAACAGGATGCAACTCTATATATAATTATGTCCAGTGCCTGTGTGTGTGCTTAAATGAGGGCTACATGGAAATATGCCAAACTTTTAACAGTGGCTATCTCTGGCTGGTGGGATTATGGATGATGTGTTTTCTTCTCTATACTTTTTCGCATATTCCAAGTTTTCTCTAGATTTGTTACTTTTATAATAAAAAGAAGTACAGTAAAAGTTATTAAAACAAATTTAGCAAAGTTTTCCCTGTGCTCTCTCTGGCTCTGGGCATAGTTCCCAGGACCTCTCCTCTCCTCTGCAGCCTGCCCAGATAAATAACAAGGAGATAAATATTTCAAAAGGTCCTGATCTCAGATGCTGCCCAATTCCAGCAGCAAATTAAAGGGACACTGCTGCTCACAGGCCCAGAGCTGGTTATGGCCCTGGAATGCCTTATTTTGATGGTTGGAAGCCCTAGAGAATTTCTCAAGAATCCAAATGGGCCTTCGGGGAGGCAGCCAGAGGGACAGGAGAGAAAGGAGCGTGGAAGCAGAAGGCCCCCATGGCTCCTCATGTTTAGGGCAAGGGATGTCCGTCAAAAGGCTAACTAACACATGGCTATTATCAGTCATTGACACCTCAGTGTGACTAAGCTCGTCAGTTTCCTGAGAATGGGTTGATAAGAAGAGAAGGAAGTCACACTCCCCAGAAAAAATGACAAAATCCAAGCTAAATGTCTTTAGCTCCTTGGACACTGGCTGTAAGCAGTGACTTTTATAAATATACATTAGCAAAAATTGAGGTTATTTTAGGGACAGGGACGCTCAGTCTTAACTGCATACAAAAACAGCCGAGAAGTTTTATAAAAGGCCAATGTCCAGCACAATCACCCCAAAATTCTGACATGATTGGTTTCAGGTAGGACCCAATTATCAGTTTTTCTTAACTACCCCTAAGATTCCTGCCAGGGTTGAGAAACCCTAATTTATGTATCTTTTTCCTACAGCTCTTTGCTGTTTAAAATAAAGCAATTTAGCCCGGCTGGCATGGCTCAGTGGTTGAGCATCCACCTATGAACCAGGAGGTCACAGTTGATTCCCAGTCAGGGCATATTCCTGGGTTGCAGGCTTGATCCCCAGGGTCGGGTGTGTAGGAGGCAGCCAATCAATGATTCTCTCTCATCACTGATGTTTCTATCTCGCTCTCCCTCTCCCTTCCTCTCTGAAATCAAGAAAAATATGTTAAGTAAATAAAAAAGGAAAACAAATAAAATAAAGTAAGCTATTTAAAGAGTGTTGCTCTGGATGGACATAGAGGGTATTATGCTAAGTGACATAAGTCAGAGAAAGACAAATACCATATGATTTCACTTATATGTGAAATCTAAAAAAGCAAAGCAAATGAAAAAACAAATAAAAAAAAACAGAGACAGACTCATAGATACAGAGAAAGGGAAGGGAAGGGAGGGGATGGGTGAAGAAGGTTATAAAATAAATAAGCCATGAGGATGGAGTGTACATCACAGAGAATATTAATATGTTAATAATACTGTAATAACTTTATATAGTGACAGATACAGATACTAGACTTACTGTGGTGATCACATTGTAAGGTATATAAATGTCAAATCACTATGTTGTACACCTAAAACTAAATATTTCATGTTAAATATAAATTTTAAAAGAGTGCTGCTAATAAAAACATTCATAAGCACTTGACAATTAGTGATTTCCTCTCTTCCAAGGAATAATTTAGGATGAAAAAAAACACACCTTATCTTACACTTGTGCATAATCCAATTATTCTACTGTTAGGAAGACAGCCAAAGGAAATAATCAGAGATGTAAAGAAAAACTTATTTCAAGAGATGCTATCTATAACATCAAACATTTTGAGACAATATTATCATCTTTTGTTTTTGATCCTCTGAAACCTAATACAAATTGAGCAGGTAAATACTTTTAAATAAACAGGTAAATAATTTTAAACACAATACTAAATTTCTAGACTTAGCATGAGGGTGGTTCTATACCTCCCTGTATGAGTTAGGTCCTTCTGTTTACAAATAGAGGAGACATGTTTAGGTTAAAAAAACAAACAGAAACTAACAAAAAAACAACCTCAAATGTACTAAACCAGGGGTCCTCAAACTACGGCCGGCGGGCCACATGCAAATACAAATATTGTATTTGTTCCCGTTTTGTTTTTTTACTTCAAAATAAGATATGTGCAGTGTGCATAGGAATTTGTTCATAGTGTTTTTTTAAACTATAGTCCGGCCCTCCAACAGTCTGAGGGACAGTGAACTGGCCCCCTGTTTAAAAAGTTTGAGGACCCCTGTACTAAACAGTCAAGTCTCAGGGAGCTGAACCACCGGTTGGGAAAGATTAGATTGTTTAGAATACAACACAGCTGTAGTGACATGGTTATTTGGCCAGCCCCTCAGCAACACATGCTGAAGCTTTTTCTGTCACATCCATCACTGCTGTGACTGGAACACTCTCTGTCCTCTGACTGTATGACTTTCTGAGCCTTTCCAGAGCAGACTCCCAGGAAAGAATATAAATGGTTCTAATCATTTGCTAATTCATTAATTCAACAAAATTTATTAAATACTTATTATGAACAAGGTTCTTTTCTAGGCACCAAAGATATAGCATTAGGAAAAATACACAAAGTCCCTGGGATCATGGTATTTCCATTTAGTGGAAAAAGACACACAAAAAATTACACACACATGTATATGCCAAAAGTCGGATGGTGTTACATGCAGAGTAAAATAACACATCATAAAGGAAGAGAGGAGGAGAGTAGGTGCTGTGTTTCATAGAGCAGTAAGGGAGGACTTCTCTGACAAGGTGAACATCAAGGTGAGATCTGAAGACAGCTAGGAAGTGAACCAAGGAGACAGCTGGGGAGGAGCTTTCCAGCAGTGGGGAAGGCAGAGAAGTGTGCTTGCTGTCTGTATGGAGGAAGAGCAACGAGGCCACTGGCTAGAGTATGGCAAGGGGAAGGAGAGGCTGAGAGGTGAGGTTGGAGATCCCACTACAGGTTGTCTTGTGGGCCATTGTAAAGGGCTTTGTCCCTCCTCCCAAGATGAGATGGAGACCCCTAGGAGGATTTAGAGCGGAGATGTGACGTGATTTACTTTATCCCCAAATTAATAGACTATTTTTTAGAGCAGTTTTAGATTCACAGAAAAATGTATTGTAAAAGACAGAGAGATTCTACATACACTTTCCCCAAGTTTCCTCTATTATTTACATCTTATATTAGTGCAGTACATTTGTTACAATTGATGAACCAAGACTGAGGCATTATTATTAACTAAAATTCATAGTTTATAATAGGGCTCACTCTTCCTATTGTATATCCTATGGGTTTTGACATATGCATAACATGATCTACCTTTGTGTTATAAAAGCATCACTCTGGCTGCTGTGAGTGAAGGATGGGGATGGAGCAAGGAGCAAGGAGAGCAGTGAAAAGGCGATTACAGATTTCTAGATGAGGTGAGGATAATTTGGGCCAGGGTAGTGTACAAAGTAGTCAGGTAGAGCTAACAAGAGTTGCTGATGGATTACAGTTAGAGAATAAGAGAGAAGACTCAAGGACCAACGTAAGGATTTTAGTGTGAGTAATTGGAAGAATAAAGTTGCTAAGATAGGGAAATACTGAGGAGGCAGGGGTAGGGGATGTCAGCAGTTTGGTTTTGAACATATTTAGTTTGATATCCAAGTTGACAATCTGAATGGGAATTGAATACATGAATGGTATTTAGGGGAAGTTCTGGACTGAAGGATACATTTGGGATTATCAGTATATTCATGGTTGAATATGGAACTGGCTGAACTCAACTAGAGAGCAAATATGGATGGTGAAGAGAAGAGTTGAAGATTGAGCCTTGGGGTCCTTCAACATTCAAAGATAGAGAAAATAAAGTAGATCATGCAAGAGAGAGAGAGAGAGAGAGAGAGAGAGAGAGAGAGAGAGAGAGAGAGAGAGATCAAGAAGGTGCAGCAAGTGAAGTGAGTTGAGTTGAAAAAGAACCAAGAAAGAATGGTCTTGGACATCAAAATAAGAAATACCTCAAGGAAGAGAGTGATCAACTGTATCAAAAGCTGTTGGGATATAGAAGATGGGCACTGAGAATCGACTATAAATTCTGCAACATGATGGCCATTGATGTCTCCTTCAAGAGTGGAAAGAGGGGGGCAGAAGTCTAATTAGAATGAGTTTTAAAAAATAAGGAGAGGAGAAGAGCTCCTCCTTACAGAAGACTGAGTTTAGACAACTCTTTCAAGGAGTTTTGAAATAAAATGAAGTAGAAGAATGAGGCCCATGGCTGTGTAGGGTTATGGGTTAGGGTAAGGATTTTTAAGGATGGGGAATGGGCCTAGGTGCATTGTGGATCACTCAGTTAGCATCCAGGGGAGCACACACCTTGCGGGGACGGGGGGAAGGAGGCAGAATTTACATATGTGCTCTCTTGCCAGCCTAGGGTTGCCTATACTTATCCCTTACCCTTTTGGCTGTAGCCAAAAGGTGTGTCATGTGGCACCAAGCCTGATGACCCCCCAGTGGGAATCCCTCAGGGTGTGGCATAGCAGCACCCGGGCTTCCCAGTAGGGTCAGTTTCTGACCAACACCTTGTCCAGCTAGTCTGGAATGAATCTTTAAAGAAAATTATATATTTTAAAATTAATCCAAGCAAAACACCTCTTCGTTCATAAAATTAAGTGTATGTTCTTTTGAGGTATTAGGATCTCTTCTTTATAGTTAGTATTGTTCATCACACCTTGCTCTGCAAGAGAACTTTATATTCTTCCAAGCTCCTTCTCAGTCAAATTCCATTCAAATCTCTCAATCCCAGGTGGTAGGACGGGTGAGTATGATTTTCCTCATTTTACGGTTGAAGCCCAGAAATATTAGTGACTTGAACAAGTCACACAGGAAGCTGGTATTACCCCTGATATCTGGGCAGCCAGCCTGCTGCAAGCTCTGAGGCGTATACAAAAATGTTTAACCTACATTGAGGTGCAGGGCAGAGTCCGAGCCTCATGAACCCTTTATATGATCCATACATGGTGGTGTGATGGATACTCTTGGTGGTCAAGTTGGTGGTCATGGTTCAGAAAGCATCATCATCAGGAAGCGTTGGCCCAGACAGATGATCCTACCGAGGGTTTGGAGAGCCCGAGAGAGCAATCAGATTAACGCCTCCATTTGACACACATGGGAACTTCAAGTCCAGAGAGCAAAGTATTAGCCAGCCCAGAGTCCTGGTTTCCAGTCCAATTGCGTCTCCTCTCGACAGATTCTCCTCACTCGTCCTGTGGAGTTTCTCAACGTCTTGTTAGCAGTGGTGATGAGACCTTGGTCAATTTTTTTGGTTCTATGTCAGGCCTCAAATTCCACTCTAGGGAGGTTTTCTCTCTCGCAGGGGTCCAGCCTCCTCAACACCCTACTTTGCATAAAATCTGGCTCCAACTTCCCTCTCCTTTCTAGACTTTTCCAACTTGCTTTCCATGCCTCTGGGAACACAGGACCTGCCTTCTGCCCTGAGGCCCTCCTGCCACAGCAAAGATCAGCTGCTTTTTCTCTTGGGGGAAATTAGCACTTAAAAGGGAATAATAGCTCAGAAAGGGAATACTTTGTAATGAAGGCATTTGGAGAAGCTCCCATCTGTTTTTTGAGAGCAGAGGGCCTTCCTTGTAGGCTTTAGATACTCTATTCCCATGCATCCTATCCCTAGTTCTTTCCAAATACCCACTCAGCCTTTATTAGCTCTCAATGTCTCCCTGTCTCTCTCCTCTCTCCGTCGTCTCCTAGCATACCACCCATCAAAGTAACTGAGTCATTCGGAAAATGTGAGACATCACTTAATAAAGAACTGCCCTGGGGAAATGGACAGGTAAAAGACTAAATAAATGATTTCATCCCTCGCTTAATTTAATAAGAACTATGCCCACAGTATCTCCACTAGTAAGGAAGATGGATGACAGATAAGTGGATGAGACAAGCAAGCCGTCAGCATCAGGGCACATAATCTCCGCTAGGCCAAGCTTCCCTGTCTGGACGCACATGGGGCCATGCCACGGAAAGCGGCTCTCTGCCTTGCCCTGTGGAGAGGAGGACCGACTGGGAATCAGGCCAACCTGATTCAGTCTCAGATCTGTGTGGCTTTGGGTAAATTACTTAGCTTCTCTGAGTTATATCCAGGAAATGAGAGTGACAATTTCTATTTTATTTAAATATATATATATATATATATATATATATATATATATATATATATATATATATATATATACTGAGTGGCTAGATTATTATGACTGGCCAGATTATTATGACCACCCCATCAGTACTTCATTGACACTTCCAAAAATACTGAAAATGGAAAACTTCCTAAGCAAATACTCTCAAGGTTTTATTATTATTATTTGCATAACTAATTCATTTCATTCGTGATGGGGTGGTCATAATAATCTGGCTGGTCATAATAATCTGGCCACTCAGTGTATATATGCACTATGTTAAATGTTGGGGACACTCAATCACTCAATATGGGCCAGTATGTCAGCAGCACCAAATACTGAGGTGAAATGGCAAGAATACTGCAATGATAAGGCAGGAGCCAACTCAGAGGGGCTATTCAACCTTGATCATCAAGGGTGAAGAGGTACTATTGGCATTTGATACATTGTGTTCAGGAATCCTGCAAATTGAGACACTTGACCTGCGTATCATTTCTTCTCTCTTCCTCTCAGCCCCTGAAAGTTCCCATTGGAAGGAACAGGAGCCAAATAGGAATCAAAATCACACTTATTAGCTGCATGAGTGCAGATTTTGAACAAAAGCTGGGTTGAAGCATGAACCTTAGACTCTAAGCTGAATAAGGCTTCCTACTTCCCCCTGGCCCAAATCCAAAGTTTTTGAGCTCACCAACTTCTGTCTGAGGTTGTATGGAGGAAGTTAAGGAGGTGGGAATAATACAGTTAGGTTTGAAGAGCAAGATGTGGCCTAATTTACTAAATCAACTTGTCTGTCTAGCTGGATGGAGGAAGACAAGTGGATGCATATGACTTGTTAAGACATGGCACTTCCACCCACTTCTCCATGAGGCCAAATCAGCAATTCTCAACTTTAAGCATTTGAGTTAGTAACTCTCTTTGGAGGGGAGCTAGGATGAGGGTAGGAGCCAAGGTTACAATAAATTTTCCTTTTTCCTATGAGGAAAGAGTGATGAAATGGAGTCGCTGTAGTCAAGCTGCTAATGACTAAGATCAAGTAGACCGAGGCAAGAGGAAATAATTCTACTCCTGCTTTAACTAGTATAGGATCTTAAACTTTAACCTCCTCAGTTATGCCTGGAGATAGGTATGTAAATATATACATCCTTTAGAAAACCCCCTAATAGCCCCTGAAGGACAAAGGAAAGAATGTTCCATGTCCAACTCACATGACATCCATTAACCAGACACCTGGAAGATTACCATCTAAGACCAATTCAGAGGCTAAGAATGTAGGATTGATTCTTCTCAAGAATGGACTTTTTACTATAAAATTCTCAAGCTTTTCTTTCTACTTGGAACACTCTAGGTTTCTGGTTTGCAAACCCAAACACCCTTGTATAAATCATTATCATTTATTTCTAGCCAAAGCCTCCTGTTTCATTTATAATTGATTGATGCCTTGAAGAGTCAAGTTAAGAGTCCAAAAGTCCAATGGGAAACCAATGAATGCTCTTCAGCCAGGTGAGTGACCAACTGAAATAAGATTTGCATCTTTAAGGACCACCACTCCTCCTTAAATTAGTTATAAACATGTACAATTTAAAATAAAGAACAGAATAGACTGGCAATTTTCAGCCTTTTTCATCTCATGCCACACATAAACTAATTACTAAAATTCTGCGGTATTCCAAAAATATATTTTTTGCCAATCTGACCCAAAAATTGGTATAATTTTTATTGATTTAGAAAAATAATAATAGTAGTTAACTACCCTTTTTGCTCCAAAGTGACTTTTTAAAAAATCAGGTCCCTATCTATACTAATAAAAGGGAAATATGCTAATTAGACTGGATAAACCAGACATCTTCCAGACGACCTTCTGGATGTCCTTCTTGACAAAGCTGGGGCCCAGGCGAAGCCACCTGGGGGAAGTCACCCACGGTCCCGGGCGCCTGCGGCTGGCCAGAGGGAGGGAAGCCTGGGTCCTAGGTGCAGGGGCCGAGGCAGAGGCAGTTACGGGCGATCAGGCCGGCAGGGGAGCAGTTAGGGGTGATCAGGCTGGCAGGGGAGCAGTTAGAAGCAATCAGGCTGGCAGGGGGCAGTTAGGGGCAATCATGTAGGCAGGCAGGCGAGCGGTTAGGAGCCAGCAGCCCTGGATTGTGAGAGGGATCCCGGATTGGAGAGGGTGCAGGCTGGGCTGAGGGACATCCCCACCCCCCATGCACAAATTTCTAGTTATTGTATATAAGGCTATCTGATACCAATAATTAACGAACCAGAGACAATCTTATTATGTGATGTGATCAATATATTTATGGTTCCATACAAGGCATTCACACCTGAAGGCTATTATTGTGTTGGCTGTTGTCATTTTTTAGTCTGACAATCTAAGGGAAAAGAGGTCAGTGCCCCTGATTAGATAGTCAGGTATTGCATGTTTTAAAAATTCTTGCAGCACACTGGTTGAAAATCACTGCAATAGGTAAATAAATAGCAGGATGGTTACAGCTGAGAAATGAACTCATAAACCAAAAGATGAAAGTGAAGAAAACTCCCACACAGAAAAAGAAAAGAAATAGAACCCAGTGGTGTGGCTCCTGCAGCCCCTCCCCCCAGGGGATGGGCCCCCATCACCCCAATTAGCCTAAAGCCTCTCCCGCTGGCCGGCCCTGCCCCTGATGGCCCCCTCCACCCCAATAGGGGTCAGGGCCAGCCAGCTAACCTCCTGCAGCCCTTCCCCTCAGCCGGACCTGCTCCCAATGGGGCCCTGCCACCCCAATCAGAGGCAGGGCCTGCCGGCAACCACCCATGGCCCCTCCCCCAGGCCACTGGTCCCCGATCGGCCCTCCCACCCCATTTGGGGGGTGATTGGCCAGCCCACCACGTATATCCCCTCCCCATGGCCAGCCCCACCCCTGATCAGCCCCTCCACCCAAATCGGGGGCGGGGTCCGCCAGCCAATCATCTGCGGCCCCTCCCCACAGCCAGCCCAGCCCCTGATCAGGGCAGGCCCATGGGCCAACCTCCTGCCATCTCCTCCTCCCAACAGACCAGGCCCCAATCCCCCGATTGGGGCTGGGCCGGCCAGAACCCACCCATGCACAAATTCATGCACTGGGCCTCTAGTTTAAAATAAAAAGATGGTGCTGATGAAGCCACAGAAAGATGACCTAAAGACATGAGCAGAGATTTTACAGAAAGGAAGCACATATGGCCAATAAACATACGAAGAGATGTTCAACATGAGTGGTGACCAGGAAAACACAAATCAAGACATAATAAAAAACCATTTCACACCCATTGAATTGGCAAATTTTTTTTAAAAAAGTTTGACAATACCAAGTTAGGGCGTATGTGCAGCCACAGCCACATGATTTTCTGCACATTGCCAGTGGGAGTGCCTTGGTGGGACCATTTTTTTTTTTTTTTTTTAAACAGTCTTGCGTTATTTCCTGAAGTTGAAAATTAACATAACCTATGCCCTAGATTTTCACTCACTCAGATGTACTCAGGAAACATGTGCAAGAGTATTCATAGCAGCACTATTCACAATAGCAAAAACCTGGGAACAACCCAAATGTTCATCTACAGAGAGTAGAAGATTATATTGCAGTCTATTCTCACACAGGGGTTAAAAGAAACCACAGCGACAGACAACAGGACGAATAAAACTCAGCAGTACAACAGCAAGTGAAAAAAAATAAGCCCTCCCCCCCTCAACATTACATGTAGCATAACATCATTTTTATAAAGTTACAAATAAGTAAAAACTTTAAAAATAACATTTTAGGAATTACATAGATAAAGACTCTTAAAAAGGAGGACAAGGAAATGAAGAGAGATTTAGGATTATTGTTACATAATGTGGGGAGAAGTGCCGGGAGCCAGTCCATCCTTGCTGTTTCAAGGGACCTGGCATATATGGCATACTGTTCTTAATATGTTTGCTCACCTTCTTGGCACTATGTGTTTTAACCAAGGTCTCTGAGAAAGGTTGTTTCCCCAGGTAGGGATTTTCCCCTGAAGTTAGGGAGGGAATAAAACCTCTTAACTAGTGCCAGGTGGGTAATTAATCACTTTAACTACGAACAATCATGCTTAAGCTACATAATCTTTACTCCCTGGAATGGAGATAAGAAACGCCCTAACCTTTGTAATAGAGATTGATAGGATTGAATCAACTGGTATAAATACAGATGTAAAAAGACAGCAAGACACAGAACTTAGAATACAGAGCTTAGAACACAGAACTAAGAAGACAGAACCAAGAGAGACAGAACCTACAGACAGAAGAACTTCGCTGGAGAGAACATGGCAAAAGATCCTGGACAGAACCTGGCTACAGAACTTGGCTGGAGAAACTAGACAGAACCTGGTTGAAGAACCTGGCCACAGAACCTGGCGACTGAACCTGGCTGGAGAACCTGGCTGGAGAAGCTGGCTGGAGAACCTAGCGAGAGAACATGGCTACAGAACCTGGCTGGAGATCCTAGACAGAACTTGGCTGGAGATCCTGGCTAGAGGAACCTGGCTATGATGATCACCCGAAGGCTGCCTCCGTGTCATTCCTTCTTCGCCGACTCTGTCCACACCTTTGGGGACCCCTGGACCTGCTGGGGTTGGACCCCAGCAGAGAAGGAAGGAAAGGTTAATTGTGAGGAGTGTCCACATCATTAGATGTATTTTTATAGAGACAGAAGTAGATCAGTGGCTGGCAGGGGCCTAAGGCGTAGTGAGAGAGGGAGGGGAGTGGGGAGTGACTGCTAATGTTTACGGGGTTTCTTTTTGGGGTGATGAAAATGCTCTAGAATTAGACAGTGGTGATAGTTGCACAACTTTGTGAATTCACAAAATCCACTGGCTTGTATACTTTAAATGTGAATATTGTGATGATATGTGAATTATATCCCAGCTTAAAAACAAAACAAAACAGGAAAAAGCTTTTTATAAAACTGCAGTAATTAACAGTATTTATTGGCTTAATGGTAGGTAAATAAATTAATGGAGTCCAGACTCTATAATAAATTAATTATATGGCCCAGAAATGAATCCACAAATATGTGGCCAATTGGTTTTTTTACAAAGATGGAGAAAACATAGGGTTTTTTTCAGCAAATGGTGCCAGAAAAACTGGATATATGTACACACACAAAAAGGAGCTTTCAGCCATGCTTTGACCCATATATAAAATTTTAAACTCTAACTCAGAAACCTTCAGTGTAAAATCTGAAGTTATTATAAAAGTTCTAGAAGAAAACATAGGCGAAAATCTTCATGACCTTGAGTTTGGCAAAGGTTGCTTTGCTGCAACACCAAAAACATGATCCCTTTTACTTAAAAAGGGATTTTTAAAAAAGGGCGGGAGATGAATTAGACTTCATCAAAATTTAGACATTTAAGATCATGAAAAGACAAGTTGCAGACTGGGAGGAAATATTTGCAAATCACATTTCTGAGACAGATCTTTTATCTGAAACATACGTAAAACTCTCAAAACTCTGTAAGAACCAAACAAACAACCCAATAAAAAAAAATGGGCAAAAAATTTCAATAGACATTCTACCAAAGACAATATAGGGATGGCAAATAAGCTCATAAAAACGATTTGCTAAACTTCATTAATCCTTAGTGAAAAGCAAAGTAAAACCACAATGAAATGCCACTACTAATTTTAGTGTGCCTAAAATTAAAAAGACGGATCATATCAAGTGTCAGTGACAATGTGGAACAACTAACCCAGATACTGCTGGTGGGAATATAAAATAGTACAACCACTTTGCAAAAAAATTTGGCAGCTTCCTAAAAAGTTAAACATACCTTTATAATATTAGTCATTTCACTGCTAGCCATTTGCCCAAGAGAAATGAAATCAGATGTCTACACAAATTCTTGCATATGAATGTTCATAGCGGCTTTATTTGTAACAGTCCCAAACTTGGAACAATACGAATGTCCATTGACAGGTGAATGGCTAAACAAATCTTAGTGTGTCTCTACTATGAAATACTGCTCAGCAATAAAAAGGAACAAACTATTGATCCACAGGACAGTACTGAAGAATTTCAAAACAATCGGGCCGAGTGAAAGAACCCAACAAGAGAGAGTACATACGGTATCATTTCATTTATATAATGTTTTAGAAGATGTAAACTATTTCACAATGTCAGGAAGCAGATCAGGGGTTGCCTGGGGATGGGGTGAAGTGGGGTGGGAGGTCAGGAATAGATTACAAAGGGGCACAGGAAATTTTCAGTGGTGATGGATACGCGCATTATCTTGATTGTTGTGATGGTTTCACGGGTGTAAACATAATGTCAAAACTTACTGAATTGTGCACTTTAAATGTGTGCAGTCATTTATACCTCAATAAAGCTGACAAAGATACCCTTGGCCTGTGTTCATAATTGTTCAGAACTGGTATACTATTCTTTTTGCCTTTGCGCATGTTTGAAATTTCCCTTGTTAAAAAGAAAAAAGAAAAGGTCTGTAACTGTGACGGTTTTAAAATATTTTCACAAACTCTTTGATATTCTTCCCTTCTACAAGTGTAGACTAAGTCCTCCCCCCTCTCCTTAAGTGTAGGCTGTACTCAGTGACTGGATTTTCATGAACAGAAACAGTGTAAGTAATAATGTGTGACCTCAGAGACCAGGTCATAAATGACAGTGCAGATTCCTCATGTTCTCTCCTTAGACCATTCACTCGAGGTGAAGCCGACAACTAGATTATGAAGACACTCAAACATCACATGGCAAGGCACTGAGGCTTCCGGTTATCAGCCATTGCAGAACTGAGTCCTCCTGCCAATAGTCATGACAGTGAACTTAGAAGCAAATCTTCCAGCCCAATCGAGCCTTCAGATTACAGTGCAACCCCTACTGACACGAGAAACCCAGAGCCAGAACCATTCAGCTCAGACACCCTGGAATTCCCACCCATTGTAACTGTGAGATAATAAAGATCTGTTGTTTTAAGCCCCTGTTTTGGTGCAATTTGTTAGGCAGCAATAGATAACTAACTATACTAATATTCTAGCATCATAAAACCAGAAGATAGGCAAAAAAGGTACCCATATGAAACATGATTGGACAGCTTAACCAATCAAAAGTGTCAGCTTCTACAGCAAGTATCTCCTGGCTCATCCAGACCTTATTGGTGTGCCCCCCACCCCCTTTTATGAGCTGCTGCAGCCCCTGCTCTCTGGCCCTTGTGGTTAGTCCATGCTGCCCTGGACACAAGGCACAAAGTTGTCCCCAAGAGCCAATCTTTGTGTCTCTAGGGAGGCCTGAAGATTTCCAAGGCCATCCCCTGCTTGTCTCAGAGCACACTACACTGGGCCAACCTCATGGGAATAAATACTTTCTGACAGATGGAAGTCAGGAATGCAAACAGAACCATTCCCCATCTCATTCAAAGTAGGGAGAGAGTGGAAGTTTCTCTGGAGAGCACTATCTCACTCCAAAGAATAATGAAACTAAATGGAAGCAACCTTCAGAAGTAAGAATTACCAAGCCTGCTCTATAGATGAGGACAAGGAACCTCACAGAAGTGCAGTAACTATCCCAAGTTTGCACATCTTGGAAGTGGCAGTATCACTATTGAACGTCAAGTCTGCCTTGATTGGGCACTGGAGTGTCACAGGGAATTCATACCAGGGCCTGTGTCCTCTGCACTGTCCAGGGAGGTCAAACCCATGCGTTATGGAAGAGTGTGTGCATTACCATCCCCCTGGCCATGTTGTTCCTCCCTGCCAAAGGTAACCTTCCCCATCCCCTGCACCCGCCAACCCTACTTCCTCTCTCTGGGTTGACTTCTCCAACCCACTGTGCTCTTCCCTCCTGACATAATATCCAGCCCTGCTTTCTGAATTTATTCTCCATTTCCTGTGTGAGCAAACTGGGTGTGTATCCAAGGGGCAGGAAATGCACCTCAGAGGTTTCCCCACAGTGCCCGGTGCTCGCTCTGTCCTGGGTTACATGATGAAGCTGGGGAGAATACGGTCCTTGACCACCACCAGCCCAGACCCTGAGGCTGCTGTCAGGCTCCTCCAAGCTGGCTCCCAGACCCAGACCTGTCTTCAGGGGACAGCTCCACCTGGTCAAGGCCTCTGTGGGAATGGGATTTCTGAGCATACTGGAAGGGCCGCATACTTTTGTCTCAAAGCTGCAGAGGAGGCCTCCTCCTTCCCACTTCCTTCCCACCCAGGCTTGCGAGCCCAGCACCGGGGGTGGGGGTGGGGGTGGGGGGGGCGGTGTGTTCAGAGGGGAAGGGCTGGTCAGAGTGCAGGCGCCAGCTCCACAGGGAGGGAGAGACTAGCTCTTTTCTGTCCCTGTCCTCAGAGCTGCAGAAGCCCTTTGGGATAGTCAGGCCAGAGGACTATGGCTGCCCTAGGGCTCCTCCTCCCACATCAGGAAACTCTCTTATAAGAGATCCTCTGGTCACAGGTCACTGTGTCTGAGCTGAGAACACACAAAGCTATTACCATGACCTTGCAGCTGGGGGCAGGGGTGTCATTCGTCATCATCATCCTCACCTTGTAGGCATGAGGGTCTGGTGGGGAGAAAAGGGATAAAAGACACAGTCCCTTCCCTAAAAAACATACAATCTAGTCGGGGAGGGAGGTACTATGTTTTAAAAGTCTATATTCGTAAGACAACGGCTAGGGGTGTAAGTTTGGATGGCTGCTGCCCACACTAGGGCGCCAGGAGCTCAGAGCATTTGGAGAGACTATGGGCGGCAGAGGCCAGAGTCTGACTTAAGGTTTGGAGTGTGTAAGCCTAGGAGGCAGGCAGAGCTGAGTCCAATCCTAATGGTCTCAGTCAGCTAGTGAGGGAGTGTGACTTGGGGCAAGATCTTGGGCATTTCTGGACCTTGGTTTCCTTGTCTTGGAAACTGAGGTGTTCATAATGCCCATTTCATTACATTCTTGGGAGAATTAAATGAGACTGTGTGCATGTTACACACATATACACCAAGGTCCGCAATGTGTTCAATCCATGCTCCCACCATACTGTGCCTGGGGGGCTGGCGCTCAGGTAGCTGCCTGGCATAGGTGGCCCTCAGCCACGAAGGATAGGAGGGATGCCACAGAGAAACAGCCTGAGCAAAGGTGCAGAGGCAAGACTGGGCAAAACCTACTTAGCAGAGAACAAAAAATTCATCAAGTTCCACATGAGTATGAGTTCAAGAGAGGTTAGGGATCTGGGGGGGTCTCCCACGGCTTGCCGGGCAGAGCAAACCTGGACCCTCTGTGCAATAGCCATGCCATGTCCCATGCCCACTCCTTCCTTCAAGAGCAGGGAAAGCAGAAGCAGAATCTGAAGGAGGGCTGGGCGCATGCTGGTTCACTTGCTTCTACAGCTCAACTCCACCCTGTTGTGCTGAGGAAGGATTTCATGGAGCATGGGGTCCGGTTGGGGGACAAAAACAATTAGGGGAGCAGAGAAAGCTGCCCCAGAAGATGCAGGGTGGTGAGGAAATGGCTGTGGGTACACACACGTACACCGATACCCACACATAGGTACCCTCCTCCCGGACGTGGGTACAGAGAGGCCTGCTAGAGGCGGGCACATGCACAGAGGTGCACACCACATCGCTCTTTCACACAGGCTGAGTAGACAGGCAGTACGAAATGCATAGACACACCCGGAGCTCCAGGGCTACCTGCATGGGTAGGCAGGAGCCTTCCTGGTATATTAAGAGGGCAGACCCAAGTGCATACACAGGCATACACAACACACACCAGACATACAAACAGGATCCTCACAGAAGCAGGGACAGAGAAGGAGAGTTGCAGGCAGACGGGAGCTGTGTGGGGAAGCACGGGCAGAGCTTGACTATTCAGAGGAGGAGGGGAGGGTATTCAGGGAGCGGGGACAGCAGGGCAGAAGGAGGAAAGGCACAGCGGGGCCTCTGAACCCAAAGTGCAGGGAAAATCCCCCATGCATGTGTCATGCTTCATAGTTTGCAAACAACTTCCCTGCTCAGCTTACATGTGAGAGAATGAGGCTCAGAGGGGAAAAGCCAAGTTCAAAGTCACATGGCTAGGAAGTAGCACTCTCTTGTTTGTGCCCGGAAAGAGGGGACAACTGTGCCAGAGCAGCTTACTTGTGCCAGGCGTGGAGGACCTTAAAGGCCAGGCTGACATTTGTGTTGAGAAATGGGGCCCGTGGTGGCTTTAGAGTCTTGTGGACATCCACTCGCACTCCACAACCAACACAATCATCATCTCTAGATGCCAAGAGACTAAGATGCCCCATTTCTGTTTAACAAACACAATAAATTATGGACCGCTTTTTAAAAACCAGATGCTCCATGACATGGACATGTGCACAGACAAAGACACCCCCTCTCACCCGAGCCCATGCAGGGGAACACAGGCACAGAGATGCCCAGAGAGCCACACCATTAAACAGAAGCTTCCAGGCCATCACAGAGACCTCCACTTACACGCTATAGCACAAATGACACTCGCATGCAAACACAGAGGCCCACAGAGGACTGAACACAGCGAGGCCCTTCAGTTGGCTGTGGTGTAAAGCAGGTTGACTGTGTGTCCTTCTTGCTCATGCTTTGTCATAGAGGGAAGCTTACTCCATGATCAGCAAGCCAGGCCCTTGGCCCTGAGCTCCCTTAGGTGAGTCTGAGCCCTTCTCTGCATCACAATGCCCTTCAAACAAGTCCCTGTGCTGAACTTCAGCTTCCGCTGTGACAAGTCTTTTCCCATCTTGGTGTCATCTGAGCCCCTGAGCACCCACCACTAGGGTCAGTGACATTCTCTCCATTGGCAGGGGAGGAAGACGGGGCCGGCCCAACCAAGGTCAAGCAGTGAGCTAGCAGGCCTCTATCCTGAATTAAACTCCTGAAGGTAAGGCGTTTCAAACTCCCTGGGGGCCTTGGCCAGACCCTCGGCTCGCCTACCTCCCAAACCCTCTTTGACAAGCCTCACAGAATTGCTACAAGGACATGGGGGTGACATGTGGGTTTCAGTGATTGGGACAGGGTAGGGGGGCGTAGGACACTAGCAGCTGAGTTCCCAAGGTATGTTCAAGTCTCCTGTTTACCACATAGAGCTGGGTACTGTTGAGGGCACCAGAAGAATGTGGGGTGGGGGAGGGGGAGGGGGTGGGAGCGGAAAAGATGCCCTGAGCTGCAGCTGGAGTGAACTGGCCATCACCCCAACTTCATGGCTCCCTGGCCATTTCTTGGGCCTCCCCTTCCTGGGAGCCCTCCAGAAACCCTGCCGGGCTGAATGGGCTCTCTCTAGGACCAGAGCATTCATCCATGAACTGAGTCAAAGGACAGGGGAAGCTTCAAGGACGTGAGGAAGAGCACGCTGGAGCTGCCTACCCCTCCCACCCTGCCCAGGCCCAGCAGTCCAGCCATATCGCAGGCTTCCCTGGCAGGCCCTCCATGCAGAACCCGTGACCACAGGTTCCTAGGTGGCCTACTTTGCCCCACCACAGGCTTCCCCCTGGGATAGAGGGAAGAACCCTGGGTCTAGAGCAGGAGGAGCTGGTGCAGGATGAGATAGAGGGAGTCTTTGAGCTCTCAGGGTTTTAAAACCTGTTCTTGGTGTTAAAAAAAATTATAAGATGCCTCTAAGAGAAAAGAGAAATAATTTTGGGATCTGCTATGCTGGTTTATCCTGCTCATTTATTTATCCAACAAAGTATTCAATTGAAAGCTTATTCCATGCAATGCTGTGCATTAGGCACTTGGACTATACATAAAGATGGCTAAAATAGTTTCCATTTTCCCAGTGTTTACAACCCAATTATGGAGATAGATAGGTAATAACTCACAGTAATAAAGAAGGAAATCCAAGATATTATTAGCAAGTAGCCATAGGGGCCGGGAGTGAGGTATTCATTATAGCTGGAGGGGTTTAGACAAGGCTTCCTGAGAGTGGAGGGCTGGGGTCGGTAGCCTGGATTTGAGTCCTACTGACCGTGGCTGGTGAGGGTTCCAGCAGAAAGCAAAGATGAGAAAGGATGGAACTGCACTGTGGGCTCTCAAATAGCTAAACCTCTGGAGATGGTGGGTCTGGGTCTAGTCGATGGACAGGGCAAGCCAGGCCTTAGAGGGTCCACCCACCCACCCAGGATGAGGAGACCAGCTCACCCTGTTACCTGCCCTCCCTGTTCTCAGTTGATTGGATCAGTCTGGGCACCCATTCCAAGGTGGCCTAGCCAGAACACCACCCAAGGAAGATTGGAACTAATTGGATCAGTAGATTGTTTCCTTGGGGGAGGGTGTGTGTTAAAAGTAGAGAGAGAAAAAGAAAGGTATTTAGCTGGTGGTGAGAATAGAAGAAAAAAAGCAAAGGGAGAAGAGAAGGAGGGTGTGTTAAGCAGAGTTCAAGCACTCGGGAGGTAATGAGTTGGCCAGGTCTGCACCTCTACATTGAGCCCCAGCCTCGGGAGCCCTGACCCTGCTGTCCACCTTGGTCTTTCTTGGCTTTTCCTGGCTTTTGCCAGACGGTCTAGCTACGTGGCTAAGGTTTGTGTTGCCCGATTGCCTGTGCACCTGGCCTCCCCACCTTTGCTACAGGAGGCAACCTGATCTTCATAAAGAACATCAGAATGAAATAAGCATATGGAAGGGCAGGCTAAGAAGGTGGAGTTTGTTTATGGGTAGTAGGGTCCTTGGAAGTTGTTGAGGCTGTTTAGGAAGACCCTCAGGCAGAGTTGGGAGAATAAACAGAGAGGCTCTCAATTGCCCCGCCCTGTCCCGCAAAGAGGACGTGAAGTGCAGCTGGAAGGTGGCTATAGGGTGGACAGACATGAATGGACTTCAGGAACCTTAAGGAATTGGGGATGAGAAGAAACAGTTAAAGACTCCTGGGTGCAGAACCCGTGAAGCGAAACAGGTTTGGGAAAGAGAATGGGTTGAGTTGCAGGACCTTATGACAATCAGGAGGAGTTATTTTTGGGTCGGGACATAGAAAAATGGCAGATACAATGAGAAAGCTTTCAACCACAATGCATGACCACCCTCTTGGGTGGGTTGAGATGTAGTCATAACTGAGTGACACTATCTACAACTCTGTCCCTCCTCTTGGATCAAGATAAATAGGTTTGTTGAGGCCCAAAGACATACAAACATGAATGAGACGACCAACAAGAAAGTGAGCAAGAGACTAGGACAGGAACTTCTCAAAAGAGGACATCTCAACTGCCAACTACACGTGAAAAGGTGTTCCATAGGCCCACCTTTAACATTTCTGGCTCCCAGACCCCATAAGTCTAGTGGCAGCCCAATGAACAGAAGCCTCAATATTTCAAAATTAAAAACTGAGTTAACAAACGAGTAAGTAAAACATATTCTATCTTCCAAACTTCACAAATACACATTCACAGTGACCTAGAAGGCCAGGCTCAGATTTAATGCTTAGAACACAAAGTTTTAAATGTAAATGTAAATGTGGTAATTCAGGTACAGAAGGCTCCAGCCTGCAGCCCCCAGCCCATTCTCCTCTTCTTCTGACCCCAGCAGTACCCTGTGCTACACAGGACCTCACACTCATGTGTGGGGACATTTCAGCCTACATGTCCATGGTCCACGCGCATCTACACAGGACCTCACACTCATGCATGGGGACATTCCAGTCTACACGTTCATGGCCCATGCACATGTAGCAAACTTCTGCTCCAGACCGTCCTTGAGACTAGAGATAAAATGTGTGCACAGTGCAGTCCAGAGGCCTGGAGAGGTGGCCTGGGCAGGCTGTGGAACCTGGTTGGGGAACATGTGAGCAAGGAATTCCAGAATCCTAAGTACCAGCTCCATCCTTAAGTGGATAAATTAACCCCTATGAGCCTTGGTTTGGTTACTATAAAGACTCAATAAAATCTCTTCTACTAGGTTGTTATGAGGTAAAGACATTATGTAACTAAATACCCATTCAAATGTTAGTCCAGTAAATTTAATGGTACTGGGCTAGGTGCTGACTTGACAGCTTAGCCCGGGCTGCCATGTGTCACCGGGCATAGTGACAAGCTGAGAGGCTGGCTGGGCTCCACCTGAACCCCTCTTGCAGCCCCATTAAGGAAGGGCAGGAAGCAACTAACCAGCACCAGCGATAACCATGGGCAAGGTGGGCAGGAGTCTGGGTCCCCTTGGGCCTCAGGGCGACCCACATCTCTGGCTCAGAGGCCTGACTGGGCTCAGAGTTCTGGCACCACCCATGAGTTGGGTAACAGGATTCTGGTCCCCGCAGTATATTTGCCAACTGGGCTGGCTTACAGCTTGGGTATGCCAGAAGCTGGGAGACCTATTTTTGCTCTAGGCACAGGCCAATGGCAGAAAAAAAAAAAGTTAAATTAAGATGACTTTGCTCTTGCTTGGCACGGAAACAGTGCAACTCGCCTACTGTTTAACATAAGAGTTTAAAGGATCTCTTCAGTAAAGACAATGAATCCTAAATGTGTGTAGATCTGCTCTGAGGCTGGCAAGTGAGAAACAGGGCCAGTAAGGACTGAGGACAGAAAGAGAAGTGAGGGAAGGGAGAGGGAGAAAGAAAGAAAGAGAGATGAGAGGAAGCTCTGGAGGGAGAAAGGCAGAGGGAGGGAGAGAGAGAGTTTTGAAAAAGGGAGGGAGGAAGAGAACACCAATTCAGATACACAGAAGGCAAATGAAGGGAGGAGAGAGAGGAAGAGAGTCAGAGACCAAGAGACACAGATGGGCAGAGAAAGAAAAGATTCAGTGGGTTTGAGGAGTGCATTGAGGAGGCGGTGAGGGATGAGTATCTGGATGTAACTTCATCCTGGTTCACCACTGTTCAAGCTCATCAATTATTACTCTCTGGGAACCCATGGGGGGGCGGGGTGGAGCGGGAAAGGGGGGCATGTGAATTAATCGAAGCAGTCCGTAAAAGAGGAAGTTATTCTCTATTGCCCCAAAGGTTTCCAGCCAAGGAGTATAGCCCCTTGCAGCATCCCTGTCACTTCCATGAGCAAGGGCAGGAAAAGTGTTAACCTGGAGCAGATTCCAGTGGACAGCATCCAGCCCACCGCGTGGTCATGTGGTGAAGACAATCAGAGAGAGAGGTATCTCCTTCCCAGTAGCTTTCCAGAGCAGCAGGGTCCCAGGCCCAGCCAGCAGGCCTGACACCCAGGCCCAGTGGGCAGCTGCTTCCCAAGGTGAGATCTGAGAAGCACCAGAGAGACAGCTCTACCCCAAAATATCTCCCCCACCGCCCATCAGGGATTTGACCTCCCCTTAGGGTAACAGCCTCTACCGGGGCAGGAGTCAGGAAGCCTAGCTGAGGGTCCCAGGTAAAGCTCCTGATTTCCAATGTTCCTTTTCTGTTCATTTCTGAGGGTTGCTATGAGAACCAACCTGATAATGGATGGGCAAGATCATGGCCTGAGTTTGAATCTGACTCTGCTACTAACTAGCCAGATGACTCGGACCCTCTGATTCCTCCCCTATAATATGAGAAAAAATAAAGTTGTTGTGACAATGAAGAAAAGTATTATTTGTAATAACCTGGCACCAGTTGGTGGCCAATAAAAAGTACTTACTTTCTTTCCCTCCTCTAAACTGGAAAACTCAAGCATTATTAGGATTCCTCTGTGTATAGGGACACATATCACTTTCTGGACCCAAATGCATATATTCCTGGGAGGGAAATACACCTAACCTGTTGTCAACATCTTTTCACAAATATTTTACAATAGGAAAAACAGCTGAGAGCAAGTTTCTCATAGCAACACAGCACAGGTAAGGTTTGATAAAGCTAGGTGAGACATTGGTCCAAGGTTGGGCACTGCCTGGGTTCAACCAGACAATCAATCAGTCCTCCACCTGGCAAATTCTAACATGTTCTTTAGGACTCAGCTCAAATGCCACCTTTTCAGTGCTGCCTTCCCCACTTGAGCTAGTTACTCCTTTGGGTCCCACCATTCTTTGTCCATAGCTGTTCTACTGCATTTCTCACATTTTACTGCAATTATTGGTTGCCTCTCCTATCAAACAGAATTCTTTGAAAGCAAGGAAAGCATCGTGTTTAACTCTGGACCACCATCTCTTGGCATAGTACCTGGGCCAGAAAGGCACTCAAGGTTTATTGAATAAACACCCACTCTTGCCTCCCCTCTGGGGAAACTGGAAAACAGAAATGCTTAACCGCTGAGGGGATCCTCCTTGTCATCAAAAGTAAAGCTCTTTCATTTGCATAGCCTTTACAGATTATACACTTATCCCCATTACCTCATTTGCTCCTCCAAATGGCCCCATGAAGTAAACAGGAAAGGTACTGTGCCTCATATGACAGCTGAGAAAAAGAACTAAGAAAAGCTAAAAGACTTACTCAAGGTCATCCAGCTACTGGCACCCAGGTCTCCTGAATTCTAGTCCAGAACAAATCTGCTAAGGTCTCATTGGGTCAGGAAACTCACAGGCCAGCTGGGGAAAGAAATGGGGGATATTATTTTCAAGGATTTTTGAAGCTAAAGAATTATAAACTTTTTAAAGAAAGCTTCTTATTTTTTTTTTAAAGAAAGCCCAATAAGTAAAACATACAAAATATATGAAAGCAGAATATTACATGAATTTCCTTTACAAGTTCAAATTGATTACATTTCATTATGATTAAGTTGATGAATGAGAACAATAAAGCTGTTGTAAATCAGGCACAAATGTAAAGTCAAGATGATATACGACCTCTGCAGCCAAGCGAGCCTCATTATCAAATGAGTTTTTGCGTTTTGTTTTGAATTATAATTGTTGTTTAGTTTTGTAGCTTACATTAGAGAGAGTAGCTAAGTACTTTTTAATGACTATCGAGTAGGCGCCAGATCAGGACAAGTGCTACTTTTCTCCATTTGTCACAGAAATGGACTCCTGCTATAAATACGGCTAGAAACTTTTAAAAGTTAAAATATCTTGTCTCTCTTTGATCTGAGCATATCCAGGGCACCCTCTCTTCTGAATGGAGTAGATTATTCCATGCACTATAGACTGAATGTTTTGTCCCTTCAAAAGTCATATGTTGAACCTAATCACCAATATGATGATATTTGGAGGTGGAGCTTATGTTTGGTGATTAGGTCATGAGGAGGGAATCTTCATGCATGGGATTACTGTCCCTATAAAAGAAATCCCAGAGAGTTCTCTTACCCCTTCCACCATGTGAGGACTCAAGAGAACTGGATCCTATCAGCTGTCTATGAACCAAGAAGCAGGCTCTCATCAGATACTAAATCTGTTGATGACTTGATCATGGATTTCCCAGCTTCTAGACCTGTGAGAAGATAATTTCTGTTGTTTGTAAGCCACCTAGGCTATGGTATTCTGTGGTAGCAGCCCGAATAGACTAAGACACCATGAGAAGGATGCATCATTTTTTGTTTAGCTATTCTTGTGTAGGCATTGGTGTTATTGCCAATGAATGCCTTTGAACATAGACTGCATACTTGTAGAGCATGTATAGGATATAATCCAAGAAGAGGGATTACTCAGTCAAAGAGCAGGTGCATTATACATTTTCATAGGTATTTCCAAGTTGGCTTTCAATGAAGTCTGCCCCACCTACCTGCTAGTCTGTCTCCATTTTATTCTGTGTCAATATGCATGACATCACTTCAATTTCCATTTCTTTAATTATGAATGAGACGGAGTATTTCTTCATGTGTCTATTGGTGATTATAAATGCCTATTCATATTCTTTGCCTATTTTCCTCTTGGTCTTATCTGTTCTCCTTTTTTGATTTATTGATCTTTGAATATTAAGGAAGTTTCCATCCCCTCTGCCAACCAAACTCCTATATCAGAGAAAACTGTCCTTCAAAAGTGAGGGAGAAATCAAGGCGTTCCCAGATAAGCAAAAGTTGAGAGAGTTCAGCAACAACCTGTGGGACCACCTCATGGGCCCTATCTATGTCAAGTTCCAGTGTAAGGAGGATGCAGAGTGGGTAGTGGTTTAACTCAACAACCGCTGGTTCAACAAGAGGCAGACTTTGTATGCTGAGCTGTCTCCTGTCGCCAGCTATTAGGAGTTGTGCTGTTGGAGTACAAGATGCGGGGAATGTTCCCCTGGTAACTTCTGTAACTTCATGCACCTGGGACCTCTGGCAGCAACTCTGTGGGTGGGGAGCCAGGCACATGTACCTCAAGGCCAGCCTGTCAAGATTTCTCATACCTTAAAGCCCCTATACCCTGAGATGAACCTCATCCTATGCCTCAACACAGTGTCTCAAGCCTTTTGTATTTTAAGACTGGCCTTGAGCCCCATCTCAAGACCAGTGCCTAAGTCCCAATGGAAAAACACACACACAAGTTTTTTAGGTTTTCTATATCTTCATTGATATTTTCATTTTGTTAATATATAATTTCGGTAAATGGTATGTTTATCTTTTAACAAACATTTTTCTATTTGACTTCGCATATTTCTTTGACTCTTTAAGTATCTGTAAGTTGATTGTTTTAAGTCTTCGGTATAGTAGATCAGTTATCAAGTCTTTTTCAGGGACAGTTTCTGTAGATTTAATTATTCCTTTGAGTGAGCCAAACTTTCCTGTGTGTATTTTTTTATTTTTGTATGTCCCATGATTTTTTTGTTAAAAACTGGACATTTGGATCTAATAATGTGCTAACTCTAGGAATCAGATTATTCCCCTTCCCAGGGCTTGCTGTTTTTTAATTATTGTTTTTGTTTTGGCTTTTTTATTATTGTAGGCTGATTCTGTGCCATGGATCTGCCTGAGGAGTAAACTTAAGTTCTTCTCAGGTCTTTTCTGAGCCTGTACCTTTTCCTGGGCATGTGTGGTCACTTTCTAACTTTCCCCATATCTACAGTTGCTTTTGAATATCCTAGTCTTAATGTCTGGCTCCAAACAGGGGAAAAGAGAACATTAAAATGGAGGAATGAAAGGACATCAGCCTTTTAAGTTCCTGGAAGTCCCTTCGGCCGGAGGACAGGCAATAACAATGGCCACCCACCTCTTTGTTTGTACCTCTGTGATCAGAAACAGAAGTCAGCTATCAGAAGACAGATCACTGATATTTTGAGAACAGGTTTGCCCACCCTGGTTTCCACAGGCTTCATGCAAGCTGCTCCTGGAATATCTGTGCTCAGCTGCCTGCCATGGAGTTGGGGGAGTGGAGGTGGGAAGGATGAGAGGGCCAGCTGCAACAGTGCTAAGAGCTGAACTTGACTGAAATTAATAGCAATTTATCAAGCCTTTCCCTGGAAGTTGCAGGTCTTCCATAGACTCAGAGTTCCAAAATAGTTACATCAGACAGATTCTGCCAGGGTAACTGTTTTCTGGGTGGGGAGACTGATTCCTGGTGCTTCCTACTTTGCCATATTCTCAAAATCCTCTCTTATTTAGTTTATTCTGGTTAAATTTACATGAACATAGCTGGAAAGTTACACCAGTTACACCAGGCTTATTATGAAAATTAGCACCTCTATCCCTGTATTCTCCACTAAGTGTTGCTCCCCAGAGGCAACCAGTTTCAATGACTATCGTGGATTCATTTGGTTTGTACATCCACATCTCTCAGTAACATGCTTATGCTGCTATTTTTGATTTTTCAGTTCTAGATATTATCTATTGACTTCCCACTATGGAAAATAAGGAGTGAGCTTTCTTTTAACCCCTGGCACACCCCATCACATACATGCACACTTTTCATTGTTCTGTCCTCCCAATACAGTTATATCACAATTTTTTTTGATCTCTCTATTTACATTTTTTTGTGACTTTGTAAGTCCAGGTCCAGCTGAGACATATAGTAAGCTTGGATGGTTTTATCTTTCCTGCACAGTGTTGTGTTCTGACTGGAATTAATATCTGTTTTATTTTCCCGTTATCTTACTTTTTGATGACCTCCTTAGTAGTTCAATTTCAAACTCTCCCCCGTTTGTGTAAACCTCTCAACGTGTTCAAACACACTAGGCGTTCTATCAGTTTAAGCTTCTCATGGAACAATCTCCTGAGCCTTCTGACCTGTTCAAGTCTGTTCTCTTTGCCCTCTGCACTTGGCACATAGCTGTTGTCCTTGGAATTCCTTTCTCCATCATTTTGGGGATTTCCTTCTCTTCCTTGTATTGAATCCTTTGTTTCCTGAATCTTCTGTTTTCCCAACGTTTCTGAGAAAGGGTGTGTGGAAGACAGCTTTCTTAATTTGAATATCTAAAAGTGTCTCTATTCTGCATTAAAACTTGACTGATGGCTTGCCTTGGGTATAAATTTCTATGTTTAAATAATTTTTTCATCAGAATTTTTTCCCTGGATACTAATCTTTTATTATTTATATGTAATGCAAATTTCTTTTACTATATCATATAATTTTTTCACGTCATTTTTTATTTTTAAAATCAAATTTATTGGGATGGCATTGGTTAATAAGATTATGTAGGTTTCAAGTGTACATTTCTGTTTTTTTAAAATACATTTTTATTGATTTCAGATAGGAACGGAGAAGGAGATAGAAACATCAGTGATGAGAGAGAATCATTGATTGGCTGCCTCCTGCACACCCCCTACTGGGGATCAAGCCTGCAATCCAGGCATATGCCCTTGACCGAAATCAAACCCAGGACCCTTCAGTCCACAGGCCGACACTCTCTCCACTGAGCCACACCAGCAAGGGCCAACTGTACATTTCTATGATACATGATCTGTATATTGCATAAACACACTGCCTCATTATACTGTCTCACAAACTTGCCTCTGAGAATTATGAAGACATTCGGATTCTAAATGTTTGTATGTGACTTTCCAGAATCTTGTGAGATATTCTCTTTGATTTTCAGTGTTCTGAAATTTCATGATCTGCATCTAAGAAGGTCTATTTTACCCATTTTGCTAGAAATTAAAAGAGCCCTTTAATCTAGAATTGCATTAAGCGTCTCATCTAGTGAATTTTCTTCTATTATTTCTCTGTTTTTGCCCCTCCCCAGTGACCCCCATTTCCTAGTATTTATTCTCTCATGTAGTCCCATTCTTTATTGAAAGGGGTGACTTGTGTGACCATTTGGATGTTGTAGACCAGAGGTTCTCAACCTGGGGTCGCGACCCCTTTGGCGGTCGAACGACCCTTTCACAGGGGTCACCTAAGACCATCCTGCATATCAGATATTTACATTACGATTCATAACAGTAGCAACATTACAGTTATGAAGTAGCAACGAAAATAATTTTATGGTTGGGTCACAACATGAGGAACTGTATTTAAAGGGCCAGACGGTTGAGAACCACTGTTGTAGATGATGGATGCTATCCAAAGCTAGTCATAAAACACATTTCCTTGGTCTCTTGGATCACTTTCATGGGGAAAGCCAGCTGTCATCTCAAGAACACACTAAAGCCACCCTCTGGAGAGGCTCACATGGTGGGGAACTGATACCTTCCACTAACAAAGCGCACAACCTTGACAGTCATATGAGCAAGCCACCTTGGAAGCATATTCTCCAGCTCTAGTCAAGCCTCAAGAAAACTGCAGCCCTGACTCACCTGCAGCTGAACCTCATGAGAAACCCAGAGCCAGACCATTCAGCTAAATCACTCCTGAACTCACAGCCACATACCAGTAAACTATGTAGCACTCATTCATTGGAGACAACTTTGAAAAGGTTCCCTCTCCTAGAGATCTGTTGTTTTGCTTGCTCAGCGTTCGTTCCTACTTCTGTGGAAAGAGTATTTCTTCGCCTCTGGGAAATCATCTGTGGGGTTGGACAGGCTTGCCCCCGCCCCTAACCCCAGCTGAAAAAAAACGAGCCAGACATGATCAATAAGACTCACCACCAGGATTTCGTTAGTGAGTTATTGCTCAGTACACAGGAGGGGAAAGCCTGGAGCTGCTGATGGCATCTCAGACTGTGTGGGGGGCGCCTGCTTAAGAGGGAAGTCAACAGAATAAAGCAGAGGCAGCAGGGAGGCAGTATCTAGTTGTCATTGCCGGAGGCTTGAAATACAGCCATTACTAATGTTAATATCACCCCTCGAAGCTCTCAGTTACCTGAACCAATACATTTCTTTTTGTTAAAAAAGAAGAAAAAGAGGGGAGGTCTGTGTCTTTGCAATGCCATATCTGCTTCTTTCTTAACTCACTTCTTTAGTGTTTCTATCAAAACGGTATGTTTATCTTTTAACAAACATTTTTTCTGCATCGATTGAAATTATTATATGAGTTTTGGTTTGTAATTATTAATATGGTGAATTATATTACTTGATTTTATCTTATTTATCAGTGGTTCTCAACCAGGGACAATTTTGCAGGGCACAACTAGCAATGACTGGAGACATTTTTGCTTGTCACAACTGGGAGTGGGGGTGCTACTAGTATCTAGTAACCTTAGGCCAATGATGCTGCTAAATATCCTACAATGAACAGGACAGACCTCCACAACAAAAAATTACCCAGCTCCAAATGTCAATAGTGCCCAGATTGAGAAGCTCTGTGTAAAACCCCTCTCACCCGTAACCCATATTTGTTTGACATATTTATTCTGTATATATTTATTTATATGTGCAGGACTTTCGCATCTGTGTTTCTTGCATGAGATGGGCCCATGATTTTCTTCTTCCAATGATGTGTGTCTTATTTTGATAGCAAGTTTTTATTAATCTCCTCAAATAAGATAGGAAGCATATACTTTTTTTGTGTGTTTTTTACAGGTTGGCATAAGATTGCAGTTATTTATTCCTTTGATGTTAGGTAGAACTCACCAGTGACATCCGCAGTTTGGAGTTTCCTCTGTGGAAAAATTTTGAGCTGCGATTCAATTTACTTCATAATCATATGATTGTTTAGGATTTCTATTTTTCTTGTGACAATTTATGTAAGTTGTGTTTTCCTGGGAATTTATTTCATATAATTTTCAAATGCATTGACAAACTTTTCTTAATATCACTTTATTGTCTTGATAATATCTGAAGAAAATGTAAAGATATGGCCTTTTAAATTTCTAATGTTTGTTAGGTATGCTTTCTTTCTTTTATTCTTGATTGGTCTAGTTAGAAGTTTATCAACTTTATTAGTCTTTCCAAAGAGCCACTTTTAATTCCCCTCTTTTGATTGTTTGTTTATTTTGTTAATTCTTGCTCTGATCTTTACTCTTTCTCCCTTCTCCTTTGTGGGGGGTTATTTTGCTGTTCTTTTTCTAACTTCTTGAGCTGGGTGTTCTATTTCTGTTGTCTGTTGTTTCTGTTGGTTTTCACTCCCTGCTTTTTGTGTGGGCCTGATCATTTCTATTAAACTGGTAGACTGCACCTGAAATTATTCTGAGGGGTAGTTTTACATCCAGAATAATGCTATCTTCCTCTACAAAAGATCTTTTCTTGCTTCTGCCAGCTTCATACACGTTTCTTCTGTCTAGGACCATGTTAATCCAAATTAAAGACTTGAAACACCCTACACCTCCAGATCGTAGGAAAGAGGGCTGCAAGTTGGTGCCAGCACTGATTTTTTTCTGGTTTACCCTGAAGACATAGTGCGGAGTGTTTCAACCCGAATGCCTGCTTCTGGTAAGCTCCTGGCTCTGGCTTTTGTCCCAGCTCCGCGAGGCCACTAGGAGTTCAGGTAGGCTTCAGGTCAGCTGTTTACCCAGGTATATGATCTCATGGCAAACATGGCTTAGAGTGAGGTGGCTTAACTTTCCAAGTTCTCCTTGTCTCCCAACAATTCCTCAGCATTTGGCAAGTTCTTTGATGCTTCTAAAATAATTTTTAAAACTATTCTGGTTTTTTGTTTTGTTTTTCTTGTTTGTTTTGTTTTGTTTTTAGCTATCTTAGCAGGAGGAAAGGCTGGAGATAGCTAGCCCACCATTATCAGAAGGGAGCTTTCATTATATACCTCTTTATACCATTTAATTTGTGAGCCTTGTGAATGTCTCACCTGTATAAAAAACTTCTAGAACTAGAGATTGCAACTTCCAGTTTCCGTGTCTACACATAAGGAGTTTGGGAATTGCCACTCAATCCTAATGACAAGTAAAAAGCTGAACCACCTGAAACATCAACTCCCCTTGAATCCATAAGAAAGGTGAGCACACGGGGCCAACCAGGAGGGACAGCCGGATAATGCAAGGAGTCTCAGCTTACTGGAGTGCAGACTTTATTATTATTATTATTTTTTAATATATTTTATTGATTCTCTACAGACAGGAGGGGAGAGGGATAGAGAGTTAGAAACATCGATGAGAGAGAAACATCGATCAGCTGCCTTCTGCACACTCCCCACTGGGGATGCGCCCGCAACCAAGGCACATACCCTCGACCGGAATCGAACCCAGGACCCTTCAGTCCGCAGGCTGACGCTCCACCCACTGAGCCAAACCAGCCAGGGCTGGAGTGGAGACTTTAAATGCCCAGGCTGATTCCTCAGCTTGGGGGTCTGACAGCCTGAATAAGGAGGCTCTATGAATACAAATGAAGGTAGATGGTGGATGCTAAGCAAGTTGGGGGAAGTTCCCTCAGTGGGTCCTGATGGGTGTTTGTGGAGGGGGAAGTAAGGGAGGAAGTAGGATTCCCTGGAGGTGTCCAAACTGCCCCCTTTAGGTGTCCGGTCTAGATAAGGTCTAGAGGAGATGGTTTAACCAGCAAGTGGTGTCCTGTCCTCTTGTCCTTGCTCAGAAACCACAGGCTCCAAGAATGCTGCTGACTTGGGCTAGGCCCAGAGCAATGGTTTTGGTCAGTTGCATAAACACTAGTCTCAAGGAGCCCCCTCGGCCACGGCTGGGGAAGGAAGGCCCTACCTAAAAGTGAGTGCTGGCCCTCCCCTAGGTCCTGGGGACCCAGGGCCACCAACAGCTGGAGGAGACTGGTTTCCCTTTCTGGGCAGGCAGCTGGGCTCTGCCTTAACCCGTGACAGGCAGCTCAAGGCTTAATGGGAGCTCCCTTGCACACCTTCCACCCTTCTCCTCCAGGGCACCTGAATTCCACAGTCAGATGTGTATTCCTCTGGGTTAGCTAAAATATGTGCAGCTAAAATACAAGTCCCTTTGGGAGTGGGGGGAGCACATCAGCCATTATCAGCTGAATATGGATGAGCTTGTCCTACCAATGCAATTACCGACACATAACATCAGAGTGCACAACAACAGAATCCTTACTCAGTAGGAGGAATTGTGCTAGGTCACAGCCCTGGCAAGGAACAGTGAGCAAACCAGGTGGGATGTGCCCTCTGGGAGCATCTCCAGGGGAAGTGGGGAGAAGACAGGAAAAGGCTCAGAAAAGAGGCACTACCCTGGAGGAAGAAGCCGGGGGAGGGCCTGCAGGCATCTGGGAGCTGCTAGAGCACACCCGAAAGCCAGAGGGTACAGAAACAAGGATGGCTCAACCACTGGACCGGTTACAACGCTGGTAGTGGGAGCCCTGGGGATGAGGCATTGTGGACAACGCTTTCCCCAGAGCCTGGGAATGCCTGGGACGGCTTCCCAGAGGCCTTTTAAGGCAACTTGGAAGAGTCTGATGCTTCCAAGGAGGTTGGCTGGGAAATGAAGGGCATAGGCAGGGGGGCAGCAAGGACACGGGCATGTCTGTGCAGAGGACCCTGCAGTTGGGGCAAGAGGACTGGCCAAGGGGGTGAAGCTGGGAGCCTTTCTTGGCCAAGTTGAGGGTGGGCTCTGGCCACTGTCTGAATTCTCTGTCCACGGTGCTCCCTTCTGCAGCTTCTGAAGCAGCAGGAGAAGCAGGAGGAGGGCAGAAATCATGGTGTCACTGAGCTCTACAAACCTGGGCACAGCCCTAGCTTGGCCCTCCCTGACCCCCAGGGGAATCTGTCCTGAGGCCTGTAGGGATGGGGGAAATATTTTTCCTTCTATCTTCCAGGGTTCTTTGGCTGGTCTAAGAATTACCTTGACATAAGACATATTAACAGGAGAGAAAAAAATTAATTATGTACGGATGCACAGAAGCTCACAAAGACTCAAAAGGAGGCCAGGCAGTTCAGGCTTATCCATTATCCTGAGCTAAGGAAAGGGAAGGGGTCTGGGGCTTTTGCCAGGAGGAGGCAATTCACAGGAAGGTGAGAAAAGGAAATCTATGAAAAAAAAAGTTTGCCCAGCTTTGCAGACAAGTCTCTTAGGTGAAAAAGATTTGTCTCTGATAGTCTCTTCTTAGTACAGAGAGGGAGATGACCTCCAAATGAAGGTTCAGTTTACACATGTACATTTCCCTTACAAAACGACAACTCCTACTCTGTTTCTGGAGCTTCTCCTATGTTTGCACTTTTCCAAAATGATCAGCTCATAATTATCCTGCTCCCTTTCAGGCCCCTGTCCCTCCTACTGCCCCTCACACAGAACATCGTCTACAAAAGAATTTGGCGTTTGAAGACCCAGTTTATATTAATGGAAAGAGGAGTTTATTCCTGGTATCAATTCAGCTCCAGCCAAGGACCTGGCCTGCTCTGGCAGGATATTTTCTCCTCCTCCCAGAGGTGTCTGGGGACCACAGTGCCTCTCTGGGCAAAATAAAAAGGCAGATTAAAGAATTACAACCTTTAAAAAAAAACCAAAAACCTAAAAAAGAAAAGTCCAAGAACAACAGGAAGCTGAACGGGAAGTTCCCATAGCAGATGAAAATATTTGAGAGTCATGCTGAGCAGAGGCTGAGGGCAGAGGGAATTTCAGGGACACACAGCCCTGAGGGTGGTCCCTACCATCCAGCCCTCTACCATCTCTTCCTTTCACAGGTGCCACGGACTTGCTGGCCAGGCCCTGCCCACTCCTAGGGGCTCTGCAAACCTGTGCTCAAACAGGCACATGCACACACACATATGCACACACACAACTTTTACATGTGCTTGCCCAGACAGGCTGGTACACGCACATACACACATATACGCTTGCCAAGTAATAGGTGTGTATGGTGAACCTACATGCACACAGATGCAGAAAAGGCAAGCACTCAGAGATGCTCTCTGAACAAAACCGTAAAGAAAGCGAAAGTCAGACCACAAGCCCTTCCTCTCACTTGTTGTATGTGAGCACCTCTTCCCCGGGAACCCAGGCCTCTGATGATGTCTGGCTGCCCTGTCCCCCAGCTCAGCCCACCCCAGCTCACCCTCACCCAGGGCAGCCCTCCTTGGGGGCAGGATCTAAACCAGCCGTGGGCAAACTACGGCCCGCGGGCTGGATCCGGCCCATTTGAAATGAATAAAACTAAAAAAAAAAAAAGACCGTACCCTTTTATGTAATGATGTTTACTTTGAATTTATATTAGTTCACACAAACACTCCATCCATGCTTTTGTTCCGGCCCTCCGGTCCAGTTTAAGAACCCATTGTGGCCCTCGAGTCAAAAAGTTTGCCCACCCCTGCTCTAAACTCTGTCTTTCTAGACTTGCAGTTCTCAGGCCTTTTGACCTCAAAACCCTTTTATACTCTTAAAAATTATGAGGAGCCCCAAAGAGCTTTTATTTAGGTGGGTTACAGCTAACAATATAGTGGCATTGTTTTCCATTTCTTCAAATCTCTTTAATGTGCAGCTTAATAGAGGACAGCGAGATCCTTACATATGCTTCTGCAGTAACTCTGTTATGATGTGTTTTGGGTAAAGTATAGAAAGAAAATCCAGTATCACAGAGATATGCAATTGGAAAAGAGAGAGACCCCAGGATTCCTTGTGATATGCAGCCTCTGAAATGTCTCCAATGGTCCCCACCTTCTGATCTCCATGCCAGGTGTAATCCCCTCCCCTCGGGCATGGGCTGCACCTGGTGAGTCAATTCTAAGGAATACATATGGCAAAAGGGATGGGGCACCACTTTGAAGATTAAGTCACAAGACTATGGCTTCCATCTTGAGTGGGCCCTCTCTTGCTCTGAGGGAAGTCAACTGCTGTGCTGTGACCTGAACAGCAATGGGGAGAGGTCCCCTGGCAAGGAACTGAGGGAGGCCTCTGGCTGATATCCAGTGAAAAACTGAATCCTGCCAACCACCACGGCAATGAGCTTGGAAGCAGAAACTCCCTCTCATCGAGCCGTCAGATGAGACTGCAGCCCCAGCTGACCTCTCAATGGTAGCCTGTGAGAGACCCTGAGGAGAGACTCCCAGCTAAGCCAGTGATGGCGAACCTTTGACATGCGTGTCAGAGGTGACACGCGAACTCATTTTTTTGGTTGATTTTTCTTTGTTAAATGGCATTTAAATATATAAAATAAATATCAAAAATATAAATCTTTGTTTTACTATGGTTGCAAATATCAAAAAATTTCTATATGTGACACAGCACCAGAGTTAAGTTATGGTCTTTCAAAATGCTGACACGCCGAGCTCAAAAGGTTCGCCATCACTGAGCTAAGCCATGCCCAGATTCCTGACTTACTGTGAAATACTATGAGGTAATACATGTTTGTTATGTTAAGCTGATAAGTTTTGGAGTAATTTGTTACACGGCAATAGGTTACAAATACACCCCAGGAAAAGGTCTTAGAGACCCCAGGAGTCCTCAGACCTCACTTTAAGAACTGCTACTCTAGACCCATCCATTTTCAGCTGCTCTGGTGGCTTTTCCCGGATAGGATCTGCTCTGCTTTCTGTGTCCTGCTCTATATGGACAGGGGAGGAGGGCTGGTAAAGGAAGTAGGCCCTGTGCATGTGGCCAATGACAGATAATATGCAGGTGAGGGGCAGAGCAATGCCTGCACATGGAGTTGCTACTCCCTGACCATGGACTTGCAGGCAGTGTACACTTAATACAGGATTCATGTATTAATTAAGCTAACAATGGCAGGATGGGGCAAGGTTTCAGGTGGTGGTCTGTTCCCTCCAGAGCCAATCCATTCTCTACCCACCACCATCCTGGTGCTCTTTGGAATCAAATTATAACCTTGCAGTTCTTATGCTGGGCCTTGGGCAGCCTTAATCACAAGCCACCCCATTTCCTCTACCTCTGGAGCTAACACATACACTGCTGGAATCCAACTTTGTCTTCCCATCAGTGAAAAGTCTTACATCTGAATTACCACCTATTCACCCAGACCTAAAGTTCCCGAGTGGCTGGTGCCACAGCTCTCTTTACAAATGGAGAAACTAAGGCAGGTAGAAGCATCAATGGTATCCAGTCAGGGCCCCACCACCTGTGGTGGAACCAGGAAACCAAAGTTCAAACGAAAGAGGGATTCCTTGAACCCTCATCAACCACACAGAAGTGAAAATGCCTGATCACTTACATCCTCAAAAGCGTGGCTTTCCTACTCCCAAGAGTAACATCAATCCTGACAATGACACCTCACACCCTAGTCCACTTCAAGCTTCCACCAATGGTATGTGCCATTGAGGATCAGAACCTCAGAGACCACCTGAGCACATGGCCCCACTGCAGAGGAACGCAAGTTAGAGGTTTCACACAGGGCTCCTGTTCCCCTTCTCCCCTCCATCCCACTTATAATCCAATTAGAGCTTCATGTGCCTATCTCCTCTCCAAGGTTGTGGTGGGCTTGTAGCACTTGGCACTCAGTAGAAGCTCAATAAGTGATTATGAATGAATGAGGATGCTGGCAAGCATTTGTGTTTGGTCTGTGTCCAGGGTTAGAAAGCTACGCTGTGGTTAGTATTGAAGGTTAGTTTCTGACAAGGTCAAGGTTAGAGGGTCAGCCTGTAGCAGGATGGGGAAGTCAACCATAGGAAGGGTCTCAGAAGTCAGGCTTTGCTGGGGGTCAGCCAATCTCTGATGGGATTAGAGGTCAATCTGGTTGGGATGAGAGGTCAGCCATTGGTTGGGGTGGTCCTTATTGCTCCTTGCAAAGCTGCTCCTTCACACAGCACCCCTGGCTTCCCGCCTGGTCCAGAATGTCTGGTATCCCAGAAGAATCAGGTCCAGCTCCAGGGGCAGAGGGGCTCATGTGCAGCACCAAGAATCACACTGGAGGGACAGGGTAACCTTGTCTCCAGGGCTGTCCTCAGCAGCTGGCCTGGGACTCAGGCCCTGTGTGAAAGGAGCAGCGACTAAAAGGACTTTAGACCCTTGGAGGCATTTCCTGTTTTCCAGTGAGTTGAAAACCCAGCTTCCTGCTCAGAATAGTCCATAGGGATGGTTTCTTTTTTTGGTGGTGGGAGGAGTATCTGAGGGTGGAGGATACAGCCTCTGCTGGGCTTGCGGACCAGCTCTCAGGGCTGTGCTAGGAGGTGGCATGGGAAAAAGGGGGGGCAGGGGAGAGGGAACCCCCAGAGGCTCTGCCCTGTTTCCTGGCTGCGCTTTAGTATTCACATTGAAAGTCTTTAGAAAGAGCAACACACGCCCAATTCCATCAAACAATCACGGAAAGAGAAACAATCACAAAAAGAGCAGGCTCTCTTCCCAGGAGCCGTGTGGGCAGAGCCCCATCTTTAGTGCCAACCAGAAGCAGGTTCAAATCGCAGGCGCATGTCCCAGGGGCTGACCCTGTGGCTTGGACGATTTTCTGATTTTCTGACCTCACCGAGCCTCAGAGGCCTCATTTCTCAAATGGGAAGCCTAATTACCACTTCCCATGGGGTAATAGTGCCCTTCGGCCCATGGCAGACACCTTGGAATCAGCCTCTTTCCCTCCAACTGAGCAGGGAAGGGGTACCTGGGGTGGGGGGAAGGGGACAGAGAGATGCGCACCTGTTCCCACAGCAATCTAATCAGCTCCACTTCTGCCAAAATAACCTGCCAGCAGCTGCTGCTGTCCCCTCACCAGACCCTCATCCCCTCAACTCTTGGCTCTTTATTGCCTCATTGGATGGTAATTTGGTGAAAAGGGAAGACTTTCCTCTTCCCCTGCCAGGGAGCACCCAGGAGCACCCCTCCCCAAAACATCCACAGAAGATGCAGATTACACCCATGCACTGCTGGGACGGGTGGAGTTTGAAGCAGTCCCATTTAAGGAAGGACCACAGTATTTAAGGAGGTATTGACAAGGGACCAGGTCCCCTGATCCTACCCAATGGTAGGGCTGAGATCTGGAGGAGGAGCTGGCCTTGGCTAAGGTGTGTATGTGTGTGGGAGGGGAAGGAGATTTGAAGGAGGGTCGGGAGGTGCCATCCAGTCCAGCCCTTATTCTAACTTCGTCTGCTGAGCTGAAATCTCTGGAGGCACAGCAGTTGACTCACATGGCCCCAGCTCACGGGCATAGTGGGCAGCCTCACACTGGCTCCTACTGGCTCCCCTCTTCTAGTCTTTCTCTTCCCTTAGAAGTCTCTCCTCCCTCGTTCTCTCCTCCTCCCTAAATTCAAACCTGGCCTTCAGGTTGTTAGGAAGGTGTTTTTGTCAAGGGTTGGGGCTAGCGCTAGAACATATTTAACAATAGTTTGATTTATAACTCAAAAAATATTTAGCCCTATGGTCTGGACCTCCATTTGTACTCTTGCATCAAATATTAGGGGTGGCCTGGATCTTCTAACACAGCATATGATTCACTTAATGGTCGTATTTACTCTTATTATTTGTCAACATCCTTCCCCCCGAGGAAGTGCTGTTACAGCACAGATTTTTGTCAGATTTGTTTATGGATGTCCATATGAATGGCTGGCACATAGTAGGAACTCTATGAACATCTGTGGAATAAATTTGTGGAATAAATGAGAGAATGAATAGTTTTGTGTTCTCTTTCTGTCCTTTCCGGACCTGAACTGTCATTGGGTCTGAGCATTGGAACAATTTCATTTTCTTATCCATAGAGTGGGCATCAGAATACAACACTTCCATGGGGTTGTAAGGACTAAATACATTCTATAATTTCTGAACCTCCATTTCCTCATCTATAAAATGGGATTCTACCCACTTCATGTGATTTTTGTGAGGTTTAAAAAATGACCTATGTGAAGTGCTTAGCACAATGTCTGGAATAAGGAAGATAATAAATGTGAAATGGTTAACAACCTAACAAAGGGAGCATGGATGGAATTCCTTGATGGTGCCCAGGAGGGGACCTTTGCAGAGCCTCTCTAAGCAGCCAATGGAGCTGCCGGCTCCACTGAGCAGAGGCCTGAGAGGAGTGTGGCTGGTAATTGTTGACCTGATGGGTTGAAGACTGAGGCTGGCTTGATTTCAACCCTCAGGCAGCATCTACCTGACCCATTGGGTAAGAGCGGGCAGTGAAATGAGCTCTCCCGCCCCATACACACAGGGTGCCTTCATCGAAGGTCTGTGCTGGGCTCTCTTAGAGACACCATCAAACCACTTTGAAGGATTGCCATGGCCTTGACAATCTCATGTTGAGAAATGATAGTGAAGGCCACTGCAACCCTGCTCTGGGACTTGGGACCCAAACCCCTCAGCCCTGCCACAGCATGTGTACCTGAGAAGGCCCTTCTCTGCCCTTTGCCCATATTCACCTCATCCTTCAGTCCCCTCTCACTGATAACTCCTCCAGGAAGGCTGCCAGGATAACACAAACCTAATCCCCTTTGACTTCCCTGGCATCATCTGCAGGGCTCCCTTTGCATTCTCTTGCCTGTCTTATACTGCTGTTTTGCATCGAACCTGACTCATATCCTGCTGGTTTTAAGTGCCCTGAGGACCTGGAGCTGGTCTTTGCTGTTTGTGCTTCCTTCTGCCCCACAGATGGCCTTCACTGGTGGGATGAGGGTGTCAGGTGGCCCAACACCCCTTCCCCGTGATTCAGGCTATGATTTCACTCAGGGATGAGAAATAATAGCAACAGTACAAGACGCTGCTGTGGAAGCTTCATCGCACTGAGATTGCACAACGGGCCTTGGAAGTGGTAGCTCTTACTACCACCATTTTTCAAGTGTGGCAACAGGTTGAGCAAGGTGCAGTGACCTGCCCACGGTGAAGGAGCTGACGCCAAGCCTCGCCTGCTGCGGACTCTCCAAGCCAAGTTTGTGGCTTCTCTTTGGTAGATCTCAGTGGCTGTGAGAGGGGAGACTTGGCTACTCCCTAACCACCTCACCAACCACATTCTGCTACATACACAGACATTTCATTAGCGAGCAGGCGTAGAAGAGGCTGAGGGCAATTCTGAAAGGTCCACGACGTTCCCGCTGTAGTCGGTTTGGTGTTTATGACAGTGCCTCACAGGAAAGGTCCTCAAGGCAAATGTCATCCTGTTCCAGCCCCAGGATCAGACTGTTTGTGGGAGTCAGGCAACCAAGATGCCCCCAAGACAGCAAAGAGACAGGCAGTTTGCAGATCCGGCCTAGGTGCCACCCCCAAGGTTTTTTCGAGTAATTTTTTATTGACAAGTGCACAGATCCTAAGGGTACAGCTCAATGAACGATCGCAAAGTGAGCATACCTTTTTGCTAGGTCCCAGCTCAGAAAACCAAACCCGCACCCCAGAAGTCCTTTGGTGCCCACGCCTAATCACCACCTCTCCACCCCCAAAAGGGCAACCACTGGCCTGTTTCAGGCAGCATAGACGGCCTGTTTTTACACTTTGTGTAACTGGAATTAGTCTGTTCCCCATTGTGCCTGGATTCTTCAACTCATCCTCACATTGTGAGATTCACCTGTCGTTGTGTGTAACTGGAAATCATTCATTCTCACCGCAACATGGGCTCTCTCGCAGAAAGAGTCCACATTTGCCTATTCTGCCGCTGATGGAATTTTCGGCTGAGTCCAGGGTCTGCACATTTGACTATAGTAGACACTGCCCAAGTTTTTCAAAGTGGTTGCACCATTTTATACTCCAACCAGAAACACTGAAAGTTCTGATGGCTCCAAACTTGCTGTGTCTGCCTTTTTATGGAGTCCTTCTGGTGGCTGTGATATGGTAATGAGGTTTGATTTAAATTTTCATTTCCCTGATTAGTAGGGAAGTTGAAGTTCTCATAGCCTGTGTGTTTTTAAATGTGATTAAAATATCGTTGCCAATCTACTCATCTCAAGCACCATTCCTATCACCTTTCTGACTTCCTTTATGCTAATGAACATGCCAGGCCACTTTCCTTGAGGAACTCCTTTCCTAGAATTATTTATGCTAATAACACCCCCTCCCTGCAAGTGCTGATGGGATATCAAAGAGCTGAAGCTCTTGCCTTCTGAATAAATGCTATTTATTCAACCAGCTGTCCATTCCTGGAGGCCGTACTCCTGATCACCACCGCTGGTCACCCTTTAGGTTTAGCTTAAAACTAACATACCACGAAGGTAGTACCATTATCTAGGCCAGTGATGGCGAACCTTTTGAGCTTGGCGTGTCAGCATTTTGAAAAACCCTAACTTAACTCTGGTGCCGTGTCACATATAGAAATTTTTTGATATTTGCAACCAGAATAAAACAAAGACTTATATTTTTGATATTTATTTTATATATTTAAATGCCATTTAACAAAGAAAAATCGACCAAAAAAATGAGTTCGCCTGTCACCTCTGACACGCATGTCATAGGTTCGCCATCACTAATCTAGGCTAAAGTGCTTTACACTGAAAAACAGAATGCATAATGTGGCTTCTAAGCCTTCTTTCCAATCTACCTCTTTGCCACGGTAAGCGCCAGGGCAGCACATGCCTCCTGTTATTTTATTGCATGAGAACTTCAGGTGCTGGTAAGCCACGTACGGGACTGTCCTCGGGTGCAAGGACATAGAGAAGGGGCATTCTTCCCACAGATTCCCTCTGCTGTTTCTCAGTTCAGGGCACAGCCACACAGACAGGCTTTCTTAAAGCAGCATCTAACCCTTGCCAGGGACCCGTGGTCAGGGCTTCCCTGGAACAGACCTGCCAGTGCCTGGGACGTGGTTGAGGCCGGGGGAGAAAGTCCAAACCAGGGATGCTAATGAGCAATTGGCCTTTCTTATAGCTTCGGTGTGATTCGTGGAGCACATGGATTTGGGAGGACGAGTTCTCGCGTCGCCAGGACTTTGGAGCGGGTCTCTGGGCCACTGGGCGAGAGAGGTGGAGACGGGTCATTTTTCACTCGGTGAAATGCCCGGAACCGTCTTCTGGCCTTGTCAGAACAGCTCCTTTTAATTTGTCTCCCCTGACTTTCACATAAATTTGTGGTAAGACAGACACACTGATGGGAAGCTTGCTTCTTCTGGGGTGGTCACTTCCCTAGAAACAGCCGCCCGATCAAAGAGGTGTATTAAACTCTGTGATAAGCACAACCTTCTTCGTGAGGTGGGTCTGAGGTCCATGCTCACGTCTTGAGGGAGCCAGGCCACGCTGCTGGGAGGGGAAGACTGTGAGAGGAAAGCACCTGCAGGATGATATACATGCCAAAGCCAGCGGCAGGCGTATGAAGCAGTGACTTTGTGGGCTGACAAGTTGGGTCATCCCGTCCTCTGAGAATGACACATAGTAAAACTGCAATCATTCCCACACTCTTACAGAACAGGGAGTTTTGGTTCCTTGAAATTTCTGGTGAACTCAAGTATGCCTTTGAGTTTCAAATGTTCTTGAAAAATCCGTGCTGGAGAAAGAAGAGGAGGAGGAGCCTTGGAGAGCCAGCACAACATGAGGGAGGGAGGGAGGGAGGGAGGGGTCCCAGAGTGAAGGAGGAACTCAGGTGGCTGAGAGGGGAGGTGACAGTAGCTTAGCATGAAACCCCACGGGCCAGTCTGCACTCCCCGCCCAGCCTGCAAGGGGCTCTCAGCCTGGGAGGAGTTTCTTGGGCGCCAGGTTCTGAGTAGCAGGTCAGAGACCGAGTCCTGAAGAGGCTTGACTGAGCATCGGTTGCAAGGAGGTCCAGCACTGGTTCTGGAGAAGACAGAACCAGGGTGCTGCCTGCTTTGCTTGCCCGTGTCCCAAGCAGCTCCTTCTGAGGCAGCCAGCGCCACATCCAGCCCACGCAGGCCCCTTCATCCCTCTGACCGGCAGTCCCAGAGCAGAGGCGAGGCTGAGGTGGGCAAGGGGAGTGTGCAAATCAGGTTGCTGGCCTCCTTTGTGCATCGCCAAAGGACAAGGAGAAAGTGGAAACTATGTCTAGGTTTCCACTGGTGACACCTTGCCACTCACAGGGGAGACAAAAATGTTCACTGAGACTGAGAAATAAGATTTAACATCATTGTATTTATTAGGTTCGGAAAACATACACATTCACATCCTTTTGAATACAGTACATTTGGCACAATAATGTTTACAATGAAATAACACTAATGAATGGCAAGAGATTAAAATTACATCCAGAAAGGGGGAAAAATGTACAAATTAAAGCATCACAATACAAAAAAAAAAAAAAAAAAAAGAAAATCCTTAAAATTGAATACATTTTCTATTTAGCCAGAATTATTTTGCACATAATTTAAAAAGAGGTAATTTCTTGTTTAGCTTTCTTCTGTTTTTCCTTAAAGCAAGAATGCACTGATTTTTTTCACCTTTGGAGGAAAAAGTTATGTTTCCACTCCACAAGGTTTCTCACTTCCATCGTGAGAGAACACGGGGGACAGATACCCTTCCTATGTGTTTTGGCTTTTTTACACTCCACTTTTCTTTTCAGAGAGAGCTGGGAAGATTAGAATCAGCAGAAATGTAACAGTGTGCTGCTTCCAAACGCTTGTGAAAACTACAATGAAGCAATGAACACTCAAGGAACACACAAGCCTTTTCCTATAGACAACATGGGATTTGAATCTGCCAGTGTGAGAGCTTGACCAGCTCCAGCCCCAAGGAGGAGGCGTCCCAGCAAGCATGGCGCTTCGGGTACTGACGGGGTCGTCACTGGGCCAGGCAACCTATTGACTGACTGCCTGGAGCTGCTGGGTGGCATGTATTCTTATCTGACTTCCCAGCAAAAATGCCAGTTGTCCTGTTGAAAGGGTCCAACCCCCGCCGACATGGGACCACCACCACGCCCTTGGACAAGGCCATTTGGCATTGCAGTTGGAGCTGGCCTGGTTGTTCAAAGTTTCTCATGGCCAGGGAAGCAGAGGAAAAAGAGAGAGCAGTAGTGAGGCATGAGTATGATGGGCAGTATTGTCATGTCTTCCTAAAAAAATGAGATGATGCCACCATGAAGATGTTGCTGTGCTTGTACTCAACTCCAAAAGATAGTCTCTCCCCAGCACGTCAAGTTACCGAAGATAAATTAAATTAATCCACTGTTCTTCATCACTTCGCTGGTGTGCCAAACACACAAACTGATAGAGCATAGTATTTGAAATTATCATAAGAACAGATAATAATTACACCTGAGTTTTTAAAAAATAAAAACAAAAGAGAACTAAACGTCACCATTAGTAACAAGGGCCGTGACCTGCCAGGTGCAAATACGGACAGCAACTCCCTATGGGCTCGAGCTGGTCACTGTCCAGGCTTTGACACCACCATCCAAAAACATTCCTTTCTCTTCCCCATCTCTATCAGGGCAGAATAGAGCCCAGGAGAACTATATGTGAGATTTAATATAGCTTAATATATGTTTACATCTTTTAAAACAAACCCAAAATGAAATAAACAATACACAGGAGCTCCCTGACCGCCCCCCCCCTCCCCCCCCCCCGCAAGAAACAAACACAACTTATCTCTCGGTAACTTGAACCAATACACATACAGAGTATTGCACCTGGACGTTATTAGAATTATTCTTTCATAGACTAAAGTTTTATAATATGCCTGAACATGCAGCAGTTGATACCTCTAAATTCAATGAATTAATTCCACAGGCCTTGCAGCAAACACTATATACAAAAATCTCAAATGTACAAAAGGCAAAAAGCTTCGTGGGTGCCACTTTGCCACTCACAAGTATATATATTAAGGGGCAGCTGGGAAATCCACGTGCAACAGTTGGAATGGATTCCATTCCCTGCTAAATCAGTTCAGCAAAATAGATAATCAAATGACCTCCGGGAAACATATACACAAAGCCACAGAGAACCCTTGGGAATAAAAGAACGTAACACTGTTAGCATATCTACAGGAGGTAACATCGCATCCATTAAGTAGTGTCCACATGAGTTGCCTTTCCGCGTCACACAGGAACAAGCCTCCCAGTCCGGCCGGCCACACTGTCAGTTTCCAGGCAAGTTGCTTTTCAGGCTCTTGACACGCTCTGCAGGGCTCATGTTTAACCTCATTCTGCTTGTTCCGAAAGCAGGTATTTCATATTCAACTTGACATGTTTAATGTTTAAAAACCACAACACAGTAGTACTACCATTTTGTAGAAGTGCGCAAAAATAACACACTGCTGCAGGAAATAAATAGAGTTTATGCTGGGAACTCAGGACGAAAGTGGAAAGAGAATTTGGGAGCTGAGTTTTGCGAGAACCCCAGGGTCGTGGCCATCAGGGTGGTGGCCTTCGTATTCAGGCAGAATGTTAATAACGAGGACCACGCTTGTTTCCTTTTCTCTCAATTCGTACAGCCCCCGTGCGCCACCAATGCATTAGGAGTATAAACCTTGGACGACTGGTTTCTCGTTGCATATTAGCCCTTTAATATCAACCTGTATTAACACTGGAATCTGTATCTGTTGGCCAATTAGCAAATTTGAGGATATCTTTTCCAAACGTTAAGAGAGTGCAAAATCAAATTTTCTTTTTCAAAAAGAGTAATTTCTTCCACAAGATACATGCTTCCACAACTTTGGCATGCCCCCAAGCCAACACCAAAGCAAGCAGGAATTAGCCATTCCAGACACACCACCACAGGCAGCCAACCTGCGCATCGCCCAGTCTCTCTCCTTCACAGGCACCTCAGGGCGCCCCCCTCAGGCTGAAGAAGCAGTCTCTTCCCCCCCGCACAGAAGGGCAGAGGATGGCAGGCGGGGGCGGACTGGGGGGATGAGAAGCAAGAGTTGTTGGAATTCTACGTTCAATTGCAGAGCCCGAGTCTTCTTGTTTGCCTTTTACATTTTCCTTTGCAGTGAAAGAACTGCAGTCGCTTCACTGCCAGGAGCCCCTGAGAAGTAGAAACAGGCTCCCCAACAGACCAAACACAGCGACGTGTCCAGCTAATGGCCGGCCCAACACGGTGCTGCTTTCCCGGTGCGCTGAGAGCCAAGAGTGCCTTCTGGTCACCAGGCAGGAGGAGGCAGGAGCTGGCCTGGGCTAAGGGAATGCAATAAATAGAGTGGACAGGGATTGGGGCTCCGGGGAGGAGAAGTAGTTCAAGACCTTGTGAGCCTCTGGAAAACAGCCATCTTCACGGCACCCCTTCTTGTAGCATCACCAAACTCCACCTGGGGGGGCGGGGGGGGGCCCGCTCAGGGCATTAGGTCTTCACCAAAGTAGGAGAAACCTTTGAATTCCTCCTGGTTGATCTGCTTCACAATTGCTTCATCCACAAGCGTGAGTACTGGCTCTTCCCGGGTAAAGTCTTGGTCAAAGTTATTGACGTCTCTTTTGGTTTTCTGTGAGAAGAAAAGAGAAAGCACTGACTCCAGGCTGACCTTCCTCCCCAGGCCCCCCCACAGGGAGTGGGCATCGCGCTGACCAGCCTCTCGCCAAAGCAGGCCACTAGCTACTGAGAGCAGACACAGAGCTGTTCCAATGAGGTCACGATGGATGGCCCCAGGACCAGAAGGCAACAGAGGACTTGGAAAGGAAAAAAAATGGATCCAGGTGAGAAGGAAGAAGGAGTGAGAGGGTACGATGGAAAAGCAGGGAAGTGGGATTCCCACAGACTGTGTGTGTGCATGTGTGCGCGCGTGTGTGTTTGGGAGAGTGGGATGCATAGTTCCCATCTCACACTCCCCCTTCCAGCGCCTGCCCTAACCCTCTGGCTTCATTGAGAGCTCCTTCTCTGTAACCATGGTAACAAACTCAATCCCCTCCCACAAAGTTTCCAGTGCTCTTTCTCCCCTATAGGTAGACCCCCATAACCTTGCCATGGACAGGGGTGGGAATGTCTTCTGGGAATCCTGCCTTGGTCCTAAGCTGCTCTCACCATGAACCCTATCTTGTGCTCCCATATTATTTCTATTGTTACACTCAGCACTCTAGCTCGAAATGAATTGTTTATGTTTTTGTCTCGACCAAGAGCTTCTTAAAGGCAGGGGCCTTATCTTACTCAACCTTGGGTTCCCAATGATAAACGTGTACTGAATAACTGATGGTGCAAATAAACCCACCCAGTTCAGAAGGACCCCTCCCTCCCATCCCCGCCATTGGAGGTTCAAGCTCCCAAAGCAGGGTTTAGGGCAACCGTGGGCAAACTACGGCCCGCGGGCCGGATCTGGCCCGTTTGAAATGAATAAAACTATTGAAAAAAAAAGACCGTACCCTTTTATGTAATGACTAGAGGCCCGGTGCACAAAAATTTGTGCACTCGGGGGGGAGGGGCGCCCTCAGCCCGGCCTGTGCCCTCTCGCAGTCTGGGGACCCCTCGGGAGATGACAACCTGCTGGCTTAGGCCTGCTCCCAGGTGGCAGAGGGCAGGCCCAATCCCTAGGTGCAGCCCCTGGTCGGGGTCAGAGCAGGGCCGATTGGGGAGTTGGGGCACCGCCCCGTCATACACAGAGCAGGGCGATCGGGAGGTTGTGATTCCACCCTCAGTCACGCTACGGGTAGGGCCAATTGGGGGTTTGGGGCACCATCCCCTGTCACACTCAAGGCAGGGTCAATGGGGAGGTTGCGGCGCCACCCCCTGTCACTCACAGAGCAGCGCCCATCTGGGGGGTTGGGGCTCTGTACCCTGTCACGCACAAAGCAGGGCCAATCAGGGGGTTGGGGGGCAGCCCCCTGTCACGCACAGAGCAGGGCCCATCAGGGGGTTGGGGCACCGCCCTCTATCACCCACAGAGCAGGGCCGATCAGGGGGTTGGGGTGCCACCACTCTCACACTCAGGGCAGGGCCGATGGGGAGGTTATGGCTCTACCCCATCACACACAGAGCAGGGCCCGTGGGGGGGGGGGTGGGGGTTGGGGCGCCACACCCTGTCACACACACAGAGCAGGGCCGATCAGGGGGTTGGGGTGCCGCACCCTGTCACACACAGAGCCGCAGGGCGATCAGGGGGTTTGGGCGCTGCCCCCTGTCACGCTGATCCTGGTGCCGGGAGGCCTCGTGGCTCCACTGATCCCGGTGCTGGGAGGCATATTACCCTTTTACTATATAGGGTAGAGGACTGGTGCATGGGTGGGTGCCGGCTGGTTTGCCCTGAAGGGTGTCCTGGATCAGGGTGGGGGTCCCCACTGGGGTGCCTGGCCAGCCTGGGTGAGGGAATGATGGCTGTTTGTAGCTGGTCACACATCCTTCAGGGTGGGGGTCCCCACTGGGGTGCCTGGCCAGCCTGGGTGAGGGGATGATGGCTGTTTGCAGCTGGTCACACACCCTTCAGGGTGGGGGTTCCCACTGGGGTGCCTGGCCAGTCTGGGTGAGGAGCTGAAGGCTGTTTTCAGGCTGGGGGTGACTGAAGCTCCCAACTGCTCCTTTTTTTCTTTCTTTCTTTTTTTTTTTTATTCTGGGCCAGCTTTAGCTTTGAGGCTTGGCTCCAGCTCTTAGGCCTCCACTGCTGAAAGTAGGTTTCTGGCCTTTGCTTACAATGTTGCGATCCTGCTGGCTGAAGCCCGGCAGGTTTCTGGGGTTTTGTTTAGCTTCTATGTTTGTTACATAGTTACTTGCAGCTCAGAGGCCTGCAGGGGCAGGTGGGGAACGTTGGAGTCCTCCGTCACTAAAGCAAGCAAGCAAGCCTCATGTTAGTTTCAAGCTGCCTGGCTGCTGGCTGCCATCTTGGCTGACAGTTAATTTGCATATTGCCCTGATTAGCCAATGGGAAGGGTAGCGGTCGTACGCCAATTACCATGTTTCTCTTTTATTAGATAGGATGTTTACTTTGAATTTTTATTAGTTCACACAAACACTCCATCCATGCTTTTGTTCCAGCCCTCCGGTCCAGTTTAAGAACCCATTGTGACCCTCGAGTCAAAAAGTTTGCCTTGGTTTAGGGCAATCATACAAATCCTGGTTGGGGGAGAAAACAGGAAGTTTATCTAATGCTCCCTGCCTCTAGGGGTTTCCAGTTGCATTGGGAGCCAGTCTTCCTGCCGGGACAGTCTGCATTGGTTAGACAAACTTGCATGGAGAAGTGAGGGCTTGGCTGAGACTTGAAGACTGAGTCACAATCATGTTGGTAGAGATGGGAGACAGGCACCTTGTCAGGAAGAAAGATGGGACGAAAGCAGGGGTCAGGAACAGGAAGGATGTGTACACAGGACAATGGGTTCCCCACGCTGCCTGGGGCAGAGTCCAGCGTGAGGATGGTGGGAGGCCAGAGTGGAGTCCAACTGTGGAGCCTTCCAAAGCAGGCCCCTGTCCCCCACAGTCCACAGCACAAAGCTGAGAAGATGGAAGGGTGCCGATAATACTTTTTAAGAAACAGACTGACTGGTGTTACTCAGGGCCAGAGACCTGGATGATGGAATTAATTTTGTGGAAAGATTAGCATTATTATTTGTAGGAGGCATACTATTAATAAATGCTTTGATCTGTAGAAAATAGTAACTTAAAATATGTGAATAAGTAGTCTATGAAAAAAGTGGTTTTGAGATAAAGCTTTATTGTGTACCCTGTGCCTTGCCTGCATTTGCTATGCACGTTGGCAAATTAAAGGCTCTGAGACATCCTAGAGCCAGGAAACCCAGTTCATGTTGCTTAGGTCACCCCTCCTCAAACCCAACATAGATTTTCTCCTGAAGCAGAGTTCCACAGAACCCGGCTTGGGATGCTGCTTTACAGTTTACAGCACCTTCACGTCCATTTGCTCATTTGATCCTTGGAACGGGGTATTATTATCCTGATTGCACAGATGAGGAAACCGTAGTTCACAGAGGTGACTTGCCAGAGTCAGCCAACTAGTTAAGAGCAGAGTCAGACTCAAGTGCAGGTCCCAGCGTGATGCGTCCACGGTGTGGGTTGACTGGAGAAGTGGGAAGCCATGGCCAGGGTCAGATTCTATCAGGAGATATTTAGGTAAAGCCGCTAGACTGCAATAAAGCCAGGAGGGCTTGTCAGCAGGCCAGCCTGGTGGCACCGAATCTGCGAGTGGAGGAGAGTGTGCGTAATGTGGACAGGGTGAGCTCAGCAGGGGAGACTGTGCAAATTGTCCAGAACTGAAATCAGAATCAGATGGGCAGCATGGAGCAGGGATGAGATAATCTTCCAGAACCCATCAGGGCGGCCTGGCATCTTCTCCCTGGGCTTGAGCTACACAGTAGGTAGGTGTCAGAGACCTTGGAGGGGTGACAGAGGGAGATACAGAGAACCTGAGTGGTGGGGACAGGACCTGCAGCTGAAGGAAACATGTGTTGTCCTTGAAATGGGCAAGCCTAGTGGCTTAATCACCTCTACAGGAGGGCTGGCCCCAGGCACGAGGACTATCTGTTTCATATCTCTAGCGTGTACAGAGCAAGAGGAAAATGGACGGAGAGGAGATGGATGTCAGAGGGGAAAAGAAGCCCATCCCTCACAGTGACTCACATGGGACTTGGGAGGGCCGGTACCTCAGGCGAAGGTGTTGTGATGCCTCTCCCGAAGGTCTCTATTGAAGGAGGGATGGGCGCACTTTGAATGGGGAGGGGTTACAGAGTATGGGCCTGCGATGCGGGATGAAATGAGTCCAGAAGGAGGTGTGGGAGGGGTAGAAGGTGGCGGTGCCTTGGGAAGTACTGAGGATCATCCCAGAAGGCAGCCATGGGCATCCCTATTAGGGGCAGGAGAGCAAAGGGGACCGGCGGGTAGGAGGGGCAGGAGTTGGGTGAACAAGAGAGGCCAAGAGATGGGGCAGGAGGAAAATGCAATGTAACATCACCAAGGGCGGGCCATGCCAAGGTCTCCTGTCCTTTCAGGGCAGGACCCCCTCCGTGCCGGCTCACTCTCTCTGGTCACTGACAAGGGGGAGCTCCCGGGGAATCTGCAAGGCTCTGGCATCGGCCCTCCCTGTTTATCTACTTGTTTGTGCTTCACCTTTCAGTCATTGGTGTCTATTAGTCATGGACACGGGTTTTGTTTCCTGAGATCAGTTAAGCATGTGACAGACCTAGATTCCATACGATAGCTGAATTTCACAACTCGCTGGTTATGTACTGGGAATCAGGCTCAGTCAACACAGCCAGGAATGCCATTTTCAGAGCACCTCTAGCTCCGTGGCAGGCTACCTTGGGGAGCCATCTCGCTCAGCTCTGGACTTTCCAGGGGTCAGAATCGCCTGTGGCATCTGAGCGAGGTGCCATTCTTTAAGAGCTCTACAGGAAAACGTTCTTGGCTCATCCACACGCTTATGCAACCTGGCCCAGGCCCTGTTTTCCTTGGACATCTTAGGTACATGCAGCTCCTCATTTCCAAGTCAAATAGCCAGCATCCACACTATGTGCTATTCCTGATTATTCACCTTAGAGACTTGGGAAGTTTTCCAAAGCAGTTATGTCTTGGAAACATCACTGCCTATTCCAGTGATGGCGAACCTTTTGAGCTCAGCGTGTCAGTATTTTGAAAAACCCTAACTTAACTCTGGTGCCGTGTCACACATAGAAATTTTGTGATATTTGCAACCATAGTAAAACAAAGACTTATATTTTTGATATTTATTTTATATATTTAAATGCCATTTAACAAAGAAAAATCAACCAAAAAAATGAGTTCACGTGTCACCTCTGATACGCGTGCCATAGGTTCGCCATCACTGCCTATTCATAGCATGTACTAGTATGCAGCAATGAACATCCCAAGATTTGAGGAGAACTGCGGATTATATCCTTCACTCACTGGTTTTATTCTTTGGGAAGCTGCTTGCCTCCCTCACAGGCACAAAACTTGACTCCAAGATTCCAATGGGCAAACTCCCAGAGACACTGCCTGGTCCCCTAGCCCCCTGGTCATCCCAGATGCCTCCCTAATGTCTAAGCCAGACTCAGCCCACACTGCACAGCCTGAAGGGTGACACTGGGGCACGTGGAACAACCTTCTAACTCTTCAGACCATATCTTCCCATGAAGCCATCCCCCAGCCCTTGGCCCACACCGAGGAGAGGCTGCATAGAGGAGGAGAAAGAGCACCCGCTGACTTCTCATCCCTGCACTGTCCCTTTCTGCTTATATGACACCGTGTGAAGGCACTCTTTGAGCCTTGATCTTTTCATCTGTAGAATGCAGGTGGCAATAGGTGCCTTGAGAGGCCAAATGTTAGGTGCCTCTGTGCCCTTGATACTAACGGGCACCCAATAAATGTGAGTTTCCACTCTGCCTCTGAGTTTTAGAGCTTGTGTGCCATGAGCAGGCACCATGGGCAGCGTGGCTGTTACCCAGCACAGTCCATGTGATCTGCCCATCAGTGCCATGCGCTGCTGGGGGCAGGGACTACGTCTTACATTTCTCTGTCTGCCTCCAAATCCAAACATTCCAGTGCTTCCTCCAGTGACTAAGGTTCTTCTATCAGCACTTCACTGCTCTTGGGGAAAGCCCAGGTTCTTATACACACACACTTCTAAGGCCCTTCAGGATCTCGTCCCTGCCTATCTGCCCAGCTTCATTTCCCATGCAGTTCTCTGGATTCGCTGGCTGGCTCCTGACTCCAAGCCTTTGCATGGCTGGTCCTCTGTCTGGAACACCCTCTCCCCTCCTTGCCTCCTGCCCCATGCCCTCGTCACTGAGCTGACGTCATTCCACAGCCTTCTGAGAAATGGCATCTCAGAAGCAAAGCCACTGAGCTCATCTTACAAAGCACTCCAAGACCACTGAGCCCTGGGTCTCAGCTGGGTGTGCCAGGGCTTGGAGCCAGGCACAGACATGGACAGGCATGCTTCCTCAGCGCTTGCTTCCTCTATGGCCAATGCAAGTCTCTCCTGGCCCTCCCTGTACCGAGGTCACAAACACAAGCCCTCAGAGGAGCCAGTGATGCCTGCTTCTGTCTCCATTCGATCGTCAGGAGAGAGCAACAGAAAACCCTAGAGAACTACCTGATTACAGGCTGGGGCACGGGACTGGCTGTCATGTGGCTGTCTTGCTGTCCCTGCCCACCTCTTCACCTCTGCCTGGAATGACAGCAAGAGCCTAGGTAGAATGACTACAAGCCAGGGGTGTCCTGCCCATGACTATGACCAGCGCTGGTCACCAAAATGCCAGCTTTCCTCAAGGTCCCATATCCCGTTCCAACTCCCCAAGTCTCCCCTGACACCAGCCTCACCCCATCTCACCCTCTTCCCAGTCCCCAAAGTACCTCCTAGATCCCACATTTGGTCCCTTCCTGTAATACAGCGGTTCTCAACCTGTGGGTCGCAACCCCTTTGCGGGTCGAACGACCCTTTCACAGGGGTCGCCTAAGGCCATCGGAAAACACATATATAATTACATATTGTTTTTGTGATAAATCACTATGCTTTAATTATGTTCTATTTGTAACAATGAAATTGGGGGTCACCACAACATGAGGAACTGTATTAAAGGGTCGCAGCATTAGGAAGGTTGAGAACCACTGCATAGTCTACATGTGTCCTAATATTCTCTCATTTCCCTCCAGGTACCTAGTACAAAGCAGGCGCACAGCAGACACCTGATATCCATTTGCTCAAAATAATTTCATTTACTGTAACAGTCAAACCCAAAATTCCTCCTAGCTTTGAAATGTCAATAGTCTTATCTGAGCTCCATTTTCCTTTTTTACAATATTCTAAAAGAAAAGGCAAGAATTTCAACAACAAGAATGCTTTCGCAACATCAGTTAACTGCAGCCTGGCTCCATAGTGTCTTGCCTGGCTGGAATGCTGCTGGGTTGGAAAAGAATTTCAAGTTAACTACCATTTACCTAGGAATTTCTCTAAACATAGTCCTCCATCCCCCACCCCCTTTAAATTTTGTTAACCAAGAACTGGCCATACTTTTGGACTTCTTTTATAGAAAACAGAGCAAAAGGTACAGAGAATTCATGCTGCCCTGGGCTGCCCACAGAACCGTCATAGCACCTGTCTTGTCCATGTCTCTGTGGTTTCCTACTGTCCTTCATCCACCTCCTTCTTAGAATGTGGTGGCCAAAGCTGATCCATTCTCGTCTGAGCATTGCCATGTTCAATGGCATGACCCTCTACCTGGTGGAAACCCTCAAATTAAACCGATGTCTAAGATAGTTATCAAGGTTTTATCATTTCTTAAGTAGCTGTGATAAATCACAGTTGTACCAATCCAATGGAACCCTGTTATAGGTTGACTTGTGTCCCCCAAATAGATATGTTGAAATCCTAACACCCAGTACCTCAGAATGGAACCTGATTTGGAATTAAGGTCTTTACAGATGTACTCAAATTAAGAGGAAGTCACTAGGGTGGACCCTAACCCAGTATGACTGGTGACCTTGTAAGCAGGGGACATTTGGACACAGAGATGGATATGCTCAGAGGGCAAGTCACCTGAAGAGCCATGGACAGGGTAGCACTGCCACAAGCCAAGGAACATGCAGACTACCAGGAGCTGAACGGGGATAGAAAGGACTCTTCCTTGTGGGGTTTAGAGGGTGCATGGCCCAGCTGACACCTAGCCTCCCGAAGTGAGACACTGCATTTCTGTTATCTAATCCCCCCAGTGTGTGATACTGTGTTGTGGTAACCTTAGGAAACGAACACATACCCCCAATTCCTAAAAATTGACTTTTCTAATCTAAATGTGACCCTTTATGTTTAGCCTTGATTTCTTCTTATTTTGGTATTTATTCCTAGCCTGTCAAGATCACCATAAATAATGATTCTATAATTTCCCTCTCTGAATCTCGATTTATTTAGCAAAAAAAAAAAAAAAAAAATGGGGATAATAAATATACCTAGATTGCCGAGGGTTATAAGAGAGCCTCTAAATAAAGCTCGCTTGAACTCTAAAGTAATATGAAAATGTCATTTTAATTCTTTCATCCTATCTTTATCTGCTATATCCTTCAGCTTTTGGTCACCCTAAAATTTGATTGGCAAGCCTCCCATCTCTCTATCAAGATGCTCATAACAATAGTATGTAAGACAGGGTCAGGCTCAGAACCCTCTACCTTGCCCTCTACAAACAGCGCTCTGACAACGCTCACATCCAGCCCCGCCAGCACACTTTGGGAGTGTGGTTAAATCCACTGCGAGTCAACCAGCCTTGGTCACGTTTTCCATCTTATTCAGGAGAATGACAGCAGAGACTCATGTTAGGAGGAAAATTACCTTGTTCATCATGTTAGGAGAGATTCATTTTGTTCAGGAGGATGATATCAAAGACTCATGGCAGGTCTCCTAATTTTTCAATGAATGGGTTGCATAATTCTCCAGTTTGTGAACTCTACTCTACTTGGCAAAGTTGCCTCCACCTTTTAGGGGAGCAGAAAATCGAGACCCCTTTGCTCTTTAAGCACAAGTGATTAGTTTCATGGCATTCAACAATGGGAAACCACTTGGTTCCCGGCCAATCCGTGGTCCAAAGGAGAGAGCCATGGTGGCCTCGGTTGCTGGCATGCAGAGGTGAAGAGCCACCAAGCCTCTAAGGGCCCCATGAATCTGGGCTCCCCAGCGAGAGTGGCGTCTCAGGGTGAGTCCCACCAGCTGCACCTCCCATTACTGGCGGTGCCCAGGTCACAGCCCAGCCTGGTAAGCTCCCGGTTAATTACATGGATGCTGCTGAGTCCCCAGAGGAGTCAGAGGGCAATTGCTTTTCTCACACCGGTGAGCTCACCACCCTCCAAGACCAGAAACGAGAGCAGAGGAGGGTCCATTTCCCTCTCAAATGCAGCAAAGGAGCTTGGAAACTCCTGAGGTCACTCACGAGAAGGGTCTCACGCTGCTATGTGGGGAAGGAATGCCCCTTCCCCGGAAAACCGCCCACAACCCAGGCTGGTCCCTCTCCCGCAGCTGGATCGCCCATGCCTCTCTTTCCTGGCCTCCTCGTCAGTGTGACTAGGTACTGACTTACTCCATCACTGTTTTGGCCACTGGGCTGGAAGCTGGGTCTGTGTGGCTGGCTGTTTTGTACTTCTAGTACCAGCATAGTGCTTGGCACAGCTTCAGAGTCTTCATGTGGAAAGTAGAATAAAGCTCACTTTCCCTAAGTGCCTTACCTGCCTGACCCATTGAACTTCACACACAACCCGACTGGAGGCCACAACCCCCACGGTTAAGATTAGGAACCGGCTTGCCCAAGGTGCACGCCAGCCGGAGGAAAGAGCCAGGAATGAATTCAGCTTGTTCTGACCCCCAGGCCCTTGTCCCTGGCGTGTGGCGGCCTGCCTCCTGCCGAGAGGCGTCAATGTGTTCACATGTGCTAAGTAAGGCCTGAGTGGCTCTGCCAGGAGTGGTGTTGCCGTGTTACAAAGAAAGAAACAAACAGCTGCGTTCTGCCCTGTCCCCCTCACCATGCACGAGGCCGCCATTCCCACGACGCCTACTGGGGTCATTTCTTAGACATCACGGTGAAGAGAGGCATTGCCCTTCAAAACTTTCCATTATAAGCAACAGTTAAAAATGCATTTTATATATGACCTCGTGCACAGAACCTCATTGTAACACCCTAAGAAAAGATTCAGCAAGCTCTACACTACCTTTACTCTGTGTGATGCATTCCATGTTCTAGTCTAATTTCCCTCCCCTCCCCTCCCCTCCCCTCCCCTCCCCTCCCCTCCCCTCCCCTCCCCTTCCCTTCCCTTCCCATCTCATCCCATCCCATCCCATCCCATCTCATCCTTCATTAAAAGTTTGTCTTCACCTGGCACACTAAATTGATTTTACAACCCACTGTTGGGTAGACCCCGAAGCAGGATAAAGGGGCACTCAGTAGTGCTGCCTGGAACTGAAAAGGTGTGGAAAACAGTGTGGATATCCAGGAATAAAAAGCCTCGGGAGGAGACAGTGCCCTGCCTGCCGCGGCCTGCCTGAGGCCTGAGCTCCTGAGCCAGGCCCCGCAGCGAGCTGGCCCCACGCAGCAGACGTGCCGCGGCAGGACCCGTGTCTCCCACTGAACGTGTTAAGTGGCAAACCTGGCCCTGCTCTGCCTCTAACCCATGGGGCCCTTGCTCATTTATCAGCTACTTTTCAAAGCAGTGTTATTATTGACAGCTGTTGGCTTTAGCTTTCCAGGGATAACGGTTGGTACCCAAAGGAAAAACTTTGCAATCTGGCCCTGGCAAAGCCCTGCTCCTCCACTCACGTTTTTTCCCTCCTTATTTTTGAAAACATTCTAGATAGAGATCAGTTCTTTTGGCCCAGGATTCATTATTGCTCTGCTTGCTGCCTTTGAAATAGGAACTGTTAACACTGTAATATATGCCTCTCAAGTCAAGATGAGGTCACCCACCTCCTTTTACCATTAAATGATTTCAGGTTTCCTAATGCAGGATCTTGTTGCCCCCAAATTCCCAGGCATAACCTGGAATCAGTCTTGGGCCAGAAAAGGTGAGAAGAGAACTTAGAAATGGAGCTAAGAGAGAAACATTCTCTGGAAAAACACTGTAGATCTACACCATTCATTCCACAAACATAGAGGAAATTCCTACTATGTGCCAGGAGTCACTGCCGAGGATGCAGCTGTGAAACTAACAGGTAAAACGCCCTCCTGCCCGACCAGCGTGGCTCAGAGGTTGAGCGTTGACCCGTGAACTAGAAGGTCATGGTTCGATTCCTGGTCAGGGATTCCCTCTGCCTGGGTCACGGGCTCAATCCCTAGTGTAGGGCATGCAGGAGGCAGCCAATTAATGATTCTTTCTCATAATTGATGTTTCAGTCTCTCTCTCCCTTTCCCTTACTCTCTGAAACCAATAAAAATATAATTTAAAAAAAAGAAAAAGCCCTCCCCTAACTGAGTAAGCAGATCTTGCTAATTGATGTGAGTGATGGACACATGGGGATTCTCTCTACTTTTTTCTCTACTTTGGTACATATTTGAAATTTTCCATAAGAAAAAGTTAAAAATACAGCCCTCAAATTGCAAACACATGATGCTGAATGAAAGCAGCCAGACACAAAAGAGTGCACACTACACGGCTCCATATACACGGAATCTAGAAGAGAGCTGTCTACGGCGCTTGGGAACCGCTTGGGCGCTGGAGGCGTCCTCTTTATTCTTTGTGCTCGGGGTTACGTGGGTGCATCAGTTTGTTAAAACGCATCAAAATGTACACTTGAAGTGAGTAAGTTTTAGTCTATGCACATTTTATTACAGGAACGTTGACTTTAAAAACCCTCAAATCCCTGTGCTCCAGCATGTTGAAATGCAGGGGCTGTGGCTGGAACAAATCTTCAGGATTGTGTAAGGTCCCATTTTCCAGGAAGGGAGCAGAGAAACTCAGCGACTTGCTCGGGGTCTCATAGATACCAACAGCAGGGACCAGCACCCAGCGCTGCCCAGCATTTTCCTCTTAACTCATTGCTCGTGGTACAGCTGGGGCTAGATTCTGGAATCCCATGCTTGGGGTGGCGGTACTCTGAAGCATCAAGGGGAACACCCACATCCCAGGACCTGGGAACCTGTAGCCTAGACCTGCCACGCCTCTCCAGGAAGGCCAGCAGCTGTGGGGAGGGAGAGGGACAGTCTGTGCCTGATGCCCAAAGTCAAGGCCTGGTTTATTTCGTAAGTCATCTCAGTTGATAAGCCCTACTCTGGCTTATCTTCCCATCTCTGTACTGAAAGCAAGAAACATATTTCACTGTCTTAGCCATTCTCTCCACTCCCGCAGCTGGGCTCACCTAATACAGGCCATTGACATCCAAGCTCTGTGCCCCTAGGAAAGCACTTTGTGATTAAAGTAGGTCCCAGCAAGGAGGAGCCAGAATAACATGGAGGCTCAGTGGCTGCAGCTCGCATGGGCCAGGTCTTCTCACTTTGAAGAGACTGAGGTTGATGTGGAAGCTAAATGAAACTTCACAAATCTATTGTGTGTTTGTAAAATCCCAGAATTCAAAAATAACACGAGTGTCAAGTTTAGGCCAAATCTCCAATTATTATCATCGGCTACCCCAGCACACACAATGGAAGGTAAATGGGGCACTAATCACCGAAAAACTGGGTTTCCAAGTGCTTCTTTCCTCCATGACAGAAGTGCCCTGGAGAATCAAGGTCCTGGACTTGGAGGTTGGGGTGGGTAGGGGGAACCTGATCAGCTTGTAGAAGGTCCCTTGGTGCCTGCACCCTTCAAAGAGCAAATTCTGGCTTCAGGGCTAGAGGACCAAGCCCCTCCATGGGGAAGGTTTAATGCTCTTTCTGCTTTACTTTGATGCACGTTACTCAGCCTATGACGACTGTCCCTTCACTCCTGACTGTCAGGCCACCCTTTGGTCTTCTCTGCAGAGATGGGCAGGAGGGCACTGTTCAAGTGGCCCTACCTGGTCAGGATCATCTCCAAGACTGCAAGTGGGAAGAGGTCCTCGTGACACACAGAGGCCCTGCCTCCCAGCCTGTCTGGGGAGGCTTCTTCTTCATGCCATCTGTTCCCCTCTGTCCTCTACCAAACCTCAAGACTCCCCTCCCAAAGTCAAGTCCTGGATTTACCCTATGACCTAGTATTCCTCAAGTATTTATGTTACAGCATGGTGTCCTCACTCATCTGAACTCCTGGCCCCTCCACCCCTTTGGAACAGGGATATTGCTCCATGCAGCCTCCCTCTGCCTAGATCTCTACTGTCTCCATCGCTATCATCATCACACCATCCCGGTGCTCACTGTACATCAAGGACTGTCTAATCAGTTCACACAATTCAGCCTTTTACTCGTCACAGCAACTCAGTGTGGTAGATACTACTATTCCCAGTCCATGGATTGGCAGACTGGGGCTCAGAGAGATGAGATAACTTTCCCAAGAGCCTACAAACTGGAACCTGGTTGCATCTGATTCTACAGTCTCCAAACCTCATACCGCCTCCTGCATTCCTGAAGTGTTAATTCTGGGAGTCTCAGGATGAAAGGAAGAGGGGCTTTAACAGGCTGGGTGTAGGGTGGTGAATGGACAGAGAGGAACTGACATGTACTGAGAATCTATAGTGAACAAAGTATCTTGGGCTTGTTCATGATTCTGTGAGTGGGTATTCTCATCCCCATTTCATAGGCAAGGAGGTTGGGGGGTGGGAGGCTCAGGGAGGCCAGAAATTTGGGGTTGAAGTGAATTTTCAGGTTCACATGGCTCTCCTATAATAGCAATTTTACTCAACCCCAGTCTCTCTGAAGTCAAAGCCAGTACCATGCTCACTGTACCATGCCACCACAACTACCACAACAGGTTCCTGGACTTTTCCTGTGCCTTCCAGCCCTGCATCAGAGTCCTAGCTCTTTGAGGGACCTTGAAGCCTCTTGGATGCTAAAGGCTCTCATTATGCCTGGCTGGTGTGGCTCAGTGGCTGAGCGTTGGCCTATGAACCAGGAGGTCATGGTTTGATTCCAGGTCAGGGCACATGCCTGGGTTATGGACTCAATCCCTGGTGGGTGCTATCAATGACTCTCTCTCATCATTGATGTTTCTACCTCTCCCTCTACCTTCCTCTCTGAAATCAATAAAAATATATTAAAAAAATAAAGGCTCTCACTACAGCATGAGCAGTCGGGGGGCTGTCCTAACTGATGGGCTCAGGAGTTGTCTGGGTCGTGCTTCTGCTCTGCCAGGTGGAGGATGGGGACAGCCTGCAATGATCACCTGGGCTCTGTCTTTGTGGTCCACGCTGTCAGGTGGTCCCTGGGCAAGGGGGCTGACTTTAGGGGAAGGGGCTGCCTGTTCAGCAGGGCTCCTCCTCAGGCCACAAAGTTGGTGAGGGTGTGAGGGTCTCAAGTCCACTTCCCCGTTTCCTCCCAGCACAGCCCAGTCATGCAGGAGCATGCAGGAAAGGCCTCCCTGGGCGTCCCGCCATGCAGTGTGATGGCTGGATGAACACGGACCATGAGGTTGAAAGGGGCCTCCATGTCACCGGGCCTGAGGGCTCACCTACCTGGAGAGACTCCCCACTCTGGAGGCCTTACCTTAAAGAGGGACATTCACACTGAAGCAAACTTGAAAAGAGAGAACACGCACACAAAGAGAAGTTTACTTGGCCAGCATTTCCCTTGTTGCCTGTGGCTTTCTCTGAGGACAGCTAGGTTTCTGGGGCGCAGATCTCCCTCTCCTCCACTGGCTCCCCCCAAAGTCCTGGAGCCATAATCTCAGAGCCTAATGCTTTTTGTGAATGAGGAAATGGAGGGGGGCAGGAGGAGTATGTAGGAGGGAAGCTAGGAGGGAACAAATACCTCCAAGATCTGCAAGGTCAAAAGATGCCCTTCAACCACACCAAACATATCTCTTCTGCCCTCCATGGTCCCAAAGAAGGCAAACCCACCAGGAACATAAAAGCTAAATGTGCTACTTTTACTGGCAACCAGATGAGGCCATCACCTTGGACCCCAATCTGCAGTGGGACAGACCAATGAATTCTCTCCCTGGCTGCTCGCAACCCACTGTCCTGGCTACTTCTTCCCAATGGGAGCCCCTCCAACATCAAAGGCCTTGGCTCCAGCCTTGCTGGCTTTTCCTTTCCCCCACCTACTGCTGGGTGCCTGCCACTCACTCTGTGTCTTGACTTTGAAGCCGGTCACCCCAGAACATGGATTTTAGTGCCTGGCAGCACCAAGTCTTTGGTTTGATATTAATGCACATGACTTGTACAACATCAGTACAGTGTGTGAGTGGACAGGAGGAGGATGAAAGGGAACGTGGAGGAGGGGGCATGTAAAATACAGCTGGAGGAGAAGCGAGAGGAAAATCGTGTGGAAACAGGGGCCACTGAAAGTGTTTTGGGGTGGGGCCCGTGCAAAGAAGCACACATAAACCTGAAGGCAGGAAACCCTGTGAACTAGTGACAGCTGGGGAATCAGGGCAGGGGTTAGACGAGGCTCAGGCGCCAGGGAGCAGATATCTCAGTTTAGCAAACATCTCAAGAAGCCAAAGGCCTGGAGGGGACAGCAGCCAGTGGAGGTATGTGACAGAACCTGACCAGAGGCCAAATTCCAGCTGTGAATCTGGACAATCTCCTTGGTGCTATCTTCAGAGGGTGAAGCCAGGGGAGGGGACAGGAATCAGGCCCTGGAGCTGTGCCTTCCCCCTCCCACATACTCAGCCCCCGTGGGGTGATCCAGGGACCTCAGCCTCCAGCTGCGCCAGCCTGGGCAGAGTACAGACCCGCCGTGCCCACCAGAAGACTCTGCCAGGAGGGGAGCCAACTTGTGGTGGGAGTGGGAGTGGGAGTGGGTAGGACTCTAGAAACATGTCACTACATCTTGGCTCTTCTTAGATCCTAGACTGGGTGACTTGGCCTTTACCAGGCTCATCTCTACCAACTACCACCAGGCAAAACCAACCCCTTCCTGACTCAGACAGACACCCCCCATCAGGTTCAGTACAGCCAGCTGGGTAGTAGGACAGTAGCTACCCAGCTGGTTTCTGGGATTGGTGGCATTCAGGTGTGATGCCCGTGGGCGAAGGGAGGGAGCGAGTGGAGCTAGCCCAGGACAGGAGAGCACTCCCTCACAGTCCCCGGCCCTTGACCGGATGCCATGCCCCAGGGAGCGTCAGCCCAGACCAGGTGTCTGCACCTGGTTTCCTTGCCTGCTAAGTCATGCACTGCCTTCTCAAGGCCACCGCCAAACACAAGGCTGGTGATGTCTGCTCTGACTTGCCTCCCCTTCTCACAGTCTTTCCTTTGACTTGAAGTCTGTCCTTAAGATGCAAGACCCTCACTCTAACCATGGCTGCTTGCAACCCACTAGCCTGGCTGCTTCTTCCCAATGGGAGCCTCCAAACCAGCTTTCCTTCATTTTCTCTGTCAGAACCTCTCTCCCCCGGCTCTCCTTGAAGGCACCAGATGCATCCTCAAGTCTCTGAAATCCTGTCCTTCGAGAGAACTCCCTGCCCCATGAACAGAAGATGGCTCTGTGGGGACAGACCTCTGCTTCCCAGGGTCTCTCTAATGGCCAAAGACCTATCTTGCCTCAGGGTAAGGCTGGCCCTGCTTATGGAGCCCAGAGCCATCCTCACTGGGGGTTTCTGAGTCAGGCAGGCATCCACAAGAGCTAATCCTGAGTCGGGGTGGGGGGGGGGGGGCGGTATAAAAGCCTTACGTGAGTTTTCACATTGGTTGTACAAGGCTTTCAGAGATGAGAAGTACAGTATAGTCATCAGAGTGGTGGGCTTTAATGCAACTTAAAATCCACCTCTGCTATCCACTAGCCCTCTGATGACTCAGGGTCCTGCCGTTGTTAACCTTTTTCAGAAAGAGCTTTCAGCTTAGGGGCAGGTTTGGGACACCTTTCCAACCTGCTAACCAGATGAGGACTATTCTTTTCTGTCTCAATTTTGATATTTCTCCAAAGAGAAATCTCTAGTCTGACAGATTTAATGTGATCAGATATTTGAATCATTTAAGTCTCTCAAGACCTGTCATTGAGAACTCTGTAAGGATGGACATCATTCCGCTGGAAATGTGATCAGAAACGCCTTGTTGCGCCAAATAAGGTTCCCTTTTCAGCGCCTTCCTTCAGATGTTCTCATTCTCTCCTCAGACTGGCTGGAAACCAACTGAATAAACATCCTCTCCCCTGCCCCCAGGTGGCGAGGATAGCTCTGGAGGTATGTGGAGGGTGAGTGCACAGAAGACGTTTCCAAGGCAGTGATGACGTGGGGCTTCGGGAAGGCTGACACTTGAAGACTGGTGGGCGCTCCAGACAGCCCCTGCCCCTTTTCACCGCCATCCTACCCAGGGGTGGTAGGGCCTCTGAGCCGACTGGAGCCCCTCAGCAAAGGAAGCACACAGAGTATTGCCCTCTGCTCCAGGTGGGGGTTCTCTGGGGGGCCCAGGAAGGAGGGCATAGGTCCCTTAGCTCCAGGGGGGGATGAAGTCCCACCTGGCCCCAGCTGGTTTCAACCCCTGACCCAGGGAAGTACTCCTACTACGGGTACCTGAGGGCCCCCTCACACCTGTGCCCACAGGAGCACCTGCACTCTTGGCCAGGGACAGCGGTATGGGGATCCCTGTCTGTCTGGGCCAGGTGGGATCGGTCATGCGCTTGGCCTCTTGGTTCTTTCCTTCCTGTTTCCCATCCCTCAGGCCTGCAGAAAGCTCACACCCCACACCTTTCCCTCACTCTGGGAGGCAGGGCCTGCTTCAGGGTCACTCCTCCCCAGTCTGTACTTTCACTTGGCTCAGAGCTCAGACCAGAGGGTGGAAGCCCCAGTGAGGAACCCCAGTTCTGCTAGGGCTTTTTGGGGATCAGCGCTTCTCAGCCCCCTGAAATCTCAGGGCATTCTCCTCCACTGGGTTTGCACACTGTCCCCATCTGTTCTATGTCAGTGAGAGACTCTTCTCCGTGAATCCACACCTAAAACTTACTTCCTGGTGCTTTTTATCATTAAAGACCTCCCGAACTGCTTGCTTCCGTGTGGCCTCTTAGCAAAAGTGAGGCCTCGCAGCAAGACCTGCTGCCTGCCTCTGCCGTCCCAGGCCCTCTCCCCTGCATACCCCTTGCTGATGGTCCCTGGGGGCTTGCCCTGTCCTGTCTACCCTCCATGCCACAGGAAGGGGCTGCTCCTCCAGCCCTGCCCCAGCCCTCCGAAAGCTTAGCTTTAAATCGTTTTGTTGACATGAAGTTTGAATTGAGGTTAAACTCATTTTGTAGACCTGCGCTGGCCGATCAGTCCTTGATCTTATACTGGGTTCCTGTGTGTCGGGCCTGGATTCTTTACTTCGCTCTACTTTCCAATTTTATTTGGGTTGATTAACTTAGATTAAGCCTAAATTAGCCTGTCGCCCTCAGATCAAGACTCTAGTTCCTCCTCCTGTGCCTGGCCCCCGGTTCCTACTTTCCCTCATTTGTCAGGGTCAAGGCTACCTGCACAGACCCTGGGCAGAGGAGGCAGCCTTCGGCAAGCTGGCACGCACAGCACAGGTTTGGCACAGCAGGCCCCAGAGCTATGGGGGAGATGGGCAGGGGTGGGGATGATGTTAACAGGGAAAGGAGGTGAACCTAAATCTAGCCTGTTCCCAGCCGCGTGCTAGCCGGTGAAAAATCATGAAACCAAAGGAGAAGGCAAATGAAGAATGGCGACAGGACTGAGTGTCAAGTGACCGTCAACCTGCCATGCTCTGGACGCTGGCGTCTGGCTAAGGCCTGGACCAGGCCCTTTAGCTGAGAGTTACCCCTCTGCACTAAGGTCACATTTCTGAGAAGCACAGCAGCACCAACAATCAATAATCACTCCTCAGAAAACCTTCTGGACTATAATGGAACCCTCTCTGATGCTTCACAGAGCACAGGAGGCTCATCTGTGTAGTTGGTAGTGTGGAAGGAGGGGTCATCTGACAATGTGGGGTGACAGGACTGATTGGGGCTTCTGCTCAGTAAATTCCTGTATTACACATCTTTCCTCACTCCCAGTATGCAGGTCAGCTGGCTACCCATATTTTCAGCCTCATCATGCTAAAAGCCAACAGAATTAAGATAATACCTCTCCCACACACAAACATACGTGTGCACACGCGTTCTTACTAATTTTAAGGAGAGCAGTGCCAACCATGTCCCCTTCCAGCAGAAAGTCACTGCCAGGACCCTGTCTTGGCTCTGCTTCAAGCCCAGATTCACTAGTTCTAACTTCTGAGCTCAAACACCCTTCAATGACCTCCCCTGCTCCCCCCCCCCCCCCCCCCCGGCAACCACCACTGGCATTACCCTAACAGGCCTAAGAGCCTGGACAGAAGTGTGTGCTGAGGCTGGAGTGAAGCTGGAAGGGAGATTTGACAGAGGGGACAGGTGATCTCTGATGTGGCCTCAGGAAATGGCCTCGCACAGATCTGGCCCCTCAGGGGACAGTCCCCAAATGTTAGTCACTGAGTCACAACTTCATGCTCTGTGCTAGTTCCACATAATGACTGTGACTATTATTTAGTTAATGTTTTTCTTTAAATGGACTCACTTAAAAAACAAACCTGTTTATTTATAAAGAAACCTTCTATCGCCACCATACATGGAGAACTAGTACCATGTGCAACTTCTGATCAAAATAAGTAAGTAAATCTCCATTAAAGTAAGAAATGTTCTTCTGTGTCCCATGGCAATCCTCATCTTGATGACGGCTGCAGGTGGCACATTTTCTACAGTAAACTCTTAGGGCAGCAGAGACTTTTTCTTAGGGAGCGTCTTGGCTCCCTCGTGCCTTGTCATTTTGGTTGTGAGATGTGCCCAGACCATCTTCCCTCCGTATGGTACCCAGGCCCGGCCCTCGGGGTGGGAGGAGCTCTGGGCCCTACTTACAATTCGAGGTTTGAAGGGTGGCTTGATCTTCTTCTGCTCCAGGAGCACCCAGTCGATCTCCTTGAAGAACGGGTGCTGCTTGATGGCGTCCTCGCCATTCTGTGCTGCCACACAGCCCAGGCGCTTGTGGGGGTTCTTGGTCATGAACTGCAGGGATGAGGACATAGAATTAGTGACAAAAGCCCGACAGGCCCTGGCTGTGAGGGAAAGACAGCAATCAGCCGAGGCAACATCTTCAGCATCACCTCCCTAGCCTGTTTTCTGGACTTTTAGGGCCTTCGCCCTTCAGGGTAGTTGTGAACTCGCCCTTCAGGGTACTAGTGAACTCATATAGAACTTACTATTTGCCAACCACCATTCCAAACACAGTGTGTGTGTGTGTGTGTGTGTGTGTGTGTGTGTGTATAAATTCATTTCAGCCAAATGCAAACCCTCTGAGCTACTATTACTATCCTTATTCTATAAGTGAGATAGTTGAGGCACAGAGAGGTTAATTAACTTGGCCAAGGTCAAACAGCCAGCAAGGTACCAAGTTGGGATTAGAAGCTCAGGGTCTTACTAACTCCCTGATTTCCCTCAGATTCTCAAGTCTTCTCCTCAGGGAGACGGAGGTCTGAGAAACCCATTTACACTGAGAGGTCAACAGTCCTTTTCGAAGTGCGAAAAGAGGATCAGATGTTCACATTAAGGTACATTATCAAAGGCACCCCCTGGCCCTTTCCTTTTTCTGGACCTGGACCCTCCCATTTTTAAAAGATTTGAATTTGAATCTCTAGCACAAAACATGCATCTGGATCAAAAGACAAAAAAAACCCCACACAAAACAAACAAACAAAAGAAAAAGGCATATTGCTTCTCAATGCTTGTCCATATAAACCACATTGATGGGTTTTACATTTTTTGGCTGGTGTCTTAGCCCCCCCAACCCCACACACACCCAGAAGAATGTATTCCTATTAAATGAGTCAGTCCTGATGACAAATATGAATTTAATTGAGCAGATAAATTCATACCTGCTGGCCTTCCCACAAGTAACAATACCTGCTCCTGGCCTCAACCCATGTGTAACAATATAACCTTGAAAAAACAATTAGTGCTAATAAGTGGAAAAACTTCTGACAGCCACCCATAATCAAGGCAGGGATATGTGTGTGTGCATGTGGAGAGACAATGACAATTCATAGGGTGAAGGCTGAGTCTGTATTTAGGAGGACAAACTATGAATCCAAGGAATAAATCTACAATAGTAGAATTTCAGGCTTCATCAGCAAGAAAGACTGGGAGAGCCTCCTACTTTCTCTTGCCTGGTGCCCCTGAAACCAAAGCACCTGGGCACAGACCAACTGCTACTGGCGGGGCCAGAGCCATGGATAAGAAAGTAAAGGGGTGGTGGGCAGATGTGAGTTAGGAATGGTACCAACACACTTCATCTTTCTAACCAAAGTCAGCAGAGGTCACCCCTGGCACCTCTGATGGCTTCTTATCACCTGCAGGTAAAGCCCACACCCCTCACGGAAACTTCTTGCTTTGAACTCAGTCTATCTTGCTAGCCTTTTGCACCCTTTTTCCCCTGGTCGGAGGCCCTTCTTCATGCCTATGCTCTTCCTCTAAGAGCCAGTCAATATGCTGCCTCCTCTGTGAAGCCTCCCCAGATTCCCCCTCTGTGGAGACCTGGGACCTCATATTTCTTGTTTACTTAAATTATAATTTGTGTCAACATCTCCTTCCCTTGGTAGGCTCTATGACGTAGGAATCAGTCCTATGCTCCCAGTGCCTGGCCCCTCTGATGCACTCACTACACTAAAATGACTGAACGTGTGCTGCAGGCCAGGCCTGGGCACAATGGTGAGGGAGGGAAGCAGCAGGACTGGCACGTACTGCTGCACAGGCTGCGCTGTGAGTAACTCTATGATGCAATGGCCTCACTACGTTCTGTGCCACCTTCACACAGGCAGCGGCCCTCAACCCACCTCAGTGGCCAGAGTCATGGAAAACCTGGCCTGGCCCGAGACTCAAGCGATAATGTGCGGAAGTGAAGCATTCCAAGGCCAAGGGAGGGGAAGACAGCTCCTCACTTCCTCTGAGCTTCCTGTCCTCCCATTCTGGGAGGGGTCGGATGGAGGATCGAGGCTACGGAGAAGCCGCCCCTGAGCCAGAGGCTCTTCTCCCGAGGGCGGTGCCTTCACCCTCACCAACTGGCAGCACAGGCGTGATCTCGAGCTTCTGAATGTCTGTCGGTCAAAGTTTCCAACCGCTGTGCTAATGACATTTCGGACCGGATACTTCTTTGTCCCAGGGGACCTCCTGTGTATTGTAGGATGTTAGCTGCATTCCTGGCCTGGACACACGAGTGCCAGTAGCATCCCCTGCTCCAAGCTGTGACAACTAAAAATATCTCCAGACACCGACGCTGCTCTGGGTCATCCAAATGAAAGGGTCAGCAGGGGTGCTGGCCGGGGGGCAGAGGCAGGTGTGCTGGGCTGGTGTTCAGAGCCTGGGGTGAGAGACCAGCTCTGCGGGGATGGTGTCCTGGCTGCCTGGGGTTTTCCTTAGCCAGCACCTGGCACAGGGCCTGCCACATAGGAGATGCTCAATAAGCATGTGCTGAAAAATGAATGCTTTCACCGATCTCATCCCAGCTATGTCCATGTATGGATGTGCTTTCTATTTATTGCCCACTTCTCCCGTGGGGCCGTAAGCTCTACTGGAAAGGTCGACGGCTATTAAGTTCACCAACACACACTTAACATCTAGCTCAACGCCCGGCACATTGGAGGCCCTCCACACACAGTAGCTCAATATTAGCTGAATGAAGTAATGGAAGGGAGAGAGTGAGGGAGAGAAAGGTAGGGAGGGAAAGAATGAAGTAAGGGACAGAGGAAGGAAAAAAACCCCAGCTACAGCAAAAAGTAACATGCTCCCATGTGGCATTTTCCTAAATATGAAATGTGTCCCCCCAGACACCGACAAAGTAATTTGAGATCTTTTTGACATTTTTCATATGATGAATTATGTTCATTAGTTATGGCAAGTGATACTGACTTTCCATTTATGATAGGGATATAATTTTTTCTGTAAACTACATATAAGTAGTAAATATTGGGGTACGACTAAAAGAACAAGAAAAGTAAAGCATGGTAGAGAGGGTACTTGGATGTGGCGAATTTTGCGGCTGTGGAATGCCAACTACTGAACTTCCAAGCGGATTCTGACGGATGAAAGAAGCCAGCACTGACATCCTGGTTCCCGGGCTGTCGCCACAGCCCTGCCTCAGCCCAGGGGAAGGAAACTGGCCTGCTTAGCATCCCCGAGCCTCAGCTTTCACAGCTTTCCCAGGGCGGTAGGTAATCACTTATTTGCCTCAGTACAAGTGTCTTAGGTTGTAGAAATGGCTGCCCTGAGCAAGCACTAAGCATTTTCACATGTGAGGGATTATCTGTAGGGGTGGGGACTGTCCCTCTGTTACGTGTCTGAATCCACCGTGGCTGCATCGAGCTTGAGTGGACACTTCTTTCCTGACCGGCTCCTCAGCCACAGTAATACTGTCATGGACACAGGCGCACAGGGTCCTTCCACCCGCCCTCCCTCCCTCCCTCTTCCCTCTTCCCCATCACAGGCCATGGTGGCAGGTATGGAAGGAGGGTTCACCCAAAGCCTAAGCAGCTGGGGTGATCCCCGAGCAATTTGAGTTGGTTTCGCTCCATTGAAACACTCCCTGGAGGACACCGAGGGGCACAGAGCCCCCCACCCCCAGGAAACACACACACACACTCACACACTGTCCTTTTCCCACAAGCAGAGCAATTCGTCCTGGGCCATTCTCTCAGCAGCAGCCTCTGGAACAGGGCCTAGCCTCGCAGTGGTGGCAGCCCTCAACGCCTTCCTCTCAGGGGGGAGCAGAGGTGGGACCCAGAGAGGGAGGGAGAGGAAGGGAGAAAGGGGGAACGGGCAGGAAGGGAGGAGAGAGGGGCAGAGTGAGAAGAAATAGAGATGGTGGGAAGGCCAGGGGAGCAGGAACATGGGTGCAGGGCGAGGACTCACAGCTTTCAGGATGCTGACGGCCTCCTTGCTGAGCCACACGGGGTAGAGCACGTCGTCGTGGAGGATGGACTCAAACAGGTCGTCCTCGTTGTCGGCCTCGAAGGGGGGCTGCCCAGCCATCATCTCGTACATCAGCACCCCCAGCGCCCACCAGTCCACAGAGGGGCCGTACTCCAACTCCTGCAGGATCTGACCAGGAGACGGGCGGCGTCAGAGCCCAGCAGAGATGCCCGCCTGCGGCCACGCCTGTGCCACAAGCGCCCCTGGACAGAGCTGAACCCCCATTTCCAGCTTGCCCCTCCACAGAGTAGAGCCCCAGGTCACTCTACATCAACAAATTCAGTGACAATTGAGTTTGGGAGGCACTCTGTTGGGAGTCAACCATCAACTCTCCAAGGTCAATTCCTCTAGTCCAATGGTTCTCAACCTGTGGGTCACGACCCCTTTGGGGGTCGAACGACCCTTTCACAGGGGTCACCTAAGACCATCAGAAAACACATATATAATTACATATTGTTTTTGTGATTAATCACTATGCTTTAATTATGTTCAATTTGTAACAATGAAATTGGGGGTCTCCACAACATGAGGAACTGTATTAAAGGGTCACAGCATTAGGAAGGTTGAGAACCACTGCTCTAGTCTGTCCTCGAGTGGCGACACTTCTCTGGTTCTTTGTTTGAGCCCCGGATGAAGTTTTTGACTTGTGTTTATAGTCAAGTTTTTTAAAAAACATATTTTTAACATTAAGATCAGGGTCAGAGGAGCAAGATGCAGACTAAGAGAGACACAAGCAAGCTGTAAGTGGCTGCATGTAGAGAGTCCAGGTCTCCGGCCTCACACTCATCCAAGGCATGGCTCATGGAGTGAAAGGTGAGCAGAATCTTAGTCTCCTGTAACCGGCCACAATGTTGAACTTACCTGAGCCCTGTGCTCTTGGAAAAGAAACTAGAGTCAATCTCCCGACTCTTCTGTGTTCTAATCATAAAGGACCACTTTGCCGAAACCGGTTTGGCTCAGTGGATAGAGCGTCGGCCTGCGGACTGAAAGGTCCCGGTTCGATTCCGGTCAAGGGCATGTACCAGGGTTGCGGGCACATCCCCAGTGGGAGATGTGCAGGAGGCAGCTGATCGATGTTTCTCTCTCATCGATATTTCTAACTCTCTATCTCTCTCCCTTCCTCTCTGTAAAAAATCAATAAAATATATTTAAAAAAAAAAAAAAAAAAAATAAAGGACCACTTTGCTCTTGCATATTCCAAAGAAAGACCCATCTCCAATGTCCTCATGACTCCCACACACATGCTGATGAACCCCTCATTTACCTGCCTCTAGAAAACCCCAGGCCCCTTCTTTTTATTTGAGGTGCCCCACATAGCAAAGGCCACGTCTAATCATTGCAGCTTGCAGGACACCTCAGACAGGTGACTTCTGATAGCTTGTCCCAGGACATAACTCCAGCTCAATCCTCAGATTTCAAGACAGCCAGAGGAGGCTGAACCCCAGGATATGGGCTTCCTCCAAACCCCCTTCTAGAGATTATAGGTAGTTTAGGATTAAGTAAGAAGGCCTGTATTTTGAAAATAGTAAAATCAAGTTCTAGGAATCTTTTTAATTTAAATGAAAAGGAATATAAGCAAATACAGTCAACTCTAAATGATTTGGGGCGGGTAATGGTTTGGTGAGTACCTTTGGTATCTTAGCTCAGGGGTTAGCATGTGGTATCTGTTAGAGATCAGAGTTATAGGCTCCACTGGCCTGAGGTGCCAGTAATGCTGTTCTGTTCCAAAGCCAAAGCCAAAGCCCAAACCAATGCCTCCCCAAACCTTGAAAAATGCAGCAGCCCAACCTATCTCATTACAGGATCACCAGTTTCTGTCCTTCAAGAAATCTTTGAGTCTCACCATCATCTCCTCCATAAATCTTTCTCGGGTCTCCTGCCCTAAGGCCCTTACTGTCCCTGAGATTTGCAGGCATCTCCCACATACTACCATGATTTTAGTTATTTTTTCATGGTCAACTGTCTCCCTAGGGCATCTATAAGCAAGCAGGTGGTAAGGGCTCTAGAATTCTTTTGAGACCAGCCCAGTTCCAACACTCCGGAAACTGGCTGTCACATGTGCCCACTGTGTGTGCCTGACTGGGCACTCCTTTCTTTCCGTGGCTCAGGGGACTCTGAGTGCTAAGGAGGCCACCCTCCAGCCTCCAGGAGGTGGCTCAACTGAGCTCTAAGCCTCAGCAGGGTGATGGGGAAGTGGCCTGAGGTGGTCTGTGTATGCTCAGATAGGATGGCGCTGTGGGAACCACAAAGTGGCCCTGCCCACCCTTACCCAAGCCTCTTCCAGAACCTTCCCATTTGGGTGGCATCTTTTATAAAATTCCTTTTAGGCTTAGCCCTAATTATCTGTGATGAAGCTGGTGAGAAAGGCAAGGCTTTGCACGCCATGGGAGGGCACCCAGTGCGGCAGCCAACCCCTGGAGTGGGTTAAAGCTGGGGTAGAAGAGGAGAGGCATTGGGTCTGATGACATCAAGCATTACCCAGGGCTGGCCGCCATCCCTGGGGAGTGGGGGCTGGGCGTGGAGAAAGAAGAGGGGGTGTGATGGGGGTTAGCCAAGGGCACATGGTGGGAAGAGAAGCCCTGGGGCAGAGCTGTGCCTCAGAAGGTGTCTCTGGTTTCAGGTTAGCCTAGCACCTCCCAACTCCTCCTCTTTGAAGAGAGGCTTATGACTTCTGAAGCATATTCATGCTCCATGCTTTAATCTCATTAGATTCTCAAATTGGCTTGATGAGGTGAGTAGGGCAGGAATTGTTATTCCCATCTGAAAGGTGAAGAACCCAAGGGTCAAAACATTCTGTGACTTGATCAAGGTCATGAGCGCATTAGTGGTCAAATCTGGCCTGGGATCTCAACTCTCAGGTCTATGCTTTGCCCACCTGAGTGCACACCCCAGCAGCAGAGACAATGGAGCCCCATTTATTAGCCAGTGCCTGTGGTGCTAAGGGCTTTAGAGGTCTACTTCCACAGAACCTTCCCCGCAGCCCTTGCTGAAGGAAGCAGTATCTTTATCAGCTGTAACTTGACCACAGAAGACCAGGGACTATTAGCCATTTCACATGTAGTGGTGATTCTGCAGAGTGGGCGCAAGTGCAGATGGGAAGGAAGAGTGTCTGGGCCTCTTAAATCAGAGTTGTTCATGGTGAATTTCGCCAATGGCATGTCTTCCATGAAAGTTGTGTGGGTGTTTTGTTCATCAGAAAGTGAATGGTTGTCTTGGGCTGGGTCCTTAACACTACACTAGGCTGTCACCCCTTTGACTCTGGCATCAACTAGAGGGACTGGAACCAAGCATTCGGATGATAAAGGATGAATGAGGAAGATACTGAAGAGCGGGTCCCAGTTGAGAGCCATGGCTTTCACTGATTTCTCCTTGAAGGTTAAATTCCTACTATTCCTGCTGGGAACACACTAGCAGAGACTGACTGAAATCTCTACTCTTCCAATCTCTCAAAAGGCAAACATTTTAATGAGAACTTACCTATTACTTGATCCTCACTTCCCAGACCCTACGCAGGCCGTCTCTCAACTGTCCTTCCCTCTCACTGTGCCCTCTGATCCACATGGCTGATGCCCATCTACTTCCTGGGACAGCTCTGATTATGACCCTTCTACACTGGGAAGCCCTTCATGGGTCCACAGGTCCCACAGGATAAAGACAATCTTCCTTAGTCCTTTATGCTAATCTCATTCATGGCTAAGAGCACTAAGAAATACTGTTCTAGCTACACTGTTTTCCTTTCTTTAAAAAGGCCAAGAATGTTCTTATCCCTTCGTCTTTGCTCATGTTGGAGTGTCCCAAGTTCTCATTCATATATTCACTCAACAAACCATTACTAAGAGCCAGATTTGTGGACTGAATCTGGGAAGTACCCAGATTAGAAACAAAGCTCCTACCCTAAAGGATTCATAGCCCAGGGATGCTGAACCTCCTCCCCTGCCCACCCCCCACTCAATCCTCCCTATTGTTTTCAGGAATGTTCCCCACCCCCACCACCAAAGGAAATCCTGCTAATTCTTTACAACTCAAATCATTCACCAGGTGCTCCAGAAAGCCTGCCCTGATCCCTGAGGATACCATCTTGTGTTTCTTGTACCTACTGATTCTACTTAATTAGTTGTTTACTTACCTGTCACTCCCTCTAGACCAAAAGTTGTTTTAGAAGAGTGACCATTGTCTATTATTTCTTCCCACACTGCTTTGTGCCTAGCAGGTGCTCAAACAATGCCCACTGAGAGGAAAGGGAATCTAAGTGTTCTAACACACCTATCCACCACGGGCAATGCTTAATGGGGATTGATGCTTTCTTACCATCTTCCATGTGTCACAACCCTCAAGACCATTTTTATTAAGTATGTATGATAGGCTATGTCTTAAATCTGAATCATATCGCACTAGGTCAGTGGTTCTCAACCTTCCGGCCCTTTAAATACAGTTCCTCATGTTGTGACCCAACCATAAAATTATTTTTGTTGCTACTGTTATGAATCATAATGGAAATATCTGATATGCAGGATGGTCTTAGGCGACCCCTGTGAAAGGGTCGTTCAACCGCCAAAGGGGTCGCGACCCACAGGTTGAGAACCACTGCAGTAGGTATTGCTTAGTTGGGCATGCTTGATCTGGAAAAACTCAAGGCAAACAAACACTTTATGATGAATAAGACATCTAAACAACTTTCACAAAAGGCATCCCATTGGTGAGGCTCCACATGAACATCTCTGATCTCCATTATAATGAGGCAGTTAATCTCTTCTTTTTCGTCCTCCTCCTCCTCCTCCTCCTCCTCCTCCTCCTCCTCCTCCTCCTCCTCCTCCTCCTCCTCCCTCTTTGATCCTGTCTTCTCCCTATGTAGAATCACCACTACACTAGAAATGGCAAATTACTCCTGGTTTCCCTGTAGGCAATTATAGCTGACTAAGTTCATTGTTGCCTTTATCAATGGTGCTCCTTATTCTGGTTAGAAGTAAAAACAATGATACAAGTCAACAAATTTCTCTTGGTCCTAGCTCCACTGGTAGTTCTGGACTGGAATAAAAGAGAAATATTTAGGAGGACCTGCCCAGAGTTGAAGAATGATCTGTTACTTTCTGCTCCACCATTCTCTCCCCCATCACCACCACTTCCTTAAGGAAAAATCAGCAAGCATATCTCCTTCTTCCCTGGAATCCATCCTGGTTTTCTAGAGCCTTCACCCAGCACCACCAGGTGACCCAGTCCATGGGGTTGAGCCCTGGCTCAGCTGTGGCAGCGGGAGGAGGTGGCCCTTGCACAGGGTCTTACCTCGGGAGCGATGTAGTCAGGCGTCCCACAGAACGTGGTCGTCGTCACACCGTTCAGAATCCCTTCCTTGCACATCCCAAAGTCGGCCAGCTTGCAGTGACCTTCTGCATCCAGAAGGATGTTGTCCAGTTTCAAATCCCTGCAAGATGGACCAGAACCACACGGTTAATGCTGCACTCATCCCAATACAGTCTTCTTGAGTTGGAGAGAGGCACACATCTCAGGGAAACCTGCTACAGAAAGGAATGTCTTGAGGAGGAGGCTTGACCTGCCAGCAATCAAAATCAGTCCCCATCTCCCGCCCATGATGGCCAACCCCCAAAGCTGCCTCCATACTCCCCAACACGATGGAGGAGCTTCTGCAACCCGAGGACTGCTGTGCTATAATACAGTTATTACAGCTATTAACTAGCTATTAACAGTATGTGCTGAAATTCATATTATTTAGACCTTGATATGCCCCTGCCTTTGTGAGTTAACCATGCAGATCACCTAAAAGAACAAGACTGACACATGTGAACATCAATGAGTCAGATAAAACCACAGAAGAATCAGATGCTACTTTATGGAGCATCAACTATGTGAGCTGTTGCATTTCAGGGGGGGGCGGCGGAGGGGGGGTGGTGGCGGAGGTGGGGGGCGGCGGCGGAGGGGGGGGGCGGCAGGGACAGCTAGTGCAGGCAGGAGGGCTTCCAGGAAACAGTGACTCTCAAGAGGAACTTGGATAGATGGGGAGGTTTTGAAAGAGAAAAGGTGAGAGGGTGGGGAAGGTCAACACAGTAGATACAAAAGGTAGTGAAGAGACCAATGAACTGGGTCCCAGGGAATGATGAGGCAAGACAGACATGTTCAAACCACCCACGAAGAGCCTCCAGTGCCAGGAAGAGGGGTTGGATGCTCACGCTGAGGGCAGTGGGAGCTCTGCCTGTGTGTGCACTGGGTATTTGCAAGATCAGTCTTTCAGGAGTAAGCAAGCTGAGTGGGGGGAGGGTCTGGGCAGGACGGAAGACACACTGGTTGCAACAACCAGGACCTCCAGAGCCCCGGTGGTTCTGTGCATGAGACAGGACCCTGGTGGCAGCTGGATCAACTGGTGCAGCTGCCTCATGGCTTGTGTTACAGTTTGGGGATCTGTGTAAGATCTTATATAAAATCTGGGGTTCTGGGTAAGAATTCCCTACCAAGCAAGTCTGCAAACCCAAGACCTATCCCACAGAAGGACCTAGACTCTTGAATTGAGGTCTCTCCCCCTCCCCACCCCCGGGACTTCCTCAGGAGCCACTTTGGGGTAGGTGCTGGGTCGGGGGGCGTCTTAAAAATAAGGCCCAGTGTCCTGCACACAGACCAAGAGGGGCCTTTCTCCCAAGCCTGTTGGCATCTGGACTTGAACTCCTCCCCCACCAGGAATCCAGGCCCGAGTGCAAAGATGGGGCAGGAAGCATTAGGGCCTGCCTGCCTTGCACCCGTGGCCCCATTTCCACTTACAGCTGGGACTTCTTGAGAAAAGAGAACTAAAATATGCTACTCTAAGCAGATGCTCATGCACTGCAGAAAGAACAGTGAGCCCAACCAGCCCAGTCGCTGAGGTTGGGGTCCCCAACCCCCCTGGCCACTGTGTATGGTCAAGGCTTAGCTTTGGCTGGGGGTGGAGAGCAGTGACATGAATACCAGCGTGGCTCCGGCATTCTGGGTTTTAATCACTGTTGTGGCCTGGACCTGGCAAAGTCATCTTGATGCTCTGTTACCTTATCTGTCAAGTCGGACCAGATACATTCCTGCTCCTAGGCTTGCCCCTGTATGTGAAAAGTAGCAGGTCTTCACTACTGTTATTCCCACTTCCTTCATGAGGAAACTGAGCGAGAGGGAGCCAGGTGTCCTGTCCGCCCGCCTGCAAATGCTGGAGTCCTTGAGAGGTGGACATAGGCCCAGTTACTGCCCTTTCACACTCTCTAATCTAGAGTTGCCTTTCCAAGACCCAAGCGCAGGCATATTGACCATCATGGCAACACCCATCGTAATAGTAACAATAATAACATGTGGGAAGCACCGTGGTCTACAAACTACACTGAGCCACACTGAGAGTTAGAAAGAGCACATTCAGTTATCACTATGGCAGAAACAAGTGAATACAAGCCGGAAGAAGGTAAGTGGTTTCTGTAAGGTGACAGGTCCCCAGCTCCGGAAGCTGCTCTTGCCTCTGTGTGCCACATTTCTTTCAATGCCAGTCACCAGCCCCAACCCCAGCTTTTTTTTTTTTAATCTTCACCTGAATATATGCTTAGAGAGAGGAAGAGAGAGAGAGAGAGAGAGAAGTCACCTCGATTGGTTGCCTTCCATACACGCCTGACTGGGGACTGAACCCACAACCCAGGTGTGTGTCCTGACTGGGGAATAGAACCGGCAACCTTCCACTGCATAGAATGATGCTCAACCAACCGAACCACTCTGGCCCGGGAGCCCCAACTTTTTAAGGACCCCACTTGCCTCCGCTCAGAGCACTCTCTTTTAAAGCCTTTGTTATGTCATAGAAAGGACTAGTTCTAATTTGTATGAATGGAATAGATTCAGAAGATTCCACACCAGCCTGAACCTTGCCCTTGGCTCAGCCTTTCCTTCAGCTCAGGGCTCCTACTCAGGGCAAGAGAAGGTGGGCTGTCTCCCTTCTCCCCACCTCCTGCTCTTTCCCTGCCCTGGGCCAGATGCACTCCTCTTGGCTTTCAGCGCTGCCTCCTCAACTAGAGGCCTAAGTCTCCCTGGGAAGGGGCAGGGGTTGGGAACAAATGTTTCGCAGCCGTGCCTGCTCTGAGGCCCAGCTTGCAGGGCAGGGTAAGTGGGCTTCATGTGAGTTCCCACCGTGATCAAGTCACAGCCAGGGATGCAGTAGGTACTCGTCAAATTTGTTCACTGGCAGCTTTTCCAAGAAGGTCTTCTGCTTCAATCTGAGTCCCTGTCGGCTCGGTTCTCAAATACAAAGCAGGGACTTTTGAGGACTGGGGACATTTCTAAGGAGGTGGTCATTTCTTTAATAGTGGGGAAAATGCAGCAAAATCCCTTTCCATATATATATATACACATCCCTTTCATATATACACACATACCAATGTGACTAGCCTTTGCTTATTAGGTTTATCTATTAATAGTTTCATGTACTTTTTTGAATAGGTAATACATTCATAAAATCCAAAGTATAAAAGGGCATATGGTATATACTCTCCCTCCTGCATCTGTTCCTCAGACAATCCCTTTTCCCCCTGAAGGCAACTGCTTTTTATTTAACCTCTGTGTATCCTCTTCTTCACACTTTATACATGAATGAGAAAATGTGAATATATCCTGCATACCCTGGAGATATTGTGGGTTCCAGATCACAATAAATGAGTATCACAATACAGTAAGTCACACAATTTTTTTGGTTTCCCAGAATAGAAAAGTCATATATACACTACCCTGTAGTCTAAGTGTGCAAAAGCGTTATGTCTAAAAAATGTACTTACTTTGATTAAAAAAAAACTTTATTGCTAAAAATGCTAACTATCATTGGAAGCTTTGAGTCATAATCTTTCTGCTGTTGGAGGGTATTGCCCAAGTAACATAAAAGATTACTGATCCTAGATCAAATAACAGATATAATAAGAAGGTTTGGAATATTATGAGAATTACCAAAATGTGAAACAGAGACAAGAAGTAAGCAAATGCTGTTGGGGAAAGGGCACTAATAAACTTGTTCAACACAGTGTTGCCACAAACTTCAATAGACACAATATCTATTAAGTACAATAAAATGAGATATGCCAGTATTCACTTACTCCCTTTTAGCTAAGTGGAGCTTACTAAATGCATGCATTCGTACCTTACCTTTTCCACTTAATATATAGTAGAGATCTTTCTGTCTTGGCACATAAAGAGCCTCCTAATTCTTCTTTAGGGCTGCATAACACTCCATCATATTTACTGGGGAGCATTTAGGATGATTCTAATACTGTGCTATTACAAACAGGGCCACAGTGAATAAGCTTGTATATGACATCTTGCATAGCTATGAAGGTAATTATACACACTTCCTAGAAAAGACATTTCTGAAACTGATAGTACAAGAATGGATTTCCATGGATGTTGACAAACTACCTTCCTTAGAGGTTGAACAATTCACTGTTCCATCAGCCATATAAAATAGTGCTTGCCAACATGGTATGTTATCAAGTTTCTGATAGTCGGATAATATCTTAGTATGTGCTTAGGTTTCTCTATAAGTCTGAGCATTTTTCATATATTTTAAAGTGATCTGTATTTTCTTCTGTGAACTGTCTGTTGCCTATTTTCCTTTTGTGGTGTTTGTTTTATATTGATTTTTTTGGAGCTCTTTCTATATTAGGGACAAACTTGGTATTTTGTCCTAGTTTACTGTTTTTGACATTTACTTCCTTTTTACTGATGAGAGAGAGACAGAGAGAGAGAGAGAGAGAAACATTAATACTTATTTATGCTGGTTGATTCTTGCGTGTGCCCTGACCAGAGACTGAACCCTTCACCTTGGTGCATCGGGCCGATGCTCTAACCAACTAAGCTACTCTGCCAGGGCAACATGTACTTTTGACATTGCTTGCAGTGGTTTTTGCCAGGCTGATATTATTTATTTTTATGTAATTGAGTTGATGTTTTATTTTTATTTTGGATTTTAAGTCTTAATTTGAAAGGGCTTAACCATTTCAAAGTTATAAAAGCATCCTCCCAAGGTTTCTTCTGGTACTTTGACGCTTTCATTTTATAAACTTGTCTTGATGTATTTGGAATCTGTCCTGATGAAAGGTGTGAAGTAGAGATCCAACTTTGTTTCCAGACATTTAGTGAGTTGTCTCAATTCCATATGTTGAATAGTTCATATCTTTTCCTCATTGACTGAAATACCACCCCTATCAAATGGTGGTGCTAGATCTCTGCATGTGTTTGGATTTATTTCTGTACTCTTCATTCCATAATATTGATCTATACCATACTTTTTAACTTATTATAGGTTTATAATATGCTTTGACATCCAGTAGGGCTGAGCTCCTTATTATTCTTCTTTCAAAATTACTGGCTACTCTTGCTTGTTTATTTTTCCAAATGAACTTTAGAATCATCTGTCTAGTTTTTTAAAAATATCCGGGTGGTGATTTTATTGGGAACATGTTTAAAGTTACAAATTAACTCAGGGAGAATTGATATTTTTATGATGTTGAGTCTTCCTATCCAATAATACTATTTGTCTACTTCTTCAAGCCTTGTCTATGTCCTTTAGGAGAATTTTAAAGTTCTCCCATATAGATATTGTACATATCTTGTTACATTTTATGGCATCCTGCTGGCTGTCCCAATATCCATTCTCACTTTCTTCCTTAGAGAAAGAATTTTGTTTAAAGCCATGCACACAGCCACATAGCTATAAAGTAGAATTCAAAGCCTTCCTCAGAGCTGGGTGTGGTTATGTGACTAAGTTCCAGCCAATCAGATGTGTGACAGCCTCCTTAAAAGGAAGAGCCTTCCTCTGCTGTTCTTTCCTTCCTCTCTCCTGTGGCCTGAATGCAGATATAATGCCTGGAGTCCTAGCATATGCTCCTTTGACCAAAAAGACAAGGACCAGGCCCCAGGAATGGTTGCTGGAATGCCACCCCCAGATAATGTTCACATGAAAAAGAAACAAACATATCTTATTTAAAGGACTGTTGTCTGGGGTTTATATGTTAATGGCAACTGAATTCACTTTAAATAATCCAAGTTATTATTTTATATTTTAAATTCTTATATAGTAAATGGGGTCTTTTCTTCCATGATATCTTCTATTTTTTTTTATTTTTTTATTTTTTTGCCTAAGTATATACAGTCTGCTGATTTCTGCTTATCAGTCTGTGCCCTGCCACTCTACTGAACATTATTTTTACAGAGGAGTTTTCCAGTTGATTCTTCCCAGATTGTCCAAATCACCTGTAATTAGTAATCACTTTATCTCCTCTTTTGCAGTGTTTATATTTATTTCTCTTGTCTGGTTGTGTGGTCTAGAATTTTAAGACCAAGGCTAAATAATGATGGTGATAGCAAGCATCTTTGATAGTCCCTGATTTTTTTTGGTGGGGGGGTGGGGGGGTGGGGGGGGTGCAGGGAATGGAATCTCTGAGCATTTCTTCCTCAGGCAGAATGTCATTTTCGTTGCCCCTGTCACTTGGCACCCAGATTGAAGGCGACCTTAACTGCTTTCCCCACCAGAATAAGGACCTGTGAGAGCTGCCATGGAACCTCCCTTCCACCCCAGCTGCCAGAGGGCCAAATGGGCTGTGGGGAAGAGGGGAGGGAGCAGGCCATGCAGAATCCCTTCAGTACAGGGTTTCTAAACCTTGTCACATTGGATTGACATTTGGGGCTGGATAATTCTTTGTTGTGGGAGCTTTTCTGTGCACTGCAGGATGCTAAGTAGTATCCCTGACTTCTATGCATGAAATGCTATTAGCAAAAATATAAATAAATAAGTGCTCTCAGCATCCCCCCCCCTCCCCCTGCAGTTGTGGGCAGTTCAAACTCAAATGCCCCCTGCAGGGCCTCTGGGGGACAACTACTGTTCTCATCTAAGGCCCCAAGATGGTCTGGTCCAGGTCATGAAGCCAAACAGGAATCTGGGAGCAATGCTCTGGTTTTCAGGACAAAGTGGCTGTGCCTGGAGTGTCCCCTGCCATTTTATCCCCAGGAGACAGCAATCCAGCCCCTACCATCCCTGCGAACATCTGAAATGTAGAAGGAAACTCAGGCTCAGTAAAGGTAAGTCACGAGGTTGCCTGGCTGGTAAGAGACAGAGTTGGGCTGAGTCCGTAGGACTGTCCGTGAGCACCTTTCAGATCAGATGTAACAGTAAAAGCCATGAGTTGGAAATCTCTAACTGCTGATTGGACCTAAATTCCTTTGGGCTGGGAAAGGAAGGCTTCGTTCGTAGTGAGAAGGGAACAGAGACCGGGAGGTCACAGTCGCTGACAGGGAAGAATTGATTTAGAAGCCGCATGGTATAACCAAAGCTCCCTTGGGATAGGAGCACAGATCTCTCCCAGAAACTCAAAAGCTAGCAAGAGAGGAAATTCCCAAAAATAATGTACCTTTAAAATTTTTTCTATAAAACCTGAAGGGGGAATAAAAAGACCTAGCAGTTAGTTTTATGAAGGGGAAAAAAATAGCTTATCTTCTAAGACCAACCGTGCTCCTTTATTAGGGTGGGAAAGGGAAAGAGATCTGCGAGGAAAGCAAAGGACCCGAAAATGAGTTTCTATGAGGTGGGGGAAAATGTTCTCATACTGAGGGAGCAGTGATAGGTCAAAGTATACTTTCCTTTTAGCAAAAGTATACTTTCAATGTGATAAAAAATCAACTGTTGATATCTCTAGAAATATGGATAATTTCACTTCTAGGACTTGCCCCCCTCATAGTTATCTGTGCATCTCACTCGGTGTCTGGCTTATGTATAAGCAGTTGTGTCTACATGTCATCATCTCAAATGCTGGGCGGCTCCTCCAACTTCTCTCTTCCTGATGTTCAGGTCGGAAGTGAAGGAGTTCTGATGCTGAATCATAACTCTGCTATTTACTAGCTGGAGGATGTTGGGTTGGTCCAAACTATCTTTGGGACTCATTCTCCTTATCTATAAAATGGGGATAATCTTGCCATCCCTGAATGAACAACAGAGGCGAAGGCTCTAGCACAGTGCCTGGTACATGGCAGTTACCTCAGAAATTCCGACCTCTCCAGCAATCTTCAACAGGCATTTCTTAAAACACACATCCCTTGTGGGGCAAGTCACTAGATCCCTAGCAACTTTTTATTTTTTGAAAAATACTTATTACCTTCTATTGTGTATAAGACACCGAGATAGACACTGTGAAAATAAAAATAGAAAGCTTAAATTTTATCACATGGGGGAAAGGCATAAATGATATTTAAAAGAGAGAGAAAGAGAAAGAGAGAGAGAGAGAGGGAGGGAGAGAGAGAGAGAGAGACTAAAACTTTTAGTCTAGCCCAGTGAGAACATCAGGGGTCCTGTCCTCTGGGCCTAGGGAATGACACTACATGGGTACACCAAGTGCCCAAGGGAGAAAGCATAGCAGGGGGTTGCACAGGTGTTACTAATCAGGGTTGATAGACAGCTTCCAGATCCTGGCAAACTTCTCAGGACCTGGGATGGCCATGCTTCGAGCCCGGGCCTTTCTGCAGAGCAATGGGAGCTGCTGTGGTTGCAGCTTTAATTTGTCCCTCTGCTCTTGGATCACCATGCACTGTCACTCCCTTATCTCCTTGACCACCCACCACAGTCCTGGCAGGGGTATCGCCATCCACACTTTAAAGACACAATGGCTCACAAAGGTGAACAAGGGACCTGAACTTTATAAGTTGGGTGGAGTCCTGTTTTCTTAATACAACACCTCAGTGGTCTCATCTGAAAATTCATCCTTTCCCATTTATAAAATTTCACTTTCCCAACGTGCCGGCAGATTCCCCAAGAATAAGGGCCAGAAAACTCTTCTCTGTAAACCACACAGCATTTAGCAAAGGGTTAGCACACATGACAGCCTTCACACAATAGAAAACATTGGGGGGTGGGGGGGGGGGAGTGTTTTGCTTGATTTGAAAACTCGCCCTAAGGGAGGGACCCATAAGTGTCTGTCTTCACTCCAGTGTCTGATGTTCTTGCTCCCTCGCATGCTCAGCCTCGGCGCTCAGGCCTGAGTGCCACATTAACGATGGCAAATTCTTCCATTTACTTAAAGATGAAAGATTAGAAGTATTACTTTGCAGATGCCAAGTATCTGGATCACCAGAGAACAGGCCCTCGGGAGGTTATGAAGAAACCCTGCTTGTTTTTGGACAAACAGTGGAGACTTGTGAACAACTGTGGTTAATCAGATGGGAAGACAGGCTCTTGGCTGATAGATGTTACCAAACACCTTCAGAAATTTGACAACATATTCAAGAGGAAGACAATTACCCCCTTCAATATAGTCAGATGCCCCTCAACCTTGTGGCAAATGTTGGTGACTGACTAGCATATTCCGCTCGGCTTTCTCTGCACAGGCCCCTCCCACCTCGCCCAGGAAAGCCAGATGGCTCAAATCCCACCCAGGCCAGACAGGATGATCTGCGAGAAGCCTAGGAACAATGCACCTCATGCCTCTCCATCAAACAGAAAAGCATAATTTGCTTCAGAGACAAGGTAACTGATTTCAAAATTCTCCACCGCACCGCAGTGCTGACACCTGAGAGTCAATGGTCATATTTCACTCTGGGCCAGTCTGTAGGGAACCCTTTCTCCAAGCCTTCAACAGAAATAGCTCAATCATTTAGGAGCAAAATAATAACTACTTCATATTTTTAAATGCTTTTTTATACCAGGCTCAGTATTAAGTCTTTTACATAAGTTATCTCATTTTATCTCACAAATAGCCTATGAGTCTGGTAGGACTATTATTATCCCCATTAAAGATCTGCCTGGGGTTACCTACCTGGCCCAGGACACAAAGGTGATAAGTAACAGAGTCTGCTCTGTCTGACATCAACTCCCATGCTCTTAACCATTTTGCTCTGTGGCAGGAGGAGGAAAAAAAAATTGTATCCACACTCCTGCCCTTTTTTGGGATTGAGAACACAGTTGATACTGTTGGGGTGATGGTTGTTTTTGACTCATAGCAACATGGTTATAAGACATAACCGATAATGCCATTTTGACCAAACAGATGACCCGGTGTCTGAAGAGAACAGACCTTCAGCGACTACAGTGACAGTTGGGAACCTGAGGTGTGAAACAGCATCCCCTTTCACAGCCAAAATAAATACTGGAATTGTACCTGGGCATTAAGACTTGGAATCACGGCAGACTAACTCATCTGATAGCATGGTTGTCCAATTATTTATTTTATCCACAGCAATGAAAGCAAATTCTTATCCTTAATACTCATGGATAATAACCTGGCCTCCACTGATGGAAAATAGGCCTTGACTTATGTCCCTAGCAAGTGGTGTGGGCTGCCCTGCCTGTCATGATACTATACCTAGGGCCTCATTCCTCTCCAGGCTATCAATCATCTTGCATCTCAAAATGGCTTTCTCTGCACATTTGGGGTTCAGTGTTCAGACAGGGGCTAAGGACAGTGGTGACCTCAAGCAAGCCGCTTCTCTGAGTTTTACTGTCCTCAAATATGAGATAAGATGGCTGGATGAGTTAACACCCAAGGACCCCTCTCATCTAAGATCTGGGAAGCAAAGCAGCTGGAGTTCATGAAGCTTGAACTTGCAAACCTGGCTGTTGCATGTTCAATAATGTTTCCCTTTCCACTTTGGAGCAAACCTTTCCCAGCAGGCATTTTACACAAAATGTGAATCAGATGAAACTCTCCTGCTTGCATTCTTCAATGACGCCCCATGGACATGCTTCCTAGAATGGCATGAGAGGGCTTTGCAGTCTCCACCAACCTGGCCTTTTAGTCTCATACCTCACCACACTCCCTCGCAATCCAAACCTGGGGCCTATGGGGAATTCGGGGATGGGAGAGTCCCAGATGTGTGAGTCTGTCTCCTGCTCGATGTCCTGGCACAGGCCCCACTATGAGTATCTATCTTCCAGAATAGAGTCACGAGGACAGGGCCTGGAAACTCCCCAGTGCCTGATGCATCCTAGCTTCTCAATACCTGTTGGGCAAATGGATGAAGGAATGAATGAGTAGAGAGCTGATTTGCAGACCACGGCCCCAGGCAGCCGGATGACTCGGACAAACATTTCAGATAACACATGGAACTATTAAAACATCGAAGGCTCAAATCATCAGAGGTAGCTGAATTGGCGGTTCTCTCGAAACTTCTAATCCCTCCTCCATTACATTCAGGGAGAACCCCTCTGCTACCTTCCATGGTAGTCACAGTAGAACTCAAGCGCCCCGAAATGGCTATTTGAGGTTCAGTGATGCCTCACTCTGGCTCCAGGGCTGGCCCTCCTCTCCCCACCATTTGGTGCCACCTGCCCCCTCTGTCCAGCCATGGGGTCTCCGACAGTTCCCCAAGCACGTTTGCCACATCCCTGTTCCCTCTCCCTGGAGAACAAACTCCTTGGCATTCAGGTGTCGGTCTCCATGCCCTTTCCTGAAAGGAGCCGCTCTTGCCCACCCACTGCCTGCCCCAGCCCCTTACTTTAACCCCAGTCACCTTGGTCATTTCCTTTGCAGCAGTGATCATAGTTTGTAATTATTCTGTTTGTTTATTTCCTTGAGTTTTACTCAGTGAGATCCATGAGACCCGGGACTGTGACTTCATGTTCATAGCTTAGTCCCCAGAGCCCTGCAAAGTGCCTGACACTCAATGTTCATTGACTGTCTGGATAAGATAATGGGCAGGATCTGTATTAAGTCCATTTGAATGACCTTCCAGTTAATGGCATGATTACAACTACTAATGCACTGCCTACTTGGCCCTACTATGTAATGCTCCACGATATTTACTGAGTTATCAGTCTGAGTCCGTTTTTGTGCTAGGTCTTGAGCACACTGAGAGAGAAGACACAGCCCCTGTCTTCGAGGAGGGGTCTGGAGGGAGCAGGGGATACAAGGCAAGAATACTCGGGATGGTAAGTTCTACACCAGTGGGACAAAGAGGACACCACCATTGCCCTTAGAAGGCAAAGGCTGACGGTCTCGCCTTTTTTGGGCTCAGCGATTTGTAGCTGGAAACCCAGCCAGCATTCTGTCATCACAGAAAGGGCCACTCCAGCTGAAGGACCAAGAGTAACCTTTCTGGGGGCGTGCCTGGAGCCTGGCGGAAGTAGAGTGTAGAACACTACGCAGGGCCCAGAATTCCCGGACGCGAAGGCCAGCAAGCCGCCTTACAAGCTCCTTTGTCCGGAGGAGAAGCTGCCAAAACTAGTGAGCCTGGTCTCCCATGCGCAGCCCCGCAAGGAGCCACGTGCTAGGAGAGTGGTCAGCACCTCGCAGGTCACCCGGCCCAGAGAAAGCGCTGACGAAACACAAATGAAGCTCCACACGCGTTGAGGGGGATGTAGGGAAAGCACGTCTTCCTGTGAAGTGGGGGTCACCCAAGTTGCGAAGGACATCGGAGGCCTCGTGCAAGGCCAGGAAGCTGAAACGGACTGACCTCGGTGGGGACACAGAACAGATTTTATTATTCTTAGAAAAAGAAGTCTTACATTTATATTTGTTTAATTTGGCCACGGAAGGTATTTGCTTTAAGACCGTGTGGTGCTTTTCAGCTAATCAGAAATGTGAATGGGCGCACGCGTGTGTGCGCAGGCATACGTGCCGCTTAGGGTCTAGGGTTGTGGTCATGCCCACATGTGTATCTACGGACTTAGACCTACGGCTAATAAACAGGGAGAAGACAGAGGTCCATGAGCATTAGGCAGATTAAGAAGATCCCTGTTTTTCATCAGAGCGGACACATTCTGGTAGAGTTTACAAAACAAAAAGAATTAGAGCTAAAGACAGCCTCCATTGTTACACTTGATGACTGTTTACTGGGTACTTACCATGTAGCAGGCAGGTCCAGGTTTTGGTGTGAGGGTAGGGGTCTACCAGTAGTTCAACCTGCACATTCTGAGTCTGAGGTGCCTTGGAGACATCTAACTGAATAGGCTGAGCAGGTGGTGATACATGAAGGTTGGGGCTGGAGAACTAATGATCTGGGTGAAATTTTCTAAGAGGATAAAGTGAGAGAAAAGGAGCACGCTAGCCCTGGTCTGTGAGCAAGTCCAACAGTTAATGGGCAGGACTTGCAAGGGAAGAACCAGAGAGGAAACTCAGAAGACTGAGGTGACCAGGAAGCCTAAGGAGGGGGAGGACCTCAACCATGCAGCATGTCAGTCACTGACACGCTGTCTCCAGTTTGGTGATTCAGCAGTTCCCAGATCTTTTTATCCAAGGGAAAGAGAGCTATTTGTCTTTATTTGTAGTTACTGATATTTTCTCTTTATCCTTTGAAATTCCAATTTAGAAATAATAATAATAATAATAATAATAATAATAATAATAAAACAATAATATATAAATGGCATTTTTTAAGAAAAGACTTTCCAGATCCATACAGTTATCAAGTGCCAGAAACTGCAAACCCACCAATGGGAAAGAGGGAAGGAATTTACAGAATTCCACTCAGACTGGAAAAAAACACCCCAACAATTCTGTAAGTGACATTGGGAGACAGGACCTTGTACAAGACAGTAGCTATCGCCTTGAAAGAACTTCCATTCAGAGAAAACCTAATAGAACTGCATGTTCAATTATTGGGTGCACTGGTGCCCCAGCCCAACGATAGCTCAGTTTCCTGGGCCCTTCTCTCTCCACGCCAACAGGCCCATTGCCTTCTCGTTGTCCTCGCGGGCACTCCCTACCTACTGCTCCATCTGAGGAGGAGACTGTACTCCAGATACTTCCTTCTCATAAAAATCACCTTCCTCCAAACTATGAGCCCTCCTGAATAACTTGCAGATCTGTTCAATGTCATTGAGGTAAGGTGGATACCATAGCTTGATATGCAACTTCCCCCAGAGAACCCCATATGGTGAACAGATGCATAGACTGCTCAGAAGACTCTGGAAAGTTACTGGGGGAGACTCTGGAGAGTTATTGGAGGAGATGGGCACCGCTTTAATAGCTGCTCAAATCCTGGCTGGAGTGACCACTGACTTATCCTTGCCTCTGAGTTCAGCATGAATCAGCCACTTCTTTTTTTTTTTTTTTTTTTTTTTTTTCTTAACCACAGGACCATTCTTGAAGCAGGATTGGGATTGCTTGATGTTATTCAGCTCAAATTAAGAGTGCTGTGCATTCCCTGGCTTAGCTGGAAATTACTGGCTGTGTTTTATCCTCACACTAGAGCAGGTGGTTTGGGCAAAAATGTGGATGAAATAGTCAGTTATGTTCAATGGAGGGAGGTTCTTAAGGTTGACCCCTCTCTATTATGGGAAAAAGTAATAATCAGCTTTAAACAGTCTCTCAGTTACAATCAAGGTCATGGAAGTATACTGAGGGCCTTGGGATGTACACGCAGAGCACAGCAGACCCTGAGATTTAGCAAGTATAGCTTTACTATTCTTTAGCTACCCTGGGGGCCCATGACAAGGAGCAACTGCTACCTGCATCAAGGACATATTTTAATTTGGGTTTTAAGAAAGTCTGTGTGTGGTGTAAGCCAGCTGGCCAAATGAATGAATACAAGCGAGTAGAGACAGTGACAAGTTCTGTGAGAGAAATAGTTCTCAGCCAGAAAGCAACTGGTTTGACCCAATTAAGCACAGGGATGTGCAATTGGTTGGTGGTTCAGATCTGGGACAAACAAGTCCTCCAAAAAGTCTATTCAGAAATAAAGAAATCATGATTTGTGAATTTATTTTAGCAAGTGCTATGGCACAAAAACTTTAATGAAAACTAAAAAGGTGGTTAAAATACTCCCTCCCTCACTCTCCCTCTCTCTCTCTCTTTCTCTCTCTCTCTCTATATATGTACATATATATTTGTAGTATATTAATCACATGTATTTTATTACATTCATCCTTTAATTATATATTGTTCATGTACTTTATTATATATAATTTTTAAAAATATATTTTGATTGATTTCAGAAAGGAAGGGAGAGGGAAAGAGAGATAGAAACATCAATGATGAGAGAGAATCACTGATCAGCTGCCTCCTGCACACCCCATACTGTGATTGAGCCAGCAACCCGGGCATGTGCCCTGGCAGGCAATTGAACCTTGAACTCCTGGTTCATAGGTTGATGCTCAACACACCAGCTGGGCCATATATAATTAATATATGTCATTAATATAGAGATATAACTATATAGAGAAATGTTGGGAGTTTGTGTTGCCTGTATATATAAAAGTAAGTATAAGTATAGATGCAATAAAGTAGTTAACATGTTGTGTGAGAATGAGCCCAGGCAACATAAAATTCTTAATCTCTTTTTCTCTCATATTTTAATCATACAACTTTATTGTGTGTATATATAGTAAGGCATATATAATAAAGTACATATACCTAATGAACATACAAGTATGATTAATATATGCAACATAGAGGATGTTTAAAGTTATTCATTGCTTATATATAGGGTGTCCCAAAAATGTATACACACACTTTGAATAGTTATGAAAACAGTGTTTATTAAAACACCTTTCATTTTCAAAATTGAGCTATCAGGTGTTAAATTATGTATTTTTGGGGGACACCCTTACACACAATAAAGTATATGTGATAAAGTATCTAGTATCATTCATATTTGTAATACATATTTAGCATAGGTATCTGAATGTGTGCATTTATATTTTATATAATACATGTACCTATAGTGTATGTTTTCTATAAAATCAATAGAAGTTTAAGTGATTTCTTAGCTTATATTTGGTGTTGGTCTCTTCCCAAATTTGCAATATATTTTTACCTACTGCTTTATATGAACAGAGATTAAAAAAAACAACAATCACTCTTGAAGGCTTAGAGTACACAAATGTAAAATCTGCCATCTTTTCAGGCTAAAAAAAATATCACTATTTTCATGTGCTAACAGCCCCAAATGGAGGTTAATTAAACAAATGTCAATTTTCTAATCTGTTGATGATTGTCAAGCAGTTTTTATTGCCAGAGATTAGCTGTTAAGATATACATACCCACAACCATGCCTGCTATTTTCTGAAACATAAAGGTTCTGATTTAATGGAAAATCACTGCAGGGCATAAGTATAAACTGTAAAACAATTAAAATCATAAATCCAAATGGCAGCAATTCCCAGTGAGTCTTACAACATCAAACTAAGCAGCTGCCAATCTGAAAAGCTCTGCCCTGGGCCCTGCAGGCGAGCTGGCTGGAGCTGGGGCTAGAGATACGCACGGGCGGCTTCCAGTGGGTGGCCTCCAGCGAGAACCTAAGGCTGACCCCATGGGACAGTGGGATGGTCAGCCCCAGGCCTCAGAAGATTCCAGGGCAGAGGCTGACCACTGGTTTCTAGCCAGCTTGTTTCCCTTTCATAGGAAACGCCATTCATTCATGCATTCAAATATTTACTGAGCAACTACTGTGTGACATGTACTGTTCTTGGCTTATAGGAAACCAATTCCCGACCTTCATGGAGCTTCCATTCTCTCGTGGAAAGAGACAATGAACAAAATGATAAATAACATGTTAAGGAAGGAAACTGCTATGAACATTTAGGCTGGGGTTAACTCTGATCCATGTTCCCTGTCTCTCTTCCATTGCGTGACAAGTAATTATTGAGTACCTTCGAAGTGCTCTGGACTTTGTGAGATGACTTGCAAGAGATAGAATTCGAAGACTTGGCATCTGCCATCCACAGGGGAAACAAGGAGAAACCCAGTAAGCTACCGTGCTCAATGACAGCGTTTAGTGGGTATTTACCAGTGCACCTCCCATGGATGATCTCATTTCATTTTCTCAAAAACGCTCTCAAATGGGTCCTATCACTCCCACTTTAGAGATGACAAAACTGAGACTTAGAGAGGGAAAATATCTTGCCCAGAAGTCCACAGCTGGTATGGGGATGGTAACCCAGCTTTGCACCTTGCAGGGGGAGCTCCTAGGCACGCCCTCCACGTGTGTCTACACCAGGTGGTGGAGACAGTCTGCACTGAGGAGTTTCTGAGAAGCTGCAAGCTCCTGGAAGAAGGTCCCACATCTGCTGCATTGTCCATATGCTCCTCGGGTCCACAGTGCCTGCCCCAGTGCGAGTGCCAGGAGAGGTCAGTAAATACTGCCTCTCTGGTCCTGCTCTGGTGGTCTCGCTGCAGGACTACCCTCATTTCCATCCCAGACGGGCTATAGTGTGTGGTCACTGAGTCTTAACTTCTCAATAATGACATTTCATTGGTTTATTAATCTTATTTGTAATGCTCAACCAGAGAACTAGGAAAACTGGTTAAAGATCAAGGACACAAGAATAAGGGAAAGTTTACCAAAACAGGGACTCTCCATGATGCCACTTAAGGATGAGTAAGGCTGAGATGCCTGAGAAGACACCGCACAGACATGAGGTGGAAGGTTTCTCTGGCTCTGACTTACTAATGCTGTGTGAATACAGTGACTGAATCTCAGAGCCTCAGGTTCCTTACCTGCAAAACGGGGTTAACAATACTCATTTCAAAGACTGACTGTGATGCTTACTTGAGATGATATGTAAAGAACGTATTACAGTTTCCGGCACAGAGTGGGTGCTTGACAAATAGTTCCAATTCCCCTTCATAGCAGTTTCCAAACTCGACCATTCAAACCACTGTTTTCAGACTCCTCCCTCACCCACAACGAAATGACTTTCTGTCCCATGAACAGATTTGAATCTCGGCTGTTTTTTCAGACTGACCGCATTGCAAGTGACACTGTAAGGGAAGAGCACAATGTCTAACCACTATGCTGGACACCTGAAACTAATACAATATCAAATGTCAACTGTAATTGAAAAAAATTTACAAAGAAAACTGTAAATTAGTGAAGTGTGACTCCAGTATCAGGAACTTTTCCTCGTTCCCTGCCCTTTCCTCAGTGGTGCCCCTCTCCTGGGCCAGTGCCTGCTGCCTCTATGCTCGTCCACTCTCTCCCAACCAGCTCCTGAAAGAGGCTGACCACAGTGCTCATCCTCTAGTAGTGAATGCTCACGGGGAGAGGGAAGGGCACGCCCCTTTGCCAAGGTCTTACCATGTATATCCCGGGTTCTGTATCCCAGGCACTGTGCTAGGTTCTGTGGGGGAGACTCAAGGATGTTAAGAATGCGTTTCCACCAGGAAAATGTTTGAAACGTGGTATTAAAATGGGGAGCACATGTTTAAGTATTAATAAAAGTCAAATCAAAGGTTAAACAGTAAGTGTTCACTTTGGGGCTTTTGCAGACACTGTTCTCTCTGTCTGCAACACCCTTCCTCGTCAGTACCCCTTGACTGGCCAGCTCCCCAGCCCCACTTCACTGGCCACCCCCCTTCACTGGCCAGCCCCCCTCCACTGGCCAGACCCCCCTTGACTGGCCAGCTCCCCAGCCCCGCTTCACTGGCCACCCCCCTTCACTGGCCACCCCCCTTCACTGGCCAGCCCCCCTTCACTGGCCAGTCCCCCTCCACTGGCCAGCCCCCCCCCTTGACTGGCCAGCTCCCCAGCCCCGCTTCACTGGCCACCCCCCCTCCACTGGCCAGCCCCCCCTTCACTGGCCAGCCCCCTCTTCACTGACCAGCCCCCCCCTTCACTGGCCAGCCCCCTCTTCACTGGCCAGCCCCCCTTCACTGGCCAGCTCCCAGCACTTCCTGCAAGAAGCTCTCATGGGCTCCCCCAGTAAGGCTCAGTGCCCCTCCTAAGGGAGTCCCAAGACACCTGGGCCACCCCTGCCATTCACAACAATGAAATGTGAATGTTTATCTATTTGTCTGTCTCCCCCATTAGGCAGTGAGGTCCACGGAGAGGGGATGAAGGACAGGGGGAGGGGCTGCGTCAAGTTCATCACTATCCCCACAGAACCTTGCACAGTGTCTGGGATGCAGCAAGCACCTAATCCATATCTGGTGACTGACTAAGAATGAACACAGGCACAGAGAGTTCTCTGTGGGCGGAGGGGTCGGCTTCCATGACGGTGCTTTGGAGTACTTACTAAAGAAAAATGCATTAAATAATTTCCTTCTGGAAACTCAGCGTTGCCTGTGCCACAGCTTGGATGCCAATCTGATAAAACAACACTGCCTGTACCCACACTACAAGAACCAACCTGTTGGGTGATTAGTACCCTGGCCTGGCAGCCCCAACCCTGCTGCATACAGCTGCTGTGCTGTTTGCACAGGTTAACTTGCCTTAAATACTTTTTAATCATTTACAACAGGCACTTCATTTATACAATGAAGGCACATACAATCCGACTGTGATTCGTGCTCCATTTTGTTGTGGCGGCGATCGTGTAAGGGATGGACTTGGATTTTCCTGCTTATTTAAGCCTAATGTGAATGAGTACGGACTCGTCATCAGAGAGCATCTGCTTTTCTCAGAAGGTCCTTACTTGTGTACCTACTAAGTGTCTCCATATTCAAATGCATTTTTTTAAAACAATGTGTGAACTTTTATTGGCACGTGTGAACCTGGGAGAAGGGAATCATTCAGAGACACTGAAAAGTGGAAAATCTCCATCAGCAGTTGTACTTGGCTAATGAAGTCAATGACTAACTCACTTCCTCCTGATGACACACAGTTAACCGCATCCAGGAACTTGACTCTCTTTCTCCTCTTCCATCCTCTACGCCCGCCCTGCGTGGTATATGCCGACCTCTAGTCAGATACACTGACTTCAGAAAAGATGTCTCTTTTCCAGATTAGTTGATTCCCATGGACTGAAACTTTTATTTAAAATCCAGTCATGGTTACCTAAAATGTCCCCCAAAAGTCACTGTTATTTTCATTTATCAGGAACTTTCTAGAGGAGCATGTTATACAAGTATTGTATCCCCTGCTTTTCAAAAGTCACTTTATGCCTCTTCGCTTTTATGAAAGACCTACCTTAGTACCTGTTTTCGATAACTGAAAGAAAATCCAAAGAGAATTTCTGCTTTTACAAAAAAAGGCAAGGAGCGAAGAAGCGTGCAGCACTGTTTGGCAGTGAGCTGTTGCAGAGGCGCTCTGCACCCTCAGCGGCGAGAGCCATACCTCCAGGCTTCTTCCCTGAGAATTATGCTCAGTATCTCAGCATCAAGCTTCCAGATCTTTGAACTGTGTCTGTGCATCCATTAGCTAGATGCATCCTAAGGTAATTGCTTTTTTGCTTTACACCATTTCAAGTTATAAAAGTTTTCATGGAAAGGCCCTTTGAAACCTGTATCAGAAACCAAGCGATCCTCTTTGTCAACCTCATAATGGGGACCAGTCCGATTTTTCCTTCCTATTAGAATTTGGATTACCGAGTTCTGCAGAATGGATGAACTGTTGTAAAGGCCATCCATTCATTTTCCCAAATACTCTTTCCAAAGACATTTCTACTAATTAAATAAACATTAGGTTCTAATTCTCTATAGCTTATATACATCTATGTGAGTAGGCATGGCAATGAAGAACCTGAGATGTTGCTACAGAGAGGGACTGGCTAAAGTGGGCGTGACACCATTGCAAATAATTACCAGAGTGTCTTGTTTGCACCCTGATGAGATAGTCCAAGTCAGACATCCCTTCTTCCAGAAAAGATTTAACTGTGTGTAAAAAGATCTTTTCAAGACTCAACGTATTTACCAATTAAGTGAAGCTTGCTAGTGAAGAAATACTTTTCATTGTTTAGGGCACCTGCCATTACATAAACATGCAACCCAGCCATTCCTATCATTCCTCACATTGACTATGTAAAGACCTTTACTAGCTGTAGTGGAAGATCAGAGAGATATAAGACTCGTTCCAGTCCTTAAGGAGTTAGTAGTTTGTCAAAGGTGGATCAATGAATAAAGTGTTGGGTACAAAGAATATGATCACTTTCCTCTACCCAGAAGCCCTAACACAAATGCAGGACCATGGATTTACATGGCTATTTTTTAACATAACTAGAGATCAGTCTCCAATTCAGGAAGGACCATAAAGTTATATGGCAGTGTCAAGGGTATTGCTCAAATAAGTTTTCATAGAGGAGAATAGGCCTCATCATATTAATATCGGCTGATTACATTAAGCTATTATTTAAAGGGAAATCTAAGATGGATGTCTATTCACATTCCTTATGAGTCTTGGGAGGCAGCAACACCATTATGAGTAGAAATGTAAACCGCTTGACATTAGCATTTCTTCCTTAAAAGCAAACATTTAGAAACCGCTTTTCAAACTCATATGGCTTGAAATCATTGACAACTATCAGTTGCTTGAATTCAGCAATGCCTTGAGTTTGCCTCTCCTTCAATCAGTATGTACTTCATAAAACATTTGTTTCTTCATTTATTGCTGGTAACTTGATTTCTGTGCTTGGAACAGCAGTAATCCTTACCCTCAAACACCTTAAGAGGGTCAAGAAGGAATAGGATACAGTATAACAAAACTCATTATGTTTGCTTCTGTTCTGTTGTACAGAAAAGAATCCTTAAGGATTCTGAGAGTAAGCAGGTTAGATCTCTCATTCCCCTAATAAAAGCCATTTCTTGCTCTGGGGTAGTGCTTTTGACTCCCCCCAAATTCTTTTATCCTCTTTATCTCATTGCACCTCATTTCAGTCTCACTTCTTCCCAGTAACTGTCCCACAATTGGAGGTAATAGTTTAAGACATTAAAGTGTGCTGACTTGCTTATCTTTTTACTCTGAGTTTCCTTTCAACAGGGTGTAGACCAAAAAAAGGGGGTGGGGGGTGGGGAGCTCAAGTGTTTTCCTTTGTAAGGCTTTTCCTTTCCTTGTATTTGCACATTTTTGCTAGTGAACTTGCGTAAACTTTCCTCTTAAAGTTTAAACATACATTCTGGAGAGAGGTTTCAGGATCCATGACCGTCGGGCGGTAAATATTGCCACAACGACCAATGGCAAGGCGGTCTTGTAAAGTTTTCTAGAACCTCTTCTCAAGCTTTACTAGGGAGGACTGAACTCAACTGCACGTAAAAAACAAAGTGGCTTCGCCAGCTCTTCTAAGCAGAATGGAGGCAAACACTTGTTGGCTTGGAGCTAAAGTAAACAGCCTGTGGGTCTGAGCCAGGTTCCAATGCTGCTCCCCTGCTTCCTGGTTATTCCACCGTCCTACTTCATACCACAACTTGAAGTCTCAGGGTCTTCACCTTTAAGATGGGGACAATACTATCTACCCCACAGGCTGTGTTCCTAAGAGCTAAATGAGAGAACACAGGGAAAACACTTCTTACCAGGCACAATTTAACCCCTCAATCGTTATTATTAATATTCTCAAGCACAGCCGGTGTGGTTCAGTGGTTGAGCACCGACCTATGAACCCGGAGGTCAGGTTTCGATTCCCGGTCAAGGCCCACATCCAGGTTGTGGGCTCAATCCCTAGTGTGGGGCGTGCAGGAGGCAGCCGATCAATGATTTGCTCTCATCACTGATATTTTTATCTCTCCCTTCCTCTCTGAAATCAATAAAAATGTATTTAAAAAAAACAATTTTCAAAGTGGGGAGCTTCACATATCAACCCAGACTTGGGCAAAATCAGAGGGCTACAATAAGGGCTATTTAGGGTATTTTATCAGTAAGGTCATTTAAAGAGACTGAAATGTAAAACGTATGTATGTGTCAGAATGGTGGCTACCTCTGAAGGGGTGGCACAATACTGATGGAAAGGGCATGCGAGAGTTGGCTGGGGTGTTAGAAATAGTCTATACCATGATCTGGATCACATAGGTATATATTCATGTAAAATTCTGTTGACATCTAAGAATTAGTTGTGGACTATACTGCAGGCCTACTGTCCCTCAATAAGAAAAAAAGTGGGGGGAGGGAGGATGAGAGGGACAGAGAAAGGGAGGGAGGAAAAATGAAATCGGGGGCAGAGGAAGAAAAGGAACAATTGGGGCAGGCATAAATGAATGTTCCCATGGTCTGCTTTGCTCCTTTTAAGTTACACACGAACCTAATTCAGGGCAGGCTTGTTCAACAAGTGAGCTGACTGGCTAGAAAAAAACCAGGGCTATCTTTCCTCCATGACCAGATCCTAACTCCTGTACAGAGGCATTCATGAGTGTCATTTCTGTTATATATTTAGGTGTAGGAACCCAGGGGGTATGATCTCAGAGATGGCATGTTGGTCTGTTTTCAATCCAATGTGCCTACTGACATGTGCTCCATACCTTGTGATATATGAACCTTGTACTGACATTGGTGACCCTGACCTTCAACCCAAAATTCCCCATCAACAAGTTGGTCAACACTTTCTAACCATCTCTTGCAAGCCCCCCACCCTGCCAGGTCCTGTAAATTCTCTACGGGCAGCTATACCACCTCAGAGCCTTCTTGCTGTGCTGTACAGACTTTGCAGGTACCCCCCCTCCCCCATGGTGTCCAAGACAGCGAGAGAAAGCACTGGGCACCATGGTATCAGAGAGAACAGAGCCAGGTGACTTCTCCAGGGCACAGAGTGGAACCTGTCTCAGGGTGTGGGGCTGGTGCCCCCTCAGAGTGATCTAATGCCATAAAGCATTCAAGGCAGTCTGGTCCCAGGAGGCCATAAACAATGCAATGTCTACTTACCATGGGCGCACTGAGGTGGAAGTGAAAACTGTCTACCTGTATATTCTTAATCCTTTTAATACCATACACCAAACCATTATTGGCATACGCCTCCCCATAAAAGATGCTGAAAGGGTGGGGTGATGTTAAGGTGCGTTGGTTAGATTGAGTTGTGATGGTAAACTATTTTTTTAAATGTTTTGTTAGAAATAAAATTTATTGGGGAGAAGTAGTTTTAATGTGGGAATGGATCCAAGCAGTTCAAAAGGATGCTACCACGTATTCGTGTTAAACACCTGTAAAAGCCACAGTGGTGGGAAACTGATATTAACAACATCAATAAGAAGAGGGGAACATATTGTACTATTCTAGTTTTTACAGTTTGTATAGATCAAATCTTTCTCCATTTAATATTTATGGGGTGGGGGGAACCCTCTGGTTTTTCAAACATAAACGGTTTGAAAAGAAAGTTCAATACAATCTGAGAAGTTGGAGAAAAAGAAATGACAAGTGGAAGTGTCTCCTTTTTGCCTTCCCCTATCTTCAAAGGGGTTCAAAACAGTTTCACCATCTTGATCTGATTCCTCCAGGATCTGAGAACACTGCAATTCTGGCTGTATTCTACTAGGTGGCATGACCTTAACAGCCAAAACAAGGGACCTATTAACCCACCGCTTTTCCCAGCCTTTCCAGTTACATAATGACAGGACTTTAGAGCCTGGGCAGGGTTGTTCAGCCTTGGCACTACTAACATCGTGGGCTGAGCAGTTTGTGGCTGGGAGCTGTCCTGTGCATTGGAGAATGCGTAGCAGCACCCTGGCCTCCACCCATGAGAGGTGGGGCCGCAGTGCCCCCACCAAGGTGGGATAACCAAAAATGTCTTCCGACATTGCCAATGTCCCCTGGGTAAAACCATCACCAGGTGAGAACCACGGTGCTGCAGTTTTATCAAGAATCACCTGGTCCACCCGGCCGGCATGATTCAGAGGTTGAGCGTCAACCTGTGAACCAGGAGGTCACTGTTCAATTCCTGGTCAGGGCACATGCCCGGATCGCAGCCTTGATCCTCAGTAGGGGGCGCGCAGGAGGCAGCAGATCAATGATTCTCTTTCATCAATGATGTTCCTATCTCTCTCCCTCCCCCTTCCTCTGTGAAATGTATATATGGAGAGTCACCTGGTCCAATTTCATCAGAAAGGTGAAGAGACTATGGCTGATACAATGTTCTGAATCTGCATTCAGTACTTTTCCCTGTAAACAGTGCTGCCACTGAAGAACCATAGATATAGATATAGATTATTTACTTATTTATTTATTTTCTTGCCTGTGTTCCATGCTGGGGAACTGAGTTTCCTAAGTCTATTATCCAGAAAGACAAAACCTCCTGGAACCTCAGGCACAGAGGAGCCCCTTGGCTGTAGGCAGAGCACAGCATCTCCGGGGCTGTGCCCAAGGGGTCCAGGCCTCCCATTTGCAAACTCCCAGGGCACCCCACAACAGAAAGCCAGGAGAATCCAACAAATTCCCGGGTGGCCTTTTAAAAGACACACTGTAACTACAGGCGTCACCTGTTCTATCCAAATTCCAGCGAAGAAAAGGAGACTCCTTAAGCCACAATTCAGACACGCTAAGTGAATTCCACTCACAGGCTGGGCAGGGTGTTCCCTGCCAGCTCTGGGTTGGGTTGGTGAGAAGCTAGCTCTCTCTGCTGCTGGAACATTGTGTGTCTGTAAGCCCATTGGGGTAGAAGGTCTTGTGGCAGGAGTGTCTTCACTTGCTACGAGGTAATAGTTTCTGAGACAAGAAACCTCTGGAAACAGTATTACTCCTCCTAAATGAATGTAAATCACCCTGCGAAATGAGGCACTGTGCTAAAAACAAAATTCATCCCGTTTAGCCGAGAGCCATTAGAAACTGGAGGAATTCAGAAAACATGAGCCCCCAGGGCTAATAAACCATATTTAGAACCATTCCAATGCATTTTACACTTACAGGAATTTTATTTATGATAAGAATTGAATGTCTTCTGACCCCCCTCCCCCCCACCCTCATTTATAAAAATTAAGTGACATCATTTAGCTAGAGTACTGAATGCCCTAAAAAGAACAGGCCGAATTGTTTCTACCATTTAGGAAAGGAAAAACAAAAAGGAAAAGAAAAACCAAACCAAACCTAACAAACACTGATTTTTTTTTTTCTCCTTCTTCACAAAAATAACAGAAGGAAAGCTGCTACTGTAATCAGCAGTGATTGCAGGCATTTCCTGTATTTTTCTATCAAGCTGGTTGTTTTTTTTCCATTACATACCCAGTGAACTCTAGTTAGGTCAAGACTAGAGGAAAACAGAACTAATTATGCCTCCCAATCCACAAATCTGCCTACTTAGCTCTCTGCTAATTTTACTGGGTTGGCTCCATGGTTCCAAGGAGCCAGTGGAAGGAAAATCTCCATGAGCCCTTTGCCACTCCTTCCCCAGAGCCAAGTCCCTGACCGACCTAGCCCCTGTTCAGCATCCTCAGAAGGAACTTGTGTTCCGCCTGCTCAGGATGAGATTCAATCAAGTGGTTCAAATGAGAGGGTCTTGGGTCAAAGACCCCCTTTCTCAGAAGTCCCCTGGGGTCAGTGCTCCCGGCCTACCTTTGGACAGGACAACGCCTAGACCTCCAGGTCCCATAGCTACTCCTGTCCTCACTCTTACGTTTCATCCCCAACAAGGGCAAGAAAGTCTTCTTTATGCCTCCCCTTCCATGTCTTTGGCTTTAAGTCCCTTTCTTCCTGCTTTGTCCTCTGTGGTTATGAGGGCATTAGGAGCCTCTTTATTGAAATAAATGGTCAAATAGCCTCATCTCCACGTCTCTTTTTTACTTCTGGACTTGCCATGAAAGGTGTGCTCTACTGTGTCTCTCCCCCCCACTCCACCCCCAACTTTTAATATCTTGCTTATCTCACTGGTTTTTGCAGTCAGCATACTGTTTTCAGAGTTGCCAGTATCTAGTTTCCCTTTCAAACCTTCTGAAAAGCTGGGAACACCTTCTTTACCAATTTAAGATCGTTATAAAAAGATGACGCGATCTCTGGCCAAACTTGGGTATTGACTCTTTCTCCACCCTGTCCCACAACTACGCAAGTGCCCACTCCTCTCTGTTTGCGGACCTTCGGGTGGGTTTGTTTCTTGGCGATGCCTCTCATGCCCAAGGTAAACAAATGACTTCATGGTTTTCAGAGATGAGGCCACAGAGGAGTTTCTCCAGCTGACAATTGCCCAACACTGTCCTAAGGTGACCATTCAGGACGTTTTCCTCTAAGTTGTGCCTACAGGTTACTTGACTCTCTGACCGTTTATTCTTCAATTATCCATGCTACTTAGCATTTTTTCTTATTGTTCATATTCGTTCCATTGTTTGATGGGATGGTCAATTTCACCAGCTACTGTTTACTTTGAGGTAAATAAATGCCATTCTGGAGTAGTTTTACAAGAAGAAGGATTCGAGATGTTTCCTTCTGCAGTTACCTCAGCTGACCCGAATCTTCAAACACAGGTCTACATTCAAGTCCAAACCTGACATCTTCAGCAGCAACCTTGCAACCAGTTGACAGATATAAAGTGATTACCAACCACACACCTGGCTCCACATTAAGATATTATAAGAGAATAATAACAATAAGTGATTCCTAAGCCCTTCCCATGTATTTTTCAAGCATTACCTCATTTGATATTCATAATAATCACATGAGGTAGGTATTTTTTTTAAATGAGGAAATCACAGAAGGGAAAATGAACTGGCCAGCATGCAGAGCCAGGATCCCATCCTCCCCAGGTGTGTCTGCTCACAGGTGGGCCATCCCCCAGCCAGGCCACTGCTGCCAGGTTCCCTGGAAGTTACTGTGGAAAGTACTGAGGCTACTGCCTTTGCCTACTTGCTTGCTGGACCTCATGTAGAATTTCTTTCGGAATCCATCATTTCAAAGTCACTTGGAAAAAAAGTTGGGCTTTTCATATATATATATATATATGTTGTTTTTTATATAAAATGATTTCAGAAATCAGATTTACCCCAAAGGAGGACTACTAGACACAAAAGACACTATTCAAAGGAAAACCTAGAGAGGCGTGTACAAATATCCAAAGGAAAAGCAGTATTTTTGCCCTGAGAATAAAGTCTCCCAGGAGGACGCTTTAAAAGGAGATGACAATACTTATTTGGCTGTATAAACTCTGGTATGTTTGCTTTAAAAAAAAAATCAGACTATTTCCTCATGGCAGAATTGAGACACTCCAGCCTCCTGGTGCCCTCCCAGGCTTTCTGGAAGAGCTAATTCAACAGGACTCTATAGTACTTTTGAAAGTCAATTGGTTTCCCTCCACTTTCCTTCAAACATTAAATTGGGTTCTTAGCTACTAAAGATAAAATCCTCTGTTTCATGTTTTTTTATTATGTGAAATTTGACCTACAATTTCCTGTACCACTGGCTTCCCTTTAAACAATAGTAAGAAAAACCACCCCCAAATTTGTTAAATCCAGATGAAATGTCTTTCTGCTATCCACAGTTTCCCGTCTCCAAACCCAACCATTGCAGTCCGTACAGTCTCATTAGCTCCTCTTTCTCATTCCCCTGATTTCAGTCTAGGATGTTTTTAACCCTCCCATTTCTCTAGCCTGGCTTCCAAGGAGGCTGCTTGTTGTTGTTGTTACAGACATTCTTCTCAGAAAAAGCATTACTTGTGATTTTAAAATTACTGTCTCTGGCCAACCACATAGAGAGTGAAGATGGACAAACATATGGACCATAAAGTTGGCTAGTAAGCACATGAAGGCTGTGGGATTAGTACTGTTATGAGCACAGTCCAAACCCCATCAATTAAATGCCCTCTTGGTTTGGGTCAAGGGCAGATGGAGGGGGTTGGGGAGAAGGAACACATACTCAGTGTAACCCAGTCTTCTTATTTCCTAATTGTTCCAAGATGTCAATAGTACCAGGTTAGCCTAGCAGCTCTCCAATCTCCCTTCACATTTTTCTTTATCTTATTTTATTTGAAACTGGAATGGAAGCATCCAGGTCATGGTTACCAAACTGCTTATTACTTATTTGAAAAGATGTTTTAGGTTAGAATCCTGAGGCTTCTCTCGTGGGTTGTAGTTGCCAAGTGGCTCATGCCCACATGTGCACGCTGCTCTCTGAGAAACTCTAAAAGGCAACTCCTATTTGACATTCTCCATCTATAGAAATGTGCCCACCTGCCAAACAGGAATATTCTCCCTGAAGCAGGCTCACCTCATACGCAGCCCTAGGCTGGGCATCGTGGAGGACAAGGTTATGGTCCCTAACCAAGGGCTAATAATTTAGTTGGGGAGACAAGACTAACAAAAGTGAAACATTTTGAGACGAAGCAAGCACTACATCCCTACCTACACTCTGAAATCCCATAAGCCACTGGGCAAGTGCTCATTCACCTTTTGGGGAAATCTCACTCCAATCCTCTTGCCCCTGTAACACTATAAAGCAAGATCTTTCCCTCTGTAAGTTTAGGCCTTTGTTTCCTAAAAGTAAGGAATTTAGTTGTCTTATGTTGAAAAAACAACAATATACACAACAAAGATGAAGAGTCACATACAAAGATAAAAGAAAAGGCGGTAAATGATGGGAAAACTCTCTCTGAGCTGTGTTCCCCAGGGTGCCGTCTGTGATGGGGTGTTAATTACAGAGGGAGAAAAAAGCCTGTGTCTGATTCCAAGCAGGTCCTAATTATAGCTCTGAATCTTGGTTCCATTGAAAGCATTGATTTATAATTCAGACAAACACACTAAAAGAACTTGGTAGCTTTGAAGCAAGTACTGATGAAATATAGATAGCTCCAAAGTGCTATGGCCTTATGCATGCAAAGTTATGTCTCTCACCAATGGCCAGACACTGTGTTATAAGCACAGAGATGCGCCCTTACACAATCAAGTCCCCACTGGAGAATTCTATGGAATCTTCAGGGAAGTCGGGCTCCTGGGTTCTTTACACCCCTCAGCTCATTTTTCCAGGTATGTGTTCAGTGGCTTAAATCTCTGGACAAGATATACTGGGGGGAGGTGGGGGGTGTTTTTCACTAGGGATTTGGGTTTTATGAGATATGCATTTCTTTGTGCAAAAAATAAGTTAGGTTTTCAGACTCTCACCAATAGCATCACTTCTACTAACTCACAGGAACCTGGAAAGGATGGGAAGTGGTGTCTGGCAACAGGCTCTCTCTGCGGAAGCTGGCAAGGTCAGGGAATGAGAGTTCAAGGTGACAGGCTAAGCTTGGAACCTTGGTTCTGGCTTTGGATAGCTGATAACTTGTGATATTTCTCTGCCACTTTACCCAAGCATCACCCTCCAGTGCCTAGAACTTGAACTGCACTGTGGTCAAGGAGGGACATCAGAGAGAGAAATTGCCCGGGCACGTGACTCAGGTGGAGGGTGCCGCTCAGGGCAGGCTGAGGCTCCGTGGAACTGTCCCTACATTTCTGCTGCATCCCAGCCAGTGAGACAGGGTTTCCTGGGATCATCTACAGCATATAATCTTGGGAAAAGGGATCCCTAAGTATATATAATTAAGGCCTCAAACCCTATTTCTCCAAATCCTGCACTTCTCTTGGCTTCAGGTCATTCAGACAATTTCTCTAATTCACCATAATTTTTAAACTCAGATCAGTATATCACAGAATTTTCACTGACCATCTCACCTTCCTGCTCAAGCCCAGGTTTCTTACAGGGATGCGGAGGGAAGGGCCTTTGATCTCTTCAGTTATCTTGCCAGCTTCCAGTGGCTTGGGTCCTATCCATTCACCTTTCTAGCTTTTGGCCCGCCCAGTGTAAGAACCTCCCCCTCTGCCATCTTGGCTATTGGGGGAGACTCCCCAGCACTCCCTGATTGTCTACAGTAATGGGGAGGTGGGGCTGCAGGACCTGCCATCAGGAAGCCTGGAGATGCAGCAGCCCTCAGCCCACTTCCCAATGCTGAACAATGTGCCCACACATCTAGGTAGCCAGCTGGAGTCTGTGGGGCACCCCTGGATCCCAGCATGCCCACATCCTCTGCACAGCCCCTAGGTGGCCCCTCCAAAGTGGCCAGGCAGGCCCCATGCTCGGACTGCCGGCTGCCTACAGTAACACTGGCAGAGGTCACTTTCCCTAGAAAGCCTTCCTTGATTTTCTCCAATTAGCTGAGGTATCTCCACTATGTGGTTCCCCGGCACCCTATCTGTGCCCTATCGTCACCCTTATCAGTTTTTATCTTTACTGCTTGTTTTATTGTCTGCCATCTCCACCCAAACTGCCAAGAGGGCAGAGAACGTGTGTCTGTTGTTGTTCATTACGTCTGGAAGGCCGACACCTGACACACTACGGGGTTAAACCATCATTACTGGCTGAACAAACGAGTGTCTGCTTAAACATACTGCTCTCCAAACAGCAGGGACCTTTTCTTGGTTGCTCCTCAGGAAAAGGTACAAACCCAAACAGAAATCCCGTTTGGATGAATGCTCTTACATGAGCAGCTTTCCAACGAGGGAGGGAGTTTCCTCCGAGAGATGGCTCACCTCCGAGAGGGTTCTGACCCATGGTTGTGAGAGTCTCCATCCCGACGGGGCCACGGCGTTCTAGGCAAGCAGCCTTGCTTCTCAGCCAGCTCTTGTCTCTGTGGTGGGCTTTGGCTCCTCGGGGGAACTCTGCTCACCACAGGGATTAACACTCACTCAACTTGGCAACATCGGAGCCCTGAGAGCTATTTGTTTGATTGAAAGGGAGGACTCTGCATACATGACAGAAGGGGAACCCACCTACAGTGATTTGATACTCAGAGAAGCGGAGCATGGCCACCTGCCGATGAAATCTCACATACCACGGAATCGTGGGCCTGGAACTCTACACCCTCCCAGGAGGCACTGGGCATTCTTGCTCATTAGATTTACTTCCCGCAGAGTCATTTAGAAAGGCCATTTCAGAGGTCCATTTTTAGATTCTGTTCAGGTCATTCACAGACCAACAACCTTGGGATCACAAAGCCAGATCATCAATCCGGCTGTCATAGGGACTGAGGTTCAGAGAGGAGAAGTAATTTGCCTAAGGTCGCCCAGCTGACGCAGAGGTTAGAGTGTTGGCCCCGTGTTGTTTCCATGGCAGCACTTCACCCACAAGACACTGTGTAGAACAAGACCAGTGGAATGGGGCAGGGCACACAGAAAGGAGGTACAGCAAGAAGTACATTTGAAAACATGTCCTATGGCCAAATATGCTTAGAAAATCCTTCCACCTCCCTGTAGGTATTGTGGGTATTTTCTGGGTACATTTGAATAGGTTGGCCAAAAAATTAAGAGCCATTGGGTAAAATCACAAGTTTAGCATAATCTGAGAAAGCTCTATAAGAACTTCCAACCAGAAAATTACACTATATTGTAACACTCTAATATAATGTAGAAGATGCAATGCCAACAGGGGGAAGAAGACACTAACTTCGCTTGATGGGGTCAGGGGAAATGAGCTGAATCTTAAAGGCTGGGAAGGGTTAGAAAAAAATAGTAAAAATGGAGGCATGGTATTCCAGGGAAAAGTATGGTATTTCTAGGCAAAGGGAGTGGCCATGCTGTGATTGTTGATGTTGAAGATCTAGGTCAAGCATGTCAAACTCGCAGCCCGTGGGCCATATGCCTTGTTTATTTGGCCTGTGTTAGCCTTTGAGTTTGACATGCTTGATCTAGGTACTAAATGCATGCTGTGTGTGGCTGTGTGGTTGAGGTTACCTGTTAGGCTTGAGAAGAGATTTAAGGTGGAGCTTGGCAGCAAGAGCACTTGGGAAGACAGGGGGCATAGAAAGGAACTTGTGTGCAAATCCCAGAGATGAAGCTAGTGAGAGGGTCAAGTTTGGGGATGGGCTTGCTGAGTGAGGACATTATCCTGAGACAACATGGAGTTATAGCAGAAGCCTGAGCAAGAAAGTGTCCCAACTTCTTGTTATATGACAATCTGCAGGGATGGTCAGCCTGTTACCACATGACCAAAGAGAGAAGCAAAGCCATTTAAGTGTGGCCCCTATGGCCTCCACATGCAGAGGTAGCCCACCCCAACCCCACCCCAAGCCATCTTGGACTCAGCCAGAGCCCACAGAGACTGTGGGACCAGCTCAGACAGTCACACAGACTCTGCTTACATGTGGCAAAGCCACCCATTGTTTGCTAAAACAATTCCCATTTTTAGTAGCTCAATCATTAGCCAAAAGCATTGAAGAAACAACATCGAAATGACTAAGTCTAGGGGAATTCAGGTTCTACTTTTGGATACATTGCACTAATACATGTTCTAAGATTTCTACTTTCTGTAGAGCACTGCATAGTCATAAAATAAAAGCTAATATACACATACTAAATTTCCTTCATAAGACAGGTCCCAATCCTCAAACTAACTGGTGTTTGGAAGACTTTTAACCTGACAAAATGTTTTCATCAGTTTGACAGCTGGCAAGATTAATTCAGGGTAAAATTTTCAAGATGGACAAAGTGAATCTTATCAACTGTCTATTAGCCATGTGTGAAATAGAACAATGATGACAGGAATAACAGCAGCTAACATGTAGTGAGTGCTTACTTGGCACCATACACAATTCTAATTACTATACTATACATGTACAGTGGGGCCTTGACTTACAAGTGTCCTGACTAACGAATTTTTTGAGATACCAGCTGTCTCTCAGCCGATTTTTTGCATTGAGTTGATAGAGTAATTTGAGTTAACGAGCTCCTTAACGAGCTCGGTCTCAGAACGAATTAAACTCGTAAGTCAAGGCCCCACTGTATTTGAATCTCACAGTATCTCTCTGAGAGTGGTGATATCCCCATTGTACAGATGAAGAAATTGAGATTTAGCAAAGTATGTTGCCTGCTCAAGATCTTAAATCTAGTGAGCAGTGGAGACAGAGTTTGAGCCCAAGAGCCCTTAACCTCTATGCTGGGTTCTCAGCTCTATGGTAGGTGTCATGAGAAACACAAGAGTAGGTTCCTTAATAATTTTTTCTTTGAACACAACACACACTACCAGCTGAAACACTCAAACAAATTTAATCAGGAATTTCCCTCTGGCTCCAAACTTCCTGTTCGCTCTGAACCTATGATGTCAGTGGGAGTCAGAATTCTTCTTCTGAACTGGTCAGCAATGACGTGGCTTCCTTAGAGGAATGTAAACTTGTCATTCAACCCAACCTCTTCAGTCTCTACTCTCTCCTTCTCCCCTCCCCTTTATCACATCACAATGACTTCACCCCACCCTATCGTGGCCAGGTGACACCACAAAAACAGTTTGGGGTAAAGGTCTCGTGGACCTACAAAAAAGTGACTATTCCTGAAAGACCCATGATAATCTTTAGCATTCCTTTATCAGGAGGACAAGTCCCTCAATTATACAACATGGTAGAGAGAGAATGACTCTCATTACCCAAATGCACATCTCTATTTTTTTAAAATATGTTTTTATTGACTTGAGAAAGAGAGAAGGAAGAGAGAGATAGAAACATCAATGAGAGAGAAATATTGATTGGCTGCCTCCTGTATGCCCCCTCCTGAGCACATGCCCTGACTCAGAATCAAACCAGTAACCTCTCTGTGCCTGGGTCGACGCTCAACCACAGAGCCACACTGGCCAGGCAAAATGCACATCTCTAAGATCAGCTTGTTTGCTGAAGCAGGTCACGTAGGGACCAGGTGGTGGAGTGCTCATGAAGATGGACATTTACAAAGGAAGCCCAACAGAGAGGCTGAGGCAGACCTTGCAGCTTTCCAATGCAAGCACATCTGCCAGCTGTCCCAGCCTGTTCATTACTGCGATGTGCATTGATCAGTACTTACTTATGCCATCCCAAGGTCCCAGGGGTCATAGTATTGGCATACTGCTAGGGAGAGCCTCCCTTTTCTGGGATCTGGGCCCTGCCCTAGATGGCCCTTCACCTGCAAGAGGGACACAACCTCACATGTCCACCACCCTGCTCCCATGAGATAGGGGCATTGCTTCACTGTCACCATTGCTAGTGTGTCTATACTTTCCTCCAGCCTTGCTGGGCCCCAAACAACTTCCTGAGGCACTTCTATGTCCATCAGCTTATTTAAATCTTTCAATGTATGCCCAAACTGCAGGCCTGGCCATCTTATGTTATATAATATCTATTATCAGCTCCATCTTACAGCTGAGGAAACTGTGGCTCAGAGAGATTAAGTAATTTGCCCATTAGTCAGTGGCAATGCGGTGCTTTGATCCTGGGTCCTCTGTATTAGTTTGCTGCCACAACAAAGCACCACAGACTGGATGACTTAAACGATAAAAATTTATTTTCTCACAGTTTTGGAGGCTAGAAGTTCCAGATCATGGTGCTGGCAAGACTGGTTTCTTCTGAGGCTTCTCAAACATGGTTTATAGAGGGGTCTTCCCCTAGTGTCTTTACAAGTTCTCCCTTCACACATCTCTGAGTCCTAATCTCCTCTTCTTATAAAGACACCAGCCATATTAGAGTAGGGCCCATCCATATGATCTTATTTTTACCGTTTACCTCTTTAAAGGCCCTATCTTCTAATACAGTTAGATTCTAAGCTATTGGGGAATAGGAATTCAAAACATGAATTTGGAGAGGACACAATTCAGCCATAACATCCGCTGACTCCATAACCCTATGCTTCCCATTCATCCAACCAACAACCGTTAGGGAGACTCCTAGGTACCAAAGACTGTACTTGGCATTTAGGCAAATGCTTTCTCATGAAATTCTCAAAACATGAGAAACCTCCCTTCCAGGGAGGTTCGTGTTTTAATTCCCATGGTACAACGAGGAAACTACATTTCAAACAGTGTAAGTCTTCTGCCCAAAAAAGACACGACAAAGATGAGGCAGGCCCGGGATTCCACCCCAGTTCTCTGACTCCAAACTCAGCGCTGTCTCCAGCATACAACGTTGCTTCCCACGCGAAACTGCAGCTGGCAGCAACGGGACACGGTGACCTGACAGTGGCAGCACTGGGGTGGGATTGGGCAGGCTCTCCTTTTTTGGAAAGAGCCTAAATCCCATGGATAACAGTGGGATCTACCATGCAGGGTTGTTGTGATGATTAAATGAATCACAGAGTGCCATAGCAATAGTAGCAACAACAACATCAATAACAAGACACTTATTTAGCCTTTGTTACAAGCCAGACACAATTCTGAGCACTTTGTGATTCATTTAATCATCACAACAACCCTATATGATAGATTCCGCTATTTTTGTTGTTGTTATTATTATTACTGACTTCTGGATAGAGGGTAGCTTGACTACCCACAACTATTTTGCTCTTCTTCCCAAAATTATACACAAAGGCTTAAATACCCAAAGAGGAGGAGGAAAAAAAGAAGAAACAGTAGCACATAAATCTGGAAGCGGGAAAGCAAAGGGATGAGTGGTAAAGGACTCGGTAGACCCCAAAAGAGCTGAATCCTAAATCAGCAATGGGGCAAGTCAAGAACAATCAAATTTATGCTGCAGAACCTCCCACCTTATGCCCCCCCAAAGCTCAGGAATGTGCAGTAACAGTTATCTCTGGGAGTAAGGGTGATGTGGAGAGAGACAAAATAAAGATATCTGGCTGAAAAGCAATTATAAACTAGATATTCTTCTTTACTTTGCACAGGTCCTTCCCTGTCCCCAGGGGTTTATTTTCTAGAGAAAAGAAACAGAGGGTCTCCAGGCTCAGGGTGGAACAGGGAGAGAGGACAGGCACCAGGGAAAGAACTGAAAAGAAGCACATTACACGGACACATGTATTCTAGGGGCTGGACACTCCAACTCTCTTCCCTCATTTGGCTCCTACGGTATTGGCTGCCATGCGCTCTCTCTCCAGGCAGGACTCCAAAGTGTCTTCCCAGGGTAATCTGAGCGCTCTCAGAGGAAAGGTACCAAAAGATTGATTCTCAAGGTTCCCCAACTAAGTGGTCAGCAAGATTTGTCTGCTATGAACCCCAATTTAACTAGTCCAATATCTGAAAAAAGGCATCACCCCAATTTCTCCTCCTCCCCTGCTTTGTAGCATTAGATTAATTGAAAATCTATTGAAAGATGATGAGACTCTAAATATTAGATCTTCCACCTATTAACACAGGATTTAACTGGAGACCTCATCATGTCAGGAAACGCCCTCTGTGCCAATGCTAGGAGATGATCCCAGGGATAGGGGTAGGCAGACCCTTTGCCCCCTCTGACTAGCAGGAAGACAAGACTACAGTTTACACCACAACTTCACATGCATTTCCCAGGGAGGCCCAGCTTGGAGAGTGCAGCTACAGACCTCAGTACGTCTCCAACTTCTCCAAGGGAAACCCTGTCTAAGCCCCTTCTTTTGGGCTTTGTCCCCCACACCTGGAGAGGACAAGCCATTTAAGATTCAGGCTTATTAGGTGCTCTGAGGTTTCACTAAATCTTCATGCCTCTTCTTCTTTTTATTTTTATTTTTTTATTGATTTCAGAGAGGAAGGGAGAGGAAGAAAGAGATAGAAACATCAATGATAGGAGAGAATCATAGATTGGTTGCCTCCTGCACGCCCCCTACTGAGGATGGAGCCCATGACCTGGCATGTACCCTTGACCAGAATCAAATCCGGGACCCTTCAGTCCGCAGCAGCCGTGGGCAAACTATGGCCCGTGGGCCGGATCCGGCCCGTTTGAAATGAATAAAACTAAAAAAAATAAAAGACCGTACCCTTTTATGTAATGATGTTTACTTTGAATTTATATTAGTTCACACAAACACTCCATCCATGCTTTTGTTCCGGCCCTCCGGTCCAGTTTAAGAACCCATTGTGGCCCTCGAGTCAAAAAGTTTGCCCACCCCTGGTCCACAGGCTGATCTCTAGCCAAATCAGCTAGGGCTGCACTCCATTCTTATTTGAATTTTCATAAACATCATCATAAACAAAGAAAGCCTTTTCTAAGCACCTCTTGAGTACAGAGTGATCTAGCCTGGGCCAAAGCAGAAACATCCTGTCTCCTCTTGTCTCCCCGCTGCTCACCTAGTTCTGGCTTCAAGCACACACAGGCTCCTGGGGCAGGCTGACTCCTGTGGAGTGGTGATGAGGGCTCATTAAAGACCGAACGTTTTGGAGAACTTAAAGAGCAGGAGAGCTTTAGAACTTAAGACTTCCTCCTCTGCTGGATAAAGACCAACTTTTAGTGCTCCAAGTGACAAATGTTAATCATTAATAATACTTTACATAAATAAAGTACCTTGTCATTTCCCACATGTTTTCATACCCTTCACCTCTACCTCTACAGTCAGACCTCCAGCCACCACTCTCGACTCCCACATGAAGGAGGCAAGGCAGGCGTTATCGGAAAGGCTCCGATGGAAGGAGGTTCAGGATCTTGCTCCACAAGATTTCTTGAATTTTCTAGACACTATTCAACTGTTTTACCCTGGGGACCTACAAGTTTGGTGGAGGGAAAATGGACTTTATACCTTTCTTTGCTGCTTAGATTTTTATTTTTCCTATGACTACTATATATATATATATATATATATATTTAAAGGAGTTGTAATTTTATAAGAAGGAAGGAAGGAATACATCCTCCCCCCACCCCCCCACCCCCAACTCCAGGATTCCCCTTTGAAGCCAGGGCTGGATAAAAGATCTCCAATGTTCTTTCATCTTAATAAAAATCAATTCATGATATAATAACATTAGCTAACCTTTATTGAGGACTTACAGTGTGGCAGGCACTATTCAAAATTATCTAGACCTATCAATTCACTAAGCCCCTACAACCTCATGAGATAGGGACAACAATTGTTCCTACTTTACAGATGAGGACACTGAGGTGTAAAATAAAATGTTAAGACACTGGGCCAGGGTGGCAGAGGCCATGTTCTTCACCACCCTCTGTTGCAGTGCTCCCGGCTTCCGGGTAGGAAAGAAGGAGATGCATTCCTGTAGCCAAGCCTCATTCTCCTCCCAGGGCCCAGGCAGGTCACACCATACCCTTATCTATGCCGCATGGACAGAGGAGTGCTCTCAGGGAGTCAGCCACTGCTACTGAGCAGCTCAGAGAAGAACGCACAAGCACGGAGCATGCTGGAGAGGAGGAGAAAGTTCCCTGAACCAACTTTGGAAAGAAGGCCCACCCTTCAAAACCTCCACCTCTCGGTGAGCTAATGCCTCCCTCCACAGAGGCATCCAAGGAATGCTGGGAAAGGACATGGAGACAGTGTTCTCTGGCTGCCTGGCATGGGGAGCCTGACACAGAGAGGGGCCAGAGGAAAGGGGGCCGTGCCTGTCAGCGTGGGCCCTCCTGCATGTGTGAGCCTCTGGCCAGAGAAGTGTCATCTCTTAGTTCTTGAAAACTGGCCAATTAGTCGCTAATTACTTTGTGTGTAAATTTCAGCAGGAAGGCTGGAAAATTCAATATCAACTTCAGCACTGAGGTTCTCCACCAATAACTGGCTCTGCCAATCTTCCAAATAAAGCCCCATAGCACACAAAATGTGGACTCTACCTGAGCTTCAGGACAGCCAATAGGACACACACTGCCTCTCCAGTCAGCTGCAGACTAACTACCCTGAATAGCTTTCTGCTGACAGCGTAAAGCAAAGCATCATGGGAAATAGAGATCACATGATCCTCATTAATTAATGAAAGGAAAGATATGAAGAAGTGGAGACCTTTTAGGGTCAAGGGAAAAAACTGTGTGTTGTATGTTAGGAATGCTTCCAACACAGACTTTCAAGAAGTACACACCTATGATGTAGCAACCCACTGGAGTGGAAAGCTCTGGAGCTGGAGATGAGAAGAATAAGTATTTAGTGAACACCTGCTACAAGCAGGGTATTGTCCTAGGCCTGCTAGGTGAGCACTCAAGTGTGGAGTTCTCAGTCACAGAAGGGCATTTCATGTAAAAATATAAGGTCAGCAAAGGGCACCTGCAAGATGCCTGATACAGGGAGATGTTATGTCACTCAGGTCGGTATGATTCCCATGACAGGCTGGGTCATCAGGAAAGGCTTCACAGAGCAGGAGCATTTGACATAACCCTGAAGGCATAATGGCATTTTTTTTAGACCTGCAGTCCCTAAATCACCTGAGGAATGCTTTAAAAAACAGAGTCATGTCCTGGCTGGTCTGCCTCAGTTGGTTGAATGCTATCCCGTGCACTGAAGGTCATGGGTTCAATTCCCAGTCAGGGCACATGCTCTGGTTTCAGGTTCAATCTCCATGCAGAAGGCAACCAGTAGATGTTTCTTTCTCTCTCTCTCTCTCTCTCTCTCTCTCTCTCTCTCTCTCTCTCTCTCTCTCTCTCTCCCTCCCTCTCTCTAAAATCAATAAAAATTTATTTTTTAAAAAAATAGAGTCCTGAACCCCAGACCGGACCTACTGAGTCAAAAGTTCTAGGAATGTTACCCTGGAATCACTATTCTTTTTAAAAGGTTATTATTATTATGGTAAATTTAAAACATGCACAAAAGTAGAATAGTGAGCCCACATGTATCATCACCCTATGTTAGCAATCATCAATTCTTTCTCTATTCCCCCTCCCTCAGTATTAGGGACTCTACATGTTTTTAATTGATTTTAGAGACAGGGAGGGAGAAAGGGAAGGAGAGAGGGAGAGAGAGATATCTGTTGGTTGCCTTCTGCATGCTCCTTGACCAGGGATTGAACCCTCAGCCTGGCATGTGACTTGACTGGGAATGGAACCCGCCACCTTCTCGTGCATGGGATGACATGACACTCCAACCAACTGAGCCACACCTTCCAGGGTGGAATCTACATATTTTTTTAAACTGGGAACTCTGAGGCAGCCAGACCACGAAAGTTAATTGGGAACTACTCACTGATCAAGACACAGATTAGGAGCAAGGGAAAATCCAAGGACAGTAGGGACACAAAGGCTCATAAAAGTAAAAGAGAATGGTAGTTGGGGGAGAATGGCAAATAATCTGGAGTACCTAGATGGTGGGGTGCACGGTTAGGGGAAGTAGTGAAAGGATTGTTGTGGACCACCAGAGCCTTGTTAACACATATTGTGTCTTTGTTAGAAACACAAAGAGGCATCTCCTCTGGGTAGAAAATACACCCTTTTCTGGGGCAGAAGCCAGCCACACAGCAGAGAGCCCCACCTCCCACTCAATGCCTGTGCTCGTCCTGCCTGTGTCCAAACCACAGAGCTGTGCACAGCAGCCCCAGGGTCGGGTGGGAGGGAGTCCAAAGCCAGTGAAGGGGTCAGTGCTTTATCTTATAAGGGTTGCAGGATGCAAGGAAGGGAACATGGGACAATCAGCCTGCGCTTTGAAAGACTACTGGGCAACAACAGAGGGGAGAGGGATAGATAGACGGGCAGAAAACCAAGAAGCAGTGAGTCAAGTCTATAAACGATTGCAAACTAGCCAGGGAAGAAGGAAGAAGGCCTTGAAGGTCAAGTCTTGAGAGAGACATTTGAGAGAAAGATCTTGTTTAGGGCTCTAAGACAACTGGGGTTTGGATATCGTGATACGGGAGTCACGGGCACATAGGAGTCCTTTGAAGGCATGCAAATGTTGAAATTGCTCGAGGAGAGTATTTAGGGTAAGAATAAAGCAAGATGAAGGCCCTAGGGAAAACCAGAATTTATCGAATAGGGGTTGGAGGGAAGAAGGAACCAGGACAGGTGGTAATAGAGATCAAGGAGAACCAGTCAGAGAGGTGGGAAGGAGATGGGAGAGGGAGAAAGTATGGTTCGTAGAAGACAATAGAGCAAAAGTGTTCACAGGGGTGGTGAGAGGGACACATTCCTTTAGGAACATGGAAAGGAGGAGAAAAGTAGAAATGTAAGGGAAAGTCAAGTCCTGGAATGACAAGCTGGAGTTTGGACTTGGACTTGGAAAGGCAGGAGATACAGCATTAGCTTGTTGATCAGTCAGTCAGTTAGACTTCCTAAGCCTGTCACTTACCAACTGTGGCCCTGGACAAATTATTTAAGGTGAGCCTCTGAATCCCTGCTGGTCAGCTACGGATGATTCCGCCCACTCTAACAGGGCTGGCTTGGGGATGACATCTCAAAGAATGACCATTCTTCTTCATGTCATGCCACCTAACAGTGCACCGCCTTGTAGTATGGGTGATCATTCCACCTGTCTAACTCCTGGTATCTCCAACTAGCTTGTAACCTGCTTTGGGGGCAGAAATTAGGGTTTTAAACTAATTGAAGTCAAGGAAATTGTGTAAAATAAAAAGATTTAGGGGTAAAAATAAAAAAGAAATGGCCCTTAGGAGTTTGCAACTTAGTGGAAAAATCCACATGGATGCCTCACCCCAGCACAAGGGGAACAGTGGTAGGTGCAGCCACAAAAGCCTCAAATTGCAAATAAAAGTGTGTGTGTGGTGGTGGTGGTGGTGGGGGGGGGGGGTTAGTGGGGGGGGTGGGCGGGGAGGCTCACTCCGGCTGGGCGACCAGGCCTTGTGCAGGCAGGCAGTAGTGCAGGAGGCATCCACGCTGGATAGAGAGGGTAGAGAGGAGGGCCATATGCACAGGGAAGTTGGGAAATGGCAGATAAGTTTGAGGAAAGCTAAGAACCTTGGTGGGTTTAAAAAAGGGTATTGTGGGAAGTGAGAAAGAAAGGTGTATTGAGCTGTAGCAGACAAAAGCTAAGGTGACCTCCGATGGCTCACACTCTGGCATAATTCCATAAGCCCCCTCTTGAGTTTGGTGGAAACCGTGGCTTACCTCTAACCAAAACAATGTGGAAAAGGTGATGGGACATCGCCATCTTGGTTGTTCACTATTACAGGGCAGAGGCAAAGGGGTTTTGCAGATATTATTATGGTTCCTAATCATTTGACTTTGAGTTAAATGAGAAGATTATCCTGATAGGCCCAATCTACTCATCAAGCGATTCCTTTTATTTTTCTTTAAGTCCTCACTCAAGGATATTTTTCCATTGATTTCTAGACTGGAAGTTTGTCACACATCACTAGGAAACAAGTAATGACCTCGCAACGTGGAGGGCCATGAACAGCAGGCTAGACAGTATGGGCTTTATTATGCAATGCATTGGGAACCACTGAATATTTCTGAGCAGAGACTCACCCTTGAGGAAGCTGCGAGATATCAGCAGGAAGCGAAGCCTGCGGTAGAAGTTGGTCAGGAGCCCTTTACGAACATTTTAGTCAGGGCATGGCTCCCAGGACTGGGAGTTTTACTGACCAGTAAAGATCTTGTGAGGGACTAAGTTCTGGGATGAACCAAGCCAGCGAATCTACCCCATTAACATAAAATACAAAAGAGGGGGAGAAAGCAAAAACCAAGAAATTGACAGTCACTGAAAAAATTTTAAGGAACTTTAGCGTCCTTGTTGCTAATTATAAATATTTACTCCTCCCAGAATTCCTGACCTCACAGAAGAGCCTGCGTAAACAGTCCTGCTGCCTTACTGGAAAGTGTGTGTGTGTGTGTGTGTGTGTGTGTGTGTGTGTGTGTGTGTGTGTTATGTTTTCTTGGGCTGGGGACAGGGCAGTAATAAGGGACTAGAGGATCTGCAAAGAGTCACTTCCTGTTGGATATTGTCTAGTTCCCTTCCCCTGCTCGGCCGGGATCATAAACCCTGGACCCCCAAGCAACTCCTCCTTCTCTGATTCTATCTGCTGGAGACAACTAAGCCAAACAAACTCAGGAAGCGACAAGAGGTTGGGAAGGGGAGGAAGTTCATGGCACAGAAGGAAAAAGTAAAGAGAATGCCCTGATGTTGAAGGAAGAGGGTGGGGAGAGAAAGAAATGAAGGTCACCCCAAGGTCGTTGGGCGCCAGGCCTTTAAAATGTCGTTCTTGGGCTTTCAATCAAAACTGGCACAAGCAGGGTGTCTCCTGGGGCTATTCAAATATTAACATTCACAGTGATAAACAGCCGCCCTCCTCCCCCGCCCCCCAAGTCCTCTGTAAGCAAATTAAAACAACTGATCTCAAGCAGGTCACTAAGAGACCAGTTGGGCAAGAGCCAAGTCAGCTCCAGTGTCTGGAGAACGCTTTACTTTTTCACTTTTAGGAAAGAGAGGAGGAAAGAAGAGCTACCTGTAGATGACTCCATGCTGGTGGAGGAACATGAGGGCTGACGTAACCTCTGCAGCATAGAACCGGGAGCGAGGCTCGTCGAATTTTCGGGAGCGCTGAATCTGGAACATGAGGTCTCCACCATTGACATACTCCATGACGAAAAAGAGGCGGTCCTGAAAGGAAGGAGAAAATGTCATTTGGCTGGTTCCACTGCCGCTGCCCACACAGGCCGGCATACTGGGCGCCTTCAAGACACTGGGTGCTGAATTAGAAAAAGGGGGAGCTCTCTGAATGGGGGGCAGGGCAGAAGAGAGGGGCAGTAGGATTTTACATGGGGCAAGGCCGGGAGAGAAGGGGGAGGTGTGTGTATGTGTGTGGGAGGAGGGCGGGGGGTGAGGACACGAACAAATGCCTGGATGTGGGAATGCTTAGTGACAGGTAAACTGAGCAGGTCAGCTGGGGTGGAAGGTTCATGGAGCAAAGGGGAAATGGTGATGTTTGAGACGTCAGAGCAGCAGAGTACCTTCTTAACATAGAGACTGAGTCCTAAATGAAGCCGCCAGGAGAATGTCAGCATATTGTTTCCAGTCAAAATTCATAGACTCACTTCCAGTAAGACAGAGCAAAACTCACAATGATACTTCATGAGAGATAGCGCATCTACTTGATTATTGGCATCTCTTTGAAATTAAGTTCGTTGTTAAGAATTGTTACAAATTCAGACGACCTTCTCCTGCTCCACATTCTCCAGAATTTTCCAGGCTTTACTGCTATGCACAAAGGGCTCAATGTCTAGCTTCTCTTCCACTTGCCCTGCCCTTCCCCTTCAAGACCTGCTTTCTCCCCAGAGTACAATTTTGTACTCTGAAGTACAGAGGCTGCCTTGCCGACCATTCATTCAATCATCCATTCCCCATGCAAATCCTCATGTCAAAAACCGAATGCCCAGGACAACCCCAGCCCCATGAAACCAGACTGTCGAGGGGAGGACTCAGGCATCAGTAGTTTGTAAAGCTCCCCACGTGATTCCAATGAGCATCCAGGGCTGAGAACCACTGGCTCCTCCATCTGGCCTCTGCCAAGGTGTTCTGCATCTGTGAGGTATATGGATTCTAAGTCATTGGAGTTTTCCTTTTCAAGGATCCCCAAGAACAAGGATTCTTAAACTTGTGCATCAGCATCAAACAGAGGTGTGTTAGAACATGGATTCCTGGTTCTACTCCTGACTCAGAAGATCGGGGATGGAGCCTGGGAACCTGCATCGCCTCGTTCCCAGTTGATGATGTTGATGCTGCCGGTCCAGGGACCCCAGTTTTGAGAACCACTGCCCCGAAGCACTTGCGCTAGCCCCTCACATGGCAAGCACAGCCCTGATGTCGCTGAACCACGCCATCATGAACAGCCACTGCAACGCCATTCCAGGGTCGCCAACTTGGACTCGGGCTGTAGGGACCATGAACTATTTCCTCGGCTGTGTTCGAAAGAATCCAAATATTTAAAGAGGAAAAGCCTGCCCTCCCTGCACCCTGCCTTGCTGCCTTTTTTCTCCCAACACTGGGACACACAGCGTTTAAGAAAAGGGGCTGTGAGGGAGGAAGAGCTCCCACCCCAATTTCATCACTGACTGGTAGAGTGACCGCAGGCTAATGACTTCATCCCTCTGTGCTCAGTGTTCTCCTCTGTAAAAATGAGGAGGGTAATAGGACCTGCCTTACAGGCTTCTTATGAGGATTAAATTATAGGTTAAAATGCCTGGCTCATAATTGGTGCTCCACGAAGATTGTCGAGTGCTGTTGTTTCTGAAGGTATTACAGCTGTTATTATTATCATTATTAAGTCTTCATTTTTCCTGTCCTTTCACCAGCGTTTCTCCCTGATCACTGTCTCTTCCAACAAACACTTGTTCCCTTGGCTTTAAGACTGTTTCCCCCTGTATTTCTGGCAGGGATTTTTTCTGCTTCCTCTTAAGCTTCTCCTCTCCCAGCATTAGGTATTGGATTCCCACAGGACTGGGTTCTAGACCCTCCCCTTTGCTCACTCTGTACTCACTATGTGATGTCATCCACACTCACAGTGTCCAATGCACCTTGACTTAGAGAGAACTCACAAAGGTCTGCCTCCATCCTAGACCTCTCCTCCAAGCTGCAGACCCATTTAACCAACTGCATTTCTGCTACTCCCTCTAGGTGCCTCAAAGGCACTCAAACCCAACACGTTCCAAACCGACTTCATAATCTTCCTCCAGCAAAATGGTCCTCATCCAGGGTGCCTGTCTCAGGGCAGGTCATCACCACTCAGCCAGTTGTGAAAGTCAGAAACCAGAAATTCATTCTTAATACCTCCCTTTCCCTCATCTCTCACATCCATCACCAAGCCCTGTTGCATTTACCTATTGTATCTTTGTACTTATTGCTTTGAACTTGTCATATTTGTCTACTTCCGCCCATCTCCACCACCCTCATGGCCACCATTATGGCCCAAGTAATTATCATCCCTTGTCTAGATTTTTGCGAGTGCCTTTTTACTAATGCTCTCTACATTGCCCCCCCCCCCGCCGCAGCAAATGCTGATCACACTACAGACAGAGTATCCTGCTGAAATGAAATGCCAATTGTAAACCTTCACCCTTCCTCCTCTCATTCTTCTGATTAATTCTTTTAAAGAATTATATTGGGATGAATAGAAAGCTCCTTAATATGCTATGCATCCCATATGGTCTGATCCTACCTACCTCCTGAGTCATATCACTTCCAGCTGTCTCTTGTTCCCTCTGCCCCAGTAGCAAACTCCCTCCTGCCACAGGGCCTTTGCTCATACTGTTCCCTCTGCTTGGAATGATTCCCTCTCTCTCTTCACCTGGTCAATCTCTCCTCATCCTCCAGATTTAAGTGCAGTCATCTTTCCTTCTAGGAAGCTGTCCCTGATTTCTCCCCCTAATGTACACTATGTTCTTATTGCAGCATTAAGCACAGTGGAAGTTTTATTTGTTTAACTGATTTATGTATTTCTCCCCTGGTACTCTGTATTCTTAATGAAGGCAGGAACTGTGGGTTATTCTTTTTTTTTTTTAAGGCAATTAGCCTAACCCAAAAGAAAAACTGCCATAATTTCCTTTAAAAACAAGCATTGTGTGGGTAGAAGAATAAATAAAGTTAGAGAGCTAACTGTAAGAGAGAGCATGAACCAAAGGGTGTTCTGATATTTGTATCTGCAAGTTCTCACTGCTTATGAAGTTAAAGCCAAGGCAGCCACTGCAGTGAGCCTCCTGCCTGCAGAATCCAGAGACGGAGATGGTGCCCACTTGGACTTTCACCCCCATGGGGTCTGTCTGTGTCAGCACCCATGACTCAATTACAGCTCTGAACAGCACTTTTGTTTTGTGGGCAGATTTCCTCACTTCCCGTGAGTTGCTCAGTTCCTTCAGGACACATCTTATTCTTCCTCCATCATCACTGGCTCTGAACTCCGTACCTAGAGAGGCACTCGATAAAATCTGCTCACTCCTTATGAGCCTCAGGAGGTGCAGATCCTTACTGACTCTCCTGCAACTAGAACTAGCACAGGGGGGGCTCTTAGTATATCTTTGTAGAATGCATGAGTGATTGAATACTCACCATGGACAAGGCTCTAGAACAGGGGTCCTCAAACTATGGCCCACGGACCACATGCAAATACAAATATTGTATTTGTTCCCGTTTTGTTTTTTTACTTCAAAATAAGATATGTGCAGTGTGCATAGGAATTTGTTCATAGTTTTTTTTTAAACTATAGTCTGGCCCTCCAATGGTCTGAGGGACAGTGAACTGGCCCCCTGCTTAAAAAGTTTGAGGATCCCTGCTCTAGATCAAGCATGTCAAACTCCAAGGCTAACATGGGCCAAATAAATAAGGCATGTGGCCCGCAGGCCGCGAATTTGACATGTTTGCTCTAGATGCTGGAAATTCAACAGTAAACCAGAGTTGATTTCCCTGTGTTACTTCTCTTTGTAACCTCATTTTAAGCTATTTTAACTTGAGCCCATTTAAAAAATTTTAAATTAGAGAGGAAGGAATAGGGCAAGGGAGGAGGGAGGGAGGGAGAGAGAGAGAAACATCCATGTGAGAGTGAAACATTGATTGGTTGTCTCCTGCACATTCCTTCAATGCGGAATGAACCCACAAACTGGATATGTGTCCTAACTGGGAATAAAACCTGTGTCCTTTTGGTGTACGGGACAATTCTCCAACCAACTGAGCCACACTGGCCAGGGCTAACTTGAGCCCATTTCAAAATTTAGTTTTAAGCTGCAAGCCACGAAACATAATCAGCCCTTTCTACAGCGTCAGGAATTTTTTTTAAAGCAAGATAAGTTTTTCACTCCCCTTCCCTCCATTCGGTGAGTTGGCTGTTTCTGACCTCCACACCTAACACATCTGAGAAGCGTGTTTTGACACAGAGTGAGAACCTCAAGTCATTCTGGGAACTGCCTAATTACATAAACTGAAATCAAAAGAAAGCTGGCAAACCCAGCGGCTACTCATTAATCCCCTCTTGGCATCAGTAGAAAACAAAACAAAAGAAAACACCAGCTTCCTGGTAAAGTAAGCAAATATGTTTTCTGAGGTAATCAAAGATTTTAAAAGCCTGCTTCCACCTCCTCCTCCTCCCTTAATCTCACCTGAATGTCTAAAAGTTATGGTCTTGTGATACCAAGTAAAATAATGAAATTAGGAAAGAGATTATATGTCATCGCCATTTACGGTGAGAATAGTTAATAACGACCTACGAGCCGGAAGGGCAGCACCGTGGGTTAGAAGCTCCCATTGGGGTCCATTTTCCCAGAGTGCTAAGCTTTCCTGCCTTTGAAGGGAAACGTAGGCCCGCCCTGTTCATCTTTCAAGGTGTGATGGATAGCCAGCAGCTTCCTCTCAGCAGCACTGCATGTTCTGCCAGTCGGGTTTGTTTGGACACACGCTCTCCATCTCTCTTCGCTGTTTATATGTGCAAAGATTCTATCGCTTTTGAATCAATTTCACATGAGCGCCCAACAAAAGACCAGACCTGGAACAGTTCGCCTTTGACGTGCCAGTGACAGGATGCACCATCTCTGCAACGTGCCGTCTGAAGGTCCTCGCTCTACATCGCCGCTTCCCCTGCGTGCCTAAACATTTAACCTGTCAATACAAAGGGTCTTTCCTGGGGTAGGATCTTGGAGGACAGGGAAGATGACGTAAGCCATGGCTTTGGCTTCCAGGAGCTAGGAATTGAAGACAGGAAGGCACAGAGAGCAGAATGCTCTATCCTTAGGTGCTCAGCTCTCCTGCAGGTTGTACACTAGGTATGTGGGTGGTATCTTCTTAGCCCCAATAGAGAATAACTGTCTGTCTCACCACTTACGGAAGAAAACTCTTTCTATGTTTTATTTTTCATACTAAAGGGTGTCCCAAAATTCACGCAGGATTTGGATTTTGCGTGAGCATTAACAACAACAACAACAACAACAAATAAAAGCCTAATTTTACTTGGTTTATTGAATCAGATTCTAATATCTGTTGCCCTTTGATTTCAATCCCTTCAATTTGATAAGCATTACCAAGTACCAATTATGGCCCAGGAGCAGGGACAATGAAGACCAATGAAGACCATGGCTTTGCGTATGTGCCAGCAAAGCCGTGGAGGCCATTTACCCAATGTGCTATTCCATACATAACCCTATACTATATACTTTATGAATCAATGAAAAATTTAGAATTTTTAATTATAAACCTGTGTTTTCTATCGAAATTACTTCTTGCGTGAATTTTGGGACACCCTATACAACTGGCGTTGATGGGACTGGCCATTGCTGAAACAATTTGGTGAGACAAGTATGAATGAAGGGAAAGACCATACTTACATGAGTCTTGAACACTGGGAGGAGGAAGGAGGGAGGAGAGAAAGCTTGGCAAGTCTGAAGCATAGCCCTGCAGGGCAGCAGTGAGGAAAAGTGAACATTGCATGTGGGGATGAGCGGGGTTGGAGTGAGCCAGTGAGAAAACTGGCTCTCTAGGAAACAGGGCATAAACTCTGGAGACAGGCAGGAAGGCCATAGATTGGGCAGTGGGGTTGGGGGTAGGGAGGGGAGGTGGTTCTGAAAACACAGGCGGAAAGTAAAGAACTCTCGATATCATTTGAGTTGTAAAATGGCATCATGAAAGTTGATGTTGAGAAAAACTACTCTAGAAGCAGAGTTCAAGATGAACCAAGGGAAAGGTCCAAAGATTTTGAGAAACTTAACCAAATCCATTTTATTTCTCCACAAAGAAAGCGCAGCCATCATTACCATAAAGTAAAAACAGTTCATGGTGAGTGGGACTTTCTAGCTCTTAAGCCGACAGACATACCCTATGTGAGCGATCGATCGGCAGAGCCTTGTCTAATTGGGATCACAGATCTGTCAGCTACATAGTATAGAAAGGGGAGGTGCAGATAATAAAGAGGATCTTGGTTCTTACTGGGGATTTACCTGTCAATTAATAGAGAATGAGTGTCTCATCTAAGTAATAATAATTATTATGTAAATTTTCCTGTGCAGCAACAACGCTAAAAATTATCTAAATAAAAAATGCTGTTGTTGTTTTTAAAAAAGTCTTTTTCACACATTCTCAGCTTCTCTTCCAATAGGCCTTCTCCTCCTTTCACCTCCCAAGGCCTTACTCAAGTGTAATGACCTTGGTCTTTCCCCAAATTCAGATTTATTTCAACCAAATTCCTATAGCAATGGCCAATTACATGAACACTAATAGTGGTATGGAAAATAGAGAGTGGGTTTTCATATGGCTGTTTCTTATAACAGTCTCCTATAAGCCATAGAGGGTAGAGTCGCCCCTACTGTGGGTAAAAAGGGAGATGCCTGTTTTCTAGTGGGAAAGCTTTAACCTAATTAGAATTGGCCAAACAGTAAATATTCCACATGACAATCCCCAGGGTGGGAAGATACAACCTTCATTCATGTGCATCTGATATTTGTTTCCAATTGCTTAAAACTATGATTATTTAACTTACACAGGATGCCTAAGTTTAAAATGACCTAAAGCTGTACCAAACTGACTTGCCCAATAAAGCTCAAATGAACATTTTCTGCCTCTGGTTAGAGCTGCATTTAGCCCAGGGAACAACTTCAAGTTACTGTCAACCTGCCCCACACACTTTGATGTGTGCCTGAAAGCATCAAAGGGGAAAGGGAAGAGTTTTGGTTCAATACACAGAGAATTTCCCTTTTATTAGGGCCCTCAACATCTTATGAAGTTTCCATCACATGGCGTGACAGTCCATATGGTAGAGACCCCCAATAGGCTCACCAGAATGATCTCCTGCCATGAATAAGAGCAGCATATAAAGCCAAGTAAGAATAGTGACTTGTCCTTGGTTTCCTCTTTGAAAAGGAGAGAATCAAGAAGGTTTAGATGGGGAACATAGCCAATGAGAGTACAGTGGTACTTCTGGATCATCACTGTGTACATTGCATCATCATAGTATCAATTCTGGTACCTCAGCATCACCTCACAGTACCTGGCTTCCTTTGCTTACACCTATTGGCTGCTTTCCCCATCAAGTGCCACTCCTGAGGCATAGCATCTGCCTACTGTCCTCTGTCCCTGTTGACCTGGACTCCAGGAAAGCAGCAACGTGTCAGGAATCTTGCTTGTCCCTCACTCATCTGCGCAAATCACCAGCCTGGTTATCTTGCAAAGGTAGAGATAATTTAAAGAGAAAGAAAACATTGGTTGCTCACTAGAGCCCATTGTCACTAGTAGTCAGCTGTTTAAAGCCAAAGTTAAGGACCTATGAAGTGTTCCTTGTTTTTCTTTTTAATTGAATCTACTGGGGTGACACTGGTTGATAAAATGATACAGGTTTCAGCAATACAATTCTACAATACATTGTCTGTATATTGTATTGTGTGTTTACTACCCCAAGTCAAGACTCCTTCGATCGCTATTTATCCTCCCCTTACCTTCTTCTACATGCCCCCCACCCCCCATGTCCCGGGTGTTTTTAAGCATAGGAATATAAGCATTCTTGTTTCAATCCCATTTCCTCAACCAAGAAGAACCTGGTACTTAATCAAGGCTCTCTCCATGAACTCAGGCTGCTCTTCCCAATCCAGTGTGGGACTGTATCAAACTAGTTGTTTCCCAAGCATGTGCCTTCCAGTGTTCCCTGCAGGGGCTCAGGATGCCCTTTTCTTGTGTATCCCCATCTTGTCTGGGCTCAGTGCATGTGCTGCTCAAGAAATAACTTGAGTCTCTCTGGTTTCCAGCTCAGGTGTTAGAGGTGCATTCTACACAGGCCTGAAGCAGCCGAATAGCTACTGTTCTGATTCCAGAACCTCAGAGTCATCTTATTATCTGCTGTGCCTGAAGCAAAATCAGCAGCACCCACAGCGGCCACACTTGGGGTGTGGTTTCCAGGGGGCTCATGCACCTACTCCTGCAGGCCTGTGACAGGTCAACCCTTGAACCATGTTACTGCAGCTACTATTGATGCTGTGTTCTCTTTGCTTTTTGTTTCTTTGCCTGTTTGCTTATTTAGAAAGAAATCCTGCTAACCAATCAGAACATTAGAGTGTACCCACACTGATGTGAAAATGACCAGTCTCTTCAGTGGAAAGCAATCAAGGAAACCCTTTTCAATCTTGTGTACACACGACTGACTAATTAACTGCTCACTTTACAACCAGCTGCCAACATCACAATAGTTCTGTTCCTACCTTTTCTTTTTCCAAAGAATGTGCAAAGTTCTAGTGACAGCTTTAAAGATAAGCAAATACCAGGTAGCTGACCCTAAATAGAGAAGGTACATCAATATTTCCCTTCAATTGTGGGAAGAAAACATAACTGGTTTAGATGGAAGTATTTAGGGCAGGGGTCCTCAAACTATGGCCCGCGGGCCACATACGGCCCGCTGAAAACATTTATCCGGCCCGCCGGGTGTTTTTGCCGCCGCTGCCTGTTGCTTAGCAGCCGTCTATTTTTTTTTTAAACTATAGTCCGGTCCTCCAACGGTCTGAGGGACAGTGAACTGGCCCCCTGTTTAAAAAGTTTGAGGACCCCTGATCTAGGTTGATCACACCATGCAGAGAAGAAAGGAAAGCTGCCTCCTCATACCTTCATGGCTCAGGGTAGCTGTCAGAGCTGATCCTACACATGAGAAGCAATGACGTGGCAAGAGCTTCTGTTTAGCCTGCAGACCAGGTAGTACACCCATACTACGGTCTGTGCGGCAATTTTCTGGGTAGTCAATGGAACTTTTTTCCTCTACTTGGAATCCTGGAAGGATGACACCTCTCTTCTATTCCATTCACCAGGATCTATCTGGCTTATCCCTGTTAAGTTCAGCCAACACTGACTGTTTCCCTTCCTGACCAGCTACTAAGCTTTCTGTCTGCATCAGTTTGGGTTATCCCTTGGTTATCCTTACAAAGCTCTTTGGTAGAAGCAGGACACAGGCAGCAACTGTTCCTAGAGCTCCTGTTGGACTATTGGTCAGAGCACATGGTCAGTGTGGTGTCTGTTTCTGGGCACCATATTGACACTGACAAACTAGAGTTCATCCAGAGGAAGGCAACAGGAGGGTGAGGAGAAGCTGGGGCTTAAAAGGAGAAGCTGAAGGAAGTGGCAATGATCAGCCTCAATAAATCCACTCTTAAAGGACGCTGACAGTCCAAACTGAATGAGGGAATGAATCAAACAAACAAAGAAACAAACTGAAGAGGAGCTTTCTGAAGGATTGCCATGTTGGTAAATTCAATCTGTTACTGCAGAGGACCAGAGGACCCAACTAAGACCAACAGGTAGAAGATACAGTGAGGCCCCTCTGATTACACCCTTTGTCCAACATTGGATTCCACTGCCTTTTGCAGTAAATTCCTTCCAACTTGAGGATGTCAGCTTCAGCTGGATGACCACTTTGAAGGGCCGTTAACAGAAACCTGCTTTGTTCATGGAGAGGATGAACCAGATGAGCTGGTTGAGCCTAAGAATCCTTTGGGGGCATTTTAAAGCATACAGATTTCCAGGTCCCCCTATCAGAGCTTCTAACTCTGGGATGGGCCCTGGGAACGTTCACTTAGTCTTAAATTTCTCAGGTAGCTCCTAATGATCAGTGAGGTTTGGGAACTACTACACTAGGCAGCTGCTCAGGCTCCTTCTAACATTGAGATGTGGTGATTTCATTGCATTTTGTTCTACATCTTTTTGTGAAAATTCCACGTGTTGATAAAATCCAACTAGAGCGTAAATTCTTGGGCCAGTGGTTTCTAGACTTCCTCCATTCCAGCACTCTGACGGACAAAGCGCACTCTCATGAAAACCACGGCTTTCCACAACAGAAGGTATCTCCTGGAGTGACAGGGCCATGTCCCCTGCACCTGGCTGCATCCCTGCAATGCTTCACACCATACTGGGCTCATCCAAGCCATTCTGGTAGCGCCATAATAAAGCACCTACTGTGCAGCTGATATTGTGCTTACTGTGTTTTTGCAACTGTAGGGCCAAACAAGATTAAAACAAGGGCCTCAAGTCCCCACCCATGGCCAGAGAGCTGTGCTTTCACTACATAATTGTATTTCTTGTCTTTTTCATTCTATCAACCACACTTGGCTTGACTTTCAGTCCTATAGACATGTTGTTGGATTCATATGCATGGCTGCCCTGAGCCAAATGAACTACTCCATCGTGGCAAGAAAGCGTGGTTGACATCACCTCTGTGCTAAATCCCCTTTCATGTTCTGACTCCTTTAATAAAGCCAAAATGAAAATGTGCTAATCTGGGGGAAATTGGCAACTTGGAAATAATGCACTCACATATGGATACAACTCAATCCTGTGGACTCTGAACACTAGATCACATTGCTTTAAGTCTTAAGTGGCATGGCTGGTGGCTGCAGGCAGCTGAAGAGGATTTCCATACCACTGCACTAATACTTTCATTTGATGACAGATAGAGCGTGAAAGGAAATTTTTTGATTATTAAGTTCTTTGATCTCCATACCTCTGCCCAGGTTGACTCTGAATGCCGAGCAGTGTGGTGAGATAAACTTATACATATTTGGTGCAGTAGCACAGGGTCCTCTCTGAGGAACTGTTTACTCGCGATGGTGCTGTTGTAAGGAGGTGCGAGACTCCAGCCTGTGTTGTTTTATGAAAATCTATGAGCACAGACTCCAGTCAACACCCTGTGATCTGCATTAAGCAGGCCTAGGTGCTTGTAGAAGCAGAACAAAAACAGCCTGTGTTTAATCTGTCCACAAGCCTTTTGTTCTTAACAACCTGGAAAGGTGGTGATGTAGACAAAGCCAGAGGGAGTTTCAGGAGCACAACACCTCTTTGACACGGACAGAGGGCTGACAACTTGGAGAGGTGACGGCTTTCTCTAAAGGTAGAAATCCAGCATCTAAACCAGCGGTTCTCAACCTGTGGGTCGCGACCCCTTTGGCGGTCGAACAACCCTTTCACAGGGGTCGCCTAAGACCATCCTGCATATCAGATATTTACATCACAATTCATAACAGTAGCAACATTACAGTTATGAAGTAGCAACGAAAATAATTCTATGGTTGGGTCACAACATGAGGAACTGTATTTAAAGGGCCAGAAGGTTGAGAACCACTGAAACAGACTTGTTAATGACATGGATGAGAAGAAAGATTTGGGAGCTTGAGAACCTCAGCTGAAACAGTTCATGACTTGATTGTTCTCAGTCCCCGCTTGCAGTACTCTGTCATGAGTGTTTTTGAATGTGCTGACAGCTTTCTCCATACACATCCCTGCCTACATAGTCCACACTCAGGCACTATGCCCAGGCTGCCTGCATTCAAATCCTGGCTCAGCTACTTTCTGGCTGTGTGAACTTGGCCAAACGGAGGTGTTGGGTCCCCAGCTGTAAAAATTAGATTCAATGGTAGCTACTTCCTGGAGAATTTAAGTAGATTATCCTTAATTGTAGGTGTCTGGCCAAAAATCAAACACACAAACAAACAAGAAACTGCTCAGGAAAATATTAACTAAAGCCTCGTTTTGGTGGCTGCATATAGTGCAGGGCTGAACAAATGTCAAATCAGTCAGTTAGTGTGTATTTATAGGGGCTACAATCAAAAAGGCTACAATCTAGTTGGAGGAATGAGAAATTCCAATAAAAAAAGAGTTACCACCACAGCATGGTATTTATTATTTGTGGACTTGTGATGTAGAAATAATGAAGGAATGCTCCATGGAAACCTGGTCACGAAGGGGGGAAGGGCATAAAAATCAGTAAGGCTTGGGTATCCCAGGTGCAGGAAAACCACGAAAACATAAAGATAGGGATGCATTCGGTATCCTTAAGAAATAATGAGGACACCTAGCTGCTTAGAGCTAACCATCTCCATCTTGGCCTTTTTGTTTTTCTTAGAAAATTCTAAATTTAGGCTAATGCAACACAACTAACAGGGAGAGGTTAATAATGGCTATCATTTACTGAGTGCCTACTACATGTGAACTATGAGCTACCTTCCCACTGATGCAAGCATCTTGAAAGCAGGTGTTAATACCTGCATTTTCTATAAAGAAACAGAGGCTCAGGGGAGGTGGTTGCTTGCCCAAGGCCGCAGAGTGACTAAGTAACACAGCCAGAATTTGTACCCCGGTTTGTTTGTCCCAAAGCCAGGCCTCTTTCCATTACACCAAGAATCACCCTCAGCATCATTCAGTAAAGCTGACAATAGAGCTCACATTTTATGCACCAAAAATAAAGGTGCTTGAGGCTAAGATTCAAGGCCATGTGGTCAGATCTGCACATTAAGCCTTTGCCCAGGCGATACTTATAGAATCTCCAGGACAAAAACTCCGCTGCTTTTGGAAGGAGCATGATAGGGATCTGTTCTCTCTGGGACCCTGGCCCTCTCTAGAATCAACCTAGAGTCTAGGTCAGCCGTGGGCGAACTATGGCCCGCGGGCTGGATCTGGCCCGTTTGAAATGAATAAAACTATTGAAAAAAAAGACCGTACCCTTTTATGTAATGATGTTTACTTTGAATTTATATTAGTTCACACAAACACTCCATCCATGCTTTTGTTCCGGCCCTCCGGTCCAGTTTAAGAACCCATTGTGGCCCTCGAGTCAAAAAGTTTGCCCACCCCTGGGCTAGGTGAATACAATGTCATGTCATTTATACAGTCCACTTCCTGCCAATCTTCGACATCTGGACCACCTCTGTAACTGTAAGGGGGAAAATGTCCTCTGAGTGGGGGAGGGAAACACTGATGGGAAGAGCCACGTGATCCACAATACGAGGATCTAATACCACTCTCAAGTCTATGGGCCCAAGATGACTCTGTGATACTGTAGGCAAAATTAAGGTCAGGATTTTAACCTAAAGAAAACTCCATCCTTTCCTGCTTATTAGAGCAGTGAGGTGGGAAATGAAGCTATAAGTGATTGCTAGAATTGACCCCCAAAAATTGCCAATCTGGCAATTTTAAAAATGTTTTTGATTTTTTTTCAGAGAGAGAGAGAGAAGAAGGGAGAGGGATAGAGATAGAAACATTGATCAGAGAGAAACATCATCAATCAGCTGCCTCTTGCACGCCCCCCTTGGGGGATCAAGTCTGAAACCCAGGCATGTGCCCTGACCAGGAATGAACCGGTGACCTCTTGGTTTCTGAAATGATGCTCAACAACTGAGCTGCTTTGGCTGGGCAATCTGGCAATTTTAACCGGAAGAGTAGTCCTAACTTCTTATAGCCCTGAAGGCATTATTATACCAAAGCCACCAAGTAAAACAAAAATAATATTTAAAATTCTTTTTACCAAGACTTGAAAATACGTGCTAATTTTATCATAATAGTAATTCTATTGTATTAATAATTATACAATGATATTGTTTGGAAAAAATTTCCCATTGAAAAGGTTTACTGGTTTATAAGAGCCCATATTAAGTATGTGATGTAGAAATATGAATCTCCTGATAAATAACAGATAAATGAGCTGATTCAAAATGAAAGGAATTGACTTTTTAAATGGTCAGAAAAATATATGAATCAATATATTTTAAACCATAAATCATCATATAGGTGTTTGTTATTGTTGCTAATTTAAATACTTTTTGCAAAAGCACACACTTGAAGATACTTATAAAAATATACCATAGATGCATACCACACCATTAGTCGGAAAGGCCTAGCCTTAGCCTTGAGAAACCACTTCAGAGAACCGTTATATGACTTTAGCTTCAACAGTTAGATGACTGGCAATTTGGATAGATTTCATCTTGCAGCTGGCGGGCACCAGGAAGTGAGAATGCTGAAGAGGCTCCCATGTAAAAGTCATTTTCCAAATGCCCTGGATTGTCAGTCACTAAAGAACATGCCACATCTGCACTCATGAGCCTTCAAAGGGTTGTCATTTGGAACAAAGCCCAAGTTATCAGTGCTCTTCACACTTTAGCATGCATAAAGAATCAACTGGACACTTAAAAAAACACACAAAACAAAACAGAAAAACCACAGATCCTGGACCACATCCCCCAAAATTCTGAGTCTGTAGGTCCAGGTTGGGACCTGAGAGTCAACATTTCTAACTAGCTCTCAGGTGGGGCAATGCTGCTAGTCTAAAGATCAGACTTGGAGTAGCTCAGGTTAGAGCCTCCGCAGTCTAGCTCACTACTTCCTACTTGAGTTGACTTCTTTTCATATCGCAACCACCCCTTGCTCTTGGTCACTTCTGAACTATCCAGGCAACTCTGCTCCCAGTCCCTCCTCTCCACATATCAAACACTTCCTCTTCCCATTCTCCTCCTCTCTGGTGACGCCTTTCCAATGAAGACAGCATTTAGAGAACTCTTCTTCTTGAGAATTCATGGTAGTACTTCAACCATCCATGTGATGATTAATCACATCCTATACATATAACCTCATACCATTGTGAAGGCACAGAGAGTTATTTAACTCAGTGTTAGTTTTATGCTCTACTTCTTCAATTGGACTTTTCTCAGTCCTTGAACAGAAATCATACTGTGTGTGTGTGTGTGTGTGTGTGTGTGTGTGTGTGTGTGTCAATCAATAATGACTGACTAATTAGACTTATCCATCAATATATTTAATATAATTTTGGTTTTGCTCAGCTAAGATTGCTTGAATCACCAAGGTGGGTGAGTGCCATTTCTTTGGACAACCCAATTCAACACCACTTTAGGGTCTTGGTTCCCAGAGCAGCCGCTGAGGTCTCTTCCTGAATCCCATTACTGCACCTAGCAGAGTAGTCATGCTCATAAATTAGATGGCTAATTACTTAAGCAGCTCACCTAAATAGATTCCTTCTCTTCACCCTGCATACAGACCAGCTATACTTTATACAGTCATGAGTCTTAAGAATTCCACAGTGGGAATCTACCCACCAATGATGTAAAGTGTAGGCAAGACAAACCACCATAGCCTCTGATGGACAATGAAAACAAAAGAGATTTCCATTGTCTTCTGACTAATCCCTTAATTTGTAAAATAACCAGTGAGTTGGTGAGGAAACTCTGCTTTCAACCACAGCAGGATGTTAAAAAATGTGAATTCTTTTGCAATCCTGACCTACAAACAATCAAATGCCAGGAAACTCTAAACAAATGTCTGGAAAAGGGATACATTTCCCGATTCACATGACTTTTACTGTTTCTCTACTTTGTGTCAGATCCGTGGTTTGCCAAGTAGGAGGAGAGCTAAGTTACCATCATGAAGTGAATTGGTTTCATAAGAATGGACAATCTGGCCATTTCTGGCTCCCAGACTCCGCTACACTAACTGGCAGGCTGGCGCGTTGATTTTGTAAGTGCCCATCGCCCTTTGGCAGGTATCTGTGCATGCGAGGCACTGTTGCCTCCTGCTCCTTCTCTACCTTTCTCTCAGAACTCCAAGCCACGACTGTCCCTGAAATTATACTTGGTGTTTCATTTTGTACCATCTAGTCTGGGTCTGAGGTCAAATAAGCACTGATCATGCAGGGGAGAGGAGCAAGGCGGCCAGGGCACAACACCCCCTGCCTGGGGCTGACAGGCACCCCCTTACCGTGGCCTCTCCCCGAAACCTCCTCTCCCTGGCCACCTCAGGCTGTGTCTCAGGGCTCTAAACCGCTGCGTTGGTACCATGCCTTCCTTTCTCTTGAAACCAAACTGTCTGAACCAAGTTGCTTTGATGGACAAGGAGCAGTGCACTCCATCCATCTGGCACTTGTTCAGACAGGATACTGTGAATATCCTCAACAGGGCAAACTGAGCATTTATTTTTATAAAGAAATGCACCGTGTGGCCACTTAAAAGCCGATGCAAAGGCATGAGCATTTGTAACTAATTTCAGAACACCAATTGTTAAGCACACCCACAGCACCCATCTATTTAGCAAATGTGCTCATTAAAATGACTCTTATCTTTTTATGATGGAAGGTTCCGAGGAGCCTCTACCTGGCAGCAGCAATTTGTTAGCAGTTCTAACTCCTGTCCATGCACAGATGTAATATAATGTCATCTTTTTTAACATATTCCATACGATTCAGATTTACAACCAATTCTAATTGCCCAAATTAGTTTTCTTTTGCTGTGTATCTCTGTTTGGATAAGATAAAACTCTGCCAACTTGGGAAAAACAGAAGCACTGACAAAAGAATAATTAGCAAGAGCGCCCCACCAACCCACAGGCAGCCCTCAGCACAGCGCTAACCTCTCCTCCTCCTCCTCTCTGTGAAGCCTCCACAAGTTCCCACGTACTTGCAGCCCAGGGTCAGCCAGTGACAACAGCTGCCTTAGCCTAACCGCACAGCGAGCAACTTCTGCCCTGCTCTGCTCATCCAAATGGAAAATGTACGAGAGATACAGAGAGATCGGTTCACAGACTACGTCCCAAGCACCCGAAATAACTTAGTGTCACAATTTACTTGGACAAAATGTACGAGGTAATAGAAAGCTGTTAAATGAACAGAAGTCCAGGATTTCTAATTGGAGTTGATGGTTCCCTACCCCATTTCCCAGAGTCTGGAAAATTCAAGATGCAACCTACAGCCTTAGCCCTAATTCAACCTCTGCTTATCTACTAGTATTTCCATTCAGAAATTGGGGGGCAAAGAAAGAAGGGAAGGAAGGCAAGATCTAAATAAAGGCAGGTGACTCTTATGATTTCAACATTTCCTTTGGGGTGACTTTAGCCAAGCCGGCACTCAAACAGGTGTGCTGGCAGAATCAGAGGTAAAAGGAGTTTATAAATGCTCTCCCTTTGCCCAATATTGATTGTTAGGGCTATACCACCACCCCCTGTAGGATCCTGAAGCCCCTTTCCAGTTCCATGTCCTTCTAGGGCACAGCCTATCCTCCTATATTCTCTCAAGGGAAATGACAAGTTAACGGGGCTGAGGAGCTATCAGCATCCAGCCCTTGGGAATGTCTGTGAAACAGTCATGTCGGGAGGGCTGGATCTTTGCAAATGGGAGGGGATGGAGGGGAGAAAGACAGCAATCCAGTCTCAGAGGAGGTAGTTAAGACAAATTAAAGAGCAGCATTCCACAAGCCTATATGCATAAGGCAAGGGTGCCTCCACTTCCCAGCAGACAATGCCATCAGTTTAAGCATGAATCAACTGGTCTGCTCTATTTTCTGACCTTGCGCAAACACTTTCCCGGAATCAGCTACATGACTCAAAGCACCTGTGATCATTTATGGCTTGAAAAGTGAATAAAGATATTTCAGGATAATTTTCCAATAAAAAATATTTAAATTTTCTTTTCTTTTTTTGGGGGGGGGGAGGAGAAGGGGGGCATATATTTCTGACCTCTAGTGATGTCATATTTTGATCATTAATAAAAAGCAAAGACCTGTCAGAAGTATCTGATTCTAGAATAGAAAGCAAAATGGATTTTGCTAAAATCTGAAAAGTAGTTACAGCAGGTTGCATCTGAACTGTGGTCCTTACACACAAAGAATATTTGGGTATTCAGATGGGTCGACCAAATAAATCATTTACCAAAAGGGCTGTGTTTTTTCTCAGACTGTGACGTTTACGTGGCCCAATAAGATAGAAGGTCTGTTGGTGGAGTCAGAGAAAGTCTTTGCAAGAAAGGACACCCGCTTTCACTTGTTGGGAAACAGACTGCGTGAAGAGTATATTAGAAACACTGGTTCTCAATGAGCTTTTTGGAGCAGTGAGTCCACCCACAGACATACTCCCTGCCCTTTGGATACTAGATAAACAGCATTCTTTCACGGTTTCCAACAGCTGCTCCCCCTTTTTCTCTTCCCTTAGTAAGTAGCCTTTTAGGAATAAACAAACTAGAAATTGCATCAATCCCCATTCCTTTACCTGTCTGAATAAAAGAAGCTCGGAGAGTTATCATCACACACTCTAGGATCCTCACTGGGAAGTCTAGAAAAATTTAAATAAAATATTCAGAAAAGCCAAGAACGCACAAGGGTCAAATAACTTAAGAGCATGGTCTTGCAAGTTAGAGAGTCCACACTTTCTCCTTCAGATTCTGGTGAAGAATGAAGAGCAACATCTATAGACAGCTCACTGTCGGCAACAGCAGTGCCCCCTCCCGCCTCCTCCTCCCCAGCAACCACCAGCAAAGGGAGATACATTCCACAGAACTGGGACTTTGACAAGCAGAGAGAGACAGACAAGTAAGCATAAAGTAACAAAATTCTACAACACGAACTAGCTCAAAGAGAGAGCCCAGGAGAATTAGAAAACTCCTGTCACTGTAGCTCTGCCTCCTGCAGTAATTTATCATGCTGCCAGTGTTAGACCAGCGAGGCGCTTTGCAATTCCCACAGTTTGTACTGTCACCTAGATCAGAGTATAACCAGCCTTAGAAAACGTTCCCTTGCAGCTCCCTAATTCTTCTTTCTATCTAATCTGGAAGAGAGATAGCATTCAGTAAGACTTTGCTTCTGGTGCAGGCCTCCGATGAAATCTCAATCCCTTGGGCTATAGATTAAACCACTGTGGCCAAGACTGTCCATTGTCACCCAATCACTTTTTTTTAAAAAAGAGACCAGCAGGGCAAGGAAATCTAATTAATGTGGGGTGGCTAATTAGTCAGTATTAAAAAACAACAACACATCATTAACTGAAATTCATGGGAACTTCATTTGTAAATATATTTACATGATTTGGGGGCGCCAAAGAAATAAGACTATACTGCATAGCAAAAACGAGCAGGGGGAGGATCTGAAGATTAAATCCTCATTACAGTTAACTCTTGACTCAGAGAGGGACTAGGATTCTGTAAAGTCATCAGCAATGAATGCTCTCCCCTCTCCCCGGGTTGTTTAGTAATGCACACCTTCTGTGAGTTTGACAGGAGAATGCTACTTGGATGTCCGCAGAAGAGGAGTCACTAGCAAGGATTCCTGCAGCAGAAAGGACAGCGCTGAGGCTTGCTGGGAATACGCTGCAAATCCTTTCCTGTCCCTTCCAGGATGGTCACAGTGGCAGAACTCTCTGTCCTGGGAGCAAGCCTGACTTCCACTTTCAAACGCGGGGGGAAAACAAACAAACGGGCGGCTTCACATGGCCTCGGACTGCTTTCTCCAGAGATGGGCTGCACTCCCCGTCAGGTGGGTCTTTGAGGGCCCCGACCACAGAAACTGTCTGGGAGTCTGTGCTCAAGAGTCCAGAACAAGTCAGAAATTATTTCAGCTGTTCCCCTTTTAGAAGTAAAATAAAAACATCCAGTAGAAACAAACACATGCTTCTTTGTATCTATTTTTAAAAGAGAAGCACAGCTCTGCCGCTGACTTTTTGTCCATTTCTTGCTGCTTAACTTGGAGATGTTGCTCATAAAAAAAATACACAGCAAGGCTGGAAATGGGGGCCAATTACAAAATTTCTTCTCCTCGAATACTACCAATTCGCTCACTTATTTCAGCCTAAAGCACTTTAGGTCTTCACCTGCTCTTTCTGGCCCTGGGTCAATCAAACGTAACAACCAGTTGCTATTTCATCAATATCCGCTGGTTCTATATGGACCCTCTCAGCGCTACCTTTCCAACCATGACCACCCTCTAGTGGCAAAAGCCGTTAACTGCAAGCTACTCAGCAACTGAACTGTAGAGAAAAAAAAGACCAGCTTTTCACCACTCTGCTTTCTGATGCGATTTTTTTTTTTTCCAAGAATACACTTAGTAAAACGAGAGACGTGCTTGAAGATGGGTGTGCTATTGGCTTACATGTAGAAAAGCTTACATTAATAAGCTGAGTTTTTATCCTTCAACTCTTAGTTAAAAGAATATGTGTAGTGAGGAGGGGTGGCCAATCCAAAATAAAAAGTTATTACATTGCAAAGAACCTCAGGCATCATCTAACTTTCCTATTTACCTTAGTCCCCATTGTGTATGTCTAGTCCCTAATTCCCAGAGAGAGTTTTAGAATCACAGCAGGGCTTTCTTGGCCTACTGTGCTTCCCATGGCCTCCTAAGGCGGAATGCTGGCTAGCTCAGGTCAGACACAGTCACCCTGGGTCAGGTCAGACACAGCCACGCTGGGAGCACCTGGCAGGGACAGGCATGACCTGTCACCAGGACACACAAATCAGCCCATGTGCTGGGACAGACTTTGCTCCTAAAAGTCTGGCCGTATGTGTGGTGATTACATGGGAACTTGCTCTCTCTGTCTCTCCTCTTGCTAACTTCAGTTTGGGGGCCTGACACTGCACTCCTAGATTGAAATCGTACCTTTAAGGGATAGATATACAGCAAAGGACTTCTCCCAACATTTAACAGCATTCAATCCGAAGCCAAAAATATGCTCTGCTGTTCTTTCACAGAAATACAGAATAAGGCATGCTCAATTAATGCCATGCTATTTTTTTTCTTTAGTCCTTTAAAGCTTTTTATTATGTTTGGTTTTCTCTTTTTACCATACATGTGGTAATCGTGTAAACACATGACCTGGAGTATAAAGCAAGAAGGAAATGTCAAATTAGTAATAAGAACACAACTCCTGCTGGCTAATCTCTAAGATGCTCAACATCTCTTGAGTTTTCGTTTACTTAAGAAATGATTCAGATATCGTTTTAAATGAGCACGTCACAAGTGGTGAGCAGATGACCCAAGCCAGACACGGGATGTAGAGAACCTTAAGAAACACAGGCACGCAGAGACTAACCAATATGACGGAATGCCTCTCACATCTGCTTGGAAACATTAGCGAAATCACGGATCCCTGCGAGAACAAGATAAACGTCAGTGAGTCACAGATCACCCCGGGTGATGCAATGATCTACGAGCTGAGGCCGAGGGACTCAAGAAGCTGCAGAAGAGAACGTGAAGTGAAGGCAAGCAGGCACTGACACTATTTTATTTCACTTCTATGTGTCCATTTAAGTAATAGTGCAAAGGGCCATTCAATGTGACTGAACCCGTGGCGTTTGGGGAACCCTTTCAGAACATCTGGAAAACTGGCAGCACCTGGGCCTGTCCTGCTGTGGTGGGAGCCCAAGCCTCCACTCCCAGGTGACATGCAGGGTGGGTGCTGCGGTGACACCTTCGCCATGATTTTCAGACTGGAAGCACCTCTCCGCTCCCCTTCCCCACTGCCAGCTCCCTCCGGGCCAGGTTTGTGGATTTAAAATCCAGACTCTCTGGCTTCTTCAGCTGAAGTTTGGTTTGATCGAATAAATATTTAGCATCTTGAACAATGAGCCAGTTCCTTTGGAAACATTTCATTCCATCCCCACACAATGAGTACCTGGCCCCCATCCAGTCCCGTCCCAGCCTTCCAGTGGCTGGCTGACCTCCTCTTGTCCTGACCTGCCACTGAGCCCAGGGCATTTGTGTCCTGTCAGAGGAGAGAGCTAGAGTCACCTGCTCCCCACAGAAGCTGCAAACCCTGGTCTGATGTCTGTGTGAGCTCAAGCAGCCACTTCACCTCCCAGGAATCCAATCGATGGCTTCTGTAATTCTTTCTAGCTCGAACAGCAAGGCACGGGGAAAGGCATGAATTCAGCTCTTATTTTGCTGTTGCAAACTGGAAAGTGGGGGTAAACAGGGGGCAGAGGAAAGAGAACTGGGTTAGAAGGTAACTCTGGATTTCAGCATGTGGTTGGGAGAAGGATCTAAATGTCTAGCGTTGGTTGAAAGAACCATCCTTGACCATGTTGAATGATCTTGTCACTCTTGTTGGAAATCAAGTAAAGGCAAGGGTTTATTTCTGGACTCTCATCTCTGTCCCATTGACCCAGACATCCACCCTTATGCTGGTGCAACACTGTTTTGATTTCTGTAAAAGCTTTATAGAAAGCTTTGAAATCGGGAAGTGGGCATCCTCCAACTTTGTTCTTTTTCAGCATCCCTGTAGCTATTCAGAGTCCTCTGGATTTCCATATGAATTTTAAAATCCAATTGTCAATGTCTGCAAAGAAGCCTGCTGGGCTTTTCATAGGGATTAGTTGAATATGTAGACCAATTTGGGGAGAAATTCCATTTTAATAATTTTGAGTCTTCTAATCCATAAGCATAGACTGTTTCTCCATTAATTTAGGCCTTCCTTCATTTCTCTCAGAAATGCTTTGTGTTTTTAAGCAGTTGCCTGAGAGAGCAACAGCATCCAACCTGACATGACACACAAATTGTCCTCCCTTTCCTGTCCGAATGGGCACAGGATGGAAATGTGGGGAGAAGAGAATAAGTGAGAGTAGAAGCCTTTGTGGGACTTCTCAGATGATGGCATGGGAGGTGCTTCTGCCCATGGTGGACACTGAGAAAAATCACTGGGGTTACTGTTGTTTATTCTAGAAAAGAGTGGGGCTTTGACAAGATGGAAGAGAAATGGGAGAAGACACATTCAAAATGTGCCAGCCTGCCCCCAAGTACTCCCAGGACATGATTGAAAAAGAAAATCAAAGCTCTACCAGGTCATGTTTGTTCCCTGGTGGCAGTGTCCTGAAATTGCCCCCACTACCTCTGGAACTTCATCAAAAGGCCAGAGCTGTGGGAGCAGGAGGGGCGGGGGGGGGGGGGGGACGACAAAATCTTTGTTCCTTCACAACCCCCAGGTCACACCTAACATTTTGTAATCCATTCAGCTCACTAGGGAGGGGCAAGGAGGGAGAGAGGAGGTGGGAAAGGCAGGAAAGGAAACCAAAAGACTAGAAGTAATGTTTCCTCTCCATTACAACCCACATGGTTGAAAGCCATTAAACTCGGAGGTGATTAGAGAAATTAGACACCTTTTAAGGAGTGGAACACCGGAGCCTAGGTGTGCCCCAGGACGGGCATGCAGGGGCGGCTCAGACAGCTTCTCACGACTGGCTAGGGGATTAGGAGGAAGACTGTTGACTTAAATTTCATAAACTCTACAATCACAAAAGGCTCAGAAGAAATGACCAGTGCCAGGGACTTGGTGGCACTGTTTCTGTTACGCTTTCCTCCTTCAGCCTTTTTCTTGTGAAAGGTAAACATGATCTAAGGGAAGTGACTCTATAGGTTTGGGAATGTGCATCTCCGGCGAGGGCTCACCGGAGCAACCCCCCGAGAACAGGCAGCGGAGGGAGCAACAGGAGGCCAGTGGAGGAAAGGCCCAGCCTCCAAGTCTGCAAGGCTGGGCATTTCCTCACCAGGCAGGGACTTGGTGCCTGCCCTCCAGCCTTCAGCACTGGCCACGAAGACTGTGTGCCAGGCACCCCTAGAGCACTCACTGGGGCCAGCGCTGGGCTGCATTCCATAGACAGAGGACCGTGTCTCTGCCCAAGGGTCTATAGTCATGATGGGGAAATACAGACCACAGGAAGTTTATCACAGGACATACAGTGGCATGTCCTGAAGAACTAAGTAGATGCAAAGCATGAGGAGCTGGGCAGAGGAAAACCGATGGGGGAGATGAAGCGAGGCTTTCTAGGGCAGGTGGGACTTCAGAGAGTTCACAGCAGAAAAGCAGAGGTGAGGTCCCTCAACCTTTGGCGACACATGGAATCAAGTGAGAGTATTTTCTCATGGCTTCAAGGAAACCAGAGGTGTTTCCTGCAGTAAGTATAAAAGTTGCAGATGCTTGCCCCTGACCAGAGTACTCCTCAGGAACAATTCAGGCTTAAACCAGCTTGGCTCCTCAAGGCCTGTGCTCTGGTCTGGCTCACAGTTAATTGCAAAATGTATTCGTAAAGGGCTGTGCACCGATCTGGTGCAAGCTGTTCCATCTCACCCTGTCTCAGACCACTGTAAGTCAGAAGAGGCTTAAAGGATTTGTAGGCCTAAGAGAGGGCTTGGCTGTGTGCTTTGCCAAGATGGAAAGAAACCAGGGCGGCACTTATCCAGGGGTGGGGGCTCCCACCATACTCCAGGCCCATTCTGCAACTAGTGACTGGTTGAGATGCTCCTAAGCAGAAACCCCAAGGCCCCTGGAGACCACTAATAGGGCAAGGGATGGGATAAGTAAAAGTTCAGGAAGAATGGGCCTGAACAGAAATCACTACCCCAAGCTCAGTCCAGAAGGGGAAAGAAGGGCCTCATCGTGTCCTCCTGCCCTTCCAACTCTGACTATGAAGGTCAAGTCACCTCCATAAGGGACTCCAAGGGAAGCCCTGGGACTCTAGATGCAGGGAAGAGCCAATTAAATAGTTTTTGAGAGCCTCTACTCCTGTAAAGGTCAGGCATCAGGCACTGTTGGAGAGTCATGTGACCCAGGCCCACTGTTACACTCTGTGATGGGTGCCAGGTGGAAGAGTGAAAGGAGAGAGTGCATCTCTGTGGGATGGGGAAGGAAGATGGCAAGAGTCATAGGTTTTGCAGGATGAGCAGAATTTCCCCACGTGGAGAAGGCTCTGAGTTCACGGACCAGGCCCTTTTGCATTCAAAGCCCAAAGTGTTTCCTCCCAGAGGAATAGCGCACCCATCAGACAGGTTTCCTTCAGGGCCACCACAACCCCCATGCAGAGGAAATCATTTCCAGCAATCACTTTGGAGAAAGGCTAAGTGTTAGGGGGGAAAAAAAAGGGATCAAGAGCAAATGGGCCGATGTCTACACTGGGCAAACCTGCCCTCCTCCCCCCACCCCGCCATGTGCCCGGCCCAGACCGCTGCTCAGAAAGCCATCTGTTTGGTGGGAGGTGCCGGCAGAGGGGTGCCGTTAAGTCAGTGAGTGCAATGAATTCCTCACCTGGAAGAGGGAAATCAATGGGGGAATACAAAATACAAAAAGAATACAAAGTGGACTTTTCCATTTTTCTCATACTGCCCTGTAAGTCTCAGGACAGCTCTATGAATGAAGTAGGCAAGGCGTGTTGTCCCCATTTCACAGATGAGGGAACTGAGGCTCAAAGGGATCAACATGTCGTTGCCCTAACACCCTACGGTCAACAGGAGAACAGAAAATAAAACTTGATTCTTCTCGTTTTTCCAGTGTGCCCTTCCGTAAGTCACTAAACCTCACAATGGTGGGCCTGTGGGTTTATCTGGGGAGCTCTTGCCCACTGAGCAGAAATATGAGTTAAATTAAAACACACTGATTTTGTCTGTTGATAATAGTCAACATGTATGTTACCCTTATAATTTTTAAAGCACTTTTAACACTTAAATGAGCTACCCATATAATATTTATCACCTCATACTGCTGGAATTGCATTTAAAAAATCAAGTTCAGTATTGCAGGATTTGCTTGGTACTTGATGGAAAACATCCTGTATGCAGGTCAAAGGTCAGCAATCAAAGTGAAAATGCTTTGATAGGATTTTTTAGGCCAAAATATCCTGTCTCTTAAACGTTTTTTCCCCCCAAATTTTTGCTTTTGAGTCATTCAGCAATCTCACTCAAAAGTAAATGAGTGAATTAAGTAAATAAATATGAGGATTGGAGAAACGAAACTGCTTTGAAGCCTTAAACAAGTGAGATAACTGACATCATCAAGTTTGTCCTGATCCACTTCAGTGTTTTGAAATGCACAGCTTCTCAAACATTTATCATCTAAAATGTGATTAACGGCTTAAAATTCATGGTGATCTGTAACTCAACAAGTTACCCAGGGTGTGCCAACTAACTCCCTCCTTATATTGAACACATGGCACTGTGAGCTTGGTAGCCTGCTAGGTGGGCAAAGGGCATGGTGACCTCCCAGAACAATGTTTTCCATGACATGTGTCTTGCCTTTTTCTTGTTCCAGCCACATGTCTTCATTGCTCTATAAAAGAGCACCAGCATCACCAGTTGAATATAGCAAGTCCTAATGAGACCTTGTCAAGTTCAAGTACCTTGGTTTTCGGAACCAACTGGGGATTAGATTTTTGTACTCTTTTGGACTTCTGGTCAAGATGGCGGTGTAGGTGAACGTGGTATGCACCTCCTCCCACAACCACATCAACTAAACTACAGAACAACCATCATTCAGAGTGTAAGTCCTACAGCTAGGAACTTAAATAAACCATATTGAGACTGATAGAAGGAGACAAAGGAATGAAGCTAGTCTCACACCCATTTGTAGCGGATAAAAATCAAGTCACCCCTGAGGAGTGAGGGTTCCCAGACCCACACAACATTCTCAAACCCAGGGTTCCAGTGCTGTGAAGAGAAGTTCTCATAACTTCTGGGTGTAAAAACAAGCAAGGATTGAGGATGAG